>NC_079189.1:326702681-329597681 GCF_029499605.1 Hyla sarda
TCAATGGCGTATGCGCCAAAAATTCCAAAATCCAAAACAGCGTATTTTTGGTCACTTTTTATATCATGAAAAAATTTATAAAAAGCTATCAAAAAGTCGAATTGATATGAATATGGTACCACTAAAAACTTCAGATAACGGCGCAAAAATGAACCCTCATACCGCCCCCTACTCGGACAATTTTAAACAGATACATTTTCCTGCACGTAGTTATGATTTTTTCCAGAAGTAAGACAAAATCAAACCTAGGGTAGGGTATCATTTTAATTTTATGGACCTACAGAATAAAGAAAAGATGTAATTTTTACGAAAATGAACTGTGTAGAAACGGAAGACCCCAAAATTTACAAAATGGTGTTTTTTCTTCAATTTTGTCGCACAATAATTTTTTGGGGTTTCACCGTAGATTTTTGGGTAAAATGACTGAAGTCATTACAAAGTAGAATTGGTGGTGCAAATAATAAGCCATCATGTGGATTTTTAGGTAATAAATTGAAAGGGTTATGATTTTTAAAAGGGGTTTAAAAAGTAAGGAGCAAAATACGAAAGTGCAAAAACTGAAAAACGCTCGGTCCTTTATGGGTTAAAAAAGCTGCCACTAAGTGTCTCCCTACTTGTTCAGAGCACATCTCCCCCCATCTTTTACACAGACTTTGGATGCCTGCTGGCCTGGCATAAGTCCAAAATCAGGAGGGGGTGCAGTCTTAGCCAATCATAGCTCATCACACACAGTTCACAGCTCTGGGCTGTGTGTAGCAGAGTGAGGGAGGATGTTCTCCCCTGTATGGCTTCAGATGATGTCACACCTGTTGAGTAATGCCCCTTCCCAGTGAATCTGACTGAGACTGAGCAGAAAATACAGAGCAATGTCAAGGTAGAAAACTAACAAATAATGAAAATAAAGGCAGGGGGTGGTTTATCATGATGGGGGCAGTGAACTGGGAGGATTATACAATTTAACAAGATTATGAGAAGTACTCTTTAAATAACATTAACTCATGTCATTAAATTTTGTCTACCAATCTTATCCAGGCAACAAAAGTATAGTAAGGCAAGCACAGAAAAATAGCTTTGCTACAATGTTCTTTCCTCCCCTACCTTTTGCCACAGACTTTTACCTCCCTGCAACTCTCATATGATGTGTAGAAAGTCTGCTTCCTTGATTCCATACCTAGAAAAATCCCCTTCATGTTTAATTCCTATATAAATAAACTAGTTGTTGAGTAGTATAGTTGAGAAATGATCCTAAAGATTTTTGTGAACGACACCCATCATAATGAAGGGCATTTATCAACCCTTTTACCTGAGTTTTTCAGTGTAAATTTGTCGCAAAAAAGTCGCTACTGCGACACCCTGACTTTTCGTGCGACAATCATCTATGCGAGCAAGAAGAGCAAGTTTTGTTTTTTTGACTACGGTACGCGGGTTTGAAAACTTTACTTGGTTTAGTCAGGTATTTATTAACTGTGACAGTCGCAGCTGCGCAATAAAATGTCGCAACAGCCGTAAAAAATGACTAAATTTACTCCAGCTCCAACATGGAGCAGGAAAAGCTACTGCCGCCCGGGCTCTGACATACTTTCTCCCCGCTACCCTCACTTCACTACAGGGACACTGCAGTGATTTACATCCCACCCCTCTCACTTGCCAGCGCCACACAACTCCCATCTGTCTGCTAACTGTGGCAAGACTACAAGTCCCAGCATGCCCTTACAGTGAGGACACGCTGAGAGTTGTAGTCTTGTAGCAGCGGGAGCTGAGCGGTGCAGGTGGGAGACAAGGGGGGGATGTATATCAGTGTCCCCATCATTATTAAGTGAGGGTAGCGGGGAGGCCGTATGAGGAGCTCCTTATAACATATACCGGCGCACAGACTCCAAAATCCACTGCTGTCATTTCATATTTCCCGCTGGGTCCTGTGATTGGCCAGGACCAGCAGCCAATCACAGGACCCGACTGGAACAGTGACATAACATTAGGGGATATAGGAGTCTGTCAGGGGGAGTCCGTCAGCACATAGGGTCCCCCCTATTTTTATTCTCAGCCAAATATCAACCAAACAGTAACAGCCTGACGTTACCAGGATGGGCAAGGTCCATTGTTACTGGCCCTCCCCAGCCTAAATAACGCAAACCTGTTACCGCCTAGGCCCAGGAGTGCCATTTTGACGCTCCGGGCCTGTTGGTACCGGCTCTTCTCGGCACCCCTGTAATGTTGGGTACCTGGGTAATAATTGAGGGTTAGCGCTAGCTGTTTTTGTGGCTAACGCTAAGCCCGACTTAGTAGTGGACTCGGTCTGTAAGACAGCTTCCACTACTAAGCCTGTCCAGTAAGTTAAAAAAAAAAAAAACAGGTTTAAAAAAAATTTGATTACAAAAAACACTCCCCCACAAGCCCTCATTGACCATTTTATTAACATCAAGCAAAGAAAAACGCTGGTCGTCGAAGTAGTCCACCGAATCCGAAGGAGTCCACAGGATACACGGATCTGTAGAAGAAGTAAAAAAAAAAAATTATAATAATTAGTAAGTACAATTAGGGAGAAAAAACTGCGTAAAAAAATGTAATAAACACACACACACATCATATATATATATATATATATATATATATATATATATATATATATGCACATTTTTTTCCAAAGCTGCAAAGTGGTGTTCTGTAGTCATTATTTGGTTTTTGCTTATGTGTGCTAAAAAAAATGGTATTTAAAAGTGATTTCTTGGTTTTTGCTCATGTAAGCCAAATTTATCAACCCCCTGTGATAGTATGATGAATATGTCATACATAAGCAAAAAAAATTGCAAGAAAAAAATGACTACAGAACTTGCTTAGCAAAGCAACGAATATCCCCGAATAAATGTCCCCGAATATCCTCAATAATTAGATGTGACACTATTATCTTCTGTGGTTTGAAATGCATGACTGTCCTGACAGTACCGAAGCCTTATTCTAAACCTAACCAATAATTTATTTAAAAAATTGAAGCTTTCAATTTACCTTTGTCAAAAAAGGTTAAGTTTATAAAATTCAGTCATGTCATTTGGGTTGTCTCATATTAAGGTGCATGGTATACTACCTTTTAGTGAAAATAGTGACTTGAATCTCCTCCAAAAGATTGTGAAGCCGACTGCAAATTTGAATTATATTTGAAAGCTCCTTGGGCAAAAATACCTTTTTCTAACAAATATAAAATATTTGTGGAATATAAAAAGGTCCCACCAGGACTTAATAAATACTATAACTGTGACGTCAAGGATTCATCTCGAAAGTTGGGCAATGCCAGGACTCCCACATTTCTAAGCATACAGATAAATGTAAAATGTTTCCTTCCCCATATGAATTCATTTAAAATGTAATCAAGTTTTTTTTAACCATCTGTCGGGCAAATGGGTAGGCACTGTGTTTAATGTGTAGAGCATTCGAAGTAATATGTTTTAACAAAACCAGCTGCAGAATCTGTGTCAGCCACAATCAACTACCACAATCAACTACAAAACCTGCAAACACTGACACTGCACTATATATACAATATCAAATTTTATAAATTAGAATCCATTACATACAAAAAGGAGTGCTCCCACACCTTAAAACCTACCCAACCTTAAAAACCCAAGCCCCCAAAACAGGTGGGGGTCATCAACCTATTATTATTATTAGAAAACCGTAAACACCATGCATCAAAACAGAACCAATCATAAATAGAAGGAATAGTTTCCAGAATTGGACTTGGAATTGGTATTGGAGAATTTCCAGTTTCCTTCAGCATTTATTTTTGCTGTTCTGTCTCTTTGTCCACATACCAAGAACATTCTCATTCTCTTAATTCTGATTTGACATGGCACTCGCCAGGGCCCTTTCAACTCCATTATACAAAAAATAAAACAGTCCACAAAATAAAGGGTTTCCATCATACAACTGTGACTGATAATCTACACATTTTTTATCAAGTATTCCCTTACATACACCATACTGTTTTTTTTACACATTTGGAGAGGTTTCAAATTATAAAATTGATCTTACAGGGGTATTCTAGGAATTTGTTTTATTTGCCTAAGCTACAGGGCCTGTAAAGTTGATGTAGTTCATAATATTGTGTCTGTACTTGTGTTTGATGGCTGTCTTGAAAGTTGTTTGTGATCTTTGCCCCGATGTTCATTTTTAGCAGCATACAAAATGCTATTATCTCAGCTCTTCCCAGGTTGCAGTGTGGCCAGATGCAATACATCACTAGTCAGGTGTTGAAAGGAGCCAGTCTGCTTCAATGGGTGGAGCGACCGCTGGGTGGAAGATCATTCTTCACAGGGGTTCAGGGAATTGTAATTTTACAGCACAGCATGTAAGGCAGCTCAGGTGTGCTGCAATAGGTGGGGCTGATGCGTGGGAGGAAGAAAAGTGACCTCACATTTACAAACAAGGGATCCCGGGACTTGTACTTGGAGGGAGGAAACTCCAACAAGAAATAACTATTTTACAAAAAGAAAGCAGCAGTGTTATTGTGGACTCACCACACAGCCATTTAGCCCTGAGACAGGCATGGATCCTTCCTAAGCATGTCCATTACTGTCTGGCAGGTAAGTAGTAAAATTACCTTATGGTGGCAAACCTTAAATAAATCAGACACTGTAAATGTGATATCAAAAATTCCTTATTTTGCTGGCCAGATTCAATCAGTATAGCCAATAGTTGGGCATTTTGCAAAAGTCATGAGGTTGCCTTTTTCCATAGGAAATAAGATGACACAATGTAAATTTGACTTTTATACAATTTGCTTCTTACTTGTAGTCATTGTGTGGTCTCAGCATAATAGAACCAGTTACAGTGTTCCCCCTTAACACTAGCATTGCACTACTTCTAGCATGCATATCACCACTCTGACAGTTAGTGGTCACTTAAGGTGTTATTACTTGGGCAAATTACTTCCCAAAATGAACACTGATCAACTAGATTGGTGCTCATCGTATGAGCCTATTTCATGGCTCATTTATTCAATACAAAAATACAAAGGTATTATAGTAGTTTCCCTAGTATAGACTGGAAGAGATATTCAAATGTCCCTGTGTACAACTATAGCAACTAAAATAAAAAAAAGTCCATATTTCTGAGTAACAAAGTGGTCTTTTCCATTAGCAAATAAAAAAAATGTCTACTTGCATAAAAACAAACTTTTTCCCTTTTGTGCAAAAAGACGTATAGAGTATGACATGACGTAATCTAGGTACTACTGTAGACCACCACACACCAGAAACATCACAATTTTTCGGAGCACAGCGTAGCGGTGCCTAACATAGCATACCTAACCAAAAAAAGTAGAGCACTTCCTTTTAAGAGAGCTTCAGTGACCTCCATTAAAAATAAATATAGGGGATACAAACGGTGTCTGTTATACCCAGGCCTTTAACCTTGAGAGCAGCTAAAAGGTCTCTCTGCCTAGTATGAAGAGACTAATAATATAATAAAGGCATGATAATAGGACACCATGCCAGGAACATTCAAATACCTTTTACTTTGGCTGGTATGATATAGTAAAGGGATGATCCAACTATATATGACTAACATTTTACAAAACGATGTTATACACGTTGAGGATGACCATTTTAATTTATAGGCTGTCCTTAATTAATCTTGTATAGTAAGCTTTCATGCAGTGCTAGTTTGCCTTTGCTGTTTGGGGTTTTATTCTCCGCTAGGTGTGACTCTGTATGAATTTGTTAGTGTTAAGCTGTTTCCTGTAGCTTTGTGCAAGGATGCCAAGCTATTTTGTGTTAAATCATTTACGCAATTAACTCCGAGAAGCCCTCTTTTAGGAAACACATTGTGAATTCCTGTGCATCTATTTCACAATATAAGTGATGCATATACAACGTGATTACTTTGAGCGCCTTTCATCATTTTTTCTTCCTTATGCAGACCTGTTAAGGCAATTTCTGTAATTTGCAGTGATTCTGCCAGCTCTAGCAAAAATAGTGGGGAATGAGAAAAGTAAATTAGCACCATAGCAGCATCATGGTCAGGGTTATTTTATATGCTGAAGTTGCTTCGAGCTATGTGTGTGTAACTGAACAAAGAGAATTATAGATGAGGATTTTTCATTTTATTTTCCAGGGAGGGTTGCTAGTGGCATCATTGTGGCAAAACTTTTAACATAACACATACACATATCCATTTTAGCTTGTCTGCCAAGGGAATTTAATGCTACTGAACATCATGTTCAAAATATGATGGGTTATATGACGGTATTATAGGATGTGACAACGCCTCGAAAATTTACAGAATATCTCACATTTTTCAGTGTTATTTCTCTTGATAAACACCATCAAACTAAACAGTAATACGCAAAGAACTATTGTTGGTACTCCTGTGATAGTTTTATAGAATGGGTATTAATTAAATTCTTGTTCAAGGAGCTTTAATGGTTAAAAGATTTTTGACAACTGTTAGTCCGTGTTCAGATAACATAAAGACTAGAGATGAGCGAATTTTCGAAAAATTGGATTCGGACGATTCGCCAAATTTTTGGAAAAAATGTGGTTTGATCCGAATGTATTTGCGGTGAATGTATATTAAAAACAGCTATTTATGGCCAACAGAGAGCCTCAATAGGAGTTTAGAACACTTTGCTGAGTTCTAACATGCATATGGAGTGTGCTGGAGTAGTGAAATAATACTGTTATTCAGAATAACATGCAGATTACAGGCATCAATTTCAGAGTCACTGCCGCAGAGCGGCACAATGACAGAGCCTGGAGGTGGCATCAGTACGAGGAGACCATATAGTGGCTGAATGACACAGCGTGGAGGTGTTGGCAGCATGAGGAGACCATATAGTGGCTGAATGACACAGCATGGAAGTGTTGGCAGCATGAGGAGACCATATAGTGGCTGAATGATACAGTGTGGAGGTGTTGGCAGCATGAGGAGACCATATAGTGGCTGAATGACACTGCCTGGAGCTGGCAGCAGCAGGAGTAGACACTAGGGCAGAGTAGACACAATTCCTAAGATTAAAAGATACATTTTGAAAATTAAATTGAAGATTTATGGTAGCTAGTGCTACCATAAAAACTTTTTAGGTCCAGGCCCAGGCCCGGCAGCATCAGTAAACCATATATTGGCTGAACCGCACAGCCTGGAGTTGGCAGCAGCATAAGTAGACACTAGGGCTTAACAATCCCTAAGATTAAAAGATGAATTCTTAAATTTAAACTGAAGATTTTGAGTAGCTAGTGCTACCATGAAAAAATGTTTATTCCCAGACCCAGGCCCAGCAGCATCAGTAAACCATATATTGGCTGAATGACACAGCCTGGAGTTGGCTGAAGCATGAGGAGACCATATAGTGTCTGAATGGCAGAGCCTTGAGTTGGCAGAAGCATGAGTAGACACTAGGGCTTCACAATTGCTAAGATTAAAAGAGGAATTCTGAAATTGAACCCCTTAAGGACCAGGGGTTTTTCCGTTTTTGCATTTTCGTTTTTTGCTCCTTGCCTTTAAAAAATCATAACTCTTTCAATTTTGCACCTAAAAATCCATATGATTGCTTATTTTTTTGCGCCACCAATTCTACTTTGTAATGACGTCAGTCATTTGGCCAAAAATCTACGGTGAAATGGGAAAAAAAATCATTGTGAGACAAAATTGAAAAAAAAAAACCGCTGTTTTGTAACTTTTGGGGGCTTCCGTTTCTACGTAGTACATTTTTCGGTAAAAATGACACCTTATCTTTATTCTGTAGGTTCATACGATTAAAATGATACCCTACTTATATAGGTTTGATTTTGTCGTACTTCTGGAAAAAATCATAACTTCATGCAGGAAAATTAATATGTTTAAAATTGTCCTCTTCTGACCCCTATAACTTTTTTATTTTTCCGCGTATAGGGCGTATGATAGGACTTATTGATCGATTTTTATAATTTTTTTCATGATATAAAAAGTGACCAAAAATGCACTATTTTGGACTTTGGAATTTTTTTTTGCGCGTACGCCATTGACCGTGCGGTTTAATTAATGATATATTTTTATAATTCGGACATTTCCGCACGCAGCGATACCATATATGTTTATTTTCTCACTTTTTTTTGCAGTGTTATAGCTCCCATAGGGACCTATAACACTGCACACACTGATCTTTTACATTGATCACTGGTTTCTCATAGGAAACCAGTGATCGATTATTCTGCCGCTTGACTGCTCATGCCTGGATCTCAGGCACTGAGCAGTCATTCGGGGATCGGACAGCGAGGAGGCAGGTAGGGACCCTCTGGCTGTCCGCCGTGGCCCCACATTATAGATCGGGAGCGGATACATCACGTTCCAGTACGTCATGTGTCCTTAAGGGGTTAAACTGAAGATTTTGGGTAGCTAGTGCTACCATAACAAAATGTTTATTCCCAGACCAAGGCCCAGCAGCATCAGTAAACCATATATTGCCTGAATGACACAGCCTGGAGTTGGCTGAAGCATGAAGAGACCATTGAAATTTATGATTTTTTTATTTAAGATTGAAATTAAGGATTTTGAAATTGTAATTTCCCTACTCTGCCTGACATACTTATTGCATATATGAGGAGAGTACAATACGCTTCACTTCGCTTAAAACAGTATTTGTCTAGAACAGCAGCAGGTGTGAACTATTGTCTGTCCTTTCACAGCATATAGACCCTTGACAGATTAACGGGTACAAAATAGTAGGTATGTGGTATGCACTTATGAGGCCAGAAAAATGTGCTACAGTATGCTTCAAAATACTTATTTTACCTGTGTCCCAGATTCCAAAATTCCTTTATAATCAGAAATTGTCAGAATACCACCTTCACATTCAAAATAATAAAATGATAGATACGTTCTCTGAAGAAAAGGATCCTTCATTAGATGACAAAATGAGTATTGTATGTTCCAGTGACATAAGCTCATCTGAGGAACAGGAAAACATGATACAACTTAATTCTGCAACTGAAGAACCACAACAAAGAATGAACGACTTAAAGCCTACTGGAACTGAGGAACTTCAAAATGGTCAAAACTGTTTCTGCTAGTCCTTGGCAATATTCCTTTTATTACTGGTCTGGAATCTACATGGCAATAATGCTGGGAGAGTAACTCAAGGATACCCACATTTTTCCTGCAATACACAGTCAATATATGGAGGCCATATAGTGGCTGAATGACACAGCCTGGAGGTGGCTGAAGCATGAGGAGACCATATAGTGTCTGAATGGCACAGCCTGAAGGTGGCTGAAGCATGAGGATACCATATAGTGTCTGAATGGCACAGCCTGGAGGTGGCATCAGGAGTCCTGAAAGTGACCCTAATGCAAGGAATTTCTAAAACTGGGGACCAGCACCTTAATTATGTTTTGCAGTATCCATGACAACACAATAAGAGAGCCTGGAGGTGGTAGCATCAGCATGAGGAGACCATAGAGCAGCAAAATCAGAGAGCATGGAGGTGGCAGCATCAGCATGAGGAGACAATATGGCTGCACAATGACAGTGCCTGGAGGTGGTAGCATCAGCATGAGGAGACAATATGGTGGCACAATGAGAGAGCATGGAGGCGGTAGCATTAGCATGAGGAGACCATAGAGCAGCACAATTAGAAAGCCTGGATGTGGCAGCATCAGCATGAGGGGAACAGAACAGAACAATTAGAGAGCTTGGAGGTGGCAGCATCAGCATGAGGAGACCATATGGTGGCATAAAGACAGAGCCTGGAGGTGGTAGTATCAGCATGAGGAGACCATATGGGGGCACATTGACAGAGCCTGGAGGTTGTAGCATTAACATGAGGAGACCATAGAGCAGCACAATGACAGAGCCTGGAGGTGGTAGCATTAGAATGAGCAGACCATAGAGCAGCACAATGACAGAGCCTGGAGGTGGCAGCAGCAGCAGCATGAGAGCCATGCCAACTGAGGGTTGAGTCTGAGAAACCCTCCGACTTTTGACGGGGGTGTCGGATGAAGTGGATGACCGAGTGAACCTCACTTGGGAGGAAGTAGATGACCGAGTGAACTGATCAATCACGGCTGCTGGGTTGCTGGTCACAACACGACTGCTAGCTGACACCGGGAGCTCAGACCTCTTGCTGCGACTCCGGCTGCCACACACCCCTACTCTGCTGCAACTTCTGCCTGCACCTGATGAAATTAAGCCTTGGACACTCCTCTTCGCATGTCCTGGCACTACTCTGCCTGACATACTTATTGCGTATATGAGAGTACAATATGCTTCCCTACGCTTAAAACTGTATTTGTCTAGAACAGCAGCAGGTGTGTACCATTGGCTGTCCTTTCCCAGTATCTAGGCCCTTGGCAGATTAAGAAGTACAAAATAGTACACTTCTTAGATGTAGGTATCTGGTATGCACTTATGAGGGCAGAAAAATGCGCTACAGTACACTTAAAAAAGTATCACCACCAGCCAGTAAGTACTTTTGCCTAGACTTTCACAGTATCAAGGCCCTTGACTGATTAACAGGTTTAAAATAGTACACTACTTAGATGTAAGCATGTGGTATGCACTTATGAGGGCAGAAAAATGCACTACGGTATGCCTAAAAACTCTGTATTTTTGTAAAACAACAGCCGGTGATTATTTTTGTCCGTCTTTTAACAGTATGTAGGCCCTTGACAGATTAACAGGTACAAAATAGTACACTACTTAGATGTACGCATGCATTATGCACTTATGAGGTGTGATGACTCGCTCTTGCAAATAGGTGCCGTTGCAGTATAGAGGCAAGCAGACAGCATTTTACAAATCAAAGTTCAGTGTTTTATTCACACACGGCCCATGGCAAACAGTCTTTAAATGTAGAACAAAGGAAAACGTAACAAAAGTCCATCTGTAATCCTTAAGTGATTGTTCACACCTGAGTTCATGCCATGCGGCGTCAAGCAACTATTTTCCAGGCCTCCACAGCAAGGCTGTCCAGCAGCTTCCACTCTTGGAGCTACCACAGGGAAGAACTCCAGACACAGCTTTCTCTGGCACTGTGTGCTGCAACTAGCAAATCCTCCTCAGCTGGTGAGGCAGCCTAGCTATAAGGCCAACAAAAGTCTTTTTACAGTATGTAGGCCTTTGACAGATTAACAGGTAGAAAATAGTACACTACTTTGATGTATGTATGTGGTATGCACTGATTAATGCAGAAAAATGCGGTACAGTACGCCTAAAAACTCAGTATTTTTGTAAAACACCAGCTGGTGATTACTTTTGTCTGTCCTTTCACAGTATGTAGGCCCTTGACAGATTAACAGGTACAAAATAGTACACTACTTAGATGTACGTATGCTGTATGAGGGCAGAAAAATGTGCTACAGTATGCCTAAAAACTCTGTATTTTTGTAAAACACTAGCCAGGAATTACTTTTGCCTGTCCTTTCACAGTATGTAGGCCCTTGACAGATTGACAGGTACAAAATAGTACCCTACTTAGATGTATGTATGTGATATGCACTTACGAGGGCAGAAAAATGCACTACAGTACCCTTAAGAGAAGAATTTTTGTAAAACACCAGCAGTACACAACAGTGTACAGCACAAAAAAGCTGTGTACTAAACACAAAATTGCACTCAGTCAAAGACTATTAGGAATGGACTGCTGGGTATTATACCGTCTACAGATTAGTATAACCAGCAGATGATTTTTTGGGGAACAAAGACACTGAATTGCGCTGCAAAATTATTCCTACTTCCTCTGCTAAGGTTTATGAAGTTGAGGCAGCTTGTTGAAATGTATGATGCAACACACAGCTATCTGCCCCTCTCTGTAATACTATGCTGAAGAAAGTGACTGGGAGGTTAATGCCTGCAGCTTTAGTAAAAATCCTTTTCAGTGAAAAAAACACTGCTCTCCGTCCACGAGAACACTGATGTGACTAGGAGGATGTTAAACGCTGCTGGACTGCGCTTTTCTCTGCTGTAACACACACACAGGCTCTGTGTCCTATGACCCTTCTGCAGTGTATTGTAATGAAGGGAGGAGCCTGAATTATGGCTGCCGATTATATAGGGCTGTGACATCACAGGGGTGACTGGCTGCTGATAGGCTGCATCCTGCATGTGATTCAGGGTCATCCCGCCTACTTCCCTTCCCGCCTTGCCTTCCCGCCTTCCCAGTATTCCTTGCCCCATGTACTGACATGTGGATCTACCATTTTAGATGCCCTGGAGCCTGCACTGCAGTAAATGGAGTTTAATGAAGCGATTCGTGCAATAGAATCGTGGCGATATTCGCATTCGTTGCAAATCGAATATTTCCAGAAAATTTTAACGAATTCAGGTTCATCAACTTTGATTCACTCATCTCTATTAAAGATGTTCAGGGCCGGCACAAAACATTGTGCTGCCTGGGTCCAGGAGTAAAATGCGCCCCCCCCCCCCCCCCCCCCCCCCCCCCCCCCCCCCCCCCCCACAAAGTAAAAAAAATATTATGCCATGGGATATCAGGAGGGCATGCTTTATAGAGTGCTTATATACAGGAATGTATAGCAGTAGATACCAGCTGTACACAGGATCTGTATACCATATAGGTGATTATATACAGGATCATATAGAAGTAGATACCAGCTGTACACAGAATCTGTATACCATATAAGTAATTATATACAGGTCCATATAAAGGTAGATACCAGCTGTACACAGATCTATAAACATGTAAGTTATTATATACAGGACCATATAGAGATATATACTAGCTGTACACGGGATCTGTATACCATATAAATGATTATATACAAGACCATACAGAGATATATATATATACCAGCTGTGCACATTATCTGTATACCATATAACTGATTATATACATGACCATATAGAGGTAGATACCAGCTGGTCAGAGATCTGTATACCATAAAAGTGATTATATACAGGTTCATATAGTGGTATATATCAACTGAGCACAGTATAAGTACACCACATAAGTGATTACAGTTATATCTAGGGACTCACAATTAGATCTTTTCTGATCGGCAGCATATTCTTTCCTTTTTCTTCTCCGTCCAGATCAGATGGCCATGTTGATCTGTTAACATCTGCAGGACAAACAATCTTCCAACAATAGGTCCCCAAACTATAATAATGTCCTCCTTGGTGTTCTGCACAGTAAAAGGGCAGGTGGATAGGTTGCCAGGTATATAGGTAGCCAGGTGTGAAGGTAGGTAGTTAGGCAGCAAGGTATATAGTTAGCCAGGTAGGTAAGTAGGTAGTTAGGCAGTCAAGTTATAGTTAGCCAGGGAGGTAAATAGGTAGTTAAGAAGTCAGGTATATAGTTTGATAGGTAGAAAGGTAGTTAGGCAGTCAGGTATGTGGTTAGCCAGGTAGGTATTTAGGCAGTCCGGCATATAGTTAGCCAGGTAGGTAGGGAGATAGGCAGCCAGGTATATAGTTAGCCAAAGAGGTAGGTAGGTAGTTAGGAAGCCAGGTGTATACTTAGCCAGTAGGTATGTAGGCAGGCAGCCAGGTATATAGTTAGCCTGGGAGGAAGGTAGGTAGTTAGTCAGCCAGGTGTACTGTTGGCCAAGTAGGCAGCCAGGTACAAAATTTTTTTTAAATTATGCTCACCTATTTATGTCCCCACGCAGCCATCTTCTCTGGAGCATAGCCGGTCTGTGTCTTCCTTCCTCCATCGTGCAGGTGCTGATGAGTGACGTTAACAGTGCCTGTTCTGCATGGGGGCAGAGGTTATGTTTCCTCTGAGTGTAGGTTGCAGATGCGGCTCACACTGAGAGGTTTTCAGCTGTATGCCCCTAAGCCCCTCATACAGCTGAAAGCGGTGTTAGCCTACCTGGGGAGTGTCCAGGATCCCCAGTAGAAGCAAGGGGCGGCAGGCCCTTTACCCGGCTGGGCCCTCAGACCACGTCCGAATGGGCCGGCCGGTCAGTCCACTCCTGCCTGCCTGTTAAAAATGTTTTGCCCCTGTAAAGGTGCCGCCTGGGTCCAATAGACCCAGTGGGACCCATTGTAGGGCCTGCCCTGATGATGTTATGGTTAGACAACCCAGAGTTGTCTGTCTATCCACTGTTTTGCCTCTTATTATATTACATGGATTTCTGTAGCCCTCTGTCTTCTGCCATTGTATTTCATAATTAACATTAGTCACAGAATTCAAAGAGTTAAACTGCATAAATCAATTATTTTTTCATATCTTCTATTAGATCAGGACTGTTGCCATGTGTGGTGGCATCTTCAGCTGCTACTCATCAAAGAGTAGTTGGTTGCCTGTGGTATGTTAAGTTTGCTAGATTCATAGTATGTCTCTCCAATATTGTAAAAATCAAATGTAGTAGCCAGCACAGATTGCAAGGTGAAAGTCTTTCTCCTTTATTAAATTGTATTTAAAAGCACATAATCAGGCAGGACAAGGGAATAGTAGACAGGGATGTATTCTGATTGCCATATTGGAGTTGGGAAGGAATCATTCCTCTCAAGGGGTAATTGGCATCAGCCTCATGGGGGGGGGGTTGCCTTTCTCTGCATCAAAACAGTAGGGTTATCTGTTGAACCCTATGGTCTCTTGTATTTTTCCAATTTTACAAACTATGTAACTATATACATTTATAACGTGCTCCTATTGGAAAATAGCTCAATGTCTATAAATAATAAACTAGATAATGATGTATACACATGACATCCAAAATTGTATCCAATAATGTTTTGACCTGATGTGCTATATAGATTCCAAGAGTTAGTGGAGCAGGAATTGGTACAACTGAAAGCAAAATCCCACAAAAAATTTATATACAGAAGTAGAAACCGAGTAGAGGCTTTTCCGAGTAGATTTTGTAGGGTATTTTTTTTATCGCACACTTCGTGCGCCAGAATTTCTGACAAAACAACTCTACAAACCCTACAAACTCTCCACTTTACTCAGAAAACCTGGAAAATGTGGTGTGTCTGCTGAAAAAGGGGAAAATCCCAGCAATTTTACTAATGTTATCACATAAAATGTGGTGGATTTCAGTTTTGTTAATTACCAGGTTATAAAAAAAAACTGAATAAGGATATGTTAGGCAATATAAGGATACGTTGACCCAGAAGTTAATTGATTATATTCATGTCACCAATCCTGTTACTGCATTTTATTCTGTACCCAAAGTACACAAAAACAGATTTACTCAACCCATCAGGCCAATCGTTACCGATATTGGATCTCTCGATTGGTGCCATGGGCTGTGTAACACTTCTATGGATGTGAACACACTGTACCACCTACTGGTTTTTCTTTGGGCCAATCCTGGGAGCGGAATATAAGTATTCCCCTGGTTTTCACCAATTATCTTGTGTATGTGAAAGCTGGATTTCTGCTGCAGGGGAGATATCAGTTTGCTAAAGCAAGAATTGCACTGGTTAGGTGGCAGAACGCTCTAGTTCCAAGCACCGGGGATACAGGCAGGAGGGCCTAGCTTATGCTACAGATATTAGCGTAGCACAACAGAGGCAGAGCTAAAATGGCATTTAAGCAGCACAGTGCCTGCGGAACAGCAGAGCTGAGAAGCTTAGATGCAACCAGGTGGTGCAGAATTTATGAGATTTTAGGTGTGGTCAACAGTCCTGGTGATACACTTAAGAATCAAGCAGATACAAGGTATCAGGCAAAAGCAGGGTCAGAATATCAGAATCAGGTTAGACAAAGATATTCAGATCTGGAACAAAGGAACAAACACCTTTGCTTGTAGATACTACAATATTCCTCAGGCACCACAGGACAGGAGAAATGCTCTCAAATAGGTAGTGCCTGGCATGGATTTAAAGGGGTTATCCACCATAATGTGATTTTAGTATGTACCTGGCAGGCAGTAATGGACATGCTTAGGAAGGATCTGCTCTTGTCTTGGGGCTAAATGGCTATGTCATGAGATTACCATAACACTGTGGCTAGCTTTTTGTGAACTTGCGTTTCCTGTTTGACTTTTCTTTTTTTGACTACAAATCCCACAATTCCATTTTCTTCCCTTCCACACATCAGCCACCCCACCCATTGAAACATAAATGAGCTGCATCCATTCAAAAGACCTGTGGTTTTCAATCAGGGTGCCTACAGCTGTTGCATTAGTTGCAGATTGATCTCTCTCCCAGCAAGCGATCGCTCCACCCATTGAAGTAGACAGGCTCCCTGTCATCAGCTGACTAGTGAGTCAGGTCTTGGCCATATTGCAACCTGGGAAAAATCTTTGACAACAGTAATTTTGTATGCTGTTAAAAATAAATACTGGGATAAAAATCACATAAGAATTGTGAAAAAACCGTCACACACAGGTACAGACACTATATTATGAACTTCACTAACTTTACAGCCCCTGTAGCATAGTCAAATAAAAAAAATTCCTGGAATGCCCCTAAAAATCAGGAGCATGCACTGGCTCACATGGGTGGACTCTTACAGTCTGCAGTTATTATCTAAAATTACGCTCACTTAGGCTGCGTTCAAACTACGATTTGTAACTACGGTTCCCGTATACGGCTGGGAGGAGGGGGCGGGGCTTAATCGCTGCTCCCGCACTCAGCCGTCTAGGGGAACCGTTTTAAATGCATGTCTATGAGCTGACCGGAGTGAACTGCAGCCTCCGGTCAGCTGCTTTTTCGGCCATATGCGGTTTCATGACCGTAGGCAAAAATGCGGTCGACCACGTTTTTGCCTGCGGTCGGGAAACCGCATACGGCCGAAAAAGCAGCCGACCGGAGGCTGCGTTTCACTCCGTTCGGCTCATAGACATGCATTAAATATGGTTCCCCTATACGGCTGAGTGCGGGCGCCGTGATTAAGCCCCCCCCTCCTCCCAGCCGTATACGAGAACTGTAGTTACAAATCGTAGTGTGAAACCAGCCTTACATCAGAGACAACAAACATGCATTTAATGTATAAAAATTCGTTTATTTTTAACAATACTAATTATTTACAGATCAAAGGAGCAAGAATGGGGGGGGGAATTTTTCTCCATTCTATGCAAAGATATATATATATATATATATATATATATATATATATATATATATATATATATATATATATATATATGGCCTTTTGAGACATAACATACATGTTTGTGCCCAAAAATCCATATATGGATTCAGTCGTCTATTTAGGTTGTTACATAGACAATTTGATTGTGCTGTGGATTGAAACGTAGGAGGCATTTTCTGCATTTCTGAAATACATTAATAACAATTAATTACAACTTTATTTTCAGCAGTCTTTGGAGGGACCTTCAACAAGTTCATAGATGTAAAATGAACCAATAAAAATTGCTTCATAGAAGTTGCCTCCTACAGAAAGAATTGTTCAAGGAATTCAGTTCTCCTTACTTCCTTGTGCCATCCCGACAAGTAACATCCAATATCCCTTATGGGGAATGGCACATGAGAAATTTTACCAAAGATGAGGTTTACAAACAAAAACATGATTGTCTGTTTTAACGTCTTCATGTCCATGAAGATATGAGAGGACCTGTTGCAAAACACTGGTAATTATGGATGCGGACACAACAAATGCATTATGTGCATCACATGTACGTGAACCAAAAATATTGTTAATGTGGCTACATGTAGTATCTGCACGTTGCAGTATACTGAATGCATTACCAATTCATTAAAAGTAAGATACAGGAAACATCTCTCTGATATTAAGAATTATAATAAAAACGTCTCAGCATTTACTGGACAGTTTAGGGACAAACACGATAGAGACACTACAGGTCTCAAGATAACTGGTATTGAGAGAGTCAAGAGATGACCTGAGAAATAAATTGTTTGCTAGGGAAAGCTACTGGATATTCTCTCTCAATACGCGTCAACCTGCTGGTTCAATCTGCAATGAGACCTGATTCTCACTTATATGTAATGTAATACAAGCCTCCTAAGATCTTCCATTTTAGAAGTATCTATTCATACATACAGTACAGACCAAAAGTTTGGAAATACCTTCTCATTCAGAGTCTCTTTTCATGACATCAAATTTGTAGATTCACACTGAAGGCATCAAAACTATGAATTACCACATGTGGAATTATATACATAACAAAAAAGTGTGAAAATATGTCATATTCTAGGTTCTAGCCACCTTTTGCTTTGATTACTGCTTTGCACACTCTTGGTATTCTCTTGATGAGCTTCAAGAGGTAGTTACCTGAAATGGTCTTCCAACAGTCTTGAAGGAGTTCCCAGAGATGCTTAGCACTTGTTGGCACTTTTTGCCTTCATTCTGCGGTCCAGCTCACCCCAAACCATCCCGATTGGGTTCAGGTCCGGTGACTGTGGAGGCAAGGTCATCTGGCGCAGTACCCCATCACTCTCCTTCTTGGTCAAATAGCCCTTACACAGCCTGGAGGTGTGTTTGGGGTCATTGTCCTGTTGAAAAATAAATGATGGTCCAACTAAATGCAAACCGGATGGAAGATGCTGTGGTAGTCATGCTGGTTCAGAATGCCTTCAATTTTGAATAAATCCCCAACAGTGTCACCAGCAAAGCACCCCTACACCATCAAACCTCCTCCTCCACACCAGCACACCTGTTAAGTGAGAACCATTTCAGGTGACTACCTCTTGAATCTCAACAAGAGAATGCCAAGAGTGTGCAAAGCAGTAATCAAAGCAAAAGGTGGCTACTTTGAAGAACCTAGATATATTTTCAGTTGTTTCACACTTTTTTGTTATGTATATAATTCCACATGTGTTAATTCATAGTTTTAATGCCTTCAATGTGAATCTACAATTTTCATAGTCATGAAAATAAAGAAAACTCTGAATGAGAAGGTGTGTCCAAACTTTTGGTCTGTACTGTACATGTTCATCATAATATAAAAATGTTTGTATCTAATACATTGCAGTTTTTATTACATGTTTTAAATGGAGTTTATTAAAGGATTATATGGACTACTTCAAGCTGTAATTTTCAATCTACATTTACATATAGTACTGAATTGTATTGTACTGGATTGCATCCAGTACACATTAAATAAGGTTTAAACCAGGGCTTAAGTCCTGGAGAAACGCATGGGAACTAAGCTCCTGCACTTTTTCACAGCAGGAACACTGTTCCCTATTAGCAGGAGTCCTGCAGGACCAGCCCTTGAGTGGAGATCTTGGGTGAGTTCCCTCACTTTTTTTTCCAGGACTTAAACCCTGGTTTAAACCCTTATTGTAACCCTCTGAGCATCACCTTGTGCTCTTTACACATGCATTACAGATGCTGCCTATTTCTTAGCCATAGTGGTACTGCCCATGGGATAAGCTTGCCTAAGGTTCTGAACACATTTCAGACTTAGTCATTGACAGCAGCAGGTTTGTAAAATCATTGATGAAGGAAGGTCAGCTTGTTACCGAGGTACGTGAACAGAGGGTCTGAGTGGATCAGAGAATTGGTAATGGGATGAGTGAGATGAGTTTAGTGCAATTTATTATTTACAGCCCTATCATGCCCTTTAATGTGTACCAAAAGCTGGCTTACATGTCTTGGGCAGATTACATATGTTTTAAAGACACTTTATGACTTCACTTCAGTTTTATGAAATTAGTAAAAAAAAAAAAAAAAAAAAAGAGAATGGTTATGGCTTAGAATGCAGAGAAAAGTGACATTTAATAAGTGTACAATGCACTAGATCTATCAATAGGCATCTGCCTTTTAATAAATCTAGAACATCTGTGGGTGACTGCTACATAGGTTTCTACAAAATTTTTCTAGGGTAAATTCCAGAAAATGTGCTAGGCCATGCAACCCTTTGACAGGCAGCCCCATCCCTGTTTTTTTTAAAAAAAGGCAGGGTGGCGTAGACCCATTATAAAATGTTGCACGTTTTTAACACCAAAAGTGTGCGTAAATATGTTAATACATTCCTTCATTATCTAGTGTCCCACTGCTTATTTTAATGAATTACACTTGCTTGTTGGCTGATTGACCTAATTATACTGCCATGGACATCCTCACCCATATCCTCTCACAAGACATAGGTCATTACAAAAATTTGTGATATGTTCACACTCTCATGTGAAAGATAGATATGAGCTTCTACAGATGTAGCTGCACTTTATTGCAACAGTAGCTGAGTATCTGGGTGTGCCCGGTTTTTCCTGCCTAATCCCTGGGTGGTGGTGGTGGGGGGGGGGAGCAACAAAGGGGGATGCTTTTGTACTCATATCCCATCCTCAAATCCTGACCCCATATCCCCTCCTCATATCCCAACCCCAAATCCCCTCCTCATATCCCGACCTCATATCCCGTCCTAATATCCCAACCTCATATCCTGTCCTCATATCTTGACCTTATATTCCTTCCTCATATCCCCTCCTCAAATCCCGACCTCATATTCTGTCCCTATATCCTGTCCCCATATACCGTCCTCATATACCTTCCCCTTACCCCATCCTCATATCCAGCCCCCATATACTGTTCTCATATCCCAACCTCATATCATGTCCTCATATCCCGTCCCCATATCTGACCTTATATGCAGACCTCATATCCCTTTCCCATATCCCTTCCCCATATCCTGTCCCCATATCCTGACCTCATATCACATCCTCATATCCTGTCCCCATATCCCGACCTCATATTCCGTCCCTATATCCCGTCCCCAAATGCCATCCTCATATCCCCTTCCCATATCCCGACATCATACCCAGAACTCATATCCTGTCCTCAGGTGGGGCTGAGTTGTGATGAAGATATTGTAAGATGAAAATAAAAGGGGTGTGGCTTAAAGGGTGGGCATGTCTTTGCAAGATGTGGCATGGAATGCAGGGAGGGTGCGGCTTGCCAGCTGGACTGACACATTCACCAGGAGATGCAGAGCGGAGCTAGTTTAGTAAGGTACCAGAAGTCCCATTTACTTGTATGGGACTTGAAACAAAAATCCCATCCTTCACCTATGGGGATAGGTTATGGGTTCATTTAACATCACATATTTTTATTTGACACATAAGTAACATGACCAAGTATTATCAAAATATCTCCAGCCGCACGGAAGTTATGCTGGAACATACATTTCCCATAGATTTGCATTGGACAAAAACAAAAACCTCGACCCTCACAAATGAGAATAGGTTAGGGTTAAACTAACTATCCTATATTTTTAGCGTGTTTGCACCAGGTCTGATTACCGGCGACTACAGGGCGGGTAGCGTGTGACGTCACGCCTCCGCCCCCGTGTGATGTCACGCTCCGCCCCTCAATACAAGTCTATGGGAGGGGGCGTGACAGCTATCACGCCCCCCTCCCGTAGGCTTGCATTGAGGGGCGGAGCGTGACGTCACACGGGCGGAGGCGTGACGTCACACGCCGCCCGCCCTGTAGTCGCCGGTAATCAGACCCGGAGCAAATTTCCGTCAATACTTACATCATTTCTTGATGAAAAATGCAAAAATGTCATGAAAAATTTAGCATTTTTCTAATATTGAAACTCACTGCTTGTAAGGAAAATAGATATACCAAATAAATGTTATATTGATTCACATAAACAATATATCTACTTTATGTTGGCATCATAAAGTTGACATGTTTTTACTTTTGGAAGACATTAGAGGGCTTCAAAGTAGGGATCGACCGATATCGGTTTTTTAGGGCCGATACCGATATCAATAATCGGTGCAGGTTAGGGCCGATAGCCGATAACTTATGTCGATATTCCGGTATAAGTTATCGGCTATTTAACCCCCTGCGACACCGCTGCAGATCATTGATTTAAAGCGGGCGCTTTAAATCAATGATCTGCAGTGGCTTTTGCGGGGCCATCGGCCGCCGCCACCCGCTTCTCTCTCCCTACCTGTCAGGGGGGTCCGGGCCATCCATCCATCCTTGCTGTAGTGTCCGGGGACGTTCCGGGTGGAGGGTGAACCGGTCCGGGCTGTCATTCTTCTCTGGCGGTCATCTTCTCCACTCCGGGCAGGCTCCGGCCTAGTAAGCTGCATAGACGCCGCTGCGCAGTGACGCCCGTGCGCAGCGACGCAACTGACGTCACGGCGTAGCGGCGTCTATGCAGCTACTAGGCCGGAGCCTGCCTGGAGTGGAGAAGATGACCGCCGGAGAAGAAGGACAGCCCGGACCGGTTCACTCTTCACCCGGAACGCCCCCGGACACTACAGGAAGGAAGGATGGCCCGGACCACCCCCATTACGGGTAAGTTTAATTTTTTTTATTGACTCGGAGGGTGGGGAGGGGCCCGACCGGTATAGCGGTATGGGCAAAAATCAATACCGGTATACCGCCTAGCATCACGGTGGGGGGGTGCGACACTGTGCAGTGGGTCGGGGGTGCGGTGCGGTGGGTCTGGAGTGCGGTGCGGCGGGTTGTGGGGGTGGCGGTCGCGGTGCGGTGGGGGCGGTGCAGGGGGCGGGGCATTATCGGCTTATCGGCAAGGTAATTGCTGATACCGATAATGCCCAAAATCGTGATTATCAGCCGATAATATAGGCCATGCCGATAATCGGTCGATCCCTACTTCAAAGTTCAGCAGTAGTTTTCTAATTTTTACCAAAATTTTCAAAATCTGAATTTTTTAGGGACCAGTTCAGTTTTGAAGTGGATTTGAATGGACTTCATATTAGAAATACCAAATAAATGACCCCATTATAGAAACTGCACCCCTCAAAGTATTCAAAATGACATTCAGAAAGTTTGTTAACCCTTTAGATGTTTCACAGGAATAGCAGCAAAGTGAAGAAAAAAATTCAAAATATTCATTTTTTTACTCTTGCATGTTCTTGTAGACCCAGTTTTTAAATTTTTACAAAGGGTAATAGGAGAAAA
The DNA here is from genome assembly GCF_029499605.1 of Hyla sarda. Lineage (NCBI taxonomy): Eukaryota > Metazoa > Chordata > Amphibia > Anura > Hylidae > Hyla > Hyla sarda. The sequence continues at coordinate 326,725,432 of NC_079189.1, forward strand.
AGACCCACAAAATTTGTAACCCAATTTCTCTCGAGTAAGGAGATATTTCATATGTGTATGTGGAGTGTTTAACAGGTGCAGTAAAGGTCTCAGAAGGGAAGGAGCAACTATGGGATTTTGGAGAGTGAATTTTGCTGAAATGATTTTCACCCAAATTTTACATTTTTACAAGGGGTAATAGGAGAAAATGCTCCCCAAAATTTGTATGGAAATACCCCATGTGTGGAAGTCAAGTGCTCTGCTGGCGCACTACAATGCTCAGTAAAGAAGGAGCGCCATTGAGCTTTTGGAGAGAGAATTTGTTTGGAATGGAATTCAGGGGCCATGTGCGTTTACAATGCCCCCCTTGGTGCCAGAGCAGTGGACCCCCCCACATGTGACCCCATTTTGGAAACTACACCCATCACAGAATTTAATAAGGGGGGCAGTGAGCATTTACACCCCACTGGCGTTAGACAAATCTTTGGAACAGTGGACTGTGCAAGTGAAAAATCATATTTTTCATTTTCACGGACCACTGTTCCAAAAATCTGTCAGAAACCTGTGGGACGTAAATGCTCACTGCACCCCTTATTACATTACGTGAGGAGTGTAATTTCCAAAATGTGGTCACATGTGGGGGGGGGGGGTCCATTGTTCTGGCACTATGGGGGCTTTGTAAACACATGTGGCCTTCAGTTCCAGACAAATGCCAGACAAGTTTTCTCTCCAAAAGCCCAATGGCACTCCTTCTCTTCTGAGCATTGTAGTTCACCTGCAGAGCACTTTACATTCACATATGGGTATGTTCTTACTCAGAAGAAATAGGGTTACAAATTTTGGGGGACTTTTTTCCTATTTTCCCTTGTGAAAATGAAAAATTTTGGGTAACACCAGCATTTTAGTTAAAAAAAATTTTTTTTTTTTCATTTTCCCATCCAACTTAAATGAAAATTCGTCAAACACCTGTGGGGTGTTAAAGCTCACTATACCCCTTGTTACGTTCCATGAGGGGTGTTGATTCCAAAATGGGGTCACACATGTGTATTTATTTTTTTTGCGTTTATGTCAGAACCGCTGTAAAATCAGCCACCCCTGTGCAAATCCCCAATTTAGGCCTCAAATGTACATAGTGCGCTCTCACTCCTGAGCCTTGTTGTGCGTCCACTGAGCACTTTGCTTCTATATATGGGGCATTTCCGTACTCAGGGGGTCTTTTTTTCCTTTTACTTTTTGTGAAATTAAAAAGTATGGAGCAACACCTGCATGTTAGTGTAATTTTTTTTAATTTTTTTACACTAACAGTCTGGTGTAGACCCCAAATTTTCCTTTTCATAAGGGATAAAAGGAGAAAAATCCTCCAAAATTTGTAGCACAATTGCTCCCGAGTACGGAAATACCCCATATGTGGCCCTAAACTGTTTCCTTGAAATACGACAGGACTAAATTAGGGTTTGTATGGGAGTGGACATAGGGGTATTCCCAAACAGTGGGCCTCCAGCTGTTGCTAAACTCCCAGCATGCCTGGACAGTCAGTGGGTGTCCAGAAATGCTGGGAGTTGTTGTTTTGCAAAAGCTGGAGGCTCCGTTTTGGAAACACTTCCCTACGATAAGTTTTTCATTTTTATTGGGGGGGAGGACAGTGTAAGGGGGTGTATATGTAGTGTTTTACCCTTTATTATGTGTTAGTGTAGTGTTTTTAGGGTTCAGCCACACAGGCGGCGGTTTACGGTGAGTTTCCCGTTAGGACTTTGAGCCACGGCGGAAAATTTGCCGCAGCTCATACTTGAAGCTGGGAACTCACTTTAAACCTGCCCGTGTGAATGTACTCCAGCTGTTTTCAGGGCACTGAAAGAGGAGACAGGCTACAAGGCATGCTGGGAGCTGAAGTTTCTAAAACGAAGGCAAAATGGAAATAGATGCTACACTACATGGACACACTTGTGCAAAGAAAGGAAAAGAAAGACAAACAAAGAGCAAGCACGAGGCCAGAGATAACAAGAAAACTCACCTGTAAGGGTAAGTAGAAACTGAAAAAACACATTGGCCACCGGAGTCCCCTTTTAATAGGGCTACTAGTGGTCAACTGGGTGGGTTGCTAATATCCTTACGTATTTCAGGTAAATAGTAGTAAAGTTTAACAGGGGCGAACCAAGAGCATTTGGCACCCGGGGCGGACCCTTTGTTTGGCACCCCCCCATACACACACACATGCACCCCCCCCCTTAATTACACCCCAGGAGTGAACAGGCTAGTGCCGTAGCGGGGAGGGAAACGGGCTAGCAAAAAAAATAAAAAATAGGATGGTGGGAGTTACCCTTTAAGCATTTAGTGCCTCCCCCACCATCATTTCCCCCTGTCTCATCATGTCCCCCATCATTCCCCCCTCATCATCCCCCACCCTGTCTCATCATCCCCCACTCTGTCTCATCATGTCCCTCATCATTCCCCCTCATCATCCCCCCACCCTGTCTCATCATCCCCCCACCCTGTCTCATCATGTCCCTCATCATTCCCCCCTCATCATCCCCCCACCCTGTCTCATCATGTCCCCCATAATTCCCCCTCATCATCCCCCCACCCTGTCTCATCATGTCCCTCATCATTCCCCCCTCATCATCTCCCCACCCTGTCTCATCATGCCCCCGATCATTCCCCCCCTCATCATTTTCCCCTGTCTCATCATGTCCCCAATCATTTCCCCCTCATCATCCCCCCACCCTGTCTCATCATCCCCCACCCTGTCTCATCATGTCCCCCATCATTCCCCCATCATCATCCCCCCACCCTGTCTCATAGTCCCCCACCCTGTCTCATCATGTCCCTCATCATTCCACCTCATCATCCCCCACCCTGTCTCATCATCCCCCCACCCTGTCTCACCATGTCCCTCATCATTCCCTCCTCATCATCCCCCCACCCTGTCTCATCATGTCCTCCATCATTCCCCCTCATCCTCCCCCCACCCTGTCTCATCATGTCCCCCATCATTCCCCCTCATCATCCCCCCACCCTGTCTCATCATGTCCCCCATCATTCCCCCACCCTGTCTCATCATGTCCCCCATCATTCCCCCCTCATCATCCCCCACCCTGTCTCATCATGTCCCCTATCATTCCCCCTCATCATCCCCCCACCCTGTCTCATCATGTCCCCCATCATTCCCCCTCATCATCCCCCCACCCTGTCTCATCATGTCCCTCATCATTCCCCCCTCATCATCCCCCCATCCTGTCTCATCATCCCCCCAACCTGTCTCATCATGTCCCTCATCATTCCCCCCTCATCATCCCCCCACCCTGCCTCATCATCCCCCCTCATCATTTCCCCCTGTCTCATCCCCCCATCATTTCCCCCCCTCATCATTTCCCCATCTCATCAACCCCCCATCATCCCCCCCCCCTCATCATTTCCCCGTCTCATTATCCCCCCATTATGTTCCTCCTATGGCATCCAGTGGTCTTCAACCTGCGGACCTCCAGATGTTGCAAAACTACAAATCCCAGCATGCCCGGACAGCCAACTGCTGTCCGGGCATGCTGGGAGTTGTAGTTTTGCAACCTCTGGAGGTCCGCAGGTTGTAGACCACTCTTCCTCTTTCCTTACTTGTCTGCGCTTCGGCTGTCTTGTGGGCTACGGGGTCAGTGAAGCACATGAGTTACGTCCTCTCCCGGCTTCTCTGTGCGGCATCACGGAGGTCACTTTTTGGCGGCGACTACAGGAAATGAAAAGTGACGTCAGTGATGCCGCACAGAGAAGCCGGCAGAGGACGTAACTCATCTGCTTCACTGACCCCGCAAGACCCTCCGCCTGACCTGACCTGCCGAAGTGCAGCCAGGTAAGGAAAATAAACAAAACTATAAAAAGCTGGGAAAGGGAGAATGATGAGGGAGGGGGGAGGTTCTCCCGCACTATACACAGGTACTGGTGGATAGTGCGGGAGACGCTGATTAAAATGTAGGGCAGATCCGGACAAGGTAGGGCTCATTTTAATCAGCGTCTCTCCCGCACTATCCACCACACCAGTACCTTTGGATAGTGTGGGAGAAAACAAGTGACAGAGCGGGGAGGAGACGCCGCTGGTCACTTATTTAAAGTGGCCGCGGCCGTGCTGTTAATACTTAACAAGCAGACGCTGCTGCGGCCGCTTTAAATCAGTAACCAGAAGACTTTTCAGCGTCTAACAGGCAGGCAGACTTTTTGCCTTAAATTTTAGTTTTAAAAGTGCGTGTTATATGCCGATAAATACGGTATGTAAAAAACACTTTAAAGTAGGTAAATTTCAATGACCAATAATACTGGTATACAAGGAGTAAATATATACCACCACACAATAACTGAATAATACCCCCATACTGTACTGAATAAAACCACTATACACAGACCAGTATACTATAAAGAATCTGTATACAATATAAGTGATTATATACTGCACCATATGGCAGTAGATATCAGCTATACACAGGCTGTGTACACCATATAAGCAATTACAGTACTATTTTGGGACTCACAATTACGTATTTTCTGATCAGCGGTGTCCTCTTTCCTTTTCTTCTCCGTCCGGATAAGACCCCCATGTGGATCTCTTAACATCTGCAGGAAAAACATGTCAGACTCTGCATTTTTTAGTGCCCTCCCCTCCTATACACAATCTGCCCATCTATAGGCCCACAAACTGTCATAATGTCCTGCACAGTAAAAGGGCAGGTAGGTAGGTAGCCAGGTAACCCCCTCTTTCTCATAGGTATATGCAGAGATACACTCCCCTCTTTCCCATAGGTATATGCAGAGTTACACCCGCTCTCTTTCCCATAGGTATATGCAGAGCTACGCTACAACCCCCCCCTCTTTCCCATAGGTATATGCAGAGTTACACCCCCTCTCTTTCTCATAGGTATATGCAGAGCTACGCTACACCCCCCTCTTTCCCATAGGTATATGCAGAGTTACACCCCCCTCTTTCCCATAGGTATATTCATAGCTACACCCCCCCTCTTCCCCATAGGTATATGCAGAGCTACACCCCTCCTTCCCCATAGGTATATGCAGAGCTGCACCCCCCCTTCCCCATAGGTATATGCAGAGCTACACCCCAACCTCTTCCCCATAGGTATATGCAGAGCTAGACCCCCCTCTCCCTCCCTTTCCCATAGGTATATGCAGAGCACCCCCCCTCTCCCTCCCTTTCCCTTAAGTATATACAGAGCACCCCCCTCTCTCTCCCTTTCCCATAGGTATATACAGAGCACCCCCCTCTCTCCCTCCCTTTCCCATAGGTATATGCAGAGCACCCCCCCTCTCCCTCCCTTTCCCATTGGTATATACAGAGCACCCCCCTCTCTCCCTCCCTTTCCCATAGGTATATGCAGAGCACCCCCCCTCTCCCTCCCTTTCCCATAGGTATATACAGAGCACCCCCTCTCCCTCCCTTTCCCATAGGTATATACAGAGCACCCCCCCACTCCCCCCCTTTCCCATAGGTATATGCAGAGCACCCCCCTCTCCCTCCCTTTCCCATAGGTATATGCAGAGCTACACCCCCCCTCTCCCCCCCTTTCCCTTAGGTATATACAGAGCACCCCCCTCTCCCTCCCTTTCCCATAGGTATATACAGAGCACCCCCTCTCCCTCCCTTTCCCATAGGTATATACAGAGCACCCCCCCCATCTTATCATGCCCCCATCATTCCCCCCTCCTCATTTCCCCGTCTCATCATCCCCCCATCATGTTCCTCCTATGGCATCCAGTGGTCTTCAACCTGCGGACCTCCAGATGTTGCAAAACTACAAATCCCAGCATGCCCGGACAGCCAACTGCCTTCCGGGCATGCTGGGAGTTGTAGTTATGCAACATCTGGAGGTCCGCAGGTTGAAGACCACTCTTCTCCTTTCCTTACTTGTCTGCGCTTCGGCTATCTTGTGGGCTGTGGGGTCAGTGAAGCACATGAGTTACGTCCTCTCCCGGCTTCTCTGTGCGGCATCACGGAGGTCACTTTTCGGCGGCGACTACAGGAAATGAAAAGTGACGTCAGTGATGCCGCACAGAGAAGCCGGCAGAGGACGTAACTCATCTGCTTCACTAACCCCGCAAGACCCTCCGCCTGACCTGACCTGCCGAAGTGCAGCCAGGTAAGGAAAATAAACAAAACTATAAAAAGCTGGGAAAGGGAGAATGATGAGGGAGGGGGGAGGTTCTCCTGCACTATACACAGGTACTGGTGGATAGTGCGGGAGACGCTGATTAAAATGTAGGGCAGATCCGGACAAGGTAGGGCTCATTTTAATCAGCGTCTCCCGCACTATCCACCACACCAGTACCTGTGGATAGTGTGGGAGAAAACAAGTGACAGAGCGGGGAGGAGACGCCGCTGGTCACTTATTTAACCCCTTAAGGACCAAGGACGTACTGGTACGTCCTTGGTCCTGCTCCCCTGATATAACGCGGGGTTACACGGTAACCCCGCATCATATCACGGCGGGCCCGGCATCATAGTGAAGCCGGGACCCGCCGCTAATAGTGCGCAGCGCCGATCGCGGCGCCGCACGCTATTAACCATTTAGCCGCGCGCTCAGAGCTGAGCCGCGCGGCTAAAACCGAAAGTAAAAGCTGCCGGTTAACTCAGTGGGCTGTTCGGGATAGCCGCAGCGAAATCGCGGCATCCCGAACAGCTTACAGGACAGCGGGAGGGCCCCTACCTGCCTCCTCGCTGTCCGATCGCCGAATGACTGCTCAGTGCCTGAGATCCAGGCATGAGCAGTCATGCGGCAGAATCGTCGATCACTGGTTTCCTATGAGAAACCAGTGATCAATGATAAAGATCGGTGTGTGCAGTGTTATAGGTCCCTATGGGAGCTATAACACTGCAAAAAAAAAGTGAAAAAAAAAAGTGAATGAATATGATTTAACCCCTCCCCTATTAAAAGTTTGAATCACCCCCCTTTTCCCATAAAAAAAAACACAGTGTAAATAAAAATTAAAATAAACATATATGGTATCACCGCGTGTGGAAATGTCCGAATTATAAAAAATATATTGTTAATTAAACCACTCGGTCAATGGCGTGCGCGCAAAAAAATTCCAAAGTCCAAAATAGTGCATTTTTGGTCACTTTTTATATAATTTAAAAATGAATAAAAAGCGATCAATAAGTCCTATCAATGCAAATTGTACTGTTAAAAATTTCAGATCACGGCGCAAAAAATGAGCCCTCATACCACCCCATGAACGGAAAAATAAAAAAGTTATAGGGGTCAGAAGAGGACAATTTTAAACGTATTAATTTTCCTGCATGTAGTTATGATTTTTTCCAGAAGTACGACAAAATCAAACCTATATAAGTAGGGTATCATTTTAATCGTATGGACCTACAGAATGAAGATAAGGTGTCATTTTTACCGAAAAATGTACTACGTAGAAACGGAAGCCCCCAAAAGTTACAAAACTGTGTTGTTTTTTTTTCAATTTTGTCGCACAATGATTTTTTTTTCCGTTTCACCGTAGATTTTTGGGCAAAATGACTGACGTCATTACAAAGTAGAATTGGTGGCGCAAAAAATAAGCCATCATATGGATTTTTAGGTGCAAAATTGAAAGAGTTCTTAAGGGGTTAAAGTGGCCGCGGCCGTGCTGTTAATACTTAACAAGCAGACGCTGCTGCGGCCGCTTTAAATCAGTAACCAGAAGACTTATTAGCGTCTAACAGGCAGGCAGACTTTTTGCCTTAAATTTTAGTTTTAAAAGTGCGTGTTATATGCCGATAAATATGGTACGTAAGAAACACTTTAAAGTAGGTAAATTTCAATGACCAATAATACTGGTATACAAGGAGTAAATATATACCACCACACAATAACTGAATAATACCGCCATACTGTACTGAATAAAACCACTATACACAGACCAGTATACTATAAAGAATCTGTATACAATATAAGTGATTATATACAGGACCATATGGCAGTAGATATCAGCTATACACAGGATGTGTACACCATATAAGCGATAAGACCGCCATGTGGATCTCTTAACATCTGCAGGAAAAACATGTCAGACTCTGCATTTTTTAGTGCCCTCCCCTCCTATACACAATCTGCCCATCTATAGGCCCACAAACGTCATAATGTCCTGCACAGTAAAAGGGCAGGTAGGTAGGTAGCCAGGTAACCCCCTCTTTCTCATAGGTATATGCAGAGATACACCACCCTCTTTCCCATAGGTATATGCAGAGCTACACCCCCCTCTCTTTCCCATAGGTATATGCAGAGCTACGCTACAACCCCCCCCTCTTTCCCATAGGTATATGCAGAGTTACACCCCCTCTCTTTCCCATAGGTATATGCAGAGCTACGCTACACCCCCCTCTTTCCCATAGGTATATGCAGAGTTACACCCCCTCTTTCCCATAGGTATATTCATAGCTACACCCCCCTCTTCCCCATAGGTATATGCAGAGCTACACCCCCCCTTCCCCATAGGTATATGCAGAGCTGCACCCCCCCTTCCCCATAGGTATATGCAGAGTCTACACCCCCCTCTTCCCCATAGGTATATGCAGAGCTACACCCCCCTCTCCCTCCCTTTCCCATAGGTATATGAAGAGCACCCACCCTCTCCCTCCCTTTCCCTTAGGTATATACAGAGCACCCCACCCTCTCCCTCCCTTTCCCATAGGTATATGCAGAGCTACACCCCCCCTTCCCCATAGGTATATGCAGAGCTGCACCCCCCCCCCCTTCCCCATAGGTATATGCAGAGTCTACACCCCCCCTCTTCCCCATAGGTATATGCAGAGCTACACCCCCCTCTCCCTCCCTTTCCCATAGGTATATGAAGAGCACCCACCCTCTCCCTCCCTTTCCCATAGGTATATACAGAGCACCCCCCCTCTCCCTCTCTTTCCCATAGGTATATGCAGAGCACCCCCCCTCTCCCTCCCTTTCCCATAGGTATATAGATCAGATCAGCAGGCATTGCAGGATCTGGAACATCCAAGTCACCTTATATACACCTGATAGACTCCCCCATATGTGTAATACAAACAAAGGATAAGTTGGCCAGCACTATTGATTCCAAACTATTATATGGACCTGGCTTACAGGTGCAGGCTGCTGGGCTAAATATACAGCAACAGAAGAATACAGCAGCACACTGCTAGCACAAAGATATAGATAAAACATGAGTATATAGATACAACATGAGAAGCTATTCAGCTATGGTGCAGTAAATGAAAGTATAAAATTGTGAAGTAATGAAATAGTGAGGTACTTAGCTTGCAATTTGGCGGCCAAATAGCTTGGACCGTCCCACCACAGTAAGTTGACCTCATTGGGATGGACCCTACACTATGAATATGCCTCTGTGTGAATAGATCAGCAGGCATTGCAGGATCTGGAACATCCAAGTCACCTTATATACACCTGATAGAGGTGGGTGGGGTGCAAGAGCCAACATGGAGGTAGCCACTCCCCCATATTTGTAATACAAACAAAGGATAAGTTGGCCAGCACTATTGATTCCAAACTATTATATGGACCTGGCTTACAGGTGCAGGCTGCTGGGCTAAATATACAGCAACAGAAGAATACAGCAGCACACTGCTAGCACAAAGATATAGATAAAACATGAGTATATAGATACAACATGAGAAGCTATTCAGCTATGGTGCAGTAAATGAAAGTATAAAATTGTGAAGTAATGAAATAGTGAGGTACGAAGGTTTCAATTTGGTGGACAAATAGCTTGGACCGTCCCACCACGGTAAGGTGACCTCATTGGGCGGACCCTACACTATGAATATGCCTCTGTGTGAATAGATCAGCAGGAATTTCAGGATCTGGAACATCCAAGTCACCTTATATACACCTGATAGAGGTGGGTGGGGTGCAAGAGCCAACATGGAGGTAGCCACTCCCCCATATTTGTAATACAAACAAAGGATAAGTTGGCCAGCACTATTGATTCCAAACTATTATATGGACCTGGCTTACAGGTGCAGGCTGCTGGGCTAAATATACAGCAACAGAAGAATACAGCAGCACACTGCTAGCACAAACATATAGATAAAACAAGAGTATATAGATACAACATGAGAAGCTATTCAGCTATGGTGCAGTAAATGAAAGTATAAAATTGTGAAGTAATGAAATAGTGAGGTACTTAGCTTGCAACTTGGCGGCCAAATAGCTTAGACCGTCCCACCACGGTAAGGTGACCTCATTGGGACGGACCCTACACTATGAATATGCCTCTATGTGAATAGATCAGCAGGCATTGCAGGATCTGGAACATCCAAGTCACCTTATATACACCTGATAGAGGTGGGTGGGGTGCAAGAGCCAACATGGAGGTAGCCACTCCTCCATGTTGGCTCTTGCACCCCACCCACCTCTATCAGGCCGCCAAATTGCAAGCTAAGTACCTCACTATTTCATTACTTCACAATTTTATACTTTCATTTACTGCACCATAGCTGAATAGCTTCTCATGTTGTATCTATATACTCATGTTTTATCTATATGTTTGTGCTAGCAGTGTGCTGCTGTATTCTTCTGTTGCTGTATATTTAGCCCAGCAGCCTGCACCTGTAAGCCAGGTCCATATAATAGTTTGGAATCAATAGTGCTGGCCAACTTATCCTTTGTTTGTATTACAAATATGGGGGAGTGGCTACCTCCATGTTGGCTCTTGCACCCCACCCACCTCTATCAGGTGTATATAAGGTGACTTGGATGTTCTAGATCCTGAAATTCCTGCTGATCTATTCACACAGAGGCATATTCATAGTGTAGGGTCCGCCCAATGAGGTCACCTTACCGTGGTGGGACGGTCCAAGCTATTTGTCCACCAAATTGAAACCTACGTACCTCACTATTTCATTACTTCACAATTTTATACTTTCATTTACTGCACCATAGCTGAATAGCTTCTCATGTTGTATCTATATACTCATGTTTTATCTATATCTTTGTGCTAGCAGTGTGCTGCTGTATTCTTCTGTTGCTGTATATTTAGTCCAGCATCCTGCACCTGTAACCCAGGTCCATATAATAGTTTGGAATCAATAGTGCTGGCCAACTTATCCTTTGTTTGTATATATATATATATATATATATATATATATATATATATACAACAGAAAAAAACGCAGCACACAAAAAATGTCTTCAGTGCAATAAAAAGTGCTATTTATTCCATCTTCAGCAAGACATACAAATAGTGCAACGATTTGGTAGTCTCACACCACCATCTTCAGGTGGTGTGAGACTACCGAAACGTTTCACTTTTTGTATATCTTGCTGCAGATGGAATAAAAAGCACTTTTTATTGCACTGAAGACAGTTTTTGTGTGCTGTGGTTTTTTCCATTGTATTTAATTTGGAGTCCTTAACCAAGCCCCCTATGACTGTGTGCACCAATTTATCTTTTACCATTACCTGGAAGATGTGCTGCTTCTTCAGAATTTTATATATATATATATATATATATATATATATATATATATATATATATATATATATATATATATTACTGTATTCTTTTAATATATACTGCTAGGATACAACAACTAGGAGGTATGTATATAAAGATCAACTAGAAACGTACATCTTTCTTTAAATGTAGCTCAATTGGTCACTTGAGAGTTAATTATTTAAAATTTATTACAGTAATCTTTGAAGCTTGACTGCTCTGCCACACTAACAATACAACAAAAAGGTATAATAAATAGCTGCTGCATATTGGCTTGTTTTTGCTTCTCAAACTAAGCCTTAATTGGTGGAAGCAAGCCCTCGTACTGCGGATAAATTCATTTATCATTTATATTTAACCAACTAAGATCAGGCACCAAAAGGGCTGAATAATAGTTTTTGCTAAGCAAATTATAATGTTGGTGATAAATAACACCACATATGTCAAAAATCTCTCTTTATTGTGTTATAAGAAAGCAAAGTAACATGGCAAAGTACAGAAAATTTGCTGCTGGTTCAAGATAACAAGGTAGGAGATTACAAGGTGAAAGAGATTGGATGATTCAAATAATTGCAGGGTATCTGACATGTACACTTTTTTTTGAGTGACAACTACATGGTTTTTATTAAATATTTTGGTAGACTCAGCTATTCTCTAAGGGGGAGATTTATCAAAACCTGTGCAGAGGAAAAGTTGCCCGGTTGCCCATAGCAACCAATCAGCTTGCTTCTTTCATTTTCATGAAGGCCTGTGAAAAATGAAAGAAGCGATCTGATTGGTTGCTATGGGCAACTGGACAACTTTTCCTCTGCACAGGTTTTGATAAATCTCCCCCTAAGGCTGGAACTCCACTGAGGTTTTTTTTGCAAAAACGCCGTAAAAAAATGCCAATTTTCCCGCACTGCGTTTTTTCAGTAAAAAAATGCCGCGTCCAGATGTTAGCTGCAAGTCAATGGTAGACTGCAAAATGCCAGATTCACTTGTCGTTTTTCAGTTTGGCATTTTTTTTTAATCCTTTTGGCGTTTTTCAGCAATTTCGGGCACAGAGGCCAGAAGTCTATGGGAGAGCAAAAACACCAAGAAAAATGCCATGTTGGCTTTAAATTTTACGGTTTTTGCAGGCGTTTTTTATTATTTTTTGGACTTTAGCGATCCCAAAAAATTATGGAGATAGCTTTTTTATTAAAATTTCGTAGGGTACCATAAAAAAATTAATAAAAAAGATACAGTAGTGATGGAAAAAATTGTATCTAACAAAATGTATCTTTTTTATTACGAAATGTTTATTGATTTTTAAACAGGGATCAATTTATGTGAGCAGGTAAAGCGCTAAAAATGTAGCCGACAATAATAAAAATGTAGTGTGTGTGTGTGTGTTTTTCACTTTTGTTTTTTTTTATTTTTTAGGTAGTACTACTATTCCCAGCATGGAACACACGGTTCCATGATGGGAGTAGTAGTTACCTGTACTTATTGACAGATCGCCCGTTGCGATCCTCTTGTATAATGTATAGATGTGGCGGCCGCTCTTCTCTGGTCCCCTGCACTGATGTATATATACACATATTCATATTTCCCACAGAGAGCTGTGATTGGCCAGATGGTTCCAGTCAATCACAGCTTTCTGTGAAAAATCAGAATGTGTATATATACGGCGTGAAGGGGACCATAGGAGAGCACCGGACGCTGCATCTATACATTATACCGGAGGATCACAGCGGGTGTCAGATGTGATATCCGCAGTGATCTTTCCTTAACTACAAATACTACTACTCCCAACATGGAGTACACTCTGCTCCATGCTGGGAGCTGTAGTACCTGCATTAATAGACAGATCACAGCGGGTGTCAGAAGTTACACTCGCTGCGATTTGTCTATTAATGCAGGTACTACAGCTCCCAGCATGGAGCAGAGTGTGCTCCATGTTGGGAGTAGTAGTGGCTGCTAAAGGACACATCACAGCGGGTGTCACTACTGACACCCGATGTGATCGTCCTGTCTATAGCAGAGATGCAGAGCGGCTGTATACATCACTCGCATCCCTGCTCTGCACTGTACTCCGGGCCGGCCACTCACTCATTCATCTTTTCCTCAGAGCTGTGATTGGCTGAAACCATCCGGCCAATCACAGCTCTGGGTGGGAAATATGAATGGCCAGTGATGTGAATAGAGCAGAGATGTGAGCACTGTATAGAGCCACATCTCTGCTATATTATGGACAATCGCATCAGATGTCAGACTGACACCCGGGGCGATATGTCTATAGTACAGGTACTACTACTCCTATCATGGAACAGTCTTGTTCCATGCTGGGAGTAGTAGTACTACATAAAAAATGTGGAAAAAAAGAGGAAAAAAAAGTTAAACACACACTTTTTTTTTAATAAAATATAAACATTTAGTTAAATACATTTTTACATCCCAACTATTTTGTAAAAAAAAAAAAAAAGCAAAAGGGGCCAAAAATGGCAAATTCCACACAAAGGTAAAAAAGCCAGAAAAAAACGCCAAAACGCAGGGAAAAACTGTGGCAGTTTTTCTGGCGTTTTTATGCCACAAAAATCGCAGGGCAAAAATCTCAGTGGAGTCCTAGCCTAAAGGTGTAGTCATAAAATGTGCAATATTTTCTCTTGTGGAAATTTTTACCTATGCTTACCATAGGAGATGAGCGAATTGAATTGGACAAATCCAAATTTGTTCCAAATTTAATGAAAAAATTGATTCTGACCGAATCCGAATTTCCACTCGATTCGAAATAACAAATTTCTTCATTCACTCCATTTTGTTATTACTCTAAGGCTAAGATTCCACTGAGTTTTTGCAGTAAAACATTTTTTTATTTAACGAAATTTTTATTTTCTATAACAAAATTTTTATACATTTTTAAACAGGGACAAATTTATGTGGGCAGCAGGGACCTAAAAATGTAGCCGTCCATAAAAAAAAAGTTAGAAAGGGGCCATTTAAATTTAAAAATAATATATTTTTTAGAATTCAATTTGTTAACTCCTTAACGACGCAGGACGTATATATACGTCCTGCCCCGGCTCCCCGCGCCATATCGGGTTGGTCCCAGCGCCCATCAATGGCCGGGACCTGTGACTAATACAGGACATCACTGATCGCGGTGATGCCCGGTATTAACCCTTCAGACGCGGCAATCAAAGTTGACCGCCGCATCTGAAGTGAAACCGAAAGCATCCCGACATCTCAGTCGACCTGTTCTGGACCGCTGCGGCGTCCCAAACAGCTTGCAAAACACCAGAAGAATCCCTGCCTGCCTCCTGCATGTCCGACTGCCAAATGACTGCTCCATGCCTGAGATCCAGGCAGGAGCAGTCGAGCAGCGATAACACTGATCAAAGCCATGTTAATGCATGGCAGTGAACAGTGTAAGAGATCAGTGTGTGCAATATTATAATCCCCTATGAGAGCTATAACATTGCAAAAAAAAAGTGAAGTAAAGTTTTAATAAATGTGATTTAACCCCTTCCTTAATAAAAAAAACTATGTAAATAAAAAAATATATAAGCATATGTGGTATCGCCGCGTGCATAAATGTCCGAACTATAAAAATATATTATTAATTGAACCGCACGATCAATGGCGTACACGTAAAAAAAAATTCAAATTTCAAAATAGCATATTTTTGGGCACTTTTTTATACCATTAAAAAATGAATAAAATGCAATCAAAAAGTCCAATCAAAACAAAAATGGTACTGATAAAAATGTCAGATCATGGTGCAAAAAATGAGCCCTCAGAGATTCCCATAAGCGGAAAAATAAAAAAAGTTATAGGGGTCAGAAGATAACATTTTTAAACATACATTTACCTGCATGTAGTTATGATTTTTTCCAGAAGTACGACAAAATCAAACCTATATATATAAGTACGGTATCATTTTTACCATATCGACCTACAGAATAATGGTAAGGTATCTTTTTTACCGAAAAATGCACTGTGTAGAAACGGAAGCCTCCAAAATGTACAAAAAAAATTTTCTTCAATTTTGTCGCACAATGATTTTTTTTTTTCGTTTTGCCGTGGATTTTTGGGTAAAATGACTAATGTCACTGCAAAGTAGAATCGGTGGCACAAAAAATAAGCCAGAACATGGATTTTAGATGGAAAATTGAAAGGGTTATGATGTTTAAAAAGCAAGGAGGAAAAACCGAAAATGCAAAAACTGAAAAACGCTGAGTCCTTAAGGGGTTAAACTTTTTAATAGTAATGTATTTTAACAATGTGTTTCATAAAGTGTGTGTTTTAACTTTTTTGCACTTTTTTTTTCTTAATTTTTAAAAATTTTTAGGTAGTACTACTACTCCCAGCATGGAACAGACTGTTCCATGATGGAAGTAGTAGTACCTGTACTAATAGACAGATCGCCCTGGGGTCTGACACCCGTCGCGATCCTTCTATATAATGTATAGATGCGGGCGGCCGGCCGCTCTTCTGTGCGATCCTGCACTATGTTCTGCGATGTAAAGTTCTTCACATAACAGATTCAGATTTTACGCAGAGAGCTGTGATTGGCCAAAGGGTTGCAGTCAATCACAACTCTCCGCGAGAAATATGAATAATATATATATATATATATATATATATATATATATATATACGGCAGGGGACCAGAGAAGAGTGGCCGCGCCCCCCATCTACACATTATATAGGAAGATCACAGTGGGTGTCAGGAGTGACACTTGCTGTGATCTGTCCTTAACTTCAGGTACTACTGCTCCCAACATGGAGCACACTCAGCTTGTGCACTCAGCTTGTACACACACCTGCATTAATAGACAGATCGCAGCAAGTGTCTGACACCTGTTGTGATCTGTCTATTAATGCAGGTACTACAGCTCCCAACATGGAGCTGAGTGTGCTCCACGTTGGGAGCAGTAGTACCTGCAGTTAAAGCTCAACTGTCACGGATTTTAACCCCCATAAACTAGCCCCAGGATGATAAAGTTGTTAGAAATTACAGTTCAAGCATACCCTTTGCTGCTTTCTAGCAGGTTTAATCGGGCTAAAAAATTCTAGCAAGACAGGAGAATGGGCGGCCAGCTCGTTCGGCTACTGCATTACGCTGCGCATAGGGCCTTAGGGACAGAGCGCTTACTGTGGCCACCCGCATCGCATCACTACTGGACACAGGAGAACGAGCACTGTTTATGCACCGCCCGCATATAAAAAAGTGAGGGGCCTATGCGCTGGGGCCTGTGTGTCAATCACACTGTTACTGACTTTAATAAAAAGCATTTTTTTTTAACCTGATTAAAGCTGCTAGAAAGCAGCAAAAGGTATGCTTGAACTGTAATTTTAACAACGTTGTCATTCTAAGGCTGTTTGTGGCACATTAGTATATGTGAGGGGGGAACTTTTCAAGATGGGTGGGGACCATGGCGGCCATTTTGAAGTCGGCCATTTTGAATCCAACTTTTGTTTTTTCAATAGGAAGAGGGTCATGTGACACATCAGACGTATTGGGAATTTCACTAGAAAAACAATGATGTGCTTAATTTTAACGTAACATTATTCTTTCATGAGTTATTTACAAGTCTCTGACCACTTATAAAATGTGTTCAATGTGCTGCCCATTGTGTTGGATTGTCAATGCAACCCTCTTCTCCCACTCTTCACACACTGATAGCAACACCGCAGGAGAAATGCTAGCACAGGCTTCCAGTATCCGTAGTTTCAGGTGCTGCACATCTCGTATCTTCACAGCATAGACAATTGCCTTCAGATGACCCCAAAGAGAAAACTCTAAGGGGGTCAGATCGGGAGAACTTAGGGGCCATTCAACTAGCCCATGACGACCAATCCACTTTCCAGGAAACTGTTCATCTAGGAATGTTCGGACCTGACACCCATAATGTGGTGGTGCACCATCTTGCTGGAAAAACTCAGGGAACGTGCCAGCTTCAGTGCATAAAGAGGGAAACACATCATCATGTAGCAATTTCGCATATCCAGTGGCCTTGAGGTTTCCACTGATGACGAATGCCCCTACTATCTTTGTACCCCATATACCACACCATACCATCAATTTTTGTGTTCCAACAGTCTTGGATGGATCTATCCAATGTGGGTTAGTGTCAGACTAATAGCGGTGGTTTTGTTTGTTAACTTCACCATTCACATAAAAGTTTGCCTCATCACTGAACAAAATCTTCTGCGTAAACTGAGGGTCCTGTTCCATTTTTTGTTTTGCCCATTCTGAAAATTCAGAGCGCTGATCTGGGTCATCCTCGTTGAGATGCTGCAGTAGCTGTAGTTTGTAAGGGTGCCATTTGTGATTTGCTAATATCCGCCGAAGGGATGTTCGACTAATGCCACTCTCCAGTGACATGCAGCGAGTGCTACGCTGTGGGCTCTTGCTGAATGAAGCTAGGACAGCCACTGATGTTTCTTCATTAGTGACAGATTTCATGCGTCCACATTTTGGCAAATCCAACACTGAACCAGTTTCACGAAACTTAGCAAGCAGTTTGCTAACTGTAGCATGGGAGATGTGTGGTCTCGTAGGGTGTCTTGCATTGAAATCTGCTGCGTTCACCAGACATCAACACAATTTCTATCCGCTACTCACGTGTTAACCTTGATGACATGTCAATGGCTGTAAACAAAGAGAAACTTGTAAATAACTCATGAAAGAATAAAGTTACGTTAAAACCAAGCACACCAGTGTTTTTCTTGTGAAATTCCCAATAAGTCCGATGTGTCACATGACCCTCTTCCTATTGAAAAAACAAAAGTTGGATTCAAAATGGCCGACTTCAAAATAGCCGCCATGGTCACCACCTATCTTGAAAAGTTTCCCCCCTCACATATACTAATGTGCCACAAACAGGAAGTTAATATCACCAACCATTCCCATTTTATTAAGGTGTATCCATATAAATGGCCCACCCTGTATATATATTGATTATTTATATTTTTACCTATTGTGAGAAGGTGAAAGGGATAATAGTAGACGGTCGTTATGTGTCACCGAGGTTCCTGGCTTTGGTGAAGTGAGAGTCGGTAATTTTTACAGTGTCCGTTCTGCATGTTGCAGACTGACATTGCAGCTGTAGTATAGCTGCAGAGCTAATCCGGGACAGCTCTTACTGGGAATGGTCAAGTGTTGGGTGGGGGCCATTCCCCACAATCCAGGTCACCTTTTGTTGGCTTTAACCCCTTCAGGACCAAGCCCATTTTGGCCTTAAGGACCAGAGCGTTTTTTGCACATCTGACCACTGTCACTTTAAACATTAATAACTCTGGAATGCTTTTAGTTATCATTCTGATTCCGAGATTGTTTTTTCGTGACATATTCTACTTTAACATGGTGGTAAATTTTTGTGGTAACTTGCATCCTTTCCTTGTGAAAAATCCTAAAATTTGATGAAAAATTTGAAAATTTTGCATTTTTCTAACTTTGAAGCTCTCTGCTTGTAAGGAAAATGTATATTACAAATAAAAAAAAATTTTATTCACATATACAATATGTCTACGTTATGTCTGCATCATAAAAGTGACGAGTTTTTACTTTTGGAAGACACCAGAGGGCTTCAAAGTTCAGCAGCAATTTTCCAATTTTTCACAAAATTTTCAAACTCACTATTTTTCAGGGACCAGTTCAGGTTTGAAGTGGATTTGAAGGGTCTACTTATTAGAAATACCCCACAAAAGACCCCATTATAAAAACTGCACCCCCCAAAGTATTCAAAATGACATTCAGTCATCATTTTAACCCTTTAGGTGTTTCACAGGAATAGAAGCAAAGTGAAGGAGAAAATTCACAATCTTCATTTTTTACACTTGCATGTTCTTGTAGAACCAATTTTTAAATTTTTACAAGGGGTAAAAGGAGAAAATGTATACTTATATTTGTAGCCCAATTTCTCTCAAGTAAGCACATACCTCATATGTCTATGTAAAGTGTTCGGCGGGCGCAGTAGAGGGCTCAGAAGGGAAAGAGCGATAAGGGGATTTTGGAGAGTACGTTTTTCTGAAATGGTTTTTGGGGGCATATTGCATTTAGGAAGCCCTTATGGTGCCAGAACAGCAAAAAACCCTCACATGGCATACCATTTTGGAAACTAGACCCCTTGAGGTACGTAACAAGGAATAAAGTGAGCCTTAATACCCCACAGGTGTTTCACGACTTTTGCATATGTAAAAAAAAATTTTTTTTCACTAAAATGTGTGTTTCCCCCCAAATTTCACATTTTTCCAAGGGTTAATAGCAGGAAATACCCCCCAATATTTGTAACCCCTTCTCTTCTGAGTATGAAGGTACCCCATAAGTTGACCTGAAGTGCACTATGGGTGAACTACAATGCTCAGAAGAGAAGGAGTCATATTTGGCTTTTTGAGAGCAAATTTTGCTCGGGGGGCATGTCGCATTTACGAAGCCCCTATGGTGCCAGAACAGCAAAAAATACCCACATGGCATACCATTTTGGAAACTAGACCCCTTGAGGAATGTAATAAGGAATAAAGTGAGCCTTATTACCCCACAGGTGTTTCATGACTTTTGCATATGTAAAAAAAAAAAAAAAATTCCACTAAAATGTGTGTTTCCCCCCTAATTTCACCTTTTTGCAAGGGTTAATAGCAGAAAATACTCCCCAAAATTTGTAACCCCATCTCTTCTGAGTATGGAGGTACCCCATAAGTTGACCTGAAGTGCACTATGGGCGAACTACAATGCTCAGAAGAGAAGGAGTCATATTTGGCTTTTTGAGAGCAAATTTTGCTCGGGGAGCATGTCGCATTTAGGAAGCCCCTATGGTGCCAGAACAGCAAAAAAAAAACACACATGGCATACCATTTTGGAAACTAGACCCCTTGAGGAACGTAACAAGGGGTACAGTGAGCATTTGCCCCCCAGTGGTGTCTGACAGATCTTTGGAACAGTGGGCTGTACAAGTTTTCATTTTCATGGACCACTGTTCCAAAGATCCGTCAGACACCTGTGGGGGGTAAATTCTCACTGCACCCCTCATTACATTCCGTGAGGGGTGTCGTTTCCGAAATGGGGTCACATGTGGGGTTTTGTTTTTTTTGCGTTTGTCAAAACCGCTGTAACAATCAGCCACCCCTGTGCAAATCACCTCAAATGTACATGGTGCGCTCTCCCTTCTGGGCCTTGTTGTGCGCCCCCAGAGCACTTTGCGCTCACATATGGGGTATCTCTGTAGTCGGGAGAAATTGCGTTACAAATTTTGGGGGGCTTTTTTCCCTTTTACCTCTTGTGAAAATGTAAAGTATAGGGCAACATCAGCATGTTAGTGTAAAAAAAAAAAAATTTTTACACTAACATTCTGGTGTAGACCCCAACATTTCCTTTTCATGAAGGGTTAAAGAAGAAAAAGCCCCCAAACCTTGTAACGCAATTTCTCCCGAGTACGGCGATACCCCATATGTCGCCCTAAACTGTTGCCCTGAAATACGACAGGGCTCCAAAGTGAGAGCGCCATGTGCATTTGAGGCCTAAATTAGGGATTTGCATAGGGGTGGACATAGGGGTATTCTACGCCAGTGATTCCCAAACAGGGTGCCTCCAGTTGTTGCAAAACTCCCAGCATGCCTGGACAGTCAACGGCTGTCCGACAATACTGGGAGTTGTTGTTTTTCAACAGCTGGAGGCTCTGCTTTGGAAACAGTGGTGTACCGGACGTTCTTATTGGGGGAGGGGGGCTGTGTAAGGGTATGTGTATATGTAGTGTTTTTAACTTTTTATTTTATTTTGTGTTAGTGTAGTGTAGTGTTTTTAGGGTACAGTCACATGGGCGGGGGATTACAGCGAGTTTCCCAGCGCAAAATTTGCTGCATCTCAAGATGCGAGAAACCCATTGTAAAAGCCTCGCCCATGTGAATGTACCCTGTACATTCACGGGGGTGGCGGGGCGGGGGGGGGGGGGCTTGCATCAGCTGTTGCAAAACCACAACTCCCAGCATGCATGGTCTGTTAGTGCATGCTGGGAGTCATAGTTTTGCAACAGCTGGAGGCACACAGGTTAGGAAACACTGAGTTAGAAACAGACAATGTTTCCCAACCAGTGTGTCTCCAGTTGTTGCAAAACTACAACTCCCAGCATGCCCAGACAGCTGAAGGGCATGCTGGGAGTTGTAGTACGGCAACATCTGAAGGGCCAGATGTTGCTGAACTAAAACTCCCAGCATGCCTGGACAGTCAGTGCATACTGGGAGTTGTAGTTTTGCAACAGCTGGAAGAGCACAGATTGGAGACCATTATACAATGGTCTCCAAACTGGGGCCCTCCAGATGTTGCAAAACTACAACTCCCAGCATGCATGGTCTTTTAGTGCATGCTGGGAGTTATAGTTTTGCAACAGCTGGAGGCACACAGGTTAGGAAACACTGAGTTAGAAACAATGTTTCCCAACCAGTGTGTCTCCAGCTGTTGCAAAACTACAACTCCCAGCATGCCCAGACAGCTGAAGGGCATGCTGGGAGTTGTAGTTCGGCAACATCTGAAGGGCCAGATGTTGCTTAACTAAAACTCCCAGCATGCCTGGACAGTCAGTGCATGCTGGGAGTTGTAGTTTTGCAACAGCTGGAAGAGCACAGATTGGAGACCATTATACAATGGTCTCCAAACTGAGGCCCTCCAGATGTTGCAAAACTACAACTCCCAGCATGCCCAGACAGCCAAAGGCTGTCTAGGCATGCTGGGAGTTGTAGTTTTCAGACTCCTAGAAGCAGCAGTGAAGATCTTCACTGCTGCCTCTGAGGACCACATACTTACCCGTCGCTGCTCGTCCACGTGGCCGGTCCCGCGCTGCTCCTCGGTCCCGCCGCTGGATCAGGTAAGTCCGCCGGTCCCC
This sequence comes from Hyla sarda, assembly GCF_029499605.1. Classification (NCBI taxonomy): domain Eukaryota; kingdom Metazoa; phylum Chordata; class Amphibia; order Anura; family Hylidae; genus Hyla; species Hyla sarda. Next base: position 326,747,721 of record NC_079189.1, read on the forward strand.
ATGTGTTCCCCCCGAATGCCGCAGGTCCCCGCGAGCCCCTGCAGCCTTCGTCCCCCGTTCTGCCCGACTTCCAGGGGCGGGCAGTGCGGGGGATCTGAACTTTCACCCCAGATCACTGTGATTGGTCCACAGGGACCAATCACAGTGATCGCTGACCAGGACCATCAATTGATGGTCCTGGGGGTGAAGCAGAAGTTGTCCCCTGCTGGAAACAGCGGGACTTCTGCCAGTTAACCCGGGCGATGCTGCGCATCGCCGGGTTAACTGAATGTCATTTATAAACGCCGGGATGCGCGAACGCACTGCACAACCCGGCGTTTATATATGACATTCTGCGGGAAGGGGTTAAAGGTAGCTTGCTTCACCAGCTGGGGGGATTTTCTAGTTGCAACTCCCACTGCCAGAGAGAGCTGAGTGTAAAGATCTTCCCTGAGAGTTTGGAAGCTGGTGAGCAGTCTGCCTGGAGGCTTGGAAAAGACTTGCTTGATGCTGCGTGGCACGGACTCAAGTGTGAACAAATACCTAAGAAATACAGGTGGACTGTTGTTACTTTTTCCTTTTTTCTGCATTTAAAGACTGTTTTCTGTTTGCCAATTGTGAATAAAACAATGAACTTTAATTTGATAAGTCCTGTTTCCGTGCCTCTATACTGCAACCGCACCTGTCTGCAAGAGCGAGTCATCACACTATACATATATTTTTTATTTATCTTATTGATGTTATTAATAGTTATATATTTTAATAATATATATATATATATATATATATATATATATATATATTTATTTATACCATTTATTATAGATAGGTATTAATATAATTGTCTCATTATGGCCAATGATGAAATGGACATTCCTTCCACTGATATTAAGGAAGTCACTTATGTTAGTAAGGATCACATCCGCTCACTTGTTACTGAAACTGTGAATAAATCTGTCCACTCTGCTATCAAGCATGCAATGTCCTCAATGCAGGACTCTATAGCAAAAGCTGTTGCAATTGCTATGTTTCAGTCTGCACAGCAAAAATCCTCTAGAGCAAGTTTTTCAACTCCCTCTGATACATACTGGTTGACTGATGGAGTAGTCCTCTCATTTAGCTAGGGGCTTCCAAAAAAGTGGTAAGGTGTCAAAAAAAGGCATCATTTTCAGGATGATTCCTTTGATCATTTATCTAAAAAAATATGCTGTTGATAAAAGGGATCAAGTTACTCATGACAGGTCGCATAAACAGCATAGCAAAAAATCTTGTGTTTTAACTACACACTCAAAACCCTCAACCTGTGAGGAAGAACCATACAATCAGGCTCATAAGTCTGCTAGAAATAAACCTGTCTCATATGTTATTGCCTTCAGTGGCTCTTCCTCTGATTTGTATGTTCATGATGACTCTAATCAAAACTCAGAGTATGAGGACATTTCAGAGGACGAAGATTACCTTTTATCCTTACCTGAGACTTCTGAATCTCAGATTCTTAACCCTGAGGTTACCCTATTTTGACCCTGGTCAAATTAGACACCCCAGATCGGGTGAATGGGTGCCTTACCCTAATGTCGCTAAATACTTACAAGTCTGGCTGAAAAAGCCCTTAGACAAAATGGCACAAAATAAGTTGCGTGCTGAATGTCCTAGGCCGTCATTGCCTGATACTACAACTCTGACTCCTAACATTGACCCTACTTTAGTCAAGTACATTATGAAGGCGGGGATGAACCCTAAAAAGGCATAGACAGGTCCTTTAAATCCTGTCAGGACAAATTATTGGACATGTTAGAACCTCTAACTAAAATTATGGATCTTTCTGAAGAAGCCATGGCTTCTAACAAACCCATTGATGTGACTATATTAAGAGGCTGGATCCATAGAGCTATATGCTTCTTTGGGAACGCTAATGCTGCCCTTTATTCAGGATGCCGATGTTCCCTTGATCCTCAATTGACTCATTAAGCCAATTCAGAATTAGACGAGTCTAAAGACCCTTTACTTTTGGGGAATCCTTTATAAAAGAACTGAACAAATATGTTCTTAGTGAAAAAGAAAGACGGTGGTTACAGATCTGTTATTAACCTCAGAATCCTGAACAATTTTGTGAAGTATCAACACTTCAAAATGGAAGGGATTCATTTACTAAGAGATCTATTTCGCCACAGAGATTGGTTAATAAAATTAAATCTAAAAGATGCATATCTGACGGTTCCAATTCATCGTCATCAAGAGAATACCTATGTTTTTCATGGAAAAATCAGATTTGGCAATTCAATTGCCTTCCCTTCGGTCTGTCTTCCGCACCTTGGTGCTTCACAAAAATGATGAAGCCTATAGTAGCCATGCTCAGAAGTTGAGGTGTTTGTCTGATTGGACGATATCCTTATTATGGGTCAATCTCATTCCCTATGTCATCTTCATATGCATTTGACCCTGTCCTTATTAACGGATTTATTATTTCTAATCAATTTCAAGAAATCCGTTCTGACCACGTCCAGGGAAGTAGAATTTTTGGGATTCTTGGTCAACACCAATCTAGCGACATTGAGCCTTCCTTCCAGGAGATTGAAGACTATTCGAAGAGAAATCCACTCTGTTTTGAACAAACAAATGATTTCTTTACGAACCATTGCTCGCATCGTAGGTCTACTTTCAGCCTTGATTCAGGCCATTTTTCCGGCTCCCCTTTACTCCAGAGCCCTTCAACATCTCAAAATACAACATTTGAGAGATGGTCTATGTTACACAGATTTGATATCTCTTACTCCAGAGACTATAAATGAATTAATTTGGTGGTTGAACCATATAGAATCTTGGAATGGGAAAGCCATTTTTCATTCTCTTCTAGATCTTGTTATAGAATCCGGTGAGAGTCGGTTGGGGGCGCTCGCTTCGGTCCATTGTCCACAGGAGGAAAATGGTTCACAGAAGAATCATTATTGCATATCAATTGTTTAATACTCCTGGCAGGATTTTTTGCCTTAAAGAGTTTTATCACAGACAAATCTCATTGTTGTATTATTTTGAAGATGGACAACATTTCTGCGGTCCAGTATATCAATCGTCTAGGTGGAACAAGATCAAAACTTCTATCAGACACTACAAAAGACTTCTGGCATTTCTGCTTGGACAAGAATATCGTCCTGAAAGCAGAATACCTTCCAGGTCTATCGAATTTGGTTGCGGACTGGAGTTCCCCTTTCCTAACAGATTCCAGCAATTGGCACTTGGATCCTTCCATCTTCTCTCAAATCAACAATCTTTGAGGTCCTCTTCAAATGGATCTGTTTGCTTCTCGACTCAATTGCCAACTTCCAGAATTTTTCAATTGGCTTCCAGATACGGAAGCATTGGGTGTGGACGCATTCCGTCAACTTTGGCCACCGGGAACTCTTTATGTGTTTCCTCCTTTTGCAATGATTCCACCAGTTCTTCTCCAGACTTGGATGTTGAAATCAACTCTGATCATCATAATCCCTTGATGGCCGACCCAATCTTGGTTCCCTCAGATTTTGGGAATGTGCATAGATTTCCCTCATCTTCTTCCTTGATTCCAATCAATTCTCTTAGATCCATCAGGGAATCCACAGCCTCTTGTTCTTTCAGAATCTTTACATCTCATTGCATGGCAGATTTCTGGTCTTCCTCATCTTTCATTGAATTTTCTCAATCATCAAACTGAACTTTTAGGAGCTTGGTCCCCGAGTACCAGGTCAGCTTACTGATCTGCCTGGAAACTTTGGGTTCATTGGTGATCACAACTGGATTTAGATCCCTTTCATTCCTCTTTGCACATCTTTTGATTCAGAAAAGGCTTATCGCACCATCAATGTCTATCGATCAGCCTTATGCTATTATCACTCTCCTATTGACTCTTTACATGTTGGCAAACACCCTTTAGTTTGGAGACTTATGAAAGGTATCAAATTTAGGCGACCTTCCTTACCTAGATACCAGTCTACTTGGGATGTTAACATTGTTTTATCTTTTATTGGCTATCTTGGTGAGAATGACTCTATTTCTCTCAAGGTTTTATCTTTCAAACTGACTATGCTATTATGTCTTATATCTTTCAAAAGAGTCTCTGAGGTTTGTGCATTGGATATATCACACAGACAATTCTCCCCTCTTTGTGTCCAATTCCTTATTCACAAACGTACAAAAACTAATCTACAATCTGTTTTCTACCCAGCTTTTCCTCATAATGTCAATTTATGTGTGGTTCGCTGTTTACTGGCTTTAGGCATCTTATTCTCAATTACTATTATCATATTGTAAGCCTCATGCTCCAGTTTCTTCCCCTTCTCTGGCTAGGTGGATTAGACAACTTATGTCTTTATCAGGCATTGACATTTCTATTTTTCAGGCTCATTCCACTAGTAGTGCTATGTCCACTAAGATCTTCTAAGCCGGAGGTTCTTTATCGGACATTCTCAAAGCAGCCAACTGGCCCTCCAAGTCTGCTTCTTGAAATTTCTATTTTAACCCCTTAAGGACGCAGGACGTACTCAAACGTCCCCTTTTCCGAGTCCTTAAGGACTCAGGACGTTTGAGTACGTCCTGTCAAATCCCGGCCCCCCGCCGCTAGCCGGAGGGGAGCCGGTGCCCGATGCCTACTGAAATCGTTCAGCAGGCATCGGGGCATATCACCCAAGGGGGTCATTATGCCCCCCCATGTCGGCGATGGCCGCAGATCGCTGGACAATTCAGTCCAGCGATCTGCGGCAGATTCCGGGTCAATCGGGTCTCCAGTGACCCGGTGACCCGGAATTACAGGCTGTTCGGGGCCGTCAGAGACGGCCCGAACAGCCAGAGCCTGCAGGGGTGAGGTGGCACTGGTGCCACCTCACGATCGCCCTGATTCGTCGGCTGGATTACCGGCCGACCAGTCAGGGCGCCTGCTGCGGGTGTCACTCCCGCAACCCGCTCCGCCCCTCTTCCGGAGGACGTGAGCGGGTGCGGGACGTGCACCCCGGGTGCTGGGGACCCCGATCCCCGGCGTCAATGTTGGGATCGGGGCCCCAGGAGCGACGGCCGCGGCGGAGACGACGAGGGACTGACCTGTGCGGCGAGGATCGTTGGAGGTGAGTGACAGCCTCCTGCTGTTGCTTAGCAACAGCTCCCAGCATGCAAAAAGGGCATGCTGGGAGCTGTAGTAATGCAACAGCAGGAGGCAGACCACCACAACTCCCAGCATGCCCTTATGGGCATGCTGGGACTTGTAGTTTTGCAACAGCTGGAGGCACATTTTTTCTATGGAAAAGTGTACCTTCAGCTGTTGTGTAACTACAACTCCCAGCTTGCACCAACAGCTAAAGTGCATGCTGGGAGTTGTAGTAGTGCATCTGCTGGTTGCATAACTACAACTCCCAGCATGCCCGTTGGCTGTCGGTGACTGCTGGGAGTTGTAGTTTTGCAACAGCTGAAGGCACACTGAGTTATGTAGCAAACCAGTGTGTCTCCGGCTGTTGCATAACTACAGTCCCCAGCATCCCCAGCCAAAGTAGTATGCCTCCAGCTGTTGCATAACTACAAGACCCAGCATGCCCTTCCGCTGTCCGTACATGCTGGGGTTTGTAGCTTTTGCAACAGCTGAAGGCACACTGGTTGCAAAACACTGAGTTTGTTACCAAACTCTGTGTTTCACAACCAGTGTGCCTCCAGCTGTTGCAAAACTACAACTCCCAGCATGCACTGATAGACCGTACATGCTGGGAGTTGTAGTTTTGCAACAGCTGGATGTCCCCCCCCCCAATGTGAACGTACAGGGTACACTCACATGGGCGGAGGATTACAGCAAGTATCCGGCTGCAAGTTTGAGCTGCGGCAAATTTTCTGTCGCAGCTCAAACTGCCAGCGAGAAACTACTGTGAACCCCCCGCCCGTGCGACTGTACCCTAAAAACACTACACTAACACACAATAAAAAGTAAAAAACACTACGTATACACATACCCCTATACAACCCCCCTCCCCTCCCCAATAAAAATGAAAAACGTCTGGTACGCCACTGTTTCCAAAACGGAGCCTCCAGCGGTTGCAAAACTACAACTCCCAGCATGCACTGATAGACCGTACATGCTGGGAGTTGTAGTTTTGCAACAGCTGGATGTCCCCCCCCCACAATGTGAACGTACAGGGTACACTCACATGGGCGGAGGATTACAGTAAGTATCCGGCTGCAAGTTTGAGCTGCGGCTCAAACTGCCAGCGTGAAACTACTGTGAACCCCCGCTCGTGTGACTGTACCCTAAAAACACTACACTACACTAACACACAATAAAATAAAAAGTAAAAATCACTATATATACACATACCCCTACACAGCCCCCCTCCCCAATAAAAATGAAAAATGTCTGGTACGCAACTGTTTCCAAAACGGAGCCTCCAGCTGTTGCAAAACAACTACTCCCAGTATTGCCAGATAGCCACTGACTGTCCAGGCATGCTGGGAGTTTTACAACAGCTGGAGGCACCCTGTTTGGGAATCACTGGTGTAGAATACCCCTATATCCACCCCTATGCAAGTCCCTAATTTAGGCCTCAAATGCGCATGGCGCTCGCACTTTGGAGCCCTGTCGTATTTCAAGGCAACAGTTTAGGGTCACATATGGGGTATCGCCGTATTCGGGAGAAATTGTGTTACAAATTTTGGGGGGTATTTTCTGCTTTTACCCTTTTTAAAAATGTTAAATTTTTGGGAAAAGAGGCATTTTAGGTAAAAAAAAAAATATTTTTTTTACATATGCAAAAGTCGTGAAACACCTGTGGGGTATTAAGGTTCACTTAACCCCTTGTTACGTTCCCCGAGGGGTCTAGTTTCCAAAATGGTATGCCATGTTTTTTTTTTTTTGCTGTCCTGGCACCATAGGGGCTTCCTAAATGCGGCATGCCCCCAGAGCAAAATTTGCTTTCAAAAAGCCAAATGTGACTCCTTCTCTTCTGAGACCTGTAGTGCGCCAGCAGAGCACTTTTCACCCCCATATGGGGTGTTTTCTGAATCGGGAGAAATTGGGCTTCAAATTTTGGGGAGTATTTTCTGCTTTAACCCTTTGTAAAAATGTCAATTTTTTGGGAAACCAAGCATTTTAGGTAAATTTTTTTTTTTTTTTTTACATATGCAAAAGTTGTGAAACCCCTGTGGGGTATTAAGGTTCACTTTACCCCTTGTTACATTCCCCAAGGGGTCTAGTTTCAAAAATGGTATGCCATGTGGGTTTTTTTGCTGTCCTGGCACCATAGGGGCTTCCTAAATGCGGCATGCCCCCAGAGCAAAATTTCCTTCAAAAAAGCCAAATGTGACTCCTTCTCTTCTGAGACCTGTAGTGCGCCAGCAGAGCACTTTTCACCCCCATATGGGGTGTTTTCTGAATCGGGAGAAATTGGGCTTCAAATTTTGGGGGGTATTTTCTGCTTTAACCCTTTGTAAAAATGTAAATTTTTTGGGAAACCAAACATTTTAGGTAAATTTTTTTTTTTTTTTACATATGCAAAAGTTGTGAAACCCCTTTGGGGTATTAAGGTTCACTTTACCCCTTTTTACGTTCCCCAAGGGGTCTAGTTTGCAAAATGGTATGCCATCTGGGGTTTTTTGCTGTCCTGGCATCATAGGGGCTTCCTAAATGCGGCATGCCCCCAGAGCAAAATTTCCTTCAAAAAAGCCAAATGTGACTTCTTCTCTTCTGAGACCTGTAGTGCGCCAGCAGAGCACTTTTCACCCCCATATGGGGTGTTTTCTGAATCAGGAGAAATTGGGCTTCAAATTTTGGGGGGTATTTTCTGCTATTACACTTTTTAAAAATGTAAAACTTTTGGGAAACCAAGCATTTTAGGGAATTTTTTTTTTAACGTATGCAAAAGTTGTGAATCACCTGTGACGTATTAAGGTTTACTTTACCCCTTGTTATGTTCCCCGAGGGGTCTAGTTTCCAAAATGGTATGCCATGTGTTTTTTTTTTGCTGTTCTGGCACCATAGGGGCTTCCTAAATGTGACATGCCCCCCAAAAACCATTTGTCGCTCCTTCCCTTCTGAGCCCTCTACTGCGCCCGCCGAACAATTAACATAGACATATGAGGTATGTGCTTACTCGAGAGAAATTGGGTTTCAAATACAAGTAAAAATTTTCTCCTTTTTACCCCTTGCAAAAATTCAAAAATTGGGTCTACAAAAACATGCGAGTGTAAAAAATGAAGATTGTGAATTTTCTACTTCACTTTGCTGCTATTCCTGTGAAACACCAAAAGGGTTAAAACGCTGACTAAATGTCATTTTGAATACTTTGGGGGGTGCAGTTTTTATAATGTGGTAATTTATGGGGTATTTCTAATATGAAGACCCTTCAAATCCACTTCAAACCTGAACTGGTCCCTGAAAAAAAGCGAGTTTCAAAATTTTGTGAAAAATTGGAAAATTGCTGAGGAACTTTGAAGCCCTCTGGTGTCTTCCAAAAGTAAACACTTGTCAATTTTATGATGCAAACATAAAGTAGACATATTGTATATGTGAATAAAAAAATATATATTTTGAATATCCATTTTCCTTACAAGCAGAGAGCTTCAAAGTTAGAAAAATGCAAAATTTTCAAATTTTTCATCAAATTTTGGGATTTTTCACCAAGAAAGGATGCAAGTTACCACAAAATTTTACCACTAAGTTAAAGTAGAATATATCACGAAAAAACAATCTCGGAATCAGATTGATAACTAAAAGCATTCCAGAGTTATTAATGTTTAAAGTGACAGTGGTCAGAATTGCAAAAAATGTCCTTAAGGTGAAAAAGGGCTCAGTCCTTAAGGGTTTAAACATTCTCCTCATGTTTCTAAGTGTATTGTGTAATTTATGTGAATTAGTTATTTTTACATGATATTATTTTATAATCTATAGCTTTGAATATGCATGAGCCTCCAGTCTTGTAATAAAATTTGGGATTTTCCTAGTCTTGATGACGGAAAATATAGATTTTATTAAAGACAGGTGGCGAATATAATCCCTCCCAGTTACCTATCCCATTTATCATTATTTTTCTCTCTTTTCAGTATAATTACTCTTCATGGAAGATTTGTTCGTTTTTTGCTGTTCTTCCATCTCATGGATGGATTCTTCGTTGTCAAGTTTCCTACTTCCAGTATTATTCGTTGAACTACATATGTTTTTGGAAATGTAATCTTCACTACAAAGAAGAGGATATTTCAGTTTGGACTTTACCATATCTTATGTTGCCTTGATATGATTGGCTGTTTACATATATTGTACACATGATTTCACTAAGTTTTGTGCACCACACTATGTTTTTTCTTTAACCCTTTATTTGCTGCTATATGAGCTAGGAAAAGGGACAAGGGGAGATACACTACAATCGTAAGAGAAGGCTTTCATGTTACACTGTGCAACTACTTTTCTACCACTTGTCTGACCTGAATCAATTCCTCAGTAAACATATGCTCCCTTGAATAATGTGACAGTTGCCTAGATAATAGGTTTATATAGTAATTCCATTCCATTTACATATGTAGAATACCATGAAAATTAAAGCAATGTGGTGCCAAATAACAACAGCTGTGTATGGTATATAGAAGACTATAGCTAAGGTAAGTGAATTGCAGACTACAAAATCTCAGTTCGATATGTAAGGGAGAGCAATATTTAAAAATTAGATATTACTTGCTCTTTGATTTTGCCATATCTATGGTGGTGACAAAGAATTTACCTTATAAAGGACTTAGAAATCTGCAATGTACCTTATATGCAGTGTATTCTGCTGTACACTGTCACATGTTACGTCCTAGTACTAAGGCTTGAATAAGAGGTATGACATAGAAATACTAAAGAACAGAGTTTGTGCTGAACATTAAAGGAGTTTGTCAACAAATGAAAAATATAGCTGCCCAGCCATCTCCAGCCTGTGACATGATCAGGTGCTGAAAACAGCCAATGCGCTGTGTTACGCAGTTTGCGTAACTCCTTTCGACATTAGTAGAGAGCTACACTGTTTATGTAATTCTGGAAGTTAAGTAAACAGCAGCTATGCAGTTTTTTTGTGCAACTCCCATTAATGTGCAAGGGAGTTAAGCAAATTGCGTAACCACAGCCAACTCTGCTTTTGGCGCCCATCCATTTCTACTGTAGATAGCCATATTTTTTATTTGTGGGAAATCCCTTAAATTGCACAGAATCAGCTCTGCTATATATATATATATATATATATATATATATATTAACTCAATGAAATTGGTTCTGACTGTATTTTGCACCCATCCAACCCCTGGCATAGACAGATGCATGTAAAACACCATCTAAAGCTTCCTCTGTTGCTTGTAGACATAACTCTAGACAGCCCAATAAGTCTGTCAAAGTAAGTAGGATATGAATTGGAAATGCAAAGTTGCTAGTAATAATCATATTTTTAAAAGCTTCATTAACTGCTTCTGCCGTGACGAATGTTTAGCTGTATGTAAATCCACCAGAGCAGTTCATGTATAGCTTGGAAGAAAGAAAAGACAGAAGGGATATGATAGAGACTTTTAAATACATAAAGGAAATCAAAAAGGTAAAGGAGGAGAGTAAATCCTTAAGGACTCAGGGCGTACAGGTACATCCTGCGTTCTTCTGGCCCCTGCCACTCACTGGGCGGGAACCGGACAGGGATGCCTGCTGATATCGTTCAGCAGGCATCCCGGCATATCGCCCAGGGGGGTCCTGAGGTCTCCCCATATCAGCGATCTCCGCAAATCGCCGATCAATTCAGATCGTCGATTTGTGGCGATTCCGGGCTGATCGGGTCCCTGATGACCCGATAGCCCAGAAAATAGGGATGATCGGAGATCCTGAAGATCCTGAAGGATAGGAGCGAGGTGGCAGTGATGCCACCTCCTCCTATCCCCTGCCATTGGTCGGTTATGACTAACCGACCAATGGCAGTTGGGGGCGGGGGGGTTGCAGTTGAAATCCCCGCTCTGCCCGCCCCTGGATGCCGGGCGGGGGGGAGATGGCGGCGGGTACTGGAGCAGTTTAGGATGGCGGCTAGACCGGCGATCGCACCGGTATCGGCGGGATTGGCGGCGGGATCTGCGGCAGTGAGGAGGCGGCACAGTGGTAAGTGAACTTCACTGCTGCCATCTAGGAGTTGCCAAACTACAACTCCCAGCATGTCCAGACAGCCAAAGGATGTCTGGGCATGCTGGGAGTTGTAGTTTTGCAACATCTGGAGGGCCACAGTTTGGAGACCACTATACAGTGGTGCCCAAGCTGTAGCCCAACAGATGTGTCAAAACTACAACTCCAAGCATGCGCAGACTGTCCAGGCATGCTGGGAGTTGTAGTTCTGTAACATCTGGCCCTTCAGATGTTGTTGAATTACGAGAGAAATAATAAAAGATGCTGGCAACTCACCGCTGCTTCTCGATTTTCTTTAAAGTAGCAAAATACTCACATACATGTAACTGATGGGGAGGGACACATAACAGGGGGGGGGGGGTACATTAAAGAAGATCGAGAAGCAGCGGTGAGTTGCCGGCATCTTTTATTCTTTGTCTCTCGTATTAATCAGCTTGCCACGCCAGAGCACCTCTGTATCTCATCAAGTGAAAGCACTCCCCTACACCCAATAAGTGACGTTTTACATTCACAGAGTAAGCAGTGCCGGTCCTACTTGTGTTTCTTCATGTTGCAGAACTACAACTCCCAGCATGCCTGGACAGTCTCAGCATTCTGGGAGATGTAGTTTTTCAACATCTGGAAGAGCACAGTTTGGACACCACTATACAGTGGTGTCCAAACTGTAGCCCTCCAGATGTTGCAAAACTACAACTCCAAGCATGCCCTGGGAGTTGTAGTTCGGCAACATGTGGCCCTTCAGATGTTGCCGAACTACAACTCCCAGCATGCCTGGGCAGTCTGAGAATGCTTGGAGTTGTAGTTTTGCAACATCTGGAGGGCTACGGTTTGGACACCATTACACAGTGGTCTCCAAACTGTTCTCCTCCAATTGTTGCATAACTACAACTCCCAACATGCCCTTCTACTGTCTGGGCATGCTGGGAGCTGTAGTTTTGCAACAACTGGAGGCACACTGGTTGAAAAACATTGTCTGTTTCCTAACTCAGTGTTTCCCAACCTGTGTGCCTCCAGCTGTTGCAAAACTATAACTCCCAGCATGCACTGACAGACCATGCATGCTGGGAATTATAGTTTTGCAACAGCTGGAGGCACACAGGTTGGGAAACTGAGTTAAGTACCAAACACAGTGTTTTGCAACCAGTGTGCCTCCAGCTGTTGCATAACTACAACCCCCAGCATGCACGTACAGCCAAAGGGCATGCTGGAAGTTGTAGTAGTATGCCTCCATTTGTTGCATAACTACAAGTTCCAGCATGCCCTTTTGCTGTAAATGCATGCTGGGGGCTGTAGTTTTTGCAGCAGCCGAAGGCACACTGGTTGCGTAACACTAAGAGTTTGTTACCTAACTTAGTGTTTTGCTGTTCTGGCACCCAGGGAAATTTGTAAATGCAACATGCCCCCCATAAACCATTTCAGCAAAATTCTCTTTCAAAAAGCCAAATTTAGCTCATTCCCTTCTGAGCATTCTAGTGCACCAGCAGAGCACTTATCGTCCACATATGGGGTGTTTTCTTAACCCCTTAAGGACCGGAGGTTTTTCCGTTTTTGCATTTTCGTTTTTTGCTCCTTGCCTTTAAAAAATCATAACTCTTTCAAATTTACACCTAAAAATCCATATGATGGCTTATTTTTTGCGCCACCAATTCTACTTTGTAATGACGTCAGTCATTTTGCCCAAAAATCTATGGTGAAGCGGGAAAAAAAATCATTGTGCGACAAAATTGAAAAAAAAAACGCTGTTTTGTAACTTTTGGGGGCTTCCGTTTCTACGTAGTACATTTTTCGGTAAAAATGACACCTGATATGTATTCTGTAGGTCCATACGATTAAAATGATACCCTACTTATATAGGTTTGATTTTGTCGGACTTCTGGAAAAAATCATAACTACATGCAGGAAAATTAATACGTTTAAAACAGTCATCTTCTGACCCCTATAACTTTTTTTATTTTTCCGTGTATGGGGCGGTATGAGGGCTCATTTTTTGCGCCGTGATCTGAAGTTTTTAACGGTACCATTTTTGCATTGATAGGACTTATTGATCACTTTTTATTCATTTTTAAATGATTTAAAAAGTGACCAAAAATGCACTATTTTGGACTTTGGAATTTCTTTGCGCGCACGCCATTGACCGAGCGGTTTAATTAATGATATATTTTAATAATTCGGACATTTCCACACGCGGTAATACCACATATGTTTATTTTTATTTTTATTTACACTGTGTTTTTTTTTTTTATTGGAAAAGGGGGGTGATTCAAACTTTTAATAGGGGAGGAGTTAAATGATCTTTATTCACTTTTTTTTTCACTTTTTTTTTGCAGTGTTAGGAGGAGTTAAATGATCTTTATTCACTTTTTTTTTTCACTTTTTTTTTGCAGTGTTATAGGTCCCATAGGGACCTATAACACTGCACACACTGATCTTCTATGTTGATCACTGGTTTCTCATAAGAAACCAGTGATCAACGATTCTGCCGGATGACTGCTCATGCCTGGATCTCAGGCACTGAGCAGTCATTCGGCGATCGGACAGCGAGGAGGCAGGAAGGGGCCCTCCCGCTGTCCTGTCAGCTGTTCGGGATGCCGCGATTAGCCGCGGCTATCCCGAACAGCCCGACTGAGCTAGCCGGGAACTTTCACTTTCACTTTTAGCCGCGCGGCTCAGCTTTGAGCGCGCGGCTAAAGGGTTAATAGCACGCGGCGCCGCGATCGGCGCTGCGCGCTATTAGAGGCGGGTCCCGGCTTCACTATGACGCCGGGCCCGCCATGATATGACGCGGGGTTACTGTGTAACCCCGCGTTATATCAGAAGAGCAGGACCAAGGACGTACCGGTACGTCCTTGGTCCTTAAGGGGTTAATCGGGAGTAATTGGGCTTCAAATTTTGGGTTCATTTTCTCTTATGACCCCTTGTGAAAAAGAAAAATTTGGGGTAACACCATCATTTTAGTGTTAAAATTCAAATTTTCCATTTTCACGCCCAACTTCAATGCAAAGTCATCAATCACCTGTGGGGTGTTAAGGCTCACTATACCCCTTGTTACATTCCTTGAGGGGTGTAGTTTTGAAAATAGTTTGCGATGTGTTTTTTTTTTTTTTTTTTTGCTGTTCTTGCACCCTGCAGACTTTCTAAATGCAACATGCTCCCCAAAAACTATTTCTGCAAAATATACTCTATCAAAAAGCCAAATTCCTCCCCTTATGAGCATTGTAGTGCGTCAGCAGAGCACTTAACATCCATATATGGGGCGTTTTCTTAATCGGGAGAAATTGGGATTCAAATTTTGGGGTCCATTTTCACCTATTACCCCTTGTTTACAAAATAATATGCCATGTTGGGGTTATTTTGCTGTTCTGGCACCATGGGGGCTTCCTAAATGCAACATGGCCCCCAAAAACCATGAGAGCAAAATTTGTTTTAAAAAATCCCACAGTTGCTCTTTCCCTCTTGAGCCATGTTGTGAGCCGGCAGAGCACTTTATGTCAACATATGAGGTATTTCCATACTTGAGAGAAATTGGGCTACAAGTTTTGGGGGCTTTTTCTCCATTTACCACTTTTAAAAATTAAAAAAATTGGCTACAAGAACATGTTAGTGTAAAAAATGCAGATTTAGATTTTTCTCCTCCACTTTGCTTCTATTCTTGTGAAACACATAAAGGGTTAACAAACTTTCTGAATGTTATTTGGAATACTTTGAGGGGTGTAGTTTCTATAATGGGGTAATTTATGGGGTATTTCTCACAGAAAGGCCCCTCAAATCCACTTTAAACTTAACTGGTCCCTGAAAAATTCCAAATGTGAAATTTTCGTGAAAATTTTGAAAATTGCTGCTATACTTTGAAGCCCTCTAATGTCATCAAAAAGTTAAAACATGTCAACTTTATGATACCAACATAAAGTAGACATATTGTATTTGAGAATCAATATAAAATTTATTTTTAATATCCATTTTCCTTACAAGCAGAGAGTTTCAAAGTTAGAAAAATGCTACATTTTCGAAATTTTCAATAAATTTGGGGATTTTTCACTATGTTAAAGTTATCACTATATTAAAGTAGAATATGTCAGTCTCGGAATCAGAATAAATGGTAAAAGCATCCCAGAGTTATTAATGCATAAAGTGACAGTGGTCAGAATTGCAAAAAAGGGCTGAGTCCTTAAAGGGGTACTCTGCCGCTAGACATTTTATCCCCTATCCAAAGGATAGGGGATAAGATGTCAGATCGCCGAGGTCTCGCTGCTGGGACCGCGTTATCATTACTGCACAGAGCGAGTACGCTCTGCGCATAATGACGGGCAATACTGGGGCCGGAGCATCATTACGTCACGGCTCCGCCCCTCGTGACATCATGGCACACCCCCTCAATACAAGTCTATGGGAGGGGGCGTGGTGGTCATCACACCCCCTGCCACAGACTTGCATTAAGGGGGCGGGCCGTGATGTTACGAGGGGTGGAGCCATGCTGTCACGCTGCTCCGTCCCCTGTATCGCCTGTCATTAAGCATAGAGCGAACTCGCAGCGGGACCCCGGCGATCTGACATCTTTTCCCCTATCCTTTGGATAGGGGATAAGATGTCTAGGGGTGGAGTACCCCTTTAAGGTGAAAAAGTTCTGAGTCCTTAAGGGGTTAAAAGAAGAAAAGCTACCACAAGAGGACACAGTTTTAAATTAGAGGGGCAAAGTTTTAAAAGTAATATCAGGAAGTATTACTTTACTAAGAGAGTAGTGGATGCATGGAATAGCCTTCCTGCAGAAGTGGTCGCTGCAAATACAGTGAATGAGTTTAAACATTCATGGGATAAGCATAAGGCTATCCTTCATATAAGATAGGCCCAGGGACTATGCATAGTATTCAGATTATTGGGCAGACTAGATGGGCCAAACGGTTCTTATGTTTGCTATGGGGATTTTCTCCTTCTCTGGACAGTTCCTAAAATTGACAGCAGAGGTCAGCAGAGAACACTGTGGTCAGGACATCAGAGAAAATGCATTTCTTTTTGGATTTCTCTTTAGTATACAGCCCCTAAAAAGTACTGGAAGGATTAAGATTTTCTAATAGAAGTGATTTACAAATCTGTTAAACTTTCTGGCACCAGTTGATTTAAAAAAAAAAGTTTTCCACGGGAGTACCCCTTTAACCCCTTAAGGACGCAGGACGTAAATGTACGTCTTGGTGAGGTGGTACTTAACGCACCAGGACGTACATTTACGTCCTGTGCATAACCGCGGGCATCAGAGCGATGCCCGTGTCATGCGCGGCTGATCCCGGCTGCTGATCGCAGCCAGGGACCCGCCGGCAATGGCCGACGCCCGCGATCTCGCGGGCATCCGCCATTAACCCCTCAGGTACCGGGATTAATACAGATCCCGGCATCTGCGGCAGTGCGCGATTTGAATGAATGATCGGATCGCCCGCAGCGCTGCTGTGGGGATCCGATCATTCATAACGCCGCACGGAGGTCCCCTCTCCTTCCTCCGTCCGGCTCCCGGCGTCTCCTGCTCTGGTCTGTGATCGAGCAGACCAGAGCAGAAGATGACCGATAACACTGATCTGTTCTATGTCCTATACATAGAACAGATCAGTATTAGCAATCATGGTATTGCTATGAATAGTCCCCTTTGGGGACTATTCAAGTGTAAAATAAAATGTAAAAAAATGTAAAAGTAAAAGTAAAAAAAAATTGAAAAATCCCCTCCCCCAATAAAAAAGTAAAATGTCCGTTTTTTCCTATTTTACCCCCAAAAAGCGTAAAAAACATTTTTTATAGACATATTTGGTATCGCCGCGTGCGTAAATGTCCGAACTATTAAAATAAAATGTTAATGATCCCATACGGTGAACGGTGTGAACGAAAAAAAAAAAAGTCCAAAATTCCTACTTTTTTAATACATTTTATAAAAAAAAAATTATAAAAAATGTATTAAAAGTTTTTTATATGCAAATGTGGTATCAAAAAAAGTACAGATCATGGCGCAAAAAATGAGCCCCCATACAGCTGCTTATACGGAAAAATAAAAAAGTTAGAGGTCATCAAAATAAAGGGATTATAAACGTACTAATTTGGTTAAAAAGTTTGTGATTTTTTTTAAGCGCAACAATAATATAAAAGTATGTAATAATGGGTATCATTTTAATCGTATTGACCCTCAGAATAAAGAACACATGTCATTTTTACCATAAATTGTACGGCGTGAAAACGAATCCTTCCAAAATTAGCAAAATTGCGTTTTTCGTTTTAATTTCCCCACAAAAATAGTGTTTTTTGGTTGCGCCATACATTTTATGATATAATGAGTGATGTCATTACAAAGGACAACTGGTCGCGCAAAAAACAAGCCCCATACTAGTCTGTGGATGAAAATATAAAAGAGTTATGATTTTTAGAAGGCGAGGAGGAAAAAATGAAAACGTAAAAATTAAATTGTCTGAGTCCTTAAGGCCAAAATGGGCTGAGTCCTTAAGGGGTTAAGATGCCTTCTTCAAGAAGATGTAAGAATAATGGAACACTTAAGCTTAATGCAAGCTAATAAGCTGAAAACAAATATTGCCAAACCATTTCAGATTTCTAGTTCAGAATGCTACAAAGGAATAAATCCAATTCTGTAAGATTTAATCATATCTCATATAAAACTTTAATGGATTTGGATGTTACAAACCGACACCATACGGATTGAAATTGAGATGTTGAAATGTTTACAGTGGGTAATGAACTATGCTATTTCTTAGTGATGCAGCCTTCATAAATGTGTTGTTCTAAAACTTTTCAGAACTTTTTGTGATTTGTGTGGGCATATGTTGGTTAATGTTAGAGGTTTTATTATCAGGTGTATTTTGTTAGAGTTTTGCAGAATTAGATTTTCTTTCAGATCAGATTGTGGTCCGTGGTTGTACTTCTCAAATATACTTTCCTGTAAAGGAGATTAGGTACATAAAAGACCCTGTATGCCACTCCTACCATGGGTACTAGGAAGATTCAGTATACAGTAACCCCTCGAGATATGATGGCCTCGACATACATTATTTTCAACATACGATGGCCTCTCAGAGGCCATCGTATCTTGAAAGCATTATCAACATACAATACTTTTTGTCGGGCCATCATGAAAATAAACGGTTCTCTGGCGGCGCTGGTTGCTGCAGCTGCTGCCATGCCGCCGCGCCAGGCTGTTTCAATCGCGGAGGAGCGGAGCTTGAAATCTCGCGGGCATGTCATGTGACATGACATCGTCACATGACATTAACGCGTAGTGACTGTCTGCTGCGGGCCGAGTGGTGAGTCCTCTCCCCGGCGCATTAACCCCCATGCACAATAACCCCTGAACCTGTTAAAGGACATGTGCAGCGTGATTAACACTTATCCCCTATCCACTGGATAGGGGATAAGTGTTTGATAGCGGGGGGTCCGACCGCTGGGACCCCCTGTGATCTCCTGTATGGGGCCGCGGCTGTCCCGTGCAGGGGGCGTGCCAGTCGCAGCATGACGTTTCAGCCGGCACGCCTCCTCCATACATCTCTATGGGAGAGGCGGGGAGGCAACGTTCGTGCCTCCCCGTCTCCCCCATAGAACTGTATGGGGACGGGGAGGAGATGGGGCGTCACCGTCGAACTTTAGGTCGACGCTACGTCACCATGAGCGCTAGCGTTAGTGAGATTGAGGGGGGTCCCAGCGGTCGGACCCCCCGCAATCAAACACTTATCCACTATCCTGTGGATAGGGGATAAGTGTCATACCGCTGCAGTTGTCCTTTAACGACCATGAACGTGTATACACGTCCATGTGCCGTTAACGGGGTATGGCGCGGGCTCCCGCGCCATACCAGCCAGCCCCCAGCTGATCTGTAGCTGGGGGCCGGCGTCAATAGCCGCGGGCGGCTATTAACCCTTTAGATCGCCGCTGTCAAAGCTGACAGCGACGTCTAAAGGAAGCTTTGAATGCTCCCTGGTGGTCCAGTGGGGTGGATCGCCCCCGCAGCGCGATTGCGGGGGGCGATCCACTGTGGAGGTAGCCGGAGGGCTTACCTCTGCTTCCATGCTGGCTGCTGTGCTCTGAATGATAAAGCCTGGCAAGGCCAGGCTTTATCAATCGAGCACAGAGCACACAGATCAATATGGTTCTATGCAACCATATTGATCTGTATGAGGAACCCAATGATTCCTCCTAAAAGTGTAAAAAAAAAAAAAAAAAAAGTTTAAAAACACACACATTAACCCCTTCCTTATTAAAAGTTTAAATCACCCCCTTTCCCAAATTCCATATAAAAAATATATAAACATAATAAAAATAAACACATGTGGTATCCACGCATGCGTAAATGTCCGACCTATAAAAACATATCATTAATTAAACCGCATGGTCAATAGCGTACATGCAAAAAAATTCCAAAGTCCAAAATAGCATATTTTTGGTCACTTTTTATACCGTAAAAAAATGTATAAAAAGTGATCAAAAAGTCCGATCAAAACAAAAATTTGATCACGACTCAGGAACCAATTACCAGTTTTCCATAGAGATATGTACTCAACATATGATGGTTTCAACATACAATGGTCCTCCGGGAACCAATTACCATCATATGTTGAGGGACCACTGTACTAAAACAACTTGAAGCACTTGTATGAATTGCATTAATATACTTTTATTGTAATTCCACAAGCAGACCCAGAAGAGGGTATACCAATAGGACATCATCTTCTGGGTGTAGTTTGCCTGTAAAGATGTTCCCTCTATTCTATGTAGCTGATCCCCCTATCCATTATGACTAAACATAAGCCAATATTTAAGCCAAAATATGGGGAACCACACACGTTTTTTTTCATAATTAATGAAATATTTAAAAAACAAACAATGCATAGGGTTCCCTGTATTTTTATTCTCAGCCAGATACCAACCAAACAGCAACAGCCTGACATTTCCAGGGTGGGCGAGGACCATTGTTACTGGCCCTCAGCCTAAATAATGCCAACCTTTTACCGCATAGGCCCAGGAGTGCCATTTTTGACGCTCCGGGCCTGTTGGTACCAGCTCTTCCCAGCACCCCTGTGGCGGTGGGTACCGGGGTAATAATTGGGGGTTAGCGCTAGCTGTTTTGGGGCTAATGCTAAGCCCCGGCTAAGTAATGGACTTTGTCTAAAAGACAGCTTCCACTACTAAGCCTGTAAAGTAAATAAAAAATAAAAAAACACAACACATTTAAAAAATTGTTATTGAAAAAAAAAAAAACTCCCCCACAAGCCCTCGTTAACCATTTTATTAACATTAACCCCTGAAAGACCAAGCCCATTTTCACCTTAAAGGGGTACTCCGGTGGAAAACTTTTTTTTTTTTAAATGAACTAGTGCCAGAAAGTTATACAGATTTGTAAATGACTTCTATTTAAAAATTTTAATCCTCTCAGTACTTATTAGCAGCTGTATGCTACAGAGGAAATTCTTTTCTTTTTGAATTTCTTTATTGTCTTGTCCACAGTGCTCTCTTCTGACACCTCTGTCTGTGTGAGGAACTGTCCAGAGCAGCATAGGTTTGCAATGGGGATTTTCTCCTGCTCTGGACAGTTCCTGATATGGGCATCAGGTGTCAGAAGAGAGCACTGTGGACAAGACAAAAAATAAATTCAAAAAGAAAAGAATTTCCTCTGTAGTATGCAGCTGCTGATAAGTACTGGAAGGGTAAAGATTTTTTAATAGTACTAATTTACAAATCTGTTTAACTTTCTGGCACCAGTTGATTTACAAAAATTTACACAATATAGAGTACCCCTTTAAGGACCAGAGCATTTTTTGAACATCTGACCACTGTCACTTTAACTCCTTGAGGAACGAGCTCATTTTGACCCTAAGGACTAGAAAATTTTTTGCAATTCTGACCACTGTCACTTTAAGCGTTAATAACGCTGCGATGCTTGTACTTATGAATTTGATTCAGAGATTGTTTTTTCGTTACACATTCTACTTTATGTTAGTGGTAAATTTTCGTTGATACTTGCATCATTTCTTGGTGAAAAATTCCAAAATTTCATGAAAAATTTGAAAATGTAGCATTTTTATAACTTTGAAGCTCTCTGCTTGTAAGGAAAATAGACAGAACAAAGAAATTATATATTGATTCACATATACAATATGTCTTCTTTATGTTTGCATCATAAAGTTGACATGTTTTCAAATTTTTCAAGTACATTTCAAAATCAGACTTTTTCAGGGACCAGTTCAGTTTTAAAGTGAGGGTCTTTATGTTAGAAATACCCCATAATGGACCCCATTATAAAAACTGCACCCCTCAACGTATTCAATATGATATTCAGAAAGTATGTTAACTCTTTAGGTGTTTCACAGGAATAGCAGCAAAGTGGAGGCGAAAATTCAAAATCTTCATTTTTTGTACTAACATGTTCTTGTAGACCTATATTTTTATTTTTACAAGGGGTAAAAGGGGAAAAATCCCCCCAAAATATGTAACCCAATTTCTTTCGAGTAAGGAAATACCTCATATGTGGATGTAAAGTGCTTTGTGGGTGCACTAGAGGGCTCAGAAGGAAAGGAGCGACGATGGGATTTTGGAAAGCAAATTTTACTGAAATGGTTTTTAGGGGACATGTCGCATTTAGGAAACCCATATGGTGCCAGAACAGCGGAAAACACCCCACATGGTAAGCTATTTGGGAAACTTCTACCCCTCAAAGAACGTAACAAGTGAGCCTTAACACCCCACAGGTGTTTGACGAATTTTCAATAAATTGGACTTGAAAATTAAAAATTTAATTTTTCTTACCAAAATGCTGAGGTCACCCCAAATTTTTCATTTTCACAAGGGTTTATAGGTGAAAATGTCCCCCCAAAATTTGAAACAGCATTTCTCTCGAGTAAGGAAGTACCTCATATGTGGATGTAAAGTGATCTGCGGGTGCACTGAAGGGCTCAGAAGGGAAGGAGCGACATTGGGCTTTTGGAAAGTAAAGTTTGCTGAAATGGTTTTTGACGAGCATGTCACATTTAGGAAGCCCCCATGGTGCCAGAACAACGAAAAACACCTGACATGGCAACAATTTGGGAAACTACACCCCTTAAGGAACATAACAAGGGGTACAGTGAGCCTTAACACCCCACAGGTGTTTGACGACTTTGTGTTCAAGTTGGACGTGAAAATGAAAAATGTTATTTTTTTTACTAAAATGCTGATGTTACCCAAATGTTTCATTTTCACAAGGTGTAATAGGTGAAAATGTCCCCCAAAATTTGAAACACCATTTCTCTCGAGTATGGAAATACCTCATATGTGGATGTAAAAAGATCTGCGGGTGCACTAGAGGGCTCAAAAAGTAGGGACCGACATTGGGCTTTTGGAAAGCGAATTTTGCTGAAATGGTTTTTGCGGGGCATGTCTCATTTAGGAAGCCCCCATGGTGCCAGAACAGTGAAAAACACCCACATGGCAACAATTTTGGAAACTACACCCCTCAAGGAACATAACAAGGGGTACAGTGAGCCTTAACACTCCACAGGTGTTTGACAACTTTGCGTTGAAATTGAACGTGAAAATTAAAAAAAAAAATGTTTTACTAAAATGCTGATGTTACCCCAAATTTTCCATTTTCACAAGGGGTAATAGGTAAAAATGACCCCCCAAATTTTAAACCCCATTTCTCTCGAGTAAGGAAATACCTCATATGTGGATGTAAAGTGATCTGCGCGTGCACCAGAGGGCTCAGAAGAGAAGGAGCAACAATGGGATTTTGGAGAGTGAATTTTGCTGAAATGGTTTTTGGGGGGCATGTTGCATTTAGGAAGCCCCTATTGTACCAGAACAGCAAAAAAAAAAAAAAACACATGGCAACTATTTGGGAAACTACACCCCTCAAGGAACGAAACAATGGGTACAGTGAGCCTTAACACCCCACAAGTGTTTGATGACTTTGTTTTGAATTTGGACGTGAAAATGAAAAATTTATTTTTTTTACTAAAATGCTGATATTACCCCAAATTTTTCATTTTCACGAGGGTCAATAGGTGAAAATGTCCCCCAAAATTTGAAACACCATTTCTCTTGAGTATGGAATTACCTCATATGTGGATGTAAAAAGATCTAGAGGGCTCAAAAGTGAGGGAGCCATATTGGGCTTTTGGAAAGCGAAAATCTGTCAGTCACCTGTGGGGTGTTAAGGCTCACTATACCCCTTATTACATTCCGTGAGGGGTGTAGTTTCCAAAATGAGATTACATGTTGCTATTTATTTATTTTTGCGTTTATGTCAGAATCGCTGTAAAATCAGCCACCCCTGTGCAAATCACCAATTTAGGCCTCAAGTGTAAATAGTGCGCTCTCACTCTTGAGTCTTGTTGTGCGCACGCAGAGCACTATGCGTCCACATTTGGGGTATTTCCAAACTCAGGAAAAATTGCATTCCAAATTTTGGGGGTATTTTTTTCCCTTTTACCGCTTGTGAAAATTAACCCCTTAGGGACTCAGCTCATTTTCACCTTAGAGGGTAGTCCAGTGGTGAAAAACATCAGGGTTCCGACTGTTGGGGCCCCCTGTGATCTCTCTGTACGGGGCCTCGGCTCGCTGGCCAGATGCGTGTAGACCACCGCACGAATGGGCGGCTGACACGCCCCCTCAATACATCGCTATGGCAGAGCCGGAGATTGCTCTGGCTCTGCCATAGAGTTGTATTGAGGGGGCGTGTCAGCCACAGCTTTGTGCGGTGGTCAACACCCCCCTTCCCACGGGCTGTCGGGGCCACGTACAGGAGATCGCGGGGGCCCCAGCGGTCAGACCCCCGTGATCTGAAACTTATCTCCTATCCTTAGGATAGGGGATACGTTTTTTACCACTGGACTACTCCTTTATGGACTCAGCCCTTTTTTGCAATTCTGACCACTCTCACTTTGTGCATTAATAATTGTGAGATGTTTTTACCTTTTATTCTGATTCCAAGATAGTTTTTTCGTGACATATTCTACTTTAACATAGTGGTAATTTTTTGTCATTACTTGCATCATTTCTTGGTGAAAAATCCCAAAATATCATGAAAATATAGAAAATTTTGCATTTTTCTAACTTGCTTGTAAGGAAAAATGGACATTCCAAATAAATTATATATTGATTTACAAATGCAATATGTATTCTTTATGTTGGCATCATAAAGTTGACATGTTTCTACTTTTTGAAGACATCAAAGTATAGAAGCAATTTTCAAAATGTTCACAAAAAATTCTAAATCTGAATTTTTCATGGACCAGTTAAATTTGAAGTGGATTTAAGGGGCTTTTCTGTGAGAAATACCTCATAAATGACCCCATTAAAGAAACTGCACCCCTCAAAGCATTCATAATGACATTCAGAAAGTTTGTTAACCCTTTAGGTGTTTCAAAGGAATAGCAGCAAAGTGAAGGAAAAAAATATAAATCTTCATTTTTTACACTTGCATGTTCTTGTAGAGCCATTTTTTTTTTATTTTTACAAAGGGTGAAAGGAGAGAAATCCCCCCAAAATTTGTAACCCAATTTCTCTCGAGTAAGGAAATACCTCATATGTAGATGTAAAGTGCTCCGTGGGTGCACTAGAGGGCTCAAAAGGGAAGGAGCGAGTGAATTTTTCTGAAATGGTTTTTCGGGGGCATGTCACATTTAGGAAGCCCCTATGGTGCCATAACAGCAAAAAAAAAAATACATGGCATACTACTTTGGAAACAACACCCCTCAAGGAACGTTAAAAGGGGTACAGTGAGCCTTAACACCCCACAGGTTTTTTGACGACTTTTCATTAAAGTCAGATGTGTAAATGAAAAAAAAAATTCACAATAATGCTGTTTTTTCCACAAATTTTACATTTTTACAAGGGGTAATAGGAGAAAATGCCCCCCAAAATGTGTAACCCCATTTCTTCTGATTATGGAAATACCCCATGTGTCAACATCATGTGCTCTGCTGGTGCACTACAATGCTCAGAAGGGAAGTAGTCACATTTGGCTTTTGGAAAGAGAATTTTGCTGAAATGGTTTTTGGGGGGCATGTCACATTTAGGAAGTGCCTATGGTGCCAGAACAGAAAAAAAAAACACATGGCATACTCTTTTGGAAAGTACACCCCTCAAGGAATGTAACAAGGGGTACAGTGAGCCTTAACACCCCCCAAAGTCAGATGTGTAAATTAATTTTTTTTATCCACTAAAATGCTGGGTTTTCCCCAAATTTTAAATTTTTACACGGTGTAATAGGAGAAAATGCCCCCCCAAATTTTTAACCCCATCTCTTCTGAGTATGAAAATACCCCATGTGTGGACGTCAAGTGCTCTGCTGGCGCACTACAATGCTCAGAAGAGGAAGAGCACCATTGAGTTTTTGGAGAGAGAATTTGTTTGGAATGGAAGTCAGAGGCCATGTGCGTTTCCATAGCCCCCCGTGGTGCCAGAACAGTGGACCCCCCACATGTTCCCCCATTATGGAAACTACACCACTCACAGAATTTAATAAGGGATGCAGTGAGCATACACCCCACTGGCGTTTGACAGAAATTACATTTTTCATTTTCATGGACCACTGTTCCAAAAATCTGTCAGACACCTGTGGGCCGTAAATGCTCACTATACCCCTTGTTACGTTCCGTGAGGGGTGTAGTTTCCAAAATGGGGTCACATGTGGGTATTTATTTTTTTGCGTTTGTGTCAGAACCACTATAATATCAGCCACCCCAAATTACCAATTTAGACCTCAAATGTACATAGTGCATTCTCACTCCTGAGCGTTGCGCGCCCGCAGAGCATTTCACATCCACATATGGGGTATTTTCGTACTCAGAAGAAATTGTGTTACAAATTTTGGGGGTCTTTTTTTCCTTTTACCTCTTGTGAAAATGTAAAGTATGGGGCAACACCAGCATGTTAGTGTAAAATAATTATTCTTTTTTACAATAACATACAAGTGTAGACGCCAACTTTACCTTTTCATAAGGGGTAAAAGGAGAAAAAGCCCCCCAAAATTTGTTAGGCAATTTCTGCCGAGTACGGAAATACCCCATATGTGGCACTAAATTGTTGCCTTGAAATACGACAGGGCTCCAAAGTGAGAGAGTGCCATGCCCATTTGAGGCCTACATTAGGGATTTGCATGGGGACGGACCCAGTTGCAAGAATTGTGGGTAAATTGCATTGTGGGTAAATTGTTTGAAGGACTTATATCTAACTATGTAATTACACTTGCCTCCGATACCAAAATTACCCTACGGCAGTGTTTCCCAAACAGGGTGCCTTCAGCTGTTGCAAACTCCCAGCCTGCCTGGACATTCAATGTCTGTCTGGCAATACTGGGAGTTGTTGTTTTGCAACAGCTGGAGGCTCCGTTTTGGAAACAGTGCCGCACCAGATGTTTTTCATTTTTATTGGGGGGGGGGGGGAGGTAACTGTGTAGGGGTTTATGTATATGTAGTGTTTTACTTTTTATTTTGTGTTGTTGTAGTGTAGTGTAGTGTTTTTAGGGTACATTCACCCAGGTAGAGGTTTACAGCGAGTTTCCCGCTGGGAGTTTGAGCTGCAGTGGAAAATTTGCTGCATCTCAAACTTGCGACGAGAAACTCACTGTAAACCCGCCTGTGTAAATGTACCCTGTACATTCACAGGGGGGGCAAACCTCCAGTTGTTGCAAAACGACAACTCCCAGCATGCCCTTTGGCTGTCGTACATGCTGGGGGTTGTAGTTATGCAGCAGCTTGAGGCACACTGGTTGCAAAACACAGAGAGTTTGTTACTAAACTCAGTGTTTCGCAACTAGTGTGCCTCCAGTGTTGCAAAACTACAACTCCCAGCACGGTCTATGAGTGCATGCTGGGAGCTGTAGTTTGCAACAGCCTGAGGCACATTGGTTGTGAAACACTGAATTAGGTAACAAACTCAGTGTTTTGCAACCAGTGTGCCTTCAGCTGTTGCAAAACTACAACTCTCAGCATGCACATACAGTCAAAGCGCAAGCTGGGACTTGTAGTTATGCAATAGCTGGAGGCACACTACTGCAAATCCCAGCATGCCCTTTGGCTGTCCGTGCATGCTGGGGGTTGTAGTTATGCAACAGCTGGACGCACAAAAATGTGCCTCCAGCTGTTGCATAACTACAACCCCAGCATGCACAAACTACCAAAGGGCATGCTGGGAGTTGTAGCTGTGCCTTCTGCTGTTGCATAGCAACAACTCCAAGCATGCCCTTGTATGCATTCTGGGAGTTGTTGCTTAGCAACAGCAGGAGGCCAGCCTTACTTCCTACTGCTGCGCAGTGAAGATCCGCCTGGCGTCGTCGCTCCACTGCTGGGGCCCCCATCCCGCTGCCGCTGCCGGGGATCGGGGGCCCCAGCCTCAGGTGAGGGCTCCCGACACCCGCTCTCACCCTCCGGAACAGGGGCGGAGCGGGTGCCGTTAGGGACAGCCCCACAGCAGGAGTCCTGATTTGTCGGCCGATAGCGGCCGAAGAATCAGGACGGTCGTGAGGTGGCACCAGTGCCACCTAACTCCTGCTGCTAAGGGATGATAGGTGCCATCTCGGACGGCACCTATAATCCTTTTTTTCTGGGTCACTGGGACACGATTGACCCGGAATTGCCGCAAATCGCTGATCTCAGGACCCCTCAGGCATTGTCACAGGATGCCTGCTGAATGATTTCAGCAGGCATCCCGGTCCGGTGCCGCCCGGTGAGCGGCAGGGACCGGAAAAGCTCAGCGCGTTCAGGTATGCCCTGGGTCCTTAAGGATCAGGGATGCAGGGCGTTTGCATATGCCCTGTGTCATCAAGAGGTTAAAAGTATGTGGCAACAGCAGAATGTTAGTGTAAAAATTTTTAAAAATTTACACTAACATGCTGGTGTAGACCCCAACTTTACCTTTTCATAAAGGGTAAAAGCCCCCCAAAATTTGTAGCACAATTTCTCCCCAGTACGGAGATACCCCATATGTGGCCCTAAACTCTTGCCTTGAAATACGACAGGGCTCTGAAGTGAGAGAGCGCCATGCACATTTGAGGCCAAAATCAGGGATTTTCAAAGGGGTGTACCTGGATGCAAGCGCTTCACTTGCCTCCTCCACCAAAAATACTGTAAATCAGTTTTCCCCAAACAGGGGGCCTCCAGCTGTTGCAAAACTCCCAACATGCCTGGCTCCGTTTTGGAAAAACTGACGCACAAGACGTTTTTAATTTTTATTGGTGGGGGGGGGGGGGGGGGCACAGTGTAAGGGTGTATTGCATATGTAGTGTTTTACTCTTTATTTAGGGGTAATGTAGTGTTTTTAGGGTACATTCACAAGGGCGTGCTGGGAGTTGTAGTGCATGCTGGGAGTTGTAGTTATGCAACAGCTAGAGGCACACTGGCTGGGATTCTGAAAAAAAATTGAAAAAGGAGGTGCGCTCTTAGTGGAGTATTATTAAGGTGGGGTGACCTGTGCACGGTTAGATGCACCTTACCATGAGAGGTTGTGCTGAGGGCACAACACCTTGAAATGCCTGTAGACTTGCTGGAGTCAGTAGTTCCAGATGGGCGGCAGCCTCGGCGTCCTTCACCGTGACCTCCAGGGAACGGTGCAGAGGTAAAGAGTTGAAGAAGAAAAATAGGATGATTCCCCGTCTGGCGCCTGCTCCCAAAAACCAGTGTGCCAAGATTTTGCAAAGTAAATTGGTGTTTATTGGTACAGATAGGGTGCACCCTATCTGTACCAAAAAACGCCAATTTACTTTACAAAATCTTGGCACACTGGTTTTTGGGAGCAGGTGCCAGACGGGGAATCGTCCTATTTTTCTTCTTCAACTCTTCACTGGTTGAGATTGGGAAACACTGAGTTAGGTAACAGACTACCGCAGTGTTTCCGCACCACTGTCTGTTTCCTAACTCAGTGTTTCCCAACCCATGTGCCTCCAGCTGTTGCAAAACTACAACTTCCAGCATGCATGGTCTGTCAGTGCATGCTGGGAGTTATAGTTTTGCAACAGCAGGCGGCACACGGGTTGGGAAACACTGAGTTAGGAAACAGACAATGTTTCCCAACCAGTGTGCCTCCAGTTGTTGCAATGCTACAACTCGCAGCATGCCCAGACAGCCAAAGGGCATGTTGGGAGTTGTAGTTATGCAAAAACTGGAGGAGAACAATTTGGAGTCTCCAAACTGTAGCCCTCCAGATGTTGCAAGACTTCAACTCCCAGCATGCCTGGACAGTCTTGGCATGCTTTGAATTTACATCTGGAGTGCTACTGTTTGGACACCACTGTATAGTGGTCTCCAAACAGTGCCCTTCCAGATGTTGCAAAACTACAACTCCCAGCATGCTGAGACTGTCCAGGCATGCTGGGAGTTGCAGTTCTGCAACATCTGAAGGGACAAATGTTACAGAACAACAACTGCCAGCATGCCTGTACAGTCTGGGCATGCTGAGAGTTGTAGTTTTGCATCTGGAAGGACAGTGGTCTCCAAACTGTGGCCCTCCAGATGTTGCAAAACTACAACTCCCAGCATTCCCAGACAGCCAAAGGCTGTCTGGGCATGCTGGTATTTGCAGTTTTTAAACTCCTAGAAGCAGTAGTGAAGATCACTTTACGGCAATCTTCACTGCTGTATCTGGGACACCGCCGCCGTTGCCTTCACTTGCCTGTGCCTCCTGTCAGCTGCCGGTCCCTGATCCCCGCATGAACACAGGTAACCGGCGCCGCTGGTCCCTGCCGCATCCACGACCCCCGCACATTGTCGCCATCTTTCCCCCACTCTGCCCCGACATCCAGGGGCGGGCAGAGCAGGGGAAATGAACGTTCACCCCGCACCTGACCTGCGATTCGCCGATCAGCCCTGTCTCTGACAGCTCCGATCATCCCTATTTTCCGGGCTATCGGGTCATCAGAGACCTGATCAGCCCGGAATTGCCATGAATCACCGATGTGAATCTCAGGACCCCCCCAGGCATTTGCATGGGATGCCTGCTGAATGATTTCAGCAGGCATCCCATTCCCATCCCAGTCCGGCTAGCGACAGGGATCGAAATTCCCACGAGCGTACAGGTACGCCATTGGTCCTTAAGTACCAGGATGCAAGGGCATATCCATACACTCGTGGTCCGCAACAGATTCAGCATTAATAACTCTGGGATGCTTTTACTTATGAATTTGATTCCGAGAATGTTTTTTCGAGACATATTCTACTTTAACATAGTGGTAATTTTTTGTCGATACTTGCATCATTTCTTGAAAATTTCCAAAATTTTATGAAAAATTAGAAAATTTAGCAATTTTCTAACTTTGAAGCTCTCTGCTTATAAGGAAAATAGATATACCAAATAAATGATATATTGATTCACATATACAATATGTCTACCTTATGTTGGCGTCATAAAGTTGACATGTTTTTACTTCATTCTCTCTCCAAAAGCCCAATGGCGCTCCTTCTCTTCAGAGCCCTGTAGTGCGCCAGCAGAGCACTTTACGTCCACATATGGGGTATTTATATACTCAAAATAAATGGGGTTACAAATTATGAGGGGCTTTTTACCTACTACCCCTTGTGAAAATAAAAAATTTGGGAGGACACCAGCATTTTAGTGAAAACAAAATAATAATTAATTTTCATGTCCAACTTTAACTAACACCTAACCTGTGGGGTGTTAAGGGTCACTATACCCCTTGTTTTGTTTCATGAGGTTATTTTTTTTTTTGTGTTTATGTCAGAACAGCTGTAACGGCTCAGCCACCCCTGTGCAAATCACCTCCAATGTACATGGTTCTCTTTCACTTCTGATCCCTGTTGTGCGTCCGCAGAGCATTTTACGTCCACATATGGGGTATTTCTGTACTCTGAAGAAATTGTCTTACAAATTTTGGGGGTCTTTTGTTCCTTTTACCTCTTGTGAAAATGAAAAGTATGGGGCAAAACCAGCATGTTAGTGTAAAAAAAATTTTTTTTTTACAATAACATGCTGGAGTAGATCCCAACTTTACCTTTTCATAAGGGGTAAAAGGAGAAAAAGCCCACCAAAATTTCTTAGGCAATTTCTCCCGAGTACGGAAATACCCCATATGTGGCCCTGAACTGTTGCCTTGAAATAGGACAGGGCTCCGAAGTGCGAGAGCGCCATGCACATTTGAGGCCTAAGTTAGGGATTTGCATAGGGAAGGACCCGGATGCCAGAATTACACTTGCCTCCGATATCCAAATCACCCTACGGCAGTGTTTCCCAAACAGGGTGCCTCCAGCTGTTGCAAAACTCCCAGCATGCCTGGACAGTCAATGACTGTCCGGCAATACTGGGAGTTGTTGTTTTGCAACAGCTGGAGGCTCCATTTTGGAAACAGTGCCACACCAGTTTTTCATTTTTATTGGTGGGGGGGGGGGGGGTAACTGTGTAGGGGTATGTGTATATGTAGTGTCCAACTATTTATTTTGTGTAGGTGTAGTGTAGTGTAGTATTTTTAGGGTACATTAACACAGGTGGGGGTTCGGAGAGAGTTTTCCGCTGGGAGTTTGAGCTGCAGCAGAAAATTTGCTGCATCTCAAACTTGCAGCGAGAAACTCACTGTAAACCCCCACTCGTGTGAGTGTACCCTGTACGTTAACATGGGGGGGGGGGGGTGCAAACCTCCAGCTGCTGCAAAGCTACAACTCCCAGCATGCCCTTTGGCTGTCTGTGTATGCTGGGGATTGTAGTTATGCAACAGCTGGAGGCACACTGGTTGCAAAACACTGAGAGTTTGTTACTTAACTCAGTGTTTCACAGCCAGTGTGCCTCCAGCATGTAAAGTTTTTCTGTGCATGCTGGGAGTTGTAGTTTGAAACAGCTGTAGGCACACTGGTTGCAAAACACTGATTTAGGTAACAAACTCTGTGTTTTGCAACCAGTGTGCCTACAGCTGTTGCAAAACTACAACTTTTAGCATGCACTGACAGCCAAAGGGCATGCTGGGACTTGTAGTTATAAAACAGCTAGAGGCATACCTCTACAACCCCCAGCATGCCCTTTGGCTATCCGTGCATGCTGGGGATTGTAGTTATGCAACTGCTTTAGGCTCACTTTTTCATAGAAAACATTTGCCTCCAGCTGCTGCATAACTACAACCCCCAGCATGCACAAACTACTAAAGGGCATGCTGGGAGTTGTAGTTGTGCCTTCTGCTGTTGCATAACAACAACTCCCAGCATGCCATTTTTTGTGCATGCTGGGAGTTGTTGCTAAGCAACAGCAGGAGGCCAGCCTTACCTCTTGCCTGCTGCTGCCATCTCAGCTCCGGGGGCCCGATCCCGCTGCCTATGCCGCATCAGGTGAAGATTCTTGGCACCCACTCTCTCCCTCCAGAATAGGGGCGGAACAGGTGCTGTTAGGGACACCCTCACAGCAGAAGGCTTGATTTGTCGGCCGGTAACGGGGCGTACGAGGACATTAGGGTGTATCTGTATCCTTGATCCTTAAGGGGTTAAGCAAAAAAAAAAAAAAAAACGCTGGTCATCGATGTAGGCCACCGAATCCGAAGTAGTCCACAGTATATATAGATCTGAAATGAGAAGAAAAAAAACACGGAAAATAGGTTAGTACATTTATTGTCACCCACCCGCATATTGCCTGCCAGCTCCGCACAACTACAACTCCAAGCATGTCCTCACTGGGAGTTGCAGTCATGCGACGGCGGGCTGGTGGGAGATGTGCAGGCAAGTGACAAGCAAGCTAGATAAGCTAGATATGCCGCATCAAGTGAGGACTCCTGGCACCCACTCTCTCCCACCGGAATAGGGGCAGAACGGGTGCCGTTAGGGACACCCTCACAGCAGAAGGCTTGATTTGTCGGCCGGTAACTCCTGCTGCTAAAGGGTGATAGGTGCTATCTCGGACGAACCTTTCACCCTCTTTTCCGGGTCCCTGGGGACCCAATTGACCCGGAATTGCTGCAAATCTCCGATCTGAATTGATTGGCGATTTGTGGCGATCGCCGACATGGGGAGGTCTCAGGACCCCCTCAGGGGTTTACACGGGGCGTACCAGGACATTAGGGTGTATCTGTATCCTTGATCCTTAAGGGGTTAAGCAAAAAAAAAAAAAAGCTGGTCATCGACGTAGTCCATCGAATCCGAAGTAGTCCACAGTATATCTGTATCTGAAATGAGAAGAAAAAAACCAAGGAAAACAGGTTAGTACATTTATTGTCACCCACCCGCATATCTCCTACCAGCGCCGCACAACTACAACTCCAAGCATGTCTTCACTGGGAGTTGCAGTCATGCGACGGCGGGCTGGTGGGAGATGTGCAGGCAAGTGACAAGCAAGCTAGATAAGCTTGTCACCTGTTTCCAAATCTCCTGCCACCTGCGTTGCATGACTACAACTCCCAGCATCCCCTTGCAGTAAGGACATGCTGGGAGCTATAGTCGTGAAGCACGGATGGGAGATGTGCGGGCGGGTATCAAACTGCCCCCCCCCCCACATGACCCAGTATGCCCTTACAGTAAGGACATGCTGGAAGTTGTAGTTGTGTGACATGGGAAGGCAGAAGATGTGCTTGTTACCTGCCTCTGCTGCACTACAACAATTCCCAGCATGCCCTTGCAGTAAGGGGACATGCTGGGAGTCGTAGTCCTGCAGCAGAGGAAGGTGACAAGCTTGCCACCTGCCCCTGCTGCACGACTATAACTCCCAGCATGCCCTTGAGGGCATGCTGGGAGATGTAGTCGTGAAGCAGGGGCAGGTGACAAGCTTATCACACGCCCCCCACCGCAGGACTACAACTCCCAGCATGTCCTTACTGAAGGGCATGTTGGGAGTTGTAGTTGTGCTACGTGGGTGGGAAATGTGCAACCAGGTGACAAGCTTGTCAATCGCCCCCGCTGCAGGACTACAACTCCTATCATGTCCTTACTGCAAGGGCATGCTGGGAGTTGTAGTCATGCAGCAGGGGCGTGTGACAAGCTTGTCACCCGACCGCACATCTTCCGCCCACGCTGCACGGCTACAACTCCCAGCATGCCCTTACTGCAAGGGCATGCTGGGAGTTGTAGTCATGCAGCAGCGGCAGGAGACAAGCTTGTCACTCG
Source organism: Hyla sarda (assembly GCF_029499605.1). Classification (NCBI taxonomy): domain Eukaryota; kingdom Metazoa; phylum Chordata; class Amphibia; order Anura; family Hylidae; genus Hyla; species Hyla sarda. The sequence goes on from NC_079189.1 coordinate 326,781,852, forward strand.
CCCCTAATGCATGACTACAACTCGACCGCACATCTTCCGCCCACGCTGCATGGCTACAACTCCCAGCATGTCCTTACTGTAGTGCATGCTGGGAGCTGTAGTCGTGCTGCGTGGGCGAGAGATGTGCAGGCGGGTGACAAGCTTGTCACCCGCCCGCACATCTTCCGTAGTGTTGAGCGGCATAGGCCATATTCGAATTTGCGATATTTTGTGAATATATGGACGAATATTCGTCATATATTCACTAAATTCGCATATTCGTAATATTCGTGGTATATTTTCGCATATGCGAAAATTTGCATATGCGAAAATTTGCATATAGAAAATTAGCATATGCAAAAATTTGAATATGCAAAGCTGGAAGCAGAGAGGGATGATCACTGTGATGTGTTATGTGAAAAAAAAAACAAATATTCGTAATTGCGAATATATAGTGCTATATTCATGAATATTCCCAAATTCCCGAATATGCGATATTCGTGAATAAAATTCGAAATGCGAATATTCGCGAGCAACACTAATCTTCCGCCCACGCCGACTACAACTCCCAGCATGTCCTTACTGTAAGCTTAGGCGCACATGTGACTTTTTGTGCAACTTCTGTAAGCAAAAAAATATATACATCTATATCCCTTGATAAATGTCCCTCCATGTCACTAGCGCTGTGTGTGCTGCAGAGCAGTCAAGCAGGGACCAGGCCATAAAAAGCCCTGCTGATTATTTTTTTTGTAGGAAGATAACCACTGCTAGACACTACTGGCAGCAATTAATATCCAGTAAACAGAAAGGTCATATTTAAATCTAGCCCAATATTTTGTCCTCCTAACGTGCTATAGAGGACCCTTTCAGATAAGTTTGACATCTGCATCCTTTAAAGGGTACTCCATTGCAACACATCTTATCCCCTATTCAAAGGATAAGATGTCTGATCGCGGGGTAAAGCCAAAGGGTTTGGTGCAGCCTGTTACTTTCTTCCCTGTCAGCCACATGTCCACTGTGGATACATCTAGCAAAAATGTGTTTAACCCCTTAAGGACCCAGCCATTTTACACCTTAGGACCCAGCCATTTTTTGCACATCTGACCACTGTCACTTTAAACATTAATAACTCTGGAACGCTTTTAATTATCATTCTGATTCCGAGATAGTTTTTTCGTGACATATTCTACTTTAACATAGTGGTAAAATTTGGTGGTAACTTGCATCCTTTCTTGGTGAAAAATCCCAAAATTTTATGAAAAATTTAAAAATTTAGCATTTTTCTAACTTTGAAGCTCTCTGCTTGTAAGGAAAATAGATATTCCAAATAAATTTTTTTATTCACACATACAATATGTCTACTTTATGTTTGTATCATAAAATTGATGTGTTTTTACTTTTGGAAGACACCAGAGGGCTTCAAAGTTCAGGAGCAATTTTCAAATTTTTCACAAAATTTTCAAACTCACTATTTTTCAGGGACCAGTTCAGGTTTGAAGTGGATTTGAAGGGTCTTCATCTTAGAAATACCCCACAAATGACCCCATTATAAAAATTGCACCCCCCAAAGTATACAAAATGACATTTAGTCAGTGTTTTAACCCTTTAGGTGTTTCACAGGAATAGCAGCAAAGTCAAGGAGAAAATTCACAATCTTCATTTTTTACACTTGCATGTTCTTGTAGACCCAATTTTAGAATTTTTACAAGGGGTAAAAGGAGAAAATGTATATTAATATTTGTAGCCCACTTTCTCTCGAGTAAGCACATACCTCATATGTCTATGTAAATTGTTCGGCGGGCACAGTAGAGGGGATTTTGGAGAGTACGTTTTTCTGAAATGGTTTTTGGGGGGCATGTCGCATTTAGGAAGCCCCTATGGTGCCAGGACAGCAAAAAAAAAACACATGGCATACCATTTTGGAAACTAGACCCCTTGAGGAACGTAACAAGGAATAAAGTGAGCCTTAATAGCCCACAGGTGTTTCACGACTTTTGCCTATGTTAAAAAAATACATATTTTTTTTCACTAAAATGTGTGTTTCCCCCCAAATTTCACATTTTTGCAAGGGTTAATAGCAGAAAATACCCCCCAAAATTTTTAACCCCATCTCTTCTGAGTATGGAGGTACCCCATAAGTTGACCTGAAGCGCACTACGGGCGAACTACAATGCTCAGAAGAGAAGGAGTCCTATTTGTTTTTTTAGAGCAAATTTTGCTCGGGGGGCATGTCGCATTTAGGAAGCCCCTATGGTGCCAGGACAGCAAAAAAAAAAAAAAAAACACATGGCATACCATTTTGGAAACTAGACCCCTTGAGGAATGTAACAAGGAATAAAGTGAGCCTTAATACCCACACAGGTGTTTCATGACTTTTGCCTATGTTAAAAAAATATATTTTTTTTTTCATTAAAATGTGTGTTTCCCCCCAAATTTCACATTTTTGCAAGGGTTAATTGCAGAAAATACCCCCCAAAATTTGTATCCCCATCTCTTCTGAGTATGGTGGTACCCATTAGTTGACCTGAAGCGCACTACGGGCGAACTACAATGCTCAGAAGAGAGGGAGTCCTATTTGGCTTTTTGAGAGCAAATTTTGCTTGGGGGGGCATGTCGCATTAAGGAAGCCCCTATGGTGCCAGGACAGCAAAAAAAAAAGCACATGGCATACCATTTTGGAAACTAGACCCCTTGAGGAACGTGACAAGGAATAAAGTGAGCCTTAATACCCCACAGATGTTTCATGACTTTTGCCTATGTTAAAAAAAAATATATATATTTTCACTAAAATGTGTTTCCCCCCAAATTTCACATTTTTGCAAGGGTTAATTGCAGAAAATGCCCCCCCAAAATTTGTAACCCCATCTCTTCTGAGTATGGAGGTACCCCATAAGTTGACCTGAAGCGCACTATGGGCGAACTACAATGCTCAGAAGAGAAGGAGTCCTATTTGGCTTTTTGAGAGCAAATTTTGCTCGGGGGGCATGTCGCATTTAGGAAGCCCCTATGGTGCCAGGACAGCAAAAAAAAAAACACATGGCATACCATTTTGGAAACTAGACCCCTTGAGGAACGTAACAAGAAATAAAGTGGGCCTTAATACCCCACAGGTGTTTCACGACTTTTGCCTATGTTAAAAAAAAAAAAAAATTCACTAAAATGTGTGTTTCCCCCCAAATTTCTCATTTTTGCAAGGGTTAATAGCAGAAAATACCCCCCAAAATGTGTAACCTTATCTCTTGTGAGTATGGAAGTACCCCATAAGTTGACCTGAAGTGCACTACGGGCAAACTACAATGCTCAGAAGAGAAGGAGTCATATTTGGCTTTTTGAGAGCAAATTTTGCTCGGGGGGCATGTCGCATTTAGGAAGCCCCTATGGTGCCAGGACAGCAAAAAAAAAAAAACACATGCCATATCATTTTGGAAACTAGACCCCTTGAGGAATGTAACAATACCCCACAGGTGTTTCACGACTTTTGCCTATGTTAAAAAAAAAAAAATTTCACAAAAATGTGTGTTTCCCCCCAAATTTCACATTTTTGCAAGGGTTAATAGCAGAAAATACCCCCCCCCCAAATTTTTAACTCCTCTTCTGAGTATGGAGGTACCACATAAGTGGACGTCAAGTGCACTGCAAGAGCGCCACAATGCTCAGAAGAGAAGGAGTCACATTTGCAAACTTTGCTGAAATGGGGGGCACATGTCGCATTTAGGAAGCCCCTATGGTGCCAGGACAGCAAAAAAGCCCCCACATGGCATACCATTTTGGAAACTAGACCCCTTGAGGAACGTAACAAGGGGTAAAGTAAGCCTTAATACCCCACAGGGGTTTCACGACTTTTGCATAGGTAAAAAGAAAAAAAAAATTCACTAAAATGTGGTTTTTCCCCAAAATTTCACATTTTTACAAGGGTTAATAGCAGAAAAGACACCCCCAAAATTTGTAAATACATTTCTTTGGAGTAAGGACATACCTTATTTTTGGATGATTTTGGCTCTGCGGGTGCACACCAGGTCTGTGCGTGAGAGTGAGGGGCCTTGAGCTTTTCATAGCAGCCAGGATGTGGGACGGGGGGTCCATAAGGTCCCGAACGATTTTCCCGCTAACACCCAGAGTGGGGGAACAATCTGGGGGTTCAATACGGGAATCTCCTCAATCATATACTCTAAACCTGCAAGTGTATCCGGAGGTACTCTCGCAGAGTTTATAGAGCTTCACGCCATACCGTGCCCGCTTCCAGGGAATATACTGGCGGAAGATGAGTCTCCCCTTAAAACTGATGAGAGACTCATCTACCGAGAGGTCCCGTACGTAGGCCTCCAAAAATTTGGCCCCAAAGTGATCGATGACAGGCCTCACTTTGTAAAGCCGGTCATGGGCGGGATCACCTCGGGGGTGGACATGCCGCATTATCTGCAGGCATTTCCGATTGGCCTTGAACCGCTTCCGTGTCATCGCCATACTGTAAAGCAGGGTCCCATAGAGGACGTCCCCGCTCCAGTAATGACGAGCACTTGGTTTTTGTCCAGGCCCATATGCAGCGTGAGGCCCCAAAATGTCCTCATTTCCGCTGCATCAATGGCGCGCCATTCATTGGACCTGGCCAAAAAGGAATCGGGGTGGTGGGCAATGAACTGCTGGGCATACAAGTTCGTTTGCTCCACCATGTGATTGACCAGGCTGTCACTGAAAAAATACTTTAAAAAGTCCATATCAGTGAAGCCAGCCACGTCAATCCGGATTCCTGAGTCGCCAACAAACTCAGGAATCCGTGGCTGATAACCCTCTGGGGGGCTCCAGACAGGGTCATCGGAAGGGGGCTCCGATGCACTTGTCTGGGGAGCCGGACTCCTATTACGAGCGGCATTGCCACTCGTACTAGTGTCGGCCACTGGGTCACTCTCATGGGGGGTGCGTGGCCTCGCCTGGCGGCGTCTCCGCCGCCATACAGGGGACTCATCAACACTACTAGATGATGAGGAGGGCCAGGAAGAACACAAAAAAGTTGGATCTTCCTCATCCTCACTGGCAGATTCGGAGTCGGAGGCTTAAAAAGGGTGAGCCTCCGCTGCCGAAAATGCTCGCCGGGCCATCGCCTTTTTTGTACGGTGGCGGGGGGGGGGGGGGGGGGGTCAGTGGCGGAGGGTGTGTTCGGGGGGGGGGGAAGTATGTACTGTGTGGTGCTTGGTGTAAAAAGTGTAAAACAGTAATAGGAAAAAAAAAAAGCTGCGGCCAAAAAAAAAAGGGGATGGCGCATGCAGCTCCCTGAACCCCTAATAGGACCCGGGGTCAGGGATCAGACCCTAATAGGACCCTGGGGACCTATTAGGGGGTCAGAGGGGGGGGTACTTTTTATTTTTTTTTACTTTTATTTAACTTTTTTTTTACTGATTTACTCCTACCTTTCCCTGCAAACAGCTGACCCTATTCTAAGGCTCCTGAGGGGGCTCCGGAGCTCCGAGGGGGGATCCACGGCTTCTTCTCACTGCTGCACCCGCTGACTGAACGAAGCGAGCGAGTGCAGCAGCGGGAAGGAGACGTTATCCCCTCCTCTGCCACTCTGCTCTTGTCAGTATTGTCACCACTCCCCAGCAACGGCAGGTGATTGGCGGTGAATTGTACACCGCCGATCACCATTTATTTCTGGGTCATCGGGTCACAAGTGACCCGAATCGCCGAAGATCGCTTGCCCCTCGGCATTTGCACAGCATGCCTGCTGAAGGATATCAGCAGACATGCCGTTCCGATTCCGGCGCGCGGCAGGGACGGGAATACGCCAGGACGTCACAGGACGTCCTGGGTCCTTAAAGCCCATGGTGTCAGGACGTCCCCTGACATCCTGGGTCCTTAAGGGGTTAAAGGGGTACTCCGGTGGAAAACTTTTTTTTTTTTATCAACTGGTGGCAGAAAGTTACAGATTTGTAAATGACTTATATTAAAAAATCTTAATCCTTCCAGTACTTATTAGCTGCTGAATACTACAGAGGAAATTCTTTTCTTTTTGGAACACAGTGCTCTCTGCTGAAATCATGACCACAGTGCTCTCTGCTGACATCTCTGTCCATTTTAAGAACTGTCCAGAGTAGGAGAAAATCCCCATAGCAAACATATGCTGCTATGGACAGTTCCTAAAAAGGATAGAGATGTCAGCAGAGAGCACTGCGCTCGTGATGTCAGCAGAGAGCACTGTGTTCCAAAAATAAAATAATTTCCTCTGTAGTACTCAGCAGCTAATAAGTCCTGGAATGATAAAGATTTTTTAATAGAAGTAATTTACAAATCTGCAGGCAGAAAAAGGATACTACCAGGCACTGCTGGGTGAGTATGGGCTCAAAAGGAAAAGTCTGATGTACGGACACCTGCTACTAACGGGAGGGATAGGAGGTGGAGGTGCGGCTTCGGCACGTCATGTACAGGCAAACAACCAAGGTAACTTCAATAGCAGAAGAAGTATGGAAAGAATTGGACTCACTACAATGGAGATTCCAGAAGAGATAACTTTAATCCAACCAGCAGGATAAAGCAGCAATCATAGGAATAGGCAATTCCAAACAAGCGGAGAGAGAGAGCAGCCGCTCTCAGGATGCGGGGGCACACAGGGGGAGTGGCAACTAGTTTTGCGTCAGCCGACACCTGGCCAGAAGAAGTGTCGGCTGACGCGAAACTAGTTGCCACTCTCCCTGTGTGCCCCTGCGTCCTGAGAGCGGCTGTTCTCTCTCTCTCTCCGCTTGTTTGGAATTGCCTATTCCTATGTTTGCTGCTTTATCCTGCTAGTTGGATTAAAGTTATTTCTTCTGGGATCTTCATTGTGGTGAGTGCGATTCTTTCCATACTTCTTCTGCTATTTAATTTACAAATCTGTTTAACTTTCTGGCACCAGTTGATTTAAAAAAATAAATAAATAAAGTTTTCCACCGGAGTACCCCTTTAAGCCTGCTAAAGCGATGTGATCAACCAAAGAAGTAGCATTTGCTCATTTGTTAACTGATCACTGGAACTATTGCACAGGGAAACATTGGCGTATTCATCCGGTAATTGCCCTGTGTAATAGGCCCTTGAGCTGTAATAGGCCCCCGTGCATATTAGATTGCTTGTTGATCCCACCAAAACCAAAATGTTTGGCAAATATGCAGTGTGTATGATGAGTTTTGGTGACATGGAGGAGGCACCATATTTGCAGGACGCATACTGTACACTACAAAAATATTTTCCAACCAAGAGGCCTATGCTTTATTGCTCTTATTTTATGACCATCATAAAGAGGTCTGTGCTGATGTGATTTGTATCTACTGTATACCTCATGTTTATGTGCATATTTTTTGAATGATATTTTTCTCTTGGATAATGAGAATCGCTTTCTCCACTAATTGACAATTTGAGTTGCACTTTTAACTCTTCCAATTACTCAGCTGATTAGGCTCTAAACCATAATCCCTGTAGCTTTGGAACGGTTTAGCGTGTAACCATTTTATAGCTATGCAAGGAGTTTGATTGCAAATGATCCCACTTTGCTTAATACAAAAGAGCTACTTGAAATTCTTAATTTTATTGCAGGGCAGCTAAATGTTATATTTGTTTGTGAATTTATTTTATGATCTTCCTTTTATGACCCCCATTGCACACATTTGTCGAGTCTGAAAATGATTCTGTAGAACATCCATTTTCACCTAGAAACAATGAAGAACATAATATTGTAGGAATTGCGAAAGTAGAGTGTACAAGAGCTCATTAATAATATTTGCATAAAGCAGGAAATAAAAGTTTCTTCATTATGGTGAATAAGTGGCTTAAAGTTGGATCTGAATGTACTTCAAATATATAACTTGTGGTTTTTTTGGGGGATCATTTCCAGTATGTCACATTAACTTTGATAGTTATTTAGTTTTTTTTGTGAAGTATGGATGTCAGTACACATGAAATCAATGTGTTGCATTTTAAAGTGGTACTCCATCCCTAGACATCTTATCCCCTATCCAAAGGATAGGGGATAAGATGTCAGATCGCCGGGGTCACGCTGCTGGGGACCCCCTGGATCTACCATGCAGCACCCACCCTGTAGCGGCTTCCGGAACCGCTGGAACAGCTGCCACGGCCCCTCCCATAGACTTGCATTGAGGGGCGGGGTGTGACGTCACACGGGGGCGGAGTTGTGGCGTCATGATCTTCTGTCCCGATGGTCAAGATGGACTCAAGCTAAGGACCTCCAGCGGTTCCGGAAGCCGCTACAGGTGGGTCCTGCATGGTAGATCCAGGGGGTCCCCAGCAGGACTTTTAATAGGGGATAAGATGTCTAGGGGCGGAGTACCCCTTTAAAATGTCCCTTGAGTTATAACATTAAACATTTTTTAACCCCCAATACAGGACATAAATGTACATCTTGGTATTTGATGCATCAGGACGTAATACATGATGCGAGCACGGAGAGGTGCTCATATCATGCATGGTAGCTCACGGCTACTATCAGCAGCCAGGGATCCACCAGTAATGGTGGACATCAGCTATGGCGCTGATGTCCACCATTGTCTGTCCCTCAGATGCCGTGATCAATACAGATCAAGGTATCTACAGCAATGCGGGAGTTTGAATGGATGATCAGATCGGCCGCGGGGATCCGATTATCCAAGATAGCAGCCATAGATCCCCTCACCTACCCCCGCCACTCTCTTGATTTCTTCTTCTGTGAGGAAGTTCAGTCGAGCGAAACATATGTTGGGGTGTACACACACCAAGGTAAGGCTTGCGTTCATGTGAGATATCAGTATTTTTCTTACCCTATTTCCCTCTCTCTGGTATTGTTACTATTATTTGCATGATGCACTTTATTTATATGGTATTTTTATGTACAGTATATTTCTTGATGGTATAATATAGAGCTCTATGGAAACCTGGTAATTGGTTCTGAAGCCACCAAAATGTCATAAAATAAATACGAAAAGTGAGGATTAAAGAAAAATAAGTAGATAATTAATACAGATAAATCAAGTCCTTACATATAAAAGTAAGAAAGATCTGCTGGTAGCTGTAATCACTGTCTATGTAGAGAGTAAGAGCTTCTTCAGGGTCCTGTACAGTACACGCAATATCCTAAAAAAGTAAAATGAAGCTGCCCTTACTTACAGCTAACAGTGGCATAGGTTAAGAGTAGTACAGAACATGTAGTACCACCCTGTACTGTAGAGGGTGCTACCAGACAGCCAGTCAGTGCTACCAGTGAATGCCCATTCTGATTGGTTAGTTCTTCCAGCCATTGACATGTATCGCAGATCTGTAGCATTGTATGTTGAGTCAGGTCCAGAAAAGACCATTGTATGTTGAGGCCATTGTAAGTTGAGGGACCACTGTTCTTGTATTACCTACCTTATTATTGTGTGTCCTGGAAGGGATTGGATATGGTGCCATTTTAAAATAACTTCTATTGCTTTTTGGAATTTTCAATAAAGATATATTCTCTGATTACAATCTGTTGTAGTTTTTCTTATTAGGGGTAATCTTTATTGGTGTGTACACTGCACATTTGGATAGTAGCGTAACAGAGGCTCTGTTTCTTTTTGGAGTAATAAGATATTGTCAATCGGAACAGGCCCTTATCCTTACTTTAGATGCCAAATAGGCTTACAGTAGACTCAGATGGCCCTTTATGTTCGCTACCCTTTTCGAAATTTGGAATCTTAAGCCGATTACTACTTGCCCTATGGTGTCTATAACCAAGCCCCACCACCTCCATCAAACTCTCATATTATGTCCCCCCCCTCCATAACGAATCAATAGAGAAGTCCGCTTTCCCTCTTGATCTTTGCATTGAACCTTTGGCCTCTCTGATTCAGATATCTCTGGAGTACAGTTGCATGACAGAGAATTTAAAATCTACTTATTTGCAGATGATGTTCTTCTTACTCTTACCCGCCCCCTTCTGTCTATTCCCATGTCTGTTTAGGGTTCTACAGTTCTATGGAGTTGTTTCCAGTTACAGAGTCAATTTAACTATAACTGAGGCGATGCTATTGAACCTCCCCTCCTCCTTGTCTGCCCTCCTCTGTGCAAAGTTTTCCTTTAAAGTGCAACTGTCATGGATATTGGGGGAGATTTATGAAAACCTGTCCAAAGGAAAAGTTGCCAAGTTGCCCAGAGCAACCAATCTGCTCTCTTCTTTAATTTTTAACAAGGCCTCCGTAAAATGAAAGAAGCGATCTGATTGGTTGCTATGGGCAACTTTTCCTCTGGACAGGTTTTGATAAATCTCCCCCATTGTACCTACCACACTAATACCATGATAGTATTGATGATGCCACTTGTAATGCAGCTATACCTGGCTGCTCTTTATGACACTTTATTAGCATAAATATAGTTTTATCATGCGGTCAGCAACAGTCAGATAGGAGTGGCCAAGGGTTCATAATGCTCCGCCTATCCCCTGTGAGTGCTGGGACCGCTGTGTGATTGACACACAGGTCCCCAGCGCTGATTTTCGTGATGTGCGGGCCGACGTTACTCCACTGAGCCTTTACATATTATGTGAACCTTTATGATAAGCAGTGCCCGTTCTCCTCTTCTTTCTTCTCCTGGTGCCGGAGACACGCTGCTTCTGCTTTCACTAGAGGCAGAGAACTTTGTCTGCCACCAGCTCAGTGCGCCTGTGCAGTGCTAGAGGCAGGGAGCGAGCTCTCTGCCTCTAGGGAAAGCAGAAGCCGTGTGTCTCCGGCACCAGGAGAACAGGCACTGTATATCATAAAGGTGCACATAATATGTAAAGGCTCAGTGGAGTAACGCTGGGGACCTGTGTGTCAAGCACACAGCGGTCCCAGTGCTCACTTACAGGGGATAGGTGTGGCCGGGGGGTTGTAATGCCCCACCCCCAGCCACGCCCATCCGACTGTTGCTGACTGCAAGATAAAACTATTTTCCTGCTGATAAAGTGTGAGAACAGCCAGGTATAGCTGCATTACAAGTGTCATGGTCTATACCAGGGGTCGGCAACCCGCGGCTCCGGAGACGCATGTGGCTCTTTTACACCTTTGCCGCGGCTCCGGTGTGTGGTGAATAAGAGAGGGGCAAGTTTTCTGAAGCTACAGCGGGGAGGATCGAGGGCAGAGCCATGGGTTTGATTTTTTCACCGCACGTCTGCAGATAATTAAGCCACGCCCCTCACGGAGGATGGAGAGCTCGAGAGCGCAGCTCTGCATAATACAAGGAGACAGTGGGAGAGTGAGGACGGACACAGGTCCTCCCTCCTTCTCTGTACAGACAGGAACTCATTTTTCACAGGGAGGTTTCATGTTTTCATGGGGGAAAAGCTCCTCCCCTCCCCCAGCTCTGTACAGACAGGACCTAATTTTTCACGGGGAGGTTTCATGTTTGCACAGGGGAAACACAGAGCGGGTGAGGGGAGAGGAGACATACTGCACTGCAGGGGAAGATTTCTATGTGTGAGGAGACATATTACACAGGCTGGGGATGTAAAGACTGCAGGGGAATAAATATCATACTGGGAATGATGGGGGGACGGGGACTGCTGAATGACACATGCTGGGCGTTGTAGTCCCTCTTATGTGTGTGTATGCCAGTGTTTTCCAACCAGGGAATGCTGGTAGTAGTAGTTTTGCAACATCTGGAGGCACCCTGATTGGGAAACACTGGTGTATGAACTGCAACTCCCAGGAGATTACTGGTATAATAGAGATGTTGGTGAACTACAACTCCCAGGAGACTACTCAGATACAATAGAGGTGTTGGTGAACTACAACTCCCAGGAGACCACTCAGATACAATATAGGTGTTGGTGAACTACAACTCTCAGGAGTCTACTCAGATACAATAGAGGTGTTGGTGAACTACAACTCCCAGGAGACTACAGAGATACAATAGAGGTGTTGGTGAACTACAACTCCCAGGAGACTACTGAGATACAATAGAGGTGTTGGTGAACTACAACTCCCAGGAGACTACTGAGATACAATAGAGGTGTTGGTGAACTACAACTCCCAGGAGACTACTAAGATACAATGGAGGTGTTGGTGAACTACAACTCCCAGGAGACTACTGAGATACAATAGAGGTGTTGGTGAACTACAACTCCCAGGAGAATACTAAGATACAATAGAGGTGTTGGTGAACTACAACCCCCAGGAGACTACTGAGATACAATAGAGGTGTTGGTGAACTACAACTCCCAGGAGAATACTAAGATACAATAGAGGTGTTGGTGAACTACAACCCCCAGGAGACTACTGAGATACAATAGAGGTGTTGGTGAACTACAACTCCCAGGAGACTACTGAGATACAATAGAGGTGTTGGTGAACTACAACTCCCAGGAGACTACTGAGATACAATAGATGTGTTGGTGAACTACAACTCCCAGGAGAATACTAAGATACAATAGAGGTGTTGGTGAACTACAACCCCCAGGAGACTACTGAGATACAATAGAGGTGTTGGTGAACTACAACCCCCAGGAGACTACTGAGATACAATAGAGGTGTTGGTGAACTACAACTCCCAGGAGACTACAGAGGCAGCATGCTGCTGTTATACCACAGACTGAAGACTCCTGAATAACACATGCTGGGAGTTGTAGTCCCTTTTGTGTGTGTATGCCAGTGTATCCCAACCAGGGCATCAGAGGTGAGGGGGTTTTTGCGGCTCCCAGTTTTTTGTTTTTTCTTCGGAAACGGGTCCAAGTGGCTCTTTTTGTCTTAAAGGTTGCAGACCCCTGGTCTATACTATCATTGTATTAGTCAGGTGGGTACAATATCCATGACAGTTTCACTTTAAGTTGTCCACTTCCTCTATTGAATACCTGGAAGTTCATCTTATGCCTCGTTATACTTCCTTCTACGTGATGAACTTCCCTCCTCTATTCCATGAGTTTAGAGCCCTCATGGAGCAGTGGCGCATTGTTTCTTCGGTCGAATTGTGGCGGTTAAGATGATAATCCTTCCTAAACTTTTTCTTTCATTTTAAAACTCTCCCAGTGTGGATGCCCCATTCCCAATTTATTTGGGAGACCAAGAGACACTGACTGCCTATGTCTGTGAGAATGCTTATAGTAAATGGATGGAAAGAGGGAAGCTGTTGTTCCCAGAACATTTTCCTCTGTAGTTCTTCGCGCCTTAACATCTATGTAGGTCCTCTTTTAGGTCTCATGGCCTTTACCAAGCATGTCTGGGGATATTGGGGTAGATTTATAAAAACCTGTCCAGAGGAAAAGTTGCCCATAGCAACCAATCAGCTCGCTTCTTTCATTTTTTAACAAGGTCTCTGCAAAATGAAAGAAGCGATCTGATTGGTTACTATGCTACTTTTGATAAATCTCCCCCACTGTCCTAGAAAGTATAGGATTCACCCCCCTTCCTCCCCACTACAGTCCTTTCTTTACCACACTGACTTGCCTGCTAGATTACCTTTAGTATGGTAGGGCCGTGGGAATCTAGGGGGATATTTTGTTATGCTGATGTGGTTGATGTTTCCTCTCGCTCCCTCCTTTCCTTTGACCAGCTGATGACCAAATACGGGCCTCCCTCCACCAAACGGCTGCATTATACTTAATTGTCCCACAACAAAACCTCAAAGTTGGGCTTGACCATGGTGTCTTTGCCTACGAAATTTGAGCAACTTTGGTGCCAGGGCCTGCTGCCAGATATTTACTCTATATTGAGCACCCCGGTAGATGGCAGAGCTTCCTCTCACATATATATGAGCCATTGGGAAGAGATTCTGAATACCCGAATCTCCCTAGCGCAGTGGGAAATTAAATGGGAATGGGCCTCAAAAGCCTTGACTTATATTGCACAAGGAAACCCAATTTAAGTTATTATTAAGCTGTTATCATACACCTCAATTGCTTCCCACTGAACCCAGCTAACCTCCCACTAAGCTGGCATTGTGGGATGGTGGTTCAGTGGACCCATCACATTTTCTGGTCCTGCTCATTATTTGGTGGGTATTGGTAGGAAGTTGTATGTTAACTGTCTGACTTATTTTTTTTGCCTTCCCTGTTCCTCTTAATCCCCTTGTCTATCCCATCTATACCTATCTCACCTGTTTCTTACCCAGGGACCGAAGAAACTTCTACATATACTACTGGCTGCTAAGACCCTGATTGCAAAATTCGGGAAGAGTAGGGCATGACCTCCTAACGCGTATTGGAGATCTCTAGGGGAGATTCAAACCTTTTGCAGAGAAAAGGTCAACCAGCTGCCCATAGTAACCAACCAGATCGCTTCTTTCATGTTTGAAAAGGCCTCTGAAAAATAAAAGCAGCAATATGATTGGTTGCTATGGGTAACTTTTCCTCAGCACAGACCTTGATGAATCTCCTCCTTGGTCCCTAGAATCTCTCACTGCATCTTTATGTAATTCTGTTCCTGTTTTTACCTCTGTGCGGGGACCCTGAGATCGTTCTATCGACAGCTTACCTCCTTAGTTCTCCCCCATTGTCTTCTTTGTCTGTATTTGTGTCCCCCACTTAATGTTCTTTATGGTTTCTATATTTTTTTTTTGAGAGTCTCCTAGGACTGTATCCACCTTTTCCAGCCCACCGGAGCACCTGAAAGTTGAACTAATTTATGCAGGCCAAAGTTAGCAACTGCCGAGCCGGGAAGTTCGTGACGAATCAAATCACCGTAACTTCGCTAATCTCTAGTTTTCTTTTCAATTTCCTACCATAATTAATATTTTTTAGGTTGTGCTGTACATTTTATGGTAAGATAAAAGGTGTCATTACAAAGTACAATTGGTCGTGCCAAAAAACTAGCCATCATATTATGATGTTTAACCCTTAAGGATTTTTCAAATTTTTACACTTTCATTTTTTTCTCCTTACATTTTAAAAATCATAACTCTTTCAATTTTGCATCTAAAAATCCATATGATGGCTTTTTTTTGCTCCACCAATTCTACATTGTAATGACATCAGTGATTTTGCCCAAAAATCTAGGGCGAAATGAAAACAATCATTGTGCGACAAAAATTAAGAAAAAAATGCCATTTTGTAACTTTTGGGGGCTTCCGTTTCTAACTAGCAAATTTTTCGGTAAAAATGAGACCTTATCTTTATTCTGTAGGTCCATACGATTAAAATGATACCCTACTTATATAGGTTTGATTTTGTTGTACTTCTGGAAAAAATCATAACTACATGCACGAAAATTCTGACCCCTATAAACTTTTTATTTTTTCACGAATGCGGCAGTGGGAGGGCTCATTTTTTTTGCGCTGTGATCTGAAGTTTTTATCGGTACCATTTTTGTTTTGATTGGACTTTTCGATCGCTTTATATTCATTTTTTTAATGGTATAAAAAGTTAGGGGAGGGAGATTAAAAACAGTGTCCCCATCCTAGTGATAGAGGGTAGCAGGACCGGAATAACACTGAGCCCAGGTGGCTGCGGAGTGATACCAGCCCGGCTCCTTTGTTCATATCATGGCTGTAATTTCATATTTCCCACCGGCAGCCATAATCAGCTGGGAAATATGAAATCCTGCTCTCCAACGCAAGTTTTGGAAGCCAGGTCCAGGCTGGCTTACATGTGAAGGCGGTTGCAAATTTTTGTGTGACTTTCACATTTGATAAACCTCTGACCACTGCAAAGTGAAAACTGAAATTTACTTTAGAAAACTCTTTTGTAGTTTTTTGCTTACAGCCAAAAGTCACAAAAACTTAAATTGCTAAGACGCAGGAGCAACTTTTGTAAGGAAAAAAAAATAAAATAAAAAACACCCACACTAAATCCCTAGATAAATCTCCCCCCCCCCATGAGCCTAAATTCTCTGATTTATGTATCAGACAGATAGCAACCAATCACAGCACATCTCTTTTTTCTGAAATTGCACTGTTAGAATAAAAAACAAACCACACACACACTTGAGAAAAGGATATTGGAGTCTAGCAGCCATTTTATTTAACTCATGTCCTTGGGTCCACTCCATTTACAGTACAATAAAAGGAATAACTGAAATGCTAGCGAGGAATAGATACAGTTTCCTTCATATATATATATAAGTATTTTTTTTATTTTTTTATGTGGTCTTAATGTACAGAAGATAAATGAATACACACAGACCGCCATTACGCTTTACTCAGTTGTACCAACTTCTCCTCCAAACTAGACTTGTTGGCGCCACTAAATTCATCCACCTGTAGGGAAGAGAAAAATAATAAAAAATATTGCCCAAACCATTAATAGAACAGAATGTACATTATATTAATATCTATGGACCATTATACTTGGGTTCCCTAATATGTTGAAGTGAAAAGTCCTATGGTGACGTAAAGGCAAGACTCAGGCAACCTGCCCCAAGTGTTAGGAATAAATCCCAGAAAGTATACCCAAAATGATCTCTTCTCATGAGAACTTTTAAAATAAGTATGACTTATTTGCGGAGATTCATGCAATACAATTAGACAAATTATGTCATGTTTAGTTAATCTACTGAACTGGAGTCTATCACTTGAACAGCTGATGTCATTGTAAAAGTCTGTGGGAATTACTTCATGACTAGAAATGAGCGAATTTACAGTAAATTCGATTCGTCACGAACTTCTCGGCTCGGCAGTTGATCACTTATCCTGCATAAATTAGTTAAACTTTCAGGTGTTCCGGTGGGCTGGAAAAGGTGGATACAGTTCTAGGAAAGAGTCTCCTAAGACTGTATCCACCTTTTCCAGCCCACGGGAGCACCTGAAAGCTGAACTCATTTATGCAGGAAAAGTCATCAGCTGCCGAGCCGAGAAGTTTGTGACGAGTCGAATTTACTGTAAGTTCGCTCATCTCTATTCATGACCAACAGTAGCAGTACAGCTACTAAAAGGCAGGTTCATGCCACAGGATAGGATACTTAGGATGTAACCGATCGAGAAAGCATCATTTACCTTCCTCTGGTATGAGACAATCCAGGAAAAGGGCTGTGGAAGTGTGTTGGAGTGTGGAAAGGAGGTTCCACAACATCTTTCAGGACAGTGCAGGGTTTGGGGTGCCTAAAAACTCAGTAAAAGCTAGCCGAGATAGCTCACATGGGTTGGAAACTCTACGGATCTTCCACAATACAATGCTGTGGCATATTATAGAACAAGAGATATGATTTTTCGAAATCTCTCTCACCATGGAAATAATCTGCATGGAAACTGACCAGTGGGAATTGAACATGATTAATATTTTCCCCAATGACTTTAATGCAAAATCCACATCAACTAGACATGTTAGCTAGGAAAGCTATTTTGCTTAGTTAGTACCCAGCTGATTCCATTCAAATTATCCATTACTGTAGCAAAAAATTCAGAGGCTTTGTTCACCGAGCAGGAAACATGGCGAATGCCTGCCTGGAAATGTGCCGTCTTCATAGACAGCAAAGTATTTCCAAGCACAATCTGCAGAAACCTGTTCCAGTTTCGACATCCACTGAAACAAGGGATCTCTGCTGCAGAATCATCTGGAAATTCTGTTGTGTGCACAGTGCAGCAGAATCCCATTGAAATTGATGAAGCGGAATTTCTGAGCTTAGTTTTTCCAGCTGATTCAGCTCCGGAATTCTGCCATATGAGCATGGCCTTAGTGTGCCCGCTGATGTGAGACAGTCTATCCAATAAGAGTTTATGAGCTAATCCGATGTCAAACTTTGGTTATTAATCGGCACCACTGTGACCAGCAAAACCACTGAAGCTTGTGGCTTTATCATCTATCAAGTACTACTGGTTACAAACTAAATGTTAAGTTGTGAAAGGTTTATAAATGACAAATACATACCCGATTTTCCTTCTTATAGAAGTGAAATGTTGGCATACACTTGATATCACAGTAGGAAGCTACATCCTGAATAAAAGAACATATTTCACATAAAGTCAGGTATCTGGTATTTCTAGGCCTACAATCACATACTTTTTTCCCATAGTACATACAGGAACCTGTGCAGTAATACTATGCAAAACTTAATAATAATCATTTCATTTGCATGGTCTCCAGCAATGCTTCTAATGGAGACAACCTTCCTGCTATGACCCGAGATGGAGCATGAAACCAGTGTATGTCTCCACAGTAAAATTCAGAGTACTATCTATATTTGCTTCTTCAAACTACAAGGCAGGTTGACATGGTCTAGTATCAAGAAGCACCAAGTTTCATTGTCACTTATACTTCAAAATAATAATGCTACAAAATGACGTTGAGGTGTGATGACTCAAATCCAATAGATGGATAAAAACAGATAGAACAAAGAAAAAGACTTTACCTGTGCATCATCCACATCCACTTTAAGAAAAACAACATTGGTGTATTTCTTACTCAGCTCCTGGAAACAGATAACAGAAGAATGAGGAAGATGTGAAGTCATTTATGGCCATTGGTACATCCATCTAAGACATGGAACAGGATTCACACATTTATGCAAACTGCTTTACATCATAGGCATAAAGATAGCCTATAGATGAAAGATCATTATTTTTTTTTTTTTTTACTGATATCACAACATATGTATCCCATTTAAAAAAGTTGCTGTCTCATAAACAGACTCAGAAGAAAAAAGACAATATTACACAGGCATATTATAGGAGATAAAAAGTCGCATACAAGAAATAGGGCGAAAAACCCCTCATACTTGAACTATACCGCTTCAATACCGAAATCCCACCCCTTTAGAAGAGAAGGTGTCAACAACAAAGAAAAGTCAAAAAATTTTGAACAAAAAAGGATTAGGCTGGGTTCACATCACGTGTTTACCAATACGGGACCGCATACCGTGGGGGGGGGGGTGGGGGGGGGGGGGGGGGGGGGGGGAGCCAAAACCTTGCGCTCCCGTATGCAATTCATTTCAAAGAGCCAGCCAGAGTGAAACGCTGTCTCCGTCCGGCTCAATTTTGCCTTGTATGCGGTTTTCCCATTGCACCTAAAACCGTAGACGACCATGGTTTGAGGTGCGGTGGAAATCCCGTATTGGTAAAAACGTGATGTGAACCCAGCCTTACACAAGTGTATACCTTAAAGTCAAGAATTGACAGTCCACTCATGCTGACCAAAATTCACCATTGCAAATGCACTAAAATTTGGGTGCTCTTTGTGCAACAAATAAATACATTTACATGACTTGTGCCACACTTTTGGATTTGACAGTTTACCTACTTTTATCAGGTCCAAAAAAAGGGAGTGGTCTCAATATCAGGGGCATCAATCTGCCACAATTTAAAGTAAGCCAACTAATAGTTGGTCCAAACATATACTCCAAATATATCAGCCTGACACACTGACAAATCCGGAGCATTTGAAGGTTGTCCTAAGAATAAGTCTGTTAAGTAAATCTGGACCATTGTAAAATTTACTAGACTGTACAAGTACTGTAAATTATGTGGATAGGGTTATTCCATTAACCTGAAGTGGCAAAAATTTGGATGAAATTTAATGCAGCACGTCTATTCTTTTGCAGTCACTGCAAACATCACATTGTGTAAGATAACTTGCCACGCCTGGTCTGAACCTTACAGGAAAGCTTTCAGCTCATTGGCTGAGAACTGTAGACACCATTGGATAGCTGTTAGGGCATAAAAGCAAACTGTATATTTCCTGGAGAGGATGGTGGCTGTCAAAGTTAATCTCATCGTTTCTCATGTAGGTGTTAAAAAAGCATGGCCGAGCTGCTCAAGTACACCAGCCTGGCATGCCTACTCGCTTACCTTTATCTCTCAGCTCCTCCTTGACCAACGTACAAGGCCCTGTATGTCCTTTAACCCCTTAAGGACTCAGTGTTTTTCCGTCTTTGCATTTTCATATTTTCCTCATCACCTTCTAAAAATCATAACGCTTTCAATTTTGCACCTAAAAATCCATATTATGGCTTATTTTTTGCGCCACCAATTCTACTTTGCAGTGACATTAGTCATTTTACCCAAAAATCCACGGCGAAACGGAAAAAAATAAATAATTGTGAGACAAAATTGAAGAAAAAAATGTAATTTTGTAACTTTTTTTTTGGGGGGGGGGGGTCCGTTTCTACGCGGTGCATTTTTTGGTCAAAATGACACCTTATCTTTATTCTGTAGGTCCATACGATTAAAATGATACCCTACTTATATAGGCTTGATTTTGTCACACATCTGAAAAAAATCCTAACTACATGCAGGAAAATGTATATGTTTAAAAAAGTCATCTTGTGACCCCTGTAACTTTTTTAATGTTTCCACGTACGGGCCGGTATGAGGGCTCCTTTTTTGCGCAGTGTTCTAAAGTTTTTATCGGTACCATTTTTGTGTTGATCGGACTTTTTGAACACTTTTTATAAATTTTTTTATGATATAAAAAGTGACCAAAAATACGCTATTTTGGACTTTGGAATTTTTTTTTGCGCGTACGCCATTGACCGTTTAATTAATGACATAATTTTATAGTTTGGACATTTACGCACGGGGCGATACCACATATGTAAATTTTTATTTTCAGTTTTTTTTTTTTATGGGAAAAGGGGGGTGATTCAAACTTTTATTAGGGAAGGGGTTAAATGACCTTTGTTAACTTTATTATTATTTTTTTTCACTTTTTTTTTGCAGTGTTATAGCTCCCGTAGAGACCTATAGCACTACACACACTGATCTCTTATGCTGATCCCTGCAAAGCCATAGCTTTGCAGGGATCAGTCAGATAGGGGCTCGATTGCTCAAGCCTGTAGCTCAGGCTTGGAGCAATCAATCCCCGATCGGACGCCGGGGAGACAGGTAAGGAGACCTCCGCCTGCGTCCCTGCTGATCGGAACATCGCAATTTTATCGCGATGTCCCGATCAGCCCGACTGAGCTGTCGGGAAGCATATACTTTCGTTTTCAGACGCAGCGGTCAACTTTGATCGCCGCGTCTGAAGGGTTAACAGCACGCGGCACAACGATCGGTGCCGCAAGCTGTTAGCACAGGGTCCCGGCTATCGATAGCCGGGACCGACCCGGTGTGATGCGGGGTCATGGAGTGACCGGGCTCAGGGCGTACAGGTAAGCCCTGAGTCCTTAAGAGGTTAAGGAGGGGCTAAGGGTGAGTAAACTGTAGTGCCAGGCTGAGGCACTTGAGCAGCTCTGCCATACTTTCTTAACACCTGGATGGCAAAGAGAAGAGTTTGGCAACCCCCCATTAAGGATGCACAATTATAACATGACAGTGATCCAACATGGCCTGCCTCTCTTAGCAGAAAATACAGCTGACAGATTCCCTTTAAATTCTTTTATGGCAAGGTCCTATATCACATGACCCTCAGATTGACAAATTACTTACATCAAAGAAAGGTCCAATCATTTTGCAGGGCCCACACCATGTGGCTGTGAAGTCAACAACTACAAGTTGGTCACCAGCCTCTTTCAGGGCAGCTTTGAATTCCTCCTGTAAGAGAGTAAAGGCATTAAATAAAATGCACACCATTTCTAACATACTGCATGCATAACCAGTGAACAACTACCAAGTCAGTTTTACAAAAATCACTTGAGATACAGGGATGTTAAAAATGTGCAAACTATTTGCACAAAATGTCAAATGCATTACCCTGGAGCCAATTACTTCCACAACTACTCTGAGGGGGTGTTCACACATTCAGGGTTTTAATTGCATTTGTTCAGTACAAAGCCAGAAGCTAAATGAGAGACACAAATAAGGGAAAGACTGAGACTTCTCTTTCCAAATCTATTCCTGGCTTTGCATTTAATAATTACTATTAAAAAAGGGTAATCCAGTATTTTATTTATTTTCTCCTATCAACAGGATAGTCTACTCTCCTTGTACACAGAACAGGGGTTGACAAACCCCCTCTCTATGGGAGAGCCAGAGATACACAAATACAGTGTTCTACTATCTCTGATTCTCCCATCTCCTACCCTGTCGATTGATTTCCTAAAATCGAAGTACCCCTTTAGGGTCTATTCACACGTACAGTATTCTGCGCAGATTTGATGCACAGGATTTTCTGCTGCAGTTTTCAATGTAAACTAAATGACTGAACACAACTTGAAATCCTGCGCATCAAATCTGCGCAGAATACCATACGTTTGTATAGACCCATAACCCTTTCCTGACCCATGACATACATGTACGTCATGGGTCGGCTTCCATTCTATAACGCAAGGCCATAGCCCGGCACCTAGCAACGGCTGGGACCCGTGGCTAATAGCGGGCAGCACTGATCGCGGTGCCGCGTGCTATTAACCCTTTAGACGCGGCGTTCAAAGTTGAACGCCGTGTCTAAAATGAAAGTAAACTAATGCCAGTTAGCCCAGGGAGCTGTTCGGGATCACCGCGGCGAAAATCGCGGCATCCCAAACAGCTTACAGGACAGCCAGAGGGTCCCTCCCCGACTCCTCGCTGTCCGATCGCCGAATGACTGCTCAGTGCCTGAGATCCAGGCATGAGCAGACAAGCGGCAGAATCATTGATCACTGGTTTCCTGTGAGAAACCAATGATCAATGTAAAAGATCAGTGTGTGCAGTGTTATAGCCACTTATGGGAGCTATAACACTGCAAAAAAATAAAATTAAAATAAGAAGGGAATAAAGGCAATTTAACCCCTTCCCTAATAAAAGTTTGAAACACCCCCCTTTTCCCATAAAAAAAAAAAAAAGAAGTGTAAATAAACATGTGGTATCGCCGCGTGCGGAAATGTCTGAATTATAAACATATATAGTTAATCCAATTAAAGTCCAAAATAGTGTATTTTTGGTCACTTTTTCTACCATGAAAAAAATAAAAAGCGATCAAAAAGTCCGATCATTACAAAAATGGAGCCCTCATATTGCCCCGTACGCGGAAAAATAAAAAAAGTTATAGGGGTCAGAAGATGACAATTTTAAAAATATAAATTTTCCTGCATGTAGTTATGATTTTTTCCAGAAGTACGACAAAATCAAACCTATATAAGTAGGATATCATTTTAACCGTATGGACCTACAGAATAAAGTTAAGGTGTCATTTTTACCGAAAAATGTACTGCGTAGAAACGGAAGCTCCCAAAAATTACAAAATGGCTTTTTTTCTTTCAATTTTGGTCGCACAATGAATTTTTTTTCTGTTTCGCTGTAGAATTTTGGATAAAATGACTAACATCATTACAAAGTAGAATTGGTGGTGCAAAAAATAAGCCATTATATGGATTTTTAGGTGCAAAATTGAAAGGGTTATGATTTTTTAAAAGGTGAGGAGGAAAAAACGAAAGTGCAAAAAACGGAAAAACCCTGGGTCATGAATGGATTAATGTGTAAACGCATTCTCATATGGGAGCCACAGCAAATGATCAAGTGTTCCTTCTAACATTACATGGTAACCATTCAGATAAACAGCCTTTCATTAAATACATAGGCGGCTCAAGTCCACTGGTGCAAGAGACACATTCGGCAGCTCTGCACAGTCTCTGTCATTTCGAGTTAAGGGTTAAACTAGTCTGTCTTCATCATCTGACTAGCTACTTGCATTACCTCAGGAAAGACACCACAACAGGATTTCAGATTACACATAGTGACTCAGCAGTATGCTTACACAAGACCGTTCTTTCAGCACTGTAACTGGAAGCCTCTGAAGTGATGAGGAAAACGTAAACGAACTCTGGAGGTGATAGAAGCCGTGTAGAGACCCCGCATTGGCCACAAAGACATTGGGGGAATTTATCACTGTTGGTGTTTGTGAACTTTTTTCCCCCATGCCTTTTTACGTGGTATGAATGTGTACATGCGCCAAATTTATTAAATGGTGATATGGAAAGCAATTTGCAACTTTTTTACTCAAGGAAAAAAAAAAGCCGATTTTGACATACCTATACAACTTTGAGAAAGTCGCCTACGGTACTTAGAAAGTAACTGCGTCAAGTTTAGAGCAAAAATATTGGCACATGCCAATTAAGCCAGGGCTACACGGAGGTTGTGCTCTATAGGCCCATGCACACTACAAATTTTCAGAGCAGAGGATCTCTGCTTGGAAATGACAATGCCGCTATGCACACTATGGAGTTTCAGCAGTAGAGCTGATTCACGACTGATCTAGTGGCAGCCCACCTCCCCAGGAGGAAAAGGATCAGGCACTTAAAATGCAAACACATCCCCCACCCCTCACATTACTTGCCGAGAGGCCCACAATACATCCTGGATTGTCAGCCAGTCCTTCCAAACAATGCCATGTCTGACAGACACATGCCTTATGTGAATGGGAACCTTTAGGGCCTGTTCAGAAGGCCACTTTTTATCAAATGACTTTCGCTGTGAGTCAAGTTAAGGTGGAGCCGCACATAAAATTACACGGAATTGTTCGGAAGTCATGTTATATAAACTATTTATTGAGGAGGAAGAAAAGTTTATTTAATCCTTTGCACAATAGATAATTTGCATATTGAGTTTAAACCTATTAAAAGGAGGAAGCAACAGAGTTAGGACATGAGGGGAATTTATCATGGGTGGTGTAGGAGATTTATGTGGTGGTAATGTGTAGGTGCACAAATGGTTGCATGGGAAAAATATGGGGCTAGTACACATTCTTCCTAAATGACACTTCAGTACACCATGTTGTATGGCGACTTCCTTGTTGCACAACTTTTTACAAATGCAATAGCATAGAATTAGAAATAAAAATATTCCTTGTAATAGTCTCCTGGACTAAAATTTGTATAATAAAAATAAATAAATAAAAAATATTGGAGAATAATAATACATTTCTTTTTTCTTCAATTTAAACCCACAATTTTTTTAACCCCCTTAAGGACTCAAGGTTTTTCGATTTTCTGCACTTTCGTTTTTCCTCGTTACCTTTAAAAAAGAAAATCGTAATTCTTTCAATTTTTCACCTAAAAATCCATATGATGGCTTATTTTTTGCGCCCCCAATTCTACTTTGTAACGACATGAGTCATTTTACCCATAAAACTACGGCGAAACAGAATAAAATATAATTCTGCAACAAAATTGAAGAAAAAACACCATTTTGTAACTTTGAGGCTTCCGTTTCTACACCGTACATTTTTCGGTAAAAGTGACACCTTATCTTTATTCTGTAGGTCCTTATGGTTAAAATGATACCCTACTTATGTAGGTTTGATTTTGTCGTACTTCTGGAAAAAATCATAACTACATGCAGGAAAATGTATCGGTTTAAAATTGTCATCTTTCTGACCCCTATAACTTTTTTATTTTTCTGTGTACAGGGCGGTATGAGGGCCCTTTTTTTGTGCCATAATCTGAAGTTTTTAGCGGTACTATTTTTGTATTGATCAGACTTTTTATTCATTTTTTCATGATATAAAAAGTGAAGAAAAAATATGTTATTTTGGATTTTTTTTGCACGTATGCAATTGACCATGCGGTTTAAGTAATGATATTTTTATTATTCTGACATTTCCGCATGCGGCGATACCATATACGTTTATTTTTATTTACACTTTTTTTTTTTTTTATAGGAGGCTAGAACACTGCACACACTGTGTCATCCACCAAACGAAGCTGTGGTCGACAAGTCCCCTTTATGCAAGAGCCAGAGAAACCCAAGTGGAGCGCTCCGGCTCTCCCATAGAGATGCATGGAGGGGGCGTGTCTGTCACAGTGCAGTGCAATGCTAGACACGCCCCATTCAGGAGGAGAGTTGAGGCACAGTACAGAAGATTGTGTCCTCAGGATAGGATATACATTTTTCTATCCCGGAATTCTCCTTTAAATGCAAGGCTAAAAATACATGTATTATGTTCATGTCGTTCTTTCATACTTTCCACTATGATCCACAGTAGGTTAGTTAGTACCATATTATATTAC
Organism: Hyla sarda; assembly: GCF_029499605.1. Classification (NCBI taxonomy): domain Eukaryota; kingdom Metazoa; phylum Chordata; class Amphibia; order Anura; family Hylidae; genus Hyla; species Hyla sarda. The sequence continues at coordinate 326,807,564 of NC_079189.1, forward strand.
ACGTTAACCAGGCTGAATGACAGCTCATTTTTTGTTCTGTGATCTGTTGTTTGTATCAGTACCATTTTGGTATTGATCTGACTTTTTAATCTTTTACTATATTTTCTGGTATAAAAGAATGCAATTCTGGGGTTTGGTATTTTTCTTTTTACATTATTTGCTGTATGGGATATATGTTATATTTTAATAGTTTGGACAATTACGCACACAGCGATACCTAATATATTTTTATTATGTTTACATGTTTTCTTATATAGCAAAAGGGGTGATTTGAACTTTTAAAATGGAAGTTTTTTTTTTTTTTGTTATGCTTTTACACATCATTAGTCCCATTAGGAGACTTTTAGGAGGAACCATTAGATTCCTCATACAGATCAAAGCAGTTCTATTGAACTTCATTGATCTGTGCGCTCTGCGCTGCATTGATAAAGCCTTGTCCAGCCAGAATATCAATGACAGAGCCACAGTCCCTAGGGGAGCAGAAGTAAGCCCTCCTGAAATCTGCCGGGGGCAGAGTCAGGAGCCCACTCCATACACAGAGTGCCGCTGTACTTGCCGGGGGCTTTCAGGCCCGGCTCTGCTTGCCTGAAGCAGGGCTAAAGGTCTGAAAAATTCACCTGCCCGGATGAAAGGATTTCATAATCCCTGTAAAGTAAGGACATCTTCCTGATAGATCCACTGCTGTTTTCAGCTCCAGAACTGCAGTGGCAGCGAGTGACACCAGCTGTATACTTTCTTATCCATTGTTTTACATTTTTAATAAAGTTTTAAATGTTAAAAGATGAAAATGTCATGGCATCCTATTGCAAGTGTTATGTAAAGTTCATAATGCTCATATCATATAGTCATCTGTAAAATAAAGCATCGGGGATTAGAAAGACACACCTATACACTCCCTCAGCTGTTTCATGTCTATATCTATATCATAGATCTCTCAATGGTCGGTCAATGACTTGCAAAAAAAAAAAAACCTGCTTGGTTGTGAAGTTGTTACAATGACAGAGCTGTCACTTTATCCCCAGGTCCTGAGAATTGTTCTTTGTCCTGAGCACAGCACTTAACCCCTTAAAGAACAAACATCTCCAATGTTAAACTACTCTCTGCTCTTTGAAGACTCCATTGTTGTACTGTACCCAAGGATGTGATTTTCACAAACAACCAATGGTCAAATTAGCCAAAAGTGACAGGTTTTGTCACGTGACCACTGCAGCAAAAAGTTTAGATTTATTTTTTATTTTTATTTTTTTTATTACTTTAACCACCTTCAAGACAGTTTTTTTTTTCATTTTTGTACTTATGGTTTTTAGTAGGTGAGGTGGAAAAAACAAAATGCTTTCAGGTTTACCACCTACAGACCCATAAGAGGCTTGTTTTTGTCGCCAATTTTGCTTTGTAATGATATCAATAATTTCATCACAAAATAAAAAAAAATAAAATAAATGAAAAAAAAGTGATCAACTTAGATTGTGGAGTGTAAGGAGGTCAATGTTGGATCGGTGATGTCGGCATTAGCCACGGAACCATGCCACTGTGATGCTCTTCATCCGTAAGGGTAGGGACACACATGCCATATTTTGCTGCATATTTTCTGCAGCCGATTTTGCTACCCATGGACCTCAATGGGTAGGAAAATAAGCAGTAGCAAATGCCCAGCAAGATATGGCACATGTGACCCTACCCTAAAGATGCATTTTAATTTAAATCACTGCTGCCAGATGTTAGCTGGGAGTATGAAATGGCAGACAGATAGCATTTTTTACCCCTTCGAGGCGTTTTTTTTCTCTCTTTCAGAACATTTTTTTTTTTAGAGAAAAAAAATAGCAAGAACACAACACCTATGTGGAAATCTGCTAGCATTGGGGATCACTAAAGGAAAGGAAGCTTTTATTGTTGTGAAATTATATTAAGACCGCCCATAACAGTTTACAGTTTTATGTAATGGTTTACAGTTTGCTGTACAAAGATCAACTGAAGATCGTGCCAGCTCTGACCACCATACGTTTTTTGACTTTGCAGTTTTTTTTCTTGGAATTTCAATCAAACAAGTGAAATTTTATTCAAAATGGAGTGAAAAGTTAAAAGTGTATAATTTTTTTCCGTAAACTGATGCAACCGGACATTATACGGGTTGAAATTTGTTCACACATTTTGATACAGTTTAGTCAGGTTTTGAGGAATCTGTTTTTCATCAAAAACCTGATATGGGAACTGTATCGCAAAAACGTGGTGTGAATGCAGCCAGGAACAGACATGATGTGTTTTGGCAGCATGTATTAGAGGTTCAAACTAGGGATCGACCAATTATCGGTTTGGCCGATATTCATGATTTTCTAAGTTATCGGTATCGGCAATTACCTTGCCGATAATGCAGGCGCTTTAAATCAATGAACTGCAGTGGCTTTTGCGGGGACAGAGACCGCCACCGCTGCCCGCTTCTCTCCCCCTGCCTGTCCTGGGGTCTAGAGTCCAACCACCGCCGCTGCCAGAGACCGATGCTGCCACCAGCTTCTCTCCCCCTGCCTGTCCTGGGGTCCTGAGTCCAACCACCTCCGGTGCCCCATTGCCTCCCCCATCCCCAGTTTTATAATTACCTGTTCCCGGGGTCCGTGCTACTTCTGGCTCCGGCGGCATCCTGAGCCATCACTGTACGCTGGGCCACTGACGGTGACGTCGCTTTAAGGGCGTCACTCGTCATTGCGCAACACACAGCAACAGCGCAGGACGCTGCAGGAGCCAGAAGTTGCGCGGACCCTGGGAACAGGTAATTATAAAACCGGGGATGGGGGAGGCAATGGGGCGGCAGTCTCCGGCAGTGGAGGTGGTTGGACTCAGGACAGGCAGGGGGAGAGAAGCGGGTGGCGGCGGTCTCTGTCCCCGCAAAAGGCTCTGCAGTTCTTTGATTTAGAGGGCCCGGAGAAACAGTTTATCAGGGTATACCTGTGCGTGCACCCAGCCACCCACCCTCATTTTACCAAGGATATTGGTGGGGGGTGGGGTGGAATTAAAATCCACGGAATATCGGTATAAGTTATCGGCCTGAAAGTTCACAGGTTATCGGTATCGGCTCTAAAAATAACGGTCGATCCCTAGTATCCAGTATAGGCGATCTCCGCTGTATGCGATACAGCTTATGCACGGGCAGGCACTGGCTGTGAAGGAGCGCAGGGAGCGCGCACACACACAGTCAGCGCAGCTGCTATCTGCAAAGAAGGGCCTGCCCACAAACTCACCCTCAGGCTGGATTGATCCTTAGAGCAGCGTGCACCCACAGGAGCAGGCATCTAGAGGAGCGGGCATCATAGAGGGGAGGCGGTAGAGTAATCAGCGGAAACAGGTAAAATTTTCCGCACGTACTGGTCCCATGGAGTGCAGGGGAGCATGGGTCTGTAGAGCAGCGCTTGCGCTGAGCAAAAGGTCGGCTGGTGCGACAGGTGTATTTTACCGCAAACTGATTTAAAAATGAGATTCCGAAGTCCCACTGAGGCAGTGGGCATTGCACAGTGGGAATACTGCTTTTTGCATTCTGTCAAAATATAAAACTTTAGAGAACACATAATTCCACTGCATTTCCGCCACAACTTTGGTGGAATTCCGCAAATCCACTCAGCAAGATTTGCTGAACAGTATTTCTGAAGAATTGAACACACCCTTAAACTTTTGTTAGCACTAGGGATGTAAGAAAAAAAATCGATTCTCGCGATAATCGCGATTTTTTCATTTGCCGATACTGAATCGATTCAAAATATTTTTTGAATTGATTCTTTTGGGGATGTGGAATTTTTATCTCCTGACGCCCGGAACAGCATGTCCTGGGCATCAGGAGATAAAAGTTCCACATTTGTGGAGCCGGGCAGGCCGGATCTGACACGGCGTCGCTCTGGGTGTATGGAGCGGGCTCCGACTCGTGCCCGCTCCGTACTATGCGACCCCCGGCTGATTTCAGTAGCCGGGGGCCGCCGCCAATAGCCAGCATGCTATTAAAGGAGTACTCCAGTGCGCACTTTTCTCATGTTATCCCGTCCGGGCTGCAAAATAAAAGAAAACGCACTTTATCTTACCTGCCAACGAGCCCCCGGAGCTCCGGTACAGGTGTTCGGTCCCCGGGCTGTATTCTTCTTACTTCCTGTTAGCCCGGCACGTCACATGGAGCTTCAGCCTATCACTGGCCGCAGCGATGTCCCGCCTCTGCAGGTGATAGGCTGAAGCTCCGTGTGACGTGCCGGGCTAACAGGAAGTAAGAAGAGTACAGCCCGGGGACCGAACACCTGTACCGGAGCTACGGGGGCTCGTTGGCAGGTAAGATAAAGTGCGTTTTCTTTTATTTTGCAGCCCGGACGGGATAACATGAGAAAAGTGAGCACCGGACTACTAGATCGCCGCTGTCAAAGCTGACAGCGGCTTCTATTGGGATCTATGAATGCTCCCAGGTGGGCGATGTATCGTCACCTAGATGGTATCGCGATATATCGGGATATATCGAATCGCCACACTGGTATCGCGATTCGAATCGAATCGCCAAATTCTTGGCGATTCATACCCCTAGTTAGCACTAGTGGATTTTTCTGGGGATCCATGAGAATGCATAACACTAGGATCTGTGGGAGAGATTTATCAGAACCTGTCTAGAGGAAGAGTGGTGCAGTTGCCCATAGTAGCCAATCAGATTTCATCTTTCATTTTTCCCAGGCCTCTTTAAAAATATAAGAAGCAATCTGGTTGTTATGGGCAACTGCAGCACTCTACCTCTGCACAGGTTTTGATAAATCGCCCCATATTTGTGGAATTTATTGTAGGCAGAAGTCAAAATCTGCACAGAAAAATCCACACTCAGCAGATTCTGAAGATAGAAAAAAAAAAAAAAAAAAACTTTAATTCACCTTCCTACATTCCGCCATTGTGCCAGTATCAGCGTCCCGTTCCTCAGGCCCGGCTCCCTGCTTCTTAGGCTCAGAACGTCACACAGCAGTCAGTGTATCGCGAGCCGCAGCGATGTCCCGCCTCGGCTGGTGATAGGTTGAGTGCACTGCCATGTAAGAAGCTCAGGCCGGAGATATGCTGACCTTCTGAGGATAAGAAGCAGGGAGCAGAGCAGCGCCAGAGGAACGGGACGCAGATACCGGCGCATCGGGGGAACGTAGGAAGGGGAGTTTAAGTTTGTTTGTTTTTTTAGTTTTTTACAGCCCGGACACAGGGAAACGTAAAAGTTTTGCACTGTATTTCTCCTTTAATGGGAAAGTTCCTCTTTTCACAGAGCAGGTCATTTTTAGGGGTGTGGGTCCTATTGCCAAATAGGCTACAGAGCTCCTTCCATCACTGCCCCGTCTACCTTCAGTAGTTTTCACGTCTTTCAGTGGAATCTCCCATTCACAAGTACAGCAGTGATCGAGTGCTGTAGGTGGACAACAATTTACTACTAAATATGGTCTGTTTCATGCCTCCCAGATGTATATGTATTCATACCCATCTCAGGAGGTTCCCCTATATCAGCGTTAGAATGTAGATAACTCATCTTAGTACACAGATAGGCAACAGAAAATAATACCCATCTATTAACCTCAAAAGAAAGCCACTGGGAAACATTTGCACCAAATAATGGTTTTAGCTAAAATTGAATTTGCCGGAGCATACCGGCAGTGTGAAAGGGGCCTTACACAGCCTCAGTAAATGAATGTTGATTTTGGAAAATGGCACCTGTTTACTGTCGTGCTGCCTCCTATTACATGGGGAGATGTGCAGTCAATGAAAACATTTTTTAAGGGTGCGTTCATACAAGCGTATTTTGCTTCAAACTCGTGAGCGTATTATGCTTTAAACTTACAGCGTATGTCCCGCTAAGAGTTTAAAAGGGACAGGCTTTCCACTGCAGAATATCCACTGGGGAAAATTCGCTGCAGACCCCATTGAAGTCAAAAGGGGTTTGTGGCGGATTTCCAGCCGTGGAGATTCTGCTGCTGACAACATGCCTCTTTGGGAAAATCGCTGCAAGTGTGAAACATAATACGCATGCGAGAACGCACCCTTAAGAAGGCCAGCCTATAACTGCTCTGTGTGATAGGGCACTTAGATTCCTCCTGAGCCCCCTTTTTCCCATAAACATGAATGCATGTGTTCTTAGTAGGGAGAGTGGAAACCCGTCCAGCCTCTTTCATCTGCTGTCACAGGAGAGTAAGAACTCCTCCATTCACAATAGATTGGTGGCCAGTCAGCAGGTTTGGCCACAATTGTATGCGTACAGCTAGCTTTACCAAAGCAACAGAATGGCTGTTTACAATGGGACGCATATACCAGGATGAGCTGGTTAGGTCACAGTTCTACAGACCAATAGGGGTGTATTCACACACACAGGATTTGGAATTGTGGATCAGGTATGTGTGAATACATCCTAGGGGCTCAAATCTCCGCAGCCGAAACTTCACTACAAACCTAATTTCCTTCAACAGGGAATTCCGCTGTCGAAAAACTGCCATGGAGAGCCCACCCCGATTCAACCTCCCGGCGGGAAACACGCTGCTAACTTGCAATGAAATCCATCTGTGTGAATGAGCCCTAAGGGTCTACTCACATGTACATGATCTGCTGAAGAATAGAATCTCTCCCCCCCCCCTTTAAATCACCAGGAAGAACAGTGATCGGTGGCGTAGGATGACAACACTTCTTCTAAATGTACAGTGGTCCCTCAAGTTACAATATGAATTGGTTCCAGGACGATCATTGTATGTTGAAACCATTGTATGTTGAGACCATAACTCTATGGAAACCTGGTAATTGGTTCTGAAGCCACCAAAATGTCATCCAAAAATAGGAAAAAGTAAAGAAAAATAAGTAGATAACTAATACAGATAAAGCAAGTCCTTATATATAAAAGTAAGAAAGATCTGCTGGTGCTGTAAATCACTGTCTATGTAGAGGACAGGAGCTTCATCAGGGTCCTGTACGGTACACGCAATGTCCAAAAAAAAAAAAAAAAAAACACAAGGAAAATGGAGCCACCCTTTCTTGGTGTCCAAAGGAGTAGCTAACCCTAGCCTAGGTAAAGAGTAGTACAGAACATGTAAATACCTCCTTGTACTGTAGGAGGCGCGACCAGACAGGAATTCAGTGCATACGCTTCAGTAATACAGGGGTTCTACCAGTGAATGTCCATTCTGATTGGTCGGTTCTTCCAGCCATTGACATGTATCGCAGATCTGGACTGTCTGTAGCATTGTATGTTGACTCTGGTTTTAAGTTACAATTGTCCAGAAAAGACCATTGTAAGTTGAAACTATTGTGTGTTGAGGCCATTGTAAGTTGAGGGATCACTGTAATCTGCTGCCAAGATCTCCAAACTGTGCAGTACTACAACTCCCAGCATGCCTGGACAGATATGCAAGAAGTTGTAGCTCTGAAACAGCTGGAGAGAATATTATATGTTGGAAGGTTGACCTTAATTCACTTACAGTCAATCAGGGCTGGGACAAGAGGAAAACCCGGCTTCCTCCATAAACTGCTATGATTCATTATGACCTAGAAACCTCAAAAGCAACTCTAGATAGAGGGAAGAACACACAGATCATGTCTCCAGGAGACCAAGACAAGCCAAGTCATCCTTACCCTGCATATCACTCCATGTCATCCCTGACCTGCATATCACTCCATGTCATCCTTACCCTGCACATGGCTCCATGGCATCCCTAACCTGCATATCACTCCATGTCATCCTTACCCTGCATATCTCCCCATGTCATCCCTAACCTGCATATCTCCCCATGTCATCCCTAACCTGCATATCTCCCCATGTCATCCCTAACCTGCATATCTCCCCATGTCATCCCTAACCTGCATATCACTCCATGTCATCCCTAACCTGCATATCACTCCATGTCATCCCTAACCTGCATATCACTCCATGTCATCCTTACCCTGCATATCACGCCATGTCATCCTTACCCTGCATATCACGCCATGTCATCCTTACTAGGGATCGACCGATATCGATTTTTTAGGGCCGATACGATCATCTGTCACCTTTCAGGCCGATAACTTATACCGATATTCCGGTATAAATTATCGGCTATTCCCCACCCCCCCAGTGGGGCAGAAGCCGTTGCAGATTAATGATTTAAAGTGGGCGCTTTAAATCAATGAACTGCAAGGGCTTTTGCTGTGCCAGAGACCGCCGCGTTGCCCGCTTCTCTCCCCCTGCCTGTCCTGAGTCTAACCACCACAGTTGCCCCATCGCCTCCCCCCTCTGCCCACATGCCGCTGCCCCACTGCCTCCCCCCATCCTCTGGCCACATGTCGCTGCCCCATCGCCTCGCCCCATCGCCTCCCCCCATCCTCTGGCCACATGTCGCTGCCCCATCGCCTCCCCCCATCCCCGGTGTTATAATTACCTGTTCCCGGGGGTCCGCGATCCTTCTGGCTCCGTCGGCGTCCTGCGCTGTCACTGTGCGCACTGACGGTGACGTCGCGTTGGGGATGTCACTCGTCATTACGCAGCGCACGAGCCAGAAGGATCGCGGACCCCCAGGAACAGGTAATTATAACACCGGGGATGGGGGGAGGCAATGGGGCAGCGGCGGCAATGATCATCTCTGGCCGGGGCATTATCGGCATATCGGCAAGGTAATTGTCGATACCGATAATGTCCAAATTCGTGAATATCGGCCAAACCGATAATCTGTCGATCCTGCATATCGCTCCATGTCATCCTTACCCTGCATATCACGCCATGTCATCCTTACCCTGCATATCTCGCCATGTCATCCTTACCCTGCATATCTCGCCATGTCATCCTTACCCTGCATATCTCGCCATGTCATCCTTACCCTGCATATCTCGCCATGTCATCCTTACCCTGCATATCTCGCCATGTCATCCTTACCCTGCATATCACTCCATGTCATCCTTACCCTGCATATCACTCCAGGTCATCCTTACCCTGCATATCACGCCATGTCATCCTTACCCTGCATATCTCTCCATGTCATCCTTACCCTGCATATAACTTCATGTCATCCTTACCCTGCATATAACTTCATGTCATCCTTACCCTGCATATCTCTCCATGTCATCCTTACCCTGCATATAACTTCATGTCATCCTTACCCTGCATGTCACTTCATGTCAGCTACTTCACACTAGTACATTTAGGCAGTATTAGGAGTGGAAATGACAGAAAACCTCTAAAGATTTTAATGTTTGTCTGTGTTTTGGATCCACTCGTGACCAGAATACTGTGTGTGAACACAGGCTGAAGATTACACAAGTAGTAAACTTGGAGAGAGCTTTTACTCAGGACACTATAGAATGGAGGGCACTAGAGCACACTACTACTCCTAGATCACCTTTACCCACCTCATGTATATAAAGCAGTGTTTCCCAACCAGAGTGTCTCCAGCTGTTGAAAAACTACATCTCCCAGCATGCCCAGACAGCCGAAGGCAACAGCTGGAGGCACCCTGGTTGGGAAACACTGGCATAAAGGCTACACCACTCACCTGTATACACAGGCACACTTATCAGAAGGTACAAAGTCCACATGCAGAACTACACAACGAACTCCGCTCTGCTACATCTGCCCAACCATTCCGTAAGTGGACACTATGCTGACTGTAGCAGGTCAGTACTGTGCAGCCCCAACTTTCCCATAAGAAGACACTACAACGGGGATACAGTCTGAGGAGCCCTGCACGGCAATGACCGGCTTCCCCCACATGGCCACAGTCACATGGCACAGGATGCCGGGACGTGAGCAACGATCAATGACCTCATCCAACCGCTCCCCATCTTACCAGACTCTCGATAAATCGGACCATGGTGACAATGACCGGGAGCAGACAGGCAAGAAGAGTGATAGAAAGCGGCCGTACGGACAGTAAATAGGATGGGTGTAGTGGGCGTGACCAGGGGACGGGGCGGGGCTACCACTAAGTCGTGTGTAAGGGGGTAGGCGTGGCAGTTGTTCAGCAGACTGATGGTCGCATAGAGAACCGTTGGGTTAGGGGAGGCTGCTGGGGCGGGGTTATAGGAGGCCAGGGTGGGCTGAGGATGTGCAACTACGGGAAGTGAAGCCATTTCTTGTAGTTTGTGGCGCGGGCATGACAGAAGGAAAAAGGAGTGAAGGGTGGGGGAGCTGTGAGGAAATGGCGCGAACGTCCTGACGTAGGGAGCTGGCCTGTTACATGTACAGCTTTACACATAATTTATACATCGTGTACAGCGCTATGCCTTATGTATATCCATATACATCATATATACAGCATTTATACAGCATGTACAGCTCTATACCTTATGTATATCCATATACATCATATATACAGCATTTATACAGCATGTACAGCTCTATACCTTATGTATATCCATATACATCATTTATACAGCATGTACAGCTCTATACCTTATGTATATCTATATACAGCATGTACAGCTCTATGCCTTAAGTATATCCATATACATCATTTATACATCATGTACAGCTCTATACCTTATGTATATCTATATACATCATTTATACAGCATGTACAGCTCTATACCTTATGTATATCTATATACATCATTTATACAGCATGTACAGCTCTATACCTTATGTATATCTATATACATCATTTATTCAGCATGTACAGCTCTACGTTATGTATATCTATATACATCATTTATACAGCATGTACAGCTCTATACCTTATGTATATCTATATACATCATTTATACAGCATGTACAGCTCTATACCTTATGTATATCTATATACATCATTTATTCAGCATGTACAGCTCTACGTTATGTATATCTATATACATCATTTATACAGCATGTACAGCTCTATACCTTATGTATATCTATATACATCATTTATACAGCATGTACAGCTCTATACCTTATGTATATCTATATACATCATTTATACAGCATGTACAGCTCTATGCCTTATGTATATCTATATACATCATTTATACATGTACAGCTCTATACCTTATATATATCTATATACATCATTTATACAGCATGTACAGCTCTATACCTTATGTATATCTATATACATCATTTATACAGCATGTACAGCTCTATACCTTATGTATATCTATATACAGCATGTACAGCTCTATACCTTATATATATCTATATACATCATTTATACAGCATGTACAGCTCTATACCTTATGTATATCTATATACATCACTTATACAGCATGTACAGCTCTATACCTTATGTATATCTATATACATCATTTATGCAGCATGTACAGCTCTATACCTTATGTATATCTATATACATCATTTATGCAGCATGTACAGCTCTATACCTTATGTATATCTATACATCATTTATACAGCATGTACAGCTCTGTACAACATATACAGCTCTATACCTTATGTATATCTATATATGTCATTTATACAGCATGTATACCTCTATACTAGGGATCGACCGATTATCGGTATGGCCGATAATCACGATTTTGGGCATTATCGGTATCGGCAATTACCTTGCCGATAATGCCCCGCACCGCCCCCACCGCGACTGCCCCCCCGACCCGCCGCACCGCGACCGCCCCCGACCCACCGCATCGCACCCCCCCACCGTAGTGCTGGCCGGTATACTGGTATGAACCGGATACCGTTTTTTTCTCCCACGGTATGGATTTTTGCCTATACCGGTCGGGCCCCTCCCCCACCCTCCGAGTCAATAAAAAAAAAAAAATTAAACTTACCCGTAATGGGGGTGGTCCGGGCCATCCATCCTTCCTGTAGTGTCCAGCGGCATTCCGGGTGGAGGGTGAACCGGTCCGGGCTGTCCTTCTTCTCCGGGGGTGCTCTTCTCCACTCCGGGCAGGCTCCGGCCTAGTACGCTGCATAGACGCCATGACGTCAGGTGCGTCGCTGCGCACGGGCGTCACTGCGCAGCGGCGTTTATGCTGCGTTACTAGGCCGGAGCCTGCCTGGAGTGGAGAAGAGCACCCCCGTAGAAGAAGGACAGCCCGGACCGGTTCACCCTCCACCCGGAATGCCGCCGGACACTACAGGAAGGATGGATGGCCTGGACCACCCTGACAGGTAGGGGGAGAAAAGCGGGTGGTGGCGGCGGCCTATGGCACCACAAAAGCCACTGCAGTGCATTGATTTAAAGCGCCCGCTTTAAATCAATGATCTGCAGCGGTGTCGCGGGGGGATAAATAGCCGATAACTTATACCGGAATATCGGTTTAAGTTATCGGCTATCGGCCCTAACCTCCACCGATTATCGGTATCGGCCCTAAAAAAACGATATCGGTCAATCCCTACTCATCCCCTACATCATGTACAGCTCTATACCTTATGTATATCTATATACATCATTTATGCATCATATATAGCTCTATACCTTATGTATATCCATATACATCATTTATACATCATGTACAGCTCTATACCTTATGTATCTCTATATACAGTGGTCCCTCAAGTTACAATATTAATTGGTTCCAGGACGACCATTGTATGTTGAAACCATTGTATGTTGAGACCATAACTCTATGGAAACCTGGTAATTGGTTCTAAAGGCACCAAAATGTCATCCAAAAATTGGAAAAAGTGAGAATTAAAGAAAAATAAGTAGATAACTAATATAGATAAAGCAAGTCCTTACATATAAAAGTCATAAAGATCTGCTGGAAGCTGTAAATCACGGTCTATGTCAATATTTCCCAAGCAGGGAGCCTCCAGCTGTTGCAAAACTACAACTCCCAGCATGCCCGGACAGCCAACGGCTTGGGAAACACTGGTCTATGTAGAGGACAGAAGCTTCTTCAGGGTCCTGTACAGTACATAGTGTCCTAAAAAGAAATGGAGTCACCCTCACCTGGTGTCCAAAGGAGCAGCTAACCCTGGTACAGGTAAAGTGTACAGAACATGTAATACCTCCCTGTACTGTAGGGGGCGCTACTAGACACTCTCAGTGCATACACTTCAGTAATACAGGTAAAGTGTACAGAACATGTAATTCCTCCCTGTACTGTAGCGGGCGCTACTAGACACTCTCAGTGCATACGCTTCAGTAATACAGGGGTTTTGCCAGTGAATGCCCATTCTGATTGGTTGGTTCTTCCGGCCATTGACAGGTATCACAGATCTGGACTGTCTGTACATTGTATGTTGAGTCTGGTTTCAACTTACGATGGTCCAGAAAAGACCATTGTATGTTGAAACTATTGTATGTTGAGACCATTGTAAGTTGAAGGATCACTGTACATCATTTATGCAGCATGTACAGCTCTATACCTTATGTATATCAATATACATAATTTATACAGCATGTACAGCTCTATACAACATATACAGCTCTATACCTTATGTATATCCATATGTCATTTATACAGCATGTATACCTCTATACATCATGTACACCTCTATACCTTATGTATATCCATATACATAATTTATACATCATGTACAGCTCTATACCTTATATATATCTATATACGTCATTTATACAGCATGTACAGCTCTATACCTTATGTATATCTATATACATCATTTATACAGCATGTATACCTCTATACAACATGTACAGCTCTATACCTTATGTATATCTATATACGTCATTTATACAGCATGTATACCTCCAGGGGCGGACACAGACAGCAGAGGGCCCCTGTGCAAAGAGTATGCCTGCCCCCCCCACAGGTAATATGTTTGCTAGGTAAGCGGGTAGTACGTTTGCAAGTAGTACATTTGCTAGTAAGGTAGGTAGAACATTTTCTAAGTAGGTAGACAAGTAGTAAATTTGCAAGATATTTAGGCAGTTAGTAAGTTCAGTTAGTAGGAAGGCAGGTAAAAGGTTTGGTGCTAGGTAGGTAGGCAGGTATAAGTTTGGTTGGTAGGTGGGTAGCCACGTAACATTTGGTAGGTAGGCCCTTTGTCCAGTGTTTTCCAAACAGGCTTTGACTGTTTGGGCATGCTGGGAGTTGTAGTTTTGCAACAACTGGAGGCACCCAGGTTGGGAAACAATGGACTAAGGACCTACCTACCAAACCTGAGTACCTCCAGCTGTTGCAGAACTAAAACTCCCAGCATGCCTGGACAGCTAAAGACTGTCCGGGGAATGCTAGGAGTTGTAGTTTTGCAACAGCTGGAGGAGCCCAGGTTGGAAAATACTGACTAAGGAGGTGTTTTCAAAACAGTGTCTCTCCAGGTGGTCCAAAACTACAACTCCCAGCATTCCCGGACAGTCTAGTGAATAGTGAGTACAGCTCTGGAGTATAATACAGGATATAAATCAATACATAAGTAATGTAAAGTGACCCTACATTCACCGCAATAGTGACATCTTGTACAACGGGTTGCACCCATTGTGCAAAATCTTACTATTGCAATAAATGAAGGCTCACGTTACATTACTTATGGTGGAAGCAGCAGGTCACTCACCTCGTCTCCTAAGGAAACTTTGAGATTCGACTGTTGTGATGCTCCTCAGTTTCTGTTATATGAATGGCGGCTCTGGAGTATAATACAGGATATAACTCAGGATCAGTACAGGATAAGTAATGTATATACACAGTGACCTCACCAGCAGAATAGTGAGCACAGCTCTGGAGTGCTGACCAATCAGTTGTGGGTGTGGTCGTGCTTCAGCTGTGCTGTGTGTCTGCTGTGTCTCCTGAGCTCCAGGGAATTACCACCTGTTCCGCCTGGGGCCTGCTTCCTCCTCCCCAGGGAGGGAGTGGGTTTCCAGGCATGAGTGAGGGAGGCGAGGCCCAGGCTTCTGCTCCTCGGACTAGGCCGCAGGGGAGCAGTAGAAGCCAGCAAGCAGCTGGAACATCAGAGGATTTGGGGGTGAGGCATTCCACCAGGAGTTGCAGCAATGCTGCTCCAACTCCCCCCACAGAGGCGAAAAGCTCCAAGGTGGGATCCTCCTTGGGAAAGCTGGGTGCTGCCAGTGGAAAGCTGGGTTCGTCCGGAAGAAGGCAGAGTACTCGCGGAGGTGAAGCCGACCTCAGTGAGGAAGGGTGGGGAGTGCTGAGGACCCGGGAGTCTATTTCCACCTATACCTCCCGGGTAAAAAGTCACCTCCGTGAGTATGAAGACGCCTGTAAGACCATCAGGAGGCTCCGAGAGGAACTGCGCTGTGCCCGTGCCAAAAACTGAGATCCAGTCAGAGATAAAAAGACTTATGGCTGACATGCAAGTTTTGGAGGAGAGGAGAGCAGAATTACTGGAGAAGAGTGGGCCATTTAAAGAAAAATTGGAAAATGAGGAGCGCTTCAGGATGACAGAAGAAAAAAAATAAAAGGTTGATGGGGCTTCAACCTGAGAGCCAGGTGGATAATGCAGAGGAGATGGAGGAAGAACTACAACCAGATCCACCTGGTGGCCTGCGGCAACAGCAGCAGGCCCCGTACAGTGGGCCCACTGCACAGCAGCCAGCATTATCACCTGCCGACTCAGGGGAGGACAGTGACAGCAGCTACCAGGGAGGGGCGCTAATGGCCCAGATCCGCATGCTGGAATCCCCAGTGTGTCCTCAGAATCTGGTATTTGGAGATGAGCTCCCAAATGAGGCACCTGGGGGTAAGAAGAAAAAGAAGGCCAAGCCAAAGTAGCAAGAAGTGGTGAGTTACATCTACACCCCCCTCCCTGTAAATCCTGAGTCGGCCGCAGGGTCAGCTCATTGTGCAAGCCCCGTTACCCAGCCCCGCCCGTGTTCTGTGGTGGACTCGGTGCAAAGGTGCGGGGAGAGTACAGATACTAAAAGGGCGCAGAGCTCCATGCCTGTTTGCAGTAGCAGGGATGGAGCAGAGAAGGCATCGTCCGCAAGGCCGTACAGTGAGGGCGGCCCAGCAGTGGGCAGAGAGGCAGACTCCGGTGCTGTAGTTCGCTCCCCTGTGGGAGAGGGGGGGGGGGGACTCAGTGCCTGAGGTAGTAAAGGGCATAACGGACGCTCCCAAAAGTGAAGAAAAACGTTTGTTTTGCATTGGTGCCGCTGATCCCATTGATCAGCGGCGCCATGAAAACACTGGAGATGATGCTGATGAGGCGGAGGGCACTAATAAGAACAGGGCTGGGGCTTCCTCTAGACCGGGCAAGCATGCTGCCCGGTCCCTTAAAGGGCCAGCGGAGGTTGTCCCAGCCCTAGTGCCCCGTGATGCTGAGGCAAAACGGGAAAAAATGGCATCCTCATCATCGTTTGCCGGATTATCTGTTTCTGGTCCAGCCAGTGTAAATGAGAAGGTAAATGGGGGTACGGGGTGTATGACTGGGGAGAGGATGGAGGTTAATGTTATTGGAGTAGGTGATTTTGCTGTTGCTGAAATTAGGGGTGGTGATGGGACAGATGATGTTATTGGAAACAATGTTGTTGGGGGAAGTGCTAATGTTGTCATTGGGGGTGGTGGGGATGTTGTCATTAGAAGTGGTGTAGGTGTAGGGTCTGGTCCGGTTGCTCCCCCAGTGGTGACAGACCATAGGAGTTATGCCAATGTCACTACTGGGGGAAGTAGAATACTTTCCTCGTCTCCTGACTCTAGGGACGGTTTATTGCAGCAACGTCTCCTGGAGCCTCTGAAAAAGGGGGAAAGGTCGATTAATGTAGAGGGTAGAGCAGTTGATCTGTCCTTCTGGATAGAGAGACACGGTCTCTCTGCCTTAAGAGAGGAAAGAGGGGGCGATACTGTGTGGTTCCTCCCAACAGCCGGGGCAGGTAGTAACCGTAGGAATGTGGTCCGTCTTCGGTGGCAGGGCGAAGATATGTGTCCTTCAAGGACCAAAGTGGTTGAGCTCTTGCTAAAGATGGGCTTCAAGGCAGTTGATATCTTTGCCTTGATACATCCCTACGGTGCTCCTGAATTCGATATCAGTTTTGTTCGGCCAGAGGGGCTTGAGCTTTTCTGGTCGAATTATGAATTGGTAAAGAATGAGCCCGGCTGGCGAGACTTTGCCGTACAGGCATTGTCTCGTTAAAACGAAATCAAGAGAGTGACCGTTTTAACCCGTAAAGAATCACTCTCTTGTGTTGACATCATCACCTGGTTAGGACGGTATGGCGAGGTAATGGGGGTCCCGCAGAAGAACAGGGACGAGTTTGGCATCTGGTCAGGAGCCTGGACGTTTTTGGTAAAACTTAAACGTTCAGGAAATACAGTTACCCATATTCCATCCTCTGCCTTTCTCGGTAGGGATCGTATCCAGATTTTCTACCGGGGTCAGCTGAAGCTCTGTCACAGATGTGGTGACCCCACACACTTCAGTGCAAACTGTACGGTACAGAAATGTGCCTTGTGTGGGGGTGTAGGCCATCTTGCCGCATCTTGTGCAGAGATTAGGTGTCACCTGTGTGGTGACTTAGGTCACCCATTCAGTCGTTGTCCTCGTTCTTTCGCTAATGCAGTCTTGTCCCCAGCGGGTGAAGATCACGAGCCGGAATCTGCTGGGGAGGGGACTAGCAGGGGTGGAGGAACTGAGGGGTCAGTGAGGAACAGCAAGAGAAAGACACCAGCCCAACTAAGACGTCTTGATAAACGCCAAAGGGATAGGGTGATGGGGAAAGCCCGGGTTACTGGGACGACCTCTCATTCTGTCCCAGAGGCCAACCTTGCTACTGAGACCCTGAGGGATGGCGAGCTGAATGAGGAGGTCAGGAGGATCCAGAATGAGGAAGGTGCCATCTCCTCAGATAGCGTGGAGGAGGATGATGGGGGATGGCAGAAGGAGACACGAAAGCGGGGTACAAGTAGAAAAAAAAAGGGATATTTAAGATCTTCTCCCACCCTGGTCCAGGTGCCAAAGGAAGGCAAAACTGACTCCCCTCTGGTTGGCCTTTCCAATCGATTCCAACCCCTCAGGGACATCTCCTCCTCTTCTTCGGAAGGGGAGGATGAGGGGGAGGTGGCAGAGGGGCTTCCAGGGTGCGCCGAGTCCTCTTCCCCTGGGGAGGTTATGTCCTCAGGGGAAGGGACTGGCCTAGAATCAGGAGACGAGGAAAGTAAAACGACGTCTGGTGAGATGGACACTTCTATTTCTCTAAAGAGGGTGAAGAGTTCTTCTGATGTGGAGGGTGAGAAGGGGAGTGGGAAAAAGAAAGCTGTTTAACTCAATCACCCTCGCATCCATTAATGTCGCCAGCATTAAGTCAGATACAGCTCGTTTTGCTGCCTATGATTTTTTTGCCCATATTAATGCTGATATTTTATTTTTGCAGGAGACCAGGCTAACAGATATGTCATCTATCTACAAGGCTAAAAGAGAGTGAAGGAATGGGCCCTCCTACTGGTCTCTTGGGGCCGAGCCGTATAGCGGAGTGGCGGTCCTTTTTACGGCAGCGGTAGAATGCCGACGGGTTATCGAGTTAGAAATGGGGAGGTGCCTGATCTTAGATGTTCTCATGAGGGGACAAGAACTTCGCCTTATTAACATCTACGGCCCACAGTCTAAGTGGGACCGGAAGTGTCTCTTTATGAGGATCAAGCCCTATCTTTTTACAAGTCGGCAGGTGGTCTTTGGAGGGGACTTTAATGCTGTCACGAGGCCCCAAGACAGGGGAGGTGCCAGAGACAAGCTGACTTATTATAGCGTCGCCCTTAATAGCATAGCGAGTGAGGCTCGCCTGGTGGATGTCCACATCCGGCATACCCCAGGCCACGCGGGATTCACCTATCATAGGGGTAGTTGTAGGTCTAGGATAGACAGGTTTTATTTAAAGGAGGTAGCCGTCTCTTCAGCAGTGTCTGTTGTTGAGGTGGAGTTCTCTGATCACTGTTTAATTTTGTTTTCTCTGAATGTCACAGAGACCCCCCGGATGGGCAGAGGCTATTGGAAGCTGAATTCATCTCTCTTGGAAGAAGCGGAGATAAGA
The DNA here is from genome assembly GCF_029499605.1 of Hyla sarda. Classification (NCBI taxonomy): domain Eukaryota; kingdom Metazoa; phylum Chordata; class Amphibia; order Anura; family Hylidae; genus Hyla; species Hyla sarda. The sequence continues at coordinate 326,826,370 of NC_079189.1, forward strand.
CAGTCCTTTGAGGATTTTCTTCAGAGCCAGGTACCATTGCTGGGCCTTTGTAGCAGTAAGTCAGAGTGGTGGGAGATCTTCAAGGAAAGGGTTGCGAGATTCTTCTGCCAGCTCTCGGGCCTCAGAAGCCTAAACAGGTACCGCTTGTACCAGGGCCTGAGGAAGAAACTTGAGAACCTTGTCTCGACTGGAGGTAGTCGTGATGATATCTCCAGAGTGAAGTCCTTGCTGATGAAGTGCCAGTACGATAGGCACGCATCTTTGGTTTTTGAGAGGGATTACGGGAATTACCGCTCGCCCGACCCTTACAGAAACTGCAAGATGTCAGTGAATAGTAAAGTAGTCTCAGGACTGATTGATAGTACGGGATCCTTGAAAAGGTCCAGATCAGGGATCCTGGAGGTCATCAGATCCTTCTACTCGCACCTCTTGGGAAGGAAGGATCTAGATCGAGATAAGGTATCGGCTTTCTTGGCTGAAACCGTCCCTGAACCAGGAGTAGACCCCTCTCTTGACGTTTTGACAGAGATGATCCGGGAAGAGGAAGTCAGGATGGCTATTGATGGGCTTGCCCTCAAGAAGTCACCCGGTCCGGATGGCTTAACATCTGAGTTCTATAAGACCTTTAAGGACACTTTGGTTCCCCTCTTGACCGCGGTTTTTAATGAGTGTCTATCCTCGGGCACTCTGCCAAAGTCAATGAGGAGATCAGCGCTGATCATCCTGTCAAAGGGTAAAGACCAGTCCCACATTGAGAATTGGCGTCCCATAGCACTTCTCAATGCGGACAGAAAGATTCTGGCAAAAGTGCTGTTTAACCGGCTGGTGGAGTTTGCACCCCGACTCCTTTCGGGGGCTCAGCATTGCTCTGTTCCGGGCCGCAGTACATTCAGTGCTGTGCTCAATGTCCGAGAGGCTGTGGAGCAGGGTAGGGCTGGCCACTGGAAGGGGTACTTGATGTCCTTGGATCAGGCAAAAGCGTTTGATCGGGTTAACCATGAGTACCTCTGGTCTGTCCTTCTGAGATATGGTCTGCCAGGGGGGTTTGTTGATTGGCTTAAGACCTTGTATGTAGGGGCAGAGAGTTTCTCGCTTGTGAATGGTTGGATTGGCCGCTCTTTTGAGGTTGGGTCTGGTGTCCGTCAGGGTTGTCCTTTGAGCCCTTTGCTGTACGTGTTTGCAATCGATCCTTTCCTTAGAAGGATTGATTGTGGACCGTTGGCGGGGGTGAGAATGGACCTGGTGGTGCCGGATTCAGCTCTGAGGGCGGTAGCGTACGCTGATGATGTCACCGTGTTTGTCTCCTCACAAGAGGAGGAGAGATGGGTGATGTCAGAGGTGGACCGCTACTCGGAGGCATCCGGGTCCAAGATCAATCAGGATAAGTGTGAGAGTCTCTGGCTGGGAGGGGGAGATCCTGATTTTGATCTCCCGGACGCCCTTCCAGAGCCCCAGGAATCCGCAAAAGTCCTCGACATCGAATTTGGTCAAGGGGATTACCCCAAACAAAACTGGGAAAGTAGGCTTAAGATCGCCGCTCAGAAGGTGGATCAGTGGAAGGGTTGGTCTTTGACCCTCCGGGAAAGGGTTCACCTGATGAAAACTTTCCTGCTCCTTTTGCTGATATATCTGGGCAGTGTATGCATGTTGCCAGAACCTCTTTGGACCCGGGTCTACAGTGTGTTCTTCCAAATGTTATGGGGGAATAGACTGAACCTAGGGAAGAGGGAGGTTACTTACCGTACAAGGAGACTAGGGGGGTTGTGTATGGTCAACCCTGTGGTGTTCCTAGTGAATACCTTTCTTAAGACCAATATAGCAAACCTCTGGTCAGAGAGGGCTCCTCCGTGGATATCCTCCTGTAGGGGATGGTTTCGGCCTTTCTTCCAGGAATGGGAGAAAGGAGGGCAAGTGAAGGATCTTCGCACACCACACGGACATCTCCCGGCTTATGTTACCCTGGTTCTGAAGGTTATTCGTCGGTGGGGTCTGGGGATGTGGGAGATTAGGACTCTGTCAAGGAAATTCCTTGACAAGAGGGTCCTGTCTTCTCATTTCCAGAGTCCATTGGCGCTCAAGGACTGCCCAAGTCGGGATCTGGAGGTGGGTTTAGAGCTTTTGAATTCTATCAGGATCCCCTTGAAGTTTTGGGACTTGACTTGGCTCTGCTTCCATGGGAAACTGTGTGTGAGGGACAATCTGAAGTGCAGGAGCTCTGATGACCGGGGATGTCCCCGCGAAGAGTGTGGAGGCATGCTGGAAAGCATGGAGCATTTTCTGCTTCATTGTCCCTTTAACACAGAGGTTTACAACAGGGTGGGCGCTTCCATTGGTTGGCCTCGGCTGGCCAGTCTCTCCTATGCGGAATGGGCCTATGGGGCATTCAGAAACCTTGGAGGCTGGGACCTGTGCACTTTATTCCTAGTCAGCTCAGTGGTCAGGTATTACACGTGGAACGCACGGTGTTTAGTGTCGACGCAGCGTAAAATCCTCCCTGTGGGTGAGGTGGTTAGTAACATTCTCGGTGACCCGATGAAGGTGCGTTCTCTGGTGCTGGCAGGGCCTCTCGTCTGTGGAGGGGCTCTGCCTTTAAAGTGCCTTAGCCTGTTGTCTCCCCCTGGTGGTGGGCTGATGCTGGCACATTAGTCTTTTTGTTTTGTGCTGTAGATATATGGTGATATAGGGCTTGCAGGCACTGAACTTGAGCTTTAGGGGTTTGTGTGATTGAAAAGCCTTATTGTTGTTTGGTTTGTATAGTTTGTATTATTTTGTATATATTTGTTTTGTTTGTACATTTATGTGTATGTGTATATATGTATATATATATATATATATATATTGTATTCTTTTCTAGGGGTTGTGTTGTGTTGGGGTTTAGTGTTAGGTTGGGTGGTGGGTAGATGGGGGGAGGGGGGTTTCTGTGTGGGACTTTTTATTTAAAAAAAAAAGAAAATCCTGGACTGGTTCATGGACGTCTGTTATCATGTACTGGGGGCATGGGATGCGGGACCGGCTCAGGGCCAAAAAAAAAACGTGTATTCTGTTTTTCTGTTTGCGGTGTTTGTTGGTGGTTTGACACATATTTATTATTTTGGGTGGGGAAATGCAACCGGACCAGTTTTTAGTTATTATTGTTGTTGTTATTATTATTACTGTAAGTATTATTATTATTGTAGAGTGTTTAGTAGTTGTTGTTATTATAGCGGTGTGTTTGGTGAGAATGAGGCTGGACCAGGAGATACTTGGTTGGACATTTTTGGACTAATATTGACTCATTTTTGTATATATTATACAGGTGTATGTTGTTTGTATTATTGTTATGGTGATGTTTGTTCTTTTTGTAATGTTTTATATTTTTTTTTATAAAAGATCTACAGGATATAACTCAGGATCAGTACAGGATAAGTAATATAATGTATGTACACAGTTATCTCACCAGCAGAATAGTGAGTGCAGCTCTGGAGTATAATACAGGATATAACTCCGGTTCAGTACAGAATAAGTAATGTAATGTATGTACACAGTGACCTCACCAGCAGAATAGTGAGTACAGCTCTGGAGGGTGTGGTCACTAGGTGTGTCTGTCTGTTTCTGAGCTCCTGAGACTCCAGACTTCCAGAGGAGAGAGGCAGATTTTTTCCACCGGCTTTCCCAGGAAGGTGGCAGATTCCTGGGGAGGAGCCTCCTGCAATGGAGCCTCATGGCTCCACTTCCCGTTCTAGGCTGGCGGAGAGTGGAGTGAAAACTTCGACAGCCATTGTTCTGGCCGGGAGAAGATCTGGCAGAGTCTGCAGCAATGCAGGCTCTGCTTCTCAGGCTACGGGTGCCAGCCAGAGATCCACAGGTGGAAGAAGGGCACGGAAAAGCAGTGTGGAGATGTGGTCGGAGAGTGGGCCCAGGGAATCCAGCTCCACGTACTGCTCCCGCATGGCCGCAAGGTTTGCGGAGTATGATCAGTGTGGCAGGGAACTGAGGATGGCCAGAGAGGATCTGCGTGCGGCTGCGTGCGGATCCAGAAAGAGCAAGCCAGAACTAAAAGAAAAGGATAACATCGCTGAGGGACGAGATTGTGAAGCTGGAGGCGAGGAGAGCGGAGATACTGGAGGGGAGCGGTCTCTTTAAGGAGAAACTGATCAACAGCGATCGGTTTGCCACCATGAAATCCCCAGGTAAGGTGGAGGTGGATGATGGGGAGAGTAGTGGCAGTGAAGATAGTGAGGATGGTGGTGAAGATGTAAAGGAGGAAGAGGAGAAGATGGAGGAAAGTGTGAAAGTTGTAGCTACTCCCTGTGACACAAAGACCCAGGACAGCTACATTGAGGCTGGACAGGTGGCACTACCACCAAGTGAGAGTGAGGAGGATGACGTGGAGGGTGAGGCTGGGGGTCTACTGAGGGCGATTGTGATGCAAGAGTCCCCAGCCCACCTCCAGAATTTCACCTTTGGGGGCGATGAGTGTGAGGATGTGGTGGTCCAGCAGAGGTCCAAGAAACGGAAGACCAAGGAGACGGTGCAATATGTATTTGTCCCTTTCCAGCAGTCTGGGCCAGCCGCAAAGCTGGTTCAGGCTGCGGAGTCCCCCAAACTGCCAGACCCCGTTCCTGTGGAGGAGCGGGGCCAGCATGGGGGGTACAGTATGGCGTCAGAAAAGACTGAGGGCACAATAGTTGTGAAGCCCACCCATCCTGTTGGTAGGGAAGGGCAGGATGGGCTCATGCCGGGCAGCTCTGGCACTGCAGGACCACCCCAGGGTGGCAGGGGGCGTGTCCAAGTGCCAGAGGCAAGCTGCGCTGCCGTGTGCTCGGGGGGCGGTTTCCCGAGTACTGTGGGGACTACTGGCGCCGCGGGGCACTCCCTTGTGAGGGGGGGGGGGGGGGGAGTGTCCGGGCGCCGGAGAGCGTTGGGTCCATGTGTTCGGGGGGCGGTCCCCCGAGTATAGTGTGTTCAGCGGGCACTGCGGGGCACTCCCCTGTGAGGGGGGGGGGGGGGGGAGTGTCCCGGTGCCGGGATCAGTGTCCGGCAATGGCGCCATGGGAGGAGCTGGGGTGCGCTCGGTGGGGCAGCCCCAGACTCAGGAGGCGTCATTGCCTATTCAGGAGGAGCCATAGTCAGCAGCATTGACCCCAGCAGCAGCCAAACCGGAAAAAAAAATTGTTAAGCCAGCGGTACAACAATTCCCAGCCAGCCCAGAATCAGTTAGGCAGGGTATGAGTGCAGGATGTGAGAATGCTGAGTGTAGTAGTGTTGTGGATGAGAGGAGTGTCAGTGGAGTGAATGTTGGTGGGAGTAGTGGTACGAATGGGAAGTCTGGTATGGATGGAAAAAAGGATGATGTGAGTGGTGGTGTGAATGGTGGTTCTGGGTCTGGTCTGGCTGCCCCCCCGGCAGTGACTGCTCCTAGGAGCTATGCTAATGTCGCTGCCGGGGGTCCAGGGGGGTCCTCGTCTCTGTCCGGCCCCGGGGGTTACTTGCAACAGCGCCTCCTGGAGGCTCTGCGTAGGGGCGACAGGTCGATCTAGGTACAGGGAAGGGGTGAGGTTGACCTGACTTTCTGGATAGAGAGGCACGGTTTGGGGGCTTTCCGAGAGCGGAATGGGGAGGTGGTCTGGTCCCTCCCGACAACCGGGCAGGACAATAACCGCAGGAATGTGGTCTGTCTGATTTGGAGGGGTTAGGATGCGTGCCCACCTCGCGCTAAAGTGGTTGAGCTCCTCCTCCAGATGGAATTCAGGGCGAGTGACATCTTTGCCCTGATCCACCCCTACGATTCGTCCGAGTTTGACATCAGTTTCGTTCGGCCAGAGGGTCTCGAACCCTTCTGGTCAAACTACGAGGTGGCGAAGAACGAATCCGGCTGGCGGGATTTTGCAGTAAAGGCGATTTCCCGTCAGAACTCAGTCAAGAAGGTGACCGTTTTGACCCGTAACGAGTCACTTTCTTGTTATGACATCATGACCTGGCTCGGTGGGTATGGGGATGTGACGGACATGCCCAAGAAAAACTTTGATGAGCACGGGATCTGGTCCGTGGCCTGGACGTTTTCAGTCAAACTCAGGCGTTCAGGGAGTACGGTTGCCCACATTCCGTCAGCCGCCTTCCTTGGACGTGACAGGATCCAGGTCTTCTACCAGGGGCAGCCTAAGGCCTGTCACAGGTGCAGTAGCCCCACCCATTTTAGCGCAGCCTGTACTGTACAGGTATGTGCTTTGTGTGGTGGGGTGGGTCATCTGGCCGCATCCTTTAGGCAGATCCGCTCCCATCTGTGTGGTGTCCTCGGGCACCCTTTTAGTCGTTGTCCTATGGCCTTCGCCCGTGCGGCGGCCACTCCGGCTAGGGAGAGCTGTGAAGTTGCCTCGGCTGGAGAGGGTACGAGCAGGGATGGGGGCGCACCAGGGCTAGTGAGGAGGAAGGGCCCCGCCAAACTAAGGCGGGAGGAAAATCAGAGGAGGAATAGGGAGCTGGAGAGTGCCCAAGTGACGGGGGTAGCTCCGGCCCCTGCTCCTGAAGCTGGCCCTGAAATTACTGAAGCCCTGGAGGAGGACGTGCTGGATGCGATCAGGAGACTGGGCAAAGAGGAAGGCAATATGGCTGACTCTTCCGATTCCTCCCACTATGAAAGTGTGGATGAGGAGAGTGTAGAGAAGGCCAAAAAGAAAAACAAGGGCAAAAGGAAAGGGAGAAAGAAGAGGTCCAAGCCCTCTCTCCCTCGTACTGCGGGCCGGGTCCAAAACGGAAGCCTGACTGCCCCCCCTCTGGTTGACCTCTCAAACCGGTACCTCGTCCTTGAGAGGGGGAAGGTGAGGGCGAGGTGCCTAGGGAGAAAGAGCCTCTGGGGGAAACTGGGCCCTGCCCTGTTAAGACACCTTCCTCGAAGGGCAGGGCTAGACTGGGGTCGGACGGGGACCATATGGACGAGAGCGAGTCCAAAAAAAGAGGTAAAAGCGGTCCTGCCCTTTCTTCTTCTGGGGATGAGGGGACGAAGAAGGAGGGTAAGAAAAAATAAAGGTGAGGCCGTCTAACTCAATCACCCATGATGGCGGCACTCACCCCATTAACTGTGCCAGTATAAAGTCGGATACGGCTAGATTCGCAGCCTTTGATTTTCTCGGCCGTGTTGAAGCCGACATTTTCTTTTTACAGGAGACCAGGTTGTCAGATCTAGCCTCTCTGGTTAAAGCCAGAAGAGAGTGGAGGCGCGGGCCCTCCCATTGGTCTCTTGCGGCTGAGCTGTATAGTGGGGTGGCGGTCCTTTTTACCGCTCCGGTTGAATGCCGGCGGGTTATTGAGTTAGAAATGGGGAGGTGCCTGATCTTAGATGTCCTCATGAAGGGGCAAGAGCTCCGGCTCATTAACATCTACGCCCCACATACCAAGTGGGGCCGCAAAGATCTCTTTATGAGGATTTAGCCCTTCCTTTTTACTAGCCGGCAAGTTATTTTTGGAGGGGACTTCAATAATGTCACGAGGTCCCAAGATAGGAGAGGTTCCAATGGTCTGCTGGCTTACGATAGTGTGGCCCTCAATAATATAGTTAGGGAAGCTCGCCTAGAGGACGCCCACATCCGGAGCCCCTCAGGCCACGTGGGTTTCACCTATCATCGAGGTAGCTGCAGGTCTAGGATAGACAGGTTTTATTTAAAGGAGGAAGCCGTCTCTTCCGCAGTGTCCGTGGTTGAGGTGGAATTCTCCGATCACTGTATGATTTTGTTTTCCCTGAATGTTTCAGAGACCCCCCGGATGGGTAAAGGTTATTGGAAGCTGAATTTGTCCCTCCTGGAGGAAGTGGAGATAAGACAGTCCTTTGAGGATTTTCTTCAGAGTCAGTTACCTTTAATGGACCTTTGTAGTAGTAAGTCAGAGTGGTGGGAGATATTCAAGAAGCGGGTTGCGGGGTTCTTCCGCCAGCTCTCGAGCCTCAGGTCCCTGAATAGGTACCGCCTGTATCAGGGTCTGAGGAGGAAACTCGAGTTCCTTGTTTCGACTGGAGGTAGCCGGGAGGATATCTCCAGAGTGAAGTCCTTGCTGATGAGGTGTCAGTACGATAGACACGCATCTTTGGTTTTTGAGAGGGATTACGGGAGGTACCGCTCGCCTGACCCTTACAGGAACTGTAAGATGTCAGTGAGTAGTAAAGTGGTCTCAGGACTGATTGATAGTACAGGATCTCTGAATCGGTCCAGATCAGGGATCCTGAAGGTCGTCAGATCCTTCTACTCGCACCTCTTGGGAAGGAAGGATCTAGATCGAGACGGGATGTCTGCTTTCCTGGCTGAAACTATTCCTGAGCCAGGGGTAAACCCCTCTCTTGATGTTTTGGCAGAAGAAATCAGGGAAGAGGAAATGAGACTGACGATCGAGGGGCTCGCCCCCAAGAAGTCGCCAGGTACGGATGGCTTAACATCCGAGTGGTACAGGACCTTTAAGGAGTCTTTAGCTCCCCTCTTGACTGAGGTATTCAATGAGTGTCTCTCCTCGGGCACTCTACCAAAGTCAATGAGGAGGTCAGCCCTGATTCTTCTGTCAAAGGGTAAAGATCCTAGCCGGATTGAGAATTGGAGGCCCATAGCTCTTCTCAATACGGACAGGAAGCTTCTGGCTAAGATACTGTTTAATCGGTTGGTGAAGTTTGCACGCTGGCTCCTTTTGGGGGCCCAGCACTGCTCTGTTCCTGGCCAAAGCACCTTAAGTGCTGTCCTCAGTGTCAGGGAGGCAGTGGAGCGGAGTAGTGCGGGTCTCTGGAAGGGGTACATGCTGTCCTTGGATCAGGCCAAAGCATTTGATCGGGTGAACCACGAGTACGTCTGGTCCGTCCTACTGAGATATGGCTTACCGAGTACTTTTGTGAATTGGCTTGTCCCCTTATATGCAGGGGCAGAGAGTTTCCCGCTGGTGAACGGGTGGTCTGGCCGCTCTTTTATGGTGGGATCCGGAGTCCGTCTGGGTTGTCCTTTGAGCCCGCTGTTATACGTGTTCGCAATCGATCCCTTCGTCCGGAGGGTAGATTGTGGGCCATTGGCTGGAGTCGGGATGACTCTGGAGGAGCCGGATGTCGCCCAGAGAGTGGTGGCGTACGCTGATGATGTCACTATTTTCGACTCCTCATGGGAGGAGGTTGATGTGGTGATGTCAGAGGTGGACCACTACTCGGAGGCATCCGGGTCCAAGATCAACCGGGATAAGTGTGAAAGTCTCTGGCTGGGAGGGGGAGATCCCACATTTGATCTCCCGGACACCCTTCCAGGGCTCCAAGAGTCAGCAAAAATTCTGGGCATCACATTCGGCCAGGATGATTATCCCACCAAAAACTGGGATGGTAAGCTCCAGGATGCCACTCAGAAGGTGAACCAGTGGAATGGTTGGTCTATGACCCTCAGGGAAAGGGTACACCTGATCAAATCGCACCTGCTCCCCTTGTTTATCTATCTGGGCAGTGTATGTATCTTGCCAGAGGCTTACTACACTAGGGTCTACAGCCGGTTTTTCCAACTGTTATGGGGGAACAGGTTGAACCTAGTCAAGAGGGAGGTTACGTACCACACGAGGAGACTAGGGTGTTTATCTATGGTAAACCCCGTGGGGTTCTTAACGAACACCTTCTTGAAAGCCAACATTGCAAACCTCTGGAAACAGAGGGCTCCGTACGCCCCATGGATATCTTCCGGCTTACACTACCCCGACTCTGAAGGCGATATGTCGGTGGGGTCTGGGAGTGTGGGAGATCAGGACCCAGTCAAGGCGTCTCCTTGACAAACGGATTCTGTTGACCCACTTCCAGAAGCCTCTGGCGCTCAGGGACTGCCCAGGTCGGGATCTGAGAGTGGGGTTGTATCTTTTAAACATGAAAAGGATCCCCCAGAAGTTTTGGGACTTGGCCTGGTGCTGCTTTCAGGGGAAGCTATGTGTAAGGGATAATCTGAAGTGCAGGAGATCTGATGACCGGGGATATCCCCGAGAAGAGTGCGGGGACACGCTATAAAGCATGGACCACTTCCTGCTTCATTGTCCCTTTAACATAGGGGTCTACAACAGGGTGGGCGCTTCCATCGGCTGGAGTCAACTTGCCGGCCTTGCCTATCCGGAGTGGGCTTATGGGGCATACAGGAACCTGGGTGGCCGAGATCGGGGCACTTTATTCTTAGTCAGTTTAGTGGTTAGGTACTACACATGGAACGCACGGTGCTTAGTGTCGACCCAACAGAAAATCCTCTCCGAGGTGGAGGTCTGTAGGAACATCACTGGTGACCTCGGGAAGATCAGGTCTTTGGAGTATGGCAGTCTTGGTACCAGTAGGGCTTCTCTCCTGTGGAGAGGTTTCTCATTTCATGTACCCTAGGTACTAAACCTTTTGGGTAGAGTACCTTTTATTTTGGTTAGGGGCAGTGTTATAGGGGTAGAGATAGGGTGAGGGCAGGGTCAGATTTATTTTAGGGATAGAATTAGGGAGAATTGTAGGGGGAGTTAGAGAAAGAGTATAAAATGATTTATGTATCAGGTCTGCCATCCTTCTCCCTGGTGGTGGGCTGATGCATGTGCACATTAGCTTTTTGTTTTGTTTTCAGTAGACACGGTGTTAAGGGCTTACAGGCAACCAAACTTGGGCCTAAAGGGGGTTGTGGTTCAGAGTGTATAAGTTTGTATATAAGTTGGTTGGGAGGAGTGTTAGGTGGGGAGGGTGTATTTGTGGGTGTTTTTTTATTTATTTATTTATTTTTTAAGTGGTGTTTTAGGGACCTTACATGGGTCAGTTAAGGACAGGACTTTTAGAACTGTATGGACGGTATGGACTCTGACCCATGTACAGGAGGGGTGGTGTGGGTGAGGGGATAGTTTTAGTGTAGGTGTTTTCTGTTGTTTTCTGTAGTGTATTTATTATATTTTGTATATTTTCTGTGATTTTTGTATATATTGTGTTTTGTTTATATTGTGTTTTGTATTTATATTGTTTTATATTATATAGTGTATAGTGGCAGTCGGGCCAGTAGTAAAGTGGTGTCATATGTGTTTATGTGTATGTTTGTGTTTCTCCTTGGGGGGGCCGCTCCCTTCCGGTGTCCTCCTCCTCGCCTCCGGCTTCGCGGTCTCGTTTTTCGGCGGTGTTGTCCTTCTCTTCGGTTCTGGCTTGCTCTTTTTGGGTCTCGCCGGATTCTGGGCCATGCGCAGATCCTCTCTGGCCGTCCTCGGCTCCTTGCCGCGCTGGGCGTGCTTTGCGGGCCTTGCGGCCGTGCGGGGGCGGTGCGTGGGGCTGGGCTCTTTGGGCCCTCTCTCCGGCCGCATCTCCGTGCTGCTTTTCCTTGCCCTTCTTTCACCGGTGGATCTGTGGCTGGGAGGCAGAGCGTTATTTTGTATCGAGTATTTTTTTTTAGTAATAGTAAGGATAATTTTTGAGTTATAGCCAGTTGTGATACTTTTATGTTCCTTTTTGTTTTATTTTTATTGCCAAGTCGTGCTGAATTTTATGTTTATATATTTTTTATAAGCCAAGTTGGGCTATTTTTCTGTTCATGTTTTTTTTTGTGTGTGTGAGAGAGTTATTTTGGTATGGGGAAAAGAAAAAAAAGTGTATTTTAGTAAATTTGGGCTGGCCGGTTAGGCAGAGTTTGTTTTTGTAATTTTACTTTTGTTATGTTTGTTATAGCTGGTTAAGCTCGTTTTTGTTTTATGTTTTGTATTGGATGTGTTTTGTATTTTTATAATAAAAAGAGTTACAGGATATAACTCGATCAGTACAGGATAAGTAATGTAATGTATGTACACAGTGACCTCACCAGCAGAATAGTGAGTACAGCTCTGGAGTATAATACAGGATATAACTCAGGATCAGTACAGAATAAGTAATGTATGTACACAGTGACCTCAGAATAGTGAGTACAGCTCTGGATTATGATACAGGATATAACTCAGGATCAGTACAGGATAAGTAATGTAATGTATGTACACAGTGACCTCACCAGCAGAATAGTGAGTACAGCTCTGGAATATAATACATGATAGAACTATTATAATTACTAGGTTCACACTGAAAAATCTCCAGACAGCAATGCATTTCTGAGCGGATCTGCAAAAAGATCTGCACGGTCCTAGCGCCGCCCAAAGGGATCGCTTCTGGAGATTCATCAATGTGAACCAAGCCTTATACATGTGAGAAGGGGATTATACATGTGAGCAAGGGATTATTATAATCCTCCACTCACATATATGTAACATCTCCCCATCACATGTATAATCTAATAATCTCCTCCTCACATTTATAATCGCAAAATCAGATTATACATGTGAGGAGGGGATTATAAATGTCAGGAAGGGATTATACATGTGAGGAGAGGATTATACACGTTAGAGGATTATTATAATCCTCCCCTCACATATATTTATCATATCTCCCTCACATGTATAATCTGATAATCCCCTCCTCACATTGATAATCCCCTCACATATATAATATCATAATCAGATTATATGTGAGGGGTTTATACATGTGAGGAGGGGATTATTATAATCCTCCCCTCACATATATGTATTCTCTCCCCCTTACATGTATAGTCTGATAATCCCCTCCTCACATTTATAGTCCCCTCACAAGTATAATCTTCTAATAAGATTATATGTGAGGGGGTTATTAGACTATATATGTGAGGGGGAGATGATACATACATGTGAGGGGAGGATTATAATAATCATTATTATCCTCCACTCACATGCATAATTTCTCCCCCCCCCCACACACACACACAATCGCAACCCTGCACCCCCCCTCTCCCTCCAATCCTCACCCCACCCCCCGGCCAAACCCTACCCCTCAACTCACATGTAATCCAGATGACATATCGGTCCATCTGGCGGTGAGTGACGCTGCAGCCTGGAGGCCGTGTGTGGGGGCTGTGAATCACTGATAGAGAGGAGCGGAGGACTTCTCTCTGCTCGGCTCCTCTCATCTCTATGATGCCCGCGGTCCGCCGTGACGTCTCACGTCAGCGGGCGTGACTATTTCCCAGGCAGCCACAGCGATCCTGGGATAGTGGCTGCCTGTGGAAGATTGACGGCGGAGGCGGCGGCAATGAATTAGAAAAAGGCCCCCTCCCGAAAAAGGTAGCAGGCGGTGTCGGTGGTGGGCCCCCTCCCTCCTGGCCCGCCTGTTTCCCAGCCCGCCTGTCATGACCAGGGCCCCGCGTGGGGCAAAAGAGGCTAGCTGCTTTTGGGCCCCCAGGAATGAGGGCCCGGGGCTGCTGCCCCTTTTGCCCCGCGTTAAAGACGGGCCTGGCCCCAGCGGTCAGTGAGTGACTGTCACTCACTGACTCGCTAACAGTTTCAGTTCTGGCTGGGCCCCCCTGGGCTCCTGGGCCCCTGTGCAGCTGAACAGGCTGCACATATGGTATGTCCACCCCTGACACCTCTATACAACATGTACAGCGCTATACCTTATATATATCAATATACATAATTTATGAATCATGTACACCTGTATTAACCTCTTAAGGACGCAGGGCGTATGGATACGCCCTGTATTCCGAGTCCTTAAGGACGCAGGGTGTATCCATACGCCCGTGGGAATTCCGGTCCTCACCGCTAGCCGGTTGGGGACCGGAGCCGGATGCCTGCTGAAATCATTCAGCAGGCACCCTGGCACATCGCCAAGGGGGGTCCTGAGACCCCCCCATGTCGGCGATTGGAGAAAATCGCATGTCAATTCAGACATGCGATTTTCTCCAATTCCGGGCTGATCGGGTCTCTGGTGACCCGATCACCCGGAAAATAGGGCTGATCGGTGTTGTCAGCAACAACCCCGATCAGCCTAAAGGATTGGAGTGAGATCGCAAAGCTGCGATCTACTCCTATCCCCTGCCATTACTCAGAACGGAGTTCTGACCAATGCAGCGCAGGACAGGGGGTTGCCATGGCAACCCCCCGTTCTGCCCGCCCCTGGATGTCAAGGGGCTCTGGGAAGAAGATGGAGGCCGTACCTGCAGGAGAAGATGCCTGGGGACCTGGGATCTTCGCTGGAGCCTGCAGGATCCTGATCAGGTAGGGAATTGACAGTGGGGGGGGGGGGGGGGAATTGAAAGTGAAAGTAAATCGATCTTTACTGTGGCAACCACTAGGGGGGCAAAACTGCAACTCCCAGCATGCCCACAGAGCCAAAGGCTGTCTGGGCATGCTGGGAGTTGTAGTTTTGCAACAGCTGGAGGGTCACAGTTTGCTGGAGGGTCACAGTCACTGTTACAGTGGTGCCCAAACAGTAGCCCTCCAGATGTTGCCAAACTACAACTCTCAGCATGCCTCGACTGCCCAGGCATGCTAGGAGTTGTAGTTCTGTAACATCTGTCCCTTCAGATTTAGCAATTTTCATGACAATTTTGAAAATTGCTGCTCTACTTTGAAGCCCTCTAATTTTTTCAAAAAGCAAAAGTATGTCCATTTTATGATGCCAACATAAAGTGGACATATTGTATTTGTGAAGAAAAATAAAATTTATTTGGAATATCCATTTTCCTTACAAGCAGAGAGCTTCAAAGTTAGAAAAATGCTAAATTTTGAAAATTTTCATGAAATTTTGGGATTTTTCACCAAAAAAGGATGCAAATAACGCCGAAAATTTACCACCAAAATAAAGTAGAATATGTCACGAAAATCAGAATCAGAATATTCGGTAAAAGCGTCTTCGCGTTATTAATTTGTAAAGTGACGGTGGTCAGAATTGCGAAAAAGGGCTCAGTCCTTAAGGTGAAAAAGGGCTGCGTCCTTAAGGGGTTAATCATATACAGCTCTATACCTTATGTTTATCTATATACATCATTCATGCATCATGTACAGGGGTGTGGGAATTTAATTAAAAAAAACTACTTGTCTACGGGACTAAAACGGAGCAAAATCTACTTGTCCCTCATGACGATCCACTTGTCCGGGCCAATTTTCGCTTTTATACCCGTTTTTTCCTCCTCGCCCTATAATAGCCATAACTACCTACTATAATGATATCTTTTAATTTTTCAATAACATATTCTCCGAAACAAAAAAATATAAAAATAAATAAATAAATAAATATATATATATATATATATATATATATATATATATATATATATAATCGGTGAAGTTAAATTGAAATAGTAAAAGATAATTTTGCAAATTTGGTGGTTTTCTATTCTACGCCATTTACCTTGTGGTTGAGCTAACATGTTGTTTTGATTCTTTAGGCCGGACTGATTACAGCAATACCAGATTTGTATAGTTTCCGTCATGTTTTACTAAGTTTTTTTTAATTGCCATTTTCTGACCCCGGTAGCTTTTTTTTCTAATTTTTTTTTCGCATACCAGGCTGTATGAGGGCTCATTGTTTGCACCATAATCAGTTTTTTGTATCGGTACCATTTTGGTATTGATCTGACTTTTTAATCGCTTTTTAACTTTTTTTTTTCTGGGATATTATAAAAATTGCAATTCTGTGGTTTGGTATTTTTTTTCAAATATACGTCATTTACCGTTTGGGATGCATAATGTTATATTTTAATAGTTCGTACAATTACGCACGTAGCGATACTAAATATGTTTATTATTATGTTTACATGTTTTTATATAGGAAAAGGGGGTTAATGTGTGTCTTTTAAACTTTAAAACTTTTTTTATTAAACTCTATTGATCTGTGTGCTCTGCGATCCATTCATAGAGCCTAGTCCAGCCAGACTCTATCAATGACAGGGCCACGGGACAGCAGGGAACAGAGGTAAGCCCTAGTGGATCGCCCCCCCCCCCCCCCCCCCCCCCGATCGTGCTGCGGGGAGGGGGTCGATCCACCCCACTAGCCCACCAGGAAGCATTCACATGTCCCTTTAGATGCCGATGTCAGCTAAAGGGTTAATAGCCAGCCGTGGCGATCGCTGCATGCTGTCTATTAGCGGTGGCCCCCGGCTACTGAGAATAGCTGGGGGCTGCAGAGTATGGAGAGGGCACGAATCGGGAGCCCGCTCCATACAGACAGCTGAGCGCCTCCACTCTTGTCAGGTCCGGCCCTGCTTGCCCGAAGCCGGGCTAAGGGCCGGAAAAATTCACCCGCCCAGCGCCCGGAACTGCATGTCCTGGGCGTCGGGCGATAGGAATTCCACATCCCTGTCTATACCTTTATGTATATCTATGTCCAAGGAGGAAGACAGCACTAGTCCCTGCTCTTATGCCCGTGACCATCCGGATAACCAGTCCAGATATAGAACATCCAATTGGTATAGGTCACAGCAAAAAGTATGCAGACTCCCAGTTTCAAAAAGGCTGTGGTCTTTATTTAGGTCATCAGCAATGCAACGTTTCGGCTATAGTGTAGCCTTTGTCAAGCATAAATACAAAGTGAATAAAGTGCATATATATAGATCTCAAGAACAATCTGATTGGTACAACGTCAGGTGCAAAAGTTCACAATTAAACATAGTTACCACCCATAAAGTTTTTCATTGGTTAATAAAAGCATGTGACCATGTTGTCATGGTAATCAACAAGTAAACAAATGTGTAAAGTGTTATAAGCATATATAAAGTGCATATTCTCATATTCCCTTAAAAGTGTTAGGCTCAGATGAAACTAATCAAAGTACGGATGCTGACCTGTATCCCCGATCCTGCCAAACAGCGCCTTATTATATACCAGCCTCTCGAGCATGTAAACTCCGTTTGTACACAGACCTATTGCGCCTGCGTGTATCCCTGTACACCACTCCTCCTTTGTGTAATTGGCTACATGCTGCCCTTACCCTTTTCGATCAAGTTATCACTATTGAGCATGCGCCGAATCGCCGCGCAAGCGCATCACTATCTAGTTCTCCGTCCGTGCGTGTCAATCATAGACCTCCGCTACAGACAACAGAGAGATTGTGCGCAGGCGTGGGAGCCAACAGACGAGGGATGGAAAAACCATCACCCGTCCGCGATCCCCACGACCGCGCATCAGCTCTAGGGTATGAATAACAATAAAAAATGGGAGAGGTGCCTGTGCATAAAATAAAATATAGTGTCATGGCTGTGCTTGCATGAGGCTGGTGGACCAATAAGGCACTGTTTGTATACAAATATTTACTACAAGTATAATTTATTAACATAGGAGTTTATTAATATTAATTCATATGTAAAGCAGTAATTTAACATAGGGGTTAGGTCAATGCATCCAGGAATCCATCATCTGAGCCATAAAGTGAAATAGTGACGAGTATCTAAAAACAAATAGAAAAACAGAGTACCATTATAAAATTGTAATAATCCCACTGAGCAGGTGTAGAATAAAAGAAAAAAAGGTAAAAAAGGAAAAAAAGAAAGAAATATAAAGAAAAGAGGGGGGAAAAAAAGGGAGGGAAGGGGGAAGGAAGAAAAGGAAAGTGTGAGGGGGGGGGGTTGTGGGGGGGGGAAGGGAAGGGGAGGGGAGGGGAGGAAAGGAAAGGGGTGAAGGGGAAGGGGAAGAAGGGGGGGGGGAAGAGAAAGGGGGAAAGGGGGAGAGGGGAGGAAGGGAAGGGGAGAAGGGGAGGGGGGGAAAAAGGAAAGGGAAGAAGGCAAGAGGGGAAAGGAAATCTAGAATGTGGAAAATAAAAATTAAACTAAAAAACAAAAAGAAAGGAAAAAGAAAACAATAAGAAATGGATACAGTAAAGGAAAAGAAGGGGATAAGGAGTCCAGAATATGTAATTACATGCACGGTTTCAGATTAAAATCTACATTTAATCCTCTTGGATGCAATGTTCCCAACCTGTGAATCCATCTGAGTTCTTTTTGTCTTAATACTTTTTCTCTATCGCCTCCCAACCTCATCGGGGGTACATGATCTATTACCCTGAATCTAAGTTGGCTTATGCTGTGCCCAACTTCGAGAAAATGTTTGGGTAGTGGTAAGTCAGTTTTATGGGTCCTAATGGATGATTTATGTCCATTTAGCCTAATTCTTATTTCATTAGTGGTCTCACCTACATAATACAGGCCGCAGGGGCACTGTATCACGTAGATGACAAAACTAGAACGGCAAGTATATCTTCCGTTGATCTTAATTGGCTGACCTGTATGTGGATGGCTAAAGGTATCGCCTTTTAAAAGGCTGTTACAATGACTACACCCCAAACATGGAAAATTACCTGGTCTAAGGGGTGCCAATACTGTTTGGCCCTGTTTGCTTTTCATGCTCCCCACATCTGACCTAGTAAGTCTATCTTTGAAGCTCCTTCCCTTTCTGTAGGCCATAACTGGAAAATCTTGTATATCAGTGGTCTTCTTTATTAGATCCCAGTTTTTTCGTATGATTTTCGCAATCCCTTGACTATTGGTGCTGTATGTACTCACAAAGGGTATCCTGTTAGAGGATCTCTTGAGTTTAGTGGTAAGTAAGGAGGCCCTATCCACAGTATCCAATCTCGCTCTATGATGTTTAAGTAGAGACTGTGGATATCCCCTTCTTTTAAATTTCTCATCCATCTCTCCAAGACGTTTGTCCAACTGTTCTGGACTCGAGACTATCCGTTTCACTCTTAGCATTTGGCTCCAAGGTAAGGATTTTAACATTGGTTTGGGATGAAAACTATCGTATGTTAATATGCTATTCCGATCCGTCTGCTTGGAATATAAATCCACAGATAGTCTCGAGTCCGTCAGCTGTACCTGTGTGTCAAGAAATTGTATACACCTATCCGAGTGTACCATGGTGAACTGCAACTCTGGATAAATCCCATTGAGTTCATCCAGGAACTGTTGTAACTGTACAGAGTCCCCACTCCAAATTACAAAGGTATCATCGATATACCTAAACCAACAGTGGACAAATCGAAACCACTGCGAGGTATAGATATAATGATCTTCAAATTGTGTCATAAAGACGTTCGCGTAGGTGGGTGCTACATTGGAACCCATGGCTGTTCCCCTGTTCTGGACATAGAAGTCATCCCCAAACAGAAAATAATTCCGCCTGAGGATGACCTCCAGTAAGTCCAGAACAAGGGAACGCGCCGGCTCGGACATATCAGTTTTCACCAGGCAATTAGAGACAGCATTAAGACCTTTGGAGTGCTCAATAGACGTATATAAATTTACAACGTCAAATGATACTAGTAGGGATCCCTCTGGACATACAATATTTTGTATTTTGTTAATAAAATCCCCCGTATCACGTATATATGATTTAGCTGAAAGGGCATGAGTCCTTAACACTTTATCAAGATAGATGGCTATAGAAGAGAATACGGAATCCCTCCCGGAGACTATTGGTCTCCCGGGGGGATTCCGCAAACTCTTGTGGATCTTCGGGAGACAATATAGGACAGGAGTCCTCGGGTGTTCCCGAATCAAAAAAGTCTCCAACTCTTCATCAATAATGCCCTCTTCCTTTGCTTTAGAGATAATCACTTTAAGTTGTTCCTGAATTTTGCCCAGGGGGTCCCTATCAACCTTCTGGTACACCTCCCGGTCCGCTAGCTGTCTATGAATTTCTGCCAGATATTGGGGGGTGTCCATGATTACAAGGGCACCCCCCTTATCTGCTGCCTTAATTGTAATGTCCTTATTATTTTGTAATTTCTCTAATACCTCCTTTTCTTTTTTGGATAAATTGTGCCATGTGGGTCCAACATCCTGACTTGTGCGCAAAACTTCAATTTCTCTCATTACTACCTCAACAAAGGCTTCTATACCGTTATTATTTTTTGGGGGCATAAATGTACTTCTATTAAACAGTCCCGTTTCTCTCAATGACAATTCAGTTGACATATTATCAATAGCAGTATTATCAACAGTATTAATTGGTCTGTCTTTGAAGAAATCCCTCAGGCGTATCCGCCTGAAGAATGCCTCCAGGTCAACCAAAACATCAAACCAGTCCGTTCCCACAGTGGGATTGAAGGATAGTCCCTTTTCTAATACTTTCAAATCAAAAGATGACAATTGAAGAGAGGATATATTTACCACTAATGTTTCTTGTGGTGTATCCGTCCCCTCGGTGGTTTGTTCTGTGCAGCATATCGTGTTCGCACCCCTCCGCTTGTGTTTCCGCCCTCCTCGTCTCCTTTTGGGGGCAGATCCGAGGTTTTGGATAAAAAAGGCCTCTGTGCTGAACTGTCAGAGGAATCTGTATCCACAGCTGTGGATAGAAAACCTTCCACATTTTGATTTCTCCTGCGGTTAGGTTGTTTGGGGCGTCGTCGTCTCCCACCTTTTTCCATGTCGAGATTACTCTGCCACATATAGATCTTTCCATTGGAGTAATCCTCAAGATCTCGGTGCCACTTATTACGTTTCACACCTTCCAGCTCCTGTTGATGTTTGAGGAGTCTAGTGGCCAATTTTTCTTTTGCTTCTTGATATTCCTGTGGGGATAACAATGCTTTCAGAGAGTCCTCAATTTCCAAACATTTATATTTGGTTTTTTCCACCTCCAGATTTAGAAATTCCATGTTCAGTAGTATAACATCATATGCGTATTTATTTGAAATCTGTATGAACTTAGCATGGAAAATCTCATTATGTGGAAATAAATTTGGGCTTAAGTGAGAACGCATACCACGTGGGATGCGTTGTTCCTTGTAGTACTCACTCAGCGTCACCAGGTGAAGCTCCAGGGTAATCAGTCGACGGGATTCTGCGTCCCATTTGCGTCTCAGGACATCAACAGACGGAGTGCTCAGAAAGGTTGCCTCTTTCTGTACCGTGCCCAGTATTCTGGCTGCATCCTGCTCAGTGTAAGAAAAGGTGTTTGAAGTGACCTCACCCGACGCCATAGAGTTCATCGGGGTAGACATCTTTATCAGCCGTAGGGGAGTAAATGGTCTGTGCACGTCTTCAATGGTGAGTAAACACGTCCAAGGAGGAAGACAGCACTAGTCCCTGCTCTTATGCCCGTGACCATCCGGATAACCAGTCCAGATATAGAACATCCAATTGGTATAGGTCACAGCAAAAAGTATGCAGACTCCCAGTTTCAAAAAGGCTGTGGTCTTTATTTAGGTCATCAGCAATGCAACGTTTCGGCTATAGTGTAGCCTTTGTCAAGCATAAATACAAAGTGAATAAAGTGCATATATATAGATCTCAAGAACAATCTGATTGGTACAACGTCAGGTGCAAAAGTTCACAATTAAACATAGTTACCACCCATAAAGTTTTTCATTGGTTAATAAAAGCATGTGACCATGTTGTCATGGTAATCAACAAGTAAACAAATGTGTAAAGTGTTATAAGCATATATAAAGTGCATATTCTCATATTCCCTTAAAAGTGTTAGGCTCAGATGAAACTAATCAAAGTACGGATGCTGACCTGTATCCCCGATCCTGCCAAACAGCGCCTTATTATATACCAGCCTCTCGAGCATGTAAACTCCGTTTGTACACAGACCTATTGTGCCTGCGTGTATCCCTGTACACCACTCCTCCTTTGTGTAATTGGCTACATGCTGCCCTTACCCTTTTCGATCAAGTTATCACTATTGAGCATGCGCCGAATCGCCGCGCAAGCGCATCACTATCTAGTTCTCCGTCCGTGCGTGTCAATCATAGACCTCCGCTACAGACAACAGAGAGATTGTGCGCAGGCGTGGGAGCCAACAGACGAGGGATGGAAAAACCATCACCCGTCCGCGATCCCCACGACCGCGCATCAGCTCTAGGGTATGAATAACAATAAAAAATGGGAGAGGTGCCTGTGCATAAAATAAAATATAGTGTCATGGCTGTGCTTGCATGAGGCTGGTGGACCAATAAGGCACTGTTTGTATACAAATATTTACTACAAGTATAATTTATTAACATAGGAGTTTATTAATATTAATTCATATGTAAAGCAGTAATTTAACATAGGGGTTAGGTCAATGCATCCAGGAATCCATCATCTGAGCCATAAAGTGAATTAGGCTAAATGGACATAAATCATCCATTAGGACCCATAAAACTGACTTACCACTACCCAAACATTTTCTCGAAGTTGGGCACAGCATAAGCCAACTTAGATTCAGGGTAATAGATCATGTACCCCCGATGAGGTTGGGAGGCGATAGAGAAAAAGTATTAAGACAAAAAGAACTCAGATGGATTCACAGGTTGGGAACATTGCATCCAAGAGGATTAAATGTAGATTTTAATCTGAAACCGTGCATGTAATTACATATTCTGGACTCCTTATCCCCTTCTTTTCCTTTACTGTATCCATTTCTTATTGTTTTCTTTTTCCTTTCTTTTTGTTTTTTAGTTTAATTTTTATTTTCCACATTCTAGATTTCCTTTCCCCTCTTGCCTTCTTCCCTTTCCTTTTTCCCCCCCTCCCCTTCTCCCCTTCCCTTCCTCCCCTCTCCCCCTTTCCCCCTTTCTCTTCCCCCCCCCCTTCTTCCCCTTCCCCTTCACCCCTTTCTTTCCTCCCCTCCCCTCCCCTTCCCTTTCCCCCCCCCCACAACCCCCCCCCCCTCACACTTTCCTTTTCTTCCTTCCCCCTTCCCTCCCTTTTTTTCCCCCCTCTTTTCTTTATATTTCTTTCTTTTTTTCCTTTTTTACCTTTTTTTCTTTTATTCTACACCTGCTCAGTGGGATTATTACAATTTTATAATGGTACTCTGTTTTTCTATTTGTTTTTAGATACTCGTCACTATTTCACTTTATGGCTCAGATGATGGATTCCTGGATGCATTGACCTAACCCCTATGTTAAATTACTGCTTTACATATGAATTAATATTAATAAACTCCTATGTTAATAAATTATACTTGTAGTAAATATTTGTATACAAACAGTGCCTTATTGGTCCACCAGCCTCATGCAAGCACAGCCATGACACTATATTTTATTTTATGCACAGGCACCTCTCCCATTTTTTATTGTTATTCATACCCTAGAGCTGATGCGCGGTCGTGGGGATCGCGGACGGGTGATGGTTTTTCCATCCCTCGTCTGTTGGCTCCCACGCCTGCGCACAATCTCTCTGTTGTCTGTAGCGGAGGTCTATGATTGACACGCACGGACGGAGAACTAGATAGTGATGCGCTTGCGCGGCGATTCGGCGCATGCTCAATAGTGATAACTTGATCGAAAAGGGTAAGGGCAGCATGTAGCCAATTACACAAAGGAGGAGTGGTGTACAGGGATACACGCAGGCGCAATAGGTCTGTGTACAAACGGAGTTTACATGCTCGAGAGGCTGGTATATAATAAGGCGCTGTTTGGCAGGATCGGGGATACAGGTCAGCATCCGTACTTTGATTAGTTTCATCTGAGCCTAACACTTTTAAGGGAATATGAGAATATGCACTTTATATATGCTTATAACACTTTACACATTTGTTTACTTGTTGATTACCATGACAACATGGTCACATGCTTTTATTAACCAATGAAAAACTTTATGGGTGGTAACTATGTTTAATTGTGAACTTTTGCACCTGACGTTGTACCAATCAGATTGTTCTTGAGATCTATATATATGCACTTTATTCACTTTGTATTTATGCTTGACAAAGGCTACACTATAGCCGAAACGTTGCATTGCTGATGACCTAAATAAAGACCACAGCCTTTTTGAAACTGGGAGTCTGCATACTTTTTGCTGTGACCTATACCAATTTTATGTATATCTATATACATCATTTATGCATCATGTACAGCTCTGTACCTTATGTATATCTGTATACATCATTTATGCATCATGTACAGCTTTATACAACATGTACAGCTCTATACCTTGTGTATCTATATACATCATTTATGCATTATGTACTCCTCTATACAACATGTACAGCTCTATACCTTATGTATATCTATATACATCATGTGCGCCTGTATATA
Organism: Hyla sarda; assembly: GCF_029499605.1. Classification (NCBI taxonomy): domain Eukaryota; kingdom Metazoa; phylum Chordata; class Amphibia; order Anura; family Hylidae; genus Hyla; species Hyla sarda. The sequence continues at coordinate 326,850,140 of NC_079189.1, forward strand.
ACATGTACAGCTCTATACCTTATGTATATCTATATACATCATTTATACATCATGTACAGCTCTATTAACCCCTACAGGACTCATGACGTACCGCTACGTCATGACACCCTGAGTCTTAAGGACCCATGACATACTGGTACTTCTGTGGGAATTCCGGTCCTCGCCGGGCAGGGACCGGACCGGGGTGACTGCTGATATCGATCAGCATGCACACCGCGCAAATGCCCAAGGTGGTCATCAGACCCCCCCATGTCGTCGATCTCCGCAAATCGCCGGTGAATTCACACCGGCAATTTGCGGCTTTTCCGGGTCATACGGGTCTATGGTGACCCGGAAAATAAGGGGGATTGTAGTTGTCCAAGACACCCACGATCCCCCTGCCACCCCTCCTATCCCTGCTGTTGGTCATATAGAAGCGACGATCAATAGCAGATCGGCGGCGGGGGGGTTAACTTGTGGTTTCCCCCCACGTCTCCATGACAGCACCCATGAGATTATCTCCTCCTCCTGATTGGGACAGGAAAAAACACTGAGGTTAAATTCCCCACCCCTTCCTGTCCACACCAGTGTTTTTTCCTGTCCCTGTCAGGGAATGAGCTGAGAGGTGCAGGGGGGTTTCTTACTATCCTGCATGAAGAAATGAAGGTCCTTACCGGGGCCTTGCGGACTCGGGGTGTGAGCATAGCACACCCCCTGTCTTTTTCTCCCCGTGGTACGGTCCTCTCTGTAGGTCCGCTCCGGGAGCATGGAGGCGGAGGGATACCACGGGAGTACCGTATAGTGTACAGGTCTCTGTACGGTCTCTGCCTTCAGCGATGAGCTCTCTCCTCGTGCGAGCGCTTCTAGTTTGTTTTCTCCCGGCTCTTCCGGCCAGAGATGCTGGCGTCTGACGTCACTTCCGGCCGTAGAATTTGAATCTGGAGACCGGCTTTTTTCCTATAAGAAGCCCCTCTCCCAGATGGAAGCTGCTCTACCTGATTCCAGCGTTGGATAATACAAGGCTGCATCATGAGCTCACCTGCAAAAGTTCCAGATCCTCCAGTGATTCCAGGATCCGTGAGTACTGAGGGCCTTTGGGTTCGCCCTGGCCTATCTTCATTGCATGGTGTTTTATCCTTCTCTTCCTTGTATTTGAAAGGAGACAAGGATTCTGCAGGTTCTTCGGTTAAACCAAGAAAATCAAAACCTAAGAAATGTGTTATTTGCTATAAGGAGTTTCCTGAATCTGCTTCTAAACCTCTGTGTAAATCATGCATTGCATCAGTAGTAAAAGATTACTCTCCAACTCTTATGCAAGAAATTAAATCCATGATTCATTCAGAGATACAATTTGCATTGGCCTCTTTTACACCTGTTACCCCTGTGGCTCCTACTACTTCGGTTAATGCCTCAGCTGTAAAAAAAGACTAAAATGGTGTCTTTTTCGGATTCTGAAGAAAGTGTATCCCCAGAATTGGAAGAAGGAGAATTTGTGGAAAATACTCATGAAGAGGAAGATTCCTCTTTGAAAAAATTCTTGTTTAATTCTGATGATATAGAATCCTTAAATGGGCACTGTCATGAAATAAAAAAATTGATATGTTGTAGTACTTAAGTACTACAACATATCTCTAATATACTTTAATAAAAAAAAAAAGTGATTTTAAAAAACTGAGAGGGAAAAAAAGGGATGGTGGGAGCTACCCTTTAATTAAGTCTGTCCGTACTACCTTGAATTTAGAGGAAGTTCAGGAGAATAAGTCTATCCAGGATGACCTTTTTGGAGGCCTAAGAGACAGGAGACCCTGTACTTTCCCTGTTCATACAAATTTGTATAAAATTATTAAAGATGAATGGGCTAAGCCAGAAAAGAATGCCTTTATTCCTAGGGGTCTAAAAAGGCGTTATCCCTTTGATGTTACAGACTCTACCTGGGACACGATACCATTAGTAAATATCCCGGTTGCTAAAGTGGCAAAGCGTACCTCTCTGCCTTTCGAGGATGCTACACAACTTAAAAATCCAATGGATAGAAAGGCAGAGAGTTTGCTTAAATGTTTCTGGGAGGCTGCTTCCTCACTGTTAAGGCCTAGTATAGCCTCTACCTGTGTAGCCAGGACTTTAGGAGTTTGGTTAGACCAGTTGGAATACCACCTCCAGTCTGATACCCCTAAGGACCAGATTTTGGAATCCTTACCTCTGCTTAAGATGGCATCTAATTTTTTATCAGATGCATCTGCAGAATCGGTAAAACATGCTTCTCGTACTGCTGTTTTGTCCAATACCATTAGGCGTGTACTGTGGTTAAAATCTTGGTCGGGAGACATGACTTCAAAAAGTAAACTCTGCTCCCTTCCTTTTCATGGAAAATTTTTGTTTGGTCCAGAGTTGGATTCTATTCTGGAAAAAGCAGCAGACAATAAAAAAGGATTGCCCTTAGATAAGGTCCAACCTAAAAAGTCTCCTTTTCATCTTTTTTTCCCAATCAGACCATTCCTTCAGAGGAGGTAAAGGGAAAACAGGATGTTGGTCTTACAGGAAGTGCGGTAGGGGTAGAAATATCTTTACTAACCCCAGTCAGTCCTCTTCCAACCCTAAGCAATGACGCCAGGCCAGTGGGGGCAAGGCTTTCCCATTTTGCACCGGGTTGGGAGTCACTAATTCCCAATCCCTGGATAGTGGAGATAATATCTCAGGGCCTCTGGATCGAGTTGTCATCACCTCCCCTCCAAGGTAAGTTGTTACTCAGCAGAGTCAAACAAGAAAAACAGAAATTGGTTCTCAAGGGTGTTCGGGACCTTCTCTCCCTGGGTGCTATCCAGGAGGTTCCTCTCCTTCAGAGGGGCCTAAGTCATTATTCTTCCCTGTTTTTGGTTTCCAAACCAAATGGGAAGTTCCGTACGATTATAAACCTGAAACCCCTGGACAAATTTGTGGTTTACAAAAAATTCAAGATGGAAACTGTGAAGTCTGCAGTTCAGTTAATAAAGGAGGGAGCGGTGATGGCGACTATCGATCTTCGCGATGCATATTACCACATTCCCATCCATTCAAATTCCCAAAAATATTAGAGATTTGCCATCCAGTGGGGGTCCGGTACTTTCAGTTTGTCTGTCTCCCATTCGGCCTGTCATCTGCGCCAAAGTCTTAGCAGAGGTGGTTGCCCTTCTCAGGAAGGAGTCTATTCTAATTATCCCTTATCTAGACGACATACTGATAGCGGTGGACTCAGTTCCTCAGCTGGAACTTCATTTACAGAGAGCTATATTTGTTCTCCAGAAGTTGGGTTGGATCCTAAATCTAGACAAATCAGATCTTATTCCCAGTCAGAGGAAAAATTTCCTAGGTACCCTTTTGGATTCAAGGATTCAGACCTCCTTTCTTCCGGATTCCAAGGGTATTACTGCAGGCATTAGTCTCCAGGTTTCTAAGCCTCCATTCCTATACAATCAGGACAGCAATGTACACTCTGGGTCATATGACATCATGCATCCAATCAGTAGCGTGGGCTCAGTTTCACTCCAGGCCTCTACAAAAGTGGATCCTAACCATTTGGGACAAGTCTCAGAAAACTTTAGACAGAAGAGTGATAATTCCCACTCAAGTAAAAACCCATCTAAGAGGGTGGACGTTCAAGAAGAATTTAAAGAAGGGAGTAAGTTGGTTTCAGTCAAACCAGTTACTCATAACAACGGATGCCAGTACAGGAGGATGGGGTGCTCACTCATAGTCTCGAGTAGTTCAAGGGAAATGGGATCCTCAGACAGCAAGAAAATCGTCCAACTTCAGAGAGCTACTGGCAATATGGATGACACTCCAAGAGTTAGAGGAGATCAGCAAAAATCGCCATATCCTCATTTACTCGGACAACATGACTGCAGTGGCCTTTATAAGGCGTCAGGGAGGTCCAAGGTACACAGCTCTTCAGTCAATTTCGCATCAAATATTTCTTGGGCAGAAAACAAGGTGCTTTCTAACTCAGCAGTCCATCTCAAAGGGGTCTGGAACTTGGAGGTGGACTTCCTGAGCAGACACATATTAGACCCAGGGGAATGGTCTCTAGCTCCATGGGCATTCAGGATGATTACAGAGAGATAGTGGGTTCCTCAAATAGATCTGTTTGCAACCAAGAGAAATCACAAGGTGGATCTATTCTATTCCCTAAATCCAAGGGACTCTCCGCTAGCAGTAGATGCATTAGCTCAGGATTGGACATTCAGTATGGGATACACATTTCCTCCCCTGCCGCTAATATCTCGGGTCCTTCAGAAGCTGATGAACTATCATTGCATTCTAATCCTAGTAGCTCCATACTGGCCAAATAGGAGCTGGTTCTCTCTATTAAAGACTCTGGCTGTAGAGGATCCAATCTGTCTTCCTCTTTAAAAGGATCTGCTGTCCCAGGGACAATCCTTTTAATCGTCAGATCAAAAACCTCAGCTTGACAGCATGGAAATTGAAAAGTCCATTCTGCTAAAGAAAGGTTTCTCTGAAAAGGTAGTAAATACCCTTCTATCAAGCCATAAAGATACTACCTCTAGAATCTATACTAAAACCTGGAAGAAATTTATCTCTTGGTGTGGGGATTCTTTTTCTATCAACACTCCGGTGATTCCTAAAATTCTAGACTTCCTTCAGCAGGGATTTGATTTAGGTCTTTCTCCTAGTACCCTCAAAGTACAGGCTTCTGCTCTCAGTGCTCTCTATCATGTAAAATTGGCTGATAACATGTGGATTTCAAGGTTTATTAAAGCGTCCAGCAGTCTCAGACCTAATACTTTAAATATCTGTCCTCAGTGGAATTTAAAAACAGTTGTAGCGGCTATTCCTTTGGATACCTTTGAGTCTCTGGATTCTATTTCTGAAAAATTTTTGACTCTCAAAACTATATTTTAATCGCCATCACTACAGCTAGGAGAGTAGGTGAAATTCAGGCTCTTTCTATCCGAGAGCCTTATGTCAGAATTTTGGATGACAAAATCATTTTTAAGCTTGATCCTAACTTCCTCCCTAAAGTTGTCTCTACCTTTCATAGATCACAGGATATTGTGGTTCCATCCTTCTGTTCAGATCCAAAAAATGACTTAGAAAAATCATATAGTCTTTTGGATGTTAGAAGAGCTGTCCTCATCTACATTAAAAGAACTAGTCAGTGGAGGAAGGATGACAATCTGTTTATTCAGTTTGCTGGCCCTAATAGAGGCAAGAAAGCTTCTAGGAGTTCTATAGCCAGATGGATTAAGACCACAATTTCAGAGGCTTATGTGACCATAGGAAAAGCCCCTCCTAGACATTTGAAGGCCCATTCTACTAGAGCAATTTCCTCATCATGGGCAGAGAGAGCTGGAGCTTCTGTAGAACAGATTTGCAAAGCTGCCACTTGGAAAAACCTTCATACCTTTTCCAGACATTATAGAGTTCACATTTTGTCTTCTGAGGATATGACCTTTGGACATAAAGTTCTCAGTGCTGTAGTCCCTCCCTAAGTAAATTCTTTGATATTTCTCATGGGTGCTGTCGTGGAGACATGGGGGGAAATGGTGAATTATACTCACCGATAATTCCTTTTCTGGAAGTCTCCACGACAGCACCCATACATCCCACCCTTTGGTTTTTTATTATAGTGTTTTTTGGTGCACTTTTTTTCCTTTCCTTCTGTGTTCTTTATAAATACACTGGTGTGGACAGGAAGGGGTGGAGAATTTAACCTCTCAGTGTTTTTTCCTGTCCCAATCAGGAGGAGGAGATAATCTCATGGGTGCTGTCTCATGGGAGACTTCCAGAAAAGGAATTATCGGTGAGTATAATTCACCATTTCCCTGTTCTGCCCACCCACAATAGGCGGGGCAGAACGGGGAAACCAACGAGGACTGGCACCAGAGGTCCACTTACTCATCGGCGACAGCGGAGGCGACGAACGGTTGCGGTGATCGGCGGCGATGATGTGCAGCTGGCTCCCTGGATACTACGGAAGCCGGTGAGTTGCCTAGCAACATCTGGAGGACTACAGTTTGAGACCACTATACAGTAGTCTCTAAACTGTAGCCCTCCAGATGTTGCAAAACTACAACTCCTATCATGCCCACACAGCTGTTTGCTGTCTGGCCATGCTGGGAGTTGTAGTTTTGCAACATCTGGAGGGCCACAGTTTTGAGATCACTGTCCAGTGGTCTCTAAACTGTAGCTCTCCAGATGTCGCAAAACTACAAATCCCAGCATGCCCAAACAGCTGTCTCGGCATGCTGGGAGTTGTAGTTGCGTACCTCAAGCTGTTGCATAACTACATCTCTCAGCATGCCCTTCGGCAATCAGTACATGCAGGGAGTTGTAGTTTTGCTACAGCTGGAGGCACACTGGTTGGAAAATACTGAGTTAGGTAACAAAACCTATCTTTAGGTTTCCCAACCAGTGTGCCTCCAGCTGTTGCAAAAGTACAACTCCCAGCATGCACAGTCTGTCAGTACATGCTGGGAGTTGTAGTTTTGAAACTGCTGGAGGTTTGCCCCCCCCCCCCCCCCCCCCAATGTGAATGTACAGGGTTCATTCAGACGGGCAGGTTTACATTAAGTTTCATGCTTCAAGTTTGAGCTTCGGCAAATTTTTGGCCGCAGCGCAAACTTCTGGTGGGAAACTCACCGTAATCCGCCAGTGCGAATATACCCTAAAAACACTACACTTAACTACACTAACATTTAATAAAGGGTAAAACACTAAATATACACCCCCTTACACTATCCACCCAATAAAAATGAAAAACGTGTGGTATGGCAGGGTTTCCAAAACGGAGCCTACAACTGTTGCAAAACAACAACTCCCAGCATTTCTGGACAGCAACTGACTGCATGCTGGGAGTTTAGCACCCTGTTTGGGAATCACTGGCGTAGAATACCCCTATGTCCACCCCTATGCAATCCCTAATTTAGTCTTCAAATGCGCATTGCACTCTCTCACGTCAGAGCCCTGACGTATTTCAAGGAAACAGTTTAGGGCCACATATGGGGTATTTTCATACTCAGAAGAAATTGCACTACAAATTTTGGGGGCTTTTTCTCCTTTTACCCCTTATGAAAAGGTAAAGTTGGGGTCTACACCAGCCTGTTAGTGTAAAAAAAAATTACACTAACATGCTGGTGTTGCCCCATACGTTTTATTTTCACAAGCGGTAAAAGAAAAAAAAAAGACCCCCAAAATTTGTGACGCAGTTTCTCCTGAGTACGAAAATACCCCATATGTGGGCATTAAATGCTCTGCGGACGCACAACAAGGCTCAGGAGTGAGAGCGCACCATGTACATTTGAGGCCTAAATTGGTGATTTGCAAAGGGGTGGCTGATATTACAGCAGTTCTGACATAAACGCAAAAAAATTAATACCCACGTGTGACCCCATTTTGGAAGCTACACCCCTCACGGAATGTAACAAGGGGTATAGTGCGCCTTAACACCCCACAGGTGTTTGACGAATTTTCATTAAAGTGTGTGTATATATATATATATATATATATATATATATAAAAATAAAGTGCTGGCGCATACAATAAATAAACTAATAAATATGATAAAATACCTATTTATTTAGAGAGTGTAGGATAAATATATTACTTGCAGTAAGAGCTGATACAATACAATCATGTAGAATAAGAATGGCCAGATCAATCTGTGAATAAAAGGAATAAATATTTCATAAATAGGTAAAAAGGAACTGATTGTATATGTATATATTAGAATTGCTGAGTAGTGGGGGGACTCACCTAGTGTGCTATAATGTTTATTACAGTTCTCAGCTCAGTGAGTAAGGTTCCTTGTGCATCATTCCTTGTGAGTAATGATTGGCAAGTGTGGTTGCCTATGGTAACAGGAATAATGAGAGTTGGTTAACCTATACTTTCAATGAGGCCGTTAGAAGCAGTATCAATCTGTGATGAACAATATGTTCATACCCTTTTCTCCGCAATGATGGAAAATGTACTGTGGAGGGTTGCCTCTAGACACAATATGTACGTTGTATATAATTGAAAGCAATATGATCCTGTAAAAAAAGGGGGATACAGAAATAAGGCACAATGTAGTTCCATTATTTTTGCACTTATTTACTATGACCTGTAGAGGTGGAGAATACCTTTAGTAGTATCGTCCTTGCATACGGTAGAGTAGTATTTTCCGTGGTACCTGGAAGCTCGCGCGGTATATAATCCACATGTCTGGCTGTAAGAGTTCGGGGAGATAAGCGGAAGATGTCCCCGGCCGGTGGTGCTTCTACCGTATCTCTACCCGAGGTGATGAAGTTGATCAGCTGATATTTCCCAGTGACGTCACTACGGGGTTGTTTAAGGTCCAAAAAGCTATCTGACGCGTTTCGGAGACTTCCGGTCTCCTTCGTCTGAGATGGTTGAATGCTCCAGAGCCGTTCTATATATGTTGATCAACCGTTAACCCTTTGCAGACAGGTGAGGATTAAAGAATCCTTATTTCCTTTAATGTTCTCTATTGTTTTTGTCTTTCAGAAAGCCAAAAATCTCAAAGTCACTATTAAGTCCATGTGGGGTCCGGGTGTTGAGGTTAAAAATCCATTTAGCTTCTGCCTGGGACATTTGTTATATATAATTCCCCCCTTTCCAATTTTGGGTAATGATTTCTAGGCCAAAGAATTGAGTATTGATTGTAGTGAAATTATGTTTGGTTTTGAAATGATGTGACAGTGGGAGCCCCTCAAAGCCGTGTTTGATGTTATATAGGTGCTCTGCGATTCTTTGCTTCAGAAGTCTTTTAGTTCACCCAATATATATTTTCTTGCAAGGGCACCTTTATTCCATAAATGATCCCCTTTGATTTACAATGTATGTGTTCATTTATTTTCTTTTTATTCTCATAGTTTTGAATAGTGTGTATTGGGGTTGTTGCTGTCATATATTTGCATCCTGCACAATGAAAGTGATGATATAGCAGTTATTGTAGTTATTGGGTTTGTTTAACCTCTTAAGGACCCAGGACGTATGGGTACGTCCTGGGTCCCGATCCTACGATATAACGCGGGGTCACACGGTGACCCCACATCATATCGCGGCGGGCCCGGCGTCATAGTGAAGCCGGGACCCACCTCTAATAGCGCGCGGCACTTAACTTCTCCTGTGCTGTCCGATCGCCGAATGAATGCTTCAAGCCTGAGATCCAGGCTTGAGCATTCAATTGACGAAAACACTGATGATCCATTCCTATGGAGATGGATCAATTAGTGTAAAAGATCAGTTAATGCAATGTTATAGCCCCCTATAGGAGCTATAATATTGCATAAGAAAAGTGTAAAAAAATCATTAACCCTTTCAATTATCCCTTCCCCTAATAAAAGTTTGAATCACCCGGCGTTTCTAAGAATAAAAAAAACACAGTGTAAATAATAATAATAAAAATAAATATATGTGGTATCGCCGTGTGCGGAAATGTCCGAATTATAAAAATATACTGCTTTTTAAACCGCTCGTTTAATGGCGTACACGCAAAAAAATTCCAAAGACCAAAATAGCGCATTTTTTATCACTTTTTATACCACTAAAAAGTGATCAAAAAGTCTGATCAGAACAAAAATGGTATTGCTAGAAACTTCAGATGACAGCGCAAAAAATGAGCCCTCATAGCGCCCTGAACACAGAAAAAAAAAAAAGTTATAGGGGTCAGAAGATGACCATTTTAAACGTATACATTTTCCTGCATGTATTCATGATTTTTTTCTGAAGTGATACAAAATCAAACCTATATAAGTAGGGTATCATTTTAACCGTATGGACCTACAGAATAAAGATAAGGTATCATTTTTGCGTAAAAACGGAAGCCCCCAAAACTTACAAAATTGTGTTTTTTCATCAATTTTGTCGCACATCGATTTTCTTTTCCCGTTTCACCGTCGATTTTTGGGCAAAATGACTGTCATTACAAAGTAGAATTAGTGTTTCAAAAAATAAGCCATCATATAGAATTTTAGGTGAAAATTATGATTTTTTTAAATTAAGGAGGAAAAATTGAAAATGAAAAAATGGAAAAAGCCCGGGTCCTTAAGGGGTTAAGAGTTTTTATTGCTTGACGTTGTTTCACTGTAGGGGCTATGAGGTTACCTAGATTTTTAGCCTTTTTGAATACAAAAGAGGGTTTGAGGGGCAATCTATCACCTATGATCTTATCTTCCCGCAGTAAGCTCCAATGTTTTTTTTATTATACGTTTGACTAAATTGCTTTGGTTGGAGTAGGTGGTAATGACTGGTATATTGTATTGTTCCTGGGAGTCACTATGTTTTGTATCTTGTTTTTGTTCTCTTTAGGTTAATAAAGTGCATCTATTTACCGCCTTTATTTGTTGAGGAATTGTGTCCATTTTTTTATCATCATAGCCCCTATTCACAAATTTTTCCTTCAATAGGTTGGCTTCCTGTTCGTAGTCCTCTATCTTACTACAATTCCGTCGTAATCTAATAAATTGACTGCGAGGAATATTTTCAAGCCATATAGGCAAATGACAGACAGCTGTATTTGAGAATAAAACTGTTGCAGTCCGTCGGCTTGTGGTATGTCCTCGTTTGTATATATTTAGATCTAAAAAGTTTATAGACGTGGTGCTATACCCCGCTGTGAAATTTAAAAAATAATCATTTTTATTAATACAGTTTAAAAATGCTTTTAACCTCTTAAGGACATAGGACGTTCTCTAACGTCCCCGCTACCTGGGCTTTAATGCCCAAGGACGTTAGAGAACGTCCTGTTGTATTTCAGGTCTCTGCCGCTCGCCGGGCAGAGATCGGAAGCGGTTACTTCCTCCCGCCCTGCCCGGCCCCTTGAAGTCCGGAGAGGACGGGAGGAAGACCGGAGGACGCGGCGGGGGAGTGCTGGGGCCTGGCCCCGATACTTACCTCGTCCCTGAAGACCCGGATCCCAGCGATGAAGGCGACGGCGACAGGTGAGTTCCTCTTCAGCCGCGGTCGGGCCCTTTACAGCAATGCACGGCGCTGTAAAGCGACATGCATTGCTGTAATGGGACCCTGTATACTACAACTCCCAGCATGCCCAGACAGCCCTTGGCGTCTGGGCATGCTGGGAGTTGCAGTTTTGCAACATCTGGAGGTCCACAGTTTGGAGACAACTGTGCCCTTCCAGATGTTGCAAAACTACACATCCTCAGCATGCCCTTACTGTCCAGGCATGCTGGGAGTTGTAGTTCTGTAACATCTGGCCCTTCAGATGTTGCAGAACTACAACTCCCAGCAGGCCTGGACAGTTTTGGCATATTGGGAGTTGTAGTTTTGCAACATCTGGAAGGGCACAGATTGGGAACCACTGTATTAGTGGTCTGCAAACTGTAGTCCTCCAGATGTTGCAAAACTACAACTCCAAGCATGCTGGGAGTTGTAGTTCGGCAACATCTGGCTCTAAAGATGTTGCCGATCTTCTACTTCCAGCATGCCTGAGACTGTTTGGGAGTAGTGGTTTTGCAACAACTGAAGGCACACTGGTTGGGAAACATTGTATGTTTCCTAACTCAGTGTTTCCCAACCCGTGTGCCTCCAGCTTTTGCAAAACTATAACTACCAGCATGCACTGATAGACTGTGCATGCTGGGAGTTGTAGTTTTGCAACAGCTGGAGTTCCACCCCCCCCCCCCCCGTGAATGTACAGGGTACATTCACATGGGCAGGGGGCTTACAGTAAGTATCCGGCTGCAGGTTTGCGATGCAGCTAATTTTGCGCGGCAGCTCAAACTCGCAGCAGGAAACTCGCTGTAATCCCCCGCCCGTGTGACTGTACCCTAAAAACACTACACTACACTAACAAAAAATAAAATAAAAAGTAAAAAACACTACATATACACATATTCCTACACAGCCCCCCTCCCCAATAAAAATGAAAAACGTCTGGTACGCCACTGTTTCCAAAATGGAGCCTCCAGCTGTTGCAAAACAACAACTCCCAGTATTGCCGGACAGCCGTTGACTGTCCAAGCATGCTGGGAGTTTTGCAACAGCTGGAGGCACCCTGTTTGGGAATCACTGGCGTAGAATACCCCTATTTCCACCCCTATGCAAATCCCTAATTCAGGCCTCAAATGCACAAGTCGCTCTCACTGTGGAGCCCTGTCGTATTTCAAGGCCACAGTTTAGGGTCACATATGGGGTATCGCCGTACTCGGGAGAAATTGTGTTACAAATTTTGTTTTGTTTTTTCTCCTTTAACCCCTTATGAAAAGGTGAAGTTGGGGTCGCCAACAGCATGTTAGTGTAAAAAAATATATTTTTTACACTAACACGCTGGTGTTGTCCTATACTGTTCATTTTGACAAGAGGTAAAAGGGAAAAAAGCCCCCCAAAAATTTGTAATGCAACTTCTCCCGACTACGGAGATACCCGATATGTCGGCGCAAAGTGCTCTGGGGGCGCACAACAAGGCCCAGAAGGGAGAGTGCACCATGTACATTTGAGGTGATTTGCACAAGAGTCGCTGATTGTTACAGCGGTTTTGACAAACGCAAAAAAAGAAAAAAAAAACACATGACCCCATTTTGGAAGCTAAACCCCTCACGGAATGTAATGAGGGGTGCTGTGATAATTTACACCCCACTGGTGTCTGACAGATCTTTGGAAAAGTGGGCTGTGCAAATTAAAAATTTTGTACAGCCCACTGTTCCAAAGATCTGACAAACACCAGTGGGGGGGGTAAATGCTCACTGTACACCTTTTTACGTTCCTCAAGGGGTCTAGTTTCCAAAATGGTATGCCATGTTAGGGTTATTTTGCTGTCCTGGCACCATAGGGGCTTCCTAAATGCAACATGCCCCCCGAGCAAAATTTGCTCTCCAAAAGCCAAATATGACTCCTTCTCTTCTGAGCATTGTAGTTCGCCCGTAGTGCACTTCAGGTCCACTTATGGGGTACCTTCATACTCAGAAGAGATGGGGTTACAAATTTTGGGGGGTCTTTTCTGCTATTAACCCTTGCAAAAATGTGAAATTTGGGGGAACACACATTTTAGTGATTTTTTTTTTTTTTTTACATATGCAAAAGTCGTGAAACCCCTGTGGGGTATTAAGGCTCACTTTATTCCTTGTTACATTCCTCAAGGGGTCTAGTTTCCAAAATGGTATGCCATGTGGTTTTTTTTGCTGTTCGGGCACCATAGGGGCTTCCTAAATGCGACATGCCCCCGACCAAAATTTGCTCTCAAAAAGCCAAATATGACTCCTTCTCTTCTGAGCATTGTAGTTCGCCCGTAGTGCACTTCAGGTCAACTTATGGGGTACCTCCATACTCAGAAGAGATGGGGTTACTAATTTTGGGGGGTATTTTCTGTTATTAACCCTTGCAAAAATGTGAAATTTGGGGGGAAACACACATTTTAGTGAAAAAATATATATATATTTTTTTACATATGCAAAAGTCGTGGGGTATTAAGGTTCACTTTACACCTTGTTACGTTCCCCAAGGGGTCTAGTTTCCAAAATGGTATGCCATGTGGGGATTTTTTGCTGTTCTGGTAGCATAGGGGCTTCCTAAATGCAACATGCCCCCCCAAAACCATTTCAGAAAAACGTACGCTCCAAAATCCCCTTGTCGCTCCTTCGCTTCTGAGCCCTCTACTGCGCCCGCCGAACACTTTACATAGACATATGAGGTATGTGCTTACTCGAGAGAAATTGGGCTACAAATATAAGTATACATTTTCTCTTTCTACCCCTTGTAAAAATTAAAAAAATTGGGTCTACAAGAACATGCGAGTGTAAAAAATGAAGATTGTGAATTTTCTCCTTCACTTTGCTGCTATTCCTGTAAAACACCTAAAGGGTTAAAACGCTGACTGAATGTCATTTTGAATACTTTGGGGGTGCAGTTTTTATAATGGGGTCATATGTGGGGTATTTCTAATATGAAGACCCTTCAAATCCACTTCAGACCTGAACTGGTCCCTGAAAAATAGTGAGTTTGAAAATTTTGTGAAAAATTGGAAAATTGCTGCTGAACTTTGAAGCCCTCTGGTGTCTTCCAAAAGTAAAATCACGTAAATTTTATGATGCAAACATAAAGTAGACATATTGTATGTGTGAATAAAATGTTTTTTTATTTGGAATATCCATTTTCCTTACAAGCAGAGAGCTTCAAAGTTAGAAAAATGCTAAATTTTCAATTTTTTCATCAAATTTTTGAATTTTTCATTAAGAAACGATGCAAGTATCGACAAAATTTTACCAATAACATAAAGTAGAATATGTCACGAAAAATCAATCTCGGAATCGGAATGATAGGTAAAAGCATCCCAGAGTTATTAATGTTTAAAGTGACAGTGGTCAGATGTGCAAAAAACGCTCCGGTCCTAAGGTGTAAAATGGCCTGGTCGTTAAGGGGTTAAAAGCTCTTCTCCTCTGCTCCATATAAAAACCACGTCATTTATAAAATGCTTCCAGAGGACCAAATTCGCACCCAGCTGATTCTGGGGGTGTATGGTTACTACCTCGCAACACCCCACATATAGATTAGAATAGCTGGGTGCGAATTTGGTCCCCATCGCCGTGCCCCAGCTCTGAACATAAAAATCCTCCTCATAATTAAAATAATTGTGTTCTAGAATAAATGAAATACAATCCCCTATAAAATTGACTTGTTCTTCAGTAAGAGAATCTTCTGTTTGTAAAAAGCTTTCTGCTGCTTCTCTCCCTTTCTGATGCTGGATTACCGTATATAATGATGACAGATCCAGGGTGCCCAGGATATAGTGTGGCTTCCACTCTACTGTGCCCAAAATTTCCAAAATATGTGTGGTGTCCTTCAAGTAGGCTGGGATTTTAACCACACTTTTCTGTAGATAGGTGTCCACATAGTGAGACAGGTTGATACCAGAGACTATGGGTCTCCCAGGTGGATTCTTTTCATCTTTTTGGATTTTGGGTATATGGTAAAATACCGGTATTTTGGGATTTTCTACCATCAGATAATCTACATCCTTTTTATTTAAATATCCTCTTTCCAGACCTTTTGATAGAAGTGATCTAAGTTCTTTTTTGTATATTTCAGTTGGATTGTTTTTTAGTTTTTTATATGTCTGAGTGTCCCCCAGCAGTCGGGTACACTCGTTGTGGTATTGGGTGTAATCTAGTACTATTATACCCCCCCCCCCCCCTTTATCTGCTGGACGTAAAATTATATTTTTATTATCTTGTAAATTTCTTATTGCTGTTTCTTACCGACTTAGGTTTCTAGGCAAATATTTATTTTTAGTGATTTTGCGCACATCTTTAGTCACCATCATTTTGAAAGTGTGAAGAAGAAACAGCAATCAGAAATTTACAAGATAATAAAAATATAATTTTACGTAATTTTAGTAGGCCACTGGATATGTGAAATTGCTACATGATGATGTGTTTCCCTCTTTATGCACTGAAGCTGGCACGTTCCCTGAGTTTTTCCAGCAAGATGGTGCACCCCCACATTATGGGTGTCAGGTCCGAGCATTCCTAGATGAACAGTTTCCTGGAAAGTGGATTGGTAATCGTGGGCCAGTGGAATGGCCCCGAAGGTCTCCCGATCTGACCCCCTTACACTTTTATCTTTGTGGTCCTCTGAAGGCAATTGTCTATGCTGTGAAGATACGAGATGTGCAGCACCTGAAACTATGGATACTGGAAGCCTGTGCTAGCATTTCTCCTGAGGTGTTGCTATCAGTGTGTGAAGAGTCTGAGAAGAGGATTGCATTGACAATCCAACACAATGGGCATCATTGTTTTTCTTGTGAAATTCCCAATAAGTTTGATGTGTCACATGACCCTCTTCCTATTGAAAAAACTAAAGTTGGATTCAAAATGGCCGCCATGGTCACCACCAATCTTGAAAAGTTTCCCCCCTCACATATACTAATGTGCCACAAACAGGAAGTTAATATCACCAACCATTCCTATTTTATTAAGGTGTATCCATATAAATGGCCCACTCTGTATATATTTGTGATCACTGCTAAAGGGGTACGCCCCCTCCCATAGACTTGCCTTGCGGGGGCAGGGTGGGGCGTGACATCACATGTAGCGATGAGCGGCATATGCCATATTAAAATTTGCAATATTTCGCAAATATATGGACGAATGTTCGTCCTATGCTCGCAAAATTCGCATATTCAATATAGTTGCGGTTATTTTTGTGTGTGTGCATATGGATAACTACCTATCTATATTATCTATTTATATTATCTATCTATCTCCTAATATTCTTTAGTGAGGATATTCGCAAATATGAGTTTATTCGCAGATATTCGCCTACTCTCATATTTGCGAATATTCGCTCTCCAGTCAAACACAGTAAATAGTATAGGAGCCTTCTTTAGACCACAAGCTGTAATCAGGGAGGGATGAGATCACTGTCATGTGTTCTGTGAAAAAAATACACGTATCCGTAATTGCGAATATATAGTGCTATATTTGCCACATTCGTGAATATATGCATATATGCGAATATGCGAAATTCACAATAAATATTCGAATTGCAAATATTAGCGCTCAACATTAGTCACATGGGGCGGAGTCGTGACGCATAATATTCCAGCTCCGTAGTCATGACCCGGCAGAATCAGAGGCGGCTGCACTGCGTGCAGCTCCCGCAGGTGGATGCTGCGTGCGAGATAGTGGGGGTCCCCAGCAGCGGGACCCCCCGATCAGACATCTTATCCCCTATCCTTTGGATAGGGGATAAGATGTCTTAAGGCCTGAATAGCCCTTTAAATAAACATAATAAAGTTTAGTTCAAACATCTGAATGTTTTTTTTATGAAGCTAACTACTGTGTTCATCCAGACTCTAACATCATCCTTTTCTCAAACAAAAATACATGTTTTTTTTTATTTTTTGATGTTGAACAATGTGTGCCTATACTTCTGCCTGACTCCTATATAAAAGGGAAGCATACACAAAAAAGCAAAACAGCAGGGAAATGTAGCATCATGAGGTTGCTCAATATATATAAGGCTACGTTCACACTATAGAATATACAAGCAGAGAAATTAAGTTTGGAAATTCCAATGGGGAAGCCTTCTATTGTCTTTAGTAGGATTCTGCTACACTGTTCACATTGCAGACTTCAAATTCTGGACTCCTCAGAAAGAAGTATCGTGTTCATACTTTCCTGAGTCCCCCCACCCCACCCGAATGTTGGCGATCGCTGGGTGATTCTGGGTCAATCGGGTCTCCGGAGACCTGATTGGGGCTGTCTGAGACAGCCCCTATAACCCTTACCCAGAAGGAGTGAAGTGGCACTGGTGCCACCTCACGATCGCCCTGATTCATCGGCCGTTGGAGAATAGTAGCAAGAGACCCCTCCAAAATTTGAAACCCCATTTCTTCTAAGTAAGCAAATACCCCATATGTGGATGTAAAGTGTTCTGCGGGCGCACTACAATGCGCAGAAGATAAGGAGCAAAATGTGTTTTTTGGAGAGAGAATTCAGATGTAATTGAAGGCAGTGTGCGTTTACAAAACCCCATGCCGCCAGAGCAGTGAACCCCCCCACGTGACCCCATTTTGGAAAACTACACCCCTCATGGAATGTAATAAGGGATGCAGTGAGCATTTACACCCCACAGGTGTCTGACCATGGGTGCTTTGTAAACGCACATGGCCCGCAACTTCAATTCCAGCCAAATTCTCTCTCCAAAAGCCCAATAGCACTCCTTCTGTCCTGAGACCTGTAGTGCGCCAGCAGAGCACTTTTTGTCCACATATGAAAAATTTCCATACACAAGAGAAAGTAGGCTTCAAATTTTGGGTGCCTTTTTATCCCTTTACCCCATGTGAAAATGAAAAATTTGGGGGCAACACCAGCATTTTAGTGTTAAAAATCTAATTTTTCATTTTCACATCCAAATTTAACTAAAATTTGTCAAACACCTGTGGGGTGTTAAGGTTCACTGTACCCCTAGTTACATTCCTTGATGGATGTAGTTTCCCAAATAGTGTGCCATTTGCTTTGTTTTTTTGTTTTTTATTCTTGTTTTTGTTTTAGCTGTTCTGGCACCTTGCAGATTTTCATAATGTAACATGCCCCCCAAAACCATTCTCTTTCCAAAAGTAAAATTTTGCTCCTTTCATTCTGAACATTGTAGTGCGCCCGCAGAACTCTTTACGTCCACATATGAGGTATTTCCATACTCAGAAGGAATGGGGTTTTATATTTTGGAGGGCATTTTCTCCTGTTTCCCCTTGTAAACTTAAAA
Organism: Hyla sarda; assembly: GCF_029499605.1. Classification (NCBI taxonomy): domain Eukaryota; kingdom Metazoa; phylum Chordata; class Amphibia; order Anura; family Hylidae; genus Hyla; species Hyla sarda. Next base: position 326,868,338 of record NC_079189.1, read on the forward strand.
ATTTGGGGTAGAACCAACATTTCAGTGTTAAAAATCAAAATTTTCATTTTCACGTCCAACTTCAACGCAAAACTGTCAAAAACCTGTGAGGTGTTAAGGCTTACTATACCACCTGTTACGTTTCTTGAGGGGTGTATTTTCTAAATAGTGTGCCATAGAGAGGTTTTCTTGCTGTTCTGGTACCATGGGGGCTTCCTAAATGCAACATGGCCCCCAAAAACCATGACAGCATAATTTGCTCTCCAAAATCCCACAGTTGCTCTTTCCCTCTTGAGCCATGTTGTGAGCCTGAGGAGCACCTTTTTGTCAATATAGAAGGTATTTCCATACGCAAGAGAAATTTGGTTACAAAATTTGGGGGGCTTTTTCTCCTTATTCCACTTGTAAAAACTACAAGAACATGTTAGTGTAAAAAGTGCAGATTTTGATTTTTCTCCTCCACTTTGCTGCTATTCTTGAGAAACACCTAAAGGGTAAACAAACTTTCTGAATGTCATTTTGAATACTTTGAGGGGTGCAGTTTTTATAATAGGATAATTTATGGGGTATTTCTCACAAAAAGGCCCCTCAAATCCAATTCAAACTTAACTGGTCCCTGAAAAATTCTGACTTTGAATTTTATGTGAAAATTTAGAAATTGCTGCTATACTTTGAAGCCCTTTAATGTCTTCAAAAAGTAAAAACATGTCAACTATATGATACCAACATAAAATAAACATATTTTATATGTGAATCAATATACACTGCTCAAAAAAGTAAAGGGAACACTTAAACAACACAATGTAACTCCATGTCAATCACACTTCTGTGAATTCACACTGTCCACTCAGGAAGCAACACTGATTGACAATCAATTTCACATGCTGTTGTGCAAATGGAACAGACAACAGGTGGAGTGGTTCTGCAGTTGGTAACCACAGACCACTTCTCAGTTCCTATGCTTCCTGGCTGATGTTTTGGTCATTTTTGAATGCTAGCGGTGCTTTCACTCTAGTGGTAGCACGAGACAGAGTCTACAACCCACACAAGTGGCTCAGGTAGTGCTGCTCATCCAGGATGGCACATCAATGCGAGCTGTGGCAAGAAGGTTTGCTGTGTCTTTCAGCGTAGGGTCCAGAGCTCTACAAAATGACACCAGCAGGCCACAAATGAAAATGTGTCCACTCAAACGGTCAGAAACAGACTCCATGAGGGTGGTATGTGGGCCCGACGTCCACAGGTGGGGGTTGTGCTTACAGCCCAACACCATGCAAGACGTTTGGCATTTGCCAGAGAACACCAAAATTGGCAAATATGCCACTGCGCTCTGAGCTCTTCACAGATGAAAGCAGGTTCACACTAAGCACATGCGACAGAGTCTGGAGACCCAGTGGAGAATTTTTCTGCTGCCTGCAACATCATCCAGCATGATCGGTTTTGCGGTGGGTCAGTAATGGTGTGGGGTGGCATTTCTTTGGAGGGCCACACAGCCCTCCATGTGCTTTCCAGAGGTAGCCTGACTGCCATTAGGGACCAAGAGGAGATCCTCAGACCCGCTGTGAGACCATATGCTGGTGCAGTTGGCCCTGGGTTCCTCCTAATGCAAGACAATGCTAGACCTCATGTGGCTGGAGTGTGTCAGCATTTCCTGCAAGAGGAAGGCATTGATGTTAATTTTCACAAAGAAATGATGCAAGTATCGACAAAAATTTACCACAACATAAAGTACAAAAAAACAGTTGCAGAATCAGAATGATTAGTAAAAGCTTCCCAGAGTTATTAATCCATAAAGTGACAGTGGCCAGATTTGCAAAAAAGGGCTGAGTCCTTAACCCCTTAAGGACCCAGCCATTTTACACCTCAGGACCCGGCCATTTTTTGCACATCTGACCACTGTCACTTTAAACATTAATAACTCTGGAATGCTTTTAGTTATCATTCTGATTCCGAGATTGTTTTTTCGTGACATATTCTACTTTAACATAGTGGTAAAATTTTATGGTAACTTGCATACTTTCTTGGTGAAAAATCTCAAAATTTGATGAAAAATTTGAAAATTTAGCATTTTTCTAACTTTGAAGCTCTCTGCTTGTAAGGAAAATGGATATTCCAAATATTTTTTTTTTTTTATTCACATATACAATATGTCTACTTTATGTTTTCATCATAAAATTTACGTGTTTTTACTTTTGGAAGACACCAGAGGGCTTCAAAGTTCAGCAGCAATTTTCCAATTTTTCACAAAATTTCCAAAGTCACAATTTTTCAGGGACCAATTCAGGTTTGAAGTGGATTTGAAGGGTCTTCATCTTAGAAATGCCCCACAAATGACCCCATTATAAAAACTACACCCACCAAAGTATTCAAAATGACATTCAGTCAGCATTTTAACCCTTTAGGTGTTTCACAGGAATAGCAGCAAAGTGAAGGAGAAAATTCACAATCTTCATTTTTTACACTCGCATGTTCTTGTAGACCCAATTTTTGAATTTTTACAAGGGGTAAAAGGAGAAAATGTATACTTGTATTTGTAGCCCAATTTCTCTCGAGTAAGCACATACCTCAAATGTCTATGTTAAGTGTTCGGCGGGCGCAGTAGAGGGCTCTGAAGCGAAGGAGCGACAAGGGGATTTTGGAGAGTACGTTTTTCTGAAATGGTTTTTGTGGGGCATATTGCATTTAGGAAGCCCCTATGGTGCCAGAACAACAAAATAACCCCACATGCCATACCATTTTGGAAACTTGACCCCTTAAGGAACGTAACAAGGAATTGAGTGAGCCTTAATACCCCACAGGGGTTTCACGACTTTTCCATATGTAATTTTTTTTTTTTTTTCACTAAAATGTGTGTTTCCCCCCAAATTTCACATTTTTGCAAGGGTTAATAGCAGTAAATACCCCACAAAATTTGTAACCCCATCTCTTCTGAGTATGGAGGTACCCCATAAGTTCCCCTTAAGGGCACTACGGGCGAACTACAATGCTCAGAAGAGAAGGAGTAATATTTGGCTTTTTGAGAGCAAATTTTGCTTGGGGGGCATGTCGCATTTAGGAAGCCCCTATGGTGCCAGAACAACAAAATAACCCCACATGGCATACCATTTTGGAAACTAGACCCCTTGAGGAACGTAACAAGGAATTAAGTGAGCCTTAATACCCCACAGGGGTTTCACGACTTTTCCATATGTAAATTTTTTTTATTTATTTTTTCACTAAAATGTGCATTTCCCCCCAAATTTCACATTTTTGCATGGGTTAATAGCAGAAAATACCCCCCAAAATTTGTAACCCCATCTCTTCTGAGTATGGAGGTACCCCATAAGTTCCCAATAAGTGCACTACGGGCGAACTACAATGCTCAGAAGAGAAGGAGTAATATTTGGCTTTTTGAGAGCAAATTTTGCTAGGGGGGCATGTCGCATTTAGGAAGCCCCTATGGTGCCAGAACAACAAAATAACCCCACATGGCATACCATTTTGGAAACTAGACCCCTTGAGGAACGTAACAAGGAATTAAGTGAGCCTTAATACCCCACAGGGGTTTCACGACTTTTCCATATGTAAATTTTTTTTATTTTTTTTTTCACTAAAATGTGTGTTTCCCCCCAAATTTCACATTTTTGCAAGGGTTAATAGCAGAAAATACCCCCCAAAATTTGTAACCCCATCTCTTCTGAGTATGGAGGTACCCCATAAGTGGACGTCAAGTGCACTGCAGGAGTGCCACAATGCTCAGAAGAGAAGGAGTCACATTTGCAAACTTTGCTGAAATGGGGGGGGGGACATGTCGCATTTGGGAAGCCCCTATGGTGCCAGGACAGCAAAAAAAAAAACACATGGCATCACATTTTGGAAACTAGACTCCTTGAGGAACGTAACTAGGGGTAAAGTAAGCCTTAATACCCCACAGGGGTTTCACGACTTTTGCATATGTAAAATAAAAAAATAAAAATGTGGGTTTTCCCCCAAATTTTAAATTTTTACAAGGGTTAATAGCAGAAAAGACACCCCAAAATTTGTAATTACATTTCTTTGGAATAAGGACATACCTTAATTTTTTATGATTTTTGCTCCGCGGGTGCACACCAGGTCTTGGAGTGGGAAGTCAGTCAGGGGCCTTGAGCTTATTATAGCAGCCAGGATGTGGGATCCCCCCTCAAGGAGCATTAATGGGGGGGAGCACTGAGCCCTAAAATAGGGGAACACTATGGGGGACAATGGGCCGTAACTGGGGTAGACAGGTGGGGTACAGAGGCCCGTAATATGGAGTACAGTGGGCCAGAAAACTATAAATCATAAAATAATAAAACGGGATATGTTCCCAGAATGATGACCCAGAGCATAGCCAAAACTAAAAAAAAATATGCCCACCCCAAACCCTATGCTCTGAGTCATCATTCTGGGAATGTGATGTGTGTGGCCGTCCCTAACCTGTTGCCTCAAATGCGCACCCCGCTCAGGTGGAGAGAGAGCGCTGCGCATTTGAGGCAACATAAAAAGTCCCCGATGATAGTGACTCAGTGACCTATGACCCATTTTTGAAAAAATACCCCCAGAGGTCTTCTCAGGTTTTTTTTTTTTTTTTTTTTTCAGTTTTTTTGGGGCAATTTAGTGATTTATGGGGGTTATATTTTGAAATGTACTCTGGACTTGGTACATTGGTCAAATTATGGAAAATTAAAATGAAAAGGGAAAATTTAGGGCTCCATGGAAGTGTGATACTCCCTGAAGCAGCCTATGCAGAGGCCCGGATTATCTGGGCAAGTGTCACATTGGTACCTGGTGTCCCTCCGAATCCCCCTCCTGTAACACACTCTGCATTTTTTCTGGGATCGCCCCTTCTTTCCACTGTGGGGGATCTCACCTGGAAAGTGTTGGCCTGGGACGATCCTGGCGCCTATAACTCCAGACCCTTGGGAAGTCCGGCCTGCTCTTTCCCGGTCAGCAAAGATCAGGAACCTTAGGACTTCTTCTTGGTACTGAAGGAATGTCCCCGTGTTGCCAGCGTACTGGGATAGTACAAAAGCGTTGTACATGGCAACCTGTACCAAGTTGACCGCAACTTTTTTGTACCATGCCCGTGTTTTCCGCATGGCGTTATATGGCTTGAGGACTTGATCAGAGAGATCAACTCCCCCCATATACCGATTGTAGTCCAGAATACAATCGGGCTTGAGGACCGGTCCCGCGGTACCTCGCACAGGGACAGGGGTGCTGCCATTCCCATGAATAGTGGTGAGTATAAGGACATCCCTCTTATCCTTATACCTGACCAACAACAGGTTATCATGGGTCAGGGCACGGGACTCACCCTTGGGGATAGGCGTCTTAACAAAATTTAGAGGGAGGCCTCTCTGGTTCCTCCGCACGGTCCCATAAGCGGACGTGGATCTGGCGGAAAGGGATTTGAACAGAGGGATGCTGGTATAAAAGTTGTCCACGTATACGTGGAAACCCTTATCCAGCAATGGGTGCATAAGGTCCCAAACGATTTTCCCGCTAACACCCAGAGTGGGGGAACAATCTGGGGGTTCAATACGGGAATCTCGTCCCTCATATACTCTAAACCTGCATTTATAGAGCTTCACGCCATACCGCGCCCGCTTTGAGGGAATATACTGGCGGAAGATGAGTCTCCCCTTAAAACTGATGAGAGCTACCGAGAGGTCCCTGAGCGGTACGTAGGCCTCCAAAAATTTGGCCCCAAAGTGATCGATGACCGGCCTCACTTTGTAAAGCCGGTCATGGGCGGGATCACCTCGGGGCGGACATGCCTCATTATCTGCATAATGCAGGCATTTCCGAATCGCCTCGTACCGCTTCCGTGTCATCGCCATACTGTAAAGCGGGGTCTGGTAGAGGACGTCCCCGCTCCAGTAATGACGGACACTTGGTTTTTTGTCCAGGCCCATATGCAGCGTGAGGCCCCAAAATGTCTTCATTTCCGCTGCATCAATGGCGCGCCATTCATTGGACCTGGCCAAAAAGGAATCGGGGTGGTGGGCAATGAACTGCTGGGCGTACAAGTTCGTTTGCTCCACCATTAGATTGACCAGGCTGTCACTGAAAAAAAACTTTAAAAAGTCCAGATCAGTGAACCCAGCCGTGTCAATCCGGATTCCTGAGTCGCCAACATACTCAGGAATCCGTGGCTGATAATCCTCTGGGGTGCCCCAGACAGGGTCAGCGGAAGGGGGCTCCGCTGCACTTGTCTGGGGGGCCGGACTCCTATTACGAGCGGCATTGCCACTCGTACTAGTGTCGGCCACTGGGTCACTCTCATGGGGGGTGCGTGGCCTCGCCTGGCGGCGTCTCCGCCGCCGTACAGGGGACTCATCATCACTACTTGATGATGAGGAGGGCGATGAAGAACACAAAAAAGTTGGATCTTCATCGTCCTCACTGGCAGATTCGGAGTCGGAGGCTAAAAAAGCGTAAGCCTCCGCTACCGAAAATGCCCGGCGGGCCATCGCCTTTTTTCTACGTTGGCGGGAGGGAGGGGGTGTGTGCGGGGGTGGGGAGGGGAAGTATTTACTGTGTGGTGCTTGGTGTAAAAAGTGTAATAACAGTAATATAAAAAAAAAGCTGTGGCCAAAAAAAAAAAAAATGGGGTGGCGCACGAAGCTCCCTGAACCCCTAATAGGACCCGGGGTAAGGGATCAGACCCTAATAGGACCCTGGGGGACCTATTAGGGGGTCAGGGGGGGGAGTTTGTTAAATAAAAAAAAAAAAGCTGCGGCCAAAATAAAAAAGGGGGTGGCACACGCAGCTCCCTGAACCCCTAATAGGACCCGGGGTCCGGGATCAGACCCTAATAGGACCCTTGGGGACCTATTAGGGGGTCAGGGGGAGGGGGGGGGGGTTCTTTTTTTTTTACTTTTTTTTAACTTTTTTTAAACTTTTATTACACTTTATTAATTATTTGCTCCTACCTGTCCCTGCACTCAGCTTTCCCTATTCTACGGCTCCTGAGGGGCTCCGGAGCTCTGAGGGGGGATCAACGGTCCTCTTCCTGCTGCTGTACCCGCTGACTGAACGAAAACAGCGGGTCCAGCAGCGGGAAGGGACCATTAACCCCTCCTCTGCTGCGCTGCTATTGGCCGGACGATCGCCGGCCAATAGCAGCGTTGCTGGGGCGGTGACAGTATTGTCACCGCTCCCCAGCAACTGCAGGTGATTGGCGGTGTAATTGTACACCGCCGATCACCATTTATTTCCAGGTCATCGGGTCACAAGTGACCCGAATCGCCGAAGATCGCTTGCGTGATTTCGCAAGCGATCTCCGGCGATCGCCGACATGCGGGGGTCCCGGGACCCCCCTCGGCATTTGCACGGCATGCCTGCTGAAGGATATCAGCAGACATGCCGTTCCGATCTCTGCCCGGTGCACGGCAGGGATCGGAAATCGCCAGGACGTACGGGGACGTCCTGGGTCCTTAAAGCCCAGGGTGCGATGACGTCCCCGTACGTCCTGGGTCCTTAAGAGGTTAAAGATAAACAAATATTTTTAAAATAAAAGTACCAGAAAGTTAAAAAAATTTGTAAATCACTTTTTTATTTAAAAATCTTAAAGGTGTACTCTGGTGGTTAAGATTTTTGGCTATATTGCATCTTCTTTTAATGTTCATGTTTTTTGCAATTGACATGTATTTTTTTTTTTTTTTTTACATTAACGTTTTATTAAAAGTACAAAGTCCAAGTAAATTACAAAAACACCATCAATAAACAGGCATCGTAGGAAACGCGGTTGTCGATAGGGTACACACATATGATGCGTACCATCACTATATAAATTCAGGTATTCAGTAACAAGACAGGATGTTGAATACATTAAAGTGAATAGTTAAAGACATGACAATTCAAACATCAACTAGTCAACTCAAGGTACATGGTCCAAGCTTCTATGTGATCAGGGTAGGTACAATCAACAACAATGTGGTTGGTGTAAGCAGCATATGGGAAGAAGAGGAGATGAGGACAGAAAGAAGGAGGAAGAAGAGACAGGAAGGGGTTCCAAAGGGACAGAAGGGAATGGGAACGAGGAAGACTACTAGGTTCGTAAGAAAGAGGTTGTTAGACTTACCCAGCGGGTCAGGAGGGCTTCAGAACAACATGGCAAAGCAATGAGGCATGGTGGCTATTTGTGAAAAATGGGCTGTTTAGGTAGAGGGAGCACCGGAAACTGGGCGTGCTGTAGGGCTTGGGGGACATATGTTTCCGAGTGAAAGATGCATGGACGTATAGTCCCTAGAGGATGTAAAATGTGTCCAAGGGTGCCAGACGGTGTTGTATTTGTCTATCTGATTTTTGGAGTCGGCTAGCAATTCTTCCATCCTGTGTAGATGGGAGGATTCTTGGAGCCAAGAGGTAATGGATGGGGGAAGTTGTGATTTCCAAAGTCTTGGAATTACCGTTCTGGCCGCAAGCAACAGAAACGATATTAGTTTGGCCGTGTGCTTGGGAATGTGAGCAGGAAGGATGGTGAGTAGGATGACTTCTGGCGTGGGGGGGAGCTGGGTCAATGTGATACGATGTATTATATCTATAACTTGAGTCCAGTATGTAGATAAGTGGGGGCAGGTCAGCCAAACATGAAGCATAGTGCCACCTACACCTCCACATCTCCAGCACGTATCTGGAAAATCGGGATAGAATTTGGCGAGTAAGGATGGCACTCTGTACCATCTCGTTAGAACTTTATAGTTGATTTCTTGTGCTTTACAAGAGATGGAGGTGTGGTGGCACCGATTCAGAGCCCTGGTCCAGTCCTCCTCCGCGAACCGATGTCCTATTTCTTTTTCCCAGCCTAACCGGAATGGGAGCGGATCGGTTGTAAATTCACGTATGAGGAGAGAGTAAAGGACACTGATTTTATGGTTGATTTTATGCGAGGAAACACAGAGGTTTTCAAAGTTGGTGAGTGGACGATGAAGTGATAGCTTCCTTTTGTTAGACAGGTAAAAGTGACTGAGTTGTGCGTATTGAAAGAGTAAGTGGGTAGTCACCTCGGTCTCCTGTAAGAGATCAGGTAGGCTCTTCAACGATGTCTGAGATGTTAATTTGGAAAAACAAGTGCCATCTCCCCTTTGGAAGGTGAGGAAGGGGCTCGTGGATAAGGCCGGGGGAAAAGCCGGGTTGTCAAACAACGGGGTAAGGGGGCCGTCTGGGGAGAAGAGCGAAAGATGACTAAGATATGTATTGCGAGTGCGAATGATTGAGTTAAGGACAGCCGGGAGACTGGCCACATCTTTAGTGGAAGAGATGTATTGCGGGAGCCAAAGTAAGAATTTGGGGTTTTGATTCAATATAGTACCCTCAAATTGTACCCATTGTTTGTCTGTATAATGGTGAAAGCAATCTAGTACGCGGGAGAGGACTGCAGCCAGGTAATATGAGAGAGGGTCAGGCATCGCCAAACCCCCCTCTCTTTTCCTTCTAATCAATATGGTGCGGGCCAGTCTAGACGGTTTGTGCATCCATACAAATCCAGAGCTGAGAGCAGAGAGTTCCCTGAAATAGGATCTGGGTATTAGGCAGGGAATACAGGAGAAAAGATATAAGAGACGAGGTAGCATATTCATTTTCAGGATATTTACCCTCCCCAGCCAAGAAAAGTCTCTCCGCTCCCATCTGGACAAGTCGGATTTGAGAGAGTGTAAGAGTGGTGGGAAGTTGATGCAAAAGGTTTCAGACGGGTCAGCGGGAACATGGACACCTAAGTATTTAATTGATTTAGCCTGCCATCGGAAGGGATAACATTCCTGCAACTGTTGTAGGGTGTGGGCAGGGAGTGTGATGTTTAAAGCTTCACATTTGGAAGTATTGAGTTTGTAATTGCTATAGTTAGAGAACTGGCGTATTGTGGACAATAGGGAAGGTAAGGTAGTTAAAGGGGAGGAAAGAAATAACAGCAGATCATCTGCGAAGGCCGAACATTTGTAATGGCCCGGGGAGACATTCAGACCCTTAATGTCCTCATTATTGCGAATGGCAACCAGAAGATGTTCCATACACAGGACATATAATAAAGGGGATAACGGGCATCCCTGTCGGGTGCCATTACAAATATTGAACGGGGTCGACAATTGGCCATTTATTCTTATCTGAGCCTGTGGGTGGAAATATAACGCCTGTATACGGGCCAGCATACGGGAACCTATACCAATTTGAGCCAGCGATGCATATAAGAAGTCCCAGTCCACCCGGTCAAAAGCCTTTTCTGCATCTAACGACAGCAGAAATAGAGGGACTTTATTTTGTCTAGCGTAAGAAACTACAGAAAAGGTCCGGAGTGTATTATCCCTCGCCTCTCTGCCGCTCACAAAGCCTACTTGATCCGGGTGTACTAGGGACGGCACATGCGTCGCCAATCTGTTAGCAATCAGTTTAGCAAACAGTTTTGCATCTGTGTTAATTAAAGATATAGGTCGGTAGCTCTGGCATAGTAGCGGGTCTTTACCCTCTTTTGGGATTACAGTTACAAAGGCTCGCAGAAAGGAACTGGGTGGGGGGGAGGAATCAGATATATTGTTGAATGCACTGAGTAATGGACCTGATAATTCCTCTCTAAGTGATCTGTAAAATTTTGCCGTATAGCCGTCCGGGCCAGGGCTTTTCCCCGCCGGCATGGAGGAGATGGCTAAGTCCAGCTCCTCAGATGAAAAGGGCTCTTCCAGTGTCTGTATCGTCTGTTTGGGTAGTTGGGGGAGAGCTGTGTCAGATATATATTGCATTAAAGAGGGGGTGTCAGGAGACGGAGATACTAGGTTTTTTGGTTTGGGCAGACAGTATAAAGCTGAGTAGTATTGCCGGAACGCCTCAAGTATTTCCGGGGTTAGGTAAGTTGGCAGACCCGTGTGGGATTTAATAGATGCTATGTAAAGTGAGGATCTCTTTTCCCTGAGGGCAGTTGCCAAAAGCTTTCCCGACTTATTGCCCCATTCATAGAAGAGGCGTCCAGTAATTTGTTTATAGTGTCTGTGTTTAATATTTATGTAAGATAGAAGCTCAGTACGTATCTTTATGAGATCTCGGTAAGTGGAGTCTAACTGAGATTTCTTATGGAGGGATTCAAGGGGTTGAAGCTCCTGGTATAGAGAAGCCAACTTTGCGGACGCTTCCCTCTTCAGCCTTGCCCCATGACTCATAAGTATTCCTCTCAAGACACATTTCAACGCCTCCCATTTAATCAGAGGCGATGATGAGTCTGAGACATGGTCAGAGTGAAAGTGAGTAATTGATTTCTTGAGGTCTTGTATACACAGGGTATCTAAGAGCAGAGATTCGTTTAGTCTCCATGAGGAGTGGGGTTTGGCTAAAGAGGGAAGCGTAAATGAGCATCTCACGGGGGCATGATCTGACAGGGTTTGGACATCTATTCGAGTACGTGTGATATTAGGAAGGAGATGGTGTGGGAAGAAAATGTAATCTATACGACTATAGGTGTTTCTTGGGTGGGAATAAAAGGTGTAATCCCTATCCTGGGGATGTAAGGCTCTCCAGGCATCGACTAATTGCAAGGAGTGCAATTTCTTTCTGAGAGCGCTGAGTTTGCGGAATGATAGAGTAGAATGACCAGAAGATGTATCTACCTGAGGGAAAAGAGGTAGATTGAAGTCACCACATAACAGGATCGGTCCCGTTGCAAAGGCTCTCAAAGCTTCAAGCGTGCCCAGAAAGAAGGGAATCTGGTTGTGGTTGGGGGCATACACAGCAGCAATTGTAAGTGGCTGGTTAACTAGCGTGCAATTGGCGAATACATAACGTGCATTAGGGTCTAGTTGGGATGAATTAATCGTGATGGGGAGGGATTTGTGGAAAGCGATTGAAACTCCCTTAGTCCTCGCTTCAGTGTTAACGCTGTGCAACCAGGAAGTGTAATATCTGTTATTTAATTTGGGTAGGTGTCCTTCTTTGAAATGCGTCTCTTGAATCGCTAGGATATGAGTTTTCAGTTTATGTTGGGAATACAGTATTTGGGCCCTTTTTTCCGGTGTATTGAACCCTTGAACATTAAGAGTAGTGAGTGTTATGTCAGCTGCCATTGTGTGGTTGTGTAATATGGGTCCACTTACCAGCCATGCCATGAGTCCATAGAATGCTCCGTCCGCTGGGCAGGAGAAGGTGAGAAACACGAATCCTAGGAGGGAAGAAATAAAGAAGAACAGTAAAAAAAAAACAAGAGATGGAGAGGATTAGAAGGAGAAGTATCCATAAGTGAATGGGTACACGGGTACTATAAGAGGAGGCCATAAGGGCCAAAGACCAGAACGGGGCCAGCCCGAACGGCTAGCTAGTGTGGGCAACGTGGAAGGTGCGACAGAGACAGGGCACTGTTAAATATGTTAAGTAGTGTAGCAAGTAGAGAATAGCATGTAAGTAGCACTCTGGGCTATTATACTATCTAAAGTAACTCTCCCAAACACTAAGGGGGGAGAGGAAACATGGACTAGGGCTTACAAACAAAAGGTGACCAAAGGGCCACTTAACAACAAAATGGTGGGAGGCAAAAGTCAAACATGGCAGCTAAATGTGGTGGTGTAAGGGGTGAGGGGAATGGTAGTTTTTTAACTAAGGTTGAAGAATACTTAGTGCAAACTGGCAACTATAAGGTGGTTCAGGAACCGTCCCGACTAAGGCCACTGAGCCGATCGCTCACACGGGGGGCCTCAGCTGAGGAAAACCGGTTGACCTCAAAGCGAAGGAGGTGCAGGCATAGCAGTAGTCCTAGGTCTTGCGCTTGTGTTTCTGGGAAAAATGGGCAAGTCCACTGTTGTCATCTCTGATGTCCAGATGCTTTTGGCGATCTGACACTGGGAGTGGCACCGGCTTCCATGGTGGGAATAAGCTGCACCAATCAGGAAGGGGGACATGTGGCAATTTGAATGTCTCTAGGAAGGCAGGGAGATCTTCCGGTCTGCGAAGAACAGCAACGGTGGAGCCATGTCTTGCAGTTAGCGAAAATGGGAATCCCCAGCGGTAGATGATTTTGGCATTTTGAAGCTTATGAAGGAGGGGTTTCAAGGTTGCCCTCAATTTCAGCGTGCGAAGTGAAAGGTCCGGAAAGAGTCTGATGCCAGTCCCATTATAAGCCAGATTAGGGAAGTTTCTTGCTTTGGTCATTATTTCATCTTTTAGAAGATAGTGGTGAATTCTGCATATTACATCCCTCGGCTTCTTCGGATCTGGGCTCTTTGCTTTGAGGGCTCTATGTGCCCTGTCTAGCTCTATTGGTGTGTCGGGGGGTCTTTGGAGAATGCCATTGAAGATCTTTTGCAGAGTCCCTGAAAGTTCTTGCGATGAGACTGATTCCGGCAGGCCTTTGATCCTGATGTTATTTCTCCTGTTCCTGTTATCCAGGTCATCTAGGTGATCAACATCTTGCGCTCGCTGAATGGTCAGAGTTTTGGTGGCGTTTTGAAGATCTTGAATTTGAGAAGAAACTGACGATCTGAAATCTTCAAGGCTTTGTACTCGCTCATTTAGTTTAGTGACTTCGGCCTTCACAGGCTTCAGATCCTGTCTCCAGGCATTTTTTAGGTTGGTAGCCAGGGATAGCATGTCATTTTTGGTTGGGAGCAGGGCCAAGAGGGCCTGCAGTTCTGGGAAGTTTTTCAATGTATTAGCTGCCATTTCAGGAGTTGGTAGATCGGTAGTCACTGCTGGAATTTGAGGTTCGCAGGGCAACAGCTGAGACGGCTTATTGAGAGCATGCAGACGGTTTGTAGCGGTCTGTGGTGAAGTTGGCGTATCATCAGATGATGAGTGACCAGAGAAGCGTGGGCTAATATGCGAGTGTTTTTTTGGAGTCTTAAATAATTTCTTTTTCGCCGGTGGACTAGCACCCCAATAATCAGGCGTGTCGCTTTCAGCGGAGGAGTCATTGGGACCTCCATCAGAGTTAGAAATGTCAGAGTCCATAGCAGCAGACCAGTCAGTGATGTCTTGGGCTGGAGGGCCTGGTACTCGTTCTGAGTTTGTATGTAAAAGTACAGTCTCAGCAGGTGGCATAGAAGTAATTGCATATTTCTGATTAGTACTACCCCAGGTGGCTGAGTTTTGAGTCTCTTTGTCAGTGTTTGCATTCACATTGAGCTCAGTTGTGAGACCTTGCTGTGGAGGCAGTGGTGAAACAGTTAAAGCATGTGTCTGTGAGAGCTGAGTCAGCGTCTCACTGTGCTGCTTCACTGAGCTGTCAGGACGGGAGGAACTTCCTGGTGGAGATCGTGCAGCTTCTGCTGGGGTCAGGCTGGCTGAAAGGTGAGTGGGGTCTGGAGAGGACTTGTTAGAGTCAGGTGTAGCCCCATGTCTTTTGTGAGGAGCAGTTCCAGTTATAGAGGGGCCAGAGGGAGTGTGGGTTGAGGCAGACTTTGAAAGTTGTGTGCCTCGCTGTACAAGCGGGGGAGGGAGAGAGCGAGATGGAGAAGGTACCTGTTTGTTGATGCTCTCAGCCATCATATTCAGCTGCTTCTTATGCACTGCTTCTGTGTCTGTCCGGGTGCCTGAGCGTGCAGTCACCAGCCCAGCTTGCACACACAGTATTTCCCGCGCTGCGCACAGTGGGTCCGGCTGTGTGGAGTGAGGAGGCCGCACTGTGGATGTCCGAGGCTCAGATGAAGCCGGGCACACTGTGAAGAACTTAGTTATGTGCTGGGGACGTTTAGCTGCTGCTTTCTTGCTTTTCTTTCTAAAATTGCCTCCCATGACACTTAGAAAAGCCCTAGATGTGGTAGCCCAGGCAGGAGCACTCACTCCATGCGGCTCATCTCTCGGAGCTCCAAGCCACGCCCACCTCGCAATTGACATGTATTATATGTATGTGTAGCATGTGTCTTTTTTTCTTACCTGTTTGTGGGCCAGGAAGTTCTATAGTTCTGTGTTGGATCTCTTACTGTTGTCCACAACATCTGCCATGTTAGGATTAGGGTGTGGACAACACGTCAGGGCTTTTTTTTTCTCTGTTCTTTCAGAGCCTGGAGGACACAGGTCTGCATGAGAGAAAGAAGCCACACCCCCTCATCTCCCCCTCCCAGAGGACAGAGGTCTGCATGAGAGAAAGAAGCCAGAGCAAGGGGAGAGAGAGGACATACACAGCTCCTCATCTCCCCTCCCCCTGCTCTTCTTCTGAGGACGCAGGTCTGCACTGAAAGAAGACAGAGAAGATAAGAGTGTTATCTGAAGGGGAGGATAACAAAGTGCACGGGCTGGGGATGTTACAAACAAAGTGCACTGTTTCCCATCCAGGGTGTCTTCAGCTGTATCAAAACTACAACTCCCAGCATGCCCGGACAGTTTTTGGCTGTCCGGGCATGTTGGTAGTAGTAGTTTTGCAACACCTGGAGGCACCCTGGTTGGGAAACAATGGTGTATGCCCTATAGAGGTGTCTTGAACTACAACCCCCAGGAGACTACAGATGCAGCATGCTGGTGTTATATATAGGTGTTGCTGGCGGGTTTATAATGCTTTTCTTGTAACATGCAGAAGAGCAGATATGTAATGCATACAGCAACTTTTGCAGACTTGGTGTGTGCAGACATACATGGCTCAGATTTATCAAACTGTATGAGAGCAAATAATGGAGTGATTATCCCACATCAACCAATCACAGCTCAGGTTTCACTTTACCAGAGCTAGTTAGCGGAGCTGTGATTGGTTGCTGTGGAAAATCCCTCTATTTTTTTCTCTCACACAGTTTGATAAATCTGGGCTATAGTCCGCTGTGTAGAGCAATGTTCTGCCACAGTTCTGGGTGGGGAACTAACAGGTGTGTTGTGGGAAGGTAGAATGGGTTTTTGGTGTTTTCAGAACTGAGACAAACAGGTAATGAATTTTATATGCTCCTGCAGCTTTATTTTTACTTGATGTCGGAATACTTCTTTAATCCCTGCTTTGTGAAAAGGGGTTTATTTTTGTCCAGGCACCTCAATTTGGCACCTCAATTCCTGGAGCCGGTTTCCTACGCAACCTAAACAAGCTCATAGGTGGTATAACCTTAGCCTGCAATATTTTCCTTTTCTGTGTATAGTGACGCATGGAGGAGCAGGTAGGGGCAACAAGATACATAAAATAAAGCCATCTGATCCAATAAATAAAAAAAGCAACCCAAACAAATAAACATTCATTAAAAAAATAGCATCTTGCCTCTGCTCCCTTATGGGCTCAGTATACTGTATAAAACTATGTCCCACTTTCCAAGTAGATTCTTTTTTCCTAAAATAAAAAAGCCAGAACTAGTTTAGGCTGAACAGAAATACTAATGAATCTGGTTAAGATTACTTCAAACAGTGCAAAACTGAACCTTGGAATTAAAATACATTAGGATATCTAGGCCAGATAGATGCATACTTCATCACTGCCTTTGAAGCACATTAACCAAGAGCCTATTCCTAACTTGTTCATTTTAGATATTTTTATCATTACAATACTGTAATAAATGAATGTACTCCATAAATAAACCCAATAGGGGCCCTTCATTTTTTGCTATTGTCTCACTAACTCAAAAGGCTGCAAAGTAAGCTAACAAAAAAGCAGCTATAAGCAATACTACCCCACACTCAGAAAAAACAAACCTAAGATAAAACACCACATAGCTTCAACAATATATCAAATTGATATGTTTACGATCATCTTTCCTGGAGTACAGCCTCCTGTAACCCTGTAAGTACTTTCTAACTTGGAAGATTCCTGAAAATACCTGGTAAAGCTTTCAATTTGAGAAATGTCTGCCAAATTCATTGCTGTTACAAAAGGAGATTTATTCCTCTACATTAAACTAGCAAAAAAAAAAAAAAAAGACAATTGGCCCAGACTTATCAATCTTTGCTAGATTTATTCCTCAGACACATAACAACCAATCACAGCTCAGCTTTCATTTGTCAAATTGCTCTGATCATTTTTTTTAAATGAGATTAATAAATCTGGACCAAGGAACCACCTATATCTGATTGGTAGCAAAAATAGAGATATCCAGAACAACAAGCAAATATATGGGTGGCAGATATAAAAAACAAAAAAGTTGTAGCATCACCTAAGATAAAAAATGAAGACTCTTTTTGATCAAAACATGGAGTTGGCCTCACTTTGGATGGGACTCAGGTGGGATTTGTAAATACTTAATATTTACACTAAAGCAAAACATTGGCAGTAGAGATGAGCGAACTTATAGTAAATTAGATTCGTCACGAACTTCTCGGCTCGGCAGTTGATAACTTTTCCTGCATAAATTAGTTCAGCTTTCCGTTGCTCTGGTGGGCTGGAAAAGGTCGATACAGTCCTAGGAGACTCTTTCCTAGGAATGTATCCACCTTTTCCAGCCCACGGGAGCACCTGAAGGCTGAACTAATTTACGCAGGAAATGAGCCGAGAAGTTCGTGACGAATCTAATTTACTGTAAGTTCGCTCATCTCTAATTGGCAGTTCTCTCCTTACAACTGTATACTTAGCCCAATTTCAATTTAACAAAGACCTAATATTTTCAAGGATTGAGTCATACGTCCCAAATCTGTTCCCTAAAGTCTGTTAGACAAGGAGTTCCCACCTGATCTGCTTTTGGTACAAACTCTCAGGTAACATTTTCTTGACTCTAGGTTGCTGCTGGTTGGGTTGCATAGCCTTTTTATAGCATCTTTATGTTGGACCAGGCCCTTCACAGAAAGAGAATATGCCAGTAGCTGCAATTGCTTTTCCATTAGTACTGGGAATCCCTTAAAATTTAAAAAAAAAAAGACTAACTACTTTGGGAGGGGGGGGGGGGGGTAACATGAGATCTAGCTCAACAAGCTTACAACCTAGATAGACAAGGCATTTCTGACATTACATTTCATTATAGCTAAACCTAACTTTAGAAATTATATCCAATTGCTGAAATAAGCCAGATCATTTATGAAGCTGTTTCTCCCTCAAAACTGCTATAACTGCAAAAAATGCAAAAAACATGACTCTAATTATAAGTCGAGAGAGGTGCTGTATGTGTTCTTCTTTTATCTGCATTTTTATCCTATTTTTGTCAACCTTAACTATATATGTTCTTTAGTAAGAGGGCAGCAGGGACAATAAATCCATAAATTCATTTCTCAATAGTCTTCCCTTCACCGAAGGTGAGAGGTGATAACCCAGTGGAGATATATTGCACGACAGTGTATCTTAAACTCATAACTCAGAAACACCAGAACTTTTTTCAACAGAAGGTCTCAAAGAATCAACACCCAAGAGCTCTGAAACTTTTACTCTAATAACAAAAGGAAAGAAAACATGAGTGGCTGTTACCTCTACTTCCCCAGCCCACACATAAGCAAGATTATTTTTATATTATGGTGAATATTCTTAGACCGAAACATATTTTTCATAAGGTAACTAAACAACAAGACATTAGCAATACCTTTGTTAGCCACCGTGGGCTCCTGTTGACTCTCTGGGCTGCTGTGGAACTCATTTGTGTTTAGTACCACAGGCTTTCCATTTATGAATTATCTTCCATGTGAAGACCTTCTTCTGGGTTGCGATGGTGGCGAATAATAAATATTTTTGATCTTCCTTCTCCTCTTCATAGGGACCTCTTTGTGCTGAATATCATACTGGACCTTCTCCCTGCTACCTCTTTTTCCCTGAGTGTGACTAGTTTAAGAACATAAAGTCCCTTCTTTTACCTCTGGCACAAGTCTTGTAGACATCTTCTTAGCCATTCTTCCCCCTTGCACTCTATTTATGCTAAATAAGCTGGTGTACAAGGTCTTTTATCTTGGTACAGGACTTAAAAGGGCACTCTTATTAACCCCTTAAGGATCACGGGCGTATGGGTAAGCCCTGACGTCCTGTACTGAAGAACCAAGGGTGTACCTGTACGCCCATGGGAATTCCGGTCCCCGCCGCTCGCCGGGCAAGGGCGGGACCGGGATGCCTGCTGAAATCGTTCAGCAGGCACCCGTGCAAACCCCTGGGGGGTCCTGAGAAGCCCCCCCCCCCCCCCATGTCGACAATTGCTGCAAATCGTCGATCAATTCGCGATCAATGCAGCGATTGTGGTTCAATCGGTGACCCGGAAAAAAAGGGTGATAGGTGCCATCCGACACTGCACCTATAACCCTTTAGCACCTCACGATCTTCCTGATTCATCAGCAGTTACCTGATTCAGGACTCCTGCTGTGAGGGTGTCCCTAACGGCACCCACTCCGCCCAAATTCCGGAGGGGGAGAGCGGGTGCCGGGAGAGAGTACCTAAACTGGGGACCCCCGATCTCCGGCATCAGTGGCGGGATTGGGGCCCCAGGAGCGGAGACAGCGGCGGCTGGCGGCAGAAGGAGGTAAGGCTGGCCTCCTGCTGTTGCTTAGCGACAACTCCCAGTATGCACAAAAGGGCATGATGGGAGTTGTTGTTATGCAACAGCAGAAGGTACTACTGCAACTCCCCGCATGCCCTTTGGTAGATTGTGCATGCTGGGGTTGTAGTTATGCAACAGCTGGAGGCACATTTACAAAAAAGTTTACATCTATGAAAAAGTGTGTCTCCAGCAATTGCATAACTACAATCCCCAGCATGCACAAACTACCAAAGGGTATGCTAGGAGTTTCAGTAGTGTGGCTCCAGCTGTTGCATAACTACAACTCCCAACATGTATGGTCTGTCAGCGCATGCTGGGAGTTGTAGTTTTGCAACAGCTGAAGGTTTGCCCCCCCATGTGAATGTGTGAATGTATAGGGTAAATTCACATGGGCGGGGATTTACAGTGAGTTTTCTGCTGCAAGTTTGAGATGCGGCAAATTTTCCGCCGCAGCTCAAATTCCCAGCGAGAAACTCACTGTAAACCCCCGCCTGTGTGAATGCACCCTAAAAACACTACACTACACCTACACAAAATAAAAAGTAAAACACTACATATACACATACCCCTTGCACAGTCCACACCCCCAATAAAAAAAAAAAATGTCTTGTATGGTACTGTTTCCAAAACGGAACCTCCAGCTGTTAAAAAACAACAACTCCCAGTATTGCCAGACAGCCACTGAGTGTCAAGGCATGCTGGGAGTTTTGCAACAGCTGGAGACACCCTGTTCGGGAAACACTGCCGTAGGGTATTTTGATGGCAAAAGCAATTCCCAAATTTAGGCCTCAAATGCGCATGGGGCTCTCTTGCTTTGGAACCCTGTCATATTTCAAGGCAACAGTTCAGGGCCACATATGAGGTATCTATGTACTCGGGAGAAATTGTGTTACAAATTTTGGGGGGCTTTTTCTCCTTTTACCCCTTATGAAAAGGTAAAGTTGGGGTCTACACCAGTATGTGTAAACATTTTTTTATTTTTTACACTAACATGCTGGTGTTGCTCTATACTTTTAATTTTCACAAGCGGTAAAAGGAAAAAATTTTGTACGGAAATACCCCTTATGTGGACACAAAGGGCTCTATGGCACACAACATGGCTCAGAAGTGAGAGCACCATGTACATTTGAGGTCTAAATTGGCGATTTGCACAGGGGTGGCTGATTTTACAGTGGTTCTTACATAAACGCAAAACAATAAATACCCACATGTGACCCCATTTCGGAAACTACACCCCTCACGGAACGTAACAATGGGTATAGTGAGCCTTAACACCCCACAGGTGTTTGATGAATTGTCCTTAAAGTTGGATGTGAAAATAATAATAATAAAAAAATGTCACTAAAATTTGTAGCCCCATTTTTTCTGAGTATTGAAATACCCCATACGTGGATGTAAGGTGCTCTGTGGGCGAACTACAATGCTCAGAAGAGATGGAGCGCCATTAGGCTTGTGGTTACAAATTTTTGGAGGCTTTTTCTCCTATTACACCTTGTGAAAATGAAAAATTTGGAATAACACCAGCATTTTAGTGAAAAAAAATCAAATTTTTTATTTTCACGTCCAACTTTAGCGAAACATTTTCAAGCACTTGTGGGGTGTTAAGAGTCACTGTATCCCTTTCAACATTCCTTGAAGGGTATAGTTTCAGCAAAATTTGCTTTCCAAATGTGACTCCTCTTCTGAGCATTGTAGTGAATAGCAGAAAAGTGAAGGAGAAAATTCACAATCTTCATTTTTTACACTCGCATGTTCTTGTAGACCCAATTTTTGAATTTTTACAAAGGGTAAAAGGAGAAAATGTATACTTATATTGTAGCCCAATTTCTCTCGAGTAAGCACATACCTCATATGTCTATGTAAAGTGTTCAGCGGGCGCAGTAGAGAGCTCAGAAGGGAAGGAGCGACAAGGGGATTTTGGAGCGTACGTTTTTCTGAAATGGTTTTTGGGGGGCATGTTGCATTTAGGAAGCCCCTATGGTGCCAGAACAGGAAAAAAAAAACCACATGGCATACCATTTTGGAAACTAGACCCCTTGGGGAACATAACAAGGAATTAAGTGAGCCTTAATACCCCACAGGTGTTTCACGACTTTTGCATATGTAAAAAAAAAATACAAAAAAAAAAAAAAAAAGTGTTTCCCCCCAAATTTCACATTTTTGCAAGGGTTAATAGCAGAAAATACCCCCCAAAATGTGTAACCCCATCTCTTCCGAGTATGGAGGTACCCCATAAGTTGACATGAAGTGCACTATGGGCGAACTACAATGCTCAGAAGAGAAGGAGTCATATTTGGCTTTTTGAGAGCAAATTTTGCTCGGGGGCATGTCGCATTTAGGAAGCCCCTATGGTGCCAGGACAGCAAAAAATACCCACATGCCATACCATTTTGGAAACTAGACCCCTTGAGGAAGTTAACAAGGAATAAAGAGAGCCTTAATACCCCACAGGGGTTTCACGACTTTTGCATACGTAAAAAAAAAAAAAAAAAATTCACTAAAATGTGTGTTTCCCCCCCAAATTTCACATTTTTGCAAGGGTTGATAGCAGAAAATAGCCCCCAAAATTTGTAACCCCATCTCTTCCGAGTATGGAGGTACCCCATAAGTTGACCTGAAGCGCACTACGGGCGAACTACAATGCTCAGAAGAGAAGGAGTCATATTTGGCTTTTTGAGAGCAAATTTTGCTCGGGGGGCTTGTCGCATTTAGGAAGCCCCAATGGTGCCAGAACAGCAAAATAACCCCCACATGGCATACCATTTTGTAAACTAGACCCCTTGAGGAACGTAACAAGGGGTACAGTGAGCATTTACCCCCCACTGGTGTCTGTCAGATCTTTGGAACAGTGGGCTGTACAAAATTTTTAATTTGCGCAGCCCACTGTTCCAAAGATCTGTCAGACACCAGTGGGGTGTAAATTCTCACTGCACCCCTCATTACATTCTGTGAGGGGTGTAGTTTCCGAAATGGGGTCACATGTGTTTTTTTTGTTTTTTTTGCGTTTGTCAAAACCGCTGTAACAATCAGCCACCCCTGTGCAAATCACCTCAAATGTACATGGTGCACTCTCCCTTCTGGGCCTTGTTGTGCGCCCCCAGAGCACATTGCGCCCACATATGGGGTATCTCCGTAGTCGGGAGAAATTGCATTACACATTTTGGGGGGCTTTTTTCCCTTTTACCTCTTGTCAAAATGAAAAGTATAGGGCAACACCAGCATGTTAGTGTAAAAAATTTATTTTTTTACACTAACATGCTTGTGCAGACCCCAACTTCACCTTTTCATAAGGGGTGAAAGGAGAAAAAGCCCCCCAAAATTTGTAAGGCAATTTTTCCCGAGTATGGTGATACCCCATATGTGACCCTAAACTGTTGCCTTGAAATACGACAGGGCTCCAAAGTGAGAGCGCCATGCGCATTTGAGGCCTGAATTAGGGATTTGCATAGGGGTGGATATAGGGGTATTCTACGCCAGTGATTCCCAAACAGGGTGCCTCCAGCTGTTGCCAAACTCCTAGCATGTTTGGACAGTCAACAGCTGTCCGGCAATACTGGGAGTTGTTGTTTTGCAACAGCTGGAGGCTCCATTTTGAAAACAGTGGCGTACCAGACGTTTTTCATTTTAATTGGGGAGGGGAGGGGGGCTGTGTAGGGGTATGTGTATATGTAGTGTTTTTTACTTTTTATTTTATTTTGTGTTAGTGTGGTGTAGTGTTTTTAGGGTACAGTCACACGGGCAGGGGGGGGTTACAGCGTTTTTCCCGCTAAGAGTTTGAGCTGCCGCGCAAAATTTGCTGCATCGCAAACTTGCAGCAGGATACTCACTGTAAGCCCCCTGCCCATGTGAATGTACCCTGTACATTCACAAGGGGGGGACCTCCAGCTGTTGCAAAACTACAACTCCCAGCATGCACAGTCTATCAGTGCTTGCTGGTAGTTACAGTTTTGCAACAGCTGGAGGCACACGGGTTGGGAAACACTGAGTTAGGAAACAGACAATGTTTCCCAACCAGTGTGCCTTCTGTTGTTGCAAAACCACAACTCCCAAACATTCTCAGGCATGCTGGGAGTAGTAGTTCGGCAACATCTTTAGAGCCAGATGTTGCCGAACTACAACTCCCAGCATGCTTGGAGTTGTAGTTTGCAACATCTGGAGGACCACAGTTTGCAGACCACTAATAAAGTGGTTCCCAATCTGTGCCCTTCCAGATGTTGCAAAACTACAACTTCCAGTATGCCAAAACTGTCCAGGCATGCTGGGAGTTGTAGTTCTGCAACATCTGAAGGGCCAGATGTTACAGAACTACAACTCCCAGCATGCCTGGACAGTAAGGGCATGCTGCGAATGTGTAGTTTTGCAACATCTGGAAGGACACAAACTGTGGACCTCCAGATGTTGCAAAACTGCAACTCCCAGCATGCCCAGATGCCAAGGGCTGTCTGGGCATGCTGGGAGTTGTAGTATATAGGGTCCCAATACAGCAATGCATGTCGCTTTACGGCGACGTGCATTGCTGTAAAGGGCCCGACCGCGGCTGCAGATCTACTCACCTGTCGCCGCCGCCGCCATCTTCCTCGCCAGGATCCGGGTCTTCAGGGACGAGGTAAGTGCCGGGGCCGGTCCCCAGCACTCCCCCGTCCCCCGCCGCGTCCTCCGGTCTTCCTCCTTTCCTCTCCGGACTTCAAGGGGCCGGGCAGGACGGGAGGAAGTAACCGCCCCCCCCCCCCCTGCGATTGGTCGGTTAACTAACCGAAGAATCGCAGGGGATCGGAGGAGGTGGCAGGCTTGCCACCTCGCTCCTGTACGTTAGCATGGTCCTGGCTGTCTGTGACAGCCGGGATCATGCGAAATTACCGGGCGGTCGGGTCCCAGAGACCCGATCAGCCCGGTATCGCAGCATATCGCAAGGGCGATTTCCCTTGCGATTTGCGGCGATCGCCGACATGGGGGGCCTACATGGCCCCCCTCGGCGTTTGCCCTGGATCCCTGCTGAAGGATTTCAGCAGGGATCCGCTTCCGATCACCGCCGGGTGAGCGGCGGAGACCAGGAAAAGACATGACGTATGCATATGTCATGGGTCCTTAACCCCTTAAGGACCCAGCCATTTTACACCTCAGGACCCGGCCATTTTTTGCACATCTGACCACTGTCACTTTAAACATTAATAACTCTGGAATGCTTTTAGTTATCATTCTGATTCCGAGATTGTTTTTTCGTGACATATTCTACTTTAACATAGTGGTAAAATTTTGTGGTATCTTGCATCCTTTCTTGGTGAAAAATCCCAAAATTTTATGAAAAATTTGAAAATTTTGCATTTTTCTAACTTTGAAGCTCTCTGCTTGTAAGGAAAATGGATATTCCAAATAAATTTTTTTTATTCACATATACAATATGTCTATTTTATGTTTGCATCATAAAATTGACGAGTTTTTACTTTTGGAAGGCACCAGAGGGCTTCAAAGTTCAGCAGCAATTTTCCAATTTTTCACAAAATTTCCAAACTCACAATTTTTCATGGACCAGTTCAGGTTTGAAGTAGATTTGAAGGGTCTTCATATTAGAAATACCCCACAAATGACCCCATTATAAAAACTGCACCCCCCAAAGTGTTCAAAATGACATTCAGTCCGCGTTTTAACCCTTTAGGTGTTTCACAGGAATAGCAGCAAAGTGAAGGAGAAAATTCACAATCTCCATTTTTTACACTCGCATGTTCTTGTAGACCCAATTTTTGAATTTTTACAAGGGGTAAAAGGAGAAAATATATACTTATATTTGTAGCCCAATTTCTCTCGAGTAAGCACATACCTCATATGTCTATGTAAAGTGTTCGGCGGGCGCAGTAGAGGGCTCAGAAGCGAAGGAGCGACAAGGGGATTTTGGAGAGTACGTTTTTTTAAAATGGTTTTTGGGGGGCATGTTGCATTTAGGAAGCCCCTATGGTGCCAGAACAGCAAAAAAAAACCACATGGCATACCATTTTGGAAACTAGACCCCTTGAGGTACGTAACAAGGAATAAAGTGAGCCTTAATACCCCACAGGAGTTTCACGACTTTTGCATATGTAAAAAAATAAAAATAAAATTGCACTAAATTGTGTGTTTCCCCCCAAATTTCACATTTTTGCAAGGGTTAATAGCAAAAATACCCCCAAACATTGTAACCCCATCTCTTCTGAGTATGACGGTACCCCATAAGTTGACCTGAGGTGTACTATGGGTGAACTACAATGCTCAGAAGAGAAGGAGTCATATTTGGCTTTTTGAGAGCAAATTTTGCTCGGGGGCATGTCGCATTTAGGAAGCCCCTATGGTGCCAGGACAGCAAAAATCCCCCACATGGCATACCATTTTGGAAACTAGACCCCTTGAGGTACGTAACAAGGAATAAAGTGAGCCTTAATACCCCACAGGAGTTTCACTACTTTTGCATATGTAAAAAAATAAAAATAAAATTTCACTAAAAGGTGTGTTTCCCCCCCCAAATTTCACATTTTTGCAAGGGTTAATAGCAGAAAATACCCCCAAAATTTGTAACCCCATCTCTTCTGAGTATGGAGGTACCCCATAAGTTGACCTGAAGTGCACTACGGGCGAACTACAATGCTCAGAAGAGAAGGAGTCATATTTGGCTTTTTGAGAGCAAATTTTGCTCGGGGGCATGTCGCATTTAGGAAGCCCATATGGTGCCAGGACAGCAAAATAACCCTGACATGGCATACCATTTTGGAAACTAGACCCCTTGAGGAACGTAAGAAGGCGTAAAGTGAGCATTTACCCCCCACTGGTGTCTGTCATATCTTTGGAACAGTGGGCTGTACAACATTTTTTGTTTGCACAGCCCACTCTTCCAAAGATCTGTCAAACACCTGTGGGGTGTGAATTCTCACTGCACCCCTCTTTACATTCCGTTAGGGGTGTAGTTTCCGAAATGGGGTCACATGTGGGGTTTTGTTTTTTTTGCGTTTGTCAAAACCGCTGTAACAATCAGCCACCCCTGTGCAAATCACCTCAAATGTACATGGCGCACTCTCCCTTCTGGGCCTTGTTGTGCGCCCCCAGAGCAGTTTGCGCCCACATATGGGGTATCTCCGTACTCGGGAAAAATTGCATTACAAATTTTGGGGGGCTTTTTTCCCCTTTACCTCTTGTCAAAATGAGTATAGGGCAACACCAGCATGTTAGTGTAAAATGTTTCTTTTTTTTACACTAACATGCTGGTGTAGACCCCAACTTCCCCTTTTCATAAGGGGTGAAAGGAGAAAAAGACCCCCAAGATTTGTTAGTCAATTTCTCCCCAGTACGGCGATACCCCATATGTGACCCTAAACTGTTGCCTTGAAATACGACGGGGCTCCAAAGTGAGAGCGCCATGTGCATTTGAGGCCTGAATTAGGGATTTGCATAGGGGTGGACATAAGGGTATTCTACGCCAGTGATTCCCAAACAGGGTGCCTCCAGCTGTTGCAAAACTCCCAGCATGCCTGGACAGTCAACGGCTGTCCGGCAATTCTGGGAGTTGTTGTTTTGCAACAGCTGGAGGCTCCATTTTGAAAACAGTGGCGTACCAGACGTTTTTCATTTTTATTGGGGAGGGGAGGGGGGCTGTTTAGGGATATGTGTATATGTAGTGTTTTTTACTTTTTATTTTATTTTGTGTTAGTGTAGTGTTTTTAGGGTACAGTCACACGGGCGGGGGTTACAGCGAGTTTGAGCTGCCGCGCAAAATTTGCTGCATTGCAAACTTGCAGCCCGATACTCACTGTAAGCCCCCTGCCCATGTGAATGTACCCTGTACATTCACAGGGGGGGACCTCCAGCTGTTGCAAAACTACTACTCCCAGCATGCCTGAGAATGTTTGGGAGTTGTGGTTTTGCAACAGCTGGAGGCACACGGGTTGGGAAACACTGAGTTAGGAAACAATGTTTCCCAACCAGTGTGCCTCCAGCTGTTGCAAAACCACAACTCCAAAACATTCTCAGGCATGCTGGGAATAGTAGTTCGGCAACATCTTTAGAGCCAAATGTTGCCGAACTACAACTCCCAGCATGCTTGGAGTTGTAGTTTTGCAACATCTGGAGGACTACAGTTTGCAGACCACTAATACAGTGGTTCCCAATCTGTGCCCTTCCAGATGTTGCAAAACTACAACCCCCAGTATGCCAAAACTGTCCAGGCATGCTGGGAGTTGTAGTTCTGCAACATCTGAAGGGCCAGATGTTACAGCACTACAACTCCCAGCATGCCTGGACAGTAAGGGCATGCTGAGGATGTGTAGTTTTGCAACATCTGGAAGGGCACAGTGGTCCAAAAACTGTGGACCTCCAGATGTTGCAAAACTGCAACTCCCAGCATGCCCAGACGCCAAGGGCTGTCTGGGCATGCTGGGAGTTGTAGTTTACAAGGTCCTATTACAGCAATGCATGTCGCTTTACGGCGACGTGCATTGCTGTAAAGGGCCCGACCGCGGCTGAAGATCTACTCACCTGTCGCCGCCACCGCCATCTTCCTCGCCGGGATCCGGGTCTTCAGGGACGAGGTAAGTATCGGGGCCAGTCCCCAGCACTCCCCCGTCCCCCGCAGCGTCCTCCGGTCTTCCTCCCGTCCTCTCTGGACTTTCAGGGGCCGGGCAGGGCGGGAGGAAGTAACCGCCCCCCCCCTCCTGCGATTGGTCGGTTAACTAACCGACAGATCGCAGGGTATAGGAGGAGGTGGCCGGCTTGCCACCTCGCTCCTATACGTTAGCATGGTCCTGGCTGTCTGTGACAGCCGGGATCATGCGAAATTACCAGTTGGTCGGGTCCCAGAGACCCGATCAGCCCGGTATCGCTGCAGATCGCAAGGGCGATTTCCCTTGCGATTTGCGGCGATCGCCGGCATGGGGGGCCTACATGGCCCCCCTCGGCGTTTGCCCTGGATGCCTGCTGAAGGATTTCAGCAGGCATCCAGTTCCGATCTCTGCCCGGTGTGCGGCAGAGACCGGAAAACGCCAGGACGTACGGGGACGTCCTGGGTCCTTAAGGCCCAGGGTGCGGGGACGTCCCCGTACGCCCTGGGTCCTTAAGATGTTAAGACCCAGGGTGTGATGACGTATGCATACGTTATGGGTCCTGAAGAGGTTAAGGTGTGTATTTTTTATTTTTTTTTGCTGTTCTGGCACCATGGGACCTTCTTAAATGTGACATGCCCCTCAAAAACCATTTCAGGAAAAACTCACTCTCAAAAATCCCATTGTCGCTCCTTCCCTTCTGAGCCCTCTAGTGCACCTACAAAGCTCTATACGTTCACATATGAGGTATTTCCTTACCCAAGAGAAATTAGGTAACACATTTTGGGGAGCTTTTTCTCCTTTTATCCCTTGTAAAAATTCAAAAACTGGGTCTACAAGAACATGTTAGTGTAAAAAATGGAGATTTTGAATTTTCTCCTTCACTTAAAGGGTTAACAAACTTTCTGAATGTCATTACTTTGTGGAGGACAGTTTTCATAATGGTGTCATTTATGGTGTATTACTAATATAAAGGCCCCTCAAATCCACTTCAAAACTGAACTGGTCCCTGAAAAATTCCAATTTAGAAATTTTTAAGAAAAATGTGAAAATTGCTGCTGAACTTTGAAGCCCTCTGATGTCTTCCAGAAGTAAAAACGTGTCAACTTTATGATACCAACATATAGTAGACATATTGTATATGTGAAACAATATATAATTTTTGGCATGTCTATTTTCCTTACAAGCAGAGAGTTTCAAAGTTAGAAAAAGGCACCATTTTTTGTATTTTTCAAGAAATTGGGGAATTTTTCATCAAGAAATGATGCAAGTATCGACGAAAATTTACCACTATGTTAAAGTAGAATTTATCACGAAAAAACAATTTCTTAATCAAATTCATAGGTAAAAGCATCCCAAAATTATTAATGCTTAAAGTGACAGTGGTCAGATGTGCAAAAAATGCTCTGGTACTTGTCCAGAGCACATTTCCCCCCATTTTTTTGCACAGACTTTGGACTCCTGCTGGCCTGGCAGAAGTCCAAACACAGGAAATGCAGTCTGGAGTGCTGAGATGGGTGTGTCCAGTCTTATCCAACCATAGCTCCTCTCACACTTAACTGCCGTTTGCTGTTGGTTGCAGAGTAAGGCTGCATTCACACCATGTTTTTGCAATACGGTTCCCGTATCAGGTTTTGGATGAAAAACCGATTGCTCAAAACCGTACTTAACTGTATCAAAATGTGTGTACAATTTTTAACCCGTATACAGTTAAAAACAGTATACGGTTTGAAAGATGATGTCCGGTTGCATCAGTTTTTTTAAGAAAAATCTGTTTATGTTTTTAACTTTTCAATCCATTATGAATAAAGTTTCACTTGCTTGATAAAAATTTCAAGAAAAAAAAAACTGTGCAAAGTGAAAAGCCGTATGGTGCAAACCAGATGGAACCGTATGCACATACTGTTCTCTACTGTTCCCATTGACTCCCATGTTAAAAAAAAAAAAAAACCTACACGGTTTCAATACGGTTCTTCACCCGGACCAAAACCCATGGTAGGCTACGGTTTTGGGTGCAGGAAAAAATGGACAAAATTGTACAATGCGCAAAACGGATGCTACCTGATGAATAGTTTGGCATATGGTTTTCAATGGAGAGTCAATGCATACAGTTTTCAAATTGAAAATGTAGACGGGAACTGTATTGCAAAAACGTGGTGTGAATGCACCCTAAAGGAAGAAGTTCTCCCCTGTATGGCTTCAGATGATGCCACACCTGCTGGGTAAAGCCCCTTCCTGGTCTGTGAACCTGAACATGAGGCTGACCAGAAATATAACATTATAACATTCATCAAGTTAATGAGAGGTACTCTCTAACTTTTTCAATAAAGCAGCTAAAGTGAACTGATCCTTAGAGACAGTCACTCCCTGCTCACAGTTGGATTATTCAGTTAAGAACATCTTTCAAACTTGTACTGGAACTGAAGAATCCTCAGGAATCCAGGCAAGTCCATCTAGGAGTAAGGGGGTGTGTGGCAGAGAAAGCAGCCATACCCCACAAAGAAAAGAAGGTTCCTTAAAGGGGTGCTCCATTGGAAAAAAAAAATTCTAAATCAACTGGTGCCAGAAAGTTAAGCAGATTTGTAAATTACAGGCAAAAAACAGAGATTTCAATGTCCGGCACAGCTGCTGACCACCGGTAGGACCTGGATCTAAGGATGAATAGATGTAGTCCCCGAAGCTAAAGTAGTGCTCTGACTTGTAAGACGAGTCAAGTATAAGATGCAAGGAGAAGGTGGAAAAAGTCGGCAGACTCACCAAGGCTTCTTTTTTCAGGGTAGCTTCTTTATTTAATACTCACATATAAAACATCGCGAAGAGAGGGAGAGAGGATCACAGTGTGACAGCCTGACAGTGAATCACAGCCTGACAGTGAATACCCCACACTGTGATCCTCTCTCCCTCTCTTCGCGATGTTTTATATGTGAGTATTTAAAAAAGAAGCTACCCTGAAAAAAGATGCCTTGGTGAGTCTGCCGACTTTTTTCACCTTCTCCTTGCATCTTAGATTTGTAAATTACTTCTATTAAAAAATCTTAATCCTTCCAGTACTTATCAGCTGTTCTGGAAGTTCTTTTCTTTTTAATTTCCTTTCTGCCTGACCACAGTGCTCGTGCTGACACCGCTGTCCATTTTAGGAACTGTCCAGAGCAGGATAGGTTTTCTATGGGTATTTGCTCCTACTCTGGACAGTTCCTAAAATGGACAGAGGTGTCAGCAGAGAGCACTGTGGTCAGGTAGAAAGGAAATTCAAAAAGAAAAGAAGTTCCTGAAGATCATAACAGCAGCTGATAAGTACTGGAAGGATTAAGATTTGTTAATAGAAGTAATTTACAAATCTGGGGGGCCTGACGAAGCGCAAGAGCGCGATAATGGACCGTCGCCCACCGGCCGAGCTCACCCGCTCCTGTACCATCTAGCCACCTCCCTGTTATGCTTTTGTTCTCGCACTATGAATAAAGAAAAATTTGCAATATAACCAGTGTCCGAGGTGAGTGCTCCGAAAATACTTTTCTTGTCTTATAAGAATATGGTTTGCATACCTTGCCTGGAGTCGAGTAGCAACACACTGAGACACGCACCGAGATACAAGCTGCTTGCTCCCTGTCTGCTGACAGGTGGGCATTCCATAATTGTTCTGACTAGTGCCAGGTCATTTCTCCTATGTGATACACATAATTTACAAATCTGTTTAACTTTCTGGCACCAGTTGATTTAAAAAAAATGTTTTCCAGTGGAGTACCCCTTTAATCCTATTTTTTATCACTTGAATAAATGAGGGGTAGGGGTGGCTTACTTTATTCAATGTTTTGTTCTTATATTAACTGCAGTTTAAAAAACTTTTGTTCTCCTCCTGAGGATAGGCCACCACCAATGTCTTGACTTATTTCTGTCTCCTCTTTAAAAACATATGCAACTACAAGCAAGCATGTACATAGGGGAGTTGGTAGGAATAGCTGTTGGCTAAAAGGAATAGCTGTTGGCATTAAGGTACATGGGCAATCAGGGAATCTGGGCTGATATACAGTCATGGCCATAAATGTTGGCACCCCTGAAATTTTCTAGAAAATGAAGTATTTCTCACAGAAAAGGATTGCAGTAACACATGTTTTGCTATACACATGTTTATTCCCTTTGTGTGTATTGAAATTAAACCAAAAAAGGGAGGAAAAAAAGGAAATTGGACATAATGTCACACCAAACTCCAAAAATAAGCTGGACAAAATTATTGGCACCCTTTCAGAATTGTGGAAAAATAAAATTGTTTCAAGCATGTGATGCTCCTTTAACCCCTTCACGACCCAGCTAGTTTTGGCCTTCATGACCAAATCCGTTTTTTTCAAATCTGACATGTGTCTCTTTAAGTGGTAATAACTTTGAACTTCTTTTACCAGGCAAAGTGATTCAGAAATAGTTTTTTCGAGACATATTGTACTTTATATTAGTGGTAAATTTTTGTTGATACATGAAGCAATTTTTTTGAAAAACTAAAATATTGTGAAAAATTTTAAAAATTTTCATTTCTCTATGTTTGAAAGAGAAATAAATGTAGTTATTAATTCACATGCACAACATGTCTACTTTATGCTGGCATCATTTTTTAAACATTCTTTTACTTTTTTACGACATTAAAGGCTTATATTATTATGAACATTTTTGAAAATTTTCTACAAAAGTTCAAAATCAAATTTTTTGGGGGAACAATACAATTTTGAATATATATGTGTGTATATATATATATATATACACATATATATATATATATATATGTACATATATATATATATATATATATATATATATATATATATGTGTGTATATATATATATATATATATATATATATATATATATATATATATACAGTGGTCCCTCAACATATGATATTAATTGGTTCCAGGAGAACCATCATATGTTGAAACCATGTCGAGTACATATGTCTATGTAAAAATTGTAATTGGTTCTGGGGCCTCGGAACCATTGTATGTTGAATACTTATCTCTATGGGAAACTGCCAATTGGTTCTGGGATGACCATTGTATGTGGAGTGTATGGGGAGTGTTTAACAAACCATGGTGCCTCCAGCTGTTGCACAACTACAATTCCCAGCATGCATGTACAGCCATTGACTGTCTGGGCATGCTGGGAGTTATAGTTTTGCAACAGCTGGAGGCACACTGATAGGGAAACATTGATGTATGGGGTGTATAGTGTGTATATGTATTGTATGTGATGTGTGACATCGCATACAGTACTGTACAGTTCTTTAACCCCTTAAGGACTGAGCCCTTTTTCACCTTAAGGACTCAGCCATTTTTTGCAATTCTGACCACTGTCACTTTAAACATTAATAACTCTGGAATGCTTTTAGTTATCAATCTGATTCCGAGATTGTTTTTTCGTGACATATTCTACTTTAACTTAGTGGTAAAATTTTGTGGTAACTTGCATCCTTTCTTGGTGAAAAATCCCAAAATTTGATGAAAAATTTGAAAATTTTGCATTTTTCTAACTGTGAAGCTCTCTGCTTGTAAGGAAAATGGATATTCAAAATAATTTTTTTTTTTATTCACATATACAATATGTCTACTTTATATTTGCATCATAAAATTGATGAGTTTTTACTTTTGGAAGACACCAGAGGGCTTCAAAGTTCCGCAGCAATTTTCCAATTTTTCACAAAATTTTGAAACTCGCTTTTTTTCAGGGACCAGTTCAGGTTTGAAGTGGATTTGAAGGGCCTTCATATTAGAAATACCCCATAAATGACCCCATTATAAAAACTGCACCCCCCAGAGTATTCAAAATGACATTCAGTCAGCGTTTT
Source organism: Hyla sarda (assembly GCF_029499605.1). Lineage (NCBI taxonomy): Eukaryota > Metazoa > Chordata > Amphibia > Anura > Hylidae > Hyla > Hyla sarda. The sequence continues at coordinate 326,902,014 of NC_079189.1, forward strand.
AACCCTTTAGGTGTTTCACAGGAATAGCAGCAAAGTGAAGGAGAAAATTCACAATCTTCATTTTTTACACTCGCATGTTTTTGTAGACCCAATTTTTGAATTTTTGCAAGGGGTAAAAAGGAGAAAATTTTTACTTGTATTTGAAACCCAATTTCTCTCGAGTAAGCACATACCTCATATGTCTATGTTAATTGTTCGGCGGGCGCAGTAGAGGGCTCAGAAGGGAAGGAGCGACAAATGGTTTTTGGGGGGCATGTCACATTTAGGAAGCCCCTATGGTGCCAGAACAGCAACAAAAAACACATGGCATACCATTTTGGAAACTAGACCCCTCGGGGAACATAACAAGGGGTAAAGTAAACCTTAATACCCCACAGGTGATTCACAACTTTTGCATACGTAAAAAAAAAAAAAAAAAAAAATTCCCTAAAATGCTTGGTTTCCCAAAAAATTTACATTTTTACAAAGGGTTAAAGCAGAAAATACCCCCCAAAATTTGAAGCCCAATTTCTCCCGATTCAGAAAACACACCATATGGGGGTGAAAAGTGCTCTGCTGGCGCACTACAGGTCTCAGAAGAGAAGGAGTCACATTTGGCTTTTTTGAAGGAAATTTTGCTCTGGGGGCATGCCGCATTGAGGAAGCCCCTATCGTGCCAGGACAGCAAAAAACCCCACATGGCATACCATTTTGGAAACGAGACCCCTTGGGGGAACGTAACAAGGGGTAAAGTGAACCTTAATACCCCACAGGGGTTTCACAACTTTTGCATATGTAAAAAAAAAAAAAAAATTTTACCTAAAATGCTTGGTTTCCCAAAAAATTTACATTTTTACAAAGGGTTAAAGCAGAAAATACCGCCCAAAATTTGAAGCCTAATATCTCCCGATTCAGAAAACGCCCCATATGGGGGTGAAAAGTGCTCTGCTGGCGCACTACAGGTCTCAGAGGAGAAGGAGTCACATTTGGCTTTTTGAAAGCAAATTTTGCTCTGGGGGCATGCCGCATTTAGGAAGCCCCTATGGTGCCAGGACAGCAAAAAAAAAAAAACATGGCATACCATTTTGGAAACTAGACCCCTCGGGGAACGTAACAAGGGGTTAAGTGAACCTTAATACCCCACAGGTGTTTCACGACTTTTGCATATGTAAAAAAAATAATTTTTTTTTAACCTAAAATGCCTCTTTTCCCAAAAATTTAACATTTTTAAAAAGGGTAAAAGCAGAAAATACCCCCCAAAATTTGTAACACAATTTCTCCCGAGTACGGCGATACCCCATATGTGACCCTAAACTGTTGCCTTGAAATACGACAGGGCTCCAAAGTGAGAGCGCCATGCGCATTTGAGGCCTAAATTAGGGACTTGCATAGGGGAGGATATAGGGGTATTCTACGCCAGTGATTCCCAAACAGGGTGCCTCCAGCTGTTGTAAAACTCCCAGCATGCCTGGACAGTCAGTGGCTATCTGGCAATACTGGGAGTAGTTGTTTTGCAACCGCTGGAGGCTCCATTTTGGAAACAGTGGCGTACCAGACGTTTTTCATTTTTATTGGGGAGGGGAGGGGGGTTGTATAGGGGTATGTGTATACGTAGTGTTTTTTACTTTTTATTGTGTGTTAGTGTAGTGTTTTTAGGGTACAGTCGCACGGGCGGGGGTTCACAGTAGTTTCTCGCTGGCAGTTTGAGCTGCGGCAGAAATTTTGCCGCACCTCAAACCTACAGCTGGATACTTACTGTAATCCTCCGCCCATGTGAGTGTACCCTGTACGTTCACATTGGGGGGGGGACATCCAGCTGTTGCAAAACTACAACTCCCAGCATGTACGGTCTATCAGTGCATGCTGGGAGTTGTAGTTTTGCAACAGCTGGAGGCACACTGGTTGTGAAACACAGAGTTTGGTAACAAACTCAGTGTTTTGCAACCAGTGTGCCTTCAGCTGTTACAAAAGCTACAACCCCCAGCATGTACGGACAGCGGAAGGGCATGCTGGGAGTTGTAGTTATGCAACAGCTGGAGGCATACTACTTTGGCTGGGGATGCTGGGGACTGTAGCTATGCAACAGCTGGAGATACACTGGTTTGCTACATAACTCAGTGTGCCTTCAGCTGTTGCAAAACTACAACTCCCAGCAGTCACCGACAGCCAACGGGCATGCTGGGAGTTGTAGTTATGCAACCAGCAGATGCACTACTACAACTCCCAGCATGCACTTTAGCTGTTGGTGCAAGCTGGGAGTTGTAGTTACACAACAGCTGAAGGTACACTTTTCCATAGAACAAATGTGCCTCCAGCTGTTGCAAAACTACAAGTCCCAGCATGCCCATAAGGGCATGCTGGGAGTTGTGGTGGTCTGCCTCCTGCTGTTGCATAACTACAGCTCCTAGCATGCCCTTTTTGCATGCTGGGAGCTGTTGCTAAGCAACAGCAGGAGGCTGTCACTCACCTCCAACGATCCTCGCCGCATAGGTCAGTCCCTCGTCGTCTGCGCCGCGGCCGTCGCTCCTGAGGCCCCGATCCCAACATTGACGCCGGGGATCGGGGTCCCCAGCACCCGGGGTGCACGTCCCGCACCCGCTCACGTCCTCCGGAAGAGGGGCGGAGCGGGTTGCGGGAGTGACACCCGCAGCAGGCGCCCTGATTGGTCGGCCGGTAATCCGGCCGACGAATCAGGGCGATCGTGAGGTGGCACCAGTGCCACCTCACCCCTGCAGACTCTGGCTGTTCGGGGCCGTCGGAGACGGCCCCGAACAGCCTGTAATTCCGGGTCACCGGGTCACTGGAGACCCGATTGACCCGGAATCTGCCGCAGATCGCTGGACTGAATTGTCCAGCGATCTGCGGCCATCGCCGACATGGGGGGGCATAATGACCCCCCTGGGCAATATGCCCCGATGCCTGCTGAACGATTTCAGCAGGCATCGGGCACCGGCTCCCCTCCGGCTAGCGGCGGGGGGCCGGGATTTGACAGGACGTACTCAAACGTCCTGAGTCCTTAAGGACTCGGAAAAGGGGACGTTTGAGTACGTCCTGCGTCCTTAAGGGGTTAAATACCTTCAGGGGGGACAGAATGTCCTCCATTACGATCCTGCCGACTACAGCTCTATAGGAAAGGAAGGGGAGCAGCTCATTGGATGCCTGCAGCAAGATGCTGCAGGCTATTGGCTATAGCTGCACTGGGGGGGCGGGGCTTACACAGAGCTCACAGTGGAAGCCTGCGTGAGTTAGCAGGACAGCATGTGAGTAACAGGAGGCAGAACGGGGTACACGGGGCACATTAAACAACTATCTGTCAGTTGCTGAAGTTGTCAGCGCTGTCAGATAGCTGTTTGTACGATGGCCCCGACACACAGCAGCATCATATGTCGAGGCTGCCTTCAACATACGATGGGCTCTGAGAGGCCATCATATGTTGAAATGATCATATGTCGGGGCCATCATAAGTCGGGGGATCACTGTATATATATTCATATATATATTAAATTTTATTCCAGTTATTTATTTTACTTCTTTACATCAGCTCCCCCCTAGTGTCTAGTGCACAAAACATGTAGTAACAAGTTTAGGACACTAGGGGGAGCTGTTGTACAACTAAACTAAAAAAAAAGTGAAAGTGAAACTAAAGCATGCCAGCAGGCACAGCGTTGGCAGCTCAGGACGGGTAAGGGACACTGGGGTCTCCTAGCAGAGCAGTCTCTCTGTCCCCATCCCTGTAATCGGGAGACACAAACTGCGCTGCTCAGAATTTTTCTGTGCGAAATGCTGCCATCAGCTAGTCAGATTTGACTAGCTGATAGGAGCGATTGCTGTGAGGGGGGAACGAAACCCCCTAGGTCCCGAGGCAAGATGACTGGCTATCAGTGATAGCCCCCTTCTTAGCAGGCGCGGTGGGATGCCGCGAGTAGCGGCTAGTATCTGCATGATGTACATGTACTTCAGGTACGTATGGGTCGGGAAGGGGTTAAAGTCACCTGGGGCAAGTAACAGGTGTGGCCAATATAAAAATCACACCTGAAAGCAGAAAAAAAGGAGAGACGTTCACTTAGTCTTTGCATTGTGTGTCTGTGTCTTCCACAATAAGTATGGACAACAGAAAGAGGAGAAGAGAACTGTCTGAGGACTGGAGAACCAAAATTGTGGAAAAATATAAACAATCTCAAGGTTACAAGTCCGTCTCCAGAAATATAGATTTGCCTTTGTCCATAGTGCACAACATTATCAAGAAGTTTGCAACCCATGGCACTGTAGCTAATCTCCCTGGGCGTGGACGGAAGAGAAAAATTGATGAACAGTGTCAACGCAGGATAGCCCGGATGGTGGATAAGCAGCCCCAAACAAGTTCCAAAGATATTCAAGCTGTCCTGCAGGCTCAGAGAGCATCAGTGTGAGCATGAACTATCCATCGACACATAAATGAAACGCTATGGCAGGAGATCCAGAAGGACCCCGCTGCTGACACAAAGACATAAAAAAGCAAGACTACATTTTGGCAAAATGAACTTGAGTAAGCCAAAATCCTTCTGGGAAAACATCTTGTGGACAGACGAGACCATGATAGAGCTTTTTGGTAAAGCACATCATTCTACTGTTTACCGAAAACGGAATGAGGCCTACAAAGAAAAGAACACAGTACCTACAGTGAAATATGGTGGAGGTTCAATGATGTTTTGGGGTTGTTTTTCTGCCTCTGGTACTGGGTGCCTTGGATATGTGCAAGGCATCATTAAATCTGAGGACTATCAATGGATTTTGGGTCGAGCTGTACAGCCCAGTGTCAGAAAGCTGGGTTTGCGTCCGAGATCTTGGGTCTTTCAGCAGGACAATGACCCCAAACATACATCAAAAAGCACCTAGAAATGGATGGCAACAAAGCACTGGAGAGTTCTGAAGTGGCCAGCAATGATTCCAGATCTAAATCCCATTGAACACCTGTGGAGAGATCTTAAAATAGCTGTTGGGAAAAGACACCCTTCAAATAAGAGAGACCTGGAGCAGTTTGCAAAGGAAGAGTGGTCCAACATTCCGGCTGAGAGGTGTAAGAAGCTTATAGATGGTTATAGGAAGCCACTGATTTCAGTAATTTTTTTCCAAAGGGTGTGCAACCAAATATTAAATTAATTTTATCGAGCCCATTTTTGGAGTTTGGTGTGACATCATGTCCAATTTGCTTTTTTCCTCCCTTTTTTGGTTTAGTTCCAATACACACAAAGGGAATAAACATGTGTATAGAAAAAAATGTGTTACTGCAATCGTTTTCTGTGAGAAATACTTCATTTTCTAGAAAAAATTTCAGGGGTGCCAACATTAACGGACATGACTGTATGTACTGATATGAGTTTTTGCACATGTAAAAGTTTACAATGTGATGATGCAAATTTACTAACCGATGCACAGAATTTTTTTCATTTGTACGCATTTTCCTACTAGGAGTCGATGCCTGTAGAATGAATGAGATATTTGCTTGTCTTGACAGTGCTCCAATTACAATCCCATATTCTGGTTCTCTTATCTGTGATCACAGTATCAAATACGTTTGAAGTCTTTGTTATCATCCAGGTTGCTAACCATAGCTATTATTCACTTTGAACATCACTCAAATCCTCAGAACACCAACAGAGCCATCTTTTTTCCTGAGTATCCTTTTGTGTTGAACAATAGTTGGTTTCAACGCTCATTTTTATTTTTATTTTGAATAGCAGAGTGATGCTAATGAAACTGTCTATCTAATAAGTAAACTACAAATAATGACTAGAAACTTTTCAAACTGTTTTTACCAACTTCAAAAACAATCAGTGTTTTATTGCCTAAAAAATTAAGGTAAAACTTAATAAACTAAAAAGGCAAATAAATGAATAGAAATCTAAGGCATTCTAAAATAAAATAAGAAGTAAAAAATAAAGCACTTCAAGCTGTATCAATGTTTCTATGAAGTACACTGATTAGCCAGAACATTAAAGGGGTTATCCAGTGGCTGTTTTATTTATTTATTTATTGTGAAGTATGTCCATTGTGTGGGAAATAACAAAATAAACTTGTACATACCGCCAGTGTTTCTGCAGTGCCTCTGGTGTCCTACTTCGGTCCCCCACGTCTTTCTGAGCTGCAGCGTAACTGTGAGGACCCGGAAGCACCTGGGCCCATTGTAACATACTGCCGCTTAGCGAATCGCTGGCCGAGACAGGACACTACTGTAGCCAGCCATTCGCTTAGCGACAGTGTGACATACTAGGCCCAGGTGCTTCCCGAGCCGACACATTGGAATTGTGGAAGTACTGGAGGTAAGTACAAGTTTATTTTGTTATACCCCACACAATGGAAATACTGGATAACCCCTATAAACCACTGAAAGCTGAATTCAGTGACTACAATGGCACCTTCAGTGTAAGATTTAAACTGTGTTTTTGTCTCCATTCACTGTTTCTATTACAGTAAGTTTAATTTAGCTGTATACAAATAAGTATTTATCTACTATTTAACTACTAAAGCGTATATGTTACAACTATTACTTTTTTTATTATGTACGTCAATGGGAAATTGCTTCTGGGGTATGGCATACAGCAGCATCAGTTTTTAAGCATTCATAAACTTTTTTTTCCCCAAGTGTATAAAATGTTAAATGGAAACAAAAAGTGTAGAAACTGTTGTGTCTTGTATATCAGAGATAAATATGTTTTGTATGTTTGGTTTACTGTATATTGCACAGTATAGCTGAAGCTGCAAGGTATAACAAGGGTGAATGCACTACACAAGTGTTGTAGAATGTACACTAAGTAAAGTACACTTAACCTTTTAAGGACTCAGGGTTTTTCCATTTTTGCACTTTTGTTTTTTCCTCCTCACCTTCTAAAAATCATAACGCTTTCAGTTTTCCACCTACAGACCTATATGAGGGCTTGTTTTATGCGCTACCAATTTTACTTTGTATACATATCAGTCATTTCACCACAAACTCTATGGCAAAACCCCCCAAAAAATTGAAAAAACAAACAAACGCCATGTTGTAATTTTTTGCGGCTTCTGTTTCTATGCAGTGCACTTTTCGGTACAAATGACACCTTATATTTATTCTGTACATCCATATGGATACCCAAATTTATGTAGGTTTTATTTCATTTTTCTACTTAAAAAAATGATAACTACATGCACCAAAATTTGAATGTTTAAAATTGTCATCTTCTGACCCCTATAACTTTTTTACTTTTCTGCATATGGTGATGTATGAGGGCTCATTGTTTGCACTGTGGTGTGTAATTTTTATTGGTACCATTTTTGTTTTGATGGGACTTTTTGATCACTTTTTATACATTTTGTAGGATATACAAAATTACCTAAAATACACAATTTTGGACTTAGGAATTTTTGAACATATATGCCATTGACCGTGCAGTTTAAGTAATGTTATAATTTTATAGTTGGATATTTACGCATGCAGCGATACCACATATGTTTATGTTTATTTTTGTATAAATTTGTTTTTACAGGAAAAGGGGGGTGATTAAAACTTTTTCTAGGGAAGGGGTCAATTCACAATTATTAACTTATTTTTTCCTTTTTTTTTACACCATTTTTTAGTTCCCATAGGGGACTATAACATGCAATCTTCTGATTGCATACACTGTTCAATGCTATGCCATAGCACAGCATTGATCAGTGTTATCTGTGTATTCGATTGCTACAGGCTGCTAAGGATGCCTGGAGCATCGCAGAAGAGATCGGAGGGAATGGAGGTAGGAAGGGCCATCCTCTAAGCTGATCGGAACACCACGGTGATCCGGATCAGCCCGACTGAGCTGCCGGGAATGCTTTTTTTTTTTTTTCATTTTAGACGCACCAATCAACTTTGATCGCCGCGGTGATGCCCAGCATTAGACATGGGTCCTGCCTGTTGATAGCCACCGGAACCACCCCGCTATGATGTTGGGTCAGCTCGTGACCCCACATCATGGCAGGCAAGCGGGCGCAGGGTGTACAGGTACACCCTGTATCCTTTACAGGTTAAGGGACAGAGCACATGGCAGGTGTAGCCTATAAAAAAAAAAAAAAACATTATCACCTGTCCTGAGTTGATCATGAGTTAAAAATGAGTGGAGAAAACTAAAAGGACCATAAAGAAAAACCTACCATCTAGCCTATGCCACACTGACAGGGTGTCCACTACATTCAAGAAGGGAGCTTTCAGGAGAAATTTACTCACAGGGCCTGATAGCAAGTCATGGGATACCCATCTGGATGTGTAAGCTGGAACGTGTCTCAGTAAAATCAACTTTACCGTGATATGTGATCCTGTGCACAAGTCTTCAAACCACTTCAGTCCCACCCCTGAGAAGACCCTGCATACAGTTTTGGGATTGTACTAGAGAGCCCAAAAGTCATTTAAGTCTAAGTCATATATCTTCAGAGTCAAGTAGCAAGTCAGGCTATGCTCTAATTAGCAACCAAAGTCACATTCTGGGATAGACCCAATCGCTGCGTCCTAAACTTCTAAATAAGTTAGTCTTGCCCCTTCTTCTGGTTAACTGCACTCACAACAAACACATATTGTACCTACCAACACCACCAGTACAAAGTACACTGGTAGTTTAAACATGTGCAGACAAAAATAGTGCACTCTTGGGTATGAATTACATGGGGTTGCCACACCACTTGCAGCACCTTTGACAACTGAGTAGAACTAAAGGTCCAGGCAAATAACCCCTAAGTCACCACACATTCACATCTAGAATTATTGTTGTACCATGTACATCACACAGTGGTGGATTATAATAGGGCCCCATTGCTCCCATGGCTGCCCAAAGTACCCAACACTTAATCTGCATCTCTTTCCTTTAAGCTGCACTTATTTTCTTAAAAACCTATCTAAGCTCAGGAAAAGCCTGCTCTTGCCTGTCTTAATTCTCCTTATATTTTAAATTAGAACAATATATTACAGCTGGCATTGCCCACCCACATTGTTGCCAAACTCCTCTTCAGGTCTAGACTTTGTCCCAATGATTCCTGATGTTTTCCAATATTAGGGTGTAGTGTGTGGCAGCACACATTATGTAATGACATTGTACAGCACAAAGTGCAGCAGTGCTTGAACCTGAAGAGGAGGGTTAGTATATTAGTGTGGTACAGAGTCTTAATATTTTTTCTACTTTTTTTTCTAATGAGTTGTCTTCCATCTTGATTCCTATTTCCGCTCCGATATGGCCTCTTGATACAGCCTACATTCCACATGATGCCTTTGGCTTTGCAGAGAAAGAGGGTGTGGGTCTAATCATTGCACTTAGCACAATGATAGATCACACTATAGATATTGTATATCTTCTGTTTATCATTGTCAGCTTTTTAAAGCAGAAATCAGGGAAAGTGGTGCCAAGCTGCATTTTATAGGACACACTAGATAATATGAACACAGAAGAGACAGGCAACACAATTAATGGGGTTACATTGTTGAGTTCTGAAGCTAATCATTGTATGGACTCACTTACTATATCACTGAACTCCTGATCTCATCTAAAGAACAGACATGCTCTTTTTAGCAGCACTCTATACATGGATGGGCATGCAGAGGAACAAGTAGGGTGGAGCTGAATGGAGAAGGAACGTGCCAGGAGGAAGCTTAAACATTTATAGGAAATCAGCCACAATGGGAGACTGACATTCTGTCTACAGAGTAGAACATGTAATTAACTGGTTGCCATACTGGGGACATCACATCACATGATAAGGTTTTCTTAATGTATGGATGCATACATTAAAACTGGATATAAAGACTCTATACTGCTAGAATACTGCTGGTGTGGTAGCATTATATGGGCAAATAAACAGCTCACTTTTATGCTGTAGGATTAATATTCCATACATTATTAAATATAGAAATTATGGTTAAATAATATTCAGCTTTTCTTCTGTTAACAGAATCATAGACTTGTTTGAGTTCTTTCATTTTATTATAAAATGTATTATAAGCTTTGCTTTTATGGGTAATTCACGTCAACAACATAGTTTAACAATGAACAAAATAAACAGATTTTTGTGTTGAACCTTAAATCTAATTAATATAAAGCAACAAAAAGATATATTTATATAAACACTGGCAAACTCTGTATTTTATGTTTTTTTTCTAACTCACTGCCATCACAAGTATATCCCATACAATTACCTTAGGCAATGAAAACCATTTAGACGCAGTATTTAAGTAAACATTAGAAAGTATATACAATATCCCTATTCAATTAACATTCAACCTTCAGCAGCATATTATTAATATACATTTGCATTTGAAAATAAAAAAAGAATTGTAAAAAAAAACATCCACAAGCATAAGAAAGTATATCACATTATGGCATTCAAATTTGAATTAAAATGCACTCCAGATTAGATCCTGCATGAAATGTATTCTCTTTTGTGCAACAAATCCAATTTACCACTAAAAATGAGAAAACCCATTCTTTCTTTTTCTGAAAGAAACAAAAAAAAAGAAAAACAGTTAGTACGTGATTAAAACGGCAGATGTGGCACATCAAAAGAAAACACGGATCACATTCTAAAAGAAATGAAAGCACACAGAAAGAATAGCTCATCTTGTATAGATCTCTCTGCCTGCCTATATCTAAAGGACTTTGTGAATAAAAATTGGAAATTACAAAACCATATAAAATTTATGTCACATTGGTTACAGGATTTGCATACGTCAACAGAATGGCTAATCTGACTCTATTTAACTCATTCCCAGTTCATGCTACATTTATTACAAGGGAAATATAATAAGATCAGTTTGAGGTTGGGAAGATGTGCTACATTTACGGCTTAATGTTTCATAACTCCACTAAATATTTATTAAACGTTGTAATACGGCAAACTAAATTTATCATTCTTAGTAATTTAGACCCATAAATAAAAGGTTGTTCATTATCCCCTTGGAGCTGCAATTAGTTTTGACAGTGACTTTTTCTTCGGTTTTATCCCTGTCTTCTGAGAGCCATAATTTTGTTCCTTTTTTCGCTGTATGAGGGCTTGTTGTGTGTGATATAATATGTTTTTTTATTACGTCATTAAATGTACCAGATAATGTAGTTCTGTGGGGTGGAGGAAACACAGCGCAGTAGAATTATACTACACTTGGTTTTGCCACTGGAGATGGGTCCTATAGAGACACAATGGAAAGTTTATCTCATATGGCACAGCGATATACAGCTGAAAGCAGCCAGGGGCGGGAAGAAAAGCTCTTCGTCAGTTATTTAGGTGTCAATTTTGAGATGCATCATGATTTGACAAATGAATATTGTGCACAGTGCTGTAAAATAGTCATTTGGGGGAAAAGCTCTTGGGAAGTCTACAGGGATTTATAAAATGCCAAACCTACCTTTGTTTTTTGGGTTCGGCTTTTTTCCTAGTTTTTGGGCTGCATGCTGAGACTATGGCATTATGCCATAGTTTCAGCATCTACTGAGATAAGTTGTGATGCTATGCATCACTACTTGCCTCCACTGGCCATACAGTATCTATCGCTGCATAGAGCAGCGCTGTATACTGTCTCTGTTATTCAATGCTGCTACATTGTCTATCTCCTACCCAGCAAGAATATGCAGTATACCAACGATCTGTAACCCCTTACCAGTACACTTTTTGTATCAACCCTTTATGGTCGTGCAAGATGTAAGCTTGCCGTCATTCAATAGATAATGTCATAGTTTCTTTCAGAAAATAAAAATCTGTCTGGGTTGCATGACACAGATAGGCAGATGGCACTTATCAGTCAAGGTTACTACAAAGTGAGAGCAAGCAGACATCTTGACAACAATGAAGGCTTGGTGCAGAAATTATATTTGAAACAGTAAACAAATTAACAGTGTAGAATAGTTTAGAGAAGATACAGGATGGCAGGTAAAGGCATAACAGGTTACTATGTATAAACATTGAAATAAAGCTTTGAAAAGTATGACTACACTATTCCATTGTTTTGGTTGCTATACCTCAGGTTTTGACAGAGTACATATTTATTTTATATTATTGTATTATTTTATTGTTGCTCTCATGAAATAATGTTAAGATACAGCTTTACCCAACATTTTAACATGCTTTTACCAAATGTTATTCATTTGCATTTTGGGGTATAGTTTACTGTGCCACCAGATTTTTGTAACTTCCAATTTACAGAAACAGAAAAACTGGCTGTGCTAAGTTGCCACAAAGTAATATAGTTAGTATGGTTGAAAAAAGACCGATGTCCATCAGGTTCCACCAAGGAGGTGGGAAGGGGTATGGATGGATTAAGAGGAGGGGGTGGATTCTATATCTCTACATTCACAAATTAATGTTATTTTGTTCTAAGATTGTATCTAAGCCTGTTTTGAAGCCCTCAACTGTTTTATGTGACCAGTTTGTGAGGTACACTATTTTACAGATTCAGAGTTCTTATTGTAAATAACTCTTGTCACTTCTGGAGATTTAACCTGTTTAAAACCAAACTGAGTGGAACAAGTTTCCCCATACTTTTGTATGGTCCATTTATTCAAATGTAAGTTAACGGCCAGTAGCCAGTGATATTCTCACCAGGTAGGTTGCGGTCAGGGAACCCCATTACTGGAGATATTAATCCCAGAAGTGTGCCTAAAATCTATCAGACATTATTAGCATATCTTGTGGATATGTCATAGATGCCTAAACTGGTAATACTCCTCCCTTATATTAATGAACATATAGTATTAGACATAATCTACTGATCACAAGTTGGAGTATTACATTTGTAATCTTTAGGGGGTGACCATGTTTGTGAGTATATTAGTCTTAATCTAAACCGATATTGCTTTTAAAATGTATTTATAATAGTGGGTTATTTCACATAATAAATGATCCAGTAGATTATGGATTTGCCTAATTCTACAGTAATTGTTTTAGCTGCAGATTTGAAATTTGGGTTGCGTTAAAAAGTGACATGTAACTGACCATTGTGCTGGGAAGGCTGCATGAACCACCACTGGATCAATTGTCTACAATCAACTGCCAGCCGTACATCCCCTGTTACACAGGGAGAAGTGCAGCCAACAAAAATTGATACTGAAGCAGTATTATTAACTGACCCATAGCCTTGTATTGGTCCTACAGAAGACCGGAAGACCTAACCCCATCAATAGCTCCCAGCAATTACAAATCAAGGTTGAGCTGATGCATGGTAGCCGAATGTAACGGCTGCCTGCCACTGCTGGTAGCGCATCCCGTGCAGAAACCATATGTGGACCTAATAACTCAAGGCGCAGGATGACTTAGTCTATCTATCAGCCAGTACTGGTCGTATCTGCTCGATGACCTTGGTCCGCCCGCTTACTGTCTCTGTTGTCCCAATACAGCTTGGCCAGTTTCTGTAGCAATGCATGACTCAATACCCATTATACATTTGTGCTGTTTGGTAAATAGAGCATAATATTAATTCAGACTTTCTTTGATACCTTATCTTATGGAAACATAGTAGATCAGACTTATTGCTTGGTTTTGTATGATCTGGATTATTATAGATTCTCTTGAGGACGTCACTTATTGTGATAGAAACTTGCCGAGCGTGATGCATAAATCTAACATTTACATGCAAATTGTTACTATGTCAGTTGTATATATCTGAGTCTGAGATGATCTGATACCATTCTTGTATTTTTTGGTGGTGGGTCAACACCTATGACTATGGCGAGATTTTAAATTATATTAATATAAGTTATGTTTTAGGCTTCTCCCCTTTAAAGGGGTACTCCACTGGAAAAAATTTTTTTTTAAATCAGCTGGTGCCAGAAAGTTAAACAGATTTGTAAATTACTTCTATTTATAAATCTTAATTCTTCCAGTACTTATCAACCTACACAGGAAGTTCTTTTCTGTTTAAATTTATTTTCTGTCTGAGCGGTCCAGAGCAGGAGAAAATCCCCATAGCAAACCTATCCTGCTTTGGAAAGTTCCTGACATGGACAGAGGTGTCAGCAGAGAGCACTGTGGTAACACAGAAAATAAATTAAAAAAGAAAATAACTTCCTCTGGAGCATACAGCAGCTGATAAGTACTGGAAGGATTAAGAATTTTAAATAGAAGTCATTTTTAAATCTGTTTAACTTTCTGGCACCAGTTGATTGAAAAAAAATAATTATTATTGTTTTCAGTTTTTTTTACCTTGATATTGCTCTGTTCAGTCTCAGTGAGTTCCACAGACTGGAAAAGGATGTTCACCAGGAGGTGTGACATCATCTAAAGCCCTGCTGGGGAGAACTTCCTCCCTCACTCTGCTACACACAGCCAAATTTGAGATAGGCTGTGATTGGCTGAGGCTACAGACACCTCCCTCATCTCCCTGAACTCTACTATACACTCTACTGAGGTCCTGCCTGCATTTCTTGACTTAGGTCTCAAGGCTGCTGAGGGAGACAATTTGCAAGCAGGACCGCAGGCAGGACCAGAAGGAGGACTGGTGGCCAAACTTCTAGGGGTTAATTTAACACATAAAGTTAAAAAAAAAATTATTAAGAATTAATAGTAATTCAAATGGGCTAATCTATATATATATTTTTTTTTTTTACTAATGACAGGTATAATTTAAAGCTCAGATTGTGGCACTCTGAGCTAGAGCAGGTTAAGGGATGAAATTGATTTTTGTTTATTGTATTTTGGTTATTGTGGCACGTGCTTCAAGCCCACCCATCCTCATATAGTTACATAGTTAGTACATTTGGAAAAAGACATATGTCCTTCAAGTTTAACCAAGGAGGTAAGGTGTATGGAAGGATGAAGATGAGGAGATGCTATGTTTATGCATATGCATTCTTGGAGAGGAGTGATGCATAGCATCCCTACTTCCCTCCAGAGCCATACAGCATTTTCCAGGGCAGCATTCTGCTGGAATATGATCCCAGAACAGATTGGGACTACAGAGCTGGGAGAACAGCTGATGCTGAGCAGTAGATATATGTTGTATATTTACTGCAAAGCAAGAACTTGCAGTGAGCCTGCAATGTGTATACAATATACACATTGCTGGCTCACTTAAGCCCTCGCTGAGCTGAGCGCTATGCACCAGCTCAGAAAGGAAAGAGTTAACCGTTTTGGCGGTATGCACTATATACAGCTATCTATAGATAGCTGTATATTGTGTATAGAGAAGACACTTACCTCCCTCGCTCCTTTCACCGCTGGGTCCATGCAGCTCCCAAAAAATGGGTTAGGACATTTTTGGCGCTCTCCGCTGGGGAGAGTGCTCATAGTTCAATATCTTCCCAAACAGAGAGCCTCCAATTGTTGCAAAACTACCCAAACCCAAGGCAGAAGGGTCTGTTCACATTATACACAACGTACATAGTGTTGAGCAGCATAGGCCATATTTGAATTTGCGATATTTTGCCAATATATGGATGAATATTCGTCATACATTGCTAAATTTGCATATTCAAAATATTCACATTTTATTTTCGCACATGCGAATTTGCATATGCTAAAATTAGCATATGCAAAAATTTGCATATGTGAAAATTAGCACACCAGTCTCCCACAGTAGTATTAGAGCCTTCTTTACACCACACAAGCTGGAAGCAGAGAGGGATGATCACTGTGATGTGTACTGTGAAAAAAAACAACAATATTCCTAATTGCGAATATATAGTGCTATATTCGCGAATTCGCGAATATGCGATATTCACAAATAAAATTTGCATTGTGAATATTCATGAGCAACACTAAATGTACAATGTGAACAGAGCCTCATACTTACTAGCCTGGCTCCCATCTGTAGCTCCGCCCCCTAATGACGTAATCACTAGGGGGGCAAGCTACACAGACCCGCAGGGACAGGGAGTGATGGAGGTAAGTTGACCTTGTGTTCTGTTTACAGTATACAGCTATCTATAGATATCCTGTATACAGCCCAAAGGGGCTATAGGAGCAGGGAGTCCTGTCAGTCTGGTGACAAGATTTCGGGCTCCTGTATAGTATACAGTTGCAAGAAAAAGTATGCGAACCCTTTGGAATTAGATTTCTGCACAAATTGGTCATAAAATGTGATCTGATCTTCATCTAAGTCACAACAATAGACAATCACAGTCTGCTTAAAATAAGAACACGCAAAGAATTAAATCTTACCATGTTTTTATTGAACACAACATGTAAACATTCACAGTGCAGGTGGAAAAAGTATGTGAAACCCTAGACTAATGACATCTCCCAGAGCTAATTGGAGTGAGGTGTCATCCAACTGGAGTCCAATCAATGAGATGAAATTGGAGGTGTTGGTTACAGCTGCCCTGCCCTATAAAAAAAAAAAAAAACACCCACCAGTTCTAGGTTTGCTTTTCACAAGAACCATTGCATGATGTGAATGATGCCTCGCACAAAAGAGCTCTCAGAAGACCTATGATTAAGAATTGTTGACTTGCATAAAGCTGTAAAGTGTTATAAAAGTATCTGCAAAAGCCTTGCTGTTCATCAGTCCATGGTAAGACAAATTGTCTATAAATGGAGAAAGTTCAGCACTGCTGTTACTCTCCTTAGGAGTGGCCGTCCTGTAAAGATGACTGCAAGAGCACAGCGCAGACTGCTCAATGAGGTGAAGAAGAATCCTAGAGTATCTGCTAAAGACTTACAAAAGTCTCTGGCATATGCTAACATGCCAGAGATACATAAAACACTAAACAAGAATTGATTTCATCGGAGGATACCACAGAGGAAGCCACTGCTGTCTAAAAAAAACATTGCTGCACGTTTACAGTTTGCACAAGAGCACCTGGATGTTCCACAGCAGTACTGGCAAAATATTCTATGGACAGATGAAACCAAAGTTGAGTTGTTTGGAAGAAACACACAACATTATGTGCGGAGAAAAAGAGGCACAGCATACCAACATCAAAACCTCATCCCAGCTGTGAAGTATGGTGGTGGGGGCATCATGGTTTGGGGCTGCTTTCCTGCATCAGGCCCTGGACGGATAACTATCATCGAAGGAAAAATTACTTCCCAAGTTTGTCAAGACATTTTGCAAGAGAACTTAAGGCCATCTTTCCACCAGCTGAAGCTCAACAGAAGATGGGTGCTGCAACAGGACAACGACCCAAAGCATAGAAGTAAATCAACAACAGAATGGGTTAAAAAGAAGAAAATATGCCTTCTTGATTGGCCCAGTCAGAGCCCTGACCTCAACCCGCTTGAGATGTTGTGGCATGACCTCAAGAAAGCGATTCACACCAGACATTCCAAGAATGTTGCTGAATTGAAACTGTTCTGTAAAGAGGAATGGTCAAAAATTACTCCTGGCCATTGTGCACATCTGATCTGCAACTACAGGAAATGTTTGATTGAAGTTATTGCTGCCAAAGGAGGTTCAACCAGTTATTAAATCCAAGGTTTCACATACTTTTTCCAGCTGCACTGTGAATGTTTTCATGGTGTGTTCAATAAAAACCTGGTAAGATTTAATTCTTTGTGCGTTATTAGTTTAAGCAGACTGTGATTGTCTATTGTTGTGACTTAGATGTAGATCAGATCACATTTTATGACCAATTTGTGCAGAAATCCATATAATTGCAAAGGGTTCACATACTTTTTCTTGCAACTGTACACAGGTACACTATGCACCCCTGTATACTATAAGGCCGTGGGAGGTGAGGAGTGGTGCTATACATCACTCCTCATCTCCTTACACTCTGTGGACCGGGGGCTCAGCATCCAACCCACAGAATGGTACCATGAAGGTGGTAAGAAAACTGCCGCAGGGTAGAAAATTGGCTGTTTCCACAAAAAACTGCCACAAAAACTGCCAAAAAGCAGTAAAAAGCCGTGGCAGTTTTTCTGGCATTTTTCCTGCCATTTTCTTAGGTGTAAAAAAAAACTAAGTGAAAACTTAGCCTAAGGGTACGTTCACACGGGCGGATTTACTTGCGGGTTTCCTGCTGCATACTTGAAAGGAAGCGGGCTCTTCTCGGCTGTCCACAGCAGATTTTCCGCTGCGGAAAATCCACCGCAAGCCCCATTGAAGTCAGTAGGGTCTGCGGCAGATTTTCCGCAGCGGAAATTCCGCTGCGAAAAATCTCCTGCCAACAGCCGAGAAGAGCCTGCCCCCTTTCCAATACGCAGCAGGAAACCCGCAAATAAATCCGCCCGTGTGAATGTACCCTTAATGTTATGTTATACTTGAAAAAAAAAAACAAGCACATAAATGGCTACTTTGAAAAAAAAAAGTTATGGCTGCTGGAACAAAGGGCAATTTTACCAGTCATTAAACAGTACTTACTTAGAGCAGTCATGCCCTGTCCAACTTGGTGGGCAATGACATCTGTTTGGTCTTACACATCTACCTCCATTTAAGCAAGGGGACTGACAAACAGCTGTAAGAAGAAAGTATAGATTACAATGAGGCAAAAAAAATTAATTCGTGTACAGGATACATACAGTATATAAAAAAAACCCACAAATTACTCAGATCAAAAACTAACGATATAAAGTGGAGCTGTTGTTAACATTTACCTTTCACAGTGAAACCCTCTGACAGATTCCTTTAAGGGCACGTTCCCACTTGGCGTATACGCAGCGTATTTCACACAGCGCAAAATCTGCAGCAGCAGTGGTAAATACACTGCTTATCCCTCGCTCACCATACACACAAGGGTTTCCGGCGACAGCCCTATGTTTGCAGTGAGTTTTGGAGGCGGGGCTGTGTGACGGTGTGCCTGTGATGTGCGGCTCCGCCTCCAAAAGTCACTGCACACATAGGGCTGCCTTTGGAAAGCATTGTGTGTATGGTGAGCGAGGGATACGCAGCATATTTTCCGCTGCTGCTGCAGATTTTGTGCAGCATGAAATACGGTGCGTATACGCCAAGTGGCAACATACCCTTAAACTATAGTTAACTGACTTCAGTAGGTGATCTGAAATCTACGTGGACTAAAAAAAGCATAAGCAAAAAGGCAACAACACTCAAGTGGCTGCATATTCTCTACCTTCATCCAAAGTACAGAATCAAATAATCCACATGAACAATTTCCTTCTGAACAAGTGTTGAAAGTTTTAAGAACATTAGTATTATTCACTGTAAAGCAGGATTTGATAGGAAAGTTTTCATTACTTACCAAGATGACAACGAGATCCAGTCCACCCCTTTAAACAGTCGCATTTGTATGGAGCTGTACAACGACCTCCATTTAGACAAGGAAGGATGCAAATTGCTAAGACAGAAAACAAATAGTTTACACTTTAGTTTACACAGGAACAGAACCAAGAAAAAATATATAGCTATGACTAATCAAGGAACACATGCAATTGGTCCAAAGAAAGCCCAAGGCTGGACATTGGCATAATTTACATCAATGTGCAGTGCTGTACCATGACTCCCTCTGAACTGTGGGTAGCACAGAGGGGTCCGCCCTGAAGCTCCCATTGAAGTGAATGGGAACTTCAGTGTGTAGCCACACAAAAAAAAAAAGAATTGACATGTCACTTATTCTCTGCACAGTTCTCCACCTCCCATTCAAGTAAAATAGGAGTGAGTTTCAGGAGCCATGTAAACATGCCCTAACAGTAGGACAGGAAATGGGGCACTTTCTGAATTAAACATAAGGTAAGGAGAAAAAAAATATTCAGTAGGGTGATATAATAGTGAAACCAGAAGGAGAAGGAAAATCAAATCATCTGGTAAGTCCCTTCAACCAGAACAATCTTGTAATGTCTGTTTCTGTGTTTTTGCATTTTTCCGTTTTAAGTCCTGTTTAGACAGTTTTTATGTTTGAACAGTTTTTGTGCTAATTCTTCCTTGGGTTGAAAGAGTTAATGCTCTCAGCCTTTGAGAGCTTGGTTGTGGTTTTAAAACCAGAGCTCTGCTGGTACTCTGTGCTGGTGATTAGTTCTACTTTGACTATGACTGTTTTATGATTCACCTTTGCTATGTCCGTCTGTTAATATCTGTGTTTTAACCATGGTTATTATTCTTGTTATGATATAGATTTTAGTCTGCTTGGTTTTAGTATATCTATCGGCTTTTGGTATTACATCTTAGTCTGTGTTCACACTGTTAGTCTTGTGCTTGCACCCGTGCTCATTATTTAGTATTCCTGTTTAGAGTCTTGACCCGTATTCCTCCATGTTATGGAATTTGGCTTTTGAAGTTTTCTCTGGAGTCAGACTCATCCGGTTCTCAGTCTAGTGTTCTGTGTATTATATTTCTGTTTCCTTCTAGGCCAGTATCCTGATCACACGGTGGAGTGTGCCTGCTGGCTAGGAGTCTATTTGGCTTTGGTATTGATGTCCCTCCATGTTTGGCGTGGGGAGTCTAGTGTGTTCTTTGTTCAGTTTCCAGTGGGAACAGTGTTCTATGTTTCCTGACCTGTTTAGTGTTTGACATTCAGTTCATCTGTTCATCCCCTGCATCTCCTGGTTTTTGCTATATACTTATTCCATATCTAGTCTTGTTCATTTATTTATATCTGCTGTTAATCTTGATTCTGGTTTCTGAACTGTGTGTTAGTATGCTATATCCTGCCCTGTTAGTATTTATATCTTGCCTGGTATATCTGTTCTGGTTTTTGTATTCCCGTTACGTTTCTGACCTGTCCCCGACTATGTACTGTATTATTTGTGTACCTTTTGCCCATTGCACTTTAGCGCAGGAAGGGACCAGCTCCAAGTTGTCAATCCGCCGTTTAGGACGGATGGGCAAGTAGGCAGGGAGAGTGTTTCTAAAGACAGCTTAGGGCTCCCTCTCCCTGTCCACCCCTGGTCATGACAAATATAAGATGAGCACAGTATATTTTTCTACCATTTGACATTATGATATAACAGAACTGTACTTATGCTTGTTCTGACCTGTACATATTTAAACAAGAGATCTGTTTTAACCAGAAATACTCTTATGCTTGAACATTTCTAGACTTGTGCTTTCACTATGTGTTCCACTAGAAAAATGTAGGATATCACACTTATAATTCCTGTGTTATTTCCTGAAAAGATCATTGAGGAGGACTTGGAATGCAAAAATAAATCAACTAGGGTAGGGTCACTCACAACTTATATGCAGCGTATTTTACAGTGCACAAAATCGGCTGTGCACAAGGCAGCAGCCCTGTGTGTTCAGTGAGGTTTGTAGGTGGGCCTGCACGCTGCCATTACTGTGATGCAGGCCCCGCCTCAAACCTCACTGAGCACACAGGGCTGCCACCAGGTAGAAGAATGTGCAGCGTATTTCGCACTGTGCAGCATGAAATATGAGACATATATGTTGTGTGTTACCCTACCCTTAAACTGAGCTGAACAAGCAATATATACACATCCAGAATCTGCAGTCTTTATAACAGGTCCATAAAAAGTAGAAATACAAAAATTCTGATATTACAAATAACTGTATTTTTTAATTATTAAATGTGATATATTTGACAGAGGATATGCATAACTGTGTGAGATCTCTTTATCTCTTCACTGCCATCTGAGGCTTTACTTCACCATTGACTGATCTCCTCTGATTTTGTTAACATCTAGAACTGCCATATTGTGCCTGAGTAACAAGGTTCCTTTGTTTACTGTGACGCCCCATGGGTGTGGACTCACCGTGCCACAAGTAGTAGCCAGCGAGGCAGGCAGAATGGGGCAAACTGACACTAATGACAGCACCAGACAGCAGAGCTGATTGAGGTGTTTATTAACAGAGCAGGTACTGTGACAACGGCTATAGATGCAGAGTGGAACAAGCTGCAAACAGACAGAAACCATGGTAGACAGCCCAAGTTAATGACAGGAGAGACAGGTCTGATTCTAGGGGATGAAGCAAAGGCAAAGTCCAGTATACAGGCAGGGATCAACAGACAAGATACGCAGGCAAACAAACGACTTAGCAGTTCAGTATACACAACCTTGCAGAGGCATCAAGCAATAGGTGTGGCTTCTTTATTTAGAGAGTGCCTTGCAGGGACTGGAGGGGGAACTACTAAGTAGTGCACGCTGACCCTATAAAACTCAGCCAGTGCTCATGTGCAGCCCCTAGTGGCTAGAGTGGAAACTGCAGCAATAGACACATCAAAGCAGGAAGACCAGGAAATACAGCAGACACATGGCATAGAGAATGTTGCCCAAAGCTGGTAAGAACCAGGACACATGGTATGCTGGTGGTTGCAAACCAGAGTTAGCTTTACATTCATTTGTGAAGGTGTTTGTTGCTTGGGGTTTAGGATTTGACCTGAACTGTATTAAAATTTGAGACCATAATACAGTCCAAATAATTGTAAGAATTTTATAAATCATTTTCTAGTCCTCCCATTTCCCAGTAGATTGCTCTTTTGCAGGACTAGTTATAATTTTTAGTGGTGTAATGAAGAGAGTCAATTAATATTTTCAGTATGTGGTCATATGTATTATATGCTGTTATTATCATCATAATAATAATAAATAATATTTACACATCCAACTTACAATAAAAAGACAAGCACTTGTAAATAAGGTAAATTTTACCTTCTCTATTTCTCCTATCCGGAAGTGTTTTATTGACTTACAAGCCTTTACTTGCAATAAATCTAGAACTTGTACTGGAGTCATTGATTTGCCTGTTTCCAAATAGTTTGCAGCTCTCTTCTGATGAAGAATTGCTTCTAAAATAGTTTGCTGCAACCTTTGCAGACTGTCACCTCATCCTTAAATCATTGCTAAGAAATGGTGCAACTGAGCAGTTCATAGCCCTAAAATACATTGCCACTCTGTCCTTCAGCATCTTGCCACAAAGCAGAGAAATTTGCTATTGACATTGGAAATCTTATATGTGAAGTATGTTTATCCAGATTTCAGTTTTTAAAAAAAGGTATGTGGTACCGATATATTCCACATCAGCTCCAAGATAATAACATGTCAGTGACCATTTGTAATAAATCTACATATATGCAGCTACTGTAATTGAGTATTTACTTTCTTCCTACTTTGTACTTGACAATAATAAAATCTCTGCTTTTAAAATTGTTCTTGTATTAAAGTGGTTTTACAGGACTTTAATATAGATAATTTATCTTAGGTATCAATTTCAGATCTTAAGAGGATCTAAATAGAGATTAGTGAATATTTTGAGGTTTATTTGGCAAAGTATGTGCAGGAAGAGGGACTCCTTTTACAGGAGTCCCTGCTTCGTACACTGAGTGAGTCTGGTGCAGAGTGTAGTTGGTAGGAATCGTGAATCATACAGCAATACCACTTACTTCCAGAAAGCTCTGTGTACAGGAGCAGAGATGAAATGAATGAAAGACAAATCACAAAAAAATTCACATTTTAAGTAGTCAGAATTTTTCTGAAATAAGGAAATTTTCACTATAAGGGATCCCTTATGTTATGTCTGCACTGTTATGTTATGTCTACACTGTATAGAATAAATTGGGGATAGATTGGGGATCATATTGACAAACACATTATAATAATTTGGAGGTGAGAGAGTAATTTAGTTATTATTTATTTTTTGTATGTCATACTAATATCTATTCATCTCATTATTGATCATGGGTGTTATTAATTGACCTATAGTATATACATGTTTGTATAGTATATATGTTTCCTTCTGGTTTGTTAATTTATTGTCTGTGACTCCACATCCTAGTGAAGTGGAGTCACAGGCAATAAATATGCAAACTGAGCCAGTGAAGCCCCGCCTCCTGTTCACTATTCACTGAATTCAGCAGAGGATCTTCTGGGGGACATATCTAAGGATCTACTGGATGTATTTAAGTGACCCCTCATTGGACTCCTGTTCACCGCAGGAGGAGTGATATAATATATGGTTACAAACAAGAAGATAAAGAATTTTATGCATAAGGAAGAAATGAACATGGAATCCTATGCACAAATATGTTACCTTGTTGAACCACGTGGATGTAGTAGTGGACCCTTATCAGGACTGTGGAGTGGATTATATCATCATGGACGTTATATAAACAATAATCCACGATTATATTATTTGGATTGGTCATAAAATGTGTGTATGACCATGATTCTCATGGCAGATATGGTAATTGTATCAGGATGGGGATGCACTCACTATGTGGGTTTTTTAGGGTGGTTGGGTCATCATGGAGGATAGGGGAGTAGTCATTGAGGTGTGAGGTCATGTTGGGGATGGGAAGGGGGTGGTGGGAGTATGTTTGGGAGTGCTATATTGATGCAAGAGGGTGTGATTATACTATGTGTAATTAAAAAGGGGGGGGGTAAATTTTTGGGGTTTATGCACTAAGGGACATATTTTACAGTTCACCATTTTGGGGCACACTAGTCACGGTTCCGTATGGGTTGTTTATATTACATACGTATATAATTCACATATTAATTGGGCCAGTGGCCCTCTTACAGGAGTATTGTCAGGAACGAGCACAAGGTATTATTGTGGTACTACACTGGGTTTAGTCACTTTAGATTATTGAGTTTGGGTGGTTTGGTATTCCTCACATGTAGTTCCATCAACTAATTTCCATGAGTCATGGGTAGTGTTCATTATGCCAGGATAGTTGGTTGGAGGGATAGTTGAAGAGGGACCATGAATGGTATGACTTAGTTTATTATGGGGCGTGGTGTAAAGATTGGGGATCATATTGACAAACACATTATAATAATTTGGAGGTGAGAGAGTAATTTAGTTATTATTTATTATTTATTTTTTGTATGTCATACTAATATCTATTCATCTCATTATTGATCATGGGTGTTATTAATTGACCTATAGTATATACATGTTTGTATAGTATATATGTTTCCTTCTGGTTTGTTAATTGATTGGCAAGATGCTGAATAACGCCCCCTTATGGTGCTTGTCCAGTACAACTATGCATTGCCCGGTGCGCATGCGCATGATTCCGGCAAGGCGCGGTCTTTCGTTCGGCAGTCTATACGGGCGGATGTTGTCATCATGACGTACTTCCGCCTGTGACGCTGCCCGGAAGCCGTGCGGCGTCCAGATCACGCTCATGCGCCATTAGAGGGCATGTAGTATAAAGGGCTAGCAGTTCCTCACTCCCATGAGCCTCTTGAGAAAGGTATTTGCCCGAAACACGTGTCGAGGTGACAGGAGCGTTTGGGGACGTATTCAGCATGTTGCCGACAGGTACAGTACTTGATATGTATATTTTATAACAGCATGCTGATAGGAATATTGTGTACATCCTTTATACTTATTATTTAGGTTCCCTACAACCTGCCTTTTGTGTATGTGGGGGGGGCATTTTAAGGGTGGGTATTTTTATGGGTTTTTTCTACCTGTTGTTATTGATTAATAAAGTGATGTTGGTTATATATATTTTTTCTGGGCAAATTTTTTGTAGGTTACATATCTGCAAAAAAGCCTACTATTTTTTCCCTTTTTTTCCCTTACAATCGTCAGTTACCTAAATAAATTGCATATATTAACATTCAAGTTATCTGCATATCTGAGTGCCAAATATGTGGGGGTTATTTTATATGTATTTAATGAAATACAACTAACCGGTTAACGACCATGGACATCTTTACCCGTCAATGTGCCATTAACCGGGTATGACGAGGGCTCCCGACTCGAGCCCGCGTCATACCGGCCAGCCCCAGCTTATTCCTGTAGCTGGGGGCCGGCGTTAATAGCTGACATGCGGCGATCACTGTGGGTGGCTATTAACCCTTTAGATCGCTGCTGTCAAACCGGACAGCGTTGTCTAAAGATGCCTTTATCCCATCCCTGGTGGTCCAGTGAGGTGGCTCGCGATCGCGCGCGGGGTGGGGGTTGGGGGGCTTGATCCACCGTGGAGGTAGCTGGAGGGCTTACCTCTGCTTCCATGGCAGCTGCTGCTCTGTGAATGATAAAGCCTGGCAGGACCAAGCGTTATCAATCATCAATCGAGCACAGAGCACACAGATCAATGGGGTTCTATGGAACCCCATTCATCTGTATGAGGAATCAAATTATTCCTCCTAGAAGTCCCCTAAGGGGACTAAAAGTGTAAAAAAAAAAAAGGTTAAAAAAGGTTAAAAACACACACATTAACCCCTTCCTTATTGAAAGTTTAAATCACTCCCTTTTTCCCAAATTCCATATAAAAAATATATAAACATAATAAAAATAAACATATGAGGTATCGCCGAGTGCGTAAATGTCCAAACTATAAAAATACATTGTTAATTAAACTGCACGGTCAATGGCGTACGCGCAAAAAAATTCCAAAGTCCAAAATAGCGTATTTTTGGTGACTTTTTATACCATAAAAAAATTTATAAAATGCGATCAAAAAGTGGTACCGATAAAAACTTCAGATCACAACTCTAAATATGAGCCCCATACCACCCCATACACGAAATTTTTTTAAAGTTATAGGGGTCAGAAGAGGACAATTTTAAATGTATACATTTTCATGCATGTAGTTATGATTTTTTCCCTATAAGTAGGGTATCATTTTAATTGTATGGACCTACAGAATAAACATAAAATGTACTGCGTAGAAACGGAAGCCCCCAAAAGTTACAAGATTGTGTTTTTTCTTCAATTTTGGCGTACAATGATTTATTTTTCTGTTTCGCTGTAGATTTTTGGGTAAAATGACTGATGTCATTACAAAGTAGAATTGGTGGTGCAAAAAAAAAAAAAAGCCATCATCTGGATTTTAGGTGCAAAATTGAAAGGGTTATGATTTTAAAAGGAAAGAAGGAAAAAAACGAAAGTGCAAAAGCAGGATAGGAATAGGAATAAATAGAGAAACTGACTTCCTGTGCACACATTGGATGCTAAAAACAAAATAAGAAATCAAAATAAAGTGCAATATGGCATACAAAGGAGTAGTCCCACAAATACAGTATATGGGCAGGTAAACTTAAAAAAGTTTTAACCAGGAGGAATGCACGAGGTATAAAGTTTAACAGTGCAGACTACCGCATATATCATCACAAACACGTGTCCATAAGTTGCTTTGTCTAGGGGATCCTAGAAGACTGTTTTGCTTTACCTGCTTTCATACTGTGTTTGTGGGAGTTTATTTTGTGTTTTTATTGATTTCTTCTTGACAGTAATAAAAACAAATTACATTGAATTTATGCTATATTAATATCTGCTCTCTCTTGTTAATATAATATTATGGGACATGCTTGAATGTTACACGTAAGAGTTAGCGAGTCTCAATGTCGATCCCATAGCAAAAGGTGTGACCTAAATGGGGTTTATAATGTAGCTCTGCAATAAAAGCACTGGTGGCAAAATTGACTGCTTTTCTATTTACATCATCTAGGGCCAGGGAATAAAACTTTTTTGGGAGTGTTTTTTTTTTTTTTAATATATGTTTTTTACTTCCATTCTTTAAAATTCCATATTGGGACTTTAATTGATTTAATTAACTTTTTTACTACCATTAAGCTTGCATAATTGTGCATGCCAGGAAGTATTCCTAATAGGCAGACAGAAGTTAGGTCCAGAGCTATCTCTCTGGTGATATCCTGGAAATAATGTTGTCAAGACCAGTGATCACCTTAAGAGGGCCTCCTCACTTGTACAACTCTACAAACATGGAGGAGTTAGTTACCAGGATTGGAGTTTTTGGTGAGTGCACTAAAAACCATGATGCCGGGCCTGAAAGAACTCTAATGTACATCAGAGTGATAGCCACCCTTGATATTTATTTTTATTATTGGGTGTCAATGGTATACTCATTGGCTATCATTTTTTTTTATTAATACACACATTTTCTTTAAAAAAAAAAAACTCAGTTACTTCAACATTAGAATCTAAGTGAAAGTAATACTTACGTTCTTCACAAAGTCTTCCCATCCAACCTTCAGGACATGAACATGCATTTGGTCTTTCACAGACACCACCATTCTGACATGGGAATCTGCACACGGCTTTAAGGAGAGCAATAAAAATCAGCATTCTGTTTGTTTTATACAGAGATGCAAAGATAAAACCTTTCATGCATCTACTTATAAGTCACTAAGTCTCCTAAATGCCCTAATATAAATGAAAAGCTGTAATCATCTAGAAAACTATCCCACCTAGAGGAATGCAATACAGATAAGTAAACTGTCAAATAGACAAAAAGTTTCCCAGAAGCATAAAGTAACTAGCAAAACCATCTGACAGTATGCTAAGTTACTGATATACTTTACTGTTCCTGGAAATGTGAGTGTCTCATGTGTCTTGACAGCTAAATTTCGTATCTAACATTCAAATACATTGTACATTAAAATGAATATTACTATTATTCTGAAATGCTTACGCGCTTACCAAAGATGTACCATGCATAATTCGGTCTGAAATACAAGTCCTAACTGCATAAAATCTGAACATTTAGTCACATGCAGAAAGCTACAGATTAATACTTTCCCCTCAACAGTGTCCAGAAAGCTAACACAAAATACAAGCCAATGCTAGTAAGGGCAGGAAAAAGCAGGGGCCACCAGTTCGAATATTTAAGAATAATGTCAGGCACATGATTGTTCAAGTTTCAGGTATAAACTAAGGGCATGACTGTACATCTGAATCTGTACACACTTTTCCTTAGTTAATTGACCCATCTAATGTTAAAGTTTAAAAAAAAATATGTGAATTAGATTTTAATCTATAGACATTAGCAGAAAATGCCATATGGTATTCATTACACTGAAGTTGGGTTAAAACATTGTATTTTGATTAATATATTGATCCAGTTTCGGGGCTCATTTTGATTAATATTTGGTCTTTATTTTACCCAAATCAGGAGTGGAACTGACACAGAAAAAAAACAAAACAAACATATAATGTAATGATATAATATCATATAATATCCTGTTTTGGTAAAATAATAATGTGTAAAACCACATATATGATATGCTATGCCTATGCTTAGCACTGAACAGTAATAGCAAGCAAAAGATTGCTATAAAGTAGTCCCATGTGGAGAGTAAAAAAAAAAAAAAAGTTTTAATATATGTAAAATAGCCCCTCCCCCAATATAAGGAAATCTCCCTTTTTCCATTTTACAAATAACATTTTTTTTAAATAATAAATAAAAAAAATTGCATCACATCACATCCCAGAAAAAAAAAAAATGAGCCATCATATATGGAAAACTAAGAAAGTTATAGGGCAGTAAATAGGTCAATTTAAAATTTTCTCATTTTGTTTGGTTTTAACAGCAGTACAGTAATAGAAAAGCATGTAAACATGGGTATCATTTTAATCATATTGACTCACAGAATAAAGAAATCATGTCTTTTTTTTTATCACAAAGTGGACAACGTAAAAACAAAACCCCCAAAATATGAAAAGTTGCATTTTTCCTTTACTTCAAATAATATTTTTTTGGTTGTGCTATCGCCACGCCCCTCCCATAGACGTGCATTGAGGGGGAGGGCCGTGATGTCACGAGGGGGATTGGCTGTGACATCATGATACTCCGGCCCCTGTATTGCCCTCATCAGGCACGGAGCAAAGTTTGCTCCATGCAGCAGATGACAGGGGGTGCTGCAGAGAGGGGCAGAGAGCTGTTTGTTGCCTCAGCTGCAGAAACATTTTCAGAGGAGGGAGAAATTATTTTTTAGGGCAAATCTGTGTTCCACAAACACTGGTCTTCTGGTTATACTAGTTTGTAGATGGTATAATCCATACCAAGCAGTCCATTCCTAATAGTATTTGAGACAGAGTCTTTTTGCAATTTTGGGTTTAGTACACAGTGACTGTGTGCTACAGCATTGTTGTGTACTGCTGGTGTTGTGGGCCTTTTTTTTTCAGCGTGCTGTAACGCATTTTCTGCCCTCATAAGAGCATACCACATACCTACATCTAAGTGGTGTACTATTTTGTACATGTTAATCTGTCAAGGGCCTACATACTGTGAAAGGACAGCCAAAAGTAATCACTGGCTGGTGGTTTACTCAAATAATTTTTGAAGTGTACAGTAGCGCATTTTTCTGCCCTCATAAATTCATACCACATACCTTCATCTAAGTGGTGTACTATTTTGTATCTGTTAATCTGTCAAGGGCCTACATACTGTAAAAGGACAGCCAAAAGTAATCACCGACTGGTGTTTTCCTCCAATATGTTTTTTTAAGCATAATGTAGAGCATTTTTCTGCCCTCATAATTGCATACCACTTACCTACATCTAAGTGGTGTACTATTTTGTACCTGTTAATCTGTCAAGGGCCTATATACTGTGAAAGGACAGCCAAAAGTAAGTGTCCGATCACCGAATGACTGCTCAGTGCCTGAGATCCAGGCATGAGAAGTCAAGCGGCAGAATCATCGATCACTGGTTTCCTATGAGAAACCAGTGATCAATGTAAAAGATCAGTGTGTGCAGTGTTATAGGTCCCTATGGGAGCTATAACACTGCAAAAAAAAAGTGAAAAAAAAGTGAATAAAGATCATTTAACACCTCCCCTATTAAAAGTTTGAATCACCCCCCTTTTCCCAAAAAAAAAAAAAAAATGTGTAAATAAAAATAAACATATGTGGTATCGCCGCGTGGGGAAATATCCGAATTATAAAAATATATCGTTAATTAACCCGCACGGTCAATGGCGTATGCGCAAAAAAATTCCAAAGTCCAGAATGGTGTATTTTTGGTCACTTTTTATTTCATGAAAAAATGAATAAAAAGTGATCAACTAAGGGTCAGAAGATAACAATTTTAAACATATAAATTTTCCTGCATGTAGTTATGATTTTTTTCAGAAGTACGACAAAATCAAACCGATATAAGTAGGGTATCATTTTAATCGTATGGACCTACAGAATAAAGAGAATGTGTCAATTTTACCGAAAAATTTACTATGTAGAAACAGAAGCCCCCAAAAGTTACAAAATGGCGTTTGTTTTTTTCAAATTTATCTCACAATGATTTTTTTTCCCATTTCGCTGTACATTTTTGGGCAAAATGACTGATGTCACTGCAAAGTAGAATTGGTGGTGCAAAAAATAAGCCATAATATGGATTTTTAGGTGCAAAATTGAAAGGGTTATGATTTTTTAAAGGTAAGGAGGAAAAAATGAAAGTGCAAAAACGGAAAACCCCCTGGTCCTTAAGGGGTTAAGGGGGTTACATTTCCTAGGAGATGTGGATGTGCCGGAGCTGAGACACAGAGGAGGAGGTCGCATGCGGGCGTGTCCCGCAATGTAAATCCCAGTCCTGCCGGCAGATGGGGACACAGGGACACTGCGCTCATGGCCGGAGCTTGCAGCCGGAGCACCGAGTGTAACAGTACTCCCTCCCCTTTGGTCTCCCCTCCTCTTGTGGTTCAGAAATCATTTGAGAAGGTCCTGGTCCAAGATATTGTCCTGTGGTTCCCAAGACCTCTCCTCCGGACTGAATCCTTCCCAATCCACAAGAAAGAAGCATTTTCCTCTGACCAGC
Source organism: Hyla sarda (assembly GCF_029499605.1). Classification (NCBI taxonomy): domain Eukaryota; kingdom Metazoa; phylum Chordata; class Amphibia; order Anura; family Hylidae; genus Hyla; species Hyla sarda. The sequence continues at coordinate 326,933,311 of NC_079189.1, forward strand.
TTGGAATCCAGGATTTCCTTAACAGCAAAAACATCAGAGGTACCAGAGATGGAGGAAGGCAAGATGTCCTTTTGAGATAATCGATTGTGGATGACAGGCTTCAAGAGGGAGACATAGAAGGAATTCGGGATCCAGAGAGTGGAGGTCAGATGGAGGGAATAAGCCACAGGATTAAGTGTTTTTTTGACTTTATAGGGACACAAAAAGCGTGGACCCAGTTTATAAGAGGGGTACCTTAAAGCGGATATATTTGGAGGATAACCACACTTTGTCCCCAGGAGAGAACCCAGGAGGGCGTCTTTTCCTGTCCGCTTGCGACTTCTTACGGGTCGTGGCATGAAGAAGGGAGAGATGAGTCTTCTGCCAGATCGAGGCGAAATTTCGCACCAGTTCATCAGCCATAGGTACTCCGGAAGAAGATAATGGAAGAGGAGGACGAGGATGAAGTCCATAGACCACAAAGGAGGGTGAAGTCCCAGTGGATTCAGAATCCCTATGGTTGTACGAAAATTTGGCACAGGGTAGTAAATCAGCTCAATCATCTTGGCGAGCAGAGAAAAAATGACGAAGATAGTCCCCCAGGACCTGGTTCACCCTTTCGACCTGACCATTGTATTGAGGGTGGTAAGCCGAGGAGAAGTCCAATTTAACTTGGAGACGAGAGCAGAGGGCCCTCCAGAACTTGGAGACAATATGAGTAGGCAATCCATATAGATGGAAGAAATTACCAAGGAATAGCTTGGCAAGCTGCACTGCAAATGGTAAACCTGGCAAGGGCGCAAAATTAGCCATTTTAGAAAATCGGTCCACCACAACCCAGATGACCGTATTGCCGCCAGAAGAAGGAAGGTCAGTAATAAAGTCCATTGCTATGTCGGTCCAGGGCAGCTCAGGAACTGGCAAAGGATGTAGTAAAGCAGCAGGCTTGGCACGAGGGATCTTGTCCTGGGCACAGAGTGAACAGGAATGAACGAAGTCAATTACATTTTGTTTTAGAGTTGGCCACAATACTGTCGGGAGATGAGTTACAAGGGCTTACAAATACCAGCATGACCGGCCAACAGAGAGGAATGACCCCATTTCAAGACTCAGAGTCTTAGGCAGAGAGTAATGTAGGTCTTCCCAGAAGGCAGGTGCTGAAGACTTGCTGGTGCTGCGGAAATGAGACGATTAGGAGGTACAATATGCTGAGGGTGCGATTCTTGGTCTTGTACCTCAGAGAATCAGCCCGAAGATTCTTCTCTGCTGGACGGAAGTGAATAAAAAAGTCACATCTGGAGAAGAACAGAGACCAGCGAGCCTCTTGAGGAATGAGACAATGGGCAGTCTGTAGATATAGCAAGTTCTTGTGGTCAGTATAAATAGTAAGCGGATGTACAAAGCCCTCCAAGAGATGACGCCATTCTTCAAAGGCCAACTTAATAGCCAAGAGCTCGTGATCTCCAATTCTATAATTTTTCTCCGCAGGAGAGAAAGTCTTAGAGAAGAAACCGCAGGTTACAGCTCTTCCTTTGGATGATTTTTGTGTCAAAACTGCCCCTGAACCAACTGAAGAAGCATCCACTTCCAAAATAAATGGCTTGCCTGAATCTGGTCTTGACAACACAGAAGCAGAAGGTAAGGCGGATTTTAACTGTTTGAATGCTTCTTCGGCCTCAGGAGTCCAGACCTTCGAATTAGCAGTTTTCTTGGTAAGAGAGACAATGGGGGAAACCAAGGTGGAATAGTGTAGAATAAATTGCCAATAAGAATTGGCAAAACCAAGGAAGCACTGAATCGCTTTCAAGCCCGAAGGTCGAAGCCAATCCAGTACAGCGGACAACTTGTAAGGATCTATTTGTAGACCTTGAATGGTAACAATATACCCCAGAAACGGAAGGCTGGTCTTTTCAAAAGTACACTTTTCAAGTTTTGCTTAGAGATGATTGTCTCGGAGGTGCTGTGAAACTTAGCGGAGGTAAGAGCGATGAGTGTGGAGATTGGGCGAGTAGACGAGAATATCTTCCAAATAGACAACAACACAAGTATAGGTGGTCACGAAAAATGTCATTGACAACCTCCTGGAAGACTGCTGGAGCATTACAGAGTCCGAATGGTATCACCAGATACTCGAAATGTCCGTCACGAGTATTAAACGCAGTCTTTCACTCGTCCACTTCTCGTTTACAAATCAAATTATAGGCCCCACGAAGGTCTAGTTAAGAGAAGATCCTGGGACCCCGGAGACGATCAAATAATTCAGAGATGAAAAGAAGTGGATAGCGGTTCTTTATTGTAATTTTATTCAAACCTCTGTAGTCGATGCAAGGACGCAAAGACCCATCTTTCTATTCCACGAAGAAGAACCTGGCTCCAGCAGGGGAAGAGGACTTCCTGATAAATCCCTTCTGAAGATTCTCCTGGATGTAATTAGACACAGTCTGAGTTTCAGGGACCGGCAAAGGGTAGATTCTGCCCCGGGGAGGTGTGGAGCTGGGCAGTAAATTAATAGGACAGTCATAGGGACGATGTGGTGGTAGGACTTCAGCTTGTTTTTCACTGAAGACATCAGCAAAGTCCTAAAGGAACGATGGCAAACAGGGCAGAGGACAAGAAGATGATTCCAACTTAGCCAAATGTATTTGAATACAGTGGTTGTTGCAATGCAGTCCCCAAGGAAGAACTTCTCCAGATTTTCAATCCAACTGTGGGGCATGGAGTTGCAACCACTGTAGACCAAGCAGGAGAGAAGAAGTACAATGAGGGAGTACATAAAAAGTCAAGTTCTCCATGCATAGACAACCAACCGTTCAGTGCGGTATAGCACAGTACAGTCCAGTCTTTCTCCATTGACTGTAGAGATGTACAAGGGCTTTAACAGGCAAGATACAGGAAGATGATACCTATGTACTAGGGAGGCATCAATAAAATTTCCCACAGACCCAGAGTCCAGGAAGGCAAGAACAGAGACAATCTCTTTGGAGGGTAGAAAAAGCTGGACCTTCAAATTTAAGCGTGGAGAGGTGGTATTCACACCTAAGGAGGCTTCTCCCACAAACCCTAGATACGGTTATTTCCCTGTGGCTGTGGATGTAGAGGACAATCTTTTAGGAAATGATCCGCGCAGTAAAGGCATAGATTCTCAGTTCATCGGTGAGTTCTTTCCTGCAGGGTCAGGTGAGACCGATCCACCTGCATAGCCTCCACTGTGGGAGGCAATGTAGAAGATTGCGGTGGTTTCTGGAAGACAGGTGCCAGAAGAGGAAAGCGCAGAGGTCGTGCAGATTCCCTTTCTTGGCGAAGTTCTTCACGTCGCTCAGAAAAATGAATATCAATCCGGGATGCCAAGTGTATAAGTTCATTCAAGTTAGATGGCAATTCCCAGGCAGCAAGGGCATCCTTGATATGACTGGATAGCCCTATCTTGAAGGTGGCACAAAGACCTTCATTGTTCCATGATAACTCCGATGCCAGGGTAAGAAACTGAATGGCATACTTGCCCACAGAGGAGTTGTCCTGCGAATTATTCAGCAATGCCATCTCAGCGAAGGAGGCTGGGGCTGGTTCCTCAAAGACACCCCGGAATTCCGTCAGGAAAGCCTGGAGATTGGTTGTGAGAGCATCACTGCGATCCCAAAGTGGAGTTGCCCAGGCCAAAGCCCTTCTAGTTAAAAGACTGATGATGAAGGCCACCATTGCTCGTTCCGTAGGGAACTGTTCCGCCATGAGTTCAATGTGCATGGAGCACTGCGTCACAAAACCACGACAGGACTTGCAAACGCCCTCATATTTCTCAGGAAGAGACAAGCAGAGTTTCGTTCCGGAGGAGACTGCAGCAGCGGGAGGCAGCACTGGAACAGGAGGAGGCTGTGGTTGTGGCCGTTTCTGTTGAGCAGTTAGCAACTGCCTCATCATGGCGGATAACTGGCTCAACTGCTGTGCCTGCTGAGCCAACTGCTGTGACTGGAGCGACACGATAGAAGCGAGATCCGTATTATCTGGCGGAGCTGGATGTGGATCCTCTAACCTGTGTGGCTGATGACTCAGTCTGTATAGGAGAGCGGAGTCTAAGGTGCCGCTGGTCTTCACCAGAACCCTGCGCAAAGCAGAATGGGATTGCTGCGGCAGGCGACACCCAGGTCGCTACCCCCGACATGGCTAGACCACAAAGGTAGCTGGGCAAGGTGAGGTCCGGAAGGATAAGGCAGTAGTGTAGTCAAACGTAGCAGAAGGTCAAGGCAAGCCACAACGGTGCAAAGTCAAATAATGTAGTGGGAAGGTCTGAATACATGCAGTGTCACATGCAGTGTTGCTGGTCAGTTATAGCTTAGTAAATGAGGGCCAATATGTTCATACTTTCATGCCAGTAGACATAATTCAACACACCATCAAACAAAATAAGCATAAAGTAGAAAAGATTAATACATATGTGAATCCATGCATCCATAAGGCTTGAAGATAATTCCCAAGCTTTCCTTAACAGTCTGTCTGCTTTCCTGTCCATGGGATCTCTTTGCTGAGACAAATCCTCAAACAGAATGTCTTCTTGTTTTCCATTTGCTGGGAAAACTCTTTTTTTTTTTTTTAGCTCACATGACTTGGGGCAGAGTCATCAGAGGAAGATTTTGTGTGACCAGCTAGTACCGTAATCGCTTTCCTCCATGATGACACATAATGCAACCCCTTACCTGGTAGTATAAGTAGGTAACAGATGCCCTATGAAGCTATGTGGATTGACAGGACAAAATGCCAGTACCGCCATTATAGAGGCTGGAATTCTAGTTCACAAACTTCCAGTTCTGTTGTACATACTCCTGGTGGTTTAATTGCTATGGCCTGGCCTCTAGCATGCTTTCCAATGGAATTAACCCCCCCCCCAAGCATACAGAACCATGCCCTGGAACTACCAGATGAGCCAGACAGGAGGATGGGTCGGGTTATCAGGGGACTTCATGAGGCCATGAGGGAGACTCTCGAGTTTGTCTTCTGAAAGAACAGAAAGAACACTGGAGGGTGGGATGACCTGAAAAATTTACTCTCTAACCAATATCTCTGTAATGGAGGTGGTGATCATGGGGTGATTGAGGTGGATTTCCACAAAGAATTAAGTACGTTTACTGCCTAGAAGACACAAGGTTCCCACTTTATCTGCAATTGTTAGAGTTTGGGATGTCAAGAAAAACACAGTTCCATATACAAATGTTTTAATTGATCAGATGTCATTGATTGACCAATCACAGCTACTGCCAGAACAGGACTGCTCTAATTTATCCCCAGACTCTTGGGGGATCATGTATAATATATGACATGCTACATCAGCAAAAATCAAACACCTTTGCGCAAAGGTCATGCCAGCCATGACAACACACAGCTAGTTGCACAATGCTGGCGTTAAATTGCTAACCACAGGAATCACTCTGTGTGCTGGATGCAGTGCGCCAGCTCACAGAGTATTAATCAGTATCTAATAATGCTATGCATCACTACTTATCTCTGCTGGCTTTATGGTATACAGTGGGGCAGAAAGCGCCATATACTGTATTCAATGCAAACAGTACAGAGGTCCGGACTCCCAGCAGTTTAATGATGTTGTACCTGCTCTCCACGTGGCTGAGCTTTGCTGATGGTTATACAATTGCCAACACAACTCAGGTTCTGCAGTAGACATATATTGTATGCCTCCTGCCTAGCCATGCTGCTCAGCTGTGCCAGATGCAGAAAAAAGTCACTTATATTAATACATGACCCCCTTAGAACTTAGGCTGCTGCATCACTTGACACATTAAAACATTAACATAGCACCATGAAAAGTATAACCTTAACTACCTTCTAGCTGCACCATAAATCTATGGCACAGGGAGGGAATCAGTCAAAACTATGGTTTCTCTGAGGCGCCAAGTAACACATGGTTCATTGTAATCAGATTGAATGTTACTCTGTCATGCTGCCAGAAGTTTGGACACCATGAACCTGCTGCAGGTTCCTTTATTGTCGGAACCTGATTATAATAAATTTCAGCTTGTCTGGTGTTTAAAACAATCTTTAACATTTATCACAGATAAACTGAAACTCTTTCCATGAGGTTCAGTGCAAAAAGGCAATAATTATGTATTATTATAGCAAAACATCTCTACAGGATGTTAACAAAGTGTGGGTGGAAACATTACATTTCCATACATTTTTATAGTTGTTTTTGTGGAAAACTATTTTCTTCTAATCAACTGGTGGCAGAAAGTTAAACAGATTTGTAAATTACTTACATTTAAAAATATTAATCATTCCAGTTCTTATCAGCTGCTGTATACTCCACAGGAAGATCTTTGCTTTTTGAATTTATTTTCTGTCTGACCACAGTGCTCTCGCTGCTGACGCCTCTGTCCATGTCAGGAACTGTCCAGAGTAGGAGCAAACATATCCTGCTCTGGACAGTTCCTGACACAGATAGAGGTGTCAGCAGAGAGCACTGTCGTCAGACTGCTAAGAACTATGCAACTTCCTCTGTAGTATACAGAAGCTGGTGCATACTGGAAGGATTAAGATTTTAAAATAGAAGTAATTTACAAATTTGTTTAACTTTCTGGCACCAGTTCATTTAAAAAAAAAATAATAACTTTTTCACCGGAGTACCCCTTTAAGTCTGCTCTGCTAGTTGAGTAGAATTTAAGGAAAACTTTCAAGTAGAACCAGAAAGCTATAATAAATATAAGTGGTTGATTTTTTTTTCTTTATTACGTTCATAAAAATGTTGATTAGCTGTCTCTCAGTTATAACTGCCTTTCCTCTTGAAGTTTTAACAAAAGTGAAACAAGGAAAATTTAGCTATTACATCTTCTATGCTCTGGGATTTGTCTCTCATTTTCCTGACATATAGCACTTTTCTTGGTATATCAGACATTTAGAAAATGTACATATAATCCCGATAGAGGGGCATAGCTGTAATGGATGCAAAAGTAGCCTGAACTGGGATTAAGATGTTTTAGGCTATGTTCACATTACCATCAGGGGTCCTTCCATAGCCTCTGTTAGTAGATCCATTAAATTTAAAGAAAAACTTTGTAATACACTAAACTAGTTCATTAGGTTGCCATGGAATTCCATTGGCACCTGGCGATCATGTCGCTGGGAAGCCGATAGGAAAAATAATTCTCACAAACTCCTTACATGCTGCACTCAAAATTTGACTGCAGCATGTAAGAGGTTAAACTACCAGGAGTGAAAGTCTCCCTACTCCTGGTAATTGGAGCAGGAGCCTGGATGTCATGCTGACAGTAAAGATCCTGCATCCAGGGGGGTGCAGAATCCCATATAAGTCTATAGGCTTTAATTTGAGGTGGAATTCTGCCAGCGGAAATTCCACTGTGTGAATAAACCCTAAGGCTAGGTTCACACTACGGAATCGCTGGGCAGAATTTCTGCCGGATATCAAGCCAGCGGCACTAGGACCGCATAGACTGCATTGCCGTCCCCATAGATGCCAATGTATTTCTGAGCAGATCTCCCAAAAGATGCACCCAGAAATGCATTGCCATCTATGGGGATGGCAATGCAGTCCGTGCAGTCCTAGTGATGCCAGCTCGATGTCCGGCAGAAATTCTGCCCAGCGATTCCGTAATGTGAACCTAGCCTAACTGTAGGTACTACAATATTTTTTACAAACAAACAGGAGCAGGGACTCCTGTCTTTGTTCTGAATTGTCTCAGTCATCTCCATTCTTCCCTTAGGTTGCTTTAGATGTGTATTTGATGTAATGCAGATAGAATGCTGTATCTGATAAATGTGTGCTGTTTCCGTTCTCTTATTTTGCTGGCTGGCTGGGCTGTTAGTGTGACTATAGATCTGTGCTGTGTGTGCTTTGTCAGATATCTGAAGGGCTCTCGTTTGTTATGTCTTCAAAAGGCTCAGTCAGTTTACAGAGGGCGATGTGCTGCCGATAGCGCTAACTTTAGTGGGCGCACAAGATCTGAATAGCCCACGAAAACTGGTCCTTTTACATTGGTCAATTATTAGGAACAAGCATTCCTAGGAACACTCATTTGCCCGATAATCAGCCTGTGTAAAAGAGCCACAATCAGTCTCTGAACATACAGATTGAACCAATTGGCAGGGAAAATGGCAATAAAAGTTGCTGTAAGATAAGAGGCATGATAATTGATGTTTTAATGGATTAAGTTGCTTCTATTGGAGTGTGACTTGAGTTTAAAAAAATAAAAATAAAACTCTAATATGATTAAATGGTCACTGTCAGATACAAAAACTTTTTATTTGTTGTGCATCTTGGCAAAACATTTCTAAGTCCACTAGGTGAGGGTGAGCTAAGCGAGGTCTGTGCTCTCTCCTGTCTGATAGTACTCCTCTGTGCTCTCTCCTGTCTGATAGTACTCCTCTGTGCTCTCTTATGTCTGATTGTACTCCTCTGTGCTCTCTCCTGTCTGGTAATACTCCTCTGCTCTCTCTCCTGTCTGATAGCACTCCTCTGTACTCTCTTCTGTCTGATAGGACTCCCCTGTGCTCACTCCTGTCTGATACTACTTCTCTGTGCTCTCTCCTGTTTGATAGGACTCCTCTGTGCTCTCTCCTGTCTGATAGGACTCCTCTGTGCTCTCTCCTGTCTAATAGAACTCCTCTGTGCTCTCTGCTGTCTGATGATACTCCTCTGTGCTATCTCCTGTCTGAGAGGATCCTCTGTGCTCTCTCCTGTCTGATAGTCCTCCTCTGTGCTCTCTCCTGTCTAATAGGGCTCCTCTGTGCTCTCTCCTGTCTGATAGGATTCCCCTGTGCTCACTCCTGTCTGATAGAAATCCTCTGTGCTCCCTTCTGTCTGATAGGACTCCTCTGTGCTCTCTCCTGTCTGATAGTACTCCTCTGTGCTCTCTCCCATCTGATAGGACTCCTCTGTGCTCTCTCTTGTCTGATAAGATTCCTCTGTGCTCTCTCCTGTCTTATAGTACTACTCTGTGCTCTCTCCTGTCTTATAGTACTACTCTGTGCTCTCTCCTGTCTTATAGTACTACTCTGTGCTCTCTCCTGTCTGATAGGACTCTCCTGTGCTCACTTCTGTCTGATAGTACTCTTCTGTGTTCCCTTCTGTCTGATAGGACTCCTCTGTGCTCTCTCCTGTCTGATCTTACTCCTCTGTGCTCTCTCCTGTCTCATAACACTCCTCTGTGCTCTGTCCTGTCTGATAGTACTCCTCTTTGCTCCCTTCTGTCTGATAGGACTCCTCTGTGCACTCTCCTGTCTTATAGTACTCCTCTGTGCTCTCTCCTGTCTGATAGTACTCCTCCGTGCTCTCTCCTGTCTGATAGGACTCCTCTGTGCTCTCTCCTGTCTGATAGGAGTCCTCTGTGCTCTCTCCTGTCTGATAGTACTCCTCTGTGCTCTCTCCGGTCTGATAGGACTCTCTTGTGCTTACTTCTGTCTGATAGTACTCCTCTGTGTTCCCTTCTGTCTTATAGGACTCCTATGTGCTCTCTCTTGTCTCATAACAATCCTCTGTGCTCTGTCCTTTCTGATAATACTCCTCTGTGCTCCCTTCTGTCTGATAGTACTCCTCTGTGCTCCCTTCTGTCTGATAGGACCCCTCTGTGCTCTCTATTGTCTGATAGTACTCCTCTGTGCTCTCTCCTGTCTGATAGTACTCCTCTGTGCTCTCCCCTGTCTGATAGGACTCCTCTGTGCTCTCTCCTGCCTGATAGGACTCATCTGTACTCTCTCCTGTCTGATAGTACTACTCTGTGCTCCCTCCTGTCTGATAGGACTCTCCTGTGCTCACTTCTGTCTGGTAGTACTCCTCTGTGTTCCCTTCTGTCTGATAGGACTCCTCTGTGCTGTCTCCTGCCTGATATGACTCCTCTGTGCTCTCACCTGTCTGATATGACTCCTCTGTGCTCTCTCCTGTCTCATAACACTCCTTTGTGCTCTGTCCTGTCTGATAGTACTCCTCTTTGCTCCCTTCTGTCTGATAGGACTCCTCTGTGCTCTCTCCTGTCTTATAGTACTCCTCTGTGCTCTCTCCTGTCTGATAGTGCTTGGGCTCTTTCCTGTCTGATAGTAATCCTCTGTGCTTTCTCCTTTCCTATGAGACAGGAGAGAGCACAGGAGTTCTATCAGTAAGAAGAGAGCACAGAGGAATGCCAGCCCACCCTCACTTACTGAGGAGAAGGCAAGTGAAGCAGAAGCATTTGAGCAGCACAGCCATGCCTCCAGGACACTTGCAACTGTGAGAAAATTCATTATTCAGGTGTACATCAATATTTATGGGTATGTTTAAATCATGCACCAAAAGCCCTTGTGATCTTCAGCTAGAGTGCAGGGAGATCATATGAGTGAGTTCCATGCATGAGCACTTTTCACCCCACACTGGAGCTGAAGGCCAGAAATCATGGATGTACACTTAAACATTCATTAGCCAGCATCATCCATGGTGTATTACCTATAGTTTCAATCTGAAAATATGCAGATTTTCTGTGAACTAAAATGTACATTGCAGCTGTCGTGTATAAACAAGACCTGATATGTTTAAGCTAGCCTTATAAAGCTGTTTAGTTAACTCTAAAGACTCACTAAGTATCTCCGGTAATAAAGACTTTCAAGACAATCTCTACTAAACCTTTTATAGTTTTATATAATCCAATACAAAATATCAAATTGCTCTCTGAAGATCAATAATTTATCCCCTTGCTGTTTATTTATTTATTTTGAGTAGTATACACTTATTTGTACAGGAAATATGATGTTTATGCAGCGCAGTTATCATTTTTATGGTGCGGGAATTTCTTAGACATAATTTTCATGTATGATTTACAAACGATTAAACACCTTTTACACTATCTTGTGAAATCAAATGCAAATATAAAATGACTTAAGCAATAAAAGATATTAGGTTTACAGCAGCAAGCACATTATGCATATGAACAAAATGTAAGGTAAATTATATCCAAGGAACCAGCCTAGATTGTTGCTGGACTGCAGCCTTTAAAATATAAGTAGGTATTAAAATGTCCCTGATTTTTTTTAAGGGTACGTTCCCACACGGCGTATTTGCTGCGTATTTGCTGCTGCGTATTTTATTTTCTCTGTTGAAGTCAATGGGTTGGAAAATACGCAGCACCAAATACGCAGCAAAATACGCCGTGTGGGAACGTACCCTAAGAATCATTCTGTAATTTTCACTGCTGGTGGTCCATGCAAATTTGAAGGCTTTACAGATTTGGCTCTTCTGCAATAACTTGTACTTTTTTATTTGCTCAAATATAGTTTATTTTTATGGTATTATTTAGGGATGAGCGAATCGAATCTCACAAATCTGAATTCGTTACGAATTTCAGGAAAAATGTGAATATCGCCGCGATTCAATGGCACAAATCGCTTTATTAAACTCCATTTAGTACGGTCCAGGCTCCAGAGCATCTAAGATGGCGGCACCACATGTCAGGACATAGTGCAAGGAATGCTGGGAAGGCGGGAACAAGGATGACCCTGAATCACATGCATCATGCAGCCTATCAGCATCCAGCCACCGCTGTGATGTCACAGCCCTATATAATCGGCAACCATCTTGCGACCACTCACATCAGCGTTCTATTGCAGAGAGAGAGGGACAGAGAGCAGTGTGTGTTGCACAGAAAAGCATTTTTACAGCAGCGATTCACCACCAGCCCAAAGCCAGCCAAGAAACATTTATAGGAAAGGGAGAGAGATTGAGAGAAAAAGTGCAATTTTGGGGGTAGTACACAGCGACTGTGTGCTGCAGCACTGGTGTGTACAACAACTGAAAAGCTAATAGCAGCCAGCCAGTTAGGGTGAGCAGAGCACCCCTGCTGCTGTTCTAGACAAATACTATTTTAAGCGTAGTGGAGTGCATTGTACCGCCCTAATAAATGCATACCACATACGTACATCTAAGTAGTGTAACATTTTGTTCCTGTTAAAGTCTTAAGGGCCTAGTTACTGTGAAAGGCCAGGCAAAAGTACACACCTGCTGGTGTTGTAGACAAATACTGTTTTAAGCGTGCTGGAGTGCTTTGTACTCCCTTAAAGGTGCATACCACGTACGTACACGGGTGGCGGATCCTCTGTGTCAGTGAGGTGATGACGTGGGCCGTACCAGGGGAACGGAATCTAAGGGGTTACTGGTTTTCACCAGAGCCCGCCGCAAAGTGGGATGGACTTACAGCGGCAGGTAACCCCCAGGTCGTTCCACCCGATAGCGACTCAACCTCACTGACAGCTGAGACTGGCGCGGTACAGAAGGATAAGGCAAGAGCAAGGTCGGACATAGCAGAAGGTCTGGGCAGGCAGCAACGGTTCATAATCAGGGGTAAGGCAAGGGTCTGGATACACAGGCAATGCAACACACAGAAACACTTTCTCAGGGCACAAGGCAACAAGATCCGGCAAGGACAGGAAGGGGAAGTGGGTTTAAATAGTGTAGGGAGTGCTTGGAACTAACTGGGCCAGGCACCAATTAATGGTGCACTGGCCCTTTAACCCCTTAAAGGGTAGCTCCCACCATCATGTTTTTTTTTTCTGTCCCTGCCTATTGCCCTTCTATCCCTAACCCCCTCCCTGCCTTTATTTTTGCTCACTACCAGGCAGACTTCCGCAGCAGGCACCACGTCACTGATGCCTGCTGGGGGGGACTTCCACCCTTAGTTCTAACAGGGTGCCTCCAGCTGTTTCACAACTACAACTCCCAGCATGCCCTGACATCTATTGGCTTACAGGGCATGCTGGCAGTTGTAGTGGGGAAACAACTGGAGGCACCCATTCATACCAACCTCCCACCCCCACCCCCCTCCCCTCACCTCCGGTCGCTCACATGGGTAGAAGAAGCCGGGACCGCGAACTCTGCGCTGCGCAGTGAGCTGCGGAGAAACGGGGAATCCAGATGCAGGACGTGCCGGGGAATCCAATTCAGTTACTGGAGTCTGCTGAGAGAGTGCAGACTCCAACTGGGCTGAGGTACAGACTGCGTGCATGGTGCGGGCAGGGCGGCTGCTCCTGGACTTTACTGCGCTGGCTTCCTGCCTGTTTGATTGACAGACAGGAAGCCAGTGCGCAGTGAATGAATTTCGACTCATTTGCCCTGCTGAAATGAGTCGAAATTCTGTAGTGACGTCACTGCAGAATGCATTCGGCCACTGGGAGGGCGACCCCTAGTGGCCGAATTTAAAAGTGATTTTAAACTGTTTTAAAATCACTTTTTTTAATTAAACTATATTAGAGATATGTTGTAGTACTTAAGTACTACAACATATCAATTTTTTGTTTTCATGACAGTGCCCATTTAAGGACCCAGCCATTTTACACCTTAGGACCCGGACATTTTTTGAACATCTGACCTCTGTCACTTTAAACATTAATAACTCTGGAATGCTTTTAGTTGTCATTCTGATTCCGAGATTGTTTTTTCGTGACATATTCTACTTTAACATAGTGGAAAATGTTTGTGGTAACTTGCATCCTTTCTTGGTGAAAAGTCCCAAAATTTGATGAAAAATTTGAAAATTTAGCATTTTTCTAACTTTGAAGCTCTCTGCTTGTAAGGAAAATGGATATTCCGAATATTTTTTTTTATTTTATTCACATATACAATATGTCTACTTTATGTTTGAATCATAAAATTGACGTGTTTTTACTTTTGGAAGACACCAGAGGGCTTCAAAGTTAAGCAGCAATTTTCCAATTTTTCACAAAATTTTCAAACTCACTATTTTTCAGGGACCAGTTCAGGTTTGAAGCGGATTTGAAGGGTCTTCATATTAGAAATACCCCATAAAAGACCCCATTTTAAAAACTGCACCCCCCCCAAAGTATTCAAAATGACATTCAGTCAGCATTTTAACCCTTTAGGTAATTCACAGGAATAGCAGCAAAGTGAAGGAGAAAATTCACAATCTTCATTTTTACACTCGCATGTTCTTGTAGACCCAATTTTTGAATTTTTACAAGGGGTAAAAGGAGAAAATTTATACTTGTAGCCCAATTTCTCTCGAGTAAGCACATACCTCATATGTGTATGTAAAGTGTTCGGTGGGCGCAGTAGAGGGCTCAGAAGCGAAAGAGCGACAAGGGGATTTTAGAGAGTACGTTTTTCAGAAATGGTTTTTGGGGGGCATGTTGCATTTAGGAAGCCCCTTTGGTGCCAGAACAGCAAAAAAAAAACACATGCCTACCATTTTGGAAACTAGACCCCTTGAGGAACGTAACAGGGAATTAAGTGAGCCTTAATACCCCACAGGTGTTTCACGACTTTTGCATATGTAAAAAAAAAAAATAAATTCACTAAAATGTGTGTTTCCCCCAAAATTTCACATTTTTGCAAGGGTTAATAGCAGAAAATACCCCCCAAAATTTGTCACCCCATCTCTTCTGAGTATGGAGGTACCCCATAAGTTGACCTGAAGTGCACTACGGGCGAACTACAATGCTCAGAAGAGAAGGAGTCATATTTGGCTTTTTGAGAGCAAATTTTGCTCGGGGGCATGTCGCATTTAGGAAGCCCCTATGGTGCCAGGACAGCAAAATAACCTCCACATGGCATACCATTTTGGAAACTAGACCCCTTGAGGAACGTAACAAGGGGTACAGTGAGCATTTACCCCCACTGGTGTCTGTCAGATCTTTGGAACAGTGGGCTGTATAAAATTTTTTATTTGCACAGCCCATTGTTCCAAAGATCTGTCAGACACCAGTGGGGGGTAAATTCTCACTGCACCCCTCATTACATTCCGTGAGGGGTGTAGTTTCCAAAATGGGGTCACATGTGGGGTTTTGTTTTTTTTGCGTTTGTAAAAACCGCTGTAACAATCAGCCACCCCTGTGCAAATCACCTCAAATGTACATGGTGCACTCTCCCTTCTGGGCCTTGTTGTGCGCCCCCAGAGCACTTTGCGCCACATATGGGGTATCTTTGTAGTCAGGAGAAACTGCATTACAAATTTTGGGGGGCTTTTTTCCCTTTTACCTCTTGTCAAAAGGAAAAGTATAGGGCAACACCAGCATGTTAGTGTAAAAATTTTTTTTTACACTAACATGCTGGTGTAGACCCCAACTTCCCCTTTTCATAAGGGGTGAAAGGAGAAAAAGCCAACCAAAATTTGTTAGGCAATTTCTCCCGAGTACGGCGATAGCCCATATGTGGCCCTAAACAGTTGCCTTGAAATACGACAGGGCTCCGAAGTGAGAGTGCCATGCGCATTTGAGGCCTGAATTAGGGATTTGCATAGGGGTATTCTACGCCAGCGATTCCCAAACAGGGTGCCTCCAGCAGTTGCAAAACTCCCAGCATGCTTGGACATTCAATGGCTGTCCGGCAATACTGGGAGTTGTTGTTTTGCAACAGCTGGAGGCTCCATTTTGGAAACAGTGGCGTATCAGACTTTTTTCATTTTTATTGGGGGGGGGGGGGCTGTGTAGGGGTATGCGTATATGTAGTATTTTTTACTTATTTAATTTTGTGTTAGTGTAGTGTAGTGTTTTTAGGGTACAGTCACACGGGCGGGGGATTACAGCGAGTTTCCCGCTGCGAGTTTGAGCTGCCGCGCAAAACTTGCTGCATCGCAAACTTGCAGCCTGATACTCACTGTAAGCCCCCTGCCCATGTGAATGTACCCTGTACATTCACAGGGTTGGGGGAACCTCCAGCTGTTGCAAAACTACAACTCCCAGCATGCACGGTCTATCAGTGCATGCTGGTAGTTAGAGTTTTGCAACAGCTGGAGGCACACGGGTTGGGAAACACTGAGTTAGGAAAGAGACAATGTTTCCTAACCAGTGTTCCTCCAGTTGTTGCAAAACCACAACTCCCAGCATGCCCAGGCAGCCGAAGGGCATATTGGGAGTAGTGGTTACGCAACAGCTGGAGGAGAACAGTTTGGGGACCACTGTGTAGTGGTGTCCAAGCTGTAGCCCTCCAGATGTTGCAAAACTACAACTCCCAGTATGCCAAAACTGTCCAGGCATGCTGGGAGTTGTAGTTCTGCAACATCTGAAGGGCCAGATGTTACAGAACTACAGCTCCCAGCATGCTTGGACATGCTAAGGATGTGTAGTTTTGCAACCTCTGGAAGGGCACAGTGGTCTCCAAACTATGGACCTCCAGATGTTGCAAAACTGCAACTCCCAGCATGCCCAGACACCAAGGGCTGTCTGGGCATGCTGGGAGTTGTAGTATACAGGGTCCCATTACAGCAATGCATGTCGCTTTACGGCGACGTGCATTGCTGTAAAGGTCCCGACCGCGGCTGAAGAGGAACTCACCTGTCGCCGCCACCACTGTCTTCATCGCTGGAATCCGGCTCTTCAGGGACGAGGTAAGTGCCGGGGCTGGTCCCCAGCACTCCCCCGTCCCCCGCCGTGTCCTTCGGTCTTCCTCCCGTCCTCTCCGGACATCCAGGGGCTGGGCAGAGCAGGAGGAAGTAACCGCCCCCCCCCATGCGATTGGTCAGTTAACTAACCGACGGATCGCAGGGGATAGGAGGAGTTGGCAGGCTTGCCACCTCGCTCCTATACTTTAGCATGGTCTTGGCTGTCTGTGACAGCCGGGATCATGCAAAATTTCCGGGCGGTCGGGTCCCAGAGACCCGATCAGCCCGGTATCGCCGCAGATCGCAGGGGCGATTTCCCTAGCGACTTGCGGCAATTGCCGACATGGGGTGCCTACATGGCCCCCCTCGGCGTTTGCCCTGGATGCCTGCTGAAGCATTTCAGCAGGCATCCGCTTCTGATCTCTGCCCGGGGCGCGGCAGAGACCGGAGAAACACCAGGACGTACTAATACGTCCTGGGTCCTTAAAGCCCAGGGTGCCAGGATGTTCTAGTACGTCCTGGGTCATTAAGGGGTTAAATCTGAGAGACCCGCCGCGCGCACCCTAGAGAGCGGGGCCGCGCGCCGGGACTGAGCAGAAGGACTGGGCCGGTGAGTGATACGGGATGCGATCCGTGGGCGCATCCCCGCCGAGGGACACAGAGCAGCGCTCCCGGTCAGCGAGTCTTGTTGCCAAGGGATACAGGAAGATCAGTGATGAAGTCCATGGCTATGTGGGACCAAGGCTGTTCAGGCACCGGCAGCGGATGGAGAAGTCCTGAAGGTTTCTGACGAGGGGTCTTGTCACGTGCACATACTGTACAGGCTCGTACGAAATTGGTCACATCTTTTTCCAAGGAGGACCACCAATAGTGTCTGGCAATCAACTGTAAAGTCTTTTTTATTCCAGCGTGACCAGCCAGAAGGGAGGAATGGCCCCATTTGAGGATCCAGAGGTGAAGACTGGGAGAAGCATAGGTCTTCCCTGGAGGGACAGGTACCAGAGAAGCAGGAGCAGAAAAGATTAGGCACTCAGGGGGAATGATGTGCTGAGGAAAAAATCCGCAAGTGACATTTTTTCCTTTGGTGGATTTTTGTAGGAGAACAGCTTCGGCTCCAACAGAGGAGGCGTTAACCTCGAGTAAGAAGGGCTTCTGAGGATCAGGTCTGGACAAGACAGGTGCAGAAGAGAAGGCGGCTTTTAGGTGGTTAAAGGCCTGTGGTGGCCAGGATTTCGGTTTAGCATTTTTCTTAGTCAGTGCTACAATAGGAGCAACGCTGGTGGAGAAGTGGGGAATGAATTGGCGGTAGTAATTTGCAAATCCAAGAAATCTTTGTATTGCTCGCAGGCCAGTGGGACGAGGCCAATACATTACCGCAATAAGTTTATCAGGGTCCATTTGAAGACCTTGTCCGGACACAATGTAACCCAAGAAGGAAAGACTGCTGCGTTCGAATAGACACTTCTCAATTTTGGTGTAAAGTTAATTTTGGCGTAGTCGCTGGAGCACTTGACGAACATGAAGGCGATGTTCCTCTAGGTTGGAGGAAAAAATGAGGATGTCGTCAAGATAGACTACCACACAAGAGTACAGCATATCCCGAAAAATGTCATTAACAAAGTCCTGAAAGACTGCTGGGGCATTGCATAGACCAAAAGGCATGACTAGGTATTCGAAGTGCCCATCTCTGGTATTGAGGGCGGTCTTCCGTTCATCACCTGCTCGAATACGGATGAGGTTATATGCGCCCCTTAGATCTAGTTTGGTGAAAATCTTAGCACCTCGCAGTCGGTCGAAGAGTTCGGAGATGAGAGGCAGAGGATAGCGATTTTTTACGGTAATTTTATTGAGACCGCGGTAATCAATACAAGGGCGGAGAGATCCATCTTTTTTAGCGACAAAGAAAAATCACGCTCCAGCCGGGGAAGAAGACTTCCGGATAAAATCTCTATTGAGGTTTTCTTGTATGTACTCAGACATAGCTTGGGTTTCCGGCGCAGAAAGTGGATAAATCCTACCACGGGGCGGTGTGGTACCAGGGAGCAGGTCGATAGGACAGTCATAGGGTCTATGTGGTGGTAAGACCTCTGCCTGCTATTTACAAAAGACGTCCCAAAAGTCCTGATAGGCCTTAGGAAGACCTGGCAAAGGAGTAGCCATGAAGACTTGGCAGGAAGAAACTGGGTGAAGACATCGCTTGTGGCAAGAAGATCCCCAGCTCTTAATGTCCCCGGTAACCCAGTGGAGGGTAGGCAAATGACGTTGGAGCCAGGGCAAGCCCAGAAGAATTTCAGAAGTGCAGTTGGGTAGCACAAAAAATTCAATATGTTCATGATGGTGAACTCCAACAATCATGAGTAGCAGTTGAGTGCGGTAACGCACGGTGCAGACCAGCCTCTCTCCATTGACGGATGAAATGAAGAGAGGCTTGACAAGACGGGTAACTGGAATGTTGAATCTGTTTACTAGGGAGGCTTCAATGAAACTTCCTGCTGAACCTGAGTCCAAGAAGGCCACAACGGAGAAAGAAGTAGCATTAGCGGGTATAGCAATCCGCACAGGTAAAGTCAATCGTGGAGAGATAGAATTCACTCCTAGCAACGACTCTCCTACGTTAACTAGGTGAGTGGGTGCGTTTCTCAGACGCGGAGGGCAGATAGGACAGTCTTTTAGGAAAAGTTCGGTGCTTGCACAGTATAGGCACATGTTTCCATTCCTATGGCGAGTCCTCTCTTGTTGGGTCAGGCGAGACCGATCCACTTGCATAGCCTCCTCGGCAGGAGGCACTGGAACAGATTGCAAAGGACGATGAAAGAGAGGAGCCTGGGAGGGAAGCCGCCTGGTGTGAACAAGATCCTTTTCCTGACAAAGCTCCTGGCGTCTTTCCGTGAAACGTATGTCGATGCGGGTGGCCAAATGGATGAGTTCAGACAGGTTAGCAGGAATTTCTCGTGCGGCCAGGACATCTTTGATGTGACTGGATAAGCCTTTCTTGAAGGTCACGCAGAGGGCCTCATTATTCCAGGATAGCTCAGAGGCGAGGGTGCGGAACTGGATGGTGTATTCGCCCACTGAAGAACTCCCTTGGACAAGATTCAGCAAAGCAGACTCGGCTGAGGAAGCCCGGGCTGGCTCCTCAAAGACACTACATACTTGGATGGAGTGGATTGTAGCAGTGGCAGGATCGTTGTGGTCCCAAAGCGTTGTGGCCCATGACAAGGCCTTTCCAGACAGCAGGCTGACCACGAACGCCACCTTAGACCGCTCTGTAGGAAATTGGTCAGACATCATCTCCAGGTGTAGGGAACACCGGGACAGGAACCCACGGCACTGTTTAGAGTCCCCATCAAATTTGTCTGGAAGAGACAGGCGGAATCTGGGAGCAACTACTAGCTGCGGAGGAGATGCAGGAGCTGGCGGAGGAGATGGTTGCTGTTGTTGCGGCAGAAGCTGTTGCAGCATAGCGGTCAACTGAGTCAACTGCTGTCCTTGTAGCGCGATCTGCTGTGATTGCTGGGCGACCACAGAGGTTAGGTCAGCGACACTGGGCAGCGGGACCTCAGCGGGATCCATGGCCGGATCTACTGTCAGGATCCGGGCTGGTAAGCGGGGAGGACATGGGTGGTGGATCCTCTGTGTCAGTAAGGTGATGACGTGGGCCGTACCAGGGGGACGGAATCTAAGGGGTAACTGATTTTCACCAGAGCCCACCACAAAGCGGGATGGACTTGCAGCGGCAGGTAACCCCCAGGTCATTCCACCCGATAGCGACTTAACCTCACTGACAGCTGAGACTGGCGTGGTACAGAATGACAAGGCAAGAGCAAGGTCGGACATAGCAGAAGGTCTGGGCAGGCAGCAACGGTTCGTAGTCAGGGTCAAGGGTCTGGATACAAAGGCAATGGAACACACAGAAACGATTTCTCAGGGCACAAGGCAACAAGATCCGGCAAGGACAGGAAGGGGAAGTGGGTTTAAATAGTGTAGGGAGTGCTTGGAACTAATTGGGCCAGGCACCAATTAATGGTGCACTGGCCCTTTAAATCTGAGAGACCCGGCGCACTCGCGCCCTAGAGAGCGGGGCCGCGCACGCTGGGACTGAGCAGAAGGACGAGGCCGGTGAGTGACACGTCCCGCCACGGGGATCGCATCCGCGCCGAGGGACACAGAGCAGCACTCCCGGTCAGTGTGTCTGACCGAGGCGCTGCAGGGAAGAGAGTAACGCCGCGAGCGCTCTGGAGGGGAAGCGGCGCCCGGAGCGCTGAATGTTACAATGCTGTTCCCTACCACTTTTTAGAGGTCTATGCATCACATCAATACTTGGTGGTGTAGGTGGCACATGGTGTTTTTTGGATAAAAAAAAAAAATGTGGGTACATATATTTCATCCTAAGAATATTATTAAAAGTTAAGTTTTATGTAATGCATATCCGCAATACTTACTTGTGCACACTAACACTTTTACAAAAGAGACCATTTTCTTCTGCCTTCCTGCCTCAGCTACTATTCTGATCCTGCCACCTGCCTGATGCCACACATCTGATGCCAAGTTCTCCTTTTTTCACCCACCTTCCTCACCGGGTACTGGTATTGCCACCCACCGATCTAACTACCTGCGTGGACGATGGTGTGAGCCGCACCAGGGAGCGGAGTCTAAGGAGCTGCTGGTTTTCACCAGAGCTCACCGCAAAGCAGGATGGACTTGCTGAGGGCAGGCGGCTCCCAGGTCACTACCCCTGGCACGACTAGTCCACAAAAGCAGCCGAGGTGATGCGTGGCACAGAAGGAAGAGAGGCACTCAAGAGTCGGGGACAGGCAGGTAGATCAGGGCTGGCGGTAAGGTACAGTGGCCAGGAAACGCAGTAAGAGAACTGGTACACAATAGCAAAAACAACTGGAATGCTTTCTCTAAGGCAAAAGGCACAAGGATCTGGAAGGGAAGTGTCGGGTCAGTTCCAGACAAGCACCAATCAATGGTGCACTGGCCCTTTAAATCTCTGAGAATCGGTGCACACACGAGGGAGGAGGCAGGTATGTGCGCCGGATAGCAGAGAGGATGGAGGAAGCAGGGAGATGGTGGGGCAGGTGAGAACCAGTGGACCGCGTGCTTTCGCATCATGCGAAGCACAGTGCAGTCCATGCGGGGAGTCGGGCAAGGAGAGCGCCCATGGCCAGCGGCACTACTTGTAACATAACCCCCCTCCCTTAGATCTCCCCCTTTTTTTTACGTACAAGATCCCAGTCCAAGATGTTTTCATCGGGTTTCCAAGATCTCTCTTCCGGCCCAAACCCCTTCCAATCCACCAGAAAGAACCGTCTTCCTCTGACAGTCGTGGTGGCCAGAATCTCCTTCACTTCAAACACATCAGAAGCATCGGAGACTGGTGAAGGAGAAACATCCCCCTGGGAAAAACAGTTAAGAACTAGAGGCTTAAGAAGTTAGACATGGAAGGAGTTCGGGATGCGAAGGGAAGAAGGCAGGCAGAGTTTTTAAGACACAGGGTTAATAAGGGGCAGAATTTTGAAGGGACCAAGGAACCGAGGACCTAGTTTGTAACTGGGGATCTTTAATCAAACATATTTGGCAGACACCAGACTTTATCTCCAGGAGAGAAGATCGGGGTTGGTCTTCTCTTATTGGCCTGAGTCTTTATGAGGGTAGAGGCATGTTCTAAGGAATGCCAGGTTTCCTGCCAAATAGCCAAAAAATCCTGGACCTGAACATCCACGGCAGGTACCCCAGAAGTAGTAGGTAGAAGAAGAGGAGGGCGAGAATGGTGGCCGTAGACAATATAGAATGGGGATTTTCTGGTAGCCTCAGAATCTCTGTGATTATAAGAACACTCCGCCCAAGGAAGTAGGTTTGCCCAATTGTCTTGTCGTGCAGAAACAAAGTGACAGAGGTAGTCACCAAGAATTTGATTTGCCCTCTCTACCTGGCCATTGATCTGTGGGTGATATGCAGAACTAAAATCCAACTTCACTTTGAGATGAGAACATAGGGTCCACAAAAACTTGGAAACAAACTGGACCCCTCGGTCAGAGACAACGGTAAACCATGTAAACGAAAAATATGCTGAAAGAATTGTTCCGCCAGCTGTGGAGCAGAGGGAAGTCCAGGCAAAGGAACAAAATAGGACATTTTGGAGAAACGATCTGTGACAACCCAGATGACCGTGTTGTTAGAGGAGGGTGGAAGATCAGTGATGAAGTCCATGACAATGTATGTCCAAGGACACTCCAGAATGGGCAGAGTTTGTAGTAGACCCACAGGTCTAAGTTGAGGCATCTTGTCACAGGGACAGGTAAGACAGGAACGGACAAAATCTGAAACATCTCGCTCCAAATTCAGCCACCAATAATGTCAGGAGATGAGCTGAGTAGACTTTCGTATTCCCGGATGCCCGGCCAGTAAAGAAGAGTGTCCCCAATTCAATACTTTAATTCTAAGGCGAGATGGCACAAAAGACGTCCCTGGTGGAACTTGCTGTGGTCGAGAGGAGCGACTAAGAACAAACATTCAGGAGGCACGATGTGCTGAGGCGAGGAGTCCAGACCCACCACATCAGAAACTCTGGAGAGAGTATTGGCCTTTATGTTCTTATCCTCGGGCCGAAAGTGAATAATAAAATTGAATCTGGAGAAGAATAGAGACCACCTGGCCTGCCGGGGATTCAGAAGCTGTGGGAACTGAAGATACAAAAGATTCTTATGATCCGTGTAGATACTGACTGGATGAGTAGATCCTTCCAGTAGATGACACCATTCTTCCAGGGCGAGCTTAATGGCCAAAAGTTCACCATCTCCAATTGAATAATTCCTCTCGGCAGACAAAAAGGTCTTGGAGAAAAACCCATAAGTCACGGTTTTACCCCAATAAGTCTTTTGGGTCCGAATTGCTCCGGCTCCAAAAGAAGAGGCATCTACTTCGAGGAAGAAGGGTTTTACTGAATCAGGTCTCGACAAAACTGGTGCAGAAGCAAACACCTATTTCAATTGGGAGAACGCTTCTTCGGCCTCAGGAGGCCAGGATTTGGGGTTACCATTCTTCTTAGCGAGAGCCACAATCGGTGCAACCAAGGAGGAGAAGTATGGAATAAACTGTTGACAACAATTGGCAAACCCCAGAAAGAGTTCTATAGCCTGCAGGCCAGAAGGTCGAGGCCAGTTAAGAACCGAACACAACTTATCAGGGTCCATCTGAAGGCCTTGGTTAGAGATAATATCTCCAAGAAACAGAAGGCTTGTCTTCTCGAAGAGGCATTTCTCGAGTTTGGCGTAAAGTTGATTATGCTGTAGGCGTTGTAGGACCAGACGCACGTGTGTACGATGGACCTCCAAGTTGGGTGAGACGATCAGGATATCATCCAAATACACCATGACAGAATTGTAGAGAAGCTCACGGAAGATGTCATTGACGAATTCTTGAAAAACGTCCGGGGCCTTACAGAGACCAAATGGCATCACAAGGTATTCGAAGTGCCCATCATGGGTATTACAGGACGTCTTCCATTAATCTCCTTCCCGTATTCTGATGAGGTTGTCTGCTCCTCGCAGATCGAGCTTGGAGAAGACCTTGGCACCCCGCAGGTGATCAAAGAGCTCAGAAATCAATGTTAAGGGGTACCGAATTGATAGTGATCTTATTAAGTAATCAATACAAGGGCGGAGAGACCTGTCCTTCTTTTTCACAAAGAATAATCCTGCACCTGCAAGGGAGGAGGATAAAGCCCTTCTTGAGATTCTCCTTGATGTATTGAGTCATGGCTTGCATCTCGGGAACAGACAGGGGGAAGCTTCTTCCCCAAGGTGGCGTAGTCCCTGGCAGAAGGTCAATTGGGCAGTCATAGGGAGGAAGACTTTCAGCCTGATTTTCACAGAACACGTCTGCAAAGTTCTGGTAAGGAACAGGCAGACCCGGCATAAATGAAGGAGGTAGAAAATACTTAGGCTGTGGTGATGCCAGACAGTGGTTTTGGCAGACAGGTCCCCAGTGAATGACTTCAGCAGTTTGCCAGTCGAGAACCGGGGCGTGATGTTGAAGCCAGGGAAGACTGAGGAGAAGCTCCAAAGTACAATGAGGAAGCACATAGAACTCAATCTTCTCCTTGTGTAAAACACCCACTTGCAACAAAAGTGCTTCAGTGCATAAGTGCACCGCGTAGTTCAAGCATTCACCATTGATGGAGGAAATGTATAAAGGCTTGACGAGCCGTGTCACTGGAAGACAGTGCTGTGGACCAGAGAAGCATTGATAAAATTTCCTGCAGAACCAGAATCCAGGAAGGCAGAGGCATGGAACGAAGCTATTACAGAGGTGAATAATAGAACTGGCATGGCCAGTCAAGAAGAGGGAGAATTCACACCTAGAGACGCCTCTCCCATGGGCCCTAGGTGCATGCGTTTCCCAAACAAGGTTACCGTAGAGGACAATTTCTGAGGAAATGTTCCGTGATGGCACAATACAGACATAAGTTCTCTTCACGTCGGTGGGACCTCTCTTACTGGGACAAGTGGGCATGGTCCACTTGCATAGCCTCTTCGACAGGAGGCAACGTTGGTGGATGAGGTGGCCGCTTGAACAAGGGCACCAATCGGGGAAAACAACGTGTTTGAACAGGTTCGCGTTCCGCCTGCCTCTCGGCAAAGCGCACATCGCTGCGAGTGGACAAGAGAATGAGCTCAATCAGAGAAGATGGAGGATCTTGTGCAGTGAGAGCATCCTTAACTCTACTAGAAAGTCCCTTTTTAAAGGTAGCACACAGAGCCTCATCATTCCAGGCCAATTCGGAGGCTAGAGTGCGGAACTTGACCGTGTAGTCACCAACAGTAGAGTCCCCTTGGCAGAGGTTCAGTAGTGTGGTTTCCGGGCTTTCCTGGAAAGAAGACTGACCACGAACGCGACCTTGGCATGCTTTGTTGGGAACTGGTCAGCCATAAGTTTCAAATGATTAGAACATTGGGTCACAAATCCCCTGCACAATTTAGGGTCCCCTTTGAACTTCGTTGTCAGAGACAGACGTAACTTGGAGCCAACGGAAGCTGCAGATACTGGAGGAGCCACTGGATCAGGTGGAGGCTGCTGCGGCTGTTGAGCAGAGAGGAGCTGCTGCATCATTGCAGATAGCTGATTCAGCTGTTGCGCTTGTTGCTCTGTCTGCAGAGATTGTTGTGCCACTATGGCAGATAGATCAGCGACATTCGGCAGAAGCACCTTGGTGGGATCCATGGCCGGATCTTATTGTAATGGCGGGTGGTGTGGATCCGCTGTACCTGTGTTGACGATTGTGTGAGTCACACCAGGGAGCGGAGTCTAAGGACCCGCTGGTTTTCTCCAGAGCCCGCCACAAATCGGGATGGACTTGCTGCGACAGGCGGCTCCCAGGTCGCTACCCCTGGCACGACTCGTCCTCAAAGGCAGCCGAAGTGATGCGTGGCACATAAGGATGAGACGTACTGAGAGTCGGGGACAGGCAGGTAGGTCATGGCTGGTGGAAAGTACAGTGGTTAGGAAACACAGTAAGAGAACTGAATAGCAGAAACAACTGGAACGCTTTCTCTAAGGCAAAAGGCACGAAGATCCAGCAGGGAACAGGAGAAAGTGCAGGGCTAAATAGGGTCAGTTCCAGACAAGCACCAATCAATGGTGCACTGGCCCTTTAAATCTCTGAGAACCGGTGGACGCGGGTATGCGCGCGCCGGCTAGCAGAGAGGACGGAGGAAGCAGGAAGATGAAGGGGCACGTGAGAACAAGCGGACCGCACGCTTTCGCAACGCATCATGCAAAGTGCAGTATTGCCGTGCTGGGTGTCGGGCAAGGAGAGCGCCCACAGCCATCGGCTCTACTCGTAACACCAGGCTGTGTCATTCAGCCACTATATGGTCTCATACTGATGCCACCTCCAGGCTCTGTCAATGTGCTGCTCTGTGACAGTACAGTGACCCCCCGACCTACGATGACCCCGACATACGATAATTTCAACATGCGATGGCCTCTCAGTGGCCATCGCATGATGAAGGCAGCATCAACATACGATGCTTTTGTATGTCGGGGCCATTGCATAAAAGGCTATCTGGCAGTGCAGACTGCTTCAGCTACTGCCGGATAGCCGTTTACGGTGCCCCATAAGCTCCGCAGATGGTTACTTGCCTGTCCACGGCACTCCAGGACCCCATCTTCGGGATCCCCTGCATCGCCGCCACTCTCCATCGTCGTCATCACGCCGCCGCGCACGCCGTCCCATCATCCAATAGGAGCAGCGTGCGTAGAGACGTAATGGCGGCGATGAGGAACAGAGACGTTCCAGAGTGGCGGGGACACCCCAGGGACGTGGCGACATCGATGGACGGCTACATCCAGGGCAGTGGTGATGGTGGGGACAGGTGAGTATAATGGCCTATATTTAACATTGCACGGATCCCTCAACATATGATGGTTTCAACAAACGATGGTTCATTTGAAATGGATTACCATCGTATGTTGAGGGACCTCTGTAATTCTAATAGCAACGCATCTAATCTACATGTCATACTGAATAACAGTATTATTTCACTAACCCAGCACTCCCTATGCGTGTTACAGCAAGGCAAATAGTTCTACACCCCTATTGTGGCTCTCTGTAGGTCAGAAATAGCCGTTTTTAATAGAGATTTGCCATGAATAAATTCAAACCAAACCAAATTTTTCCGGAAATTTGGCAAATCACCCAAATCGACTTTTTCAAAAATTCGCTCTTCTCTAGTGTTATTCTCTGATATGTTGACTTCAAAAAATCTGGTAGCTGATGAGGGCAAGTGTATCCGCAGATATGTCCTGTAACTGCGAGAGGGATAACACAGGAAGGTACAGAACAGTCTGCAGTGTCACACCTGTAGCCACCACCACAAGTTATATTACAAGCACCACCTGAAATGGTGACCAAACACTAGAGGTGCTGGTGGCTGAAAAGGCTATTTTACACCTATTTATGACACCGAGTATGATATATGTCAATCAATTGTATATATTTGTCAAAAAGCTGATCTGTCTTTCTGTATTTTTTCAGACATTGTGAGATGCTGTAGTTGAAAATTATTTAATGGTGAGCGAACCGACACATATTCATGTCATCAGTGGAAGCCCAGACTAGATCACAGATCACAGTAGAGATCAATTGGTAATTTACCCCTTAAGGATGCAGCTCATTTTCACCTTAAAAACTGAGCTATTTTTTGCAATTCTGACCACTGTCACTTTAAGCATTAATAACTCTAAGATGCTTTTACTGATTATTCTGATTCTGACACAGTTTTTTCGTCACATATTCTACTTTATGTTAGTGGTAAATTTTCGTTGTTACTTGCATCCTTTCTTGGTGAACAATCCCCAAATTTCATGAAAATTTTTAAAATTTAGCATTTTTCTAACTTTGAAACTCCCTGCTTGTAAGGAAAATTGATATTCCAAATACATTTTATTTTGATTCCTAAATACAATATGTCTACTTTATGTTGGAATCATAAAATGGACATATTTTTACTTTTTGAAAAAATTAAAGGGCTTAAAAGTATAGCAGCAATTTTCTAAATGTTCATGAAAATTGCAAAATCTGAAGGGACAGATGTTACAGAACTACAACTCCCAGCATGCCTGGGCAGTCTAGGCATGCTGAGAGTTGTAGTTTGGCAACATCTGGAAGGCCACCATTTGGGCACCTCTGTAATAGTGGTCTCCAAATTGTGACCCTTCAGATGGATGTTGCAAAACCACAACGCCCAGCATGCCCAGACAGCCTTTGGCTGTCTGGGCATGCTGGGAGTTGCAGTTTGGCAACCACTAGGAAGGCGGCAGTAAAGATCGCTTTACTGCCACCTCCCTTGATGCTCCACGCCGTCGCCTCCCCACCTCCGCCGCTGATCTCCGTTGATATCACCTACGATTGCTGGTCCCCATGGCATCTTCTTTGCAGGTACCGGCCGCCATCTTCTCCCCCCGTTCTGCCAGACATCCAGGGGTGGGCAGAGTGGGGGGTTTCCATGGCAACCCCCCATCTTCAACTGCCATTGGTCAGTACTCAGTGCTGCTCGCTCCATTGGTCAGTACTCAGTGAACCTCGCTCCTATCCCTTAGGATAATCGGGGCTGTCACTGACAGCTCCGATCATCCCTATTTTCAGGGCGATCGGGTCACCAGAGACCCGATCAGCCCAGAATAGCAGAAAATTGCATGTCTGAATTGACATGCGATTTCCTATGATCGCCAACATGAGGGGTCTCAGGACCCCCCCTCGGCGATGTGCCGGGATGCCTGCTGTATGATTTCAGCAGGCATCTCGGTCCGGTCCCCAATCGGCTAGTGGCGGGGACCGGAATTCCCACGGGCGTATCCATACGCCCTACGTCCTTAAGGACTCGGGAAGCAGGGCGTATGCATACGCCCTGCGTCCTGAACAGGTTAAGTCAAATTATCATTTTAATTTGTAGCATTGTGATATAAGACTACTACCATCATAAACTAACTATGAGCTCAAAAAGTTATGCAGAAATCTCTAATGTTTGGCCAGTTGTAGAGTAGGAACCGAGTGGCCTAAGATTTAAAAAATGCACCAAATTCTGCCTTTAACAATTTGTAGCTTCACCTTTAAAAAGTTTTTCATTGATTTCAATGGGAAATGTGGTATGGCTTGAAAACAGAAGTGACAAAAGTCACTTTTAGCTCTTCCTCGCTTTGAGCTCTTGATTGAAATCAATGTGTGTGCTTCATGACCCTAGTGCACTGACTCAGGGTTTAGAGATAACCATGGAACAACACTGCACACAGGAGAGCTAATTGACCATAAACTTATTGTAAATTTATACATACTATATATATTTTAGCCTACCGTTCTGTGCTTTGCTGCCCATCTAGTTTGACCCTTGCTTGCCTTTGACTATCCCTCCACTTTGTGTGTTTTTGTATTGGATTACTTTCTGGTTTAGAATTTTGCCTGTTTGACTCGGCTTTATTTGTCAATCTGTCTGTTTGTAGTATTATGCTCCCTAGTTAGTGCTTTGGTTACATTATTGTGTCCTGACTTCTGTACAGTGCTTGTTTATTTAGTAACATAACATAGTAACATAGTTTGTAGGGTTGAAAAAAGAGTCCATCAGTTTCAACCTAAAACCCTACTGTGTTGCTCCAGAGGAAGACAAAAAAAAAAAACATGCGGCTGATTCCAATTGCTCCATGACAGAGGAAAAGTTCCTTTTCAACCCCATTATGGCGAGTAGAATAAATCCCTGGATCAACGTTTGTTTTGGACTTTGCTACGCCCTACACATTATCAAGCAAAGAGACTGGCACCGTGGTTGGGAGCTACCCTATTAAGGAGCTGGGCACTCCAAATGGCAGGGACAGAGGTCTGAGTGAGCTCCCTCCACCATCCCACCATGCCTTACATGATTGCTGTACAAGGCTCAATGCTGGAAGCCAAGTAAAGAGGGGCAGGAGGGAGAAACACATTCTGCAACTCAGCATCACCTCTATGACACTTGAGCTTGGAATGCCATAATAGCTTAATTAGCCTAGCTTTTCTAAAAGTACATATAGTTTTATATCACAGAATTACAGTAATCATAAAACATTGTAACATACCTCTGCATGTAGGAGGTGTGGTCCATGTTTGATTCTCTAAGCAAATACTTCTAAAAGATCCCTCTAACATATATCCACTGTAACAAGAATATGTCACCATGTCTCCATAGTGATGAAACAATCCTCGTAGCATTGCATTTTTCACATGAATTGGTGGTCCACAAGATATTTCTAAAATAAATTAAATTTATCTTAAATGTTTATTTTTTTAGATAAAAAATATAAATATATTTTTTTTAGATAAACAAGGCACGCATGTAGGTGTTTGGGGTGGAGGGTTAGGAGTCAGGCCCTCTTGTCTCATTCAGATCTCCAAAGTACCTCTGTAACAAAAGGTCTTAGCAGCTGGGAAGAACTTCAGTCAGTATGGGAAGAAGTATGTTAAGGGTTTTTATGTGATGTTCTGTTGGCTGTAGGTATCAGGTAACCATTACAATCCAATATTGATATCTTTGCAACATATGTCACTCCCTGGTTCCAGTTTAGCTCCATGCTGTGAAAGTACAGCGCTCTATAGTTTGTCTCTGAATGTATGCTCTCCACATAACATGACAACTGTGGTTATTATGTAAGGGATGTCACTGCTGCTGTCTGAGTTTGAAATTTCCAACCCACCATTAGCTTGAAGTTTACGAGACTCCCACAGACTTCAAGAGATGCCCACAAATGTAGCCACTTCTCAACTGAAGTGTGTGGGGACACAGCCACACAGAATTAGTTGAGGGGAGTAACAGGATCCTCATTCTCCCAATAAATGAGGTTCCCAGGGGTGGGATCGGAACCAATCACACATGTTGCATATCTCTTGAACTTGCCTTTAATGTTTACTAACACAGAAAAGAGGAAATAAACTTGGTACCAGTCACACCATATCATCATGTATCTCGGCTTATATTACTGTAACAAGTATCAGTTCATAGTCAAGCTAGTGTTAAATAGCAGACATATTTATTAAAATTAAGCATGACTGACATATGGAAAGCAAAAATGTATTTTGGGAAATGTAAAACTGTAGTAATATTTTTCAATGTAAATATGTACTGCTTATGCCATATTACGATAAAAAATTGTATCAATCAGATTCAAGGTCGTCAGCTTATTCCCTCGGATTGTTCGATGTAGAGAAGGGTTTGTCCAATTGATCAGGGCAATAAGTAAGCAAATAAATCTTTTACATTTACTCAAAAGATTACTTCTACATGAGATCATGTACAAGCAGACACTTACTTTCACATTTAGCACTTGTTTCTGTCCAGGTTAAATCAGCATTACATGTTATAACAGCCTGGCCAACAAGACGATAGCCCTTTCGACATTTCATGGACAATTTTTGGCCAACATAAAATTCAGTTTCTGTCAGAATTGCATTGTCAGGGATTACAAATGGCACAGGGCAAGGGTTTGCTGATAAAACAAAACACAAAAAATGTATAGTCATTAACCACATATTGTTAGCTACAAAAAACTACAAAAAACTTTTTTATAGTCCTCCCTCATGCAGTTTATCTGCCATTTTTCCCCTCAAAGTAATAAACAAAAAGTATTGTAGGTATAATATGTTATGTTTCCTTATTGACTCCAAGCTAACATTTTAATGTAGCATTTCTTCACAACATGAAAAGGGGCATGTATCCACAGAGTTTTTTTGTTCAGCATTTTAAGGAAAATGGCATGTGTGAAACCACCCTTAGGTCAAGATTTTTTCTGAAATTTTTTGGAAAACTGCCACTGCAGAATTCAAAAAGAATGGGAAATATAAAGGAAGGAATTATACTTCTTCCTACTGGATCCACTTCTGACTGTTACATTATGCGCTCTGGCCGCACACGCTGGCCGTGAGCGCATGGTCCTGTTGCCTACTGCTGCCGGCGGGGCTGGGACTCGGACGCGGGACGCGCCCACATGCGAGCCCCAGTCCATCACTCACCTTGTACTTCTCCTGCCCCCACCTCTGCCTCTCTGCTCCGGCACGTATGTCCCTGTCCCCTAGGGTGCGGAGCTTTAAGATTTAGGGTGCGTTCACACTGAGTAATTCAAGAGGAATTTACTCGAGTAATTCCTCTTCAATTCTCCACTCCATATTAATGCACATCTCCTATGCCCATTGACTTTGTTATTTCTGCTGTTAATGTTATTTCTGCTGTCCTGTTCACACTGCGGAAATTCTGCCAGCAGAATTCCGAAACTGAATTCCTTTCCGCTTGAAGAAAGAACATGTTAATTCTTCAAGCAGAATCCGCGAGCAGAATCCAATGGTAAAAAAAAAAATTCTGCCCGACATCGTTTTCAAGCGGAATTCAGAAAAGTAGATCAAATAGCCTCCTCCTTCATTCCTCTTCATTTCCGCAAGAAAATTCCGCTTGAATTCCGCTTGATCGAGAAGGCAACAATTTCCTGACCGAAATTATTCCTTGTGAATTCCTCTTTAATTACTCAGTGTGAACGCACCCTTAAAGGGCCAGTGCACTCATTAGTTTAATTCACCTGTGGCTTATTGATGAATTCCTCCACCCTCCTCACTTCCCTACGGGATCTTTGTTGCCTTGTGCCTGAGAGAAAGCATTCCTGAGAGTTGTCTTGCCGTGTATCTGATCCTTTGCTCTGTGACTTGACCTTGCTCCTCTGCCGCCTGCCTATTGACCTCCTGCTATCCTGACTACAAGCTGCCTTATTCCTCCTGTGCTTCGCATCTCCTCAGCCACCTGTGTGGTCGAGCTGTGCCAGAGGTAGTGACCTGGGTGCAGCCTGCCACAGGAAGTCCATCCCGCCTTGCGGCGGGCTCTGGTGAAAACCAGTGGCACCTTATACTCCGCTCCCTGGTACGGTCCAAGTCATCTGCCACACATGCCCAGCGGATCCACATCCACCAGAGTTCCTGTCTGTGTCCGTGCACTACCCTCAGCAGATTTTTATCAGTGGAATCTCCTCTGTTGCAAATCTGCTGTAGACCCCATTGATGTCAATAGGGTCTGCAGCGGATTTTCAACAGAGGAGATTCCGCTGGCGAAAATCTGCTGCGGGTAACGCATGGAGACCCCGCCCCTTTTCAAACTCGCAGCAGGAAATCCTCTGCGAGTTTCAAAAGAAATCCACTCGTTTGAACTAGCCCTTATGCAGGTTTATACATAGCATAGTTTGAAAGGGGCAGGCTCTCAGCGGGCTGTCCACAGCAGATTTTCGGCAGCGGAATTTCCGATGCAAAATATCAGCCGCAGACTCCATTGAAACCCGCTGTGAGTTTGAAACAAAATCGGTTTGCAAGAACAAGCCCTTTGGTTGCAATTTCACTGCAGTTTTTGACCGAATCCAGAAGTAGATTCAAAGGGAATAGGAAATATAAAGGAAATATTCCTGCTGGATCAACTTCTGGCTTTGGCTCAAAAACTGCAGTGACAGTTTTCCAATAAAACTGCTAAGTGGAAATGCAGCCTTAGACTGGGTTCACACATAGTATTTTAATCAGTATTTTTTACCAAACCAATAATAGGCCCTAAAAACTTTAAAAAATGCCAAATTTTCCATTAGTTTTCTCTGTATTGGTTTCGGTGTCGTTTTGGTAAAAATAAAAAAAATAGTTCCCAAAATGCTATGTGTGAACGTACTGTTAGGCTGGTATAACACATGCAGTTTTGATGCCGATTTTTGTGCATTTTGTATGCAGTTTTCTGAGCCATACATAGGAGTGGATTCAAATTAAACTAATTTTATTTGAGAAAGTTTAATACGTCACTGTATATATTGAATATGAACATTTAGTTGGTTTGTGTAACAAATTTGATGTTCCATTAGATTTTCCATTAGATCCTGCAATGACCTAATGTTGCGTCCTCACTCCTAAGTATTTTAGCTAAAACCAGGAGTTGGCCAAATGACAGAAATGATACAAATCTTTTCATTATAGTTTTTCTCTGTGTTAGTTCCAATCTTGGTTTTGGCTAAAATTCTGATCAAAATAGTGTGTGTGAACCCTGTCTGTGTACAAATGCAGCAGGCAGAAATATGTATGAGAATATGATGATAAAATAAACACACACGTTTACATAAAGGTGCAGGATGACTCCAGTTTCCATCTTCTGTGCATTTGGAAAGATCTTCTCCTTCCAGACTATATCCATTATTACAGTGGTACCTCACAGTACTACCAACAGTAGCATTTATGTACTCAGTGTGTCCATTTTTCATATCATTTGGGACTTCACATCTGGTCTCTGAAATAGAAAGTTTATTTATTGAACATTGCATAATAAAATAGCTAAACTGACAACCTAGGTTAGACAAGGAAATCTGTCATCAGCATCACCCGCGTTAACCTGTCATACAGGCTTGTAGTGCTGGTGATACTGATCAAAATGATCCTTACAATGTCCTGAATAGGCCAGCCATTGCACCATTATCGCTGTTTTTCTTTTTATGTAAATTAGGTGCTTGGGGCATAGGCGGAGCTAGGATCACGTGGGCACCCCACGTGATCTTCTGCCGGGCGGGCGTCAGTTTCAGCCTCATTCACCCTCACGGCTTCATCCTCACCCTGGCTGCGGGAATGAAGCTGCAACTGATGCCGCTTCCAGGTGTACTCTGGGAGCGGCGCATGCGCAAGAGCAAGGAGGAATGCCATGCATAATGATGAGCCGGGGGCGCAGCGCCCGCCTCCGAGAAGATCACGTGAGGTGCCCGGTGCCCGGACTCTTATAGTAATATAGTAATAATACACAGTGCCCACCCCAAGATGACCACAAATATGGCCATTTATATAAAATTAGGCCCCTTATAGACCATTTCAGTCTCAAGTTTGTCTACATCTCTAAGAATTGTATTTCTGTTCATAAGTTCCTAATATGTTTAACCCCTTAAGGACTCAGCCCATTTTGGCCTTAAGGACTTAATTTTACGTTTTCATTTTTTCCTCCTCGCCTTCTAAAAATCATAACTCTTTTATATTTTCATCCACAGACTAGTATGAGGGCTTGTTTTTTGCGCGACCAGTTGTCCTTTGTAATGACATAACTCATTATATCATAAAATGTATGGTACAACCAAAAAACACTATTTTTGTGGGGAAATTAAAAAGAAAAACGCAATTTTGCTAATTTTGGAAGGTTTCGTTTTCACGCCGTACAATTTATGGTAAAAATGACCTGTGTTCTTTATTCTGAGGGTCAATACGATTAAAATGATACCCATTATTACATACTTTTCTATGATTGTTGTGGTTAAAAAAAAAATCACAAACTTTTTAACCAAATTAGTACGTTTATAAACCCTCTATTTTGATGACCTCTAACTTTTTTATTTTTCCGTATAAGCGGCGGTATGAGGGCTCATTTTTTGCGCCATGATCTGTACTTTTTTTTACCCCATTTGCATATAAAAAACTTTTAATACA
The DNA here is from genome assembly GCF_029499605.1 of Hyla sarda. NCBI lineage: Eukaryota > Metazoa > Chordata > Amphibia > Anura > Hylidae > Hyla > Hyla sarda. Next base: position 326,968,594 of record NC_079189.1, read on the forward strand.
TTTTTTATAAGTTTTTTTTAATAAAATGTATTAAAAAAGTAGCAATTTTGGACATTTTTTTTTTCGTTCACGCCGTTCACCGTACGGGATCATTAACATTTTATTTTAATAGTTCGGACATTTACGCACGCGGCGATACCAAATATGTCTATTAAATTAATTTTTTACGCTTTGTGGGGATAAAATAGAAAAAAACGGACGTTTTACTTTTACTTTTACATTTAACTTTTACATTTTTTTTATTTTTTTTTTTACACTTGAATAGTCCCCATAGGGGACTATTCATAGCAATACCATGATTGCTAATACTGATCTGTTCTATGTATAGGACATAGAACAGATCAGTGTTATCGACGATCTTCTGCTCTGGTCTGCTCGATCTCAGACCAGAGCAGGAGACGCCGGGAGCCGGAAGGTGAGGGGACCTCCGTGCGGCGTTCTGAATGATCGGGCGGGCGATCCGATCATTCATTGAAATCGCGCACTGTCGCAGATGCCGGGATCTGTATTGATTCCGGCACCTGAGGGGTTAATGGCGGACGCCCGTGGGCGTCGGCCATTGCCGGCGGGTCCCTGGCTGCGATCAGCAGCCGGGATCAGCCGCGCATGACACGGGCATCGCTCCGATGCCCGCGGTTATGCACAGGACGTAAATGTACGTCCTGGTGCGTTAAGTACCACCGCACCAGGACATACATTTACGTCCTGCGTCCTTAAGGGGTTAATAGGGAGCTTTCAATTCCACCAGTACCTGCCACATAAGATGGAATGGTATGACCTGAAGATGTAAAATATGTGCAGGAGTACATCAAAGTACACCCAGATCTTTTGGATATAGAGGTTGAGGACACTAAAACTATCCCCTCCTGAATGCTGCCCTTTCCTGGAAATTAGTGGGAAGATGGTGTATCCACTGGTGGATCAGGTGGACCATTTACCTGAAAAACACGGGATCCTAATCAGCTCAGTGGACAGGAGGAGGTCTCTCTCCAGTCTTCCTCCTGTCCGATCGGCACTTTAAGTGTGCAGGCAGCCTCAGCAGCCTGTATTAATGGAACGTCGATAACACTGATCAATTCTGTGCATTGTTCAGTGTATGCAATTAAAAGATTGCATGTAACAAAATATTGAACATAATATGCTAAAACATTGTTAATAAATGTGAATAAGTCCCTTTTCTAATAAAAGTTAAAATCACCCCCCTTTAACCATTTTTGAAAAAAAAGTTATGGAAACAAAAATAAACATTTGGTATAGCCGCTTGCGAAAGTGTCCAAACTATTAAAATATATTGTTAATAAACCACACGGTCAATGGTGTAAATATAAAAATATACCAAAGTCTAGCATTGCTGATTTTTGGTTACTTCATATATTAGAAAAAATAAAACAATAAAAAGTAAACTTAAAGTCCCAAAACAAAAATGGTGCAGATAAAAACTACAGAGCACGGTGCAAAATATGAGCCCTCATACATCCCTGTGTACAGGAAAATAAAAAAAAATTGTTGTCAGAGGAGTATAATTTTAAGCATACAAATTTTTGTACAAAAAGTTATAATTTTGTTAAACGTAGTAAAATAAAAAGTGCACTACGTAGAAACAGAGGTCTCAAAAAGCTGCAAAATGGTGTTTGTTTGTTTTATTTATTTTGTCCTTCAAAAATATATATATTTTTTTGTTTCACTGTAGATTTGATGGTAAAATGAGTGATGTCCTTACAAAGTACAATTGGTGTCGCAAAAACACAAGCCCTCATATGGGTCTGAAAATTGAAAGCTTTATGGCTATAAGAAGGCAAGGAGAAAAAAAAAAGGTCAGATATGAAACTTTGCTGCATCCTTGAGGGGTTAAAGTATTAATGTCATCTGAAAAACTGTTGTAGTGTTGTCCATACATATCACAAGTTTAGATCACACCCTGTGATTGAGAGTTATTGTTACGTTATGCGCTCCGGCCATACACGCTGGCCGTGAGCGCATGGTCCCCTTACCTTCTGCTGCCGACAGGGCTGGGACTCGCATCGCGGGACGCGCCCGCATGCGAGCCCCAGTCAGTCACTCTCCGGGTGTTTCTCCTGCCTCTGCTCTGGCGCGCGTGTCCCCATCCCTTAGGGCGTGCGCACACCAGAGCTTTAAGATTTAAAGGGCCAGTACGATCATTAGTGTAATCCACCTGTGAATTTTTTATAAATTCCTCCACCCTCCTCCGTTCTCTGCCGGCCGGATCTTTGTTGCCTTATGCCTTTGAGAAAGCGTTCCAAGTATTGCCTTGCCGTGTACCAGATCTCTTGCTCTTGTGACTTGACCTTGCTCCTCTGCCGCCTGCCTACTGACCTCCTGCTACATCCTGACAATGCTACTGTGCCGCCTGCCCTAACCTTCTGCTATCCAGACTACGAGTTGCCTTATCCCTCCTGTGCCTTGCATCTCCTCAGCTGCCTGTGTGGTCAAGCCGTGCCAGGGGTAGCGACCTGGGTGTCGCAAGCAGCAGCAAGTCCATCCCGCTTTGCGCGGGCTCTGGTGAAAACCAACGGCACCTTAGACTACGCTCCTTGTACGGTCCAAGTCATCTGCCACACAGGTCCAGCGGATCCACATACACCCGAGTTCCTGTCTTCAGAAATGTGAGTGTTAGGGTTATAACCATATCAAGTGCTTTGTAGCACTCTTTACTCCCCAGCTGGCTGCTTAGTTTGACTAATTCTCTGCATTAGGGTCTATGGAAATTAGTTTGTTTGTGTGACAGCTGGGGAGTGAAGCACATGCTGCTGTGCACTTTAACCCTTTAAGGACCTAGCCCATTATGACCTTAAAGGGTACTCCACTGGAAAACATTTTTTTTATCAACTGGTGCCAGAAAGGTAAAAATATTTGTCAATGACTTCTATTAAAAAATATGAATCCTTCCTGCTATATGCTCCACAGGAAGTTCTTTTCTTTTCAAATTTCCTTTCTGTCTGACCACAGTGCTCTCTGCTTACACCTCTGTCCATTTTAGGAACTGTCCGGATCAGGAGAGGTTTGCTTTCTGTGGAGCAAATAGCAGCTAATAAGTACTGGAAGGATTAAGATGTTTTAATTTAAGTAATTTACAAATCTGAGAAAACTATGTAGGTGTGTGCAGCTCACAACTATTACGCACCGAGGTCAAACTGGGCAAGCAACTATACCTTAATTGCTAGAAAGGGAAAACCAAAAAATACAATGTAGCCCGGACCTTCTAAGTGAGTAAAAAATGGATATACGTGGATCGTGCTTCAATAATAATTATCATTTATTATAAAATGTAGATAAGATTTCGACACTTCTCACAGGGCCCTTGTGAGAAGAACATACATATTAAAAGGCAACCTAACAATGTATTTAGGCAATAGTAATTAAAACTGTAAACTTGGCATAGAATAATAGAATAAAATAGCAGAGTAAGATCTGTACCATACAAATATATTAGAGAGTTGCTTTTCTAGATATTTACCCTAAATATCTAGAAGAGCAACTCTCTAATATATTTGTATGGTACAGATCTTACTCTGATATTTTATTCTATTATTCTATGCCAAGTTTACAGTTTTAATTACTATTGCCTAAATACATTGTTAGGTTGCCTTTTAATATGTATGTTCTTCTCACAAGGGCCCTGTGAGAAGTGTCGAAATCTTATCTACATTTTATAATAAATGATAATTATTATTGAAGCACGATCCACGTATATCCATTTTTTACTCACCTAGAAGGTCCGGGCTACATTGTATTTTTTAATTTACAAATCTGTTTAACAATCTGGCACCAGTTGATTATTTTTTTTTTTTTTTTAGTGGAGTACCCCTTTAAGGGCCAGAGCATTTTTTGCTATTCTGACCACTGTCACTTTAAGCATTAATAACTCTGGGATGTTTTAACTTATTAATTTGATTCTGAGTTTCTTTTTACGTGACATGTTCTACTTTATGTTAGTGGTAAATTTTTTTCTTTACTTGCTTCATTTCTTGGTGAAAAACTACAAAATTTCATGATTTTTTGGGAAATTTAGCATTTTTCTAACTTTGAAACTGTCTTCTTGTAAGAAAAATGGACATTCCAAATAAATAATATATTGATTCACATATACAATGGGGGGAGATGTTTAGGCGCAGTTCAGGCGCAAGCAGCATATTTTTCAGACTTTTATGCGCCTTTTGATATAGACAGTTTTACTCTTTTTCCTACCGGTAGAAGTTTTTCTTTTTGACCATGCAGTGGACACGTATGTATAATTTGCGACTTTTGTCAAAAGTCGCTATTTTGTGCGCAAAGGTACTTTTTTAGGTGCAAAGCTGCACCACCTACCAGTAGGCGTGAGAATAATTTCTACCTTCCACAACTCAACCTTTAACACTTGTGGACCACTCACCACTCACGGTGATGCCTTGCTTTAACCCCTTAGACTCCGCAATCAAATTTGATTGTAGCGTCTAAAATGCAAGTAAAAATGTCCAGACAGCTCTGTGAAAGTACGGTAAGTAAAAACACCTAACCTTCCAAATTCAGGACCCAGGAAAGTGTCAACTTCCCTCCCTCATAAGTGTCTAGAAAAAGTGTATGTGGTAGAGCTTTTCCCACCACAGCAGAGCTGCGCAAAATTCATCATCCTGCTGCACCTTCTTGATAAATAAGGTGCACACTAGTCAAACCCACCACTCAACTAAATGTGGGAAAATAGGTCTACTGTAGACATTCTTTGATAAATCTGGGCCAATATATCTACTATATGTTGGCATCACAAAGTTGACATGTTTTTACTTTTGGAAGACATTAGAGAGCTTCAAAGTATAGCAGCAATTTTTATAATTTTCATGAAAAATTCAAAATCTGCACTTTTCAGGGACCAGTTCAGTTTGAAGTGAATTTGAGGGGTCTTTCTTTAAGAAAGACCCCACAAATGACCATTTTAGAAACTGCACCCCTCAAAGTATTCGAAATGACATTCAGCAAGTTTGTTAACCCTTTAGTTGTTTCACAGGAATAGCAGCAAAATGGAGGAGAAAAATCTAAATCTCCATTTTTAACACTAACATGTTCTTTCAGCCCCATTTCTTTTAGGGAAAAAGGAGAAAAAGACCTCCAAAATTTGTCACCCAATTTCTCTTGAGTATGGAAATACCTGTGGATAAAAAGTGCTTTGCGGGCACACAACATGGCTCAGGAGGGAAGGAGCAAATTTGGGATTTTGGAGAGAGAATTTTGCTGTAATGGTTTTTGGGGGCATGTCGCATTTAGGAAGGCCCCATGGTGCTGGTGCTAAAATGCAAGTGTTACCTCAAATTTTTCATTTTCACAAGGGTTGATCAGAAAAAATTCACCAGTAAATTTGTATGTAGCCCAATTTCTCCCGATTAAGGAAACTTTTTATGGACTAAAAGTTGTCTTCTGGCCCACTACAGGTCTCAGAACAGAAGGAGCACAAGTGGGCTTTTGGAGAGAGAAATAGGCAGGAATTGAATTTGGGGGCTATGTCCATTTACAAAGCCCCCATGGTGCCAGAACAGTAGAAACCCCCCACATGTGACACCATTTTGGAAACTACATCCCTTAAGGAATGTAATAAGCGTTACAGTGAGTACTTACACCATACAGGTTTTTGGACCAGTGGGTTGTAAAAATGAAAAATTAGATTTTTAACACTAAAATGCTGGTGTTACCCCAAACTTTTCATTTAAAAAAAGTTATTACAAAGTTAATTGGAGAAAAATCCCCCCAAAATTTGTAGCCCAATTTCTCCCAATCAAGGAAATACCCCATATGTTGACAAAAAAAAAGTGGTCTGCTGACGCACTACAGGTCTCAGAGCAGAAGGAGTGCTAGTGGGCTTTTCGAGAGAGAATTTGGTAGGAATTGTAGTTGGGAGCTATGTGCATTTACATAGCCCCCATGTTGGCAGAAGAGCAGATCCCGCCCTAACTGTGCCAGGCTTTTTGAAAATATACATCTTAAGGAATGTAACAAAAGGCATAGTGAGTATTTACTGCTCACATTTTTTTTTGAATAGTGGGCTGTTAAATCTGATTTTCTACACTGATGTCACGTATGGGCAGGGAAGGAGTGCACTCTACTCTCACCCGCTCCCCTGTCCCTGCCCTAAACAACAGGTCCGTAACCACGAAGACAGTCTCTTCCTATAAACATGAGGGGCGTAAATGTCAAAATAATAAACTACAATGACACAGACTTAGGTCCGGGGACAGTAGGAACAGACAGACTAAACAATAAGTCCAATGTCAACAATCCGTGTCTGAAGCCAGGAGATGTCACAGTACAAAATTGCTAATACCAGAGAGAATAGTGAGAGAGAGGAGCCAAAAGTTCAAAAAGCCACATATTACAAATACAGAAGACAGCTAGCTAGAGTACAAACTGAGCTCTGTAGCAAGCACTGACTGGGAGTAGACTGCCAGCTTATATGAGCCAGAACAGGTGTTCCAATCAAGGTCAGCTGACCAGTCAGACAGCCGGGCGTAACCCAGCAACAAAAAAAACAACAAAGAACCTGTCAGAACCTTTTAACCCTATAGGTTCTGACAACTGAATTGCTAGTGTTAGGAGAAAAAGACCCCCAAAATTTGAAGCCCAATTACTCCCCAGTAAGGAAATACCACATATGTAGATGTCAAGTGCTGTGCGGGTGCACAACAGGGCTAAGGAGTGAAAGAGAATTTCCCTGCAATGGCAGAGGTTCTGACCTAAAATTTCAAAAAAACAACAACACGTGACCTAAATTTTGAAACTACACCCCTTAAGGAACGTTAAAAAGGAGTATAGTGAGTATTTACAACTCACAGGTTTTTGGAACAGTGGTCTGTTAAAATGAAAAAAATTATATTTTTCACAGAAGAACTGGTGTTACCCAAAATGTTGCTAATTCACATGGGCTAATAGGAGAAAAAGACCCAAAAATGTTTAGCTCAATTTCACCAGAGTAAAGAAATACCCCAGATGTGGACGTAACCTGCTGTGCGGGCACATAACAGGGCTCAAGACTAATAGAGCAATGTTCGCATTTGAGGGCTATGAAATTTTAGTAGCTGACGGTGACATATATTCAAATGGGAAATAAAAAAAGAAACACCAACATGTGACACCATTACAGAAAGTACACCACAGGAATCTATATAGGACTTTTACAACGGACGGGTTTTTCTTATATTTATTTTCCAGGAATGAATGAAGTAGTTTGTGGAAAAGGAAAATTGCAATTTTCCAACTGAAATCTGTGTACTTATTATGATGACCCAGAGCATAGCCAAAAGTAAAATGTGTGCCCGCCACAAACTCTATGCTCTAATTCATCATTATGGAAATGGTTTATTTGGGTGGCCATCCCTAAACTGTTACCTGAAAATGCGCAGGCCTATGTTTCTAACCTACATCAGTAACTGACGGTTACATACATTCAGAGGAGAATAAAAAAAGGAAACAGCCATATGTGACCACATTTTGACCGGACGGGCGTTTCCTAGATTTATTTTTTAGGAATGGACGAAGGGTAGTTTTGGGAAAAAGAAAATTGCAATTTTCCAAATAATATGCCAATTTGGTACCCAGAATAATGACCCAGAGTATAGCCAAAAGTATAAATTATGCCTGTCCTACTCTGATTCATCATTCTGGGAATGTGATGTGTGTGGTCGTCCCTATTCTGTTACCTCAATTGCGCACCCTGCTCAGGTGTAGAGAGAGTGCTGCGCATTTGAGGCAACTTGAAAACCCCAAATGCAAATGACTCTGACACATGACCCAATACACCAAAGGTCTTATCAGGGGTATTATGTTATTGGGTTTTTGGATGTTTTTTGGGTTTAAAATTTGGAAGACAATGTACTGTGGACAGGTACATTGGGGTCAAATCAGGGGGAATTTAAATTGGGAAAGGAGAATTTAGTGCTCCATGGAAGTGTGATACTCTCTGAAGCAATTTTTAATGCAGAGACCCGGATGATCGAGGCAAGTGTCGGTGAGTGAGCGATGGTGTCCTTATGTATCCCCCCCCCCCTGCAACACACATTTTTTCTGGGATCAACCCTTCCTTCCAGTGTGGGGGACCTCACCTGGAAAGTTTTGGCCTGGAACGATCCGGGCGCCTACCTATTGTGATGAGCATAAGGACATCCCTTTTGTCCTTATACGTGACCAGCAACAGGTTTTTATGGATAAGGGCACGGGTTTCACCCCTGGGGATTGGCACCTGGAGGGGATCGTTCAGGAGGCCTCTCTGATTTTTCTGCACTTTCCCAGAAGCGGACGTAGATCTGGTGGTGAGGGATTTGAAGAGAGGGATAATAGTATAAAACTTATCAACGTAAAACCATTATCTAGTAGTGGGTGCAAAAGATCCCACACAATCTTCCTGCTGACACCCAGAATGGGGAGACATTCTGGGGGTTCAATATGGGAATATGTTTAGAAGAGTGAGGGAGGATGTTCTCCCCTGTATGGCTTCAGATGATGTCACAGCCTGCTGGGTAACGCCCCTTCCCAGTCTGTGAATCTGACTAAGACTGAGCAGAAAATACAGAGCAATATCAAGGTAGAAAGCTAACAAATAATAAAAATAAAGGCAGGGGGTGGTTTATCATGATGGGGGGAAGTGAAATTTAACAAGATCATAACATGTACTCTTTAAATGAATCTGTGTACTTAGGAAAGGTAAGCTGTATTTTAACCTGTTGTTTTTGTGTAATTATTTTGCCTAAATATTATTGGGATGATATCTATCTGAACCAAATGTATTTTTCTAAATTAAAGATGCACTTAGCTACTTACTCACACACGTAGGAGGAGATGGACGCCATTGTTTATCCACATGACAGATCCTACGGCTTGGTCCATTCAGTTCATATCCTTGGTTACAACTATAGTGAATTTCATCTTCAAAAAAATAATTAGTACCGTGGATAAGACCATTCTGTATTGGCTCAGGAGGGTTGCAGAAAATCCCTAAAGAGAAAACATTTTAGAGTAGTTATTAAAACAAATAAGCTGAAATATAGTATTGACTACATTATGCATTAGTTATGTTTTATGACATTGATGTACGGTAATTCTGTAGTTCACAGGAATTCACATAAGAGAGACACATAATGGACAAATGTCCTGACTTGGATCAGAGGGCACAGGTTAAAGGTTCAAAACGTATGACTGCGGCTGAGCTGGAAAAAAAATGTATTTACTGGTGATGAGTTAGCATCATATATTAAAGAAAAAATAGTGGTAAAAAAAAAAATGTGTATTCTTCCAAACACCACCTTTCCCATTGCTTAAATACAGACATTAAATTTCACACTACTTCAATATCTGTAGACTATTACTCAAAATGCTATGCATGCTTAAATAACACATTGCAAATAGTAAGCTAAAGGTGATCCTTTTAGTCATTTTTTATCCATAGGCCAGTAACCATGAGAAAGGGCATCCTCTAAGTCTAGCTAAAACAAGGGTTCACCTTCATCACAAACAGGGATCTTTACTGTAAGAGCATTGGGGGAGATTTATCAAAACCTGTCCAGAGGAAAAGTTGCTAAGTTGCCCATAGCAACCAATCAGATAGCTTCTTTCATTTTTAACAAGGCCTTTACTAATCTGTCGCATGTGTCGTTTTTTTTTGTGTTGCACGATATTAAATTCTGTCGCGCGGGAATAAAAAGTGTTGCACTGGAAAAATAAAAATTAAACCAAATAAATAAAATAAAGTTACTCTGCACAAGTATGTAACTTTACATACATGATTGTTAATGGGTTAACAACCCAAAAGTTTAAAAAAATATATATATATTAAAAAAAAATTATATATATAAATTAAAACAATCCATTATTAAAGCGTTGAGGGGTTAAAAATGCTTTTAAAGTATAAAACAAGTAATTTAATCATGAACCACAATGGTCAGCTGTCCCTTCCTCAAAAACACTCCATTTTTCCATTTTCACTCGACCCCTGGGCTGTCGGTTTTTCAGAGTTGAGACATCACACTTTTTTCAGAGTGATTTCACAATTACTCCGAGTGATTTTTCCATTTTGTTGGGTTAATGCCCATTTTTGAGTAAACCACACCCATTTTGTAGGTTAAATTTAACTCTCTGAGTGTTTTTGAAAATGTAGGTTGTGTGCCTAAATTTTGGGCGCAGATTTGGTCGCACGTGGGATGCGACCAAATTTTGGGCGCAATAACCGAGAAAAACCGTCGGTTCTCCTTCAGTAAATGAGGGCCAATGTTGTGATTGTTGATTCATGAAAGGGTACTCTGGCGTAAAGCATTTTTTAAAAAAAATTTTGCCTGCATTTAGCAAAATGAATTTTAATAATATGCAGAAGGTAAGAATGATGCTGCAACTTACCAAACTTTCAGGCTTTATTTTGGGATCACTCCCACTTACTACATTACTCCTACTAAGAAAGTTAAGAGGGCTGTTACCCACAGTTCATATACTGAAGTCTGTCATCATCTTGTGCTGTAAGGAGGCTGTTTACCCTTCATAGAAGAATTATTATTTTTTTTTTAAAGTTATTTTTCTCTTTTAAAGGCGATGTCCATGTTGGGCCCTCAAATTATCGTGATACCATAGATCGTTATGGTATTACTACTATTGCCAGCTGGCCCTGCACTTGTATTTTCATTCTTCCTGTGGTTGCTTCAAATGAGATCCTGTTTAGAGATGAACCAATCGAAGCTGACGAACCTAAATTCGTTACAAACTTCAGGAAAAATTTGATTTGCAATGAATGTGAATATTGCAGCGATTCTATCGTGCAAATCGCTTCATTAAACTCCATTTACTGCGGTCCAGGCTCCAGGGCATCTAAAATGGCGGATCCACATGTGAGTACATGGGGCAAGGAATGCAGGGAAGGCAGGTAGGCGGGATAACCCTGAATCACATGAAGGATGCAGCCTATCAGCAGCCAGTCATCCCTGTGATGTCACAGCCCTATATATTCGGCAGCCATTTTGCGGCTCGTCATTTGATTCATTACACTGCATAGAGATAGGATGGATATCGCTGTGTGTGTTACACAGAATTTTTTTATTTTTTTTGCAGCAGCGTTTCACCTCCTAGTCATCTGAGCCTTCTGTTGGACACAGAGCACAGCGTTTTTGCACACAAATTACTTACTGCAGCGATTAACCCCTCAGTCACTGTGAACAGCATTGTATCACAGAGAGGGGCAGAGAGTTGTGTGTTGCCTTAGCTGCAGAAAGGTTTTCAGAGGAGGGAGAAATATTTTTTAGGGCAAATCTGTGTCTTTGTTACACAACTGGTCTGCTGGTTATACTAGTCCGTAGATGGTATAATCCATACCCAACAGTCCATTCCTAATAGTATTTGAGAGAGAGTCTTTTTGAAATTTTGGGTTTAGTACACAGTGACTGTGTCTGCAGCACTGTTGTGTGCTGCCGGTGTTGTGGGAATTTTTTTTTTTTTTTAGCTAGCGTACTGTAGCATATTTTTCTGCCCTCATAAGTGCATACCACATACGTACATCTAAGTAGTGTACTATTTTGTACCTGTTAATCTGTCAAGGGCCTACATACTGTGAAAGGACAGACAAAAGTACTTACCAGCTGGTGTTTTACAAAAATACTGAGTTTTTAGGCGTACTGTAGCACATTTTTCTGCCCTCATCAGTGCATACGTACACATACATACATCTAAGTAGTGTACTATTTTTACCTGTTAATCTGTCAAGGGCCTACATACTGTGAAAGTCCAGGCAAAAGTACTCACCGGCTGGTGTTGTACTCAGATACTTTTTTTTAAGGGTACTGTAGTGCATTTTTCTGCCCTGACAAGTGCATATAACATACCTACATGTAAGTAGTGTACTATTTTGTACCTGTTAATCTGTCAAGGGCCTATATACTGTGAAAGGACATTCCAATAGTACACACGTGCTGCTGTTCTAGACAAATACTGTTTTAAGCGTAGTGAAGCGCATTGTACTCCCCTCATATACGCAATAAGTACGTTGGCAGAGTAGTGCCAGGACATGCACAGTGGAGTGGCAGAGGCTTAAATTCATCAGGCACAGGCATAGGTCGCAGCAGAGTAGGTGCGTGTGGCAGCCAAAGTCGCAGCAAGAGGTCTGAGCTCCCGGTGTCAGCTAGCAGTTGTGATTGATCGGTTCACTCGGCCATCCACTTCATTCCAAGTGAAATCCGACACCCCCAGTCAACAGTCGGTGGGTTCCTCAGACTCAACCCTCAGTTGGCATGGCCCTCATGCTGCTGCTGCCACCTCCAGGCTCTGCCATTGTGCTGCTCTATAGTCTCCTCATGCTAATGCTATTACTTACTAAATGTAAGTAGTGTACTATTTTGTACCTGTTAATCTGTCAAGGGCCTATATACTATGAAAGGACAGCCAATAGTACACACCTGCTGCTGTTCTAGACAAATACTGTTTTAAGCGTAGTGAAGAGTATTGTACTCCCCTCATATACGCAATAAGTATCTAAGTCTAAGTATCTAAATAGTTTGAAAGGACAGACAAAAGTAATCACCGGCTGGTGTTTTACAAAAATACTGAGTTTTTAGGCGTACTGTAGCCCATTTTTCTGCCCTCATCAGTGCATACCACATACTTACATCTAAGTAGTGAACTATTTTGTACCTCTTAAACTCTCAAGGGCCTAGATACTGTGAAAGGCCAGGGAATTTAAACTCTCAAGCATAGTGAAGAGTATTGTACTCCCCTCATATACACAATAAGTATCTAAGTCTATGTATCTAAATAGTTTGAAAGGACAGACAAAAGTAATCACCGGCTGGTGTTTTACAAAAATACGTGTTTTTAAGCGTACTGTAGCACATTTTTATGCCCTCATAATTGCATACCACATACGTACATCTAAGTAGTGTACTATTTTGTACCTATTAATCTGTCAAGGGCCTACATACTGTGAAAGTCCAGGCAAAAGTACTCACCGGCTGATGTTGTACTCATATACTTTTTTAAGGGTACTGTAGTGCATTTTTCTGCCCTCATAAGTGCATATAACATACCTACATGTAAGTATTGTACTATTTTGTACCTGTTAATCTGTCAAGAGCTTATATACTGTGAAAGGACAGCCAATAGTACACACCTGCTGTTTTTTTCTATAAACTATTTGCTCATATATACTATGGTAATACACTAGGATCGTGCTCCTCTCTCTTTTTTTGTCTCTTCAGTTAAAAGTATTTGTTTAGCATGGATAAGCATTTTAATTCAGACCCCAGAATCAGACCCCACCATAAAACAAACCCCAGAATCAGACCCCACCATAATACAGACCCCAGAATTAGACCCCACCATAATACAGACCCCAGAATCAGTCCCCACCATAATACAGACCCCAGAATCAGACCCCAGTATCACTGCCCGCATAATACGGACCCCAGAATCACACCCCAGTATCACCGCCCTGCATAATACAGAACCCAGTATCACTGCCCTGCATAATACAGACCCCAGTATCACCGCCCTTCCTAATACAGACCCCAGTATAACTGCCCTGCATAATACAGAACCCAGAATCACCGCCCTGCATAATACAGACTTCATCATAATACAGACCCCAGAATCAAACCTCACCATAATGCAGACCCCAGAATCGGTCCCCACCATAATACAGACCCCAGTCACCACCCACCATAATACAGACCCCAGAATCAACCCTCACCATAATACAGATCCCAGAATCAGACCCCACCATAATACAGACCCCAGAATCAGACCCCAGTATCACTGCCCCACATAATACAGGCTCCAGAATCAGACCCCACCATAATACAGACCCAGAATCAGACCCCACCATAATACAAACCCCAGAATCAGACCCCAGAATCACTGCCATGCATAATATGTAGATGACTGTTATTGGGATCTGTAGATGATACACTGTTATACGGGGATCTGTGGATGACAGACTTATGGGGGGGATCTCTGGATGACCCATTTATGGGGGATCTTATGATGATACACCTTTGTGGGATATGCAAATCACACACTGTTATGGGGGTTTCTTAGATAACACACTTATAGGGGGATCTGTGAATGAAACATTTATGGGGGATCTTTGAATGATACACTTGTGCGGGATCTGTGAATTACACACTTAAGGGGGAGCTGTGAGTGAACACTGTTATGGGGAGCTGTGAGTGAACACTGTTATGGGGGAGCTGTGAATGACACACTTATGGGGGAGCTGTGAATGACTGTTGTTATGGCGGAGCTGTGAATGACACACTTATGGGGGAGCTGTGAATGTACACTGTTATGGGGGAGCTATGAATGAACACAATTATGGGGGAATCAGTAGATAACACAGTTATGGGGATCTATAGACTGACAGAGACCAGAGCCTGTCAATGGGGCAGGAAAGCTGCTGTCAGAGCCAGGAGCTGAGCTTAGTGTATTCCACAGAAACATACAGACGACTTACTGGTCTGTAGAATTGACCTCTTACCTCCTTCAGACACCTCACTGCGGCTGGTACAGAGCTCAGAGCGATCCCCCTCCCCCCTCCATACTGCCGACAGACAGCGGAGCATGTCAGCTGAAAGGTGACAGGGGAGGAAAAGATAGAAAACTCTCTCTCTTAAGTTGTTCCCAGAGCAGCACAGCAATAACCAAGCAGGAATAGGGAGGGGGAGGGATACATCTTCCATCGCTGGCCGGATTTTTTAGCAGCTGCTGAAAGTGACAGTGTCCTGGGACTACCTGCAGGTCGGCACTCGCTAGCATGCCACTCAAATGCACCCTGCGTGCCATGAGTGGCACGCCTGCCAGGGGTTGCCGACCCCTGCACTATTTGGTCTCCTGATACTGATGCCACCTCCAGGCTCTGTCATTGTGCCGCTCTGCGGCAGTAATTCTAATAGCGATGCCTGTAATATGCATGTCATACTGAATAACAGTATTATTTCACTACCCCAGCACACTCCATATGCGTGTTAGAACACAGCAAAGTGTTCTAGACCCCTATTGAGGCTCTCTGTAGGCTAGAAATAGCTGTTTTTAATATAAATTTGCTGCAAATAAAAAAAAAAAACGGAAAATTAGGTGAATCGGCCAAATCAAATTTTTCTAAAGTTCGCTCATCTCTAATCCTGTTGTGTTCTATTGTCCTCTGTAGGATTCTATATGGCACCATATGGCACCATATAGAAGTAATACAGAGCAGCACAGAGTGTCTATGCTATGCGCAGAGTGTCTATGCTATGTAGTACCTTGTGAATGTTCTGCCATGTGTATGTCAGCAAAAAAACAACATTAGCAACATTAGTAAGCAACATTTATCATGGGTAATTTATGTTTATACAACACTCTTTCGAGTTTTTAGCAGTTTTTGTAACAAATGTTGAAAATTACTTTTGCATTGAGGTTCCACTCCACTCCATGACTTGTTAGCCTCACAGACTCTTTCAACTGGACCCTAAAAAGAAAAACAAAAACTAATAAATAAACATAAGAATGAACCTTACACATTGTGCAACTCAAGGTAATGTCAGTTATTTTAATTTAATTTATGTGAATTGATGTTTTAAAGTGCATACATGAATTATATTTTTCCAAGAGGAGAACAATTCACCCATGAAAATTATATTCTGTTGGTATAAACACTATTACTGACAATTTTTGTATGAACACTACAAGGGTTAACAACTACCTGAGAGTGCTGACTGATAACTAAATGCCCTGAGTGATTGAACCAATTTTGATTCTAATTGTAGATCTCTATGGTGCTGCCAGTTGAGGTCTTTAGCTCGGAAGTCAGGTTGGTACTCAGTATAGAAATAGAAATGTGCCCATATTACACTTTTGTGAAAAATGTCCGTGACTATGTTTTATTCTGTGTTTTATAGCATTTTTCCATGTGTTTGGAGATTTTTTTTTTACCCTGTGGCAGTTTTTCACTGCCTTCAGGGTACCACTCCGTCAGTCGGATGCAGAGCAAGGGTTAATAGCCGCCAGCAGCAATCACCACATGTCGGCTATTAACGCCGGCCCTCAGCTACAGGAATCAGCTGGGGGCCAGCCAGTATGGCGCGGGCTTGAGCCCGCACCATACACTGCTTGCCATCTCATCACGAGCCGGCTCGTCCTCCGACGGCAACCAGTTAAGGAGGCCAAACAATATCCAGCATAACACAGCAATGTATACTGTCCCTGCTGTGTTGCAGACACAGCTCATGCTGGGCAGGAAGTATTCATCGTATATCTCCTGCCCAGCAAGAATTTACAGAATAAAAGCATGCACAACAAAAATGTATGCTAAAAACATACAATGTGAGCTGAGCCTCACTTAACAACCTGGCTCCTGTCTGTAGCTCTGCCTCTAGTAACATCATCAGGGGACAGGAGATACACGATGTATCCATGCAAAGAGGAAAAGCCGCACTGCCCTCCATTCAAAGAATCCACCCAATGGATGTATCCTGCACACTTAACACTCCTATCCTTAAATGTCTCTGCTGGCGATGTGCTCTTTCACGAAGACTAATAGAGCTAAATTCACACAAAGAAAAATTAGATTGTACTCACGGATAAAGAAGGTATGGTTTCTTTGCAGTCAGGTCATGGACACACACAAAGGCCGACGGGCCGTTTCACGCTATGTCTAGCGCTTAATCTTGACCTTGATAGGCCTTTTTGTGTATCCACGACATGATTGCAAATAAACCGTACCTGCTTTATCTGTGAGAGCCATCTAATCTTTCTTCATGTGGATATATGATGTATACCTTCTGCCCAGCCATAGCCGCGGGCACAGCTCATCCCTGCTAACACAGAGACAATATACAGAACTGCGCTTTGTAGCACTGGATACTGTATGGCGACAAAGGTAAGTAGTGATGCTATGCATCACTACTTACCTCCCAAGATGCCAAAACTATGGCAATTTTGCTTGAAAAAAAAAAGATTAAGCAAAAGGCAAAGATGAAAGACAAAAAGTACAAATTGGATTTGGCATTTTATATTTCCCTTACTGCCAACATCTGGCTCTGGCAGTGTTGACATTTTATTGGATGCTTTTACTCAAAAAAATCAAGTGAGAGCCCAGCCTGTAAGTAGAAGCATGGGTAAAGGCATTCCTTACCTTCCTGGATCTGTTCCCACCCTTGGCACTTAATATTCAGTTGCAGCACAAAGCCATAATATAGCTGTGTATGGAGAGTATCTCAATGACTATTGAGATATATTTGACTCAAAACCGGATTTCCCCTTAATAATTGATTGATTCCTGTTGATAGCAGTTTGAACCCCACATTACACATGTAAATTCAGCAAACCATTGAGGTCTTCTCGCAGAATGTAATTTGTAATTATTTTCTTAAGAAATTGTTTGCACTGTTCCTTTAAACAACAGCTAAAATTTTACCGAATGTTTCTGAGAATCTTGAAAGCAGACTATTAACTCACTTCCTCAGAAGTGTGCTTATAATGTGCAAGAAACATTTGGCTTGTTTGAAATATGCCTAAGTGTAATATATCATCAATTACTGTATTTGTTGGGCGCTCACTTCAGATCTTCTGTTCCTGTAAATTAGGCAACATTTGGATGCATTAAAACACCTTCTGCTGCATTATGTAAAATATAATGAATGTTGTAAATGTGCCATGGGTGAGATAGTAGTTTTAGGTTAATAAGTCAGTACACAAAAACATAGGTGTAACATAAAAAGCTAAAACACATTTTATACACTACTAGCTGAATACCTGGTGCTGCCTGGTTTTTCCTACCTAATCCTTGTGGGGGAGAAAAAGCAACAAAGGAGGAAGCTTTTGTCCTCATATCCGGTCCTTAAATCCTTGCCCCATATCCTCTCCTCATATCCCAAACCCAAATCCCCTCCTCATATTCCGACCTCATATCATGTTCTCATATCTGAACCTCAAATCCCGACCTCATATCCCGACCTCATATCCCGTCGCCCATATCCTGTCCCCATATTCCGTCCCAATATCGCATTCTCATATCCGACCTTATATCCTGACCTCATATCCCGTCCCCATATCCCGTCCCAATATCTCATCCCCATATGCCATTTCCATATCCTGACCTTATATCCCCTCCCCATATCCCAACCTCATATCCCAACCTCATATCCAGTTCTCATATCCAGTCCTCATATCCCCAAATCATATCCCGACCTCATATCCTGTCTCCGTATCTAATCCTCATTTCTAATCCTCATATCCCGTCCTCAGGTGGGTCTGAGTTATGATGAAGATATTGTAAGCTGATAATAAAAGGGGTGTGGCTTAAATGGCAGGCATGTCTTTGCGAGATGGGGCATGAAATGCGGGGATGGTGTGGCTTGCCAGCCGGACTGACACATTTACCAGGAGATGCAGAGCTTGTGGAGTAAGGTACCAGAAGTCCTATATACTTGCATGGGACTTAAGACAAAAACCCCATCCTTCACATATGGGGGTAGGTTAGGGTTAATTTAACTATTATATATTTTTATTTGACATATAAGTAACATGTGACCAGGTATTATCGAAATATCTCCAGCCGTACGGAAGTTATGCTGGAACATACATTTCTTATAGATTTGCATTGGACTTTAAACAAAACCCCTGACTCTCACAAATGGGGGTAGGTTAGGGATAAATTAACTATCCTATATTTTTAGTGGAAATATTAGTAACATCTGATTGATTACTATCGAAATATCTCCAGCTGTTTGGAAGTTATGCCTTAACATATATTTCCCATAGACTTGTATGGGACTTTAAACAAAAACCCTGACTCTCACAAATGGGGGGTGGGTAAGGGTTAGATTACCTATCCTATGTTTGTTGTTGACATATAAGTAACATGCGTACCATATTTCATGTTGATATCTTTAGCCGTTTGGAAGTGATGCTGGAACACACACATTGTGGGATTTTATCTATACACATTGCCAGTTTTTTCCTTCCTAATCCTTGTTAGTGTCTCTGTGAGGACTCCAAATACAGGATGTGAGGGCAGGACAAGCAGGGCTCTGTGCAGGCTCCTGGCTTGTCAATCATCCTGCTGTGTGAGCCGGGAGCGTGTCACAGAGCCTCAGTGTGCAGAGCCCTGCTTGTCCTCAGTGTACAGAGCCCTGCTTGCCCTCAGTGCACAGAACCTCAGTGCACAGTGCACAGAGCCCTGCTTGTCCTCACTGCACAGAGCCCTGCTTGTCCTCAGTACACAGAGCCCTGCTTGTCCTCAGTGTACAGAGCCCTGCTTGTCCTCAGTGCACAGAGCCCTGCTTGTCCTCAGTACACAGAGGCCTGCTTGTCCTCAGTACACAGAGCCCTGCTTGTCTTCAGTACACAGAGCCCTGCTTATCCTCGGTTTACAGAGTCCTGCTTGTTCTCAGTGCACAGAGCTCTGCTTGTCCTCAGTGTACAGAGCCCATAGATTTGCATTGGACTTTAAACAAAACCCCCGACTCTCGCAAATGGAGGTAGGTCAGAGATAAATTAACTATCCTATATTTTTTGTGGACATATTAGTAACATGTGATCGAGTATTATCAAAATATCTCCAGCTGTAGGGAAGTTATGCCTTAACATATATTTCCCATAGACTTGTATGGGACTTTAAACAAAAACCCTGACTCTCACAAATGGGGGTGGGTAAGGGTTAATTTACCTATCCTATGTTTGTTGTTGACATATAAGTAACATGTGTACCATATTTCATGTTGGTATCTTTAGCCGTTTGGAAGTGATGCTGGAACACACACATTTCCTTCCTTATCCTTGTTAGTGTCTCTGTGAGGACTCCAAATACAGGATCTGAGGGCAGGACAAGCAGGGCTCTGTGCAGGCTCCTGGCTTGTCAATCATCCTGCTGTGTGAGCCGGGAGCGTGTTACAGAGCCTGAGTGTGTAGAGCCCTGCTTGTCCTCACTGCACAGAGGCCTGCATGTCCTCACTGCACAGAGCCCTGCATGTCCTCAGTGTGCAGAGCCCTGCTTGTTCTCAGTGTACAGAACCCTGCTTGTCCTCAGTATACAGAGCCCTGCTTGTCCTCAGTGCACAGAGCCCTGCTTGTCCTCAGTGTGCAGAGCCCTGCTTGTTCTCAGTGTACAGAGCCCTGCTTGTCCTCACTGCACAGAGCCCTGCATGTCCTCAGTGTTCAGAGCCCTGCTTGTCATCAGTGCACATAGCTCTGCTTGACCTCGCTGCACAGATCCCTGCTTGTCCTCAGTGTACAGAGCCCTGCTTGCCCTCAGTGCACAGAACCCTGCTTGTCCTCAGTCCACAGATCCCTGCTTGTCCTCAGTGCACAGATCCCTGCTTGTCCTCAGTGTACAGAGCCCTGCTTGTCCTCAGTGTACAGAGCCCTGCTTGTCCCCAGTGCACAGAGCCCTGCTTGTCCTCAGTGCACAGAGCCCTGCTTGTCCTCAGTACACAGAGCCCTGCTTGTCCTCAGTACACAGAGCCCTGCTTGTCCTCGGTTTACAGAGTCCTGCTTGTCCTCAGTGCACAGAGCTCTGCTTGTCCTCAGTGTACAGAACCCTGCTTGTCCTCAGTTTACAGAGCCCTGCTTGTCCTCAGTGTGCAGAGCCCTGCTTGTCCTCACTGCACAGAGTCCTGCTTTTCCTCACTGCACAGAGCCCTGCTTGTCCTCAGTGTGCAGAGCCCTGCTTGTTCTCAGTGTACAGAACCCTGCTTGTCCTCAGTGTACAGGGCCCTGCTTGTGCTCACTGCACAGGGCCCTGCTTGTCTTCAGTGTACAAAGCCCTGCTTGTCATCAGTGCACATAGCCCTGCTTGTCCTCACTGCACAGATCCCTGCTTGTCCTCAGTGTACAGAGCCCTGCTTGCCCTCAGTGCACAGAACCCTGCTTGTCCTCAGGTCACAGATCCCTGCTTGTTCTCAGTGCACAGATCCCTGCTTGTCCTCGGTTTACAGAGTCCTGCTTGTCCTCAGTGTACAGAGCCCTGCTTGTCCTCAGTACACAGAGTCCTGCTTGTCCTCAGTACACAGAGCCCTGCTTGTCCTCGGTTTACAGAGTCATGCTTGTCCTCAGTGTATAGAGCCCTGCTTGTCCTCAGTGTACAGAGCCCTGCTTGTCCTCAGTGTACAGAGCCCTGCTTGTCCTCACTGCACAGAGCCCTGCTTGTCCTCACTGCACAGAGACCTTCTTGTCCTCAATGCACAGAGCCCTGCTTGTCCCACCCACACTTCCTGTATTGTGTCTCTGAACAGAGACACACAGGCAATAGATGCAGGGAAAATACAGCATTTTTTCACCCAAAAATATAAAAGATTTTTAATCAGTGTATATTACAAATATATATATATATATATATATATATATATATATATATATATATATAATAGTATAATGTTATTATCTACCAATTTAAAAAGTTTTTGCAATTGACAGGTACACTTTAACCCCTTAATGACGCAGGACGTATATTTACGTCCTGCGCCGGCTCCCGTGATATGAAGCGGGATCGCGGCGCGATCGTGCAACATATCGCGTCGGTCCCGGCACTCATCAACGGCCGGGACCCGCGGCTAATACCACACTTTGCCGATCGCGGCGATGTGCGGTATTAACTCTTTAGAAGCGCCTCTTCTAAAGTGAAAGTGACCCGGCTGCTCAGTCGGGCTGTTCGGGACCGCCGCGGTGAAATCGCAGTGTCCCGAACAGCTTACAGGACACCGGGAGGGCCCCTACCTGCCTCCTCGGTGTCCGATCGGCGAATGACTACTCCGTGCCTGAGATCCAGGCAGGAGCAATCAAACGCCGATAACACTGATCAAAGGCGTGTTAATACACGCCAGTGATCTATGCAAGAGATCAGTGTGTGCAGTGTTATAGATCCCTATGGGACCTATAACACTGAAAAAAAAAGTTAAAAAAAAGTGTTAATAAAGGTCATTTAACCCCTTCCCTAATAAAAGTTTGAATCCCCCCCTTTTCCCATAAAAAAAATAAAACCGTGTAAAATAAAATTAAAATAAACATATGTGGTATCGCCGCGTGCGTAAATGTCCGAACTATAAAAAATATATCATTAATTAAACCGCACGGTCAATGGCGTACGCGCAAAAAAATTCCAAAGTCAAAAAAAGCGCATTTTTGGTCACTTTTTATACCATTAAAAAATGAATGAAAAGTGATCAAAAAGTCCGATCAAAACAAAAATCATACCGATAAAAACTTCAGATCACGGCGCAAAAAATAAGTTCTCATACCGCCCTGTACGTGGAAAAATAAAAAAGTTATAGGGGTCAGAAGATGACATTTTCAAACATATAAATTTTCCTGCATGTAGTTATGATTTTTTCCAGAAGTGCGACAAAATCAAACCTATATAGGTAGGGTATCATTTTAACCGTATGGACCTACAGAATAATGATAAGGTGTAATTTTTACCGAAATATGCACTGCGTAGAAACGGAAGCCCCCAAAATTTACAAAATGGCGTTTTTTCTTCGATTTTGTCGCACAATGATTTTTTTTTCCATTTCGCCGTGCATTTGTAGGTAAAATGACTAATGTCACTGCAAAGTAGAATTGGCGACGCAAAATATAAGCCATAATATGGATTTTTAGGTGGAAAATTGAAAGGGTTATGATTTTTAAAAGGTAAGGAGGAAAAAACGAAAGTGCAAAAACTGAAAAACCCTGAGTCCTTAAGGGGTTAAAGATAAATGATGGCTCCATCAATGGCTGTACCGATGAATGTAGACCATCACTTACCTGTATATGGGGGAAATGGTCTAAGCAGTATGCTGGCAAATATTAAAACACAGTCTAGTTAATGGGAGCAATAGGTAATAGAGTGGGTTGATGATTCTGCCCACCTACTCCAGTATGCAGCTCCGAGTAAAATACTGGAACAAGCATTACATAGACTGGAAATTTCTTAGGGTAAGTACCATTCAGAGATTAATTCTGCATGGAAAATACAGAATCTCAGCCACACAAGTCCCATTTTTGAAAGCCTCAGAATAAGTTATCAATATTACAATAGTCAGGATCCAACTCCCAGCACCCCTGTGATCACCTGTTTGAAGGAGCTGCAGCACTCATGTGAGCTCTTCAATCTCCTCAATAAACTTATTTTCCATTTACCTGGATAGGACAATGCCAAAGTACCTGGCACAGCCGCTACAAATAGTACAGTAATGGAAAGTACAAGTATAGTAAGTGCTTAATTCGCTTCAGCAATGGTGCCGCAACACCCTTCAAACAGCTTGGGGGTAGTGCCAGGAGTCAGACCCCTATCAATCAATCATGCAAATAGGCCATCACATATTAAAGCTTGAAAGGGTTAAATACTTTGCCTCTCAATATGCAAATGTTTACATTTCATTATTAAAAATAACAAAATAAATAAAATGGATATGTGTATATGTACTTACATGTATTTCATATCCAGCATCACATTGGTACACAATGGAAGATTTGTAGAAATATTGTGTACCAAGCACTGTGCCATGATTAGGAGCAGGAGGTTGTCCACATGATATAGGAGAACATATGTCATCAGTCAAAGGAGGTAACCAGTTACCATCTGTCTAAATGATAGAACAAATGTTATTTTAAATACTGTGATTTGAACAGTAACACAATTTTAAAGGAGAGGCTGTGTGAAGGAATCCAATGTACAGTATATTCATACTTCTCAGTCTACAATAGATAATCAGTCTTAATAGGAACCTACAGCAGTTTGCTTGAATACTGTTGCTTTTTAGCGTACCTTTTGCGTTATTATTTTAAAAAAAAGAAGATATGCATGTACAATAACAGAATGTTGTAAATCAACAACAAATCTCAGAGCAAGGTGACCACTGGACATTCTGTAACAACGACAGTTCTAGAAAATGTATCAAGACTTACACTAGAAAAATGGTATTAAAAAGTTGCTAGTTTCTGTGCAACATTAACATAACAAGGTTTGCACAAAAAATGTATGACTATTTTAAAGCAAAAACTGGCATGTAAGCAGGGTAAAGTACACCAGAGTCCACAAGAAAGCAGTGGAAAAACTGCTTGTCTGAGAGACCCAAACAGTACTATCTATGAGGCCACAGTCATTCCAGTCACTGACAATAATCATCTAAACTCTGCACAGTATTCCTCAACCATTCTGTTGCCCGGTTTCAAAGAACATAGAGCAAGAGCAGCAGCAGTGAAAGGAATATCTGGGTCATCATAAATAATCCTTAAAGGGGTACTCCGATGGAAAACTTTTTTCTTTTTAAATCAACTGGTGCCAGAAAATTAAACAGATTTGTAAATTACTTCTATTAAAAAATCTTAAAGGAGTACTCTGGTGCAGAGTACTCCTGCTCCGTCCTGCCCGGGCTGCAAAAAAAATGAAAATAAACCATCACTCACATTCCTGGGTTCCTGTGGAGCGCCACTACAGGGAAGTCAAATCCTGAAGTCAAATCCGGAACCTCACAACCAAGGCCCAACAGACCTGGTGGTACCAGAGGTGGTATGCAAACAGAGACAATACTGTCTAAAGTAACAGTTGAGAGCACCCAAGCCAAAACACTTGATGAGCAAAGACTTTAACGCTATGTTTAGATGAGGGAATGTCCGCACGGAAATTCCCCTGACAGCAGAGCGCTGGCTAAACATGCTGGCGCTATGAATCGTTTGGAAATGTGCTGTCTTATAGACAGCAATGCATTTCCCTGTGAAGTCCGCAGAAAGAATAGACATGTCTTTTCTTTCTGTTGACACCGGAATCTGAATTTCCACGCCAAATGTTTCCGGCACGGAAATTCTGCTATGTGAACAGCGCAGTAGAATCCCACTGAAATTAATGAGACTCTGCTGCTGAGGAATGTCAGCTGCGCACAGAAATTCCATCATGTGCACATAGCCTAAAACTCTCAGGAGAAACGAGAAATGTCATACACTTCTCAATACCGAATACTGTATAACAAGAAAAAAAAATCAGATCACCAAACACAGCACACAAGCAGGATAGTCAGCTTAGAACTGCAAATGTAAGCCAGAAAGTGGATCAATAAATAGCCTGATAACAGGGAAATAGCCACAGCCAGACCAAAGGAAAAACAAGGTATGGAGCAACAACACTGGCATAAACAAAGCTACCGCTTCCTAGCAACTGGCTCTACATCAAAGAGCAGAAGATGCATGGCAGGAGTTCTCTCTTAGGCTGCATTCACATTACGTTTGCAGTCTACGGCTTCCGGGTGGACCTAAAACCTGTGGTATACTACGGTTTTAGGTCCGGTCACAAAACCGGATACAGGGCAAAAATGAGTCACTATTTGGCTCTGGTCGGCTCATTAAAGTGAATCAGAAGCTGCGCAGGTCCGGCTGGGATACGGGAGTGCCCAGTCCTTAAAATCCCCAGCAGCCGAAGGCTGCAAACATAACATGAATGCAGCCTGACAGGGGCAGGGATAACATGAATTATATAATACTAATATTAATTATGTATTTATCATTCTGATGCAAATCAGAATCATGTGTCAATAAAATTGTAAATGAATTTCAATGAAATCAATTAGTCACCCAGGCCTACTTTATGTCATACTTCGCTACTCGTGGTAACGTGAGTTGGGCTACAATTTGTTTCCCAATCAGGGTGCTTCCAGCTGCTGATAAACCACAATTCCCAGCATGCCTGCACAATCTTTAGCTGTCCGGACATGCAACAAGTTGTAGTTTTGCAGCAGCTGGAGGCACCCTGGTTGGGAAACACTGGTCTAAAGAATAGTGGTTACAAACCTGGAAATCTGCTTGCAAGAATTCTGAAACTTCTGTGATGCTGGAATTATCCAGTAAAGCATATTTGGTGTCTGGTTACCACTCTGAGGGGGTATCTTATCAAGGGTGGTATAGATGAATGGTTTTTCTAGACCTTTAATTTGTGTGGTGGTAGTGTATATGTGTGCCTAATACATTAAATGGTCGCATGGCAAGTGATAAATATGGTGCTAGCACACATTTTTTTTATTACTCCTCTGCAACTTTTTAAGCTGTTTGCGGTAAAATGTGCGACTTTTTGCAAAATGCTGTCCACAGCCAGTTTTGTAAGCCAGGTCTTGGCTAATGTAGATATGCAACAAATTGAGGGCTTTGCGACAAATTGTGCAACAAATCGTACATGATAAATTCACTGCAAAATGTTTAAGGGGTACTCTGGGAAACTAAACCCATAGCCCTTCCTTTCCCTCTCACCAATCTATTTATTTGTCTAAATATCATTCATTAGCTATATAGATCAATTTTCCTCTTTCAGCTGTCACTTACATGCAGGGAGTGAGAGAAAGACATCATTATCAGATGCTATTTGTCTTGGTGCAAAGGCCTCACTAAGAGTAGTCCCCACCCTCCTGGAAGACAAACACCATGTGATTTCTGTCTTGTCTAGGGGTCTGTCTTCACAGCCACAGGATCTGTATGGAGGACTGTATGGAGGATATTTAAATAAAAGGACAGAAAACATACTACTCGACTCCTAGAAATTCAGAATCCTCCTTATTGCTGCCTAGTAAACAACTACTTCAGGGTACGTCTACACTTGGGTATTCTGCTCCGTATTTTGCTGCAGATTTTCTGCTGCTGTTTTTCCTACAAGTCGGTAGGTAGGAAAATCAGAAGAATAAAATATGCTGAAAAATATGCAGCAAAATACATATATGTGAATGTACCCTAGGAATGGAAGAAAATAGAAAATAACTTTTCGATGTCTAATAGCAACTCAGCTGGTACATGAAAAATGATAAACTGGCATCTATTCAAGCAGACCATCTGGACTCCATGGATAGATTATGTTTTTCCTTCTTAACACAGCAGAAATCTAGTCTTAATATAATAGAGCATAACCTACTCCTCCCCCTTATGCCTTTTCCCCTGTTTTTTTTTTCACAGCTTTAAGTTGACCCTTTTCAGGACCCTTATTTATTCTTGAACAGTTTGTGAATCTTACATGTTATATCTGTTAATTTGCATTGGTCAGCACAATGATGGATTGTAATTCTAACTGACCATTGTTATTTTATAACCAGGTGATGGGGAGATAATACTAAGAGTACCTTTAGTGTTGCTGATCTCTGTTAACTCAGATAATTACTTTTTTTGTTATCAGCTCAAGTGTCATAGAGGCGGTGCTATAGGAAGCAGTATGCCCCACCCCTTCCCTCTAACTTTAACTTATGTACACAATGAACCCTGCATGTCAGTCTTGCAGAGCAGAAAGAGATTTTATCCATTTACAAACAGGGTTTAGAAAAACTAAGCATACTCTCAGTTTTATATCCCTAGCACCTACCTTCTAAGATCTGACAGATTCCATGTCTTTTCATGTTTTTTACCTGTCATCACACTTATTTTATTGTAAAAATGCAAAACTAACATAAATCATGAACTGTGCTAGGAAATTGCATATATATTGTACATATACATACACATGTATCACATATAAACACATATATTTACCATACAGGTTGAAGTGCTCGGTCCTGATAATGTATAACCAGTTTTGCATATGACTGTTACAGTTTTATTTATATCATAATCTGCCTTGATTTTTACTGTATCTGACTGCAATTTACACTTTCTTGGCATACAAATAATTTCCTCTGTTGACCAGGCTCCATCCTCTAAACAGCTTTTTATTGCAACATCCCCATCCATTATATAGCCATCTTCACATCTGTAATACAAAAGTATTATTGATATATGAGTTTATAGGTGTCTTAGGCTTCTTTCACACTACCGTCATGTTCCTGCATTATGACAGACGTTTTTTTGCTGAAAAAGGTCATGAAAAAATAAACAAAATAACTGAACAAAACGGATGCTAACGGATGACCAATGTCTGTTATTTTAACGGGCATTCTGTCAAAATAACAGACATGTTCCATCCCTTATCACCCGTTATTTCATCCATCTTGCACCGTTATAGTCCATTATTTTATGGCCGTTATTTTATTTCCTGGTTGTGATGCTGTTCTGAGCGTGTGTAGTACAAATAATGGCTCATAACGGACATTAAAATAACAGGCACTAAAGGATGTCAATTGTGAACATCTGTCACCCATAGACTTCAATGTTAAAATTTTTACGGTCCTTAATCCACTGTTATTTTTGATGGGACAAATATGAGTGCATGCACTGTCTTTTGTGCCGTCAAAAATAACAGCCAATAGTCATAACAGGTCATAACTGGTGATGAAGGATATTCCAAAAATCCCATTCACATGAATGGTATATTTTGACAGCCGTTTAAGAGACTTTCAGACGGGAATTCATGATGGGTTTTTACAGGTGACCAACAGTAATGTGAAAGGGGCCTTAGGCTTCTTCCAAAATATAAGGGGTTAGTTAATTGTTGATGGCGTACATGTAAAAAAAAAAAATACCAAAGTCCAAAACTCTGCATTTTTGGTCACTTCATATACCATAAAAATAAATAAAAAGTGATTCCAAAAGTCCCATCAAAACAAAAATGGTACCGATAAAAACTACAGATCACAATGCAAAAAATGAGCCCTCACATACCCCCATATGCGGAAAAATAAAAACCGTTATAGGGGTCGGAAAATGACAATTTTAAACATTGTAATTTTGGTGCAGGTTGTTATAATTTTAAAGTAGTAAAATAAAATAAAACCTAAATAAATTGGGTATCCTTGTAACCATATGGACCTACAGAATAAATATAAGGTGTAATGTTTACCGAAAAGTGCACTGCGTAGAAATTGAATTTTTTTTTTGTTTCGTCGCAAATTATGTTATGAAATAAGTGATGTCATTACAAAGTAAAATTGGTGACGCAAAAAACAAGCCCTCATATGGGTATGTAGGTGCAACATTTAAAGCGTTATGATTTTTAGAAGGGGAGGAGGAAAAAATGAAAGTGCAAAAACAAAATAGTCTGGGTTCTTAAGGCCAAAATGAGCCTTGAGGCGTAAAACACATGCAAGGACATGGTCAAAGGTGAACCTTCACTAGGTGAATGTCAAAACATATTGCAACAAACAACAACAAAAAAACAAACTTACCGATATTCAATCACACTTCCAAAACTGTAGGAGTTGCCAGTTATTTCAGTGTTAGGAATAATGGGTGGTGGTCCACAGGAAAGTAACTGACAAACAGGGTAGGGTTTACTCCACTTTCCTTCTTCTGTGCACACAAGATCGGGTATTCCTTGCATTACATAGCCAGTGAGGCAAGTGTATTTGATTGCATTCTCAAGTGTTGAACTACTTCCATTGATGAATGCATTTGGAATTATAGGTGGAGGACCACAAGAAACCTTTCCACAATATGGAAAGCCTGAGCTCCATTTTCCAGCAGACTCACAACTTAGTTCAGAATTTCCAAACAGTTTGAAGCCATCATGACATTTGACTGTGATTGAATGGCCACAGCTTAAGTCATCCCCAATAACTTTAGCATTTTGGACAAATGGTTTAGGGCATTCACAAGGAAGACAACTGGGGGCATTTCCACTCCACAAGCCACTTGCTAAACATTGTCGTGTTGGACTTCCATGTATTTCATAACCAGAAAAGCAAATATATTGTACATATTCATTGTAAAGAAAGCCTGAACTGTTAAGGAAACCATGAGAAATATCTTCTGGAGGACCACAGTCAATGGCAGCACACAGTGGAGGCTTTGCATCCCATGTCCCATCTTTTTGGCAGGTAAGTTTTGATGCCCCTTCCAATATATATCCATCATTACACTTATAAATAATACTGCTTCCAACCATATATTCTGTCCCTTCAATCTGCCCATTATCAGCAGCTGGAGGTGCTTTACACATGATTTGTAAACATTCTGATATTGTTCCACTCCAGTGTCCATCCTCAAGGCAGGTTATGTTACTATCCCCACTGAGCTGGAAGCCTTCAAAGCACTCATACTCAATATGTTTTCCGTACCGATAATCATTCCCTTTGACTTGTCCGTTTATCAAGGCTGTGGGTTGACCACAAGAAATAGGAATGCAGATAGGTTCTTCCCCATCCCATTGTGTATCTTCTTGACATGTTCTTTTGCTAGAACCATGGATTTTGTACCCTGGGTCACATTTATAATATACAACACTCATATATGAGTAATTTGAGGCTTCTATGTGCCCATTTAGTATCTGGTTAGGTGGCTTGCAAAATATGACAGCACACTGTGGAATATCTTTACTCCATTTCTTAGTAGACAAGCATGTGCTATTCTCTGACCCAATAAGTTCAAATCCTTCTTTACATTTATAATAAATAGTGCTATCAACTGAATTATCTGCATAGTGTACCATGCCATTTTCAGGAGCTATAGGAATCTTGCATTCAATTGGTAAACAGACAGGAGCACTTCCATTCCAAGTACCATCTTCCTGACAATACAATAGGGGTGTTCCAAAAACTTCATAGCTATTGTAACAAGTGTATAAAATAAAAGTTCCATACAAAAATTCTGATATATCATTGTTTTTATCAATAACTGAATAATTACCTTTGTGGTAACTATGTAGAGTGACTGGAGGTTGGGTGGTAAGTGAGGCATCATACATTTTAAGCTTCAGGTCCCCATTTATTATTTTGTCTTCATATATACTATACTGCCCAAAGTCAATATGTGGTGGGAGACCACAATCTGTATGCACACACAGTGGAGTAGGACTGGACCACCCTGAATCTTCACAAGTAATTATGGCAGGTCCAGTCAACTGAAATCCAGGCATACAACTATAAATGATCATGGCTCCATACCTATGATCAGCTCCTTCAACAAAGCCATTGTGAATAGCTTGAGGGGGATCACAGGCTATCTCTTTACAGGTAGGGGGTTCAAAATCCCATGCTCCTGTTTCCATGCAAGTAATAATAGGTTGTCCTTCAAGTCTAAATCCTTTATTACATGAATAGGTTACAGTTTGTCCATAATGAAGGCTGTGTGAAGAACTTTTTCCATTTGGAATATCTTTGGCTCCAGGACATCTGACAGGCTTACATACCGGCAGACCACCCAACCAGTGTCCTAATGGTCCACAAATTAATGTAGCATTTCCTAATAACTCATATCCAGGCTTGCATGTATAAAGAACTGTGCTCAGATAAGTCAGTCCTTGAACATCAACAATTCCATTAGGAATTTCATCTGGTTGAGGACACTCAACTGGAATACAGCTGGGAAGTTCTGGACCCCAACTGCCATCAGCTTCACATATTATTTCAGATGGTCCCCGAAGCAAAAAGCCATCCATACAGGTATATTGTATTGTAGATCCGTAATGAAGAGAAGGCACTGATTTGGGGTCTCCAAAATCAATTTCTGGTGGCTTAGGACAGAGAACAAGCTTACATAATGGGAAAGAATCATTCCAGTGCTGTGATGGTAGACATCGTAAAACAGAGGAACCTTGGAGAACATAGCCCTCTCTACAGGAAAATCTCACAACTCCTGTTTCATTAGCAACTTCTTTAAGTACTAGCTGGTTTTGTAATAGTGGGGGTTCTTGGCATTTTGATGGCACACAGGTAGGTAACAGTTTTTTGTCCCACTTTCCATTCTTCTGACAAGTCCAGCTCGTTTCTCCAATAAGTTCATAGCCCTCATCACATACAAATTCAATTTTTGAACCAACATCAATAGTTGCTCCTTTAATGTCACCATTTTTTAGAGTTGGTGGTTTTTCACAGCTAAGTAGAATACATGATGGTGGAGATTCACTATACCACTGTTTGTTGGACTGGCATACTCTTTTACTGCTCCCGATTAGTTTGTATCCAGGTTTGCAGGTGTAAGTTACCGAATCCTCAAAAACAACCCCTGTTTTATTCTGAAGAAAGAAATACAAATGTTGATTTAAATATTGTCAAAATTGAAATGCTTAAATATGCAACCATATGTATCAACTTACTTTAATATTTTACTTAAAATCTTAGTGTTACCATCAGTTTCTTGTTATTCACTGCTATAGAATACTTGGAAGCCAGTTCCCTTTGCTGTCTGAAATGATTCTATTTTACCGGCTGCTGGTGATATTAACCTCCAGCATCATTATGATTCCTCACACAAGAACCAATCCCTAAATCACCCAATGCCAAGCAGTTTCATATTGGCAACATATAAAAATGCATTCAATTTGCCTCTAGCTGCCAAGAAATATAGGTCTGGAACACAAAGTATTTCACATACTATCTCTATATTTTTACTCTATGGGCTTTTCTTTTAGAAAACTTTCATTTACTATTTATAACATTCCACAGTAAATAACCTTGAACATTGAAAAGCATGTGTCCACATCAGATCATTTTACGATTTTCATATAGAATCGATCTACATAAAAAAGTTGAGTAAAATTGTAAATATACTGTATTACTTGCCTTGTATTTATCCTGCACTACAGTCTATTTTATACCCCAAAGCTTCATGTACAATACTGCAAGCATGAGAAATTATATCTTATATTACTCAATTCATCTTTTTCTGGTGATTTGAATTATAAAGCTAATGAAACATTATTATTTGACAACTTGTGTGCAGTCTAAACCAATCATTGGCCGAGAAGGACAATTCCTGCTCCAACATGTCGTCCTGGAAATAGCTACATGTAGAAAGCAGCAAGGGAACAGAAGTCGCAACACTGGGAGCTGCAGGGGTCCGAGGAGGGTAAGCATTGTTTATTTTAGCAGCACTACAATAACTGTAAGCAGGCTTTGTTAGCATGTTATGCTATCGCCCTAATTATTATAAATTGTTTTACAGGTTTGGAATATAACAAGTTTGGAATATAACATTAGTTTCTCCCATGCCTTAGAGCAGTTGACCGAGGGATGTAGGACATTTAAGGATCGTCAGAACAAATTTTTAAAAGAATGACTAAAATCCCAAATCACAGCTTGAAAAATGTTCTCTTTACACCAGGCTTTCACAGCAATTGTCTCTGACAACAAGCTTAGTTTCACTGACAACCAGCAGAACTGTATAAATAGGCTATTATGTTTGCTATAACTCAGAATTAGTACAATATTCTCATAGATGAGTTCTATATATACATATAAACTATATTGTTTACACAAAAAGACTACAATATACAGGGTGGGACTTTTAAATGGATACACCTTAATAAAATGGGAATGGTTGGTAATATTAACTTCCTGTTTGTGGCACATTAGTATATGTGAGGGGGAAACTTTTCAAGATGAGTGGTAACCATGGAGGCCATTTTGAAGTCGGCCATTTTGAATCCAACTTTTGTTTTTTCAACAGGAAGAGGGTCATGTGACACATCAAACTTATTGGGAACTTCACAAGAAAAACAATGATGTGCTTGGTTTTCACATAACTTTATTCTTTCATGAGTTATTTACAAGTTTCTGACCACTTATAAAATGTGTTCAATGTGCTGCCTACTGTGTTGGATTGTTAATGCAACCCTCTTCTCCCACTCTTCACACACTGATAGCAACACTGCAGGAGAAATGCTAGCACAGGCTTCCAGTATCCGTAGTGTCAGGTGCTGCAGAATGGGCAAAACAAAAATTGGAACAGGACCCTCAGTTTACGCAGAAGATTTTGTTCAGTGATGAGGCAAACTTTTATGTAAATGGGGAAGTTAACAAACAAAACCACCGCTATTGGAACACAAAAAATTATGGTATGGTGTGGTATATGGGGTACAAAGATAGTGGGGCCATTCTTTATCAATGGAAACCTCAATGCCACTGGATATGCGAAATTGCTACATGATGATGTGTTTCCCTCTTTATGCACTGAAGTTGGCACGTTCCCAGATTTTTTCCAGCAAGATTGTGCACCACCACATTATGGGTGTCAGGTCCGAGCATTCCTAGATTAACAGTTTCCTGGAAAGTGGATTGGTCGTCGTGGGCCAGTTGAATGGCCCCCAAGGTCTCCCGATCTGACCCCCTTAGACTTTCATCTTTGGGGTCATCTGAAAGCAATTGTCTATGCTGTGAAGATACGAGATGTGCAGCACCTGAAACTACGGATACTGGAAGCCTGTGCTAGCATTTCTCCTGCGGTGTTACTATCAGTGTGTGAAGAGTGGGAGAAGAGGGTTGCATTGACAATCCAACACAATGGGCACCACATTGAACAAGTGGTCAGAAACTTGTAAATAACTCATGAAAGAACAAAGTTATGTTAAAACCAAGAACATCATTGTTTTTCTTGTGAAATTCCCAATAAGGTTGATGTGTCACATGACCCTCTTCCTATTGAAAAAACTAAAGTTGGATTCAAAATGGCCAACTTCAAAATGGCCGCCATGGTCACCACCCATCTTGAAAAGTTTCCCCCCTCACATATACTAATGTTCCACAAACAGGAAGTTAATATCACCAACCATTCCCATTTTATTAAGGTGTATCCATATAAATGGCCCACCCTGTATAACTGAATCAAGGCAAACACCTGGTTCGGGCGGCTGGGGTCATGACGCTATGCCCCCTCGTGACCTCACAGCACACCCTCTCCATTCATTTCTATGGGAGGGGGTCCCTCTCGTATGGGGGGGGGGGGGGACCCTGCCCTGGAGATCAGACATCCTATGCCATATCCAAATAAACATTGCAGTGACTTGCTGGTAAAAGTAACATTTAAAAAAAATTATAACTTTTCATACACCCTCACATGTGCACCTCATCCCTTCCAGTAGCTCAGGTACTTCCTTAAGAAAATGTGGCAAGTGCGGATGCCTGGTTTACTTTCTCTAGGACTGCAAAAATATGACCTCTATATAAAGCCACAAACCATTTGTACAAAATTTTAACTTTTCATGTGTTTCTTAGAAGCCACCAGTTCGAAAGTAATATCTAAAATGGCTGCATTTCCTGGCACTGCTTTCAATTTAACGTTCACTGCAGGTTCTCCTTAATAAGTATGAGTTCTCTTTAAGAAAAATAATTGACCTATGCTAGAAATAAACAAGCATAATACATTGACTTTGCAAGCAAAATACTATCAAAAGAAAAGAAGTGAACACACACACCTCTATGACACCATTTTCGAGCTCAGGTGGTTGGCCACAGGACACTGGATGACAAGCAGGAAGTCGACCACTCCATTCTCCAGATGCCTGACATGTCCGTTTCTTCTCCCCTTTTATGTAGTACCCTTTATTGCAACTGTAAGCTACCACTGCATCAAAGCTGTAGTTATTTCCACTGACATAACCATTTTTGATACCAGGTGGTTCTCCACAACGGACTGGGATGCACTGAATTGTTGTAGGTGATGGGTTCCATTCTCCACCACGTAAGCACTCAATCTTGGAGGATGTGTTTAGTATGAAGCCTTCCATACATTTGAAGCTAACTGTTGTGCCAGAGACAAATTTTGCTTTGCTACTTGATTCCAAAATACCGTATGCAACAGCGGGAGGTTTCTCACAAAAATCAGCAATACAATAAGGCATGTCCTTGCCATCAGGAGGTACCCACTTTCCTTGAGCATTACACAGCATTTTACTGTTGTCAGCCATACTATATCCATCAAAACAATAGTAATATGCAGTGTCTCCATAAAGTCTATGGGCACTGTCTGAAGAAGCATGATCAACGTTTGGAGGCTCGTCACACAAAACAGCCATACATTGTGGAATATCCTCACTCCATTTCCCAGTTGTTAGGCAGGTAATAGTTTCTTGACCAACTAGATCGTAGCTGTAAGAAGATAAAAGGTAACAAAGTTTGCATTCTATTTAATGATGCAAAATGTGCCGATGCTCATTTTAAAGTGAAAAGTCATCTACTACCTTTCATTTTGTCTTTATAATATGTTTTTATAGGGTTTGCCAGCTCTATATCATGTTCCAAGCTAAAGTATCAAAGAGGTGATGCTGAACTGCAGCATACAAGACTCCTCCCTTACCTAGCCCTCCAGTAACTGATTGATATAAAGGGCTTGGCTTCCAGCACTGAACCATGCATGTCAATCCATCAAGGCAAACTGGGGTTAGGGAAGGTGGAGGTGTGCAAACCACAGCTTGGGGCTGCCTCCTTGACAAGAGCTCTGGACATGACATAGAGCTGACAGATTCCCTTTAAACTCCATGTCAGCATTGCGACCTATTAAATGTCTTCTGGCATCCTTCTCTCTCCACCAAGCCCAACCTTTCTTGTTCCTATGTATGTTCCTCCCATGCATAAAGTGCTACTAAATATATCATTTCTGCCTTATATTATAAACCAGAGGTGCAGTGATCCAAACAAACAGTACAATGGTTAACTCAGAATTTAAAAAATCTCTGTTTTCCCTCTGTTGCCTGTGATATGTAGCTTGACACTTCTTTCCTTTGCCTCCCCCTTGGAAGAGCTGATGGGGTGAAACCTATCACAAGGATATAGAAGCCTGTAGCTGTATATAAGAGGAATATACTGATACTCTATAGTGTGAGTTAGAGGACAGAAGATCTATGTCACAGATCTATCACTTTCTGTGCTTAGGTGGAACTCACAGAAGAGCAAGGGCAGTGTAACGCCACTCTATCGACTCTGTCTCTGCAGAGACAGAATCATTACTGAAATTGTAGGCTACATTAGAGAACCATTTCAGAAGGAAAAAAGGACTCAAGAGGGCAACCCGTAAGTAACACATAACAGATATACACAAGAGGATCTGCATTATTTTTGAGTAATAGCCTATACTGCCTGGTCAGAGTGTTTTTTTAATTACTAGGCATAAAGCATAAGCTTTCCCAGTGGTGGTTGTAAGTAGCTAAATGACATCATGCCTTTCTGGTTAAATTGGGGCTCTGTGTTAGAATGGAACTTCAACTGCAACACACATATGTTGAAATATATAAGAAATGAAATTAGATTTACTGTATGCAAAATAACTTGTTCATAAAGTATTGCCGTTAAATACATCACATGGTCATTTTCTTTGATAGTCTACTGTACGGTACTAAGAAGAAAACCTTTAAACAAAGCACTAAAAAGATCTATAGAAATGTTAATTGATATATGATTGTTACTAATGTGAAGCCAGGCACACATATTGTAATTCCCAAATCTATAGGAAAACCTAATAGTCATACCCTTCTTTGCAAGTGTATGTCACAGTGTTTCCAAATGTGAAGACATTTCCTTTGAAGATGGCATCTCTAACAACAGGTGGATGGCCACATGACACAACTTCACAGGATGGAGGCTCACTACTCCAGTTCCCCCAAGCTTCACACGTCAAAACAGATGGACCCTGCAAGCTAAGGAGAAATGTTGTTAACCAAATCACAACCAAGTAAAGGAACTGCTAAGTTACCCTGATCAACTGAAGCTCAATCTTAGGCAGTGTAAACATAGACTAGATCTAATGCACTCCAAATTTTGACCAACTATTGAATGGCTTAAACTTTGCAAGAACTTGGCTCACAATGTTTGATTGTAGGCCACACCACTTTAGAAGAAGCCACATCCCTGTTTTTAACCTTGGCAGGAAAAGTATCTTAAACACATAATAAATGTGGTTCACCACATGTAAGACAGTTTGTGGCACAAATTGTGCCAGAATTCTGGCACATTTTTAATAGTATATCTTGGTCAGTGACTTTTTACATGATCTATAAAAAGCTCCAAAGCCACCACACTGCCTAGATATTTTCCCTGTAAACCATCCTGTCTGATATGCATGGCTCATGTGGCCCCTGTTGTCTTCTCTGACTGCTTGATATTCTTTGCCATACTTCTCTCCCCTTGCCTACATCTCTCAGCAATCATTGCAGCTCTGCTCAGCCAGCCCCACCCTTCTGTTCTGAGCAGCAAAGAGAGATTCAGTGTCTGATTGGCTGGTGCTGCATACAACT
Source organism: Hyla sarda (assembly GCF_029499605.1). Taxonomy (NCBI): domain Eukaryota; kingdom Metazoa; phylum Chordata; class Amphibia; order Anura; family Hylidae; genus Hyla; species Hyla sarda. Next base: position 327,006,392 of record NC_079189.1, read on the forward strand.
CCCATTTCTCAGCACTAAAGAGAGCATGACTCATCAGTCAATTATGGGCTATGGGTTTAGTTCTCCGTAGCACCCCTTTATACATGATTCCCATGCCGCCAGCATATAAAACAAACACCTGGACTTACCTGCCGCTGCTCCGCCCTCCAGTGTAATCTTCTTCCTGATTGTTCTGCCTTCGACGGTGATAGGCTGAGCTTCAGTGTGACATATTGAGCTCCGGCACCAGGACAAAGATCAGTGCCCAGGCTCAATATGTCACACTACTGCTGCTCTGCCTATCACTGGCCAAGGTGGGATATTGCAGCCAGTGATTAACTGAGCCACAGTGTGACATGTCGACTACCAGTAGGGATACTGGTGCACCGAGGGAGGTAAGTCAAGGTATTGTTTTTGTTTTATATGCCGACAGCTTTGGGATGATGTTTAACCTGTTAAGGATGTACCTGTACGCCTCGCACCCGCGATATAACACAGGATCACGGGCTGACCCCGCGTTATATCGAGTCGGTCCCAGTACCTAGTAATGGCCGGGACCCATGGCTAATACAGGACACCACCGATCGCAGTGATGTCCGGTATTAACCCCTTGGACGTGGCGATCAAAGTTGATCGCCGTGTCTAAAATGTAAAAAAATACCTCCCGGCAGCTCAGTCGGGCCGATCAGGACCACTGTGGTACCAAAAGGAGTGTCCCTACCTTCTTTCTCGGCGTCGGATTGGTGATTGATTGCTCCAAGCCTGAGATCAAGGCTGGAGCAATCAAGAGCCGAAAACACTGATCAATGCAATGATATGGCATAGCATTGATCACTGTATGCAATCAATGTATTGCATGTTATAGTCCCCTATGGGGTTATAACAGTGTAAAAAAAGTGTAAAAAAAAAAGTTCATAAATATGATTTAACCCCTTCCCTAATAAAAGTTTGAATCATCCCCCTTTTCCCATTAAAAAAAAACTATGTAAATAAAAATCAATATAAACATATGTCGTATCGCCACGTGCGTAAATGTCCAAACTTTAAAAATATTTTGTTAATTAGACTGCACGGTCAATGGCGTACACGTGAAAAAATTCCCAAGTCCAAAATAGCATATTTTTGGTCCCTTTTTATACCATAAAACAATGCATAAAAGGCGATCAAAAAGTCCCATCAAAACAAAAATGGTACCGATGAAAACTTCAGATTACACTGCAAAAATGAGCCCCCATACATCCCTGTATGCGGAAAATTAATAATGCTATAGGGGTCAGAAGAGGACATTTTTAAACATATTCATTTTCGTGCATGTAGTTATGATTTTTTCCAGAAGTAAAACAAAATCAAACCTATATAAGTAGGGTATCATTTTAAAAAAAAGTTAATAAAGATCATTTAACCCCTTCCCTAGTAAAAGTAAGAATCACTCCCCTTTTCCCATTTAAAAAACAAACAAAAAAAAAACTGTACAAATAAAAATAACCATATGTGGTATCGCAGAGTGCGGAAATGACTGAACTATAAAAATATATTGTTAAGTAAACTGCACGGTCAATGGCGTACGTGCAAAAAAATTCCAAAGTCCAAAATAGCGAATTTTTGGTCACTTTTTATATCATGGAAAAAATGAAAAAATCAAATAGTCAGATTAATACAAAAATGGTACCGCTAAAAATGGCGCAAAAAATTAGCCCTCATACCATCCCGTAAGCGGAAATATAAAAAAGTGATAGGGGTCAAACGATGACAGTTTTAAACGTATTCATTTTCGTGCATGACGTTATGATTTTTTCCAGAAGACAAAATCAAACCTATTAAAGTAGGATATCATTTTAATCGTATGGACCTACAGAATAAAGATAAGGTGTCATTTTTACCGAAAAATGCAATGCATAGAAAAAGAAGCCCCCAAAAGTTACAAAATGACAAAGTAGTGTGCTTTTATTTTATTTTTTTATTTTGTCCCACAAATATTTACATTTTTTTTGGTTTCGCTGTAGATTTTTTGGTAAAATGACTGATGTCATTAAAAAGTACAATTGATGGTGCAAAAAACAAGCCATCATATGGGTCTGTAGCAAAATTGAAGGGTTATGATTTTTAATAGGTAAGGAGGAAAAAATGAAAGCGCAAAAATGGAAAAACGCTCCATCCTTAAAGGGTTAAAAAAAAGTTCTACACAGGACTACCCCTTTAAGACTACAGCTTCCTTGAAGTGGCAATATGGGTGAAATCATAGTCTGAGATGCACTGTGTAAGTGAATAAATTAATAAAGACCAAAGAGGTGAGTATTCCTTTTTTTTTATTCCCCCACTATTTTTCAACATACCTCAAAATTGACTAGAAAGACTGTCCATTCCTCTTTTATTTGCATACCACTGAAGAAAGGAGAAGCCTTTGCTACAATGAATTAGTTTATTCAGCTTAAAAGAAATAATGAATAAAATAAGGCTAAGACATTATAGTATATGTTAAATACCTTACCTGTATCCTGTATCACATGTATATGATGCTGTTGACTTGTATATTAGACCAGTTAATGTGACATTCCCATAAGCTATTTCCTTTGGTTTAGAGCATGTGACTGCCTCACAGGATGGGACTCCATTGCTCCAGGAACCATCAGCAAGGCATACCGTTTCTTTATTGCCTAGTAATGTATATCCCTCATTGCATCTACAGAAACAGAAATCAAAAGCACTGAATACAGTTTTGGCCTATACAATTGGAAATTGATAGTGCATATTGAATATAACAAACATTATTCCTGTAATATTAATATAATGTTAATTGTATCTAATTGTAAAACTCCAAATCAATATGGGAATGGAATCAATATGGGTCAAAAAAGCATTTCATCACTAAACGGGTATTCCAGTATTTCAGCCTTTGAGCCCATGAGCCAAAGTTATAATACTATGTTATATGTATTTTATTACCTTAGTGCGCCTCTTTGTCCAATTTTCAAGCACAGGAACCACACCCAGAAGTGCTGTATTGCAGGTCTTTTGATTTTTCTGTTGTCTCTGACCTTTCCCAATACTAATATATGTTAATTTAATAGTAAGCTGGAAAATTTCATGATGTAAAACCCCTTTAAGTCTATCATAAATGTACACAGTGAAATTGTATGTATTGAAATTTTATGATAAACAACAAACAGTAATTTACCTGAAAAACACTGTCAACCCATAGGTGAAATTGGAGCCAACAATACTGCCATGTTCTGGAACTGGAGGATTTCCACATGACACAGCTTTATAGCATTAAAAGACAAAAAAAAAGTTGTAACATACTATAATTAAAATCTATGCATTCAGATATATGCTAAAAGTACGGTTTAGTGCTGATTATTCATAAAGTGGTGGCAGATACATGCACCAACACTTCATGGGATGGGAAGAGCCCTTATAATTGTTTCTAATGTCATTTATTGTATAAATCCTCTTTGATTTGAGCTTCTTACTACTTGTACACCTGCTATCTATCTGCCTCCTGCTTCATATTACATAGGACCTTTTTACATGTTCCTAGTAAAACACTGTCATGAAGTAAGATCGCAACACAGATCTCCCCTATGTTTACATGTCCTACAGTCCACCCCCCCCCCCCTTCCCCTACAGTGGACTCTTTCATCTTTGAAGCAGGATGTGTCACAGAGCTGTCAAAATAGTGAGACCTCATTGACACTAGCCCCTTTAGTTTCCCATTTATAAAGGACAAGCGCTTTAGTACCTAACTATATTGTGTATATTTTATTAGGATTTTATATTTTAGTCTTCTATTGATTCATGAGATTTCGCAGGAAGTTATAGGACCTTTTAGGTTTACCAAGCCACCGATTTGGACACTGCAAAGCATTTACTGGGGCTAATCTACCTCTGGTTGGCAGATGTCATTTCTACACAGAATCTACTCCAGGAACTTACACATCATCCCTTTTTTTCCCCCAATATTCAAAGTTTCAGCTACGGCTGAAAACCAGAATGTGTCCTTCTAAAATTGTTGCAACAAACTAGGAAGCACTAAGTTAGTTGTAATTAACAATGCACATTATTAGAATAATGTTACAATAAAAATATCACCTTTAACAGTTTTCTGTACCTTGGCAGTAGGGTATTTCAACATTCCAGTCACCAGACTCCAAACATGTAACTTTCGTGCTACCAATTAAGTCATATCCCTTATTGCATGAAAAAGTCAGCTCACTGCCAACACCAAAGAAGTCGCCAGAAAAATTTCCATTTTCCAACTGATCTGGATCTTGACATTTTACTGGTTCTACAATGTTAATAAAATGAATCAGATATGGATAGGCGTGTAACCCTTAAACAAATGTGTAAAATTGTTATTTCTTTTTAAATTAGTATAAATTAGAGTGGGTAAGTTAGGTTTCCTATGCTCATTTATCTAAGGGGAGTAAAGGTTAGAAGAAGAGATGTTGAATTTGGGGTTACTTAGTTTTATCATGTTCAAGTATATTCTGTACAGTGTATTCAAATCACAGTTACTATACAGTAAAGGCAAAATAGCATGGATTTGTTTTAGATTTAGTTTTTTCTTTTTTAGCAATTTTTTATTTTATTTTGTTGTGATCACAGTAATAAATTGAAATTTAAGTGCACTATGTGAATATACTCAAAAAAGCAGTTTAAGGGTAAGGTCCCACTGGGCGGATACACAGCATCTTTTGACGCTGCAAGAAATCTGAAACATATACTGTGTATGCCCTAGGAGCAGACACAGGGCTTTCCCCACTACATAAGGATCTGGAGCAGTCTGTGAATCACAGTTATGCTGGTGCGCGTGACCGGCCTCTGAAACTTACTGCAGACACAGGGCTGTAGCAGGAAAAGCCCTGTGTGTTTGCTCCTAGCACCTACACAGCTTATTTCCTGCTGCTTGGCAGATTTCTCGCAGCATCAAATACGCTGCATGTCTGCCCCTGTGTGACCCTACCTTAAATGCAGCCAGGACTAGGGAAATCCTGTATAACCTGATTACCCCATCCACACAGAGTGAGTGACATCTCTTACTGCATCAAACTTTACAAGACTAACAGGACCAGATTTATCAATCTAATACAAAAACTGCATAATTTGCCCTTAACAACCAATCACAGCTCAGCTTATACCAAAACTATTTAAGAAATGAAAGCTGAGCTGTGATTGCTTGCTATGGGCAAATCAGACTATTTTTGTCTGTTCCCCAGTGTCCATGCACAGTATGTGCATTCACAGTATTTTGAGCCTCTTTTTGTTCAGTAATTCAGTTCCAGTGAGCATTTCAGCAAGACAATGATCCCAAAGTCACAGCCAATCTCCCAAATGGTTTCCAAGAAAGAAAAGTAAGCTGCTAGAATGGCACAGCCAATCGCCTGACTTAAATCCCATTGAAGATCTATAGAAAGAATTAAAGATCATGATTAGGGATGAGCGAATTGAATCTGACGAATCTGAATTCGTTACTAATTTCATGAAAAATTCCATCCGCACCGAATGCGAATGTCGCCGCGATTCCATTGCGCAAATCGCTTTATTAAACTCCATTTACTGCGGTCCAGGCCTCAAGGCATCTAAAATGGCAGATCCACATGTAAGGACATGGGGCATGGAATCATGGAAAGGCGGGAACAAGGGTCGGCGAGATGACCCTGAATTGCATGCAGCCTATCAGCAGCCAGCCACCCCCTGTGATGTCAAAGTCCTATATAATCGGCAGCCATCTTCCAGCCACTGACTCCAGTGTTCTATTACAGAGAGAGAGGGACAGAGAGAGACACAGAAAAGCATTTTTGCACTAGCGATTCATCTCAAGTCAAATTCCAGCCTACAAGCATTGATAGGGAAGGGAGAGAGATTGACAGAGAAGGTTCACCTGTGGGTGTATTGCAGCAGGCTGTCAACAGCAGTTCTCCTCAAGCCCATGTCCAGCCTACAAGCACAGATAGGAAAGGGAGAGAGATAGTGCACCTGTGGGTGTATTACAGCAGGCTGCCAGCAGCGATTCCCCTCAAGCCCAAGTCCAGCCTACAAGCACTGATATAGAAAAGAGAGAAAGTGAGAGAGAAAGTGCCTGTTTGGGTGTATTAAAGCAGTGATTCACCTCAAGCCCAAATCCAGTATAGATGCACTTAAAGGAGAGTGAGAAGCTGTGAAAGGACAGCCAAAAGTACACACCTGCTGGTTTTGTAGACAAATGCTGTTTTAACCGTAGTGGAGCGTATTGTACTCCCCTCATAAGGGCATACCACATACCTACATCTAAGTGGTGTACCATTTTGTTCCTGTTAAAGTCTTAAGGGCCTAGTTACTGTAAAAGGCCAGCCAAAAGTACACACCTGCCCAAAAGTTCACACCTGCTGGTGTTGTAGACAAATACTGTTTTAAGCATACTGGAGCGCATTGTTCTCCCCTCATAAGTGCATACCACATACGAACATCTAAGTGGTGTACCATTTTGTTCCTGTTAAAGTCTAAGGGCCTAGTAACTGTGAAAGGCAAGCCAAAAGTACACACCCACTGCTGTTCTAAGCGTAGTTAAGCATATTGTATTCCCCTCATATATGCACTAAGTAGAGATGCACTAAGTCAGGCAGAGAAGTGCCAGGACGTGCACAGAGGAATAGCAGAGGCCTAAATTCATCAGGCAGAAATCGCAGCAGACTAGTGGCAGCAGGAGTCACAACGAGAGGCCTGAGCTCCCGGTATCAGCTAGCAGTCGTGTCTCGACCAGTAACAAATCTGTGGTCATTGACTGGTTAACTCGGTCATCCACTTCATCACAAGTGACATCTGGCACCCCAGTCAACAGTCGGTGGGCTCCTCAGACACAACTATCAGTTGGCATGGCCCGGGAGCAGTCTATGTCCTCCAATTACTTCTGTCCTATGATGTTCCTACCCCATAGAAGTATCCTATGCTGTGGGTTCAGCTCCACTTTTAAGTCAGGACGACCGTCAGCAGCCCAGCCAAGAAGTGGAGGAGACATCCCCCACTTCCTTCGCTAGGCGGGTAAGAAGTGATTAGGAGAGTGGTGTGGTTGGTGGTGTTGGGAGCATTCAGGCTCCTGAAGTACACACTGTTGAGGAACCTGAGGAGGACATCAGTGACGTGCTGACACAACTCGATGATGATGAAGCCGATCGCACTTGGAAGCCAGGTGCAGAAGGGGCTTCTTCATCAGGAAAAGAGGGTGGCAGGTTGCCCATGAAGCAGCAGTTGAGCCAGCATGGTTGTAGCATGGTTGGGAGACAGCATGGTGACAGCAGTGGGAAGTCTGGAGCCAAATGTGCCCAGGGTTGACAACCTGCTTCGTGGCAGCCTAACTTCCCGAGAGGTAGTGGAACAGGGGTCCCTGGAGTCGGCGGCATTTTGCCACCATGTGGTCTTCTCATGCTGCTGGGACATTACCTAAAAATGTTTATGGTAGCACTAACTACCCTAAATCTTCAATTAAAATTTGAAAATGTATCTTTTAATCTTTCCTATTGTGAGGCCCTATGGACTCGTCGGGCTGCCCCCACCTCTAGGCCCTGTCATTGTGCCGCCATGTGACTCCTTGTTAGATTGAGTTTTGTGGCCATACAGTATTAGTTCAAAGTAAACGCTGGGACATTAAACTTGGGAATCTAACATAAATCTTAAATTTAAATTAAAAAAAACTATGTAATCTTTTCAAGACTGGGGCCCTATGGTCGTCGACATCATATATTACCTGTGGAATTACCACAAGAATCCAATGAAACAGGTTGGAGCGATAACAATGAACCATAACTGATTTAATGAAACATTAGCACTTTCACAGTCAGAGGGGCGCTTAGAAGCAGGGGCTGGAACAGGTGGTAGCTTACCTCGCGGAGGACCGCCAGCTCGATGCTAACCAGAATGGGTACTCAAATAAATAAATTCAAATTAAATTAAATAAAAATTAAATAAAAAAATCTCTTCATTCTCTTCAATTTTGATGCCATATGGTCTCCCTGCTGCCACATCCAGATGCTCTGCGGCAGTGATTCTAATAGTGATGCCTGTAATCTGCATGTCATAATAAATAACAGTATTATTTCACTAACAGCACACTCCCTATGCGTGTTAGGACAAGGCAAAGTGTTCTACACCCCTATTGAGGCTCTCTGTAGGCCAGAAATAGCCATTTTGGGGGGAAATTCGGCGAATCGGCCGAATCAAATTTTTTAAAAATACGCTCATCTCTAATCATGATTCATAGAAGAGGCCCATGGAACCTTCAAGATTTGAAGACTGTTTATGTGAAAGAATGGGCCAAAATCCCATACAGGAGGCACCTTAAAGATGTCATTACCCACAAAGGCTTTTGTACAAAGTATCAAATAAATATCAGTAAGCATGTTCAATACTTTTCCTCTTTTGTCATTTCACATTATTACACACAACTTAATTTCTTAGCTTAATTGTTTTGGTTTGTATGGATTACTTAGTTATCAACGTCTGGTGAACATTTCTTGTTAATGTCACCTTTGAAAATGTATTTAGGGAAAAAAATGGAGATGTGTTTAAGACTTATTTCACCCGCTGTATATATTTCTCCTGCAGGTATAAGAGATGAGTGGAGTAGCGATGATAACTTTATTGGCTAACTGAGAAGATGTAGATATCAAGCTTTTAGGACCTCTTAGTTCCCTATATCAGGCATATTACCAATAAATACCAATAAAGATATCATCGCTACTCCACTCATCTCCTATATTTCTAAAGCTAAAACAGTACAAACCCTCATCTGATCCCTGCAGGTATAGAATACATGCACAGATTGAGTCCACCAGAGGGAAAGCACTACTGACCTATTAGAACCCCCTCCTTTGGGACAGAGAAAAGGATCCCTAAAATAGTAGACTATCCTCTACGATTTCCATATGTTCTAATAGGTCATATGAACAAGGATAGGTAACAGGGCACCCCTTTTAAATAAACCAATTTTCTGGAGTTTGTACTTGTTATATAAACAAACTACCATACAAACTACAATATTTACCTGTACATGTTTTTCCATCACCAGTGTATGGCTGTATACAGGTACAAATGTACGAGCCATTGGTATTTGTGCATGATGCATGTTTATCACAATCGGAGCCAACTGCGCATTCATCAACGTCTTAAAACAAGCAACACAAATAAGAGTTATATATTAATACAAGCATGCTCTTTCTGTGTAAACACAGTGAACTTAAAATATAGTGTAAATGGAGTCAATCCAGTGAGTCTTACTCAAGTGTAGCAATTGCACACTCCTTATAACATACCTGTGAAAATCAGCTTATTTTTCTTGTTGTACCATACTCATTATTATTGTATGCATATCATTATTGTATGTAACAATGAGAGTAGAGCAACTTTGTTCACACAAAAGCAAATCCCATCTAAGTAGCACAAACAAAATCATTTGTGCGAGTTGGCTGTGACTTACAGTTGAGATTTGGCAATAAAATACATAGCCGAATTGCAGAGTCACAAACAAGTCACAATTACATGCAATATGCATTGCAACCAGTGACTAAACATCCATCAAGGATGTGACAATTGTGCTATGTTGCATGTCGCTCTGTCACATAATTTATTAACATTTTGTGACATAACACAGTGCAGCACTGGCATCTTTGTGTTGTACAACCAAAGTCGCAGTGTAGCCCCCAACCTATGTTAGGTTGTCTAAGCGTCCCCTGACTTCGAATCTGGAGGACCATCATTTGAGGGCATGTGTACTTAAGGAGTCACATAAAAAAAATTTCAGCCATACACATGCTGTTTATGTATGCTACAACATTGTGGCAGTTGGCAGTCCTTTGCTCGGGGACTCTCTTTGGCCAAAGTGCAGGATTGTATGTGTTATTTCTGTGGTAACAGCCACAGTTAGTTAATAAGTGTGTGTGTGTTAGGAATATTGGTAGGAAGACTTTTACAAATATAAAGAATATGAGAAAAAATTGTGTAATTGCAATAAAATGTTATGCGTTGTTTGAATCTACAGCAATAAAACTCTTGTGGAAAGGAGATAAGTGTCTGATCACAGGGGGGTCTGACTGCTGGGACCTCCCGCGATCTCCAGAATGGTTGCTGACTCTTTCCACTGACTTCTCCGGCCCCAACCTTCCGACAGTGACAGCCCACTCAGCCAATCACAGACCATCACTATTGAGACTAGTTCATCTTGGAAAGATGGGCTGAAGTGCTTAGCGGGAAAATGTGTGTGTTGTTCTGGAAATCACAGGGGGTACCTATAGTCGGATCCCCCGCAATCAGACACTTAGCCCTTAGTTTTTTAACACTAGAAAAACCCCTTCAAAACCTTTATATGAATTATGCATAATTTTATTACAGAATATTTAAATTCAACTTACCCAGACACGTAGGTGAGGTTCCATCCCAGCTTCCATTGTCCGTACAAAACATCCTTGAATCTCCAAGCAAATAGTACCCAATATTACATTGGTAAGTGACAGTACTTCCAGCAAAAAAGTGTTCATCCGTATTAATTCCATTTTTCAGATGAGGAGGTTTTCCACAGCTGATTCCTTAATAAAATGATGGATTTTTAAAACATCTTAAAATATCTTTATTTATTACATATTATCTCTATTGGGGGGAGTTATTTATTTAGCAAAAGTTAACCAAATGCATTTTCACATCAGTACTCATCTAAATCCAAGCACATTATAACTATTTAAGCAGCAAATGATTACATATTCTAAAGCCCAGCTTACCAATTTAATACAAGTGAATATTGCCTTAAAAGCAAATCTTATTTATGACCCATTATCAGACATAAATTGGAAATTCCAGAGCTACATCAGTTTTGCAGTAAAAGCACTTAAACAGACTGTAAACTTGAAGGTAATATTTAGAGTGAAGTCTAAGTGATCACATGCCGATCAAGATTTAGAATTTATTCCTCAGTAATCTAAAAGCCTCCTGTGACATTAACAGCTTTATGGTCATTATCTAATGTTAATATCATAAGTCTCAGGATTTGGTGACATCTGCTCCCCCATCATTTTAGCAAGTATGAGTATTAACTTTAAAATTTCCATCACTTTGCTCAGCATTCTGCAAATTTCTACTTGAATACTAACTTTCACAGCGTGGTGGAGGTTGGTCCCACTCTCCCAGGTTAAGGCATTGTTGTTCTGAACTACCCATGATCTGATAGCCAGGGTCACAATACAAGCTGATCCTGGAGCCTGGTGTAAGATCACTGGCAGATGCATGCAAATGAGGTGACAAGCCTTCCAAGGCTGGACAATCTACATAAAAATTAAATACATCAATTATTTTCTTGCGTTCTGGATACTCATTTTAAAATATATTACATTCTGTTAAAGTATTGTTTCAGTATAAATGCATTTGATCAATAAAAAAAAAGAAAAGAAAAAAAAAAGAAAAGAAAGAAATTATAACATTTTCTAATGGTTATGTAAAAGACATGACAATACCATAGCATTCTTATACCAGTGTAGTATAACTCTATAACTGCAGTTTAGCCTAGCCAGTCAATGTCACATCTAAGGTATCTTTGGGCTACCTTAAGGCTAAAAACCAGAGTGTGTCATCCTTATCATAAGGTTATCAAAAAAATGACACAAAATTTGTATTGGGGAAAGAAACATCAAATCACATGAACACAGGTTTAGTTTTATTCAGTTAGCCATTGGATACACTCACAACACAGGACACATCCATGGACTACACCATGCATTTGTCTCAGGGGGTAGCACTTTTGCCCTGTACTGCTGGGGACATGGATCCAAATCTGACAATGGGCAACATCTGCATGGCATTGGTAAATTCTCCCTGTGTTTGAATAGGTTTTCTCCGGGTGCTATGGTTTCTTTCTGCACTGCAAAAATAAAAATACTGATGCAGGTTGTGAGCCCCAGTGGGGACTTTGGAGATGAAAAACTCTGTAAAGCACTGTGGATGATGTTGGCATTATATAAATGAGTAAATCTAATTAAAAAAATCACTGCCTTTGACTGTGCATCTATTGGAGATTAACCCCTTAACGACGCAGGACGTAAATTTATGTGGTACTTAACGCACCAGGTGATGTGGTACTTAACGCACCAGGACGTACATTTACGTCCTGAGCATAACCGCGGGCATCGGAGCAATGCCGGCATCATGCGCGGCAGGTCCCGGCTTTGGATCACAGCCAGTGACCCGCCGGTAATGGCGGACACCCGCGATCCCGCTGATGTCCGCCATTAACCCCTCAGATGCCGTGATCAATACAAATCACAGCATCTGCAGCATCGCGGTCACTTAACAGGATGATCGGATCGCTCGCAGCGCTGCCGCGGTAATCCGATCATCCTGCACGGCAGACGGAGGGCCCCTCACCTGCCTCCGCTGTCTTATTTCGGGAGTCTTCTGCTCTGATCTGCCTTCCCGCAGACTAGAGCAGAAGATGACCGATAACCCTGATCAGTGCTATGTCCTATATTTAGCCATGAACAGGATTAGCAATCGAGTGATTGCTATAAATAGTCCCTTATGGGGACTATAAAAGTGTAAAAATAAAAGCAAAAAAAGTAAAAAAAATAAAGTAAAAAAATTTGAAAAACCCCCTCCCCCAATAAAAACGTAAATTGTCCAATTTTCCCTATTTTACCCCCAAAAAGTGTAAAAAAAAAAATTTCATATACATATTTGGTATCGCCGCGTGTGTAAATATCCAAACTATTAAAATAAAATGTAAATGATCCTGTACGGTGAACGGCGTGAACGGAAAAAACAAACAAACTCGAAAATAGCTGCTTTTTTTATAACATTTTATTTTAAAAAATTTATAAAAAATGTAATAAAAGTTTTGTATAAGCAAATATGGTATTAATAAAAGTACAGATCACGGCGCAAAAAATGAGCCCTCATACCACTGCTTATACGGAAAAATGAAAAAGTTATAGGTCTTCAAAATAGGGGGATTTTAAACGTACTAATTTGGTTAAAAAGTTTGCGATTTTTTTTAAGCGCAACAGTAATAGAAAAGTGTATAATCATGGATATCATTTTAATCGTATGGACCCAGAGAATAAAAAACACATGTAATTTTTACCATAAATTGTACGGCGTGAAAACAAAACCTTCCAAAATTTTCAAAAAATTGCGGTTTTCTTTTTAATTTCCCCACACAAATAGTATTTTTTGGTTGCGCCATACATTTTATGGTAAAGTGAGTGATGGCATTACAACGGACAACTGGTTGCGCAAAAAATAAGCCCCCATACTTGTAAATATAAAAGAGTTATGATTTTTTGAAGGGGAGGAGGAAAAAACGAAAACGTAAAAATAAAATTGTCTTAGTCCTTAAGGTCCAAATGGTCTTAACCCCTTAATGACGCCGCATCACATCGCATCGGTCCCGGCGCTCATCAACGGCCAGGACCCGCGGCTAATACCACACATCGCCGATCGCGGCAATGTGTGGTATTAACCCTTTAGAAGCGGCGGTCAAAGCTGACTGCCGCTTTTAAAGCGAAAGTGAAAGTATCCCGGCTAGTCAGTCGGGCTGTTCGGGACCGCCACGGTGAAATTGCGGTGTCCCGAACAGCTTGCAGGACACTGGGAGGGCCCTTACCTGCTCCGTGCCTGAGATCCAGGCAGGAGCAGTCAAGCGCCGATAACGCTGATCACAGGCGATCAGCATAGGAGATCAGTGTGTCCCTATGGGACCTATAACACTGCAAAACAAAAGTAAAAAAAAAGTGTTAATAAAGGTCATTTAACCCCTTCCCTAATAAAAGTTAGAATCACCCCCCTTTTCCCATAAAAAAACTGTGTAAATAAAAATAAACATATGTGGTATCGCCGCGTGCGTAAATGTCCGAACTATAAAAATATATTGTTAATTAAACCGCACAGTCAATGGCGTACGCGCAAAAAAATTCCAAAGTCAAAAAAAGCATATTTTGGTCACTTTTTATACCATTAAAAAATGAATAAAAAGTGATCAAAAAGTCCGATCAAAACAAAAATTGTACCGATAAAAACTTCAGATCACGGCGCAAAAAATTAGCCCTCACACTGCCCTGTACATGGAAAAATAAAAAAGTTATAGGGGTCAGAAGAGGACATTTTTAAACGTATACATTTTCCTGCATGTAGTTATGATTTTTTCCAGAAGTACGACAAAATCAAACCTATATAAGTAGGGTATCATTTTAACCGTATGAACCTACAGAATAATGAAAAGGTGTCATTTTTACCGAAATATGCACTGCGTAGAAACGGAAGCCCCAAAAAATTACAAAATTGCATTTTTTCTTCGATTTTGTCGCACAATTATTTTTATTTCTGTTTCGTAGTGAATTTTTGGGTAAAATGACTGATGTCACTGCAAAGTAGAATTGGTGACGCAAAAAATAAGCCATGATATGGATTTTTAGGTGGAAAATTGAAAGGGTTATGATTTTTAAAAGGTAAGGAGGAAAAAACGAAAGTGGAAAAACCCTGAGTCCTTAACCCCTTAAGGACACATGACGTTCTCATACATCTCCATTTCCGAGTCCTTAAGGACACATGACGTATGAGAACGTCATGTGTTTTACCGGCCCCCCGCAACCATCTGGAGCGGAGCCGGTCCCCGATGCCTGCTGAAATCGTTCAGCAGGCATCGGGGCATATCGCCCAGGGGGGTCATTATGACCCCCATGTCGGCGATGGCCGCAGATCGCTGGACAATTCAGTCCAGCGATCTGCGGCGGATTCCGGGTCACTGGTGCCACCTCACGATCGCCCTGATTCGTCGGCCGGTAATCAGGCCGACCAATCAGGGCGCCTGCTGCAGGTGTCACTCCCGCAACCCGCTCCGCCCCTCTTCCGGAGGACGTGAGCGGGTGCGGGACGTGCACCCCGGGTGCTGGGGACCCCGATCCCCGGCGTCCCTGTTGGGATCGGGGCCCCAGGAGCAGCGGCGGCGGAGACGACGAGTCACTAACCTGTGCGGCGATGATCGTTGGAGGTGAGTGACAGCCTCCTGTTGTTGCTTAGCAACAGCTCCCAGCATGCAAAAAGGGCATTCTGGGAGCTGTAGTTATGCAACAGCAGGAGGCAGACCACCACAACTCCCAGCATGCCCTTATGGGCATGCTGGGACTTGTAGTTTTGCAACAGCTGGAGGCACATTCTTTCTATGGAAAAGTGTACCTTCAGCTGTTGTGTAACTACAAATCCCAGCTTGCACAATCAGCTAAACTGCATGCTGGGAGTTGTAGTGGTGCATCTGGTGGTTGCATAACTACAACTCCCAGCATGCCCGTTGGCTGTCGGTGACTGCTGAGAGTTGTAGTTTTGCAACAGCTGAAGGCACACTGAGTTAAGTAGCAAACCAGTGTGTCTCCAGCTGTTGCATGACTACAATCCCCAGCATCCCCAGCCAAAGTAGTATGCCTCCAGCTGTTGCATAACTACAACACCCAGCATGCCCTTCCGCTGTCCGTACATGCTGGGGGTTGTAGCTTTTGCAACAGCTGAAGGCACACTGGTTGCAAAACACTGAGTTTGTTACCAAACTCGGTGTTTCACAACCAGTGTGCCTCCAGCTGTTGCAAAACTACAACTCCCAGCATGCACTGATAGACCGTACATGCTGGGAGTTGTAGTTTTGCAACAGCTGGATGTTCCCCCCCCCCCAATGTGAACGTACAGGGTACACTCACATGGGCGGAGGATTACAGTAAGTATCCAGCTGCAAGTTTGAGGTGCGGCAAAATTTCTGCCGCAGCTCAAACTGCCAGCTAGAAACTACTGTGAACCCCCCGCCCGTGTGACTGTACCCTAAAAACACTACACTACACTAACACACAATAAAATAAAAAGTAAAAAACACTACATATACACATACCCCTACACAGCCCCCCTCCCCTCCCCAATGAAAATGAAAAACGTCTGGTACGCCACTGTTTCCAAAACGGAGCCTCCAGCGGTTTCAAAACTACAACTCCCAGCATGCACTGATAGACCGTACATGCTGGGAGTTGTAGTTTTGCAACAGCTGGATGTTCCCCCCCCCCAATGTGAACGTACAGGGTACACTCACATGGGCGGAGGATTACAGTAAGTATCCGGCTGCAAGTTTCAGCTGCGTCAAATTTTCTGCCGTAGCTCAAACTGCCAGCGAGAAACTACTGTGAACCCCCACCCGTGCGACTGTACCCTAAAAACACTACACTACACTAACACAAAATAAAATAAAAAGTAAAAAACACTACATATACACATACCCCTATACAACCCCCCTCCCCAATAAAAATGAAAAACGTCTGGTACGCCACTGTTTCCAAAACGGAGCCTCCAGCTGTTGCAAAACTACTACTCCCAGTATTGCCAGATAGCCGTTGACTGTCCAGGCATGCTGGGAGTTTTACAACAGCTGGAGGCACCCTGTTTGGGAATCACTGGCGTAGAATACACCTATGTCCATCCCTATGCAAGTCCCTAATTTAGGCCTCAAATGCGCATGGCGCTCTCATTTTGGAGCCCTGTCGTATTTCAAGGCAACAGTTTAGGGCCACATATGGGGTATCGCCGTACTCGGGAGAAATTGGGCTTCAAATTTTGGGGGATATTTTCTGCTATTACCCTTTTAAAAAATGTAAAATTTTTGGGAAAACAAGCATTTTAGGTAAAAAAAATATATATTTTTTTACATATGCAAAAGTCGTGAAACACCTGTAGGGTATTAAGGTTCAAATTACCCCTTGTTACGTTCCCCGAGGGGTCTAGTTTCCAAAATGGTATGCCATGTGTTTTTTTTTTGCTGTCCTGGCACCATAGGGGCTTCCTAAATGCGGCATGCCCCCAGAGCAAAATTCGCTTTCAAAAAGCCAAATGTGACTCCTTCTCTTCTGAGACCTGTAGTGCGCCAGCAGAGCACTTTTCACACCCATATGGGGTGTTTTCTGAATCGGGAGAAATTGGCCTTCAAATTTTGGGGGGTATTTTCTGCTATTACTCTTTTTAAAATTGTAAAAATTTTGGGAAACCAAGCATTTTAGGTAAAAAAAATTTTTTTTTTTACATATGCAAAAGTCGTGAAACACCTGTAGGGCATTAAGGTTCACGTTACCCCTTGTTACGTTCCCCGAGGGGTCTAGTTTCCAAAATGGTATGCCATGTGTTTTTTTTTTGCTGTTCTGGCACCATAGGGGCTTCCTAAATGCGGCATGCCCCCAGAGCAAAATTTGCTTTCAAAAAGCCAAATGTGACTCCTTCTCTTCTGAGACCTGTAGTGCACCAGCAGAGCACTTTTCACCCCCATGCGAGGTGTTTTCTGTATCGGGAGAAATTGGGCTTCAAATTTTGGGGGGTATTTTCTGCTATTACCCTTTTTAAAAATGTAAAATTTTTGGGAAACCAAGCATTTTAGGTAAAAAAAATATATATTTTTTTTACATATGCAAAAGTCGTGAATCACCTGTAGGGTATTAAGGTTCACTTTACCCCTTGTTACGTTCCCTGAGGGGTCTAGTTTCCAAAATGGTATGCCATGTGTTTTTTTTTGCTGTTCTGGCACCATAGGGGCTTCCTAAATGCGGCATGCCCCCCAAAAACCATTTGTCGCTCCTTCCCTTCTGAGCCCTCTACTGCGCCTGCCGAACAATTAACATAGACATATGAGGTATGTGCTTACTCAAGAGAAATTGGGTTTCAAATACAAGTAAAAATTTTCTCCTTTTTATCCCTTGCAAAAATTCAAAAATTGGGTCTACAAGAACATGCGAGTGGAAAAAATTAAGATTTTGAATTTTCTCCTTCACTTTGCTGCTATTCCTGTGAAACACCTAAAGGGTTAATACACTTACTGAATGTTTTTTTGAATACTTTAGGGGGTGTAGTTTTTATAATGGGGTCTTTTATGGGGTATTTCTAATATGAAGACCCTTCAAATCCACTTCAAAACTGAACTGGTCCCTGAAAAATAGTGAGTTTGAAAATTTTGTGAAAAATTTCAAAATTGCTACTGAACTTTGAAGTCCTATGGTGTCTTCCAAAAGTAAAAACTCATAAATTTTATGATGCAAACATAAAGTAGACATATTGTATATGTGAACCCAAAAAAAATATATTTTGAATATCCATTTTCCTTACAAGCAGAGAGCTTCAAAGTTAGAAAAATGCTAAATTTTCATTTTTTTCATCAAATTTTGGGATTTTTCACCAAGAAAGGATGCAAGTTACCATAAAATTTTACCACTAAGTTAAAGTAGAATATGTCACGAAAAAACAATCTCGGAATCAGAATGATAACTAAAAGTATTCCAGAGTTATTAATGTTTAAAGTGACAGTGGTCAGAATTGCAAAAAAACGCTCCGGTCCTTAAGGTATAAAATGGCCTGGTCCTTAAGGGGTTAAGGGGTTAAAGGGGTACTCTGGTGAAAAACAATTTTCTGTTACAATCAACTGGTGCCAAAAAGTTAAACATATTTGTAAATTCCTTCTATTTAAAAAATTTTATCCTTCCAGTACTCATCAGTTCTTTTCTTTTTGAGTTTCTTTTCTGTCTGACCACAGTGCTCTCTGCTGACATCTCTGTCCATTTTAGGACTTGCCCAGAGCAGGAGAAAATCTCCATAGAAAACCTTACCTGCTCTGGACAGTTCCTGACATGGACAGAGGTATCAGCAGAGAGCACTGTGGTCAGACAGAAAAGAAATTCAAAAAGAAAAGAACTTCCTCTGTAGCATACAGCAGCTAAGTACAGGAAGGATTACGATTTTTTAATAGACGTCATTTACAAATCTGTTTAACTTTCTGGCACCAGTTAATTTAAAAAAAAATATTTTCCACGGAGTACCCCTAAGGAAGTAAATAAATCACAATACAGCACTATCATTTTTCTTATTCCTTAATGATTTGGTAATGACACCTGACAAAGAGAGAAGTATTGGTCCACATATACAAAAACAATATGTGCACTAGGGGCCCCCATGTCGTGCAGTCATTTATCATATTAATATCTTTTTATGTAATAGACAGACCTCTAGAGGGACCAGGGCACAGGGATTGCTGATATACAGTACAGACCAAAAGTTTGGACACACCTTCTCATTCAGAGTTTTCTTTATTTTCATGACTAAGAAAATTGTAGATTCACACTGAAGGCATCAAAACTATGAATTAACACATGTGGAATTATATACATAACAAAAAAAGTGTGAAACTACTGAAAATCTGTCATATTCTAGGTTCTTCAAAGTAGCCACCTTTTGCTTTGATTACTGCTTTGCACACTCATTCTCTTGATGAGCTTCAAGAGGTAGTTACCTGAAATGGTCTTTCAACAGTCTTAAAGGAGTTCCTAGAGATGCTTAGCACTTGTTGGCCCTTTTGCCTTCACTCTGCGGTCCAGCTCACCCCCAAACCATCTTGATTGGGTTCAGGTCCGGTGACTGTGGAGGCCAGGTCATCTGGTGCAGCATCCCATCACTCTCCTTCTTGGTCAAATAGCCCTTACACAGCCTGGAGGTGTGTTTGGGGTCAGTTTCCTGTTGAAAAATAAATGATGGTCCAACTAAATGCAAACCGGATGGAATAGCATGCCGCTGCAAGATGCTGTGGTAGCCATGCTGGTTCAGTATGCCTTCAATTTTGAATAAATCCCCAACAGTGTCACCAGCAAAGCACCCCCACACCATCACACCTCCTCCACACCAGCACACCTGTGAAGTGAAAACCATTTCAGGTAACTACCTCTTGAAGCTCAACAAGAGAATGCCAAGAGTGTGCAAAGCAGTAATCAAAGCAAAAGGTGGCTACTTTGAAAAACCTAGAATATGACTTGTTTTCAGTTGTTTCACACTTTTTTTGTTATGTATATAATTCCACATGTGTTAATTCATAGTTTTGATGCCTTCAATGTGAATCTAGAATTTTCATAGTCATGAAAATAAAAAAAAACTCTGAATGAGAAGGTGTGTCCAAACTTTTGGTCTGTACTGTATAAATTAAGCAGATTCTAGATATAAGTGAAAAAAAATTGTACATACCTGAACAAAATATACTTTTTTTGTCTACTTTAACTTTTCCAACCACGCCTAGAAGAAAATCTGCCCAAGCTAAAACATTTCCCTTTTGAAGATGATGTGGGCATGAATTTGCCAATAATTTTACCTTTAAAATAAAAATATTCACAATAATTTGTATGTAATGTAAATTTAAAAAAACTAACTTATGTCAAAGATACATGCCAACAGTAACATACCTGTTCTGGTGAAAGAGGGTAATCCCAAATATTAAGCTGACTGATCAATCCAACAAAAGATTCTGCAGGGTTGAAACCTTCCCCCCTCTGATCCTGTTCCTGTGCAATCACTAATGCTCCCCCGCCTAGAACACCAAAATGTTATACTCAATGTAGATTCAGCAACACATAAAAATACTTTCACATTACAAGAAATTATGCCTATTTTCCACTTTAATTTTCTTGGCTTTTCTTTTACCACATTATTATTATAATTAAATGTTTTAGAGTTTAAAAAAATTGAAATTGCTTCATCAATTACCAAAATTCTTTGTAAAGTTCTGCATATATTCTTTGAGTTTGGTCATATCGCCAGAGCTCTCTATAAAGCTGATTCCTGGGAAATTTTATTGCAGATGTCAAGTTGTACAATCTTTTTAATGGGTTAAATTAAGAAAACATGAATACTGCCCATTTTCTAAATAGATTTTGTTGTAATAAATGGGAGAATGTGCTCTTGTAATAGGATAGCTAATACAGAGAGCAGCATTTATTATAAAAGTTATAATTGCTCATAAAAACTTTATATTATTTTACATATATAGATAATAGCAGAGCAGAATTTAGTATTTACTAGTATATTCTGAGTTAATTTTGGACTGGTATGTTTGACTCACTATTTAGTCAAGTCTGTAACCTACCAGGTATGTGTTTTCCTACTGATAGGCCTTTCCCATGATCAGAGAGTTTCCCATCAATATAAACTTTCCAAGACCCATCAGTGCTTGTCCAAGTAACGACAATATGATGCCATCTCCCATCATTTACAGAGGGGCAATTGGTTATTTTTCCTTTGCCATTAATATAAAGCACCCATCTGCAATATATAAAATGGTTATACAATGAGCTATTTTTTCCTGTTCATGTCATACCATAAGTTTTAATTGACACCATTAAATTACCATGGGCCTAGAGATAGTATTCTGAAATCTAACCTTGTACTGTATCTAACACCATAGGATCCAATGAAACACAAAAAGTTGAACACTAAATCGCCAAAAGTAAATATATAAATTATTTCTTTCTTTCTTTCATTTTTTTTTTTTTTGGGGGGGGGGGGGGGGGGGGGTTGAGTTAAATGTTTGTTACAAGATAATAAATAAATAAGCTGAACACTAAAAAATTTGGGGTACTGATTTGTGTTTTTGTACATTGGATACTGGCAGCAGCATCATAGAGAGACGCAGCTCGTGATAGAAGTCCCATCTGTCTCTTGTGACAGAACGTGGAGCTGCCAGCTACAACTATGTCTGCATCAGACACACATACAGTTGAGAGCTGCGTCCACCTGGGAATCTTAGTCGGGCTCGAACCCACAGGTCCGATTAAACCCCCTGAATACTGGATGACATTGGGAAAAGGTCTGGAGGAACAGTGCAACCAGCAAATTGATAAAGATTACTATTCACAGTTCTGATCTAACAATTAGATTATTATCACCATGTGAGTGTGTTGTCTGAGAAATTGGACATTTAATACACATCATTTTGTACAACGGTGAACTATGTGGCCCCATGATCAAAAAGGGAATGTACTTGTAGTTGTACTTGTAGTTGTATTTGTGTAGTTGTATTTCTCTGTCATATTACTTTCTGACAATATATTGAACTCTGCCTGCATATGCACAAAACCATACAGAAACACCATATACAGTGGGGCAAAAAAGTATTTAGTCAGCCACAAATTGTGCAAGTTCTACCACTTAAAAAGATGACAGAGGCCTGTAATTTTCATCATAGGTATACCTCAACTATGAGAGACATAATGAGAAAAAAATCCATAAAATCACATTGTCTGATTTTTAAAGAATTTATTTGCAAGTTATGGTGGAAAATAAGTATTTGTTCACCCACAAACAAGCAAGATTTCTGGCTCTCAAAGACTTGTTACTTCTTCCTTAAGAGTCTCCTCTGTCCTCCACTCATTACCTGTATTAATGGCACCTGTTTGAACTTGTTATCAGTATAAAAGACTCCTGTCCACAACCTAAAACAGTCTGCCCCATTCACCCTTTTTTTCCAGGTCACTGGAGATCTGATTGACTGAATTGTCTGAATTGACCAACAATTTGTGGCGATTGCTGACATGGGGGGGGGTCTCAGGACCCCCCAGGGGAATGCACGGGGTGCCTGCTGAATTATTTCAGAAGGCATCCTGGTGCGGTCCCTGCCCGGCTAGTGGCGGGCACCGGAATTCCCATGGGTGTACAGGTACGCCCTTGGTCCTTATTACCAGGACGTCAGGGCGTACCTGTACGCCCTTGGTCCTTAAAGGGGTTACCAAGGAAAAAAAAATTTTTTTATATATCAACTGGCTCCAGAAAGTTAAACAGATTTGTAAATCACTTTCATTAAAAAAATCTTAATACTTTCAGTACTTATGAGCTGTTGAAATTGAGTTTTTTTTTCTGTCTAAGTGCTCTCTGATGACACATGTCTCAGGAACTGTTCAGAGTAGATGCAAATCCCCATAACAAACCTCTTCTACTCTGTGCAGTTCCCAAGACAAGCAGAGATGTCAGCAGAGAGCACTGTTGCCAGACAGAAATGAACAACTCAACTTCAGCAGCTGATAATTATTGGAAGGATTAAGATTTTTTAATAAAAGTAATTTACAAATCTGTTTAACTTTCTGGAGCCAGTTGATCTAAAAAAAAGTTTTTCCTGGAATACCCCTTTAAGTGGTTAAGTGGGAGAACTTGCACAATTTGTGGCTGACTAAAACTTTTTTGCCCCACTGTACATATGTACACCACAATGATAAAGAAAAAATACAGCACATGATATAGTATTGTCTGTGGTGATTAACTGTATACAATTCTGCAGCAAACTGATATATATAGCTACCTTGTGATTACTAAATGGATTCCCCCATGCATTTGTTGACTGTGTGGACTAAACATAATATGAATATAGCAAAACATAGTAAACAAGCTGATAAAGTGAAAAATTAAACAAAACAAGACCCTGGTCTGTCACGTCAGAGCTATACTCCTACATTTATCGTATTTACACCAATACTCAATCTGTGTTTGTAATATATTTATTCAGTATAGAAAAATATCATGTACTAACAGAATTGTTAGCAAAAAAGATCAAAGACAAGCTGAAACGGAAATAAACTGCAAAACAGTTCAACGACAGATTCACAAACTAAATGTAAAGAGGGACCATGACCAAAGAATTTATCATACATTAGTGCTTAGGAGCATATTCACTGTTTTATATAAGTACGGAAAAGGAACATTGTGTGATATCATATAGCAAAGATAAATGCATGCTTTTGTGCCTGGTTATGTTAAATATGTTCTAGTTACCCATTATAGTCTGTGAGAAGGAACGCGTTGTCAATGCCATCACCAATGGCATAGGATATTGGTGTCCCATAATTGGTCACATCGGAGGATTTCATCCAGAAGGCACAGGTGATTTCACCGAGTGTCGGTAAAATGTTATCAAGCATGACATAGCTGTAGATGGCGGAGACCTCAAACTCCAGGTTAAATCCAGAGGACTGTTCTGCAGCAAACATAAACATCTTCACATTTCTATTACAATGGCATGAATAGGATACACTCAGGTCAACACCATTATATAATCTTTTTCCATAAAAGTACAGTTGAAAAAAATTATTACCATACTGAGCAGAGAACCGAGAGAACATTCTCACAGTATATCCCCAATTCTCAGCAAACCGACCCCCGCTGATTCTAAGAATGAAAGCCTGTGCAGGGAACTGTAACACAGCGCCATTCAAGTAAATACAGCAGTGCTATACGGCTGCTAAGGAAGCCTTAGGTCCTTTATTCTCAGGATGGGTGGGGTCCAGGCAGTTGGACCCCTACCAATCAAAGGTGGCATATCTCATCTATGTGCCATTCCTTACTGTGATAGGAATAATCCTTTAAATGGGTACTTCACAGCCGTCATGCCCCATCCCATAGACTTGCATTGAGGGGGCATGCCCGTGACATCACTAGGGGCACGAGCAACCCCAGCAGTGCGAAAACAGCATTCGGAACATTTAGTTCCCCGCTGGCCATTGGAGTACCCCTTTAATAGTAATGTGTCAATGTGGATTTAGAGCTGGTGAAAATAAAAGAAACTAAAGAATTTTCTTTTTGATATGCAGAATAATATGAAAGAATTTGTGTGGCTGCCTTGTACAAAATCAAAAAATGAACCTCAAAGTCTTATATGACAAAAGCTTGAATTGCTCCTCAGGGGCTTCCTTGTTCCCTTCATATCAGTAATATCAGTATGGCTCTTTTTATTTTTGTCTACTCCATTTACCACATGTATTGGTAAATCTCCCGACGGATGAGGCAAATGTATCCTTAGACCCTAATCCCTCAATGGAGGCCAAAAGAATATCACCTCCCTTGGGGTGGCTTGCATTGGGGTTGCTGTTTTATTTCTAGATGGAATAGGGCAGATCATTCCAGGCCTTAGCTTTCTAGACTTATGTATGGCTGAAGTAGGAGCAGTGCTACAAGCTAGAAACAAAATCAAAAGGAAACAATACCCTCTGGTTCTTTCCATACTTCAAACTATTCGAGCCTACTGATGGAAGCAGCATGGAATTTGATGTATTTCTGGCTTTCTTGTCGCAGTATACTAGAGAATTAAAGAGAATGCATCTCCTAGCTAATTTTTTATATCCTAACATAAAACTAGGAATTAAACAAATAAAAAAAAAATTGATAATACGGATCCAGTAGATAAAGGAAATTATATCTCAGAGGCACAAATAAATCTAGAAACTCAGCATCAACACACATAGATTTTGATAAACTAATAATCTTTCTTCATTGCTTTAAATCAGTTAGCCATCTGGACACATTAACCAAATGAACCAAGAGTTTAAAAAAAGGTGGAAACACAGAGTAGCAGTAATAAAGCTTATGTATTTCTGACTGGAAATGATCAATGTAACTAGACAATGATATTCTGCACGCCAACTGCAACACCTTCTGCGCACTAGATAATAAAGATGCTGGGGAGTAAGTGTCAAAGCAACTGATAGGAACTGTTCTTAAAGGGATTGTGTTATCAGAAAATGACCTATTGTTTAAGTCAAGTTTTTATGTTACACATATTTCTAAGAATTTTTGGCAATGGATATTTTCTATTGCACCACTAAGCCTAAAACTAAACTGAGACTTCCTGCTCTGTGATGATAAGGATAAGACTGCTGGAAATTGATGTCTACAGAATTTTACTGAAAGGTTACTGTAGTAGATAGAAAAGACAATAAAAATTCGCCCTCCCCTGTAGAATGACATCGGCACAGGTCATAAAAGTCACAAAACATGCTTAGAAACCCACCCTATGTCCACGTGGCTTGCCATAAAGCATATCTCTAAATGTTGTTAAAAACAGCTCAGACAAAATGACTATGTGCTAGAAATAAAATAATTACAAAATAGAAGAATACTAGAAAAATAGAACATTATAATTGAATTCAAAAACACAGATTATGTGTAGCCTAAACTGATTTATGTTAGTATCCTGTTTGCAGGTCTGTATATTCAGCAAAGTGTGTTTGGGCAGTAGGTAAATACCTGTTTCACACCTGCTTCCTGAAAATCCTGGTGCACATTTACAAGTGTAAGAATTGATGCCATCTGTACACTTAGCATGGTTAAGGCAAGGGTTGGATTCACATTCATTGACATTGACTTCACACAGCTTTCCGATGAAGCCTTCCTTACATGTACACCTAAAATATAAATCACACAGATAAATATATCCCCATGCAAAAAGGAACACATTTAGAATGCTGATCAATGCTTTTATTTCAGACATGTTTCATTAATACATTTTCTTACTGAGGCATTAGGCATTAGTTGCCCGATTATGTTGTATTCATATCTTACAGTACACAATAGCTCCCTGGAGACACCATAAATATCTTCAGTCAATACACATATTTAACTTAAAATATTGGAAGCTAATGTACTTTTCTGCCAAAAATGTAGGACTGTTAAATGATTGGAAAAAGTATACTCCCCCTCCATAGCCTTGAAATAAGGGGGTGGGGCGTGACGTCACATGGGGTGGAATCGTGTCTTCAGGATACTCAGGCCCCATAGTCGTGAGGCTTCAGACTCGGAGCCTCCAGCACTAGCGTGCAACTCACACTCACACAGGTGGGTGCTGCATGAGAGATTGTGGGGTTCCTCAGCGGCAGGACCCCGTGATCAGACATCTTATCCCCTATCCCTTGTATAGGGGATAAGATGTCTTAGGAGTGGAGTACCCCTTTAAGGATCTGACATTGACAAGGGCCAACTATAATGGCTAAGGTCAGTATTTCTAAAATGGCAGGTTTTACCTATATGAACTGGTTAGTACCTACAGTACCTAAAAATTGTTGCAAACTGAGTACACCCCGTTCAGCAGGTGTTTGTTGCTTGAAAGCCATGGCAAGCCTTCTCAGAAGGCGAGAAACATTCCCCCATTTTAGGTTTATACCGAGGGTCTGAGTGTCGCTATCCAGTACTCTTCTTTTCCCTTCAAACCCACAATATGCCTGTTATTGTGCAAGCAGAAAAGCATACACCTAGCCATCCTTGCCAGCTTTTCTGAGGGCCCACCTTTTTTTCCACCTCTGTCCCATGCTGCCAAGGTCTCTCGACCCCTCTCTCTTCCATAGAGTCCATCTCCAAATCCTCCTCCTCAGGTCCCACTACTGCCTCATCCAACTCATGGAGAACATCCATACTGCTTCCATCAAGACATGTAGTCTCCTCCATCTCTCCTTCTTCCATCATCACTGTCAGCTTCTGCTCCAAAAGGAATATTAGAGGCATTACATCCTCAATGCCACTGTTTTCATTGCTGACATATCTTGTAACCTCCTCAAAAGGCACAAACAAGCGACAATTGTCCATGATTAGCTGCCAATCCCTGAGCTGTAAATCCCACCGGCTCCAGAAATTGTCTTGCTGTTGCATGAGAAAGTCGGACACCACTTTGTGCTGCTGGTAGAGGCGGTCAAACATCTATAAAGTGGAATTCCACCATTTTGGAATGTCGCAAATAAGGTGTTGTTGTGGAAGAACATTTGGTGCTGTAGGTGAAGCATGTCATGTTTAAAAGCAAACAAATGGCTAACCCGAACGCAAATTTTTATGCACGTAGACACCATTGGCTTGACACCTGGACAAGTTGCCAAGAAACATTTCAACACAAGCTTTAGCATGTGTGCCAAAACAGGGAGAGTGTGTCATGCCACCTAGACGCAGCGTTTTGAGGATGTTTGTGCCGTTATCGGCAATAACGTTTCCCAATGTCAGCTCACAACTTGGGAACCACTGTAAAACCTCTTGTTGCAGACAGGGCAGCAGCTCATCTGCCATGTGGGTTTACTTGTCCAGGCTCAGCAGGTGTAACACAGTATAGCAGCACTTGATTTTGCAGCTATGGAAGGAGAGTGGGGGAGGAGGAGAATAAGCTGCACTCTTCCCCGTGGGGTGCAAGATGTCCATGAAGGAGGATAGGCGCAACGGTGGAGGTGTCACAACAATTTTTTGGCTTTGTTGTGGTAGAGCCTCGTTCTGCAAGATGTTGACCCAGTAGGCCTTAAAAGACGTATTGCCCCTGGCCGTAGCTACTTCTCCACGTATCAACCGTGGTATGCACTGTTCTACACACAGACAATTACATGGAGTGGCCAACCCTCTCCGCCACATGATTGTGCAAAGCGGAGACTGCTCTCTTTGCAAATAATGGCGACATTTGTTGCTTGAAGGCCGTGGAGTCAACAAGATGGTATGGGAGGGCTTGTGCCATCAGCAACTTGGCCAGGTATAAATTTAGGCCTACTACAACACAATGACTGGGAGATCCCTATTAATTCCCTTCTTGGCAAGTGTTTGCTTGCTCTAAAAAGGGCAGCCCCACACAGGAACATCTCCCTATTGCCACCTATGAAAATAGGGAGAGGTTCCTGTGTGGGGCCGCCCTTTTAGGGCGAGTAACACTTGCCAAGAAGGGAATTAATAGGGCAAGAGTAGGGCCTTACAGGGGATGTTTTTACCGCCACCTTTTACAATGGACCATACATTGTTCACTTCCACCTTTTAGAGGTTTTTGCATTACATCAATACTTGGTGGTGTAGGTGACACATGGTGTTTTTTGCACAACTTTCTTTTTGTTTGATATCAAAATATTTTTGGGTCTACATATTTTATCCTAAGAAAAGTTAAAGTTTTGGCTAAAGCATATCTTCAATATTTGTGGTCTGATGCAGAGGAATTTCTGTAACTGGGGAGCAGCAACCATATTTGTAAGGTGATGGTGTGGCACCATGGTTAATATACTCAGATGCATCATGCATTGGTGGCTGGAAATCCTGGCTGATCCAAGCCTGATTCATCTTGACAAAGGTCAGTCTCTCCACATTTTGTGGTTACTATGGCCCCCGCCGCACTAAACACCCGCTCTGATGGCACACTACTGGCCGGGCAGGACAGCTTTTCCAGGGCAAACTCTGCTAGTGGCATCCACAAATCCAGTTTGGCTGCCCAGAAGTCCAGCGGATCATTAATGTGGGTTGGCAGGGTCATGTCCAAGTATGCCACCACCTGCTGGTTCAGGTCCTGCTCCAGGTCTACCTGCTGCTGATGAATTGCTTCACTATGCGGGTGAAGACAACTACTCATCAGCGACTGTAGACTCAGGCTGCTGCTGATGAAGCTGGTGCTGCTTCTGCCACCCCACCCCTCCCCAGCAGCCATGGCAGTGAAAGGTGAGCGCAGATGGCCCCCCAAGTCAGACCTGCGAGAGGATGGACGATGGCGCAGATAGGAATTCCAACGGGTGGAAATGTCGCATATCAGACTATGTTGTGGTATACCGTTCTGACGCTGCAGCTCAAGGAGGGTGTGCTTTGCGTTGTACGAGTGGCTGAAGTGCATGCAAAGTTTCTGTCCCATTGTTAGGATGTGTTGCAATTGGGTGGAAACGTTTGACAACCAGGTTGAACACGTAAGCCATGCAGGGCGCATGTGTAAGCCTTCCTTGACACAGCGCAGACAAGATGTTCTTCCCGTTGTCGGTCACCATGGTTCCCAATTCCATTAGTCGCGGAGAAAGCCATGATTCGATTCTTGAATCACTTTCAGCAGTTCCTCACCTGTTTGACTCCGTTCACCAAGGCAAACCAGGTGAAGAACAGCGTGACACCACTGTGCCCTGCACACATGGTACGCTGGAGGGGCACTGAAACTTGTCCTTGCAGTGGAGGCTGGGGATATGGCAGAGGATGAGTAGGCAGAGTCAGACATTGTCGCAGGACCAACGGCGTGAGAGCGTGGAGGCGGAAGCGGCGTGACCTGGCCAAGTTGCTGGTGTGGCTGTGCAGGAACCACATTCACCCAGTGGGCCTGAGGAAATGTATTGTCCCTGACCGTAGTTACAGCTCCACACATGAGCGCTGGCATGCACTTTGGTACACACTGCCAGGCTCAACGACTGGTCCACCTTCTGTTCTTCATGTTTCTGCAAGGCTGGTACTGCCTTTTTTGAAAAGTAATGACGGAAAGATGCAGAGTCCACCACTTTAAAAAGGAGGGACTGCAGCACCAGCAACTTGGACAGGAGCACATTCAGGTTCTGCGCCATTGGATGGGTGGGCGCATATTGCTGTCTCTTGGACATGGCTTCTGTGATGGATTGCTGCCGGAATGACTGACAAGAAGTAGGAGGAGCAGGAGCATCAGGACCAAAAGAAAATGGAAATGACAGACAGGTCCCTTCGGCTAAGGTGGTGGAGCCTTGGCTGGCTGAAACAGGGAGCGGCATGCCACTGGGTGGTGACGCTGCATATGTTGACGCAGAGCCGTGGTGCCAACATTATGACCCTGGCCACGCTTCACCTTCAGCTGACACATCTTGCATGTGGCCATGTTAACCTCCTCCTGATGCTTGATAAAAAAACTGCCACACCGCCAAGTAGCTGATTTTCCCCCCAACAGTCTGCACTGACTGACTGCTACTGCCGCCAACTCCATAAAAAAACCCTGCTCCACTACCTCCCGGGCAGGTAGTCTGTCGCAAAGCAGGTGGTCTTTTCTGGGCACGTTTGGCTCCAGACTTCCTATTGCTGCCACCATGCTGACTGCCCACCATGCTACCATCTTGCTGGCTCAGCTGCTGCCTCACAGGCAACCTGCCACCCTCTTCTCCTGATGATGATGAAGCCCCATCTGCACCCAGCTCCCAAGTGCGATCGGCTTCATCATCATTGAGTTGTGTCTGCACATCACTGATGTCATCCTCAAGTTCCTGAATGGTGTCTGTTTCAGGAGCCTGAACGCTCCCAACACCACCTCCCATGCCACTCTCCTCATCACTACTTGCCCGCCTAGCAGAGGAAACGGCGGATGTCTCCTCCAATTCTTGGCTGGGTAGTAGCTGCTGAATGTCCTCTAGTTGATCGTTGATGCAATACTGCGTGAGGGAACTACATAGGACAGAGACAGTTGGAGGACAGGAACTGCTCCCGTGCCATGCCAACTGAGGGTTGAGTCTGAGGAACCCACCATCTGTTGACTGGGGGTGTCAGATGTCACTTGAGATGAATTTGATGACCAAGTTACCCAATCAATGACGGCTGGGTTGCTGGTCAAGACACGATCGCTAGCTGACACTGGGAGCTCAGACCTCTCGCTGCAACTCTTGCTGCCATTTGCGCCTACTCTGCTGCGACCTCTGCCTGCGCCTAATAAATTTAGGCCTCTGCCACTCCTCTGTGTACGTCCTGGCACTTCTTTGCCTGACATACTTGTACAACAGCTGAGTGTGTATATATTACACTTGATAGGAAAATACGCCCCAGTAAGGTTACACCTGAATTAGGCGTTTAAAGCAGGTGTGTAGATATTTATGGCCTTTATCATTAACTGGCCCCTATGAGTTTAACAGGAAAAAACGTAAAAGCACTGAGTGCATATATTACACTTAGGATAGCTAAATACGCCCCAGTACAGTTACATCTGAAGTAGGCATTAAAACCAAGTTACTAGGTCTTTTAGTGCTCACACTAACTGTCCCCTATGAGCTTTAGAGTAATATACCCCAGTACGCTTGCAACATTTAATGTACTCTCTCTCTCTCTCTCCCTCTACTGTCCCTGTCTATCTGCCTGCCTTCTGTAACACACACAGACACTGTCTGCTTTCTCAGGAAATAATCCCAGCAATGGCTGTCTGCAGAGATGGCTGCCGAATATATAGGGCTGTGACATCACAGGGCTGGCTGGCTGCAGATAGGCTGCATGCCTCATGTGATTATGGGTGATCCTGCCTACAACAACAAAAAATGTGGTCTCAAATGGCTGGAGGTGCTCAACCCGAAATGCGGTTGTGCATTTATACTGGGGGAGCAGATCCTGCCCTTGTAGTCCGTTGCTAGGGGCGATCATAAAAATGCGTACAAAGGAGCCGACCTAATGCTACCGTAATTGCCCACTGGCCCTTGTTTTGCTTATTACGCACAGGTAGGTTTAGCGCTAGGTCCTGTGCCATTTGAGAAACCTTGGCATTGGTGTGCGGGCTCTGGTATGTCCTTCATATAAGGATATACTGGGAATG
Source organism: Hyla sarda (assembly GCF_029499605.1). Classification (NCBI taxonomy): domain Eukaryota; kingdom Metazoa; phylum Chordata; class Amphibia; order Anura; family Hylidae; genus Hyla; species Hyla sarda. Next base: position 327,038,250 of record NC_079189.1, read on the forward strand.
TCTAAATTTTAACATCAGTGTTGAGGGATAGCCAATGTCACTGTATAGATCTACACTGTATAGATCGTTTTTGTGTGATTTTTCACCAACTTGTCAAATCTAAGTTTCAAAGCATTGAATGCTTTTTGCGTGGCAGAGATGACAGCACAATGAGTACTGAAGGTGTTTGCGGGACAATATAAAATGCACCAGAACCGTATAACACTACAGGCTAGATATGTGTAACTTAAACACACTTTTTGGGTGGCAGGGATGACAGCATAATGCGTACTGAAGGTGTTTTCAGAAATCTATTATATTCACTACTGTGTTGACAGGCCCTATAGGTATATAGGTGCTTCTTGAATACGCTTTGTGGGTGGGTAGCACAGATCAATTTACCTCACTGGAGATGGTTAAGACACACTATTCAATTCAGGTACATGCAGGTATGAGCCTTAAAAAGGCTGTTGATGTGTGGTAGCAAAAGATGAGCCCTTCAGAGGCTGTGATTAGGATGTCCCCTTAAATGCTGTTTTGGTGTATTGAAGCCCCTATAGGAAATCCTATATAAATCCTGTTCACACAAACATGTCTCTCTTTCTAATCTTTATCTCTCTCTTTCTAATCACTCACTGTCCCTATTTATCTTCTCTTTGTAATCTGTATCTCAGTCTTTATCTTTCTAACCACTAACTGTCTCCAATGTCTGGCTCTCTGCCTCTCTCTTTCTGCTCTCTGTAGAAGTTCCCAGCATGCTATGGGTGACATCTGCCTTTTATCTGTGTCCCTGGCTGTGTCCTATTGGCTTTTGTGCTTGATTGACACAGTAAGCAGTATATCACATGATAGACCTGGGTTATCATGTGACCTGCTGCTTTATCTGCGTCATCTTACCACCCCCTGCTCCCCCTGCTTCTTCCGTCCGCCCAAAAAAACATGCTTTCAGGGTTTTGGCGCTATTTACCGGCTCGCACGAGCCAAACCGCTAAAAGCTTCAGTGTTCGCCGAGCTGGAAAAATCCTAAGGTTCGGGTCACTCAGAAGGAAGAAGGCGTTGTCAGCTCATCAAATAAACAGTAGACTCCAGGAGCTGCTCGCATCCTACACGTGCAACGGTCCAAGCAAAGAAAGTTTGAGTACTCCAAGAAGTCCATAAAATCACTGGCTTTGTTAAAAGCAGAATTCTACAAATGTCACACAGGAGTAAGGTTTCCCCCTTTGTCGTGCTCTTAACAAAAGGATAACTTCCTGAAACGTGTCCAGCTCTTACTCTTGAGTGACATTTGTACAACCCTGCTTTTAATTTTTTTTTTTTTTTTTTTATAAAGCCAGAGATTTTATAGATTTCTTGGAGCACTCGAACTGCCTTTGCTTGCTCAAAAGAATTATTATGTTGTCCTATATATGCCTTTTAATACTTCTTTGTACATAAGAGAATTTTTTTTTTAATTCATTTTATGGGTCTGTGTGATAGTGGTGCATGTGTATACCATGCAACATCCTTTAAAATTTCAACAGGAACCTGGTTTATGATTCTGTTAAAGCTCTGTTCTCACTACTGTCATGTATTCTATCCTTAAAATGATATTGCAAGATTCTTTTTTTCAGCCATTGAGCCAATGTACAGGACCCACACCCGTAAGTGCTGTAGTGCAAGTTTTTATTTTACTGTTGCTTCTGGTTATTCCCAGCAGTCCATTCAGCTATGCTGCCATAGGTGGGTGGATAACATTACTTTAGTAAATCCCTTTTAACCGGTTATTCACCTATCCCCTGCAGCATAGCCACACCCCCTGGAGAGCATGTGACTTATTACATATTGGCCCTCATTTACTGTAGGTAATTCTACACTTTTTATTTGGTTTTGTGACCAAATTGTATTGCATGTTGTGTGCACCAGAGTTTGCGATCAAGAAATCCCAAAAACCTTACCATCCCTCTGTATTACTCAGAAAACCTGAAAAGGGCGTGGCCAATGGGAAAAGGGATGTGTCCCCAGAAAAAGGGACATGTCGTCGACAGTTTAGAAAAATCCCAACAAAATGTGGTGAAAACCCCACAGCTCAGAGCAAGTGTAAAAAAAGCAAAATGCAGGAAAAGGGGCAACTTGCCTGTCGAGAAAAAAAAAAGAAAAAAAAGAAAACTACAAAGTTAAATTAAAATTAAAAGACTTGCACTACAGCACTTCGGAGCATGCGTCGGCATAAAACAGGATAAATGGGCACATGGAGGTAATAGAAGCATATTACACGTTATTATAACTTAGCATCATGGGCTTAAATGCTGAAGACAAAATATCCTGGAATATCCCTTTAACAAGTATGACAGCAAATCCCAACTTCTAATGGGATCGGTCAGCTTTCTACTGAAGTATCACTGTTTTTGATGATAAGCATAGCACATAGCTTACTGAGCTATTTGTGTGAGCTAAAGCAATGGACTCTAGGTAGAAATAAATAAAGGCCCATATACTGTATACTAAAGAATATTACACTGTGCAAAATGTTCATTATTCAGAGTTGTACAAAATCACAACCACCATGCCATATTCTATAATAAAGGCAAGATGCTCATGTATGAGCAATTATGTGCATTCTCATATTGATCCTTTATGGATCTATTATGGATTAAAATTAAAATGTCTTGCTGTCAGATATCTTATGGTACTGTTTATACACTGCTCAAAAAAATAAAGGGAACACTTCAACAACATAATGTAACTCCATTAGGAAATCACACTGTCCACTCAGGAAGCAACACTGATCGACAATCAATTTCACATGCTGTTGTGCAAATGGAACAGACAACATCAATTAGCAAGACACCCCCAATAAAGGAGTGGTTCTGCAGATGGTGACCACAGACCTCTTCTCAGTTCCTTTGCTTCCTGGCTAATGTTTTGGTCACTTTTGAATGCCGGCAGTGCTTTCACTCTAGTGGTAGCATGAGATGGATCTACAACCCACACAAGTGACTCAGGTAGTGCAGCTCATCCAGGATGGCACATCAATGCGAGCTGTGGCAAGGTGGTTTGCTGTGTCTGTCAGCACATCAGGAAATGTGGAGGAGGCCGCAGGAGAAGCACTGCCAGAGCCCTGAAATATGACCTCCAGCAGGCCCCAAATGTGCATATGTCCACTCAAACGGTCAAAAACAAACTCCATTAGGGCCCAACATCCACAGGTGGAGGTTGTGCTTCCAGCCCAACACTGTGCAGGACGTTTGGCATTTGCCAGAGAAGATCAAGATTGGCAAATTTGCAAATGGCGCCCTGTGCTCTTCACAGATGAAAGCAGCTTCACACTGAGCACATGTGACAGACGTGACAGAGTCTGGAGACGCCATTGAGTACTGCTGCCTGCAACATCCTCGAGCATGACCAGTTTGACGAAGGGTTAGTAATGGTGTGGACTGGCATTTCTTTGGGGGGCCGCACAGCCCTCCATGTGCTTGCCAGAGGTAGCCTGACTGCCATTAGGTACCGAGATAAGATCCTCAGACGCCTTGTGAAACCATATGCTGGTGCGGTTGGCCCTGGGTTCCTCCTAATACAAGACAATGCTAGACCTCATGTGGCTGGAGTGTGTCAGCAGTTCCTGCAAGAGGAAGGCATTGGTGCTATGGACTGGCCCACCCGCTCCCCAGACCTGAATCCGATTGAGCACATCTGGGACAACATGTCTTGCTCCTTCCACCAATGCCACGTTGCACCACAGACTGTCCAGGAGCTAGGGATGCTTTAGTCCAGGTCTTGGAAGACATCCCTCACAAGACCATCCCCCACTTCATCAGGAGCATGCCCAGGCATATTAGGGAGGTCATACGGGCACGTGGAGGCCACACATACTACTGAGGCTCATTTTGGCTTGTTTTAAGGACATTACATCAAAGTTAGATCAGCCTGTAGTGTGGTTTTCCACTTTGATTTTGAGTGTGAGTCAATATCCAGACCTCCATGGGTTGATAAATTTAATTTCCATTGATAATTTTTGTGTGATTTTGTTGTCAGTACATTCAACTATGTAAAGACGAAAGTATTTCATACGATTAGTTCATTTATTCAGATCTATGATGTGTTATCTTAGTGTTCCCTTTATTTTTTTGAGCAGTATATGTGTCCTTTCTAAAATTTACTTTTCACACATCATGTCCATTAGCCTAACTAGACCATAGTTAGTAATAAATACAAGAATAATTTCCTCCCTATGGACAATCTTCTACAGCAATCCTATTGTTAAGTTTTATCACCTGAAGCTATTAATTCCATCAATGCAGGAGGCCCCATTCTTGCAAGGTCTACTTTGGCAATCATCAATGTTTTGTTCACATCGTTTGCCGGTATATCCGGGGGGACACAGACATTGAAAATCTCCTTTCAGATCCGTACATTCACCGTTGTTTACACAAGGCTTTGACAAACATTCATCGATTTCTATTTCACAATTTGTTCCTGAAAAAAAATCCAAAAGAATAAACAGATTATCACACAACTAACTTATTTTTTAAAATAAAGTGATGGGACATCTATGGGTCCAATGACTGTAATCACTTCAGCAGCAGTAAAACACAAGATGTTTTTATACTTTACTTGTTATGTGTACTTGTTAGGCCCCTTTCACACTGCCGATAGTGCATGGCAGTGTGACGGCCACTGGGAGAGCCGGGCAGAATAACAAAAGAAAAATTACTGCATGTACCATCTTTTTCTCCCGCTATTCATAGCAGCGCCCGGCAGCCCCCATTATAGTAAATGGGAGCAGCCAGGACCCCTTGTTTTCCATTGCTCCCTGTTATGAGAACGGCCGTTAAAGTCAGGGGAAAAAAAAAAAAGAGACTTTGACTTTGCCGTTATCGACGGGGAAAAACGGCAGTATGATAGTAGCCTTATACATCATTGTTTGGGAGAGATTCAACAGTCATCTCTACATTATTTTTGTGACTAGGGTGTATCAGAGTGGGTTTTCCATCCTTTGAACTTCAATACAGATCAGTCCACATTTATCTTTTATTTGGTTAAAGCATTAAAGGGGTACTCCACTGGAAAAAAAAAAAAAAAATAGTAAAATCAACTGGTGCCAGAAAGTTAAACAGATTTGTAAATTACTTCTATTTAAAAATTGTAATCCTTCTTAGTACTTATCAGCTGCTGTATGCTCCACAGGAAGTTCTTTTCTTTTTGCATTTCTTTTCTGTCTGACCACAGTGCTCTCTGCTGACACTCTGTTCGTGTCAGGAACTGTCCAGAGCAGGAAAGGTTTGCTATTGGGATTTTTTCCAATTCTGGACATTTTTCCCATCCTGACATGGACAGAGGTGTCAGCAGAGAGCACTGTAGTTAGACAGAAAATAAATTCAAAAAGAATATAACTTCCTCTGTAGTATACAGCAGCTGATAAGTACTGGAAAGATTAAGATTTTTATATAGAATTAATCTACAAATCTGTTTAACTTTCTTGCACCAGTTGATTTAAAAAAAATAGTTTTCCACCGGAGTACCCCTTTAATGTTATTTCATTTTTTTTTACATATCTTAGTGCTGAGAACACCATAACCCCCACCACCCCCCTTATAGCTAGTAGAAGTGCACGGCTGTGTACTTGATCCCCCTGCTTGCCGCTCAATCCAACTCATTAAAGTAGATGGGCATAGTCTGTAAATCTATGGCATAATTAGTCATATTGAGTGGTGAAGCGGTGAACTGTGTGCTGAAAAGTTCATTGTGGCATTTAAAATAAAAGTAAAACAGTCTCGGCAGCTCAGCGAGAGGACGGTGAGAGGGCTCTTACCTGCTTCCAAGCAATTCAATCGATGATTTGATGCTCCAGCCATGGCAGGCTGGAGCAGATGAACACTGCGAACACTGATCAATTCTATGCTATGGCATAGCATTGAACAGTGTATGCAATCTATTGTTTGCATGTTATAGGAATGGGGACTATGAAATTGTGTAAAAAAGAAAGTTAATAAAAGGGAATTTGCCCGTTCCCTAATACAATTTTAAATCACCCCCCTTTTCCCATAAAAAAATATGTAAACAAAAAATAAACATAAACATATGTGGTATTGCTGCGTGCATAAATGTCAGAACTATAAAAATGTAATGTTACTTTAACCACATGGTCAATAGCGTATACGTAAAACAAATACCAAAGTCCAGAATTGCGTATTTTTGGTCACCTTGTATACCATTAAAAAATTTATAAAAAGTGATCAAAAAGTCACATCAAAACAAAAATGATACCGATAAAAACTACAGATCACGGAGCCAAACATTTGCCCTGACACATCTCCATATACAGAACAATAAAAAAGTTATATCGGTCAGAAGAGGACATTTTTAAACATGCTAATTTTCATACAAAAAGTTATAATTTTTTTAACCGCTTAACGCATATGAACGTTTATAAACATCCATAAGTGTCTCCTGAGGTATGGCGCGCGCTCAGCAGGTGAGCTCGCATCATACCTGGTGGGTCCCAGTTGGTAACAGCTTCTCAGCAGCTCAGTCTGGCTGATCGGGACCATCGCGGTAAAATCGCGAGGTCCCGATCATCTAGGACGCAGCAGAAGGGTGCCTTACCTGCCTCCTGCGCATCTGATCGACGATTGATTTCTCCAAGCCTGAAATCCAGGCTTGAGCAATCAACCGCTGATAACACTAATCCCTGCCATTGAATGCAATGGCAGTAATCAGTGTATTCAATCAATGTACTGCATGTAATAGTCCCCTATGGGGGCTATAACATTGCAAAAAAGAGTAAAAAAGTTAATAAAGATCATTTTACCCCTTCTCTAATAAAAGTTTGAATCACCCCCCCTTCTCCCAATAAAAAAAACTGTGTAAATAAAAATAAAAATATGTGGTTTTGCCGCGTGCATAAATAAAATTAATTTGTTAATTAAACCGCACGGTCAATGGCGTACGTGCAAAAACAATTCCAAAATCTAAAATAATGTATTTTTGGTAACTTTTTATACCATAAAAAATGAATAAATAGCGATCAAAAAGTCAGATCAAAACAAAAATGGTACCGATAAAAACTTCAGATCATGGCACAAAAAAATTAGCCCTCATACTACCCCATACATGGAGAAATAAAAAAGTTATAGGGGTCAGAAAAGGACAATTTTAAACGTATACATTTTCCTGCATGTAGTTATGATTTTTTTCAGAAGTAATACAAAATCAAACCTATATAAGTAGGATATCATTTTAACCGTATGGACCTAAAAAATTAAGATAATATGTCATTTTTACCGAAAAATTTACTGCGTAGAAACGGAAGCCCCCAAAAGTTACAAAATGGCGTTTTTTTCCCATTTTGTCGCACAATGATTTTTTTTTTTTCGTTTCACCATAGATTTTGGGGTAAAATGGCTGATGTCATTACAAAGTAGAATTGGTGGCACAAAAAATAAGCCATGATATGGATTTTTAGGTGCAAAATTGTGTTATTATTTTTAGAAGGTGATGAGGAAAAAAATGAAAATGCAAAAATTGAAAAACCATCCGTCCTTAAGGGGTTAAAAGTAGCAAAACAAAGCCTATATAAGTTGGGTAACATTTTAATCATACAGACCTACCGAATAAACATATTATGTCATTTTTACCAAAAAGTACACTGTGTGGAATTGAAAGCCCACAAAACTTACAAAATTGAACTTTGGTAGCGCATAAAAAAAGCCCTCATATAGGTCTTTTGGTGGATCACTGAAAGCGTTATGATTTTTAGAAGGGGAAGAGGAAAAAAACGAAAGTGCAAAAATGAAAAATGGCCCAGTCCTCAAGGGGTTAAAAACAGTTAAGAAGTGCAGAGATACACTCCTAGGTGACCTAACAGCGTTATACAAGGCTTTTAGGGCTCCTAGACAGTTTCTTACACGTTTATGAGCTATTGGTGATGTACAGGTTCGGACAGTTTGGTCAGGAAAATAACTTTTTGTCAAAGTTTGGTTAAGTAGCAGAACTGACCTGTTGAAAAGTTTGCTTATCTATAGTGCTTACCATTTATAACAGTGGAACCCAACCTGCAATGATCAGGATCAGAGATAACTCAGTTTTGACATCTTTAATGCCATATTTTTTTAAAGTAATAAAACATGTGCCTATTGTCAAATTATTTCCTATCTGTTCTAGGAGTACCCTCATTTATGTCCAGACCAGTTTCATTATTTTGTTTACAAATTGATTCTGTTGAACCAATTTTCATCAGTTAATTGTTATAAGTTTGTTTTATTTATTATATTTGTCAGTTTTAAGTTATATCAGGGAGCATTGTGGGGTTTTCTGAAAGGGTATCAACAATTTTGCCCTCGTCTGTTTATAAATTTGGCATCAACATAATTGTACTGAACCATGCAAAATTGGAGAATTTGCATTTTTTTCCCCTTCCACCCCAATGTTAAAAATGTTTTTCAGCACATTAAAAAGGTACATTGCTGCAGCACAGTTACAAAACTGAAGGCAAAAAGATAAAAACCCAAAGCCTACAGGCCAGAGTGCTCACCTCACGAGGCTGAAATTTAAAGTTTGTGTTTTAATCAAAAACGTGTTGCCTCAATTTCACATTTTCAATATATTATTTATATTGTTCTATAAATTATATCATTAAAAAGTAAACCTCGTGCCATAAAAAAAGCAAGCATTTAACCCCTTAAGGACTCTTTTTCACCTTAAGGACTGAGCCCTTTTTTGCAATTCTGACCACTGTCATTTTATGTATTAATAAATTTGGGATTCTTTTACCGTTTATTCTGATTCCGAGACTGTTTTTTCGTGACATATTCTACTTTAACAAAGTAGAATATGTTACTTACATCCTTTCTTGGTGAAAAATCCCCAAATTTCATGAAAATGTAAAAAAAAAAATAATTTTTCTAACTTTGAAACTATCTGCTTGTAAGGAAAATTAATATTCCAAAAAAAAAAAAGTATATTAATTCACAAATACAATATGTCTACTTTATATTGACATCATAAAGTTGACATGTTTTTACATTTTGAACACATTAGAGGGCTTCAAAGTATAGCAGCAATTTTCAAGATTTTCAATCTTAATTTATTAGGGACCAGTTAAGTTTGAAGTGGATTTGAGGGGCTTTTCTGTGAGAAATATCCCATAAATGACCCCATTATAGAAACTAAACCCCTCAAAGTATTCAAAATGATATTCAGAAACTTTGTTAACCCTTTAGGTGTTTCACAAGAATAGCAGCAAAGTGGAGGAGAAATATCAAAAACTGCAGTTTTTACAAACATGTTCTTGTAGCCCCATTTTTTTTTTCATTTTTAAAAGTGGTATAGGGAGAACCCCCCCCCCCCAATATTTGTAGCTCAATTTCTCTTGAGTATGGAAATACCTCATATGTTGACATAAAGTGCTCTGCGGGCTCACAACATGGCTCAAGAGGGAAAGAGAAACTGTGGGATTTTTAAAACAAATTTTGCTGTCATGGTTTATGGGGGCCATGTTGCATTTAGGAACCCCCATGGTGCCAGAACAGCAAAATAACCCCCACACTGCACACTGTTTTGGAAACTACACCCCTCAAGGAATGTAAAAAGGGTTATTGTGAGCCTTAAAACCTCACAGGTGTTTGACGACCTTGCGTTGAAGGTGGACGAGAAAATGGAAAAAATAGATTTTTAACATTAAAATGATGTTGTTACCCTAAATTTTTCTTTTTCACAAGGGGTAATAGGAGAAAATGGACCCCGAAATGTGAAGCCCAATATCTCTTGATTAAGAAAACACCACAAATGTGAATGTTAATTGCTCTGCTGGCACACTACAATGCTTAGAAGTGAAGGAGCAAAATTTGGCTCTTTGAAAGAGAATTTTACAGAAATAGTTTTTGGGGAGCATGTTGCATTTAGAAAGTCCCCTGGGTGCCAGAACAGCAAAGAAACAAAAAAAAAAAAAAAATAAAAAACACATGGCATACTATTTTGGAAAGGAATGTAACAAGGGGTATAGTGAGCCTTAACACCTCACAGGTGTTTGACAACATTCCATTGAATTTGGACGTGAAAATGGAGAATTTGATTTTTTAACACTAAAATGATGGTGCTACATCAAACTTTTCTTTTTCATAAGGGGTAATAGGAGAAAATGGACCCCAAAATTTGAAGCACAATTTCTTCCGATTAAGAAAACGCCCCATATGTGGACGTTAAGCGCTCTGCTAGCGCACTACAATGCTCAGAAGAGAAGGAGCAAAATCTGGCTTTTTGAAAGAGAATTTTGCTGAAATGGTTTTTGGGGGGCATGTTGTATTACCAAAGTCTGCAGGGTGCCAGAACAGCAAAAAAAAAAAAAAACACATGGCATACTATTTTGGAAACTACACCCCTCAAGGAACGTAACAAGGGGTATAGTGAGCCTTAAAACCTCACAGGTGTGTGACGAGTTTGCATTGAATATGGACTCGAAGAATTTTTAACACTAAAATGATGGTGTTACCCAAATTTTTCTTTTTCACAAGGGGTAATAGGAGAAAATGGACCCTAAAATTTGAAGCCCAATTTCTTTCAATTAAGAAAACGCCCCATATGTGGACGTTGCGTGCTCTGCTGGTGCACTACAGGTCTCAGAACAGAAGGAGCGCCATTGGACTTTTGGAGAGAGAATTTTGCTGAAATTGAAGTCGGGGCCATGCGCATTTTGAAACCTCCCATGATGCCAGAACAGCAGAACCTCCCCATATGTGACACCATTTTGGAAACTATACCCCCCTCCAGGAACATAACAAAGGTTACAGTGAGTACTTACACCTCACAGGTTTTTTGAACATTGGGCTGTAAAAGTGAAAAATTTTATTTTTAATACTAAATTGCTGGTATTAAGCAAAAATTTTTAGTTTCACAAGTAGTAAGAGAAAAAAAAACTCCACAAAATTTGTAGCCCAATTTCTCCAGAATAAGGATATACCCTATATATGGCAGTAAAGCAGTATGCGGGTACAAAACAGGGCTTAGGAGTGAGACAGCACCGATGAGATTTGAAGCCTAAAGTGGTGCTTGGTTGAGGTTCTGACATAAAATCTAAAAAAATAACAAAAACACGTGACCACAATTCTGAAACTACACCCCTCAAGGAAGGTAACAAGGGGTACAGTGAGTTCTTACACCTCACTGTTTTTTTTGAACAGTTGTCCGTAAATTTAAATATTGGATTTTTATACACTAAAATGCGGGTAATGGGAGAAATTGGGTTAAACATTTTGAAGGGCTTTTTCCCCTGACTATGGAAATGCATCCACATATCGGGTAACATGCTGGGCGGGCACACAACAAGGCTCAGAAGTCAAAGAGGTCTGTTTGTATTTGTGACCTATGGCATATCAGTAGCTGACAGTTACATACATTCAGAGGAAAATTCAAAAAAAGAAACACCCACATGGGACACCATTACAGAAAGTACCCACCCTGAGGAATAGGTATAGGGGTAAAGAAGACATTTTGAATGCATGGGTGTTTAATACATTTATTTTCCAGGAATGGATGAAGGGTAACTTTTGAAAATTGCACTGTGTTTTTGCTTCATCTGGGGCAAAATGGACAGAGTTAAAGAAAGGGTGGGAAGGGAGTCCCCGATATCCCCACTCTGCTGCGGGATTCTTTTGCATGTGTCAGCATGCAGAGGACTAGTGTTGAGCACGAATATACATAATGCAAATTTTGATCGCGAATATCGGCACTTTGCGATTTCGCTAATATTTAGAATATAGTTCTATATATTCGTAATGACGAATATTCATTTTTTTTGTTTTTCTCACACGTTTTTATGCAAATTTAATGCAAATTTTTAATGCAAATTTTAGCTTTTTTGTTTTCACATGCTAATTTTTATGCTAATTTTTTATGCGCATATTTCATGCACATTTTCGCATGGAAAAAAAGTGAACGGACATAGCGAATATGTGCACAATTTTTTTTCATCCGTTTCCCTAATTTTAATTCCCTAGAATTATACTCCAATGTATCTGTCCAAAGTACATTGTCGTCCAAAAAAAAAAAAAAAAAACCTCTTTCCCAATACCCCTGATAATATCTTTCTTTTCCCCAAAAAATATGGGTAATGGGACACAGAGTCAACAGCATTGGGGGTTTGCAGTTGCCTAAAATGGGCAGCGATCTCTCCCCACCTGAAGCAGTTTTTAATGCTGAGGCCCAGATGATCGGGGCAAGTGTGACACTGAGTGGTGGTGTCCTTCCGAATCCCCCTCCTGTGACACATTTTTTCTGTGATCGTCCCTTTCTTCCAGTGTGGGGGACCTCACCTGGAAAGTGTTGGCCGGGGACGATCCAGGGAACCATAGTTCTAGAGGTACTCTGACCCGCTCTTTGGCGGTCAACAAAGATGAGGGCCTTTAGAACTTCCTCTTGAAACTGCAGGAATGTCCCTGTGTTGCCAGTGTACTTGGACAGTACAAAAGAGTTATACTTGGCAACCTGTACCAAGCAGACCCTAACTTTTGTACCATGTCCGTGTTTACTGCATGGCATCATATGGCTTGAGGACTTGATCAGAAAGATCAACTCCCCACATATACTGATTGTAGTCCAGAATACAATCAGGCTTGAGGACCGGTCCCGCGGTACCTCACACAGGGACAGGGTTGCTGCCTTTCCCATGAATTGTGGTGAGCATAAGGACTCATGTCTCTCTTGTCCTTATACCTGACCAGCAACAGGTTTTCATGGGAAGAGGCACGGGACTCACCCCGGGGGATAGGAGTGTGTAGAGGATGGAGCGGAAGTCCTCTTTGATTCTTTTGGACTGTCCCACAAGCGACCGTGGATCTGGCGGCGAGGGATGTGAAGAGAGGGATACTAGTATAAAATGTATCCACGTAAAGGTGGTTACTCTCGCTTGCTTGGGATGTTTTGCCAGAAGCGGAGTCTCCCCAGATGTAAAATGGTGCTGATCAGAGTGGAGCAACATACTCCTGCTCTCCTCCCCCCTCCTCATACACTGTGATTGGTGCGGTCTGCCCAATTACAGCTGTACTGGGGGGTGGCAACACTGCCACCCCCCAGTACAGTACAGATGATGATTGGTGGTGTATATTACACCACCGATCATCATCCTTATCTGGGTCTTTGGGTTATACCGTATTTATTGCCGATCTGCGATCCTCAGGATCCATCTTGGCACTGTGCCGGGATGCCTGCTGAATGATTTTAGCAGGCATCCAGCTTCGATTCCCGCCCAGTGAACGGCAGGGAATGGAATCCTAGCACATCGCTGGTCTGAATTGATGTGGGGGGACCTCAGGACCCACCTGGGCGATATGCCGGGATGCCTGCTGAATGATCTCAGCATGCATCCTGGTCCGGTCCCTGCCAGGCCAGCAGCGGGGACCAGAGAAAAGCAGGGCGTACCTGTATGCCCTCAGTCCTTAAGGATTTGGGAATGGGGGCGTATGGGTACACCCTGCATCCTTAAGGGGTTAAAGGTCTTTGTAAATGAAAAACATATTAAGAAGGGGTTTAGCCGCACCCATGACATGGGCACTTTAAACTATCATTTATTCTGACAATGACAAATGCAGTACATACCTGAGCCCGTACACCAACACCAAGATTTCTCATGTGGCACGGGACCTAACACTAAACCTACCTGTGCCGTATGGGCAATACCAGGGGCCAGTGGACAATTACAGCAGCATCAGGTCCGACTCACAGCCTGCTCCCAGTTACCTCCAGTGTGACTGGGCACATATACAATGAGAGGAGGGAGGCAGGCTTATAGCCCCACCCAAGTTGACTAATGTGTTGCCGGCCTCACAGGTGAACCTTAATGCTGCCTAGAAAGTGATCAAGGTTCATTAAAGGGAACCAATCATCAGATTTTACCCTATATAACGCTTGGCAAAGCGTTATATAGGGTAAAATCTTTATTTTCACCATTCCCGGGGGACGCTCCTGCCCCCAGGGATGGTGAAGATATGAAGCTATAAACTAGTCACCGCCGCGGCCGTAAGTAGTCACCTGGGCGGGGAGCTCTTCTCCCCTACTCCCGTTCTTCGGCCGGGAGCGATGCCCCCTCCGCTTGATTGACGGGCCGCGTCATCGCTCTGCTCAGTCTGTTCAGTGAGCGGAACGATGACGCGGCCCATCAATCAAGCGGAGGGGGCATTGCTCCCGGCAGAAGAACGGGAGTAGGTGAGAAGAGCTCCCCACCCAGGTGACTACTTACGGCGGCGGCGGTGACTAGTTTATAACTTCATATCTTCACCATTCCTGGGGGCAGGAGCGTCCCCCGGGAATGGTGAAAATAAAGATTTTACCCTATATAACGCTTTGCCAAGCATTATATAGGGTAAAATCTGATGATTGTTTCCCTTTAAATGTGGAGTTTATACATCTCGAAATATAGGATTTAAACAACAACAAGAAGAAAAGACATGGTCTCAAAAAGCAGGAGGTGCTCAACCCCAAATGCAGTTGTGCATTTATGCTGGGGGAGCAGATCCTGTGCTTGTGGTCCATTGCTAAGGGCCACCCCCAGCATAAAATGCATATGGACATACTGGCTAATGTCTCAATTTTAACATCAGTTTGAGCGTTAGCCATATGTCACTGTTTACATCTACCACAGCAGTGCACCTAAATTTATGTATTACTCTATATGTTACATGTCCACACCTTTCATCTAGTGTAGGATGTCATTGTGGTACTTGTGGTCTGCTGCAGGCATCCCCAGTGTATGCATTTTATGCTGGGGATCGCCCTTAGCAATGAACCACAAGTGCAGGATCTGCTCTCCCAGCATAAATGCACAACTGTGTGGTGAGCCCTGGGGTGTGAAGGTGAGGTGTATGGGACAGATGTTGTAGCCCAGGGGCAGATGGTGTTAACCCCTAAATGTTTGTGATGCCAGGGCGGGGTTTTCCCAATAACCACATGAACGGTGATACGGCTAGTCCTAGTTAGGCAGGGAAAATAAGAGTCCAAGGTCAGGTCAGGGTTAAGGGTAGCTTTACTGAAGTAGACAGATGGTAACAGTCTTTACAGTTAGGCCAGGACCCCAGAGAGGTGGGCAGTAACACGGAAGGGACCTTGCAGCTTGCTGGGACTTGCAGTGACTTGACAGACTTTAGGACAGCCACGTTGACTATAATAGACTTGACTTGACTGAGGGTAGTGACAGCAGACATAGATGACTTGACAATCGGTCAATCGGGTCTCCAGTGACCCGGAATTACTGGCTGATCGGGGCCGTCAGAGACGGTCCTGAACAGCCATAGCCTGCAGGGGTGAGGTGGCACTGGTGCCACCTCACGATCGCTCTGATTCGTCGTCCGGTTTACCGGCCGACCAATCAGGGCGCCTGCTGTGGGTGTCACTCCCGCAACCCGCTCCGCCCTTTTCCAGAGGACGTGAGCGGGACGTGGACCCCGAGAGCTGGGGACCCCGATCCCCGGCGTCAATGTTGGGATCGGGGCCCCAGGAGCAGCGGGACTGACCTGTGTCCCGGAGCAGCAGGAGGAGGTGAGTGACAGCCTCCTGCTGTTGCTTAGCAACAGCTCCCAGCATGCAAAAAGGGCATGCTGGGAGCTGTAGTTATGCAACAGCAGGAGGCAGACAACCACAACTCCCAGCATTCCCTTATGGGCATGCTGGGACTTATAGTTTTGCAACAGCTGGAGGCACATTTTTTCTATGGAAAAGTGTACCTTCAGCTGTTGTATAACTACAACCCCAGCTTGCACAAACAGCTAAAGTGCATGCTGGGAGTTGTAGTGGTGCATCTGCTGGTTGCATAACTACAACTCCCAGCATGCCCGTTGGCTGTCGGTGACTGCTGAGAGTTGTAGTTTTGCAACAGCTGGAGGCACAATGATTGTGAAACTCAGAGTTTTTTTTTACCTAACTCAGTGTTTTTACGACCGGTGTGCCTCCAGCTGTTGCAAACTACAACTCTCAGCAGTCACCGTACACCACGCACCGTACATGCTGGGAGTTGTCGTTTTGAAACAGCTGGAGGCACACTGGTTGTGAAACACTGAGTTAGGTCACAAACTCAGTGATACATAACCAGTGTACCCTCAGCTGTTTCAAAACTAAAACTCTCAGCATGTACAGTCTGTCAGCGCATGCTGGGAGTTATAGTTTTGCAACAGCTGGATGTCCCCCCCAATTTGAACGTACAGGGTATACTCACATGGGCGGAGGTTTACAGTAAGTATCCAGCTGCAAGTTTGAGCTGCGGCAAATTTTCTGCCGCAGCTCAAACTGCCAGCGAGAAACTACTGTGAACCCCCGCCCGTGTGACTGTACCCTAAAAACACTACACTACACTAACAAAAAATAAAATAAAATGTAAAAAACACTACATATACACATACCCCTTCACAGCCCCCCTCCCCTCCCCAATAAAAATGAAAAACGTCTGGTACGCCACTGTTTCCAAAACGGAGCCTCCAGCTGTTGCAAAACAACAACTCCCAGTATTGTCGGACAGCCGTTGACTGTCCAGGCATGCTGGGAGTTTTGCAACAGCTTGAGGCACCCTGTTTGGGAATCACTGGCGTAGAATTCCCCTATGTCCACCCCTGTGCAAGTCCCTAATTTAGGCCTCAAATGCGCATGGCGCTCTCAGTTTGGAGCCCTGTCGTATTTCAAGGCAACAGTTTAGGGTCACATATGGGGTATCGCCGTACTCGGGAGAAATTGTGTTACAAATTTTGGGGGCTATTTTCTGCTTTTACCCTTTTTAAAAATGTAAAATTTTTGGGATAACAAGCATTTTAGGTAAAAAAATTTTTTTTTTTACATATGCAAAAGTTGTGAAACACCTGAGGTGTCTAGTTTACAAAATGGTATGCCATGTGTTTTTTTTTTTATGTCCTGGCACCATAGGGGCTTCCTAAATGCGGCATGCTCCCAGAGCAAAATTTGCTTCCAAAAAGCCAAATGTGACTACTCCTCTTCTGAGACCTGTAGTGCGCCAGCAGAGCACTTTTCACCCCCATATGGGGTGTTTTCTGAATCGGGAGAAATCTTTACATTTGCAAAAGTCATGAAACACCTGTGGGGTATTAAGGCTCACTTTATCCCATGTTACATTCCCCGAGGGGTCTAGTTTCCAAAATGGTTTGCCATGTGTTTTTTTTTTTAGCTGTTCTGGCACCATAGGGGCTTCCTAAATGCAACATGCCCCCCAAAAACCATTTCAGAAAAATGTACTCTCCAAAATCCCCTTGTCGCTCCTTCATTTCTGAGCCCTCTACTGCGCCCGCCGAACACTTTCCATAGACATATGAGGTATGTCCTTACTCGAGAGAAATTGGGCTACAAATACAAGTAAAAATTTCTCCTTTTACCACTTGCAAAAATTCAAAAATTGGGTCTACAAGAACATGCGAGTGTAAAAAATTAAGATTTTGAATTTTCTCCTTCACTTTCCTGCTATTCCTGTGAAACACCTAAAGGGTTAAAACACTTATTGAATGTCATTATGAATACTTTGGGGGTGTAGTTTTTATAATGGGGTCATTTATGGGGTATTTCTAATATGAAGACCCTTCAAATCCACTTCAAACCTGAACTGGTCCCTGAAAAATATTGAGTTTGAAAATTTTGTGAAAAATTGCTGCTGAACTTTGAAGCCCTCTGGTGTCTTCCAAAAGTAAAAACTTGTCAATTTTATGATGCAAACATAAAGTAGACATATTGTATATGTGAATCAAAAAATAATTATTCGTAATATACATTTTCCTTACAAGCAGAGAGCTTCAAAGTTAGAAAAATGCAAAATTTTCAAATTTTTCTTCAAATTTACGGATTTTTCACCAAGAAAGGATGCAAGTTACCACAAAAATGTACTACTATGTTAAAGTAGAATATGTAATGGAAAACAATCTCGGAATCAGAATGATGAGTAAAAGCATTCCAGAGTTATTAATGTTTAAAGTGACAGTGGTCAGATGTGCAAAAAACGCTCTGGTCCTCAAGGCCAAAATGGGCTTGGTCCTGAAGGGGTTAAATCCTATATTTGAAGATGTATAACCTCCATATTTAATGAACCTTGATCACTTTCTTGGCAGCATTTAGGTTCACCTGTAAGGCCGGCAACACATTAGCCAACTTGGGTGGACCTTATAGCCTGCCTCCCTCTTCCCATTGTATGTGTGCCCAGCCACACCGGAGGTAACTGGGAGCAGGCTGTGAGTCGGACCTAATAATGCTGTAATTGCCCACTGGCCCCTGATATTGCCCATATGGCAAAGGATGGTTTAGTGTTAGGTCCCTTGAGAAACCTTGGCGTTGGTGTGTAGGCTCTGGTATGTCCTTCATATAAGGATATATACTGGCGAATGTCTCAATTTTAACATCAGTTTTAACATCAGTTGTCACTGCATCTACCACAGTAGTGCATCTAAATTTATAAATGACAAATGCAGTCCAAGAGAGGAATTCCAAGGCCTTTCATGCCTTTATGGAATTGCTGCACTAAGAAAAATAAATAATAGAAAAATAGAAATAAAGAAAAAAATGCTGATAATATTATAGTTATAAAAGCATTACAGGAAATAAAGAGAAAGGAGAGGAGACAATGGCTTGCCTCTATAGTACACAAGGCAAAATAAAAGAACAATAATACACATTTATGCTACAGCTTTACATTCTGACCTGTTTCACATATTTGCTGATTTATGTGTACGTCTTGTATAAAACATAACTTTATTTTGACCTGTGGTCTGACTGTAGAAAACCAAGGCATAAAGGGCTGTGTTTATTTGTGCTGATCATAACAGCACATAAAGACTACTTAATTCAATCCAAGGTCACTTGAAGCATGCAATATTATCTAATAAGCAGGATTCTAGCAGGGAATGCCATGGGATCATAATAACTATCTTCTCTAATATTGAGGTGGATTAATGCTGAGAGCAGACAATAGACATCTGCAGTGAGCCATGGTGCTGAGAAAATTGGCATTTACTGTTCTCTGCAGGTGCCTAAGACAGAACGCTGAGGCCGGCTAGATCTGCAGGATGTTATTCTTTTTTCTTTATTCCATGAAAAATCATAAAGATTAACTCGTTTATGATTGTTTATGAAAGTCGAATATGTTGTGCATAGACAGCAGTGCCGATGTGAGGCCAATGCTCTAGGAAGGAAAATGCCCAGGCATAAAAGAAATCTGATATTAGCCAAGGTGACCTGCTTAATATCCTCATCAGCTGGATGTCTTCAGTTTTACACATATTATATGCAGAATATCCCATCGTCATTGCGGGAGGCAATAATAGGTCTTTATGATATTAAAGGAGTTGTCTGGTGAAAAAAAAGTATCCCCTGTTCAAGAATAGGGGATAAGTTATACATATCAGCGATCTTCTGCACGCGGTCTCGACAGGCGACTAAAAGGGGGCACATCGACCCTGCATGGAGGGCTGGCCGACACGCCCCTTCATGTACACCAAAGAGATACATGGAGGGGGTGTGCCAGCTTCCGGTAAACTGCCGGGGTCCCATGCAGAAGATTGTGGGGGGGTCCCAGGGCTCGGACCCCCCACGATCTATAAACTTATCCCCTATCCTTGGATAGGGGATAAGTTATTTTTCACTAGACTACTCTTTTAAGTATGAGAAGCAAAAACACACCCTTTCTTTACATTAGAGTGATCGGAAAAACAGAGCTGAAAGGACTGTAATGGATGCAAAGAAGGGGTTAAACAAAGACTCCCATATTACCGTTCACATTTACAAGTAGTACGCACAGGGAAGTCAAGTGTAATATGGCTACACTTTATGTCAATCAATGTGGATCAATATACTGTAGTACTGTACCACTAAGGATGCACTTCAGCAGCCGCAACTAATAAGAAAATGAACTATAAAATGAGAGAATAATCTTTTTCTAAAGTGTACTTGACCAAGCATAGAGCATCCTCTTATCAGTCTATAGCTTTGATATAACTTGTGAGACAAAGGTTCAATTATTTTTTCTTCTTTTTATTTATTTATTTTTTTTTTTTAAGGTTCTGCTCACATCTTGTTTTTTTTCCTGTGTTAGAGATATTCATTTAGAACTCCACCTCCAAAGGAAGGCTGTAACATATGCTGTTGTATAGGCATACAGTGGCTTATGTCATCCACTGTGTGGATTTTGACAATAAGGCTATATACTTTTTTATTTTACAACAAAATGTATGCCAGATCATTTTTTTCTGTAAATACATAAAAAAAATTGCCATTTGGATCAAACACCACATATACACTGTACACAATTATTAGGCAAGTGAGTATTTTGACCATGTCATAATTTTTATGCATATTTTCCCAACTCCAAGCTATATAACCTGGAATACTTAAGGCTTAGTCATATAACATAGAGGGGGAAGATAGTGTAGCTAGAGAGATGGGCTTATTAATCTACTTGGGGGTTGAGCGGAGGGAGGGGTTAGAATGGTTAATAAGGATAGACTTCATAGGGAAAAAAACATACACCATTGAATTGCATGTTGACTAATGCCAGAACTCTGTCCAATAAAACTGATGAACTGGAGTTGATAATGTCTGAGGAAAATTATGACATAGTGAGTATAACAGAGACTTGGTTGGACAATAGCTATGACTGGGCGGTCAACATAATGGGGGACTTTAACTATCCTTATATAAACTGGGAGACTGAGACCTGTGAATCTCATAAAGGAAACAGGTTTATGACTATAGCTAAAGACAATTATCTGTCCCAAATGGTACAGAGCCCGACCAGAATATTATTCAACAGACCTGACAAGTAGAAGGACAACTGGGAAATAGTGATCATAATATGATACATTATAACTTGTTCTGCAAAAAGGGAATCTCTCAAGGATCCACAAAAACAAGTTTGATCATCTCAGAGATGCCCTTAACAATATAAATTTGGAGAATGTCCTAAAAATAAACAAGAATACTGACACTAAATGGGAGACTTTTAAGAATATTTTAAATTCTCACTGTAAGGAATAGAAGAAAACCAATGTGGATGAATAAAAATGTTAAGGAAGCAATAAATGACAAAAATAAAGCATTTAAACTACTAAAAGAGGTCAGCAGTGAAGAAGCATTAAAAAGCTATAGAGAAAAATCTAAAATATGTAAAAAAAAAAACAGATAAAAGCCGCAAAAGTAGAGACAGCAAGACTCAACATCAAGTAAAACTAACCCCAACATGTTCTTTAACTATATAAATAGCAAAAATGAAAGTGTCGGCCTGTTGGCCCTTTAAAAAAAAAAACAATAAAGAAGAAATTATAAACGGGAATCAGGAAAAAGCTAATATATTAAACAAATTCTTCTTCACTGTATTCACCGAGGAAAATGAAATGCCAGGTGCAATACAGCGAGATAAGGTAAACTCCCCAGTACAGTAACCTGTCTAACCCAGGAAGAAGTACAGTGCCACCTACAAAAAATCTAAATAGACAAATCACCAGGTCCAGATGGCATTCACCACGTGTTCTAAAGGAATTAAGTAATGTAATAGACAGACCTCTATTTTAATATTCAAGGACTCTATAGTGACAGGGACTTCCACAGGACTGGCGCATGGCAGATGTGGTCTCAATATTTAAAAAGGGGTCAAAAGGTGACCTCAGGAATTATATGCCTGTTAGTTTAACCTCCGTTGTATGTAAATTGTTTAAGGGTTTTATAAGGGATGCTATTTTGGAGTATCTTGATAAAAATAAATGTATGACTCCATATCAGCATGGCTTTATGAGGGATCGGTCCTGTCAAACTAACCTGATTAGCTTTTATGAGGAGGTGAGTTCCAGACTGGACCAGGGGCAATCACTGGATGTCATATATCTGGATTTTTCCAAAGCATTTCATACGGTGCCACATAAAAGGTTGGTGCATAAAATGAGAAGGATTGAGCAGGGGAAAATGTGTGCATGTGGGTAGGTAACTGTCTCAGTGATAGGAAACATAAGGTGTTTATTAATGGTACTTTTTTCTGGTTGGGTGACTTTTACTAGTGGGGTACCACAGGAGTCCCTCTTGGGTCCTGTCCTATTTAATATATTCAATAATGGCCTTGTAGAGGGGTTGAATAGTAAAGTAGCAATCTTTTCAGAAGATACTAAACTCTGTAAAGCGGTAAACACAATAGAGGACAGTGAACTGTTGCAAATGGATCTGGATAGCTTGGGGGTTTGGGCTGGGAAGTGGCAGACGAGGTTCAACACTGATAAATGTAAGGCAATGCACATGGGGAGGAGAAATTCGGGCTGGGATTATGTATTAAATGGGAGAACACTTGGAACAAGTGATGTGGAAAAGGACTTGGGAGTCTTAGTTAACAGTAAATTTAGCTGTAGTGACCAGTGTTGGGCAGCTGCTGCCAAGGCAAGTAAAGTCATGGGTTGCATCAATAGGGGCATAGATGCCCACGACAAGGAAATAATTCTACCACTGTACAAATCACTAGTCAGACCACACATAGAATACTGTGTACAGTACTGGGCACCAGTGTTCAAGATAGATATAGTGGAGCTGGAGAGGGTTCAAAGACGGGCAACCAGGGTAATACAGGGAATGGGAGGACTACAGTACCCAGAAAGATTATAAGAATTGGGGTTATTTAGTTTAGAAAAAAGAAGGCTATGGGGAGACCTAATAACTATGTATAAATATAACAGGGGGCAGTAAAGAGATCTCTCCCATGATCTATTTATACCCAGGACTGCATCTAACAAGGGGGCATCCTCTACATTTGGAGGAAATAAGGTTTCTACACCAGCACAGACAGTGGTTCTTTACTGTAAGAGCAGTGAGACTGTGGAATTATATGCCTGAGGAGGTGGTCATGGTGAACTCAGTAAAAGAGTTCAAAAGGGGCCTGGAGGCATTTTTGGAGAATAATAACATTACAGGTTATGGATACTAGATTTATAGGGACAGAAGGTTGATCCAGGGATTTATTCTGACTGCCATATTTGGAGTCGGGAAGGAATTTTTACCTCTAGTATGAGGGATTCTTGCCTTCCTCTGGATCAACTCAGTAGAAACTCAGGCTGAAATTGATGGACTCTTTTTTCAACCTTAAGAATAGAGATGAGCGAATTTTTAAAAATATTTCTTTTAAAAGGCTTAAGCAACAGTGGGAAATTAAAAGTCTGCAACATCTCCTAACCTTGGACATGATACCTAAAGGGTTAACATTACATAAAGCACCGGCATCTGACCTCTCAAGTCCGGTTTTTGATAAGAAATGGCACGACTCATTGAAGGAGCAATCACATATCCTTATACAATTAATCATAGAGAGAAGGCAACAAATGTTTGAAGAATTTGATAATACACTGGTGTCTATCAAAGATCAACTTTTTAAATATGAGCAAAATGAACTCTATCTAAAATATCAAAACAATATATGCTTTAAACTAGATAAATTAGAAAAAGATATTATCCAGCGTAAATCAAAAAAATTACTATGGCTCTCTACCAATCCCAAACCCAATCCGGATACATCAGTTAAACAACCAATTTATAGCATTCCTTCACAGCATTCATCTTGGAAGTCCACAAGATCCAACCATACATATCATCCACGCGCACACCATTCACCTTGGAGAACCTCCAAACCCAATCCAACCTACCAAAACTACCCCCAACATTCACCTCAGTGGCACAACAGACCCAATCACGCTGACCATCAATCTTGGAGAAACAATCACACAATGGACTTTTACAAAAAGAGACGTCCACATATACCTCACATGCAACCCACACAAAGACCCCCTCCACTATTATCTTACACACAACCCACGGCAAGACCCTCTCCACTATTACCCACACCACTTCCGATTCCCAATTCCACACATCAGAATCAAGCACCCCCACCCACACACTCAGTCAAGAAGCACACCACCCCAGCAGATATACACCAGATACCATTGTCACCCCTTCTCAACACCCAATCTTGCACCCACCCCCAGAAAAAGAGGGTTAGATGAAAAAACAGACCCAAATACACAGACACAACCCCCGTCCAAAATAGGGAAACTACAATAGAACCCAGTGCCATCATCAATTTAAGCGAACACATCCTTACTCCAGCCCAAACTTCTTTACTTAATAAAGGCCTTAAATTTGCCCCGACACATCCACTAGATAAATTCAATGCTTATATTGGGATTGAAAAATATATCAGACAATTATGCCTCAAAAAGTATTTTTTGAAACATCCCCTCTCCCCCAAAAAATCAGGATCAGACCCTTTTATACACAGATTGCTCCCTCAAATCTAAACTTTATCCGAGACAAGAAGCAGGTCCAGCTCTAACTGCTTTTAAACATGCAGTAGAGAGTAAATTATCCCAACTGCCAACTAGACAGATCAATAAACCAAATTTGACATATAAAGAAAGAATGGCCATTGCTGAGCTCCAAAAAAATGCACAGATCACCATCAGACCAGCCGATAAAGGGGGTGGTCTAGTCCTATTAAACACATCAGATTACAATTCAGAGTGTCTGAAGCAACTATCAGACTCCAATACATACAAAAAGCTCAATAGCGATCCACTACCCCTCTTTTCTAAAGAACTTAAAACTATGTGCAACCGTGCCCAAGAAAAAATTATCTTAACAGAAAAAGAGACTAGGTTCATCCTCGGTACACAAGAACGACTACCGGTATTCTACTGTATCCCCAAGATCCACAAGAACCCCACACACCCCCCCGGCCGACCCATTATATCGGGTATAGGCTCCCTAACATCGAATCTGTCTCAATATATTGATAAATTTCTGCAACCCCATGTACAATCCACCCCATACTACTTAAAAGATACGACACAGATTGTACAGATAATAGAACAGTTCCCTTGGGATCCTAAATATATTTTAGCCACCCTAGATGTCAGCTCCCTCTATACGGCATAATCTGGGACTGTCTGCAGTAGAATATCACCTACTTGAAGCCAATATTTTACCCGAGCAAACATTTTTTATTCTAGAATCCATTGAATACATTTTAACTCACAATTATTTTGATTTTGAGGGGGATTTTTACCTACAGGTTAACGGCACTGCCATGGGTACCAGATTTGCACCGAGCTATGCTAATTTATTCATGTCCCACTGGGAGCACAGCAATATTACCCCAAGTCTCGGTGCGCATCTGGTACTCTGGCGCCGTTACATAGACGACATCTTTTTAATCTGGAACGGACCCATAGAAGGACTTAATTATTTTTTTGAAAACTTAAATATCAACACCTGGAACCTGAATTTTACTCCACATATTGGCAACACACATGTTGAATTTTTAGATCTTTTAATCACATCCACCCCCACAAAACTAGCTTGCAGCACCTTCACCAAACCAACAGCACGTAACAGTTTTATCCTCTTTTCAAGTTGCCACTTACCAAGATGGTTACTCAATATCCCCATTGGCCAATACAGAAGGCTAAAAAGAAATTGCACTGACAAGACCCAATATCAGTTAGAAGCAGCCGATCTCACCAAAAAATTTGCGGCTAAAAACTATCCCACTAAAACACTTACAATGTCAAAAGAAAAAGTAAAAAAACTAAACAGGCAAGAATTTTTTTGAGGAACAAACTCGACCATCCAACGCTGATAATAATAAAACACGTCTAATTTTCCCTTTTAATCAAGAGTATAAAAAACTTAAACAAATTTGCTTGAAACATTGTCACCTCCTTCTACAAGACAAAATAATAGGCCCTCTTCTCCCCAGCACACCTCCCATCGTCTTTACAAGAGCGCCCAATTTGAGCATACAAGTGGCTCCCACTGTACGTAACACCAAAGAAAGGAAATCAGACACATGGTTGACCACCGGCGGTTTTCATAGATGTGGCACCTGTTCAGGTTGCAAAAACACCAAATTTCCAAAGAAAACAGAAAAAGTAACCTCTACTTCAAATAACTTTCAGTGGTCCATTAAACAATCCCTAACATGCAATTCCAAGGGTGTTATCTACATCATTACATGCAGCTGCCAAAAACAGTACATCGGCAGGACCAAACGTTCCCTTAAAACACGTATAGCTGAACATATATATAACATAAAAAAAGCAGCGACAAACACCCGCTATCGGCCCATTTCCTCAAATACCACAAATCATACCCATCAGAATTCACTTTTGCTGCTATTCAGACAGTAAAAAGAAATTGGAGAGGCGGCAATTTTATTATACAAATGTCAAAAGCCGAGGCACGAAAAATTTATGAGTTTGGCAGCCTCGAACCCAAAGGCTTGAACGCAGAACTAGAATTATTCGGCTTTTTATAAACATACCCCCCTAACTATTCATTTCCCAGTCCTTTCCCTCCACCTCCCCCCTATATATGAAAATTCTTTATTTTTATTTAATTATAAGTAGGGTGCAAATTTTTATAGGTATAAATTATTACACTATTATATACTTATTTTATTTTAAATAAACACCATATGAACATATAAATCTACTTAATCTAGTCTATCAGCTCTATTCGATCACACCCCGTCCCTTTCCTTCACCACATCATATTTATACCCACATCTATTTTATCTTTCACTGTATCATATTCATGCCCTCATTTCACATATAGCAATATTCATATACACTCTAAATAAATTCTCTATATTTTTATCTCCCAACCTGTTTTATACCAGTTTTTTTATCACCTCTGGTTTTTTCCTAACATTTGAATTATAATTTTTTTCCCCCTTTTTATTATCATTATATATTAAATATTAGCCCTATTGGCTAGTCTCTAAATCTGCACACATAGAGCTCAAACATATGATATCCCTTTTTATCACTGGACATTCGAAATACGAGTATCCAGTCAAATCATTTTTGACCAGGCAAACATTTTCAGATCCATTTTCCCATACTTTTCACATAAACAGCATCATTACCATTTTTGCAGCTCACGTCATCTAAATTTTATTCATTATTCACTCAAATAACATTTATAAAAATATGCATCATAAATAAATTTGTAATTTATCCTTACTGTATCCGTACTTTTCTTTCCCTTTCCCTTTGCATGTCAGAATACTCTAAAATTTATCTTTCAAAGCACTACATCCATTACTCTAATTCACGTACATAATGCATAGCAACCAAAATTCACGAACATAATGCATAGCAACCAAAATTCACGAGCATAATGCATAGCAACCAAAATTAAAGAACGTAAAAGACTGCCTTTTAATATCTATCCAATTAGAAACATAACACTACTCTCCTTACACACAGTATCATATGTATCCCTATTTTTCTTCTTAAGTATTTTTCTTTTATTCCTCTATGCAATTCTGTTTTCTCTGTATTCTATTCTTTTTCCATGTTTTTTATTTTTTATTTTTTTATTTGAACGTGTCCAAAAACTTTATTGAAGCTAATTGTAAACTCTGACACTTCCCTTCCAAAACCCGCATCCAGCCTTTGTATTACACAAGGACAACGCCCACAAAATGGGTTATAAAAGACTGAAATTTTCAGCCATGACCCATACAGTCTTCATGAACCTCCACCATTGAAAAAGGGAATGCAGTTCCCCGAAACGCATCTGGTGTTAAGACAACCCTGCACATCATCTGAGACAATCATTACCGCATTGCCGGTCCTCACCTACTCTCTCACCTGCTCCCCGTGCCATCGGGGTAGAGAGGATACCTCCAGCATTGCCATACGCTGCTATGACCGCTAGGCTTCACAGCGCTGCCACACGCTGCTTCCCAGCCATCATCTCCGACCCCCAGCACCGGATCATATCACCCCTCCTACATTTCTCCCGTGCCACCGGGACAGAGGGACGTGTATCCAGATCGCAAGCACAGCTGCACTCACCTGACTGTGCACACTGTAGCCGGTAAGAGGCACTAAGTGCCTGAACTGTATAGCGATTGCCCTCTTGCATTCAGTCCCCATGCCGTCGGGGTAGAGGGGGCATCGCCTGTATCTCTGCACCTAAAAACGTTTATAGTGGGCCCCAATCTGGGAGGCTCCAGAGCTACCGAAAATTTGCCTTAGTGGATTATCAACTTTTTTGCTATGTACTTTCATCTGGATTAATCCTGGCTCCTATAATATGACTTTACAGTATAACTAAACAGATACTGTTTGCACTGTCCCATTGCCCCACTTTCATTGTCTCATTATCCAATTGTTGAAGTGCAATACCACTGTGCATATTTTATATTTTTAGCATTTTATACCATTGTAACCATTTTTATCTAGTGACCAGTCTGTGACAAGGGCCCTGCCGCAGAACTCACATCATTTTTCCAAATAAATGTTATCATTTTATGCTATTTTAGACACGTTTTCTTTTTTCTCTCTCTTTCTCCTAATTTTTGACCTTATATATTTTACTCTGACCTAGCCTAGCAGGACTGCCCCCCCTTTTTATTAGTAATGTATTTTAATAATGTGTTTTATGTGTGTGTGTTTTACTTTTTTCTGTTTTGTCTTTTTGTGTTTTACAGACTGTTCCATGATTTGAGTATTAGTACCTGTACTAATGGACAGATTGCCCCAGGTGTGTGGAGTGATGCGATCATACTATCTATTGCAGAGATGGAGCGACTATCCATTGCATTTGAATCTCTGCACTATACTACACCTGGCCAGTGATGTAAATAGAATTAACATCCCTTATTCATATTTCCCGCAGAGACCTGTGATTGGCCAGAAGGTTCCAGCCACTCACAGCTCTCTGCGGGAAATACGAATATTAGGTATATATACGGCATATACTGATACTACAGTGGGACCAGAGAAGAGCGGCCAGGCGCCCGCATCTATACGTTATACAGGACGATCGCATCGGGTGTCAGGAGTGACACCCGCTGCGATCTGTCTATTAATGCAGGTACTCATTAAGAGTATGCTCCATGTTTGGAGCAGTAGTACCTGCAGTTAAGGACAGATCACGTGGGTGTCACTCCTGACATCCGCTGCGATCGTCATATCTGTTGCAGAGATGCAAGCACAGGAGAAAGCCGCTTGCATCTATACATTATACACGATGAATATCCTAAAGTTCTAGTAATCTATTTGTCATTTCTAAACTGTTCTTGATATTACATTTTTATCACAAGAATAGTTTTTATATTCTCATTGAATCTAAAATGTTGAAAGAAATCCCATCTGTATGCTGCCTGTGATCCATGGTAAAACAGGTTATTTAGTATAGAGTTATAAATAGATTTGTAAATGAATTGCACAGATTTATTAAAAAAAAAAAAAAAAAAAAAACATTGCTCTACTACAAGATGTTCCAAAAGTCATTTATCAGAGGATTTATTCTGCCGCCTGGCAACATCCAACAATGAAAGTCCTTCACCCAAAGAACTTTTATATATGTAACTTAATACCCATCTACCTACTGGTGGGGGGGATGGGACCTAGTTACCAAGAGGAACATTATCATTATTTGGGGCACATTGGGTGGGAAAAAGGTGAAGATTCTGCAGATACAAGTCATAGATAGAAGTTGTCATGGTGGTCTGGATGAAGAAAAATAGGATAGAGAACATTTACAGTCAGAGAAGATGCCCCCTGTGAGTTACTGTATGTAATCATTTGCATAATCAGCAGAGTCTTTGTTGTGTGACAGTATGTTGTTATGCTATATGGTCATGATGTGGCGGTATTTTGTGCCCTTTGTATAATGGTATTATTGGTAATGTTGGACTTGATACACTGTTTTTTGTTGAGTAAGAGTATGATGGTAAAAGGTATGGTGATAAAGTATGTTCCTTGTATACTGGCATTATTTAGTAGCCGTAGGACTATTATTAGTGTTGAGCGGTATAAGCCATATTCGAATTTGCGATATTTTGCGAATATATGGACGAATATTAATCATATATTCGCTAATTTCGCATATTCGTAATATTCGCGCTTTATTTTCGGATATGCAAAATTCGCATGCCAGTCTCACACAGTAGTATTAGAGCCTTCTTTACACCACACAAGCTGGAAGTAGAGAGGGATGATCACAGTGATGTGTACTGTGAAAGAAAAAATGAATATTTGCAAATATTTGCGAATATAGCACTATATATTCACACTATATAAAATTTGCATTGCGAATATTCGCGAGCAACACTAACTATTATTTACTCGGTTGGAGACAAACAATCTGATTTTCCTCTCAGGTGGTAACCGATCACAGCTCATCTGCTGGTTCAGCTTTATTCTTACCAAACACACACCACTTTAACAACTGCAGCACGTGCAAACTGTTTACCATGTACTAGAATGATTAATACAAGCCATGGTCAACACAACCATCTCTATATGAATATGTGCTTCTAAATTGTGCATAACAAATCAATTGTACTTTTTATTTAAAAAAAAATTAAACTTACCTAGAAATCCATTCGCACAGCGGCAGTGGTACATGTTTATGCTGTCAATGCACGTGCCCTCGTTTTTACACGGACTAGAAGCACATTCATTAATATTTTCTTCACATATAGAACCTTAAAGTAATTTAAGATAAATATTATCTTACAATAGTACATATATATTAAAGTACATTAGTGTGAAAGGCAAGCAGTGTTCTATTTTTTACAAGTTATGACATGACCAGTTGTAAAGAATGATTAGTACAGTGTACAGTATATTTCATGGTTTTAGTGCTATAATGCTACAAAATAGTTGAACTTTAACGGTCTATTCACATGTTCGGTATCCTGCGCATATTTGATGTGCAGGATTTTATGCTGTAGATTTTAATGTTAAAGGGGTATTCCAGGAATTTTTTTTTTTATTTGACTATGCTACAGGGGCTGTAAAGTTAGTGTAGTTCATAATTTAGTGTCTGTACCTGTATGTGACGGTTTTCTCACAATACTTATGTGATTTTCACCCCAATATTTATATTCATCAGCATACAAAATTACTGTTGTCTCAGATTTTTCCCAGGTTGCAATGCGGCCGAGACCTGACTCACTAGTCAGCTGATGACAGGGAGCCTGTCTGCTTCAATGGGTGGAGGGATCGCTTGGTGGGAGAGAGATCAATCTGCAACTAATGCAACAACTGTAGGCACCCTGATTGAGAACCACAGGTCTTTTGTTTCAATGGGTGGGGTGGCTGATGTGTGGGAGGGAGGAACATGGAATTGTGGGATTTGTAGTCAAAAAAAGAAAAGTCAAACAGGAAATACCAGTTCACAAAAAGCTAGGCACAGTGTTATGGTAATCTCATGACATAGCCATTTAGCCCCAAGACAAGCGCAGATCGTTCCTAAGCATGTCCATTACTGTCTGCCAGGTATGTACTAAAATCACCTTATGGTGGATAACCCCTTTAACTAAGTGACTGAACACTGCTTTAAATCTGCAACTTCAAATCCTGCTCATCAAATATGTGCAGGATACTGTACATGTGAATGGACCCTAAAGGGGTTATTTAAAACAAATATGATTTCTTAAAAAAACAGCACCACATCTGTGTTCCGGTCATGTGTGGTATTGCAGCTCAGTTGCTTGAAAGTGATTAGAGCCAAATTGTAATACCACACACAAGACAGGTGAAGTACTGTTTTAGCTCTGCTTTTCTATTGCTGGGTATCCCCTTTAGGGTAGGGTACCACAGACCGGATCCGCATAGCATTTTATCCTGCGGATCTGCCGATGACCCAACCTTATATTGTGCCTCCAGCTGTTCCTCCCGTGTCCTGCTCGCAGTGGCAATGCGCTGCTCTGAGCAGCTACACGGGCTTGCGAGCTGCCACGATGCCTGAGTACACTGCGTATGCGTGTGGTGACTCGCAAGTCCCTGTGTGGCTTTTGGAGTGGCGCATTGTCTCTGCGAACAGGACACAGGGGTACAGCTGGAGGCTCAATAAATGGTCGGGTCATCGGCAGGTCCACAGCATAAAATACGCTGCAGATCTGTTATGTGTGACCCTACCTTTAAAGAGGTTTTCCCATTGGAGACAGTTTTCACATATCCTGTGGATGTCCCTACCTCTGGCCACACATTTTTCATAGCTGTCAGCTGAATGCTCATTTGGTGAACAGCTATCTCCTGGGATCCCTTCATGCACATGCACGCTCTGCTGAGCATACATACATGTAAAGACAGGAGATAAAGCCGCTACCAGACGCTTTATGTTGGAGGACAATCGGGACGCCCCCATACACATTACTGTTTCCCAACCAGGGCACCTCCAGCTGTTGCAAAACTACAACTTCCAACATGCCCAGACAGCCTTTGGCTGTCCGGGCATACTGGAAGTTGTAGTTTTACAACAGCTGGAGGTACTCTGGTTGGGATGCACTGCATTAGGTGATCGGCGTGTTTGGCCTACATTAACCTTATATCGATGGCCAGCTAAAGACTCCCATCTATCATGAAGCTGTCACATCACTTGTCACATCACTTTTACAGATCTTGAAAAAAAAGACACATGATTTGTGTCATAACTTATTATTTTATGTCATTGGTCTACCCCTCTAGGTACCATATTTTAGTAGCTTGTTTTAGTAACACTGCAGCCACTTATTTCTCCTGTAGGTGGATTTTTTTGCATTTAAGCCTCTTTACATCTCTAGTTAGACAAAGGTATTTTTTCTAATAGGTCTAAATGATGTCAATTCAGTTAATACCATTTTGCTTTTACTATGCCGTTGTTCTCTTTTTACCTCTGAAGCCAGCGGGACAACGGCATTCGAATTTCCCAACCCCATCATTACATATTCCATTGTTTCTGCATGGCATGGATTTGCAGTCATCAATGTTAATTTCACACTTCGTACCTGAAAGCAGATTACTAAATTACAAGAGCAGATGCATATTATGCTGCTATAAGAGGGTGCACACTTACAAATTTCCAAGTAAATGTTCCGAACAAATGTTTCATTCTGGCTAAGTAGGAACTACACTTGGCAGCCAGGGGACAATACTCATTTGTAGGAAACTTAACAATAAATGCTACACAAGTTATTTAGCCCTGGCCCATTTTAATTTTAGCAGTTTTTAATTATCATTAATTTTAATGGCAATAGATGGAAACGGATGTAGGGGAAGAAGAGGGAAAAAAAAGGTATTATTTTATTATAAGGATATAATAAATCTGCCAACTATCATCTCTGGAGGCAGACTACTAATGGTGACATCACTAAAATTTCTTTTTACCATCTGTTCCTCACATAACAATGTATTTAAAAGAATAATGTTCATTTTGATGACTATTATCACAACGACATACTAGAAGAGTCCTAGGCATGTGTTCTTTCTTTTCTGAGATGGCATAATTCTAGGCCCAGGTCCTGCAACTGTGGTACCCTAGAGGGTTTGATACTGTGATTCTTAAAGGGGTACTCCGGTGGAAAACTTTCCTCAGGGGGCGTGCAAGCTCGAAGGAGCGAAACGTATGTAGGGGTTGAGCATATCCCTGGGTAAGACCTATTGTATCATATGGTATTGGTAATATTAGTCTGGTTTATGTCTTCATGGTACTTCTTACTTTCTTATTCTTACCTGCTGCACATATGCTTCCTGAATGAGACTCTTTATCTGGACTGTTAACTTATATGTAAATACGGCTTACCTTTGGTATTTTCTATCCATGGTGTTACTTTGCTGTGCCATCTTTTATGTATTTTTTATGTATGTCTGTATTGGTTTAATAAAGATTTTGTAATGTTTTTCATAAGTTTTTTGGATATCTAGTAATTATTCCTTTGGTGTTTGTAAATTACTTCTATTAAAAAATCTTAATCCTTCCAGTATTTATTAGCTGCTTAATACTACAGAGGAAATTATTTTCTTTTTGGAACACAGAGCTCTCTTCTGACATCACGAGCACAGTGCTCTCTGCTGACATCTATGTCAATTTTAGGAACTGACCAGAGCAGCATATGTTTGCTATGGGGATTTTCTCCTACTCTGGACAGTTCTTAAAATGGACAGAGATGTCAGCAGAAAGCACTGTGCTCATGATTCAGCATGTGTTTTAAAAAGAAAAGAATGTCGTCTGTAGTGTTCAGCAGCTAATAAATACTGGAAGGATTCATATTTTTAATAGAAGTAATTTACAAATCTGTTTAACTTTCTGGCACCAGTTGATACAAAAAAATTTAAAAAAAAAAGACTTTTCCACTGGAGTACCCCTTTAATGCTATATGCTCCCTTTGGCTTACCATTTAACCCCTTAAGGACTCAGCCCATTTTGGCCTTAAGGACTCAGACAATTTAATTCTTACGTTTTCATTTTTTCCTCCTCGCCTTCTAAAAATCATAGCTCTTTTATATTTTCATCCACAGACTAGTATGAGGGCTTGTTTTTTGCATAACCAGTTGTCCTTTGTAATGACATCACTCATTATATCATAAAATGTATGGCGCAACCAAAAAACACTATTTTTGTGGGGAAATTAAAACGAAAAATGCAATTTTGCTAATTTTGAAAGGTTTCGTTTTCACGCCGTACAATTTATAGTAAAAATGACATGTGTTCTTTATTCTGAGGGTCAATACAATTAAAATGATATCCATTATTACATACTTTTATATTATTGTTGCGCTTAAAAAAAATCACAAACTTTTTAACCAAATTAGTACGTTTACAATCCTTTTATTTTGATGACCTCTAACTTTTTTATTTTTCCGTATAAGCGGCGGTATGGGGGCTAATTTTTTGCGCCATGATCTGTACTTTTTTTTTATATCACATTTGCATATAAAAAGCTTTTAATTCATTTTTTATATTTTTTTTTTTTATAAAATGTATTAAAAAAAGTAGGAATTTTGGACTTTTTTTTTTTTTCGTTCACGCCGTTCACCGTACCGGATCATTAACATTTTATTTTAATAGTTCGGACATTTACGCACGTGGCGATACCAAATATGTCTATAAAAAAAAAAATTTACGCTTTTTGGGGGTAAAATAGGAAAAAACGGACGTTTTACTTTTTTATTGGGGGAGGGGGTTTTTCCTTTTTTTTTACTTTTACTTTTACATTTTTTTACATTTTTTTTACACTTGAATAGTCCCCATAGGGGACTATTCATAGCAATACCATGATTGCTAATACTGATCTGTACTATGTATAAGACATAGAACAGATCAGTGTTTTCGGTCATCTTCTGCTCTGGTCTGCTCGATCACAGACCAGAGCAGGAGACGCCAGGAGCCGGACGGAGGAAGGAGAGGGGACCTCCGTGCGGCGTTATGAATGATCGGATCCCCGCAGCAGCGCTGCGGGCGATCCGATCATTCATTCAAATCGCGCACTGCCGAAGATGCCGGGATCTGTATTGATCCCGGCACCTGAGGGGTTAATGGCGGACGCCCGCGAGATCGCGGGCGTCGGCCATTGCCGGCGGGTCCCTGGCTGCGATTAGCAGCCGGGATCAGCAGCGCATGACACGGGCATCGCTCCGATGCCCGCGGTTATGCACAGGACGTAAATGTACGTCCTGGTGCGTTAAGTACCACCTCACCAGGAGGTACATTTACGTTCTGCGTCCTTAAGGGGTTAAAGAGTAACTGAAAGGCACTAAACCCAATATCCTGGGCTATAGTGCAGGTGGACAGCTTTAAAAAGAGGGGTTACTTACAGTAATCCTTGGTTTAGTTGCAGAGTTATGGCAGGTTAATCCTCTATTCCTTTTGCGCAGTTCTGCGCAATAGAGACCGGGAGCCGGCTTGCCAAGCTCCCCTGCCTCCTCGATATTCCCGGTCTGGCCCACACCTGTGATAAATATGCTAATGTATTCATCGGGGGTGAGCACTCCCTGCTCCCTGAACAGAGTGCAGGTGCCATTGCCTCTCTACACCTGAAAGGCAGCGATGCCCTGATGAATATATTAGCATATTTATCACGCGGGCTCGGGGAGCCGGCTCCCTGTCTTCCTTGCGTAGAGCTGCACAATAGGAATAGTGGATTGACATGCCATTACTCTGCAAGTACACCAAGGATTAAAGTAAGTAACAGCTCTTTTTAAAGATGATTATCTGGACTATAACCCAGTATATTGGGTTTAGTGGGGGTGAACAGCCTGTCAGTTTCTCTTTAAATAAGTTCTCCAGTCTCAGAAATCTCTAGCATATCCACAAGACAAGATATGTTTTTAATGTCTGATAAGGTGGGTTTCCTACCTTTAGTGGGCCCACCTATTGGAAGAATCAAGACCACTGTTCC
Organism: Hyla sarda; assembly: GCF_029499605.1. Lineage (NCBI taxonomy): Eukaryota > Metazoa > Chordata > Amphibia > Anura > Hylidae > Hyla > Hyla sarda. The sequence continues at coordinate 327,074,377 of NC_079189.1, forward strand.
ACTAAGGTGAGGTGAGATGAGTGCAGATTGATTGAAGAGGGGACCATGCTACTCAGTTACCTAGTACCCTAGACTTAAAGGGATTATCCAGCAAGAGTTTTTTTTTTCTTTATTCCTTTGGCCATTGCACATTATATAAAAAACAAACTCCAGTGTTCCCAGCTCCAGTCTCTGGCTGCGACTGTCATTCTGTCAGAAATCGTGACACTTGGGCCCAGAGTGACGTCAGGGCTCAGAGTGTCATACTGCCCCTTAGCCAATCAGTCAACAAGGCGGGACATTGCCCCATCGTAAAACCCCTTTAAAGAAGTGCATGACTCCAAACAGTCGCTTGTTTTGTGTGCAAGAGACTATCCTGTATAACTTCAGAATTATTGCAGTGCCAAGTGGATATTCTACACATTTTCATATCACTGTAACATAAGACTTATCTGCCATAAGGATTTTGGAATTTTAACATATTTAAATTTAACATACATGAACATCAATTTTTTTGGGCACGGATGTATGGAGAGGTTTAAGAGCTGAGCCTGCCTCATATCTGGTGGGGGCCAGCTGCTATTTGCACTTGACAACTGCCATCTGTGGCCATTAGATTTAACTCCAATGTGGCCCATTTAACCTCCTAGATACCGCTGTCATCAGTAACCATGACATCTGTGTGTCCCATGACCATATCTCCCACATTCAGAAGGCCTCTGTGACATCAATGTTTGTACAGCTATTGCGCCCTGTCATGGTAAGGGCAGCATTAGTGTGTTGACAGGTGTCCTTTAACACTTTATATTGGTCTTTGTTTTTCAATGTTCTTTGAGAAAATATAATAATTTAGAATTTTCGATAATCTTGCTCAGGTCTTGGAGCAAAGGAGGATGACTCATGCTACTGTAACATAATAAATGTCTCAGCTGTGAAATACAATTTCAAGTATTTCACATAAAACTATCCATCAACTCCCCAAGTGGAGCAACCTGTGTATATAACCTGTGTATATAAAGAAATCTTCCCTAGTATTAAATGGCAAACACTACATTTAATTACCTGTGTAGCCTCTGAGACACGTGCAAGTATATCCACTTCCAACCTGTTTACAGGTTCCACTATTCTGGCATGGATTTAAAAAGCAATCATGAAAAACCTGTCAAGTAAAACAAATGGCCATTAGAAACATATATTAAAAAAGGGAACATAATAAAAACAATGCTATATTAAAAAACATTAAAAGGAAATAACCATGAAAAAATATGTATTAAAACGTATCACAATGAAATTAACATAAAAAAGCAATATTGCAGCCAGGATAGAGTATCGTATTATCCACACAAGGCTTCGGATTTAAACTCTATTTCCTATTTGCTATTCCCCAGTGGAAGAGAACCCGCTATGAGGAACCATTTCTCAACACTAACATCTCTTCCTACCCTTGTTGCTGCACTATTTCTGCACAAACCAGATACCTGCACACAAAACCTCATTTGCTAAGTGCAGTCATGCATGCTTACTTCTGTTGTAACTGTGGAAACAATATAATTAGACATTTTTGAAATAGGATCCTTGCATGGTTTAAGTTAATTTAATCATCTTAAAATACAGATTTCACATTTTCATAGAATCTCAGGCTACCATGTAGTAATTATTTATTGAAAGCCCTAAAGAGATTAGAAACGAGACTGTAAAGTATACGGTGTGATATAGCTCCATAGTGTTACATAGTATAGCCCCCCCTAAAGTGCACCCATACAGGGGTGCAGTCATTATCCATGTATCAACAAAACCATCTGCCTTTTGTTGAGGTACCTCTAGTGCCATCATCTCATTGCTCCACAGTGATTCTGATTTATTTCTCGTGATAACATCCTTATTGAAAACAAGAGGGAAAAGAATTCCTCAGCAAACCCTCCACCAAAATGTACACCATGCAGATTTGAAATCCGCAACATAGGTGAATTTGTGTGAAATTTGCTGCTACCAAACTATAAGGATATGTTCACACAGTGTAAAATTTGCTGGCGTATTTTATTTGCATGCATTTTAGTTTTTGCATATTTTCAGCCCAAAAAAAATGGCTCCAAAAGAATCTGGAAGTTTTTTTTGAAATGGGGGTCATAATGTGAAAGCATGCTGCTTTCCGCTTCCCTGATTTATTAAGAGGTGCACACGGGTAAAGCAGGTCGCATTCATTGCTTCTGAAATGCACAATACCTTTGAGATAGCATAGTATTTAGCTTCAGTTTACACTACATGTGGGGCATAAATTGTAATAAATTTGACACGCCTACTTTCACGTTCACTTTACTCCAAGCTCCGTCTACTTGGCTAATGAGGTGCAAAGTTAAAAAGGTCCAAGTAATTTCTGCAGAGTGGAGACCTTCTCAAACATTTTGTGACTATTAAAGTCTGCACCCAGTGTTGAAAATTATAAATCCCCCCCTCACACTTTACCACACACACTGGTTTACCCTCTATGAAGAGTATAGCCAGTTTTTCCTCTATGAAGAGTATAGCCAGTTTTCCACCCCTCCCCCCAAATAAACATAGAACATTTTCCAGCCAAGTTATTTCTGACGTATAAGAAAATATTCTTTTCATTAGGGTGCTCCTTAACAGAATGCATATCATATCCACACAATGGGATGGGCTGTCTTTTTTTGGCAACTCCGGATCCAATCCATTCCAGTACTATAACTTGTTGTCAGTAATAATGGTGAACTTCTCACAGTGAAAAAGATTTGATAACAGAAAATCACAAATGAGTTTGCTAAGAATTTAACTGCATTTTGAGAATTAGTTTTCTATTTGATTGGGATTTTGCTACTTCTTATTATAAACTGGAATATCCCTTTAAGGCCAGATTCACACATGGCACGTTTTGTTACAGAATCTTCTGCAACTGACCCATTCATCTGAAGGTGACTTTCAGAAATCCTCATGCTTCCCACCAAAACAATCTTGAATGGAACTTATTTTAGTCACTAAAATTTCAGCAACAAAACTTGAGCTTGTTTTTTGCAGGGCAAGTTTTCTTTTTTTTATCTCCACTATTTTGGGGGTTCATATATTTTATTGTTTAAAGGGGTATTCCAGGCAAAAACATCTTATCCCCTAGCAAAAGGATAGGGGATAAGATGTCTGATCGCGGGGGGCCCGCCGCCGGGACCCCCTGCGATCTCCCTGCAGCAGCCCGCATTCTATGCAAAGCTGCGTCTGAAGTTTCGGAAACCTCCGGGCTTCCGAGACGGGGACGTGACATCATGCCATGCCCCCTCCATTCATTTCTATGGGAGGAAGTGTAACGGCCGCAACGCCCCCTCCCGTAGACATGAATCACATAGACAAGAAGAGATCGTGGGTGGTCCCCAGCGGCAGGCCCCCCGCGATCAGACATCTTATCCCCTATCCTTTTGATAGTGGATAAGATGTTTTTGCGCGGAATACCCCTTTTAAGATTTATTAACTTTTTTGCTCGTCAAATGAAAATTGTTTTATTTTTTTTATTTATTTTTTACTATTGAAATTGAAATAACCTTACAGCTTTATTCTGTTGTTCAGTATGATTACAGCGATACCAAATTTGTGTACATTTTTTTCCTACATTGCCATAACAGAAACATTTAAGAAAATAAATAGCATCACCATTATACAAGATGCATAACTCTTTTAGATTTTTTTGCCTGATGGCGCTATGTTAGGGCACATTATTTATTCGAAAACTTGTAGTATTTGTTGGTGCCATTTTGAAATGTGTATGACTTTTTTTTTTATTTTATTTTCCTTTGTTTGAGAGGTGGATTAACAAAATTTTTTTTTACAGTGCTTAACTAATGCGATAAATATTAAAATTATTTTATTGTTCGGGTCATTAAAAATGTGGCAATCTTAAATTTTTGTGTTTGTATTTTATTTTTTATATATAAAAAGGATCACATATATATATTTTTTTTTTTGGGGGGGGGGGAGAATGATACTTTATTGTAAGTACAATTTATTTATACTTTTTTGTTTTTGTTTTACTTTATGGCCAGGTACACTAGAAAGGTAGAAAAGGTACCCTTAATTACTGCCATACTGCCCATGTATCAGCAGTCATTAAGAGGTTAAAGAAGCACTTTTGGTTTGTTTTTATTTTTTATTGTTTTGCCAATATCATGCACACTCTCCACAACTATTCTGAATGTGTCATTTGTTTAATTCCAGCACAGCTGCATTCATGCATTTTATTATTGTAATTAGGTCATGTGATCAACAGCCTGACCCATAGAAAATCACAGTTAGAGATGAGCGAACTTACAGTAAATTCGATTGTCGCGAACTTCTCGGCTCGGCATTTGATTACTTATCCGCCATAAATGAGTTCAGCTTTCAGGTGCTCCGGTGGGCTGGAAAAGGTGGATACAGTCCTAGGATACAGTCCTAGGAGACTCTTTCCTAGGACTGTATCCACCTTTTCCAGCCCACCGGAGCACCTGAAAGCTGAACTAATTTATGCAGGATAAGTAATCAACTGCCTAGCCGAGAAGTTTGTGACGAATCGAATTTACTGTAAGTTCGCTCATCTCTAATCACAGTGTTTATTCTATGGATGTGGTCTGTCCTGGGTCAGCTGCTTTAGCTGACAGTGACTGTGAACTACAGCCTCACCTATTGGATGCCTACTGGCAGCTCACAAACCCTTCCCCTCTCCTCTTTCCCCCCCCCCCCCCCTCCCCTCCCAGCCCTCTGCTACTTCTATGGGATCTGGATATATATTGTAATTGTACACCTTCTTTAAACTTGTGTTCTTACTGATCCTGATTTACTATGGTAAACGTGGCATGTTTTGTCGAGTTGTGCGCCAGATTCTCACTTTGTGTTCTTGCTGTGATCCACCAAAATTTTGCCAACTTTGCATTTTTAACCTAAATTTTGGAATATCACCACAAATCATGGTCAAAATATGGTAAGAACACTAGAAATATGTGGTAAAAATGAATCATGTGAATATAGCCTGAAGGTTTTAAATCTTCACAAAACACCTGGGATTCTAGGTAAAAAAAAATAGCCTATGCTGCATTTAATAAACAAATAAATAAATAAATAAATAAAAATTACTAAAAACTAAAGATTTTACAAAAAAAATACTAAAGTAATAAACTTTGTAATAAATTAATTTGTACTTATAATTGTATTTTCAGCTATTTGATCTTGTCATAACAATCAGTATAATGCATGCTTAAAAATACATACTTTCAGCTTTTTCTGCCTAAATTGCCTGGTCAGTATGCTGCTCTTGAACGATAACAGGTTAATTTTAATAAGTGGAAGGAGATAAGTGGTGCTATTAGAGTGTGTTCACACATTTAGGCTTTTAATTACAAATACTGAATACAAACCAGGAACCGATCATCAATGTAGGACATATGAAGGAAGACTGACTTTTTTTTCTTTTATAATTCATTCCGTGCTTTGTATTCAACAATTTCAATTAAAATCCTGAGCGTGTGAACACATCCTTCAAGTTGTATTGACTTTGTGCCTTTATATGCTTTATAACGCTTTAAGTCCCTCAAACATATTCATGAAAAGTAAGCCAAATACAGCAATTTTGGTGAGACTGTGTTAAGTATGTCTATTGGAGCCTTCCGACTCCACTCCTACAAATGATGTTGGGTGAAAGAAGTACGAGGCATGTTAAATTTCAATGGCCCTTCTCCCCATTGAAAACATGTTCATGTTTGTCCAAGGAGGTAAGCATGTATATTGAAAATTGGAGTAATGACTGACAACTATTGAAGGTGTATAAAGGGCTATTCCAGGAAAAAACTTTTTTTTTATATATATCAACTGGCTCCAGAAAGTTAAACAGATTTGTAAATTACTTCTACTAAAAAATCTTAATCCTTTCAGTACTTATGAGCTTCTGAAGTTAAGGTTGTTCTTTTCTGTCTAAATCCTCTCTGATGACACCTGTCTCGGGAAACGCCCAGTTTAGAAGAGGTTTGCTATGGAGATTTGCTTCTAAACTGGGCGTTTCCCGAGACAGGTGTCAGCAGAGAGGATTTAGACAGAAAAGAACAACCTTAACTTCAGAAGCTCATAAGTACTGAAAGGATTAAGATTTTTAATAGAAGTAATTTACAAATCTGTATAACTTTCTGGAGCCAGTTGATGTATAAAAAAAAGTTTTTTCCTGGAATACCCCTTTAACCCCTTAACCACTTAAGGACATAGGACGTTCTCTAACGTCCCCGCTACCTGGGCTTTAATGCCCAAGGACGTTAGAGAACGTCCTGTTGTATTTCCGGTCTCTGCCGCTCACCGGGCAGAGATCAGAAGTGGATGCCTGCTGAAATCCTTCAGCAGGCATCCAGGGCAAACGCCGAGGGGGGCCATCCAGGGCAAACGCCGAGGGGGGCCTTGCGATCTGCGGCGATACCGGGCTGATCGGGTCTCTGGGACCCGACCGCCCGGTAATTTTGCATGATCCCGGCAGTCACAGACAGCCAGGACTATGCTGAAGACTAGGAGCGAGGTGGCAAGCCTGCCACCTCCTCCGATCCCCTGCAATTCTTCGGTTAACTAATCGACCAATCGCAGGGGGGGTGCGGTTACTTCCTCCCGCCCTGCCCCTGGAAGTCCGGAGAGGACGGGAGGAAGACCGGAGGACGCGGCGGGGGACGGGGGAGTGCTGGGGCCCGGCCCCGGTACTTACCTCGTCCCTGAAGACCCGGATCCCGGCGACAGAGATGGCGGCAGCGGCGACAGGTGAGTTGATCTTCAGCCGCGGTCGGGCCCTTTACAGCAATGCACGTCGCCGTAAAGCGACATGCATTGCTGTAATGGGACCCTGTAAACTACAACTCCCAGCATGCCCAGACAGCCCTTCGCGTATGGGCATGCTGGGAGTTGCAGTTTTGCAACATCTGGAGGTCCACAGTTTGGAGACCACTGTGCCCTTCCAGATGTTGCAAAACTACACATCCTCAGCATGCCCTTACTGTCCAGGCATGCTGGGAGTTGTAGTTCTTTAACATCTGGCCCTTCAGATGTTGCAGAACTACAACTCCCAGCATGCCTTGACAGTTTTGGCATACTGGGAGTTGTAGTTTTGCAACATCTGGAAGGGCACAGATTGGGAACCACTGTATTAGTGGTCTGTAAACTGTAGTCCTCCAGATGTTGCAAAACTACAACTCCAAGCATGCTGGGAGTTGTAGTTCGGCAACATCTGGCTCTAAAGATGTTGCCGAACTACTACTCCCAGCATGCCTGAGAATGCTGAGAGTTGTGGTTTTGCAACAACTGGAGGCACACTGGTTGGGAAACATTGTCTGTTTCCTAACTCAGTGTTTCCCAACCCGTGTGCCTCCAGCTGTTGCAAAACTATAACTACCAGCATGCACTGATAAACTGTGCATGCTGGGAGTTGTAGTTTTGCAACAGCTGGAGGTCCCCCCCCCCCCCTGTGAATGTACAGGGTACATTCACATGGGCAGGGGGCTTACAGTGAGTATCAGGCTGCAAGTTTGCGATGCAGCAAATTTTGCGCGGCAGCTCATACTCGCAGCGGGAAACACTACACTACCACAAAATAAAATAAAAAGTAAAAAAACACTACATATACGCATACCCCTACACAGCCCCCCTCCCCTCCCAATAAAAATGAAAAACGGCTGGTAAGCCACTGTTTCCAAAATGGAGCCTCCAGCTGTTGCAAAATAACAACTCCCAGTGTTGTCGGACAGCCGTTGACTGTCCAAGCATGCTGGGAGTTTTGCAACAGCTGGAGGCACCCTGTTTGGGAATCACTGGCGTAGAATACCCCTATGTCCACCCCTATGGAAATCCCTAATCCAGGCCTAAAATGCGCATGGCGCTCTCACTTTGGAGCCCTGTCGTATTTCAAGGCAACAGTTTAGGGTCACATATGGGGTATCGCCGTACTCGGGAGAATTTGCCTAACAAATTTTGGGGGGCTTTTTCTCCTTTAACCCCTTATGAAAAGGTGAAGTTGGGGTCTACAACAGCATGTTAGTGTAAAAAAATTAATTTTTTACACTAACACGCTGGTGTTGCCCTATACTGTTCATTTTGACAAGAGGTAAAAGGGAAAAAAGCCCCCCAAAATTTGTAATGCAACTTCTCCCGACTACGGAGATACCCCATAAGTGGGCGTAAAGTGCTCTGGGGGCGCACAACAAGGCCCAGAAGGGAGAGTGCACCATGTACATTTGAGGTGATTTGCACAGGGGTGGCTGATTGTTACAGCGGTTTTGACAAACGCAAAAAAAAAAAAAAAAAAACATGTGACCCCAGGCCCGTCGCTACCGGACCGGCAAACCAAGCAATTGCTTGGGGCCCTGAGCTGGCTGGGGGGCCCCGAGCAGAGCCGGTGCTTGCCCGTCATGTAGCGACGGGGCACTTAGGGGGGCCCGCACATTTCACCAAAATTGCATTTTTGGGGGGCGCGGGCCCCTTAAGAAACAAAGCAGGGCCGGCACCGGACAGGTCAGGGGATGATTGGAGTAGAGACATCACGTGCCCCGCGCAGGCACGCACGTCTACGCCAATCACCTGACCTGTCCCTGCTTGCGTCCCCGCGGGAACCTCCAGCATCCTCCGTGCAGTGACAGCAGCAGACTCACGCCTCTGCAACGATCCCCGGCAGGGTAAGTAAACTGGCGCGGGGGGCCCGGGGGGGGGATTGTATGGTTGTCAGGGGACTGCAATGGTGATGAGAGGTGTGTGTGTGTGTGGGGGGGGGGGGGTCATGGGGGTCATGAGAGATGCAGGGGGGTGTTATGGGGGTCATGAGAGATGCAGGGGGGTGTTATGGGGGTCATGAGAGATGCAGGGGGGTGTTATGGGGGTCATGAGAGATGCAGGAGGGGTGTTATGGGGGTCATGAGAGATGCAGGAGGGGTGTTATGGGGGTCATGAGAGATGCAGGGGGTGGTGTTATGGGGGTCAGGAGAGATGCAGGGGGTGGTGTTATGGGGGTCATGAGAGATGCAGGAGGGGTGTTATGGGGGTCATGAGAGATGCAGGAGGGGTGTTATGGGTGTCATGAGAGATGCAGGAGGGGTGTTATGGGGGTCATGAGAGATGCAGGAGGGGTGTTATGGGGGTCATGCGAGATGCAGGGGGGATGTTATGGGGGTCATGAGAGATGCAGGGGGGTGTTATGGGGATCATGAGAGATGCAGGTGGTGTTATGGGGATCATGAGAGATGCAGGGGGGTGTTATGGGGATCATGAGAGATGCAGGGGGGTGTTATGGGGGTCATGAGAGATGCAGGAGGGGTGTTATGGGGGTCATGAGAGATGCAGGGGGTGTTATGGGGGTCATGAGAGATGCAGTGGGGTGTTATGGGGATCATGAGAGATGCAGGGGGTGTTATGGGGGTCATGAGAGATGCAGGAGGGGTATTATGGGGGTCATGAGAGATGCAGGAGGGGTGTTATGGGGGTCATGAGAGATGCAGTGGGGTGTTATGGGGGTCATGAGAGATGCAGGGGGTGTTATGGGGGTCATGAGAGATGCAGTGGGGTGTTATGGGGATCATGAGAGATGCAGGGGGTGTTATGGGGGTCATGAGAGATGCAGGAGGGGTATTATGGGGGTCATGAGAGATGCAGGAGGGGTGTTATGGGGGTCATGAGAGATGCAGGGGGGTGTTATGGGGATCATGAGAGATGCAGTGGGGTGTTATGGGGGTCATGAGAGATGCAGTGGGGTGTTATGGGGGTCATGAGAGATGCAGTGGGGTGTTATGGGGGTCATGAGAGATGCAGTGGGGTGTTATGGGGGTCATGAGACATGCAGTGGGGTGTTATGGGGGTCATGAGAGATGCAGGAGGGGTGCTATGGGGGTCATGAGAGATGCAGGAGGGGTGTTATGGGGGTCATGAGAGATGCAGGAGGGGTGTTATGGGGGTCATGAGAGATGCAGGAGGGGTGTTATGGGGGTCATGAGAGATGCAGGAGGGGTGTTATGGGGGTCATGAGAGATGCAGGAGGGGTGTTATGGGGGTCATGAGAGATGCAGGGGGGTGTTATGGGGGTCATGAGAGGTGCCCCCCCTGCACCTCTCCTCATCACCCCCCCGGTTATAATAGTGATGAGGAGAGGTGTGGGGGGGGGTTATAGTAATGATGAGGAGAGGTTTGGCGGGGGGTTATGGGGATGATGAGGACACAGAGGATAAGAGGGGGTGTATATGTATATATGATGTGTATGCATGTGTGGCAGTATTGTATTCAGTGGATACAGTGTGGAGCAGCATTATATTCAGGGTACAGTGTGGGGCAGCATTATATTCAGGGTACAGTGTGTGGCAGCATTATATTCAGAGTACAGTGTGTGGCAGCATTATATTCAGGGTACAGTGTGTGGCAGCATTATATTCAGGGTACAGTGTGTGGCAGTATTATATTCAGGGGTACAGTGTGTGGAAGCATTATATTCAGTGGATACAGTGTGTGGCAGCATTATAGTCAGGGTACAGTGTGTGGCAGCATTATATTCAGGGTACAGTGTGTGGCAGCATTATATTCAGGGTACAGTGTGTGGCAGCATTATATTCAGGGTACAGTGTGTGGCAGCATTATATTCTGGGGTACAGTGTGTGGAAGCATTATATTCAGGGTACAGTGTGTGGCAGTATTACATTCAGGGTACAGTGTGTGGTAGCATTATAGTCAGGGTACAGTGTGTGGCAGCATTATATTCAGGGTACAGTGTGTGGCAGGATTATATTCAGGGTACAGTGTGGGGCAGTATTATATTCAGGGGTACAGTGTGTGGCAGCATTATATTCAGGGTACAGTGTGTGGCAGTATTATATTCAAGGTACAGTGTGAGGTAGCATTATATTCAGGGTACAGTGTGTGGCAGCATTATATTCAGGGTACAGTGTGTGGCAGTATTATATTTAGGGGGTACAATGTGTGGCAGGATTATATTCAGGGTACAGTGTGGGGCAGTATTATATTCAGGGGTACAGTGTGGGGAAGCATTATATTCAGGGTACAGTGTGGCAGTATTATATTCAGTGGATACAGTGTGGAGCAGCATTATAGTCAGGGTACAGTGTGTGGCAGCATTATATTCAGGGTACAGTGTGTGGCAGCATTATAGTCAGGGTACAGTGTGTGGCAGCATTATAGGCAGGGTACAGTGTGTGGCAGCATTATAGTCAGGGTACAGTGTGTGGCAGTATTATATTCAAGGTACAGTGTGAGGCAGCATTATATTCAGGGTACAGTGTGTGGCAGTATTATATTCAGGGTACAGTGTGTGGCAGTATTATATTCAAGGTACAGTGTGAGGCAGCATTATATTCAGGGTACAGTGTGGGGCAGTATATTATTTAGAGTACACTTTCTGGCAAGGTTATAATGATTACTGTCTTCATGCAGAGGATGAGGATCTACTGACATTGAGGAGCCAATGATGCCTGGATGTCAGACTCTGCAGAGAAGATGGAGCTGGAAGAAGACATGGTCTCTGGACCAGATGAAGAAGAAAAGATAACAGAGAAGATATCACTCAAGTCAGAAGACGTCACTCAGGTCACTGATATCATTGTGTATTCTCCTGACTGTCCCATCAGAGCTGTAGTCACTTGTAAGTTCTGCAGTGATGATGGGTAAAACTGTGTCCAATCTGTGTCTCTTCAGCTGTTACAAAACTACAACTCCCATTGCCAGAGGCTCTCCAGAATGATGGGAGTTTTAGCTTTCCAACAGCTGGAGAACCACTTTAACCGAGGTGATCGGTGGGGGTCTCAGCAGTCAAACCCCCACCCAAAAAAATGGCCCTGGGGGGGGGGTTCTGGACAGGGGGTATGGGTAGGGAACACTGCTGCACCTAATTTGGGGGGAACACTGCCTACCTAATGTGGGGGAACTCTGCTGCACCTAATGTGGGGGGAACACTGCTGCACCTAATGTGCGTCGTATTGACGTTCGCTCACGTTGCGCTTCCAGAATTCAGGGGCCGGCGTTACTATGTCCCGATGCCGGCCCTAGAGCGTGACGTGCATCAACATCAAAGGGTGGGGGGGGGGGGCCTCCATGTCCATTTTGTTTGGGGCCCCCAAATTCCTTCAAACGGCCCTGTGTGACCCCATTTTGGAAACTACACCCTTCACGGAACGTAATGAGGGGTGCAGTGAGAATTTACACCCCACTGGTGTCTGACAGATCTTTGGAACAGTGGGCTGTGCAAATTAAACATTTTGTACAGCCCACTGTTCCAAACATCTGACAGACACCAGTGGGGGGTAAATGCTCAATGTACCCCTTGTTACGTTTCTCAAGGGGTCTAGTTTCCAAAATGGTATGCCATGTTGGGGTTATTTTGCTGTCCTGGCACCATAGGGGCTTCCTAAATGCAACATGCCCCCCGAGCAAAATTTGCTCTCCAAAAGCCAAATATGACTCCTTCTCTTCTGAGCATTGTAGTCCGCCCGTAGTGCACTTCAGGTCCACTTATGGGGTACCTCCAGATACCTTCATACTCAGAAGAGATGGGGTTACAAATTTTGGGGGGTCTTTTCTGCTATTAACCCTTGCAAAAATGTGAAATTTGGGGGGAAACACACATTTTAGTGAAAAATTATTATTTTTTTTTACATATGCAAAAGTCGTGAAACTCCTGTGGGGTATTAAGGCTCACTTTATTCCTTGTTACGTTCCTCAAGGGGTCTAGTATCCAAAATGGTATGCCATGTGAGGGTTTTTTTGCTGTTGTGGCACCATAGGGGCTTCATAAATGCGACATGCCCCCCGACCAAAATTTGCTCTCCAAAAGCCAAATATGACTCCTTCTCTTCTGAGCATTGTACTTCGCCCGTAGTGCACTTCAGGTCCACTTATGGGGTACCTCCATACTCAGAAGAGATGGGGTTACAAATTTTGGGGGGGTTTTCTGCTATTAACCCTTGCAAAAATGTGAAATTTGGGGGGAAACACACATTTTAATGAAAAAATATAAATATTTTTTTACATATGTAAAAGTCGTAAAACACCTGTGGGGTATTAAGGTTCACTTTACCCCTTGTTACGTTTCCCAAGGGGTCTAGTTTCTAAAATGGTATGCCATGTGGGGATTTTTTTGCTGTTCTGGTACCATAGGGGCTTCCTAAATGCAACATGCCCCCCAAAAACCATTTCAGAAAAACGTACTCTCCAAAATCCCCTTGTCGCTCCTTCCCTTCTGAGCCCTCTACTGCGCCCGCCAAACACTTTACATGGACATATGAGGTATATGCATACTCGAGAGAAATAAGGCTACAAATATAAGTAAACATTTTCTCCTTCTACCCCTTGTAAAAATAAAAAAATTGGGTCTAAAAGAACATGCGAGTGTAAAAAATGAAGATTGTGAATTTTCTCCTTCACTTTGCTGCTATTCCTGTGAAACACGTAAAGGGTTAAAACGCTGACTGAATGTCATTTTGAATACTTTGGGGGGGTGCAGTTTTTATAATGGGGTCATTTGTGGGGTATTTCTAATATGAAAACCCTTTAAATCCACTTCAAACCTGAATTGGTCCCTGAAGAATAGTGAGTTTGAAAATTTTGTGAAAAATTGGAAAATTGCTGCTGAACTTTGAAGCCCTCTGGTGTCTTCCAAAAGTAAAATCACATAAATTTTATGATGTAAACATAAAGTAGACATATTGTATTTGTGAATAAAACATTTTTTTATTTGGAATATCCATTTTCCTTACAAGCAGAGAGCTTCAAAGTTCGAAAAATGCAAAGTTTTCATTTTTTTCATAAAATTTTGGAATTTTTCACTAAGAAACAATGCAAGTATCGACAAAATGTTACCAATAACATAAAGTAGAATATGTCATGAAAAAAAAATCTCGGAATCAGAATGAAAGGTAAAAGTATCCCAGAGTTATTAATGTTTAAAGTGACAGTGGTCAGATGTTCAAAAAACGCTCTGGTCCTAAGGTGTAAAATGGCCTGGTCCTTAAGGGGTTAAGGACTCAGGGTTTTTAATTTTTTGCACTTTCGTTTTTTCCTCCTTACCTTTTAAAAATCATTACCCTTTCAATTTTCCACCTAAAAATCCATATTATGGCTTATTTTTTGCGTCACCAATTCTACTTTGCAGTGACATCAGTCATTTTACCCAAAAATTTACGACGAAACGGAAAAAAAATCATTGTGCGAAAAAATCGAAGAAAAAACGCCATTTTGTAACTTTTGGGGGCTTCCGTTTCTATGCAGTGCATATTTCGGTAAAAATGACACCTTATCATTATTCTGTAGGTCCATACAGTTAAAATGATACCCTACTTATATAGGTTGGATATTGTCGTACTTCTGGAAAAAATCATAGCTACATGCAGGAAAATGTATACGTTTAAAAATGTCCTATTCTGACCCCTATAACTTTTTTATTTTTCCACGTACAGGGCGGTATGATGGCTCATTTTTTGCGCCGTGATCTGAAGTTTTTATCTGTATGATTTTTGTTTTGATCGGATTATTTGATCACTGTTTATTCATTTTTTAATGGTATAAAAAGTGACCAAAATACGCTTTTTTGGACCTTGGAATTTTTTTGCGCATACGCCATTGACCGTGCGGTTTCATTAATGATATATTTTTATAGTTCGGACATTTACACACGCGGCGATGCCACATATGTTTATTTTTATTTTTATTTACACTGTTTTATTTTTTTCATGGGAAAAGGGGGATGATTCAAACTTTTATTAGTGTTTATAATTAACACTTTTTTTAACTTTTTTTTGCAGTGTTATAGGTCCCATAGGGACCTATAACACTGCACACACTGATCTCTCATCCTGATCACAGGCATGTATTAACACGCCTGTGATCAGTGTTATCGGCCCTTGACTGCTCCTGCCTGGATCTCAGGCACGGAGCAGTCATTCGTTGATCGAACACCGAGGAGGCAGGTAAGGGCCCTCCCGGTGTCCTGCAAGCTGTTCGGGACGCCGCGATTTCACCGCGGCAGTCCCGAACAGCCCGACTGACTATCCGGGATACTTTCACTTTCGCTTTAGAAGCGGCGGTCAGCTGTGACCGCCGCTTCTAAAGGGTAAATACCGCACATCGCCGCAATCGGCGATGTGTGGTATTAGCCGCGGGTCCCGGCCGTTGATGAGCGCCGGGACCGATGCGATGTGATGCGGGGTCGTTGCAGGGTCGCTTCATATCGCGGGAGGCGGCGCAGGACGTAAATATACGTCCTGCGTCGTTAAAGGGTTAAGGCCCTCATTTTAATGACATAGGACAATAATTTTGCTTACATAAAAAAAAAAAAGCTACTATACCATATCCTATCACACAAATTTAGTAAAACTGTGGAATATTGCCTTCAGTTTTCTTGGGTATGATGCCACAAGGTTTGTACAAATGGAATTGGGGACTTTCTACTATTCTACTTTGCAGAGCCTCTCAAGTTCTGCCAAGTTGGATGGGGACCACGGACGCATAGGGACCATCAGTCAGGTCTCTCTAGAGATGTTTCACTGGGTTACAGTCAGGGCTTAAGCCACTTCTGTGTTGTCTTGGCTATACGCTTAGGGTAAGGTCCGGAGCACTCTGGATCAAGGTTTTTATTAAGAATATGTCTGTACTTTGCCCCATACAGCTTTCCTTTAACCCTGACCATCCTCCCTTCCCCATCCTCTGAAAAACATCCCCACAGCATAAAGTTGCCACCACCCTGCTTCTCTTGGAAGTTTCTTCAACCATTGAAGTGACCATTGGTTACCTCTCTAACCAATGTCCTTCTCACAGATTACTTAGTATGGTCGGCAGTCAGCTCTAGGAAGAGTCTAGTTGTCCCAAACATCTTCCATTTTACAAATTAGGGAGGCCACTGCTCTCTTGGGAGCTTTCAGTGCAGCAGAATTTTTTGTACGGATCCACAGATCTATGCCCTTATTTACATTTCATGCCTTGGTTTTAAAGGAGAACTCTGATGGAAAAAATGTTTTTAAATAAACAGATTTGTAAATGACTTATATTTAAAAACTCTTAATCCTTCCAATATATATCAGCTGCTGTATGCTACAGATATACTACAGATAAATGTGTTACGTTTTTTCCAGTCTGGCCACAGTGCTCTCTGTTGACACCTCTGTCTGTGTCAGGAACTGTCCAGAGCAGGAAAGGTTTTCTATGGGTTTATGCTTCTAAGCTGGACAGTTCCTGCCACAGACAAAGGTGTCAGCAGAGAGCACTGTTGTCACAATGGAAAGAACTGCACAATTTTCTATGTAGTATACAGCGGCTGATAAGTACTGGAAGGATTAAGATTTTGAAATAGAAGTAATTTACAAATCTGTTTAACTTTCTGACACCAGTTGATTTGAAAACATTTGTTGTCCACTTGTTTCCACCAGAGTTCCCCTTTAAATCCAATTTAGTCATTGTCTGGTTTAGACATTCTCCGTTGTGATACCCTATGTAGAAAGGGCTATTTCTTTACAAATCCTGTCCAATCAACTAAATTTACTACATGTGACTCCAATCAAGGGGTAGAAACATCTCAGAGATGATCAAGAGAAATGGGAGACCCAATAGCTAAATTTCATTAATTGTGTAATTCAGTAATTGTGTAGGCTCTGCATACTTATGTCCATGCAAAATTTAAGTTTTTCATTTTTAGTAAATTTGGAAAAGTTTCTAAAATGATATCTTTATATTCTCGTTAGTACAGAATAATGGAAAAAAATATATATACATATATTTTTAACTTAGCACAAGGTCACAACAAGTAAAAGGGGCTGAAGACTTTCCAAATGCAGTACATTTCTATTTTTTTTTCTAAATTCTTTCCAGTGACTTGGTATAGGGAACTCTATTAAATTGCTATATTTCCATCAATATATTAGCCGTGCCTTTTTCTTAAATGATAAAAAGATAGATGAAATTGTAAATTGTAAGCCCTCGCGAGCAGGGCTCTCTCTCTTTATATCTATCTGCAATCTAGCTGTCACGTCCACTGTACTTGGGTTTGTATTCTGTATTTTAACTTTTATCAAATGTAAAGTGTCCTGGAACCAAGGGCGCTATATGAATAAATAATAATAATAAAAGTAATCATAATAATAATACACATTTTGCATAAAAAAGGATAGTAAATTATTTTTCAATCATTTTTTTACAAACATGCAGGATAGACAAGGGCATAAACCAAAGAGATTTTGGTGCATGCGGTCTTCGATGTAATTGTCTGTTTCTCAGTGCAGGAGTGATTTCCCTTTGTTATTTAATCAATGTTGGAACAGGAAGCACAGGGCATTAGTGTGAAACTAACATATACATAATAGACTGACATAGAAAGAGGGAGGGAGATTATGGATAGGGCAAATGTGTCTGTGTTTGTATGTATTTATTTAAGTGGACAGTTGGGTGACCAAAAGGTGGGCTGACAGATATACCCTTGTCGTACTTATTGTAGGCCCCAAAAATGAATCACTATGTTTAATAGCATAATAGCATGATGTCGGCCATTTTGTTTATAATCTAAGTAGGCCACAATTCTGAAGTTTCATCTCTACAAAAGAGCCAGATTGAGAGAATACTTCTTGTCTCCTTAGATATTTATGGCTGTTTAGATAAGACAGATAAGAGACCTAGTTAGCCAGTCTTGTGAATGTTATTCTAACAATTAATTACCCATTTGACCAGACTCAGAGATTCACACATCTATGTGAAAGAGACCTCCGTGGTATTCTTATCTCTCCAATAAATTTGGATGTCTAGATAGGCTCCAAGATGTCTATGACAATCCAGGTTTTAATTACTATATATATATATATATATATATATATATATATATATATATGTCAAAAATAGTCCCTGAACTTATAATATAGTGCTCCATACTTCAAGTGTGGAATGTGGGTTTAAGACCAGTTATTGACAGTTAACCCTTAATGCAATGCTTGTATGGATTTAAACACCGGTCACCACCTCCCGGAAAATCTGCTCCACCTGTGCACAGTCGTGCCGATCCCGCCTCCGGCCAGGTACTTATATGCAAAAGAGAAGTATCGACCAGCACTCGGGATGCAGTAAACAAAATTTTGCTTTATTAAGGAATCTTCAGACAATGGTCACAAAAGAGAAAAGTGTCTGACGCGTTTCGCACATACGTGCTTAATCGTGGACTGACTTAATCGTAGAGTCTACGATTAAGCATGTATGTGCGAAACGCGTCAGACACTTTTCTCTGTTATCACCATTGTCTGAAGATTCCTTAATAAAGCAAAACTTCTTTTACTGCATCCCGAGTGCTGGACGATACTTCTCTTTTGCATCTTAATGGTAATGATGCTAATTGCTTATAGCACCCCCTAGCGTATGGGTAGCGTATGGGTAGTTGACATTACACCGACAGGAAAGGCATTATGGGCGATATGCTCAATGCATTCTGTGTATTATAGTGATGTCATAGTCATTACCATATGTACAAACCCAACCTACATTCATTGGGGAATTCCAATTTAGGGAGGTGTGTCTAACTAATTAAAAAGTGAGAACACAAAGACACCTAGGGAAAAAGAAAGTCAAATAACTCTCTCCCACACACAGGAAAGAGGTCCAACAAGGTGGAAAAGCCATGTGACATCCCAGCAAGCCGGACTGATCACACCGTACCAGCCAATGGCTATCCATGATGATGAGATGGATCGTTCAATTTTCCTAGGACCAGAAACAAGGTTCTTACATAGACTTGGTAAGAGACACAAAAATGGTATTCCATTTAATTAAGACTAATTGGGATAATGTGGATGGAATTACACAATTTAGATTGGCGGATACATTTATAAAATAAAATAATTAATTATCTCCATATTGAGATTACAGTTTTAGGATATTTTGAGACTTCATTCTACCTGCAGAAGAATCAGGACTCAATCTATCAAAGCATTAAATAATTGCTTAGACATATTGATAGAATTCCTACTCGCCAAACTAAGTGTTATAAGTATATTTCCCACACAGGAAACTTGTTTCAAGTTCTTCCTCCTAAAATATAGTCTAGCGAGATCATAAAACTCTAAATTTCTTACCAAGAACATTTATAGAAAATAGTCCAGAATGGGGCGGAAATATATTATAGTTTTTCCATGTTTATATCCTTAGATGGATTTGCTCATTCTAGGAGTCATGTGATTTGTAGTTGGTTAGAAGGGAGTGGGGAGTGTATTTAGCATTCCATATTAATCTGTCTATGATTAGATATTGCCCATCTTGATATCATAAGGTTTCCTCTGAACACAGTGATATGTAACCTTTTTTTTTTTATATGATATTCCTAACCTAGTAGCTTTTGTTTCATTGCAACAAGTTACTTACTAGTCACATGTATTGTTCTAATTAACAAGCTTGTAATCTTTACTAATATATCTAATTGATATTCATTTGCATATATCATTGTGTTTATTACTCATTTATGTTTATAACCTTATAACCAAAAAATCTTCAAACTTGTATAATACCTGTGTATTATTTTATATTGCAAAACTGCATCCTTAAGGATTAATGGCATCCCATTATAAAAAGAACTTGTTGATATCTGAGGAAATAGTCAGACTCAGATGTGAATTGTATTGATTGGCCTTGTCTACAATTCACTAGGTCATAATTTTGATATTTTTGACAATTTTCATAAATTTTTCATAATTAATATTTTTATGACCATAATTCATAATTTAATTATTACAGCATAACACCCTTTTGTGTGAAAAGAGTGAGCAATATTTATGCATTCATTTATTTTAATTTTTGCTCATTCTGGGTCTGGGGGGGGGGGGGGTGTCCTATGCATTCATTTTTAGACTTAGAAATAGCTGTTGATCACCGAGTAGGACCATGCACTGGACCCAATATAATATATTTACCCACAGAGCTGTATATGAATCTAAACTCAGTTTCTCCTACTCTATAGCATGCTGTTAGTAAGTGTATGTAATCAAAGTGATAATGTCCCTTTAACTGCAAAGGTCACAGATACAGTTTGAATAATAAATAACATTTTAATTTAAAATTCTATGTTCTATATATTCATTTTAATATCTTTTTTGTATCCTTGTATTTACAAGCCAGAGCCCTCAACAAAATATTAATTCAATAGTTAATTTTTTGGTAATAGAAGAGAAATTGTTTTTTAAAACATGAATCCAAAACATATTTCTGTATTATGTTTAGCGTAAGAGCATTCTTTATATTTTAATCTTGCAAAATTATACTTTAGCTTTCTAGGCTATTGCTTCTTGTCACATATAGTGCGCGTACATCATGTATAATGTGTCTGAACGCAATCTCTGTAAGGCAGTAGACTATTGTTTTATTGAGCTCCGCACTACTTATCACTGGAATTAAATCTGGAAGCTTTGACTTTAATATTAAAGCATTGATTCAGGTAAATAGGTTACCGTTACATTAACATTATGCATTAGTTGCTTAGCTTTGCTAATGCATTCAATAGACTTCCTTTATCGGACTTTATGACTAGGCCATTAGAGGTAGCACAATGAAACAAATTGTATCCTTGCCTGACTGCTGACTTTGTATTTGCTGTTGACATTTTGAGGAGAAATGGGAATCATTACGCTTTCCTCTGCTGCCGAGAAGCTGGAGCCAAAACCTACAAAATAACATTATAAGAAACACATGTTATCAATCTTGTGATTACTTATAACATCTGTGATTAAAGCAAAAACCAACTCTCCCTTTTTAGCTATGGAAAAGGGCGCTATTCACTAAATTGCTACATTACTGCCAGCTGGCTCTTTTGCCACATTCCTGTTACATATAGATTTTTTTTTGCAAACATGTGTTTTAGTAGTCAAAACACTTAACCCAGGGTGATGGAAATTTGTGTGTGCCTGCAGAGAACTAGCAGCCATATTGCTTTCTCCGACGTACCAGTAGTACGTCAGTATGTCAGTCACTACTTTAGTAACTATAATAAATGCAAATAATAAGCACTGAAAAACATAATTCTGCTTCACCAAATAGCCTCTTTCTATTGCTATAAAAAGATATGGTAAGTAAAGACATTGACCGACATTTATCATTGTCTTTAGACTGTTTTTTTGTCTCCAAAGGGCGCAAAAAAGGCGCAAGCAGGGTTTATTTGCGCCTTTTGGTTCACACATTTCTGTTGATTTTGAGTTGCAATTCACTGATTTTGGCAATACACATGATATGAAAGGGTTTTATGAAAAAAGGCGCAAAGCCACTAAAAAGCCTTTAAAACTACACCAGCCCAAACTTAGCTTAGCTTTTTGGTGTATGTGAAGAGAGAAATTTTAGAAAATGTGACCTGCACAAAATTTATCAAATGTTCTGTGACCATTTAATAAATTTGGTGCTCCTACACATTACTAGCACACAAAAAAGGGTGTAGAAAAATGCTTCACTTACACCTACAATGATAAATGGCGGCCATTTTCTACTATTTAAACAAATAATAGACATATTCTGATCAAGGCTTTAGGCCATATAGTCTATTCTTATAAGATATAATAAACAAGAAAATATTAATGCATATTTATTTATATTGCACCAACAAATTACTAAGCATTTTAGAATTTTGAGGATACAAATAAGGACAAAATTAGACATTACAATAATACACACTGATGATTCAAACATGAGGGCTTATAGTCTATGAGGAATGGGGTTAAGACAAAAGGCAGAAAGTTTATTGCTGAGAAAAGCAAGGCAGGCACCAATGCTGGAATGCTAGGGGTTAATGACACAGCGTATGGAGTGGAACAGCGCAGAGGTTATGAATGAGTACACTTCAGTGGGTGCCAATCAAATGTCCAGAAATAGTATATGCAATACACGAGTAGAGAAAAGTAGATTGCACTCACCCAGTAGTAAAGTTAAAATGTCCTCTTTATTAGATCATCACTTAAAACTTTCCGAAGGAAGGGTAGAGAGATGCGGTCAGCGTGAGCTGACTGACCGGCCGAGGCAAGGCAGCGCTCCTTTCGCGGTTCAGCCTGCTTTCTCAAGCCTCGAGGCTTGAGAAAGCGGGCTGAACCATGAAAGGAGCGCTGCCTCGCCTTGGCCGGTCAGTAAGCTCACGCTGACCTCATCTCTCTACCCTTCCTTCGGAAAGTTTTAAGTGATGATCTAATAAAGAGGACGTTTTATCTTTACTACTGGGTGAGTGAAATGTACTTTTCTCTACTCGTGTATTGAAAAGGCCGAAAGTGCTTTGTATATTCAATGGTCCAGCCACTAGCCAATCTTTGAATGTTGGAAAAGCATAGTGTAGGGAGACACTCCGGATGAATCTGGCTGCCTCATTTAGGGTGGACTGGAGGGGGGGAGTTTAGAGAAGGGAAGGCCTATTAGTAAAGAGTTACAATAGTCAAGGTGATAATAAATTAATGCAACAACAAGAGTTTTAGCTGTTTCAACAGTGAAAAAATGACGGATTCTGTAGATTTTTTTTTTAGGTACAGATGACAAGATTTTGAAAGTGACCCAATATAGAGAATGAAAGATCAGAAACCTGTTGCCCATGAGTTATGGTAGTACCACACACTGAGATGGACATGCCAGATTTAGGAGAAATACAAGAAGTTCTGTTTTAAAAAGATTCAGTTTCAGATATAGGGATGACACAATGTTTGAGACAGCAGAGAGATAGTCACTGGTATTTTGTAGGAGTGCAGGGGTGATGTCTGAGGAAGAGGTATAGAGTTGTGTGTCATCAACGTAGAGATAAAAATCAAAACCGAATGACCAGGGAGTCAGGAGTTTGTCTGGCACAGAAAGGAACCATCAGGCAGCCAAGTAAAATCAATGGATTTATTAACTATTATCAACGTAGGGATGGTCTGGAAACAAAATCTACTGATGGTTTGTTCAATGAAAGCTGTGCAGAGCAAAATTTGGAAATGATCCCTGAGGAACCCCAACAGCAAGAAGAAGAGGAGAAGTAGAGATGGAAAATTATATACTGAAGGAGTGTACAGAGAGGTAGGAAGAAAACCAGGAGAGAGCAGAGTCCCTAAAGTCTATGTGTCATTAGCAAAACCTTTTCATATAATGTAGAGAATAACATGATATGTATCTTTGTAATATACATTGGTTAAAAAATTCTATATTTTTGTCCCTGCAGCTATTGTCTATGTGTCTTTGTGAGGAGACAAAATACATAAAGTGTGGGCAGGACCAGCAGGGCTCTGCACACTGAGGATAAGCAGGACTGTGTACACTGAGGACACACAAGGCTCTATGCACTGAGGACAAGCAGGGCTCAGTGCACAGAGGACAATCAGTGCTCTGTACACTGAGAACAAGCAGGGCTCTGTACACTGAGGACAATCAGGGCTCTGTACACTGAGGACAAGCAGGGCTCTGTACACTGAGGACAAGCAGGGCTCTGTACACTGAGGACAAGCAGGATTCTGTACACTGAGAACAAGCTGTGCACTGAGGACAAGCAGGGCTCTGTAAACTGAGGACAATCAGGGCTCTATACACTGAGAACAAGCAGGGCTCTGTGTACTGAGAACAAGCAGGGCTCTGTGTACTGAGGACAAGCATGGCTCTATACACTGAGGACAAGCAGGGCTTTGTGCCCTGAGGACAAACATGGCTCTATACACTGATGACATGCAGGGCTCTGTACACTGAGGACAAGCAGGGCTCTATACACTAAGGACAAGAAGGGCTCTGTATACTGAGGATAAGCAGGGCTCTGTGCACTGAGGACAAGCAGGGCTCTGTACACTGAGGACAAGCAGGGCTCTGTACACTGAGGACAAGCGGGGCTCTGTACACTGAGGACAAGCAGGATTCTGTACACTGAGAACAAGCAGGGATCTGTGCACTGAGGACAATCAGGGCTCGATACACTTAGAAGAAGCAGGGCTCTGTGTACTGAGGACAAGCAGGGCTCTGTAAACTGAGGACAAGCATGGCTCTATACACTGAGGACAAGCAGGGCTTTGTGCACTGAGGACAAGCAGGGCTCTGTACACTGAGGACAAGCAGGGCTCTGTATACTGAGGACAAGCAGGGCTCTGTACACTAAGGACAAGCAGGGCTCTGTATACTGAGGACAAGCAGGGCTCTGTGCACTGAGGACAAGCAGGGCTCTGTACACTGAGGACAAGCAGGGCTCTGTATACTGAGGACAAACAGGGCTCTGTGCACTGAGGACAAGCAGGGCTCTGTGCACTGAGGACAAGAAGGGCTCTTTGCACTGAGAACAAGCAGGGCTCTGTACAATGAGGACAAGAAGGGCTCTGTACACTGAGGACAAGCAGGGCTCTGTACACTGAGGACAAGAAGGGCTCATTACACTGAGAACAAGCAGGGCTCTGTACATTGAGGACAAGAAGGGCTCTGTAGACTGAGGACAATCAGGGCTCTGTACACTGAGAACAAGCAGAGCTCTGTTCACTGAGAACAAGCAGGATTCTGTACACTGAGGACAATCAGGGCTCTGTACAGTGAGGACAAGCAGGGCTCTGTATACTGAGGACAAGCAGGGCTCTGTGCACTGAGGACAAGCAGGGCTCTGTACACTGAGGACAAGGAGGGCTCTGTATACTGAGGACAAACAGGGCTCTGTGCACTGAGGACAAGCAGGGCTCTGTGCACTCAGGACAAGAAGGGCTCTGTGCACTGAGGACAAAAAGGGCTCTGTGCACTGAGGACAAGCAGGGCTCTGTACAATGAGGACAAGAAGGGCTCTGTACACTGAGGACTATCAGGGCTCTGTACACTGAGGACAAGAAGGGCTCATTACACTGAGAACAAGCAGGGCTCTGTACACTGAGGACAAGAAGGGCTCATTACACTGAGAACAAGCAGGGCTCTGTACATTGAGGACAAGAAGGGCTCTGTAGACTGAGGACAATCAGGGCTCTGTACACTGAGAACAAGCAGAGCTCAGTTCACTGAGAACAAGCAGGATTCTGTACACTGAGAACAAGCAGGGCTCTGTACACTGAGGACAAGCAGGGCTCTGTACACTGAGAACAAGCAGGGCTCTGTGTACTGAGGACAAGCAGGGCTCTGTACACTGAGGACAAGCAGAGCTCTGTACACTGAGAACAAGCAGGGCTCTGTGCAGTGAGGACAAGCAGGGCTCTGTGCACTGAGGATAAGCAGGGCTCTGTACACTGAGGACCAGAAGGGCTATGTGCACTGAGGACAAGCAGGGCTCTGTACAATGAGGACAAGAAGGGCTCTGTACACTGAGGACAAGCAGGGCTCTGTACATTGAGGACAAGAAGGGCTCTGTACACTGAGAACAAGCAGGGCTCTGTACATTGAGGACAAGAAGGGCTCTGTACACTGAGGACTATCGGGGCTCTGTACACTGAGAACAAGCAGAGCTCTGTTCACTGAGAACAAGCAGGATTCTGTACACTGAGAACAAGCAGGGCTCTGTACACTGAGGACAAGCAGGGCTCTGTACACTGAGAACAAGCAGGGCTCTGTGCACTGAGGACAAGCAGGGCTCTGTACACTGAGGACAAGAAGGGCTATGTGCACTGAGGACAAGCAGGGCTCTGTACAATGAGGACAAGAAGGGTTCTGTACACTGAGGACAAGCAGGGCTCTGTACCTTGAGGACAAGAAGGGCTCTGTACACTGAGAACAACCAGGGCTCTTTACATTGAGGACAAGAAGGGCTCTCTACACTGAGGACTATCAGGGCTCTGTACACTGAGAACAAGCAGGATTCTGTACACTGAGAACAAGCAGGGCTCTGTACACTGAGGACAATCAGGGCTCTGTACACTGAGAACAAGCAGGGCTCTGTGTACTGAGGACAAGCAGGGCTCTGTACACTGAGAACAAGCAGGGCTCTGTGTACTGAGGACAAGCAGTGCTCTGTGCACTGAGAACAAGCAGGGCTCTGTGCAGTGAGGAAAAGCAGGGCTCTGGGCAGTGAGGACAAGCAGGGCTCTGTACATTGAGAACAAGCAGGATTTTGTACACTGAGAACAAGCAGGGTTCTGTACACTGAGGACAATCTGGTCTCTGTACTCTGAGGCCAAACAGGGCTCCGTATACTGAGGACAAGCAGGGCTCTGTACACTGAGGACAAGCAGGGCTCTGTACACTGAGGACAAGCGGGGCTCTGTACACTGAGGACAAGCAGGATTCTGTAAACTGAGAACAAGCAGGGATCTGTGCACTGAGGACAATCGGGGCTCTATACACTGAGAACAAGCAGGGCTCTGTGTACTGAGGACAAGCAGGGCTCTGTACACTGAGTACAAGCAGGGCTCTGTGCAGTGAGGACAAGCAGGGAGGGCTCTGGGCAGTGAAGAAAAGCAGGGCTCTGTACACTGAGGCTCTGTGACACGACCCCGGCTCACACAGCAGAATGATTGACAAGCCGGGCACATGAACATAGCCCTGCTTGTTCCACCCACACTTCCTGTATTTGGTCTACAGGAAAAAGCTGCAGGGACAGAATTTTTTTCATCCAAAAATATACACATTTTATAACCAATGTATATTACAAATAGACATATAATAGTATTATCTACATTATGTAAAAGGTTTTTGCTAAGGATAGGTACACTTTAATACCAACAAATCGGAGACTGAAAAGGAGTTGGTGATCTATGGTCTCAAACACTGCAGAGGAACATAGGAGAAATTAATAGAAAGAAGCTGGTATAATTTTGCTCACATTAGTTCAATGCATAACTTAAAGTGTTACTGTCATTTATTTAAACTTTTGACTTGTTGTTACAGACATGTCAAAAACTTATATTGCACCTGGTCTTAGTCCTTAGACTCTTTGCAATCGTGAATCATAGCCTAGTAAAGTGCTTGGCAGATCGTGCTTCATTCTCTGACTGTCAAACGATTCTTTTACTGCCTTAGTCTATGGAGTAAAACAGTTGGATCAAACAATCGGCTACTGCGCACTTCACCCAGCTATTACTCGATCACAGCGGGTCTCAGGAATGAGACCTTTAACCCCTTAACGAAGCAGGACGTAAATGTACGTCCTGGTGAGCTGGTACTTAACGCACCAGGACGTACATTTACGTCATATGCATAACCGCGCGCATCTGAACGATGCTCACGTCATGTGGAGCAGGTCCCGGCTGCTAATAGCAGCCAGGGACCCGCCCGTAATGGCGGACATCCACGATCGCACGGATGTCTACCATTAACCCCTCAGATGCCGTGATCAATACAGATCACGGCATCTGCGGCAGTGCGGTACTTTGAATGGATGATCAGATCATCAAGTATGGCAACCGGAGGTCGCCTCACCTGCCTCCGCTGCCTTCTCCGGGTCTTCTGCTCTGGTCTGCAATCGAGCAGACCAGAGCAGAAGATGACCGATAATACTGATCAGTGCTATGTCCTATGCATAGCACTGAACAGTATTAGCAATTGAATGATTGCTATAAATAGTCCCCTGTGGGGACTATTAAAGTGTAAAAATAAAAGTAAAAAAAGTAAAGAAAAATGTGGAAAAAAAACCCTCCCCCAATAAAAACATAAATTGTCCCATTTTCCCTATTTCACCCCCAAAAAGTGTAAAAAAAAATATTTTATATACATATTTAGTATCGCCAACTATTAAAATAAAATGTTAATGATACCGTCATGGGTATCATGGGTATAATTTTAATTGTATTGACCCAAAGAAGAAAGAACACATGTCATTTTTACCGTAAATTGTACGGCGTGAAAATGAAACCGTCCAAAATTTGCAAAATTGCAGTTTTCTTTTTAATTTCCCCACACAAATAGAATTTTTTGGGTTGCGCCATACATTTTATGGTAAAGTGAATGATGGCATTACAACTGACAACTGGTTGTGCGAAAAACAAGTCCTCATACTAGTCTGTGGATGAAAATATAAAAGAGTTATTATTTATTGAAGGCGAGGAGGAAAAAATGCAAACGTAAATGCAAACGAGTCCTTAAAGCCCAAATGGGCTGAGTCCTTAAGGGGTTAAAGAAAAGCTCCACTCAGTTTGTTAAAAATTACATTAAGTTCATCGTAGAATCTCATGTACCCTTGTGAAGCCTTTCCATGAAGTGTTCAGCTGATCATGCAACAGGCTCTAAGGGTAATTTATTAATGTTTAGGGGAATTAAATGGGCACCAATATGTGAGAAGCACTTAAGGAGCATTATTACTGGGAACAGGGCATCATTACTGTGACATGCCAAAGAGGGCATAATTTCTCCAAGGGCAACATGTTTGTTGTCTGGAGATACTATGGGCCTCATTTACTAAGCTGAAACCAACCAGTTTTTGTCTGGTTATTTTGGCGCAGAGTGTCTGAGACATGTCTGCGCCAGTGTGCGCCAGTGTGAGCCTGAAAAATCCAACAAACCCGACATTGCACTGTGAAAAGCTGAAAAGGGGGCGTGGTCTGTTGCAAAGGGGCGTGATCATCTCAAAAAGGGGGGTGGTTTCACAACCCGACCGATTTACTATTGAATTCACAGAAAATCCTGTGGGTAAATGGCTGGAAATATCGACCTAGAAAAAGCTGGTCAGAAAATGTTCCCGACTTTTCCCAATAGTAAATAGAGAGGGATCCTGCATGTCTGAAACAACTTTTCCCACTAGTAAAAACCCGAAATTCTTAGTAAATGAGGCCCTATGTGTGCATCAATACTGTGTGAAGGCACTAAGAGGGGCAACATTACTTTGCAAGGGCATAATTTCTGTGAGAGTGTACTAAGAGGCCTTCTTACAATGTGGGAGATACTAAGGAGTAATCATTACTGTAAGGCGGCACTATCATTGTGTGGAGCACTGTTACTGTATGCCACATGCTTATTGGGGGGGACACTATTACTTAATGGGGCACTATTACAGTGTAGGGCACAGAGGAGTATATTATTTGCGTGAGGCACAAAGAGAGCACTGTTACAATGTGGGACACTATATGTATGGCATTATATTCTCAGTTGTACGGTAATGTTGAAGGGTGGAGAGGATAATGGTAAAGCAAAGAACTAAAGACATTTGAGAAGCACTGAAGAGTTCAGGAGTGGCCATGAGAAATATTTACTGCAGTCTGGGTTTGGATTGAGAAGAGAAAAGAGACAGTGACTGTCTTGACTGAAAACATCATCTGGGAGTCATTGGATGTCACAGTTATACATTCTGCATCTCAACAATGCAGTATTCACTTATACGCTGCAGATTGCCTGTGTGAATATGGTATCTGTGGTTTCATTGGATAAAATAGTTTTTGTATAGTGGTATGCTCTATGATGTGAAGAAAGAAGTTGTATTCAGTTTCTAAAGGGGTAATGCTTTTTTGTTTAATAGTTTTCACTGTATATAACTTCACACATGTACTGTACCATTCGGTATATGATGTATGCAAATGTGTGCAGTGCTCAACCTGAAGCATTGCTTCTAAAAGAGAATTTAATAGAAGTTTTGTATGGAGACACCACAGAATGCCTGTAATAAATAAAAATCCACTCTGGGTAGTCCTATGTTCACTAGATGAGCATGGGAAGTGTGTACATTGTTATATATGTTTAAATGTTTAAATGCATGATACAGTGAAACGTCTCTAAAAGTCCACTTCTTTGAGAAGACCATCCCTTTATGCAGACCAGATTTTCAGCTCGTCATACATTATGCACAGTAGCCATATTTTTTTTGAGAAGACTATCCCACAGAAGACCAATGTTTAATGCAGTTTGGTAGTCCTCTCACCTTGTTTGTTTATGTTCTTTCATCTTGAATAGGAGTGTATATAGAAATGTACATATACCTGCCAGTATGCATGATAATGTAAGTCATAAATCTAATATATCACATAAACATGATATAATGAATTTTCAATTAGATACAACGTACTGCTAGCAATTGCGTAGATAAAACAGAATATTAGAAATGAGCCTTCAGCACCAAAAAGATTGAGATTCCTTCATGTCTATTTTATGATGGTCATTTTTAAATTACCTGAAATCCTGATCTTAGCTGTGTTCTATTAGTTTGGATCTTATTGGATTTGTGTATTTTGTAACTTTTTTTTAACTAATTTTTCAAACCATACATTAGTATTCAAGGGAAAAAAATTTGGCTCCACTATTAATAGTAATTTATTAGGAAGATCAATAACATGGAAATCTTGTTAGAGAACATTAGAATGCAGTGACAGATGTATTATTAAGGTGATGAGATTAAGCCATTTTTATACATACTAGTGGTTTTGCATTGCCTTTTTTCTGCTCAACAAAATTCTTTGGCAACAACCTGTTACATTTTGTTTTAAACCCTTCCGCTATAGGATGCATGCATACGTCCAATCGTCCGACACGTTCGCACAATTGGACGTATGCATATGTCATAGTGATTTCCTGCACTGCCACGGGCAGCACAGTTGATCGGTGACGGGACCCAGCTGTTAATCACAGCCGGAGTCCCGCCGCAGCTGTTGGAGCCATGATCGTGCCGGTCCTGGCAGCATTAACCCCCTAGATGCCGTGATCAATC
The DNA here is from genome assembly GCF_029499605.1 of Hyla sarda. Lineage (NCBI taxonomy): Eukaryota > Metazoa > Chordata > Amphibia > Anura > Hylidae > Hyla > Hyla sarda. Next base: position 327,104,861 of record NC_079189.1, read on the forward strand.
CTGATCATGGCATCTATGGTGTTGACAGGGGGAGCGCTTCTCCAACGGCGGCGCCGCGATATGGTCACCGGTCGCCGTTGGTTGCTATGGCATCAGCAGGTCAGATCATGACCTTCTGTCTGCCTGCTACGCAAGCCTGTGAGACCCAGCCAGAGGCTGGATCGCACAGGCTATACAGTGTGCAGCTGATCGGGTCATACTGTGCTGCAGTACAAATGTATTGCAGCATAGTATAACCTGTAAAAAGTGTAAAAAATTTAAAAAAAAGTTCTTCAATAAAATTATGAACTGTAAAAACAAACAAAAAAATGCCCCTTTCCCAATAAAAGCCCTGTATTATCACCAAAAAAGACCAAAAACTCAAATGATATACATAATAGGTATTGCCACAACCGTAATGACGTGTACTATAAAACTATAATGTAAATTATCCCTCACAGTGAACGCCGTAAAAAAAATACATAAAAAAAAGAGCAAAATTCGCCAATTTTGGTACAAATAGCGGAATAAAAAAGATCAAATGCTGGCACATAGCACAAATGTGATACCAATAAAAAGTAAAGCTCATCCCGCAAAAAATAAGCCCCTTTTCAATGACGTCAGATGAAAAATAAAAAAGTTACGGCTGTTACGGAAAATGAATGGCAGAAAAAGAATTTGCTCAGAAAAGGAAAAAGAACATAGAAAGCTATATAAAATTGGTATCGCCTTAATCGTACTGACCCACAGAATAAATATAACATCACTTTTACCGCACAGTGTACACTAGGAAAAAATATAAAAAAAGTTTTACACAAAAAATGCTGCATGTGTCAACAAAAATGCACCACTTATAAAAAGAACAATATGTCAAGAAAAAACTATCTCAGAATCGTTCTGCTTAGAAAAAGCATTCTAAAGTTATTACCATTTAAAGGGGTACTCCGGTGTTTAGACATCTTAACCCCTATCCAAAGGATAGGGGATAAGATGCCTGATCGCGGGAGTCCCGCTGCTGGGGACCCCCGGGATCTTGCACGCGGCACCCCATTTGTAATCAGTCCCCGGAGCGTGTTCACTCCGGGTCTGATTACCGGTGACCACACGGCCGGCGGCGTGTGACATCCCGCCTCCGCCCCCGTGTGACGTCATGCTCTGCCCCTCAAAGCAAGCCTACGGGAGGGGGCGTGACAGCTATAACGCCCCCTCCCGTAGGCTTGCATTGAGGGGCGGAGCGTGACATTGCATGGGCGCGGAGGTGTGACGTCACACGCCGCCGGCCGTGTGGTCTCCGGTAATCAGACCCGGAGCGAACACGCTCCGGGGACTGATTACAAATGGGGTGCCACGTGCAAGATCCTGGGGGTCCCCAGCGGCGGGACTCCCGCGATCAGGCATCTTATCCCCCATCCTTTGGATAGCGGATAAGATGTCTAAGCACGGAAGTACCCCTTTAAAGAGATACATGTCAAATACAAAAAAAAGAGCCTGGTCATTGAGGTAAAAAATTGGTCTGTCCTTAAGGGGTTAAAGGAACCTTTTTAGTAATCTTGAAGGAAAAAAAAAAACAGTACCTCTAAACAGTTGCAAAAATTTGAGATGAACTGGGCTGTTTTAACTTCTTTTTGAACTGTGCAACTTCCTTTTTGGTCAGACAATGCAGTGTATACACAAAGCTTGTTTACCTGAGTGTGTTATACTGTTTGTAACATATAGACTTAAAGAATACCTCTCATGATCTTGTTACATTTTATAATCATCCCAGTTCACTGCCCCCATCATGATAAACCCCCTGCCTTTATTTTTTTTTTAGTTTTCTACCTTGATATTGCTCTGTATTTTCTGCTCAGTCTCGGTCAGATTCACAGACCGGGAAGGGGTGTTCCCCAGCAGGGGTGTTCCCCATCTGAAGCCATACAGGGGAGAACTTCCTCCCTCACTCTGCTACACACAGCCCAGAGCAATTTAGTGTGAGATGAGCTATGACTGGTTAAGGCTGCACACCCCTCTCAGCACTCCAGACTGCATTTCCTGAGTGTGGACTTCTGCTAGGAGTCCAAAGTGCAAAGATGGGGGAAAATGTGCTCTCGACAAGTAGGGAGACATCTAGCGGCAGTATTTTTAAACACAAATAAAACATAGAAAACTTTTTTTTATTTTTTTAAACAAAGTACATTAGAAAGATTTTTAATTTACCATAAGGAGTGTAATAGCAAAAATTTGTTTTAATGAGAGGGCCCATTTAAGGAAAAAACCATAATAGATTATTTTTCCTACTTATGAAACTCAGGGCATTACATGGTTGCTATTATTAGCTACTGGGTTAAATGTAAAACCAACTGCAAACCCCATGAAGCATAGATACTATGTAAGTATGGTTATATACTGCTTAGGCTTCTTTCACACTGCCATTAGGAAACGGCCATCGGGGGAGCTGGGGAGAATAGCGGGAGAAAAATTACTGCATGTACCGTCTTTTTCTCCCGCTACAAAATAAGGGCGCCCGATGGACACTATTATAGTAAACGGGATCCATTGGGACCCATTGCGGCCTGTCATGTCCCGACAACAGCCATTAAAGGCTGGACAAAAAAAGAAAAAGAGAAAAGAGCCTAACGGCCATTCAGGGGCAGGGTGGTAGCCTTATACAGCTTTCTTTCACAGCTACATGAATAGTAGCTGTGAAAGAGGCAGAGCTGTATGGAGTTTACATCAGAAAGTTATCTATCATACTGTTTCTTGTCTGAGAGACATAATTTTTTGGTTAATTGAGTATACTCATAGAGAAACTTACTCATTGAGTATACTCATGGAGAAGTGATAAGATCAGAGGAGGTGTTAAGATCAGATGGAACCATTACAAATTTGATCCCTGAATCCCCTTTTATCACTTATAGAAGAGATAATAATTTAAAAGACCATCTTACCCAGAGCTATCTCCTATTCCCAGGGCGGAAACATCCCTAGCCAGGAAAATTGTGGGTTCCTATCCATGTGGTCACTGCACAGTTTGCCCATATGTGGTAGCCAGTAAGACCTTTAGAAGTGAATCCACAGGTGAGGAATATAACATGAGACACTTTGCCAACTGTAGTACCCTAGGAGTGGTGTATCTATTGACATCTGAATGCCCAAAAAACTATGTAAGCAAGACTTTTCGCCCTTTTAAAAACGGTTTAAGGAACATATAGGGGACATTATACATGAACAGAATACCCTGGTAGCCATCCTTTTTTTAAAAGTTTCATCAAAGCAAATGCTTGGTCCTAAAGGAACAAATTGTGGAGGTGGTGAAACCTTTACAACAAGGGGGGAAATGGGACCGCATCCTACTCCAAAGAGAAGCAGAATGGACCTATAGGTTGCAAACGGTGCGACCACATGGTCTAAATTATTTTATTTTATTTACTAGTTTTCTGTAAATAGTGTTTGTATGGTCCACTCCAAAATCTGTTCAATACCTCTTTTACTCCAATAAAATATGACAATAGACTTAGAGTCACGTTCCCAGACTCTGGTTTAATGTGTTTAGAATCATTTGTCACATCGGCCCGGCACAGTAGTTAGACTAATTGGGTAAAGTTTAAAGGGGCACTCTGTGGCTCATTGTTTGGAACAAGCCCCCGGCACCGGCTCCAGCATTCGGAACAGTTTGTTCAAAATGCTGAGCAGCACCCCTTTAACCTCTTCAGGACACAGGGCGTATGGATACGCCCTGCATTCCGAGTCCTTAAGGACCGAGGGCGTATCCATACGCCCGTGGGAAATCCGGTCCCCACCACTAGCCGGTTGGGGACCGGAGCCGGATGCCTGCTTAAATCATTCAGCAGGCACCCTGGCACATCGCCCAGGGGGGTCCTGAGACCCCCCCATGTCGGCGATCGGAGAAAAATCGCATGTCAATTCAGACATGCGATTTTCTCCAATTCCGGGCTGATCGGGTCTCTGGTGACCCGATCACCCGGAAAATAGGGCTGATCGGAGTTGTCAGCAACAGCCCCGATCAGCCTAAAGGATAGGATTGAGGTCGCAAAGCTGCGATCTACTCCTATCCCCTGCCATTACTCAGAACAGAGTTCTGACCAATGGCAGCGCAGGACAGGGGGTTGCCATGGCAACCCCCCGTTCTGCCCGCCCCTTGATGTCGAGGGGCTCTGGGAAGAAGATGGAGGCCGTACCTGCAGGAGAAGATGCCTGGGGACCTGGGATCTTCGCTGGAGCCTGCAGGATTCTGATCAGGTAGGGAATCGACAGTGGGGGGGGGGATTGAAAGTGAAAGTAAATCGATCTTTACTGTGGCAACCACTAGGGGGGGCCAAACTGCAACTCCCAGCATGCCCAGAGAGCCAAAGGCTGTCTGGGCATGCTGGGAGTTGTAGTTTTGCAACATCTGGAGGGTCACAGTTTGGAGACCACTGTTACAGTGGTGCCCAAACAGTAGCCCTCCAGATTTTGCCAAACTACAACTCTCAGCATGCCTCGACTGCCCAGGCATGGTGGGAGTTGTAGTTCTGTAACATCTGTCTCTTCAGATTTAGCAATTTTCATGACATTTTTGAAAATTGCTGCTCTACTTTGAAGCCCATTTTCCTTACAATTAGAGAGCTTCAAAGTTAGAAAAATGCAACATTTTCAAAAATTTTCATGACATTTTGGGATTTTTCACCAAAAAAGGATGCAATTAACGCTGAAAATTTACCACCAAAATAAAGTAGAATATGTCACGAAAAAACAATCTCAGAATCAGAATATTCGGTAAAAGAGTTTTCGCGTTATTAATTTGTAAAGTGACGGTGGTCATAATTGCGAAAAAGGGCTAAGTCCTTAAGGTCCTTAAGGCTGCGTCGTTAAGGGGTTAAGGAGACTTACTTTATTTTTGGTTAATATCCTTTCAGATGCGACTGTGGAATACAAACCATATAGTTGCCTTGCAGCATGTGAATCAAAATGAGGCTTGAATATAGTAAACCCAGCCCCTAGCAGCCCGTGTTTTACCTAGCCAGGTGACGGACGTGCATTGCCAGAGCAGGTAAAGGGAAATGACGTACGATATAGGTGTGGATCAGGGTATGTTAAAAGCAAGACCGCAAAGTAGTTTGGTATACGACTGCCATCAGTGCTGTGTCAGCAATGTGCTATGAGAAGTAGTGATGAGCGGCATTGCCCATATTCAAATTTGCAATATTTTGTGAATATATAGACGAATATTTGTCCTGTATGCGCAAATTTCGCGTATTTGATATATTCGCATATGCGAATATTCGCATATGCGTATATTTGCATATGTGAATATTCGCATATTCGCGTATTGGAGGAAGAAAACAGTGTGGGGGTGGGCAACTTTACTATTGGTTGCTAGGGATGTTGTTGATGACCTCTGACAAGTGTATTTGCATCATTCTAATTGGCCCACAAGTGAAAAGAAGGAATATGTGCATATGCAGAAAAAATATGCGATATTCGTGATAAAACTTCGAAATGCGAATATTCGCATCCAACACTAATGAGAAGCTGAGCATGAAAATTGTAGCTAAATAAAATGCTGTCCTACATTGATTCCTGACGAAATTTACAGCATGAAACGCGTTAAATCCGCATGATGATGATGAACTGACTATTGTACAGGCTGAGCATACAGAAGTTGAAGCAAGTCCGGGACATCAGGTTTTCATTACAGTCTCTGTACGCTATGTATATCAGTAATTTTGCCACTGCTTGCCACTGCATATGGAGTTGAGTTGAGGGGCAAACCGCAATATGTGCACTGAGGTTGTTTGATACGGACATTGAGACAAGTTAATGTGCAAACTCCTATGTACAGTTGTGGTCGTAAATGTTGGCAGCCCTGAAATTTTTCAAGAAAATTAAGTATTTCTCTGAGAAAAGGATTGCAGTAACACATGTTTTGCTATACACATGTTTATTCCCTTTGTGTGTATTGGAACTAAACCAAAAAAGGGAGGGAAAAAAGCAAATTGGACATAATGTCACACCAAACTCCAAAAAGGGTCTGGACAAAATTATTGACACCCTTTCAAAATTATGGATAGATAAGATTGTTTCAAGCATGTGATGCTCCTTTAAACTCACCTGGGGCAAGTAACAGGTGTGGGCAATATAAAAATCACACCTGAAAGCAGATAAAAAAGAGAGAAGTTCACTTAGTCTTTGCATTGTGTCTGTGTGTGCCACCCTAAGCATGGACAACAGAAAGCGGAGAAGAGAACTGTCTGGGGACTTGAGAACCAAAATTGTGGAAAAAAATCAATAATCTCAAGGTTACAAGTCCATCTCCAGGGATCTAGATTTGCATTTATCCACAGTTTGCAACCCATGGCAATGTAGCTAATCTCCCTGGGCATGGATGAAAGAGAAAAACTGATGAAAGGGTTCAACACAGGATAGTCCGGATGGTGGAAAAGCAGCCCTAAACAAGTTACAAAGATATTCAAGCTGTCCTGCAGGCTCAGGGAGCATCAGTGTCACCCCAAACTATACGCCGACATTTAAATGAAACGAAACACTATGGCAGGAAACCAAGGAGAATCCCACTGCTGACATAGAGACATAAAAAAGCAAGACTATGGGCCTCATTTACTAAGCTGAAACCGACCAGTTTTTGTCTGGTTATTTTGTCTGAGACATGTCTGAGACATGTCTGCGCCAGTGTGCGCCAGTTTGCACCAGTGTGCGACAGTGTGTGCCTGAAAAATCCAACAAACCCACAAAGGGGGCGTGGCCGGTCAAAAAGGGGCGTGGTTTCACAACCCGACCGATTTACTATGGAATTCACAGAAAATCCTGTGGGTAAATGGCTGGAAATATCGACCTAGAAAAAGCTGGTTAGAAAATGTTGCATGCTTGAAACAACTTTTTCCACCAGTAAAAACCCAAAACGCTTAGTAAATGAGGCCCTATATTTTGCCAAAATAAACTTGAGTAAGCCAAAATCCTTCTGGGAAAATGTTTTGTGGACAGATGAGACCAAATTAGAGCTTTTTGGTAAAGCACATCATTCTACTGTTTACCGAAAATGGAATAAGGCATACAAAGAAAAGAACACAGTACCTATAGTGAAATATGGTGGAAGTTCAATGATGTTCTGGGGTTGTTTTGCTGCCTCTGGCACTGGGTGCCTTGAATATGTGCAAGGTATCATTAAATCTGAGGATTACCAATGGATTTTGGGGGGGCACTGTACAGCCCAGTGTCAGAAAGCTGGGTTTGTGCCCAAGATCTTGGGTCTACCAGCAGGACAATGACCCCGAACATACATCAATAAGCACCCAGAAATGGATGGCAACAAAGCGCTGGAGAGTTCTGAAGTGGCCAGGAATGAGTCCAGATCTAAATCCCATTGAAAACCTGTGGAGAGATCTTAAAATTGCTGTTGGGAAAAGGCGCCCTTCCAATAAGAGAGGCCTGGAGCAGTTTGCAAAGGAAGAGTGGTCCAACATTCCAGCTGAGAGGTGTAAGAAGCTTATTAATGGTTATAGGAAGCGACTGAATTCAGTAATTTTTTCCAAAGGGTGTGCAACCAAATATTAAGTTAAGGGTGCCAATAATTTTGTCCAGCCCATTTTTGGAGTTTGGTGTGACATTATGTACAATTTGCTTTTTTTCCTCCTTTTTTTGATTTAGTATCACACAAAGGGAATAAACACGTGTGTAGCAAAACATGTGTTACTGCAATCCTTTTCTGTGAGAAATACTTCATTTTCGTGAAAAATTTCACGGCTGCAACATTTACAGCCATGACTGTAAGAACTAATGCCACTGCATATGGACTTTGAGTTGATTTGCAAACCGCAATATGTGCACTGAAGTCAGCTGAGGCGTACATTAGGGCAAACTGATGTGAAGGATTTTACATGCAATATTATGCACATATGAATATGAATAAATATTTACTATGCCTTAAGGAGATAATCTTCTGGATGCTTCAAAAAATACTGATCATCCACTTTGATATGATAAGACTGTGAGAATAATATATACCTATGTGAACCGCGACATATATACTGGAGTTCCCTTTCCATTACAGGACTGTTAATATGTATGCTCTGCCTAAACATGTACTAAAGTAATGCCTCTGCCGAATATGCACCTTATATCAGCACAAGTATTGGCGGCCGAATTGTTTATATGCACGTAATTTTTCTATACTATTTTTCATATTTTTTCACAGTACTATCTGTTAAATGGATAAGAATAAAGGTGAAGTTTTATTAATCTCACAAATCGTCAGTGCTATATAATTTATGGAGTGAGCTCTATATGGACATAATTACTATGTGATACACAAATCAGTGCACTATATCGGGAGAAGTGTTCCTAATACTCAGCACCCCCTCTGGGCATTTTAGGGGAAGACCCTGAGTTAAGTGGGTATTCCCATCTCAGCTTCTTATCCCCTCACCCCCGGAAGAAGGAAGTGAACCAAAACAGTAATAAGGGTAGGGTGTCCTGCATGCTATTTAGATTACCTCTATCATGTGGGTATCTGCTGCTCTTTATCTGTATGTCTGTTTATTTTGCACTTGCGCTTTGTTTATAGAGCTTGTTTGTGCAGTGTATACCCATTTGTCTCATTTCATGTATGGAAGGCACATGCCTCTTATTCTATCAAGCAAGGCCCCTAATATTTAACACACAGAGCCGCCCGCCGCTGTGTTTTTCAGTTGCCATTGTCTTAAGTATGTATTTTTATTACAGGTTTTTCTTTTATGTTTTCTAATAAAGATTATACTTATTAATATACATCCTTACTGCTTCAATTAGTTTTTGTAGCTATTAATTTTCTTATCCCCTATCCATAGGATTGGAGATAACAAGCTGATTGGTGGGGGCCGAATCCCAACAATTTTGAGACCAGGGACATAATTGTCCGCCAAAATGAATGAAGCGTACTGCATGTGCCACTGCTCCATTCATCCTCTACTGGGGTGTTGAACATTTTCGATTCTAGTTCTTGGCCCAACAGAGAATGAATGGAGCGCATAAATGTACACAAATTGCTCTCTGTTTGTTGCAAGGACAATTTTGTCCCTGATCTTGGGATTGGTTAATTGCTTGGTTCATTGATTAGCTTGTAATAACCTACCGTCACTCTAGACCAGCAGAGATACCAAAATATTAAAGCAGTTTTCCAGTAGCTTTAAAAAATGTGTATACAGGCGGGGACAGGGTAAAACAAAAGACCTTTGCTCACCCCTAAATTCACCAGCATTCTAGAGCCGCTAATGCTCCAGTATCCCCAATAGGAAGAGCTGTGATGACTTTTCACACGTACATCATGTCATGACACCACCTCTGTCAGGGGACACCAAAGCAGGGGTGCTGTAGTGACAAGGATTTGGGTGGTGAAGTTTCTTCTTAATCCCAGTCCATGCTATATACAGTTTTATTTTATTTTTTAATCTAACAAAAAATCCCTTTAAGCAACATTAGACACCCAGGTATATACTACTGTTAATAACCCCTTAACCACCCCTAAAAATGTGAAGTATATTTTAAAATATGGCAAATAGAATTTTTTGGGTAGAGGAAGATAAATTTTGCTATATCATTTGTGAGCATCAATGAGCTTGGAAACACTTTTTATTTAACTTAGTAAGTTGTCATGATGTATGGAGAGTAAAGGTTCAGTTTCACAGAAAACTCTTTTACTTCTAACAGACTTTGCTACTAGCTTGAATCATTACAAATATATACCGCATGTACAGTATGTTAGGTACATATGTGAGCATTGATTTAGATGGTTTTTTTTTTACACAAGGTTCTCATGACAACAGTATAATTGACAGAAATGCAGAAGGACAATGATTCTTTGTAATGATTCCATGAATTGTATCTCAGTATAAAAATGAGACACCAATATTTAATATTTTACATTTCTAAAATGACAGCTTGTTTTATAGATAAGAGATGGAATTTCTAAATGTTGTATCAACCGGGGACTTGTTATACTTTACAATTAACATAAATATTAAAAATTTCTATTGTGCAGTACACCAACTACATATGAATGAACTGTACAGCGATAATTCACAAATAATTCACAATAATATAGATACAGTTTGAAATTTAGTGTCATAACTGACATGTCCATAGCTAAAGGTTCTGTGATAGTTATGCAGAAATATAATACATTTACCATCATCTACTGTAATATATTCAAAGAGCTGATATTACTTTGTAGCAGAATTATATGCCATGTGTACGGCTCAGTTCCATACAAAACAGGTTAACAAGCTCTTCTAATACTGACTCAGAATTCCAATGAGCACAAAAGGCAGCTTACTTGAGCAGTCTGTTATCGACCTGGCTCCAGTCATAGTTGTTGTTCCGTAAAATGGACATGACAGGCAATAAGATTTCCCCGGTTCCGGCTGATAGTAGTCCCTTGGACAAGGAAAGCATGGCACCAGTCCAGACCGTGAAAACTCCCCGACATGGCATGGAACTTAAATGTAAATACAGGATGTTAAAATGAATTGTTTAAAACTTGGAACCACAATCAAAGCTTATAAACAACATTCAATAAATCACAAAAATGAGAATATTTGTCTGACACGTGCAGTGCCCTTCAGTTGTGAATCTAAGTAATTGAAAAAGAAGTTCACACAAAATATAATATTGTCTAGTTTACATTTTTGACTTATATTATTTTTTAAATGCATATTTAAATGTGATGAATTCCTATTACACAATTAGAAAATATAATATTTGAATCTTTAAATATAAATAGTCATCAGTGAATACATAAAAATAATACTGCTTGCTGGTTGGTAGGACATTTAGGGGAATCTATGTATTGGCTGCTAAGAGCTGTAGACACCCCTTGATAGCTGTTAGGGTTAAAAAAAAAACCTGTACCTTTTCTGGAGGTGATGGTGATTGCCAAACTTATAAAATCAAGGGGGTGGGGCAAAGTGTCAAGGGGGTGGGGCAAAGTTGCAAAGTGCCACTGCCTGGTACATCCCCTCGCTTACATTTACTCTCAGACAGTATAACATTAAACATTATATAATTTCCATTTGTATACATGACATAGATGAACTCTGTTTATTATCTGCATTAAATACTTTGATTTATTTTCCACAAACCTCCACATTCTGAGACATCCACTGCTCCTCTTTTAACTGTTGACATTCCCTTTGGGCAGGAGACACAGAACTTTGCTCCTATCAGCGATTGGTAAGTACCATGTGGACACGACTCACAGGTTTCAAGACCATTTGAAGAATAAGTTCCAGGCTTGCACTGAGCTAAATTTCAATACAAACAATTAATAAACACTGTTTACTATTATAGAGATGTTATCCACTTTACTATTTTATAGATACTTGAGTAGGTAAAGGGTAGTTTTTGGTACTTCATAGTCTGTTCTGTACATATGCAGATATATGATAATAGCTGCGTTCAAGAAACCATTAATAAAAACTTAATTACTTTAAAAGGGTACTCCAGTGGAAAACTTTTTTAAATGACCTGGTGCCAGAAAGTTAAACAGATTTTTATACTACTTATATTTAAACATTTTAACCCATCCAGCACTTATCAGCTGCTGTATGCTCTAGTGGAAGTTCTTTTATTTTTGCGTTTCTTATCTGTCTGACAACAGTGCTCTCTGCTGACACCTCTGTCAGGAACTGTCCAGAGCAGAATAGGTTTGCTATGGGGATTTGCTCCTGCTCTGCACAGTCCCTGACATGGACAGAGGTGTCAGCGAGAGCAGTGCTATACAACCGAAAAGCAATTCTAAAATTAAAGAACTTCCTCTGGAGCATACAACAGCTGATAAGTACTGGGAGGGTTAAGATCTTGAAATTGAAGTAATTTACAAATCTGTTTAACTTTCTTGCACCAGTTCATAAAAAATAAAAATGTTTTCTACTGGAATACCCCTTTAAATTAAATTAATGTTGGTTTCAGATGGGCATTATATGACCATGAATATCACCCTGACTCTGGGTCAAATCACTCAAAGTGACAACATTCCAACAGCATTAGGATCTATGTTGACCTATGCAATTCGTACAGAAATATCTTGGCATATTATGCTTATTTGAAACTGACCTTAAAGACATTCTCCTTTTAATATAGTGGGTGGTTGATTTAATAAACAATCTAATGTGTTTGGGTATAATTAGTCTGCTAACAGACAACATATTTTAATATACTATACCTGAACCTTTGTTTTCCTATGGCATATGAGTCACCAGAAGTGCCTGGAAGTAGGTTATCTCTCTTAAATTGATTTTCCAGGGATTTTACATTGATGGGTTATCTCCAGAATAGGCCATTAATGGCTTATTGGCAGGGATAAAACACCCAGCTGTTTGGCCAAGCTGTAGCTCTAGCATGTAAACCAAGAAGGGACCTGAAGCCCGGACTCTGTTCATTGTATAGGGAAGCTCTGCAGCAGAACCTGTGCCCACCACTTCACAATGAAATGAACCATCTGCATCTGACCTGTTCATTCTGTATAAGTTGGGGCCACAGTTCTTCTGTGGATGTCGGCATGTTGCGAATGTTGATGGCCTTCATGTAAAATGCGGGTAAAACTGCTTTAACATGCTCAACTAATCCTAGCATGTCATGTTTGTAGAGGAGCTAGGATTGATAGCAGATGAGTTAGACAAGTCCAAGTGGTTGTATCATCTTTGGACAATACATTTTTGTCAGAAGGGTCATGAAAAATTTAATGCGCCATAAATGGCTCCATGTGAACCCACTGGATCACCATTAAACCCAAAGCAGGGTGTTCCCAAATCTTCTAATATTGGGAGGAAGAGAGCTTGCTGTGCATATGCAGTACTTCCCAATTATAGTCTGTGGGGATTTGAAGATAGACCGTCCTTCCCGGAACAGAACACCAGGCTATGGTAAAACCCACCCCGATCAGTCAGTCCACTATAGTCAGTATTAAAATCATTATTATATTTTCCTCCACTCTCAACCAACAAACTTTAAACAACTAAAAAATGCTTTTTGTTTCCTAGATGATCTATGGATTTTTCATCCACAAAGCATCAGTTATGGTGCTAAAAAACATCTCCTATCATACAACTATTATTGTGACTAATTCAGCATGAAATGCTGTTACTTTACACCACAGCAATATGTCATCTGTTTATTTCATGCACTGGCATTTAGTGCAATCAAATAAATTATCCATGGCCACATTGTGATACAAAAGAAAAAAAAAAAAAAAGAACAGTTCTTTTGTGTGGAGTATTCCCCTAAACTTTCAGAGATGTATTTTAATGGATTTTGTGCTTCAGTAAATTTGTTCGCTTTTTAATTTTATATAAATATATATTTTTCAAATGCAAATAAGTTAAATATGCAGTTCCTCTTCAAAACCAAAAAGCTTTCATGTTGTTCTTTGCTAAAGTACATATTAAACAAACTTTCCACTAAAGTGTATATATGACATAAAAAGTACAGTAATAATCATAATTATACCAATAATAACACAACACTTTTCAGCAGTGCTTCATCCACTTTACTATAGTGATTATATAAATTATGCTGCATATTGCTCCAGTAAAATATTTAGAGTATATTTGGCTGCCTAGAGCGCTGTCAGAAACTTTTATTTTTCTTCTAGTTTCCTGTATCTAAAAAAAATTATGGGGTTATCCATGATTAGAAAAGCAGGGGTTATTTCTTCTATAAAAAAAAACAGCACCACACCTGTCCTCAGGTTGTTTGCAGTATTACAACTCAGTTCCATTTAAGTGACCTAAGCCGAGATGTAATTCCACAGGTGTGGTGCTGTTCTATTCCTGGATAACCTAATCCATCTGACTATGAAGGCAATAAAAGGGGGGATCACATTGCTAAAAATTATACTTCTCAGTTAGGCTGGGTTCACACTTTAAAAATTCTGTATGTGTATATTGCCGGGCCATACCAGCAGAATGGCATGCCAATGTTCGATGGACTTTATGTAGTCTAACAATAATGCCCAGAAAAGAAGATGTTTCTATTATGCCAATTAAAAGAATACACTGCTCACAAAAATAAAGGTAACACTAAGAAAACACATACTAGATCTGAATAAATTAACTGATCGTATGAAATACTTTCGTCTTTACATAGTTGAATGTGCTAGCAACAAAATCACATAAAAATATCAATGGAAATCAAATTCATCAACCCATGGAGGTCTGGACATGGAGTAACACTCAAAATCAAAGTGGAAAACCACACTACAGGCTGATCCAACTTTGATGTAATGTCCTTAAAACAAATCAAAATGAGGCTCAGTAGTGTGTGTGGCCTCCACGTGCCCGTATGACAGCCCTACAACACCTTGGCATGCTCCTGATGAGGTGGCAATTGTTCTCTGAGGGATGTCCTCCCAGACCTGGACTAAAGCATCTGCCAACTCCTGGACAGTGCAACGTGGTGTTGGTGGATGGAGCGAGACATGATCTCCCAGATATGCTCAATCGGATTCAGGTCTGGGGAATGGGCGGACCAGTCCATAGCATCAATGCCTTTCTCTTGCAGGAACTGCTGACACACTCCAGCCACATGAGGTCTAGAATTGTCTTACATTAGGAGGAACCCAGGAACAACCGCACCAGCATATGGTCTCACAAGGGGTCTGAGGAGCTTATCTCGGTAGCTAATGGCAGTCAGTCTACCTCTGGCAAGCACATGGAAGGCTGTGTGGCCCCCCCAAAGAAATGCCACCCTACATCACACCGCCAAACCGGTCATGCTGAAGGATGTTGCAGGCAGCATAATGTTCTCCACGGCGTCTCCAGACCGTGTCACATCTGTCACATGTGCTCAGTGTGTACCTGCTTTCATCTGTGAAGAGCACAGGGCGCCAGTGGCAAATTTGCCAATCCTAGTGTTCTCTGGCAAAATGCCAAATGTCCTGCACAGTATTGGGCTGTAAGCAAAACCCCCACCAGTGGATGTCAGGCCCTCATACCACCCTCATGGAGTCTGTTTCTGACTGTTTGAGTGGACATATGCACATTTGTGGCCTGCTGGAGGTCATTTTGCAGGGCTCTGGCAGTGTTCTTCCTGCTCCTCCTTGCACAAAGGCAGAGGTAGCGGTCCTGCTGCTGGGCTGTTCCTCCTTCACGTCTCCTGATAACACCTCAATGCTCTGGACACTACGCTGACAGAAACAGGAAACCTTCTTGCCACAGCTCTAATTGCCTATAATTTCCACCTGTTGTCTGTTCCGTTTGCACAACAGCATGTGAAATTGATTGTCAATCAGTGTTGCTTCCTGAGTGGACAGTGTGATTTCACAGAAGTGTGATTGACTTGGAGTTACATTGTGTTGTTTAAGTGTTCCCTTTATTTTTTTGAGCAGTGTATATTTCTATTATGCCAATTCTTTTCTGTCCTGAACAGTATTACAAATCATACTATTTGTGTACCAAAGGGAATTTGGGGAGTGATACTGAGCTCACGATCACTTGTGTCCTCTGACAATAAACATATAAACCAGATTGAATAAAAATGAGTACAAACTAAGACAGCCAGATTTCAAATGCATCAGATTGATCAAAGTTTAAAAGGATACTCCACTGGAAAATATTTTTTTCTTATTCCAACTGATGCCAGACAGTGAAACAGATTTGTGAATTACGTCTATTAAAAAATCTCATTCCTTCCAATACTTATCAGCTGCTGGTATGATCCACAGGAAGTTCTTTCTTTTTGAATTTCCTTTCTGCCTGACCACAGTGCTCTCTGCTGACACCTCTGTCCATGTCAGGAACTGTCCAGAGCAGGAGAGGTTTACTATGAGGATTTGCTCCTACTCTGGACAGTTCCTAAAATGGACAGAGGTGTCAGCAGAGAGCACTGTGGTCAGACAGAAAAGGAATTCAAAAAGAAAATACCTTTCTGTGGCTCACACAGCAGCTGTTAAGTACTGGAAGGTTTAAGCTTTTTTAATAGAAGTAATTTACAAATCTGTTTAACTTTAGCATTTATATACCACAACATTTCCTAAAATCCAACACATACAATATGTTAGCAGGCAAAAATGCATACCTAAATAAGAATTAAAAATAATATAAAGCCCTTATTTTATTTGTTACAACATAAGTCATTATCTCTCATAACCTACCTTTGCATTCAGATATACGCTTCGAGTGCAGGTATTCAGTGTAAGTGCCAGAAGGGCAGCTTTTACAATCCATTTGGCCTTCTTCATCCTGGTATGATCCTATCCAGCAGCTGTCACATGTGTTGTGTTCCAGGGAATAAAACGTACCCTTTGGGCAGATTACTGTGGAGTCATGCAAATAAGCAAGTTATATCGACAGCCACCAAAAAGCCAATGCCAAGACAGATAAAGAGCACAAAGCTGCGGGCTACTAGAATCACAAGACACTTATACAAAGGCTTAATTGCTGTTCTTGATCCAGTCCCTACTAATCACAATGATACATTCATGGGGAGTTCTACAGCATGATCTTTATTGCTAAATAATAGCTGTCTATCTACTGGAAGTTACGATCAGTTGATGAAAAAGTGCAAAGTTAAGAAGATTACCTCTGATTTATCTTAATCCTATAATGTAACTCAAGAGTTCAGCATTTTCCATTGATCAAGACATTCTAAAAGACAGATGCTTAGCTTCTTTATAGAGCAAAATATCTTTTCATGCCTTATTATAACATTTAATAAATAAACCTGATTACGTATTGATTTTTTTTCCTCTATGAACTACAGCTGAAAATAAAAATTATGACACAATTGTAAGTGAAATTACCGCAAGAGTGTCATTTGGCAAAGGCAACCTGAAAAGGGAACACAACAAAGAGCTGAAAGATAAAATATTTTGCCAATAGTAGTACATGTAAAAATGTTTTAAACCCTGAAATCATTTGTAATGGAAAATATTTTTCTTTCCATTTTTTTTCCAATTACCATTTAAGTAAAAAGGCAGCCAGCACATGCTTACCCCTTTATTTATAGCATTTGTTTTCTCGTAGCAAGAAAATTCTGTATACTGATAATGCACAGCAAAAAAATCCATTTTTTATAGTCTCATTAAAATATATTAATAGGTAGATAGGTAGATAACCAAAGAACAGATCACTGCAGCACTCTGGAGTAGTGAAATAAAGTGGGTAGTGTTTTATTCCATCAAAAACATCAGACGATGTTTCAGCTGCCTCATTGCAGTCATCATCAGACCTGAGGCAGCTGAAACATCGTCTGATGTTTTTGATGGAATAAAACGCTACCCACTTTATTTCACTACTCCGGAGGGCTGCAGTGATCTGTTCTTTGGTTATCTAGTTGGAGCCCTAGTACCAGGGGCTTCCCACTGATTTCCACCCAGTCTTTCAAGTCCTTAAGGTGTGCTGCTTCACCCTCTGGTTTTGTAGATAGATAGATAGATAAAATTTACAAAAGAACAGTCAAGCCTGTGGTTGGCAGCCTCTACTAAGAAAAGCTTGTTAAAAAGTTGTTACTTTTATTCATTACGTTTACAGAATCTCACATAAGTGAGTACACCTCTCACATTCTTTTAAATATTTTATTATATATTTTCACGTGACAACACTGAAGAAATGACACTCTGCTACAATGTACAGTATTGAGTGCACATCCTCTATAACAGTGTTTAATGTTGTGTCTCTCAAAATAACTCAGCACACAGCCATTAAATGGGTACTCCTGTGGAAAACATTATTTTTTTTAATCAACTGATGCCAAAAAATTAAACAGATTTGTAAAGTACTGAATTTTAAAATGCTAATCCTTCCAGTGCTTATCAGCTGCTGCATACTACAGAGGAAGTTGTATAGTTCTTTTCAGCCTGACCACAGTGTGCACAGTGTGCTCTGCTGACACCTCTGTCTGTGTCAGGAACTGTCCAGAGCTGGAGAGGTTTGCTATGGGGATACCAGACAACCCCCCCCAGCGATTCTACATATCTTTCCCCACTGCAGCGCTTCTATTTGAAAACTCCGCCGGGGAATTACTACTCCCATCATGGAAACAAGTATGTTCCATGATGGGAGTAGTAGTAGTCCCTCAGCACTGCAGGAGTCTGCTGATGTCACCTCTTCTGAGCATGATAATAGAATAGAAATAATAACGGATATTATAAACCAGGTGCAAATGGATGACATAAAGGCTCATCCATTTGCCATAAACTTCAATGTTAAAAATAACGTCCGTTAATTTACCCGTTTCTTGTGACGGAAGAAAAATTTATGCATGTGCTGTTTTTTCTTCCGTCACAAATAGCGTCCGTTATTCATGACGGGCTATAACAGGTCATAAAGGATAATCCAAAAATCCCATAGACTTTAATGGGATTTTGTAACCGTTTAACATCCATTTTTAAGGATTTTCTAATGGAAGTTTATAACGGGTCTTTTAACGGAACAACTTTATAGTGTGAAAGGGGCCTAAGATGGCCTAGGCTATAAGAAGATTGCCAAGAGCCTGAAACTGGGCTTCAGCACAGTGAGCAAGACCATACAGAGTTTTCACAGGACAGGTTCCACTCAGAACAGGCCTCGCCATGGTGGACCAAAAAAGTTGAGTGCACTTGCTCAACGTCATATCCAGAGGTTTTCTTTGGGAAATAGACATATGAGTGCTATCAGGATTGCTGCAGAGGCTGGCGTCCATCAAGTTCTATAGTAGTGTCTGCTGTATTTATAGGAAGAATACCGCTGCATGTAAAGCTATACTTCCTCAGATCAAATCTGACAAAATGTATTACTGACATCTGGTTTTAATTAATAAGCTAAGTTAAAACCTTGTGGTACACATTTATAGTTATTTATGTACTCTAGATTCTCAATAGGCAGTTCTCAAAGTAACACTGGTGGTTTTCTTCCACTTCGTGTCCTGCCAGACACAGCCGTTGGGTTACAACTCACAGCCGCTCCCTGTTCTGTCTCTTACTTCTATGCTCTCCCTCTTCCTAATTCCACCTAATGTAGTGTGCCTAGGTGTACCTGTAGGGTGTGTGCCCATGCTACTTTTGCAAATACACCAAAATTCGGTTCCCAGCCAATAATATTTTAGCTTCTCCCACATTAAACTGCCTGTACAACAAGGTTCTCTGTGTTTCGGCAAAAGTGTTTTCAGTTAGTGCTTCTACTATAGTGCTTGACCTATACCTGATTTTTTTTCTCTGTCTTTGCCTGTCTTATGTACATTACTGCCTTACCAACCCTCTTCTCCCACTCTTTACATACTGATAGCAACATGCAGTAGAAATGCTAGCACAGGCTTCCAGTATCCGTAGTTTCAGGTGCTGCACATCCCGTATCTTCACAGCATAGACAATTGCCTTCAGATGACCCCAAAGATAAAAGTTTAAGGGGGCAGATCGGGAGACCTTGGGGGTCATTCAACTTGCCCACGATGACCAATCCACTTTCCAGGAAACTGTTCATCTTGGAATGCTCGGACCTGACACCCATAATGTGGTAGTGCACCATCTT
Organism: Hyla sarda; assembly: GCF_029499605.1. Taxonomy (NCBI): domain Eukaryota; kingdom Metazoa; phylum Chordata; class Amphibia; order Anura; family Hylidae; genus Hyla; species Hyla sarda. Next base: position 327,124,309 of record NC_079189.1, read on the forward strand.
GCTGGAAAAACTCAGGGAACGTGCCAGCTTCAGTGCATAAAGAGGGAAAAACATCATTATGTAGCAATTTCACATATCCAGTGGCCTTGAGGTTTCCATTGATGAAGAATGGCCCCACTATCTTTGTAACCCATATACCGCACCATACCATCAATTTTTGTTTTCCAACAGTCTTGGATGGATCTATCCAATGTGGGTTAGTGTCAGACCAATAGCGGTGGTTTTGTTTGTTAACTTCACCATTCACATAAAAGTTTGCCTCATCACTGAACAAAATCTTCTGCGTAAACCGAGGGTCCTGTTCCAATTTTTGTTTTGCCCATTCTGCAGCACCTGAAACTCTGGATACTGGAAGCCTGTGCTGGCATTTCTCCTGCGGTGTTGCTATCAGTGTGTGAAGAATGGGAGAAGAGGGTTGCATTGACAATCCAACACAATGGGCAGCACATTGAACACATTTTATAAGTGGTCAGAGACTTGTAAATAATTCATGAAAGAATAAAGTTACGTTAAAACCAAGCACATCATCATTTTTCTTGTGAAATTCCCAATAAATTTGATGTGTCATATGACCCTCTTCCTATTGAAAAAACAAAAGTTGGATTAAAAATGGCCAACTTCAAAATGGCCACCATGGTCACCACCCATCTTGAAAAGTTTCCCCACTCACATATACTAATGTGCCACAAAGGAAGTTAATATCACCAACCATTCCCATTTTATTAAGGTGTATACATATAAATGGTCCACCCTGTACAATGGTTCAGCCATCTTTTATGCTGAACTGGACAGTAGGTATGTAGCCAGTGCCAACTTTAAATCTGCTGCAAAGAAGCAAGGAGTCCATGTTCCCTTTTCATACTTTCTATGGCACCCTATGCTATTAGTGTAGGATGCCATGAAATAGAAGCAAGGATACTGTGAGTAGATTTGCTGAGCCAGGCACTCCGTGCCAACCCCAGGGAGTCTCTGGCTCTGCTCAGAAGTTAGCAGGTGATGCTTCATGTACTACTGCCATGTTTTTGCTTGCAACCTTGGGCTGTATTTATCTCTGGGACTGTACTGCTGTTTTGTTAAATCAGTGCACTCTGGAAATAAAATAATTAAAAACTCCATACAGCCTGACAGATACTGGTGCTATTTGACTACTTATTAGTTTGTTGTTATAACTGTTTACTTTCCAGAGAACACAAGTCAAAGGAAACACTGGAAACAGGGTTTCTTATTTAGGAATATAAGTTATTCCAAGTGTCCTATCTAGTGTACTTTTTGCATGTAGAGAGGAAACCCCATGCCTCGCCCAATGCAGCTAGTGGTCCAGCTTAAAAGTAAGCCAGCAATGCATAAAGCATTGCTGACCTACCTCTGAGCAGAAGCACAGATCCTCTGGGTTGGGTGCAGAACACCTAGCCAAGAGAATGTGATAACAGTAGGCTGGCCTTGCATAGAACATCACTGGCTTACTGTTCAGTAAGTGAAGCGCATGTTGGGTGGTAAATAGAGATTGGGGAGGAGGAGATACAGAGCAGTGCAGTACTATAGGGAGGAGATACAGAGCAGTGCAGCACAATGGGGAAGGAGATACAGGGCAGTTACAGGTGAGCATTTACATTTTTGGACGTGTTTGTCTACTTATTTTAATAAAAGCTTCATGGTTTGACTATTAAATTGCATTATATCGTGAACGGACGGATATTCAAGGGACTGGGACAGAGAGATAATTCTGTATGAAATCCTATATGATTCAGTCATTTTATTGTTTATACACTACCTTTTCAATGTCATTATTATCCCTTCCACGGAATATCCATTTTACTTGCTAGTTTTAAGGCACATGTATTCTTGCTCTTCTAAACATCCCACAAGTTTTAGTGCTCTGTAGAGTAATTGCTCTACTGCTCATATACACTAAATATCTCAATAAAAACAAGATTTAAAATAATAAAGGAAAACAGTAATGCCTATTATGTTCTTAATTTGTACCTTCTAGCAACATACTGAGCAGCTTCGAGCCATGCCTGCGTTCTGTGCTCATCTCATACAGACTACAATATTAAATATAATCCCCTATATGTTTATCCATCCCAGCTTTCCATATGGGACACATTAGTGAATTTCTGTTCTTGAAAGAAGTACCATATTTTACATTCTTTTACATTCTTGCTTACTTCATATCCTATTTAAAGATCTCCACTAGGTTTCAACACAGTGCTCTTAAAATGTTTGATTAATGTTTACCTTTCCGAACCTTCTGCCTCATCCATACTAGTCGTGTGCAAAAGCTGATTACTGTCTGAAGCCACAGCGCAATATTCTACTGCATACAAACACTGCCACCTTCAGGGCAAACTGATCATTTTTTGTCTTCTCTTTCTTTTTTTACAGACGCTTGTGCTTCTGGATTGTATGGCTGAAATCATTAAATTTCTACATACAATCACACTTCAAGCAACAAACACTTGCCATTAACATTTAACACAATGAGTGTGGTGGGGGGGGGGGGATAATGAAAAGCTGGTAAATTTTTAGAAAGGCTAGGCAGTCTAAGGCTGCAACAGATGTTTAAAGGGGTATTCCAGGCAAAAACATCTTATCCCCTATCGAAAGGATAGGGGATAATATGTCTGATCGCTGGGGACCCACCGCTGGGACCCCTCGCGATCTCCCTGCAGCAGCCCGCATTCTATGCGTAGCTGCATCTGAAGTTTCGGAGACCGCCGGGCTTCCGAGAAGGGGATGTGACGTCACGCTATGCCCCCTCCATTCATGTCTATGGAAGGGGGCATTGCGGCCATCATAGAAATGAATGGAGGGGGCGTGGCATGACGTCACGTCCCCGTCTCGGAAGACCGTCGGTTTCTGAAACTTCAGACGCAGCTACGCATAGAATGCGGGCTGCTGCAGGGAGATCGCGGGGGGTCCCAGTGGCGGGCCCCCAGCGATCAGACATCTTATCCCCTATCCATTTGATAGGGAATAATGTGTTTCTGCCCGGAATACCCCTTTAACAGGGGCTTAGGTTGTTTGAAAATCTGTTATATTTTTACATTGTCTACAGTGCACCACCTTTTAGTGGGCTTAGTTTACTCAAGAAAAGCATTTTTGGCACATTTTAAACCCCACTCCCTTTACCAAAGCCACACCCTGTAGTCGAGCAGGGCACAAAAATTTTGAAAAAGTGTGTGAAACACATTGAAAATGCAGTGCAAGTCTTGTTTTTTGGTGCAAATTGTGCCCGATTTTTGGCGCAAGCAGTTATGATTATCATCCCTTATGTCTTAAAAGAGCTACTAAGTCATGACTATTGCAGGTGTTTAACCTGTTAAGGACTAAGGGCGTACAGTTACTGGTGTTTGAACTGTGCTCACGAACTGAGCACACTTCATACCCAGTGGGTCCCAGATGCTATCAGCAGCCAGGACCCACTGTTAATCCTGGACATCATTGATCGTGCCAATGCCTGGCCTTAACCCCATTAGACACCACAATCAAAGTAGATTGCATTGTCAAGATGTGGGAGTTAATGGTGCCGGCTTGCTCAGCGGAGTTGATTGAGACATCCGCAGCAATACCATGGGTCCCGATCAGTTTAGTGGACTGCAGGTGGGCCTTACCTGCCTCCTCGCTGTCCGATTGGTGCTCTGAAGCTCTGGTCGGACTCTGCAGGCTGGAGCAGCTGAGCACTGATAACACTGATCAATAACAAGGTAAGAAAAGACCGAACGCACTCACGTATTCCAAGAAGGTGCAGGTGTTTCATTTTATTTAAAATGCATGAAAACGATCATCAGCGGTATGCCAGATCAGGATTAGATAGGAGCCTATCTAATCCTAGTCTGGGGTCCTGCTGATGATCATTCTGGAAAATGAAAAAGTTTAAAATTGTCAAATTCTGACCCCTATAACTTTTTTATTTTTCCGCGTATGGGGCAATATGAGGGCTCATTCTTTGCGCCGAGATCTGAAGTTTTTAGCGGTGTCATTTTTGTATTGATCGGACTTATTTATATGAAAAATTACCAAAAATAGGCTATTTTGGACTTTTGAATTTTTTTGCACGTACGCCATTGACCGTGCGGTTTAATTAACAATATATTTTTATAATTCAGACATTTCCGCACACGGCAATACCACATATGTTTATTTTTATTTACACAGTTTTTTTTTATGGGAAAATGGGGGTGATTCAAATTTTTATTAGGGAAAGGGTTAAATGATCTTTATTTGCTTTTTTTTGCAATGTTATAGCCCCCTAAGGGGGCTATAACACTGCACACACTGATCTTTTTAGGAAACCATTGATCAATGATTCTGCCGCTTGACTGCTCATGCCTGGATCTCAGGCACTGTGCAGTCATTCGGCGATTGGACACCAGGAGGCAGGTAACGGGACCCTCCTCGTGTCCTACAGCTGTTCAGGATGCCACGGTGGTCCCGAACAGTCCCCTGAGCTAACCGGCAGCAGTTTACTTTCACTTTAGACGCGGTGATCAACTTTGAATGCCACTTCTAAAGGGTTAATAGCACGCGGCCGTGGCCCTGCTTCATAGAATGGGAGCGGATTCAGGGCATACGGGTACGCCCTGGGTCCTTAAGAGGTTAATATCCAAATTAGTATGAATGTCCCATGTGTTAATTTGGGAATCTGATAGAACAACACCTGGACAATGACACTAGTGGTTACAGAAGTCAGGTGACAAGAGTCCCCTGATGAACCCCATCATCTACAAGGGAGAAACACTTCAAGATGAGGACACGGGGAAAAGGGTGTTTTAGGTGACCATAGTTGACAGCCACTGAGAAGCAGGGCCACCTTATTTTGGGTGACTACTCTCTTTTAGGCAGGAAAAGCACTGTCTCATAAAGTAGGGATAGAGGCTTTATCCCAAGTTGCTTTCATCAATTCCTGCCAGACTGTAACAAACACCAGTGGCAATATAAAATATTGGATCATCTCCCTCCCTGAGTAAGCGTAAAGCGAAACGGCGTAGGGGTGGTCACAGCTCCAGGCATGTAAGTACAGCATGTTGCCTCCTTGGTATAGGTTTGGGGAATCTTTTCCTTTCCTTGCTTATGGCACTTTGTGGACCGGATGAGGCTCTTGACAGCCCTGTCTGGGAGCACACCTGTCCACATATGTACTGATCCTATATACCTCCCGAGTGGACAACCTGATGATACTACCACTATATATGTATATTCTATGTAAAAGCAAAATGTCCAGCGCGAATATGAAGGAACTGGATGTTTATTCCAATAGCCAAAAAGACAAGGAGAACATGACAAGGTGACGCGTTTCGGTCCTAAGGCTGGACCTTAGTCATACACAAGGTTGTGTATGACTAAGGTCCAGCCTTAGGACCGAAACGCGTCACCTTGTCATGTTCTCCTTGTCTTTTTGGCTATTGGAATAAGCATCCAGTTCCTTCATATTCGCGCTGGACATTTTGCTTTTACTTGTCAGTTCCAGTCGGTGTTGCCCACGCCGGTCCTGGCGCGACGGGCTGAGGGAGTGAGCTGGACTATACACTTCTTTGTCTGCATGTATATTCTATGTTTTAATTCCTGACTCCATTACATACTTTGTGCTATATATGCTATTATAGTCCAACTGTTATACAGGGTTATTTGTTTGGGCAGGCCATCATATGTACATCTGTACTTATAGTAAAGTTTTGTGGTGGAGTAATTCATCACTTCTTTCTGGAATTGCGACTTTTTCTAACTGTGGCTTATCCTTTTAAATTTACATTTTCAAGTGTTTATTAATAAAGATTTCTACTATTAAAATCTATGTTCGTAGTTACTTTTTTGGCAGGTCAGTCATATGTGGCCAAACTATTATGCTTATGAAGGGAGTGGATTATCACTAGGTGCATAAACTTTGTAGTGTTATGTGAGTAATCCAGTGTAGTTACTGGCTGTATAGATCCCCCTGACCTATATGGAGGCATAATCATCCCCTGGCCCTTATCTTCTTTGTAAACTTATCTAAAAACATTTGTTTTTTTCAGAGATCACATGAACAATGTATGTAACATCACTGCAGCACTTTTCTTTCTTTTTAACATGGCCACTATTGTCACTATTTATTATTCATTCACATTTTATATATTGATTTTATCACATTTATTTGCGATGTGATAAATTTTTGCCTTGTTAATTCATTGGCACTACCCCTTGTTCACCTGTATTACATTTTACACATTTTTTTGACACACATACATCACTTTCATTCTTATTATCACTTATAATCTTTTATTCTCCAATTTATTATATTCACTTAATCTTCATTTTTATCTTTATCTATTCATCTTATTATTTGGGGAATTTTGTGCATGTTCAATGTTATGTACTATCTATTGTATGGGGACTGCCCCCGTCTCACTTGACTCGGGGTATGCAGCGTCATGTCATCCAGTCTGTGATGTCATACCCGGAAGTTGGTGAAGCAGGGAGTGCAGTGGCAGGAGCGGCGGAACAACGCTGCTGTAACACCGAGCGCTCTGGGTCCCGCTCCTCCCCCGAAGCGCTCACAGCATTTTTCTCCTGCTTGCAGCGCCTTGGTCAGACTCGCTGACCGGGAGCGCTGCTCTGTGTCCTCCGGCGGGGATGCTATTCCCGCGGCGGGACGTGCCTGCCCGCGGGTCGCATCCCGTTCCATTCACCTGCTCCGTCCTCCTGCTCAGTCCCGGAGCGCGCGGTCCCGCTCTCTAGGGCACGCGTGCGCCGGGTCTCTCAGATTTAAAGGGCCAGTGGACCATTAATTGGTGCCTGGTCCAATCAGTTCCCAATCACTCTCTACACATATAAACCCACTTCCCCTTCCTGTCCTTGCCGGATCTTGTTGCCCTAGTGCCCTGAGAAAGCGTTTTGTGTATCCCTAGCCTGTGTATCCAGACCCTTTGCAGTTGCCCCTGACTACGAACCTTAGCCACCTGCCTTGACCTCTTGCCACGTCCGACCTTGCCTTCACCTTGTTCTTGTGTACCACGCCTATCCCAGCTGTTAGTGAGGTCGAGTTGCTATCAGGGGATACGACCTGGGAGTTACCGTCGCAGCAAATCCATCCCACCTTGCGGCGGGCTCTGGTGAAAACCAGTAACTTCTTAGAACCAGTCCCCTGATACGGCCCACGTCATCGCCTCACTGACACAGAGGATCCACAACCCGCATACCAGTCCGGTTCCTGACAGCTGCATTCAGGTATTATTAATTCATTTTATGATGTGGCACCAAGTGATTGGTCTCTGGGAACATAAATACTGAACCCTGCTGGGAGGACACCGCCCCTTAACAAAGGTATCCTGTGCCCTATTACTGTAATGTATGGTTGAGTGTTCATCTGTTTGCACTATGCTTTTGTTTAAATTGTGATGCTGCTACTCCCCTGCTGTGATAAGGCTTGCCCTATGTTATGCACTGAGGCACTTTGTATGATATCTGAGTGATACTGTGGCTTGTTTTTATACCCCCTGGGTGGATATCCTCCTATTTTACTATATATTATATTTTAATAAAGTATGTCTATTTTTTAACATGGCAGTTCCAGCCTGTACCATGTTTTCTACAACTACAGTGAACATTAAATTCAGTTTAACTCAGACTATTATATTTTGCAAATGAACATATAGAATAATACAAATGTGCCTTGGCTATAGATTTTTTATATATCTGCAACAGATAGAAAATACATTCCTGTTCCAGCTAGAGATTTACACACATTACGGTTTGTCTATTTCTACAGTGCTGCACTTGACACATTTGTTACATACAGCTGCAATTATTCCTGTAACACCAAATCTACCGTGAGTAAGCTCAGGGGTAAACTGCAATTATATCTGCCAAAAAGTATAAACATATTCCAAAGAGAAACCGAGCAAATGCTGTGGAAATAACACATTGCACACTTAATTCATTACAGACAAGTTATGTGGATACTATCGCGTGTGAACCCTAAGAAGTATATTTCCGATTAGCCTTCACATTGTAACCATCTGGTTAACACTGTCTAGGTCCTCTCATGCTACCAAAACAGCTTTTCCCCTTGAGCCATGGATTCCACAAGACTTCTGATGGTGTCCTGTGGTATTGGGCACCCAGATGTTAGCAACCGATCCTTTAAATCCTGTAAACGGCAAAGTGAACCATTCATAAAATCTACTTGTTTTTTGTAGCAGATTTCACGGCTGTTTGATCTGATTGAGATGTGGATGTGGAGACCAAGTCAACATCTTGAACTTTTTGTCATGTTCCTTAAAGGGGTACTCTGCCCCTAGACATAAAGGGGTACTCCACCCCTATATGTCTGATCGCAGGGGTCCCACTGGGGCCCTCGCGATCTCCCTGCTGCACACGACGTTCTTTTAGAGCATCTGGTGCAGTGTCGGAGGCTGATGATGTCACCGCCACAGCCGCTAGTGACGTCCCAGCCACACCCATAGTCTTGCATTAAGGAGCGTGGCCGTGATGCCATAACATCACCAGCCGTCGCCCCCCATCACCAATCATCTGGCATGGAGCAAAGTTCGCTCCATTCAGCAGATGTCTGAGGTGCCGCAGCCGAGATCACGGGGGCCCCAGCGACGGGACCCCCACGATCAGATGTCTTATCCCCTATTCTTTGGATAGAGGATAAGATGTCTAGGGGCGGAGTACCCCTTTAAAGAAGACGTCTCATACTAACAAACTTCCGCAGGAAATCAATGGGACTCTTCTGCTGCAAAATTTCATGGAAAATCTGCTGTGTGAACATAGCCTAAGCAATTTTTTCTCTGCTTTGCTATTCATTTCTAGAATTAGTATTCCTTTAACCCAATAATGACCATGGACGAGTATAGACGTCCAGGTTGGCGGCCGTTCCCGCACCTGGACGTCTATACTCGTCCATTATTCTCATGGGTGCTGCCCAGTGCACCCACGAGATCGTGGCAGGGACTCGGCTGTATCACACAGCCGGGACCCTGCTGCACTGCCAGGACCGAAGTAAACTTCGGTCCCGGCAGTTTTAACCCTTACAGCCGCGGTCGGAAATGACCGCGGGCTGTAAGTGTTATGACAGAGGGAGGGAGCTCCCTCTGTCACTCCTGCAGCACCCCGCATCGCGATCGCGGGGTGCTGTGTGTGCCGCGGCTGGCCGGGACCTGCCGCACTGCCGGGAGTGAAGTTCACTTCACTCCCGGCAGTTTAACCCTTACAGCCGCGGTCAGAAGTGACCGCGCGCTGTAAGGAGTTCTGACAGAGGGAGGGGGCTCCCTCTGTCTCCTCTGCAGCACCCCGCAGCGCGATCGCGGGGTGCTGCTTCATACCTGGGCAGCCGGGGTCCTACAAAGACCCCCAGGTCTGCCCTGGGTATTGCCTGAAAGGACGTGCCAGAGGCACGTCCTAATATGCTGTCTGCTAGTGAAAACTGGCAGGCAGCATATAACTATAATGCTTTGGAATACTAAGTATTCCAAAGCATTAAAAAGTGTAAAAATAAATAAATAAAATAAAAGTGTAAAAATAAATAAAAATGTAATAAAAGTGTAAAAAAAATAAATAAATAAATAAATAATAATAAAAAAATATATATATATTATACATACATATATATATATATATATATATATATATATTAAAAATACATTTATTAAATGAATCTAATTAAAAAAATGCATAATGTGTAGGATCGCATTGGCGGACATCCACAGCATGTAATATGCTGCGGATGTCCACCATGTGATCCTACACATTATGCAGCAGTCACGGTAATGAGCTCCCTGCTGCGGCTGGGTAGCTTTGTGTGTCCACTCATAGCGGCGGATTTCCCACCAGCAGTCATGAGCGGACACACTGAGCTACCCAGCCGCAGCAGTGATGGATATATCCGCCATGAGCGGGTGCTTATTCCCACAACATGGCGGATATATCCATCAGGAGCCTTAACTGTCACAGACAGACGCGTTATAATGCCAGCCGACCAAGGACTAATTCGGGTGGTCCCTGGTGCAGCCAATAACTTGTAGGAGTGCGGTATATAAATGTTCTGCCCTGAAAGCCAAATGGCGCTCCTCTCCTTCTGAGTCCTACCACGCGGCCTAGGAACCATATATGGCCAAAGCGGGGGTATTTCTGAACATGGGACAAGCAGCTTAATAAAATATAGGGTGCATTTCTTTCAATATCAGAAGTGATGTACAAAAAATATGCCCCCCAAATGATGCATTTGTGAAAAATTGCAAATTTCGAATTTTTAACACTGACTTTGTAATAATTCCTGCCAAAAAACTATGGTGTTAAAATACTCACTGTACCCCCTAGCGAATACCTTAAGGGGTCTAGTTTTTAAAATGGGGTCATTTGGGGGGGTGTTCCGATGTTCTACTACCTTTTAATTTCTGCAAACCTTGCATAGCACACAAAAAAAGATGTACTTTTCAAATTTTCAACATTTTCAAAATTTCAAGTTAAATTGTTAGGCTTCTAACTAATTTAAAATGTTAATGAAAAATAAAAAAATGACGTCAAAATAAAGTAGACATCTGAAAGTATAAGTTTCATAAACTATTTGGTCAGTATGTATAAATATATGCACCCTATTAGTGTTAAAATAGCAAAAAATCGTAATTTTTGGTAAAAATTTCATGATTTTTTGCATTATAAAAAAAAAATACAAATGATATCGGCTTACTTTTACTATGTACATGAAGGACGACTTGTGACAAAAAAACAATGTCAGAATTATCGTGATTGGCAAAACGTTACCAGAGTTATTCTCTAATAAAGACAGACATCCCCGATTTGAAAAAACAGGCCTGGTCTTTCAGGGGCGTACAGGTTTATTTGTATTGGTCCTTAAGGGGTTAAACAAAACTTCTACTTCTATTCGGTTAATAGGCCAGTACAGAAGCATGTTAAAGCTAGCGGATGCAACTATGTACTTTTAGAACATCAAACTCAGCAGCATTTATATTCTGAATACAATTCCCACTCCATGATCTTTACATAAATACAAAAGTGTATATGAAAACATCACACACCTTCAACTGATTGATAAAACCTGCAGCAGAAAACTAAAGGTCTGTTCCAAAAGACATTCAAAGTCAATCACCATAAACGCTTTTTTACTTATCGAGCTGACAACAGGCTCTAATAAAATATAATAATCCCCACAGGGAACTCTCTTAATGTCTGATCTAAAGAGTGGTGAAAGTGACTGGAGAGTGCTGAGTTCCCTCTGGGGTTTATTTAAGTTAAACTTACTGACAGTGAGCAGTATGGCTGAAAAAAAGGACATAATTGACCTAAACACATAAATGATGTTGTTGGCATATACAGTCATGGCCATAAATGTTGGCACCCCTGAAATTTTTCAAGAAAATGAAGTATTTCTCACAGAAAAGGATTGCAGTAACACATGTTTTGCTATACACATGTTTATTCCCTAAACCAAAAAAGGGAGGAAAAAAGGCAAATTGGACATAATGTCCCACCAAACTTCAAAAATGGGCTGGACAAAATTATTGGCACCCTTAACTTAATATTTAATTACACACCCTTTGGAAAAAATAACTGAAATCAGTCGCTTCCTATAACCATCAATAAGCTTCTTATACCTCTCAGCCGGAATGTTGGACCACTCTTCCTTTGCAAACGTCTCCAGGTCTCTCTTATTGGAAGGGCACCTTTTCCCAACAGCAATTTTAAGATTTCTGCACAGGTGTTCAATGGGATATAGATCTGGACTCATTGCTGGCCACTTCAGAACTCGCCAGTGCTTTGTTGGCATCCATTTCTGGGTGCTTTTTGAGGTATGTTTGGGGTCATTGTCCTGCTGGAAGACCCAAGATCTCCGACACAAACCCAGCTTTCTGACACTGGGCTGTACAGTGCGACCCAAAATCCGTTTGTAATCCTCAGATTTAATGATGCCTTGTACACATTCAAGGCACCCAGTGCCAGAGGCAGCAAAACAACCCCAAAACATAATTGAACATCCACCATATTTCACTGTAGGTACTGTGTTCTTTTCTTTGTAGGCCTCATTCCATTTTCGGTAAAGAGTAGAATCATGTGCTTTACCAAAAAGCTCTATCTTGGTCTCTTCTGTCCACAAGACATTTTCCCAGAAGAATTTTTGCTTACTCGAGTTCATTTTGGCAAAATGTAGTCTTGCTTTTTTATGCTTTAGCGTTTAATTTCATTTAGATTTCGATGGATAGTTTGTGCTGACACTGGTGCTCCCTGAGCCTGCAGGACAGCTTGAATATCTTTGGAACTTGTTTGGGGCTGCTTATCCACCATCCAGACTATCCTGCATTGACACCTTTCATCAACTTTTCTCTTCCGTCCACGCCCAGGGAGATTAGCTACAGTGTCATGGCTTGCAAACTTCTTGATAATGTTGTGCACTGAGGACAAAGGCAAATCTTGATCTCTGGTGATGGACTTGTAACTTTGATTGTTGATATTTTTCCACAATTTTGGTTCTCAAGTCCTCAAACAGTTCTCTTCTTGTCTTTCTATTGTCCATGCTTAGCGTGGCACACACAGACACACAATGCAAAGAATAAGTGAACTTCTCTATTGCCCACAGCTGTTTCTTGCCCCAGGGGAGTTTAAAGGAGCATCACATGCTTGAAACCATCTTATTTTCCCACAATTTTAAAAGGGTGCCAATAATTTTGTCCAGACCATTTTTGGAGTTTGGTGTGACATTATGTCCAATTTGCTTTTTTCCTCCCTTTTTTGGTTTAGTTCCAATACACACAAAGGGATAAACATGTTTATAGCAAAACATGTGTTACTGTAATCCTTTTTTTGTGAGAAATACTTGATTTTCTTGAAAAATTTCAGGGGTGCCAACATTTACGGCCATGACTGTAGAACAACAGAGTTCTATTCTTGGAATACATTGAACCATATAGCAAGTGCTTAACTATATGAGGTGCTGAGGTTACAATTCACCTTGAGCATGAACCCTGATGGGCCCTAAACAACCACTCTGACCCACTCTGACCCATGAGACTAGTACAATAAATGACAGGGGTCGTCTCACAGATTTTGCATTAATATACTGCAGCCATTGCTTCATGGGTTGTTTAAGGCTTAAATAATCAAGTTGATTGTCCCTTAATTTATAGTCCTGTATTTCCTATCAAAGTTCTCAGAATAAAAATGAAAGTACTATATATTTAATACTAAAGGTACTGCTTCATGCCTACAGAGGTTGTATGGACAGTCATTCATCTAAAGAACAGTCATTCATCTGAGGAACAGACAACAATTTCCACCATCATATTTACCATCATATGCTTGGCTGTGATGTAGGACAGAGCTGAATGAAAAGCAGAGCAGGTGACCACCAAAGTTTGGATTCTTAAAAAGAGAGGTGAAAAATTTCCAACTTTAGGTATCAAAAACCATATTATAAGTCTGCTCCCTTGGGCACCAAGTAGCACTCTTGTCGGGTTATTTGGTCCCAATATAATCAGATGTTATAATATGAAAGATATATGAAACATGGCAAAGTGTCTGCCATGTCGTATGAATTCTCAGAAGGTCAAAGTATCTCTCTAGAAATGTGTATTCCTTTCAAAAATTGCAAAGGTGTTATCTCTTCTAAGAGACATGTAGACAGAAACCAAATTTGAGACAGCGGTCTATCTCCAGTGTTTTTACCAAACAATGACAGAGTCTTGAGAGAAGCAAGTACTTGAGATCTTTAAATCTTAACTGTGTTAGGCTGGGTTCACACTATGTTTTGTAACTACGGTTCCCGTATACGGCTGGGAGGAGGGGGGGCAGGGCTTAATCACGGCACCCGCACTCAGCCGTATAGGGGAACCGTATTTAATGCATGTCTATAAGCCGACGGGAGTAAACTGCAGCCTCCGGTCGGCTGCTTTTTCGGCCGTATGCGGTTTCGTGACCATAGGCAAAAACGCGGTTGACCAAGTTTTTGCCTGCGGTCGGGAAACCGCATACGGACGAAAATGCAGCCGACCAGAGGCTGTGGTTCACTCCGGTCGGCTCATAGACATGCATTAAATACGGTTCCCCTATACGGCTGAGTGCGGGCGCCGCGATTAAGCCCCGCCACCCCTCCTCCCAGCCGTATACGGGAACCGTAGTTACAAAACGTAGTGTGAACCTAGCCTTAGCTGGGATTGAACACAATAGATTTCATATTTACTAAGCTAGAGATACCGGGGGACTCTAAACAAAAGACAAGGTGCAGATTCAGCTAACTAAAGGGGAAATACAGGTTAATAAATGTCTTCATAAAACCATTCCTATATATAATCTTATAATATAATCTCTGTGGCATGAATATGCTATCTTGCCCTATGATAACAATATTGATATATAACTGATAGTGGCATTATAATGATTATTATTATTATTATTATGTATACAGCTATGTAGCTAAATGTTATGTTCAATTGTATAAATAATGTGTGGGATGTCCAGTCATGTAATTTGTGTTGCCTGATAAGTTAATTCAGGAATATAGTAGCCATGATACATGATATAGATATGTCACTTAAGGAGAATTTATCACACATAGAATATACACTTGTGGAGAATTTAATCACACATAGAATATACGGTTATAATTAATGACTAGCTGTGATGTCATGTGACTAGAAAGGCGAGTAGCCCTGATCTCCATACACCCCCAGCCCCCCCCCCCCATCATCATTAGATGATCTGATATTTGTTTGGGTGGATCTTTAAGTCAAAAAACAAGCTAAAAGCAGGGGTAAGGAGGACAGATGGAGGAACTACAAAATGAAGCAAGAGGAGGCATCACTAAAGCAACACAGATCCCCATTACTGAAGTTCCTAGAGGCTACCTGAAGGGGCGGAGCCATAAAGAGCCAGGGAGAAAGCTTTGTGCCTTAAGTCATGTATTCTCTGATAACCGGTTATGACTACAGGCGTTTCCATGGACCCCATCTTTCTTTTATCAAGAAGTAAAACTATGCCTACACTTGGTAAGATACACAGGTTTCTTATTTGATTGTTACCTCATTTTTAATGTGGACGGAATTATATTATGTAGAGGAGCAGACCTGGCTTATATATAATCTCAATTATGAGATGGTAATAGTAATTTATAAGCCACACCCCCTTCTACTGCAGAGGAACTGCATCTTATGGGGATCAATGAAATGATCATAGTGCATATTAGTATAGTCCGATGGAATCTTTCTCTGTTCCACCACATGATATAATAATTCCCAAGAGGAAACTTAATTTAAGTCTTCCTAATTAGCAGCCTACTATAAATTAAATATTTATCTTCCCAGAGATAGTTGTGGTTATACCTGGGGAGGGGGGGGGGGGGTTACTCCCATTTTATATATGTAAAATGCCCATAATATATTATGTAATCAGATGATCTCTATGCAAAATAATATAAATGATGTCTGAACTAGCCTACTTCTGTGACTAAGCTTAACCCTGTTCCACTTCTTCAGTATTGAGACAAGTCGTTCAACTCAAATAACACTAAACTAAGTCATTACATAAAGTATAAACATTATTATTTGACATGGCTAAAAATGGAGAGGGTGCAGAGAAGGGTGACAAAGGGTGACAAAGGTTATCAAGCTAGACGTTTTAGGGCGGATTTGATCACAATGTACAAAAATATGAGTGGACAGTACAGAGATCTTTCTAGTGATACTTTTATACCTAGGCCAATAACCATGAAAAGGGGGCATCCTCTGCATCTACAGGAAAGAAGTTTTCACGATAATCAGAAACAGAGATTCTTTACTGTAAGAGCAGTGAGACTATGGGACTCTCTGCCACATGATGTTGTGATGTCTGATTTAATAAACACGTTCAAGAGGTGCCTTGATGTTTTCCTGGAAAAGTATAATATTACAGGTTATGGATACTATATTTATGTGGATAAAACATTGATCCAGGGATTTATTCTGATTGCAAAATTGGGATTGGAAAGGAATTTTTCCTCTGTCATGGTGCGTCTGACATCAGCCTTATGGTGTTTTTTTTTGCCTTCCTCTGGATCAACACAGTAGACTTTTAGGTTAAGTTTGATAGACTCTTCTTGTCTTTTTTCAACGTTATTAACTATAAAACAATTCAACTTACCACACATTCGTCCTTTCAGTACAGAACCTGGCCTACAGAAGAGAACAGCTTGTCCTTCCTCCAATGAGTTACTATCGGCTATTATCATTTCTGAAGAAAAGTGAAAGGAGTACAAGGGCTCCTTACGAAGAGTCCTCTTCAGCCTATTTGTTATGGTCTCTAAGGTTTTAAGGAGACGTTCTTGGTTATTTGATTCCAATGTGTCATTTCTTGCCTCTGGCAGTGGTACGCTTGCTGAAAATAAACATGGTGATAAGGTTCAAATTTTTTTTATTTGTGCAGTAGGTTTATTAAACATTTGACTATTGTTTTCAGATTGTTAATGGCAACATCGATATCACATAATGCCTCAGCAGATGTTCACAAAGATTAATGGAAGAAAAAATGAGCATGAAGATGGGTCATTTGGCATATGATAAGATACCATGTGATAGAGCGTCCTTCCAAACAACTGAGAAATATGATATCTAAACATAAAGATAAAGCTGTAAAAACATATCAACTAAAAAAGTTTGCGCTATAGAACCATCTTCATTTCTGAAGGTTTAAATAAGCCTGTGTAGAGCCTCTTGTTCTTAAAAGTCTCTAACACTCCAATAAGAAATGCTTTTAAAGTTCAGCAAGACATCTGCTTGACCTCTGAACCCTTGAGAGTTCCTACTATCCTACTGTTTACTTTGAAAAAATGCAAAGATAATGTACATCACACTAGCAATAGGGGTGCTTAAGATATTGTAATATAAGCTGATGCTAAAGCAATATGTTTTATTTTTCTTAGAATAAAGTGGAATGCAAGTAAAAATTACTTGAACATTGCAGCTGAGACACATGCAAGTAGTCCGTACATTTACTACAATTACAGTGTAACTGTCACTTTAAAAAACTTTTGACATGTTGTAGAGATATTTAAAAGTTTTGGTCAATCAGAGACTGAAAACTCAACCAATTTTTAGAACAAGTGGAGAGAAAAACATGACTAGCTGAGACAATCCCATAGACTTACATTGTAAGTTTGTCTGACTTAGAGATCTCTTCTTTCAGTTCTAGTTATTGGTCGTGGTCTAAACATTCAGACCCCAATCAATCAAACTTTTGGCACATCTCTAAAAATGTCAAAATTTTGTTAAAGTGACAGTGCTCATTTGAAGGAATGATCCAGTGAACAATTATAAATAGCTATCACATAGTGTTAATATGTGTTTTTCTCCTATACAATGCTAGGGCTTTGAAATTCTTGTAATTTTTATTTTTACTGCATTATTTGCAATACATCGCTTTATCAAGTAACTGCCAAGTAATCATGACACAAATGTGATATTGGTACTTGTGTCTGTCATATGTTAGTTACCTCTTCCTATATAGATATTAACAGGCATCTGAAGACAACTAAGCCCCTCCAAGTCTGCTTAAATAGTAGAGGCAGCAGTTATAAACTAAGTGAGTACATCCCTCACATTTTTGTAAATATTTTAATGTATATTTTTCTGTGACAACACTGAAAAATAACACTCAGATGGTGTCAATGGTGTATGGAGCATGAAGACAAGTGTATACAGTCAAGTATGGTGGTGTGAGTATCATGTCTTGGCCTGCACAAGTTTTGCTGCCACTGGAAAGTTACAGTTCATTGAGGAAACCAAGAATGACAAATATGTTCTGGGCCACAGAGCAGTATGCCAACATGATAACAACCCCATACTCACCTCCAAGACCACCACTCCCTTACTAACGAAGCTGAGGGTAAAGGTGATGGAGTGGCCAAGCATGTCTCCAGATCTTAACCCTATTGAGCATCTGTGGGGCATCCTCAGACAGAGAGTGGAGGAGCGCAAGGTCACTAACATCTACCAGCTCTGGGATGTTGTCATGGAGGAGTGAAGGAGGACACCAGTGGCAACCTGTAAAATTCTGGTTATCCAAGAGGCTAAAGGTAGTTTTGGAAAATAATGATGGCCACATAAAATATTGACACTTTGGGCTTAATTTCCAAAGTGTACTCCACTTTGGAGTTAACCTGGAGGATGACATTTGCTGGCATTGAGATTCTGGACATTATGACACCAGAGATAGTGGCCCTCATTTACTATTGCAAACCCGACATGTTTTGTCGGGTTGTGCGCCAGTTTCGGGCGCATTGCACCTGAAATTCTGTCTGCGTCTGTATATGCTCCTGAAATTCTGTCTGCGCCTGAATTTGCACCTGAAATTGCACCTGAATTGGAAAAACCCCAACTAACTCTCCATTTTGCTAAGGAAACCCGAAAAAGGGGCGTGGCCATCAGGGAAGGGGGCGTAGTCACAGAAAAGGGGCGTGTTCCCGACATTTTCACAAAATCCCAACATATTTACTAAAGTTTACACAGAAAATGTGGTGGATTTCCTACAGGTCAGAGCAGGTGTAAAAAAAGCAAAGTGTAGGGAAAGTGGAAACTGTAGGGAAAGCTTAGTAAATACCGTGGAAAATAAATTGTAGGGAATTAAAACCCAGAAAAAACCTACAAAACACTCTTAGTAAATAAGGGCCAGTGTCTGCAGTGCTTTTTTTGTGTGTTTTGCCATTAGTTTTTACCTTTTAATTTGTTTTGCAATAATTTATGTATGTTGCACTTTGCGTATATGTTTTACCTTTCACATGTCATTCAGTGCACACCCTTTTTTTGCATGCACTGTGAAGACTGGGCGAGCGTGAGGAAGCATTCTTTCAAAGAAACACAGTTTTTGCTGCTTCATTCACCCATTCCTCTTCCCTTCACCTCCTTGATTAAAATTGATGGACATGTGTCTCTTTTCAACCGTATTATGTAACATGAAGTTCCACTATCCCTTTTTTGGATTCAAAAACTGTACAATGTTGCCTATGTTATAATGACAGTGTTCGGCTATTGGACACTGCATGTGATGATCGTGGTTTGGCAACCGGCCCTTCTCCTCTGGGGAGATAAAATTCCAAGACCAACACAGGGCGGTAGTAGACAACCCCTTTAAAGGACAACCCCTTTAATAGTTCTTCAAAGTACTTCAACCTTGTGGTCTACTTTTAATTTTACGCTTATTTTTCCAAAATATTGTTGTACTTACCTGTAATATTAAAAACAAACTTAACTTTCTGTTCAGTTGGTGAAATATTCACCCTTCTATGTCTCTTCACACGTAGATGAGATGTGGTATCAGACATGGACTTTTCACCCAGTTCATCCTCTGTTACATCAAAAACATCATCATAAGAGTAATCCAATCTGTTCGCCGCTCCCCAGCCACCAGGTCCTGGAAAAGGAAAATACATGTAAAACTCTTATTTCTTCATTTTCAAATATAATAGCTATCTACATAAGATATAGGAGGAGCTTTAGACATTATAAAATATGAAATGGAGATGAAAGAATAAATCATAAGTGGTAATTGTCCAGTCACCTATAGCAAATCCATTCTCATAATCATAATTGTATTCAAGGCACTGTCGCTGGTACTGATCTTCAAGCCGGCAATCAATGTCATCGACATCACTGCAGAAAGACGGAACCTGTAAATAAATACAAGTCTATGAAACATTGCACCAATCGATATATTGATACCCAAAATATAATGCATCTTTTGACTAAAGCTACAGATATCTGTTTTATGGCACATGAATAAATAGGAATAAAGTAGTTAATCGGTTGTATGATATTTTTTTGTTTATTGCTTATATAATAACCAATTAAGACTAAATTAAAAGTTAAAGGGGTACTCCGGTGGAAAACATTTTTTTATTTTTATTAACTGGTGCCAGAAAGTTAAACAGATTTGTAACTTACTTCTGTTTAAAAATCTTAATCCTTCCAGTACTGCAGCTGCTGTATAATACAGAGGAAGTTGTTTTCTTTTTGAATTTATTTTCTGTCTGACCACAGTGCTCTCTACTGACACCTCTGTCCATGTCAGGAACTGTCCAGAGCAGGAGAGGTTTGCTATGGGGAATTGTTCCAGCTCTTGACAGTTCCTGACATGGACAGAAGTCTCAGCAGAGAGCACTGTGGACAGACAGAAAATAAATTCAAAAAGAAAAGAACTTCCTCTGTGTATTATACAGCAGCTGATAAGTACTGGAAGGATTAAGATTTTTAAATAGAAGTAATTTACAAATCTGTTTAACTTTCTGGGACCTTTATCCATTACTGAGAAATGAGTAAGTCTAGTAAACGCATTACCACTGAAACTGCTGACTTAAAAACTTCTCTCATACACTTATGCTAAATGACACTAATGCTCACGTATGGGAGTTTTGTGCTCCAGGTCAGACCTGGAGCAGACTTGTGACTTTTTTAAAGGGGTTTGCAACTTTTTTTCCCCCTATGTGTGACTTTCACACATGATACATTTGTAACCACTTCAAAGTGAAAACTGAAAATAGCTTAGGTAAGGCTGTTTGTAACTTTTTGCTTACCCACAAAAGTCGCACAAAAAAGTGCTTAGGCGCACGTGTGACTTTTTGTAATGTGACGACTATTTATGTCAGTTACAATACTGAAGCGATAGTATAAGTTTATAGGAAATACTGTACAACTGAAAGGTAGCTTCAATATCCTGCAATTCAGCCTCAAGCCTGGGTAGAAAATGAGAGGCATTTTGGCCTGCAGATCCAGCACTCTTGTAGTTTGCTTGAAATGGCATTTCAGCTGGTCCCATAAATACTTGATTGACCAAGGAAATAATGTAATTTGGTGGAGATATTACTGGAAAACCCATGCTTTGTGTGGAAGAGCATAAATTTGCTGAATGAAAAATGGCAGGTGACAGCCCTGCCATAATAGGTGACACATGTGGCCACAGGATGTCCTACACATATTGCTGAGCAGCTAGTTAGTGTCCCACTTTTAGGAGTGAACAACTTTTGTATGTGGTGACTCCCCAGATCGTCGCGTTTGTCAGTGTATCTCCACTAATGGTCTGTCTGGGCTGTCCTGAGCCTGTTCGCGTTCATTTTTGGCCATGCATAACTACTGCTTTAACACCTCCTATCAGCTGGGTCAAAACGGCCTAATTGTCGAGCAATTTGTCAAAGCGACCATCCTCAATTCATTGATGTGACTCTTTTCAATCTGTCAACTGTGCAAAATATCTTTGAGTGTGACTTAGAAGAAAGTTTACCACTCAACAATCTTTTACCAGGAGGTACACTACCCAAAAGTAGCCCCTGAAAGTTTTTTTTTTTTATAGAGCAGTGGTAGAAACACTTTTATGTCCTCTTGACCCAGCGTCTAATCAAACCACACCACCTGTGAATGCTGAGTTTTCAGCAATGTGACATTTCTTTTTGGGTGCATTAGTTTCTTTTTGGGTGCATTATCAAGAACATTAGGTCATATATTCCAGTCAGGAAACTAAAGCAAAAGCAAACCTTACTAGAATAAGGTGTTTCATACAAGAGTTTGAAACACCTATTGTATCTTCTGATGGGCTCTGAGTACCGTAAAGATGATGTATCCTAGACTTCCAAGGTGTTATTGTTTATAACATTTTTAAGTACTGTAAAAGTAAAATCGACTCTTGAATGAACTGCAAAAAAGCAAACTCGCATACCATTTTACCAAGAGATGTTTGAAAAGCATCTGCAAAGTTCCTCAGCAGGTTGGTGTCATCACATCGTGTGGCCTTGTACAACATTTCAAAGGACTTGAATCCATGGTTAGCAAAACGTTTCACTGTAGATTATAAGTGTAAATGAATAACATTAACAATCCTGTTCTCCCAGCACCCTTTGAAAAAACATGTAGCAAGTGATGCTCAAGATCTTCTAGTAACCACCTCCATTATAACATGTTTAGGAAACTAAAAGAAATAAGGTGACGCTCATTTTTTTTACTTTAAAGGGGTACTCTGCTGGTCAGCATTTGGAACAAACTGTTCCGAACGCTGGAGCCGACTTCAGGAGCTTGTGACATCATAACCCCGCCCCACATGACATCACACCCCACCCCCTCAATGCAAGTCTATGGGAGGGGGTGTGACGGCTGTTTGTTCCAAACGCTGAGCAGCGGAGCACCCCTTTAACTTATAGTTAACTTCAACCTGTTTGAGACAAAACTTGACTATAGACTATATAGGTTTAAATGCATTACTATTACTTTCATTCACCTTTAGTGTTGAGCGGCATAGGCCATATTCGAATTCGCGAATATTCGCGAATATATGGACGAATATTCGTCATATATTCGCGAATATTCGCATATTCGTTATATTCTCGTTTTATTTTCGCATATGCGTAAATTCGCGTATGCGAAAATTAACATGTGAAAATTAGCATATAGAAAATTAGCATACTCGAAAATTCGCATATGCGAAAATTAGCATATGCAAATTTTCGCACGCCAGTCTCACACAGTAGTATTAGAGCCTTCTTTACACCACACAAGCTGGAAGCAGAGAGGGATGATCACTGTGATGTGTACTGTGAAGAAAAAAAAAAAAAAAAGAAAAAAAAAAAAAAGAATATTCGTAATTACGAATATATAGCGCTATATTCGCGAAATTCGCGAATTCGCGAATATGCGATATTCGCGAATAATATTCGAATTGCGAATATTCGCGAGCAACACTATTCACCTTTAATAAAAAGGGATATAACATGTTTATCTTTGATGGTGCTTACCAGAGCAGTCAGGCCAATCTGTTGCTTGTGGTGGCTTCCATAAACCATCTTTAAAAGTACAATATAGATTCTGAACAGTGCCTTCTGCTACTTCAAATCCTTCCTTACACTGGAGTGTGCAGTTTATGCCATCCGTGTCCTTAGAGCAGACAAATTCCCCATTTTGAGGTGTTGATGGAATTTCACATGGTGAGCCTACCGATATGACAGTATCAGTGAGAGACAATTCTGTATTGGTTTATTTTAGTTATCTTTTATTAAAAGTTATCACCATACAAGTTCTAGTTGACTAATGTACTTAATAAGTGTTAAATGTGGAGGCCAGTATTATGCTGTCTTGGCAATACACTGTGCCACAGCTGTAAAAATCTACACCAGCTTAAAGGTGTACTTCCCCCTAGAAATCTTAGATAAGGTGTCTGATCGCGGGGGTCCGGCAGCTGGGACTCCCCGTAATCTTCTCCGTGACACCACGGTCATCCCAGGCTCCATGTCAGATGACGTGCTACCAAAGCAGCCATGTCCCCTTTATTCATGTCTATGGGAGGAGGTGTGACGGCTATGTACTAGCCATCATGCCCCCTCACATAGACATGAAAGGAGGGGGCTCCAAGCTCTTCTGGCTTTTGCCCAAAAACTTCAGTGGCAGTTTTCCAAAAAATGATAGAAAAAAACCTGTGTGAAAACCTAGCTTAAAGCTGGCATAGATTTCCACTACAATTTAAGCCTGCTACCAAGCATAAATTGTGGTAGTTTTGGCTAAAAGCTCTGCCACTCCAAACAAAGCCCCACTCACTTAATGAGCCAAAAGTTTGGGAAAAAGTTGCAAAATGTATTACTCTTAACTCATCTGTGCCAGGCATAGACCTTAATAATTTCCCTTGTTATGTAAATGAAGCCTTTTGAGTGTTTTGAGTGTGTCGGCATATTGTGTTATGTTAGTTTCATGATAAATTGCAATCCTTAACTAAATTAAAAGAAAGGCGGGAAGGACATATTTGAAGAAGAATAAATACACTGAAAAGGTTTTAATGAATTTAGGTTTTAGTGTTGACCCAAAATTGACAAGAAAAGAATAATAGATCCTAGAAGCCTTTCTGAAGCCCAAAAGACAAATTTGAAGTTTTACATTTTACAATTTTTACATGTTTGATCCATTTTATTGGAAGGACAATTATGCTTGGATGGGAATAAGGAAGAAGATGACCACCACTTAGATACATTTATTCAGCCTTAAAAATTATGAACGCACAGTTGGGAGGTCAGAAGGCTTTGAAAAATGAGATGACATTCTGGAGACATTCTAGTGAAACACCATATGGTCTCTTGGAGATGAACAGTACTTCATATATACAGTATGTGTCAATGTCAATTTCAAGGAAACCTTTTTATAATGTACTCATCGCTCAATAACTTACCATGTGATGTATTGAACACTTTACAATTAGATGGTTTATGTGTTTCTTTAGTTAAAACCATTAGAGAACTTTATGGTAGCAATTTAGTGGTGCAATTTTAGACTGTGAAATGTTCAATGTTTTAAGCAATTAAAAAGCAATAGGATAATAGTAACACTAATGTTCTAAAGCAACATAACAAAATGAGAAAAAACACCTACAAACCAATTACTGGGCTATAGCGACCTTATACTGTACCTTTAATGACAATATGAATCTCACACGTTCTAGTATTACCCGAAGGATCAATCGCAACATACTGAACAGTTGTTTCCCCTTTAGCAAAAATATCTCCAGGAGAATGAGTTTTGGTAATAATTAAAGGAGCACCTAGAAAAATACGTATAAATAGGCAAAGGACAGAAATTTAGGTTGATGACCACACATGATTTATGTCAGAATAAAGCAGTTTAATAGCCAACTTATTCATACTGGGAATTTAGAAATTGATATTAAAAATTGGAAATAAATGTTAAGTTGCCTAAAGGTTGCTCATTTCAGTTATTTTAATAATGTAATTACTTCATGCCATAGACCAGTGTTTCCCAATAGGGGTTCAGTGAAATCTGCTTAGGGGACACCTTATAGGCACCCACAGCAAAATATGACAATTTTATGGTAGGTTATAGCCAGGGTAGAAGGATGAATTGTTATTTATGGGTTATTCGTTTATAGTTAGAAAATTGGTAATCATTGCCATGTAATGTATTTTACCCCCATACCTTATAACAATATTTTGTGCAATTAGTTACATATAATTTTTTACTTTTGATAACACCTTAAGATAACACTATTGTTTATTGCTTATTGGTTGTATTGGAAAAAAAAATATTCATATCAACTGGCTCCAGAAAGTACAGATTTGTAAATTATTTCTATTAAAAAAATCTTAATCCTTCCAGTACTTATTAGCTGCTGTACACTACAGTGGAAGTTGAGTTGTTATGACCACAGTGCTCTCTGCTGACACCTCTGTTTGTCTCAGGAACTATCAATAGCAGGATAGGTTTGCTATGGGGATTTGCTCCTACACTGCACAGTTCCTGACATGGACAGAGGTGTCAGCAGAGAGCACTGTGGTCAGACAGAAAATAACTATACAACTTCCTCTGGAGCATACAGCAGCTGATAAGTACTAGAAGGATTAAGGTTTTTTAATAGAAGTAATTTACAGTTCATGCTGGCTATTTTTTCTTTTTGTTCTTTTGCAACTTAGGGGGAATGGCACCCTCTGTAGCTGTGCACCCCTCCCCTTTTTCCCAGGAGGTATTTTAAGTTAAATTGATAATGGCTCCAGCATGTCACCCAGTCAGAGACTATATGCCCAGTAGAGGTGAGTGTTATTAGTGTTAGGCTCAGAATGTGTGTTAGGGTGCCATCCGAAATGAGGCCACCTCAGCATGGAGCCTCCATTTTTTGACCAAGTGTGCTGCTGCAATCTTCTTTTTTTGTATAATTTACAAATCTGTTTAACTTTCTGGCACCAGTTGATTTAAAAAAAAAATTCCACTGGAGTACCCCTTTAACAGCACTTTATAAATAATGGTTTGAGATTTAGCAAACATATTTAATATGCATACAAAATAGCTCTCCTCCAGAAAGATGAGAGCTGTCTCACTAAACTACCTACTGGAGGTGACTACCTTGTAAGTTATTGAGCCTTCATACAAGACTGGGGTTCACCAGCCAAACCAGAATCTGGAAGAGAACAGAGTTAACTAATATCTTGCACTGTACTGACAAGGGGCAAGAACCCTGACACAAATGTCTACCTATGGGTCCTCTTCCCTTTGGAGGAGATGCTGATGATTTGGTTGATTTGAGTTTCAAGCCTGTTTCTACCTGGTAGTACTCCTAGAGGAAAGTTAATATGTATACCTTTTTTACCAAAGAGATTTGTCTGGCCTTGAATACTTCTAGAGATAGCTAGCAGTCTCCATTGTCTTCAATTGTATTCTTCTGCAGCATGAAAACTGAGGAATTTATGTGACAGTAACTTTCGCTATTGGAAATTAAAATTCCGGTCTCATATTAATTCTTTCTGCCCTCTATGGATATGGTGTATGCTTGAGCAGTTCTAGTGCTGATTGATTTGTTTGATGCCTGCAGTGCATGTAATATCTGCCCAGATTTTCTCTGGATGGATATTTCATAGTGTGAACCTAGCCTTAGAAGCCCAACTTGCTCTTACCTGAGTTGTCGGAGAATTGTGGTTCTTCCCAGGTAACACTCTGCTTGCTATCAATTGCTTGAATGGCTGGCGGTGATCTGCATCTGTCTATGACCGGAGGATCTACATCTAAAACACATATAACACAAATAACAGTTATTGTACAGTTAATAAACATAGCTGCTTCCTTCCAGAATCAGCACCACACCTGTTCATGGGTTGTGTCTGGTATTACAGCTAAGTTCAATTAAAGTGAATAAGGCTCTGCTGCAGTACCAGAAACAATCTGTGTACAGATTTTGGCCCTGGTTTTAGAAGAAAGCGGACATGTTTTCATTTTTTTTTCTTTAGGTTCTCCACAATTTCCAAGGCATGTTCTAGACTTTACACTACGCTATAGGTGTGCATTATCATTATATCTATAACAGTTTTTTTTTGTAAGCCTTTATTACCTATTTACATGCAAAATCCATCTATTCTAAATGTATTTAATCTATACTAATATTCAAAGTTACACACCTCTTAATAAGGTTCTCAGTAGGGTGTGGGGACCTTAATAAACCTTCATTACAGAGAATCTGCAAATGCTGTATTATTCTATTAAGCAAGCTGTAGGTGTTCTATTGTCACTGATTTTTGAAGCCACCTTGCATTTATAATAAGGCTTTACTGTTCAATGTTTCTTAACTAATCCACTTAAATTGTTAAATTACACAATTTACTTTGTTAATTTATTGTCACTTTTAGGTTTAGGCTATAAAAACATTAGAGTGAATAGCTTATAGTAACAGTATGAAATAACAGTCCTGGTGTGATGACTAAATAATGACTTGGAAATTGCCTGATCTCTAAGTATTATGGAAAAGGACAAAAGCAAAGTATCACAGAAGCCAGGCACACTAAAACCTTTTAAGCTTAAAATCAATATATTTCTACTTTTTGTCCATTTTTTGCCATTTTAGAAAGGTCACACATATAAGAGTAACTTGAGAAGAGAAATTTTTAATAACAATCTAAGTTTTAATATGTTAAATGTTACTATAATTCCTTGATATGTTTGCATAAAAACAACTATGGAACAAATATGATGTACATAAATATCCAATAGTATGCTTAAAACTTACCAATAACCTTGATGTTGAAGGTACAACTCGCCTGGTTACCTGAATTGTCTGTTGCAGTATATTTTACAGATACCTCCCCGATAGGAAACATATGAGGTGGTAGAAAAGCTGGACTAACCTCAATCAACACCTTGAAAAAAGAAGGTTTAAATAGTATATACTAGGATGTATAACATTCTTGTTGATCTTTACATTGTGATTTAGCAATAAGCTCTTTGAATGTGCCCAATGACATCACCCAGTGCCACATCACTTACCAATCTATTTCAGTCGGAAACCATTCATTTCTTCTTCTATCCATGTCATAAGTCACCAATATACCCTTAGATTTCTGACAAGGACTTCCACCTTCTAAGCTTCAGATTTACAGTACTGTGCAAAAGTTTTAGGCTGGGATAGAAGAATGCAGCAAAGTTAAGTGAGAAATTAGTTCTGGTGACTTTGTTTGGGCCCAACTTTAGGCCAAAGAATAATTTAGATATGTAAGGATTACTGTATAAACTTTTTACATATAAAGCAAAAGAATCAAAAACATTTGTCACCAATTTCTCATTTAACCTTCCTCACTCTGCTTTACTTATACATTTTGTTTAATTGTCTACAATTGTGACCATTAACCATTGCTGAACCTTTCTTTACTTACCTTGTTATGTACTTAAACTTATTTGTACCTGTATACACTGAAAGGACTTTAAACTCAGTATTTTAGCATTTCTTTTTAACTGGTATTACATGTTTCTTTTAATTTTTCTGAAAAATTCAATAAAAAACAATTTTTACTGCAGTAAAGTAAGAACACTTTAAAAAAAAGAAGTATTAGTGTTAATATTGTAGTTTTATCAATAATCCAAAATGAACAGAAGAGAAATCTAAATCAAATCAATATTTGGCGTGGCCTCCCTTTTCCTTCAAAACAGCGTAAATTCTATTAGGTACACTTGCACAAATTTTTTTCAAGGAACTTGACATGAATATTGTTCCAAACATTTTGGAGAACTAACCATCAATCTTCTGTGGATGTAAGCTTAAGATAGCTTTTAATAATATTCTATGATTGGGGTCATTGTACTTCTTCACAATTAATTTGGAGCCAACCAGGCGTTTTCCTGATGGTATTACACGATGAATAATTTTTGGTCTTTATTTCTCAGCATTGAGGACACCATTAATCTTGGCCAGATCCCAAACTCCATTTGGTAAATTGCAGCCCCAAACTTGCAAGGAATCTCCAACATGCTTTATTGTGTTACCTGCAGACATCCATTATTGTACCATTTTTTTGGTTGCAGACAAATGTTGACTCATCAGTCCAGAGCACCTCTTGCCATTGTTTCTGTACCATAGTTCCTATGTTTTTGTTCACAGATGATTAGCTTGTCCTCCATGTCAAAATCAAAGATTTGTGGGCACAGTTCTTTCATAAAGAGCACTTCTGGCCAGACTTCTCCAAACAGTAGATTAGTGTACCTGGCACTGTTGCACATCTTCTGATTTTGAAGAGAAGTAAGCATAATGGGGAGATTTATCAAAACCTGTGTAGAGGAAAAGTTAACCAGTTGCCCACAGATCGCTTCTTTCATTTTATCAGAGGTCCTTTTTTTTATATGAAAGAAACAATCTAATTGATTGCTATGGGCAACTGGTCAACTTTTTCTCTACACAGGTTTTGAGAAATCTCCCCCATTGGATGTGTCTATCAATGTGTCTTTCATTTTCTGCACTCAGTTTCCTTGACCAGCCCCTGCATCTGTTGTCTTCAACATTTCATGTTTCTTTCTCCTTTCTGCTTTTTCTTGAACAGCACATTTTTAAAACCAAGTCTGCTTTGAAATCTTTGCCTGGGAGATACTTGCTGATGCAATATAACTACCATGTGTCTTGTTGCTGTACCCTGTATAATGACACTGTCTTCTACATCCTCATATTTGTAGCAGAGTTTGGCTGTTCCTCACCGAGTACACAGCTGTTTCTGCTTCAGTTAATTACTCTGTTTTAATCTACATATGGAAATAATGATGATCATCATCTGTTTGGTATAATTGGTTAATCATGCACCCTACTATAATCCTACAAACGACTTTATTCAAGTGTACATAGAATGATTGATGTTGTTATAAAGGAAAAGGGTGCTCACCCCTAAAATTCATTTGATTTAGATTTATCTTCTGTTCATTCACGTTGCATTTTGTTAATTGATAAAAAAAAATAAACTATTAAAACATCTATTTTTAAAAGCATTCTTACATTGCAGTCACACCTGCCTAAAACATTTGCACAGTACTGTAGCTGTGGTTTTGGTCACAGATTTAACCATTTAGCATGTATAACGAGAACAAATTGTGGCAAAAAATTGGAAATGTATATTAGACCTTTCTTGATGAATATCAGGAAAAAGAGACATAGGTGATATAAAACTTAATTCTAAAAGCAGTTTCTCCATTTACAATAATTTTAAACAAATATGCCTCAACATCACTTTTTATATTACAAAATATTAGTAAAGATCAAATTGATATTGTTACCTCTTCTTCTGTATTATCTGTCGCTTTCGGAATTTCCCAATCAATTTGTGCTGTATTTTGGTGCTGAATGTTTTCTGCAGTTATATTATCCGGACATTTGATTACTGGAGGTTCAATGTCTGAAGCACATAGGAAGACAGAATAAGTGCAAGGCTGAAGGTTAAGCAGGTAGGGGGAGATTTATCAAAACCTGTCCAGAGTAAAAGTTGCCCAGTTGCTTATAGCAACCATTCAGCTTGCTTATTTCCTTTTTAACAAGGCCTCTGCAAAATGAAATACGTGATCTGATTGGTTGCTATGGCCAACTTTTCCTTTGCACATGCTTTGATAAATCTCCCCTGTAGTGTTCACATAGACTGAATGGCAGTGCATAGTATAGCTATTTACTATGGATGTTTACTCAGTGCTGCCATACAGCATCAGCTGCTGTATGTTCAAAAGTTATTATCTCCATGGGCACTGCATCATAGGGAACATATATCCATACTTACAACATTCCCCTACTATTGAGGGTTAGGACTAAAAACAAACTGACGCTTTGTGAGGTCACAGCTGCCAAACTTAAGGTGGCCAAATATAAATATATTGCTTGTATTTACTACACAGGGGGAATGGCACCCTCTTTAGCTGTGCACCCCTCCCCCTTTCTCACAGGTGGTGTTTTAAATTATATATGGATCCAGCATGTCACCCAGTCAGAGGCTATATGCCCAGTAGAGGTGAGTTGGTATCTGAGTGTTAGGCTCAGAATGTGTGTTAGGTTCCCATCCTAAATGAGGCCACCTCCCTGTGGTGGATGGGGGACACGTTTTTGATCAAAAAAGTGCGCTAAGAGCCTCAATTTTTTGACCAATGTGTGCTGCTGCAATCTTCTTTTTTGTATACTCTGTATCTGCCACAGCAGTGTGCACCCATGTATTAGGTTGTTGTGCTGGCTATTTTTCTTTTTGCTTATATATATATATATATATATATATATATATATATATATATATATATACCAGATACAGGCGCAGCACTCCAAAAAAAAATATTTTAATGTTTCATGTCAGCATTACAACGTTTCAGCTCCTCCTGGAGCCTTTTTCAAGCATGATGGTTTTTATCTTGGATGGACTCTGATCAAGTCCTTTGGGACGCTGGCACAGATTCTCTGGTTGGACTGGATAAGTAGTGCTGCTTTATTTCGGGATAATATATATATATATATATATATATATATATATATATATATATATATATTATTTTTTAGTAAATTAGGGGCATAGCTATAGGGGCATGCAGAGGTAGCAGTCGCACCAGGGCCCTGGTGCCTAAGGGGAGCCCAAAACATATCTGTCCTAAAAGAGACCAGTATTATAATTGTCACATGGAGCCTGGTTGCTGATTTTGCTTCGGGGCCCAGAAGCCACAGGTTATGCCACTGTTGTAGCTTGATAGTTGATCAACTGTTAAACAATTGATCGTCTGATGAATGATCATATTGCAGACACAGCCATACACATTTTAGTCCATATTGTTCATTACAGTTGTTTTAATGGACCATAAGATCAAAGATATCATGCAAAGGATAAATGACCTTTCTGGTAGTATTTTGGAAATGTTCTGAGAATATTCTTTTACAAAAATTGTTCATGCAAGAAAGATCTTTCCTATACAACACTAATTTTGTCCACCCATCAGCCAAAAATGTCAAACACTTTTTGTTAGATGATAACAATCTATCATAGGCTAAAACAATTGGTAAATTGTTTTATTATCAATTTAAATCTAATGTGTATAGGTAAGTTAAGCAATGTTGTTATTCTTATTGCTTTGCTGTTACCTCTGCATGTTGCTGTTTGGACATCTTCGCTCCACTTCCCATTGGACATGCATTTTATTTCATTCTTGACACCAGACAAGACAAATCCTTTTCCACATCCCAAATAGCATACTGATCCGTATATGGCTGCCTCTTGTCCACATGTCAGTGGAAGTAATAGAACATTATCAGGTTTGGAAATCGCAGGGCAGTAGATTTCTGCAAGAGACAATAAGTCATTGAATATTACTTAATTGGTTAGATCCATAATAGATATTATCCATATTTTGGCACATTTTCACTCCATGTTTTCAAACCTTTTTAGGCCAAAATTATATTTTCTGCAGGAGGCTCTTACCTTCTTTACCAAAAAAATTGTTTAATAAATTATTAATGGAGACAGGATTATTAGTAGAACAGATTAATGTATAACATGTAAAGCACAAATACCCCTGATGATAAGACACACTATACCTGTACATATTGGCTCCTTTGCATCCCAGTATGAGTTTTCTTGGCAAACAAGTTTAGAAACTCCCTTTACTTTGTATCCATGATTACAGGTCACAGAACATACAGTTCCATAGGACGTGTCACTTGAGGAACAGCTTATTTTGCCATTTTCAATGGGACGAAGTTTTGGACAGGTTCGTACTGAGTAAAAAAAGATATTTACATTTTATTTAGTAATGTTAAAAAAAAGTATTAAAACACACCTGCATAGTTTTGTTATTTTATTTTAATCCTTCAAAATGATAACAAAGGGATTTTAGTTTTCGCCCAAAACAACTAAGTCTCCATGGTGTGCAGCTATTTCTCATTGTCTCCATTTTAGAGGACATGACCATATCTCAGCAGCATTAGTCCCATCTAAACTTTTTTCCCTTACTTATCTGGCCAATCACAGGAGAAAGTCCACTAGCTCTGACAGATTGTGCTGGAGGATGATTTAGAGCACACAATTTCTAAATATAGTAGGTGTTTATAAGGTGCTAAGACATCCTAGCAACCATAGGTTGCACCCCACAATGCACACGGCATGAGGCTGTTCCTCCTTTTTCATACATTCCACAGCAATCCTGATCTGATGAAGGTCACAGGTTGACCAAAACGTTATCAATTCAAGTGGATTGCGAATGACATAAATTTACAATATTGCACATGAGTGCCAAGATATTGTTTGTTATTGAGCTAAAGGAGTGGGATCCTGCTTTTGCACCGTTGAAAAATAAGAGAGTGCCATATCCTACTACTATTGATATGACATAGAACAGTACATGAGGAAACAGAATCTGGCTGTCATTTAGCATTGTTGAGCATCAGCTACAGCCAACTGCCCAGCAGTAAATACTATTTATGAAAATGATTATTCAAAATCTTCACTTTAAGTCATCTTGGCAGGGATAGAGTTTCTCAAGGTGTTTCTACGGAAATGATAAAAACACAAATTTAAGGTGCACAAATGGCTTTAAACAGCCATTAAATCCCTATTCAAGTGATAAAATGATAAATGACTATTCATGTGCTCTTTGTGTCGGCCTAAATACTTTTCCAGACTCTCTTTCTAAGACAGTGGAGGACCTTTAATTGTTAAGGTTTCCTTTGATTCTAGGTCAGCGAGTTAATTAGAATCATGTTTTGTTGCTTTAACCTGATTGTGTAAAGACTGAATGCCTGACATTGAGTATTTTTCTGTGGCTACTGCATCTTCTTAGCAAAATACAAAAGTTTATTCATTGCTATCTTACCTCTGCAGGTGGCTTCAGAGCCAGACCACAGTCCATTTGGTTGACAAAGCCGAATGCTGCTTCCAACTAATTCATACCCTGTCTTGCATCGAATTCCACAGGCTGCATCAAAGTGATTGTTGCAGATGTTCTGGATGAAATAGCCATTCTCTGGAGGCTGCAACTCAGGGCAGCGCACAACTAATGATGTTTAGAATATAAAAACAACTGTTATGGGAGAATGATTTGCATTTCCATTAACCGAGATGAAATCTGCGACAAGTTACAGCAAGTTTCATTTGTAGGAGGAAAATGCTTTCAATTTGTAGCTTTGTGTAGTTTCTATGCGTTTCTGTAATTAATGTTGTCATCTGGAGAGAATAGCATAAGACTGTAAGCGAACCAGACAATACAGTGAAAGATTAAAGGGATAAAGTGGGCAAATGTTGGGCCTCCCTAGGTATTATATTGCCTACAGCATAGATGCAACATGTGCAACAAATGGATAATACAGACACAAATCCTACTGCAGATTTACAGTGTAATACATTCAAGCGTATTGAATTCTGAGACATGGCAAAGGTTATCACACTGTAAACACACTCCATGCTTTATTTTCAACAGCAAGCTATCTACACGGTAATTGTAAGTGGATGCTTTCTTTTCTTTGGTCTATCTGTGAGGCTGAGTGCACACTTGAATTTTAATAGTAGGCTTTAATTTAGTTTGTTTTTAAAAGACTATAATGGATTCTATTTGTTTCTAGAATTTTAATCTTCATTACTTTTTCCAGACGATCTGCCTTGATATATCCCATTGGTGCAAGTGTGACACAATTATAATATACAGTATCCATATTAGGACATCCTCAGGCATCATTCTGAACTCCCCCGACAGACAAGTGCCCTGAAACACGTCTATTTGCCTTTAGCACACTACAAACACACCACTGTTATCCGCAAGTCCACACTGAATTGAGGATTTGGCATCTAATCTTTTGCAACAGCCGCAGCCTTTTGAATCCAGCCCCCTGTATCCAGTCCATCCATCAGCTCATTCATCGCACTACTGATGTCAGAAGCCACCGGATACCACTGACTTTTGACATCTGCAAGCTGCTACCTTCACTACTCATACCATCTTAGCGGCATTAACTGGGTCTGTGGCAGGCAGACCAGCCGTGGAGGCGCACGCCGGCGCTCCAGTTCAGCATATGCAGACATTGGCCCGATGGTGCATCTGTGGATACCAGCTTACTGGGACAATATACCTCGACTGGTAACTAAACATCCATTCATCTGTATGGACTTGGATACTTATAACCATTATCTATTGTATTGCGGACTGTGGTACAATTATTCGGAACCAACAAATGCCGGATTATTGAATACTATTGACTTTAACAGTGGAATTTTATGATTTGAATTTAAGTGCGTTATATAATTACCTTTCCACAAGGGCCCTGTGGAAATAGGTTTATTAACACATTGGTTTTGTATAGTTTTATCAATATATGCATTTTAATAAATTTTGCAATTCTTCATTATAAAATTTAAGCACAATCCCCTTTTTTTTTACTATTCTTCTACTATTATCATGTATCAGATTGTCTGGTATTAGCCTTGAGGTGATGATTCATATTTTTTTAATTCTGAACTCCGTCCTCCCTCAGGCAATATTCTGTCCTCCCTCCTCCCTCAAGCAAAACTCCCTCCTCCCTCAGGCAATATTCTGTCTTCCCTCCTCCCTCAGGCAAAACCCCATCGTCCCTCAGGCAAAACTCCACTCTCCCTCAGGCAAAACTCCTTCCTCCCTCCTCCCTCAGGCATAACACCGTCCTCCCAAACCCCATCCTCTCTCATCAAAACTCCCTCCTCCCTCAGGGGAAACTCCCTCCTCCTTCCTCCCTCAGACAAAACTCTGTCCTGCCTCAGGCTGAGAGGTCTACAGAGTGTGAGAGAGGCCACACACGGGAGCATGAATGCATAGTGCAGTGTTGCTCAACCAGGGTGTCTCCAGCTGTTGCAAAACTACAACTACCAGGTGTGAGGCTATACTGAGTTTTGTCTGAGGGAGGAGGGAGTTTGGTCTGCGGGAGGAAGGAGTTTGGGCTGAGGGAGGATGATTCCTGAGGATGCCCTAATATGGACACCGTAATAATAAAGTAAACCCATCCAAATGGCTAGACTAGTGTAGGTCTAGGGTAGAAAAATGACAAACTAACTTGAAAAAAATATATCTATATTAAAGGAAAATACTGTACTTTGTGTTTTTTAAAGGGGTACTCCGGTGGAAACTATTTTTATTTTTTTAAATCAACTGTTGCCAGAAAGTTAAACATATTTGTAAATTTAAAGAGAAGAAAAAAATGTGCAAGTGCAGCTCACAATTATTGTATAGAACTAACCGAGGTCAAAACAGGGCATGCAACTATACCTCAGTTGCAAGAAAAATTGAAAATAAAAACAGAAAATTTGCCTGGACCTTCCAACATAGTGTAAATAGTTATATGTATATATATATATATATATATATATATATATATATATATATATATATATATATACACACACACACACACATATATATATATATATATATATATATATATATATATATTATAGATACTATATAATAATATATAAAATAGATTACTGGGTTGTGCTTCAATAATAATTTGATTGTTTTATTAAAATATCATAATATAAAATGCAATAAGTTACTCCTCACAGGGCCCATAGAACACATAAAATGTATAATGTAGGCAATCTTACAATATAAATATAAATAGATCAATCACTGGTATATATAGCTTAGTATATGCATACAGTTCCTATATTCTATGTAGCTGAATTCCACAATAGGGTGCTGTTAAAGATAAAGATTATGTGTCCTTTTGGACAAAGCCGTTTGTATCAAATTGTATACTATGCATGTAATAGTTGTAGCAGCTCGGACAGCTCACGCTGGAGGCAGGTAAAGTTGTTCCCGTGCCTGGGTGGATTATGGCACAAAATAGCTCCAGGCGGCAGTTCTAGATGGTACTGATGGTGTAGCCTAGCGAAGTCCTGATGGCAGGCGGCGGTCGTCACGGGCTGGAGGGGCTGGCACGCGTTGATGGTTTCAGAAGACCGGGAGACCGTTGGCGCTGGCAGGCGCTTAGGATGTTATTTTCCTCACCACTGGACTTAGATGCTGGCAAGATATGACCAGAGATCGCAAGCTGAGTGCATGGAGCTTGCCTCGTGTTAACTGCGTGTGACATCAGCAGAACTGGAGCTGGAGTTGTATTAGCAGGACCGGACACATACAGGACTGGATCGACTTCTGCACGAAAGTCCACAAAATGTAATCGGCTTCCTCCGTAGGTAGTGAGCACAGTTTATATGTAGCGTTAATACCAGTGATGGTGCAAACAAGACTAGACGTGTTTCAGGGTTTTCTAGTGCGACCCTTTCCTCAGTAGTCATGGTGGTTGTCATATGCGATTGCCTATTTATAGGAGCACGAATCCCGCAAATTAACAAGCTTCAAAGTAATAGTAAAAACATTACATGGATTAATCGGATTGGTTACCTAGAGAGCAATAGACATAAAGGAGGATATAGGTGTGTGTGTGTGTGTGTGTGTGTGTGTGAATACCGTCCAAAAAATGAAAAGTAAAAAGATGCGTTTTCACTGAAAGAAGTTGCTTTTGGGTAATAGTGAATAATATTACATTTTAATAAATTTGATGACCTATAGAAAAAGGATACCAATAATGGTTTAAAGATTCTATTAATATAGAGTCATATTTTACATGATTAAACATATGAAAACAGTTAAAATAAAATGTGTAACATTAGTGAAACGTGAATGCTGATAGTGGATGAATGGAATATAATTATATACAGTAATCCATACTAAATAGATAAAATAATACTAATGTGGGTATATGTAAAAATATGCCTAATATAAATAATACTGTAAAATAGGGATAGAGTTAGACTGATTAATAGTAAAAGAGAAAAGATAATGGAACATAATAAAATATGAATACGAATAAATAAAGAATAAAAAAAAAAATAATAATAATAAATAATAAAAAGATTTAAAATATAAAGAAATAAAAACTGCAGAAAAAAGAAGTGAGTGTAGAGGATGGAATCAGCCTATGGGGCACCCCCTCTTTTACACAGGGGTGTCCTCATAGGCCAAGTGCATCCTCTACAGAAATCCAAAAAGTTCAAAATTGGAGTTGAGTCCACCTGGTTCTAGTGTTGCAAATTCAAAGATTTTTTTACTTTCAGCCTTAGACATTTTTAACAAAAAGCTACCGCCCCGCCAGTCTTTTTTGACCAGTTGGAGACCAGTAAACTAGAGAGAAGACATATCACTGTTATGGACAATGGAGAAATGGGCTGACAGTGGATGTTTCAAGTTTTTATTTTTAATATTGTTAAGATGTTCTGCTATTCTCATTTTAAGGGCCCTCTTGGTCCGGCCTATGTATTGTTTTTTGCATCCGCATTCAATTATATATATAAAACACCCTTTGAGTTACAAGTTATTAAATCTTCAATCTTCCATTTAAATGAATTAGTTTGTGAACATATCTTGATGACTTTCTTTGGGCCCTTTACTTTTGTACAGTTGGCGCATATCCCACACCTCACAAATCCCTTTGTGTTTAACCAGGAATTATTCTGTTTTTTGAAGGTGGTTTTATGGATGGTACTACAGTAAGGCCCAAATTTGGGGCCCGAGTATATACTTTCGGGGGACATGGCGGTAATAATGCCCCCACCTCACGGTCTTGCTGTAACAGGTGCCAGTGTTTTCGTAGTATTTTCCCCACTTTTTTGTATGAATTGTTGAAAGGAATCACGAACTTACCTCCAAATTCATCTACTTTTTTTTCTTTCTCTCTGTTTTTGAAAGGAATCACCAACTCACTTCTTTTTTCTGCAATTTTTATTTCATTATATTTTTAATCTTTTATTATTTATTATTATTTTATTTAAATTTTTTATTTTGTATTTTTTTTATTCTTTATTTATTCGTATTCATATTTTATTATGTTCAATTATCTTTTCTCTTTTACTATTAATCAGTCTAACTCTATCCCTATTTTACAGTATTATTTATATTAGGCATATTTTTACTTATACCCACATTAGTATTATTTTATCTATTTAGTATGGATTACTGTACATAATTATATTCCATTCATCCACTATCAGCATTCACGTTTCACTAATGTTACACATTTTATTTTATTTTAACTGTTTTCATATGTTTAATCATGTAAAATATGACTCTATATTAATAGAATCTTTAAACCATTATTGGTATCCTTTTTCTATAGGTCATCAAATTTATTAAAATTTAATATTATTCACTATCACCCAAAAGCAACTTCTTTCAGTGAAAATGCATCTTTTTACTTTTCATTTTTTGGACGGTATTCACACACACACCTACATGCTCTTTTATGTCTATTGCTCTCTAGGTAACCTATCCGATTAATTCATTTAATGTTTTTACTATTAGTTTGAAGCTTGTTAATTTGCGGGATTCGTGCTCCTATAAATAGACAATCGCATATGACAACCACCATGACTACTGAGGAAAGGGTCGCACTAGAGAACCCTGAAAAGCGTCTAGTCTTGTTTGCACCATCACTGGTATTAACGCTACATATGAACTGTGCTCACTACCTACGGAGGAAGCCGATTACATTTTGTGGACTTTCGTGCAGAAGTCGATCCAGTCCTGTATGTGTCCGGTCCTGCTAATACAACTCCAGCTCCAGTTCTGCTGACGTCACACGCCGGTAACACGAGGCAAGCTCCATGCACTCAGCTTGCGGTCTCTGATCATATCTTGCCAGCACC
Organism: Hyla sarda; assembly: GCF_029499605.1. Taxonomy (NCBI): domain Eukaryota; kingdom Metazoa; phylum Chordata; class Amphibia; order Anura; family Hylidae; genus Hyla; species Hyla sarda. Next base: position 327,163,727 of record NC_079189.1, read on the forward strand.
TAAGTCCAGTGGTGAGGAAAATAACATCCTAAGCGCCTGCCAGCGCCAACGGTCTCCCGGTCTTCTGAAACCATCAGCGCTTGCCAGCGCCTCCAGCCCGTGATGACCACCACTGACTGCCATCAGGACTTTGCTAGGCTACACCATAAGTACCATCTAGGACCGCCACCTGGAGCTTTTTTGTGCCACAATCCACCCAACAACAAAGAATCCCCAGGGATTCCAGGGCAATTTATATGTTACTACAACCTTTAGGGGTCACCCCCCAAGGGGTCAGCCCTAAACTAGAAACCCTCCCTAAAACTCGATTTTATTAAATCATTTAAAACATATGAGCTCTTGTATATTGGTTTAAAAACACAGCTAATTGTTGTCTTTGTGATAAGCGTGCATCCAAAAAAAAACCTTATGGTATTGCTCATGTGCTCAAACAGCACTAGTATGAGGATGCCATTAGTCTATCAAATGAACACTAATTGCTGCTTATTAAAATATAGATAGCCTTGGGCAGCGGAAGGCTATCTATATTTTAATAAGCAGCTATTAGTGTCCATTTGATAGACTAATGGCATCCTCATACTAGTGCTGTTTGAGCACATGAGCAATACCATAACTTTTTTTTTTTTTGGATGCACGCTTATCACAAAGACAACAATTAGCTGTGTTTTTAAACCAATATACCAGAGCTCATAATCCACCCAGGCACGGGAACAACTTTACCTGCCTCCAGCGTGAGCTGTCCGAGCTGCTACAACTATTACATACAGGACCGGTAACATAGTATACAATTTGATAAAAACTGCTTTGTCCAAAAGGACGCCTAATCTTTATCTTTTACAGCACCCTATTGTGGAATTCAGCTACATAGAATATAGGAACTGTATGCATACACTAAGCTATATATACAAGTGATTGATCTATTTATATTTATATTGTAAGATTGCCTACATTATACATTTTATGTGTTCTTCTCACATGGGCCCTGTGAGGAGTAACGTATTGCATTTTATATTATGATATTTTAATAAAACAATCAAATTATTATTATAGCACCACCCAGTAATCTATTTTACATATTATTATATAGTATCTATAATATACATTATATATATATATATATATATATATATATATATATATATATATATATGTAACTATTTACACTAACCTGGAAGGTCCAGGCAAATTTTCTGTTTTTATTTTATATTTGTAAATTACTTCTATTTAAAAATCTTAATCCTTGAAGTATTTATCATCTGCTGTATGCTCCAGAGGAAGTTCTTTTCTGTCCAGAGCAGGAGCAAATCCCCATAGGAAATCTCTCCTGCTCTGGACCATTCCTAACATGGACAGAGGTGTCAGCAGAGAGCACTGGGGTCAGGCAGAAAAGAACCATGCAACTTTCTCTGTTGTGTACAGCAGATGATAAGTACTGTAAGGATTAAGATTTTTAAACAGAAGTAATTTACAAATCTGCATAACCTTCTGGCACCAGTTAATTTAACCCCTTAAGGACCAAGGGCATACAGGTACGTCCTTGGTCCTGCTCTCCTGATATAACGCGGGGTTACACAGTAACCCCGTGTCATATCACGGCGGGCTCGGCGTCATAGTGAAGCCGGGCCCTGCCTCTAATAGCGCGCAGCGCCGATCGCGGCGCCGCGCGCTATTAACCCTTTAGCCGCGTGCTCAGAGCTGAGCCGCGCGGCTAAAAGCGAAACCGAAAGTGGCCGGCTAGCTCAGTCGGGCTGTACAGGATAGACGCGGCTAATCGCGGCATCCCGAACAGCTGACAGGACAGCGGGAGGGCCCCTACCTGCCTCCTCGCTGTCCAATCGCCGAATGACTGCTCAGTGCCTGAGATCCAGGCATGAGCAATCATGCGGCAGAATCGTTAATCACTGGTTTCTTATGAGAAACCAGTGATCAATGATGAAGATCAGTGTGTGCAGTGTTATAGGTCCCTATGGGACCTATAACACTACAAAAAAAAGTGAAAAAAAAGTGAATAAAGATCATTTAACTCCACCCCTATTCAAATTTTTAATCACCCCCCTTTTCCAATAAAAAAAAAACACAGTGTAGATAAAAATAAAAATAAACATATATGGTATCACCGCGTGCGGAAATATCTGAATTATAAAAATATATCATTAATTAAACCGCTCGGTCAATGGCGTGCGCGCAAAAAAATTCCAAAGTCCAAAATAGTGCATTTTTGGTCACTTTTTATATCATTTAAAAATGAATAAAAAGCGATTAATAAGTCCTATCAATGCAAAAATGGTACCGTTAAAAACTTCAGATCACGGTGCAAAAAATTAGCCCTCATACCGCCCCATACACGGAAAAATAAAAAAAGTTATAGGGGTCAGAAGATGACAATTTTAAACGTATTAATTTTCCTGCATGTAGTTATGATTTTTTCCAGAAGTCCGACAAAATCAAACCTATATAAGTAGGGTATCATTTTAATTGTATGGACCTACAGAATAAAGATTAGGTGTCATTTTTACCGAAAAATGTACTACGTAGAAATGAAAGCCCCCAAAAGTTACAAAACTGCGTTTTTTTTTTTCAATTTTGTCGCACATTGATTTTTTTTCCGTTTCACCGTAGATTTTTGGGCAAAATGACTGACGTCATTACAAAGTAGAATTGGTGGCGCAAAAAATAAGCCATCATATGGATTTTTAGGTGCAAAATTGAAAGAGTTATGATTTTTTAAAGGCAAGGAGCAAAAAACGAAAATACAAAAACGGAAAAAACCCGGTCCTTAAGGGGTTAAAATAAAATGTTTCAACCTCAGTACCCTTTTAACCCCTTAAGGTCTCAGTTTTTTTTTCCGTTTTTGCACTTTCGTTTTTTCCTCCTCACCTTCTAAAAATCATAACGCTTTCAGTTTTCCACCTACAGACCCAAATGAGGGCTTGTTTTATGCGCCACCAATTTTGCTTTGTAATGACATCAGTCATTTTACCACAAAATCTATGGTGAAACCCCCAAAAAATATTTGTGGGACAAAATTGAAAAAAAAAACTCAATTTTGTAATTTTTAGCAGTTTTCGTTTCTGCACAGTGCATACCATATATTTATTCTGTAGGTCCATATGGTTACAAGCATACCTAATGTATATAGGTTTTATTTTATTATATATAACAGAGAAAGTCCAGTTCACCCTCTAACCTTGAAGTAGTCTGTGCGCACGGAAATCACGGTGTGGTGGAAACAGGATACAAATACAAATAAAATCTCAAACTTTATTGTCTTCTTTAAAATTTGCAGTTAACAAGCATGTACAATGAGGAAGGGCTCAAGCTTGACGCGTTTCGTGGTGTCCCACTTTGTCTAAAGCATACTGCCAGCATTATGCACAATGTTAAAATAGAGTACATCTAACAAACTGATGGAAATCAGCTGAGAGCACACAACTAAAACAACGAATAACACTGGTACATCACTATTCACGAAACAAAGGGTAAATATTAGCCCCTAAGATAACAAATGTTGCTGAAAAAAGAAAAAAACTGAAGATATAAACAAATCAAAAATAGATATAATTTACACATTAATCACAGAATATACATAATGTCTCATGATGTACATATAATAATATCAGAGTTATTTATTAGCTGGAACACAAAACGTATAGAGACACCAAAACGCAAATATATCAGTGAGAACAACAGCCTAAAAACCAGTCTCTTGACATATGCAAAGGATGCGTTCAGTGGGTCCAACATCTTAAATCAATATGTGAGGATTAACCCCTTCCCGCAGAATGTAATATATAAATGCCGGGTTGTGCAGTGTGTTCGCATTTATAAATGACATTCAGTTAACCCGGCGATGCGCAGCATCGCACGGGTTAACCAGCAGAAGTCCCGCTGTTTCCAGCAGGGGACAACTTCTGCTTCACCCCCAGGACCATCCATTGACGGTCCTGGTCAGCGATCACTGTGATTGGTCCCTGTGGACCAATCACAGTGACCTGGGGAGAAAGTTCAGATGCCCCGCACTGCCCGCCCCTGGAAGTCGGGCAGAACGGGGGACGATGGCTGCGGGGGCTCACGGCATAGGTGGGGGAACACGCGGGGACCGGCGGCCTTACCCGAACCAGCGGCGGGGCCGAGGAGCAGCGCGGGACCGGCCACATGGACGAGCAGTGGCGGGACCGGCAGGTAAGTATATGGTCCTCAGAGGCAGCAGTGAAGATCTTCACTGCTGCTTCTAAGAGTCTGAAAACTACAACTCCCAGCATGCCTAGACAGCCTTTGGCTGTCTGGGCATGCTGGGAGTTGTAGTTTTGCAACATCTGGAGGGCCCCAGTTTGGAGACCATTGTATAATGGTCTCCAATCTGTGCTCTTCCAGCTGTTGCAAAACTACAACTCCCAGCATGCACTGACTGTCCAAGCATGCTGGCAGTTTTAGTTCAGCAACATCTGGCCCTTCAGACAGCTGAAGGGCATGCTGGGAGTTGTAGTTTTGCAACAACTGGAGACACACTGGTTGGGAAACATTGTCTGTTTCTAACTCAGTTTTTACTAACCTGTGTGCCTCCAGCTGTTGCAAAACTATAACTCCCAGCATGCACTAACAGACCATGCATGCTGGGAGTTGTGGTTTTGCAACAGCTGGTCCACCCCCCCCCCCCCCTGTGAATGTACAGGGTACATTCACATGGGCGAGGCTTTTACAATGGGTTTCTCGCTGCAAGTTTGAGATGCAGCAAATTTTGCGCTGGGAAACTCGCTGTAATCCCCCGCCCATGTGACTGTACCCTAAAAACACTACACTACACTAACACAAAATAAAATAAAAAGTTAAAAACACTATATATACACATACCCCTACACAGCCCCCCTCCCCCAATAAGAATGTCCGGTATACCACTGTTTCCAAAGCAGAGCCTCCAGCTGTTGAAAAACAACAACTCCCAGTATTGCCGGACAGCCGTTGACTGTCCACGCATGCTGGGAGTTTTGCAACAGCTGGAGGCACGCTGTTTGGAAATCACTGGCGTAGAATACCCCTATGTCCACCCCTATGCAAATCACTAATTTAGGCCTCAAACGCACATGGCGCTCTCACTTTGGAGCCCTGTCGTATTTCAAGGCAACAGTTTAGGGACACATATGGGGTATCACCGTACTCGGGAGAAATTGCGTTACAAGGTTTGGGGGGCTTTTTCTTCTTTAACCCTTCATGAAAAGGAAATGTTGGGGTCTACACCAGAATGTTAGTGTAAAATTTTTTTATTTTTTACACTAACATGCTGATGTTGCCCTATACTTTACATTTTCACAAGAGGTAAAAGGGAAAAAAGCCCCCCAAAATTTGTAACGCAATTTCTCCCGACTACAGAGATACCCCTTAGGGCGCAAAGTGGGAGCAAAGTGCTCTGGGGGCGCACAACAAGGCCCAGAAGGGAGAGTGCACCATGTACATTTGAGGTGATTTGCACAGGGGTGGCTGATTGTTACAGTGGTTTTGACAAACGCAAAAAAAAAAAAAAAAACAACACATGTGACCACATTTTGGAAATGACACCCCTCACGGAATGTTATGAGGGGTGCAGTGAGAATTTACCCCCCACAGGTGTCTGACGGATCTTTGGAACAGTGGTCCGTGAAAATGAAAACTTGTACAGCCCACTGTTCCAAAGATCTGTCAGACACCAGTGGGGGGCAAATGCTCACTGTACCCCTTGTTACGTTCCTCAAGGGGTCTAGTTTCCAAAATAGTATGCCATGTGTTTTTTTTTGCTGTTCTGGCACCTTAGGGGATTCCTAAATGCGACATGCTACCCGAGCAAAATTTGCTCTCAAAAAGCCAAATATGACTTCTGAGCATTGTAGTTCACCCATAGTGCACTTCAGGTCAACTTATGGGGTACCTCCATACTCAGAAAAGATGGGGTTACAAATTTTGGGGGGTATTTTCTGCTATTAACCCTTGCAAAAATGTGAAATTTGGGGGGAAACACACATTTTAGTGGAATTTTTTTTTTAAACATATGCATAAGTCATGAAACACCTGTGGGGTATTAAGGCTCACTTTATTACTTATTACGTTCCTCAAGGGGTCTAGTTTCCAAAATGGTATGCCATGTGTTTTTTTTTCTGTTCTGGCACCATAGGGGCTTCCTAAATGCGGCATGCCCCCCAAGCAAAATTTGCTCTCAAAAAGCCAAATATGACTCCTTCTCTTCTGAGCATTGTAGTTCGCCTGTAGTGTACTTCAGGTCAACTTATGGGGTACCTCCATACTCAGAAGAGAAGGGGTTACAAATATTGTGGGGGGGGGGGTATTTCCTGCTATTAACCCTTGGAAAAATGTGAAATTTGGGGGGAAACACACATTTTAGTGAAAAAATAAAAAAAAACATATGCAAAAGTCGTGAAACACCTGTGGGGTATTAAGGCTCACTTTATTCCTTGTTACTTTCCTCAAGGGGTCTAGTTTCCAAAATGGTATGCCATGTGAGGGTTTTTTGCTGTTCTGGCACCATAGGGGCTTCCTAAATGCAACATGCCCCCCAAAAACCATTTCAGAAAAACGTACTCTCCAAAATCCCCTTGTCGCTCTTTCCCTTCTGAGTCCTCTACTGCGCCCGCCGAACACCTTAGATAGACATATGAGGTATGTGCTTACTCGAGAGAAATTGGGCTACAAATATAAGTATACATTTTCTCCTTTTACCCCTTGTAAAAATTCAAAAATTGGGTCTACAAGAACATGCAAGTGTAAAAAATGAAAATTGTGAATTTTCTCCTTCACTTTGCTTCTATTCCTGTGAAACACCTAAAGGGTTAAAATGATGACAGAATGTCATTTTGAATACTTTGGGGGGTGCAGTTTTTATAATGGGGTCTTTTGTGGGGTATTTCTAATATGAAGACCCTTCAAATCCACTTCAAACCTGAACTGGTCCCTGAAAAATAGTGAGTTTGAAAATTTTGTGAAAAATTGGAAAATTGCTGCTGAACTTTGAAGCCCTCTGCTATCTTCCAAAAGTAAAAACATGTCAATTTTATGATGCCAACATAAAGTAGACATATTGCATATGTGAATAAAAAAATTTTTTTATTTGTAATATACATTTTCCTTACAAGCAGAGAGCTTCAAAGTTAGAAAAATGCAAAATTTTCTAATTTTTCATCAAATTTTAGGATTTTTCACAAGGAAAGGATGCAAGTTACCACAAAAATTTACCACCAAGTTAAAGTAGAATATGTCACGAAAAACAATCTCGGAATCAGATTGATAACTAAAAGCATTCCAGAGTTATTAATGTTTAAAGTGACAGTGGTCAGATGTGCAAAAAACGTTCTGGTCCTTAAGGCCAAAATGGGCTTGGTCCTGAAGGGGTTCAATCATGAGGTAAGTTAAGACCATCTGACTGTCTACTCCCCAAAATAAAAATCCAGAAGCTCTCTCTTCTAGGCAAAAAAAAAAACTTTTGCCCTGTATTTCCAAACTTGTAGTGTCACCTCTATGGCATTCTCTGAAATGTCGCATCAGAGCCGACACTCCCACAGCACTGTTGGAAATGTCAGAAATGTGCCTTCTGATGCGAGACTTCATCTTTCTGCAGGTAGTACAGGCTTCCAAATATATGACTCCCCTTGTATTACAATTAATGAAATTCTTGTGGGCATATGTTTTCAATGTAGTGTAGGAGGTAAATTCAGAGGTTCTAGTCATAAATGTGCAAGTAATGCATCGTGTTCTGGTACATTTAGGCTAGGTTCAGACTACGGAATCTCCAGGCAGAAAATTTCCGGCCGGAGATTCTGAGTGCGGCCAGCGCCGACTGATTCAGTCGGCGCTAGGACCACGCGACACTGCAGTCTCCAATAGACTTTAATGTGTTCCGCGAGTATTTCCACCTGAATAATGAGCAACGCCATTCTTCAGGCGGAAATTTCCAAGCGTATTTTCCGTTCACAATTTCTGCTTCCCAAAATGCGAAGTGTGAATTTGTGAACAGAAACCCATTCACTACACTATACATTTTAGCAAGCGGAATTTTTGCCTGCAATTTCAAAGAGGAATTGCAGGCGGAAATTCCGCAGTCTGAACCTAGCCTTATAATTACCCTTACAGGTAAGCCAATGAGGTGCTGTAGGCTGTAATGAATTAAATTCACTGGGAGATAGAAGATTGCCAAAAGAGGGAGCTTTCTTGGATACACAGTTTATACCTTCATTGACTATTTGTTTTAGGCTGGGTTCACACTGCAGAATTTCTGGGCAGAATTTCTGCCAGAGATCGAGCCGGCGGCGCTAGGACCGAGCAGACTGCATTGCCGTCCCCATAGACTGCAATGCATTTCTGGGTGGATTTTTTGGGAGATCTGCTCAGAAATGCATTGACATCTGTGGGGACGGCAATCCAGTCCGTGCGGTCCTAGTGCCGCCGGCTTGATCTCCGGCAGAAATTCTGCCCAGAAATTCCACAGTGTGAACCTCGCCTTAGAATACTGTCTTGCTCTAATATAAGAATGTAATGTTGCAGAATTTGTTTAATTTGCGTGAATTGTCTAAGGTAAGATGTAATAAAAAAGAGTTTTATTCTCGTTCTGTTTGAGCCTATCTGGTGTTTTTTTTTTTTTTTTTTTTTTTTTGCAAGAGATTAGATCAGGGACAGACCTCTAATCTTGACATATTCAATGTTCTGTGTACAATAACCCCGTTGGAGAAGGCAATCAGTACATTTTTTAGCTTCATTATTAAATGTGTCTACATCAGAACATTTCCTTCTTAGTCTATGAAATTCTCCATAGGGGATATTATTAGTGACATGTTTAGGATGACATGATTTTTTTCAACAGAATTATGTTGCCAGCTATAGGTTTTCTGCCGGGTTTAACCACTACAAATCCATCTTGGCTTGTGAGGATCACGTCAAGAAATGGAATATAATTAGGTCCATAACATGACATGAAACTCAAATTCATAGCATTATGATTTAGGTGCTCAATGAAAGCATCATATCCATCCCTTCCTCCTTTCCAAATCACTACCAAATCATCAGTGTAACGCCGTACCCAGTGCAAATCTTCAATAAATGGATTGGATAGTAGTAAATATATGTTTTTCTTCAAAAACAGACATAAAAATATTTGCAAATGAGGGGGAATATTTCTCCCCCATAGAGGCCCCCCTTGTTCGTAAATAGAATTGTCCGTCAAACACAAAAAAATTGTTGGTAAGTAGAAATTCCAAAAATTATTTCAGTGAAGGAGAAAATGTACTGTAGTGATCCAAAAAGTATTGTAGTGCAGACAAGCCCTCTCCCATAGGAATGGAAGAGTAAAGGGCAGTGACATAAAACGTACCCCACTTAAACTCGTCAGTCCAGGATACAGTGTCGAGAATACCTAAAAGACGTTTAGGACGGGGGGGAAAAAAACCTTGTGCACCTTAGGTAACGCATGGAAAATAGGGGTGACTGGGTGCTCCACATATAAATACTCAGCAGTTCTCTGATCTAAGTCTCCCATAGCCTGACCTTCATTTAACAAGCATTTCATTTTATTTTGAATGGCATTGATGTGATCAGAGGTGAGTTTTCTATATGTGGTCACATCATTAAGTAACTTCTCAGTAATAGTTTTTTATATAAACCTGCATTAAGTAAATCATTCAACCACCTTTGTCTGCGCTGTGCACCACAAGATCGTGGTTACTGCGCAGACAAAGCAGAACTTTCAACTTCTGTTAAATTGTTCACACCTTGTGCATTACATTGTGAAGTTTCTCTATGCAAATTAACCAAATCCTGCTGCACTAATTCCTGGAACCTATCCAATGCCTCATACCAGGAGGCAATTGGATAGAATCCAGGTTTATGTGGGGAAAAGTGAGCAGGAGTTACATCAGAACAAGGTAAGGATTCTACTTCTATTGCATGCAATGAAAAACATTAATTTGATAATTTATATTATTAACACGATTATCATTGTACATTTGCATTTCAGTTGTGTATTGTTGGTCTTTAGAATTACAAAGAAAAAAATGTCTCTTTAAAGGGGTAACGCCTGGAAAATATTTTATTTTTAAATCAACTGGTACCAGAAAGTTAAACAGATCTGTAAATTACATCTATTTGAAAATCTTAACTCTTCCAGTACTTATCAGCTGGTGTATGCTCCAGAGGAAGTTCTTTTCATTTTGAATTTCCTTTCTGTCTGATCACAGTGCTCTCTGCTGACACCTCTGTCCACCCCCAGCTTCGGGTTGCAGACAAAACATAGTTGTGGCTCTTGGGTTCCCTTCAGGGTTGCTGGGAACATCTTTTTTGTGGCCAGTAGGTCCTGGTGACTCCGATACTTCTTGTGACATTGTACATGAAATAAAGTCCACCCTTCAAAGGTATCATTGAGGGGAGCACGAGAACACCAGGCACACATATAACAGAGAAAGCTCAGCTCACCTTGTAACCTTGAAGTAGTCTTCGCACACGGAAACCATGGAGCAGTGGAAGCAGGATATGAACAAGGAAAAATATGAATAAAATCTAAAACCTTATTGTCTTCTTTAAAAGTTGCAGTTAACGCGTTTCGCTTTTGAAACAAAGGGTTAATATAAACCTCTAAGGTAACAAATGTTGCAGAAATTTTTTTTGTTACCTTAGGGGTTAATATTAGGGGTGCACATCTAGTGGACACCTATAGAAGCAATATTCATATACAATTCCTTTATTATCATATAAATATAATGCAAAACACATAGACCCAAGGGCAGTTAAAAACAATTAAAAAGGCTCATACAGAGCACAGCACAACATGGGAAAGGAGCCATGAACTCCCTCTCTCCACTATCCCGTCCTCCAATATAATTAAAAAATGGTGGCTGCTAGTCCTAGATGACCCAATGTGTCCTAATGTTCGTTAATAAATGCACTGTAGTATGGACACAGCATCTGAATATAACAAATGAATAAATTCATCAATGTAGTAGTCACCATAGTACATCTAAGACATGAAGCAAGTTGTAAACAATATGGCAAACCACAGACTGAGGAACAGCCAGGTGCATGGATGGATAGGACGGGATACCACAGGCCCCATGTGTTCCGTTACTGGTGGTGACTTCCTAAGGGATATTGTCTGTACTCTGGTATCTCATCTTATCCATCCATGCACCTGGCTGTTCCTCCATTTGTGGTTTGCCATATTGTTTAAAACTTGCTTTATGTCTTAGATGCACTGTGGTGATTACTACATTGATTAATTTATTCATTTGTTATATTCAGATGCTTTGTCCATACTACAGTGCATTTATTAACTAACATCAGGACACATTGGGTCATCTAGGACTAGCAGCCCCATTTATTAATTATATTGAAGGACGGGATAGTGGCCCCTCTCCAATGTTGTGCTTTGCTCTGTATGAGCCTTTTTAATTGTTTTTTTAACTTCCCTTGTGTCTATGTGTTTTGCATTATATTTATATGATAAGAAAGGAATTGTACAATAATATTGTTTCCATAGGTGTGCACTTTGTACAGTGATAGCTCTTTTTGTGTCACATATGTGGTTCTTTTTCTGTTAGTAGCACCATTATTTATACATTCATATAGGTGGAACCCCCCTTGTTGCAAAGTGTGACAGACTTTGATCTAATGCACACAGAATTAAAGAAAAAACTGAGTGCAGCAGAGGAATCACTGACCGCTATAAAACAAACCAAATACCATCGAAATGAGATGGACAATCATAAAAATGAAGTGTACCTGTGGCATTGACATAACTCATCTCAAACCGGAGGACCTAAATCTATTCTAAAAACAAACGGTACACCAACTTACCATGGAAATAAAAAAAAGAAACAAGAGAAGCTCTAACAAGAAACGCACTCCTAGACGTGTCAGTTTCTCTGATACAAATAAATCACATGTCGTGGATACAACTTTTTCCAATTTGATTACATCTTCTGCATCAAGTATGGAGTCTGTTAATTCCATTCTGGCAAAAAACAAGAAAAACTGGAAACAGGAAAACTGCATTATACTACTCGGAATTGCAACTAAACAGTGAGTATTCTGTCTTAAATCTATCCAGTTACATTATTTCAGATTCAGAACGTTGACTTTTGTCTAAAGGCCTAAGTTTTGCCCCATTTTGTGATTTCAATTTATACAATACTATTCTGGACATTAATAGACTGGCTAGATCACTCAAATTAAAGAGAAATGTTTTTCTTTGTGACTCTAAAGACCAACAAAACACAACTAAAATGCAAATGTACAATGATAATCTTGTTAACAATATAAACGATCAAATTCATGTTTTTTTATTGCATGCATTAGAAGTAGAATCCTTACCTTGTTCTGATGTAACTCCTGCTAACTTTTCCAAACGTAATCCTGGATTCTATCCAATTGCCTCAGATGTGAGGCATTGGATAGGTTTCAGGAATTAGTGGAGCAGGATTTGGTTAATTTGCATAGAGAAACTTCTCAACGTAAAACGCAAAGTGTGAACAACAATTTAACAGAAGCTGAAAGTTCTGCTTTGTCTGCGCTGCGCAGTAACCACGATTTTGTGGTGCACAGCGCAGACAAAGGTGGATCAGTGGTTTTATTTAATGCAGGTTTATATAAAAAAAAATGAATGAGGAGTTACTTAATGATGTGACCACATATAGGGAACTCACCTCTGATCACACCAATGCCATTCAAAATAAAATGAAATGCTTGTTAAATGAAGGTCAGGCTATGGGGGTCTTAGATCAGAGAACTGCTGAGTATTTATATGTGGACCACCCAGTCACTCCTATTTTCCATACGTTGCCTAAGGTGCACAAGGGGTCCCCCCCCCCCCGTCCTATTGTGGCGGTTATAGATTCGCATGGTGAAGAATTAGGTGAGTGGGTGGATGGATATCTGCAACCCCTAACTAAAATCACCCCGTCATTTATCAGGGACACTAAACATCTTTTAGGTATTCTCGACACTGTATCCTGGACTGACGAGTTTAAGTGGGGTACGTGTTATGTCACTGCCCGAGGGTTTGTCTGCACTACGATACTTTTATTGATCACTACAGTACATATTCTCCTTCACTGAAAGATGTTTTGTTTATGGCTGTGGAATTTTTACTTACCAACTATTTTTTTGTGTTTGACGGACAATTCTATTTGCAAACGAGTGGGGCCTCCATGGGGGAGAACTATTCACCCTTGTTTGCAAATATTTTTAAGTCCGTTTTTGAAGAAAAACATATATTTACTTTATCCAATCCATTTATTGAAGATTTGCACTGAGTACGGCGTTACACTGATGATTTGGTAGTGATTTGGAAAGGAGGAAGGGATGAGCACCTAAATCATAATGCTATGAATTTGAGTTTCACGTCATGTTATGGACCTAATAAAATTCCATCTCTTGACATGATTCTCACCAGCCAAGATGGATTTGTAGTGGTTAAACCCTACAGAAAACATATAGTTGGCAACACAATTCTGTTGAAAAAATCATGTCATCCTACACATGTCACTAATAATATCCCCTATGGAGAATTTCATAGACTAAGAAGGAAATGTTCTGATGTAGACACATTTAATAATGAAGCTAAAAAACTTACTGATCACCTTTTCCAACAGGGTTATTATAAACAGAACATTGAATATGCCAAGATTAGAGCTCTGTCCCTGAATCGACCGGATCTAATCTCTTGCAAAAAAAAACAAAAACAAAAAAAACACCAGATAAGCGCAAACAGAACGAGAATACATTTTCATAGAAACAGAGAGAGCTTCTAGATTTTTATTTTGGGGAGTAGACAGCCAGATGGACTTAATTTACCTCATGATTTAATCCTCACCTATTGATGTAAAACTTTGGACCCACTGAACACACCCTTTGCATATGTCAAGAGACTGGTTTTTAGGTCGTTGTTCACACTGATATATTTGCATGTTGGTCTCTCTATACGTTTTGTGTTCCAGCTAATAAATAACTCTGATATTATTATATGTACATCATGATACGTTATGTATATTCTGAGATTTTGTGTAAATTACATCTATTTTTCATTTGTTTATATCTCCATTTTTTTTCTGCAACATTTGTTACCTTAGGGGTTAATATTAACCCTTTGCTTCATGAGTAGTGATGCACCCATGTTATTCATTGTTCTAATTGTGTGCTTTCAGCTGATTTCCATCAGTTTGTTAGATGTACTCTATTTTAACATTGTGCATAACGCTGGCAGTATGCTTTAGAAAAAGTAGGACACCACGAAACGCGTCAAGCTTGAGCCCTTCCTCATTGTACATGTTTGTTAACTGCAACTTTTAAAGAAGACAATAAAGTTTCAGATTTTATTTAATCTGTCAAGCGCTGGATTTTTCCTTGTTTATTTTATTATACTACCTATAAAAAAAAAAATTATAACTACATGCACCAAAATTAGTATGTTTAAAATTGTAATCTTCCTACCCCTGTAACTTTTTTATTTTTCCACATACGGGACTATATGAGGGCTCATTTTTGCGTCTTGGTCAATTTTGTACTTTGGAATTTTTAAAATTATACACCATTGATCGCCGCGTCTAAGGGGTTAATGCAGGGCATCACCTCAATCGGTGATGCCCGGCATTAGACAAGGGTCCTGGCGGAATTAGACAAGGGTCCTCGCGGCCACGGGAACCAATCGGCTATGACACAGGGTCAGCCCGTGAGCCCGTGTAATAGCAGGGGAGCGGGCGCAGGGCATACAGGGACGCCCTCCGTCTTTAACAGGTTAAACCTATCCTAATATTGTATGTTTAGGGCATCAAGTCCACACAAATAGAATGGTTACCCTTACCTTTGCAGATTTGACCTTCTTCTTCATATCCCTCTTTACATACACAGTCGTCTACGGATGTGCTGCCTGGTGGAGATGTGTGGTTTGGATCAGGACAGGAGATACAAGTGCTGACTCCTCCAGGTTTACCATCAGGTTTGTACGTTCCAGACGGACAGGCTGTTTTAAGAAATATGGGAAAAATTTGAGAAAAAAAATACTATAACAGGCTATTCAGGTTATTCATAATTCAAAAAAAGGCCATAATGTGCACACAAGGGGAAGGTTAATATTTGGAAATTGGTAAATTTTTATATTTTGTAATCCCCCTTTCTTTTATAACCTGCTGCTCACAGTTATGCTTGGTTTAATAGCAATCTTCTAGTCTGTCCAGGAAGTACTTGCTTAGTCTCCACTGCTCATGCAAGCAAGAGGGATTGTGGGAAAGTGTGAGCGCAGCCGCAGTTCAGAGAGGAAACCAGGAATTGATCAGATCCATGTTGGGGAAGAACAGTACAGGAATGTAAGTTTATTCACCAAAAAACAGAATGTTTATGCTCCTTTGCAAAATATGTATGTTGTACACATCTGATTTTTTTTTTTTTACCAACTTTGCTGAAACAACCCCTTTAATATTTCACTTAAGTTAGCTTTGGAGAGATTAGTATATAAATTGGATGGCACTTCCATTGAAGGTGGTGCACATGGTGGATCAAGTCAAGAAACAGTGTAAATAAAGTCCCAGCACTCACCAATTATATTCAGGAAAAAGAAGCTTTATTGCATATCCTTCAAATCAAACAGGACACTTTTCACCGAAACTTATCCTGTTTGTCACCAGTTCTCATTTTAGCATGTCCTACAGACGATCTTCATCAAATATGCCAGAGTGATTAACACCTCTCCATATCAACCATGCAAGGCCTGGTTTCCTTTACTGATGCACTGTTGCTTAAAGTGTATCTGTTGTCAACAAAAATGTTTAATATAATGTAGATAATACCATTATATGCACATTTGTAATATACACTGGTAAAAATTTTTTTATATTTTTGGGTGAAAAAATGCTGTCCCTGCAGCTATTGCCTGTGTGTCTCCGGTAGGAGTCCAAATACAGGAAGTGAGGGCTGGACAAGCAGGGGTCTGTGCAGGGTTCCTGGCTTGTCAATTATCCTGTTGTGTGAGTCTGGAGCGTGTCATAGAGCCTCATGGCACAGAGCTCTGATTGTCCTCAGTGTACAAAGCCCTGCTTGTCCACCCATACTTCCTGTATTTGGACTCCTTCCAGAGACACACAGATAATAGGTGTAGGGACAAAAATATACACATTTTTTAATCAATGTATATTACAAATATACATATAGTGGTATTATCTACATTATATAAAAGGTTTTCGTTGACGACAGGTACACTTTAAGAATGATCTATTCCATCCAGACCTCAGAAAGCTCTACCTTACAGCCTGGAATGTGACAGATCAAGTCTGATTCTGTAATCAATACTACTTTATGAAGCCCAGAAAGAGTCAATAAATTGGAATTATATTATCATCTGGAAATAAAATCTCAGCATCTAATTTCAATATTTTAGTATTTTAGCAATAAAAAAAATGGTTTTCAAAAGGGTTAGAAAACCAATACCCAGAAGGTTTATACTACAGTGATGAACTGCATGACAGAGGCAAAATAGGGGCAAAAGGAATTCTCAAACTATCCCCTTATCTTCAGGTTTTGAAAAGCATTGAAAAATCAGAATCCTCATAATTAAGAATCTGAGGTCTGTTTGGAATATGCCTGTCACGATCACACCCTATTAGTCCAGATGAGACACTGTAGAGAGTATGTAAGTGCAAGGGTAATGCCATCAGACATCTGGGTACCTGCTTTTATTCCCAGCAAGCCACTAAATAACCCTTTTTGTAAATTTGTTCTGAATTGATATATTAAACATTTCATCTGAAAAAAGATTTCACAATGCTATGAACAAAAATACAGAAACAAATGACATATAGGTTACAAAAAGATAATAAAGGGTGCAACAAGACAATTCAGGAAACTAAACTGGATAAACACAGGAGTCCTTACATATGATTATTGGTGCATAAAAGTTTGGAACAAAGAAATCCCTTCAGCATCTATATTGTATAGCTAAATTCATAGGGTTAAACCTCCTCCCCTCCTCCTGGGTTGATCAGGTAGGTGCTGGACCATATGTCCTCCAGAGTTTAGGCCTATGTGACTTAGGTCCCTTTCACACTGCCATTGCTCCCAGTCAAGAACAGATGTCAAAGTCTTTTTTTTTTTTCTGACTTCAACTGCCGTTTTCATGATGAGGAGCAACTGTAAAAAACGGGTCCCGGCAGCTCCAATTTACTGTTATGGGGGCCACCGGGTGCCGTTTTAAATAGCGGTAGAAAAAGACAGCACATGCAGTAATTTTTCTATTGCTATTCTGCCCGGCTCTCCCGGCGGCCGTCATACTGCTGTGCACTAACGCCAGTGTGAAAGAAGCCTTACCTCCGAATCACCTAAAATCTCTCCAATGGTCCAGGTCTGGAAATTATATTTCATCCTTAGTTTTATGGCCTGGTTTTTATGAGCGGGCCAGAGATATGTTGTGTCCGGCCTTGGCTCAAAAGGTTACTGTACAGTTCAGAATACAACTGTACATTACACATCTATATATATAAAAGTCAACGTGTGTGTGTGTGTATGCATGTTCCCCAAAAACTTCCAAACGGCTAAAGATATTAAAATGAAACTTGGCACACATGTTACTTATATGTCAGCAACAAACATAGGATAGGTGATTTAACCCTTACTCACCCCCATTTGCCAGGAGCAGGGTTTATGTTTAAAGTCCCATACAAGTCTATGGAAAATATATGTTACTGCATAACTTCCAAACGGCTGGAGATATTTCTATAATACTCGGTTACATGTTACTTATATGTCCATTTAAAATATAGGATAGTTAATTTAACCCTTAACTACCCACATTTGTGAGGGTCAGGGTTTTTGTTTAAAGTCTCATGCAAATCAATGGGAAATGTATGTTCTCACATAACTTCTGTACGTCTGGAGATATTTCAATACCTGGTACACATATTACAGGTCGGGATATGAGGACGGGATGGGAGGTCGAGATAGGAGGTCGAGATAGGAGGTCAAGATAGGAGGACGGGATGGTCGGGATAGGAGGACGGGATATGAGGACGGGATATGAGGACGGGATGTGAGGACGAGATGTGAGGACGGGATAGGAGGTGGAGATAGGAGGTGGAGATATGAGGTCGGGATATGAGGCTAGGAGGCTGGGATGGGAGGTTGAGATAGGAGGTCGGGATAGGAGGTCAGGATAGGAGGCTGGGATAGGAGGTCGAGATAGGAGGAAGGGATAGGAGGTTGAGATAGGAGGTCGGGATAGGAGGTCGGCATAGGAGGTGGAGATAGGAGGACAGGATAGGGTGTTGAGATAGGAGGACGGGATAGGAGGTCGAGATAGGAGGACGGGATAGGAGGATGGGATAGGAGGTTGAGATAGGAGGACGGGATAGAAAGACGGGATAGGAGGTTGAGATAGGAGGACGGGATAGGAGGTCGGGATAGGAGGTCGGGATAGGAGGACGGGATAGGAGGACAGGATAGGAGGTCGGGGTATGATGACGGGATATGAGGACAGGATATGGGGTTGGGATATGACAACAATATATGGGGATGGGATTTGAAGTCAAAAGCTTCCTCCTTTGTTGACTTTCCTCCACAACAAGGATGAGGAAGGAAAAACCGGGCAACGCCGGGTACTCAGCTAGTACATAATAAAATACAAAATGAGTGAATTCTCATTCAGGCCTTGTACTAGATATGACACACATACACAATTAACATACATATGGATCGATCTTACACTCAGGCCTTGCGTTTGACAAGGCCATTGGTTCTCAATAGGCTGACCAGAACTACTTCTTTAAATTGACCTTAAATGACTGTCTACTAAAGTCGTATTTATCTTCACTATAATTAATATAGTTAATATAATTGCATTCACTGCACTTAATTTCTTTCATTGGAAAAACTTTTAATATTCCAGTTAAAAAATATATAGTTCTTCATAGTGTAACAACATTATACTCTTTATTTCTCAGACCTTTGGGGTTTGTGCAATCAGAACACAAGACCTAAGAAGTCCTGTAGCAATAGATGAGTCACTGACAAACTTTCCTCAACTAGGATCTATATTCAGGCAATATTTGCAATATTCTAAAGGAGCAGAGGGTTTGTCCACCGGAGTTCCTGATTAAAGGAACTCTTTTTATTACACTAAGCTCACAAAATGTATATGTACAACAACACATTTTAGGACTGAACTACAGTTTTTGACAGGTTAACACACTAATCAGTGGTTGTTTGCTACCTTAACCTCAAAATGAGTTTTTACGTACACCCTATGTAATCTACATATAAATAAATAAATAACTAGATGAGTATATGCATACTTACTATCCATGAATTCTGCTCTGACTAGCAATCCCTTTTTTCTCTAGGTATATGGCAACCTTTAAATATTGACACACTCTCTTGAAAAAATGAATATGTCATTCCATTTTTGTCGAAGCAATTATGCTAGAGACCTGGGTCTATTGCATTGATACATAGTGTTTCTATGATTGTTTAGAGACTGTTAAGTGTACAGTATATTTGCCTTCACCCTGGTTGTGTCCTTTTGATGCCCAGTGGATTATTTATGAAGTTTATTATGTAAATCCTTACATTTTCGGAGTATTTGTCTCTTGTATTGGTCTTTCCAGTTTTCTAATTAAGCTGTAGTATCACCTGGCATGGAAGCTTCACCACTTGTAACGCAGCACCGGCTCAGGGCTTCCTCCTACTAGTAATACTGCATGCAGGGATAATGATTCCTGAAATGCCATTTCAGAATTAAATCTTTCAGAAGCCAGAAGCCATTAGCCTGGCAGGCTCAGCTGCACAACATGCTGCTAGGACTATAAAAATAACAAATTAATCACTTTTCTAGAAATACCAGTAATGCATTATTTTACAGAAAGCAGGAGACACAAATGAGGCGAATATGTGTTTCCTGAACAATATAAGAATTGTTGCTGATCTCTGCATTCCAAGTAAAACAAGTGAAAAAAAGACCACGTCTCCTATTCAGGCTCCATTGAAATCAGACTGAGAAGCAGAGGAACTGATGGAGACTTCTGAGTCAATAAATTATATTACACATATGTGGCTCATGAACTAAGCTTGCAGACAAATCAGAATGAGTGATTGTAGGCACTGTACACTGTTGATGAGTATGTCTTTAGATGTTTGGACCTTCTCTCTACATAGCTCTGGAACATGCTACGATGACAGTATCAAGAAGAAATTCCTTTAAGGGCCTAGCAGACTTCCGAGTGATAACAGCTTTTTGGCCGTGGTCTTATATATTAAACAGGGCACAATGTATATTACAACATCTTGGCCTATCTACAAGGAGTGTTTAGATAGATAAACTATGAATTCTCCTGAGTGAACATAATAAATAACAATCTCTCAGCTACTGTATCAGTCTCGTGTACATTCTTAAAGGAGTAGTGCAGTGAAATATAACTTAGCCTCTATCCAAAGCATACGGAATAAGTTATAGATCGCAGGGGGGGTCTGAAAAGAGAAAGAGAACATTGAGTACCGCATAGGGTAAAACTCTTAAGAGGCAGAGAGAGAGAGCAACAAGAACAATCTACTATTGCCAGTAGTCAGCTGTGCGCGGGCAGTAGCAGGGAATGATAGGCCATTAGGGGTATTGGCAATAGAAGACTGTTCCTGGTTCCCGGTCAATCTTTAAATAGCTTTACCTTATACCGTACAAAATGCTCTTTGCCTCTAGCATTGGGTGCAGCATCTGGTAAAGAAATATAGACTTATGGAGCATGTGGAGCTCAAGCCGATAGTGCAGCTCTCCTACTGCCGGTATACCACTACAGTGTATGGACAGTGCATAGATACAGCACTTTAGAATAGACCAGTGGGAATAGGGCAAGCGGTTGTTGCTTTGAATACATGCAGTTAATATGTTGTTTGCTTCAAGAATCAGCTCAAAACTTTTAAAGTAGTTCTGTAGGGAAGTATAATTCATCCCTTATCCAAAGGATAGGGGATAACTTATAGATCGCGGGGGGACCTGATCTCCTGAACGGGGCCCCGGCAGTCTGCTGGAAGTGACCGTTCTGACCCCATCAGGAAGCCGCGGCGGACACCCCCCTCCATGTATCTCTATGGGATACATGGAGGGGGCCTGTCGGCCGCCGCTCCATGTGGGGGTCGGCACGCCCGCTTTCAGCAGACTGCCAGGGCCCTGTTCAGGAGATTGCGGGGGTCCCCCCACAATCTATAACTTATCCCCTATCCTTCGGATAGGGGATGAGTTATATTTCACTACAGAACTTCTTTAAAAATTGTGAGCTGATTCTTAACTGCATGTATTCAAAGCAACAACCACTTTCCCTGTTCCCAATGGTCTATTCTAAAGTCTATACACAGTGGTATATGGGCAGTAGGAGAGCTGAACTATCGTCTTGAGCTCCACATGCTCCATAGGTCTATATTTTTTACCAGATTCTGCACCCAATGCTAGAGACAAAGAGCATTGGTAACGGTATAAGGTAAGGCTATTCAAAGATTGACAGAGTGCACCGGAACAGCCTTCTATTGCCAATACTCAGCAGATAGACTGAAGCATCAGACTAAGGCATGGCTCTATCATTCCCTGCCACTGCCCGTGCACAGCTGGCTACTGGCAATAGTAGATTGTTCTTGTTGCTCTCTCTCTCTGCCTCTTAATAGCTTTACCCTATGTGATACTTAATGTTCTCTTTCTTTTGGCATTGGATATGGCATCTGGTAAAGCAATATACACCTATTGAACACTGGGGGCAGCAAACCAACAGTGAAACCCTTTTACTGCCGTAATCTATTACTGTTTATAGACAGTGCATAGCAACAGCGCTTTACATCAAAAGGGGAAGGGTCCTGTTTAGCAACTGTTTTTATATAGAAGAAACAAGAATAGGCTTATAAAATAAATTGTTTAAAATTACTTATATTTTCCAATATAAAAATATTTATAATGACATTTACATTTTAAATATCCTGAATTTCCTTTTTCGACAACAGACATTTTTCTATAAACTACTGTTTATGAAAAAGTTTGTTATTCTTGCTTTTACTAGATTCATGAAAAGCTGCTTATAATCGGAGGTACACTTTAATAAACATTATCAGTTGCCTGTATGAAGGTGCTTCATAGTCATCTACAAATAACTGGAAAAAATGGAAATTTCCTCTAAGCTAAAATGTCTAATCTAACTATACAAAACCCACAGGATTTAGCTTTAAAAATATACCGCACTTTTATCAGCATAGGGTAATTCCATACACATTATGTTGATTTAAAACTCCCCTTACAATTACAGGGTAAGACAATCTTGCAGATAATAAGCTATGTGTATGCATGGAGCTTCTTCAACATTAGAGGGCTGTTTTATATGAATCTTTATATGACTTTAAAAAGAGTTAATGGGGAAATATTACAGTAAGTATTTTCTAAATCTAAATCTCATTAAAGCAGTCACATAAAAAAAATACATACATCTACTACGGATTTGAAAGTCAGGCAATTTGTATGGAATTTAAGCACAGTTTAAATGTATCTATGGGGAATAGATTTAAAAAGGGAGAATCCCATAAAATTACCATCAACCTAGGTCATTTGCGGAGAAAAACACAAGTGAGGTCGCAGGGTGGCTCATTGGAAATAGTTTTTAACTGTAAAAGGGTTGGGCATTGCTTCTAAGAACACCCGGGGCACCTTAGGTGAAGTGTACAGGGTGTGTTGTTGGTACTTATAGATAGACAAGATACTCTGTACCTGCAGCATTGTATAAATGAAATGCTAATTAAAATAACAATGCCATAACATGAACAACTATTCACCTTGTTCCTCTTTCACCTTGTTCCAGCTATGCTTTTGCAAAGTTTGCTGCCCAGGCTGCCTGCTTTTTTAATCCATCTCTCCCATGCCAGCCTTAAAGGGGTACTCCAGTGGAAAACAATATATATATATATATTTTTTTTCAAATCAACTGGTGCCAAAAATTTTTAACAGATTTGTAAATTACTTTTATTTAAAAATCTTAATCCTTCCAGTACTTATCAGCTGCTGTATACTACAGAGGAAGTTTTATAGTTATTTTCTGTTTGACCACAGTGCTCTCTGATGACACCTTTGTCCATGTCAGGAACTGTCCAGAGTAGGAGCAAATCCCCATAGCAAACCTCTCCTCTTCCTGACATGGACAGAGGTGTCAGCAATGAGTACTGTGGTCAGACAGAAAATAACTGTACAACTTCCTCTGTAGTATACAGCAGCTGATAAGTACTGGGAGGATTAAGATTTTTAATAGAAGTAATTTATAAATCTGTTTCTATAACCAGCTGATTAAAAACAAAATTTCCACTGGAGTAACCCTTTAATATCTTGTATGCCAGCCTAATGTCCTCACTACAGTCACAATGTCATCAATGTCTAAGTTCCCATATGAAAAAGTGAACATCACTACCTGGGATTTGCTGTCTAGCACTCTTAAAGACTCCATCATAGGAAACCTGTCACAAAGCTGTTGTATTGTGAAAGCTTGTGCCTAAGTTAGGCACAAGTTTTAATCTTAGTGCCAAGCAGGCCCGGATTGGCCATTGGGCAGACTGGGCATTTGCCCGGTGGGCCAGGCTGTCCGACTGCCCTGAATCTGCAGCTCTGAGGCAGAACTAGTAGCCGGCCGTTGCCACTGCTTTATGGATAGCGGCCGGCAGTACTAACACAGTGACAGACGGGGTTGGGACCCTTTGTGTGCTGGCCTGCAGCACAGGATGTCCGGTCGCAAGCAGAGGACAGTGGCCGGCGGTGCCGCTTTAAGAGCAGTGGAATCACGTGCCACGTCAGGTGCCACGCAGGCATGTGTCTTTATTCCCGCGGCAGCTCCCTGTACAGTAGCGCGGCCTGAGCTGCGTCCGCGGCTACTGTAAGTGAGCTGCGTTGTTGCCAGGGAGACGTGTGACCTCCCTGACATTAAGTGGAGGTGCTGCACAGTGCAGGAGGACGTCACACATCAGTGTGGCCCCACCAAACGTGCGGCCCCGCCGAGCACTGCATGAAGGAGCAGGCAACGGGACCGCAGGAGGCCCGGACCCCGGTAAAGTAAAAAAAAGTTTTGAAGTTAAAAATAAGCGTATGGGATGGAGGGAAGGCATTAAGATAGAGGGGGGGGGGGTTGAGCACAAGGCATGGAGGAGGTCAGGAGGAGGAAGGGGAGGTTTGAGCACAAGGCATTAAGATGGAGGGGGAGAGGGAGAATGGCAGAGGGGGGATGGGGAGAAATAAAGCACAATGCATTAAGACTTAATGCATTGTGCTTTATTTCTCCCCATCCCAACTGCGCCATTATCCCTCCCCCCCCTTCATCTTAATGCCTTGTGCTTTATTTCTCCCCATCCCCCCTCCGCCATTATGCCTCTCCTCCCTCCATCTTAATAATTAAGATGGAGGGGGAGAGGGATAATAGCGGAGGGGGGATGGGGAGAAATAAAGCACAAGGCATTAAGATGGAGGGGGGAGAGGGATAATGGAAAAGGGGATCAGAGGGAGAGGGGACAATGGCACAAGGGGATTAATCATCCCCCCTCCATATTAATCCCCTTGTGCCACCATTATCCCCCCTTCCTCTGATCCCCTTTTCCATTATCCCTCTTTCCCCTCCATCTTAATGCATTGTGCTTTATTTCTCCACATCCCCTCTCCGCCATTATCCCTCTCCCCCCTCCATCTTAATGCCTTGTGCTTTTTTTTCTCACCATCCCCCCTCCGCTATTATCCCTCTCCCCCTCCATCTTAATGCCTTTGCTTTATTTCTCCCCATCCCCTCTCCGCCATTATCCCTCTCCCCCTCCATCTTAATGCCTTGTGCTTTATTTCTTCCCATCCCACCTCCCTCCACCATAATCCCTCTCCCCCTCCATCTTAATAATTAAGATGGAGGGGGAGAGGGATAATGGCGGAAGGGGGATGGGGAGAAATAAAGCACAAGGCATTAAGATGGAGGGGTGAGAGGGATAATGGCGGAGGGGGGATGGGTAGAAATAAAGCACAATGCATTAACCCCTTAAGGACCATGGGTTTTTCCGTTTTTGCACTTTCGTTTTTTCCTCCTCGCCTTTTAAAAATCATACCCCTTTCAATTTTGCACCTTTTATTTTTTGCGCCACCAATTCTACTTTGCAGTGACATCAGTCATTTTACCCAAAAATCTACGGCGAAATGTAAAAAAAATCATTGTGCGCCGAAATTGAAAAAAAAAAAAACGCAATTTTGTAACTTTTGGGGGCTTCCATTTCTACGCATTACATTTTTCGGTAAAAATGACACCTTATCATTATTCTGTAGGTCCATATGGTTAAAATTATACCCTACTTATTGTTACGCCGAGCGCTCCGGGTCCCCGCTCCTCCCCGGAGCGCTCGCTTCACTCCCCCCGCTGCAGCGCTCCGGTCACGTCCTCTGACCCGGGGCGCTGCGATTCCGCTGCCAGCCGGGGTGCGATTCGCGATGCGGGTAGCGCCCGCTCGCGATGCGCACCCCGGCTCCCCTACCTGACTCGCTCTCCGACTGTTCTGTCCCGGCGCGCGCGGCCCCGCTCCCTAGGGCGCGCGCGCGCCGGGTCTCTGCGATTTAAAGGGCCACTGCGCCGCTGATTGGCGCAGTGGTTCCAATTAGTGTGTTCACCTGTGCACTTCCCTATATCACCTCACTTCCCCTGCACTCCCTTGCCGGATCTTGTTGCCATTGTGCCAGTGAAAGCGTTCCTTGTGTGTTCCTAGCCTGTGTTCCAGACCTTCTGCCGTTGCCCCTGACTACGATCCTTGCTGCCTGCCCCGACCTTCTGCTACGTCCGACCTTGCTTCTGCCTACTCCCTTGTACCGCGCCTATCTTCAGCAGCCAGAGAGGTGAGCCGTTGCTAGTGGATACGACCTGGTCACTACCGCCGCAGCAAGACCATCCCGCTTTGCGGCGGGCTCTGGTGAAAACCAGTAGTGGCTTAGAACCGGTCAACTAGCACGGTCCACGCCAATCCCTCTCTGGCACAGAGGATCCACTACCTGCCAGCCGGCATCGTGACAGTAGATCCGGCCATGGATCCCGCTGAAGTTCCTCTGCCAGTTGTCGCTGACCTCACCACGGTGGTCGCCCAGCAGTCACAACAGATAGCGCAACAAGGCCAACAGCTGTCTCAACTGACCGTTATGCTACAACAGTTACTACCACAGCTTCAGCAGTCATCTCCTCCGCCAGCTCCTGCACCTCCTCCGCAGCGAGTGGCCGCTCCTGGGATACGCTTATCCTTGCCGGATAAATTTGATGGGGACTCTAAGTTTTGCCGTGGCTTTCTTTCCCAATGTTCCCTGCATCTGGAGATGATGTCGGACCTGTTTCCCACTGAAAGGTCTAAGGTGGCTTTCGTAGTCAGCCTTCTGTCCGGAAAAGCCCTGTCATGGGCCACACCGCTCTGGGACCGCAATGACCCCGTCACTGCCTCTGTACACTCCTTCTTCTCGGAAATCCGAAGTGTCTTTGAGGAACCTGCCCGAGCCTCTTCTGCTGAGACTGCCCTGTTGAACCTGGTCCAGGGTAATTCTTCCGTTGGCGAGTATGCCGTACAATTCCGTACTCTTGCTTCAGAATTGTCCTGGAATAATGAGGCCCTCTGCGCGACCTTCAAAAAAGGCCTATCCAGCAACATTAAAGATGTTCTGGCCGCACGAGAAATTCCTGCTAATCTACATGAACTTATTCACCTAGCCACTCGCATTGACATGCGTTTTTCCGAAAGGCGTCAGGAACTCCGCCAAGATATGGACTCTGTTCGCACGAGGCGTTTCTTCTCCTCGGCTCCTCTCTCCTCTGGTCCCCTGCAATCTGTTCCTGTGCCTCCCGCCGTGGAGGCTATGCAGGTCGACCGGTCTCGCCTGACACCTCAAGAGAGGACACGACGCCGTATGGAGAACCTCTGCCTGTACTGTGCTAGTACCGAACACTTCCTGAGGGATTGTCCTATCCGTCCTCCCCGCCTGGAAAAACGTACGCTGACTCCGCACAAAAGTGAGACAGTCCTTGATGTCTACTCTGCTTCTCCACGTCTTACTGTGCCTGTGCGGATGTCTGCCTCTGCCTTCTCCTTCTCTACAGTGGCCTTCTTGGACTCTGGATCTGCAGGAAATTTTATTTTGGCCTCTCTCGTCAACAGGTTCAACATCCCCGTGACCAGTCTCGCCAGACCCCTCTACATCAATTGTGTAAATAATGAAAGATTGGACTGTACCATACGTTTCCGCACGGAGCCCCTTCTTATGAGCATCGGATCTCATCATGAGAGGATTGAACTTTTGGTCCTCCCCAATTGCACCTCGGAAATTCTCCTTGGACTTCCCTGGCTTCAACTTCATTCCCCAACCCTGGATTGGTCCACTGGGGAGATCAAGAGTTGGGGGTCCTCTTGTTCCAAGAACTGTCTAAAACCGGTTCCCAGTAACCCTTGCCGTAACTCTGTGGTTCCTCCAGTAACCGGTCTCCCTAAGGCCTATATGGACTTCGCGGATGTTTTCTGCAAAAAACAAGCTGAGACTCTACCTCCTCACAGGCCTTATGATTGCCCTATCGACCTCCTCCCGGGCACTACTCCACCCCGGGGCAGAATTTATCCTCTCTCTGCCCCAGAGACTCTTGCCATGTCCGAATACGTCCAGGAGAATCTTAAAAAGGGCTTTATCCGTAAATCCTCCTCTCCTGCCGGAGCCGGATTTTTCTTTGTGTCCAAAAAAGATGGCTCCCTACGTCCTTGCATTGACTACCGCGGTCTTAATAAAATCACGGTTAAGAACCGCTACCCCTTACCCCTCATCTCTGAACTCTTTGATCGCCTCCAAGGTGCCCACATCTTTACTAAATTGGACTTAAGAGGCGCCTATAACCTCATCCGCATCAGAGAGGGGGACGAGTGGAAAACGGCATTTAACACCAGAGATGGACACTTTGAGTATCTGGTCATGCCCTTTGGCCTGTGCAACGCCCCTGCCGTCTTCCAAGACTTTGTCAATGAAATTTTTCGTGATCTGTTATACTCTTGTGTTGTTGTATATCTGGACGATATCCTAATCTTTTCTGCCAATCTAGAAGAACACCGCCAGCATGTCCGT
Organism: Hyla sarda; assembly: GCF_029499605.1. NCBI lineage: Eukaryota > Metazoa > Chordata > Amphibia > Anura > Hylidae > Hyla > Hyla sarda. The sequence goes on from NC_079189.1 coordinate 327,191,838, forward strand.
ATGGTTCTTCAGAGACTTCGTGACAACCAACTCTATGCCAAAATTGAGAAATGTCTGTTTGAATGCCAATCTCTTCCTTTTCTAGGATATTTGGTCTCTGGCCAGGGACTACAGATGGATCCAGACAAACTTTCTGCCGTCTTAGATTGGCCACGCCCCTCCGGACTCCGTGCTATCCAACGCTTTTTGGGGTTCGCCAATTATTACAGGCAATTTATTCCACATTTTTCTACCATTGTGGCTCCTATCGTGGCTTTAACCAAGAAAAATGCTGATCCCAAGTCCTGGCCTCCTCAAGCAGAAGACGCCTTTAAACGACTCAAGTCTGCCTTTTCTTCGGCTCCCGTCCTCTCCAGACCTGACCCTTCCAAACCCTTCCTATTGGAGGTTGATGCCTCCTCAGTGGGAGCTGGAGCTGTTCTTCTACAAAAAAATTCTTCCGGGCATGCGGTCACTTGTGGTTTTTTCTCTAGGACCTTCTCTCCAGCGGAGAGGAACTACTCCATCGGGGATCGAGAGCTTCTAGCCATTAAATTAGCACTTGAGGAATGGAGGCATCTGTTGGAGGGATCAAGTTCTCCTGTTATTATCTACACCGACCACAAGAACCTCTCCTACCTCCAGTCTGCTCAACGGCTGAATCCTCGCCAGGCCCGGTGGTCTCTGTTCTTTGCCCGATTTAATTTTGAGATTCACTTTCGTCCTGCCGATAAGAACATTAGGGCCGATGCTCTCTCTCGTTCCTCGGATGCCTCAGAAGTTGAACTCTCTCCGCAACACATCATTCCACCTGACTGCCTGATCTCCACTTCTCCTGCCTCCATCAGGCAGACTCCTCCAGGAAAGACCTTTGTTTCTCCTCGCCAACGCCTCGGAATCCTCAAATGGGGTCACTCCTCCCATCTCGCAGGTCATGCGGGTATCAAGAAATCTGTGCAACTCATCTCCCGCTTCTATTGGTGGCCGACTCTGGAGACGGATGTTGTGGACTTTGTGCGAGCCTGCACTATCTGTGCCCGGGATAAGACTCCTCGCCAGAAGCCCGCTGGTTTTCTTCATCCTCTGCCTGTCCCCGAACAGCCTTGGTCTCTGATTGGTATGGATTTTATTACTGATTTACCCCCTTCCCGTGGCAACACTGTTATTTGGGTGGTCGTTGATCGATTCTCCAAAATGGCACATTTCATCCCTCTTCCTGGTCTTCCTTCTGCGCCTCAGTTGGCTAAACAATTTTTTGTACACATTTTTCGTCTTCACGGGTTGCCTACGCAGATTGTCTCGGATAGAGGCGTCCAATTCGTGTCTAAATTCTGGAGGGCTCTCTGTAAACAACTCAAGATTAAATTAAACTTTTCTTCTGCATATCATCCCCAGTCCAATGGACAAGTAGAAAGAATTAACCAGATCTTGGGTGATTATTTGCGACATTTTGTTTCCTCCCGCCAGGATGACTGGGCAGATCTCCTCCCATGGGCCGAATTCTCGTATAACTTCAGGGTCTCTGAGTCTTCCTCCAAATCCCCATTTTTCGTGGTGTACGGCCGTCACCCTCTTCCCCCCCTCCCTACTCCCTTGCCCTCTGGTCTGCCCGCTGTGGATGAAATTTCTCGTGACCTTTCCATCATATGGAGAGAGACCCAAAATTCTCTCTTACAGGCTTCATCACGCATGAAGAAGTTCGCGGATAAGAAAAGAAGAGCCCCTCCCGTTTTTTCCCCTGGAGACAAGGTATGGCTCTCCGCTAAATATGTCCGCTTCCGTGTCCCTAGCTACAAGTTGGGACCACGCTATCTTGGTCCTTTCAAAATTTTGTGTCAAATTAATCCTGTCTCTTATAAACTTCTTCTTCCTCCTTCTCTTCGTATCCCTAATGCCTTTCACGTCTCTCTTCTCAAACCACTCATCCTCAACCGTTTTTCTCCCAAATCTGTTCCTCCCACTCCTGTTTCCGGCTCCTCGGACATCTTCTCGGTCAAAGAAATCTTAGCTGCCAAAAAGGTCAGAGGGAAAAATTTTTTTTTAGTGGACTGGGAGGGTTGTGGTCCTGTAGAGAGATCCTGGGAACCTGAGGACAACATCCTAGACAAAAGTCTGCTCCTCAGGTTCTCAGGCTCTAAGAAGAGGGGGAGACCCAAGGGGGGGGGTACTGTTACGCCGAGCGCTCCGGGTCCCCGCTCCTCCCCGGAGCGCTCGCTTCACTCCCCCCGCTGCAGCGCTCCGGTCACGTCCTCTGACCCGGGGCGCTGCGATTCCGCTGCCAGCCGGGGTGCGATTCGCGATGCGGGTAGCGCCCGCTCGCGATGCGCACCCCGGCTCCCCTACCTGACTCGCTCTCCGACTGTTCTGTCCCGGCGCGCGCGGCCCCGCTCCCTAGGGCGCGCGCGCGCCGGGTCTCTGCGATTTAAAGGGCCACTGCGCCGCTGATTGGCGCAGTGGTTCCAATTAGTGTGTTCACCTGTGCACTTCCCTATATCACCTCACTTCCCCTGCACTCCCTTGCCGGATCTTGTTGCCATTGTGCCAGTGAAAGCGTTCCTTGTGTGTTCCTAGCCTGTGTTCCAGACCTTCTGCCGTTGCCCCTGACTACGATCCTTGCTGCCTGCCCCGACCTTCTGCTACGTCCGACCTTGCTTCTGCCTACTCCCTTGTACCGCGCCTATCTTCAGCAGCCAGAGAGGTGAGCCGTTGCTAGTGGATACGACCTGGTCACTACCGCCGCAGCAAGACCATCCCGCTTTGCGGCGGGCTCTGGTGAAAACCAGTAGTGGCTTAGAACCGGTCCACTAGCACGGTCCACGCCAATCCCTCTCTGGCACAGAGGATCCACTACCTGCCAGCCGGCATCGTGACACTTATATAGGTTTGATTTTGTCGTACTTCTGTAAAAAATCATAACTACATGCAGAAAAATGTATACGTTTAAAATTGTCATCTTCTGACCCCTATAACTTTTTTATTTTTCCACATATAGGCGGTATGAGGGCTCATTTTTTGCGCCGTGATCTGAAGTTTTTAGCGGTACCATTTTTGTATTGATCGGACTTTTTGATCGCTTTTTATTCATTTTTTCATGATATGAAAAGCGACCAAAAATACGTTATTTTGGACTTTGGAATTTTTTTGTGCGCACGCCATTAACTGTGCGGTTTAATTAATGATATATTTGTATAGTTCGGACATTTACGCACGCGGTGATACCACATGTATATATTTGTTTTTATTTACATGATGTTTTTTTTATGGGAAAAGGGGGGTGATTTGAACTTTTATTAAGGAAAGGTTTAAATCACATTTATTCACTTTTTTTTTTATACTTTTTTTTTTGCAGTGTTATAGGTCCCGCTATGCCAAGACCGACCCGATATGATGCGGGGTCACCGCGTGACCCCGCGTTATATCGCAGGAGCCGGCCAAGGACGTAAATATACGTCCTTGGTCGTTAAGGGGTTAAGATAAGGGGGAGAGGGATTATGGAAAAGGGGATCAGAGGGAGGGGGAATAATGGCACAAGGGGATTCATATGGAGGGGGAGAGATTAATCCCCTTGTGCCATTATTCCCCCACCCTCTGATCCCCTTTTCCATTAGAAATCCATGCAGAGGTTATAGCCCCCCAACTTACTCAGTTATATAAAGAATTCCAAGAAAAAGGTAAAATAAAAGCAAAGATTCTTGAGGCATTGATAATAACTATTCCAAAACCAGGTAAAGGGACAACCACCCCATAACATTTTAGGCCTATATCCTCATTGAACACAGATCTGAAGTTGTATGCAAAAATCCTAGCTCAATGTTTATCCATAATTCTTCCATCATTGGTAGATCAGGATCAAGCACGATTTGTGAAAGAACGGCGGTTGTAGATGCCATCCGGCGCTTCTTGAACATTCTTTCAGTAATATTGAGCGGTCGAGTGCCTTTTCTGCTTCTGTCAGTAGATGCAGAGAAGGCATTTGACCGGATCCATTGGGGCTTTATGAAGGCTGTGCTGCAGAAGTTCCAGCTTCTGGATTTTTTAATAAATTCTTTAATGGCCATGTATACGACCCCATCAGCAAAAGTATATACCCTGGGCGCTCTTTCCTCTACAGTGAATATACAGAATGAAACCAGGCAAAGGAGCCCCTTGTCCCCTTTAATTTTATTTTATAAACTCTGGAACCTCTAGCTGAACTTATTTGGACATCCAAATTAATAACAGGTATACAAATTGTGCAGACAGACCATTGTATAGGACTTTTTGCAGACAACATTTTAATAGGAATTTCATATCTACACAAGACATTATCACTATTATGGGAAATTATAATGCAATATTCAAAGATTAGTTACTATAAGGTTAACACAACAAAATCAGTTTTTATTTACCCATAAATATGCACCAAAATAGTATATTAGACATAATACATACTTATGCATTTGCTGATGCTAAAGATGGTATTAAATACATAGAGATTCAGCTTTCTAAGGATTCTCTAGGTTTATCACAAGCAAATAGAAACTCAAAGCTCTTGTACTTATTTCAGAACCTTCCTGTTAAATTTCCCTCAGCATCTATAGCATATACAATCTATGATATCTTGGTTTATATGGAAAAAAGGATGAGCTGGAATTACATCCTGTCTGTTATATACCCCAATAGCAGAAGGTGGGATGGGCTGCCCAAATATTGAGCTATATTGTAAGGCAGCAATCTTGAATCAAATAAAAGAATTGTGGCATAATTATCAGTTAAAAACATGGATAACTTTTGAAGCAGACCTTATGAAAGCAACATCTATAAAAACAGTATTATGGGCCCAGGCTTTGTCAAGTAAGATGTTAAAACCTAAGAGTCCGACTATTAGCTCTACTCTGTCAGTGTGGAAATATGTGACCAACAAGTGGCTTTTAGATGTCATTACATTTTCAGAGACTCCCATAGCACCACTTCAACTTTTATTAATAGACACAGATCTCAAATATTAGGAAAATAAAGGAATATATACATTGTCAGATATCTCTCAGGGTACAACTCTTTGGTTTGGTTTAATTTACCGGCACATGATTTCTTTAAAATATTATTATTATAGAACTTGTCTTTGTTCACAGTAAGACAATCCTGTGGTTGATTTAGCTCATAGTCATTTGGGCACCTCCTGTGGGGAACTGTGGGGGCAGCCGGTGGCAGATGTAATGAATCCATTCATGCATACCAAGTTACATACCTTAGATTACTGTCACGAAACAAGACAACAGTCTTTTGTGAACAATGACTATCAGTCAGCAATTGTATACCTGAGGCATAATTAAAAATAAAGCAGGAGAAAAAAAGGAATATTCGAAAACACGTCTCCCTTTTAAACCTGAGGCATTTTAGAAAATTAAAGCCACAAACCTTCCATTGAATGGCATCACACTCTGTTGTATTTAATATACTGTTTAGTTTTAACATAGATAAAAGTCTCAAACTTCACCCATTTGTTTTCCAAGCCAACTATATACAATACTATTGACTAGGGTGCCCGTTTTTCTTCTCTTTTTTTCTGATTACATCATATTACCTGGCAAATGTTGCCCACCCTTAAGGGCAACACGCACAATTGTTTTTTCCAATTAGAAAATATCTTTCATCTCCACTACAAGCTTAATGTTTACATGAGAAATGTGCCCTGAATTGTACCTACTCTAATCTTAAGGATTATACTGAAACGATGACCTGGGATAATCCAGATATCAGCATTACTGTCTCTATTGTGTTTTGATGTGTTTCAAACAAACAACTCATAGACAAGCTATCCTTGTCTGATAACACAATGCCAGGATGGTCTTTCACTAAATACCCATGCCATACAGTGGAAAGGACTGAGAACTTGTGACAGAGGTATCTGCAAGCAAGAGGCATGGCGTTGCCGAAATCTATCCACTCTAGACAGGCCTTGCAAAATTATACAATAAGGATCAATTTCTTACCATCTTTCCTGCTGAAGATGACTCAGATTAGGTTTCACAAGCTCTATATATGGTTGGTTGGTTAGGTAGGGCTTGGGAGAAGCCAAAAATGCAGCCACTTCCAGATGGTGGGCTGTGAGCGACTTAATACACTACATCAAGTAGGTGAGGAGCTGCATAAGAACAATTATCTGCACAATTCAAGGCACATTTCCAATGTAAAACAAAAAGGAATATATTTGAAGCCATGACTTTGAAGTACACAAACAATTCCCTTCCTGATTTTGCTCAAAAGAGCCAGTCACAGCGGCATTGAGTTGATAAAATTAATTCTTGTGCCATTGCCCCATGTGGAACTTATTAAGCACAGTCAGCGTAAAGATAAGAGAGAGCTGTATAACTTGATTTTCAGTGACGTTCCTCTGTTTTAAAGGAAATTCTATATAACAACATTTCTTATATGTTTGCTAGGGTAAAAATGAAAAAAAAAAAAAAAATATATATATATATATATATATATATATATATACATATATATATATATTAAAAAAAAAAAAATATATATATATATATATATATATATATTTACCTACTCCAGTCCCCTGCAGATCCTGTTGCAGCTCTATCCACAACCTCCCCCTTTTCTTTTATTTTTCCTACTTCTTCTGAGACAAGGTGTCAGAGCAGGACTTGTCCACTTACTGGTTGTAGCGTTGGCCCTACTAGGTCAGTGACTGGGTCCACTTACTGGGATTAAGTGGGGTACCAAGTCCACCATATGAATAGAGTGCACACTACTGCCTCATTCAGTGTATGGCATTTTGCTATCTCTGTCAGTTCCATATACAGGAAGAAGAGCCATAGTGCACTCAGGACTCAGGACCCCCCATTTTTGTCTTAGCAGTCAAACTCCAACAATTATACACATAACACATGTCCCGTGAAAGGGTGATAAATAAGCAATTATACTACCAGAGATGTTAAAGGGGTTCTCCACCATAAGGTGATTTTAGTACATACCTGGCAGACAGTTATGGACATGCTTAGGAAGGATCTGCGCTTGTCTTGGGGCTAAATGGCTATGTTGTGAGATTACCATAACACTGTGGCTAGCTTTTTGTGAACTGGTATTTCCTGTTTGACTTTTTTTTTTTTACTACAAATCCCACAATTCCATTTTCCTCCCTGCCACACATCAGCCACCCCACCCATTGAAACATTAAATGAGCTGCATCCATTTAAAGAACCTGTGGTTTTCAATCAGGGTGCCTACAGCTGTTGCATTATAGTTGCAGATTGATCCCTCTCCCACCAAGCGATCCCTCCACCTATTGAAGCAGACAGGCTTCCTTTCATCAGCTGACTAGTGAGTCAGGTCTCGGCCGCATTGCAACCTGGGAAAATCTGAGACAACAGTCATTTTGTATGCTGTTAAAAATAAATATTGAAGGGTAAATCACAGAAGAATTGTGAGAAAACCGTCACACACAGGTACAGACACTATATTATGAACTACACTGACTTTACAACCCTTGTAGCCTAGTCAAATAAAAAAAAATCCTGGAATACCCCTTTAAATATTATTAGCTTATAAACCACAGTAAACCATTGGGACATTGCTAGATCTACTGTTTTTCCACCTTACATCAAGTCATAGTCATGCAGTAGAATTATATATTTGGCCATATGATAGGAGTATAGGAGGAATGTTAGCATCAATAAACAATAAACCTACCATTGTAAAAATCCTGGGTTTGTTCATGCAAATGCATACCTAAGAGATGAGAGTATAAATTAACACTTGATGACGCGTTCACTCCATGTCACTTCCTCAGGGGAAGTCACCATGAAGTGACGGAACGCGTGGGGTCCTGGCTGTCCTGCACCTATACCTAGCTTCTCCTCCGTCTGTGGTTTGCCATTAATATTATTTTTTGTGTTGCTTTTTCTTATGCACTTGGGTATTTATTTATATTATCTGTAGAGATGTCGTGAATTGTTCACCGGCGAATTTTGCATGTTCGCATCGCCAGGCGAACATATGTGAAGTTCGATCCGCCCCCTATACTTTAACATTGCAGTAAACTTTGACCCTATGAGTCAGAGTCAGCAGACACATTACAGCCAATCAGCATCGGTCCCTCCCTTCCAGACCCTCCTACCTCTTGCATTTTAGCCTCATTCAGCATGCTGCAGGCTTAGGAAGTGGAGGGTTAGAGAAGCTGCTCCTGCTGTATAGGGAAAGCGATAGCTAGGTTGCTGCTAGGTGGTGTATTCAGGGTCCAGTTTACTCTTAAAGCACCAGTGTAAAATCTGCTTTAAGGACAGCACCCAAAAAAGCCCTTTTTAGGGCTGAAAGATATCAGTCCTAGTTGGGAGGGAACCGCTGGTTAAAAGGGGTACTCCAGAATCAAACTTTAGTTCCTTCAAGCAACTATCTACTACAGTATTAAAAGGGCTGAAAGATATCAGTCCGTTAGTCTTGCAACAGCTGGAGGCACCCTGGTTGGGAGGGAACCGCTGGTTAAAAGGGGTACTCCAGAATCAAACTTAAGTTCCTTCAAGCAACTATCTACTACAGTATTCAAAGGGCTGAAAGATATCAGTCCGTCAGTCTTGCAACAGCTGGAGGCACCCTGGTTGGAAGGGAACCGCTGGTTAAAAGGGGTACTCCAGAATCAAACTTAAGTTCCTTCAAGCAACTATCTACTACAGTGTTCAAAGGGCTGAAAGATATCAGTCCGTCAGTCTTGCAACAGCTGGAGGCACCCTTGTTGGGAGGGAACCGCTGGTTAAAAGGGGTACTCCAGAATCAAACTTAAGTTCCTTCAAGCAACTAACTACTACAGTATTCAAAGGGCTGAAAGATATCAGTCTGTGTGTTTTGCAACAGCTGTAGGTACCCTGGTTGGGGACCACTGCATAAAAGGGGAACTCCGCTGGCAAGTTTTTTTTGCTCATTGTCACACTAGTGCAAATCACATTAGGTGTGACAGTTGTGCAAATTAAAAAAAAAAACCTTTTTTGGCTGTTAAATAAAATCAGCCGTCACTGTTAGTTCACGTCACAGTTGCCATTTTTCCTGCCTACAGGGCAAATTGTGTCACCCTAGTGCAAATCACATTAGGTGTGACAGTTGCACAAATAAAAAAAAATACCTTTTTTGGCTGTTAAATAAAATCAGCCGTCACTGTTAGTTCACGTTACAGTTGCCATTTTTCCTGCCTGCAGGGCAAATTGTGTCACCCTAGTGCAAATCACATTAGGTGTGACAGTTGCACAAATAAAAAAAAATACCTTTTTTGGCTGTTAAATAAAATCAGCCGTCACTGTTAGTTCACGTCACAGTTGCCATTTTTCCTGCCTGCAGGGCAAATTGTGTCACCCTAGTGCAAATCACATTAGGTTTGACAGTTGTGCAAATAAAAAAAAAAAATACCTTTTTTAGCTGTTAAATAAAATCAGTCGTCACTGTTAGTTCACATCACAGTTGCCATTTTTCCTGCCTGCAGGGCAAATTGTGTCACCCTAGTGCAAATCACATTAGGTGTGACAGTTGCGCAAATAAAAAAAAAAAAAAACTTTTTGGGCTGTTAAATAAAATCAGCCATCACTGTTAGTTCACGTCACAGTTGCCATTTTTCCTGCCTGCAGGGCAAATTGTGTCACCCTAGTGCAAATCACATTAGGTGTGACAGTTGCGCAAATAAAAAAAAATACCTTTTTTGGCTGTTAAATAAAATCAGCAGTCACTGTTAGTTCACGTCACAGTTGCCATTTTTCTTGCCTGCAGGGCAAATTGTGTCACCCTAGTGCAAATCACATTAGGTGTGACACTTGTGTAAATTTAACCAAAAAAATGACAAGCAGAGGAAGGCCACCCCGCTGGGGCCGTCGTGGTGCTGGGATTCCCTTTGGCCCTAGAATGGCCAGTGTTCACGTACCCTGAACCCCCAAAGTTCACCCAATCTACTACTAAAGCTTCCACTCGGAACCTTGACGCACCGTCCTTCTCCTCCTCTAGCTTAGCTTCGGGCACCTCTCATGATACCACTTGCCCGCCTGCTGCCACCACCAACACTAGCACCACAGCAGCTTTACATGATCTGTCAGAGGAGTTATTTACACATCAGTTTGAAGACATGAGTGATGCACAACCATTATTGCCAGAGGATGTAGTTAACAGGGATATGTCTCAGTCAGGCAGCATTACACACATGGACGTACGGTGTGATGATGATGTTGTACCCGCTGCTGCTTCCTTTCTTGAGGTGTCAGATACCGGTGAAGGTGTTGATGATGACGATGTATCCGTGGATGCCACGTGGGTGCCCGCTAGAAGTTCAGATGGGAAGACAGAGAGGAGGAGGAGACGAGTTGGAAGCAGTGGGAGGTCGTCGCAAGGAGCTAGTGGCACAGTCAGACAGCATGCATCGGCACCCAGGGTCAGCCAGACGGTACGCCAATCAACGCATGCTGTTGCCACCACCAGAATGCCGTCATCGCAGAGCTCAGCAGTGTGGCATTTTTTTTGTGTGTCTGCCTCTGACAACAGCGAGGCCATTTGCAACCTGTGCCAGAAAAAACTGAGTCGTGGGAAGTCCAACACCCACCTAGGCACAACTGCTTTGCGAAGGCACATGATTTCACATCACAAACGCCTATGGGATCAACACGTCAGTACAAGCAGCACACAAAGTCAAAGCCGCCATCCTCCTCCTGGTCCAGCATCTTCAGCCAGGTCAACGACTGCTGCCCTCCTTGCCCCCTCTCAACCATCCGCCTCTCCGTCTCTCTCCTTGAGCAGTTTCTGCTCATCTGCCCACAGTCAGGTGTTTGTCAAGGAGATGTTTGAGCGCAAGAAGACAATGTCTCAAAGTCACCCCCTAGCCCGGCGTCTGCCAGCTGGCTTGTCGGAACTGCTAGCCCGCCAGCTTTTACCATACAAGCTGGTGGAGTCTGAGGCCTTTAGAAAATTTGTAGCCATTGGGACACCGCAGTGGAAGGTACCCAGACGAAATTTTTTTGCACAAAAGGCAATCCCCAACCTTTACTCCATTGTGCAGAAGGATATTATGGCATTTCTGGCACACAGTGTAGGGGCAAGGGTCCATCTGACCACTGATACCTGGTCTGCAAAGCATGGTCAGGGCAGGTATATCACCTACACTGCTCATTGGGTAAACCTGGTGACGGCTGCCAAGCATGGAATGCGTGGCTCTGCAGAGGAGTTGGTGACACCGCCACGACTTGCCGGCAGGCCTGCTGCCACCTCCTCTACTCCTCCTACTCCATCCTCTTCCATAACATCCTCGGCCGAGTCTTCTTCCACTGCTGCGTCTTGCTCCACATCACCGGCACCCCCCCAGCTCCCCAGGTGCTATTCCACATCCCGGATATGGCAGTGTCACGCCATCTTGGGGTTGACTTGCCTCAAAGCGGAGAGTCACACCTAACCAGCGCTCCTGTCGGCCTGAACGCACAGGAGGACGAGTTGCTGACTCCGCACCAACTGGAGATCGGCAAGGTGGTTTGTGACAACGGAACAAATTTGTTGGTGGCATTGAGGTTGGGCAAGTTGACACATGTGCCGTGCATGGCACATGTGTGTAATCTGATTTTACAACGCTTTGTGCTCAAGTACCCAGGCTTACAGGATGTCCTGAAGCAGTCCAGGAAGGTGTGTGGCCATTTCAGGCGTTCCTACACGGCCATGGCACACTTGTCAGATATCCAGCGGAGAAACAACATGCCAGTGAGGCGCTTGATTTGCGACAGCCTGACACGTTGGAATTCAACACTCCTAATGTTCGACCGCCTGCTCCAACAAGAAAAAGCCGTCAACGAATATTTGTATGACCGGGGTGCTAGGACATCATCTGCGGAGCTGAGAATTTTTTGCCACGTTACTGGAGGCTCATGCGCAATTCCTGTAGGCTCATGCGTCCTTTCGAGGAGGTGACAAACCTGGTCAGTCACACCAAAGGCACCATCAGCGACATCCTATCGTTTGTTTTCTTCCTGGAGCGTGCCCTGCGAAGAGTGCTGGATCAGGCAGTAGATGAGCGTGAAGAGGAAGAGTTGTGGACACCATCACCACCAGAAACAGCCTTATCAGCATCGCTTGCTGGACCTGCGGCAACGCTGGAAGAGGATTGTGAGGAAGAGGAGTCAGAGGAGGAATGTGGCTTTGAAGAGAAGGAGGAAGACCAACCACAGCAGGCATCCCAGGGTGCTCCTTGTCACCTATCTGGTTCCCGTGGTGTTGTACGTGGCTGGGGGGAAGAAGATTATACCTTCCCTGACATCACTGAGGACGAGGAACGGGACATGAGTAGCTCGGCATCCGTCCTTGTGCAAATGAGGTCTTTCATGCTGTCGTGCCTGTTGAAGGACCCTCGTATAAAAAGGATGAAGGAGAACGACCTGTACTGGGTGTCCATGCTACTAGACCCCCGGTGTAAACATAAAGTGCCTGACATGTTACCGCATTACAGCAAGGCGGAAAGGATTCAGCAGGTCCAAAATAAAGTAAGAAGTATGCTGTGCACAGCATATAGGGGTCATGTCACAGCACAACAGGGATCTAACAGGGGAAGAGGTGAAAGTAATCCTCCTCCTCCTCCCACGAACACGCCGGCAAGGACAGGAAGCTGTAGAGACATGCTGTTGATGGAGGACATGCAGAGCTTTTCAAGTCCTACGCATCGCCACAGCCCTTCGGGGTCCACCATCAGAGAACGACTTGACCGACATGTAGCAGACTACCTGGCCTTAACCGCAGATATCGACACTCTGAGGAGCGATGAACCCCTTGACTACTGGGTGTGACGGCTTGACCTGTGGCCTGAGCTATCCCAATTTGCGCTCAAACTTCTGGCCTGTCCCGCTTCAAGTGTCCTGTCAGAAAGGACCTTCAGTTCAGCAGGAGGTATTGTCACTGAGAAGAGGAGTCACCTTGGTCAAAGAAGTCTGGATTACCTCACCTTTCTTAAGATGAATGAGGGATGGATCCCGAAGGGACTGACACACGGAGCGATACATTTGACTGAACAAGGCCTAATCAGATGACCTGCCTTGGCCTCAAAATGGTCCACACGCTGCTGTATTTGAACTCTGAATGCCGGATAACTTGCGTGACTTATTCACCACCAACTAGGGTTCAAGCCGCAATGTTTTAGGGCACTTTCTGCATGGCAAAACAAACAGAAATTTTTGTGGCCGCTGCTACAGCTGCGACAATACCAAATTTTCCTGCCAGGTGTACATGCCTAATTTTTCTGGCCTCTGCTGCTGCTGCACTTGTTATGGTGCTGCAATTTTTCTGGCTGCTGCTACAGCTGTGGCTGCGACAATACCCAATTTTTCATCCATGTGTACACGCCTAATTTTTCTGGCCTCTGCTGCTGCACTTGTTATGGTGCTGCAATTTTTATGGCCGCTGCTACAGCTGCGACAATACCACATTTTCCAGCCAGGTGTACATGCCTAATTTTTCTGGCCTCTGCTACTGCACTTTTTCTGGCTGCTGCTACAGATGCGGCTGCGACAATACCCAATTTTTCATCCATGTGTACATGCCTAATTTTTCTGGCCTCTGTTGCTGCACTTGTTATGGTGCTGCAATTTTTATGGCCGCTGCTACAGTTGCAACAATACCAAATTTTGCAGCCAGGTGTACATGCCTAATTTTTCTGGCCTCTGCTACTGCAATTGTTATGGTGCTGCAATTTTTATGGCCGCTGCTACAGAAGCGGCTGCAACAATACCAAATTTTTCAGGCATGTGTACATGCCTAATTTTTCAGGTACTCTCTGCTGACATCTCTGTCTATTTTTGCAACCGTGGATATTAGATGTATGCTAAGGGTAGCATGGTGGCTCAGAGGTTAGCACTGCTGCCTTGCAGCGCTGGGGCCTTGTGTTCAAATCCCACTATGTGCTGCCTCAAGAGGGGCTCTAACTATGTGCTGCCTAATATGGGGGAATCTTATGTGCTGCCTCAAGAGGGGCTCTAACTATGTGCTGCCTAATATGGGGGAATCTTATGTGCTGCCTAAAGGGGAGCTCTAACTATGTGCTGCTTAACATGGGGGAATTGATGTGCTGCCTAAAGGGGGAATCTAACTATGTGATGCCTAAAGGGAGGCTCTAACTATGTGCTGCCTAATATGGGGGGATCTATGTGCTGTCTAAAGGGGGGAATCAAACTATGTGATGCCTAAAGGGGGGCTCTATGTGCTGCCTAAAGGGGGCAAAATCATGTTATTCCAAACCATTTAGGAATAATAAGTGATGTATGCCCTTTATGAATTAAAACCAGACTGTGCATCAAGTATGTAATTTTCCATGGGAGTTTTGCCATGGATCCCACTCCTGCACACCACAGTTCAGGTGTTAGTAGCCTTGAAACAACTTTTAAATCACTATTGTGGCCAGAAAGAGTCCCTGTGGGTTTTAAAATTTGCCTGCCCATTGAAGTCAATGGCGGTTCGCGAACTTTTGCGGACGTTCGCGTTCGCGGTTGGCGAACCGAAAATTTTATGTTCGCGACATCACTAATTATCTGTTTGTGCACCAGTATTATTTGATAATGTGCAACCTGGGAGTAGCAGCTTTATAATTTGATATCTTTGCAGGACAGGTTGGGCAGGGGGTACATGCTAATTTTTTTTTAGCATTTTAAGTGTTTTTAGATGTCTATGCTGTCTTATCTAATCTATATTTGTGTTTTTGTACTTAATAAAGATTTGTTGTACATTTAGGAATTTCTGATTGGGTGTGCACTTTTTGCAGCAATTTCTCTTTTGTGCTGGATTTGTAACCTTGAGATTGATGATATTTTTCCACAATTTTGGTTTTCAAGTCCTCAGACAGTTTTCTTCTTCTCTTTCTGTTGTCCATGCTTAGTGTGGCACACACAGACACACAATGCAAAGACTAAGTGAACTTCTCTCCTTTTTATCTGCCTTCAGGTGTGATTTTTATATTGCCTATTTATTTAATCACAAGAGCGCGGAGTGGGGAAGGAGTAATAAGAATAATTAACACCAAAACCCCAGTCACCGAAGTGACGGGTTATAAAACCCCTATTAGCTTATATTCCCCCTCCTATAGAAATTATATTGTGTTAAAACGTCACTTTTATTTGTTATTCATTAAAAGGTCCAAGGCGTGTTAAAATATCAGCACAGTCCCAAAAGTTATAATACCACTCTCCTACAGGAGTAGTATTTCTGTAATAACGTCTGCAGTACGTATTAAATGGGACCATGTGCTGTTTTAAAACCACAAATTATGTCTCCCCTACATGTTTCGTGGCACCAACCACATCCTCAGGGGCTATTAGACATATAGCCCCTGAGGGGGAATATAAGCTAATAGGGGTTTTATACCCTGTCACTTCGGTGACTGGAGTTTTGGTGTTAATTATTTTTTATATTGCCCACACCTGTTACTTGCCCCAGGTAAGTTTAAAGGAACATCACATGCTTGAAACAATCTTATTTTTTCACAATTTTTTAAGGGTGCCAATAATTTTGTCCAGCCCATTTTTGGAGTTTGGTGTGACATTATGTCCAATTTGCTTTTTTCCCCTCCCTTTTTTGGTTTAATTCCAATACACACAAAAGGAATAAATATGTGTATAGCAAAACATGTGTTACCGCAATCCTTTTCTGTGAGAAATACCGTATATATCGGCATATAACACGCACTTTTTAGGCTAAAATTTTTAGCCTAAAGTCTGTGTGCGTGTTATACGCCGATACCGCCCCAGGAAAGGCAGGGGGAGAGAGGCCGTCGCTGCCCGCTTCTCTCCCCCTGCCTTTCCTGGGGTCTAGAGCGCTGCTGCCGACCCTTCTCACCCCCTGGCTACCGGCGCCGCTGCCCGTTCTGTCCCCCTGACTATCGGTGCCGGCGCCCCATTGCCGGCGCCAATAGCCAGGGGGAGAGAAGCGGAGCCGACAGCCAGGGGGAGAGAAGGAGCAGCGGCACCCATTGCCGGCGCCGCTGCCCCATTGCCTCCCCCCATCCCCGGTTGCATAATTACCTGAGTCGGGTCCGCGCTGCTGCAGGCTTCCGGCGTGCGTCCCCGGCGTCGTTGCTATGCGCTGAACGGCGCGGCGCATGACGTCAGTGCGCCGCGCCGTGCATAGCAACGACGAAGGGGACGCACGCCGGAGGCCTGCAGCAGCGCGGACCCGACTCAGGTAATTATGCCACCGGGGATGGGGGGAGGCAACGGGGCAGCGGCGCCGCCAATGGGTGCCGCTGCCGCTTCTCTCCCCCTGGCTATCGGCGCCGGCAATGGGGCGCCGACACCGATAGTCAGGGGGACAGAACGGGCAGCAGCGCCGATAGCCAGGGGGTGATAAGGGCCGGCAGCAGCGCTCTAGACCCCAGGAAAGGCAGGGGGAGAGAAGCGGGCAGCGACGGCCTCTCTCCCCCTGCCTTTCCTGGGGGTATATCGGGGTATACACGCGCACACATGCACCCTCATTTTACCATGGATATTTGGGTAAAAAACTTTTTTTACCCAAATATCCTTGGTAAAATGAGGGTGCGTGTTATAGGCCGATGCGTGGTATACCCCGATAAATACGGTACTTCATTTTCTAGAAAAAATTCAGGGGTGCCAACATTTACAGCCATAACTGTAGATTTCCTATTAAAAATCAATGGAAGGCAGTTTGTGGGAAGATTTCACTTGGAATTTGACATATGATGGATACCAAAATTTTCATTTAAAAAATGCTTAATGTTAATATACCATAAAATTATACTAAAACTACACAGCCATAAAAAATGGGTTAACTATAATAAGCAGTTCTTTTTTCTGGTTCCCATAATAATGCAGTTCACATAATATTACTGTGCAGAACAACTTTCCTAAGTAATTACGTTCTTTCTCTTTATCTTCTTATACTGTTCCTTATATCTTCCACAATTACAGTTAAGTGAAATTCAGTAACATTGATTTATTTCCAGACTTTCCATTTCCAAACAACTTGTCTCTTATTTACCACGTAATGAAAAACACAGAGTAACATGTATCAATAAAAGGTTCAAACACTTTATAATAGACAAAGGAACAAATACTATTGTAAAGATTACAGTTTGCTCTGGGAATACATTCTAGGGATATACTTTCTTGTATGACAAGGTTTGGGTGAATTAGCCATTTTTGTTTCAAAGTCTTGGGAGGCTGAGCCTTATTTAACTCTGTGGAATGTTCCCGCTGGCTGCTTTCATTGTAGGAAATTGTAGACTTCCTGGTGAGTACAAACGCAAAAAAAAAAAAAAACAGTTCACAAGCAAAGTGGTCTAGGTATATTGTCACACGCTGTCTGCAATTGTCTAGAAGAATAAGAATAGTAACTAATATGTCTATGGCATATGCACTATCATTAGGAGTTTTTTGCATTGTTCAGTTACTTTCACAAACTGTACGCTCCTCTGGCTTCAATGTACAATCACCTTAAAGGGGTACTCTGTCGCTTAGACATCTTATCCCCTATCCAAAGGTTAGGGGATAAGATGCCTGATCGCGGGGGTCCCGCCGCAGTTAAAATCAGTCCCCGGTGCATGTTCGCTCCGGGTCTGATTACCAGCGAACCCAGGGCCGGCGGCGTGTGACGTCACTCCTCCGCCTCCGTGCGACGTCACGCTTCGCCCCTCAATGCAAGCCTATGGGAGGGGGCGTGACAGCTATAATTCCCTATTACTATTCTGCTACTTTGGCACATTCACTCTCGGCTTCCCTGAGCACGTTCTGCACTCTTGAGCCAATGTCTCAGCTTAAAACACATATTGCTACCACTTTTGGCCTGAACCACTGTTCCTGTGCCTTCAGCTTCAGTACTCAGCTTCCACACTCACTTCCACACACACCTCCCTGCTCTGAAACATTAAAAACATGGCAACAGTCACCGCCCACACTTGTACACTCCAAGGATAGGTTCTTTAGGGCCAAGGCAACACGTTAAAGTTATTTGCCCAGATTTTTCAAACTGTGTGAGAGAAAAGGTGGAGTGATTTTCAAACAGCAACCAATCACAGCTCAGCTAACAGGCTGTGGTAAAGTGAAAGTTGAGTTGTGATTGGTTGCTGTGGGAAAATCTCTCCACCTTTTCCCTCACACGGTTTAATAAATCTGGGCCATTGACTTTAATGTACAAGAGGTACAGTACTTTACAAAAAGAAATGAAGAAATAAAAAGACATACAAATGATGCAAAACAATTATAAGAGTAAAAGGAGAAAAACAGAACAGACAATATTTAACATGGGTCAGGAATAGTCCTTCATCTGGGACAGGGAAAAAATCATTACAAGCCCAATTCAGAATCCACGACTTTTATGAATCCAGCAGGGCGTGTGTTGGAAGGGGTTTCTACTTTCCTCTTAGGTTGGCCCACAGGGAGAGGACTTCATCCTCCTCCTCAATATCCTACCCTCTTATGATAGTCGATTATATATTATTAACTCCCACTGTACATAGAAGACAATACCTAGTTGGGAGCTCCTTTATTTACACAATTATGTCTTGACAGGATGGATTAGGATAAACATACCTGAAGAAGCACATACAGCTTGATCTATGGGTACAACAGGGTTATGTTTGAATTCTACAGGGGCATTTCTAGGTTAAAGCCAGTGGCCCAAATGTCAGCTGCCAGTAATCCCCCCTCCCCCCCTTGCATCATGCAGGTCCTGGTTAGCCAGTCACTAAGAAGCAGAGATCTCCACACACAGCCCAATGGCAGTGACTGCCTGATTGGGACCTGCTCTGTACTGCAGAATGCTGGAGGTGTAGGACCTTTGGTGATGTCACAATCATTTGACAGGAGGCTGAAGGACCTGTAGAGCAGAGCAGCCGAGAAAGAATTCTGGTGAGATCTTTCTCCATAACTGCTCTGCTGGTGTGGAGTCATACACCAGGGTGCCTCCAGATATTGCAAAACTACAACTCCCAGCATGCCTGGACAACCTTTTTGCTGGGAGTTGTAGTTTTTGCAACAGCTGGAGTCGCCCTACATGGGAAATACTGCTATACAGTATATACACTATAATGTAAACCCATGTACAGGGTAAGTAATGTAGTTTTATACAGTGACCTCACCAGCAGAACAATGAGTGCAGTTCTGGAGTATACCTTATGTTACTGTATTAATTATAGGATGTAACTCGAGATCAGTAGTAACATTTAGTATACCCCAGAGCTGTACTCACTATTATGCTGGTGAAGTCAATGTGCACATACATTACATTACTTATTCTGTACTGATCCTGAGTTATATCCTTTATAATACCCCAAGCTGTACTCACTATTCTGCTGGTGGGGTCACTGTGTACACAAATTACATTACTTATCCTGTACTGATCCTGAGTTATATCCTGTATTATACTCCAGAGCTGTACACACTAATCTGCTGGTGGGGTCACTGTGTACATACATCACATTAGTTATTCTGGGGGCCCCACAAGTTGTCAGTCCACCCCTGGTGCAGGCGTGTGACTTGCTAACAGCCACATCAACAGCACTGCAGATGGTTGTAGGCTAGCAGATGCTGTGCGGCGTGCCCTGGCCCTACTTCTACTATGCCATTCCCTACTACTACCCTGCTATGCATCCCCCATGGGCACAGTGACATCACAGTGCTAGTACACACTGTACTGTGACATCACTGTGCATATTAACCCTGGACTGTGACATCACTGTAAATTTTAACCCTAAGCTGTGACATCACTGTGTATATCACTGTACTGTGATGTCATTATGCATATTAACCCTTTTAAGGATTTCTCCCTGGGGATAGCTCTGGGATCGTCCTTGACACCATCGCAAGACACGTTTCCACTTCAATAAACCGGCAAACAACAGTACTTTATGCAAGTCTGGCCCCTTACCAGCTTTATTAGACAGGTTGTAGGATAAATAAAAACATAAGACAGGAACAAACAAAAACCCTAGACCGTCCAGTCACAAACTAAACAATCCAGCATGCCTGGTCTATCAATTGGTGGGCTTTTCCCAGCCAGTTAAACTTATGCCTCCTACAACCTTCTACTCACTGTTCACACACAACGTATGCAACCACTTGCTGTGTGTCCACACCACTCTTTGGGGCCACTCACAGCTTGGGCTGTGTGTTCCTCAGCAGGACCCCTGCCTCTCAACACGGCCACCTTGCTGTCTTCTTGGGAGAGCCCCAACTATTGTGCCTATCTTCTTTTTAAACACACTCCATGGTGAGCTAGGGAAATACACCCTTCCCTTGCCACAGTGTCACACCCTTTGCAGTGATAATGTGCACAGTGACATCACAGTACAGGGTTTATATGCACAGCGACATTACTGAACAGAGTTAATATGCACAGTGACATCACATTACAGGGTTAATATGCAAATTTTTCCTGAAATTCGTAACAAATTCAGATTTGTCAGATTCGATTTGCTCATCCCTACTTTTGATCCCTGACCTCTGTGCTGTGGGTTTTGAATACTTTGACCTTGTTATGCCCAGCATCTTAGTAGTGTAGAAACCGACACCATGGTTGGAGCCACCTATTAAGGAGGTAGGTACCCTAAAAGGGACAGAGGTCTGGATGAGCTCAGGGCTGCACTTATCCCTGCCCAATGTGACATTTTAGGAATGGAAGTGTGTATCAAAAATACTGTTTATTCACACTTCAGGCTCACATGTGTGAAGGGGTTTCATGAATATTCATGAGGTGGGCAGGCATATCAGTGCAGAGGGGATGGCAGGGATGCTGGGTATGCCGGGTCCCGCCTCAATTGTGCAAAGCTGGCCATTTCCAGATAAGCAATGTCGGCAGTGTATAGGTATAGGTTTAATTGTCAGTTTCCCTTTAAATTCACAGCATGTTCATTTATGTTGCAGATATGCTGTGGATATACTGTAGTTTTTCCTCATTGACTTCAGTATATTTTAATCAGACAAAACTAAAAGTCTTACATCTTCTCAGAGCCACAGACAATAGATGAACTACACCAAATTCAAAAGAAATATCTAAAATGTAAATACTGAACAGAGGTTTAAATTAGATCATGCAAAATAAGATATGGAATGCCTAAAATACTATATATTCACACATAAAGAAATGTTATGTTGTGTATCTTGTAATGTGTCAGTTGTGTCTGATACCTAAAAGTCCTGTTTACATTATATGGAAACAATGAGAATAGTAAACTAGGGACTAGGGTCCAACTGTCTTATCTACCTCCATGGAGAGGATTAACCTAATCCTACTTTTGGCTGAGTACAGGATGTGGGCATCTCCTTCTTGGCAATACTGGGAGTCCGATAGGCTGGAACCAGAAATAACTTACTTTAATAACCTTTCTGTTTGAAGGTTTATAAAAGTTTTTTCGTGTTGCAACATTAATATCCCATGCTCCAGTACTGCAGTACATTAGGCAAAGAATATCCACACATATCATTGTACTTGCCACAGAGTAAGGGTGAATGCACACCACGTTTTTGCAATACAGTTCCCGTATCAGGTTTTTGATGAAAAATGGATTTCTCAAAACCTGACTTAACTGTATCAAAACGTGTGTACAAATGTCAACCCGTATACGATTAAAAACCATATACCGTTTGAAAAATAATGTCCAGTTGCATCCGTTTTTTAAGAAAGAAACGTATACGTTTTTAACTTTTCATTCCATTTTAAATAAAGTGATCAATCAAGTGTTTGATTGAAAAACTGTGCAAAGTCAAAAACCTTATGGTGAAAACCGTATGGAACCGTACGCACATACGGTTCTGTACGGTTCTCATTGACTCCCATGTAAAAAAAAAAAACATATACGGTTTAATACGGTTTTTCATCCGGACCAAAAAAATGTGGTAGACTACGTTTTTGGGTACGGGTAAAAAAAAGGACAAAACCGTATAAGACGCAAAACGGACTAAACCGGATGATGCGTCTAACATATGGTTTACAATGTTAAGTCAATGCATACGGTTTTCTATACGGTTTCGTATAAAACGTGGTGTGCATGCACCCTAAGCAATATATTTTAATAACGTTTATATAATATTCCCAGTGCATTTCAAAACATCAGGCATAGCGCTCCCAAAATATAATACATTCCCCACTGTTTTCTACTTTACTGCTTACATTTCCACAACTATTAAACCAACAACCACTTCCTGTGTGATTCTTTACAGTCACAGATCACTGGGCAGAAATGACCCATGATAGATCAGGACAGATGTGAGACATTCCAAGAAGATGCCAGAAATCTACGTCTATCTCACTAAAGCTTGCACGTTTGTTTCCCATGGATCTGTAGAGTCAGGATCCACAAAAAAAGAGGGGCCAAGAGCTGCACCAAGAGCTGCATGTGCTCCCCTGATCCCTCTGTGGCTGGCCATACTGGCTTTAGACCATTATACTGGCCATAAAAAGATAATAGCGATCATTTGACTGTTGTCAGATATTTTAATACATAGTCATAGTCAAAGTTAATCAATGTCAAATAGTTAGCTAGATATTTCAGTAAATTTTTTTTTTAATTTAATTATTTATTTATTTATTTATTAATTTAGGTTTTTATCAAACCTTTTTTAGATACAGTAAGTGCATGTAGTAATGATAGCTATAGAGGGTGCACATTTTTCGCCCTATAGGACGCACCGGTATATAAGACGCACCCAATTTTAAAGGTGCAAAATCTAGAAAAAAAAAGATTCTAAACCTAACAGTGATCTTCAACCTGCGGACCTCCAGATTTAGCAAAACTACAACTCCCAGCATGCTGGGAGTTGTAGTTTTGCCACATCTGGAGGTCCGCAGGTTGAAGACCACTGATATAGGAGGTAATACTCACGTGTCCCCGCCGCTCCGGACCGATCACCGCTCGTCACCGCTGCCCTGGATGTCGCTCCATCGCTGTCGTCACGTCCCCGTGGTGTCCCCAATGCTCCGGACGTCTTCTTCCACGGGATCCACGCTCTCCGTCGCCGTCATCACATCGCTACGCATGGCGGTCCACGGGACAGCGTGCGCGACAATGTGATGGCATTGAAGGAGAGCGGCGGCCATGCAGGGGATCCCGGCACAGAGCAGACACCGAGGAGGCAGGTAAGGTCCCTCCCGGTGTCCTGTAAGCTGTTCGGTACACCGCGATTTCACCGCGGCGGTCCCGAACAGCCAGACTGAGCAGCCGTGTTAGTGTCCCTTTCACTTCAGACACGGCGGTCAGCTTTGATCGCCACATCTGAAGGGTTAATACAGGGCATCACTGCGATCTGTGATGTCCAGTATTAGCCGCGGGTCCCGGCCGTTGAGGGCCGCAGGGACCTCCGTGATAGGTGTGTATTCGCCGTATAATACGCACCAACTTTTCCCCCCAGTTTTGGGAAAGAAAAGTGCATCTTATACGGCGAAAAATACAGATAATATATAAAAAACTAATACAGATTTTAAGACCCAGGATTTTCAACTTATACCTCAGAGTGGTAACAGCATTTTTTAGTAC
This sequence comes from Hyla sarda, assembly GCF_029499605.1. Lineage (NCBI taxonomy): Eukaryota > Metazoa > Chordata > Amphibia > Anura > Hylidae > Hyla > Hyla sarda. The sequence continues at coordinate 327,215,281 of NC_079189.1, forward strand.
CCTTAAAACATGTTGATGGCTCCTTGTAGGTCATGCCCCTGCCTAGATTAATACTGTAAATTCCAGTGTAATGGGGCAGTACGGATGGTTATTGTACCTTGTTGATAAATGCAGCTCAGCATTTTTCTTTGATACCCTATTATTTTGTGTTATTACATATTTAATACGCACATAAAGTTTAGAATTACTGAAAAAAATACATTATATTTTGCCCTTTTATGACTCTCCAAGTAAAGAAAAATCTAAAAGACATAGTTCATACCAGTATTGCTTAATGAGTTGTCCTGTCTTGCACTTTTTATATGTCTTAATTTGTGCTTGAAGGTTTATAGCCCTGGCATGTTTTTCAAAGCACAAAGATCTTAATAGGAGTTATTTGCTAAGAAATGAAAATGATGGAAACAATAAAACAACTGTTTTCTTTCAGCAAAACCAAGCTGGAGGAATTTTACAGATCTCAAAAAATACCAACTTGGCTAGAGAACTTTTATTGATTTTCCTTCAAAATAATAGCAACGGGTCAAGTATTTACATCAAGAGCTTGTACTATATCAAGAGATTTGAGCACCCATGAATGACCTGAAGGGATCTACCATCACCAGTTCTGGGATGGGATCTTTGGATCCTGACAGCTACATATTTGTACAACTTTATGTAAGTGTTCTAGGCAGGATTATGGAATACAATGGAACAGACTTTTATCCATTCACAAAAGCATGTCTCACTCTTGACAATACCACAAGCCCAAGCATATCTCAAGTATCATCTGTTGATCTATTTATTATTTATTTTGTCTGAATAGAAGAAAGCTACCATTGTAAGCTATCCAAACCTCCCTTCAGCTTAAAGAGGTACTCCGGTGCTTAGACATCTTATCCCCTATCCAAAGGATAGGGGATAAGATGCCTGATTGCAGGAGTCCCGCTGCTGGGGACTCCCGTGATCTTGCATGCAGCACCCCGTTTGTAATCAGTCCCCAGAGCATGTTTGCTCCGGGTCTGATTACCGGCGACCACAGGGCCGACGGCGTGTGACGTCACGGCTCTGCCCCCGTGTAATGTCACGCTCCGCCCCTCTATGCAAGCCTATGGGAGGGGGTGTGACAGCTATCACGCCCCCTCGCGTAGGCTTGCATTGAGGGGCGGAGTGTGATGTCACACGGGGGCAGAGGCGTGACGTCACACGCCGTCAGCCCTGTGGTCGCCGGTTATCAGACCCGGAGCGAACAAGCTCCGGGGACTGATTACAAATGGGGTGCTGTGTGCTAGATCCCGGGGGTCCCCAGCAGCGGGACTCCCGCGATCAGGCATCTTATCCCCTATCCTTTGGATAGGGGATAAGATGTCTAAGCACCGGAGTACCCAATTAACTTCTATATGACTAATTGTTTCTTTGTCTACCTTCATGAAGAATATTCACTTCTGCTATCACTTTATCTTCTGTTTGCGTTAAATCCACAACCCCTTCATGCCTTCAGTGGAGTCTATCAGCCCCTCTCTATGAGGGGCATTTAGTAAGATGTGTGAGATTTAGTTAATTTTTTTTAATTATTTTTTGTTTGTTTTTTGCATGTTTTTTATTTATTTTTTTGCATGACTCCGCCAAATATAGCAAATGGTCGCAGAGCATTTGATACATTTTGTGGAGGATGCACATTTTCTGAAATTTCACTCTTCACATACACCAAAAAGCTACGCTAGGTCTGGGCTGGTGTAGAATTGTGACTTTTTGGTGGGTTTTGCGACTTTTTGGTGAAAGCCACAGTTGATAAATTAATTACCGCTGCACAAGACTAACCCTTGACAGCTGGTCTGTATGCTCTTTAAAAAAAAAAAAGGTAAATCGAAAAGGCGCAATAAAAAGCCTTAGGTACAGCACTGCGCATAAATAGAGACAAATCTACACACAAAAACAGCTCTAAAGAAAATGATAAATGCCCCCATTTATCCCTTGCTCATGTACAGCTCACATGCACTATTCACTTTCTTAATATCATGAATCACTAAAATCTCTCCTGTCTCCATTCTCCCTGTTTAGCCACAGGGGATATCTCTCCTAACTCTGGTCTACCTTTGGTCTCTGGTCTGGTATACTTGCAACATAAAAAAAAAAAAAAAAATCTAAATACCTTTGTTTGTATGTTTTTGCCTGTCTCCTTTAACTGAGGGCAACATGCTCACTTTTATAAATGCCTTTTTTATAATAAGAAAATAGCTATTTGGGACACAGAACTTTTCACCTTCTCAGTCGTTTTTCTTTCCAACTGCTACACCGCTCCTCACTCTTTTCCATCTACCACCCAAACCATGTTCTATATTCTGCCAACAATCTAAGATTAGCCTCCTCCATAATCTTAACTTCTTAATCCAAAAGTTTCAAGAAAAAGACCACATATTATCAACATACTGTTACTTAATGTAAAAAGACTAAACACAAAACAATTTCCCCCCATACACTAGTGGATACCATCCTTCTAAAGTTTCCAAAAACCGTATAATGGATTACAGTGCAGTTACATCCAATGACTCACAAGTAATATCTACTCTGATCCCAGTCAGTCACTTTTCCTTTTGTGAATCCATCAGGCGATCCATCATGCCATGGGGTATAACATGGCTTCCTCCTGTTTTGTGGATCAACTCTACGTTGAGCAGTATTTTTAAATGTCATCATACAGTGTCATCATTATTAATGGTGTGCACCTCTTTTCCAGTGCATTTTTTTCTTGATTGATTTTGTTATTGTTATCATTGGGGTAGCACCATTTTTTCATGATTTTAGTCTGAGGCCTCCAACATTTGTGTATAGTACTTTTTCTGTGTAGGCTCCCCTACTTGTTTTGGCTTAAAATACAGAAAAAAGTACTGACCAAAATACTTTAAGTCCAAATGTAAGTGATGGGGCTCTTTTATTCTTTCAGCAGCAGGACAGATATATTAAAAAAAAATGACTGCAATACCCAAATGCTTGTATGTTCTGTACCACACCCATGTCTGTTCCTAGTACATTTTTCAGACCACAGACTGTTATGGCTTAATTTGTATGGCACAAATCCAGGCTCAATCTGAGTATTTTCACCCTTCATTTATTTTGTATTATATAGCAGGTCAACTCAAATACATCAAATGGAGGTATTAACCACTTCTCCACCTACCACAGAACACATTTAGCACGCACCTTAAATATTAGCAACCAATAGTCATGAATAGATGGCACCATTATACATCTTGGAGACAATCTAAAACAAATGTAAAGTATATTGAAGTATATCATACCTATATATATAGGGGGTATTTATCAAAGGATTTATGTGTTTTCTTCCCCGTAACTTTGGCACAGTGTCTTTTTGCGCCAAAGTTTGGCACATCTTCTCCACTGTCATTTTTACAACTTTCTCAAAATCCCACAGTCCTGTGTGTGATTTTAACTTTAGTCAGCAATTCATCATTTGCGCCAATCGATCTTTGGCGCAATTTTAGTGCCTTTAGGGTTTTCTTTTGGCGCAATTCACCACCAAGAAATTTTGCACATGGAAAACACACATAGCAATGTCAGAAAATGTAAAGGCGTCAAAATACATAAAAAAAAAATGTTTTGTGAAAGCAGCGACGCTTCCGGGGCTGCTCAATACTATCCTGCGACATAGTTGTCTCTGAGGGACCTTCACCCTCCGTTGAGCCAGCATTGGACATGGCCACACAGGTTCAGGAAAGTTAAGCACTAAAGTAACCAAAAAAAAAAATACTCAAGTTACACATTTCACATGGTGGTTATAAACCCCACAAAAGAAAATAACTCCTGTCGCTTGCTGATATACTGCAGGAAGGACTCCGAAACGGCTGCTCTACAGGGTAAAATACGCTGTCCTCTGTGGTGGTAAGTTCTGCGTAAAAGGCGCTGTGAACAGCTGATTTCAACATTTGAGCCAAAATTACTAACAACTTGCACCAAATGATAAATGTGGTGCATGTCCGCGAAAACCAAAGTGAAAAAAAAAGGGTAAAAAGAAACTGTCAACAGGCAAAATTGATAAAGTTATATTATCTTATATATATTATCTTTTTCTCTATCCCTTGCATTATCTTACAAGCATATACAAACATATATTGTAAAGAAGTGTTATGTTATGTGCGTTCGGTTACACAGGATGGAGACAGTGTCATCCACTGAGTGTATTAGAAATATAAGCACAGTTTCAGACTTTTGGCATATCATTTTGGAATGCCTAATAGTTCAGAAGTTATGGCAGGAGGTTTCAGATTTCCTCTCTCGGGTCATGGACAATTCCTCATACCCCATACCCCAGAGGTTTGCATGTTTGAAGTTCTTGATGAACTTGGCAATATCATTTGACAATAACCTTATATTGTCCTTAACCTTATATTAGATGGACCACGGAACCATCTCTAGCTTTATAAGGGACATCACTGTCCCGTCATTATCTGTATCTTTGTCATCTCCCTGTAGGCCAAAGGGGTATCGGCTCTCCTTTAGGAGAAGCACTTAACGGTGTGTGGAGAATTTTAAGCCATTTAACACACCACTGAGAAAGCAGCTCATTTATACGCCACCTGGTCAGGTGACAAACCCTGAGTGTCAGGGTAATGCTCACTATGGAGTCACTAACACCAAGAGAGTGTCACCTGATTAGTAGACATATAAATAAGATGCTTTACATATTCTTCATCTCTCTGTAGATTGACCTCTAAATTCCATAGTACTATGCTATCGGTATGATGGATTCTGTAACCTTTTTTTCATTCCATTTTGTAATTTGAACCACCATAGCATGAATCCTTTAGTGTAAGTTTTATTCCTGAAATGTCACTGTACAATGACATGCTGGATTTTACAATCATTGTCTTCTTTTCACTGATCCTTTATTATAAAGCTGATACAGACACAGATAAAATGGCTAATAAACTTAGAATAAACGTGGCAGTTATATTAAATAAAACAATACTATATTAGTCTGAGATATTAGACTCAGCAAAAGACTGAAATTATTGTACAATAATATGTAAATGGAATAAAATACCCTTTGTAGAAAAATGAATTGCAAAAAGCCATATTACACACATGGATAATTATGCTTTAATATATAGAGATGTATAAAGCTAGGAGATAAAACCTCAACCTCACAGCTAATATTTGAACAATATCTATACTCATTATGGGTATGTTCACACGTACAGGATTCTGCGCAGATTTTATGCGCAAGATTTGTAACTGCAGATTAGAAGCTGTGCTCAGTCATTTAGTTTACATTGATATCTGCAGCAAAAAATCATGCGCATCAAATCTGCGTATGTGTGAATGTACCCTAAAGGAAATTATTGGCTTAGGAAAATGAAGTATAAATAATGGGGAATGAGGAAGTCTAACCAAGTCCATACGCATTATTGGACCATATTGGCATCATAGAGGTGATAGCCCGACCAGTCTATATCTGACAGCTTTCTGATAATAAAAAAAAGCGGGTAGTCCTTTATTTCTCCTGTAACATTGTGCTTTCCTCATCCTGAAAATGGGCAGAACCCTAGTCTCAAGAATTTTTCTGGTTTAAGGTGGTAAAGTTTACCACAGCATTGGCACTCAAGCATCCTGGCAGAACATTATAATCTTTATTACTTTAACTAGGTGCTTACAGAAACATTGTATGAACATTAAAGGAAATCTGTCAGCTGCCACAAGCATTCCGAACAGCTGACAGATTAACACAGTACACACTCTACCTATATATTTGCTGTCTGTGCTGTATAACTGGAATAACACATCTTAATTCATCTGATCCAGAGACGCCTCTCCTTTCCCACTTCTACCCTGTGATTGATAGTCAGCACCTAGCCCTGACTACCAATCTTGCAGGTACAGCATGGCTCTGAGGCCATGTTCACACGTCTGGAATGTCTGCATGGAAAATCTCTGTGCAGACATTCCGGAGGCTGTGGGCATCGGCATAACATGCCGGCACTAAGACCGCATGGGAAGCGCTGTCTCAAAGATGGTTATGTAATCTGTGAGGAGTCAGCAGAAAGAATAAATCGGTTAATTCTTTCTGCGTCCACAGAAAACAAAATTTCTGTGCCAGAAATATTTGGTGCGGAAATTCCACCCTGTGCACAGTGCATCAGAAACCCACTGAATACGATGGGACTCTGCTGCTCCGGAATCTCCAGCAGAATTCTAATGCAGAATTCCGCACAGAAATTCCGGACGTGTAAAGATGACCTCACAGTCACAGTGCAAGTGCGGAAATTGCAGTCAGGGCTTGGCGCTGGAAGTGATAATGAAGTGACTTGTTTTTAAGAAACCTAAACAACCTTATTGATAATATGTTCTGCATGCCCAATGATAACAATAAGTATGATACACATATGAAGAGTGGGCCCAAGGAGTGCCAATCTCTTGCTGTTCCCAATCATTCTCTAAAGAGATATGTCATACATGGAGCAGAAAACGCATGCCTGCTTTAATTTAGCAGACAGTGGTTGCTTTTCCCTATTACACACCAAGCAAATGACATTCCTACAATTATCGTTACAACTAGAGTTGAGTGAACTTACAGTACGTGTCACCAGATCCAAATCTCAAGCAGTCGTGGTAGATTTCTTTTGTGTAGAAAAATTAGTTCAGGAATACAAGTTCTCCGATTCCCTGGAAAAGCCATACCAGACCTCTCCAAGGAATCAGAGCACTTGGACATCAGAATTGCTTTCTGTAGACCAAACAAATTAACCTCTGCTGCTTGAGGTTTACTCATCTTTAGGGACAACTCTTTCTACCAATGACTTTTACATAAACATACTATACTGCAAGCCATGTGCCATCAGGTTTTAGCATCAGGTTTTCATAGCACCTTCGTGAAGTGTACTTTTCTAAACTGAACCATTAACTCCTGTTTTTGTTGAACATATATTTTATCAGCTCTATTGTAATTGTTATACTATTCAGTAAACAGTCTCTGCATTAAACCATACTTACTAGTGTATCCCATCACTAGGGACTGTGTAAAAACAAATATAATCTTGTTTTTTTCCCAGACATTTGCTAAGCTAGGATGATGCCAAATGTCATTTATGCTTTCTTTTATAAACCATTGATACATTTCACAGTTAGAGGGGAAATACATTAAGCTGATATAACAGTTCCTAGTATCTTCTGAAAACATTGCCGGGCTTCAACTTATTTTTATAAGTCATTATGAGCTAAACAAGGCACGCCTATCAAGATATAAGCAATGAAGTCACAAGAGGCACAACTTGTCCTGTGATAGATGACAATAAATATAAGGCCCATTACAACATGTGCTCTATATATATAAGGTCCATTACAACATGTGCTCTATATATAAGGCCCATTACAACATGTGCACTCTATATATAAGGCCCATTACAACATGTGCTCTATATATAAGGCCCATTACAACATGTGCACTCTATATATAAGGCCCATTACAACATGTGCACTCTATATATAAGGCCCATTACAACATGTGGGCAAAGTGGGAAATGGGCAAGTGAGAATCATTGCGACAAAGAGAACACTTTGAGCACTGCCCCACAATCTTGCATATTGTTGTTCCAGGATGGATTCTCCCTGTTGATTTTAATTGATAAAACCTATTTGGAAATAGTTTTCATGCCAGCATTCTTTTAAAAATCACATCCTTTGTATGATATATTTATTGCTTTTGTTACACAATGCCTGGTTCTGGTAGCATTGTCCATACAGTCCTTAAAACATCTGTTTTGAGAAATTACATTTTATATCAGTAGGGCACACATAAGCCAAGACATTAACCAAGAACATAACTTTCCAAGCCAAGCATTCCAATAATAACAATAATAGCAGCTAACATTTATCTAAAAGTTAGACAACACTTCTAAACTACCCCTTGTCATTTTACTACATAAAACCTAACAATGTTACTGGGTGAGGCTCTCATAAAAAAAAAAAAAAAATGGAGAGGCCCTGCACAATGGTCCTTCCTGGGTCTTTGTATCTTAAAGGGTACCTGTCACCGAACTGAACTTTTAATACACTTTGTTATTTACTTGCTGTTAGAATTCTCAACCTATATATATTTTTAATGTGATTGAAAAAAACAGCCACTAGGTGGTCCTGTTCTGTTCCCTGCACAAGTCAAACAATTAGTCTGGTCTCTTTCCGGCCTGGCAGGAGACCAAACTCAGGAAGTGCGTGTGGGGCATGGTGAGGCACAGCTCTCGCAGGCTTCAGTGACGCCAACCCTGCAGGGGAACACCAACTTTCTCCTGCTGGGAACTCACACAATGTGAGCAAGTGGAAAGATATGATACAGAGCATTTTAACCTGTTAAGGACCCAGGGCGTACCTGTACGTCCTGAGTCCACTCCTGTTCTATAACGCGGTGCCACGGCGTAGCCCCGCGTCATAGCGGGTCGGGCCCGGCCTCTAACAACGGCTGGGACCCATGGCTAATAGCACATTGATCGTGGTGCCGCACGCTATTAACCCTTTAGATGTGGCGTTCAAAGTTTAACGCCGCGTCTAAAGTGAAACTAAATAACTGCCGGTTAGCTCAGGGGGCTGTTCAGGATCGCTGCGGCAAAATCGTGGTGCCCCGAACAGCTGTAGGACACAAGGAAGGTCTCCTACCTTGCCTCCTGGTGTCCGTTTGCCGAATGACTGCTCAGTGCCTTAGATCCAGGCATGAGCAGTCAAGCGCCAGAATCATCGATCAGTGGTTTCTTATGAGAAACCACTGACCAATGTAAAAGATCAGTGTGTGCAGTGTTATTGCTATAACACTGCAAAAAAAAAAGTTTAAAAAAAAGTGAATAAAGATCATTTAACCCATCCCCTAATAAAAGTTTGAATCACCCCCCCTTTTCCCATTTAAAAAAAAATGTGTAAATAAAAAATAACATATATGGTATTGCCGCGTGCGGAAATGTCCGAATTATAAAAATATATTGTTAATTAAACCACACGGTCAATGGCCTATTCCAATAAGTCCTATCGTTGCAAAAATTGTACCGCTATAAAATTCAGATCACGGCGTAAAAATGAGCCCTCATACCGCCCTATACGCGTAAAAATTAAAAGTTATAGGGGTCAGAAGATGACAATTTTAAACGTATATATTTTCCTGCATGTAGTTATGATTTTTCCCACAAGTACGACAAAATCAAACCTACATAAGTAGGGTATCATTTTAATCGTATGGACCTACAGAATAAAGAGAAGGTGTCATTTTTACCAAAAAATTTACTGTGTAGAAACGGAAGCCCCCAAAATTTACAAAATGGCGTTTATTTTTTTCAATTTTGTCTCACAATGAATTTTTTTTCCGTTTAGTCGTAGATTTTTGGGTAAAATGACTGACGTCATTACAAAGTAGAATTAGTGGCGCAAAAAGTAAGCCATAATATGGATTTTTAGGTGCAAAATTGAAAGGGTTAGGATTTTTTAAAGGTAAGGAGGAAAAAACGAAAATGCAAAAACGGAAAAACCCCAGGTCCTTCAGGGGTTAAAGCTCAGAATCTTTTTTTAAGGGCACTAGGGTTGTTAGGAGTAGTTAGGGAATATAATCTGAGTTAGTTTAGAAAATATGGTTCGATGACAGGGGAAAATGCATTTAGCTGAAATATTAGGACAAATATTAGAAATATCCCAGGTTAAGTACAGGACACAGCCAAGTATTAAGAACCTCACTAAATGATTAATTAGGTTTTGTCTGATGAATTTCTATTCTTTTTATCATAACTATCATAACATTGACTGTTTTCTTTGGAATTGACAAATGAATAACAGGCCAAAGAAACACCATCTGGAGACATATATGGTATTGTTTGCTGTTGCTCAATAGGTTTGTGATATTAATGACTTCAATGCGTGTGTTGCAAAACTCTTATCTGCCAAATAGTGCAAAGGGATCAGGTGAATGCCAAGCCATAGTTTTATTTAGGGTTTTAAAGAAGACATGTAATTGTTACGCCGAGCGCTCCGGGTCCCCGCTCCTCCCCGGAGCGCTCGCTACACTTCCCTCACTGCAGCGCCCCGGTCGGTTCCACGGACCCGGGGCGCTGCGTTACCACCTCCGGCCGGGATGCGATTCGCGATGCGGGTAGCGCCCGCTCGCGATGCGCACCCCGGCTCCCGTACCTTACTCGCTCCCCGTCAGTTCTGTCCCGGCGCGCGCGGCCCCGCTCCCTAGGGCGCGCGCGCGCCGGGTCTTTGCGATTTAAAGGGCCACTGCACCGCTGATTGGTGCAGTGGTTCCAATTAGTGTTTACACCTGTGCACTTCCCTATATCACCTCACTTCCCCTTCACTCCCTCGCCGGATCTTGTTGCCCTAGTGCCAGTGAAAGCGTTCCTTGTGTGTTCCTTGCCTGTGATTCCAGACCTTCTGCCGTTGCCCCTGACTACGATCCTTGCTGCCTGCCCCGACCTTCCGCTACGTCCGACCTTGCTTCTGTCTACTCCCTTGTACCGCGCCTATCTTCAGCAGCCAGAGAGGTTGAGCCGTTGCTAGGGGATACGACCTGGTCACTACCGCCGCAGCAAGACCATCCCGCTTTGCGGCGGGCTCTGGTGAAAACCAGTAGTGACTTAGAACCGATCCTCTAGCACGGTCCACGCCAATCCCTCTCTGGCACAGAGGATCCACTACCTGCCAGCCGGCATCGTGACAGTAGATCCGGCCATGGATCCCGCTGAAGTTCCTCTGCCAGTTGTCGCTGACCTCACCACGGTGGTCGCCCAGCAGTCACAACAGATTGCGCAACAAGGCCAACAGCTGTCTCAACTGACTGTTATGCTACAACAGTTACTACCACAGCTCCAGCAATCATCTCCTCCGCCAGCTCCTGTACCTCCTCCGCAGCGAGTGGCCGCTTCTGGAATACGACTATCCTTGCCGGATAAATTTGATGGGGACTCTAAGTTTTGCCGTGGCTTTCTTTCCCAATGTTCATTACACTTGGAGATGATGTCGGACCAGTTCCCCACTGAAAGGTCTAAGGTGGCTTTCGTAGTCAGCCTGCTGTCTGGAAAAGCCCTGGCTTGGGCCACACCGCTCTGGGACCGCAATGACCCCGTCACTGCCTCTGTACACTCCTTCTTCTCGGAAATTCGAAGTGTCTTTGAGGAACCTGCCCGAGCCTCTTCTGCTGAGACTGCCCTGTTGAACCTGGTCCAGGGTAATTCTTCCGTTGGCGAGTATGCCGTACAGTTCCGTACCCTTGCTTCAGAATTATCCTGGAATAATGAGGCACTCTGCGCGACCTTTAAAAAAGGCCTATCCAGCAACATTAAAGATGTTCTGGCCGCACGAGAAATCCCTGCTAACCTACATGAACTCATCCATCTTGCCACTCGCATTGACATGCGTTTTTCCGAACGGCGTCAGGAGCTCCGCCAGGATATGGACTCTGTTCGCACGAGGCGTTTCTTCTCCCCGGCTCCTCTCTCCTCTGGTCCCCTGCAATCTGTTCCTGTGCCTCCCGCCGTGGAGGCTATGCAGGTCGACCGGTCTCGCCTGACACCCCAAGAGAGGACACGACGCCGCATGGAGAATCTCTGCCTGTACTGTGCTAGTACCGAACACTTCCTGAAGGATTGTCCTATCCGTCCTCCCCGCCTGGAAAGACGTCCGCTGACTCCGCACAAAGGTGAGACAGTCCTTGATGTCTACTCTGCTTCTCCACGTCTTACTGTGCCTGTGCGGATGTCTGCCTCTGCCTTCTCCTTCTCTGCTGTGGCCTTCTTGGACTCTGGATCTGCAGGAAATTTCATCTTAGCCTCTCTCGTCAACAGGTTCAATATCCCGGTGACCAGTCTCGCCAGACCCCTCTACATCAATTGTGTAAACAATGAAAGATTGGACTGTACTATACGTTTCCGCACGGAGCCCCTTCTAATGTGCATCGGATCTCATCACGAGAGGATTGAACTGTTGGTCCTCCCCAATTGCACTTCTGAAATCCTTCTTGGACTTCCCTGGCTTCAACTCCATTCCCCAATCCTGGATTGGTCCACTGGGGAGATCAAGAGTTGGGGGCCCTCTTGTTCCAAGGACTGCTTAAAACCGGTTCCCAGTAAACCTTGCCGTGTCCCTGTGCTTCCTCATGTAACCGGTCTCCCTAAGGCCTATATGGACTTTGCGGACGTTTTTTGCAAAAAACAAGCTGAGACTCTACCTCCTCACAGGCCTTATGATTGTCCCATTGACCTCCTCCCGGGCACTACTCCACCCCGGGGCAGAATCTATCCTCTGTCCGTCCCAGAGACTCTTGCCATGTCTGAATACGTCCAAGAAAATTTAAAAAAGGGCTTTATCCGTAAATCCTCCTCTCCTGCCGGAGCCGGATTTTTCTTTGTGTCCAAAAAAGATGGCTCTCTACGTCCTTGCATTGACTACCGCGGTCTTAATAAAATCACGGTTAAGAACCGCTACCCCCTACCCCTCATCTCTGAACTCTTTGATCGTCTCCAAGGTGCCCATATTTTTACCAAACTGGACTTAAGAGGTGCTTATAATCTCATCCGCATCAGAGAGGGGGATGAATGGAAAACGGCATTTAACACCAGAGATGGACACTTTGAGTATCTGGTCATGCCCTTTGGTCTATGCAACGCCCCTGCCGTCTTCCAAGACTTTGTTAATGAAATTTTTCGTGATCTACTATACTCCTGTGTTGTTGTATATCTGGACGATATCCTGATTTTTTCTGCCAATCTTGAAGAACACCGCCAGCATGTCCGTATGGTTCTTCAGAGACTTCGTGATAATCAACTCTATGCCAAAATAGAGAAATGTCTGTTTGAATGCCAATCTCTTCCTTTTCTAGGATACTTGGTCTCTGGCCAGGGACTACAAATGGACCCAGATAAACTCTCTGCCGTCTTAGATTGGCCACGCCCCTCCGGACTCCGTGCCATCCAACGTTTTTTGGGGTTCGCCAATTATTACAGGCAATTTATTCCACATTTTTCTACCATTGTGGCTCCTATTGTGGCTTTAACAAAAAAAAATGCCGATCCCAAGTCTTGGCCTCCTCAAGCGGAAGACGCCTTTAAACGACTCAAGTCTGCCTTTTCTTCGGCTCCCGTGCTCTCCAGACCTGACCCATCTAAACCCTTCCTATTGGAGGTTGATGCCTCCTCAGTGGGAGCTGGAGCTGTCCTTCTACAAAAAAACTCTTCCGGGCATGCTGTTACTTGTGGTTTTTTTTCCAGGACCTTCTCTCCGGCGGAGAGGAACTACTCCATCGGGGATCGAGAGCTTCTAGCCATTAAATTAGCACTTGAGGAATGGAGGCATCTGCTGGAGGGATCAAGATTTCCAGTTATTATTTACACCGATCACAAGAACCTCTCCTACCTCCAGTCTGCCCAACGGCTGAATCCTCGTCAGGCCAGGTGGTCTCTGTTCTTTGCCCGATTTAATTTTGAAATTCACTTTCGGCCTGCTGATAAAAACATTAGGGCCGATGCTCTCTCTCGTTCCTCAGATGCCTCTGAAATTGAACTCTCTCCTCAACACATCATTCCTCCTGACTGCCTGATTTCCACTTCTCCAGCCTCCATCAGGCAAACTCCTCCAGGAAAGACCTTTGTTTCTCCACGCCAACGCCTTGGGATCCTCAAATGGGGTCACTCCTCCCATCTCGCAGGTCATGCGGGCATCAAGAAATCTGTGCAACTCATCTCTCGCTTCTATTGGTGGCCGACTCTAGAGACTGATGTGGTGGACTTTGTGCGAGCCTGCACTATCTGTGCCCGGGATAAGACTCCTCGCCAGAAGCCCGCTGGTTTTCTTCATCCTCTACCTGTCCCCGAACAACCTTGGTCTCTGATTGGTATGGATTTTATTACTGACTTACCCCCATCCCATGGCAACACTGTTATTTGGGTGGTCGTTGATCGATTCTCCAAAATGGCACATTTCATCCCTCTTCCTGGTCTTCCTTCAGCGCCTCAGTTGGCTAAACAATTTTTTGTACACATTTTTCGTCTTCACGGGTTGCCTACACAGATCGTCTCGGATAGAGGCGTCCAATTTGTGTCTAAATTCTGGAGGGCTCTCTGTAAACAACTCAAGATTAAATTAAATTTTTCTTCTGCATACCATCCTCAATCCAATGGACAAGTAGAGAGAATTAACCAGATCTTGGGTGACTATTTACGACATTTTGTTTCCTCCCGCCAGGATGACTGGGCAGATCTTCTACCTTGGGCCGAATTCTCGTATAATTTCAGAATCTCTGAATCTTCCTCCAAATCTCCGTTTTTCGTGGTGTACGGCCGTCACCCTCTTCCCCCCCTCCCTACCCCCTTGCCCTCTGGTCTGCCCGCTGTGGATGAAATTTCTCGTGATCTTTCCACCATATGGAAAGAGACCCAAAATTCTCTCTTACAGGCTTCTTCTCGCATGAAGAGATTCGCAGATAAGAAAAGAAGAGCTCCTCCCATTTTTTCCCCTGGAGACAAGGTATGGCTCTCCGCTAAATATGTCCGTTTCCGTGTCCCGAGCTATAAGTTGGGACCACGCTATCTTGGCCCTTTTAAAGTTTTGTGTCAAATTAATCCTGTCTCTTACAAACTTCTTCTTCCTCCTTCTCTTCGTATCCCTAATGCCTTTCACGTCTCTCTTCTTAAACCTCTCATCCTCAACCGTTTTTCTCCTAAATCTGTTCCTCCCACTCCTGTTTCCGGCTCCTCGGACATCTTCTCTGTCAAAGAGATTTTGGCCTCTAAAAAGGTCAGGGGAAGAACTTTTTTTTTAGTGGATTGGGAGGGTTGTGGTCCAGAAGAGAGGTCCTGGGAACCTGAGGACAATATCCTGGACAAAAGTCTGATCCTCAGGTTCTCAGGCCCCAAGAAGAGGGGGAGACCCAAGGGGGGGGGTACTGTTACGCCGAGCGCTCCGGGTCCCCGCTCCTCCCCGGAGCGCTCGCTACACTTCCCTCACTGCAGCGCCCCGGTCGGTTCCACGGACCCGGGGCGCTGCGTTACCACCTCCGGCCGGGATGCGATTCGCGATGCGGGTAGCGCCCGCTCGCGATGCGCACCCCGGCTCCCGTACCTTACTCGCTCCCCGTCAGTTCTGTCCCGGCGCGCGCGGCCCCGCTCCCTAGGGCGCGCGCGCGCCGGGTCTTTGCGATTTAAAGGGCCACTGCACCGCTGATTGGTGCAGTGGTTCCAATTAGTGTTTACACCTGTGCACTTCCCTATATCACCTCACTTCCCCTTCACTCCCTCGCCGGATCTTGTTGCCCTAGTGCCAGTGAAAGCGTTCCTTGTGTGTTCCTTGCCTGTGATTCCAGACCTTCTGCCGTTGCCCCTGACTACGATCCTTGCTGCCTGCCCCGACCTTCCGCTACGTCCGACCTTGCTTCTGTCTACTCCCTTGTACCGCGCCTATCTTCAGCAGCCAGAGAGGTTGAGCCGTTGCTAGGGGATACGACCTGGTCACTACCGCCGCAGCAAGACCATCCCGCTTTGCGGCGGGCTCTGGTGAAAACCAGTAGTGACTTAGAACCGATCCTCTAGCACGGTCCACGCCAATCCCTCTCTGGCACAGAGGATCCACTACCTGCCAGCCGGCATCGTGACAGTAATCTATTACATAACAGTGTTCCCTAACTGAAAGGAACAGTACACACACTTCCCGAAGATGAGGAACGTAAGCCCAGTACTTTCCATAAACCAGGGGAGTTATATCTTCCCAAAGCCACATGGGATTTGTATTACTCAACTGAATGGGACCACAAGAAGAAAATATATATCACAATTTTTAGCACATTAATATTGCTCCTGAAAAAACAGTGTAAACTGTAGGCTACCTTTGTAAATGGTTACAAAGTAACATAATTCAGCCGCCTGTATTAGAACAGAATAGAAAGCATGTCATCAGAAAGAGTCAGCTTGCACTGTCAAGTTGTGGTAATATAATGTCTTTCCTGCAGTGGTATACGCTGAAAAAGGGGGCGTCATAACAAATGTCGAAATGGGCCTCTAATTCTGGCATCTGATTTTGCCCCCCCCCAGGAGAGAAAAGTTTGGTGTTGATTTCTCCTTGCTTTCCATGACCCATTGCTTGATATCCCCTCCATCAACGCAGGGATTTTTCATTTTCTTGTGTAATTTTTTTGCCTTTCAATAGCAAAACAGAAAAGCACCATGGGGGGCTGACCTGCACCATTGATCCACCAATGCTGGCTTAACTTTGACAGCAGTTAAGGGTTAATAGCCATCAGTAGCAATCGGCGCATGCTGCCTTTTAGCGGCTGCCCATCAGATTACCCTTTGTCCTGTGTCATCAAGGGGTTAATGTGTCGACAGTGTAATTCCATGGAGAGAGGAGTTCTGCACAGTTTTTTCACCTACAGAAAAAGGAATGGGAGGGCCTGTGAGGTTGAACCCCCCCCCCCCTCTCTCCAAGGACCCCATAGCAGCTGCATGGTCTACCAATATGGTACATATACCCTTATTTGCCTGTGACTCAAACACTGTGGGAAACTTCTCTACTGTTTTGAAATCTTCACTTTCCAATGTTTTGGAATGCAAAGTACCTAGTAAATGTGGGGCAAATATTCAATATTGGGTCAAATGGTGAGCCTTAATATTGTAGACAAAATGTTTGAAATGTTGTTAAGAAATGCTGTCCTGTAGTATCTCAATGAAAAGAAACATACTGTACTCCTTGCCATTTGGACTATGAACATAGTTTGGAGGCCTTCAATAGACCCATGGCTGTCATGTCAACTGCAGTTCGATTCACCAAGAACTCAAACTTTGGGCGGTTTGGTTTGGCAGAACATGCTAAAATAACATCAGCCACATGGCAGAAATGAGAGGAGGAAGGATAACATAACTTCAGGGAATCCCAGAATGCCTTTCAAACAGCTCTCCTAGTTACTCAGTAGGGAGAATAGGCGTAATCAGTGCCACTATAAAGTCCTATCCACATAGCTATTGTAGAGATAGTGTTAGGTAAAGATGTGAGGGACACTGAGCAGTGAACAAGACAAATAACAATATATATATACTAGCTGAGTACCTTCCTCATCCTTGTTGGGGAGAAAAATCAACAAAGGAGGAAGCTTTTGACTTCATATACCATCCCCATATATTGTTGTCATACTCCAACCCCATATCCTGTCCTCATATCTCAACCTCATATCCTGACCTCATATCCCATCCTTATATCCCGTCCTCATATCCTGACCTCATATCCCATCTTTATATCACGTCCTCATATCCTGACCTCATATCCCGACCTCATATCTCGACCTCATATCCTGACCTCCTATCCCGACCTTGTCTCCCGACCTCCTATCCTCCTATCCTGACCTTCTGTCCGGTCCTCATATCTTGACCTCATATCTCGTCCTCCTATCTCGACCTCATATCCCGTCCTCATATCCCGACCTCATATGCCGTCCTCATATCTCGACCTTCTATCCCGTCCTCCTATCCAGACCTCATATCCCGTCATCATATCTCGACCTCATATCCCATCCTCATATCCCGTCCTCCTATCCCGACCTCCTATCCCGTCATCATATCTCGACCTCATATCCCATCCTCATATCCCGTCCTCATATCCCGTCCTCATATGCCGTCCTCATATGCCGCCCTCATATCTCGACCTTCTATCCCGTCCTCCTATCCAGACCTCATATCCCGTCCTAATATCTTGACCTCATATCCCGACCTTATATCCCGACCTCCTATACCGTCCTCATATCTCAACCTCATATCTCAACCTCCTATCCCATCCTCATATCCCGTCCTCATATGCCGTCCTCATATCTCGACCTTCTATCCCGTCCTCCTATCCAGACCTCATATCCCGACCTCCTATCCTGACCTCCTATCCCGTCATCATATCTCGACCTCATATCCCATCCTCATATCCCGACCTCCTATCCCGCCCTCCTATCCTATCCTCCTATCCCAACCAACTATCCCGTCCTCATATCCCGTCCTCCTATCTCGACCTCCTATCTCGACCTCCTATCTTGATCTATCTCGACCTCCTATCCTGACCTCCTATCCCGACCTCCTATCCCATCCTCCTATCTCGACCTCCTATCCTGATCTCCTATCTCGACCTCCTATCCCGATGTCCTATCCCGACCTCCTATCCTGACCTCATTTCTCATCCTCCTATCTAGACCGCCTATCTTGACCTCCTAACTCGACCTCCTATCTCAAACTCCTATCCCGACCTCCTATCCCATCCTCCTATCTCGACCTCCTATCTCGACCTCCTATCCCGTCCTCCTATCCCGTCCTCCTATCTCGATCTCATCCTCCTATCTCGACCTTCTATCTTGACCTCCTATCATGACCTCCTAAAGGAGGAAGCTTTTGACTTCATATACCATCCCCATATATTGTTGTCATATCCCAACCCCATATCCCATCCCCATATCCTGTCCTCATATCTAAACTTCATATCCTGACCTCATATCCCATCCTTACATCCTGTCCTCATATCTTGACCTCATATTCCATCCTCATATCTTGACCTCATATCCTGTCCTCATATCCCGACCTCATATCTCGACTCCCTATCTCGACCTCCTATCCCAACCTCCTATCCCAACCTCCTATCCCGGTCCTCCTATCCCGGTCCTCCTATCCTGTCCTCCTATCCCGTCCTCCTAGTTAAGGGTTAAATTAACTATCCTATATTTTAAGTGGACATATAAGTAACACGTGACCAAGTATTATCGAAATATCTCCAGCCGTTTGGAAGTTATGCAGTAACATATATTTCTTATAGACTTGTATGGGACTTTAAACATAAACCCCGCCTCTGGCAAATGGGGGAGAGTAAGGGTTAAATCACCTATCCTATGTTTGTTGTTGACATATAAGTAACGTGTGCCAAGTTTCATGTTAATAACACACACACACATACACACATTGAGTTATATATATATATATATATATATATATATATATGTACACACACAATACTTGTAGTAAAGCAACATAGTGCATTCTGCAATTGTTCAAAATCTGTTTTGATTGGAAGTTAAGTGGGACAGTTTTTTTGGGGGGTTACACTTTTGTGGAAAAGCAGAGTTTTGTGTCACTTTTGTGCACTTTCTGGGATGCCAATCCTGTTGCTACGCCCGAAAATGTAAATAATTTTTCACAGCTTGTAAAAAGCCACTGCTTCTTTTTTTAGGCACATAAACCTGTTGTTACTCCTAGAAAGGGATCATTTTTGGATGACTTGGAAAAAGCCATTGATTCTTTCCATAGCTCCATGCACATGGGTACCATCAGTTTACTCACAGTCATACATGTTGCCCTAACATTAAAATTAACATTGCCTTAAAAACAGCTCAGAAGTACACAGATATACTCCTAGGGGACTTAACAATGTAATACAGGGCTTTTTGGGCTGTTAGACTGTATTTTTTCAGAGTTTGGCGAACCGGCAGAACCACATTTTTGAAAAGTTTGCTTATCTAGTTATGGCATTAGGAAGAGCTAACATGGACATCACTAGGTCCATCAGAGGCAATAGCACTCTGTGCTGCTGCCTCTATTAGTTGCACAGATATCCTATAGTCATAAAAGCTTTTTTCTTCTCCTCAGCATCCCTGGCTAAGAGTCACCTGCTCCTACCTGGGGGAGCTTTAAGGTGTATTTACACGTACATTATCCTGTACATATTTGATGCTATAGATTTTAAAGGGGTACTCCGGCAGAAAACTTTTTTTTTTCTTTAATCAACTGGTGCCAGAAAGTTAAACAGATTTGTAAATTACTTCTATTAAAAAATCTTAATCCTTCCAGTACTTATTAGCTGCTGAATACTACAGAGGAAATTCTTTTCTTTTTGGAACACAGTGCTCTCTGCTGACATCACGAGCACAGTACTCTCTGATGACATCTTTTTCCATTTTACGAACTGTCCAGAGCAGCATATGTTTGCTATGGGGATTTTCTCCTACTCTGGACAGTTCTTAAAATGGACAGAGATGCCAGCAGAGAGCACTGTGTTCCAAAAAGAAAAGACATTCCTTTGTAGTATTCAGCAGCTAATAAGTACTGGAAGGATTAATATTTTTTTTATAGAAGTAATTTACAAATCTGTTTAACTTTCTAGCACTAGTTGATTTATAAAAAAAGAAGTTTTCCCTTTAACCTCCTTAGCGGTATGATTCCGTCTGGAAATTTGTACCAAAAGCGGTACAATTTTTTGCATTGAAATTCCACATCTCCCCACCGTCACATTCCCCCTCCCTTGTCACATTTCCCCCCCCCCCATAGCACATTCTCCCCCTCCTTGTCACATTCCCCCCCCCTGTCACATCCCCCCCCCCTTGTTGCATTCTCCCCCCCCCCCTGTCACATTCATCCCCCCTGTCACATTCATCCCCCCTGTCACATTCTCCCCCCTTGTTACACTCTCCCCCCCGTCACATTCATCCCCCCTGTCACATTCCCCCCCTTGTTACATTCTCCCCCCTCCATGTTACATTCCACTCCCCCCCCTGTCACATCCCCCCTTTGTCACATTCCTCCCCCCTGTCACATCCCCCCCTTGTCACATTCCCCCCTCTGTCACATTCCCCCCTATGTCACATTCCCCCCCCCCCCCTTGTCACATTCCCCCCTTGTTACATTCTCCCCTGTGTCACCTTTTCTTGTCCTGCAGCAGAATACACTAGGTTTGCCGGGCAGATTTCAAACCTAGTGTATTTGCTGCAGAACAAGTCCTTTCCCCTTCAGCCAATCACAGGCTTTACACCACTGCGGCCTGTGATTGGCTGAAAAGGGAAAGGTCCTGTAAGATGAATAGAGCAGGGACCAGAGCGCACGGAGGGGAATGACATCTGCAGGGACCGGGACTAGGTGAGCAAAAGGTTTTTTTATTTTCTTCCTTTTTACTTTTACACTTAGTTCAGGGTTTTTCTACCAGGGGGCCTCCAGCTGTTGTGAAACTACTGCTCCCAGCATGCCCGGAAAGCCTTTGGCTGTCCGGGCATGCTGAGAGTTGTAGTTTTGCAACATCTGGAGGCCCCCTGGTTGAGAAACACTGACTTTTAGTATATGTCTTTACCTGCTCTGGCCGACCCCCGCCAATGGAGCTGACCCGAGCAGATAATCACATATTTTCCCGGGGGCTGCATCACTACATCGCAAAAAGCAAAAATCGCGATTCGATTGCTTTTGCGATATACTGTGCAGCCCGCACAGCAACTCTGCAATTCTACCCCGAGCGTGACTCGGGGTTACCGCTTCTAGCAGCGAAAATTAACCCCGAGTCACGCTCGGGAATACCGCTAGGCTGGTTAAGCTGCAGATTTCAATGTAAATTAAATGACTATACACAGCTTAAAATCTGCAGCAGATCTTGTACCTTTAAACTTCACTTTTGAAAGCTGGCGGTACTTTCACTCCAGTGGTAGAATGAGACGGAGTCTACAACCCACACAAGTGGCTCAGGTAGTGCAACTCATCCTGGATGGCAAATCAATGTGAGCTGTGGCAAGAAGGTTTGCTGTGCCTGTCAGCGTAGTGTCCAGAGCATGGAGGCGCTACCGGGAGACAGGCCAGTACATCAGGAGATGGGAAGGAGGCCATAGGAGAGCAACAACCCAGCAGCAGGACCGCTACCTCTGCCTTTTTGCAGGGAGGAGCAGAAGGAGCACTGCCAGAGCCCTGAAAAATGACCTCCAGCAGGCCACAAATGTGCATGT
This sequence comes from Hyla sarda, assembly GCF_029499605.1. Classification (NCBI taxonomy): domain Eukaryota; kingdom Metazoa; phylum Chordata; class Amphibia; order Anura; family Hylidae; genus Hyla; species Hyla sarda. The sequence continues at coordinate 327,237,005 of NC_079189.1, forward strand.
GCCCACTCAAACAGTCAGAAACAGACTCCATGAGGGGGTATGAGGGCCCGACGTCCACAGGTGGGGGTTGTGCCCACAGCCCAACACCGTGCAGGACGTTTGGCATTTGCCAGAGAACACCAAAATTGGCAAATTTGCCACTGGCGCCCTGTGCTCTTCACAGATGAAAGCAGGTTCATGCTGAGCACATGTGACAGACGTGACAGAGTCTGTAGACGCCGTGGAGAATGTTCTTCTGCCTGCAACATCCTCCAGCATGATCGGTTTGGCGGTGGGTCAGTAATGGTGTGGGGTGGCATTTCATTGGGGGGCCACACAGCCCTCCATGTGCTTGCCAGAGGTAGCCTGACTGCCATTAGGTACCTAGATGAGATCCTCCGACCCCTTATGAGACCATATACTGGTGCGGTTGGCCCTGGGTTCCTCCTAATGCAAGACAATGCTAGACCTTATGTGGCTGGAGTGTGTCAGCAGTTCCTGCAAGAGGAGGGCATTGATGCTATGGACTGGTCCGCCCGTTCCCCAGACCTGAATCTAATTGAGCATTCCTGGGACATCATGTCTCGCTCCATCCACCAACGCCACGTTGCACCACAGACTGTCCACCTCATCAGGAGTATGCCAAGGCATTATTGGGAGGTCATACTGGGCCCATGGAGGCCACACACTACTGAGCCTCATTTTGACTTGTTTTAAGGACATTACATCAAAGTTGGATCAGCCTGTAGTGTGGTTTCCACTTTGATTTTGAGTGTGACTCCATATCCAGACCTCCATAGTTTGATAAATTTGATTACCATTGATAATTTTTGTGTGATTTTGTTGTCAGCACATTAAACTATGTAAAGACTAAAATATTTCATATGATTAGTTCATTCATTCAGATCTAGGATGTGGTATCTTAGTGTTCCCTGTATTTTTTGAGCAGTGTACATTAACTGAAAAAAATTCAGCAATAAGTTGACATATTGGGGGAAAGAAGTATCAGGTTGTTGTATTTTATGTATGCCCCATTATTTTGTGTTGCCTGAAGTGTCTGGCAGTACCCTCTTCCCATTAAGAACACATGCATGCTCAGCAAGGCTGAGTGTGTTTGTGTTTGTGGAGTGGTGAGGAATAGCTTTCTGCTTAACAAGTATTGACCCAACATCTTTCTACAGTTTGAGCAGCTTTAGGAATAGACTATAAATTATGACCGTTTGTGGCATTTTTCTAAGGAACAAATGAAGGCAATATTTCTGAGCAGCAATGACCCTACACACTAACAGATAAGACCAGTAATAGTAATGCCAGATGCAAATAAATTACTTTCATGTAAGGAATTGCTAACACTACAATTAATCATTGGACAATCGGTCAGCTACAGACTAGTTTTCTTTTTGCAAATAGCTAAAGCCGAAAGTATTTGGAAAGAGTACAATAAAAACACAACTGGAACATGAATGATGACTATCTGTTTTTACTTATAATATATATAGCAATAGTTTTAATCCATGTAAGAATGAGGAAGCACCAACTTAACTCTTACATGTTTTTATAAATGTACTAAAGACCAGAAAAATGTATACTGCCAACAAACCTTTAGTGTTCTTTAAATGCATTCAGCTTAGTGCCAGCTCAGTTTCACTTAGAAAAGTTACATTTTTAAATCATTAATATTTCTAACAAAAATACCCTTGGACAATTTTTAGATTTTTTAAAGCATTCCAAACAAAAATAAACTAAAATGCAGATGGTCCACTCATCCATTTCTTGTTTTGATCTACAGCACTTACAGTTAGGCTAAGCCCCCTTGGCACTAGGCTAAATCATCCCTGACACAATCTAAAAATAACATAGAAGATTGCACAGCACCATCACAGATGAAAAATGTTACCTTTCAGTATAGCCTCAGTCACAACCTGAGAGCAAATTGAGAGAAATATTAAAGAGATATGGTAGAGATGGTAGAGATGGTAGAGATATTAAAGTAACAATGTATCCAGGAAAAAAAAATTACTCATGTACTTACTGTGGGGCCATAATATGTAAGTAATCTGAAACAGGCTGAATGCTAGAGATGTGCTGCCTAACCACCCACCTTAACCCCTTAAGGGCATAGGCCGACATTTATCGTTGTCTTTAGACTTTTTTTGTGTCTACAAAAGGCTCAAAAAAGGCTCAAGCAGGGTTTATTTGCGCCTTTTTGCGCCTTTTGGTTTACACATTACACATTTACAATAAACACGATATAGAAGGGTTTTATCAACTTTTTTTATGATATGGAAGGGTTTTATCAACAAAGGCGCAAAGCCACTGACAAGTCTCTAAAACTACACCAGCCCAGACTTAGCTTAGCTTTTTGGTGTATGTGAAGAGAGAAATTTCAGAAAATGTGGATCTAAACAATATGTATCAAATGCTCTGTGACCATTTAATAAATTTGGTGCTCCTACACATTACCAGCACACGAAGAAAAGGTGTAGAAAAATGCTTCACTTACACCTACAATGATGAATGCTGGCAATAGCGTTTTTCTGTTCTCGCACTTTAGTTTTTTCCTCCTTACATTTAAAAAATCATAACCCTTTCAATTTTGCACCTAAAAATCCATATGATGGCTTATTTTTTGCACCACCAATTCTGGTTTATAATAACATCAGTCATTTTACCCAAAACTCTATGGAGAAACCAATAAAAAAAAAGTAATTGTGCATCAAAATTGAAGAAAAAACACCATTTTAAAAACTTTGGGGGCTTCCGTTTCTACGCAGTAAATTTTTCGGTAAAAATAACACCTATCATTTTGTTCTGTAGGTCCATACAGTTAAAATTATACCCTACTTATATAGGTTTGATTTTGTCATACTTCTGGAAAAAATCATAACTACATGCATGAAAATGAATACGTTTAAAATTGTCATCTTCTGACCCCTATAACTTTTTTCTTTTTCTGCATACAGGGCAGTATGAGGGCTCAATTTTTTGCATTGTGATCTGAATTTTTTATTGGTACCATTTTTATTTTGATCGGACTTTTTGATCGCTTTTTATTCATTTTTTTATGGTATAAAATGTGACCAAAAATATGCTATTTGAACTTAGGAATTTTTTTGCGAGTATGCCATTGACTGTGCTGTTTAATTAACAATATATTTTTATACTTCGTACATTTACGCGTGCAGCAATACCACCATGTTTATTTTATTTTTATTTACACAGCTTTTTTTAACCCCTTAACAACCACGGATGTATATTTACATCCTGTGGCCGGCTCCCAATCTGTGAAGCACGCTAAGAAGCTGAGCACGCTTTATATCTGCTGGGTCCCGGTTGCTATCAGCAACCAGGACCTGCGGCTAATATCAGACATCGCAGATCGGGCTGATGTCCGGTATTAACCCTTTAGACACCGTGATCAAAGTTGATTGTGGTGTCTGAAACGGGAGAATACACTGCCGGTTAGCTGCGCAGAGCTGTTCGGGACCGCCACGAGAGGTGTCTTACCTTCTTCCCAGATGCCCGATCGGCATTGGATTGCTCCAAGCCTGAAATCCAGGGTTGAGCAACCAAGCGCAGAAAACACTGATCAATGCACTCCTATGGCAATGCATTGAACAGTGACTGCAATCAGTATATGCAATGTTACAGCCCCTAGAGGGGGCTATAACACTGCATAAAAAAAGTAAAAAAAAAAAAAACTTGTGAATGTGATTTAACCCCTTCCCTAATAAAAATCAGAATCACCCCCCTTTTCCCATAAAAAAAAAGTATGTAAATAAGAATAAAAGCTAACATATGGGGCATCGCCGCGTGCATAAATGTCTAAACTATATGGTTAATTAAACCACGCGGTCAATGGCGTACGCGCAAAAAAATTCCCAATTCCAAAATAGAGTATTTTTGGTCACTTTTTATACCATAAAAAAATTTACAAAAAGCGATCAAAAAGTCAGATCAAAACAAAAAGGGTACCAATAAAAACTTCAGATCACGGCACAAAAAAATTTGTGGAAAAATAAAAAGTTATCCATTTGTGGTTCCATTTGTGGAAAAAAAAAGTTATAGGGGTCAGAAGAAGACAATTTTAAATGTAGTAATTTTCGTGCATGTAGTTATGATTTTATGATGTAGTTGAGAAATACTCGCGGAACACAGTGCAGTCTATTGGGGACTGCAATCTCCTCACGGTCCTACTGCTGACTGATTCAGTCAGCGCTGGTCGCACTCGAAATCTCTAGATGGAAATTTTCTGTCTGGAGATTCCATAGTCTGAACCTAGCTTCAGACTGGTTGAATAAGTAACAGAGAAGAAGTGCACACACAACTTTAATGGGTATTCTCATCTCCATAATGAGTTTTTGTATTATAGGGCATGTAAAGTTATATACTTTTGTAAATATATAGAATTTTCACAAATTGCCTCTGTTTCATGCCGCAGTTACTTTTCTTTATTCTATCTTGTTTACTGCTTGTTGCCTAAGCTACAGACCACAGACCACCAAGCTCTTTTGTTTGTGTGCAAGCTGTACTGTGTTAGTGAGTCATTCAAAGTGCTAGTAGCTTGCACCAGCAAATCCTAAGTCAGAAGTGTTAATCACAGATCAGGAGCTTGCCCTGCTGAAAGCAGAAAGATAGAGAGGAGACTCTGCTCTGCTATGAAAAAGGCAGATGAAAAGAAAAAAAAAGGATCCTTTTTTTTTCATCATGGTGGGTCATGTGTAGGCCTCATTGGGACTTGAAGTGGATCATTTAGGTGAAGATTCATGTCAGTTTGGAATATCAGATGTATAAACTTCATCATTATGTAATCCAACTTGAACATGATGCTGCTGCTGCAGCCTCTTGCAGGGGTTGCACTGGCAGAGGGAGTGGAGTGTTGACTGTGGAGTGGGGAGCATAAAGTAGTCCCTCATGTGGCAGGTGTTTGCTGTTGGAAAGCCATAGCAAGCTGGCTGCATAGCTTGTCCATATAAAAATCTAACTTAGCATCCTTCTTGGAAAGTCAAAAGTCTAAGGGTAAGGCCTTACTTTTTGTTTAGTTTGGTATATCAAAATAGTAAAGAAGAAAAAGCTTTTGTTAACAATAAAAGGTTGGAAACATTAACAAAAAAGCTACCATTATGTGAGTTGCAACAAGATAGGTGTCCCAAAATGGTGAAGAAGAAATAGCTTTCGTATAAAAACCAAAATAAAATTGTCCCTTTTTTGGGGGATTATGGACTGTGTATGTGTAGGCCTGGCTGGTAGTAGCAGCAGCTAGGGTGGTGGACTGGTGGTAATTGTAGTAGCCAGCAGATAGCAGTCAGTTGTGGACTGGTGGTAGTTGTCGTTGCCAATGGACAGCAGGCAGTGGAGGACTAGTGATATTTGTAGCCAGGCCTTGTAATGGTGCTCCATGTGCTTGCATAGAGCTGTCATTCCTAAAGTCGGGCCCTGCCTATGCCTTACTTTCTTTTTGCAGATACATCACTGTGCCTGTTTTTTTGCATCTGGTAAGATAGAAAATAATTTCCACATGGCTGAATACTGTAAAAAGATAGGTACACCACCGGACTGTGCCCCTTCTCTGGAAGGTGTTTTTCTCAAGCCTACAGATGCAGCAACATCACCATCATCCGCTCCTGAGCTGGTCATACCAGCAGGCCTACTTCTGGTACATTTGTTAGATGTGTTGCTCCAGGTGTCCTATTGTTCTGATAACCTTTAGTAATGGTTTACGAGTTATTGTATGATGTTAGCTGTTTCGGCTTGGGGAATTGCTGTTTTATGCATGCTATCAGCACATACTGTTATTTAAACACATGTATTGCCCATACACTGTGATTATGTTGTATTAATGACACCTAAGTGACACCTTGTGTATTCTTTGACCCCCAGTGGGGGGAATTCCTCTGATTTATACTGTACCTATTAATAAAAGTTGTGTATTTTGGATTAATATTTTTCAAGTGACTCCATGTTTTCTATTTCTATGGGCTCAACCTCCGCTATTCATAGATGATATTATCATAATCATCATCAAACTCTTCCTCATTGTCCTCACCACTCCTTTCATGGGCTCCTTAACCCCCACCCCAGCATACCTACTATGATGCATTACAGTATCACCACCATGCCTACCACTACCAGCCCCACTACTGCTTCCACCTACACCTCTACAACACACTGACTGTCCTCACAAAACTTCTCCTTGTGGCTAATGCTATCGTTCTGCTTAGCACAAGGGAATGGATGCGAAGACATGATGGAACAGGTTACCTATGTAACTATAGACGGTGTGGAATCCAGTGACACTTGGCTCAACGTCATATTGTCAGACTCTTCCTCTTCCTGAGAAGATCCAGAATGAGCCAACCAGACCACAATGGCCATATTTTCATCAAAACAACGCAACCCCTGATGGACATGGACAACCTGATGCTTCTGCTCCTACTACCACCAGGTGCTGCTGCTACTTGTACTCGGCCTGGTTAAACGGGTGGTGCCCACAGAGCTGGTACTGCCACCAACATGCTTACCGGCAGAGGACATGGCAGTGGTGCTCTTTCTTCTACTCTGTCCTCGGACAACTATTCCTTAAGCAGATTTATTTTTTATTTGTAAAATATTTGGAGGTTATTGTTGTGGTCTGTCCCTCAGCAACTAGTCAAGTGGCGGAGAAACTGCCAGTCAACTTTTACTTTCAACACTTTTAATGCAGATTTATGTTAAACCTTGCTACAAATGCTATATGTTTGATTAAATCCAGAAGATACACATAACTTGGCCTGAAATGCTTATTACACAGTCACTCTCAATGCATTTATTGCAGATTTATGTTAAACCCAGCTGCAAATACTGTATGTTTGATTAAACCCCAAAAATACCAGCATACAATGTATGCACACAGATACGAGATACAAAAACAAGTTCGGAGGAATGGACAAAGCAAATTCGTCAGAACCCAACCATATCACATTCACATCCCATAACTAACTATATAAAAGTAACAATGTAGCATGTCCCTGCCAGCAATACACCAACATAAGTTGAGAGAAAGAAGTCAAAACACATGGAACTCATTACAAGGGACCATAAAAACCATATGACAGGCTATTCCCATGCACCATAAATAGGAGAAACGAACTGAAGAAAATGCTCTCTTTTACAGGTGTCAGATAGATTCTATTTAGACAATACAAGCAACATAAAGTCACAATGTTAAGCACACACATTAGGATTTATGACCGCTTTTCTCGCATGTTTTTTTGTTTAACTGCTTTTTTCATCTTCAACATGTTTTCCAGCATCATTGAAGGTAACTTTAGTATTAGGTTCTGCAAATTACTTAACATTTTCAAATTTTTTCGCTCTAAAAACAGGTAAATATGAGATGTGATAGCAAAAGTGTTGCAAAAAATATGTTCTGTATCTTCTAAGTTGAATATGTAGTAGAAATCTCGTAATAATGCAACATTTCTAAACAAATAGAGATGCAAAAAATATGAGATATAGAGGGCTATTATCTAGTTAAGTTTTGCAGTATGTCTTTAATACATTAATACATCTATGTGATTTTATGGTTCATTAAATATACATTATTTCTTAGTAGTTCCCCCCCCCCCCCCCCTGCCTTATATTGTCTGCTTCACCAACAGATTCGGCCATTTCAGCCAACCATCACCTGTAAATTACATACAAAAAATTATGGGAGTTGTAGTTAAGCAACAGCTGGAGGCTCTCTGTTTGGGATCGCACTGGCAGAAAGGTTCTGCTTACATTATACACTTTTACCATGCCTTTTTAAAATAATAAGGCATCCTAAAAAAGCACAATGTGAACAGACCTCATACTTACCTGTTCTCTTGCTGGCCCAGGGCTAGAAGAAGACCGGGGACCAAAGGGAAAAAAAAGTAAGTGATCTCCTTCAGTACACAGTATACAGCAAAGGCTGTATATTGTATACAATCCCCTAAAGGGTTAATTAGCGCTCAGTAGTGTTAATTAACCCCTTCATTGCTGGACTGGCGCATGGCGCTCAGACATGTCAAAAGTTGTTGATCGCAGTGGGTGTCACTTCTGAGACCCACTACCATCCTCAGTGCAATGCCGCCGGCTTCCCCAGCCTGTAATTAAGGATTGCAGCGGGTTTTAGGAGTGAGTGAGTGAGTGATAATATGGCTTAGGCTGGGTCCACACTACGTTTTGTCCCATACGGGAGCGCATACGGCAGGAGGGAGCTAAAACCTCGCGCTCCCGTATGTGACCGTATGCGCTCCCGTATGCCATTCACTTCAATGAGCCGACCGGAGTGAAACGTTCGGTCCGGTCGGCTCATTTTTGCGCCGTATGCGCTTTTACAACCGGACCTAAAACCGTGGTTGACCACAGTTTTAGGTCCGGTTGTAAAAGCGCATACGGCGCAAAAATGAGCCGACCGGACCGAACGTTTCACTGCGGTCGGCTCATTGAAATGAATGACATACGGGAGCGCATACGGTAACATACGGGAGCGCGAGCTTTTAGCTCCCCCCTGCCGTATGCGCTCCCGTATGGGACAAAACGTAGTGTGGACCCAGCCTTAAATGGGTTATCCAGGAATTGAAAAACAGAGCTAAATTCTTTCAGAACCGCAAAAAATGACAAAGAGGCAGTGCAGCTCAATCTACCATCTACTCCAAGGTTAACTGGTAGGTCTGAAAACCCCAAAAGACCCAGTAATCAACAAAAAGAAATATATAATAAGAAATAATTATATAACCAGTCCTCAAGAAGTAGTGAAAAAAGGAGAGAGAAAAGGAAAGGATGAATACAAAGAGAGAAGTATTAGTGATTTCGAATAAAAAATGTACAGTGATATGTGAGTAAAAATAAAAATAAAAACAAAAAGAAAAATGGAAAGAAAAAAGAGAAAAAAGAATGAAAGAAAAAGGAAAAATAAAATAAAAATAAAAGTGAGTATGAAAGTGCACAGTATCAAAGAAAAGTGGATAAGTGCAAAGTAATAATCAGAAAAAATGAATGAAAGTAAAGTGAATATTAATAATTATTAGACATCAAAAAAACTAAAAATATAAGAATAATGAGAATGCCTGCAGAAAATGATAATTCTTAAACAATCATATGCATTTATTAAAAATAATAATAATAATAATAATTGATGCCTGGGCAGGGCCCTTGCTCAGGTATGCGGTATAAATATTCCAATAGAATAATTAAAAATGCCAACTATCTCAAAATATAAAAATTAAAAAATTAAAAAATTGTCCTTTGTAGCCGAAAAAATGTATCAAGTGATGTGAATAGCAACAGTATTGAATGTAATATCCAGCGATCGGAGAGACTGTGTACTCCAGTGATACTCCAATGTGAAACACGGTCACCTTAAACTGTAGTAAATGTTTCAATATTTCATTCATCAGGCTACTGAGGAATGTGACATTAAGTCGTGAAACGCGTCTAGCCTTGTCTCATATCTATCAGCCATCCCTATCTCAATTTGGTTTTATACCTGTATCAGCCGATACTGCCTAGACAGCGCTGTAGGACCCGGACTAGTAGACCACTGTGAATTAGCGCGCTATTCACACGCCACGAGGATGCCGGGCAGCCGCTGCCGATTTCTCCACAGACCGGCCACTGAGCTGTGCCAAGCACGATATTCCTGCTTGGAATACGATCTATTACCTAGCGCTTTACATCATCGTAATCAGGATCATCACATCGTCCCAACCACGGCACGAAAAGTACCTCCCTACCCATACCAGGGTAGTGATTGATCCGGTCCGTGCGGGCACTGGGCTCCCACAGTCCCCGGAGCCTGCAACTCTGGAGACATTCAGCTGCCGATCATCACGGTGAACAAAATCATAAGGTACTGTGCCTGACCTCACATAAGCAACTGTATCTTGCTATTAATATTGCTATTCTACAAACACCTGTTGTGGGACACAAGTTGATAACAGTGAGCAATCACATTATATTTTCTGAATGAAATATTGAAACATTTACTACAGTTTAAGGTGACCGTGTTTCACATTGGAGTATCACTGGAGTACACAGTCTCTCCGATCGCTGGATATTACATTCAATACTGTTGCTATTCACATCACTTGATAGATTTTTTCGGCTACAAAGGACAATTTTTTAATTTTTTAATTTTTATATTTTGAGATAGTTGGCATTTTTAATTATTCTATTGGAATATTTATACCGCATGCCTGAGCAAGGGCCCTGCCCAGGCATCAATTATTATTATTATTTTTAATAAATGCATATGATTGTTTAAGAATTATCATTTTCTGCAGGCATTCTCATTATTCTTATATTTTTAGTTTTTTTGATGTCTAATAATTATTAATATTCACATTACTTTCATTCATTCTTTCAGAACCTGCTCCCCTCTTGTCTCCAGGTTGAGTGTGGTTCTGCAGCTCAGTTCCATTAAAATGAATGGAGCCAGGTTGTAATACCACACACAACCTGGAGACAGGCATGGAGCTGTTTTTGAAAGAAATAGCCTCTGTTTTTCTATTCCTGGATAACCCCCTTAAGTTGTGCTGCATAATAGCACAACTTAACTATTTAATTTCTGGTTCTCGGTGAAAAGTTCACCACGAACCAACCACTTTTCAAAAGTTCAGCGTGCCCGGAGACATTTTTGAAAAGCTCTCTCATCTCTATTCATATCCTTTGTGATCTGTGCTATTGCTGCTGCAGTACTGTTTCTTTTAGGTGGCATGGTCCAGAGCAAGTTTGGCTGCACTGGGGTTGCTGGATCACTAGGTTGCTCCCCCTATGGGTGTCGGTGTTGCAGTGATCGTGGTCAGAGGCCAGCACCACACTATTTAAGTTAGGGACCCATTAGAAAGAGGTGGCTGTAAAGTGGCAAATGGGTTTATACAGTTTGATATCAATGTATACTAACTACCTGATGTTAACTGTTGAGCTAAAAAGCAAAAGATCAACGTACAACATGTGAATGTGAAACCATGTTTTTCTTTATTCATTTGTGGTACATAAATTGTTTGTAATCTGGTTTTGGAGTATGCTCAAGTCATTTATAGCTAAGTTGAAAGGTAAGAGTGATTGAAGAAATCTGATTAACCCTTAAAGGGGTAATCAAGTGGAAAACCTTTTTTTCAAACCAACTGGTGCCAGAAAGTTAAACAGATTTGTAAATGACTTCTATTAGAAACAAAAATGTAACCCTTCCAGTACTTATCAGCTGCTGTATGCTCCAGAGGAAGTTGAGATGTTCTTTTCTGTCTGACAACAGTGCTCTCTGCTGTCACCTCTGTCCATGTCAGGAACTGTCCAGAGTAGGAGCAAATCCCCATAGCAAACCTCTCCTGCTCTGGACAGTTCCTGACACAGACAAAGGTGTCAGCAGAGAGCACTGTGCTCAGACAGAAAAAAAAACAACTCAAAAGCCGATAAGTACAGCAGCCGATAAGTACTGGAAGGGTTACAATTTTTTAATAGAAGTAATTTACAAATCTGTTTAACTTTCTGGCACCAGTTGATCTTAAAAAAAATATATATATATATTTTCCACCAGAGTACCCCTTTAACAGTAGCATTCAAGTCTGAGAATAAAATGTCTCTTGTGACTATATAATTTTTTTTTGAGCTTATGTGCGCAATACTATTCTGTGTTGCTAACAGTTAGAGGTTTAGTATTACACTGCCCAAACTATTTATTACTATTACCCAGAACTACGCCATATGTCACAGGAAATGGTTTTGGTTTGCATTAGTGAGCTGTGAAATATTTGTCACTATTCAGTTGTAACAGAATTGCTGAGTCACATTTCAGTAGAAAGCAGTTTCCTAAGCAATGCATGATGTATGTTGTGTCAGACAGTTTATATTCCACAAATGGAATCACTTACTCTTATGGAAAAAAAAACAAAAAACTTTCAATTCTAGCAGCTTTAAAGAAGCACTACGTGTGTATATAGTGCAGCATATTAGAGAATAATATATAGGTTTTTGTGTATGCCTTGTGCTTACCTGTTTTAGCTGATGTAGCAGGCATAAGATTGGCTCCATGTTTGTATGCAATTCCATCCAGGGGCAAAGCTGCCTCTCTGCTGCCCAAAGCAAACTAAAGAAAGGCACCCACTTACATAAAGTGTTTGACTAAGTTTTAACTTCTTGATCACTTTTCATTCAGTTTTTTTCCTGGAATTTCTTTTGCATCTACACATAATATGTATACTGCAGATTATTTAATGACTCACCAGTATAAAATCTGCAGCAGAAAATCTACAACATATATTGTGTGAAGGCACCCTAGGGTATTTACACACAGTGTAAAAGAAGCTCCAGAAAAAAAAATTCTGTCAAAACTATGCAAAAGTGGCACCCTTAGGATATGTTTAGAGATGACCACATTTTAGAAAAATTTGATTCGGTCGATTCGCAGAATTAAAAAAAAAAAAAAAATCGGTTTGATCCGAATAAATTCACACCAGTGGCTGGCCAGGCTATACAGTGCAGAGATGCGAGCACAGGAGAAAGCCGCTCCATCTCTGCAATAGAAAGGACAATCGCATCGGGTGTTAGGAGTGACACCTGCTGGGATCTGTCTATTATGGCAGTCTGTCCCATGATGGGAGTAGTAGTACTACCTAAAAAATAGAGAGAGAAAAAGTGAAACATACACACACACACACTTTATTAAACACAATATTACAATAATACAATATTAATTAAAAAATTATTATAAAAAGTATATTATTTTTACATTTAAATGGCCTCTTTCTACATTTTATTATTGTCGGCTACATTTTTAGGTCCCTGCCCACTCCGCAGGCAGGGACCAGAAAATTCAGCGCTCAATATTAAAAATGGGGCTAAAATAGTAAAGTGAAAATAAAAAATATATGATTTAGAATGAAAACAAAAAAAAAATAAACAAAAAATGTTAATTTTTCAATAGGGATCAATTTATGTGGGTGGGCAGGGACCTAAAAATGTAGCCGAAAATAATAAAAATGTAGAAAGGGGCCATTTAAATGTAAAAATAATATATTTTTTATAATAATTTTTTTTATTTTTTTTAAGGTAATGTATTTTAATATTGTGTTTAATAAAGTGTGTGTGTGTTTCACTTTTTTTCTCAGTTTTTTTTTAAATTTTTTAGGTAGTACTACTACTCCCTGCATGGAACAGACTGCTCCATGATGGGAGCTGTAGTACCTGTACTAATAGACAGATCACAGCAGGTATCACTCCTGACACCCGATGCGATCATCCTATCTATTGCAGAGATGGAGCGGCTTTCTCCTACGCTTCCATCTCTGCACTATACTCTGGCCGGCCAGTGATCTGAATAGAATTCACATCACTTATTCATATTTCCCACAGAGAGCTGTGATTGGCCAGATGGTTCCAGCCGCCCACAGCTCTCTGTGGGAAATATGCATAATAGGTATATATGCGGCATGTACTCATACTTCAATGGGACCAGAGAAGAGCATCTATACATTATACAGGACGATCGCATTGGGTGTCAGAAGTGACACCCGCTGTGATCTGTCTATTAATGCAGGTACTATAGCCCCCAGCATGGAGCAGAGTGTGTTCCATGTTGGGAGCAGTAGTACCTGCAGTTAAGGACAGAAAGGAGATAGCCGCTCACATCTATACACTATACAGGACGATCGCAGGGGTGTCGCTAATGAAGAAATTAGTTATTTCGAATTGAGTCGAAATCCGTATTCAGTCCGAATTTTTCATGACATTTGGAACAAATTTGACTTTGTCTGATTCGATTAGCTCATCTCTAATTATGTTCACACAGTTATAGCTGTAAAATTAATAAAAGTGTTCCTTAATGGCTGTTTTACTATTAAGCCTCCTTTCACACTGTCATTGCTCCCCATTAAGAATGGCTGTTGAAGTCTCTTTTTATTTTTTTATTTTATTGTGACTTTAACGCCCGTTCTTGTGACGGGGAGCAATGGGCAACAACTATTATGGGGGGGGTCGCTGGGCGCCATTTTTTTTTTTACGGGAATAGTGGGAGAAAAAGACGGCACAAGCAGTAATTTTTCACCCGCTTTTTCCCTGGGCTGCCACTGCCGTGTGCTAACGGCAGTGTGAAAGAAGCCTAAGTTTAATATTTTGAGCTTTAAAACAGACAAATTATGGCTTAAAAAAAGCAGAAAATACTGTGTGTGAATGAAAAGTCCAGCACCTTGTTTTATGGTATTAAAATTCAGTTTTATTACAGATTCATAATGCAGGACATCATTGCTGTCGAATACCATGGTTGTTGGTGCAATGATGTCCTGCATTATGGATCTATAATAAAGCTGTGAGTATGAATACAATGGGATGAAGTGTTGGCGTTCCGAGTTGCATGTCAGTATGGTTACAGCGATAAGCCATGTATGAGATTTGTGCGAGAGTCATAAAGGATGTACACACAAAGCAGTGTTCCTTGTACAATCCGGTACTGTATAGTAACTAAGTACTTTCCTTATTGGTTCTCTCTGCTCAATATGTTGTAGCATCATGTAGCATTCTACTGTACATTCCATGTTACTTCCTAGGGCCAGATTAATAGATTTCCTTGGTTAGCATCTGCTAAGTTAATAGTAGATCTTACCTGTACACTCATATTGCAGCCCTTTACCGTAATATCCTTTTTCACAGATGCACTCGTATTGGCCAGTGTGAGTACCGCACTTGCAGCTTGCCATGACATCACAGCAGTCTTTCCCAGCATCGCACAGATAAGAGCAATGTACAATGTCCTCCTGAATGTAGCTCCCAGAAGGCAGATCTGTAAATGTAGAAGTATAAATGACATAAATATACCATTACCTGTACGTTCGCTTCTGTTCCCGACTCCTTGTGATGACATATAGCCATGTCCAATTAGCAAACAGAAAATTCTTGTTCTCTATTGATCCAGGTACAAGGGAAATAACTATTGACAAGATGTCCATTTAAATTACTACTCGAAAGAGAACAAACACCTTAGTGGAACAAAAAGTGTTTGTTTAACGTATAATGTACGCCTTTGTTCTATCCAGGATTATAATGTTCACTATTTAACCTTTAATATACACCATAATAGGAAAGAAATCAGCTGCAGCCGTTCTCTCCCTTCTGTTGTTAGTGTAAAGTGAACCTGGCATTTGAAAAAACTTTTTATATACCGTAATGTATATTAGGGCTGCAACTAGCAATCATTTTTAAAAGAAATAAGCTGGCAAGTTATCGGTTCGATTAATCAAAAAATAAAAAAAATAAAAAAACAGGATTAAGGGAACATAGTAGGGTTAACACTAGGAAGTGAGGACCACATTGTGAAGAATTAAGAAGGGGAAAAGAGAGGGGACAGCCCCTGAACGATTAACTGGCCAGCAGCATCTTCAAAAAGGCACCAGAGGGTAAGGGGAGACGGAAAATGGAAATCGTCTACAACGATTTCCATTATTGATTTTTAATGATATTATTGATTAATTGTTGCAGGCCTAATGTGGATAATAACATCATACATATAAGGAGCATACAGCAGCTGGTAAGTCCCAAAAGGCTTAAAGGGGTACTCCGGTGGTTAATTTTTTTGACTATATGGCATCTTCTTTGTAAGTTTAGTTTTTTTGCAATATACATGTGTTATATGTTTTGGCAGCATGTGTGTGTTTTTCTTACCTGTTTGTTGGGCAGGAAGTTCTGTAGTTCAGAGGGTTTTCTTTTACTGTTGTCCACAGTTCTGAGTCTGTTGTGGACAAGATGTCACAGCTTTTTTTTTTTTCTCTGTCTGCATGAGATGAATAAGCCACGCCCCCTCATCTCATCCAGCTGAGTACACAGCTCCTCCCCCCCCCCCCTGCTCTGTATTCTAAGGACGCAGGTCTGCACAGGAGAAGGACCTCACAGAGAAGATAAGTGTTATCTGAAGGGGAGGATGAGAAGGTGCAGGGGCTGGGGATGTATGGACTGCAGGGGAATAAATCTCATACTGGGAATGATCTCTATGGGGGAGATTTATCAAAACCTGTGCAGAGGAAAACTTGCCAAGTTGCCCATAGCAACCAGATTGCTTCTTTCATTTTTCACAGGCCTTCATAAAAATGAAAGAAGCAAGCTGATTGGTTGCTATGGGCAACTGGGCAAGATTTCCTCTCCACAGGTTTTTATAAATCTCCCCTATATGTGAAGGGGGAGGGGGGGGATCTCCGGAATGACACATGCTGGGAGTTGTAGTCCCTGTTGTGTGTGTGTGTGTGTGTATGCTAGTGTTTACAAACCAGTGTGCCTCCGGCTTTTGCAAAGCTACAACTCCCAGCATGCCCTGACAGACTTTGGGCATGCTGGGAGTTGTAGATTTGCAACAGCTGGAGGTATACTGGTTGGGAAACACTGTTCTAGCC
This sequence comes from Hyla sarda, assembly GCF_029499605.1. Lineage (NCBI taxonomy): Eukaryota > Metazoa > Chordata > Amphibia > Anura > Hylidae > Hyla > Hyla sarda. The sequence continues at coordinate 327,253,363 of NC_079189.1, forward strand.
TATTCAGCATACACATCATGTTACACCAGTGTTTCCCAACCAGTGTGCCTCCAGCTGTTGCAAAACTACAACTCCTAGCATACCCAAAGGCTGTCAGGGCATGCTGGGAGTTGTAGTTTTGCAACAGCTGGAGGCACCCTGGTTGGGAAACACTGGTGTATGCCCTATAGAGGTGTGGTGAACTACAACCCCCAGGAGACTACAGAGGCAGCATGCTGGTGTTATACCACAGATTGAAGACTCCTGAATGACACATGCTGGGAGTTGTAGTCCCTTTAGTGTGTGTATGACAGTGTATCCCAACCAAGGCTGATTATATTAGTGTGCTGTGTATAAGGGGGCTGACCCAGGAAAATAGTAGGATGGGTAAAGGGCGGAACAAACAAACAAAAAAAAAAAAGGAGCAGCCCCAAACCAGCAAGGCATGTGGTATGCTGGGATTTGTAGTTTTCAGCACAGCAAGAAACAGGAAATAGAAGCAAAGAGAGGAAGAAAAGGGGGGGGGGGATAAAAAGACAGCAAAGAACGGAAATAGAGTAGGCTAAACAACAAGAATAGAAATGAAACAAAACAAATAGGGTAAGTCAAAAATGGAAACACACTTTGACCACCGGAGGACCCCTTTAAGGTTTTTAAATAGACATAATATACAAATATGTATAGCTTTTTGACACACAGTTGAGTTTTTTTTCCCTCCGGAATACCCTTTTAAGGCTCTGTACACATGTTATTTTTTTATGACATTTGGCTTATATGCCAGGTAAATCTATAAATGGATGAAGGCCCCAACATAGGGAACTGCATGCCATACAGTGGTATATGCTACCCAAAGACTCTGATGGACTGTGCCACTGTTACTTTACAATGGTCTAAAAATTCATTAACTTTATTATTTTTATTTTATTTTAGCATTATGATTTTTATTAACATGGTAACTAAGTGATGTAGTATAAATTAAATATATGTGTATATTATACAATATACCTTCATGTAGTGCATGTCGAGCTAGTGCTTCAAACTCAGCAAAGCTATGCAACAGGTAACAGTGCTCCTCTTTCGGCTGGGATGCCATGTCGTGTAGCTCTCGAATATTGCCTTGCCATATTCCAACTGTAAAGATTTCCACTCCAAGATCTCGTAGACCGGCTGCAACAGGTCTTGGGTCTCCCCCATTTGAATAGCCATCCGTGATAAGAAATATCACCTTAGTTGAATCAGTACGGGATTGCCGTAATATTTGCTGTAAAACATAAAAATAGGTATATATAAGTATGTGATTATTATTATTAAAATAATACATATATATATATTTTATGTTATACTTGCGGATGTCATATGAGTCATGATGGCGGCCTGAGCTCCACTCACCTGCTCCATGGTAGACAATAGGAGAAGATTGCAGATATTACTGATTATTGCTATGCCTATGTGGGGTGGCCCAGTACGGGATGTTTACCCCGTGCTCCTGCTGTCCTGTCAGGCAGCCTCCTTCAGTGTCCCCAAGGCCCCCTGCACTTGTTTCCCCATTGTAAATATGTTTTACCATGTAAAGTGTTATAAAAATTTAATGTTGCTTTAAGAGTTATACCATGTGATATGTCATGTGATTGTTACCCAGGAGGTACCAGTGACCAGGTGATCCCAAGAGTGACCTATGGGCTCCCTGCCAGTCTTCCCATAGAAGCCCTGGGTGGAGCTGGCTTCTCTGTTTTTTGAGTTCTGCTCTTCTGCTAAGCTGAGGTCCAGTGCAGTCGTGCCCAGTGTGTGTGTCCAGAGTGTTGGAGACCTCAAAGTCCAGTCCTGCGGCCACCATCAAGTCAAGTAAGCAAAAATCCCAGCTTAATGAGTAAAGTCAAGTCAGTACCTGTCATCTGTCAAGTCAGCGTGGTCTGCATTCAATTGTTCAGTCCTATTACAATTGCCAGCAAGCCCTTAAGGTCTCTGCATCACTGGTCACTTCCTTGGGCCCTGGCTGAACTGTATAGACTTTACCAACTGTCTACCCTCAGTAAAGCTACCATTGTCCGTAACTTGGCGTCGGAGTCTTTATTGCCCCCATGCCTAGCCCAGGATCCAGCGGTATATCTTCGGGTTCTTACACCCTAAATTATGCCCTGGCGTCACAAATACAAGGGGTTAACGCCATCTGCCCCTAGAGTAACAACATCTTCCCTGCACCACACACCCCACCATACCACCTATACATATCACTGTACAGCAAAATCAAATGCTAGCAAAATTGCTATAAATACTCCCTTGTGGGACTGGATAAACGGTTTAAAAAAGATAAATAAGCCCTCCCCCAATTAAAGTGGTAAACAAAAGGGCTACAGATAAAAAGTACAGAAAAATAATAAAGTTATAGAGGTCAGAAGAGGACACTTAAGCGTACTCCTTTCCTTACAAAAAGTTAGATTTTTTTTTAAGTAGTACAGTAACAGAGCTGGTTGTGTCCTTAAAGGGGTACTCCGACCCTAGACATCTTATCCCCTACCCAGATGTCTGATCACAGGGGTCCCTCCACTGGGGACCCTGGCGATACCAGCTGCGGCACCCCAGAACTTCGCTCCGTACCAGATGACTGGCAGTGCGGGGGGGTGGGGGGAAGCTCGTGACATCAAGGTCTTGCCCCACACGTAATGTCAACGGCCACACCCCTCAATGGAAGTCCATGGGAGGGTGCATGACTTGCATTGAGGGGGCGTGACCGTGACATCACGAGCGGGCCATGGCACTGCACCCAACCCTCTTAACAATTGCCGGGTGCAGCAGGGAGACTGCGTGGGTCCCCAGCGGCTTGACCCGCGCAATCAGACATCCCCTATCCTTTTGATAGGGGATAAGATGTCTAGGGGCAGAGTACCTCTTTAAGGCCAAAATGCGCTGTGATCTTAAGGGGTTTATTCATGTTTAATGGGGTATGAGATCAACAGCTATTTAAAGGGGTACTCCGGTGAAAAACTTTTTTTTTTAAACAACTGTTGCCAGAAAGTTAAACAGATTTGTAAATTTTTTTTTTGTTTGAACATGTGCTGCACTCTTCCCCACCCCCTCAGCCCAACCCTATATAAGTAGTAGTTAGCTACACATGGGCCATTTCTTTCCTAGCAGCCTCCCAGTCTGACTGGGAGAGCATGGTAAGTGAGCTATTACACCTTGTTCACACTGGTGTGGTGCTGTGCGGTGTCCGTTGCTGCCGTGGCGCCGTGTCTGCGGGGGGTGCGGCCCATGGACTGGTTTGAGTGGCATTGGGGCCGCTCTGCCGGTGGGTCGTTCCCCCCCTGTGGGCATTGGTGTCGTGGCGGTGGTGGTCGCCGCCCGGTGCTGCGCCATTTTATGCTAGGGACGTTAGGGAGCCACTCTAAATAGGTGGCCTTGATGTGGCGAGTGGGCTTGTACTTTTTGATCAAAAATGTATACTAACAACCTGTTCGTTTTTGATATTATGCTGAGAAGCAGTCAGATCATTATACAAGATTGTAGATGTGCACCATGTCTGTTTTTCTACCCGAATTCACAGATTTGTAAATTACTTCTATTAAAAAATCTTAATCCTTCCTGTACTTATTAGCTCCTGAATACTACAGTGGAAATTATTTTCTGTTTGTAACACAGAGCTGTCTGCTGACATCATGAGCACAGTGCTCTCTGCTGACATCTCTGTCCATTTTAGGAACTGCCAAAGTAAAAGGAAATACCCATAGCAAACATATGTTGTTCTGGGCAGTTCCTAAAATGGACAGAGATGTCAGCAGAGAGCACTGTGCTCATGATGTCAGCAGACAGCTCTGTGTTTCAAAAAAGAAAAGAATTTCCGCTGTAGTATTCAGCAGCTAATAAGTACAGAAAGGATTAAGATTTTCTAATAGAAGTAATTTACAAATCTGTTTAACTTTCTGGCACCAGTTGATTTAAAAAAAAAGTTTTTCACCGGAGTACCACTTTAACCGGTTTCTCAATCCACTTATATACCATGATGGGAAGATGCCAATGCTGCCAATCTCTTCTGGCTAGTATCCATTCTCATATTTTACACTGCTTTCTACAGAGTACATAAAGTACAACTTTTTACAGGGATAACCCCAAAGACCAGATCGATTAGATAGATAGAACCCTTTAGTGCAAAAGTCAGAAACTGCATGTGCTGGGGTAATTACCTGGACAGCGGGAGCATTTAATGTGCAAATAAAACACTTTGTAAACGCATAGTATGCACAATAATTGAAGTTACCCTGGAATTCTGTGACAAGTACTGTTGGGTCCAGGTGATGGAAGTGATAGAGCATCCGGACTATTTTTGAATATTTTTTGTATTTTTTCAATTCCTGTACTTTCATATAAGCAGGAACAATAAAAAGTAGGGACATATATGCAACAACTTGTAATACAATAAACACTCCTGTGTCATCCTTGCAGAAACAGTCAAGTGACACTGTGGAATTAAAGGGGTAGTCCAGTGGTGAAAAACGTATCCTCTATCCTAAGGATAGGGGATAAGTTTCAGATTGCGGGGGGTCCAAACACTGGGGCCCCCCGCAATCTCTCTGTATGGGCCCCCGGCTTTCTGGCCAGATAGTGCGTGTTAAAATGTATACTAACAACCTGTTAGTTTTTGAAATTATGCTGAGAAGCAAGTAGATCAAATTACAAATGGTGGATGTGCGGCTGTGTTTCTCTCTTTGTGTTGCACATTTGTAGTCTCTCCCTACTTCCATAGCCTGCACTCCACTCCACCCATTTGGCCAGGCGTTTTTAATTAGCAGGAAACTGCATAAGGGTTTCCTCCTACCATTCTCCCAGCCCTCTGGCAGTGAGCACATGGTAGGTTTCATACTGGTGTGGTTCTCTGTGGCGGCCATTGTTTCTGTGACGCTTTGTCTGTGGGGTGGAGTGGCCCAGAGCCAGGGGCTTGGTCAATCAGTAGTGGGGCTTCCTGGCAACTGATTCACCCCCCCCCCCCCTGTTGGGCATGGGGTCTCGGAGGCAGTGGTCGCCGCCGGGGGCTACACCAGTGTCAGGTTAGGGACCCACTCTAACTAGGTGGCCTTAACGTGGCGAGTGGGCTTGTACTTTTTGATCAAAATGTATACTAACAACCTGTTAGTTTTTGAAATTATGCTGAGAAGCAAGTAGATCAAATTACAAATGGTGGATGTGTGGCTTAGTTTCTCTTTTTGTGTTGCACATTTGTAGTCTCTCCCTTCTTCCATAGCCAGCACTCCACTCCACCCATTTGGCCAGGCGTTTTTAATTAGCAGAAAATGCATAAGGTTTTTTTTCCTACCATTCTCCCAACCCTCTGGCAGTGAGCACATGGTTGGTTTCATGTTGGTGTGTTTTTCTGTGGCGGCCGTGATGCTTTGTCTGTGGGTGGAGTGGCCCAGAGCCAGGGGCTTGGTCGGGCAGTAGTGGGGCTGCCTGGCCACTGGGTCGCTCCCCCCCCCCCCCCCCGTTGGGCATGGGGTCTCGGAGGCAGTGGTCGCCACCGGGGGCTACACCAGTGTCAGGTTAGGGATCCACTCTAACTAGGTGGCCTTGAAGTGGCGAGAGGGCTTGTACTTTTTGATCAAAATGTATACTAACAACCTGTTAGTTTTTGAAATTATACTGAGAAGCAAGTAGATCAAATTACAAATGGTGGATGTGCGGCTGTGTTTCTCTTTTTGTGTTGCACCACCACACGAAATGGCGGCCGACACGCCCCCTCAATACATCGCTATGACAGAGCGGAGATTGTCTAATGCCCCCTTCCCGCAGGCTGTCGGGGCCCCGTACAGGAGATCCTGGGGGGCCCAGCGGTCAGACCCCCCGCGATCTGAAACTTATCCCTTATCCTTAGGATAGGGGATATGTTTTCCACCACTGGACTACTCCTTTAACCGCATATTAAAGAGATGTGTGGCACTGAAGAGCACAGGTGGCGGTCAGAGTGTGAATATACACAATAAATGTTTTTGATACTTGTTGCTATTTTTTAACAAAAGGACATATTAAAAGGGAAGTTTTAAAAGGTTCCCGGGGATTTTGTTATTTTTTATAGATAGATAGATAATAAATTACAAATTTGGTTATACAATGTGCAGATGCAAAACCACAAGCATATCCACACCAAAATTTGCACAAATTGGTGCAGATTTACCCCTGCAGAATTACCTGTGACAATGTTGCATATTTTCCACTATGAGAAATCTGCAGCATTTTCTTCCCATACATACAGCAGGTATCTTTGCAAAATAAAATGTTCAATTACACAAAAAACTGTAAAATATATAATTGCTTTGCTTTTCATACTTTTATTTGGCTGAACCCTGACTCAACTTTAATTTTTTTTTTCACTACAGAATTGCGTCTGTGAACTTTCACATATCACCCACGTCTATAATAACATTATTTTATCATTTTTGTTCACATAAGATGTAAAGGAGCAGTTGATAAGTCTACAGTGTCTTAGACATGCACTAAAGATCACAGAGATTCTCATTACAGCAGCTGCTTCGATAACTCAACACTTCAGTGCTGGATATGCCTAGTATTCTACTATTGTATGTGCGATTCATTTTTGGCAACAAACATTTTCTCATAGTTAAGTGGGTGGTCTGATGAAATGATACCACTAAACATAGAATCCAAACAAAGAAAAAGGAACAACAAAACATAACATTGTATCCTAATCTTTCTAGCTAAAGTTATGTCCAATATCATAGTTGCAGAACATAAAAAAATAAAATAGAAAAGCAGCGTGATCATCTCTTAGGAAGCCGCCATGGTTTCTCCACCCTATCATACCACTCAACCATTCCAGACTCAACATGACAGTCCTAGATTAAAAACATTGTCCTAATGTCCCAGAAAAGCTGTCAGATTTCAAGTGATTTGAGAGTGTTACTCATTCTGATCTTGGATATAAGAGAAATATATAGAATAAAAGGCAACATACTGATCATTTAGAATGCATGGTAGAAATTTCACCCAAAAACTTTTATATATATATATATATATATATATATATATATATATATATATATATATATTTATATCAACTGGCTCCGGAAAGTTAAACAGATTTGTAAATTACTTCTATTAAAAAATCTTAATCCTTCCAATAGTTATTAGCTTCTGAAGTTGAGTTGTTGTTTTCTGTTTAACTGCTCAATGATGATGTCACGTCCCGGGAGCTGTGCAGTTCCTATGGGGATAATTTCCCATCATGCACAGCTCCCGGGACGTGACATCATCATTGAGCAATTAGACAGAAAACTTCAGAAGCTAATAATTATTGGAAGGATTAAGATTTTTTAATAGAAGTAATTTACAAATCTGTTTAACTTTCCGGAGCCAGTTGATATATATAAAAAAAAGGTTTTGCCTGGAATACCCCTTTAATGATGAATAGAGATGTAGCGAATTGTTCGCCGGGGAACAGTTCCCGGCGAATTTAGCATGTTCGCGTTCGCTTCGCCAGGCGAACATATGTGAAGTTCGATCCACCCCCTATACTTTAACATTGCGGTAAACTTTGACCCTGTGAATCAGAGTCAGCAGACACATTACAGCCAATCAGCAGCAGTCCCGCCCATCCAGACCCTCTTACCTCTTGCACGGATGCCATTTTACCCTCATTCGGCATGCTGCAGGCTTAGGAAGTGGAGGGTCAGAGAAGCTGCTCCTGCTGTATAGGGAAAGCCATAGCTAGGTTGCTGCTAGGTGGTGTATTCCGGGTCCAGTTTACTCCTAAAGCACTAGTGTAACATCTGCTTTAAGGACAGCACCCAAAAAAGCCCTTTTTAGGGCTCAAATATCAGTCCGTGTGTCTTGCAACAGCTGGAGGCACCCTGGTTGGGAGGGAACCGCTGGTTAAAAGAGGTACTCCAGAATCAAACTTAAGTTCCTTCAAGCAAGTAACTACTACAGTATTCAAAGGGATGAAATATATCAGTCCGTGTGTTTTGCAACAGCTGGAGGCACCCTGGTTGGGGACCACTGTTTAAAAGGGGAACTCCGCTGGCAAGCTTTTTTTCTTTAAAGCAACTAACTACTACAGTATTCAAAGGGCTGAAATATATCAGTACGTGTGTTTTGCAACAGTTGGAGGCACCCTGGTTGGGGACCACTGCTTAAAAGGGGAACTCTGCTGGCAATCTTTTTTTCTTTAAAGCAACTAACTACTACAGTGTTCAAAGGGCTGAAATATATCAGTACGTGTGTTTTGCAACAGCTGGAGGCACCCTGGTTGGGGACCACTGCTTAAAAGGGGAACTCCGCTGGCAAGCTTTTTTGCTCATTGTCACACTAGTGCAAATCATATTTGGTGTGACAGTTGTGCAAATAAAAAAAAAATACCTTTTTTGGCTGTTAAATAAAACCAGTCACTGTCAGTTCACGTCACAGTTGACAGTTTTTTTGCCTGCAGGGCAAATTGTGTCACCCTAGTGCAAATCCCATTTGGTGTGACACTTGTGCAAAAAATATATATATACAGTAACCCCCCCGACCTACGATGGCCCCGATATATGATAAAATCGACATACGATGGCCTCTCAGAGGCCATCGCATGTCGATGTCAGCATCGACATACGATGCTTTTATATGTCGGGGCCATCGCATTAACTGCTATCCGACAGCGCAAAATGCTTAAGCTGCTGTCGGATAGCAGTTTAAGCATCCCTGGCAGGTTTGCTCACCTATTCCCGCTGCTCCAGGTCCACTTCGCGATCCTCCGGTGTCTTGTGCACCTTCTCCAGGGTCCTTATTACGTCACTATGCACGCCGTGCTGTCGCAGCAGTGTAATAACATCACCAGAAAGCGAGGCCCGGACCCTGCAGAAGATGCGCAAGACACCGGAGGATCGCGAAGAAGACACCGGAGCAGCGGGACAGCATCGGGAGCCCCTGGGACAGGATCGGGAGCAGTGAGGACCTGGTCCGGAGCGGCGGGGACAGGTGAGTACAGCTTCCTATACTTTACATTGCACGGATCTCTCAACATACGATGGATTCGACAAACGATGGGTCGTTTGAAACGAATTACCATCGTATGTTGAGGGACCACTGTATACCTTTTTTGGCTGGGAAATAAAATCAGTCACTTCACTTCACACTTGGGAGTCTTTTGGCCTTTAGGGCTCATTGTCACACTAGTGCAAATCATCATTGGGGTGACCGACCATAGTGTAAATTTGAAAAAAAAAAGACCTTTTTTGGCTGTGAAATAAAATCAGTCAGTTTACTTCACACGTGGGAGTTTTTGGGCCTGCTGGGCTCATTGTCACACTAGTGCAAATCATATGTGGTGTGACCGTAGTGTAAATTTGAAAAAAAAATCCTTTTTTTGGCTGTGAAATAAAATCAGTCAGTTCACTTCACACTTGGGAGTTTTTGGGCCTGCTGGGCTCATTGTCACACTAGTGCAAATCATATGTGGTGTGACTGTAGTGTAAATTTGAAAAAAAAAAATCATTTTTTTGGCTGTGAAATAAAATCAGTCAGTTCACTTCACACTTGGGAGTTTTTTGGGCCTGCTGGGCTCATTGTCACACTAGTGCAAATGATTTTTGGGGTGACCATAGTGTAAATTTGAAAAAAATATATACCTTTTTTGGCTGTGAAATAAAATCAGTCATTTCACTTCACACTTGGGAGTTTTGGGGCCTGCTGGGCTCATTGTCACACTAGTGCAAATCATATGTGGTGTGACAGTTGTGTAAATTTAACAAAAAAAAATACATTTTTGACTGTTATAGATTGAATAGCAGTTAGTTGTCTGCAAGCGTGTGTGTCAGGCCTACAGCGTCTACGTCTGTCAAGGACATGTTTGAGCATAAGATGCCAATGTCACAAGGTCAACCCCTAGCCCGGTGTCTGACAGCTGGCTTGTCTGAACTTATAGCCTGCCAGCTTTTAAAAAATTAATGAAAAAATGTTTTTAAAAATTAAAAAAAAGGGAAAAAAAATAGCTAACATTTTTTTTAGCTATTGGGACACCGCAGTGGAAGGTACCCAGACAAAATTTCTTTGCACAAAAGGCAATCCCCAACCGGTACTCGATTGTGCAACAGGAAGTAATGGCATGTCTGGGACACAGTTTTGGGGCAAGGGTCCATCTGACCACTGATACCTGGTCTGCAAAGCATGGTCAGGACAGGTATATCACCTACACTGCACATTGGGTAAACCTGGTGACGCTGTGCAGGGTTGCCGCGGTGGATTTTGAATGAAGACGGGCCTCTTGAAGCTGATTGGTCACTCGCTGCTGGATGGTGTGGGGGCGACCAATCAGGAACGTGCCGTACATGGCTGTGTACAGTTACGCTGTCATAGGAAAAAGTCGGTGAGGGGATGTCATCCAAACATGGGCTTTTGGATGGTAGGCTTAACTCTGATTGGCTGTTCGGGATGTCGAGTGAGCCAATCAGAGAGTTCAGGTTGCAAGTCTTTGCCGCTGGTGGCGGCAGGATGTCTTTCAAATCTTTCAGCCAATCGCTGCTGGGCATGTCCAGGCGACGACCAATCAGGTTAAAGATGTATAATTCCTCTTTGGGGAATTCCTAGAGGCATCGGCGGCAAATCTTTTTTGAAGAATTCGTCCAATCGCTGCTGGGCAGGTCCGGGCTGCGACCAATCAGGGATGAGACATGTATTTCCTCTTTGGAGGATTCCAAGAGGCATCGGCGGCACCTCTTTTTTGAAGAATCCAACCAATCACGTTCCGTCTGGGTAAGGTGGCGACCAAGGATGACTTGCATGACTTATTCGCCACCAACTATGGTTCAAGCCGCAATGTTTTAGGGCACTTTCTGGCTGGGAAACAAACAGAATTTTTCTGGCTGCTGCTACAGCAGCGGCTGCAACAATACCAAATTTTTCAGCCATGTGTACATGCCTAATTTTTCTGGTACTCTCTGCTGACATCTCTGTCCATCATGCCAGTGAGGCGCTTGATTTGCGACAGCCCAACACGTTGGAATTCAACACTCCTAATGTTGTAATCTTGCTCCAACAAAAAAAAGCCGTTAACGAATATTTGTATGACCGGGGTGCTAGGATATCATCTGCGGAGCTGGGAATTTTTTTGCCACGTTACTGGACGCTCATGCGCAATGCCTGTAGGCTCATGCGTCCTTTTGAGGAGGTGACAAACCTAGTCAGTCGCACCGAAGGCACCATCAGCGACATCATACCATTTGTTTTCCTCCTGGAGCTTGCCCTGCGAAGAGTGCTGGATAAGGCAGTAGATGAGCGTGAAGAGGAAGAGTTGTGGTCCCCATCACCACCAGAAACAGCCTTATCAGCATCGCTTGCTGGACCTGCGGCAACGCTGGAAGAGGATTGTGAGGAAGAGGAGTCAGAGGAGGAATGTGGCTTTGAAGAGGAGGAGAAGGACCAACTACAACAGGCATCCCAGGGTGCTCATTGTCACCTATCTGGTTCCCGTGGTGTTGTACGTGGCTGGGGGGAAGAAGATGATACCTTCCCTGACATCACTGAGGACGAGGAACGGGACATGAGTAGCTCGGCATCCAACCTTGAGCAAATGGGGTCTTTCATGCTGTCGTGCCTGTTGAGGGACCCTTTTATTTAGAAAAGGATTTCTCTGTGTTTTTCACCGTCCTGCATTATAGAGTCTTCTAGACTTTATGATAATTTAAACTTGAATTTTCATGAGTACTAACCATTACACAAAGGAACGCTTGTTGCCTGTGATTTTTTAACTTAAATTTTCAAAAGTAAAATACAGAGAGGGATGAACTCTGTTTCTTTATTTGATGAAAAATTTTATTTAGAAAAGAATTTCTTTGTCTGTTTCTCCGTCCTGCATTATAGAGTCTTCTGGACTCTTGGATATGCGCTTGTTCTTATTTTTCAGCCATGTGTACATGCCAAATTTTTCTGGCCTCTGGTGCTGCATTTTTTCTGCGGCTGCAAAAATACCAACTTTTTGAGCCATGTGTACATGCCTTATTTTTCTGGTACTCTCTGCTGACATCTCTGTCCATTTTAGCAACCGTGAGCCAGAATTTGCGCCAGAATCTGGCGCACAACCCGCAGGGGATCGGAACATGCCGCCCGCTCCCCTGCTTAATAACATCTGATCGGATCGGGTCTCAGAAGTGAGACCTGGTGCGATCAATCCCTCAGCCCCTCTACTACTACCCCTGATGGAGGTAGTAGTACAAGCACTAATGTTGTTAGAATTTGCAGAGACTTTTTTCTGTCGCACAGAATACATTTTGTGCGACAGAAAAAAAACCTGCGACAGAAAGAAAGGGAAATTGGGCGACAGATTAGTAAATAGCATCCGAAAAAAAAGGAGTAAAGGACTTGCAAAAACACAAACCGACACTCCACTCTTAATAAATGAGGGCCATTGAGTGAAGGCATCATGTAGCCTTTCTTTTGGCTGGGGGAGTTATGTACCCTGTTCATCAGGACTGATCACACACCTTCTTGTTTAGTTACAAAGTAGAAGTATTTCCCTGTATTTTGTTCTCATTGTTGTATTTTTAACCAAAATCTGAAGTGTAATTGATACAGATAAAAACTACAATGTAAAGATTTGCATTTGTTTCTGAGTTTTGGACCCACTCCTGGTTTTGGATAAAACACTTACCAAAATACTTCCCACAATTAACTCCAAAATGAAGACCAAATGCTGACCAAAATACTATGTGTGAACACAGCCTTAGGATAGCTATACATAATATTAATTAGATAATGGACTTTTTTATTGCCATTATTTTATGCCATTATTTTATTCTTTTACATCTTTTAACCACTTCATCAGACGCAAGGGCCCTGCTGAGATGATAGTAGGTTAATTTCATCAACCATCATCTATTTTATCACATTGCCTTTTAATCAATGGATCTAAATGTTCCTTTATTCATTATACACCTTTGATGACTGGTATTCATATAATTTATATAGTACATATATAATTTATAGAAAGTAGAAGTCCAACGCAGGTAAACGGTGCAAATAAAAGCAGATTTTTATTCAAGCCACAGGACAGCAGTAGACAGGGTTACGCGTTTCAGCCGGTGTAACCAGCCTTACTCATTGGTATGAGTAAGGCTGGTTACACCGTCTGAAACGCGTAACCCTGTCTACTGCTGTCCTGTGGCTTGAATAAAAATCTGCTTTTATTTGCACTGTTTACCTGCGCTGGACTTCTACTTTTCTATATTACCTTGGTGTTGGTTCACACAGTACCGTGCGACAGGTTATCTGGCTAAGAGGTGAGCTGAGGAACTATCCATTTCTCATATATAATTTATATATTTTTTTCTAGATAATGGACTTGCCGACCATTTTCTGTGGGGAACTCCCAACTCTCCTCTGATGGGAGGTGTAAGGAGAGAAAAGGATAGGGCAGTTGGATTTTTATCCTTTTCTTCTAAAATAAGGGAAACAAGGAGTCTAGCAGTGATGTAGTGCCATTTATCCATTAAGAACACATACATGCTGTGCTGTGTATGGGGGCTGGGCATGCAGGGCAAGTTAGCAAAACAAGCCAGCTAAAGTTTATGGCTTGCCTTAGGATTTTACCCAGAATGCTCATATGTTCTGTCCAAAGTTAATACAATAGAATTACCTAAGTCCACCTACTCTAACATGTCACACAGACAGTTCAGAAGATGGCAGTGTTGGGTTTTCCTGAGGTTTCACTCCCTTGGATTCCCCAAAAGAGGAGTCCAAACCTCTTTGCCACCACTCATAAATAAAACCCTTATAATAGCGTGCCATTACTTACCATGCACTGTGTTGGCGGATCAGTACTCTCTAGGATCCCTTTATTTTCTAACATCTTATTTCCCAGACTCCTGTAAACCTGACCTGGGGAGCAGTATATGATTGGGTTTAAGAACTATCAGATTTTTAATGCAAGTAGCCTTTACAGTTCTTGCTGTGTATGGTTTTACATTGCTTGGGAGATGTGAGTGGTGTCACTAAGATGCTTTATTTACAATGGCATACAAGTAGAAGAATAAAGAAAATACGTGGACGATGATGGGTAAGGGCTGTATTGTAGCTTATTCATGGCATTGGTAGAAGAATGTAAAAATAAGGTCACCATATGTTTTTTTATTCATTCGCATGAAAAAAAATTAGAATGGAAAATGGAATTTCAGTTATAACCCAAGAATTGCACGATCACCACATGTTCTTAAAGTGTTTGCACAGATCTGTTTTAAGAATCTGCTCCTTGCTACGTTCTCCTACTCCAGTATAAACAACACACTTCTGTCAGTGGTGTGGGGATTTATAAGAGGCTGTAGATAAACACGTGTTTAGTGCAACAGATCTACAATGCAAAAGTGTTTACTATTTAAAGAGCCATCCATAACTACTTGTATCCACTGTCATTTCTTCTAAGTAATACTAGTTCAGGAGCTGAGGCTCTCTTCAATTCTGCCATGAGGCAGTGCCAGATCCATCATACAACTGATCAGAAAGGCAGACACTGGCCCACATTTATCATTGTCTTTAGACTGGTTTTTGTGTCAAAAAAAGGGGCAAAAAAGGCGCAAGCAGGGTTTTGTGCACCTTTTTTTTTGCCCCTTTTTGTTTACACATTTCTGCTGATTTTGAGTTGCAATCCACAGATTTTGAGTTGCAATCCACTGATTTTGCAATAGACATGATGTGGAAGGGATTTATCATTGCGCCTTTTTGTGAAAAGGAGCAAAAAAAGGCGCAAAGACACTGAAAAGTCTCTAAAACTACACCAGCCCAGACATGGTGTAGCTTTTTGGTGTATGTGTAGACAGATATTTCAGAAAATGTGACCTGCACAAAATTTATCAAAGCTCTTTTACCTTTTAAAGGGGTACTCCGGTGGTCAATGTGTTTTTCCGTTTTTGACTTACACTATTTGTTTTGTTTCATTTCTATTTTTGTTCTTTAGGCTACTCTATTTCCGTTCTTTGTTGTCTTTTTATTCCCCACTTTGTTTTCCTATCTTTGCTTCTATTTCCTGTTTCTTGCTGTGCTGAAACCACAAATCCCAGCATGCCACATGCCTTGCTGGTTTGGTGCGGCTCCTTTTTTTTTTTGTTTGTTTGTTCCGCCCTTTACCCATCCTACTATTTTCCCGGGTCAGCCCTCTTATACACAGCACACTAATATAATCAGCCCTGGTTGGGATACACTGTAATACACACACAAAGGAGACTACAACTCCCAGCATGTGTCATTCAGAAGTCTTCAGTCTGTGGTATAACACTATCATGCTGCCTCTGTAGTCTCCTAGGGGTTGTAGTTCACAACACCTCTGTAGGGCATACACCAGTGTTTCCCAACCAGGGTGTCTCCAGGTGTTGCAAAACTACAACTCCCAGCATGCCCTGGCAGCCTTTGGGCATGCTAGGAGTTGTAGTTTTGCAACAGCTGGAGGCACACTGGTTGGAAAACACTGGTGTAACATGATGTGTATGCTAAATAGGCTAGAACAGTGTTTCCCAACCAGTGTACCTCCAGCTGTTGCAAATCTACAACTCCCAGCATGCCCAAAGTCTGTCATGGCATGCTGGGAGTTGTAGTTTTGCAACAGCTGGAGGCACACTGATTTGTAAACACTAGCATACACACACACGCAACAGGGACTACAACTCCCAGCATGTGTCATTGAGGAGTTCCCCCCCTCCTTCACATATAGGGGGAGATTTATCAAAACCTGTTCAGAGGAAAACTTGCCCAGTTGCCCATAGCAACCAATCAACTCTCTGCTTTCATTTTTCTGAAGGCCTGTGAAAAATGAAAGAAGCAATCTGATTGGTTGCTATGGGCAACTGGGCAAGTTTCCCTCTGCACAGGTTTTGATAAATCTCCCCCATAGAGATCATTCCCAGTATGAGATTTATTCCCCTGCAGTCCATACATCCCCAGCCCGTGCACCTTCTCATCCTCCCCTTCAGATAACACTTATCTTCTCTGTGTTCCTTCTCCTGTGCAGACCTGCGTCCTTAGAATACAGAGCAGGGGGGAGGGGAGGAGCTGTGTACTCAGCTGGATGAGATTAGGGGGCATGGCTTATTTTCCTCATGCAGACTGAGAAAAAAAAAAAGAAACTGTGACATCTTGTCCACAACAGACTCAGAACTGTGGACAACAGTAAAACAAAACCCTCTGAACTACAGAACTTCCTGCCCAACAAACAGGTAAGAAAAACACACACATGCTGCCAAAACATATAACACATGTATATTGCAAAAAAACTAAACTTACAAAGAAGATGCCATATAGTCAAAAAAGTTAACCACCAGAGTACCCCTTTAATAAATTTGGTGCTCCTACACATTATCAGCACTAGTGTTGAGCGGCATAGGCTATATTCGAATTCGCGAATATTCGCGAATATATGGACGAATATTTGTCATATTCGCGAATATTCGCATATTCGTAATATTCTCGTTTTATTTTCGCATATGCGAATATTTGCGTGTGCGAAAAGTAACATATGCGAAAATTTGCATATGCAAAAATTAGCATAAGCGAAACTTCGCATATACGGAAATTAGCATATGCAAATTTTCGCATATGCGAAACTTCGCACACCAGTCTCACACAGTAGTATTAGAGCCTTCTTACACCACATAAGCTGGAAGCAGAGAGGGATGATCACTGTGATGTGTACTGTGATAAAAAAAAAACAAAAAAAAAAAAAACGAATATTCGTAATTACGAATATATAGCGCTATATTTGCGAATATTCGCGAATTCGCGAATATGCGATATTCGCGAATAAAATTCAAATTGCGAATATTCGCGAGCAACACTAATCAGCACACAAAAAAAAGGTGTAAAAAAATGCTTCACTTGCACTGCAATGATAAATGTGGGCCACTGGACCTCCTATGGGGTTTGTCAGGGTCCCAGTGCAGTTTTTGTTGTTTAGCAGTACTTTAAGCCTTCCACTGTATGCTGCAAATTCTTGCTAGTAAATATGATAGAATTGCAGATGGTGGCCCTGTTCAATCATAGTGTTTACATGTGCATTGAAGGTTTCATTGTTAGAGTGCAGCTCACTACTTTTCATCAGAACAACATAGCCCTTCATAGTCCTTTCAATCCTGGTGAATTGTCGTACAACAGTTCCATAATAGTATTGTAAATTGTGTTATAAAGTTCTAACCAGAGCATTATACAGTAAATGAAAGCAATTATGGTGTGCCAGATTCATTGTCACCTGATGGGCTCCACTGGCTTATAAAGGGATTAGTCAGCACGCTGTTAAGTTATTCATGGTTTTATTGGCATGACTAGTGCTACATGCTGCTATTTTCTTGTAAATAAAAGTAAAAAATTATCTCAATTGTACCACAAATAAACCACAGGGAGCAAAGCACTAACATAGAGCATCACATGCCTAGCAGGGTCACCATGCAGTGGTTGGCAATAGGGTTGCCAAATGGAGCCCTGCATTGGGATTGGGATCCCGCAAGTTCCAAAAAAAAAACATGTGGGCGGTAATGAAGTTGTTAGGTGGGAGCGGGCGGCCACAGAACACACAGTGGGTCTCTGCAAAATCCTACGCAGTCCAGCAAACTTGTGCAACGAAATGGCACAAGGGGATGATGAAATGACAAAAGGGGAGGGCAGAGCCAGCTATGCATACAGGCAGCCGCCCAGAGCGCAATGTGGATGGGGGCGCCACTCTGCCTACAGCAATATAGTTTGCCAGCATCTGAAGCACCCGCCCATCCAGCAAAACCCTGCCATAACCCCCCCCCAGTAGTAAGGGGACATGAAGAGGGGGTTTGTTACAGTGTGCCATCCCAGAAGTAAGGAGATTACATGAGAAGGAGGTGTGTAACAGCGCATCCCTACAGTATTTTGGTAATTACATGAGGAGGTTTGTTACAGTGTTTTACCCCAGTAGAAAGGTGATAACATAAGGAGTGGGTTTGTTACAGTGTGTCACCACAGTAGTAAGGTGATTACATGAGAAAGAGGTTTGTTACAGTGTATCACCCCAGTAGTAAGGTGATTACATGAGAAAGAGGTTGTTACAGTGTGTCACCTCAGTAATAAGGCCAATACATGAGAAGGAGGTTTGTTACAGTGTGTCACCCCCGTAGTAAGAAGATTACACGAGTAGGGGGTTGTTACAATGTGTCACCCCATTAGTAAGGAGATTATATGAGGAGGGGGGTTGTTACAGTGTGTCACCCCAGCAGTATGGTAATTAAATACATGAGGAGGATGTTTGTTACAGTGTGTCATCCCAGTAGTAAGGTGGAGCATGTCAAAGGGTGGAGCCAATGGGCGAGGTTAAGGGGCGGCAAAATGAGCTTTCGCCTAGGGTGACAAAACCCCTTGCACCAGGCCTGGGGGGGGGACTATTTCTATAAGCTGTAACAAAATGTTTGCAGGAGAGGGCGGGAATAGAACACATGTGTTGCGGGAGCGGGCAGTAATAGTCAGAAATCTAGAGGCAGTGGGATTAAAAAAACAGTCCCAGGGCTCTATTGCCAACCACAGGGTCAAGTACAGGTATGAGCCACGTACTGGCAAAGGAAAACACATTTAGCAAAACTAGGGCAGAGGAAAGTTGCAGAGTTGATATAACAGCAAAATGCAAAAGAAAGTCTCAGTCTGTTGTGTGCATATATGACAATAATGAAATCCCTGGTCTGGAGCTTTACTAGTTGCTTCCAATCAATGTATTGCTCAATATCCTAGGGCTGGGCTTGCTTTAACATAAGCAGTTTTTTTTTTTTTGCAAACACAAAGAAAAGCACTCACGATTCCTTGTATTTCTTCACCATCTGGTATTCTTTTAATTTCTTTTGTTACGATATGAAGGACATAGAGAAGATGTAAGGCTTACATATAAGGCATTTTTAGTAGCCGAAGTATCTCTAAGTCCAAGAGAGAGTCAGGATCTGACGCACAACATTTCAGGGTGACATGAGTAAGGGGGTGGACCCCGAAACGTCCCATGTCAGATCCTGACTCTCTCTTGGACTTAGAGATACTTTGGCTACTAAAAATGTTGTCACCCTTATATGTTCTCTATGTTCTTCATATTGTAAAAAAAGAAATTAAAAGAATACCAGATGGTGAAGAAGTACAAGGAATCGTGAGTGCTTTTCTTTGTGTTTGCAAAAAAAATAAAAAACCCTGCTTATGTTAAAGCAAGCCCAGCCCTAGGATATTGAGCAATAAGTTGCTGAGTTGCCCATAGCAACCTATCAGATCGCTTCTTTCATTTTTGAAAAGTCCTCCGAAAAATGTAAGAAGCGATCTGATTGGTTACTATGGGCAACTCAGCAACTTTTCCTCTGGACAGGTTTTGAGTAATCTCCCCCATGGTCATGCTGATGTACTTTGACACGTTGCTGAAGGAGAGGAGGCTTGCGGTGCTGGAGAGTGAGAGACAAGCTGATTTGGAGGGTTGCCTGTTCAGTCTTTTAGGGAAAAGCAATGTGCTCCTTTTGACAAGCAGGACCTGGATTTCTCACCACATGTAAGGAAAGAGGAAGAAACCCCATTTTACAAGCTTCCCCATTGCTTAATAATACATGTTTCCCCAAGGATCCATTATCTTTCTACTGTGTATATATTGATCTGCCATACCAATAACTATAATACCATTGGCCACGCTCATCTGACTTGCAACAATAGCAATAAAATCCATCAAAAGTAATCCAACAATAGTCAATAATAAAGACATAAAAATAAAACATTGTTCACATAACAGAGAAATCAGAACCCCCTATGGAATTGCCCAGACAGCTTATTCGGCTGGAAAATGAAGGTTTCCGTTGGCTGTTTCATGTGTGCAGATGTAGACCCAGATGTATTATCTCTACTATTGTGAAACGTACTGGAATGTACAGTATGCAGCTAATTTAGCTGCACTGAAGACAATGATACATTGCTGTGCAATGGCTGCCTACCTCCTGCTGCCCTTACCCCACATTAACAGGAAGCAAGATAAAGAGGGCACATGTAACAAAGTTAGATTTCTTAGTAATGACTTAAATGTCCTATTTCCAAAACAAAATGGAAAGGCAGTGGTGTCCTTGTATGCAGCATGAGGTCTGCAAGGGCTTTAATGTACCATTCTGATGATCTTAAATGTAACACAAAAATAGATTTTAAAGTAAAAAAAAAATAAAAAATATATATATATATATACATATCCAAAACCAAGTAGAAGCGGCACACCAGAATTCCAGTAAAATCGTGGATTTATTTACACATCTGTGCAGAAAAGCTACGTTTCGGCTCGACAATAGAGCCTTTCTCAAGCATATATATAATATATATATATATATATATATATATTGCAGGAGATATCCAGTGCTGAAAAAGGTATCCCCTATCGCCTAGGGGATACGTTTCAGATCGCGGGGGGTCTGACCGCTGGGGCCCCCCGCAATCTCCTGTATGGTGCCCTGGCAGCCCGCGGGAAGGGGGCATGTTGACCACTGCATGAAGCAGCGGCTGACACGCCCCATCAATACAACTCTATGGCAGAGCTGGAGCGCTGCCTTTGGCAATCTCCGGCTCTGCCATAGCGATGTATTGAGGGGACGTGTCAGCCACCGCTTCATGCAGTGGTTAACACCTGCTATCTGATCAGCGAGTCGGGGCCCCGTACAGGAGACCGCAGGGTGCCCCAGAGGTCGGACCCCTCGCGATCTGAAACTTATCCTCTATCCTTAAGATAGGGGATAAGTTTTTCAGCACTGGACTACCCCTTTAATTATTATATTGTACATTTTAGCTTGGGTTAACAGCATAAAAAAATGTGTGCCTATTTTATTTTAAACTGTAATGTAAGCTGTAATTAGCCGAAATGTGGTCACGAAATAGTGTGCGGCCAAATTTTCGGGGAAAATTATCTGTAAATGATGTGTGCCGAAAATTTTAAGTTGTGTGAACCAAACCTTACATCTTTATGCATCCAAAAGTTACAGTATTCAAATACATAGTTCAAATAAGACACAGGCCCATCAAGTCGGATATTTAACATTTACTAAATTTATAAATCGTTCTCAATGCCATTTGTTATAGTTACATGGTTTTGAAGTTATACAAATGTGCTAAAACTGTCTTTAAAGCAACCTAGGAAACTCAATTTTCCCCAAGTCTTTGCCAGTCCGCACGTTCTACAAATAGTCTTGTAGAATTCTTGCATGGAACACAGGTGGCAATCTCCTCCCATTTTCAGCAAACACTAGTGAGGCAGTGCCAAGGAAAGCGGGCTTAGCTGCCCTATTATTCAATTGCATTTTAAGCAGTGGGAGTGCTCCTTTAACCCCTTAAGGACCAAGACAATTAGGTCTGTACGCCCCTTAAAGGGGTATTCCAGGATATTTTTTTTATTTGACTATGCTACAGGGGCTGTAAAGTTAGTGTAGTTCATAATATAGTGTTTGTACCTGTGTGTGACGGTTTTCTCACAATTCTTATGGGATTTTCACCCCAATATTTATTTTTAACAGCATACAATATGACTGCTGTCTCGGATTTTTCCCAGCTTGCAATGCGGTCGAGACCTGACTCACTAGTCAGCTGATGACAGGGAGCCTGTCTGCTTCAATGGGTGGAGAGAGCAATCTGCAAGTAATGCAACAGCTGGAGGCACCCTGATTGAAAACCACAGGTCTGCAGCTCATTTATGTTTCAATGGGTGGGGTGGCTGATGTGTGGGAAGGAGGAAAATTGAATCATGGGATTTGTAGGCAAACAAGAAAACTGAAAACAGGAAATACAAGTTCACAAAAAGCTAGCCATAGTGTTATGGTAATCTGATGACTTTTAGCCATTTAGCCCAAGACAAGCGCAGATCCTTCCTAAGCATGTCCATTACTGTCTGACAGGTACGTACTAAAATCACCTTATGCTGGATAACCCCTTTAAAGATCAGGCCTGTTTTTTCAAATCTGGGATGTCTGACTTTTTTTTAGAAATTAACTCTGGTAATGTTTTGACAATCACGATAGTTCTAACAGTTTTTTTTTCACAAATTGTCCTTCATGTACATAGTAAAAGTAAGCCAATATAATTTGTATTTTTTTTTTGTAATGCCAAAAATCATGAAATAAAAAAAACATAAAGATTTTTTGCTATTTTAACACTACTAGGTTGCATATATTTATACTTTCCGACCAAATAGTTTATGAAACTTATACTTTCAGATTTCTACTTCATTTTGAAAGCATTTCTTTTGTTTTTAATTAACATTTGAAATGAATTAGAAGCCTAACAATTTAACCCCTTAACGACGCAGGACGTATATTTACGTCCTGCGCCGACTCCCGCGATATGAAGCGGGATCGCGCCGCGATCCTGCATCATATCGCTTCGGTCCCGGCGCTCATCAACGGCCGGGACCCGCGGCTAATACCACACATCGCCGATCGCGGCGATGTGCGGTATTAACCCTTTAGAAGCGGCGGTCAAAGCTTTGACTGCTGCTTCTAAAGTGAAACTGAAAGTATCCCGGCTGCTCAGTCGGGCTGTTCGGGACCGCCGCGGTGAAATCGCGGCGTCCCGAACAGCTGATCGGACACCGGGAGGGCCCTTACCTGCCTCCTCGGTGTCCGATCGACGAATGACTGCTCCGTGCCTGAGATCCAGGCAGGAGCAGTCAAGCGCCGATAATGCTGATCACAGGCGTGTTAATACACACCAGTGATCAGCATAGGAGATCAGTGTGTGCAGTGTTATAGGTCCCTATGGGACCTATAACACTGCAAAAAAAATGTAAAAAAAAAGTGTTAATAAAGGTCATTTAACCCCTTCCCAATAAAAGTTTGAATCACCCCCCTTTTTCCATAAAAAAATAAAACAGTGAAAAAAAAAAAATAAATAAACATATGTGGTATCGCCGCGTGCGTAAATGTCCGAACTATAAAAATAGATAATTAATTAAACCGCACGGTCAATGGCGTACGCGCAAAAAAATTCCAAAGTCCAAAAAAGTGTATTTTGGTCACTTTTTATACCATTAAAAAAATGAATAAAAAGTGATCAAAAAGTCCGATCAAAACAAAAATCATACCGATAAAAACTTCAGATCACGGCGCAAAAAATTAGTCCTAATACCGCCCTGTACATGGAAAAATAAAAAAGTTATAGGGGTCAGAAGATGACATTTTTAAACGTATAAATTTTCCTGCATGTAGTTATGATTTTTTCCAGAAGTGCGACAAAATCAAACCTATATAAGTAGGGTATCATTTTAACCGTATGGACCTAAAGAATAATGATAAGGTGTAATTTTTACTGAAAAATGCACTGCGTAGAAACGGAAGCCCCCAAAAGTTACAAAATGGCGTTTTTTTTTTCGATTTTGTCGCACAATGATTTTTTTTTTCCGTTTCGCCGTGCATTTTTGGGTAAAATGACTAATGTCACTGCAAAGTAGAATAGGCAGCGCAAAAAATAAGCCATAATATGGATTTTTAGGTGGAAAATTGAAAGGGTTATGATTTTTAAAAGGTAAGGAGGAAAAAACGAACGTGCAAAAATGGAAAAACCCTGAGTCCTTAACCCCTTAAGGACTGAGCCCTTTTTCACCTTAAGGACTCGGCCATTTTTTGCAATTCTGACCACTGTCACTTTAAACATTAATAACTCTGGAATGCTTTTAGTTATCATTCTGATTCCGAGAATGTTTTTTCGTGACATATTCTACTTTAACTTAGTGGTAAAATTTTGTGATAACTTGCATCCTTTCTTGGTGAAAAATCCCCAAATTTGATGAAAAATTTGAAAATTTAGCATTTTTCAAACTTTGAAGCTCTCTGCTTGTAAGGAAAATGGATATTCAAAATAATTTTTTTTTATTCACATATACAATATGTCTACTTTATATTTGCTTCATAAAATTGATGAGTTTTTACTTTTGGAAGACATCAGAGGGCTTCAAAGTTCCGCAGCAATTTTCCAATTTTTCACAAAATTTTGAAACTCGCTTTTTTTCAGGGACCAGTTCAGGTTTGAAGTGGATTTGAAGGGTCTTCATATTAGAAATACCCCATAAATGACCCCATTATAAAAACTGCACCCCCGAAAGTATTCAAAATGACATTCAGTAAGCGTTTTAACCCTTTAGGTGTTTCACAGGAATAGCAGCAAAGTGAAGGAGAAAATACACAATCTTCATTTTTTACACTCGCTTGTTCTTGTAGACCCAATTTTTGAATTTTTGCAAGGGGTAAAAAGGAGAAATTTTTTACTTGTATTTGAAACCCAATTTCTCTCGAGTAAGCACATACCTCATATGTCTATGTTAATTGTTCAGCGGGCGCAGTAGAGGGCTCAGAAGGGAAGGAGCGTCAAATGGTTTTTGGGGGGCATGTCACCTTTGGGAAGCCCCTATGGTGCCAGAACTGCAAAAAACCCCACATGGCATACCATTTTGGAAACTAGACCCCTCGGGGAATGTAACAAGGGGTAATGTGAACCTTAATACACCACAGGTGATTCACGACTTTTGCATATGTAAAAAAATAAATAAATTTTTTTTACCTAAAATGCTTGGTTTCCCTAAAGTTTTACATTTTTAAAAAGGGTAATAGCAGAAAATACACCCCAAAATTTGAAGCCCAATTTCTCCCGATTCAGAAAACACCCCATATGGGGGTGAAAAGTGCTCTGCTGGCGCACTACAGGTCTCAGAAGAGAAGGAGTCACATTTGGCTTTTTTGAAGGAAATTTTGCTCTGGGGGCATGCCGCATTTAGGAAGCCCCTATGGTGCCAGGACAGCAAAAAAAAAACACATGGCATACCATTTTGGAAACTAGACCCCTCGGGGAACGTAACAAGGGGTAAAGTGAACCTTAATACCCTACAGGTGTTTCACGACTTTTGCATATGTAAAAAAAAATAAAAAAATTTACCTAAAATGCTTGGTTTCCCAAAAAATTTACATTTATACAAAGGGTTAAAGCAGAAAATACCCCCCAAAATTTGAAGCCCAATTTCTCCCGATTCAGAAAACATCCCATATGGGGGTGAAAAGTGCTCTGCTGGTGCACTACAGGTCTCAGAAGAGAAGAAGTCACATTTGGCTTTTTGAAAGCAAATTTTGCTCTGGGGGCATGCCGCCTTTAGGAAGCCCCTATGGTGCCAGGACCGCAAAAAATACCCACATGGCATATTATTTTGGAAACTAGACCCCTCGGGGAACGTAACAAGGGGTTAAGTGAACCTTAATACCCCACAGGCGTTTCACGACTATTGCATATGTAAAAAAAATAAAAAAAATTTTACCTAAAATGCTTCTTTTCCCAAAAACTTTACATTTTTAAAAAGGGTAAAAGCAGAAAATACCCCCCAAAATTTGAAGCCCAATTTCTCCCGAGTACGGCGATTACCCATATGTGACCCTTAACTGTTGCCTTGAAATACGACAGGGCTCCAAAGTGAGAGCGCCATGCGCATTTGAGGCCTAAATTAGGGATTGCATAGGGGTGGACATAGGGGTATTCTACGCCAGTGATTCCCAAACAGGGTGCCTCCAGCTGTTGCAAAACTCCCAGCATGCCTGGACAGTCAACGGCTGTCCGACAATACTGGGAGTTGTTCTTTTGCAACAGCTGGAGGCTCCGTTTTGGAAACCATGGCGTACCAGATGTTTTTCATTTTTATTGGGGAGGGGAGGGGGGTTGTATAGGGGTATGTGTATATGTAGTGTTTTTTACTTTTTATTTTATTTTTTGTGTTAGTGTAGTGTAGTGTTTTTAGGGTACAGTCGCAGGGGCGGGGGTTCACAGTAGTTTCTCGCTGGCAGTTTGAGCTGTTGCAAAAAATTTGCTGCAGCTCAAACTTGCAGCCCGATACCTACTGTAAGCCTCCGCCCATGTGAGTGTACCCTGTACATTCACATTGGGGGGGACCTCCAGCTGTTGCAAAACTAAAACTCCCAGCATGCGCTGACAGACTGTACATGCTGAGAGTTTTAGTTTTGCAACAGCTGTAGGCACACTGGTTATGTATCACGGAGTTTGTGACCTTACTCAGTGTTTCAAAACCAGTGTGCCTCCAGCTGTTGCAAAACTACAACTCCCAGCATGTACGGTGCATGGTGTAAGGTGACTGCTGGGAGTTGTAGTTTGCAACTGCTGGAGGCACACCGGTCGTGAAACACTGAGTTAGGTAAAAAAAAAAACTCTAAGTTTCACAACCAGTGTGCCTTCAGCTGTTGCAAAACTACAACTCTCAGCAGTCACCGACAGCAAACGGGAATGCTGGGAGTTGTAGTTATGCAACCAGCAGATGCACCACTACAACTCCCAGCATGCACTTTAGCTGTTTGTGCAAGCTGGGAGTTGTAGTTATACAACAGCTGAAGGTACACTTTTCCATAGAAATAATGTGCCTCCAGCTGTTGCAAAACCATAAGTCCCAGCATGCCCATAAGGGAATGCTGGGAGTTGTGGTGGTCTGCCTCCTGCTGTTGCATAACTACAGCTCCCAGCATGCCCTTTTTGTATGCTGGGAGCTGTTGCTAAGCAACAGCAGGAGGCTGTAACTCACCTCCTGCTGTTGCTTCATCGCTGGACTGTCCCTCGCCGCCGCCGTCGCTCCTGGGGCCCCAATCCCAACATGGACGCCGGGGATCGGGGTCCCCAGCACCCGGGGTCGTCTTCCCGCACCCGCTCACGCCCTCCGGAAGAGGGGCGGAGCGGGTGCGGGAGTGACGCCCGCAGCAGGCGCCCTGATTGGTCGGCCGGTAATCCGGCCGACGAATCAGGGCGATCGTGAGGTGGCATCAGTGCCACCTCACCCCTGCAGGCTCTGGCTGTTCGGGGCCGTCAGAGACGGCCCCGAACAGCCAGTAATTCCGGGTCACCGGGTCACTGGAGACCCGATTGACCCGGAATCGCCGCAGATCGCTGGACTGAATTGTCCAGCGATCTGCGGCGATCGCCGACATGGGGGGGCATAATGACCCCCCTGGGCGATATGCCGGGATGCCTGCTGAACGATTTCAGCAGGCATCCGGCTCCGGTCCCCAACCGGCTAGCGGTGGGGGACGGAATTCCCACGGGCGTATGGATACGCCCTGCGTCCTTAAGGACTCGGGATGCAGGGCGTATCCATACGCCCTGCGTCCTTAAGAGGTTAAGGGGTTAAAGGGGTACTCCGGTGAAAAACTTTTTTATTTTTTTTTTAAATCAACTGGTGCCAGAAAGTTAAACAGATTTGTAAATTACTTCTATTAAAAAATCTTAATCCTTCCTGTACGAATTAGCTGCTGAATACTACAGTGGAAATTATTTTCCGTTTGAAACACAGAGCTGTCTGCTGACATCATGAGCACAGAGCTCTCTGCTGACATCTCTGTCCATTTTAGGAACTGCCAGAGTAAAAGGAAATCCCCGTAGCAAACATATGCTGTTCTGGACAGTTCCTAAAATGGACAGAGATGTCAGCAGAGAGCACTGTGCTCATGATGTCAGCAGACAGCTCTGTGTTTCAAAAAGAAAAGAATTTCCGCTGCAGTATTCAGCAGCTAATAAGTACAGGGAGGATTAAGATTTTTTAATAGAAGTCATTTACAAATCTGTTTAACTTTCTGGCACCAGTTGATTTAAAAAAAAAAAAGTTTTTTACCGGAGTACCCCTTTAAGTTGAAATTTTCTAAATTTAGAAAATTTGAAAAGTACATATTTTTTTATGTGCTATGCAAGGTTTACAGAAATTTGAAGGTAGTAGAACATAGGAACCCCCCCCCCCCCCAAATGACCCCATTTTAAAAACTAGACCCCTCAAGGTATTCGCTAGGGGGTACAGTGAGTATTTTAACACCATGGTTTTATGGCAGGAATTATTACAAAGTCAGTGTTAAAAATTCGAAATTAGCTTTTTTCACAAAAGCATAATTTTTTGTACATCCCTTCTGATATTGAAAGAAATGCTGCTTGGCCAGTGTTTGGAAATACCCCCGCTTAGGCCATATTTGGTTCCTTGGCCGCGTGGTAGGACCCAGAAGGAGAGGAGCGCCATTTTGCCTTTCAGGGCATCATTTTAGGCCGAATGGATTATAGGCCTCACTTCATGTCTGCAAAGGGTTTTACCTGACAGAACCATACAGAACCCCCACAAGTGACCCCATTTTGGAAACTACACCCCCTAAAGTATTCAGACAAAAAGTGAGTACTTTAAGTCCTTTTTGTGTGGCTGGAATGGTTACAAAGTCAGTGGAAACATTTTTATTTTCTTTTTTTTTCACAAATGCATAATTTGTGGGACATACTTTTTGTACATTGCATCTGAAAAGTAGAAAATGCGCCCCATATTTTATTACGCTGTTCGTCCCGTGTTCGGTAATACCCCCGCTTAGGCCATATTTGGTTGCATGGCCACATGGTGGGACCCAAAAGGAGAGGAGCACCATTTGGCTTTCAGGATATCATTCTACAAATTATAGGCTGCACTTCATTTTGCAAAGCATTCCAGCTGTCAGAACAATACTCCATTTTTGAAATGACACCCCCTAAAGTGTTCACCTAGAGCAAAAGGGAGTACATTGAGCCCTTATTGTGTGGCTAGAATTATTTCAAAGTCTGTGGAAAAGAATTGCAATTATCGTTGCCTTCGTGGCATGTGGGCTGTGCATGAGAAGCACATGGGAATAGGTGAAATGGCACTGTAGTTGCAGTAGCAGTGTGCTGTTTTTCTGTATCATCACCTTAAAGCTGTTATCTGGTGTTTTGCAAAAATGAATATTCTGCTGGGGCCAGATCTTCTGTTTTCTTCCTGCTTCTGAGATGAGTGCTTTTAAAGCAGGACCTACTCACTCAGCCAACCACTGCCTAAGACGTTACATCGTTACAGCCAGTGCAGTGATTGGCTGAGCTGACAGATTCTGCTCCAAGAGCATGTTCTTGAAGCAGGAAGTAGAAAAAACATGAAAAACATCAGCACTAAGTAATCTATTTAGTTAGTAACATTAGTTTCGCTGTTGGACCTTATCTACCCATTGCTCTAGTAGACTGCACTATGTGCTAGAAACTAATAGCCAGTATCATATTTAATGGCCATACACAGGTGGCAGTTGTTGTTTTTTATATTACTATATGGATTTTCCATTATAAAGCTTAAAGGACTGGGAAATTCTAATGTTCAATGGAGTTTTTCCTTATACTGAAGTTGGACGGCACAGCAGTAAATAGAAAGCATAGAACAAGTCAGTTATAACTATATGGATGGGTAATTGGGTAAGTGAGTTATGTTTTCATACTTCGGACTCACCACAAAAGATTCATGTCAACAGAAATGTTACGCCGTCACCCTTGTTATTGATATAGAATATGGACTCCCGGCTGCAGAGCTCTGCTTTATCATACTGCTGCTGTTGAAATATCCTAGATAATGTATCTATCTGATTGTAAGGAAGAGCTGAGGACCTTGTCACACAGTCTATCAGCTCTGGTCTTGTATGTTTGTTCCCAATGGCTCATTACTCATCACAGATGACTCCATCAGGCAGTAGGACGTTGCTGCTTCATTTCATACCAGTCAGAGAAAATGAAGTGTTCTCTAACAGGTAACATATACAGCACAAGTGAAGCAGAAAGCTGTCAGGTAAGAGTATAATGAAATCCTTATTTCCTGCAGACATCACAGAATTATTAGGGTATAACAAAGTGTGATTTATAACCTCTTCCGCAATATTCCCAGGCTCAATATAGTCAACACAGTGTAAAGCGCACAATCTAATCTAATAAAAGAAGAAATGGAAGCATTTACTGTAATAGCTTTCCATACATTGTAACACAGTTTGAAGGTTGTCATTATAGGAAAGCACAGATCTGTCTATTTACATTCCTTTAAAAAAAAAAAATTAAGAACAATAGATAATAGATGACAAAGAACAATAGTGGAAATTATCAGCACTTTTGAGCCTATAGTTTTAGTGTAATTTGCACAATTTTTTTTAGGCCATTTTCACTATGACATATTATTTTAGATGTAGTTATTTGTGCAATTGTTTGTGCAATTGTACTATTCTCATTGGGTAGCATAGAAATTCAGAAGGCAAAAAAATTGATTAAAATACATTTACCAAAGTTATCATACATTGCAAGACAATTTGATTAATTTGGTGTTTTTGATATTTGCATTAACAAAATCATCTAAAAAAGCTTTACACAATGCTTGATTACATTCTGTACAGGTGATGTAACTATCCAGATCAATAACAAATTGAATTGCAACAATAAGCATACATTCCAACCTTTCTGAAGCCCTAACCCCTTAAGGACCAGGCCATTTTTCACTGTAGGACCAGAGCGTTTTTTGCACATCTGACCACTTTCACTGTAAGCATTAATAACTCTGGGATGCTTTTACCTTTCATTCTGATTCCGAGATAGTTTTTTTTCGTGACATATTCTACTTTATGTTAGTGGTAAAATTATGTTGATACTTGCATCATTTCTTGGTGAAAAATTCTAAAATTTTATGAAAAAATAGAAAATTTAGCATTTTACTAACTTTGAAGCTCTCTGCTTGTAAGGAAAATAGACATTCCAAATAAATGATATATTGATTCACATATACAATATGTCAACTTTTTGTTTGCATCATAAAGTTGACATGTTTTTACTTTTGGAAGACATCAGAGGGCTTCAAAGTTCAGCAGCAATTTTCCAATTTTTCTAAAAATTTTCTAAATCTGAATTTTTCATGGACAAGTTCAGGTTTGAAGTGGATTTGAAAGGCTTTCTTATTAGAAATACCCCACAAATGACCCCATTATAAAAACTGCACCCCTCAAAGTATTCAAAATGACATTCAGTAAGTGTGTTCACCCGTTAGGTGTTTCAAAGGAATTGCAGCAAAGTGAAGAAGAAAATTCAAAATCTTCATTTTTTTACACTCGCATGTTCTTGTAGACCCAGTTTTTTAAATTTTACAAGGGGTAAAAGGAGAAAAATCCTCTCAATATTTGTAACCCAACTCCTCTCGAGTAAGGAAATACCTCATATGTGTATGTCAAGTTTTCGGCGGGTGCAGTAGAGGGCTCAGAAGGGAAGCAGCGACAATGGTATTTTGGAGAGTGAGTTTTTCTGAAATGGTTTTTGGGGGGCATGTCACATTTAGGAAGCCCCTATGGTGCCAGAACAGCAGAAAACCCCCCACATGGAATACCATTTTGGAAACTACACCCCTCAAGGCACATAACAAGGGGTCCAGTGAGCCTTAATACGCCACAGGTTTTTGACAACTTTCCGTTAAAGTCGGATGTGTAAATGAAAAAAAAAATTTTCACTAAAGTGCTGTTTTTTTTTCCAAAATTTACCATTTTTATAAAGGGTAATGGGAGAAAATGCCCCCCAAAATTTGTAACCCCATCTCTTCTGAGTATGGAAATACCCCATGTTAGGACGTTAAATGCTCTGCGGGCGAACTACAATGCTCAGAAGAGAAGGAGTCACATTTGGCTTTTGGAAAGCAAATTTAGCTGAAATGGTTTTTGGGGGGCATGTCACATTTAAGAAGCCCCTATGGTGCCAGAACAGCAAAAATACCCACATGGCATACTATTTTGGAAACTACACCCCTCAAGGAACGTAACAAGGGGTACAGTGAGCCTTAAGACCTCAAAGGTATTTCACAACTTTTTGTTAAAGTTGGATGTGTAAATGAAAAAAAATTTCCCTAAATTTAACATTTTTACAAGGGGTAATAGGAGAAAATCACCCCCAAAATTTTTAACCCCATTTCTTCTGAGTATGGAAATACCCCATGTGTGGATGTCAAGTGCTCTGTGAGCGAACTTCAATGTTCAGAAGAGGAGGAGCGCCATTGAGCTTTTGAAGAGTGAATTTGTTTGGAATGGAAGTCAGGGGCCATGTACGTTTACAAAGCCCCTCGTTGTGCTAGAACAGTGAACCTCCCCACATGTGACCCCATTTTGGAAACTACACCCCTCACAGAATTTTATAAGGGGTGCAGTGAGCATTTACACCCCACTGGCATTTGAGAGATCTTTGGAACAGTGGGCTGAGCAAATAAAAAATTACATTTTTCATTTTCACAGACCACTGTTCCAAAAATCTGTCAGACACCTGTGGGGTATAAATGCTCACTGTACCCCTTATTACATTACATGAGGGGTGTAGTTTCCAAAATGGGGTCACATGTTGGGGGGTCCATTGTTCTGGCACTATGGGGGCTTTGTAAACACACGTGGCCTTCAATTCCGGACACATTTTCTCTTCAAAATCCCAATGGTGCTTCTTCTCTTCTGAGCATTTTATTTCACCCGCAGAGCAGTTTACATCCACATATGGGGTATGTTCGTACTCAGAAGAAATGGGGTTACAAATTTTGTGGGGCTTTTTTCCTATTTTCCCTTGTGAAAATGAAAAATTTAGGGTAACACCAGCATTTTAGTGAAAAAAATATTTTTTTCATTTTCCCATCCAACTTTAACAAAAATTTGTCAAACACCTGTGGGGTGTTAAGGCTCACTATACCCCTTGTTACATTCCGTGAGGGGTGTAGTTTCCAAAATGGGGTCACATGTCGGTATTTATTTTTTACAAATCTGTTTAACTTTCTTGCACCAGTTGATTTAAAAAGAAAAAAGTTTTACACCCATTTAACTTGTTAGATGTAGCGTTTAAAATGAAAAAGAGAAAAAACTAATCCCAGCTGCTCAAGTTGGCTGATTGGGACTTCTGCTGTGAAATAGCGAGGCCCTAATTAGCTGCGGGGATGGCGGGAGGGCCTCCTTGCTGTCCAATCGGTGCTACAATGAAAACAACAGTTTGCCTTATTTTCTGTTACAAAGCTGAGAATTTATTAATAGGGACATTTCACACGTCACAAGTTAAAGTTCGCTTGATTTGCCAGATGTAACAAGAGGCATAAACCTCTTAAAAGGGTACTCCGCCCCTAGACATCTTATCCCCTATCCAAAGGATAGGGGATAAGATGTCAGATCGCCGGGGTCCCGCTGCTGGGGACCCCGGGGATCGCTGCTGCAGCACCCCGCTATCATTACTGCGCAGAGCAAGATCGATCTGCACGTAATGACGGGCAATACAGGGGCCGGAGCATCGTTAAGTCACGGCTCCGCCCCTCGTGATGTCATGTCCCGCCCCGTCAATACAAGTCTATGGGAGGGGGCGTGGCGGTCGTCACACCCCCTGCCATAGACTTGCATTAAGGGGATGGGCCGTGATGTCATGAGGGACGGAGCCATGGCGTCACGCTGCTCCCGCCCCTGTATCGCCAGTCATTACGCACAGAGCAAACTCGCTCTGCGCAGTAATGATAGCGGGGTGCCGCAGTGGCGATCCCCGGGGTCCCCAGCAGCGGGACCGCGGTGATCTAACATCTTATCTCCTATCCTTTGGATAGGGGATAAGATGCCAGGGGCGGAGTACCCCTTAAATAAATGTAGCCTTTTGCTCTTACTTTCCATGTGCTAGACTTTGAAAGCTCAAAGTATGAGAAGAATTTAGATTTATGCCGATTTTTCAATTAAGTTTTTTTAAATCCGTCACACCATTTTTGCTAAGCCACACCCACTGTTTAGCAATGTGGCATAGGTGGTGTAAAAAGGTAAGACATTGCTCATGTTGTGTGCAAATGACAGCTTGAGCAAAAATTTATGAATTTTGTCCACCAAGTCTCAAGTGGTGGATACCTGTCACAATAGTTATGCTGCCAGAGCGGCATAATATAGCAGTACATTGTTTTCAGGAGTCTTATCATTTTAAGCTGTTATATACAGTAGTCTTCAAGGAATAAATGTGTCCATTACTTTTTCAAGTTCACATCTGTGCCAAAACTGTCACAGAATCTGTTCACTATAAAAAAAATGGGGCTGAACGGCCTATTGCACAATGGACATTGAGTCCCAACGGGTCCCATAGATTTAAATAGGGTCAATCCATTTTCCTTCTGGTGTCTATCTTCACGCATGTCCTTCTATTACAACTGATTGGGTGAACAGAGTTTCAAGGCCTAATTCCTAACCGAACAGTTTTGGGCAGTGCAGCTAATGAATATCCTTGACTCTTCTCTGGCAGCACTGGCCTCACGTTGCATGCTTTCAGACCACTGAAACAACTCTGTTCCTATATTAAACTGCCCTCAGTGTTCCCAGCATAACTAATGTGAAAGATTCCCTTTCAGAACATCAAAGAATGGGGACTGGCCCACTGGATTGTTATGCCAAATGGAACAAAATATATTGTTATGCTCGGTTAACAACCAGTAAACCTAAATACAGTGGACTGCAATCACTAAAGAAGAAGAATTGTGTATAAAAACAGGATAGCGGATAAGTTTCATATCACAGGGGGTCCGACCACTGGGGCCCCCTGTGATCTCCTAAAATGGTCCCTAGCTTTCCCGGGGAACAGAGCGTGTCGACCCCCTCCGCATGAAGCGGTGGCTGACACGCCCCCTCCATATATCTCTATGGGAGAACCGAAGATAGAGATATATGGAGGGTGTGTCTGCAGCCGCTATGACATGCCCACTTCTCGGAGAGAACCAGGGCCCCTTACGGGGCCAGTGACCGTCCCCAGCAATCTCAAACATGTCCCATCTAGGGGATACGTTTTTGTAAATGATATATCTTCTTCAGTATGCTAAACAGCCTGTCGCCTTCTTACTAATGGTTATAAGGCAGATACAGTGATCATCACTTATTGGAGAGAAGGAAAGGCAGGAGGTGACAGGGACCCCCCCCCCCCACCCCTCCTCACAGTGGACTCACAGTTATAAGGGTCTTTTGATGCTTCATTTTGCAGGTTAAGTTTTTTTATATGGCAAGTGGATACTGCAAAGTGCAATGTGAAAGTAGCCTTAGGCTAAGTTTCCACTAGTTTTTTTTGCAAAAACGCAAAGAAAAACACCAAATCTGCCCCACGACATTTTTTTAAGTGAAAAAAAAAACGCTGCGGCCAGATGTTAGCAGCAAGTCAATAGGAAAACGCTAAATGCCTTTTCCACTTAGCATTTTTCAGTTTGGCGTTTTTCACTTTATTTTGGCATTTCCTGCTCTTTGGCAGTTTTTCAAAATTGCATTATGTTGAGCCTAAGGCGTTTTTTCACTGAAATCGTGGCGTTTTTCTCCCACCATGTGGGTTTTAACTTTGGCATTTTTGCACTTTTGCAGGTTTTTAATCTTTTTTGGACTTTAGCAAACAGAGACCAATTTATGTGGGCAGACAGGGACCTAAAAATGCAGCTGGCAATATTAAAAATATAGAAATAGAAAAATATAGGGCCATTTAATTGAAAAAATTATATATTTTTTATAAATAATTTGTATTAAACTTTTTATTAGTAATATATATTAATAATGTGTTTAATAAAGTGTGTTTATTTTTTGTTAACTTTTTTCAAATTACATTTTTTAGGTAGTACTACTACTCCCAGCATGGAACAGACTGTTTCATGCTGGGAGTAGAAGTACCTGTACTAATAGACAGATCGCCCTGAGTTTCACTTCTGACACCCATTGCGATCCTCCTACATAATCTATAGAAGCAGGTGGCACGGCCGCACTTCTCCACTCCCCTGCACTGCAGCCTGTGATATGGAGTTAATTTCACATCACAGATTCATATTTCCCGCTGAGAGTTGTGATTGGCTGGATGGTACCAGCCAATCACAACTCTCAGCGGGAAATACAAATCTGTGATGTCAAGAGAACTTCACATCACAGAAAGATACAGTGCGAGCTTGTGACCAGAGAAGAGCGGCCAGAGAAGGTTCCAGCCAATTACAACTCTAAGCGGCATATACGAATCTGTGATGTGAAGAGAACTTCACATCACAGAAGGATACAGTGCAGTCTGTGGAGCAGAGAAGAGCAGCCTGCATTAATACCTGCATTAATAGAGTGCAACAGGTGACACCCGCTGCAAACTGTCTATTACTGCAGGAACTACAGCTCCCAGCATGGAACAGAGTGTGCTCCATGTTGGGAGCAGTAGTACCTTCAGTTAAGGACAGATCACAGCAGGTGTGTCACTCCTGATACCCGCTGCAATCGTCCTGTATAAGCTGTCCGGCCCGCCACTCTTCTCTGGTCCCCTGCCCCCACTGTATCCTTTTGTGATGTGAAGTTCTCTTCACATCACAGATTCATATATGCCTCTGAGAGTTGTGATTGGCTGGAACCATCTGGCCAATAACAGCTCTCAGCGGGAAATATGAATCTGTGATGTGAAGAGAACTTCACATCACAGAGAATACAGTGCAGGGAAGTGGAGAAGTGCAGCCGTGCCGACTGCTTCAATAGATTATATAGGAGGATCGCAATAGGTGTCAGAAGTGACATCTGGGGCAATCTGTCTATTAGTACAGTTACTACTACTCTCACCATGGAACAGTCTGTTCCATGCTGGAAGTAGTAGTACTACCTAAAATATCAATGTTCAACCTATACCCCTAATGAGTCCCTATTGAGTTGATCCAGAGGAAGGCAAAAAACCCTCATACTCGAGATAAAAATTCCTTCCCCAATCCAAATATGATATCAGAATAGATCCCGATAGATCTAGAATCCATAACCTGTAATGTTATTATTCTGAAAAAATGCATCCAGACCCCTTTTAAATTCTTTAACCGAGTTAACCATGACCACCTCCTCAGGCAGAGAATTCCACAGTTTCACTGTTCTTACAGTAATGAACCCTAGTCTGTGCTGGTGTAGAAACCTTCTTTCCTCTAAATGTAGAGGATGCCCCCTTGTTATAGATACAGTATAGAAACTCTGGCCCCATAGTCGTGACCCTTCAGACAATAAGTGAACATCGCTCTGTGCAGTTGCCACAGGTGGGTGTCTGCATGAGAGATTGCGGGGGTCCCTAGCGGCAGGCCCCCAGTGATCAGACATCTTATTCCCTATCCTTTGGATAGGGGATAAGATGTCTTAGGGTTGGAGTACCCCTTTAAGGTGAAAATGGGTCCTTTAGGTGTTAAACCATCTTTTTTACATTTTGGGTTGAAATTTTAAACTTTAAGGGATTCAATTTATCATTATGTGCAAGTAAAAATAAGTAAAATATGCTGCACCGAATTCTCTATAGCCTAAGTATAAAGTACATAAACTTATTGAATGTTCTGAATGACAGGTGTTAGTGTTCTGAGGCCATAAATATTGGCAAACACCCCAGCTCTATCTTCTCACGATGAATGTTCCACAGCTTTAAGTCTCCAGTTGAATGATTTTGGAATTAAAATGTTAAATTCCAGACTTTATTAGGCATTTTACCAAGAACTCTACCGCTGTGCTACAAGATCTGGCCTCTTAATTCTTACTCCAGTAACCTACACTAAGAAATACATGTGTGGGAAAATACAAAAATGTAGCCTTATTATATCAAACTAAAGATACTCAATACCCTGTTTTACTGTGTTTTATGCATAACATGCAATGTGGTAGTATTCTACAATCCCCATGTGGACAACCAGCACCACTTTATCCAGTTAAGAAATAACACTATCTTTATTCCAAAAACTTGTTAAAAATGACATTAAGATTGAGTGGATTTAGTAGAAGTGCTTTCTGCCTGAATGAATTTATCCATATGTGCTTACAACAGTACTCAACTTTTTATATACAGTAGATAATATCATAAATAAAAACAATATTGTATGTAATTTACTTGGAATCTACTTAGGCCTGATGAATGTAATTATTTCTGGATCCATATGGTATGACTTTGTGATAGGGTAATCACAGGCTGCAATAGGCCCATACTGTACCCTTGTGTGACTGCAATTCTATTTAAAGGCACACAGAGTTTTTTTTTTTCATTACATGATATATTGCAAAGCTACCCCCTTGATTGAAAAAAAATGCTTTTAGGTATGGCAGTACGGCTGTAGTTATATAGAGGGGGAGGGGGTCAGTCTGCATAAGGTGTCACAGACCTGAGGGGGTACCACCAAGCCACTTGCCTTAGTATGATATCAGGACACTTGCCTTGATCCCAGGACAGGGAGCTCTAGCAAAAAGTTGCTTTAGGCTGTGGCCTACACCCAGAGCAGAGCCCTGACCTCTGCCCTGATGCAGGCAGGGACGTCAAACATCAGCGCAGCCTGAATCAGAATGGAAGCTGCTTCTGCTCTGTGTTGGAGGTGTGGTATAAGTATTTATATTTTTTTAATATTTTTGTTACTTGGGATATTGCTGCCTATTTGGGCAGAAGAGGAATTACTGCCTATTGAGTGAGTGAATGAGAGGGAAATGACACCCTATTGGGCAATTACTGCCTATTTGGGGTGGATTACTGGCTATTATCACTGGCTACTAAGATGGTTACTGGGGTGATTACCGGCTACAATAACTGGCTACGGGGGGCTTACTGGCTATGGGGTATTACTGGCTACAGTGGCAATTACTGGCTATAGGGAGGATTACTGCCTACTGGGGCAGATTAATGCATACTGGGGGCGGATTACTGGCTATTGGGGGAACTATCTGACTAATTGGGTAGAGTACCTGCTTATTGGGGTGGCTACGGACCTAATGAGGGAATACTTACCCACTGGGGCAATTGCTTGCCTACTGAGAGAGCTACCTGGCTAATTAAGGGGATTCTTTGGTTACTTGGGAGGCTTACTTGCCTATTGAGGAAGCCAGTCTGTAAACACTGTCTAGGGGCAATATCCCAACATTGTATGAATATATTTATAGCGCACAAAACTTTAATATTTTCATCATGCTAGACGGCTGACAGCTGCTGTGTCCTAACTTAGCATTTTACTACTTTGCTGCACACAACCCTGTTAAGGCTGATTATTCGATTTAAACCTAGCACTTCTTATCATGGTTTTTGAAGACATGAGTAATACCGAAAACAGATGGGACTTCTGAGGATCCTTTCATGCACAGCAGAGCACAAACCATTTCATTGACAAGTAGTATGTCCCATGGGGAGCTGTAACACTGTGTTTTTCCAGAGGAATTCTTTGGATCATCCCTTGTGGTGGCATGCTCACTAGTGATCCCCTGCTGTCCCTTATCTGTCTGTATGAATAACAATAATGATGGCTATCACAGTTCATTACTGGAGGCATCAGCTCAGTAAAAGTAGTGTTTGTTTCAAAGGAGGCTTACGAGTTTTGTATATGAATTGTTACGCCTAGCGCTCCGGGTCCCCGCTCCTCCCCGGAGCGCTCACGGCGTCTTTCTCCCTGCAGCGCCCCGGTCGGTCCCGCTGACCGGGAGCGCTGCACTGTTTTGGCCGTTGGGGATGCGATTCGCACAGCGGGACGCGCCCGCTCGCGAATCGCATCCCAGGTCACTTACCCGTCCCGGTCCCCTGCTGTCATGTGCTGGCGCGCGCGGCTCCGCTCTCTAGGGCGCGCGCGCGCCAGCTCTCTGAGACTTAAAGGGCCAGTGCACCAATGATTGGTGCCTGGCCCAATTAGCTTAATTGGCTCCCACCTGCTCCCTGCCTTTATCTAGTCTCCTCCCTTGCACTCCCTTGCCGGATCTTGTTGCCTTGTGCCAGTGAAAGCGTTTAGTGTGTCCAAAGCCTGTGTACCTGAACTTCTGCTACCCATCCTGACTACGAACCTTGCCGCCTGCCCCCGACCTTCTGCTACGTCTGACCTTGCTTCTGCCTACTCCCTTGTACCGCGCCTATCTTCAGCAGCCAGAGAGGTGAGCCGTTGCTAGTGGATACGACCTGGTCACTACCGCCGCAGCAAGACCATCCCGCTTTGCGGCGGGCTCTGGTGAAAACCAGTAGTGGCTTAGAACCGGTCCACTAGCACGGTCCACGCCAATCCCTCTCTGGCACAGAGGATCCACTACCTGGAAGCCGAATCGTGACAGTAGATCCGGCCATGGATCCCGCTGAGGTGCCGCTGCCAAGTCTCGCTGATCTTCCCACGGTGGTCGCTCAGCAATCGCAGCAGATTGCCCAACAAGGACAGCAGCTGTCGCAGTTGACCGCCATGTTACAGCAAATTCTGCCTCTGCTACAGCAGCAACCATCTCCTCCGCCAGCTCCTGCACCTCCTCCGCAGCGAGTGGCCGCTCCTAACCTCCGCTTGTCCCTGCCGGACAAATTTGATGGGGACTCCAGACTCTGCCGTGGATTTTTGTCTCAGTGTTCCCTGCATATGGAGATGTTGTCAGACTTGTTTCCTACTGAACGGTCTAAGGTGGCATTCGTAGTAAGTCTTCTTTCAGGAAAGGCCTTGTCTTGGGCCACACCGCTCTGGGACCGCAATGATCCTGCCACAGCCACAGTCCAGTCCTTCTTTGCTGAAGTCCGAAGTGTCTTTGAGGAACCTGCCCGAGCCTCTTCTGCTGAGACTGCCTTGCTGAACCTGGTCCAGGGTAATTCTTCCGTTGGCGAGTACGCCATACAATTCCGTACTTTTGCTTCTGAACTATCCTGGAATAATGAGGCTCTCTGCGCGACCTTTAAAAAAGGCCTATCCAGTCGCATCAAGGATGTGCTGGCCGCACGAGAGATTCCTGCCAACCTCCAAGAACTCATCCATTTGGCTACCCGCATTGACATGCGTTTTTCTGAGCGACACCAAGAGCTCCGCCAGGAAAAAGACTTAGATCTCTGGGCACCTCTCCCACAGCATCCTTTGCAGTCTTCGCCTGGGCCTCCCGCCGAGGAGGCCATGCAAGTGGATCGGTCTCGCCTGACCCAGGAAGAGAGGAATCGCCGTAGAGAAGAAAATCTCTGTCTGTACTGTGCCAGTACTGAGCATTTCTTGGTGGATTGCCCTATCCGTCCTCCACGCCTGGGAAACGCACGCACGCACCCAGCTCACGTGGGTGTGGCATCTTTTGCTTCTAAGTCTTCTTCTCCACGTCTCACGGTGCCCGTGCGGATTTCCTCTACAGCCAACTCCTCCATTTCAGCCGTGGCCTGCTTGGACTCTGGTGCCTCCGGGAATTTTATGTTGGAGTCCTTTGTTAATAGATTCAGCATCCCGGTGACCCGTCTCGTCAAACCGCTCTACATTTCCGCGGTCAACGGAGCCAGATTGGACTGCACCGTGCGTTACCGCACAGAACCCCTCCTGATGTCTATCGGACCCCACCACGTAAGGATTGAGTTCTTCATTCTCCCCAACTGTACCTCTGAGGTCCTCCTCGGTCTGCCTTGGCTCCGGCTTCATTCCCCCACCATTGATTGGACCACCGGGGAGATCAGGAACTGGGACTCTGCCTGCCACAGGAAGTGTCTCTCCCCCCCTCCCAGTCCCATCAGGCAAGCCTCTGTGCCTCCCCATGGCCCCCGTCCTGGTGTCACACTGCCCCGTGCCAGGCCTCGCCCTCTGCCCTCCCTCCCCATTCCCACTCCTGCTGTACTGCCTGCCGTTGAGGAAACCCTCCATTCTTTCCCGGTGTCCTCATCCCAGGGGAGGCAGTTACCGGACAAAGAGAAGGGGAGACCTAAGGGGGGGGGTACTGTTACGCCTAGCGCTCCGGGTCCCCGCTCCTCCCCGGAGCGCTCACGGCGTCTTTCTCCCTGCAGCGCCCCGGTCGGTCCCGCTGACCGGGAGCGCTGCACTGTTTTGGCCGTTGGGGATGCGATTCGCACAGCGGGACGCGCCCGCTCGCGAATCGCATCCCAGGTCACTTACCCGTCCCGGTCCCCTGCTGTCATGTGCTGGCGCGCGCGGCTCCGCTCTCTAGGGCGCGCGCGCGCCAGCTCTCTGAGACTTAAAGGGCCAGTGCACCAATGATTGGTGCCTGGCCCAATTAGCTTAATTGGCTCCCACCTGCTCCCTGCCTTTATCTAGTCTCCTCCCTTGCACTCCCTTGCCGGATCTTGTTGCCTTGTGCCAGTGAAAGCGTTTAGTGTGTCCAAAGCCTGTGTACCTGAACTTCTGCTACCCATCCTGACTACGAACCTTGCCGCCTGCCCCCGACCTTCTGCTACGTCTGACCTTGCTTCTGCCTACTCCCTTGTACCGCGCCTATCTTCAGCAGCCAGAGAGGTGAGCCGTTGCTAGTGGATACGACCTGGTCACTACCGCCGCAGCAAGACCATCCCGCTTTGCGGCGGGCTCTGGTGAAAACCAGTAGTGGCTTAGAACCGGTCCACTAGCACGGTCCACGCCAATCCCTCTCTGGCACAGAGGATCCACTACCTGGAAGCCGAATCGTGACATGAATTTTTTAAGGGGTTCTGCACATAGCTTTTTTCTGTTGGATTACATTTAAATTTGATAGTAAAACATTGCTTTTTTTTATTTGCCTGTCAGGCTATGTTCACACGTCGGAATGTCGCACCGACGCTTGGACCGCACAGGATGGCTATGCATTCCATGCGGAGTCCGCAGAAAGAATGAACGTGTTCATTCTTTCTGCAGACAGGGAAAATTGAATCCCATTTGGCACGCAGCAGAACCCATTGAATTCAACAGGACTTTGCTACAGCGGAATCTCCATGCTGAATTCCAATGTGGAATCTGGCACGGAAGTTCCGATGTGGGAACATGGCCTGACACTGGCTAGTGGTTGGCTGTGCACAGACAGTACAGTAATAGGCATTTCCACCATCCTAACCTCACTGCTGGTCTAAATGTAGAAGGCTGCTGTATAATCCCTGCAGGTTAGGTGGAGGTCAGCACTGGTTTTGCAGCCCTTACTCATCGGGAGTGGAGTCAGTGGCGGATCCAGGGGAAGGGGGGGGAGCCAATGGGGCAATTCCCCCCCCCCCCCAAGGATGATTTCCCCCATCACTATTAAGGACTATTTCCCCCATCACTATTAAGATCTTTTTGGGACACAAAGATGCCCCCATTAACTCTCTGCGGCTTCACGTTAACTATAAAAATGCAGGGGTCGCCGGGAGGTGGCGCACGTCGGGACGTCACTGATGTCCCGTGCATGCGCCCATAGGAACAGAGGAGCGGAGCATCAAGCAAGAGGTCTCGCGCTGGCCAACATAGTAAGTTGCCAGCAGCATGTCAGCTTTCGGCGCTCCGACCACCGCTCCTCCGTTCTCAGGACCTATAGGCCATAGACTGTGACCCCGAACCGGAGGAGTGGTGGACGGAGCACTGAAGTGGGGGAGTACACAGGCATATCGCCTCCAACCATACACTGTATATGGCTGGAGGCTGTATGTCTGTGGGGGCCACTGCTAACCTAATGTGGGGGAACATACTGCCAACCTGATGTGGGGGAACATGCTGCCAACCTAATGTGGGGGAACTATACTGCCAAACTAATGTGGGGGAACTATACTGCCTAACTTATGTGGAGGGAACTGTGCTGCCAACCTAATGTGGGGGGAACTGTGCTGCCTACCTAATGTGGGGGGAACTGTGCTGCCAACCTAATGTGGGGGAAACTGTGCTGCCAACCTAATGTGGGGGGAACTGTGCTGCCAACCTAATGTGGGGGGAACTGTGCTGCCTACTTGATGTGGGGGGAACTTACAAAAAAATACCATCAAATATTATTAAAAGGTATAGTTCACATAAGAACCTGATTTAAAGAATAGGTGATTTTCTGATGACACATTCCTTTTTAAGTACTGCTGCTGGCTATCTGAGATATACAGTATAGTCTATTATATCAGAGACAATGCATGGCTATGCTTTCATTAACCTAGGGCAAAGGTTTAATTTGCTGCCATTACTATGTATCTGAATAGCGCTGCTACAAAAATGCAGAATGGCTTGTTGGTGCCGCTCCTTAATGCTAAGCACCCAGGGGAAAATGCTTATAGTATATAATAACATAACTTTTTATATAAAACCTATTTTCTATGTATGTTCTATTAGCTAGTGATGGAATAAAGTTTTTTTTCACGCCCATAGTCTGACTGACTAAAGTTTTTCAGTAACAGAACACAAAGAGCTAGCATTACACTGCAAGTAACACATGGCTTGTATCATAAAACTGCGTGGGTGTAAGGTCTGAAGCCATGTACTCCCAACTGACATATTTCAGCCTAGGGATATCCATACAGCCGGGATAAATCATGGCTTAAACAACCCTAAAATACTAGCGATTCACAGAGGATCAGTAACACTTCCCAATGGACACAGCAGCTGTAAACTAAAAATCTTCATCACTTCTGTGCACGTGTAGCAGTTTTGTTAGCATATTGCAGTTAGAATAGCGTGATCAGTATCGTGTAAAAACTAGAAGTAATTTATGCATTGTTTACT
Organism: Hyla sarda; assembly: GCF_029499605.1. Lineage (NCBI taxonomy): Eukaryota > Metazoa > Chordata > Amphibia > Anura > Hylidae > Hyla > Hyla sarda. Next base: position 327,297,482 of record NC_079189.1, read on the forward strand.
GAAGACCTAACTTAATGATAACATTATTCCCTAGAATTCCCTAATATAATGTTATCATCACAAATACTCCCTGGACTAGTGGAAATGACTTCACAACAAAACTGCAAGACTGAAGGGAATTCTGTTTCCCTAATTCTGTCATTTAGCATTAGCAAAGTTTATATAATATCTCAATAAACTCTTAAAATGTATTATCACGATGCTCATCTTCAGGCTATGGAAGCCTTTGTCAGCAATGCAGTATAGGGATTACCTCCTCTCAAGGATATTTTTTAGAAATTCCTACTAGGGTATATACATTATAGAAAGGAGTCCCAGTTCATCCATGCAATACATTCATATGAAAGGCCGCATTTAATCTGCAGGCGGAAAAGAGCCACCAAGGGCATTTTCCTAGGTAAAATGAGCTTGGGTATAAGCTAGACCAATGGTAAAAGTTTGTTTCATATTAATGAGGCATATGTGTTAAGGCAACTCCTTTAAGATAATACAAGTCATGATAAATGGATCCTATAGTTCCTGTGTAGCAGTTTATATCAGGGTATGATCAATTGTACAAGTAGAATATTGCATTACAACCACTCTTTTAAGGCTATGTTGACATGGCAGAATTTCCGTGTGGAATTTTGCACTGGAATACCGCACAGAGATTCCGCAGCAGCAGAGTCCCATTGATTTCAATGGGATTCTGCTGCGCTGTTCACATAGCTGAATTTTTGGGCCGGAAACATCTGGCGCGGAAATTGTAATTCCAGTGTCTGTGGAACGAATAAACATGTGTATTCTTTCTTTGGGCAACACACGGAATGCATTGCCGTTTAAAAGATGGTGCATTACCAAGCAGTGCTATTCTCCAAGGATTTTCAGTGTTGACTAGCAGGGAGATGACTCTTGTTCTTCTAAAATGAACATTTGCTATAAGGTTATGTTAACACGACAATGTCCGCATTTAAAATCTCTGTGTGGACATTGCCCCTGAATGCGCAGCGCCAACATAACTTGTACCGGACAAGTAGAGCAGAAGCTGATTTCTGAAAATTAATATGCAACAACCAAAGTAATAGGTGTCTCCAGCTCCCAGAAAGGTTATAAGTCCAAAATGTATTAAAGCCTGATTTAAGGCAAGTAGAAAAAGAGTATCATTAAATGCAAGTGTAAAAGCAACGCATTTTGAATTGTTAACTGTCCTTATTCATGGCAACTGTATTTGCTGCCATGAATAAGAATTGTTCATTATTAAAAAAAACATTTTAATAAATGTTGGACTTTTAACCTTTTTGGGAGCTGATTACATCTATTCCTTTGGTCACTGTTCATTTTAGGCAACTACTTTTATAGACAGAGAGTGTTCAATGGGTGCAATGTACTACTTTGGTCATAGCAGGGAAATTAAGCATAAAGAGACCACATTTCCTGATGACAGCAGGACCCCCCCACAGTCAGCTTTTTGTCTGGGGAACTTTCTGCTAGACAGGATAATTCCCTGTGAATGGTTAACTCCAATACAATACTGTAATCTGTTACATTTAAGAAGAACACACAAGACAACATAAGGGGTTATGTGATCAATGTAAAATGTTAAAATACAGCTCAAAATGTTGTAATATCAGAAAACGACATCATACTTACTATACCAGTCCCTTTCACTGTTCCAACACTTTTTTTGACCCTCCATCTCAAGAAAAACAAGTAAATAAAGACAGAGAGGTACATTGGAAGCATTGGAACAGGAACAGTGGGGTATTGGTAAGGTAAATATATCTTCTTTTAATATTTTACAACATTCTGCACTGTATAAAAAAATGAAGGGCCAACCCCTATAAGTCATTATTAACCCCTTAACGGCCAAGGACGTATATTTACTTCTTTGGCCGGCTCCCTCGATGTATTGGGTCGGTCCTGGCATGTATCTGAAGCCGGGACCCGGGGCCAATAGTGTGTGGCAGCGATCGCGGTGCTGCGCGCTATTAACCCTTTAGACGCAGCGTTCAAAGTTGAACGCCGCATCTAAAACGAAAGTGAAAGCTGCCTGGCTGCTCAGTGGGGCTGATCGGGACCACCGCAGTGAAAATGCAGTGTCCCGATCAGCTGGGACACAAGCGGTGGTCCTCTTACCTTCCTCCGGCATGTCCCTTCGGCGATTGATTGCTCCAAGCCTGACCGCCAATAACAGATCAATGCAAAGCTATGGCTTTGCAGTGAACAGTGTATAAGATCAGTGTGTGCAATGTTATAGCCCCCTATGGGAGCCATAACACTGCCAAAAAAAAGTAAAAAAAAAAGTTAATAAATGTCATTTAACCCTTTTCCTAATAAAAGTTTGAATCACCCCCCTTTTCCAATAGAAAAAAAAAATTTAAATAAAAAGAAATATAAACATATGTGGTATCGCCGCGTGCATAAATGTCCGAACTATAAAAATATATCATTAATTCAACCGCACGGTCAATGGTGTACGCACAAAAAAATTCCAAAGTCCAAAATAACGTATTTTTGGTCACTTTTTAAATCATGAAAAAAAAATGAATAAAAAGTGATCAAAAAGTCTGATCAATACAAAAATGATGCCGCTAAAAACGTAAGATCACGGCGCCAAAAATTAGCCCCATAAGCGGTAAAATAAAAAAGTTATAGGGGTCAGAAGATGAAAATTTTAAACGTATACATTTATCTGCATGTAGTTATGATTTTTTTCCAGAAGTACGACAAAATCAAACCTATAAGTAGGGTATCATTTTAATCATATGGACCTACAGAATAAAGATAAGGTGTTATTGTGTCATTTTTACCGAAAAATTTACTGCATAGAAACGGAAGCCCCCAAAAGTTACAAAATGGCATTTTTTCTTCTATTTCGTCGCACAATGATTTTTTTTCCGTTTCGCCATAGATTTTTGAGTAAAATTACTGATGTCACTGCAAAGTAGAATTGATGGCGCAAAAGATAAGCCCTCGTATGGATTTTTAGGTGCAAAATTGAAAGGGTTATGATTTTTAAAAGGTGAGGAGGAAAAAACTAAAGTGCAAAAACTGAAAAACCTGTGGTTCTTAAGGGGTTAAGTAACTGAAACAAGTACATTGGGGCAAATGAGCTGCAGTAATGGGGGTTTTGGGAAAAAAGCAATCTGTTGTTAAGTTACATGGCATATATATATATATATATATATATATATATATATATATATATATTTTTTTTTTGGCACAGTAGTTTTCTTCTTATTTTAGGTCCAACACTGAGAGTTCAAATGATTATAACGTTTAGAATAATGTCTAATGTCTAGTAAATAAAGTTGTGAGAACACACCCCTTTTCTTGGTCAACCACGGCCCTTTTTTTGTTTGGCCATGTACCTTTTCTGGGTTTGTCGGGTTTGAAGGTTTATTTTGGTGCATTGCACACAAATTTTGGCACAGACACAATTTATGGTGCACTACGCCACATTTTGGCATACAACCTGACAAAAGCAGGTTAGGTTTGCAATAGTAAATCAGGGCCATTATGTTTAACTCCACATGGATATATAGGAATAATGGGGCAGCACAGGAATAAATCACTATAAATAATGTAAGAATAGGTGTAGTAATTCAATTAAAAGTATAAAAGTATAGATGTAAAGCACAGAACCAAATGCGGTTGATATCATTTAGTGGCAAGCAGAATAGAAAAAGTTAACATACTCTTTAGGTTGAGGTAACTTTCAGTTTTAATATATCCAAGCTGCATTGTCAGAATGCCCACCATTGTTCTAAGGGCTTGTAATGGCAGCAGAACATGAAGACATATGTAAGCTGCTCAATAAATAAAGAAATACACTGCGGGTCTATTGGCCTTAAAAACGTCCACTTGTCTGCTTTGTCTTCTAAAGCTAATTTTTAGCAGTGTTCTGACCCTATTCCCGCATATATTATTTCTTTAGAGGTTTTCTGGCAATAGGTGCTGGCATCTCATCGGGCATTTTGCCACTGAACTGCAAAGAAATAATAGCTCAGTGATATTTGGAAAACCCCAGTTATCACATACCAGACACTCTGTTTTTAGGCATCTTGCACACATCTATTTTTGAGATGTTTCCCATACATTTTGAATACAGTCCCATAATAGGCCCATGCTACACCTCTGTTTGCCTAAGACTGTGAATAAAGGAAACATTGCACGTGGCATGTCATATTACGATGAAAGTCTCCCCTAAACCTACAGGTTAAAGGGGTACTGCAGCCAGAATTTACTTATCCTGTGAATAGGGGATGAGTAGCTGGTCGCTGGGGTCCGACGGCTGGGGCCCCGTCCTGCTCAGTAAAGAGCTTGTGTCGTCTACTTCAAGAGGGAACACCATCCATTGAAATGAATGGAGCGTGTGCCATCTAGAGATAGACAACACATGCTCCTGACTGATCGGACAACCCCCCCCCCCCCCCCCCCCCCGTGCGCGATAGGACCCCACACGATGAGCTACTTATCCCCTATCCTGTGGATAGGGAATGAGTTAATTCTGGCTGCAGTAGCCCTTTACTAATAGGGGTTATAGGACATTAAACATATGGATTACAATACATACATAAATATTAATTTAAAACAACTTTTTACCTATTGTCCAGAAATGTCAAAAGTTGAGATTGCACTTGAGACCTGCTGCTATCAGCTGGATGAAGTACACACCTCACTACACAGCTGTTGATCAAATTCAACCATTTTACTTCATACGTTTATAGAGTTAAAAAGGATGGATTTGCTGGCCAGCTAGGGAGTAGAGCATTCATTTCACCAGAAATAGGTCAAAAGTTGTTCTAAATGACGGTGACACTTTAAACTTCTAAGCACTCCATTGACTGTTGCTGGCAGACAGAATTTTATAATGTTACTGTAATTTGGAGCTCATTATCAGAAACCAGCACAGTGTTAAAAGGTGGACATTTAATTCAAGACGACCCCCACTTTGTCTTGTACGGATCTAAGATCGATCCGTCACATGACTGGGAACTCATGGACCCCATTGACTTTTAATAGGTCCTTCCAGGATTCTTATGATGGTCATTATTTTGATAGAGCCTAAAATACAGATGTCTGTAGAGTCTTAACTAGCAATATTACAATGTAAAGCATTTTGGAGAGACAGATCAGCTGCTAAGCTAATATTTTTTTTCACTAGCAAAATAAAACAAAACTTGTTGGGTATTGTTATAATTGTATTTACCTACAGAATCACGATAATGTGGCTTTTTTTTTTTACTAAAAAGTGCACTATGTAGAAACCCAACCCCTTAAAATTTGTCATACATTTTGTGGTAAAATGTCATTACAAAATACAATAAGCCCTGCAAACAACAAGCCCTATAGAAAATTTATGAAAAATTGGAAGAGTTATGGATTTTAAAAGGATAGGAGGAGAAAATGAAAACGCAAAAAACTAAAAATGACTGCGTCATTAAAGGGTTAAAGGAGAACTCTGACCCAATTTTTTTTTTATCCTGCCCAGGCTGCAACAACAAAAATAATATACCTTAAAGGGGTACTCCAGTGGAAAACTTTTATTTTTTAGATCAACTGGTGCCAGAAAGTTAAACAGATTTGTTAAGCAGATGACTTCTATAAAAAATCTTAAGCCTTCCAGTACTTATTAGCTTGTGAATACCACAGAGGAAATTCTTTTCTTTTTGGAACACAGAGCTCTCTGCTAAATCACGAGCACAGTGCTCTCTGCTGACATCTCTGTCCATTTTAAGAACTGTCCAAAGTAGGAGAAAATCCCCATAGCAAACATATGCTGCTCTGGACAGTTTCTAAAATGGACATAGATGTCAGCAGAGAGCACTGTGCTCGTGATTTCAGCAGAGAGCACTGTTCAAAAAAGAAAATAATTTCCTCTGTAGTATTCAGCAGCTAATAAGTACTTGAATGATTAAGATTTATTAATAAAAGTAATTTACAAATCTGTTTTACTTTCTGGCACCAGTTGATAAAAAAAAAAAAAAAAAGTTTTCCACCAGAGTACCCCTTTAACCCCTTAAGGACGTAGCCCATTTGGGCCTTAAGGACGCAGACAATTACATTTTTACGTTTTCGTTTTTTCCTCCTCGCCTTCAAAAATTCATAACTCTTATATTTTCATCCACAGACTAGTATGAGGACTTGTTTTTTGCGTGACCAGTTGTCCGTTGTAATGCCATCACTCACTTTTCCATAAAATGTATGGCGCAACAAAAAAAATACTATTTGTGTGGTGAAATTAAAAAGAAAACCGCAATTTTGCTAATTTTGGAAGGTTTTGTTTTCACGCTGTACAATTTATGGTAAAAATTACATGTGTTCTTTATTCTTTGGGTCAATATGATTAAAATGATACCCATGATAATTACTGTTGCGCTTAAAAAAAATCGCAAACTTTTTAATCAAATTAGTACATTTAAAATCCCCTATTTTGAAGACCTATAACTTTTTCATTTTTCCGTATAAGCGGCGGTATGAGGAATCATTTTTTGCACCGTGATCTGTACTTTTTATTGATACCATATTTGCTTATATAGAACTTTTAATCCATTTTTAAAACATTTTTTGGGGAATAAAATGTTATAAAAAAGCATCAATTTTGGACTTTTTTAATTTTTACGTTCAGGCTGTTTACCGTACGGTATCAATAACATTTTATTTTAATAGTTCAGATATTTACGCACGCAGCGATACCAAATATGTATATAAAAAAAATGTAACACTTTTTGGGGGTGAAATAGGGAAAATGGGACAATTTACGTTTTTATTGGGGGAGGGGGGTTTTCAAATTTTTTTTTTTTTTTTTTTTTTTACTTTTTTACTTTTATTTTTACACTTTAATAGTCCCCATAGGGGACTATTTATGGCAATCACTCGATTGCTAATACTTTTCAGGGCTATGTATAGGACATAGCACTGATCAGCATTATTGGTCATCTTCTGCTCTGGTCTGCAGGAAGGCTGATCAGAGCAGAAGACGCCGGGAAGGCAGCGGAGGCAGGTGAGGGATCGCGGATGTCCTCCATTACGGGCGGGTCCCTGGCTGCGATCAGCAGCCGGGACCTGCCGCGCATGATCCAGGCATCGCTCCGATGCTTGCGGTTATGCTTAGGACGTAAATGTACGTCCTGGTGCGTTAAGTACATTAACGTCCTGCATCATTAAGGGGTTAAAGCAGTGCTCTGGTGGAAAACTTGGTACTCTGATGGAAAGCTTTCTGCTGACACTTCTGTCAGTCTCAGGAACTATCCAGAGTTGAAGCAAATCAGAGCATACCTATCCTCCTATAAACAATCACTGACATGGACAGAGGTGTCAGCAGAGAGCCCTGTGTCAGAACTAAACAGCTTCCTATGGAGCATACAGCAGCTGAAAAGTACTAGACGGATAAAGATTTTTAAATAGAAGTAATTTACAAATCTGTTTAACCCCTTAAGGACCGGGGTTTTTTCTGTTTTTGCATTTTCGTTTTTTTCTCTTTGCCTTTAAAAAAATCATAACTCTTTCAATTTTGCACCTAAAAATCCATATGATGGCTTATTTTTTGCGCCACCAATTCTACTTTGTAATGACATCAGTCATTGTGCCCAAAAATCTACGGTGAAACGGAAAAAAAAATCATTGTGAGACAAAATTGAAAAAAAAAAAACGCTGTTTTGTAACTTTTGGGGGCTTCCGTTTCTACGTAGTACATTTTTCGGTAAAAATGACACCTGATATTTATTCTGTAGGTCCATACGGTTAAAATGATACCCTACTTATGTAGGTTTGATTTTGTCGTACTTCTGGAAAAAATCATAACTTCATGCAGGAAAATGAATACGTTTAAAATTGTCATTTCTGACCCCTATAACTTTTTTATTTTCCATGTATGGGGCGGTATGAGGGCTCATTTTTTGCGCCGTGATCTGAAGTTTTTAACGATACCATTTTTGTATTGATAGGACTTATTAATCGTTCATTTTTTCATGATATAAAAGTGACCAAAAATGCACTATTTTGGACTTTGGAATTTTTTCCATTGACGGCATTGACCGTGCGGTTTAATTAACGATATATTTTTATAATTCCGACATTTCCGCACGCGGCGATACCATATATGTTTATTTTTATTTACACTGTGGTTTTTTTTATGGGAAAAGGGGGGTGATTCAAACTTTTAATAGGGGAGGGGTTAAATGATCTTTATTCACTTTTTTTTTGCAGTGTTATAGCTCCCATAGGGACCTAGAACACTACACACACACTGATCTTTCACATTGATCACTGGTTTCTCATAAGAAAACCAGTGATCGATGATTCTGCCGCTTGACTGCTCATGCCTGGATCTCAGGCACTGAGCAGTCATTCGGCGATTGGACAGCGAGGAGGCAGGTAGGGACCCTCCTGCTGTCCTGTAAGCTGTTCGGGATGCCGCGATTTCGCCGCAGCTATCCCGAACAGCCCACTGAGCTAACCGGCATTGTTTCAGTTTCATTTTAGACGCGGAGTTCAACTTTGAACGCCGCGTCTAAAGGGTTAATAGCACGCGGCACAGCGATCAATGCCGCGCGCACCTAAAAATCCATATGATGGCTTATTTTTTGTGCCACCAATTCTACTTTGTAATGACGTCAGTCATTGTGCCCAAAAATCTACGGTGAAACGGAAAAAAAAATCATTGTGAGACAAAATTGAAAAAAAAAACGCTGTTTTGTAACTTTTGGGGGCTTCCGTTTCTACACATTACATTTGTCGGTAAAAATGACACCTGATATTTATTCTGTAGGTCCATATGATTAAAATGATACCCTACTTATATAGGTTTGATTTTGTATCACTTCTGGAAAAAATCATAACTACATGCAGGAAAATGTATATACGTTTAAAATTGTCCTCTTCTGACCCCTATAACTTTTTTATTTTTCCGTGTATGGGGCGGTATGAGGGCTAATTTTTTGCACCGTGATCTGAAGTTTTTAGCGGTACCATTGCATTGATTGGACGTTTTGATCACTTTTTATTATTTTTTTCTTGATATAAAAAGTGACCAAAAATGCACTATTTTGGACTTTCGGAATTTTTTTGCGCGCACGCCATTCACCGTGCGGTTTAATTAATGATATATTTTTATAATTCGGACATTTCCGCACGCAGCAATACCACATATGTTTATTTAAATTTTTATTTACACTGTTTTTTTTTATGGGAAAAGGGGGGTGATTCAAACTTTTAATAGGGAAGGGGTTAAATGATCTTTATTCACTTTTTTCCACTTTTTTTTTGCAGTGTTATAGCTCGCATAGGGACCTATAACACTGCACACACTCATCTTTCACATTGATCACTGGTTTCTCATAGGAAACCAGTGAACGATGATTCTGCTGCTTGACTGCTCATGCCTGGATCTCAGGCACTGAGCAGTCGTCATTCGGCGATCGGACAGCGAGGAGGCAGGTAGGGACCCTCCTGCTGTCCTGTAAGCTGTTCGGGATGCCACAATTTCACAGCAGCTATCCCGAACAGCTCCCTGAGCTAACCGGCATGCCACGGGTCCCGGGCCCCGCATTATAGATCGGGAGCGGACTCATGACGTAGCGGTACGTCATGAGTCCTTAAGGGGTTAAAGGGAATCTGTCTGTTGTATTTGCTGCAAAAAGCTGCAGACACCATTGTATGGCTGTTCGGGTATTATAGCAAACTACCTTTTCTGAAGCTGCTGACGGTTACAAAACTTATAAAATCTCCTTTTTCATTTTCAGCCAAGTGTTAAGGAGGTGGGTTGGAGCAGCTCAAGTGCCACATCCTGGCACACCTCCTTGTTCACCATCACCTCCCAGACCCTCCTTCACTGATGTACAAGGCTTGGTACATTAGTCAAGGATGGGTAGGAGATGAAGACAATCAAGGGGGTATGCCAGGATGTGGCACTTTAGCAGCATGACACCACCTCCTTGGCACTTGTAACTACTATCCAATAGCATGTACCAATAAAAGATCTGACAGATTCCCTCTTAAAACTCACTGCAATGGGCTATACACAGCTTTCCAAATTGACTGAATGTGACTGTGTTGGTAGTATTCTGTTTCAGCATTTGGGCCCCCTTTTAATTTTGCCCTGGGCCATTCCCTATCTAAAACTGGTCCTGCCCAACAATAGTGCTTTACGACTGACGTGATGATAATAATACAAATGTAAGAGAGCTTGGTTTATAATGTGGCATAACTCTTTGATGACATCAGGTTGTTTTATCACGTTATTCTAGCAGACGGTAGGGTTTCCTATTATGTTATCCTTAGTCAGTTTGTTAAGACAGAAATGGTGAAATAACCAACTGTTACGCCTAGCGCTCCGGGTCCCCGCTCCTCCCCGGAGCGCTTACGGCGTCTCTCTCTCCGCAGCGCCCCGGTCGGTCCCGCTGACCGGGAGCGCTGCACTGTCATGGCCGTCGGGGATGCGATTCGCACAGCGGGACGCGCCCGCTCGCGAATCGCATCCCAGGTCACTTACCCGTCCCGGTCCCCTGCTGTCATGTGCTGGCGCGCGCGGCTCCGCTCTCTAGGGCGCGCGCGCGCCAGCTCCCTGAGACTTAAAGGGCCAGTGCACCAATGATTGGTGCCTGGCCCAATTAGCTTAATTGGCTTCCACCTGCTCCCAGACTATATCTGATCACTGCCCCTGCACTCCCCTGCCGGATATTGTTGCCATTGTGCCAGTGAAAGCGTTTCCTTGTGTGTTCCTACCCTGTGTTCCAGACCTCCTGCCGTTGCCCCTGACTACGATCCTTGCTGCCTGCCCCGACCTTCTGCTACGTCCGACCTTGCTTCTGTCTACTCCCTTGTACCGCGCCTATCTTCAGCAGTCAGAGAGGTTGAGCCGTTGCTAGTGGATACGACCTGGTCACTACCGCCGCAGCAAGACCATCCCGCTTTGCGGCGGGCTCTGGTGAACACCAGTAGTGACTTAGAACCGGTCCACTAGCACGGTCCACGCCAATCCCTCTCTGGCACAGAGGATCCACCTCCTGCCAGCCGGCATCGTGACAGTAGATCCGGCCATGGATCCCGCTGAAGTTCCTCTGCCAGTTGTCGCTGACCTCACCACGGTGGTCGCCCAGCAGTCACAACAGATAGCGCAACAAGGCCACCAGCTGTCTCAACTGACCGTGATGCTACAGCAGCTACTTCCACAGCTTCAGCAATCATCTCCTCCGCCAGCTCCTGCACCTCCTCCGCAGCGAGTGGCCGCTTCAGGCCTACGACTATCCTTGCCGGATAAATTTGATGGGGACTCAAAATTTTGCCGTGGCTTTCTTTCACAATGTTCCCTGCACTTGGAGATGATGTCGGACCAGTTTCCTACTGAAAGGTCTAAGGTGGCTTTCGTAGTCAGCCTTCTGTCTGGGAAAGCTCTGTCATGGGCCACACCGCTCTGGGACCGCAATGACCCCGTCACTGCCTCTGTACACTCCTTCTTCTCGGAAATTCGAAGTGTCTTTGAGGAACCTGCCCGAGCCTCTTCTGCTGAGACTGCCCTGCTGAACCTGGTCCAGGGTAATTCTTCCGTTGGCGAGTACGCCGTACAATTCCGTACTCTTGCTTCAGAACTATCCTGGAATAATGAGGCCCTCTGCGCGACCTTTAAAAAAGGCCTATCCAGCAACATTAAAGATGTTCTGGCCGCACGAGAAATCCCTGCTAACCTACATGAACTCATTCATCTAGCCACTCGCATTGACATGCGTTTTTCCGAAAGGCGTCAGGAGCTCCGCCAGGATATGGACTTTGTTCGCACGAGGCGTTTTTTCTCCCCGGCTCCTCTCTCCTCTGGTCCCCTGCAATCCGTTCCTGTGCCTCCCGCCGTGGAGGCTATGCAAGTTGACCGGTCTCACCTGACACCTCAAGAGAGGACACGACGCCGCATGGAAAATCTTTGTCTGTACTGTGCCAGTACCGAACATTTCTTGGTGGATTGCCCTATCCGTCCTCCACGTCTGGGAAACGCACGCTCGCACCCAGCTCTCGTGGGTGTGGCGTCTCTTGATGCTAAGTCGGCTTCTCCACGTCTCACGGTGCCCGTACGGTTTTCTCCTTCAGCCAACTCCTCCCTCTCAGCCGTGGCCTGCTTGGACTCCGGTGCCTCTGGGAATTTTATTCTGGATTCCTTGGTGAATAAATTCCGCATCCCGGTGACCCATCTCGTCAAGCCACTCTACATTTCCGTGGTCAACGGAGTCAGGTTGGATTGCACCGTGCGTTACCGCACGGAGCCCCTCCTAATGTGCATCGGACCTCATCACGAAAAAATTGAGTTTTTGGTCCTCTCCAATTGCACTTCCGAAATTCTCCTTGGACTACCCTGGCTTCAACACCATTCCCCAACCCTGGATTGGTCCACAGGGGAGATCAAGAGCTGGGGTACCTCTTGTTTCAAGGACTGCCTTAAACCGGTTCCCAGTACTCCCTGCCGTGACCCTGTGGTTCCCCCTGTAACCGGTCTCCCTAAGGTCTTTATGGACTCTGCCTGCCATAAGAAGTGCCTCTCCCCCCCTCCCAGTCCAGTCAGGCAAGCCTCGGTGCCTCCTCATGGCCCCCGTCCTGGTGTCACACTGCCCCGTGCCAGGCCTCGCCCTCTGCCCTCCCTCCCCATTCCCACTCCTGCTGTACTGCCTGCCGTTGAGGAAACCCTCAATTCTTTCCCGGTGTCCTCATCCCAGGGGAGGCAGTTACCGGACAAAGAGAAGGGGAGACCTAAGGGGGGGGGATACTGTTACGCCTAGCGCTCCGGGTCCCCGCTCCTCCCCGGAGCGCTTACGGCGTCTCTCTCACCGCAGCACCCCGGTCGGTCCCGCTGACCGGGAGCGCTGCACTGTCATGGCCGTCGGGGATGCGATTCGCACAGCGGGACGCGCCCGCTCGCGAATCGCATCCCAGGTCACTTACCCGTCCCGGTCCCCTGCTGTCATGTGCTGGCGCGCGCGGCTCCGCTCTCTAGGGCGCGCGCGCGCCAGCTCCCTGAGACTTAAAGGGCCAGTGCACCAATGATTGGTGCCTGGCCCAATTAGCTTAATTGGCTTCCACCTGCTCCCAGACTATATCTGATCACTGCCCCTGCACTCCCCTGCCGGATATTGTTGCCATTGTGCCAGTGAAAGCGTTTCCTTGTGTGTTCCTAGCCTGTGTTCCAGACCTCCTGCCGTTGCCCCTGACTACGATCCTTGCTGCCTGCCCCGACCTTCTGCTACGTCCGACCTTGCTTCTGTCTACTCCCTTGTACCGCGCCTATCTTCAGCAGTCAGAGAGGTTGAGCCGTTGCTAGTGGATACGACCTGGTCACTACCGCCGCAGCAAGACCATCCCGCTTTGCGGCGGGCTCTGGTGAACACCAGTAGTGACTTAGAACCGGTCCACTAGCACGGTCCACGCCAATCCCTCTCTGGCACAGAGGATCCACCTCGTGCCAGCCGGCATCGTGACACCAACTCAGCACTGTAACATATGTACGTGACTTTTTTTTATGTTCTGTGCTTTCTCCAATAAACTTTATTCAGTTTTGAAAAACCTTTAAATCTTTACATCTAAAAAATATTGTAGAAAAGAAAAATCTAAAATGTAATATTCGAATACCACAATTTTAACCGGAGCAATATATGTCTGGATAACTTTTTTGCAAAATGTGAGCACCATACTTTAAAAATATTAATATACTGTATTAGATGGGCACTGCCACACAACCTTTTGACATGTTGTAGAGACAGGTCACAAGTTTTCATCTGTCATGGTCTGAATGTTTGGATCACGACCAATAGCTAGAACTTGCTTGAAGAAGAGCGCGCCAAGCAAGACAAACTTACACTGTAAGTGTATGAGATTGTCTCAGTCAGTCACGCTTTTCTCCTCGCTTGTTCTAACAATTGGTTGGGATCACTAAGACCCCAACTGATCAAAACTTATGACAAAAGTTTTTTGAAGCGACAGGTCCACTTTAAGCCTTTCTGTATTCAGCAGTGCCATACAACACTTAAGCTTATCTGCTTTGGATGATGATCATAGAAAATCATTATAGCGATAATGATGATTAAAGTTTTTACAGGATGACATCAATTACAACATCTGGAAAAGAATCAAACTCTGCATAGTCATGTGGATCCACTTAAGTTTACAACCAGACCTCTAGTTGTTCCTCAATGAAATAAACTACTTAAAGTAGCTCCATTACTAAAACGATTGCAACATATTATGCCATTATTACACAAACTACTGTCCTATTCCTTTTATGTGCTGTTGTTACACCAAGATACTACTATCTAAATAAAATGGTACATTTTTTGTATTATAATAAAAAGGCTTTCACAGCAACCCCCTAACTTACATTATTTGTCTGATTTCCTTGTAGCTCCAATTTCCACTACTATAGGAAAACGTGGCCATCACTATCCCTCTTGCTCACCCTCTTCTCTAGAAATTGAATCACTTACATTCCTAGGTCAGGGCTACTCTGTGACTTTTTGCAGTGCTATTGTTTGATATGAACTATTGAGCTACAATTGCAATACACTAAGTTGTCTGCAATTTTGTGGACTGTAGTATTGCTACAAAAAGTCACCCTGCAGCTGGAGCATTAAAACTAACAACTCAAGTAGCAGAAGTGTGCTGTATACTTCATTAAAATGTTTCTCAGAATAATCTATCAAGACGCCAATGACCATTATATGATCTAATAAGATCTGACTTAATAAAAACATGTTTAGATATCAATTGGAGCCTGTCAACCTTTTCTTACCAGCTGAGTAATGTATGACTGTTATGCAAAATAAGTATACACAACTTGAAGTGTGCAGAGAATCTACATCAAGTTTTGCATACACGCTTGTCATGTGCTAGCCTCCTCTCAGGAACAATCAAGTCTAGTAGATCGATGTGGGTGCTAGCTGTCCTGCCATTGGCATAAAGAATTGACCATCAGTAACTAGCTTTTACTATTAATATTGCTGATGACTAGCTGTATTGTTATATTAAGTCTTGATGACTAATTACAAAATTAAATTGATATGTTTACAAATAGACAGCTGTAGTTCATAATATCTGTCTTTCTCTTTTATTTGTAAACTTAAAGGCAAAGAAACATACTTACTAAAAAGAAGAACAACCAAACACAACTATATGAAGAGCATTACAAAGTTTGAGAGGGAGAAGAACAACCAAACACAACTATATGAAGAGCACTACAAAGTTTGACAGGGTTACATTGTTCATAATTGGCAGACTTAACGGTCTGTTCTGTTGTCTTACCACAGCTTGCTGGAAGGCTCCTTTGGTGTAAGTCCCCCCTCCTTTGTAGGTGATAGCTGGGATCTCTCTGTTAAGAAGAGAACACTTGTGTTGGTGGGACTGACTTGAGGAAATGTAATCCACTCTGGTTTGAACATTGTTCTTGGAAGAGAAGGTTACAATAGCCACTCTTGTAGCAGAAGTCACCACCGGAAAATCTGAGAGGAGCTTCTTCACAAACCTTAGTTCATTAACAAAGTTGGCATGTCCTACACTAGAAGACTCATCCACCAAGAAAACCAGGTCCAGGTTGTGACTTGTCTCCCTCAACCTCCTAATGTTCTTCTTAAAATACTGTCCCAGCCTCTCCACTTTATTTTCTGTGCTTTCTGTACCTTGAGTAATCCTGCTGTCTGAGATCTGGAAAACTTGTGATGAGGAGCTCCTGAAAGCTGGGAACTGGTGCTGAAAAGTTGTCCAACAGTGGACCAAAGAAAGACAGCAACAAATAGAAGCCAAGCGCAGCATGGTCACCTGAGCAGGAAACAATTGGCTGGTCCTTAGGAAGTAATAATAATGTGCAATACTTTTCTATTGCTCCTCGCTTTCCCCCAGTTCTTAAAGTCTTGTAGTCGTAGACTGCGTGATCTGAAACTAATATTCCACATCGACTATCCAAGTAGCTTTGCAGATGTGAAGAATGATAGGGAACATATTGAGAGAAGGGTTGCCTGCAAGCTGCATGCTCTGCTTATGTGCTGTACAAATCAAGGTCCTTCCCTCCTCTTCATTCTTAGGAAGCTGTGCAGGAGTATTTCCAAGAGTCTCTGCAAACCTCTATCTTCTTCTCGTGCTTCTCACTCCCTCCCTTTTCTATTGTCTCGGCTCCACTTTCCCCTCTCTCTCTCCTTGTCTGTGTTTCCTACTCTGCTTGGATCTGCCTTTTTTTTTTTTTTTTTTTGCAAATCTTCCTTCCTTCACCCCCTCCTCTGTTCATGGCTGATTTGCTGAGCTCTCTTCTCACCAGAGTCCTATGTATGTCAGGCTGTCAACATTCCCCAAAAAACGCTCATCAGCCCCCTGATTGATCCCACATGTCTGGCAGAGATATGCAGAGGCATTCAAAGGACATGTCTGCAGATACCATGAGTGCCACTGTAATTGAAAACATCTATGGGGAGGCTAAATACATTCACCTATAGTACATTCACCTATTACCTAAGTTACGTAACTGTACTGTTATATAACTTTATGGAAAACTAACATGTGTAGTTGGAGGAGGAATGATAGACAGACAGACAGACTAGGGTAGTGGTCTCCAAACTATAGACCTCTAGATGTTGCAAAACTCCCACTACCAGCCAATGACTGTCCAGGCATGCTAGGAGTTGGAGTTTTGCAACATCTGGAGATCCACAGTTTGGGGGCCCCTGGACTAGAGTTTATTTGCTGTCACAGATCTGTTATAATTTCTCAGGACAACTGTAATTTCCAAGTTCTGTATCTTGCAGTGACTAAAGTTTACTGCTAGGGTAGATATTACTTTAAAGGGGTATTCCAGTAAAAAACATTTTTTTTTTCGTATCAACTGGCTCCAGAAAGTTAAACAGATTTGTAAATTACTTATATTAAAAAATCTTAATCCTTCCAGTACTTATCAGCTGCTGAAGTTGAGTTGTTCTTTTCTGTCTGACAACAGTGCTCTCTATTGACACCTCTGTCTGTCTCAGGAACTGTCCAGAGCAGGAGAGGTTTGCTATGGGGATTTGCTCCTACTCCGGACAGTTCCTGAGACAGACAAACATGTCAGCAGAGAGCACTGTTGTCAGACAGAAAACAACAACTTAACTTCAGCAGCTTATAACTACTGGAAGGATTAATATTTTTTTTAATAGAAGTAATTTACAAATCTGTTTAACTTTCTGGAGCCATTTGATGTGGAAAAAAAAGAAGAAAAGAAAAAGGGTTTTAATTGAATACCCCTTTAAAGTCTAAACAGAGAAACCTCTCCAAAAGGGGAGACTACCGATTCGAGAAGACCACCCCTTATCCAGACCAAATTTCTTGCAATGGATTATTAGTCCCCCATACATTATTATTAGAAACCACTTTCTCTCTTTCGCCACATGAAAGACCACTTTTCAATGCATTTTTGGGAGGTCTTCTCAAAGAGGTTTCACTTTAGTAAAATATAAAGTGAACTACAGCATATACAATGCTTTTTGTTTTGTGTTATTTCTGTTGTGCCTTTTGGATTCATGTGTGAGTAAAGCTTTTTCTGGTATTTTTCATATGGTCCACTATAAAAGACTTGAAAAACTTAAGGAAAAATGT
Source organism: Hyla sarda (assembly GCF_029499605.1). NCBI lineage: Eukaryota > Metazoa > Chordata > Amphibia > Anura > Hylidae > Hyla > Hyla sarda. Next base: position 327,315,050 of record NC_079189.1, read on the forward strand.
GTTTACAAAATAAAGCTCTATCAACAAAATGTCAAAACCACCATTAAAAACTTTATAAACATTGCAAGTTACATTTAAAAAATACGAGCTGTTTTTCACACATTTAAAGCACCAGAAAATAACACTTTATAAAGGAGTCCTAAGGCCTCCTTGACATTTTTTTCTGTATTTTCTTTCCTTGTAAAATGTGCCAGATTTTTAAGTGGTTTTCACAAATTTTTATTATTAGGGTTTGTTTTGTTTAATTTGAATATCAAAGTGCAGCAACATTTTTATGGTACTGCAGGAAAGATTTGCAAAGGTCAGGTAGTCAGGTGATCGCCCACCATGCATTGTAACGGTGAGTGACAGCTGACATGGACCAATCCAAAACGGCCCTGCCCATATAAGGGAGCAGCGGCCATTAATCTCTCTTTCCTCGTGGGCTGCTGATGGAGGAGGATCTGCACAGCTGTCGTCAGCAGTGACAAGGCCCAAGCCTTACAGCAACGGCCATCATTACAAAACTTTGAGTTATCTTAATCTCTGTTAACTCTGCAAGATCACCGGACCTAAACAGACCCCTAAATCCGGACGGATCTCTGCATCAATCCTAATTCTATTAGTCCTTTGGATAAGCTAATGGTCCGCAGCATCTATCAATCACTGCCGTGCTGTATAGAGACTGTATTGCTAAGACTGTTGCTGTTAATTGGATGTACCACAAGTACCTCAGTAAAGTTTATAAAAGTTCAAGTTCATCCCTATTGTGGACCTTCATTCATTTATGCATGCACCTATCGTTTCTGGGAAGGGTGGCGATAGGTCGAAGATTCACCTCAGCGTATTAACCCGCACCCTGGCGTCACGAGTGACAGGGGTTAAATTAACCCCTCATATACCGAAACAACACCCCAACTACACTACACCCCCAAGGTGCTACCATATATATATATATATATATATATATATATATCTATATATATACTGCCTCAAATGTAGTTTTACTAAAGGACTTACCGTAAATCACCTGACTGATCTGTTCTATCTGACTGATCTCTGTGAGTAGAGAGGAAAAGTACAGTGCAGTCTTCAAGGCCTTACATAGTGCCCTCCAGAATGTGGAGACCAAATGATCATATTTATGAAAATGGAGATAAAAAAATCTCTTTAAAGAAGTTCTCAGACAGCTGAGGAGCAGAGGATGACCCAGGCATTTGGAGGAAATGGGCTCTTTCTAGCCAAATGCAAATAGTAGTAAATCCTTGACCAGGCCGCAATTCTGTGATGAAGTCCATCAAGTCCTAGCTTCTGCTGAAATGAGAAAATGAAACCCAATGGCATCTGCCTAAATTGTCTGAGCGTGCGCAGGTAGCAATAAAGAATTTTGTGGGAATTTATTAAGACTGGCAGTTCTTAGCAAAAATACTTTTCTTTAATCGTAACTAGCGATCCAGTTCTGGATTTAATAATAAAAGAAAAGAAACAGGTGGGGTTTATTTCCAGAACATATCAATTACTAGCTATAAAGGATTGGACTATACACCGGCACCGGCATTCTTTCAATGGCAAATGGAAGCAAATATTAATGGTGAACAGTGGAAATTCCTTCTTAATAATATCCCAATTCAAGCATTAGGGGAAGGGGCAAGATTAACACAATTATATATTTTGTATAGATCTTATAGAACCCCTGCCCTTCTTTTTAAAATCGGATACCGAAAAAATGCAAAACGTCCTCGGTGCCTGCAAGACCCCGCAGATATCACACATATGTTCTGGGAGTGCCCATATATCCAAAGGTATTGGAAATCCATTACAGAATACATTGGGACTGCATGGGATATACCTATAGAACTAAAAATTTGTATACTGGGATATATTCACAACTTAAAGGGGTATTCCAGGAATTTTTTTATTTGACTATGCTACAGGGGCTGTAAAGTTAGTGTAGTTCATAATATAGTGTCTGTACCTGTGTGTGACGGTTTTCTCACAATTCTTATGTGATTTTCCCCCCAATATTTATTTTTAACAGCATACAAATCTGACATAGTCCTCCGCAAAAAAGTTTAGTACATTTTTTTGTTTCCACACACCAGCAAAAACGCAAGAAAATAAAATGCTGACAAAATGCAGGAAGAATCTGGGACAGTTTTTCTGTCGTTTTTGCTGATGGACAAAAAGCCTCAATGGAATCCTGGCCTCAAAGCAATAGAACAAATCCCTATGTCCACTTTTCCTGTGAGACAGAGAAGGAGTGTACGGTAGAGCGCGCGCGGGGGGGGGCGTGTCTATATTTGCACAAGATTTATCAGAGGAATGTACAGCCTTAGTAAATTCTGAGCAAGAGTGTACAATAGACAAGCAGTGTAAAGGGGTAGATCTGTGTCTACAATAGACAAATAATGATAAATCTCCCCCAATATGTTCATTGCTTTAATATTCTGTAAGGCTATGCAATGATTAATGAAAGGAAAATAAATAAATAAAAAAAAAAAAAAAAGGACTGGCAGTTCTTAAAGGGGTACTCCACTGGAAAACATGTAATCAACAGATGCCAGAAAATTAAACAAATTTGTAAATTACTTCTATTTAAAAATCTTACTCCTTCCAGTACTTATTAGCTGCTGTATGCCCCACAGAAAGTTATTTTCTTTTGGAATTTTTCTGTCTTACCACAGTGCTCTCTGTCCATGTCAGGAACTGTCTGGAGCAGGATAGATTTGCTATGGGGATTTGCTCATACTTTGGACAGTTCCTAAAATAGACAGAGGTGTCAGCAGAGAGCACTGTGGTCAGACAATGTGGTATGGCAGCAGGGTGGTAGGTGCAGGGTAGATGTTGTTACCCTAGGGCCAGATAGTATTAACCCCTTGTGTTTGTGACACCAGGGCATGGTCTAGCCTTAACCACCCAAAGGTATACCGCTGTATCCTGGGCTAGGCAAGGCGGGCAATGAAGACACCGACACCAAGTTACGGACAACGGTAGATTTACTGAGGGTAGACAGTTGTTACAGTCTATGCAGTACAGCCAGGGCCCAAGGAGGTGACCAGTGACACAGAGACCTCGCATGTTTGCTGGGACTTGTAGTAGACAGGCGAATTTAGTGCAGGACACGCTGAGTAGATGGAAGACTTGACTGACAGGACAGTGACTTCAGCTTACTTGCATTTGACTTGAGGCTGCAGGACTTGACTTGAGGCCTCCACTGCTCTGAACACACACTGACCTCAGCAAAGACTTGGAGCCCAAAAAGAAAAGGAGGCTAGCTCCTCCCAGGATTTATGTGGGGGAGTCTAGCAGGGAGCCCATAGGTCACCTTTGGGGTTAGCTGGTCACTAGTACCTCCTGGGTGGCAATCACATGGTACATTTATTAAAGGTACAATACAAAATATAATACATAACCTATTTACATGGGGGGAACAACTGCAGGGGGCCCTGAGGACACCGAGGGACTCTGCCTGACAGGGCAGGGAAAGTATGGAGAAACACTGTCCCGTATTGTGCTACCACAACAGAAAGTAAACTCAAAAAGAAAAGAACTTCCTCTTACTGGAAGGATTAAGATTTTTAAATAGAAGTAATTTTCAAATCTGTCTTTCTGACACCAGTTGATTTATTAATAATAATAATAATAATAATAATAATAATGTTTTTCAGCGGAGTACCCCTTTAAGTCTTCAAAAGTTCTCTGATGTGAAATGCACCAAATTCATTAAAAGTTTTCTTTTTTCTGTGGGTCAATACGATTACAATGATACCCATGGTTACATACTTTTCTATTATTGTACAACTTAAAAAAAAATCGCGCCCTATTTTGACCACCTATAACTTTTTAATTTTTTCAGTATATGGGGTTTAAAACTTTTAAATTACTTTTTAGAATTATTATTTTGAGTAAAATGTGACAAAAAAGCAGCAATTTAGGTCTTTTATTTTTTACGTTTACGCCATTCACCGTACGGGATCATTAACATTATATTTTGATAGTTCGGACATTTATGCATGTGGCGATACTAAATATGTTTATCATTTTTTTGTTTATTTTTGCTTTTTGGGGGTAAAATGGGAAAAAAGGACAATTTCCATTATTATTGGGGGAAGGGGATTTTTCAAAATGTTTTTACTTTTTATGTTTACATTTTTTAACTTTTGTTATACAGTTTTTATGTCCCCATGGGGGACAATCTATAGCAATCTCCTGATTGCTAATACTGTTCAGTGCTATGCATAGGGCATAGCGCTGATCAGTGTTATTGGCTATCTTCTTCTCTGGTCTGCTCGATCTCAGACCAGAGCAGAAGACGGTCGGAGGCAGATGAGGGGACCTCCGGCCACCATTATAGATGATCAGATCCCTGCGACACCGCCGCAGGCAATCCGATCATCTATTTGAATGTGCGCATTGCCTCAGATGCCGTGATATGTATTGATCACGGCATCTGAGGGGGTTATGGCAGACATTGGCGTGATCGCTGATGTCTGCCATTAGCGGCGGGTCCCCAGCTGCTGATAGCAGCTGGGACCTGCAGTGCATGACGCGAGCACCGCTCCGATGCTCGTGGTCATGTACAGGACGTAATTGTACGTCATTGTGCATGAAATACCTCCGCACCAGGACGTACATTTACGTCCGTTGTCGCTGAGGGGTTAAATACCAATTAAAATTTCATTAGATATAAATTATTCATTTAATCCAGCTATACTTTATGTTATTTACACCACTACTATATGTGATATCACTTGATATGCAGTGCCTCAGCCTTGAGAACAGTGTACACAACCACAATTGTTTGTTTTTGTATGGGTACTCTATACCTATATAATATCTAGCCTAGGTCGAGCTACCTATACCGACTCTTTAGGGCTGTATTTAAATGCCAGAATTTTTGTATGGAATTCTACATGAAAATTCAGCACGAATTTACAGCCAATATACTGTGGAATTTCAACTGCAGGAACTCCATTGAAGTAAATTAGCTATGCATTTATGCAGAATTTTCATGCCGAATTCTGTGCAGAATTTCTGCCATGTGAATATAGCCTTACTAAATACCTTAAAAATGTATTGCTATTTTCCATTATGCCCAAATAATATCAGTTTCATGATACTCTACCTTGTCACCGAAAAGGTGTTCCATATAAAGGCATGGTTGGTGATGGCCTATTTTCTGATTAAACTGGGAATGTTGATACTTTTCTCACAAAAGTTATCGGCCTCTATGGCAACCCCACAGTGAGCAATAGTTTCTTGTGACACTCCTTTTCCATGTCTAATAAAACAAGGTATGGTTGACCCTTTCCGCCCCTTCTTCATGTACCGAATTTCACCCTTAATATACACTATTTCTCTTCGTAAGTCTCACAATATTTGAAGCAGCGACATGAGAGACAACTTTTCATGGTTTGGTTGTGTTCATGGAGTAAAAACAAATACACTCCCTAGGTTTTTTTTTTTCTCTTTTTAATTTAAATGAACAAACGCCTTAGACTGCTAGTTTGTAGGAAATATTATCGAGCGGCTGGTCATGCTTCTGTCCTTAATTTTTTTCATGGCACCTCCTATAAATTATGGGTGAAAATAGCACAATCCATTAGCCCAAGTCTCTCACAACTCTAATCTCTTGCACTTTACCCATATACTTTCATTAACATTCTTGCAAACCTAGCACATTTGCGCAATTGCATCCTCACAAAAAATGCCTCACCTAGAACCTCCTATGATTATATGCAGCTCACACACTTTTATACTAAAATCCAGAAAAAGTGAATGTAAAAAAACTAGAGTATGTCTAGGTTCCTGTTCACACCATCTGAACACTTTATATATTGCTTATTAACCCCTTAAGGACCCAGCCCAAATGTACCTTAAAGGGGTACTCCGGTGAAAACCTTTTTTCTTTTAAATCAACTGGTGCCAGAAAATTAAACATATTTGTAAATTACTTCTATTAAAAAATCTTAATCCTTCCAGTACTTATTAGCTGCTGAATGCTACAGAGGAAATTCCTTTCTTTTTGGAACACTGATGGCATCAAGACCACATTGCTCTCTGCTGACATCTCTGTCCATTTTAACAACCGTGCATAGCAGATGTATGCTAAGGGCAGCATGGTGGCTCAGTGGTTAGCACTGCTGCCTTGCAGTGCTGGGGCCTTGGGTTCAAATCCCACTAAGGGCAACAATAAATAAAGAGTTATTATTATTATGACATCAGCAAAGAGCACTGTGCTTGTGATGTCATCAGAGAGAATTCCAAAAAGAAAAGCATTTTCTCTGTAGTATTCAGCAGCTAATAAGTACAGGAAGGATTAAGATTTTTTTTATCGAAGTAATTTACAAATCTTTTTAACTTTCTGGCACCAGTTGATTTAACAGAAAAAAGGTTTTCACAGGAGTACCCCTTTATGCCATTTTTTGCATATCTGACCACTGTCACTTCAAGCATTAATAACTCTGGGATGCTTTTACCTTTCATTCTGATTCTGAGAAAGTTTTTTCGTGACATATTCTACTTTATGTTAGTGGTAACATTTTGACGATATCATTTCTTGGTGAAAAATTCCCAAATTTGATGAAAAAATTGAAAATTACATTTTTTTTTTTTTTTACTTTGAAGCTCTCTGCCTATAAGGAAAATGAATATTCCAAATAAATTATACATTGATTCACATATACAATATGTCTACTTTATGTTTGCATCATAAAGTTGACATGTTTTTACATGGGCTTCAAAGTTCAGCAGCAATTTTTCACAAAATTTCCAAAATCTGAATTTTTCAGGGACCAGTTCAGTTTTGAAGTGGGTTTGAAGGGCCTTCATATTAGAATTACCCCACAAATGATGCAATTATAAAAACTGCACCCCTCAAAGTATCCAAAATGACATTCAGTAAGTATGTTAACCCATTAGGTGTTTCACAGGAATAGCAGCAAAGTGAAGGAGAAAATTCAAACTCTTCATTTTTTACACTCGCATGTTCTTGTAGACCCAGTTTTTGAATTTTTACAAGTGGTAATAGGAGAAAAAGCCCCCCAAAATTTGTAACCCAATTTCTCTTGAGTAAGTAAATACCTCATATGTGTATGTCAAGTGTTCGGCGGGCGCAGTAGGGGGCTCAGAAGGGAAGGAGCAACAATGGGATTTTGGAGAGTGAATTTTGCTGAAATGGTTTTGGGGGGCATGTCACATTTAGAAAGCCCCTATGGTGCCAGAGCAGCAGAAAACCCCACATGGCATACCATTTTGGAAACTGCATCCCTCAAGGCACGTAATAAGGGGTCCAGTTAGCCTTAACACCCCACAGGTGTTTGACAACTTTTCGTTAAAATCGGATGTGTAAATGAAAAAAAAAATTTCACTGAAGTGCAGTTTTTTCCCCAAATTTACCATTTTTACAAAGGGTAATGGGAGAAAATGCCCCCCAAAATTTGTAACCCCATCTCCTATGAGTATGGAAATACCCCATGTTAGGATGTAAAATGCTCTGTGGGCGAACTATAATGCTCAGAAAAGAAGGAGTCACATTTGGCTTTTTGAAAGCAAATTTTGCTGAAATGGTTTTTGGGCGGCATGTCGCATTTAGGAAGCCCTTGTGGTACCAGAACAGCAAAAAAAATACACACATGGCATAGCATTTTGGAAACTGCACCCCTTAAGGAACGTAACAAGGGGTACAGTGAGCCTTAACTACCCACAGGTGTTTGCCGACTTTTTGTTAAAGTTGGATGTGTAAATCCCCCCAAAAAGTTTTTTTTTACTAAAATGCAGTTTTTTCCCTATATTTTACATTTTTACAAGGGGTAATAGGAGAAAATGACCCCCAAAATCTTTAACCCCATTTCTTCTGAGTATGGAAATACCCCATGTGTGGATGTCAAGTGCTCTGTTGGCGAAATACAAAGCTCAGAGGAGGAGGAGCGCCATTGAGCTTTTGGAGAGAGAATTTGTTTCGAATGGTAGTCAGGGGCCATGTTCGTTTACAAAGCCCCCAGTGGTGCCAGAACAGTGGACCCCACCACATGTGACCCCATTTTGGAAACTACACCCCTCACAGAATGTAATAAGGGGTGCAGTGAGTATTTATACCCCACTGGCCATTGACAGATCTTTGGAACAGTGGGCTGCGCAAATGAAACATTTTTTTTTTTCATTTTCACGGACCACTGTTCCAAAAATCTGCCAGACACCTGGGGGGCATAAATGCTCACTGTACCCCTTATTACATTACATGAGGGTTGTAGTTTCCAAAATGGGGTCACATGTGGGGGGGTCCATTGTTCTGGCCCTACGGGGGCTTTGTAAACACATGTGGCCTTCAATTCCGGACAAATTTTCTCTTCAAAATCCCAATGGCACTCCTTCTCTTCTGAGCATTGTAGTGCACCATCAGAGCACTTTATATCCACATATGGGGTATGTTCTTACTCAGAAGAAATGGGGTTACAAATTTTGGGGGGATTTTTTTCTATTTTCCCTTGTGAAAATGAAAAATTTTGGGTAACACCAACATTTTAGTGAAATTTATTTTTTTTCATTTTCCCATCCAACTTTAATGAAAATTTGTCAAACACCTGTGGGTGTTAAGGCTCACTATAACCCTTGTTACATTCCGTGAGGGGTTTAGTTTCCAAAATGGGGTCACATGTGGGTATTTATTTTTTTGCGTTTATGTCAGAACCGCTGTAAAATCAGCCACCCCTGTGCAAATCACCAATTTAGGCCTCAAATGTACATAGTGTGCTCTCACTCCTGAGCCTTGTTCTGCGCCCACAGAGCATGTTACGTCCACTTATGGGTATTTCCATACTCAGGAGAAATTGTGTTACAAATTTTTTTCCTTTTACCGCTTGTGAAAATAAAAAGTATGGGGCAACACCAGCATGTTAGTGTAAAAAAAAAAAAAAAAAAAAAAAATTTGCACTAACAGGCTGGTTTAGCCCCCAACTTTTCTGTTTCATAAGGGGTAAAAGGAGAAGAAGCCCCCTAAAATTTGTAGTGCAATTTCTCCCGAGTATGGAAATACCCCATATGTGGCCCTAAACTGTTTCCTTGAAATACGACAGGGCTCCGAAGTGAGAGAGCGCCATGCACATTTGAAGACTGATTTAGGCATTGCATAGGGGTGGATATAGGGGTATTCTACGCCAGTGATTCCCAAACAGGGTGCCTCCAGCTGTTGCAAAACTTCCAGCATGCCTGGACAGTCAGTGGCCGTCCAGAAATGCTGGGAGTAGTTGTTTTGCAACAGCTGGAGGCTCCGTTTTGGAAACACTGCCGTACAAGACGTTTTTCATTTTTATTGGGGGGGGGGGGGGGCAGTGTAAGGGGGTGTATATGTAGTGTTTTACTCTTTATTATGTGTTAGTGTAGTGTAGTGTTTTTAGGGTACATTCGCACTGACGTGTTACGGTGAGTTTCCCGCTAGGAGTTTGCACTGCAGCGAAAAATTTGCCGCAGCCCAAACTTGAAGCTGGAAATTTACTGTAAACCTGCCTGTGTGAATGTACTCTGTACGTTCACATGGGGGGGGGGGGGGGCAAACCTCCAGCTGTTTCAAAACTACAACTCCCAGCATGTACTGACAGACTGAGCATGCTGGGAGTTGAACTTTTGCATCAGCCAGAGGCACACTGGTTGGAAAACCTTCAGTTAGGTTCTGTTGCCTAACTCAGTATTTTCCAACCAGTGTGCCTCCAGCTGTTGCAAAACTACAACTCCCAGCATGTACTGATCACCGAAGGGCATGCTGGGAGATGTAGTTATGCAAAAGCTGGAGGTACGCAACTACAACTCCCAGCATGTCGAGACAGCTGTTTGGGCATGCTGGGATTTGCAGTTTTGCAACATCTGGAGGGCTACAGTTTATAGACAACTGCAAAGTGATCGCCAAACTGTGGAGGGATATAGTTTAGAGACCACTTTATAGGGATTTCAAACTGTAACCCTTCAGCTGTTGCAAAACTACATATTCCAGCATGCCCAAACAGCTGTCTGGGCATGCTGGGAGTTGTAGTTTTACAACATCTTGAGGGCTAGAGTTTAGAGACCACATTAAAGTGGTCTCAGACTGTACCCTCCAGATCAACTTACCGACTTCCGTAGGATCCAGGGAGCCGTCCTCTTCTGCCTCACGTCATCGCCGCCTGCCGATCACCGTCGCCCGCAGCCTCCGGATGAGTAAGTGGACTTCGGAGCCGGTCCTTCGGTCGTTTCCCCATTTTGCCCCGCCTATTGTGGGTGGGCAGAACAGGGAAAACGAAAGTTAAACCCCCCCGCCCTCGATCTGCTATTGGTGGTCGCGTCTAGACCACTTGCGATTTGCGCCGATCGCCAACATGGGGGGGTCATCAGACTCCCCTTAGCATTTGCACGGGGTGCCTGCTGATAGATATCAGCAGTCACCCCTGTCTGGTCCCCGCCCGGCACGCGGCGGGGACCGATATTCCCACGGGCGTATGGATACGCCCTGGGTCCTTAAGTACCAGGACGTCAAGGCGTATCCATACACCCTAGGTCCTTAAGTGGTTAAATGGGTGCTTCAGTAGAATTTTTTTTTTAATCAACTGGTGCTAGAAACAGATTTGTAAATGACTTCTATTTAAAAATCTTAAACCTTTCAGTACTTATCAGTTGCTGTATGTTCCAGAGGAAGTTCCTTTCTTTTTGAATTTCTTTTCTCTCTGACCACAGTGCTCTCTGCTGACACCTCTGTCCATGTCAGGAACTTTCCAGAGCATGATAGGTTTGCTATGGTGATTTTTTCCTGCCCTGCCCTGACATGGACAGAGGCGTCAGCAGAGATAACTGTGGTCAGACAGAAAAGAACTTTAAAAAGAAAAGAACATCTACTTGAGCATACAGCAGCTGATAAGTACTGGTAGGATTAAGATTTTTAAATAGAAGTAATTTACAAATCTGTTTAACTTTCTGGCTTCAGTTAATTAAAAAAAAAAAAAAATCCAGTGGATTACCCCTTTAATCACTCAGCAGACACCCTTTCCTCTTATTGTGTTGCATTGGAGAAGGCTCTAGGCAATTTTTTTTTATAAATCCCAGTGGCTCAAGTGTTTCCTATATATACACAAAGCCATAGTAGGTAACAAAGCCCAGGAAACATCTTTTAAAATCCTTTCCAGATGGTCCATTGCCCTAGAATACTATTTAAATGGAATCTCTAAGTACAAGACATCTGTTGGAGATGTGGTGTGGAAAGGTCTCTGTGGTGCTCTCATACTGTTTATGATCCTTAATTGCTTCCTAAAATACAAGTGTTCTCTCATTGGCCACCTCCTCTAAGCCACAATTAATGTTATCTCATGTCATCAGAAAAGCCAACAACCACCCATCATGAATGAAGGGAAATGCAGATGAGCAGCAGAGACGTACGGCGCTGAGCAGCAGAGAATAGACATGTCACGGCGGTGCGCTGATTGCGCTAGGAGCAGGGCAGTAGCAGGGACATGTCAGGTGGCGGCGGTGAATGAAGGAAACCTACTTGCGGAACATGTCGGCTTCATTCATTCATTCACCACCGCTGCTGCCTTGCCCCAAGAACATGAGGAGCAGGCAGTGGGAGGGGAAATAAGGACACTAGGGGGGGGGGGGATAAGGATAAGCACTCTGGGGCCAATGAATTATTATAAACACACTGGGGCCAATGAATTATTATTAACCTACTGGGGCCAATGAGTTATTATTAACACACTGGGGCCAATGAATTATTAGAAATATGCATGGGGGCATACATTTGAGGGTCAAATTAGTAGTTTAAAAACCCCGCCGGGAGCCCTGAATGGATCCATGGTGGCAGCCATTCAGGGCTCCCGGCGGGGAATTTAAAAGTGAAAGTGAAACGTAGATGCAATTCTTGGGTGTATAAAAAAATTATAAAGCCACCAAAAAAAAAAAATTTAATGTTAACTTTTAAACAGATATTAATTTATGTGGGCGGGCAGGGAACTGAAAATGTAGTCGACAATAATAAAAATTTAGAAAGGGGCCATTTAAATGTAAAAATATCATATATTGTTTTATAATTCATAATTTTTTTTTTATTAGTAATGTATTTTAATATTGTGTTTAACCCCTTAAGGACTTCGCTTATTTCCACCTTAAGGACGCAGTCTTTTTTTGCAAATCTGACAACTCACTTTATATATTAATAATTCTGGGAAGCTTTTACCTTTCATTTTGATTCCGAGAATGTTTTTTCATGACATATTCTACTTTAACATAGTGGTAAATTTTTCTCATTACTTGCATGCTTTCCTGGTGAAAAATCCCAAAATTTTATAAAATTTTTTAAAAATGTTGCATTTTTCTAAATTTAAAACTCTCTGCTTGTAAGCAAAATGAATATTCCAAATAAATTGTATATTTATTCACATATGCATTATGTCTACTTTATGTTGGCATCATAAAGTTGACATGTTTTAACTTTTTGAAGACATTAGAGGGCTTCAAAATTCAACAGCAATTTTCCAATTTTTCCCGAAAATTTCAAAATCTGAATTTTTCAGGGACCAGTTCAGTTTGAAGTGGGTTTGAGGGGCTTTCTTGTCAGAAATACCACATAAATTAACCCGATTATAAAAACTGCACCCATCAAAGTATTCAAAATGACATTGGGAAAGTTTGTTAACCCTTTAGGTGTTTTACAAAGTGAAGGAGAAAATTCAAAATCTTCATTTTTTACACTGGCATGTTCTTGTAGAGCCATTTTTTGAATTTTTACAAGGGAAAAAAGAGAGAATTCCCCCCAAAACTTGTAACCCCATTTCTCTTGAGTAAGGAAATACCTCATATGTGGATGCAAAGTGTTCCGTGGGTACTCTAGAGGGCTCAGAAGGGAAGGAGAGACAATGGGATTTTGGAGAGTGAATTTTGCTGAAATGGTTTCTGGGGGTGCATGTCACATTTAGGAAGGCCCTATGGTGCCAAAACAGCAAAAAGAAAAAAAAAACACATTGCATACTATTTTGAAAACTATACCCCTCAAGGAACGTAACAAGGGGTACAGTGAGCCTTAACACCCCACAGGTGTTTGATGACTTTTCGCTAAATTCGGATGTGTAAATGACATTTTTTTTTTTACTAAAATGCTGATTTTTCCCCAAATTTAACATTTTTACAGAGGGTAATAGGAGAAAATTCCCCCATAATTTGTAACCCCATTTCTTCTGAGTATGGAAATACCTCACATTGCTCAGAAGAGAAGGAACCACATCTGGCTTTTGGAAAGAAAATTTTGCTGACATTTTTGGGGGGCATGTCGCATTTAGGAAGCCCCTATGGTGCCAGGACAGCAAAAAATCAAAAACACATTGCACACTATTTTGGAAACTACACCCCTCAGGGAACGTAACAATGGGTAGAGTGAGCCTTAACACCCCACAGATGTTTGACGACTTGTCGTTAAAGTAGGATGTGTAAAGGAAAAAAAAATCACTAAAATGCAGTTTTTTCCCCAACTTTTACATTTTTACAAGGGTTAATAGGAGAAAATGCCCCCCAAAATGTGTAACCCCATTTCTTATGAGTATGAAAATATCCCATATGTGGATGTCAAGTGCTCTGCTGGCGCACTACAATGCTCAGAAGAGAAGGAGCGCCATTGGGCTTTTGGAGAGAGAATTTGTTTGGAATGGAAGTCGGGGCCATGTGCGTTTACAAAGCCACATGGTGCCAGAACAATGGACCCCCCACATGTGACCCCATTTTATAAACTACACCCCTCACAGAATTGAATAAGGGGTGCAGTGAGCATTTACACCCCACTGGCTGAAAAATTACATTTTTCATTTTCACAGACCACTGTTCCAAAAATCTGTCAGACACCTGTGGGGCATAAAATCTCACTGTACCTCTTACTACATTATGTGAGGGGTGTAGTTTCCAAAATGGGTTCACATGTGGGGGGTCCATTGTTCTGGCACCATGGGGGCTTTGTAAACACATGTGGCCTTCAATTCCGGCCAAATTTTCTTGTCAAAAGCCCAATGGCGCTCCTTCTCTTATGATCATTGTAGTGCACTCACAGAGTACTTTACATCCACATATGTTCTTACCCAGAAGAAATGGGGTTACAAATTTTGGGTGGCTTTTTTCCTGTTTCCCCTTGTGAAAAGAAAAAATTTAGGGTAACACCAGCATTTTAGTGAAAATTTTTGTGAAATTTGTCATTTTCCCATCTAACTTTAATGAAAATTCATCAAACACCTGTGAGGTTTTAAGGCTCACTATACCCCTTGTTATGTTCCGTGAGGGGTGAAGTTTTCAAAATGGTGTCACACGTGGGTATTTATATTTTTGCGTTTGTGTCAGAACCGCTGTAAAATCAGCCACCTCTGTGCAAATCACTAATTTACACCTCAAATGTAAATAGTGCACTCACTCCTGAGCCATGTTGTGCGCCCGCAGAGCATTTTACATCCACATATGGGGGTATTTCCGTACTTGAGTTAAAAATTTGGGGGGTCTTTTTTTCTTTTACCTCTTGTAAAAATGAATGGTGTAATGGGGCAACACCAGCATGCTTGTGTAAAAATGCAATTTTTTTTTACACTTACAGGCTGGTGTAGACCCCAACTTTTCCTTTTCACATGGGGTAAAAAGAGAAACAGCCCCCCAAAATTTGTAAAGCAATGCTCCTGAGTACGGAAATACCCCATATGAGGCCCTAAACTGTTTCCTTGAAATACGCCAGGGCTCCGAAATGAGAGAGCGCCATGCACATTTGAGGACTAAATTAGGGATTGCATAGGGGTGGACATAGGGGTATTCTAAGCCAGTGATTCCTAAACTGGCCTCCAGCTGTTGCTAAACTCCCACTATGCCTGGAAAGTAAATGGCTGTCTGGAAATGCTGGGAGTTGTTGTTTTGCAACAGCTGGAGGCTCCATTTTGGAAACACTGCCGTACTATACGTTTTTCATTTTTATTGGGGGGGACGGTGTAAGAGGGTGTATATGTAGTGTTTTACCCTTTATTTTTTGTTATTGTAGTGTAGTGTAGTGTTTTTAGGGTACATTCGCATTGGCGGGGGTTTACGGTGAGTTTGCGCTGCTGCTGAAAATTTGCCCCAGCTCAAACTTGAAGCAGGAAACTCACTGTAAACCCACCCATGTGAATGTACCCTGTACACTGTTGCAAAGCTACAACTCCCAGCATGCACTGACAGACCGTGTATGCTGGGAGTTGTACTTTTGCAACAGCTGGAGGTACAGTTAGGTTCTGTTACCTAAGTCAATATTTTCCAACCAGTGTGCCTCCAGCTGTTGCAAATCCCAGCATGTACTGATCGCTGAAGGGCATGCTGGGAGTTGTAGTTATGCAACAGCTGGATACACACAATTACAACTCCCAGCATGCTGAGACAACCATATGCTGTTCGTGCATGCTGGGAGTTGTAGTTTTTCCAGATTTAGAGGGCCATGGTTTAGACACCACCGCACAGTGTGGCCCTCCAGATGTTGCAAAACTACAAATCCCAGCATGCCCAGACAGCAAACTGCTGTGTGGGAATGCTGGGAGTTGAAGTTTTTGTAAGATCTAGGGGGCCACAGTTTAGAGACCACTGAACAGTGATCTCCAAACTGTACCCCTAAAATCTTGCAAAACTACAAATCCCAGCATGCCCAAGCAGCAAACAGCTGTCTGGGCATGCTGGGAGTTGTAGTTTTGCAACATCTGGAGGGCTACAGTTTAGAGACCACTGCATAGTGGTCTCCAAACTGTCACCCTGCAGATGTTGCTAGACAACAACTCACCGACTTCCATAGTCAGCAGGATCGCCGTGCAAGCTGGGGGATCGCCGCCCAAGCTGGGGGATCGTCCCCCCACAGCTGCCGATTGCTGCCCGGTAAGGGATCTCCACCCCCACTTACATCATGGTTCCCCTTCTCTGCCCGGACTACCATGGGTGGGCAGAGCAGGGGAACCAAACTTTAACCTCCGCCCCCAATCTGCTATTGGTCAGTCGCTTCTGACCGACCAATAGCAGGGATGGGAGGGTGGCACCTTGCCACCTCACTCCTATCCCTTCCGGGGGATCAGAGGTGTTTTGGACACCCCCAAGCCCCCTTACTTTCCGGGTCACCGGAGACCCGTATGACCCGGAATCGCCGCAGATCGCCAATCTCAGGACCCCCCTGGGCGATATGGCGGGATGCCTGCTGAATGATTTCAGCAGGCATCCCGGTCCGGTCCCCGACTGGCTAGCGGCAGGGACCAAAATTCCCTTGGGCGGACCTGTACGCCCTGCGTCCTTAAGGACTCAGGATGCAGGGTGTATGCATATGCCCTGCATCCTGAAGAGGTTGATTAAGTGTGTGTGTGTGTTTCACTTTTTTTTCTCTATTTTTTATATTCTTTAGGTAGTACTGCTACTCCCAGCATGGAACAGACTGTTCCATGAAGGGATCTGTAGTACCTGTACTATTAGGCATATCGCCCCGGGTGTCACTCCTGATACCCGATGCGATTGTCCTTCCTTTCTATTGCAGAAATGGAGCAGCTTTCTCCTGCGCTCGCATCACTGCACTATACTCCCCTGGCCAGTGATGTGAATATAATTCACATCACTTATTCATATTTCCCGCAGAGAGCTGTGATTGGCCAGATGGTTCCAACCATTCACAGCTCTCTGCGGGAAATATGAATAATAGGTATATATACGGCATATACTCATACTACAGTGGGACCAGAGAAGAGTGGCCGGCCGCCCGCATCTTTCTTATGTTTCTTATACTTGCTTGTACTATTATTCTAAGCAAAGTTTGTTGAAATAACAGTGCCTATTTAACCACTAGAGGACAATGAGTGCCCCTTTTGTAGGAGGTGAGGCGGCCGGGATCCTGGTGCTGCTTATCATTAATTAATGTGGATCAATGTGTCTAAAGGAATAAATGAATGATGCCAATTATCAAAGTGATTGCGGGGGTCCAATGAGTTAAAATTTTGTCAGAGGGTACCCTTATCGCCCTCTGGCCTTTAGATTGAAGCTCCATTGATGCAATCTCACATAGCCAGGCTGTATCAATAGGGCATAAATCTCATTGTTCAATGCTATGCTATGGCGTTCTTGTTGCGTGGACCAGCGATCCGGAATAAAACTTCTTGCTGTTTCCGTGAGTGCCGTCTGCGATCTCTTCTTTCTTTTATACAATAAAGTGCACTGTGTAAAAACAAAACACTCCAAAATTTGCTAAATTGCACTTTTCCTTTAAATTTCCCCCCACAAATAAAAAATGTTTTGAGTTTGTTGTACATTTTATTATAGTGAAAGGTGTCAGTACACGGAACAATTGGCCACACAAAAAAAAGTCCTCATATGGGTCTGCAGATGGAAAAATAATGTGATAATTACTTCTGGCTCTTAAAGGACGAGGAGTAAAAAACAAACACACAAAAATAAAAAATGTACTGTGTCCTCAAGGCCTAAATTGGCTGTTTAAGATTGTGGTTCTGTTCTGTTTTGTTTTCTTCACCCTTATTTACCTTGTTTTACTGTATTGTAAAATAAAGCTTTTATTTCAATTAATAAATTCCAACACATAGTGACTGTTAGGATTCACTGTTAGGAATCACGGCAGATGTACAGCAAGAGGTAGTGGATCCTCTGGGCCTGTGTGGATAGAGACTTGAGCCGTGCCAGGGAGCGGAGTCTAAGGTGCCACCGGTCTTCACCAGAGCCCACCGCAAAGGTGGATGGTCTTGCTGTGGCCGGTGACACCCAGGTCGCTGCCCCTGGCACGACTCGTCCACACAGGTAGCTGGGGATTGACGTGGTACAGACAGAGACTGGAAGGGATGTGGCAGGCAGGACATGGCTGGCAGGGCAGTAGGACAAGGCAAGAACACAGGAACAGGAGAGGCCGGAACTGGGGACAGGTAAATAGACTTTGGAACAGGACTTGATTCGGAACAGGACTAGAACCAGGAATAGGACTTGGACTCAGGAACAAGGACTAGGACAGGAACAAGGACTAGGCTCAGTAACAAGGACTAGGCTCAGGAACAAAGACTAGGCTCAGGAAAAAGGACAGACAACCAAGATCCGGCCCAGGGAGCAGGGAGGAGCAGATACTTATGGAGCAGGGACAGGTGCAAGCACTTTAACTAATTGGGTACTGGTCCTTTAAGTAACAGAGCTCCGGCGCAGTCACGCCCTAGGAGTTGCAGGGACACCAGGGAGAAGAGACACAAGGAGGTAAGTGACGGACTGAGATTCGCATGCGGGTGCGTCCCGCTATGCGAATCACAGTCCCGCCGTCAACAGGAACAGAGAGTACTCACAGACGGCGAATCTGGCCGGAGCGCAACTGTAACAGTGACATTTCCACTCACGCATCTTTATTAACTATATCTATCTTTATCTAATATTTTTTTGATGATAAATGTCATTAAAGGGGTTCTCCACCCCTGGAAATCTTATCCAGATGTCTGATCGCAGGGGGTCAGGCCACTGGAACCCCTGCAATCTCCGTGAAGCACTCGGAATGCTGGGTTCAGGAAGCCGTGGTTGTAATGTCACATCACGCCCCCTCCATTCATGTCTAAGGGAGGGGCGTGAAGGCTGTGGTCGCTCATCACGCCCCCACCCATAGACATGAATGGAGGGGGCGTGGTGTGACATCACAATCAAAATGTTCAGAACGCTGGAGTGCCGCCCGGAGATCATAGTCTCAGTGGCCGGACCCCCTGCGGTCAGACATCTTACCACTATACTTTGGATAAGATGTCCAGGGAAGGATTACCCCTTTAACTTTACCTTTCATTGGCTTTTGTGTTATAGTTGATCAGCATGCAGTATATTATAAGCAGTTCATAGTTTTTATCAGCACTACAATCTCCCTTGATTGTCCTAGTATGATCAAGACTTTATTACAGATAATTATTAATTTACATATCAAATGAGAATGAGCTTTAAATTTAATTATGGCAAAAAAAAAAAAAAAAACACAACTAAGTCTCAAAAAAAATAAAAATAAATAAATACTTTACCCTTGGAATTCTTTCTTTGATGAGCCTGGAGTGAAAGGCTTCTAATTCTTGTTATTCACACATATTGACTGTAGGAGACCAATTAACCTAGACCTCCACTGAACTGTTCTTTGATTGTATTGCAGAATACCTGGAGATGTGGTTATCTTGTTCCTTCGGAAAGAGACGGCTATAAAGAATTACAAGTATCCAAGTGAGCGATCATGCATAACAATCTGGAAAGGGGATCATTTCTGCAACACCTCCTAAGCTTTGCCTGAGCTAATTCTTTATCTGGTATCATTGTGTTGGAAAATGATTTCAACAATGATAATCTCCGTGAGAGAAAAAAAATTGGTGGCAGATGGTATTATCCTATAGAATACGGCTCCTTCAAACTGCTATTCTGTAGAAGCAAATATAAAGGCAAGAAAGAACCAAAATAGAGCCTCATGAACTACTATACTGGACCGCTGTGATCCGTGTATCTCCATATGCTTCCACATTCCATGTACATGAAATATACTGGGAATATATCCTTAGTTAATATCTGGTGCCTTAAAATGATCTTATAGCTACTAAAAACTATGGAAGCCACATAAAGTGTATTATAGGAGGAATATATACTTAGTGAGTATCAGGACAAATTGCATTTTTAACCCAATAAATTTACACAAAAAGGTTTATTTTTTTGTTTTCACAAAGCTTGCCGGTATATTTTTTGTCAATGGCTTGTTTAAACCTAACTGGAAAACAATGTAGCATTTTTTATTAGTGTGCAACATTTTTCCTGAGATGTAAGACAAATTTGCAAATGGGGTGGAAAAAAAAAACATAGTCAGATAAAATCCAGATAGGAAAAAACCTACAATAGTTAATCTGGGGCTTTGTGTTATAATATTACTGATTGTTATTAAATGGGAAGTCTTTATCCGCAGTATAGGGGATAAGTTTTAGATCGTTGGGGGGTCCCCACAATCTCCTGTATGGGGCCCCGGCTCTATGGGAGAGCCAGAGATATGGTTCTCCCATAGAGCTATATGGAGGGGGCGTGGTGGCCCCTGCTTTGGGCAATTGTTGTGACGCTCCCCTCCCGGGGATAGCTGGTGTCCCATACAGGAGATTGCAGGGGGTCCCAGAGTCGGACCAGCCCCCGCACAATCTAAAACTTATCCCCTATCCCGTGAATACAAAGCCAAGAATAAGTTATAATTAAGAAGTAGAAGTTTCAGTTTTCCTTAATTTATATGTGGTGTCCTGGTACAGGACATGGTCCTGTACCCTTCCTAAGTCCCCTCAGGAAGAGTCCCTGCAGTCCATAGAGCTCTCCTGTAGGGCTCCCCCCTCCCTTACTCATCAGTTACTGCGTCATATAAATATGCACATAATATTTCTGTATATTGTTCAGTATGTTCAGCCCCCCTAGTATCTAAGGGGCTGTAGTCTATAAATTCACTCTCTTGGTTCCTGCTCCCCATCCTGTACACTACAGCAATACCAATTTATGCACAATTGCATCTAGGCCAAAGCCTAAAGAACCTGCAGCCACTTCAAAACGTGAGTTATCAAGCTCTATCTACAATTCTAGTGACTACTACTCAACTCAAGTATACAATACAATTAGTAACACAGTGGCCTGCATAAATCTCAATACTACAAGTCCCAGCAAACCTGTGAAGTATCCTGCATCCCGGTTGATTCTAGAGAAACTGCATAACTGTAAAGACTTTTCCATAAGAAGTTTAAGTAAAAGTTCCAGTTATCTCATAATTCCTGCTTTGTACATTCCTTTATTGCCTGCCGTTTCTGGGTTGGTTGTCGGCAGGGCCTTATACAGAAAACAACCACATCCTGGTGTCACGACAAATTAGGGGTTAATAACACCTTACCCCACAGGGTTAACACCACCAGACCCTGCTACACCGTTACAACACCCCAGACACCACATATATGTATCCTCAATTGATGACCTCTTTCTGGCTTTATACTAGTACTGTGCATTTTCCATCTACTAATCTACTTTCTAGATATGATAATTTTTATTTCTTTTCTTTGTAAATTAGGCATTCAGTTTGTCTTTTCAAAGAGGGCACATACTATTATACAGTATGTGGGTCCTCAAATGAGTTTTTAATGCATTTTTTAAACACACTACAAAAACACTGCATGTGTAGACAACATAAGACAATTAACATGTTCGGGGTAAGACAGTGTTTACACTGTAATTCCGTTTACTAACACTGCAATTTTTGCTGAAATTGAAATACAATTGTTTTGAAATCATCTGGTGCCAGAAATGTATGCAGATTTGTAAATTACTTCTATTTAATAATCTTAATCCTTCCAGTACTTATCAGCTGTTGTATGTTCCGGATGAAGTTGTGTAGTTCTTTCCAGTCCACAGTGCTCTCTGCTGACACCTCTGCCCATGTCAGGAACTGTCCAGAGCATGAGAGGTTTGCTATGCAGATTTGCTTTGACAGTTCCTGACACAGACAGAGGTGTCAGCAGAGAGCACTGTAGTCAGACTGGACAGAACTACACAACTTTCTGTGAAGCATAAAGCAGCTGATAAGTACTGGAAGGTTTAATATTTTTTAAATAGAAGTATAGGTATAAATAGGTATAATCAACTTTGAAGTAGAAAAAAGTAGGTAGGCGATCCAGCAATTCCGTATAAAATAGTCGGCAACACACTCAAATACTAATCAATACTTAAAGGGTAGCTCCCACCATCCTATTTTTTTTGTTGCTGTCCCTGCCTATTGCCAATCTATCCCTAACACCCTCCCTGCTTTTAATTTTAATTTTTACTATATTAAAAATGCCTATTGTCTGCCTAGCAGTGGGCTCACTACCAGGCAGACTTCCCCAGCAGGCACCACATCACTGATGCCTGCTGGGGGGGACTTCCGCCCTTAGTTCATCTACACAGGGTGCCTCCAGCTGTTTCACCACTACAACTCCCAGCTTGCCCTGACATCTATTGGCTGTCAGGGCATGCTGGGAGTTGTAGTATTGAAACAGTCTGAGGCACCCTGTGTAGATAAACTATTAGTTAGTTACATGCGGCACTAGCCCGTCCCCTCCGTCTCCCTCCCACCGCGCCATACCCCGTTCCCTCCATCACAAACCCCCCCCCCCGCATATCCCGTTCCTTCCATCACAACCCCCCCTCCCGCATACCCCGTTCCCTCATTACACTTACTGCAGAGTCCGGCAGCGGGCATGTAGGGACAGCATCGGCGACGAGGCGGCGGCGATGTGCGGGAGGACTGGCCTCCCAGCCAGTGGCCGGGGAGCCAATGCGCTCGCTCCCTGCCTGTCTGATTGACAGGCAGAGAGCGAATGCAGCCTAACTGAAAAAGGACTGATTGCCAGGCCAAAATCAGTCCTTTTTCAGGCGTGACGCCACACCAGGCTGCAGCCGGCCACTAGGAGGGAGACCCTTAGTGGCCGGTTTTCAAATGTAAATTAAACCATTTTAATAAAAAAAAAAAAAAAAGTATATTAGAGATATGTTGTAGTACATAAGTACTGCAACATATCAAAAAATAAAGTTGGTGACAGTGCCCATTTAAGCACCTTCTCTGCAGAAATATCACATATTGCTAGGCTTCACATCTTATAAGGATGTTATGTGTTAAAAGAAAAAAAAATGTGTTCCACTCCGCTGTGCAAGTGATGTGAAATGATTTCTATTAAAGAGCGTTGCTGAAACAGTTATCACATTGATTTGTGTGTAGGCCCCGGACATCTCTCAGACAATTAGAGCGCTAGGTCTTGAGAGACGGCATCTGCGGAAACTCTTCTTCAATAATTCAATATATGTCTCTGGAATTAAAAGGGTCTGGTGGGACTTTCCTGTGGGCAATTAGAAAGAAAATGATACATGACCACCTGAAGGCGCAGGACTATTCTTTATCTTTTCACTTGGAATTCATAGATTTGCCATTACTTAGATTGCTGTAACATAAAACAGTTATATTCAAATATATTGTGAAATCAGAATCTCTTCGTAAATATCCTTTATAACCAAAGCCAATTGCAATATTAATGCATGAAAATGAACATATTAATCAGCAGACATTTATACTCTTTATTGCCAACATTTTCTCAGACAAAATGAATAGTGGGAAAAACAACAAAGGAATATTACAAACATCTGGAGATTTAGGACAAAATCTAAAGCTCTGTATTACCGTTCCAGGCTATAAGTTCTATCCCATCTGTCCTTTAATTTAAACAATGTCAGTGTGGATTGGTGCTAACATTCCACCAAATGCAACACTATACAGATTGTCTCATGTTGACTACTTGATGGATGTAGGGCGAGTGGTTTGAGAAAATACCTTCAAAGAGGATATCAATCAACTGGAGACTGGGTTACAAGGGTCAGAGCTTTGATAGTAGGATGTTGTAGAATGAGTGAAGAAAAACAGAGATAAGTGGAACAGGATATGCAACCCTGTGATGGAATTATCAGAAGGCAAATAACCATGCTTAATGAATTGAGCTGTGTCATGTAATATTATCCATGCTAGACCACAGTTTACTAACAGGGTTAATTTACCGACTACACATTGATAGTGAATTGATAATTGTTTCAACGACAAACACAATCGGGAACACCCACACAGAAGAGGCGACCATGGTGTATTCTAAAGTAGAAGTATGGGTGTGCTGACCTGCACGAAGCTTATTATGGCAAATTTAATAATGTAGTAGTGGTGCAAGACTGGCTAGCGTGTGAATGGGTGTAGTATGAATGTGCCTGCTTATCCAGTAATATTGGAAAGATGACTGTATGGTATTAGTGTAGTAAGGTCAAAGCATGACATATGTCAAGAAAAAATATGGAAGATAGAAGAAAGGGAAGAGGGGGCCATACTATGTTGTGCCCCCCCCCCCCCCCCCAACACCTAAAGCGTTCCCCCGATCCAGGCTAAGAGACCTGTTGGAAAATGGGTATTGTACTAGCACACATCATAAGTAAACAAAGAGGAGGCACTAGAAAATTACAGAATAAATAATCAGTGATGACTATGAAGCAATCCGTAAATTACTTTGTATTCTCGTCCAAAGGGTTCCAGACTTTGGAGGGTGTGGATCCAAAAAGCTTCTCTTTCTTTGAGTTCTTCTTTTAATGTGTTCGCCCCTTATCGAGGTATCGGGACTTAAAGTTGCATACCCACCATGCATTGTTGTACTTATGTCTACATGTTTTTTTTGCTTTATTCTTATTTACCTTCTCTTATTATATTTTATCTAGAATTATGCTTCCTGTACAAGTTTTCTGTAGTTCTTCTACTCTAAATGGTCATTTTCTTATGTGACTATATCATATTTCAGGATCTCCACATATCCAGCCTGCAACATAAACTATACCTCATGTGGTTGTGGCCTCACATAGACTTTTCTTATTTGTAAAATTACATAGAACTTGTTTTTCTTGATGTATATAGACTTATCTAGTCACACTTATATGTATTATTTACATATTTTTTTTCCCCAGAAGCCTTAAGAAAGGTCCTCACTGGACCTAAACTTTGGACTAGAATTATTCTGTTAGTTTAATCACATGAATAAATTTACTGTGTAGCAGCAATACAAAGACACCTCTTTCTTCCATCCAGAAACAGCAACATGCTTGTACTTTGCATGTAATATTGCTGCACAATACTGTTGAAGTTAAAGGGGTACTCTACTGGCCAGCATTCAGAACTAAATGATCCGAGCGCTTTTTCGCACTGTGGGGGTCAGCCACGCCCTCATTATGACATGGACACGCCCCCTCAATGCAAGTCAATGGGAGGGCGTGTCATGCAAAAACAGCGTTAGGAACATTTAGTTCTGATCGTTGGCCAGTGGAGTACCCTTTTAATGTTAGAACATTACCTGCTGTATTAAGAGGATACGTTCTGTATAGATAGATGGCTGAACCACTTAGGAACACCATGCATATATTGTAGGCCCTGAAGATGTAGCATATATTTTTTAGTTTTCAGGTTTTGTTTTTCTGTTCTGGAAAAAAATTTCAGTACATAACTTTCAGTGTTAATTTTCTCTAAATGATATACAGTATATAAATAAATATATATTTATGTTTTTAGGACTTAAAACATAGTTTAAAATATGGTTGTTTATTGTTTAATTATTTTACAAGCCATCTGTTCTTCGATACCTTAGGTATACCTTAGAAAAAACACAGAGGGAGCCAGCACTGGATGACCACTGGGGATGTGCCCGTAATACCCGAACGCCAAGGACGGGTACACTTCACACTCTCTCCAAAGGAAACAGCAACAATCGCCAGGTCCAGTATAATAGCAAACTGGTGTTTATTGCATCAATAACAGCAATGTTTCAGCAAAAAGTTAGCCTTTCTCAAGCATGCTTGAGAAAGGCTTACTTTTAGCCGAAACGTTGCTGTTATTGATGCAATAAACACCAGTTTGCTATTATACTGGACCTGGCGATTGTTGCTGTTTCATTTGGAGAGAGTGTTAGGTATACCTTAGGTAGTCCCTAACAGGGACTATCAAAGGGTATCCATGCAGACTTTAATGAGCCCAGTACTGTCCCTTACAATCATCACCTTCAGCAATTTAAACATCTTCAAAAAAAAACACCTCTTTGTGAAGGTCAATGCTGACCTGATAATTTAATCCCTTATGTCATATGTATACATTCCATATTCCCTAAGAGAATACATTTTTCCTGCAGTTTTAGGCATTTGTGTTGTACAGGTTTCACTATATCTTCTTTTCCCGTTTCTTCCAATTCGTATTTTTCACAATGAAATACAGAAATGGTTTAATTCTAAGATGCTCAAGTATTAAAAAGATGTAAAACCAAAACATAACTCTCTTAGGAGGCATTCCAAACTTGGCAGTTACGTCGTATGGTTGAAAAACACAGTATCAAAACAAAGTTCTTCATTATGAACAGAAAAATTCTACAAAACAATTGGTTGGTGAATTTAGATTGTGCCTCTCTGCAGTTCTCTCTAAACACAGATCAATCCATCATTTTCAAGGTTTTGGCTCGTGCCAACCACTGCTGAGGCCAGTGATTGGCTGCAAAGTGTCCTTGGCAGTGGGTCATACATAAACAATTCTGGAAGATTTTTTCACTGGACTCATCAAGCATAACGCACCAGTAGGCTGTCTTTTTTTAATTTCATACCATTAGCAGCCTTTCATGTATATATCTCAGGCAACCCATTTTAATACTTGATTTTGTTTCATGGTTAAGCCCTCTTGTCCACTTCCTGACTTTATCTCTTCCCTGCATCGCCCAGTCCAAGCTGTGGCACTCAGCAGTCAATCTCTCAGGATCACTTGATGCAGTCTTCTTGATGCAGTCTACTTGTGTTTGCTCATTGCATTGCCCTGTCAGAGCCATGACAATCAACAGTGCTATTGTCTTTCTTGGTGCACTCTTACTTTGCCCTGAAACAGCCCTGTATCTTTGCAGCTTGATGTCTCCGGGGACACAAAACACTTCTTACACATACACCGCCAAGTTTCAGATATTCTACATTCTGGTGAGAATTTCTCAGTTTGAGCTCAGACAGCATTTGGTTTACTTTTATTACTGACATAGATACCCAGCACCAGTACAATGACAGCAAAATAGTTGAACAATCTACAGTCTATAATAACCATAATAACCGTAATGGTAATTAATGAAGTCTGGTAATTCTGAAACTAGTAAGTCTAGGACTTGTCCTTTCAGCATCTTTACAGTATTATGGGCTTCCTCAACCAGATGTCATTGTTCTCCAGACCAAATGGACTTTCTGGTAGGATTTCTTTATCAAGGACCCTCCAGCAGCTAGTTGTCTTTCCTTCGCTGGGACTGGATTTGAACATTGCATATGTAATGTCCATTTATTTGTTTTTGTATTTTTCTGTTTAGGTGTGTATTCACACACTAGTATGTTCAGATCAGTTTGCTATAGTTAATGCTCTGATCGAATGAGAACTCGGGAGGGGTTATTTAACCAGAGTTCACCTGCATTTGGGTGCTGGTTATTTTGTGCAATAATGCTACTATGATGTCTGTTTGTACAATACACTTCCAAGTCTGCTTGATCATGCACCTTGTATTTACCCTGTGATATTATCTGAGGTTAAATAGTCTTATTTATTGTAGATTTAAGTCTGTGTTATTTGAAGGTTTTTAGGATGTATGTCTGTTCTGCTTAGCCTGTGTTCACACTGTGAGAATCCGGTCCTGTTCCTCCACATAGTGGAGTTGGGTTTTGAATTTATCCTCTCTTGTATCTTGAAATATATCCTGTTTTGAATCTTGAGAAATATCTTGTCTAGTATCCTGACCAGTGTTCCTCTACGTTATAGAGTTTGGTTTTCCTCTATGGTGTTCCTTTATGTTGTAGAGTTTGAAGTTTCATGTATTATATTTCTGTTTCCTACTAGGTCAGCATTCTGATCACACGGTGGAGTGTGTCCGCTGGCCAGTAGTCTATTTGGCTTTATTACAATGGCTACTCCTTTTGTGAAGTGGGGTGTCCAGTTTGTTTTATCTGTGTCCCAGTGTGTACAGTGTCCTATGTTACCTGATCAGTTTAGTGTTTTTGCTCTCAGTTCTTCTGTCCATCCCCTTAGTATTGTTCATTTTATCATGTCTGCCATTTATCTGATATCTGGTTTATGAACTGTTTGTTAATACACTATATTCTGCCCTGTATTTGTATCCTACCTGGTATATCAGGTTGTCTGGTAGTTTTCAGTTTCTGGCCTGTGACCAACTATGTATATTATTAGTTTTTTTGCCACTGCACTGAGGCGCAGGGAGGGACCAGCTCCAAGTTGCCGATTTCCCGCTTAGGGTGAATGGGCAAGTAGGCAGGGAAAGTGTTAATGGGGACAGCTGAGGGCTCACTCTCCCTGTCCCCCCAGTTGGTCATGAAAGCATACTGGAGAAAACTGAATGTCTGCTGCACGCTTCTCTACTTGGAACTGACTGCCCATTTTTTTCCTGTCCTTAGGACCTTCACATGTCGATCATGTAACTCTAGGTCCACAAGTAACTGTTGTTGGCAAGTGTGGGTTATACCTCCTACTGTCTAACATCCTTACATCACTGCCCAATCAAGGTCCTGTGTCCTATAGCCTGTATTAAGGTTTTATGCTGCCCTAGGCCTGACTCATTTTATCTACCCCTATGCCCCCCTTCTTATAAAGATCACATCTTTTCCTATTTAGGGATACTTTCACTCTGCCATTGCTCCCCATCGAGAATGACCGTCAAAGTCTCTTTTTTTCTTCCTGACTTTAATGGCCGTTCTCATAACAGGGAGCAACAGGAAACAATAAGTCCCGGCAGCTCCCAGTTACTATTATGGGGGCCACTGGGACCCGTTAGGAATAACAGGAAAAAAAGACATCTCATGCTGTAATTTTTCTCCCGTTCTTCTGCCCGACTGTCCCAGTAGCCGTCTAACTGCCGTGTACTAACGGCAGTGGGAAAGGGGCCTAAGATCCACTACTTCCTCTGTAAACTCCACTTCTTTATGTTTTGGCCCCACCTTCATGGGGGTTGGACTAGTCCAAGGGTGCCACTGTGCCAGCTGCCTCATGAATACAGGACATGGCCTGAATGCATATAACGTAGTGAATGATGACAGCCACCTCACCTTCATACATAGAATTTGTAACAAGCTGAGCATTGTAGCCAGCTCAGCATCATCCAATGATTAGAGTTTCCATCAGCATGAGCCAATGTTAGCTGATGCTGACAGAGGACATGTCTGTCTCCTCATTTGATCATGAGTATGGATAAGCAGGAAGTGGTTTGCAGGAAAGACACCCCCTCACAGAGAAGTGCTGACCCACACTCATCAGGCCGCTGTCACAATGTTACTAGTACCACCATCCTTACGTGGGTTGTCTGAAGTTGGTGGAAACCACTGCCCCCTGATAAAGTGCCACCCTAAGCCTGGGCCTTGTTAATCTAGTTAAAGATACAGGGCTGACTACTATGCTACATCCAGCAAAGTGCACAGCTAAGTTATAAACACGTGATATATAGATATGCACAAATGAGTATCTGTTACAGCTTGAATCCTGCATTCCATTCAGGAAATCTCTGAGGGAAATAATGCAGGTAGATGCTGATCCAACTGTCATGAATACAATATTTACCTCCAGCATCAAATACCATTCCATCATGAGTAAGTGAGGTTAAAAACAATGCATCTTTATTTTTCAAACCTTTAAAACCAAAATTGTACATAATTTATAAACCTAAAAACCAAAGTAATGACCAATTCTTATTCATTGCCCATCAGTTCAAAACATATAATTTTATAGAGGATGTGAGCAGCATTAGGGTCTTAAAGGTTTGAAGAATAAAATAATATTATTTTTAAATTCACTTATTTACTATAAAATGGTTTTTGATACTGAAATGCCACCATTTTGTTTTTCATGAATTTACATATATCTAATGTGACATATTTAGCATATTTACACTACTTGCATTTTTCATTACACAGCATGCACACTGGTTGAAGCATTATTATTGTTTTTATTCAATAGCATAAAAGCTAAGCATTTTCCTAATATACTTAATTGAAAATTTTGATTGCTAAAGATACTGGTTAAAAAAATGGCCACTAGGGGTCTCTGTTAGAGATAAGCGAATTGAATGTGATGAATCCGAATTTGTTACGAATTTCAGAAATAATTTGATTTGTAACGAATGTGAATATCACCGCGATTCTGTTGCGCAAATCGCTTCATTAAACTCCATTTACTGTAGTTCAGGCTCCAGGGCATCTAAAATGGCGGATCCACATGTGGGCAAGGAATCCTTGGAAGGTGGGAACAAGGGTAGGTGTAATGACCCTGAATCACAGGTTTCAGCTCCACTATTCAGTAAAGATGATCTAAATAAGGACAGTCAGCAGCTACTGCCCAGCCAAGAAGTGGAGGAGACATCCGCCGCTTCCTCTGCTAGGCGGGCAAGTAGTGATGAGGAGAGTGACATAGGAGGTGGTGTTGCCAGCGTTCAGGGTCCTGAAGCAGACACTGTTGAGGAACCTGAGAAGTGACGTGCAGACACCTGTTGATGATGATGAAGCCGATCGCAATTGGGAGCCCGGTGCAGAAGGGGCTTCATCATCATTAGGAGAAGAGGGTTGCAGGTTGCCCGTCAGGTAGCAGCTGAGTCAGCAAGGTGGTAGCATGGTTGGCAGTCAGCATGGTGGCAGAAGTGGAAATTCTGGAGAAAAACGTGCCCGGGGGAGACCAACTGCTTCGCGACAGCCTACCTCCCTGGGACAGAAGCAGTCAATTAGTGCGGACTCTTGGTGGGAAAATCAGCTACTTGGCTGTGTGGCAGTTTTTCATCAAGCATCCGGAGGAGGTTAACATAGCCACATGCAAGATGTGTCGGCAAAAGGTGAAGAGTGGCCAAGGTCCCAATGTTGGCACCACGGCCCTCCGTCAACATATGCTGCGCCTTCATAAAGTGGCCTGGATAACCGTGGCTCCAATGTGGTTCTCCAGCCTGCTGCATCACCCAGTGGCATGCCACTCCCTATTTCAGCCAGCCAAGGCTCCACCACCGCAGCCGAAGGGAGCTGTGTGTCATACCCTCTTTAATTTTGCAAACATCTTGCATCTGTCTCTTTAATTTTGCAAACGAATCCTGGTAGCCAAGTCTTTTTGATCCTAACAAAAAGATATTTTGAGATGAAGACAGCTTGCAACCTTTTCAGTAGAGGAGCATTATTAATATTATTAGGTGCCAAAAATGTATTTATAATTATTATTTTCATGCACATTTTTATTTCTCTATGGTCATTTTATGAACTTATTTCTTATGTGCACCATCTAGATTCTATATGGCTGCTTTAGGGTTATAAAAAGCATGCACTTTGGGAATAAAAAGAGTTTGTGCAGATCTAATGACAAGGGAGAGGGAAGACAGAGAAAAGGAGCAAGTTTTTTTTAATTTTTTTTACAAATATTTTTTTTTGCAAATAACACTTCAAACAAACACTTCCCATACGTTCTTTGAATATACTGGGGGCAGCATTATCCACACTGCTCAAATATATAAGTTCAAACAAAAGAAACAGTCTGTGTAAGGGCTTAACCCTGACCATCTTCAGTCCTATGAAAAAAAACCTACATATATACATTTCTTAGACATTTACAACGATGGCTCCATACACATTCCACATAATGCAGAAAAGAAATGCCGTGTATAATTACTGTGTAGGAAGAGATTCTATGAAGCCTGAATCTATTCATGTTCTCCATAATGTAATGTAAAGGGTTATAAAATATTCCATTGTGGTAATATATTGTTTCTCTTCCCTTTCTATCACATACATTATACCAGTGCTCTTTTAGAATACATCTAAAGGTTATAAATTCTTCACACGTTAGGAGATTTATGATTTATTGCGGTTGGCATTTGGTATTATTTGTTGCATACAGAGTTTGGCAATGGTTAAACATTTGTACGTTGTGATATATGATAGATGACCATAACTACATGAGTCAGGGCGCTAAAGGTAAAAGGGAGAAATCTTGATAAATGGTATCATTTCCAAAAATTTCAGTAAGATCAACAGTTTACAAAAAAGTATTTTTTTTTGTTCAGTCTTCCAACTTATATCTGTATTATTATTACATTTTTTGTTCCATTAGAAAAAAAACACAGTGCCATCAACTAATTTTTTTTGCATTCCATTTTTCCAAATGTCTTTTTCATGTTTTTAATAATGTATTTTTTTAATGGGATTCTGGTATTTTTAGTTTATTTTTTTAAACATGTGTATTTGGTTTTGTTCACTTCAGAATTTTGTGTATTAGTTGTCATGGCTATCATTATTAACATGATAGATTTGACGAAAGGGACTTTTATGATAAAAGTGGACCCTGCATGCACCCTAAAGGTTTATTCTCATTTTTGTACACAAAAAAGTATTTTTTATAGATTTACCGTGCCTACTCAACCTGTAGGTACCTGTTACTTTATATACTATTTGTTGAATTTTTTTGCTCCATATTGGATTCATTTTTGTTATTTACTTTGTGAAAAGATGTCAGTTTTTTTCCACATGGCTGAGAAACAGAAAAAGTTATTTTTATAAGTTAAGAAACCAACCATGAGCTCCAGGAAAGGTACAGTTTGCATTTATACTCTAACAGTTATCAAATGGTGTCTGCAGATTCCTTTAAATCTAACAGTATGGATTTCTGACCAGAAGAGTGTATGCAACCCTAAAATACATCCAGGAGGATTGTATTCTGGGACCTGTAGTGCTACTTACATGTCAATGGTGATACGAGTGGTGTGACAGTCCCATGTAACCGTCACAGGTAAACACATCTTTTGTCAATGAAGGGCTGCACATGTTGGTACAATAGTGGGGACCCTTGGCATTCATCCCAGTGTTCTGCATGTTGGTGATGGTGGTCGGGATGCCCTTGAAGTTGTTTTTACGACAAAAGAAACAAGGAAAGGGTGCAACGCAAATTTACTTAAAAACTTCTGATATTAACCCCTTAACGACGCAGGACGTATATTTACGTCCTGCGCCGGCTCCCGCGATATGAAGCGGGATCGCGCCGCGATCCTGCATCATATCGCGTCGGTCCCGGCGCTCATCAACGGCCGGGACCCGCGGCTAATACCACACATCGCCGATCGCGGCGATGTGCGGTATTAACCCTTTAGAAGCGGCGGTCAAAGCTGACCGCCGCTTCTAAAGTGAAAGTGAGAGTGACCCGGCTGCTCAGTCGGGCTGTTCGGGACCGCCGTGGTGAAATCGCGGCGTCCCGAACAGCTAACCGGACACCGGGAGGGCCCTTACCTGCCTCCTCGGTGTCCGATCGGCGAATGACTGCTCCGTGCCTGAGATCCAGGCAGGAGCAGTCAAGCGCCGATAATGCTGATTACAGGCGTGTTAATACACGCCAGTGATCAGCATAGGAGATCAGTGTGTGCAGTGTTATAGGTCCCTATGGGACCTATAACACTGCAAAAAAAATGTTAAAAAAAGTGTTAATAAAGGTCATTTAACCCCTTCCCTAATAAAAGTTTGAATCACCCCCCTTTTCCCATACAAAAAAATAAAACAGTGTAAAAAAATAAATAAATAAACATATGTGGTATCGCCGCGTGCGTAAATGTCCGAACTATAAAAATATATCATTAATTAAACCGCACGGTCAATGGCGTACGCGCAAAAAAATTCTAAAGTCCAAAAAAGCGTATTTTGGTCACTTTTAATACCATTAAAAAAATGAATAAAAAGTGATCAAAAAGTCCGATCAAAACAAAAATCATACTGATAAAAACTTCAGATCACGGCGCAAAAAATGAGTCCTCATACCGCCCTGTACGTGGAAAAATAAAAAAGTTATAGGGGTCAGAAGATGAAATTTTTAAACGTATAAATTTTCCTGCATGTAGTTATGATTTTTTCCAGAAGTGCGACAAAATCAAACCTATATAAGTAGGGTATAATTTTAACCGTATGGACCAACAGAATAATGATAAGGTGTAATTTTTATCGAAATATGCACTGCGTAGAAACGGAAGCCCCCAAAAGATACAAAATGGCATTTTTTTTTCCGATTTTGTCACACAATGATTTTTTTTCTGTTTCGCCGTGCATTTTTGGGTAAAATGACTAATGTCACTGCAAAGTAGAATTGGCGACGCAAAAAATAAGCCATAATATGGATTTTTAGGTGGAAAATTGAAAGGGTTATGATTTTTAAAAGGTAAGGAGGAAAAAACGAAAGTGCAAAGACGGAAAAACCCTGAGTCCTTAAGGGGTTAAGGACCAGGTCCATTTTGGCCTTAAATGGGCACTGTCACTAACTTTATTTTTTGATATGTTGTAGTACTTATGTACTACAACATATCTCTAATATATTGTCATTATTTTTTAAATTTTTTATTATCAGGGTGAAATTTACGTTCAAAAACCGGCTACTAGGGGTCACCCTCCTAGTGGCCGGCTGCAGCCTGGCGTGACGTCACGCCTGAAAAAGAACTGATTTTGGCCTGGCAATCAGTACTTTTTCATTTAGGCTGCTCTCGCTCCCTGCCTGTCAATCAGACAGGCGGGAGTGAGCACATTAGCTCCCCGGCCACTGGCTGGGAGGCCACTCCTCCCGCCCATGTCGTCGCCGCCGCTGTCCCTGCACGCCCGCTGCCGGACTCTGCAGGTATCATAATGGAGGGAACGGGGTATGCGGGGCGGGGGGGTTTGTGATGGAGGGAACGGGATATGCGGGGGGGGGGGGGGTTGTGATGGAGGGAACGGGGTATGGGGGTTTGACGGAGGGAACGGGCTAGCGCTGTAGAGCCGCATGGCACTAACTGATAGTTTATCTACACAAGGTGCCTCCAGCTGTTTTACTACTACAACTCCCAGCATGCCCTGACAGCCAATAGATGTCAGGGCAAGCTGGGAGTTGTAGTGGTGAAACAGCTGGAAGCACCCTGTGTAGATAAACTAAGGGCAGAAGTGTTGTCCCCAGCAGGCATCAGTGACGTCGTGCCTGCTTGGGAAGTCTGCCTAGTAGTGAGCACACTACCAGGCAGACAAAAAGTTATTTTTAATATAATAAAAAGAAAAATTAAAAGCAGGGAGGGGGTTAGGGATAGATTGGCAATAGGCAGGGACAGAAAAAAAATATAGGATGGTGGGAGCTACCCTTTAAGGACCAGACCGATTTTATTTTTGCATTTTCGTTTTTTGCTCCTCAACTTCTAAAAATCATAACTCTCTTATATTTCCATCCACAGACCCATATGAGGGCTTGTTTTTTATACCAATTGTACTTTGTAATTACATCACATATTTTACCATAAAATGTACGGCGCAATCAAACAAATATTATTTATGTGGGAAAATTGAAAAGAAAAACGCAATTTAGCTAATTTTGGAAGGTTTTGTTTTCACGCTGTACACTTTCCGGTATAAATGACATGTTTTCTTTATTCTGTGGGCCAATACAATTAAAAAGATACCCTTGATTACATACTTTACTATAATTGTACCGCTTAAAAAAAATCGAAAACCATTTTAACAAAATTTGTATGTTTGAAATTGCCCTATTTTGACCACCTATAATATGAGGGCTAATTTTTTGCGCCATGATGTGTAGTTTTTATCAGTACCACTCTTGCTTAGGTTTTACTTTTTATACATTTTTGATAACTTTTTTTTGGAATAAATGTGACAAAAAAGCAGCAATTTTTTACTTTTTTTTTACGTTTATGCCGTTCACCGTATGGGATAATTAGTTCAGACTTTTGCGCACACGGCAATACCAAATATGTGTCTTAATAAATTTTAACGCTTTTTTGGGGGTAAAATGGGAAAACGGACATTTTACTTTTTTATTGGGGGAGGGGATTTATCTAATTTTTTTTACTTTTTTTATTTACATTTTTTTTACTTTTTTTTTACACTTTTTTATGTCTCCATAGGGGACTATTCATTGCAATCAGTTGATTGATTATACTGTTCAGTGCTATGTATAGGGCATAGCACTGCTCAGTATTATCGGTCATCTTCTGCTCTGGTCTGCTCAATCTCAGACCAGAGCATAAGACCCCGGGAGATGGCTGGAGCCAGGTGAGGGGACCTTCTGCCACCATGCTGGATGATCGGATCCCTGCGGCAGAGCTGAGGGCGATCCGATCATCCATTCAAAGTACCGCACTGCTGCAGATGCCGTGATCTGTATTGATCACGGCATCTGAGGGGTTAAAACCGGACATCCGCACGATCGTCCGCGCCACCGTTACCAGCGGGTCCCTGGAAGCTGATAACGGTGCTCGCGATCATGGTGGCGCGTAAATGTACGTCATGGTGCGCTAAGTATCATGTCACCGTGACGTACATTTACGTCCATTGTCGTTAAGGGTTTAAACAGCAATAACAGTTCATTTCACATCTCCTAGGCTGTAAGTGCTGGTTTCTAGTGCCCGCAATGTGAATATCTATCGTGAATATTGTATATTCGCGAATTTGCGAATATTGCGAATATAGCGCTATATCTTCGCAATCACGAATATCCGCTTTTTTTTCACAGTACAAATCACAGTGATCATCCCTCCCTGCCTCCAGCTTGTGGTGTAAACATGGCTCCAAAACTAGTTACTGTGTCAGACTGGCAGGCGGCCGAAAATTCACATATGCGAATATCCGCATATGCAAATTTTTGCTCATATTGATCCCTCTCTTCTTTTAGCTCTTTTATCATGCGATATTGTGCATGCAAATTTTATGGCGAATGCGCACGCAAATTTTATGGCGCATAGTAAAAAAGGCAGCAAATGTTGTGAATATGTGAATTTTGCGAACATATGATGAATATTCGTCCAGATATTCGTGAAATATTGTGAATTTGAATATGGCCTATGCCGCTCAACACTTGTGAATGGTACTCTCTTGTTTCGGAGCTCCTGAATCATCAATCGGGTCTATCCCAGGACAGGATTTGGTCCCTAAATAGAGTATAGCCTGACTTGTTCTTTGGCTATGAAGATAGGATTATGACTTGTGGGAGACTCTCTAGCACAATCCTTGTATTTTACTCATTGAAGCAGGGTCTTCTCAGCGGTGTACCTGTGGTACTCAAAGACTGTAGCAGAATACCATACCAACAGAGTTGGTCCTGCTGTGACGCATTCCTGCTGGCGCATTCAGATGGGTATCCCCTGACTTGGATCAGTCAGCTTAACCAGACCAGGAATTTGAGAAGCTATTTCTGGTTTTCTTTGTGTGCAATCAGGCCCTTGATAAATTCTCCTGAAAGCTCCCTTTTGATTGTAGTGGACACCCTCTGAGCAAGGTATAGGCTTGATGAACAGACAGCTTGACCTCTCCCTCTCTCTCTTGTTCCCTACTTGTACTACACTCAGAACAGGTGAGCAGGATTTTTACAGACTCTACCTCACATGCACATTCCATGTGCTCTGGCCCTTAAAGGGGGCCTAACTTTTTTGTGTGACCCCTGCTCTACAGCACGTGAGTGTGGTGCATTAACCCATTTCAGCTTTTTGCTAAACTGGGCAAAATACACAAAATTATACATATGGAAAAATACATATTATTAATGTCAAAGACAAAAGCCTTTATCAGTTACCCAAGGCTTTTACGCATTGTGGTACATTACAGTGACAGAAGTCTAATTGATAGCCATTCTTCTGTATGGTTTTACAAACTGCATTCATAATGGCTAAAAAGTCAGAACCCACTGCATTCTTCAAAAAGAACCACTGATGTAAATTATACTATTAGTAGTACAATACTTGACATGTTATGGATGACCCACAATTTCCCTGTTCAAAAATGAGGTACATTTTCTATTTTCTTTCAGTTCTGGGCTCCTTGGCAATTTACTAGACTTTGGATTAAAGTCAAATCATTGTGTTAATAATTGTTTGTAATTATCTTTTAAATGGAAATGTCTATGACCCTGCATGAAGTCAGCAAATAGTATGTAGTGAATGTTGCAGACATTATGTTTGAAATACGTTTTTTAAATAGGGGCATTGTTGAACAGTCAGAATGACATTGAAAATAGACATGGCCCCTTCAGTCTTAGCATCTATAGCAAAAGATTTCTATGTTATTTTCACAATGGTCACTGCATGTTTTGGCACACTCTCCATACCAAGTTGCTCTGCTTTTCTTTTCTTTGTAAATGAAAAACCATGGGAAATTTGTTCGAAATGATACAATGTCATTGTACTTAAACACAGTCGTATGCAGATCACAAATAAATTGTAATTTTAACTAAAGGAAAATCAATTAGTTTCTATGAAGCCATCGCATATAAAGTGAAAATGCAGTAAATAGAAAAAAAGAAATATAAGACATATAAAAAAAAATTATGACCAATGTTAATGGGGGTTTCAAATCAACCTAAATAAATCAACATTATACAAATTTGTAAATTGACTATATTAAAAAAAAAAATAATCAAGTCTTTCAATGCTTATTAGCTGGTGCATGCCCTGGTAAGTCATATAGTGTAGAATAAAGAGAAAACTTTATGGGCTTTTGGTTCAAACAGAGGAGACCTTTATTCAGGGATTGTTACATGGGGAGAAATTGAAGAAAATGAGTGGAGCTGCAAGGAGATGCGGGATAGCTATGGGCCATTTTGTGGGGATTACCGCTTGATGAAGCCATCTGGGAAGACTGGAAGACCAGACTGTACATCTTAATATATCATGTTTAAAATACATGCACTTCTTAATTTTGCATGAACAGAGGGGAAAAACTATGAAAAAAAGTAAAAGTTTTAAAACACTTCACAGAGGCTTACTTTATTTTTCATTCCCATCTGTCAAATACTTTATTCATTACTTAGGAATAGAATCAGGTTATTCAAACTTTTCCAAAAAGTACTGTATGGTTCACAACCTGCAATTCATAACCCTTTAAACATGTGTATGAAGTTTCCCTTACTGGTTTGTAGTAGATGGGAGAAGGATTTGGGACCTATATCGGATGAGGAGTGGTCCACTGTCCAGGTGCTTACTCCCTCTCTATCTCTCTGAGGCAATCCATAGTCACAACTATTCCTGGTACATAGGGTATTTAAGACCCCAGTACTGCTGCATAGGATCGGTCTCCAATCTGACTCCACGTGTCCTAGGTGTGGTCAGTTGGGGGCTCATCTATTTCATCTGCTGTGGGACTGTCCTCTTTTAGCTCCGCATTGGAGGGAGATGGTCCTGCACATCTGCACAGTCTATGGGCTTACCCTGTCACTGGAAGTTGTGCTATCTATGAAAAGCATAAGGCTACGGTTATAAGGCTACGGTTATAAGTTCAACACCATCTGGGGCCCCTGGGTGCGTAACTACAGGCTGGGTTTGGAGAATTCCTGAGAGGTGCCTTTCTGTTGCTCCCTTGGAGTTTGGCAGGGGAAGGGAGGGTTGTTCTGGCCCACGGGCGCACGACTTGTACTTTTGTTTGTTGGATGAATGCTGGTTACACCTCTGCTGTATGATGTTATACACTGTTTTGATGGCACTTGTATGTCTTTTTCCATGTACTACCTTGCCTAATGGGATACTCCATGTTGCATTTTCTCACATGTACACAATTAAACCCACGGGCAGAAGCCCGGGGTAAAAAAAACCCTACTAATTCCCACCCCTAAAACTTCACTTTTAATAGTGTTTTATTAAGATCCAGATAGGTTTAAAATAATGGTCAGACACTGGTGTTTATTGTAGTACTGTAGGCTATCTAGCCAAAGATATGGGTGAACCTGCAGTGTTCACCTCTATACACCAAGGTATCTTAACCTATGTAAAAGACTGAGAACGTGCCCCCTCTATGTTTCGTTGTGTCCGCAATGTCATCAGGAGGGATAATGGGCCATCACAAGGATAATGGCAGATTTCATGTACAAATCAATCCTGATGACATTGCGGATGCAACAAAACATATAGGGGGACATTTATCTAAGCATTAAGTAGATTTTTTTTTTACTTACAATAGTTGCAAAAAAGTCACAAGTGCGACTACTCTCCTTTTTTCTGCGACTTTTTGATTGTGCAGTGTCCTAAGCAAAAAATTAAAATCTTGCTTACCAAAGCAAAAAGTGATTTTTGACTTGCAGTGGTCAGAGATTTATCAAGTGCAAAAGTGGCAAAAAAGTCGCATTACATGAAAAAACCTATTAAATTTACTCCAGCTCAGACATGGAGCAGAAAAAGCCACTACCAAAGCAAAAAAAGAAAAATTGCTTATGTGAAAGAAATTTATCAACAGGCTGAAACCAGTTGATAAATAAGTCGCATATAAGCCAAAAAATTGGAATAAAAAAATAACTAAAAAAAGGAATACATAAGCAAACATTGATAAATGTCCCCCATAGTGAGGGCACGTTCTCAGTTTTTTAGGTTAAATATACCTTGGTGTATAGAGGTGAACACTGCAGGTTCACCCATATCTTTGGCTAGATAGCCTACAGTACTACAATAAATACCAGTATCTGACCATTATTTTAAACCTATCGGGATCTTAATATAACACTAATAAAAGTGAAGTTTTAGAGGTGGGAATTAATAGAGGTTTTTTACCCCGGGCTTCTGCCCGTGGGTTTAATTGTGTACATTTATGTCCCCTTACTCACCTAGGGGTAAAAAGTGAAATTGTATTTGCTCACGTGTATGGAATTGAGAATATGGTGGACACAGGACTGTTGATTTTTTCCGGGGAGGGGGGGGGGGCTGTTGGAGGGGGGTTCTGAAGGTTGAAGGTGGGATTGTGTGTGTTTTTCTTTTATTGTAAAATGTTAATTCCAAGAAAAATAGCTGATAAAAAAACTTGTGTTTCACAATAACAAGGCGCTCTAAAGCCCTGTATAACACAGCTAGTGTCACCTAATAATGTATTTAGGTTAATGTCAAAGTAACGGCAACATGCGGTAACCCATGGTAACCAATGGCTTGTTTAAAAACACTGCCCTAGCAGATTTTGTATGCTTTTTAACACTAAAATAAAGCATCCATTTTTGTTGGCAGATGCCTTCTAGTGTTAAAATGCATACAGAGGTAGAAGCCTTCAGAAAAATTCAGAACTGCCACGGGTTCTGTGGCTGGCAAGTGAAAGCGCAATGGCTTTTTTAAGAGTTCCAAAAATTCTCCCTTGTAGGGCATAGAAACAGGATTGGTGTCCTGAAAAATAAAGAAGAAATAGCTTTTGTAGAAATGAAAAGATGAAAAAAAATACTTATTTTTTTGGGATCGTGGATTGTGTATGTGTAGGCTTGGTTTTAGTAGCAGCAAGAGTGGAGATAGAAGTAGCTGCAGCAGTACAGTAAAACACAAAGTGCAAAGTGTAAGCCTGGTAGTGGGCGGCAGAAGTGGTAGTGGACTGGTGTTAGTTGTATCCAGTGGACAGCAGGGGTCGTGAACTGGGAGTAGTTGTAACCAGTGGACCGCAGTCATAAGTAAACAGCAGGCAATGGGGAATGGTGATAGTTGACAGCAGGCAATGATGTCCTGTTGTGATTGTAGCCAGTAAACAACAGGGGTGGCAGTAGTAGCATCTAATCAATGGCATCAGGTACAGGCATTTTAAAGTTCTCACTGATCCATGCCTGATTATTTTCACAAATGTGAGTTTTTTGTTGACAGACCACCTTGTTCACTTGGGGTGACGGTGCTACCTGCTGCGCTGAACACTCTCTCTTATGCTACACCGGAGAGTGGACAATACAGAACACATGGCAAACTGGGCTCATTCTGGTTACGTATATACTCGAGTATAAGCCGTTCCGAATATAAGCTGAGGCCCCTAATTTCACCCCAAAAACCTAGGAAAAGTTATTGACTCGACTATAAGCCTAGGGTGGGAAATGCATCATTCCCCGCTGTCATCATGCCCCCCTGTAATCATCCAGACCCCCGTCATTAACACCCCCGTCATCATCACCCCGTCATCATCACCCTGTCCTTATCACCCTGTCATTATCACCCTGTCATTATCACCCTCATCATCATCACCCTGTCATTATCACCCTCGTCATCATCACCCTGTCATTATCACCCTGTCATCATCACCCTGTCATTATCACCCTCGTCATCACCCCCCTCGTCATCATCCCCATGTCATCATCCCCCCCTTTCATCATCACAGCCTGTCAATCCCTTCGTCATCATCCAGACCCCCCTTTTGTTTTCTACTCACCTCCCCAGTTGTTGCTTTCTTGGTGGGAAAGAAGGGTGAGCTGGTCCAGGCCATCCATCTTCACCGGGAGGCCCTCTTCTCCGGGCTGGCCAAGGACTAGTGACGTTGCATTGATGCAGATGCTCAGGGACGTTCGTGTGCAGCAGACATCCGTGATGTCCGTGGCATCCCTGTGCATGAACGTCCCTGCGCGGTGGCGTCAATGCAGCGCCACTAGTTTGGGGCCGGCCCAGAGCGGAGAAGAGGGCCTTCTGGTGAAGATGGACAGCCTGGAACGACTAACCCTCCCCACCGGACGGTCCCTGCAGCATAGATGGCCAAAGATGGATGGCCTGGCCCATCCCCTCACAGCTATGCCAGAAGCTTTTTTTTTGTTTGTTTTTGTTCACTCGAGTATAAGCCGAGTATATAAAGTAATAGCCTTATCTGGTGACCAAGAAGTCCATGGGGTCTAAGATAATGGTGCCTGTCAGCTCAGGTATGCATCAGCTTGGTTGTTCAGGTTTGGTAACAATTCATGTTAGGTCAGAATACTGGATGTAAACACTTTATCATCATGTACTCCAGCGTAAACATTCTCCTGCTGATGATATCCTCTTACCGGGGTAGTGCAGGCAGAGGCAGGTGACTCAGCAGGGAGTGGAGAGTGGATTCCCATTTGGCAGGTCTTTGGAAAGCCGTGGCAACCTGGCTGTGAGTCTAAGAGGGTGGGTATTCACTACTCTCCTCTTCAAGCCCACAATATACCTATCAGTGTCCAAGCACAAAAGCATGCAGCTCACCATCCTTGCCAGGGCCCAGCTAGTTCCCCCTCATCCCATACCACTATGGCTGGTCTTAAAGGAGAATTGTAGTGACAATTTTTTCATTATGTCTGTGCCCGGGCTGCAAAAACAAATAACAAAAGAAAAAACTTTAACTCACCTTCCGACGTTCCCCCGTTGCATCAGTATCGATGTCCCATTCCTCCGGGGCTGGTCATTTTCCTGCTTCCTGGGGACGGTGAATCATACTGCACTCAGTGTATCGCTGGCCGCAGGCCGCAGGCCAAGTGCACTGTCATGTAAGGAGCCTGGGAACTGTCATGTAAGAAAATTATAACTTTTTGCACGAAAATTAGTATGTTTAAAACTTTTAAATTTTTCCGCATAGGGGCGGTATGAGGGCAATTTTTTTTTAATTTTTTTTTTGGGGGGGGTGATACAAAGGGATCAAAAATATGCAATTTTGGACATTGGAATTTTTTTACATGTACACCATTGACCATGAGGTTTAATTAACATTATATTTTTATAGTTTTGACATTTACGCAGGTGGCGATACCACATATTTTTATATTTATTATTGTTTACATTTTTTTATGGGAAAAGAGGGGTGATTCAAACATTTATTAGGGAAGGGGAGAAATCCCATTTCTTAACTTTTTTTCACTTTTTTTTTACACATTTATAGCCCCCATAGAGGACTATAACATGCAATCTTCTAATTGCATACACTGTTCAATGCTATGCCATAGCACAGCATTGATCAGTGTTATCAGCCCTCTGCTGCTCCAGCCTGGATCTCAGGCATGGAGCAATAAAGCGACGATCGGATGGCGAGGAAGAAGGTAGGGACCCTCCTCGAGTCTTCTCAGCTGATTTGGACACTGCAGTTTTACCGCGGTGGTCCCGATCAGCTGCGCAGAGCTGCCAGGAAGCATTTTATTTTTTATTTTAGACCCGACAATCAACTTGCCACGTCTAAGGGGTTAATACTGGACATAACTGCATCGGTGATGTCTGGTATCAGCCACGGATCCCGGCCGTTGATAGCCGCCAGGACCGACCCGCTATGCCGTGGGGTCAGCTCGTGACCTTGCATCATAGCAGGGGAGCGGGCGCAGGGTGTACAGGTATGCCCTGAGTCCTTAAAAGGTTAATTGTTGTCGCCATCATCATCATCACTTGCATCTTGTATTTTTGCCTCATCCCCTATCTCTTTGGCAGATTTCATGTACAAATCCTCCTCAGGCCCCACTTCTTCATCCTCCACATCCAACTCCTACTCAAAAATAAAAAATCTTGTTGCCTCTTTGACAGACTTGAGCACACGACAGTTATCTCTGATTAGTTGATCTGAAAGTCACACTGGCTCCAGAACATAATTGTCTGCTGCATTAGGCAATGTTTCCCACTGCTGGTACAGGCGGGCCAAGATGTTTAAGATTGAGTTTAACCACATTGGAATGTTGCACATTTGGAGATGTCCAGGTAGACCATTTTGGTAAGTCTAGAAGGGCATGCTGAAATTCATAATAATGGCTAAAGGGAATGTAAAGTTTC
This sequence comes from Hyla sarda, assembly GCF_029499605.1. Lineage (NCBI taxonomy): Eukaryota > Metazoa > Chordata > Amphibia > Anura > Hylidae > Hyla > Hyla sarda. Next base: position 327,359,077 of record NC_079189.1, read on the forward strand.
CTAAACATAGCCACATTTTACAAGATTTAACATATGTGCTATACAGGGAAAATGTGTCATATCACCTAGATGCAGTGCATTCACGTTGTTTGTGCTATTATAAGTGATCACATTTCCCAATCTCAGATTATGAGTAGAGAGCCATTGTAAAATCTCTTGCTGAAGACGCCCTGTCTGTAGCAAGCGATTTTGCAATGGCTCTCTACTCATCGAGGCCTTTGCTGTGTGGCTTTTCTCACCTAGGCTTAGCAGATGTAATACAGCATGGCAGTGTTTGACTTTGCCTCAATGAAAAGAGGGATCAAAAGAATGTCTGTGGAGGAGGATAGGCAGCAGGTGTCTGAAGTTTAACCAGATTGTCACACCCGTGAAGGTATCACTACTATATCCTGGCCTTGTTACAGTGAAGCCTCGTTCTTCAAAATGTTGACCTAGTGGGCCGTGAAACACATGTTTTGCCCCCGGCCATTGCTACTACTTCGAGTATTTACCATAGCATGCACTGTGCTGCACACTGAAAACTGCATTGAGTGGCACACCCTTTCCTCCACATGAATGTGCAAAGTTGGGACGGCTTTCTTGGAGTAATAATGACTGGGTATGCACCACCTGGTAAGAACCCCTCTAGTTGCCTAAAGGTAGGGGAGACAACAAGATGGTAAAGCAGCGCCTTCCCAACAACAACTTTGCCACATGTGGTCAGTTGCACAACAGCAAAGTGACTAAGCAATTACTGTTGTTTGTTTGAGCTGATCATACCAGCAGGCCTATATCTGATACACATGACAGATGTTCTGGCCTTACCTCGGCTTTGCTCTTCATCTCTGACAGTGCCACCACTACCCTCCAGCTCTAAAAACACCACCTCCCAGTTACCTGGTTCCCACGTCCTATCCAAAACTACATCTTCATCAAACTCGTCCTTATTGTCTCTGTCATTCCGCTCAGTATTAAATTCTGATGTCTGAACATGGGCTCCTTGCTTCCCCTCAGAATATTCATCAAAGTGCCTTACAATAATACTTGAGCCTACCACCATCAGTCCCACTAGTGTTATTCTCCAAAGGCTGACTGTCCTCACACAACTCCTCCTTGTGGTTATCCTTCTCCTTAGCACAAAGAGAGGGAAGCAAAGATAGAGATGATGGAACAGACCATCTAGAAAGGTCACTTGTACTGTGCAACATAACTATAGAGAAAGAGTGCTCCACTGACTCTTGGTTTAACCACTTAAGGATGAAGGGCGCACCTGTATGCCCTTGTCCTGCTCGCTTTTTATAACGCAGGCTCAGGAGCTGCATTTAATAGGCTTTACACATTATCAGCCATGAAGCTGTATACATGTTATTCTATTGTTCCTCATAAATATTCCTTGCAATTTGTCAGTAATCATAGATACATAAAGAAAGAAGGACCACACTCACCAATCTGGGGAACACAAGCAGCTTTATTCTGGAAAATGCACGGCATCAGACATCATGCAGTAAGCATTCCAATCAGAGTGGGGTCAGGAAAGCGGGCGAGTGGAACACAGGTGTGGGGCATGTGCAATAGGGAATTGAATTGTTTCACGTCAAAGGTGATGCTTCATCCGCCCTCTCTGAGGGGGAAGTTCCCAGGGTTTTTATATATGTGCATAAGTTGGAAAAACCCTTAGCAACAGCAAAAACCAAATTGTGTAATAAAACATGCAAGAAAATGAGAACATAGTTTCAATGCATAATTAAAATCAACAAAATCAGGGAAAATGCAAAACATGACGTGCAACAACCAAAAAAGGCCAGTAATTATAAAAACTGGGAGAAATCGCTACGCTCGTTTAACCCCTGAGCTCAAGTGGATGATCCACTTCGCTTCCTGCTGTAGCAAACGAGTGTCGCAAACTATCCCAGCCCCTGAATAAACTCTTTCAAGACCCATACATTTTAATTCAGCAGGACTACTGCTATGACTCTCCTTAATATGGGAAATTAAATGAGTTGTTCCCTTCTCTGTCCTAAGAGAATTAAAGTGTTCTTGTGTGCGATGAAAAAGGGGTCTTTTAATTTTCCCCACATAAAATCTACCACATGGGCAGCAAATGCAGTAGACTATGTAGGTTCTCTTGCAAGTTATGAACTAGTTTACTTGGACCTCATATCCTCCTACTCGGAAATTCTGTTTGCCTAAATTATGCTGACAAAAAGAGCAGCTCTTACAAGGAAAATTACCCAGAGAGATTGTCATTTAACCAATTCGTAGACTTTTTGTGGACTATTTGTTTTTTCTTCTTTTTAATGTAGTCTCCTATTGTGCCTGTTCTTTTGAAGGTAATTATTGGTTTATGAATTGCAAAATAATTAAGATCAGGATCATTTTCAATCATAAACCAATGCCTGAATGCATGAATTTTTAATGACCTGATTAAGAGGTGTATTTCTAAATGCAAACATGAATCTTTTCTTCCTGTCATGTTCTTTCCGCCTACAGCTTTTACTGGTAAGTAATAGGTTCCTATTGAACTTCTTAACTCTATCCAGGGCTGCATCAATTATGTTCGCGGGATAACCTCTCTACATTAATCAAGATTTTAAATCTGCCGCCTGTTGCAGAAAAACTTCAAAATCACTGTTTACCCGTCTAAGTCGTACCATCTGACTATAAGGTATAGAGTTTTTTACATGTAATAAATGTGAACTTTTATAATGAAGCAGAGAGTTTTTAGCTATTTCCTTCCTATAGCCTGATGTGGAGATTTTGCCATTTTTTGCATCGATGCTCACATTGAGAAAATAAAGGTGAGTATCACTGAAATGGCTTGTATAGAACACATTTGCCTGATTGTTTGAATTCATGTAGGTAACAAAAGCATCAAACTCTTCTCTAGTGCCATCCCACACCACAAGCACATCATCAACGTACCGATGGTATAATTTAAGGTGACGGGTGAAAGGGTTGGCACTAGAGAAGGTGAGCTGGCTCTCTAAGACTGCCAAAAATATGTTGGCCATCCCCCCGTGTCTGTCTGTACAATTGTGTATCATACATGAAAAAAATTTTTCTCCAAAATGAACTTCAAAGAAGTAGATACAAAACGCAAAAAGAATCAGACTTATCCGTATGGGACAAAAAAATCGCCCATAGCCTGTACACCCGCATCATGGGGGAAGCGGGTGTACAGGCTTTCGACATCAACGCTAGATGGAATCCGCTCTGCCACACAAACCCATCCAGCGACGATATAAGATCACTTGTGTCACGTAAATAGGAGGGGATTCCTGGGAGGAGGGGGGAAGGAGCCATTCTAGATAACTAGACAGGTACTGAGTCACCAAGCTGATCCCCAAAATTATAGGTCGCCCTGGGGGTCAGCTCATCGATTTATGCACCTTCGGTAGTAGGTGCTAACTAGCAGGGACAGGATTTTTGGGTAATAGACGTTCGGCTGTCTTTTCAGCCAACACCCCCATCTCCACGCTGACCCTTAAGAAGGTACACAATTTATCAAGAACTCGTTTAGTTGGATCACTGGTACACCTTTCATAAGTTTCAGCGTTAGAGAAGTGGTTATTACCCTCCCAATCATGGTCTACTTTGGATTATATAACCACAGCTCCGCCCCTATTCAGATTTACACACAATTACATGGGGTTGGCTAGCTAGCCAATCCAATGCAATTTTTTCAGTTTTGGTTAGATTTAAAGTAGACTATTCTTAATACCAGTAGGGTAGATAAGAGATTTGACATAATTAAGGACTGCCCTTTTGAACAAATCCAAGGAGCTCCCTACAGGGACAGGAGGGTTAAAGTTTGAAGGATTTCCCCCTAGAAAAAAAAGGAGGGTTGTCTTGTGCTGGTGCACTAACCTCTTGTAGCTCATTGAGGGTTTGTACACATAACTCCTCTTCCCTGCTGAACTCCTGTAAAATTCTAAATCCCAAGGAACTAATCTTAAAGGGGACTTCACCTTGCCACTGGACCTGGGTTACAGTGTTTTTTTTTTACTCCAGCAAAAAACTTCTGTAGATTCATTTTTCTGACTGCTTTATAGAAATCTATTTCAAAGGGCTCTAACATAAAACCCTAATTGAGCCCATAGTTAAATCCCTTGGACATTGCTCTAGTGCAATCTGAGGAGAGAGTCAGTGGAGTCAAATTGATCACCTTGAGCTACCTCACGAACTGTTGAAGATCAAGCTCAAGCTGAAACCAGTCAGTCATTTGAGTTGGGCAAAAATGTAGCCCCTTAGCCAACAGTTCAAGCTGATTAGTAGTTAGTGGTGTTGAGGATATATTTACCACTGATTTATCGGCGTTGTTCTCTTGTTGAAATTCAACTTCGGTCGAGAGCCCTTGGTGTTGGTTCTGTGTCCCCTGGTTCACACTTGACCGTTTGAGTCTCCTGGTGCGCTTGCGGTGGATAAATCCGTGTTCCCTAAAAAAGGGGAAGAAGGAAGTAGCATTAGAGTCAGTATTTCTTACACCTTTGTCGCTGCAGGCAACATCCCTTGACAACGTTTCTGTTACATTGTTTTCTCTGTTACATTGTTTTCATATGTTCATAAATCCATGAAGTATTATTCGTCACCCACTTCTTCATTATAGGTCACCTAGCACCCCCGAAATCTGGCGACCATTATATCAACATGATGCTGCCACCTGAGGAGTAAGGGATTGGAGTGTCGGGTGTGCGACGGTTTCCGTCGCACCCTGACATTCCTGTGCGCTGTTTATGTGCATCTAGAAGATTGTTGTTTCGTGACTTTTTTTGCCCATGGTTTTGCCCTTAATAAAGATGGTGCTGTGCAGCCTTGCACTCAGCCATGCATGCGCGGTGGCTGAATATGCATTTCACATCACATGACCGCTTGCGAGTGATGTCACTTCCGATTCTCGGAGCTCCGGCCTGGAAGTTATGGAATCTGGTATCCTCGTAGTATACACTACTCATACATTCTAGTGAGTGACCCCGGCATTACTCCGCCCCTTTTCTTATGTACGCTAATTGATGATTAATATGTATAATTTCTATGCACCTTTGTATGCCCTTTGCACCTTTATTGCATTTTGGAATGCATTTATGACACATTAGGTGGCTGTAACGGCTACCCAGGTAGAGAGAGGGTATCAGCCATTGATGACGTCCTTTTCCCTGCAAGCTGCTGTGTCAAAGTAAAGCTGGTATAATCCTATTCACGATATCCAGATAGAGAGTCAGGTCTAGCTGTAAAAAGAGCAGAGTAATATTCCCAAATAATCCCCTTTCAAGAACGAGACGAGGCTACGTTTGAAGGGTCAAGAAGAACTCTTTATTGTGGAACAAGTGTCTTCTTTTATAGGAAGGACATCACAGGGGGAAGGGTCAGTAAATACAATCCAGGTGACAGGTAGTCTGTGAGATAATCCAACAAAGGTAATCCAGGTGACAGGTAGTCTGTGAGATAATCCAATAAAGGCAATACAGGTGACAGATAGTCTGGGAGATAATCCAACAAAGGTAATTAGCTCTCCCTATATAGTGCCTTGAGTGCAAAAGGTATATTGTGCACAGAAAGTGTATGAAAACAGTAAATAAAAGTATTTTAACCCTGAGCTTTATGTCACTGGACAACATAAACTGAGGGGTACAAATAGTGATGTCCTTAAGTCCATCCAAGTAGGTAGGGTGACTCTAGGATCCGTCACAAGTATAACTACCGAACGGCTGGTTGCATTCTCTGGTAATGGCATTTCTCATACAAAATCCATGAGAATAACTCCAGCTATTTTAACAGTCCAGGCATGTAGTATAGTCTTGCTACAGTGGCAACTCCCACATGTATATGCATTCCCTATATATGTTTATAACTGCACCTTATGATATATTATGACACTATGTCCTGTCATTTGTTGCTTAAGAATGGCTGGGTGAGCTAGCCGAAACATTGACTCACGTTTGTACGCAATAAACTTCAACTTCTTCATCTTACTGGAGTGCCGCTGTATTTTGGATTTGCTATGTATATGTATATATATATATATATATATATATATATATATATATATATATAAATATATATATATATATATATATATATATATAGTTGTGTACAAGGTTTAAAGAAAAAAAATTGGACTCTCATGTAAAACAAGATTATAGATGATCTTATTGGGTATGGTGCTAATAAAGACATTGGTGTTCTAAAAAAAATATACATAATGTAAAATGTAGTCAAATAAAACTGTGTATGAATGAAATGTTGGTTCAGCACATGCTATGTATCAATATATATAGTATACTTTACTGCTATAAATGATGATAATATCGGATGGGATGATGCTGAATTGTATTAATGATAAAATCATAAAAAATTTATAATAATAATCCTATATTTATTCCGAGCAAACATATTTGTTTTCTAGAATGAATAAATAAATACTATAAAAAGCGGGAATGATAACAGAAATATTATAACCCAGGCTGGTCTCAACTTTAAACCATTTGCAGGAGAATGGGGAGAGGGTGTACTTTTGGCTGGCCCTGAAGGCCCTGAAGACTTTAACAGCAACAAAATAGTACACCACTTAGAGGTACGTATGTGGTATGCACTTATGAGGGGAGGACAATGTGCTCCAGTACGCTTAAAACAGTATTTGTCTACAACACCAAAAGGTGTGTACTTTTGGCTGGCCTTTCACAGTATCTAGGCCCTTAAGACTTTAACAGGAACAAAATGGTACACCACTTAGATGTATGCACAGGTTACACATAATAGCGGACAATATGCTTTTAGTGCTCTGCTCACTCTAACTGGCTGGCTATTATCAGTTGTTGTACACATCAGTGCTGCAGCGCACAGTCGCTGTGTACTACACCTAAAACTGTGCTTTCTCTCTCAATCTCACTCCCTTCCCTATCAGTGCTTCTAGGCTGAATTTGGGCTTGAGGTGAATCGCTGCTGTAAAAAAGCTTTCCTGTGCAACACACTGCTCTCTGTCCCCCTCTATTTTACGTTTTAGGTCTTATTTTTTGAGACTATTCACTACCCATTCCCCTCTGTATACACTCACACCGGCGTCTCCCGCATACACAGCCACGCGCCAGCCATTATACATAAACCACTGTTATAAAAAGTTTACACCTATCATTTCTACATACCTATATCTACAAATATACAGTTATTTTTTACCTATCACTAAACCACCCACTACAGACACATCTATCTGTACATTCCCATTGAGAACCACAAGTCTATCTATACATCCTTTACCAACCATCAGCTATATTAACTATGGAATACTGCGCAAATCGTCTAAATGAGAGGGAAAACTTATAGAACAATCAGTCAAACAAGTGATATATACCCAGAACACGGTTCAGAACATATCGGAACCGAAAGACAAGATACCGGTTGTGGATTTACCCCAAATGTTTCTGGAACTTAAGAGATCACTGAAAAGTGAGATCCAGCACCATCACGATTTGAAATACATGCGGATATATATACAAGAGAATACTATCCCCAGGGGTTTGAGGCTGCGTCCAGAACCAGCCTTTAAAAATTATGAGGCATTCGTTAAGAAATGGGAAAACCTCATCCATGATTTTTCACTTAATTTGATGCAAGCACTATGTGGAAAAAGAGAACAACTATGTACAGAACTGGAAGAGAAAATCACGAAAATCACAGACACCCTGAACCAGTATATGGAGAACCGTGATTTTACGCGGATGGACAAATTACTGACTATGAGGATTCTGAATCAGGAGAAAGTTACATTGGAGAGAAAAACGCAGGGACAAAAACGATTACCTTACCAACAATGTGAAATATTGGGAAAAAAAACAAGACTGAGGACACAAAAAACCCGAATACTAATACGGAATCTAACGTAAGGTTAGAAACCGTGGGTAGTACATCCCCAAGACTAAAGAATCGGGGACAAAATACCGGATCCAGAAATGGCCGGTCATTTCTTAATACCAGTTACAGGAAACACAATGACAATAAGAGGTCTGAAGTTTCTACGCATAGCGGACACAATAACAAGAAAAACCTAGTTAACATGATCCGGAATCGAGGACCGCCACACAGAACTGAGGAGTACAACAACAAAGAGGAATCAGAAGATAAAATGAGGAAAGATTACCCCCTCCTCAGCAAAAAACTTTTTTCTACACATGGCACCCCTAGGAATAACGGAGCACCTCGGAATGACCCCAAAGAGACCAAGAACACTACTGGGACATCTGAATCAGAGGGGTACGAACCAACAGTCACCCAGTACCTTGAACAGGCAGTGGAACTTTTGGAGGAACCCTCGGATCTGGATACCCTCCTACAACAGGCTCGGGAACTTTCATCCCTAGCACTACCTCCTACATCCTTTATAGGGGTGACATCAAACACACGGAATGGTAACACAGACACAGACCAAATAATGGGGACACAGACACTACAAACATAGAAGAGTCCACCCAGAATAAAATATTAGAAGAAGAGGACACAAGATTACCCAATACACCCCCTTGTACCAACAAAGGATCCCCAGCTTTTTTAGAGCTTCCACAAGCTCTCCCCCCCTCCCCCCCCCCACGTACCAGAGCAGGACAGATACCCTCACAACACTTATAACGGAATACTACAGTCCAGCCAGAACAAAGAGGAAGCTGTCAGAAGAAAGACAAAGAGGGGATGTCGGGGGGGAAAAAAGAAATGGCCCTGACAGCCAGAGAGCAAAGAAGAACAAGAAACTCCGATGAAAATTTTAAATTTATGCAACCACCCATTATCAGAAACAGAAACGGAGGGCCACAAAAAAGGACTCTCTTTCTGTCCATCAAAAAGAGTTGACGAATTTAAACTATTCGTCAACTTACATACAATCATTAGGAAACTCACCCTAAGTCGACATTTTAAAATGATAGAGGAGAAGGGTCCCAAAGAGATAGGTGACCAAAAAAATAGAAGACCACTCCACTCATTCCACCAGCTATTAACAGTGGTCTCAAACCAAAATCAGCATTCTACCCAGCTCATCATAAAGGGGAATTCATGGAAGCATTCTACACATTAGTAGCAAGCGAGTTCCGGTCCATCAACAAAAAACAACAAAAAATAAAACATAACCTTACGAAACAAGAAAATGAGGCAATGAAAAAACTGGCAGAAAATAGAAGTATTGTCATCCGCAGTGCAGATAAAGGCGGCGGAGTGGTGATCCAAGATCGCCCCACCTACCTCGCAGAGGCGTTTAACATCATATCTGATCCCCTGTACTATAAGGAACTCAGGACAGATCCTACAAAGGCATTCCAGAAGGAATGTTATTCCCTTATTGAATGTGCCGATGAAAATGGGGTCCTAAACAAAAAGGAGCGAGACTTCATGAAAATCCGTAACCCCTGCTTAACCTGTTTTCTACCAATAACCCAAATTACACAAGGATCCGGTAAATCCACCAGGACATCCCATTATTTCAGAGATTAACTCAATAACGAGCAATCTCTCTAATTACATCAATATTATGATGCAGAAATATGTACTAGCCCTCCCATCCTATTTGAAGGATACACCTACCCTCATTAACCTGCTGGAACCAATACCCTGGAACTCAAGATTTATGTGGGCGACTTTAGATGTTTCTGCCCTATACTCCTCATCATCTTGGACTGGAGGTTATTACATCCGTCTTATCCACAGATCAATCCATGCCCCAGGAACAAAAAACCTTTCTTACAGACAGCATTGCGTTTATCCTCTCACACAATTATTTTGGATTCGAACAAAAAAACTAAATTTTTTGCAGACCACCGGAACGGCGATGGGCACGTGTTTCGCACCATCATTCGCAAATCTATATATGGGCGACTTCGAGAAAAATTTCATTCATCAACCACTCACCTGGAGCAAACATATCATATTTTATAGAAGGTACATAGACGATCTGCTGTTTATCTGGGACGGGACGGAAGAACAATTCATTTCATTCACCACTCATCTGAATACAAATAAATACAATTTAACGCTAACAGGTAAATGCATAAAAGAAGAAATAGAATACCTGGATCTAGTACTAACATCAGAAGAAACCAGAATTATCAATGAAACATTTTTTTAAACGGTGGACTGTAATAGTCTCCTAGACTATAGAAGCTGCCACTTCCAGAAATGGAAGAAGAGCGTACCATAAGGACATTTCCACAGGATAAGTCGGAATTGTACAAAAGAGTCTGACTTCAAAATACAGAGTACGATCATAGAAAGGAGATTAAAAGAAATGAGGTACCCTAGCAATATTATAAAAAATGCTTACAAGAAAACAGCAGAATCTCGCAAGAAGAATCACCCTCCAAGCACCCACAATACTGATCAAACAACCTTCAAACTGAACTTCATCACAGACTATACAGCAAGTTTCAAAACCATTGGAAACATCATAAAAACACATTGGAATATCCTACAACATGATCCTATACTGAAAAAAATCTTACCAGATAAACCTGGCTTCACATATAGAAAAGCGGGAACAATTAAAAATAACATTGCACCAAGCCGTCTGAAGAAAGTCATAGAGAAGAAACAATGCGGATTACCGAAATCACAGCAAAATGAGTAAACATCAGAGATAGAACAACAGAATTCAGTAGCAACCAGATGGGAGAAATTTTCCAGATAAAAACCCGTATGGACTGCAACTCCACATATATAATTTACCCAATAGAATGTACATGTTATCTACAGTACATCGGTCGCACATCCCAACAACTGAGGACTAGATTTAAAGGACACAGATATAATGTCATTCACCAATATCAAAAACACAGTGTATCAAGACACGCAAAGGAGGTCCATAACAGCAACTTCAAGGACTTTACGGTAACAACATTGGAGCAAATCCCGGAAGATATAGAGGACCGCTTCGGACAACTATGCAAGCAAGAATCCTAGTGGATTTATAAGATGGACACACTATACCTTTCGGGTCTTAATGAATCCATCGAGCAAGTCTGAATTCACTGTCTGAATCAACTGCAAAGGAAGACTCCACCACTTTCCATCTAATGGACTATAGCTGCGTCCACTCAGATTAAACACAAGCACTTATCATCTGAAATGAAATAAATTGAAAGATCACTTATGAGGACCTACATTCAATATGCCTGACAAGAATGTTCATATGAACTATCACAGACTGAGTTTCTACCATCCAAGATTGGAGTGCTACACTATCAGCCCCCTATCTATAATTATCCCACCCACTCCCAGTAATTAAGGATGAAGATATACAACATTGGTTCTAAGTCTGAACTACAACTCCCATCACTTATCCAATCTGTTCAGACAAACATGCCCATATGATTTGTCATAGTCCCCACTGTGCAACATCGGAGCCGCGCAATCCCTGATCAGAAAGATATTCTTATACATATCTGCTACACATAAATTGGAACACAGTATCCCTAGAATTCCACTCATAACACCTTATACATAAATTGCTTCTAGAATAAAGATGTACGAAACCAGCTAGATACTTGAACTATAACTCCTTACACGCACCACGTTATCCATTTAAATATACATGCCCATAGGAGTTGTCATAGTCCCCGTCCCCGCGACCCTGTCTTACCACTCAAAATGCTGCATATATCTCAAAGCTCTGACAGCATATAATATGCATACAACTACACACCGACTCACAGTAACATACCATTTTCATTCTGCTTAGTTTTAGTTTTGATTTTAGTGCAAAGACATATGCTGTTTTAAACTAACATCACCGGACAATATGATTTGCGCATGTGAATATACTGTGAAACATAGCCCTTCCCATCCTGAAGACATCACCTTGACAGGTGCGATTTTTACGTCACCAGTATGCGCAGTTCACATGGGGCGGTCCCGCACCTGACCCGTTTTTACTGTTTTTAATGTCACTTACCTTTGTCTGCAACATATAAGCCATTTGTCAGGCCCGAGGCCTGATTATTACAATCCTATATGTGTATTATAATTGTAACTGTGTAATGTCTTATCCAAGACATGGGTGAGAGGTCAGTCAGGCTGTGTTTTGCGTATTGAATTTTATTGGGGGGTCTGGCTGTTTGTTTACTTCTTTTTTGAAGTCATGCACTCTGGTCCCAACATATAATAAACCAGATAAAGGGCCAGGAAGAAAGAAGACCCCCTGGTGGGGATCAGAGGGGAGGGGGGAATGGAGTCTCCCTCCCAAGAAAGCAGACATGATATTTAAAACAATGCTAGACTTAGGGTGTTCAATGCTGTGCAACAAGCTGACAAGACCATCCTAAGAACAGCTGGAACTCACTCATGGACTGCTGTATCATCATGCTGTAAGAACTTCATCTTTTGTTTTCTGAACTTGTCTTGCAAAACTCTTTTATATATTTTTATACCTGTATGTCATTTGTTTCTGTATTTTATATAGTCAGCACTGTGATACCTTTTATAAGATTAAATGTTTAATTAATCAGCTCTGGTCTTTGATCTCTAAATATATGAACTCACCTTTCTGAAGGAGGCTCTGGTAAAAAAAACATTTATCTAAGGGTTAATTTGGTGACTTGCTGGGACTTGTAGTGGATACCCAGAGGTCTGGCGGCTTTAACCCTTGCACCATCACACTCTCTCTAATGTCTTGGCTGGACCGATAGGGTGTGATCGTGACAACTGGTGGCAGCGTCGGGATATATTTAGAGATTTTTAGTGCTTGCTGGATTTTACCTGTAGGGAAATCTTAGCACTAAAAAGAAATTGCATACATATTCTTGTGTGTAAATTCCAAAGACAGAGCTCGGTGCTGGTTTAAAAGACATACAAAAAGAGTGCAAGACAGTTCTGTCCTCCCCATCTCCTGTTTTACCTCCTCTGTCTCATCTCGGAAATATGGAGGCATATCGCAAGCAGTCCAAGCCTGCACTGGAGCTAATGTGCCAAGAAAAGGACATCCCTACTGCAGGAAAGAACAAGGAACAACTTATTGCTGATCTTGTGGAGTATGATGCCCTTGCAGAGGAGCTGAGTGACATGAGACAAAGTCCTACAGCTGGAACTGCCATCCAAGGACTGATATCTCCTGGGGAATGCAACATTACTCCCCATCAGGACAGTACTCCACATGAGGCCTTGGACTCTTATATGCGGACTGCCTTACAACACCTTGGGAATGTGGATGCCAATATGAAACTCCAACTGCTTCTTCAGTTCCAAACTGCAGAGAGAGAGAGGCTCAGGCACGAGCCGCAGAAAGGGAGGCCCAGGCACAAGCCGCAGAAAGAGAGGCCCAGAGAAGGCATGAACTGGAGGTTCTGAGTCTGAGAGGAGATGCTTCATGGAGTGATGTGCAGGATCAAGGAGACCACAAACCCCGCTTGGAACATTTCCCCATGTTGGAGAAAGATGGTGATCTGGATGTATTCCTGAGGGGATTTGAAAAGGTTTGCCGGCAGTTCCATCTACCTAAGGGACAGTGGGGACGATATCTAACCCCACGGTTGCGAGGGAAAGCTCTGGATGTGTTTGCTTCTCTTTCCTCTGAGAGTGACCAGGACTATGAGGCAATAAAATCTGCCCTGCTCAAAAGTTTTAATCTGACTCCAGAGACTTATCGGAAAAAGTTTCGGACTTTGCAACAAAGTGCCACAGAAAGCTGCACTCAACATGCAGGTCAGCTAAGGACTGCATTCAGGCTATGGACTGGGGGCCTACAAGTCACTACTTATGAGGCCCTGGAGGACTTGATGGTCCTGGATCAGTTTCTCCAAACACGGAGCTTTGAAGCCAGAGAGTGGATTTTGGACCGCAAGCCCAAGACAGCCATGGAAGCAGCAGAACTAGGAGATGACTTTGCCAACAACCAGGTGCCAGCAGCAAAGCATGGATCTGCACAAGCTGGAGCAAGTACCTGGAGGGGAGCCACACAACTACAAAGCATCACCAGGTCAGCCTGGAAATTCTTGCCATCATTCCCAAAAGCAACAAGAGCCACATTGGGTCAGGGGGACACCCGCTGATGTTACAGATGTAACAATATTGGGCACCTGATTCTGCCACTTGCCCCAACAAAAATAATTCTCCTCCAGTAGTTGGAGGACACACAGCCGTTCTTCTGGTGTCCGGAGCGGTGGAGAAAAGAGCCGATAACCTGCAGAGTGTAACTGTGGGTTACCGGGTGACAGTGGGTTTGAGAGATTTTGGAGCCTCCTTTACCTTGGTGCAGCCTGAAGTGGTGGATATGGAGGACATCATCCCTGGAAGAACCATGGCTTTAAAAGGAATTGGAGGTGTGCGGCCTGCTGTCCCCATGGCCCGTGTATGTACCTGGATTGGGGTACAGGCCAAGGTTTGCGGGAGGTGGGGGTCTCTGAGGACATCCCTGTTAATGTTCTGCTGGGGAATGATTTGGGTCAGATGCTCTGTCTTTATGCTCCAGAGGACACTACCTGCACATCGGATGGGCTAGGAGAGAGCCCTGTTCATTCTGAGGTACTGTGCAAGAGTTTGGGAGACACTGCGAGATGTGGAAACTGGGAGGGTGTACAGGGGATTGATAAATGTTTACCTGTGACTGAACCAGTAATGTTTTCCAAAAGTGAAATGGAGTGTATTGTAACATGTGGTGACAATGCATTTCCAATGCCAAAACCTAGTGGAGATGGGCTAGGGGGAGGGGTTGGTGTGCCCCTGGTGACATGTAAGGACGAGGGACCAGCAGTGAGTGATATGTCCCAATCCTGTGAGCCTAAGGAGGAGGAGGGAAGGAGTGATAGCCCTGTGTATGATGCCTGTATTGTTATGTCTGGAACTGAGAGAGAGGAAGGTAAACCCCAGGGAGGCATACCAATGGTGGCAGTGGTAACGCGTCAGCAGCGTGCCAGGGCTGCAGTTTTAAAAAGAAGGGAGGATGGTGATGCAAGGGGCAAGCTGTGTGACATGCAAGCCACAGCAGAGGAAGGTGGAGATGCTAGTTCACCTGGGGGAAATGTGCTCCCTGATACCACGAGATGGGGGGAGGGAAATGAGCATTTCCAGGACACTCTGTGCAGTGACCCTTCCCTTGAAGGGCTGAGACAACGTGCTTAACATACAGGTGTTGACACAGATGGGCATCAGGTATATTGGGAAAATGATATCTTGTACTGGGAGTCCCTTTCCAAAGGCATGCTAGGGGCCCAGGAGGGAGAAAGGCAGTTATTGGTTCCTAGGCAGTACAGGAAAGAGCTGCTGAGGTTAGCCCATGAGACCCCCCTGGCAGGACATTTGGGAGTGGCCAAGACAAAGTCCAGGTTGGCACACAATGGCCAGGTATGGGTACTGCTGTTGCAAATTACTGTAGATCCTGTAATGTCTGCCAAAGGGTGGGTTAGTCTGGGGATGTAACTTGTGTTCCCCTAGTGCCCCTACCAGTCATATCTGTACCTTTTGAACGAGTGGCAGTGGATATTGTGGGGCCTCTGGCTATACCCAGCAGCACAGGGAAACAATTTATTCTTACTGTTGTAGATTATGCAACCAGGTACCCTGTGGCTGTTGCCTTATCCTCCGTCCGAGCAGATAAGGTGGCAGATGCTCTGATCAGTATTTTCTGCAGGGTAGGGTTCCCCAGAGAAATGCTCACTGATCAGGGCACACAGTTCATGTCCAATCTCATGCAAAGTCTCTGTAAGAAGGTGAATGTATAGCACTTGGTAGCAAGCCCATACCACCCCCAAACAAATGGTCTTTGTGAGAGGTTCAATGGGACCTTGAAACAAATACTAAAAACCTTTGTAGAATCAGAGGGCAGGGACTGGGAAAAGTATTTACCCCATCTGTTATTTGCTTACAGGGAGGTACCCCAAGAGTCTACAGGTTTCTCACCCTTTGAGTTATTGTATGGTCGCAAAGTGCGGGGACTCCTAGATTTAGTTAGGGGAGAATGGAAAGGGGGGCTACATGCCCCTGAGACTTCTGTGGTGGAGTATGTTCTGAGATTCAGGGACAGGATGCAGGCATTGACTGGGCTGGTACATGGCAACCTCACAGCAGCACAGTCCAGGCAGAAGTACTGGTACGATCGCAATGCAAGGGGCCGGGTCTATGAAGTGGGACAGAAGGTAATGGTTCTGAACCCCATCAGGCAGAATAAGTTGCAGGCCGCCTGGGAGGGTCCCTTCCCCATTCTGCAGCGCCTAGAACCCACCACATATGTAGGTGCCCTTGATGAGAAAGGTCAGAGGCAGAGACAGTACCACATTAATATGGCATACTATGACCCTGAAAGGTGGTACTCAGTGTATGTAGTGCACCAGAGGAAGGGCTGGGTAGTGATCCTCTACTAGACCTAGTGGAGGAAGCTAAGAGCCAGGGATCCCTTCAGGATGTGGAGATCAATCCAAAGCTCTCAAATGAAAGGAGGAGGCAGCTTAATCAGGTACTAGGCCCCTTCAGTGCCATCTTTGCCTGGGAATGCAGGGCCTGTGGTGTCAAGAAAAGAAATAGAAGGTTAATGGAGACAGATCTATCAGCCTGGAGCGGCAAGATCTCTCTGTCCCCATCTTAAGGGGGAGGTGTCAGGCCCAAGGCCTGATTGTTAAAATCCTATATGTGTTATAATTGTAACTGTGTAATGTGTTATCCAAGACATGGGTGAGAGATCATTCAGATTGTGTTTTGCGTATTGCATTTTATTGGGGGTCTGGCTGTTTGTTTACATCTCCTTTGAAGTCAAAGGCTTTTTTGAAGTCATGCACTCTGGTCCCATCATATAATCAACCAGAGAAGGGGCCAGGAAGAGAGAAGACCCCCTGGTGGGGATCAGAGGGGAGGGGGGAATGGAGTCTCCCTCCCAAGAAAGCAGACATGATATTTAAAACAATGCTAGACTTAGGGTGTTCAATGCTGTGCAACAAGCTGACAAGACCATCCTAAGAACAGCTGGAACTCACTCTCATGGACTGATACCATCATGCTGTAAGAACTTCATCTTTTGTTTTCTGAACTTGTCTTTCACAACTCTTTTATATATTTTTATACCTGTATGTCATTTGTTTCTGTATTTTTATATAGTCAGCACTGCAATACCTTTTATCAGATTAAATGTTTAATTAATCAGCTCTTGTCTTTGATCTCTAAATATATGAGCTCACCTTTCTGAAGGAGGCTCTGGTAAAACACGTTTATCTAAGGGTTAATTTGGTGACTTGCTGGGACTTGTAGTGGATACCCAGAGGTCTGGCAGCTTTAACCCTTGCACCATCACACTCTCTCTAATGTCTTGGCTGGACCGATAGGGTGTGATCGTGACATCATTGTTTATTGAGAAAGAGGTGGAAGCCTGGAAACGCATCAGAACCGGCACAATAAAGAATACTGGATACCTTCCTTTCTTGCGGCATGCGCCAAAGAACCCAGATTTTTTCTTAACCTTCCACTTCCTCTCTGCAATAGAATGCTGATGTGAATGGGAGGTGAATCACTGCTGTCAAAATGCTTTTCTGTGCAACACACACTGCTTTCTGTCCCTCTCTCTCTGTAATAGAACACTGATGTGATAGGCCACAAAATGGCTGTCGATTATATAGGGCTGTGACAGGGGTGGCTGGCTGTTGATAGGCTGCATGCTGCATGTGATTCAGGGTCATCCCGCCGGACCTTGAGGCCATCTTCCCAGGATTCCTTGCCCCATCTCCTCACATGTGGATAAGCCATTTTAGATGCCCTGGAGCCTGGACCGCAGTAAATGGAGTTCAATGAAGCGATTGGAGCGATCAAATCGTAGCAATATTAGCATTCGTCGCTTAAGTACCCTCCACACTTATACAAATTTACCATCACATTCCCAATTTTACCTTACATAGTAATATTGCCCCCATATAGCAGATAGGCCCCGTCTGTACCCCTTTATAGAAGTTAGGCCCCCTCTGTAATCTCATATAGCAGTTAGGCCCCTCTTTGCCCCTATAAAAAGGTTAGGCACCCTCTGTGTCCCCATTTGGCAGTTAAGCCCATTATGTGCCTTTTTTAGTAGTTAAGCCCCATATTAGCTAGATAGGTTCTCCCCTGCCCCCCTCGTATCAGGTAAATTGGTTGGTAGGCACTAGGCAAGCTCTTCTCCCTCCATAATAGCTAGGTACATTTTTTCCTTTTTTATATTAGGTGGTAGGTAGGCTTATCTCCCCCTCCATCTTTTAATATTAACTAGGTAGAACTCCCCCTGCTTATATCTGGTAGGTAAGCAGGCTCCCCCCCCCTTCAATATCAGCTAGATAGATATTCTCCCTTCTTCTATTAGGTAGGTAGACAGGTGTCTCCCCCTCCCTCTATCCATAAGCTAGGAAGATATCCTCCCTCACCCCCCTCTTATATTAGATAGGTACATGAGTGGAAAGGTGGCTTCTCCCCCCTTGGTTAGGTAGGTAGAAAGGGAGGAAGGATCGCCCCCTCTACATTAGCAAAGTAGTAAATGTAATGTAAAAATAAAACAAAACAAGAAAAACTCACCTTCCCATAGCGCCCACGCAGAGCCATTTCAACTGCTGCAGGACGCACAGAATGTCTATGTTATGGTGCCGGCGGGTGTAATAATATGACGTCATTGCACCACGGGCGCCATGACAGACATTCTGTGTGGCCTCCTGGAAGGTACTGGGGTAAGTGGTGGGTTGTGGCCACTGTACACAAGGTCCTGTTATTTAGTGTCAGCCCTCAAAACAGCTAGCACAAACCCTGATTATTATCCTGGTAACCATTGCCACAGGGGTACCTGGTAACAACAAGCTGACGTTATTTAGGCTGGGGAGGGCCAAGAACAATGGTCCTCACCCACACTGATAATGGCAGGCTGTTGCTGCATGGTTGGTATCTGGCTGGGAAGATAACTTATTAATAAATAAAAAAAAATTAAAGACACATGTTGTTCCCTTGAGAAGGAATGATTTCCCTTAGCTTAGATCTAGGCACTTATAGTAACTGCATATTCTGGTGCATTTTAGAACGGTCATTATTAGGCTGGTTTAGGTAAGGGGGTGTGGCCTAGTTAATAAAAGGACCTGCAGCAAATCACAGAGTTGGGCTCTACATTGGTTCAACACAAGCCAGAGTTAGCATGTCAGGATCTGTCCTTTGTGGTATATGACTATTTTATTATATTCCTCTTCACAAGGTTAGAAAGCATTTTATTTCTACAATTTCAAAAAGTATTATAGTGATTCTAATAGACAGTGCAGTTCTGGTAAAGTTTTGTTAGGTCAGTATGATGACAAATACAATATATAATTCAAAATATTATAATTTCCTATTCAATTTATTAGCATATGTATTGAAATGCTTTTTCCTCTTTTGTTCAAAGAATAGATCAGTAAACAAGATAAAACTGTAAATATGTTTTTTTTTCTGTTAATGACAACGTGACTACCACAAAAAGAATGCTTTAATTGTATGTGATGTTACCGAGACAAAGATCACATATAATGTTATACGGCAATTTAAACATTCTGCATCTCACAGAGAAACTAATATATTGATGCAGCCATGACACACACAGCTTTATTAAAATAGATACTTTGACAGAGCGTTGAATGCAAGATGGCATAAGACAAAATAAATTGTTTCAAACAAAAAGCATATTATCGAATTACTGACTTAAAATAAACATTGTTTCATCATAAAACTCATAAAAATGAACATAACATCACTTTAACAGTATAAGTGTAAGGATCCGAAGGGTTAACTTCCACTGAGAGCTTTTGTTTGGTCTTGTTTCTTTGGTTACGCCTGTCCGGACTGGTCAGCTGACCTTGATTGGAGCACCTGCTCTGGCTCCATATAAGCTGGCAGTCTACTCCCAGTCTCTGCCTGCTAAAGAGTTCAGTTTATCTCCTAGCTAGCTTTACACTGTATCTGTGATATCTGGCATTTTGACCCTTTGGCTCCGCTCTCTGACTCTTCTTTCTGGAATTAGTGATTTTGTACTTTGACAACTCCTGGCTTTTGACTCGGATAGTGGACATTTGACTTATTGCGGGAGTGTGTTAGTTTTGCTTTGTTAGTCTGTCTGTTCCCTACTGTTCCTTGACCTGAGTCTGTATTAGTGTATTTTATTATTTTGGCTAATTACGTCTCTCTCTTGTCTAGGGAGGGACTGTCTCCATGGTTATGGACCTGTCGCCTAGGGCAGGCAAGTAAGTAGGAAAGGATAGGGGAGTGGGCGAGAATAGTGTGCACTTCTTCCCTGCCCGGGCGTGACAATAAGCTTTATTGTTTAAAGGGAAACTGACTGGTTCACATGCACTAAACCCCAATACATAGGGGGCAGAAAGGCTCAGAACATTGCCTTCTGCCTCCATTGCCCAAAGGGAGTTAATTAAAATATTAGCAACGGGGCCCAATATATTGTGTATCTCTGAATCTGTACCATGAATCTAGTAAGTAATATATCATTTTAATCTGGTTCATCTGCACCCGATGCAATTGTTTTAAGCCAGTAAAGCATGCAACAGCGCACCTCTTTCCTTAGCCAGTTGGCAGATGTGACCTCTTCCCTACTTAGACTTATGCAGAGAAAATATTGGATATGTTTGACTGTCAACGCAGTTGGTCTAAGGACTGAGACCCACAGTTGGCAATGTATCAAAAGTTGTTTAAAATGACAGTAACACTTTATTTCCTGCATATCCACAGGATAAGTGTCTGATAGATGATGGTCCTAGATATCTGGGATCAAGCTTTAGGGCCTTGTTAGGGCTCTGCCCTCTGCTCCTGGCAGTGCCATGGTTTGCATTGCGGGACACACGAGCATGCGAACCCCGGACTGACGCTTACCTTCCGCCCCATCCTCTTCTGTCCCCACTGGACCTTCTCCTCATGTTGCGGGACGTGCTCGCTTTCAAGCTCCACTCTGTGCCTCTCTTTCTGCCCGTCCCTGCCGGCGTGCGCGTCCCCGCCTTTTCTAAATTTAAAGGGCCAGTGCACCAATAATTGGTGCGTGTCCCAAACCAATTTTGCCGGATCTTTGTGCCCTAGTTGCCAAGAGAAAGTGTATATTTGTGTCGTGCGTTGCCATGTATCTGATCCCTTGCTACATATACTGACCTTGCTCCTGTGCCGCCTGCCTTCTGACCTCCTGCTACGTGACCTTACCTTGCTTCATTGCCGCCTGTCCTGACCTCCTGCCTGTCCTGACTACATATTTGCCTCTTCCTTCTTGTGCCACGTTATACCTCGGCTGCCTGTTGGGGCGAGTCGAATCAGGGGTAGCGATCTGGGTGCCGCCTGCCGCAGCAAGTCTGTCCCGCTTTGCAGCGGGCTCTAGTGAGAACCAGCAGCACCTTAAACTCTACTCCCTGGTATGGCCCAAGCCATCATCCTCAACAAGTCAATAGATCCACCTAACCACAGCCGTTACAGGCCTCCAATACCGCCTCCATGTTTGGGTCAGAGAGAGGTGGTCGGAAAGCTGCAAACAGCCAAACAGGGAGTCTGTTTTTCTTCCATTAATGTAAATAAGAGTATAAAAATAGCATAGCTTGCAGTGCCCCATTGTTCAAACATCTCGCAACCTCTATGGGAGTTATGTAAACTGCAGAATTCAGTCGGTTTGGCTGTTTTCAGCTTCCTGGCCATCTCTGCTGGCTGCAAGCAAGCATTGGTAAAATGTTATAGATATTATTTCTGTATACAGTAACATGGAATTATTCTGTATGCACAATTTTTGCTGTAAATGTAGGCATAAGATATGAATGAAATATGAAGAGCTACTATTCAGTATAGTACGAAGCATCCATCAGTACTATGCTCTAAGAATGGAAATATTGGTTAACACTACATAGTTTATGAAATTATACAGAAACCTTAAAGGGGTACTCCGGTGAAAACCTTTTTTCTTTTAAATCAACTGGTGGCAGAAAGTTAAACATATTTGTAAATTACTTCTATTAAAAAATCTTAATCCTTCCTGTACTTATTTGCTGCTGAATGCTACAGAGGAAATTATTTTCTTTTTGGAATGCTCTCTGATGACATCATGAGCACAGTTCTCTCTGCTGACGTTATTATAATAATAATAATAATGCTTTATTTATTGTTGTCCTTAGTGGGATTTGAACCCAAGTCCCCAGCACTGCAAGGCAGCAGTCCTAACCACTGAGCCACCATGCTGCCCTTAGCATACATCTGCTATGCATGGTTGCTAAAATGGACAGAGATGTCAGCAGAGAGCACTGTGCTCGTGATGTCATCAGTGTTCCAAAAAGAAAGGAATTTCCTCTGTAGCATTCAGCAGCTAATAAGTACTGGAAGGATTAAGATTTTGTAATAGAAGTAATATACAAATATGTTTAACTTTCTGCCACCAGTTGATTTAAAATAAAAAAGGTTTTCACCGGAGTACCCCTTTAAAAGACATACAGCTATTTTAGTTCTTAGCAGTTTCTGTTTATACCCATTCCTCCAATAAGCCTTCTGAATCCTGGTGGTCGAAACAAAGGCAGCAGTAGCAGTGATTGAAGAGAGACATAAGAGTCTGTTCCCTGTGTTAGTAGACATTTATGGACATTCCCTTTGGATACCAGATGTTTAATAACACCTTATGAGACAGTGGGGTCCAAAACACAGAAAAATCTTCCATCTGGTTTCACTCTAGGTTTTGGGTAAAAATACTGACCAAAATGTTGAGCAAATATTGACCAAAATACTGTGGCCAAGATTTATCAATTTGTCGGGGTCCACAATTGGTGTGATTTGCCTACAGCAACCAATCAAAGCTCAGCTTTCCCTTTACCAGAGCTCGTTAAAATATGAAAACTGAGCTGTGATTGGTTGCTCGGGGCAAATAACATCAGTTGTGGACCCTGACAGATTGAAAAATGTGGGCCTTTGTGTTAACCCTTCCAATATATCTCATTCTTCCTGGATCCTTTGTGAGCTTTGGTTTAAAAACTGCATTAAAAAAATATGTTCTTCCAATCAACTGGTTCCAGAAAGTTAAACAGATTTGTAATTACTTCTATTAGTAGTGCTTACCAAAGCACAGTATCTGGAGGAAGCCAATAGGTTACTTGGAGGCAAATCTGTTTACACTGAGTTAATAGAGGATCCCACCGGGCAGTATCAGAGTCTTCCGGGTGTTTCCTAAATATCCACGCAAGCCTTATTGGTACTACGTACCCAAAGTCCATAAGTCCCTGAGCCGACCCCCGGGACGGAGGGGTTGTCAAAGTACATAGATTGGCTAATTAGGCCAATTTTGGCCAAGCTCCCAACATATCTTAAGGATACAGGAGAATTTTTGCAGGCTATTCAGGAAGTGTATTGGCAGGAGGATTTCCAGTTCCATAAGCAGTAATGATGACATCTTTAACAACCACTTGATTTAGTGAATTGCCTAGTGGCCAGGGGAAATCCATCTGAACAAGTTCAGAAAGCTTTTGAAAGAGCCAGTAAAATTGATCGGATGTCCCTATTGAAAAATAAAAGACGAAATTGGGACAATAGGTGCTTCACTTTCTCATTTGCACATTCCCCTATTGACAATGTGATCCAATCAGCGATCCGCCGCCATTGACATACAGTGGAGGGGGATCCTGACTTAAGTGATACTGCCATAAAAAAAAAAAACTACTTTTCCTATTGCAAAAATCGCACCATAGCAAGTAGGTTGGGATCCAAGCAATTCAAATCTACTAACAAAAAATGTTTGCCTTCCGGTAATTATCACTGTAAGCAATGCTCTTGTAGTTTTAACATGGAGGCGAAATACGTACATCTGGGTGGCATAGAATGATATGTCAGAGCTTTTATTACTTGTAAATCTAAGTTTGTAGTTTATGCAATTATATCTCTATGTGGACAGTATTACATCGGAAAAAACCACCTACGTGTATGTGCACTTTACATCAGTACTTTCTGGAATGGGGTGTCCTCGGCTCATAGAACTTGTGAAAGAAGATCATCATAATAGTCCCAGTGTTTTACGATTTGCAGGACTGGAACACTAACCGGTGCCCCAAAATGAGGGGATCGTCATAGACTCTTATTACAGCGAGAAGAAAAGTAGATTCTCAGAACGGATGTTTTTGTAACGTGTTCTCTTGGTTTTATTGATATCTAATGTTAATGCTTGAATTATGTTGTAAACATTTATGATATTTGTATATGGTAAAGTAACTGTGTGTATTTGTATTGTATATACAATATAGCAGAAGTGTAAGCCTACTTTGATCCACAGCTCCAGTTGCGTTTCTTTTTTGTCAGCCACCATTCATATGTGTCTGCGGCACTCCCCCTGCCCTTGTGCGGATCTGAGCTAATCTTGGGATTCTGAGGAGAGGAGGAGCTTGTTCTCTTTCCATTCCCTCACCTGCATCACTCAGACATTGGGAGTAGTCACGTGACTACATTGTGGTCAGCTGACATGTCATCTGGAAGCGGTGGATTTAATGCGCAATGTGATGATAGTCTAGTGTAAGCTGAGAAGAAGCATGCCAGCGTGAAACAATTGTCGCTTATTGCACCGTCTCTTGTACCTGCCGATGATCACGGATTAAAGCGTGTTTGGAGCATATGGTGGATGCCGTTCTTTCATTTTACTTACCAGTATAATTGTTTGGGACTTCTATTAAAAATCTTAATCCTTCCAGTACTTATTAGCTGCTGTATACTATAGAGGAAGTTGAGTTGTTTTTTTCTGTCTGACCACAGTGCTCTTTGCTGACACCTCTGTCCATGTCAGGAACTGTCCAGAGTAGGAGAAAATCCCCATAGCAAACCTGTCCTCTTCTGGACAGTTCTGACATGGACAGAGGTGTCAGCAGAGAGCACCATGGTCAGACAAAAAAGAAATTCAAAAAGAAAAGAACTTCCTCTGTAGCATACAGCAGTTTATAAGTACTGTAAGGATTAAGATTTTTAAATAGAAGTAATTTACAAATCTGTTTAACTTTCTGGCACCAGTTAATTTGAAAAATAATAATAATAATAATAATGTTTTCCACTGGAGTACCCCTTTAAAAGTGTGTGTGTGTGTGTGTGTGTGTGCTTAGCCTTATCCTGTAGCTCTATGAATTTAGAAGCAAGCATTTCTAAAAGTTGATTTAAACATGTACTGTATTGTGCTTTCCTTTTATTTGTAGATAAGATGTAATGCATGAATAACTGTATGTGTAAAACCTTTTATAACATATGGTTTGTGTTAAGTACTCCATTAGAAGTAGCTTTCATGTTCTCATTTATGCAGCTGATTTCAATTGAAATGCTGCTTAGAAAAGAACATTATCCAATAATAATCCTAACCACTGAAATATATGCATAATACCACATTGGGTGAACATTTAGAGAAGCATCGTATATTCTCCTTTAGTGGTTGAATGAATAAAGTGGCACAGTTAAACTGAGGAAAGCCATTCATTCAGGTAAGCATACAAATACTAACACTATTTAAGTACAGGCCTTGGAACAAACATACCGTAGTTCCTTACTAAAGTAATGACATCTTAAAATGTCTAGTCTTGTTAGGCAAATAATATGGTGCTAAAATGTTCAAGATAGTACGAGCTGTACAGCACTGGAATTTGAGGGTTATGAATGAAGCATCTACAGTCCTTCCAAAAAATGTGTTGCTGGAGTTTCAGGAAGAGAGTCCAGTTAGCCAGCAGCTCTTAAATCAGTGTTGTGTGGCAAAATTAATGTTGGTACATTAAAGTTTCACCTCAAATGATGCCATCCACAGGATCTTGTACAGTAAAAGCAAAGCAGTGATACTAGCCCATAACCTAACATGTGGCTGGAGGAAACTTGATAAACACAGATCAGCCATAATTTAGTAATACATTGCCTAATATTGTGTAGGTTCCCCTGGAGCCGCCATAACGACTCTGACCTGTCAAGACATTGGGCCAACAGTTCAGATTAGATGGGCCAAGTCCTCTCATGCTACATGCTTCTATGTTTCTAAGAAAACTGAATGTATCATATGGTATCTGGGACAAAGGCATAAGCTACCAAGGTCAGTAAAGGTTGGTGGGTGCCCAAGGTAAACACTGATATGGGTTCTTCTTAGCATTAGCAGCACTAGTTAACCAGAGGGCCATCCCTGAGCTGAATATCTGTTTGCTTTCCCTGGTAAGTCCACAGTCTAGTACCAACACTGCCTCCTGTCAATGCACAGTCTAATGTATATAAAGCCCCAGTAGTGTACAGTCTAGTGTAAATGCTGCCTTGGACAATCCAGCACTGCCCACAGTCAGTCCATAGGCTAGTCCAAACACTTCCCCCTGGTCAGTCCATAGCCCAGTGTAAACACTGTAACCAGTTCAGTCCACCATCTAGTATAATCACTGCCCGCTATTACTCCATAGTGTAGTGTAAACACTTCTCTTGGTCAGTGCACGGTTTAGTGTATATGCATCCTATGGTCAGTCCAGTGTAGAGTAAATGCTGCCCTCTGTCAGTCCAGAGTCTAGTGTAAAAGCTGACTCTGGACAGAGCACAGTCTAATCTAAACTTTGCCCCAAGTAAGTTGCAAAGTAGTATAAATGCTGTCACTGGTCAGTATATAGTCTAGTGTAATCCCGGCCCCTGTTCATTCCACCATCTAGTGTAAATGCTGCCCCCAGTCAGTCCACAATCTAAAAACACTGTCACTGGTCAGTCTATGGTCTAGTGTAAATGCTTTTTCCTGTCAGTCCACAATCTAATATAAACACTGCCCATGGTCAGTTCGCGGTCTAGTGTACACTGTCCACTTTTATTCTAGTCTAGTGTAATTGCTCCCCCAGTCAATCCACAGTCTAGAGTAATTGCTCCCCCAGTCAATCCACAGTCTAGAGTAATTGCTCCCCCAGTCAGTTCACAGTCTAGTGTAAATGCTGCACACAGTCAGTCCACAACATAATGTAAATGCTGACCTCAGTGCACAATCTAGAGTAAGCTTTGCCGTCCATTAGTACAATCTAGTGTAAACCCCCCCTGGTCAGTTCATAGTTTAGTAGGAACACTGACCACAACCTAGTCTAGAGCAAAGCTGCCCCTGGTCAGCCCACAGTGTAGTGTAAAAGCTTCCCCTGGTTGGTAAACAGTCTAGTATAAATGCTTTGTTACCCCTAAGGAAGTCATTCGGCCCATATTTGGACGTGTGGACATGGTCTTAGCCCCTCTCTTTCTCTTCTCATGCTTTTTTCTTTCTTCCTTAGGTTATGTATTGAAGACATTTATGCTTTGCATTCTTCTACACATTGGTCTACCATGGCTTTCTTCATCTATGAATAGGAGCAGTGTCTTCTCCTTGTTAAAAAGAGACAATGGCCCTGATTTTTCAAAAAAGTGTGAAAGAAAATTTTGCCCATAACAACCAATCACAAATCAGTTTTCCTCTCTTAAAGCGGTACTCCGCCCCTAGACATCTTATCCCCTATCCAAAGGATAGGGGATAAGATGTCCGATCGCCGTGGTCCCGCTGATGGGAAGCCCTGGGATCCCCGCTGCGGCACCGCGCTCTCATTACAGCACAGAGCAAGTTCGCTCTGCATGTAATGACCGGCAGTACAGGGGCCGGAGCATCGTTACGTCACGGCTCCGCCCCTCGTGACGTCACGACCCGTCCCTTTCAATACAAGTCTATGGGAGGGGGCGTGGTGGTCGTCATGCCCCCTCCCATAGACTTGCATTAAGGGCACGGACCGTGATGTCACGTGGGGCGGAGCCATGATGTCACGCTGCTCCGTCCCCCGTATCGCCCGTCATTACGCACAGAGCGAACTCCCTCTGTGCTGTAATGAGAGTGCGGTGCCGCAGCGGGGATCCCAGGGCTCCCCAGCAGCGGGACCGCGGTGATCTGACATCTTATCCCCTATCCTTTGGATAGGGGATAAGATGTCTAAGGGCGGAGTACCCCTTTAATGAGCTCTGGTAAAGTGAAAGCTGAGCTGTGATTGGTTGTTATGGGCAAAATATTTCCAGTTCTTCTCTCACACATTTTAATAAACCAGGTGCCATTGTCTCCATTGCCTCTAGGAAACACATTTTAAAGGAAGGGCGATACTCCAATATGCCAACTATTTTTCTTTGTGGTTCCATTATAGGAGCTCTAACTCTTCAATAATGATACATGTCCCTTTTTGTTTGCTCTCGTGCTATGATTCTTAAGAAAGGAGAGCCTTACTTCTGCAAGGTTACATTTTCTCTTTACCTTACACACTAGTGAACTTATATGTCCCTCACACTCAAAAGTTTGTTGGCTTTTACGGATGCTGGAGGAACATAGAGCATTAGCTGAACACCCTCTCATCTTGAGCACAGACCTTAACCCCCTTAAGGACGAAGGCCATTTTGACCTTAAGGGCCCGGCCAAATTAAATTTTTACACTTTTGTTTTCCCCCCCTTCCCTTCTTAAAATCATAACACTTTCAATTTTGCACCTACAGACCCATATAAGGGCTTGTTTCTTGCGTTACCAATTGTATTTTGTAATGACATCAATTATTTAATAAAATCTACCGTAAAAAATTATATATTTGTGGGTAAAACTGATTAAAAAAAACATAATTTTCAAACTTTTGGGGGCTTTTGTTTTTACTAGTGTTGAGCTGCATAGGCCATATTCGAATTTGCGATATTTTGCGAAAATATGGATGAATATTTGTCATATATTCGCAAAATTTGCGGCTTTTTTTACTATGCGCCATAAAATTTGCATGCGCAATATCGTGTGATAAAAGAGCTAAAAGAAGGGAGGGATCAATATGCGCGAAAATTCGCATATGCGAATACTCGCATATGCAAATTTTCGGGCGCCCGCCAGTCTGACACAGTAACTAGTATTGGAGCCTTGTTTACACCACAAGCTGGAAGCAGGGAGGGATGATCACTGTGATGTGTACTGTGAAAAAAATGCGAATATTCGTAATTGCGAATATTTAGCGCTATATTCGCAATATTCACGAACATGCGATATTCACGATAAATATTCGCATTGCGAATATTCAAGGCCAACACTTGTTTTTACACAGTGCAACTTTTGGTAAAAATGAAACCTTATCTTTATTCTGTAGGTCCATACGTTCACAAGGATACAAAATTTATGTAGGTTTTATTTTCTTTTACAACTTTAAAAAAATTAGAACTACATGCACCATAATTAGTATGTTTAACCCCTTAAGGACCAAGGGCGTACAGGTACGCCCTTGGTCCTGCTCTCCTGATATAACGCGGGGTTACACAGTAACCCCGCGTCATATCGCGGCGGGCCCGGCGTCATAGTGAAGCCGGGAACCGCCTCTAATAGCGCGCAGTGCCGATCGCGGCACCGCGCGCTATTAACCCTTTAGCCGCGCGCTCAGAGCTGAGCCGCGCGGCTAAAAGTGAAACCGAAAGTGGCCGGCTAGCTCAGTCGGGCTGTTCGGGATAGCCGCGGCTAATCGCGGCATCCCGAACAGCTGACAGGACAGCGGGAGGGCCCCTACCTGCCTCCTCGCTGTCCGATCGCCGAATGACTGCTCAGTGCCTGAGATCCAGGCATGAGCAGTCATGCGGCAGAATCGTTGATCACTGGTTTCTTATGAGAAACCAGTGATCAGCATAGAAGATCAGTGTGTGCAGTGTTATAGGTCCCTTTGGGACCTATAACACTGCAAAAAAAAAGTGAAAAAAAAAAGTGAATAAATATCATTTAACTCCTCCCCTATTAAAAGTTTGAATCACCCCCCTTTTCCAATAAAAAAAAAAACACAGTGTAAATAAAAAGAAAAATGAACATATATGGTATCACCGCGTGCGGAAATGTCCGAATTATAAAAATATATCATTAATTAAACCGCTCGGTCAATGGCGTGCGCGCAAAAAAATTCCAAAGTCCAAAATAGTGCTTTTTTGGTCACTTTTTATATCATTTAAAAATGAATAAAAAGCGATCAATTAGTCCTCTCAATAAAAAAATTGTACCGTTAAAAACTTCAGATCACGGCGCAAAAAATGAACCCTCATACCGCCCCATACACGGAAAAATAAAAAAGTTATAGGGGTCAGAAGATGACAATTTTAAACGTATTAATTTTCCTGCATGTAGTTATGATTTTTTCCAGAAGTCTTAAAAAATCAAATCTATATAAGTAGGGTATCATTTTAATCGTATGGACCTACAGAATAAAGATAAGTTGTCATTTTTACCGAAAAATGTACTACGTAGAAACGGAAGCCCTCAAAAGTTACAAAACTGCGTTTTTTTTTTCAATTTTGTCGCACAATGATTTTTTTTTCCGTTTCACCGTAGATTTTTGGGCAAAATAACTGACGTCATTACAAATTAGAATTGGTGAAGCAAAAAATAAGCCATCATATGGATTTTTAGGTGCAAAATTGAAAGAGTTATGATTTTTTAAAGGCAAGGAGCAAAAAACGAAAATGCAAAAACGGAAAAAACCCCGGTCCTTAAGGGGTTAAAATTGTCATTTTCTGACCCCTATAACTTTTTTATTTTTCGGCATACAGGGCTATATGGGGGCTCATCTATTGCGCCGTGATCTGCAGTATTTATATCAGTACCATTTTTATTTTGATGGAACTTTTTGATCGCTTTTTATAAGTTTTTTTTATGGCATATGAAGTGATCAAAAATGCACAGTTTTGGACTTTGGTGTTTTTTTACGTGTACGCCATCAACCATGAGGTTTAGCTAACCTTACATTTTAATAGTTCAGACATTTACGCATCATGCAGTGATATCACATATGATCATGTTTATTTTTTATTACATAATTTTATTTAAGAAATGGGAAAAGGGGAGGGGAATTCAAACTTTTATTAGGGAAGAGGTTAATTCACTTTTATAAAAAAAAAATGTACCCTTTTTTTTTTAGTCATGCAATCTTTAACCCCTTAAGGACGTCCTGCGTCGTTAAGGGGTTAAATTCAGTGTTATCGATGCTTTGCTGCTCCAGCCTGCATGGCTGGCTGGGAGCAGCTGAAAACCAATCGGACGGTGAGTAGGCAGGTAAATGTCCACCCACCATCCACTCAGCTGATTGGGACTTGTAATGTCACCGCAGATGTCCCGATCAGCTCAACTGAGCTACCGGCACCAGTTAGCCTGCATTTTAGATGCCATGATCAACTTTGATCGCAGTGTCTAAAGGGTTAATGCTGGGTATCGGCCCGATCGGCAGTGCATACCTGTACGCCCTTCATCCTGGACAGGTTAATTGTGTCCTGGATGCTCAGAGTAACTCCTTGGCTAAACTCTCATCTATGTCCTTTCTTGCACTGAGTAGATTTTTTTTTTTTTAAGACAATTAAGATAAATTAGTCTGGTAGACGTCTGGTGGATCTTGCATTCCTTATAGATTGATTTCACATTTTATTCTATTTCACACAAAACATGACATAGACCGGATCACATCTTTATACATATTGGACCAGTTATCTTGTCTGACTATTCCCCAGTTCATGTTACTCTTACATCCTCCTGCCTTCCCAGACATGGAGACTCAGTAATACCCTGTAAGAATACCCACTTTATCTTGACCATTTTAAGTCTGTCCATTTTTTATACTGAACTTATCTCAGATGTCTCTCTCCCCATAGTCTTGGAAATATATAAAGTCTATATAAGAGGCCTACTTACAGTATTTCCTTGGGTATGAGGATCAAGTCAAAAAGACATAAGGAAATTTCTTCCTTGCTAACACAAATTTCTGTTCCAGACTGCTTGCATAAGCGCATGAACATACCTGAAACCCTTTCTGACCTCTCTTTCCTAAGGGAAAAACTCAAGACTATATTTTGCTGTGAGGTGGAATTCAACATTAATTTCATATGCTCCCATTACATTAAGTTATACACGGAAACCATAGTTTTAGGGGTTCCTTTACTAGGTCTCTGTCTGTCCAAGCACTCTTTGGCAGCCCACATGCTGTCAGTGTGCAAGTCTCCTCTCCAGCACACCACAGGTCTCCCTTTCGTGATTCTTCCTTCTTCTTCTTTAATTTATGTATTATTCTATATTTTACACATCCACACTTTTCATCGGGTGTAGGATGCCATTGTGGCACTTGTATTCTGCAGCAGGCATTCCCCATTATATGTATTTTATTGTAGGATCCTTGCATGCCTCTATTTCATACATGTCCCCTTCAGGCCAGCGGGCTGCACAGCACTACTTAAAGGTCCTACAGGCAGAGCAGAAGTTTGCCAGAGTACGAATCCAAGACAATGGTCCTCAACGCATATCATGATCAAGACCAAGGCTGCTGTCAGAAGAAGGTTCTACTGGATTGGGATGCAGAGCGACATCTAGAAATGTTCCAGTGAGTGTGCCGCAATAAGCCTTGTCACAGTTACCAATGGGAGAGTTCCAGTCCAGCTAGTCAATCTGTCTGAGGTTGCAACAGTCTTACCTAAATACACCCCAGTCGCCAAGCTGTATCTTCTAGAGTCAAAGGACATCTTAACAGAACACAAGGGGCCCAACAGTGGGCGGCCCAAGTGACTCCGGGATCTGCTGCAAGTTCCAGTGAACCCTGGCTGGCACAACTCCAAGTGGGAGACAAAACCACTCCGAGAGATCAAGTCGGTGGATTCATCAATGTCACCAAGAGGTACCACGAGGCTTTCAGTAAACACCTCACAGTCTTTGGACGTACGTCCATGATCCAGCACTGGATTCTGACAGGCGATAGTCCACCTATCAAAGAAAGACACCGTCCGGTAATGCAGGCATGTATCAAACCGTTAAGAAGATGCTGACTGACATGAAGGACACGGACGTCATTCAAAAGAGTCAGTGTCCCTAGGTGGTGCCCCTTGTCTCGGTCAAGAAGAGGGATGGTACCATCCATTTTTGTGGAAACTGAACAATGTCACACATAAGGTCGCTTATCCCCTTTCAAGAATCGAAGAGTCACTTACAGCCCTCAGGTCGGCTGCCTACTTCTCCACCTTGGACCTAACCAGTGGGTATTGGCATGTGCCTATGGCCGTGGAAGACCGAGAGAAAACCGCTTTCATGACACCCATGGGACTGTTCGAATTGAAGAGTATGCTCCTGCTACTTTCCAGCATCTGATGGAGCAGTGCCTGGGCCATCTAAACATTTAGAGTTTCCTGTTGTACCTAGATGATGTCATTGTGTACTCCAAGTCCTACCAGGAGCACCTTAGTCATCTGTCAGATGCCTTCCAAGTCTTCATCAAAAATGGACTGAAGATTAAGCCGTCCAAGTGTTTTCTGCTTAAACCTCAGGTACATTACCTGGGTCATGTTGTCAGCATCGAGGGAGTCCAGCCTGATCCCAAGAAGGTAGAGATTGTCAAGGACTGGCCTACCCCGCACACAGTGAAAGATGTCAGGAGCTTCCTGGGATTTGCCGGCTACTACCGCCGCTTCATTCTCTACTTTGCCCAGATTGCAAAACCCCTCACAGCTCTCTTACAGTGTACGACGGAGAACTACAGTGGAAGACAACCTGTTGAATGGGATGAAGAGTAAGAAACAGCATTCAAAGCTCTTAAACACCTGTTGACAGAACCACTTATCCTGAATCTTGAATGACCCCCGGCGAAGAACCACCTGTTGAAGATGAGTGGGAAGACATGGAGATGCACCCACTCTACCAGAAGTTTGTGAGTCAGAATACTGTGACCACCCTAGAAGAGGGTGAACCCAGGTCCGAGAAGGTCCAGGAAGAGCTATACACCTGGAAGACTCTACAAGACAAAAGTTGAGTTATGGGGATCTGTTGGACTACCCTCTGTTAATAAAGGTACCAACCCGTCTATGCCGGGCCCAGTGTGATTATGAGTTGAAACGTCTGTGGAGACAGAGGAAGCGACTGTTCGTGCACAAAGAATTGTCGTACCGAAACTCTTTGGATCCGGTTTCTGGTGATCGACTTTATCAGATTGTGGTTCCCCGAAGAGATGCGGCAATGGTCCTCAACGCATATCATGATCAAGACCAAGGCTGCTGTCAGAAGAAGGTTCTACTGGATTGGGATGCAGAGCGACATCTAGAAATGTTCCAGTGAGTGTGTCGTCTGCAACGTCACCAAGAATGGAGGGAAAGATGCAAGAGCACCTCTCCATTCTATTCAGAGTGAAAGGCCTAACCAGTTGGTCGCGCTAGACCATGTCAGGTTGTCTCCTACCTGGTCTGGGTACACTTATGCTCTCACCATGGTGGATCACGACTCCAAGTGGGTTGTCGTAGTGCCCGTTAAAGACCTCACAGCAAAAGCCACAGCCCAGATGTTCTACTCTCATTGAGTACAAATCCTTGGGTGTCCGGAGTCTGTCCTAACGGACCGAGGAACGGCCTTCGAGGCCCAACTCTTCCAGGAGCTGTGTCGGTTCCACACCTGCAAGAAACTCCGGACTACTGCTTACCCCCCTCAAGGGAATGGGGTCTGTGAGTGCATCAAGTTTTTATCCACATGCTGTGAGCAGCGTCTGTGTCAAAACACGAAGAGTGGCCCCGGTTGTTGCCCGAATTGCTGGAAATTTATAATAAAACAGTCCACTGTTCTACTGGATACACCCCGTTCTACTTGATGATGGTTCGACACGGGCAGCTGCCAAAAGACCGGACTCCAAGCTCCCTTCAACAACTCCACGCAAGCTTCTGTGGAGTTGGTCTCTGACCACCAAAGAAGGATCCAGGAAGCCAGAGAGCTTGTCAACAAAAAGATGGGTGAGGCTCAGCAAAGGTAACAGCAAGACTACAACCGTCATGCCTCCGCCAAACCCCTCCAGTTAAGCAATAAAGTCTGGCTGCGGAAGTTCCCGAGGACCCACAAACTGGACTCCGTTTGGGAAACTGAGCCCTACAGATTGACAGCCATATCCTACCCAGACTCAGATGGGCACACGATCCAGAAATTAGGGTACGAGCCACAAGTCATCCACCGTAACCGGATAAAGATATGTTGCAAAGAACCTCCTGTACCTCCTCCACCAGCTGTCAAACCTGTGAGGGAGTACATACCTGGAGAGGGGATCCACCCATCCATGAATGTCCCCATGTACTCTCCCAGCCATCCTGCAATCTTCGGTATCATTCCATCTCAGGGGCCGATGCAACCAACTCTAGTCACCTCACCATCTCAAGTCCTGTCACCATTGGCACCAGTCTACACTCCGGTTTCCAGGTCTTCAGTGTCTCTGCCAACAAGCCCGAGTCCAGATAGTCCAGAACCAGATCCAACTCTGGAAATGGATCTTCAAGAGACCTCTATCACTCCAGTCGTGCCAAGAGCTCCCGAAGAAGGAAGTGTTCCTGATTCGCAAGAGGTGGTGCTGCTTCCCAACGGTCCACCCAGGGTCAGCTACCTACAAGATACAAAGATTAACACCATGCATAGTCTAGTACTACACATAGTCCGTAAGTACACATAAATTCATGTACACATATCTAATGTACACAAGGGCTGTAGCACTACATCACAGTCTATTCAAATGTCTTCTTTGAGTGTCCTATGTCTCACATGTCTAATTTTTTAAGTGTCCACGTGCTCAGGATACTTTGTTAGCCAGAAGGTATTCCTGTACTCATTATATAGTCAAATATAAGGTTAATAGGTCATGTTCCTAACATAGTCCTAAGTATGTTGCGAAGAGTACTCATTCTTATTCTACAGTAATCCTATGGTTGCTCAGTTATACAATTTGTCAGAGCATGTATGGACATTGATACAGAGACTCTTGCATTCTCAGTTTTTGTCAACAAACAGCCTAGGTATGGACGATGCTTGCAATGCCACAGGACTGCATGCTGCCCCATGGCCATTTCGCTCCTCAGCCTTCTAGGATGGACGTCGAGGGCAACTTTACTTAAGTAGGGTTTTTTGTGGTGTCCTAGTATGGGATATGGTCCCGTATGGTCCTTCTGTCCTATCAGGTTGAGTCCCTGTTTGTCCCCGAGGCTCTCCTGCAGTATCTCCCCCGGGTACATAGGTTTCCCATAAAGGGTTTTCACATAAAGGGTAAATGACCTTTATTGTTATTCACATGATTATGTTTAAGTCCCATGTTTAAGTCATATGATTGTTACCCAGTGACTAGGTGACCTTTATTGACCTATGGGCTCTTTGCACAGCCCCCTATATAAAATAGGGAAGAGCTGCAATCTCTCTCTTTCATTTCTCTTGTTCCTTAGGTCCAGTGCAGTGAAGATATTTTACAGAGTATATCCAGAGCATTGGAGGCCTCTAGCCTAAAGTCTGAAGCCACCTGTCAATTGCAAGTAAGCTATAGTCATCTAATTGTCAGTCATCAAGTCAGTCA
This sequence comes from Hyla sarda, assembly GCF_029499605.1. NCBI lineage: Eukaryota > Metazoa > Chordata > Amphibia > Anura > Hylidae > Hyla > Hyla sarda. The sequence continues at coordinate 327,395,302 of NC_079189.1, forward strand.
AGTCAAGTCTACTGTCTAATCACCGTGGCCTGCATTATAGTCAGTCTACGTACTTCAAGACCCAGCAAGCCTGCGAGGTCTCTCTGTGTCACTGGCCACCTGTCTGGGATACTGGCTAAACTGTATGGACTGTACCACCTGTCTAACCTCAGTAAAAGCTACCGTTACCATTAACCTGTCCTTGGACTCTTTATTGCCCCTGCCTGACCTAGGACTAGCAGTACTTCCTTTGGGTGGTTGTATAGGAAAACCACGCCCTGGTATCACGAACATGAAGGGGTTAATACCATCTACCCCTGGGCAACACCATCTGCCCCTTACACCTCTCCTCACATCCCATGGCTCACCTCACACAACTGCATTTGGGGTTGAGCATTTCCTGCCATTTGAACTGTATGTGTGTTTAGCCACACTGGAGTGAACTGGGAGCAGGCTGTGAGTCGGACCTAATGCCGCTGTAATTGCCCACTGGCCCCTGGTATTGCCCATATGGCACATGTAGGTTTAGTGTTAAGTCCTGTGCCACTTGAGAAACCTTGGTGTTGGTGTGTGGGCTCAGGTATGTCCTTCATATAAGGATATACTGGCTAATGTCTCAATTTTAACATAATTTTAAGGGGTTACTGTCTACAGCTACCAGTGCAGTGCACCTAAATTTATGTATTATTCTATATATTATACATCCACACCTTTCATTGGGTGTATGATGCCATTATGGCACTTGTGGTCTGCTGCAGGCATCCCCCATTGTATACATTTTATGCTGAGGGTTGCCCTTAGCAACGGACAACAAGGGCAGGATCTGCTCTCCCAGCATAAATGCACAACTGTAGCTGGGGTTGAGCACCTCCTGTCATTTGAAACCACGTTTTTTTCATTTTTACTTCTTTAATCCCTAGTTCGGGCCAATCTGTTTTCTTCTATATATTGTGTATTTATCAAGGGAATGTACAAAAATACTATTTGTATCACTGTTGTTCTTGCTCATTTGGCACACTTATTTTGTATGGCTTTTTCTGTGTTAAATAAAGAATTGGTTAAAAAAAAGGTAAAAGGAAAATTTTCAGCTGTATTTGTGGATTGACTACTGTTTATCAGCCAAGGATAACTTGGCTGAAAAATGAAATAATAATATGTTTGAGCTCAAAAGTCTAGAGATATTGGGATAATAATTTATTTAATATGTATAAAATAATATACATAAATAGGAGGTTCACAGGGCCCTTGTGAAACCACCCCTTACAATAGCCACAGATAAAATCTAATGAATATTGCACTGTGTAGATATTAAATATAGCCAATACATAGAATACCACCAATTATAATCACTAGTTAGTGGAATTAGATACAATAGTCTATGATAGCTGAGCTGGTTTTATACGGAATGACTGGAGTAACTTTTATCATTCCACAATAAAGTGCATAACTCCAGATATTTATATTATATCCAAGTAAATGTCTGTAACAGTTCCAGGCTTGGAAATAAGGTACAATGAGTGTCTATTTATATCTTATCCTTATATCACACATTCCGACACAAATAAATATCCAAACAGACAAGGTGTTGTACAGGGCGATGTCTGCCCGATATCTCTTGTGATAATATGATAATATGATAAGTGATAATATTGTCCAACACAGCTATAAGTAGATTGTACTCAACTCACCCTCTGGAGGATCAATAGATCTGGTGATGCGCACCTCTCACCTCGTGGGGGCTTCGGGTATCTGTAGATAGTTGTGCTGTGTATCTGTAGATGTTGGCGGCACGACCAGCTGGATTAGCAATTCCCGTATGTTCGCGCTCTCAGTGTTTGTCAGCTATAGATAATGTGAAGACTTCGCTAGAAGGACTGGGCTAGTGTCCTCGTGGATGCTGAGTGTGCGTTCCGATCACTCTGATGACAGAGGATGATGTAGCATGATGCTCAATGATGTGCTTGGATCCCTCTGATGACAGAGGATGGTTCCAGGCGATTGACAACAGCTCAATAGAAGTAGATATTCGTGGTAGCGAGAAAATATCAAGCTATAGGTGGTATTACTTGACTTAGTCACAACTCGGCCCTCGTGTGGCATCACGTACCACCCCCACAATTCAAGTCTATGGGAGGGGCATGACGGCAGACTCCAAGAATTCAAGGCTGCAGTGCTGCTTGCAGCTCCCATAGGTGGGTGATGCATGCAAGATAGCGGGGGTCCCAAGCGGAAGAACTTCAAATTAGAGTCATTAGCTCCAAAAGGGCTAAATACAGACTTCGAGTTGTTCTGCTTTTTAGATTCTGCTTCATAATGGTAGGATTGCTAGTGATGGCCCATCATGGTTTGGCTGTTATACCAGCACCTCGATGGCCCCTTGCTTTGGATCCATCCACGTTTCTTCTGATAATATTGATCCAAATTTTCCTCCATGTCTATTCTCTGTGTTTATTTTATTTTAATTTTCATTTTTATTTTCGTTTATCATTTTCATATTTTTTTATTTTTACTTTTATTTTTATATTTTTTTACTTTTATTTTTATTTTTTTCATTATTTCATTTTACCTTTATTTGCATATTTACATATACAGCAAGAATATTTAGCATGAAACCCAGACAATATATGTCTGCAATGACTTGACATGTTCATCGCACTGATAGGATTTATTGGCACTATCCCATTGTTTATTTATATATATCCTTATTTTATTTTCATCTATATTTGCATCTCTGTTTATAAGATTGGTTTTACATTCATGTGGTACAATTTTGAAGATCACAAACTGCTGATAACCATTTACTCTATTTTATTGTGTTGTGTAACATTTAGATCCATTCCATGTTTTACTTCTGCCACCATTTGCATAAGTAATCAGTGGGAGGGCTATTCCCTATATATAGCCAGGGCTAATACCCTCACTGTATAACTACTGCTGAAGAAGGAACCTATGGCTGGTTCTGAAACGCGTCCAGTTTCTAGCACTGTATACTAAGTCTAGTAATACCACCTATAGCTTGATATTTTCTTGCTACCATGAATATCCACTTCTACTGAGCTGTTGTCAATCACCAGGAACCATCCTCTGTCATCAGAGGGATCCAAGTGCATCATTGAGCATCATGTTGCATCATCCTCTCTCAACAGAGTGATCTGAGTGCATGATCGATATCCACGAGGACGCTAGCCCAATGCTGCTAGCGAAGTCTTCACATTATCTACAGCTGACAAACACTCAGAGCGCGAACATACAGGGATCGCTAATCCAGCCGGCTGTGCCCCCTACATCTACAGATACACAGCGCAATTATCTACTTACAGACACCTGGAGCCCCCACGAGGTGAGAGGTGCGCAGCACCAGATCTATTGATCTGGATATTTATTTGTGTCGGAATGTGTGATATAAGGATAAGATATAAATAGACTCTCATTGTACCTTATTTCCAAGCCTGGAACTGTTACAGACATTTACTTGGATATAATATAAATAACTGGAGTTATGCACTTTATTGTGGAATCATAAAAGTTACTCCAGTTATTCCATATAAGACCAGCTCAGCAATCATAGACTATTGTATCTAATTCCACTAACTAGTGACTATAATTGGTGGAATTCCACATATTGGCTATATTTAATATCTATACAGTGCAATATTCATGTGATTTTATTTGTGGCTATTTTAAGGGGTGGTTTCACAAGGGCCCTGTGAACCACCTATTTAGGTATATTATTTTATACATATTAAATACATTATCTCAATATCTATAGTTGTTTGAGCTCCAACATATTATTGTTTTACTTTCCTTGCATTTATACACTGTGGGTATAATCATTGGGTTGGGTTGCTCAGTCTAGCCAGTGCCATTTAGTATCAATTGAGCCATATCAGTTTTTTAAAATAAAAAGGTAACTATACAGGTTTGCAACCACCATTAGCTCCAGGAAAGGGGCAGTTTGCATTTATACCCTCTTAGTTATCCAACAATGTCTACAGCTATTACCAGCAAAAACAGCTGACAGATTCTACAAAACCAGTAAAGTCAGGGCTAGCTCTGCAAATAGGCAAAATAGGCAGCCGCATAGAGCACACTCATGATGGGAGCGCCGCTCTGCCCGCAGCAATAAAGTTAGCCAACATTTGAAGCACCCACCCATCCAACAAAACCATGTCACCTCAAGAGTAAGGTGATTACATGAGGAGGAGGTTTGTTACATTGTGTCCCCCAATTAGTAAGGTAATTACATGAAAAGGAGGTTTGTTACAATGTGTCACTCCAGTAGTAAGGCAATTACATGAGAAGGTTTTTTACAGTGTGTCAATCCAGTAGTAAGGTGGGGCGTGTCAATGGTCAGCAAAATTAGGGTGGCAAAATCCTTGCACCAGGCCTGAGAAAAGAGTGTTTTTAAATATTTTTTTCTTAAGTTATCTTTTAAAACTAGTTTAATGGACATTATTTGTCGCTGTCCGAAATAACCCTTTAAATCGTATTTTTACATTAAGAGAAAATTTTAAACATGGGGCTATGTCAGAAATTAGCTTCAGCGGCAAGGGGTTAAAAGGATTTCCCACAGTGAAATATGGGTGAAATCCTCTCCATAAATAACATGTGAGTTATGAAAGCCACCAGTGGAAGTGAATTGAAAGGAATAATAAACAGAAACCCCTTAACAACCATGGACATAAATGTACGTCCTGGTTTGGTGGTACTTCGCGCACCAGGCCGTACATTTACGTCCTGTGTATGACTGCGAGCATCGGTGCAGTGGACCCGCTGGTAATGGCCGACATCCGTGATGTCCACCATTAACCCCTCAGATGCCATGATCAGTACAGATCACGGCATCTGCGACAATGCGCATGTTAAAATAGATGATCGGATCGCCCGCAGCGCTGCCATCCTCACCTGCCTCCTTCCGTCTCCCGACATCTCCTGCTCTGGTCTGAGATCGAGCAGACCAGAGCAGAAGATCACTGATAATTCTGATCAATGCTATGTTCTATGCATAGCACTGAACCGTTTTAGCAATCAAATGATTGCAATAGATAGTCCCCTATGGGGACATAAAAAGTGTAAAAAAAAAAAAGAAGTAGAAAAATGTAAAAATAAAAAGTAAAAAAAAAAAGTGAAAAATCCCCTCCTCCAATAAAAATGAAAATTTTCCATTTTCACCATTTTAACCCCAAAAAGCGTAATTTTTTTAAATAAACATATTTGGTATCACCGCGTGCATAAATGGCTGAACTATCAAATTATAATATTAATGATCCCCTGCGGTGAACGGCATAAACGTAAAAAAAAAAAATTTTGTCACATTTTTGTCCCCAAAAATTTTATAAAAAATGATTTAAAAGTTTTATATATGCACATATGGTATCGATAAAAAGTACAGATGATGGCGCAAAAAATGAGCCCTCATACCGCCCTATATACGCAAAAATGAAAAAGTTATAGGTGATGAAAATAGGGCGATTTTAGATTACTGATTTTGTACAAAAAGTTTTAGATTTTTTTTAAGCGGTACAAAAATATAAAAGTATCTAGCCATGGGTATCATTTTAATCTTATTGACCCACAGAATAAAGAACACATGAACACATAAAGTACAATTGTTCACACAAAAAACAAGCCCTTATATGGGTCTGTAGATGGAAATATAAAAAAGTTACGGATTTTAGAAGGCGAGGAGGAAAAAACAAAAACGCAAAAATACAATTGGCCTGGTCCTTAAGGTGAAAATGGACTTGGTTCTTAAGGGGGTAAAGGAAGAACATATACTTCTCCTTCCTCATGGATTTGAAGGGAACCAATCATCAGATTTTACCCTATATAACGCTTGGCAAAGCGTTATATAGGGTAAAATCTTTATTTTCGCCATTCCCGGGGGATGCTGCTGCCCCCAGGGATGGTGAAGTTATGAAGTTATAAACTAGTCACCAACGCCGCCGTAAGTAGTCACCTGGGCGGGGAGCGTTTCTCATCTACTCCCGTTCTTCGGCCGGGAGCGACGCCCCCTCCGCTTGATTGATTCATTGTTCTGCTCACTGAACAGACGGAGCAGAGTGATGACGCGGCCCGTCAATCAAGCAGAGGGAGCGTCGCTCCCGGCCGAAGAACGGGAGTAGATGAGAAACGCCCAGGTGACTACTTATGGCGGCGGCGGTGACTAGTTTATAACTTCATATCTTCACCATCCCTGGGGGCAGGAGCATCCCCCGGGAATGGTGAAAATAAAGATTTTACCCTATATAACGCTTTACCAAGCGTTATATAGGGTAAAATCTGATGATTTGTTCCTTATAAACAGTTTTATATTTTAACAGTCACTTATTATCATTCTTCTGGTAGGTCTCCTTTAAGAGCCAGCTCTGAGCTGATTCTGAGAATTGAAGTGCGTCTAGAGAACAGGCGAGAGATAACCAGGACAAGGATCAGTAATTGCTTATCTGCAGGTGTCCTGATAAAGTGATTGTGAGAGTTCCATACATTTCAAAGAAAAGCTATATTCTGCGTACAGTTATCCTTTAGTCACTGATAAACTGGGTCAGCCTGCTGCTAGGACAGAATTGTTGAGGTGTCATGTAAGAGCAGCCTTGAATTCTTTTCATATCTCAATCTCCAAGACAAAGAGATGAGGAGTAAATATTTCTTCACCGTTAGGCTTCCAATGTCATCTCCTGGTAGAGACAGATCAAGAAAGTGGATCTTATAGACATCAATTTATTTCTTGACTGCCTACTTTTAAAGAATCTGCTTCATGGAAACTAGACATACGGTACATCTTACTCATAAATACAGGCTATGGTCACATAATGACAGCAAAAGTGTCCTTGTACAATGCCCTTGTGATCAGTCTGATGCTGTGTTCTCACAGTTTTTCTGCATGTATTTTGTTGTGTAGTACACATGTATTTTGTTGTGTAGTACACATGTATGTTGTTGTGTAGTACACATGTATGTTGTTGTGTAGTACACGTGTATTTTGTTGTGTAGTACACATGTATTTTGTTGTGTAGTACACGTGTATTTTGTTGTGTAGTACACATGTATTTTGTTGTGTAGTACACGTGTATTTTGTTGTGTAGTACACATGTTTTTTGTTGTATAGTACACGTGTATTTTGTTGTGTAGTACACGTGAATTTTGTTGTGTAGTACACATGTATTTTGTTGTGTAGTACACATGTATGTTGTTGTGTAGTACACATGTATTTTGTTGTGTAGTACACATGTATTTTGTTGTGTAGTACACATGTATTTTGTTGTGTAGTACACATGTTTTTTGTTGTGTAGTACACAGAAAAATATGTGCTGAAAATGTGTACACAGCTTTCAGATTTACAATGGGAACACACTCAGCAGTTTATGCTTTAAATTACAGTGTATTTTTTTTTTAGCATGCATTTTCACAGGTCACTTATTCTAAGCATAGCTATCAGGAGTGAGCATCAGAGGGGCAGGATGGATGTGAGCATGCTCTGCCATTGGCAGGGGACCCGAAGTCCCTCCCCCAAGATGCCAGCACCCAGTGGAACGCCAGGGAAACGTGGAGGGGCGCCAAATTTTAACGGAGGGGTATAAATTGCTCCTCTGTTCCATCCTGCATCCCTCTGAACAATGCATGCATCTGCTGCCCCCCCCTACCCCCCCCCCCGGCTCTGCTCATTAATGTTGCTCACGAATATTCGCAATACGAATTTTATTCGCGAATATCGCATATTCGCGAATTCGCGAATATTCGCGAATATAGCGCTATATATTCGTAATTACGAATATTCGGTGTTTTTTTTTTATTTTTATTTTTTTTTCACAGTACACATCACAGTGATCATCCCTCTCTGCTTCCAGCTTGTGTGGTGTAAAGAAGGCTCTAATACTACTGTATGAGACTGGTGTGCACATTTTCGCATATGCGAATTTCCGTTTATGCTAATTTTTATATATGCTAATTTCCGCATATGAAAATTTTCGTATATATGCGCATTTTTGCATATGCAAAAATAAAACGAGAATATTACGAATATGCGAATTTTCGCGAATATATGACGAATATTCGTCCATATATTCGCGAATATTCGCAAATTCGAATATGGCCTATGCCGCTCAACACTACTGCTCATCTGGAGCGCTTGGCATCGGCATTAACTGTTAACTGTGACTAGCTGGCCCTTATGGGGTTTACTTACTTCTGTTCTGCTTCTCACTTACCGTATTTTATTTTGAATGTTTATCATATCACTGCAGTTTTGGATGTGGGCTATTCTGTGGCCTGGCTTCCTGATCCAGTTTCCATGTGAAATCTTATTGGGATCTGTGCAGAATCGTCTCAATAGAAAACATATGATTTATACAGTATTTATAAAGAAATAAACAGTACAGAAAGGACTTCTATACCTTCCTGCTGGATCCACTTCTAGTTTTGGCTCAAAAAACTGCATCAAAGACTTCAGTGGTGTTTTGTTTTTTTAAAACACTTTATCAAATACAGAACACATCTATAGCATCCATACCTTATCCATCTCTGTAAACTACAATGAGCGTTTTCCAGCAGCAAAATGAATGAAAGTAGAGAATGCTGTATATTTAAAATGCATACCTATGTTGTAAGCTGCATAAATTGATATTGTGGTCTGCAAAAAAAAAAAAAAAACAGATGTAATATGGATGCAAAATCTGCTTGTTGGAAAGTGGCCACTGGCCATAAACTGTTTTATTTTTTCACATTCTTACTGCATAGGAAATGTTTTGTTATCGTTTTTCTGGTAGGTTTCCTTTAAATAAAAACGAAGATATTGGAAGAGCTGTAAACATCTTTTACCTGTAGTACCACTTTGTGTAGACCCTGTTACATGTGATTTGCATTACTATTGTAAATCCCTTAGAGGACATTGTAATTTAAATCTTTCCAACCATGGCCAATAAAGAGTCATTGTAGCATATCCTACTTTCCTGAGCTTTGCCGTAGCACCAGGTTGCATTCACAAGTAAGCTGTGGATATATATATATATATATATATATATATATATATATATATATATATACATTTTTTTTTTAACTTTTAACATCTATCATAACATAAGAGAATTGCATCTCCAGCTTCTATATTTGCTGATGCTAACTGTAAGAGGATAATTTTTCAGTTCATTGAACTTTATGCTATGTTTTCTTTTCACTGTGTGGAACAGACATTGACAAAATATAATCAGTAAGTAACTGCAGTTGATTCAAATAAATTTAATTACCATTTTATTCCGATGTTTTTGTCAGTGCTGTATGTACAGTAGTTTTTATTTTGTTCTAGATTCTCCTGCCCTCTAGTGTCTATTTTGGGAAATGCATCGTGTTAAAAATGCATGTCTTGTACTGTGTTTTCCTCAAACATTGCCATCAGAAATAGCACAGTCATTTATTGCTATAACAGCAGTAGTATTTATTTCCTCAATTTTTTCTAAATACCGGCCATATTATATATCTATGGGAATATAATTAATGGATATTTCTGTTTTTTTGACCTCTTTGTTGTCACATACAATTCCTTTTCACATTAAATAATATATTTGATGCAGTATATCTGCACCCTTCCCCACCCCCTTAGCCCAACCCTATATAAGTAGTAGTTAGCTACACATTGGCCATTTCTTTCCTGGTAGCCTCCCAGTTTGACTGGGAGTGCATGGTAAGTGTGCTATAACATCATGTTCACACTGGTGTGGTGCTGTACGGCGTCCGTTGCTGCCGTGGCGTTGTGTCTGCGGGGAGGTGCAGCCCATAGACTGGTTTGAATGGCGTTGGGGCCGCTCTGCCAGTGGGTCGTTCCCCCTGTGGGCACTGGTGTCGCGGCGGTGGTGGTCGCCGCCCAGTGCTACGCCATTTTATGCTAGGGACGTTAGGGACCCACTCTGAATAGGTGGCCTTAACGTGGCGAGTGGGCTTTGTACTTTTTGACAAAACGTATATACTAACTACCTGTTAGTTTTTGAAATTATGCTGAGAAGCAATTAGATCATTATACAAGATTGTAGATGTGCACCATGTCTGTTTCTTCTACCTGAATTCACATTATCTTGCTCTTAACTTTACTGATCCGCTATTCTACATAAACCACCCCCCACCATGCTTGCAGCCCACTATGCTCAAATTCAATCTAAGCTTGGCTTTAAAGAAGCTTAATATGGCCTAAGTTTTTTACATTTGTATTATGGCTGTAAGTTCCAACCTGACCAGGAGTCTAATGATCTGGACTGAAAGCTGCATGGATTCTTATGATACTTTCAGCCTGGAGCATCAGAGCTGCAGTTGTATGAGGACTTATGGGCATAAAGAAGGGCAAAAGTTTACATGCTGCAAATACCACATTCTTTTTCGTCAGAGACTTGCCTAAAACTAGGGTCAGATCATAAAATCCAACTTTAACACAGATGTTAGTGTTCATCAGTATAGGATATGAAAAGTTATGGCGATATGGAGTACAATTTGGTGGCAGAATAATAACATTAGATACAATAAGAACTTATGAAATAAGACAAAAGTAATTTGAAATAAAAAAAAAGTAGGTAGCTACAACCAAGAAAGTGATTATATGGGATATTTGCCAGATGAGTACTAGCGTGGAAGTTGTGTAGCCCGTACAACCTGGATAAACATATGAAAATCATGTATATACAATGTATATACTGTGTACGTGTTTCCTCAAATCTGGGCTTATGTTTTGTATTGAATACTAGAATTGGGTTTGTGTGATATGGATAAATATGTATGGACCATATAAATAAGTGATGATGTCTATATGGATTTTAATGTGTGTATAGAAGGGTGTATGTGTGTGTGTAAATGTAATGTTTATATATATATATATATATATATATATATATATATATATGTAAATGTGATATTAAAATGATTGTAGGAGATTCAGTGTGATCATAAAACATTTATTAAATACAGTTATAATCACCTACCCCTGCAGGGCCCTTGCAGGGGGCAGGAATTAATACAAATATAAGTAAAATATACGTTAAAATATGAAAATGAAAGAAAAATAGTAATAAAAGTAAACCAGCTTATTGTTATATGTTCAGGATATAAAATAAATAAGCAGCAGTTGGTAGTACGTTGTTGGTGGTATATTGGAGTTATACTTCTATGCTCATTGGTGGTACAGTAATAGTTAGTATTTTACCACCGTTGGTGAAATAATGGAGTTATACTCCTATGTTCATTGGTAGTACAGTGGGTTAGCAATATGCAATGGTGCACAGCACCACTTACCTGACCTCCCAGGCGGTGTCCCTATGCACACTGACGAGCTGGTTCGGCTAGCGTCCGGCACAGTTGTATGTGCCTGTCTGGAGGGAAAGCCGCACTTCTCCGCGTGGTCCTGTGGTGCCGGACTGGCACGGCTGGCATCCGGCCGATGTGAAATGTCCGGGCTTCAACAGGTGACTGTGGGAGTGATGATGTAAGGGAGGTCGGCAGTGGATGCTGGCATCCTGTGTAGAAGCGCACGTAACAGTGCTGATGTCCTGTGTTGCTGCGCATGTAACAGTGGGCCGCTCACTCGGGGCTTCCAGCAGTTGCAAGTTGGTTTGTGAAGATCCTGGTTTCTATGGTGGTGAGTATGGTATAATAGATTGCTGGTATATGTAGAGGCTAGACGCGTTTCGAGACGTTCATCTGTCTCTTTTTAAATAGTTGTGATGATCTGTTGGAAATGTGCTGCTTTTATAACCACAGCTTTTCTGTAACTGGTGGATTTTCTTAGCTGTAAATGGAACAAGCACTGAATCTCATTAGTAATTAGGGATCTGGATGATCCTGAATAGAGATGAGCGAATCGAACTCGACGAACCCGAATTCGTTATGAATTTCATGAAAAATTCGTTTCGCAACGAATACGAATATCGCCGCGATTCTATAGCACAAATCGCTTCATTAAACTCCATTTTACAGCGTTCCAGGCTATTGGGGACCTAAGATGGCTGATCCACATGTGAGTACATGGGGCAGGGGATTATGGGAGGGCGGGAAACAGCTGTGGGAATGAAGTTAGACGGGCTGACCCTGAATCACATGTGAGATGCAGCCTATCAGTGTTCACTGACCCCTGTGATGTCACAACCCCTATATAATCGGCGGCCATCTTGCCTCTCTTCATTTCATATATGCACTCAGATGGAGAGGACGGGACTGCGTGTGTGTGAATAGCTCATACCACAGCGTTACACTGCAACTACTAGTCACATCAGCATTAGGGAAAGGCAGGAGTGCAGAGTGCTGTGCTGTAACACTGAGAAGGATCATTGATTGCTAAACCTCCTATTCACGTTATTGAGCATTACAGCAGAGAGGGGCAGATAGCTGTCAGCTGCCTCATACAGATCTCCAAGCTGCCTGAACTTTCTGAAGCATCTTATCTCCTCATTGTTCAGCACAATTGACTTTATTTTTATTTGCTCCACACATCTTCTGCTGCTTAGAATTGTGTGACAGAGTGCAATTTAGGGTTTGATCCCTGGATTTTTTTTTTGTGGTGCTGCACTGTTGGGTCCTGCTGCTGTTCAGAAATACGTGATTGTTCAGTGGACTGTAGAGCCTTTGCACCATTTTGAACCTGTTAATCTGTCAAGGGGCTACATACTGTGCAAGTCCAAACAATACTATTCAACAGCTGTTTTTTTTGTTAAACAGTTTTTTTCTACGTATAGTTATATTACTGCCCTCATCAGTGCATACTGCATAGGTACATGCAAATATTGTACCATTTAGTACCTGTTAAGCTGTCAAGGTGCTCCATACCTTCAAAGTCCAAACAATAGTATTCACCGGCTGGTTTTACAAAAATACAACATTTTTTCTGCTAATAGGCATATTACTGCCCTCATCAGTGCATACCGCATAGGTACATCCAAGTATTGTACCATTTAGTACCTGTTAAGCTGTCAAGTTGCTCCATACCATCAAAGTCCAAACAATAGTATCTACCAACTGGTGTTTTACAAAAATATAGAGTTTTTTCTGCTAATAGGCCCTCATCAGTGCATACCGCATAGGTACATCCAAGTATTGTACCATTTAGTACCTGTTAAGCTGTCAAGGTGCTCCATACCGTCAAAGTCCAAACAATAGTATCCACCGGCTGGTGTATTACAAAAATACAGAGTTTTTCTGCTAATAGTTAGGCATATTACTGCCCTCATCAGTGCATACCGCATACGTACATCCAAGTATTGTACCATCTAGTACCTGTTAATCTGTCAAGGGCCTACATACTTTTCAAGGACAGCCGTAAGTCATCACCTGCTGCTGTTCAAGACAAATACTGTTTAAAGAGTAGTGTATCATATTGTAGTAACCTCATAAAAGCACTAAGTATGTCAGGCAGAGAAGTGCCAGGACGTGCACAGAGGAGTGGCAGAGGCCTAAATACTTCAGGCAGAGTTGGCAGCAGACTTGGGGCGAGTGGCAGCAGGAGTTGCAGTGAGAGGCCTGAGCTCCCGTTATCAGCCAGCGGTCGTGTTTCCACCAGCAACCCATCTGCCGCCGTCGATTGGTTAACATGCTCATTCACATCATCACAAGTGACATCTGACACCCCCAGTCAACAGTCGGTCGGTTCCTCAGACACAACCCTCAGTTGGCATGGCCCGGGAGCAGTCCGTGTCCTCCCATTGCCTTTGTTCTATGCTGTTCCCTCTCCTAAAGAAGTATATTATGCTGTGGGTTCAGCTCCACTATTTACTGAGGATGATCCGATAGAGGACAGTCAGCAGCTACTGGACAGCCAAGAAGGGGAGGAGACATGCGCCGCTTGCTCCGCTAGGCGGCCAAGTAGTGATACGGAGAGTGACGTGGGAGGCGGTGTTGCAAGTGTTCAGGGTCCTGAAGCAGACACTGTTGGGGAACCTGAGGAGGACATCAGTAACGTGCACACAACTGTTGATGATGATGAAGCTGATCGCAATTGGGAGCCGGGTGCAGAAGGGGCTTCATCATCATCAGGAGAAGAGAGTTGCAGGTTGCCCTTGAGGCAGCAAGGCGGTAGCACGGTTGGCAGTCAGCGTGTTGGCAGGAGTGGAAATTCAGGAGCCAAACGTGCCCAAACGTGCCCAAACGTGCTTCGCGGCAGCCTACCTTTCCGGGAGGTAGTGGAACAAGGGTTCCTGGAGACGGCACCAGTAGCAGTCCATTAGTGCGGACTGCGGATGGTAAAATCAGCTACTCGGCGGTGTGGACATTTTTTATAAGGCATCCGGAGGAGGTTCACGTAGCCACATGCAAGATCTGTCGGCAGAAGGTGAAGCGTGGCCAGGGTCCCAATGTCGGCACCATGGCCCTGCGTCAACACATGCTTCGCCACCATAAAGCGGCCTGGGAGAACCGTGGCTCCGATGTAGTGGTCCAGCCTGCTGTATTACCCAGTGGTCATCCGCTCCCTCCTTCATCCAGCCAAGGCTCCACCACCTCAGCCGAAGGGAGCTGTGTGTCAAACCCACCTTCTGTCGCTCCTGCTTCTCCCGCTTTTAGTCAGCCATTCGGCCAATAATCCATCGGCGAAGCCATGTCCAAGAGACAACAATATGCGCCCACTCATCCAACGGCACAGAAGTTGAATGTGCTCCTTTCCAAGTTGCTGGTGTTGCAGTCCCTCCCTTTTGAAGTGGTGGACTCTGCACCTTTCAGAGAATTGATGGCTTGTGCCGAGCCGAGGTGGAGAGTCCCAAGCCGTCATTTCTTTGCTAAGAAGGCAGTACCAGCCCTGCATAAGTTTGTATAAGAGAAGGTGGGCCTGTCCTTGAGCCTGTCGGCGTTTTCAAAATTGCACGGCAGCGCCGACGTGTGGAGCTGTAACTATGGGCAGGGACAATATTTGTCTTTTAGGGCTCACTGGGTAAATGTGGTTCCTGCACAGCCACAACAGCAACTTGGACAGGTCACACCGCTTCCTCCTCCATGCTCTTGCTCCCAGACAGTTGGTCCTGTTACAGTGTGCGACGCCGCCTCCTCATGCTCCACCGTGTCCTCGGCCTCCACTGCACGTCCAAATCTCGGTGGCCATTCATCGTACCATGTGTGTAGGGCATGTCGGTGTCAAGCTGTTCTTCACATGGTTTGCCTTGGCAAACGGAGTCACACAGGGGAGGAACTGCTAAAGTTCATTCGTAAAGAAATCCGAGTATGGCTTTCTCCACGAAATCTGGAAATGGGAACCATGGTGACAGACAACGGGAAGGACATCGTGTCCGCGCTGCGACAAGGAAGTGTGAAACATGCGCCCTGCATGGCACACGTGTTGAATCTGGTTGTCAAGCACTTCCTCAAGTCTTCACCCCATTTGCAAAACATCCTGAAAATGGCAAGGAAACTGTGCATGCACTTCAGCCACTCGTACACCGCCAAGCACACCTTCCTTGAGCTGCAGCGTCAGAATGGTATCCCACAACATAGTCTTATTTGTGCCGTTGCCACACGTTGGAATTCCACCCTCCATATGTTGGACAGATTATACGCACAAAGAAAAGCCATCACTGATTTCTTGATGATCCAAGCAGATAGGAGTACTCCCCTGTGTAACTTCAATGTGAACCAGTGGCAGCTCATACGTGACACCTGCCGTTTGCTGAGGCCCTTTGAGGAAGCCACATTATTTGTGAGTCGCCTGGATTATGCCATGAACGACGTAATTCCACTCCTACATTTCCTACAACAAATGATTGAAACCATGGCTGGTCACGGCAATGGAGACGTTGCACCTACATCTCAAGGCTACATGAGCCCTGTGGGGGCTGAACTGGAGGAGGAGGATGATGAGGGGCAGAGCAGAGCACCAGTTTAGGTTGGATGAGATGGCCAGTGTTTCTAGTCTTCGGACAGGAGAGGAGGAGCAGGAGCAGCCAGAGGAGCTGGAGGAAGTTGAGACAGAGGACCCAGACACACCGTGGCAGTATGCAGTGGAGATGGAGGCAGGTAGTCCCTCCAAGTCACTGGCGCAAATGGCACGATGCATGCTCAGTTGATTGCGTAGTGACCCCCGAATTGTCAAAATTTGTCAGTGGGATGACTTCTAGATCTCCACCATATTAGACCCTCGCTACTGTCCCAAAATGGGGGCCTTTTTTACACCCACTGAGAGGGAGGACAAACTGATCTACTACAGAGACATTCTACGTAGTCAGTTGGCTGATGCCTATTGGCCACATGGTCCTTCCACTCGCAGATCTGACTCGGGGGGCCCTCTGTGCTCACCTTCCACTGCCATGGCTGCTGGGGAGGGGTGGTAGGAGCAGTACCAGCTCAATCAGCAGCAGCCTGTGTCTACAGTCGCTGATGAGTAGCTTTCTTCACCCGCATAGTGAAGCAACTCATCAGCAGCAGGTAGACATGGAGCAGGACCTGAACCAGCAGGTGGTGGCATACCTTGACATGGCCATGCCAACAACCATTGAAGATCCGCTGGACTTCTGGGCAGCCAAACTTGATTTATGGCCACAACTAGCAGAGTTTGCAATGGAACAGCTGTCCTGCCCGGCCAGTAGTGTGCCATCAGAGCGGGTGTTTAGTGCGGCCGGGGCCATAGTCACCCCAAGGCGAACTCGTCTGTCCACTAAAAATGTGGAGAGACTGACGTTTGTCAAGATGAATCAGGGATGGATCAGCCAGGATTTCCAGCCACCAATGCCAAATGCCTCAGAGTAGATTGACCAAGCTGCTACACCAGCATTGCCCAATTATGGTTGGTTATGAAACCCTCTTGGGTTATCAATCAATGGAACCCTCTTTGGTACTGCGATTGCCTGCTCCTGGCTCATCCTGTGTCTTTCAGGAACTACTTGCCTCACTGATGCTTCTGGCCTTGGGCCTTTAATTTTTGTATGTTTAGCAGTAGCTAAATATATGCTTAATGCAAATGTCAACATTGATCTTTAAATGTAAGGGGTTATGAAACCCTCTTGGGTACTGCGAATGCCTGCTCCATACTCATTCTGTGTCTTTCAGGAACTACTTGCCTCCCTGCCCTCAGGCCTTGGGCCTTCAAGTTTTGGATGTTTAGCAGTAGCTAAATACATGCTTAAGGCAAATTTCAACATTGACTTTTAAATGTAAGGGGTTGGTTATGAAACCCTCTTGGGTACTGCAAATTACTGCTCCTGACTCATTCTGTGTCTTTCAAGAAATAATTGCCTCCCTGAAGGCCTTGGGCCTTAAATTTTTGGAAGTTTAGCAGTAGCTAATACATGCTTAATGCTAAATTCAACAATGATCTTTAAATTCTCGGTGCTCTGCTAGGGCCTTCTCCTACCCCGCCGGGGCCGATCCGAGGACCTCACTAAACCATCCAATCAGTAGTAGAGACATGCGGTGTGTACAAAGGGCAGGGACTTAATGAACCCGAACTTATAACCGGCGCTTAGTTGTGATTCTTCTTTCCTGGCAAATAATTGCAATCCCTGATCCCTATCGTGAAGGGGGTTCAGCGGGTTACCCGCACCTGTCGGTGAAAGATAGACACACGCTGGTCCGTTCAGTGTAGCGCGCGTGCAGCCCCGGACATCTGAGAGCATAACACACCTGTTATTGCTCGATCTCGCGAGTGATCGCGCAATGTAAGGGGTTATTAAAGCCTCTTGGGTACTGCTGATGCCTACTCCTGACTGCTCCTGTGTCTTTCATGAAGTATTTGACTTCCTGATGCTTCAGGGCTTGGGCCTTTAATTTTAGAATTTTTGAAAATACATACATACATGCTTAATTAAAATTTCAACATTTATGGTGCAATGTATGGGGTTATTAAACACTCTTGGGTAGTATTTTTTTCAAATTTTCTGATAATTATCAAAGTTATAAACTGGAATTTTCCACAATAATAACCATTACACCATTGAACGATTGTTGCGTGTGAGTTTTTTAAGTAAAATAAAAAAAAAAAAAAATACGCAGAGGGATGAACTCTGCTTCTTTATTTCATAAAAAATTATTTTATAGAAGAATGTCTTTTGGTGGTCCACCGTCCTGCATTATAGAGTCTTCTGGACTCTTGGATATGTGCTTGTTCTTCAACAAAGGTACAAAAACAAAAAATGGCCGGTCAGGGCTATAGAGACGTTGCGCCTACATCTTACGGCCACATGAGCCCTGTGGGTGCTTGTGAGATTAGGTCCTTTGCACCCACACGGCTGGGTCCGGGAAACAAATTTTGATTTAAATTTCAAATAAAAAAAATCACACATTTCAATGGTCTCCTCATGCTCCAGCCAACTCCAGGCTGCACCATTCTGGTAATATATAGAGAGCACTCACTGTCCTAAATTTTCGTAAAAATTTTTGTAAAAATGTTTTGTCTTTTTAATTAGGGATTGTGAATCTTTGGTGCATACTCATGCATCAGCCAACTCCAGCCTGTGTCATTCAGGCAATATATGGTTTACTGATGGCGCTGCAGGGCCTGGGTCTGGGAATTTCAAATTTTCTCATAGGTAGCACCCGCTATCCATAAGTCTTCTTCTTAAATTTCTACTATTGTTGTGTTTTTGAGGGATTGTGAAGCCCTAGTGTGTACTCATGCATCAGCCAACTCCATGGTGTGTCATTCAGGCAATATATAGGTAGCACCCGCTGTCCTATATATTCTTCAAATTATTTTAAAAATGGTTGTTTTTACTTTGGGATTCTGAAGCCCTGGTGTGCACTCAATGCTGCTTCCTGCTACACTCTGTCAGCCATTTGGTCCTGCGACAGTGTGCTACTCCGCCTCCACATCCTCCTCTGTGTCTTAAGCCTCCACTGCCCGGACAAGTCTCAGTGGCCCTTCCATGTGTGCAGGTCACGGCGGTGTCACGCTGTTCTTCACATGGTTTGCTTTGGCGAGAAGTCTTGGAAACAATGGCCGGTCAGGGCAATGGAGATGTTTCGCCTAAATCTCACGGCCACATGAGCCCTGTGGGGGCTTGTTGGATTTGGTCCTTTGTTCTCACACGCTGGGGTCTGGAACACGCAAAGGTTGTTTTAAATTTCAAATAAAAAAATGATGGCGCTGCTGGGCCTGGGTCTGTTAATTTAAAATTTTCTCATGGGTAGCACCCGCTGTCCAAAATCTTTTTAAAAAATTTCTAAAATTGTGGTGTTTTTTTGGGGGGATTGTGAAGCCCTGGTGTGAACTCGTGCATCAGCCAACTCCAGGCTGTGCCATTCAGGCAATATATGGGTTACTGATGCCACCGTGGGGCCTGGGTCTGTTAATTTCAAATTTTCTCATAGGTAGCACCCGCTATCCAAAATCTTTTTCAAAAATTTCTAAAATTGTGGTGTTTTTTTGGAAGGATTGTGAAACCCTGGTGTGTACTCGTGCATCAGCCAACTCCAGGCTGTGTCATTCAGGCAATATATGGGTTACTGATGCCGCTGTTGGGCCTGGGTCTGGTAATTTAAAATTTTCTCATAGGTAGCACCCGCTATCCAAAATCTTCGGTTTAAATTTCCTAATTCATCTTTTAATCTTAGGGATTGTGAAGGCCTAGTGCCTACTCATGCTGCTGGCAACTCTGGGCTGTGCCATTCACCCACTATATGGTCTCCTCATGCTGCCAACACCTCCATGCTGTGTCATTCAGCCACTATATGGTGTCATCATGCTTCAGCCTCATCCAAGCTGTGTCATTCAGCCACTATATGGTGTCCTCATGCTGCCAACATGTCCATGCTGTGTCATTAAGCCACTATATGGTGTCCTCATGCTGCCAACACCTCCATGCTGTGTCATTCTGCCACTATATGGTGTCCTCATGCTTCAGCTTCATCCAAGCTGTGTCATTCAGCCACTATATGGTGTCCTCATGCTGCCAACACCTCCACGCTGTGTCATTCAGCCACTATATGGTGTCCTCATGCTGCCAACACCTCCATGCAGTGTCATTCAGCCACTATATGGTGTCCTCATGCTTCAGCCTCAGCCAAGCTGTGTCATTCAGCCACTATATGGTGTCCTCATGCTGCCAACACCTCCACACTGTGCCATTCAGCCACTATATGGTGTCCTCATGCTGCCAACACCTCCATGCTGTGTCATTCAGCCACTATATGGTGTCCTCATGCTTCAGCCTCATCCAAGCTGTTTCATTCAGCCACTATATGGTGTCCTCATGCTGCCAACATGTCCATGCTGTGTCATTAAGCCACTATATGGTGTCCTCATGCTGCCAACACATCCATGCTGTGTCATTCTGCCACTATATGGTGTCCTCATGCTTCAGCTTCATCCAAGCTGTGTCATTCAGCCACTATATGGTGTCCTCATGCTGCCAACACCTCCACGCTGTGTCATTAAGCCACTATATGGTGTCCTCATGCTGCCAACACCTCCATGCAGTGTCATTCAGCCACTATATGGTGTCCTCATGCTTCAGCCTCAGCCAAGCTGTGTCATGCAGCCACTATATGGTGTCCTCATGCTGCCAACACCTCCACACTGTGCCATTCAGCCACTATATGGTGTCCTCATGCTGCCAACACCTCCATGCTGTGTCATTCAGCCACTATATGGTGTCCTCATGCTTCAGCCTCATCCAAGCTGTTTCATTCAGCCACTATATGGTGTCCTCATGCTGCCAACACCTCCATTCTGTGTCATTGAGCCACTATATGGTGTCCTCATGCTTCAGCTTCATCCAAGCTGTGTCATTCAGCCACTATATGGTGTCCTCATGCTGACAACACCTCCATGCTGTGTCATTCAGCCACTATATGGTGTCCTCATGCTTCAGCCTCATCCAAGCTGTGTCATTCAGCCACTATATGGTCTTCTTATGCTGACAACACCTCCATGCTGTGTCATTCAGCCACTATATGGTGTCCTCATGCTTCAGCCTCATCCAAGCTGTGTCATTCAGCCACTATATGGTGTCCTCATGCTGCCAACACCTCAACGCTGTGCCATTCAGCCACTAAATGGTCTCCTCATGCTGCCAAGACCTCCACGCTGTCATTCAGTCACTAAATGGTCTCCTCTTGCTGCCAACATGTCCACTCTATGTCATTCAGTCACTATATGGTCTCCTGACACTGATGCCACCACCAGGCTCTGTCATTGTGCTGCTGTGCGGCAGTGATTCTAAAAGCGATGCCGGTAATCTGCATGTTATTCTGAATAACAGTATTATTTCACTAACCCAGCACACTCCATATGCGTTTTAGAACACAGCAAAGTGTTCTATACCCCTATAGAGGCTGTATGTAGGCTAGAGATAGCCTTTTTTAATATAGATTCGCCGCAAAAAAATTCGAATCGAAACAAAGTTTTCCGGAAAATTCGGCGAATCGGCCGAATCAAATTTTTGAAAAGTTCGCTCATCTCTAATCCTGAACAAGCACTGAATCTCATTAGTAATTAGGGATCTGGATGATCCTGAACTTTAGCAGAGGAACCAAAGTGTGGGTATTGGATCATATATACATATATTTACTATAAACTATAGTGAGTGTAATAAATCATATATAGAACAAGAAGAAAGAAATAAATATATATGATATATGCATATAATGTAAAAGTAGAATGAAAACTAAAATATATGGTGGTATTTAAAAATGTGATATATGTTTGTATATGATACATATATATGATAATATTAATATTATGATGAGGTGATATGGATATAAAGTGTATAAATGTCTGATGTATACTTCCATATGTAAAATAGACAAAAATATAAAAAAATATATGGAAAAATAGGGTGGTTGTATAGTTATAGTATATAAACATACCTTTAATAAAATATACACCTGTAATAAAACTTATATACAGGAACATATATGCTACACATTATTTTTAGCTATTACACTCCATACAATAAACAAGAAAACACACAACATACCAAATGAATATGTCATAACATATTCAGTGAAGATACACCAAAAATCACAGATATATATATTTTTCCATATATTTTTTTATATTTTTGTCTGTTTTACATATGGAAGTATACATCAGACATTTATACACTTTATAACCATATCACCTCATCATAATATTAATATTAGCAGATATATGTATTATATACAAACATATATCACATTTTTATAAACCACATATCATTTTTTATTTTTAAATACAATACCCACCGTATATATTTTAGTTTTCATTCTACTTTTACATTATATCCATATATCATATATATTTCTTTCTTTCATCTTGTTCTATATATGATTCATTACACTCACTATAGTTTATAGTAAATGTATGTATATATGATCCAATACCCACACTTTGGTTCCTCTGCTAAAGTTCAGGATCATCCAGATCCCTAATTACTAATGAGATTTAGTGCTTGTTCAGGATCATCC
Organism: Hyla sarda; assembly: GCF_029499605.1. Classification (NCBI taxonomy): domain Eukaryota; kingdom Metazoa; phylum Chordata; class Amphibia; order Anura; family Hylidae; genus Hyla; species Hyla sarda. Next base: position 327,417,610 of record NC_079189.1, read on the forward strand.
AGATCCCTAATTACTAATGAGATTCAGTGCTTGTTCAGGATCATCCAGATCCCTAATTACTAATGAGATTCAGTGCTTGTTCAGGATCATCCAGATCCCTAATTACTAATGAGATTCAGTGCTTGTTCAGGATCATCCAGATCCCTAATTACTAATGAGATTCAGTGCTTGTTCAGGATCACCCAGATCCCTAATTATTAATGAGATTCAGTGCTTGTTCCGGATCATCCAGATCCCTAATTATTAATGAGATTCAGTGCTTGTTCAGGATCATCCAGATCCCTAATTATTAATGAGATTCAGTGCTTGTTCAGGATCATCCAGATCCCTAATTACTAATGAGATTCAGTGCTTGTTCAGGATCATCCAGATCCCTAATTACTAATGAGATTCAGTGCTTGTTCCGGATCATCCAGATTCCTAATTATTAATGAGATTCAGTGCTTGTTCAGGATCATCCAGATCCATCATTACTAATGAGATTCAGTGCTTGTTCAGGATCATCCAGATCCCTAATTACTAATAAGATTCAGTGCTTGTTCCATTTACAGCTAAGAAAATCCACCAGTTACAGAAAAGCTGTGGTTATAAAAGCAGCACATTTCCAACAGATCATCACAGCTATTGAAAAAGAGACAGATGAACGTCTCGAAACGCGTCTAGCCTCTACATATACCAGCAATCTATTATACCATACTCACCACCATAGAAACCAGGATATTCACAAACCAACTTGCAACTGCTGGAGGCCCCGAGTGAGCGGCCCACTGTTACGTGCGCTTCTACACAGGACGCCAGCATCCACTGCCGACCTCCCTTACATCATCACTCCCACAGTCACCTGTTGAAGCCCGGACATTTCACATCGGCCGGACGCCAGCCGTGCCAGTCCGGCACCACAGGACCACGCGGAGAAGTGCGGTTTTCCCTCCAGACGGGCACATACAACTGTGCCGGACGTTAGCCGAGCCAGCCTGTCAGTGTGCATAGGGACACCGCCTGGGAGGTCAAGTAAGTGGTGCTGTGCACCATTGCATATTGCTAACCCACTGTACTACCAATGAACATAGGAGTATAACTCCATTATACCACCAACGACGTACTACCAACTGCTGCATATTTATTTTATATCCTGGACATATAACAATAAGCTGGTTTACTTTTATTACTATTTTTATTTCATTTTCATATTTTAACCTATATTTTACTTATATATCTGTATTAATTCCTGCCCCCTGCAAGGGCCCTGCGGGGGTAGGTGATCATAACTGTATTTAATAAATGTTTTTTGATCACACTGAATCTCCTACAATTTTTTTAATATCACATTTACATATATATATATATATATATATATATATATATATATATATATATATATAGAGAAACATTATATTTACACACACACACATACACCCTTCTATACACACATTAAACTCCATATAGACATCATCACATATTTATATGGTCCATACATATTTATCCATATCACACAAACCCAATTCTAGTATTTAATACATTACATAAAAGTAATTTCATTGATACCCTCCAAAAACCTTAAAGTAGTAATGTAGAAAAAAAAAAAAAGAAAAAACAACAAAAATGTTTTCTTTTTTTTCTACCCCAGAAAACCTCACTCATGGGACTTGTCTTTGACAGTTCAAAGGACCACCAGGCCAGTCGTATTCATGAGGCTCTAGCCTTTAGAAATAGCACTCACTATTTTTGTTCTAATTATGTTTTTGTTCATCACACATGCCCCCTGCGGTTCAGACACTCTTCAGCAGGGCACTCAGTTCTCATGTCCAGCTGCCATTGGCACCAAGCTAGCATATCCATTTAATAACCCAACAATTTTGCATTAGATAGTCAACTTTTGTTAAATGGGCACTGTCATCAACTTATTTTTTTATATGTTGTAGTACATATGTACTACAACATATCTCTAATATATTTTCATTATTATTATTTTTTTTAAATTAAAATGTATTAATTTACGTTTGAAAACCGTCCACTAGGGGTCTCCCTCCTAGTGGCCGGCTGCAGGCTGGCGTGACGTCACGCCTGAATTTGGACCGATGCTGACCGGGCAATCGGTCCGAATTCATTCAGCCTGCGCTCACTCCCTGCCTGCCAATCAGACAGGCGGGAGCGAGCGCATTGGCTCCCTGGCCTCAGATGCCGGACACTCCTCCCGCACCATGTCACTGCTGCTGCTGCCCCTGCAAGCCACTGCTGCTGCTCTGCAGTTTGTTTGTATGTATGTTTAGGGGAGTGTGGAGATCGGGGTTTCAACATGGGGGTTGGGAAAGAGCGGGGTTCGGGGTTTTAACACCGGGGTGGTGGGGAAGGGGGAATGGGGTAGCGCCGCGCCCATGGCCCTAACTTATTGTTTTCAGGCAGCCAAAAATACCTTTTTAATATAGTAAAAAAAAATTAAAGCAGGGAGAGGGTTTGGGATAGATGGGCAATAGGCAGGGACAGAAAAATAATATATAGGATGGTGGGAGCTACTCTTTAAGGAGCCCCATTAGCTTTTAGCAAATGAGAACATGGTGGCAGAGCCCTGAGCACTTGATTTGGCCCATTTTGGCATATTTTATTCTAATGTATTGAGTTGTGTTGGCTGATTTCCTTTTACCGCCTCCACTTCTATTATCTTTCACGTGGATCTTACCAGGTAAAGCTGGGTCCTTATTGATGACTCGAGCTGTTTGCTGCAGTGCAATATCCAAGCATATGTTTCTTGTATCTGGACTTCATGGTAATTGGTTTCATCCGGTTTGCGAGGAATAGAGAGATTTTTTTATGTCTGTTGCTGGCCTTCTGCTTCAGCATCCTATGGGTGACTAAACCAGCGCCCCATTCCTCCAGTCCTTGGAACTAGGCCTCTTTCTATGTTGCAATTCTTTTTACGGGGTTCTGGTCACAAGCTATTCCTTAGGGGACTTTTGACTGTGAGACTGATTAATAAATGGTTATGAAAATGTTACGATATGTTTATTTTTTGTTCCCCCTTCAACTCCTCATAGGGAAGTCCATTAGTAAATATTGAGAAAATTTTTTTTTTCCTTCATAAGTGAAGACTTCAAAAACCAGAGTAGTCCATAAAAACGGAACCGCTGGGAAATGTGCCATCTCCAAAGACATCAATGTATTTTAAAGCGGGCAATTAGAATAAACATATTACATTTTTTGGGTGGAGTCTGGGATCTGGAATTTCCACAGCGGAACATCTCCTACAGCAATTCCATAATGTGAATGGCGCAGCAGAATCCAACAGAAAACAATGGGCAGCTGCTGCATCATATTTCCTGTAGCAGGACTCCATACAAGAATTCTGCTTGGAAAATATGTAGTGTGAATGAGCCCTAAAGGTTCACTTTCTCTTCTAGCAAACAACATGGCTGAACGAATAAGGGTATTTACACATCATGGGAGAGACACAGTTTAACCGTGATTTTACAGCAAAACTAATACTTTTTAAGGGCTTGGAAAATGCATAATAAACTGTAAATGTGTTAAATGCATGAAATGATTCATGCACCTTTTCAATCCCACTGTGGATGTTGCTTACACCACAACAGCTATGATGTGCTGTACATATATCTGGACGGAGCAGACAATAATCCCTTTTTGTATGGTTACCTGACAGACATCCCCACTTGATTCAAAGTCATTTTTTTTAGGAGCATACAGTTATCTATTGTCACTTATTCTACACATGTAAGTAAGTGTAATGAGTAGTGATGTTACAGGGACATGCTATTCAGATTTTTCAGCAAGAATTTTTTTTTTATTTCTTGCTTTAAGCTGTTCCTGGACCGCATTCAGTGTTCTATTATAACACTCTATTTCTCATTACTTCTCAGTGCTTCCAGAGATGTAGTGACACGATGACACCTCTGTTTGCCTGCAGCCTGCCGGTTCAGTTCTGCAGCTGCTGCCTTCTTTCTTCCTAGACCTGGCCTCAGGGACCCTCAGCCTGCTGTTGACCTTCTGACCCCCCTGGCTGTCCTGTTCAGTGGCCTGCATAAAGCCATTTACGTGACTGTGTAAACAATTTATAAAGTTATAGGGGTTATTCTGGGATTACCTCTGGAACCCTCATGATCACAAGATCGGAGGTTTGTATGAATCAAGTATGTTTGCTGTGCTTCATTGACCTGCTAAGGTATTGCTGACCAAAGTACTGGGCAGTCTGCTTCTTCATTAACACAGAGCAACCCTAGTGGTGGGCTCAGGGCTCAGTTATCACATACTATGACTTATCCTATGGTCAAGGCATCTACCCAGATTTTTTTGTTTTGGGCACAAATTAAGCCAGAATTAGGCCACATTTAAAATAGTAAGTCTCCCCATTATTTCAAAGCCCCTCATACATAAAAATTGCATCTATAGCCACCATCAGATCACTTTAACAGCGAACAGGCCAACGTTATAAATACAGTTTTTATGTATAAGGCCAATTGTTTTTAAGGGGAAACATACAGTTTATTTTTATTTTTATTTTTTATGGCATTTTCCTTTCACACCATTTTTGTAGGTGCTGCTTCAAAGATACACCGGTATGTCAAAGAGGGGTATATATATATATATATATATATATATATATATATATATATATATACTATTATATACTATATATATATTTTTTTCAATGATAAAATACACATTGCACATTTGAATAAAACAATAAAAAAATTGGCTGAAAGTACCACTCATCTACTGTAAGTACATTAATATATTAGCAGAATCTGCTATACTATTAATATTTTCTTTGTTAAAAATTCAATATATGCATAAGCATATCAACCTGTTACTTGCATTGCTAGTTATTAGCCAAGGAAGTTTGAGGCAGCGCACTGCTCACTCCCCGGCTGTCAATCAAATCTGACCTTTTTGCATTATGTAAGTCTATGCAATGAAAAGTTAGGATCTGCGGGCCATCTGGGAGTCAAGTGTGATGCCGCACGTGTCCCTGGCTTATAACTAGTGATTTTAGTAGTTCACAAGAGTGAAACCTTCATGTTAAATTTTTTTTTAATGATAGTAACTCTTTAACCCCTTAAGGACGCAGGGTTTTTCAGTTTTTGCACTTTCGTTCTTTCCTCCTTACCTTTTAAAAATCAAAACCCTTTCAATTTTCCACTTAAAAATCCATATTATGGCTTATTTTTTGCATCACCAATTCTACTTTGCAGTGACATTAGTAATTTTACCCAAAAATTCACGGCGAAACAGGAAAAAATCATTGTGTGACAAAATCAAAGAAAAAACGCCATTTTGTAACTTTTGGGGGCTTCCGTTTCTAGGAAGTGTATATTTATGTAAAAATGACACCTTATCATTATTCTGTAGGTCCATAGGGTTAAAATGGTACCCTACTTATATAGGTTGGATATTGTCGTACTTGGCCAAAAAATCATAACTACATGCAGGAAAATGTATACGTTTAAAAATGTCCTCTTTTGACCCCTATAACTTTTTTATTTTTCCACGAACAGGGTGGTGTGAGGACTCATTTTTTGCGCCATGATTGGAAGTTTTGATTGGTACCATTATTGTTTTGATCAGAGTTTTTGATCACTTTTTATTCATTTTTTAATGTTATAAAAAGTGACCAAAAATACGCTTTTTTGGACTTTGGATTTTTTTTACGTGTACGCGATTGACCGTGCGGTTTAATTAATGATATATTTTTATAGTTCGGACATTTACGCACGCGGCGATACCACATATGTTTATTTTTATTTATACTGTTATTTTTTTTATGGGAAAAGGAGGGTGATTCAAACTTTTATTAGGGAAGGGGTTAAATGACCTCTATTAACACTTTTTTTGAAACTTTTTTTTGCAGTGTTATAGGTCCCATAGGGACCTATAACACTGCACACACTGATCGCTCATGCTGATCACTGGCGTGTATTAACACGCCTGTGATCAGTGTTATCGGCGCTTGACTGCTCCTGCCTGGATCTCAGGCACGGAGCAGTCATTCGTCGATCGGACACTGAGGAGGCAGGTAAGGGCCCTCCCGGTGTCCTGTAAGCTGTTTGGGACGCCGCGATTTCAACGCGGCAATCCCGAACAGCCCGACTGAGCAGCCGGGATACTTTCACTTTCATTTCGCCGCATCTGAAGGGTTAATACAGGGCATCACCGTGATCGGTGATGTCCTGTATTTGCCGCGGGTCCCGGCCGTTGATAGCCGCCGGGACCGACCCGATATCGCGGGAGCTGGCGAAGGACGTACATATACGTCCTTCGTCGTTAAAGGGGTATTTCAGGGGAAAAAAACTTTTTTTTATATATATATACAAACTGGCTCCAGAAAGTTAAACAGATTTGTAAATTACTTCTATTAAAAAAATCTTAATCCTTCCAATAATTATCATCTGCTGAAGTTGAGTTGTTCTTTTCTGTCTGACAACAGTGCTCTCTGCTGACATCTCTGCTTGTCTAGGGAACTGCACAGAGTAGAAGAGGTTTACTATGGTAATTTGCTTCTACTCTGGACAGTTCCCGAGACACCTGTCATCAGAGAGCACTTAGACAGAGAAGAACAACTCAACTTCAGCAGCTCATAAGTACTGAAAGGATTAAGATTTTTTAAATAGAAGTAATTTACAAATCTGTTTAACTTTCTGGAGCCCTTTAAGACCATTAAATTAATTATACTAAGGTATACTTGTGCATGGTATGTATATTTCATTTTATGACAGCTCCGATGTCGGTTATTACCGGAAGATGTCATCTGCTGATAGCAGCGGGCATCTTCCGATTATGACGTGAACCCAACTCGTGAGACTACGACATATTCCACTCACCCGACCCATTACATACTGGTAAGTCAAGGGGTCAAGGGATTAAAAATCTTCTCAGGGTGGCAATTTGCCACCTCTGTGAAGGTGCGGCCTTGGTCCAATGGACCCAGCAGGACCCATTGTAGGGCCGGCCCTGGTCATTAGATTTCCCTTTTCTTCCCTATCCTGGCCCAGACCACCATGACTGAGGGTAAAATACACCTGAACCACATATGTTCCTTGCATGATAGCTTTAGATGTTGTGGGAGCTGAATACAGTCTTTTGAACTGTAACTACAACCCTGTAGACAACTTCTGGATTCTGCGTGTTACTGCATGATTTGGACTGATTCTGCCCAAGTTGACTGTAGTGAAGTTAGATTTACGTTGCTTTGTTGCTACATAAAGAAATACATAAGTCTGCATAGAAACTGTATACACAGAATAGAAAAGTTTCAATTGAGGTGATTTGCAAAAAATAAATAAATGGGTGCAATAACAGACATAACTGATGTTTTATGATGGAAGGTTTTCTGTTTTAATTCAAGCATTTGCTTTGGCTTTGTATTTCAATTATTTCCTATGGAACATTAGTGAAATATTTTCATTCTTTGTCTTCAGTTACATGCCAATTGACTGGGAAAACAAAACTCTGTAGACCTTGTTTTTTCAACCTACAGGTTTAAACTGCAGTGAAGTGTTAAAGACCTTTATAATATAAAATAAAACCTTTTACATAAATCTGTGAAATAATACCATTTTGTCACACTATTATGGCCAACATCTTCATGGCTAATTGTCATATGCCTTGGAAATTGTCCATACATGATATTTGTTTTTCCATTTCACATTAGTTTCTGGGTGACCTGAACACATACTGGTTAAATATTGGCTTACTGGGAGACAGAATTTCATGATCTGTGAGCCTCCCTTACTATAAACACTTAATACTATACACTTGATGGACCGTGATTTTAATAGATAAATATAGGTTGCTGGAAGAGGCATAAATGTATTAATATTTTATACTATAAGTAAGACACTGGTGTAAAATATATATATTTTTAATCCAAACTAATATATGAGTGTGCTTAGGAAATACAATAATAATGATAGGGTCATAAGATCTAATAATCTATGCATTGTACTGATAGCTCAAAGTACATCTTAACCTGTATGTGTCACCTTGTTTGACTTTATCAAGGCCAAATAGTTAAATGTATGTAAACTTTGAGTCACAGCCATTTGGGTGATTTCTGGTTTCATTATGATTGGAAAAGGAGAAAAATAATGATGTGTTAATGAATGGTTTCATATGATCCCACAATCTTAAATTAACAGGCTTGGCATATGTGCAGGACTTTACCCAATACATACAAAAAGCAGACAGTGCTATACATAGTGTGAAAGTGGCCTAAGCAAAAATACATTTTGAACATGACTTCCATGCTTTTTTCTTACATTAGGGGAAAAATATTATTGGTATATAAGGTTGAATTATCTGATTTTTTTTTCTTTGCCCTTTTCATGGATCATACTGTACCCTGTGCTTATATATGCAACAAAAAGTTTTATTTTGTCTACCATTGACTTTCATTTTATTTATACCTTACCATTATTATAATGTATTGCACAGAAAAAACAAAAAGAAACATAGCCAGCACAACTACCTAATGCACGGTTGCTGTCGCAAATACAGAGTATACAAAAAAGAAGGTTGTAGCAGCACTCTTGGCCAAAAAATGGAGGCTCTTAGCGCACTTTTTGATCAAAACGTGTCCCCCATCCACCACGCGGAGGTGGCCTCATTTCAGATGGGATCCTAACACTCATTTCACTCACCTCTACTGGGCATATGGCCTCTGACTGGGTGACATGCTGGATCCACTATCTATTTTAAAAACCTCCTGTGAAAAAGGGGAGGGGTGCACTGCTAGAGAGGGTACCACTCCCCCTAAATTGCACAGCAAAAACAAAAAGAAACATAGCCCGCACAACTACCTAATACTTGGGTGCACGCTGCTGTGGCAAATACAGTGTAGACAAAAAAAAAAAAGTTTGCAGCAGCACTCTTGGTCAAAAAATGGAGGCTCTTAGCGCACTTTTTGATCAAAACGTGTCCCCCCTCCACCTTTGTTTTTGCTGTGCAATTTAGGGGGAGTGGCACCCTCTCTAGCCATGCACCCCTCCCCTTTTTCACAGGAGGTTTTTAAATAGATATTGGATCCAGCATGTCACCCAGTCAGAGGCCATATGCTCAGCAGAGGTGAGTGAAATGAGTGTTTGGGTCCCATCTGAAATTATGCCACCTCCGCATGGTGGATGGGGGGCACTTTTTGATCAAAAGGTGCACTAAGAGCCTCCATTTTTTGACCAAGAGTGCTGCTGCAATTTTCTTTTTTGTATTATCATGTATTGCTTAATGTGAAATCTTACCTTTTAGCTTGCATATTTAAAATTTATCTGGTTCTTTACAACACCACTTGAACCAATGGTTAGCAAAAACAATGCTACAGAAGAGTAAAAATACATATAAATATGCCGAAGAAGAAAAGCAGAAGTACATTTAACAATATAATCTGTTATGCTATACTTATCCATCTACTATCTGGTTGTGAACTTGTAAAAGCATCACATGTGCCACGCAGATGGATTTCCTATGCTATAACAAGTATTAGTATCAGGATAACATCAGCAGAAAAGTTAATATTATTGATATCAATGTAAGTTGTTTGTGAACAATTTGAAATAAAATTATTTAAAGTAGAATGAATTTGATTAATGCAGATTGCCGTGATTTTACATTACCATCTATGCTGTAGGGGGCAGTGTTGGTATGGAAAGGGAACAAAAATGACTGTCAATTGACTGTAATACATGTGCTTGTTATAGCAGAAATATACTACATAGGTATCTTTTGGTACAATATTTCATACAATGTGCCCCAACTATGATTTTGTTTGTATAATATACAGAGAAACTACAGGATCAGGGGTTTTATGTAGCACAATCTTTTGTCCTTTGTGTTTTAAAATGCCAGGGCTATCCAGTGATGAAGCCTGTCTGGTTCTTCTTTAGGTTTTCTTCAACAGATACCCATGTCTATTTCTTAGCATAATCTTAAAAAGCAAATCCAAAGTTTTACTAAAAATGACAATAGTACAGCACTGTGCTCTATAGTCATTTTTCATTGTATTTCAATCGGCTGCTAAATACCTGAATATAGCGCCAAAATAGTGCTCCCTTGCCACTCATAAATCTGTAGTTTCCAAACGAGGCCCCTGCCAACTCAATAGCAGCCATATCTAGAGCCCACTCCAGCTCCTTAGGATCGTCTTATGGTGGAGTGGGCGCTAGGTATGGCTGCTATGGAGACGGCAGAAACCTCCTGTGGAAACTGCAGAGTTTCAAGCAGCATGGGTAGGGGAGCTTAGGTCTATCAGCCAAAACAGCATGCTATCACCGAGTTAAAATTTGTGCTTTGAGGAGTTCTCAGATTTTTTGAAATTATTTTTAATAGACTCTACAGGGAACAAGATCAAAATCATATGTTGTAAGTGCAGTAATGATAAAGTGACAGGATAAAATAATTATTCAGTATCTTCAACAGAGGTATACCGTATTTTCCGCCCTATAGGACGCTCCGACATATTAGATGCACCCAATTTTAAATTAGGTAAATCTAGAATACAATGTAAAATATAGGTCACAGTGATCTTCAACCAGCGGACCTCCAGATGTTGCAAAACTACAACTCCCAGCATGCCCGGACATGCCAGGAGTTGTAGTTTTGCAACATCTGGAGATCCGCAGGTTAAAGACCACTGGTATAGGAGGTAATACTCACGTGTTCCCACCGCTCCGGACCCATCACCGCTGCCCTGGATGTCGCCCTCCATCGCTGGGATGGAGACACCCGGGGTGTCCCCGTCGCTCCGGAACGTCTCTGCTGCCCGGTATCCTAGCTCTCCGTCCCCACCATCACGTCACTACGCACGCTGCTCCTATTGGATGACAGTGTGGCGTGCGCGACGACGTGATGACGACGAAGGAGAGCGCCGGCCATGCAGGGGATCCCGGCACCGAGCAGACACCGAGGAGGCAGGTAAGGTCCCTCCCGGTGCAGCCGGGTTAGAGTCACTTTCGCTTCAGACGCGGCGGTCAGCTTTGATTGCAGCATCTGAAGGGTCAATACAGGGCATCACCGCGATCGGTGATGTTCTGTATTAGCCACGGGTCCCGGCCATTGATGGCCGCAGGGACCGCTGTGATAGGTGTGTATTCGCCTTATAAGACGCACCAACTTTTCCCCCCCAGTTTTGGGGAAGAAAAAGTGCGTCTTATACGGCGTAAAATATGGTATATAAGAACAGTTAACAGAGCAAATTAATATGACCATAATATAAAATGTAACCTAAGGATAAAGTAGTTTCCAGATTTTAGCACTGATGATCTATCTTTATGGTAGGTCATTGGCGTAAAATCGATGAAGGTCTAAACATGTGGTACTTGCTGAAGAAACTGCTCCCTTACAATAATACCTTTCACAGTATTTTCATAGCATTTTCTAGGATATTCTGTTCTAGAATTCTATTTATTTGTTTTAGGAGCCTGATATGTCAGACTTGATAAAGTTACAAAGAGGAATGGTTGTTGGTACATGCCTGGTAGGGGCTTTAATTGCTTAATTGATGGATGTGTCGATTTACTGTTTCCATAATCACATCTTAATATGCAAAAATCTGTAGAACATCTGCAAATAGAGGTAGCTGTGGTCGAAAGTCAAAGCTTGATGCAAGAAACAGAAGAGCACAATACAGTCTGTCAAATTACTGTCAAATGTGAATGCAAGTATAAGGGCAATCTGCAGTAGGAGGTCTGCAGTGTTTTTCTTCAATGCTCTTCTGTCCCTTTGTCTGAAGATGTTTTACTGGTCTCTGCTTACTGAGAAATTAATTGTTGACTTTAAAGGGGTATTCCAGGCAAAAAAAAATTTTTTAGATATCAACTGGCTCCGGAAAGTTAAAGAGATTTGTAAATTACTTCTATTAAAAAAATCTTAATCCTTCCAATAGTTATTAGCTTCTGAAGTTGAGTTGCTGTTTTCTGTCTAACTGCTTTCTGATGACTCACGTCCCGGGAGCTGTCCAGCTCCTATGGGGATATTCTCCCATCATGCAAGGGATATTCTCCCATCATGCACAGCTCCCGTGATGTGACATCATCATTGAGCAGTTAGACAGAAAACTTCAGAAGCTAATAACTATTGCAAGGATTAAGATTTTTTAATAGAAGTAATTTACAAATCTGTTTAACTTTCCGGAGCCAGTTGATATATAAAAAAAAGTTTTTGCCTGGAATACCCCTTTAATACACCAAACAATGGATAGGGGATAAGATGTGTGTGGTGAAGTACCCCTTTAATGCTGAATAGCCCTAATGATATATTTATCTGGAGGGGTGAGCACCATCCTGTCTTGAAGATTGACAGCTTTAAATGACACCTCCATGGACAAATTAGTGTTTACATAGTGTCATTATTGTTGTGGTTTTTACTTTTTATCATTCATACATTTTTATATTTCTTTTTTCTTACACACCATTTAGATGTGTCAATTATGATTTGTAGTAGTGGAACATGGTTTTCAAGTAAAGTTGGTTTCCTAGACTTAAAGGAACCAAATAACTACTAACTCCCAGCAAGAAAAAAAGCTCCGTCCTGTCACTGACCTTATAGAAATTGATAACTATTCTTTTCGAGCAAACAGATAAATATCTTACATTTTTCTAAAATGACCTTGGGGGCATTGTGGTTATTATAAAAACCAGCTCACTCCCTGTAGTTCTATATTTGATAGCTGACTGTTTGGGAGTTGCTTGTTTTTTATTTTGCAAAGATAAAATTTAATTTGTATCAAACGTCTGACCTAGTGACTCCTTAGAAATCCTCGAATGAGGATGGTAAGCTTTTAGAAGTGATAGCAAAGCATTTTAAAATGCCAAAACAGCAAGGATGGGGCTACATGCACAAAATGTTAAAGGCATATTTACAGGGAACAAAATGGAATAAATGAACACTTTTTACCCCTGAAGGACACAGTCTACTTGTCCCTTAGGTCACCAGGAACTTTGTCAATGTGTTACCGCATTCTAAAACCATCACTTTTTTATTTTTCTGTTGCGTTGTGTGATTGGGAGATTTTTTTTGTACACCTTTGTGGTAAAACCCCTTTGATACTCTGTACATGAACTTATAGTGCCACATAGCATTCCAAAGTACCATACAGTTACCATTGGTGACATGCAGTGCTTCTTAGTGCCATGCAGTGCCTCACTTTTACCTTAACCCCTTAACGACCACGGACGTAAATGTACGTATTGGTGCGGCGGTACTTTGCGCACCAGGACGTACATTTACGTCCTGTACATGACCGTGAGCATCGGAGTGATGATCAGTCATGTGTGGCAGGTCCTGGCTGCTGATAGCAGCCAGGGACCTGCCAGTAATAGCTAGCATCCGCGATCGTTCAGATGTCTGACATTAACCCCTCAGATGCCATGATCAATACAGATCACGGCATCTGCGGCAGCACGGCTACATTTTATGCTGGTCTGATCGTCCGCGAGCATCATATCAGCTAACATGGCGGACGGAGGTCCCCTCACCTGCCTCCGCAGCCTTCCCTGCTCCTTCTGCTCTGGTCTGAGATCGGGCAGACCAGAGCAGAAGATAGCCAATAACACTGATCAGTGCTATGCCCTATGCATAGCACTCAACGGTATTATCAATCAGCTCATTGCTATAAATAGACCCCTATGGGGACTATTAAAGTGTAAAAAAAAGAAGTAAAAAAAAAAGTTTTGAAAATGTAAAATGTCCCTTTTTCCCATTTTACCCCCAAAAAGTGTAAACATAAATAATTAATAAACATATTTGGTATATGCATAAATGTCCGAACTATTACAATATAATGTTAACGATCCCGTACGGTGAACGGCATGAACGTAAAACAAAAAAGTCCAAAATTGCTGCTTTTTTGTCACATTTTGTTTAAAAAAAAAAGAATAAAAATATGTATTAAAGTTTTATATACACAAATGTAGTATCATTAAAAAGTACAGATCACGGTGCAAAAAAATGAGCCCTCATACCGCCCATTATACGGAAAAATGAAAAGTTACAGGTCGTCAAATTAGAGGGATTTTAAATGTACTAATTTGGTTAAAAAGTTAGTGATTTTTTTTAACCCCTTAAGGACCGGGGGGTTTTCCGTTTTTGCATTTTCGTTTTTTGCTCCTTGCCTTTAAAAAATCATAACTCTTTCAATTTTGCACCTAAAAATCCATATGATGGCTTATTTTTTGCGCCACCAATTCTACTTTGTAATTACGTCAGTCATTTTGCCCAAAAATCTACGGTGAAATGGGAAAAAAATCATTGTGCGACAAAATTTAAAAAAAAAACGCTGCTTTGTAACTTTTGGGGGCTTCCGTTTCTACGTAGTACATTTTTCAGTAAAAATGATACCTGATATTTATTCTGTAGGTCCATACGATTAAAATGATACCCTACTTATATAGGTTTGATTTTGTCGGACTTCTGGAAAAAATCATAACTACATGCAGGAAAATTAATACGTTTAAAATTGTCATCTTCTGACCCCTATAACTTTTTTATTTTTCCGTGTGTGGGGCGGTATGAGGGCTCATTTTTTGCGCCGTGATCTGAAGTTTTTAACGGTACCATTTTTGCATTGATAGAACTTATTGATCGCTTTTTATTCATTTTTAAATTATATAAAAAGTAACCAAAAATGCACTATTTTGGACTTTGGAATTTTTTTGCGCGCACGCCATTGACCGAGCGGTTTAATTAATGATATATTTTTATAATTCGGACATTTCCGCAAGCGGTGATACCATATATGTTTATTTTTATTTTTATTTACACTGTGTTTTTTTTTTTTATTGGAAAAGGGGGGTGATTCAAACTTTTAATAGGGGAGGAGTTAAATGATCTTTATTCACTTTTTTTTCACTTTTTTATTGCAGTGTTATAGGTCCCATAGGGACCTATAACACTGCACACACTGATCTCCTATGCTGATCACTGGTTTCTCATAAGAAACCAGTGATCAACGATTCTGCCGCATGACTGCTCATGCCTGGATCTCAGGCACAGAGCAGTCATTCGGCGATCGGACAGCGAGGAGGCAGGAAGGGGCCCTCCCGCTGTCCTGTCAGCTGTTCGGGATGCCGCGATTAGCCGCGGCTATCCTGAACAGCCCGACTGAGCAAGCCGGGAATTTTCACTTTTAGCCACGCGGCTCAGCTCTGAGCGCGCGGCTATAGGGTTAATAGCGCGCGGCCCCACGATCGGCGCTGCGCGCTATTAGAGGCGGGTCCCGGCTTCACTATGACGCCAGGCCCGCCGTGATATGACGCGGGGTTACACAGTAACCCCGCGTTATATCAGAAGAGCAGGACCAAGGACGTACCGGTACGTCCTTGGTCCTTAAGGGATTAAGCCCAAAAGTAATGGAAAATTAAGTAATCATGGGTATTATTTCAATCATATTGACCCACAGAATAAAGAACACTTGTCATTTTTACCGTAAATTGTACGGCGTGAAATCAAAACCTTCCAAAATTAGCAAAACTGTGGTTTACTTTTTAATTTCCCCACACAAATAGTATTTTTTTTGTGGTAAAATGTGTGATGGCATGCACCGTACAGTAGCACGGCCACACATGCGGGAGGTTATGCATATGGACGAGCAAGGTGGAGCGCCCGACTGGCCGAAGATTACATCTGAGTGCCCGGAGCTCGGGTCTAAGCTCCCCCCATGCCCCAAGGACCTAATTTGCATACCCAAAAATGAGAAATAACGACAAAACGGTGTGGTGGTTACGGACACAGTAAGTATAATTTTGATCAGTGTCACCTGCACTACAAGCCTGTAAGCCTGACAGGTTAGTGCGGTGATACTGATGGCAGATTTGCTTTAAGTGTTATAACAAATTCTTCCTTGGTGTGCCAGTCTTGTGGGATTGCAATTCTGCTTTATTTAAAGAGGTACTCCAGGAAAAAAAAACATATCTCCAATATGATCGTTGATCATAGGGGGTCTGACCGCTGGGACCCACCGTAATCTCCTGCATGTGACCCAATTCCTCATTCATCCTCGGTGCACTCTGGTTAAGGATGAGCTTCAGTGACAGCACTGTCACTGAAGCTCATCTAAGAGGGTGTGGGCTGGAGTGCACAGAGTAAGAAAGAGTAGCAGGAGATCGCGGAAGGCCCCAGCAATCGGACCCCACCCAATCAGTAACTAATCTTCTATCCTGTACATAGGAGGTGAGTCTTATTTATCCAATGTACTCCTTTAAGTGAATCATTGACACAGTACCTTATAGGCAATTCAGTATACAGTAGGCAGCATTTTTCTATTCAGCGTGGTGGTGGACCCCCTGCATACAGGGCCCCCAGCTGCACGTGCTGCACATATGACATGTCTCCTTGTATGCATGAACACAGACTAAATTAGACTTTTTACCCTAATTCTTGAGTAATCTTTTGGTCAAGGTTTTGTTAAACAAATACACATAATATTTACTCTAGCTAGATTTTCATTTCTTTAAATGCTTTTGGAAATAGTATTCATGTCTAGTTGACATCACTTTTGGCAGGGCACTCACTGCTCTGACTTCATGCTTTATTCTACACCACTCTTTTTCCTTGTTATTTTTAGAGAAAATACCACTAAGCACGCACAAATGAAGTTTGACTGAAATTATGAAGTGAAATCTGTCTTGATATATTACATGCATGGAATTATTGCAGTTCACAGAAGAGACTAAATACTTTGTTCTTTTTATAAATCGTAAGAATATTCTATCTAAGGTTATAGTTTCTATTTGTATAAGTCTGTATATTACTACTATTATTATTCTCAATATCATATGATATACACTAGCAGAGTACACAACATTGTACGTTTTTTTTGTATCCAATTCTTGTGGGAGAGGAAAAGCAACATAGGGGGAAGCTTTTGTCCTCATATCCTCATACTCCCACCTTATATCCCAACCCCAAATCCCCATCTTATATCTTGTCCCCATATCCCAACCTGATATCTTGTTTTCTTATACTGTCCTCATATACTGTCTTTATATTTCAATGTCATACCCAACCTTATATCCCTTCCACATATCCCGTCCTCATATCCTGCCCTCATATCCTGACCTCATCCTTGCAAATCAGACTGATGCACTCAGCTGGAGATGCAGAGCAGAGCTTGTGAAGTATGCTACCGGAAGTCTTATAGATTTGCATGGGACTTCAGACAAAAAAAAACTCCCTTATGTAAGGGGGTATGTTAGGGTTATTTTAAATATTGTATATTTTTTGTTGACATATAAGTAACATTTGTACTGAGTATTATCAAAAAATCTCCAGCTGTTTGGATGTTATGCTGGAACATACATTTCCCATAGACTTGCATGGGACTTTAACCCCTTCCTGATGTACTGGTACGTCATAGGTACTATGGCGTGGGCCCGCTGGTCGGGTCTACCTCATAACCGGCATATCCCTCCGCCCCGCAGCTGATATCTGCCGTTAATGACGGACAGTGGAGTTGCCTCCAATGTCCATCATTTAAATGGTTAAATGTTGTGATCAATAGCGATCATGGCATTTAAACATTAACCCCTTCCCAACCTATGACATACCTGTACGTCATGGGTGGCAAGGTGTTCCCGACCCATGACATTTTTGCCGCTACTCGTGGCATCCCGCAGCGCCCGGTAAGATGGTGGCTATCACTGATAGCCAGCTATCTTACCATGCGACCACGGGGGGTTTCATCCCCCACCTCCCCCCAGCGATCGCTGCTATCCGCTAGTCAAATCTGACTAGCTGATAGCAGCGTTTCGCTATCAGAATACTTAGCAGCGCGGTGTGTGAGTCCCGATCACGGGGATCGGGACACACACCGCTCTGCTAAGTGTCCCTGACCTGTCCCCCGGCGTCACTTACCCGTCCGAGCGGTGTCCCGAGCGGTCCCGGCGGTCCCGGCGTCCTCCATGCGGTCCCGGCGGCGCTGCGTCCCGGCAGTGAGTTTCCGGCAGCAGTGCGGCATCTTCATTGGCAGCAGTGAGATCGCCGTAAAGCGATCTCACTGCTGCCTCTGGGAGTTTCAAAACTGCAACTCCCAGCATGCCCAGACAGCCTTTGGCTTGCTCGGAGTTTGCAACAGCTGGATGTTTGCCCCCTCCCCCAATGTGAATGTACAGGGTACACTCACATGGGCGGAGGTTTACAGTGAGTGCTGCAAGTTTTAGATGGCGCAAATTTTGCGCTGCAGCTCAAACTTCCAGCGGCAAACTTGCTGTGAACCTCTGCCCATGTGACTGTACCCTAAAAACACTACACTACACTAACACTAACCTAAAATAAAAAGTAAAAAACACTACATATACACATACTCCTACACAGCCCCCCCTCCCCCCAAAAAATGAAAAACGTCTGGTACGCTACTGTTTCCAAAACGGAGCCTCCAGCTGTTGCAAAATAATAACTCCCAGTATTGCCCGACAGCCATTGACTGTCCAGGCATGCTGGGAGTTTTGCAACAGCTGGAGGCACCCTGTTTGGGAATCATTGGCATAGAATACCCCTATGTCCACCCCTATGCAAATCCCTAATTCAGGCCTCAAATGCGCATGGCGCTCTCTCACTTTGGAGCCACTTTAACCCCTTATGAAAAGGTGAAGTTGGGGTCTACACCAGCATGTTAGTGTAAAAAAATAAATTTTTTACACTGACATGCTGGTGTTGCCCTGTACTTTTCATTTTCACAAGAGGTAAAAGGGAAAAAAGACCCTCTAAATTTGTAATGCAATTTCTCCCGACTACAGAGATACCCCATATGTGGACGCAAAGTGCTCTGGGGGCGCACAACAAGGCCCAGAAGGGAGAGTGCGCCATGTACATTTGAGGCGATTTGCACAGGGGTGGCTGATTGTTACAGCAGTTCTGACAAACGCAAAACAATAAATATCCATATGTGACCCCATTTTGGAAACTACACCCCTCACGGAATGTAATAAGGGGTGCAGTGAGCATTTACACCCCACTGGTGTATGACAGATTTTTGGAACAGTGGTCTGTGAAAATGATAAATAAAATTTTTCATTTGCACAGTCCACTGTTTCAAATATCTGTCAAACGCCAGTGGGGTGTAAATGCTCACTGCACCCCTTATTAAATTCCATGAGGGGTATAGTTTCCAAAATGGGGTCACATGTGGGGGGGTCCACTGTTCTGGCACCATAGGGGCTTCCTAAATGGGACATGCCCCCCAAAAACCCTTTCAGAAAAACTCACTCTCCAAAATCCCATTGTCGCTCCTTCCCTTCTGAGCCCTCTACTGCGCCCGCCGAACACTTTACATACGCATATGAGGTATTTCCTTACTCGAGAGAAATTGGGTTACAAATTTTAGGGTGATTTCTCTCCTTTTACCCCTTGTAAAAATTCAAAAATTAGGTCTACAAGAAAATGCGAGTGTAAAAAATGAAGATTTAGAATTTTCTCCTTCACTTTGCTGCTATTCCTGTGAAACACCTAAAGGGTTAAAACACTTACTGAATGTCATTTTGAATACTTTGGGGGTGCAGTTTTTATAATGGGGTCATTTATGGGGTATTTCTAATATGAAGGCTCATCAAATCCACTTCCAACCTGAACTGGGCCCTGAAAAATTACGATTTTGAAAATCTTGAGAAAAATTGGAAAATTGCTACGGAACTTTGAAGCCCTCTGGTGTCTTCCAAAAGTAAAAACTTGTCAATTTTTTTATGCAAACACAAAGTAGACATATTGCATATGTGAATCAATATGTAATTTATTTGGAATATCCATTTTCCTTTCAAGCAGAGACTTTCAAAGTTAGAAAAATGCTAAAGTTTCTAAATTTTCATGAAATTTTTAGTTTTTTAAACCAAGAAAGGATGCAAATATCAGTGAAATTTTACCAATAACATAAAGTAGAATATGTCACGAAAAAACAATCTCGTAATCAGAATGATAAGTAAAAGCATTCCAGAGTTATTCATGTTTAAAGTGACAGTGGTCAGATTTTCAAAAAATGCCCAGGTCCTGAAGGTGAAAATGGGCTGGGTCATGAAGGGGTTAAAGGGGTACTCCGGTGAAAACCTGTTTTCTTTTAAATCAACTGGTGGCAGAAAGTAAAACATATTTGTAAATTACTTCTATTAAAAAATCTTAATCCTTCCAGTACTTATTAGCTGCTGAATGCTACAGAGGAAATTCCTTTCTTTTTGGAACACTGATGACATCACGAACACAGTGCTCTCTGCTGACATCTCTGTCCATCTCTAGCCAGTCACTCCTGTGATGTCACAGCCCTATATATTCGGCAGCCATTTTAAGGCTCTTCATATCATTCATTACACTGCATAGAGATAGGACGGACATTGCTGTGTGTGTGGTACACAGAAAAGCTTGTTGCAGCAACGTTTCACCTCTTAGTCACCTCAACCTTCTGTAGGACACAGCACAGTATTTGCACAGAAATTAATTCTTACTGCAGCAATTAACCCCTCAGTCACTGTGAACAGCATTGTATTACAGAGAGGGGCAGAGACCTGTGTGTTTACTCAGCTGCAGAAACATTTTCACAGGAGGGAGAAATAATTTTTGTGGGCAAATCTGTGTCTGTTCCACAACAACTGGTTTGCTGGTTATACTAGTCTGTAGACAGTATAATCTATACCCAGCAGTCCATAATATTTGAGAGAGAGTCTTTTTGCAATTTTGGGTTTTGTACACAGTGACTGTGTGACCAGCATTGTTGTGTACTACTGGTGCTGTGGGCAAATTTTTTCTTTTTTAGGGTACTGTAGCGCATTTTTCTGCCCTCATAAGTGCATACCCCATACCTACATCTAAATGGTGTACTATTTTGTACCTGTTAATCTGTGAAGGGCCTACATACTGTGATAGGACAGCCAAAAATAATCACCGGCTGGTGTTTTACTCTAATAATTTTTGAAGCGTACAGCAGCGCAATTTTCCAAACTCATAAGTGCATACCACATACCTACATCTTACCGCATTTATTTATATTATTCTCACTGGTGGGGGCTCTTGATCAATATGTTTATATAACTTTTATATATCTTCCATTTAACTGTGTATTTACTATTTTTGTATATTTCACAGCTGAAATCATGCATCTTGTAAGAATTTTCCTTTATTTTTATATATTCACTATATTTATTGTTGTATATAATATACGGGTGCAAATTTTTTCTATGTGTATTGTACATCTAGTCTGTGTCTGTGTGGGAGGGAGGTGGCCCCTCCCACACCACTCAGGTGTTTTCACCTGGTGGGGGGTGGATCTTAATTTTTCTTTGTACGACTAAGGCGAGAGAGCTCGCCGAAACGCATCACTTGTGATCCACGTTTGGTGTCTGTGTGTTCTTATACAATAAAACGGCTTCCTTGCTTTGGACCTGCAGTGCTGGACTTTCCTTTTCTTGTCAGTTTGCATTTGTACGTGGAGTCCACACGTTTCCGCACACTGAGACGAGGAGTGGTGAGCTGGACACTACGAGAGTGTGTGTACATCTAAGTGGTGTACTATTTTGTGCCTGTTAATCTATCAAGGGCATATATACTGTGAAAGGAGAGCCAAAAGTAATCACGGGTTGGTGTTTTACTCAAATAATTTTTGAAGCGTACAGTAGCGCATTTTTCTGCCCTCATAAGTGCATACCACATACCTACATCCAAGTGATGTACTATTTTAAACCTATTAATCTGACAAGGGCCTAGATACTGTGAAAGTCCAGGCAAAAGTATTCACCGGCTGGTGTTTTTACTCAGATACTTTTTTAAGTGTACTGTAGCGCATTTTATTGCCCACATAAGTGCATACCACTTAAGTGCATCTAAGTAGTGTACTATTTTGTACCTGTTAATCTGTCAAGGGCCTACATACTGTGAAAGGACAGCAAAAAGAAATTACCGGCTGCTCTTTTACTCCAATACGTTTATTAAGCATACTGTAGCGCATTTTTCTGCCCTCATAAATGCATACCACATACCTACATCTAAGTAGTGTACTATTTTGTACCTAGACACTGTGAAAGGAGAGTCAAAAGTACAAACCTGCTGCTGTTCTAGACAAATACTGTTTAAGCAAAGTGAAGCATATTGTACTCCCCTCAAATATGCACTAAGTATGTCAGGCGGAGAAGTGCCAGGACATGCACAGAGGAGTGGCAGAGGCCTAATTCATCAGGCAGAGGTCGCAGCAGACTAGTGGCGAGTGGCAGCAGGAGTCCCGACCATCAACCCATCTGCCGTGATCGATTGGCTAACACCGTTATCCACTTCATCACAAGTGGCATCTGATACCCCCAGTCAACAGTCGGTGGGTTCCTCAGGCACAACCCCCAGTTGGCATGGCCCGGGAGCAGTCCCTCTCCTCCCATTGCCTCTGTCCTATGCTGTTCCCTCCCCTAAAGAAGTATCATATGCTGTGGGTTCAGCTCCACTATTCACGGACGATCTAATAGAGGACAGTCAGCAGCTACTGTCCAGCCAAGAAGTGGAGGAGACATCTGCCGTTTCCACGCTAGGCGGGCAATTATTGATGAGGAGAGTGACGTGGGAGGTGGTGTTGCCAGGCTTCAGGGTCCTGAAGCAGACACTGTTGAGGAACCTGAGGAGAACATCAGTGATGTACAGACACTTGTTGATGATGATGAAGCCGATCGCAGTTGGGAGCCGGGTGCAGAAGGGGCTTCATCATCATCAGGAGAAGAGAGTTGCAGGTTGCCCAAGAGGCAGCAGCTGAGCCGGCAAGGTGGTAGCATGGTTGGCAGTCAGCATGGTGGCAGAAGTGGAAATTCTGGAGCCAAACGTGACCAGGGGGGACCACCTGCTTCGCAGCAGCCTACCTTCCCGGGAGGTAGTGGAACAGGGGTTCCTGGAGATGGCGGCAGTAGCAGTCAATCAGTGCGGACTGTTGGTGGCAAAATCAGCTACTCGGCGGTGTGGCATTTTTTCATCAAGCATCCGGAGGAGGTTAACATAGCCACATGCCAGATATGTCGGCAGAAGGTGAAGCGTGGCCAGGGTCCCAATGTTGGCACCACAGCCCTGCGTCAACATATGCTTCTCCACCATAAAGCGGCCTGGGAGAACCGATGTAGTGGTCCAGCCTGCTGAATCTGACAGTGGCACGCCGCTCCCTCTTTCAGCCAGCCAAGGCTCCACCATCTCAGCCAAAGGGAGCTGTGAGTCATACCCTCCTTCTGTCGCTCCAGATGCTTCTGTTCCTCCTACTTTTAGTCAGTCATTCCGCCAACAATCCATCGGCGAAACAATGTCCAAGAGACAACAGTATGCGCCCACTCATCCAATGGTGCAGAAGCTGAATGTACTCCTGTCCAAGTTGCTGGTGCTGCAGTCCCTCCCTTTTCAAGTGGTGGACTCTGCACCTTTTACAGAACTGATGGCTAATACCGAGCCGAGGTGGAGAGTGCCAAGCCAACATTTCTTTGCGAAGAAGGCAGTACCAGCCCTGCATAATTTTGTGGAAGAGAAAGTGGGTCAGTCATTGAGCCTTTCGGTGTATACCAAAGTGCACGGAAGCACCAATGTCTGGAGCTGAAACTATGGTCAGGGACAATAAATGTCCTTTACGGTTGACTGGGTGAATGTGGTTCCTGCACAGCCACAACACCAACTTGGAAAAGTCACGCCGCTTCCTCCTCCACGCTCTAAGGCAGTTGGTCCTGTGACAGTGTGCGACTCATACTCCTAATCCTCCACAGTGTCCTCAGCCTCCACTGCCCAGACAAGTCTCAGTGGCCCCTCAGCATACCATGTGTGCAGGGCATGGCGGTGTCACGCTGTTCTGTACATGGTTTGCCTTGGCGAACAGAGTCACGAAGGGGAGGAACTGCTAAAAGTCATTCATAAAGAAATCGGAGCATGGCTTACTCCACTGGAAATGGGAACCATGGTGACTGACAACAGGAAGAACATCTTGCATGCGCTGCGACTGGGAAGGCTGCGCCCTGCATGGCACAAGTATTCAATCTGTAAAGCAATTCCTGAAGTGTTCCCCCCATTTGCAAGACATCCAAACAATGGGACGGAAACTTTGAATGCACTTCAGACACTCGTACCCCGCAATGCACACCCTCCTTGAGCTGCAGCTTCAGATCGGTATCCTCCAACACAAATCTGATTTGTGATGTTGCCACACGTTGGAATTCCACCCTCCATATGTTGGACCGACTGTACGAACAGAGAAAAGCCATCACCGAATTTTTGATGATCCAAGCGGATAGGGGTACTCCCCTGTGTAACTTTATTGTCAACCAGAGGCAGCTCCTACATTGACACCTGCTGTTTGCTCAGGCCCTTTGAGGAAGCAACATTATTAGTAAGTCGCCAGGATTACGGGATGAATGATGTCATTCCACTTCTTCATTTCTTACAATATGTGTTGGAAATTATTGCTGGTCAGGGCACTGAAGACGTGGCACCTACATCCTGTGACCGCATGAGCCCTGTGAGGGCTGAACTGGAGGAGGATGAGGGGGAGGGTCACAGTGAAGCACAGTTTAGGTTTCACCAAATGGGCGTTTTTTCTAGTAATCTGACAGGAGAGGAGGAGCAGGAGCAGCCAGAGGAGCTAGAGGGCTATGAGGAAGGTGAGACAGAGGACCCAGACACACCGTGGCAGTATGCAGTGGAGATGGAGGCAGAGAGTCCCTCCGAGTCACTTGCACAAATGGCACGATGCATGCTCACTTGCTTGCGTAGCGACAGCGGAATTGTCACCATTCGGCAGTGGGATGACTTCTGGCTCTCCACCTTATTGGACACTTGCTACCGCCACAAAATAGGGGCCTTTTTTACACCCACTGAGAGGGAAGACAAAGTGACCTACTACAGAGGTATCCTATGTAGTCAGTTGGCTGATGCCTATCGGTGCCATCGTCCATCCTCTTGCAGGTCTGAATCGAGGGGCCCCCTGCACTCACCTTCCTCTGCCATGGCTGCTGGGGCCGGGTGGGGTGGCAGGAGTAGCACCGGCTCCATCAGCAGCAGCCTGAGTCTACAGTCGCTGATGAGTAGCTTTCTTCACCTGCATAGTGAAGCAACTCATCAGCAGAAGGTAAACCTGGAGTAGGACCTGAACCAGCAGATGGTGGCATACCTTGACATGCCCATGCCAACATACCTTGAAGATCTGCTGGACTACTGGGCAGCCAGACTTGATTTGTGGTCGCATCTAGCAGTGTTTGCCCCGGAAAAGCTGTCCTTCCCGGCCAGCAGTGTACCATCAGAGCGAGTGTTTAGTGCAGCAGGGACCATAGTCACCCCAAGGAGAACTCATCTGTCCATGAACAATGTGGAGAGACTGACCTTTGTGAAGATGAATGAGGCATGGATCAGCCAGGATTTCCAACCACCAATGCCTGATGCATCAGAGTAGATTGACCATGGTCCATCATCAACACTTCACAAATATGGATAGTGCCAAATAGATTTAAGGCGCTGCTCCCCAGTTACAAACATTCCTCCGCATCAGCCCTTTTTTCACCCACCTTCGTCACGGGGTACTGGTATTGCACCCACCATACCACACTACTCTGTCACCTGGTCACTTTCAGGCCTCCTGATGCTGCTGCCACCTCCAGGCTGTCTCATTCAGCCACTATATGGTCTCTTCTCATGCTTCAGCCAATTCCAGGCTGTGCCATTCAACCACTATATGGTCTCCTCATGCTTCAGCCACCACCAGGCTGTGCCATTCAGCCACTATATGGTCTCTTCATACTGCCACAAACTCCAGGCTGTGCAATTCAGCCACTATATTGCCTCTTCTCATGCTTCAGCCACCTCCAGGCTGTGCCATTGAGACACTACATGGTCTCCTCATGCTTCAGCCACCTCCAGGGTGTGTCATTTAGCCACTGTATGGTCTCCTCATGCTTCAGCCACCACCAGGCTGTGCCATTCAGCCACTATATGGTCTCTTCATACTGCCACAAACTCCAGGCTGTGCAATTCAGCCACTATAAGGCCTCTTCTCATGCTTCAGCCACCTCCAGGCTGTGCCATTAAGACACTACATGGTCTCCTCATGCTTCAGCCCTCTCCACGCTGTGTCATTTAGCCACTATATGGTCTCCTCATGCTTCAGCCACCTCCAGGCTGTGCCATTCAGCCACTTTATGGTCTCTTCATGCTGCCACAAACTCCAGGCTGTGACATTCAGCCACTATATGGTCTCCTCATTCTTCAGCCACCTCCAGGCTGTGCCATTCAGACACTATATGGTCTCCTCATGCTTCAGCCACCTTCAGGCTGTGCCATTCAGCCACTATATGGTCTCTTCATGCTGCCACTAGAGATGTCGCGAATTGTTCGCCGGCGAACAGTTCCCGGCAAACATATGTGAAGTTCGATCCGCCCACTATACTTTAACATTGCAGTAAACTTTGACCCTGTGAGTCAGAGTCAGCAGACACATTACAGCCAATCAGCAGCAGTCCCTCCCTTTCAGACCCTCCTACCTCTTGCACGGACGCCATTTTAGCCTCATTCAGCATGCTGAAGGCTTAGGAAGTGGAGGGTCAGAGAAGCTGCTCCTGCTGTATAGGGAAAGCGATAGCTAGGTTGCTGCTAGGTGGTGTATTCAGGGTCCAGTTTACTTCTAAAGCACTAGTGTAACACCTGCTTTAAGTACAGCACCCAAAAAAGACCTTTTTAGGGTTGAAAGATATCAATCCTGGTTGGGAGGGAACTGCTGGTTAAAAGAGGTACTCCAGAATCAAACTTAAGTTCCTTCAAGCAACTAACTACTAAGGTATTCAAAGGGCTGAAAGATATCAGTCTGTGTGTCCTGCAACAGCTGGAGGCACCCTGGTTGGGAGGGAACCACTGGTTAAAAGGGGTACTCCAGAATCAAACTTAAGTTCCTTCAAGCTACTAACTACTACAGTATTCAAAGGGCTGAAAGATATCAGTCCGTGTGTCCTGCAACAGCTGGAGGCACCCTGGTTGGGAGGGAACCGCTGGTTAAAAGAGGTACTCCAGAATCAAACTTAAGTTCCTTCAAGCAACTAACTACTACAGTATTTAAAGGGCTGAAATATATCAGTCCGTGTGTTTTGCAACAGCTGGAGGCACCCTGGTTGGGGACCACTGCATAAAAGGGGAACTCCGCTGGCAAGCTTTTTTTTCTTTAAAGCAACTAACTACTACAGTATTCAAAGGGCTGAAATATATCAGTCCGTGTGTTTTGCAACAGCTGGAGGCACCCTGATCGGGGACCACTGCTTAAAAGGGGAACTCCGCTGGCAAACTCTTTTGCTCATTGTCACACTAGTGCAAATCACATTAGGTGTGACAGTTGTGCAAATTTAAAAAAAATACCTTTTTTGGCTGTTAAATAAAATCAGTCGTCACTGTCAGTTCTCGTCACAGTTGCCATTTTTTTTCGCCTGCAGTGCAAATTGTGTCACCCTAGTGCAAATCACATTAGGTGGGACAGTAGTGCAAATTAAAAGAAAAAATAACCTTTTTGGCTGGTTAATAAAATCAGTCGTCACTGTCAGTTCACGTCACAGTTGCCAGTTTTTTTTGCCTGCAGGGCAAATTGTTTCACCCTAGTGCAAATCACATTAGGTGTGACAGTTGTGCAAATAAAAAAAAATACCTTTTTTGGCTGTTAAATTAAATCAGTCGTCACTGTCAGTTCACGTCACAGTTGCCAGTTGTTTTGACTGCAGGGCAAATTGTGTCACCCTAGTGCAAATCACATTTGGTGTGACACTTGTGCAAATTTAACCAAAAAAAATCACAGGCAGAGGAAGGCCACCCTGCAGGGGCCGTCGTGGTGCTGGGATTCCCTTTGGCCCTAGAATGGCCAGTGTTCAGAGGCCACGTACCCTGAACCCCCAAAGTTCTGAGGACTTAGTTGACTGGCTATCACAAGACACCCAATCTACTACAGCTTCCGCTCGGAACCTTGACGCACCGTCCTCCTATTCTAGCTTAGCTTCGGGCACCTCTCATGCTACCACTTGCCCGCCTGCCGCCACCACCAACACTAGCACCACAGCAGCTTTACTTGATCCGTCAGAGGAGTTATTTACACATCAGTTTGAAGACATGAGTGATGCGCAACCATTATTGCCAGAGGATGTAGTTAACAGGGATATGTCTCAGTCTTGCAGCATTACACACATGGACATACGGTGTGATGATGATGTTGTACCCGCTGCTGCTTCCTTTCTTGAGGTGTCAGATAGCGGTGAAGGTGTTGATGATGATGATTTGTCCATGGATGCCACGTGGGTGCCTGCTAGAAGAGAAGAAGAGGGGGAAAGTTCAGATGGGGAGACAGAGAGGAGGAGGAGACGAGTTGGAAGCAGGGGGAGGTCGTTTCAAGGAGCTAGTGGCACAGTCAGACAGCATGCATCGGCACCCGGGGTCAGCCAGACGGGACGCCAATCAACGCATGCTGTTGCCACCACCAGAATGCTGTCATCGCAGAGCTCAGAAGTGTGGCATTTTTTTTGTGTCTGCCTCTGACAACAGCGAGGCCATATGCAACCTGTTCCGGAAGAAACTGAGTTGTGGGAAGTCCAACACCCACCTAGGCACAACTGCTTTGCGAAGGCACATGATGTCACATCACAAACGCCTATGGGATCAACACGTCAGTACAAGCAGCACACAAAGTCAAAGCCGCCATCCTCTTCCGGGTCCAGCATCTTCAGCCAGGTCAACCACTGCTGCCCTCCTTGCCCCCTCTCAACCATCAGCCTCTCCGTCTCTCGCCTTTAGCAGTTCCTGCTCATCTGCCCACAGTCAGGTGTCTGTCAAGGAGATGTTTGAGCGCAAGAAGACAATGTCTCAAAGTCACCCCCTAGCTCGGCATCTGACAGCTGGCTTGTCAGAACTGCTAGCCCGCCAGCTTTTACCATACAAGCTGGTGGAGTCTGAGGCCTTTAAAAAATTTGTAGCCATTGGGACACCGCAGTGGAAGGTACCCGGTCGAAATTTTTTTGCACAAAATGCAATCCCCAACCTTTACTCCATTGTGCAAAAGGAATTAATGGCATGTCTGGCACACAGTGTAGGGGCAAGGGTCCATCTGACCACTGATACCTGGTCTACAAAGCATGGTCAGGGCAGGTATGTCACCTACACTGCGCATTGGGTAAACCTGGTGACGGCTGCCAAGCATGGAATGCGTGGCTCTGCAGAGGAGTTGGTGACACCGCCACTACTTGCAGGCAGGCCTGCTGCCACCTCCTCTACTCCTCCTACTCCATCCTCTTCCATAACATCCTCGGCCGAGTCCTCTTCCACTGCTGCGTCTTGCTCCACATCACCGGCACCCCCCCCCCCCAGCTCCCCAGGTGCTATTCCACATCCCAGATACGGCAGTGTCACGCCATCTTGGGGTTGACTTGCCTCAAAGCGGAGAGTCACACTGCACCAGCGCTCCTGTTGGCCCTGAACGCACAGGTGGACCAGAGGCTGACTCCACGCCAACTGGAGATTGGCAAGGTGGTTTGTGACAATGGAACAAATTTGTTGGCGGCATTGAGGTTGGACAAGTTGACACATGTGCCGTGCATGGCACATGTGTGTAATCTAATTGTACAATGCTTTGTGCTCAAGTACCCAGGCTTACAGGATGTCCTGAAGCAGCCCATGAGGGTGTGTGGCCATTTCAAGCATTTCTACATGGCCATGGCGCACTTGTCAGATATCCAGCGGCGAAACAACATGCCAGTGAGGCGCTTGATTTGCGACAGCCTGACACGTTGGAATTCAACCCTCCTAATGTTCGACCGCCTGCTCCAACAAGAAAAAGCCGTCAACGAATATTTGTATGACCGGGGTACTAGGACATCATCTGCGGAGCTGGGGATTTTTTTGCCACGTTACTGGAGGCTCACGCGCAATGCCTATAGGCTCATGCGACCTTTTGAGGAGATGACAAACCTGGTCAGTCGCACCGAAGGCACCATCAGCGACATCATACCGTTTGTTTTCTTCCTGGACCATGCCCTGCGAAGAGTGCTGGATCAGGCAGTAGATGAGCGTGAAGAGGAAGAGTTGTGGACACCATCACCACCAGAAACAGCCTTATCAGCATCGCTAGCTGGACCTGCAGCAACGCTGGAAGAGGATTGTGAGGAAGAGGAGTCAGAGGAGGAATGTGGCTTTGAAGAGGAGGAGGAAGACCAACCACAGCAGGCATCCCAGGGTGCTCCTTGTCACCTATCTGGTTCCTGTGGTGTTGTATGTGGCTGGGGGGAAGAAGATTATACCTTCCCTGACATCACTGAGGACGAGGAACGGGACATGAGTAGCTCGGCATCCGTCCTTGTGCAAATGGGGTCTTTCATGCTGTCGTGCCTGTTGAGGGACACTCGTATAAAAATGATGGAGAACGACCTGTACTGGGTGTCCACGCTACTAGACCCTCAGTATAAACATAAAGTGCCTGACATGTGTGAATTCGGGTAGAAAACAGACATGGTGTACATCTACAATCTTGTATAATGATCTGATTGCTTCTCAGCATAATATCAAAAACTAACAGGTTGTTAGTACACATTTTTGATCAAAAAGTACAAATAAAGTGCCTGACATGTTATCGCATTACAGCAAAGCGGAAAGGATTCAGCAGGTCCAAAATAAATTAAGAAGTATGCTGTACACAGCGTATAAGGATCATGTCACAGCACAACAGGGATCTAACAGGGGAAGAGGTGAAAGTAATCCTCCTCCTCCTCCCACGAACACGCCGGCAAGGACAGGATGCTGTACAGAAATGCTGTTGATGGAGGACATGCGGAGCTTTTTAAGCCCTATGCATCGCCACAGCCCTTCGGGGTCCACCATCAGAGAACGACTTGACCGACAGGTAGCAGACTACCTGGCCTGAACCGCAGATATCGACTCTCTTAGGAGCAATGAACCCCTTGACTACTGGGTGTGCCGGCTTGACCTGTGGCCTGAGCTATCCCAATTTGCGCTCGAACTTCTGTCCTGTCCCGCTTCAAGTGTCCCGTCAGAAAGTACCTTCAGTGCAGCAGGAGGTATTGTCACTGAGAAGAGGTCACCTTTTCGCCTGCAAGGTTACCTTGGTCAAAAAAGTCTGGATTACCTCACCTTTCTTAAGATGGATGAGGGATGGATCCCGAAGGGACTGACACTGGGCGATACATTTGACTGTACAAGGCCTGATCAGATGAGCTGCCTTGGGCTAAAAATGGTCCACACGCTGCTGTATTTGAATTCTGAATGCCGGATGACTTGCGTGACTTATCCGCCACCAACTAGGGTTCAAGCCGCAATGTTTTTAAGGGCACTTTCTGCCTGGCGAAACAAACAGAAATTTTTCTGGCCGCTGCTACAGCAGCGGCTGCGACAATACCAAATTTTCCAGCCAGGTGTACATGCCTAATTTTTCTGGCCTCTGCTGCTGCACTTGTTATGGTGCTGCAATTTTTCTGCCCGCTGCTACAACTGCGGCTGCGACAATACCAAATTTTTCATCCATGTGTACATGCCTAATTTTTCTGGCCTCTGCTGCTGCACTTGTTATGGTGCTGCAATTTTTATGGTCGCTGCTACAGCTGCGACAATACCAAATTTTCCAGCCAGGTGTGCATGCCTAATTTTTCTGGCCTCTGCTGCTGCACTTTTTCTGGTGCTGCAATTTTTCTGGCTGCTGCTACAGATGCGGCTGCGACAATACCACATTTTTCATCCATGTGTACATGCCTAATTTTTCTGGCCTCTGCTGCTGCACTTGTTATGGTGCTGCAATTTTTATGTCTGCTGCTACAGCTGCGACAATACCACATTTTTCCAGCCAGGTGTACATGCCTAATTTTTCTGGCCTCTGCTGCTGCACTTTTTCTGGTGCTGCAATTTTTCTGGCTGCTGCTACAGATGCGGCTGCGACAATACCAAATTTTTCATCCATGTGTACATGCCTAATTTTTCTGGCCTCTGCTGCTGCACTTGTTATGGTGCTGCAATTTTTATGTCCGCTGCTACAGCTGCGACAATACCACATTTTTCATCCATTTTTTGACATGCCTAATTTTTCTGGCCTCTGCTGCTGCACTTGTTATGGTGCTGCAATTTTAACTATGTCCTGCCTAATATGGGGGAATCTTATGTGCTGCCTAAAGGGGAGCTCTAACTATGTGCTGACTAACATGGGGGAATCTAACTATGTGATGCCTAAAGGGAGGATCTAACTATGTGCTGCCTAAAGGGAAGCTCTAACTATGTGATGCCTAAAGGAGGCTAAAGCACGTTATTCCAAACCATTTAGGATTTATGCCCTTTATGGATTAAAACCAGACTCTGCATCAACTATGTCATTTTCCATGGGAGTTATGCCATGGATCCCACTCCGGCACGCCACAGTCCAGGTGTTAGTCCCCTAGAAACAACTTTTAATTCACTATTGTGGCCAGAAAGAGTCCCTGTGGGTTCGCGAACATTTGCGGAAGTTCGCGGTGCGCAAACCGAAAATTTTATGTTCGCGACATCACTAGCTGCCACAAACTCCAGGCTGTGCCATTCAGCCACTATATGATCTCCTCATGCTTCAGCCAAATCCAGGCTCTGTCATTGTGCTGCCATGTGACATGTGACTCCTTGTTTGATTTGGTCCATTGTACCAACACGCCAGGGCCCGGGACACTAAAACTTGGGAGTTAAAATTTCTATTTAAAAATGCTCAACTTCAATGTAAAAATCTTAAATTTAAATGGTCTCCTCATGCTTCAGCCACCTCCAGGCTGTGCCAGAGACTATATGGTCTCCCCATGCTGCCACAAACTCCAGGCAGTCATTCAACCACTATATGGTCTCCTCATACTGATGCCATCTCCAGGCTCTGTCATTGTGTGCCATATGACATGTGACTCCTTGTTAAATTTGGTCCTTTGTACCCACATGCCAGGGCCCGGGACAATAAAACTTGGGAGTTAAAATTTCAATTTCAAAATCCTCAATTTCAATATCTTACATTTCAATGGTCTCCTCATGCTTCTGCCAACTCCAGGCTGTGCCATTTGGACACTATATTGTCTCCTTATGCTTCAGCCAACTCCAGGCTGTGTAATTCATCCACTATATGGTCTCCACATGCTTCAGCCACCTTCAGCCAATATATGGTTTACTGATGCTGCTGGGCCTGGGCCTAAAAATTTTTTATGATAGCACTAGCTACCATAAATCTTCAATTTAAATTTCAAAATTCATCTTTTAATCTTTGGGATTGTGAAGCCCTAGTGTCTACTCATGCTGCTACCAGCTCCAGGCTGTGTCATTCAGCAACTATATGGTCTCCTCATGCTGCCAACACCTCCACGCTGTGTAATTCAGCAACTATATGGTCTCTTCATGCTTCAGCACATCCAAGCTGTGTCATTCAGCCACTATATGGTCTCCTCATGCTGCCAACACCTCCACACTGTGTAATTCAGCAACTATATGGTCTCTTCATGCTTCAGCACATCCAAGCTGTGTTATTCAGCCACTATATGGTCTCCTCATGCTGCCAACACCTCCACGCTGTGTTATTTATCCACTATATGGTCTTCTCATGCTGCCAACACCTCCACGCACTGTCATTCAGCCACTATATGGTCTCCTCATGCTTCAGCCAACTCCAGGCTGTGTAATTCAGCCACTATATGGTCTCCTCATGCTTCAGCCACCTCCAGGCTGTGTCATTTAGCCACTATATTACAACAAATTAACCCAAAGGGGTTAAATAATCTCTCAATTACATATGTCACACAATTGTATCTAAAACTAAACCTTTATTAGACTAAATAATAATGTAAGGAACAAAAAGTGTTAAAAACACAACTCCACTAACATCATTATGTCTGTGAATGAACAAAGGTCAAGGATAGGGCCACCCAGTTATCAGATCTGGTTATAGGGCTATAAATGCCTTGGATTTTAGATGTTAAATATAGTTATGTGCTAACATCATATGAAGGCTGTATAGTTAAAGCCTTCATTAAGGCCATGGGGGCTCAAGGTCTTCAGATGAAAAATCCATTTAGATTCCTCGTTCAGGAGGATATTATTTAAATCACCCCCTCTCGGGCCCAACTTGATCTGTCTTAGACCCCAGAAGCGTAAATTACTAGGGTCATTACCATGCTTCTCTCTAACGTGTCGAGCTATGGGGGTATCAGCCACTCAGATGTTTAGAGATTCGACGTCTGAATCCTTGCAAAGTCTTGCCCACATAGTTTTGGGCATGTGCAACCACAGATGTATACTATGCCCTTGCTGTTACAATTTACAAAGTCGTACAATTTATATGTCCGACCATCTGTTGGATTTTTTAACTCTTTCCGTCACTTAACATATGTACAGAATGAGCATTGTCCACACGGACATGTGCCCGTGTTTGGATTTTGGAGCCATGTTTCTTTCTTCTGTGTACTAAAATGACTGCGGACTACCATGTCCCTTAGATTAGATCCCCTCCGATAGGTTACACTCAGAGACATCTGTAGGACTTTTTTGAGATCCTCGTCTGCTGTGAGTATTGGCCAATATTTCCTCATGATATTTATCACTTGGTTAGACCTGTTGTCAAATGTCCCGATGCATCGAATGACCTTCTGTTCTGCCTTTTTATTTTTCTGTTCATCACTTTTTAGAAGGCCCGTTCTAGATACCCCTTCAGCCTTTCTAAGGGCATTCCTCAGGTGCCTTTTTGGGTAACCCCTCGCCTCAAACCTTCTCGTCAGTTTCTGAGATTCAGATACAAACACTTGTTCCTGAGAGCAATTACGTCGCACCCTCAGGAACTGGCCTACCGGAATGCCACGCTTCAGTGGTGTTGGGTGCCAGCTACTCCATTCAAGGAGACTGTTAACAGCTGTCTCTTTTCGGAAAATCGAAGTTTGGATGCAGCCACCGCTGTCAATTGAAATAGTAAGATCTAGAAAAATTTTCGAATTGTTACCGAATTCGGATGTGAACAACATTCCTATTTGGTTGTGATTCAAAGTTGAAACAAATTTGTGAAAAAGATCCCTACCACCATCCCACAAAATCAAAATGTCATCGATGAAATGACCCCAAAAAAGAATGTATCCAGTAAAAATAAAATTATCTTCCGTGAATACAATAGTGTCTTCCCACCACCCGAGAAATAAATTAGCGTAAGTAGGTACACACTTCGTGCCCATTGCCGATCCCTTTATTTGGTGATAGTATTTACCGTTAAACGTGAAAAAATTATGAGTGAGAACAAATTTAAAAAGTGAGAACAAAATCATTATGTGCACAATACTGTGGGCTAAGGATCAATATTACCCCCAATTCTCATACTGAGAATAGTGAGTTTATGAGCGGATGGGAGACAGTCCTCCCTGAGAACTCTCTCCGGATGATGACATATTTGCTAGACTATGAAAAGAAATACTATAACAGAATTACTGAACAATTGGAAAAAGAGATCCAACAAATTCAAACTCTGTCTGCATCCCCTGATTTTGGTAGGATGGAACAGAATCTGCAAAAAAAACATTGATTCCTACAAAAAAGATCTGAAAGAACGTAAACATAGTAAGTTTATTAGAGATTCCACAGATTTCCAAACAGGAAAGATTTATAATCTGAAACAATACAATCCGAGACACCCTTTACCAAGGGTGAGACAACCTACCAATACCGATTCAGAAACCTCGAAAACCGATAGCTCACCCGGTGGAGACTCAAATTCATACAGAACAGGAACTAAGAGGAAGACAGGTCCGAGATACCCTCAAAGACCTAGGAAAACCTCTATTCCTAGAGGAGCCAATACCTCCGAGGCGGGATGACCCCCTACCGACAATTAGGGGCCATGCCAACCCCATCTTCTGGTTCATTGGTATCTACTTCATATGCTTCATATGCCCCAATACCATCTCCCATGCAGTCAAATATGTCAACTCAGAACCCATTTTCTGGTCCAAATATACCACCAAACAATCAATACCCCATGAGTGGGAATGGCCCAAATATACCTCCAAACAACCAATATTCCGTGAATGGGAATGGTATACAAATGAGTGGTCAGGGACCCACAACTGGTCCAAATGTTGTGAATTTGAATCCATCCATTACACCCAGTTGTATGATTGCACCTCCACTGAAATTCTATTCCCCCAGTGACTTTTTTAGGGGTACGGAGGTAAAGGAGGACCAGAGTGAAATTCATGTGGAGGATAAATTACAGGTGATTGATTTATCCAAAAAAGGATTGACACATGATGAAATTAAAGTACTCTTTAAAGGTCTCTCCTTCACACCGACCCCTATTTTTTACTTGTTTTCCTGGGATAAGGATATGAACCTCTTTGGCCGCAAGCTAGCACTACACAAATACCATACCATCCAAGCACGAACAGAAATGGGGATATGTTTGGGAGATGAACAGGTAGTTAATGTACTTACATCACTTTTGGAAGAGAATGAGAGTGGTCCACCAACACCGACTGCACCTTTTTCGAATCTGAAAAAGAAAAGTAGAAATACCCCACCATTTAGTCAGTATAACAACATAGATACCTTTGTCCAATTAGTGACACAAGACTTAAGTAAAATCAAGTATAGTAAGAACAATAGACCAACTAATTTGAGTATGTCCGAATGGAGAGCCTTACAAATGCTACAGAAAGATGAGGAAATTTAGATAAAACCCGCAGATAAAGGGGACAACGTAGTCGTCCTTGATAAGGATGCCTACGTTGGTATGGTCATGAGACTCTTGGAAGACCAGTTGACTTATGAGGTGTTAAGATCTAACCCTACAAATACTTACCTGGCTGAGCTAAGGGATCTGTTGATTAAAGCAAAGGATGATCAACTCATCACTGAAGAAGAATTCATGGTCCTATTTAACCCAACCCCCGTCACGGCTATGTTTTACGCACTCCCAAAGGAGCACAAGAAGGTGTCACCAATTCCTGGGAGACCGATAGTGTCCGGAAATGAGAACCTGACACAGGAATGCAGCCGCTATGTGGATCAAATCTTATCTCCGTTTATTCACTGTTTACCTTCGTATCTACGAGATACCAAGGACACTGTATGTAAACTTAATGATGTTGCTGTGCAGGGAGGTACATGTCTAGCGAGTCTGGATGTGGAAGCCCTGTACAGCAGCATCAGACATGAACTAGGTCTAAAAGCAGTCACTCACTTTTTGAGCACGAAGGGGACACAGTATCGTGCACATAATAATTTTGTTCTATCACTTCTTAATTTTGTTCTCATTCATAATTTTTTCACGTTTAACGGTAAATACTATCACCAAATAAAGGGATCGGCAATGGGCACGGTGTGTGCACCTACTTACGCTAATTTATTTCTCGTGTGGTGGGAAGACACTATTGTATTCACGGAAGATAATTTAATTTTTACTGAACACATTCTTTTTTGGGGTCGTTTAATCGACGACATTTTGATTTTGTGGGATGGTGGTAGGGATCTTTTTCACAAATTTGTTTCAACTTTGAATCACAACCAAATAGGAATGTTGTTCACCTCCGAATTCGGTTACAATTCGATAAATTTTCTAGATCTTACTTTTTCAATTGACAGCGGCAGCTGCATTCAAACTTCGATTTTCCAAAAAGAGACAGCTGTTAAAAGTTTCCTTGAATGGAATAGCTGGCACCCAACACCACTGAAGCGTGGCATTCCGGTAGGCCAGTTCCTGAGGGTGCGACGTAATTGCTCTCAGGAACAGGTGTTTGTATCTGAATCTCAGAAACTGACGAGAAGGTTTGAGGCAAGGGGTTACCCAAAAAGGCACCTGAGGAAGGCCCTTAGAAAGGCTGAAGGGGTATCTAGAATGGGCCTTCTAAAAAGTGATGAACAGAAAAATAAAAAGGCAGAACAGAAAGTCATTCGATGCATCGGGATATTTGACAACAGGTCTAACCAAGTGATGAATATCATGAGGAAATATTGGCCAATACTCACAGCAGACGAGGATCTTAAAAAAGTCCTACAGATGGCTCCGAGTTTAACCTATCGGAGGGGATCTAATCTAAGGGACATGGTAGTCCGCAGTCATTTCAGTACACAGAAGAAAGAAACATGGCTCCAAAATCCAAACACGGGCACATGTCCATGTGGACATTGCTCATTCTGTTCATATGTTACGCGACGGAAAGAGTTCAAAAATCCAACATATAAATTGTACGACTTTGTAAATTGTAAGAGCAAGGGCATAGTATACATCTGTGGTTGCACATGCCCAAAACTATATGTGGGCAAGACTTTGCAAGAATTCAGACGTCAAATCTCTAAACATTTGAGTGGAATTAGAACAGGGGCTGATACCCCCATAGCTCGACACGTTAGAGAAAAGCATGGTAATGACCCTAGTAATTTACGCTTCTGGGGTCTAAGACAGATCAAGTTGGGCCCGAGAGGGGGCAATTTAAATAATATCCTCCTGAAGGAGGAATCTAAATGGATTTTTCATCTGAAGACCTTGAGCCCCCATGGCCTCAATGAAGGCTTTAACTATACAGCCTTCATATGATGTTATGGGAGCCTGAATTTTCATGGAGGAGAGAGTACGACAAAGCCTCATAATGTTTAAGGAGCCTTAATACAATAACTACCAACCATAAGACTTCACAATATTTAACTCTAATACTAAATAAATTAATAAAGATTAGGAAGGTAGAGGAAGGTTGGTGTCAGTGTATATGAGCCTATTTATTGAGTATAGAATTTAAATTGGAAGGATTACTCACCTCTAGATCTTTGGATGTTCCCCCACATTTCTCGGTCCGCCCATGGTGTCCTTGTATTAGGATTATGTGCCTGTAAGAGACAAGATAAAATACATGATAATAGGTGTAATAGCGCTGCGGAATCTGTAGGCGCTATATAAATAAATAAATAAATAAATAAATAAAATAAACTACATGATAATATATATAACCTTAATTGAATAAGGGATTGAAATGCACGATAACACATGCGCAGGATATAGGTGTATACAAAATATACTTAATATCTCTATATGGGTTTTGAATAATATAATTTTGTCACATTTATCATTTATCAATATCAAGGATCACTTATCTAATTTAGAATGAGATTAGATCGAAAGTATATACTTGTTTTAGCCCAATTTTGGTATACTATCATATGCACTCAGATGCATCTATATACACATTCATTTGTATTATTTTCTTTCTACATTTATCATATGCACGCAAGTGCATTTATACACACATTCATTTTTATTAGTTTTTTTTCACACTTATCACCAATCCTTTTTAATTATTCACCATAGTATATATATATTTGGCACCCCTATAATTTTGATCTGGGTACTGTCTGCGTACACTTACCTATTATGTAGTCTATATAAAAACCTGAAACAGGTTATGCATTAACACGCATGGGCTCTAAATAACCTATGCGGCCGCGAACGTACTGTTTATAAAGTCGCGCTCACATGACAATATTGGATCACGTGACCGCGGAGGATGCGGCGGTTCACGTGATCGGAAGGACGGGCCACGCCAGATACAGTGAACCGGATGAATACAGGTAAGGAAGGCAGTGTCCCTCTCATTCTGAACACAGATTGGTTCAGAAAATGAGGGTAGGGAGTGGCTGGCCGCTTTACGGTGAACATTGATTGGCTTATGCAACGCCAGTACGGAATGGTCAGCCGCTCACACGGCGTCTGACGACATCTAGGGTTCTATAACCAGATTGGCTGTTGGCTGGTATGAACAGTATAGGAGATGAACATTGGTGGAAGTATCTATGAGAAAACGAGAGTGATTGGATTATAGTAAAAGGCATGATTACTGGCTAATGATGCTGGATAGTTAGAGACAAGACCATACAAAAGGGCTCATTTAGCACTGACATTCATTGCTGTCAGTTGTCTCCCTGATGAAGCCACAGAAGTGGTGAAACATGTTGGGGTGTGACAGTTTAGGGTTTTAAATTGCAACTCCACTACATCTGAAGTCTAATCTGATCTATTGAAGAAATAAATATAAAATATAAAAATAAAAACATAGGATTAAATAGCCCACTCCAGCGGTGCACAGCAAGGAGTGGGGAACTATTTGCTGGGATCCCCCAGGAACCCCTTGTGGTATTTAGGATCGATTAATAATATATACATATCCATGGTTGGAAGGGATAATTGTACACTCTAATCCTGTGGACATTTGAAACACATAACTATATTTAACATCTAAAATCCAAGGCATTTATAGCCCTATAACCAGATCTGATAACTGTCTGGCACTATCCTTGACCTTTGGTCATTCATGGACATAATGATGTTAGTGGAGTTGTGTTTTTAACACTTTTTGTTCCTCACATTATTATTTAGTCTAATAAAGATTTATTTTTAGATAGAATTGTGTGACATATGTGATTGAGAGATTATTTAACCCCTTTGGGTAAATTTGTTGTAATTTGGATTACCTCAACATATGTCATTGGGCTGTAAAGTAGTAGATTCATTTAGCCACTATAT
Organism: Hyla sarda; assembly: GCF_029499605.1. Taxonomy (NCBI): domain Eukaryota; kingdom Metazoa; phylum Chordata; class Amphibia; order Anura; family Hylidae; genus Hyla; species Hyla sarda. The sequence goes on from NC_079189.1 coordinate 327,458,081, forward strand.
GGTCTCCTCATACTGATGCCACCTCCAGGCTCTGTCATTGTGCTGCTGTGCGGCAGTGATTCTAAAAGCGATGCCTGTAATCTGCATGTCATACTGAATAACAGTATTATTTCACTACCCCAGCACACTCCATATGTGTGTTAGAATAAAGCAAAGGGTTCTACACCCCTACTGAGGCTCTCTGTTGGCAGAAATAGCCATTTTTAATATAGATTTGTCGCAAATAAATTCAGAGCAAACCAAATTTTTTCGGAAAATTCGGTGAATCGCCCAAATCGAATTTTTCAAAAGTTTGCTCATTTCTAATGGCTTATGATAAAACCAAAATTTGTGTAGAAAAGGTATAAAGATGTCTTAAAAATATAACCCCCGCCCCAATAGAAATTCAAATCCCCCTCCCCTTCCTTTTCCCATTTTTCAAATGAAGGGGAGAGGGAAGTATGGGGGAGTACAAATAAACATTAAGCATGTCCTACTCTTCTCTTTTACAACATTGTCTGTGAGCGGAAAGTAGGGAAGCCCACATACACATTAGCTAATTCAGTGGATAGCGGTGGATTTGGACAACTTTTCTTTAATGTGTATGTAGTCTTAACTCTTCTGATGTGTAATGTGACTTGTTACCTAAGCCTGTCTGCTGACTGTGATGTTACACTAGTCCACTGGAAGCCACAGAGGATTTAAAGGTCAATGTATCCTCTTTTACACTGCAATAAAGATATTTTGCATAAATCATGTTTGATTGATTGAAATAGATAGCGGATACTGACAGTGAGGTTAAGTAAATATCTCTGTACCAAAAAATACATGGTAATATGAGATTACAGTATCAGTCTATCTCAGCTGGTATTTTAGAAGTGCACTCATGATGACATTCAGTTTCATAAGATAACATTTACTAAAGCTGTTCTTTTTACTTCAAGGTGTGTGAACCCTTCAAAAAAATAAAGCCATTGATTTTTTTACAAGACTAATGAAGACTAATTTGGAAAATAATGAATTATTATAATAAAATTTTTAAGACATATTGTTGGTGTTTTTGTAATCTTAATTTGTATTCCACTGCAATCTTGTCCAAAACTTGTCACCAAGCATTATAGAATATGTATAGCTCAAAGTTTATTTCTCTTCTGACTTGCCTTTGAGAAACATCAGAAAATGGGATTAGGGAGATAGTAACTTTATCGAGAGATAGGATTATCTAGAAAGAATTAAACCTCTTTACACCTATAACATTAAAGTGTACCTGTCATAGTGCCAAAAAACAAAAACAAACAAAAAATGATATGTTATTCAGTACTTAATCATATACATATAATTTTTATGTGTCTTGGACCTATATATCAAATCATAGGAAAAAGTTTTCAAATAATGCAAAACGCCATATGCACCCTAGGGTAAACAAGAGATCACAGATGGGGTGCACAAACAATAAAACAACGTTTTTTACAGTGCCATTAAAAACGTATAACCCCACTAACACATGGAGACAAGGACATGAAAATAGGACAAAGGACCATTCTCAGATTAATGCTATGGGTAAGTATACATGACCAGGATTCAGAGTCATGGAGCATTAAGTATCACATGATAGGAACCGGGGATATGAGAGACAGCAATCAGACATATGGGCAGTTTAGAGGATGATATCAGCCTTCGTACACCCTGTCAGGGGAGATGTGGTGGAACTACTCCTTTTCGCTCAGGGACTGTCAGAGCACTAGCCCTAAAAAGGGCGACCCCTGCCCCGGTCTATCCCTTGGTCAATCAGGCACAAAGAAGCAGCCCCAAGCAGCAAAAACAATATGTATAGCACAGTTGGGGCAACAGCACACAAAGGCCAAGGGGCAGAGCCCTACCCCGGGTTGCAGTGTGGACGGGTAAGTTCCCGCATATAAAGCTAACCTTGTGTGCTAACCTAGACAGCAATGAATTAATGCCGAAGGCTGGGGACTCTGCACCACTGCGGGTTTTGGTAGCATGAGTAGTGCGACCCGGGGTAGGGCTCTGTCCCTTGGCCTTTGTGTGCTGTTGCCCCATTTGTGCTATATACATTGTTTTTGCTTGGGGCTGCTCCTGTGTGTCTAATACAGCACCTTTAAGCAGTACTTTTGCCCTTACTTGCTTTTTTCCACAATGTGGTCTTTCATAATTTGTATCATATAAGTGAAAGCCTTTGAATTTTAATTGTATGTTTGACCTGTTTACTGCATCTTTTTTGCACATTGGTGTTTATGCCCCTGATGAACCGACTATATGTGGGGGAAACGCCTTGGGCTGTCTTGAGGGTAATTGTGCAATTGGGATATTTAGGGATTGACAAAGGGATAGACCGGGGCAGGGGTTGATCCTTTTTAGGGTAAGTGCTCTGACAGTCCCTGAGCAAGAAGGGGTAGTTCCACCACATCTCCCCTGACAGGGTGTACTAGGGCTGATATCATCCTCTAAACTGCCCATATGCCTGGTTGCTGTCCCCCATATCCCTGGTTCCTATTATGTAACACTTAATGCTCCATGACTCTGAATCCTCGTCATGTATACTTACCCATGGCATTAATCTGAGAATGGTCCTTTGTTATATTTTCATGTTTTTGTCTCCATGTGTTAGTGGGGTCATAGGCCATAGCAGTAGGTCCCAGGACCGAAGGAGTGGTGGTCAGAGCACGGAAGCTAACGTGCTGGTAACTTACCATGGCAGCGCGCGTCCTCCTCGATGCTCCGCTCCTCCGTTCCCATGGTCGCATGAACGGGACATCAGTGACCTCCCTGCATGCGCTGTCTCACAGACAGCCCCTGCATCTTTAAAGTTAATGCGGGGTCACAGAAAGGTGGGACATCCTTGTGTCCCAAAAAGATATTTCGGGACACAGGGATGTCCCGAATGTGATGGGGCCCCCTGCGGGCTGCTCAGTGGCGGATCCCCCCCCCCCCTGGATCTGCCACTGAGCAGCCTGCAGGGGGCCCCCTGAGGGATGGGGGGGCCCTGGGCAATTGCCCGGATTGCCCCGCCCTAACGGGGACCCTGCTTGGACCTATATATCCCTAACAAATAGCATTTATATGTTGCTCACTTGCTTTGTCTTCTTGCCTTGTGGAGGGGGCGTGTCCTGTCACTCTCCCTTACTGTAGTGACTCATCTGCTCTGAGTCTGGGACAGCCTGGCAGTCTGCAAATCACTGCACAGTAGTTTTTATGCTCTATCTAGCATTTTCTATCTGTTCCTAGTAAAGCTGGATGCTAATCAATAGAGATGAGCGAACTTACAGTAAATTTGATTTGTCACAAACTTCTCGGCTCGGCAGTTGATGACTTATCCTGCATAAATTAGTTCAGCATTCAGGTGCTCCGGTGGGCTGGAAAAGGTGGATACAGTCCTAGGAAAGAGTCTCCTAGGACTGTATCCACCTTTTCCAGCCCACCGGAGCACCTGAAAGCTGAACTAATTTATGCAGGATAAGCCATCAACTGCCGAGCCGAGAAGTTCGTGACAAATCAAATTTACTGTAAGTTCGCTCATCTCTACTAATCAACATACGTGTGCCATTCAGACTCCTGAATGTCTGATCAGCTTCTTTCTCATTCAGGAGTCAGAGAAAGCTTTGGCTGTTAAAGCATTCTGGGAGTTGTAGTTTTGCAACAGCTAGAGTTGCAGTGTTTGTAAAGCACTGTGTTAGAGCAGTGTTGCCTTTAGCTGTTGCAAAACTACAACTCCCAGCATGCCCACACATCCTTTGTCTGTAGTTTTGCAAGAGTTGGAGGCACACAGCTGGAGAATACACAGCTTTCACAAAGATTTGCAAAGATTGTATCCCCAGCTGTTGCAAAACTACAACTCCCATCATGAGAGTTGTAGTTTAGGAACAGCTGAAGGCTGCAGTGGGGCAGTGGTGATCTCCTATACTGGATACCAACACACTTTACGGCCAGTATCCAGTATGCTACAAAATACAGAGTTGTCTGTCTGCATAAAGATAGACCCTAGTGGCAGCTATTTTCATTTTAGATTTTTTAGTAAAATTGAATTTTTTTTTAAATAAATGTGAATTTAAAAAGTAATCTTATCAGTAGTACTACAAAATATAACAGTGCCTATTTAAAGGGAATGAAGTTGTCCTGTATTATTTGCAAATGTATTAAATCCTGTAAATTGCTAACAGGCAGGGATTACTCTATAAACGGAACACGAGGTTGTGAGTGCCCACCTGCCATGACAATTTTTTTTTAGAGCAAAGAAAAAAGCTGGACCCTAGCTACCCTAAGTTCATTTTGTGGATCTGGGTCCAGGATAGGTAAGTCTGTTTAGTGTAGGGTCACTGTATAAGGTCTTCTTGTCGTGCCATGTGGGCTCACACAATTTGATCAAATTATGTGCTAAGAACCACAAATTTAAGCATTGAAATTGAAGCAGAATTTAGAATAATCCATATAACAAGTTTGTAGGTATACCCTTGCATACCCTTACATAAATGTTTTTTTTTAGTCTGCACACTTACAATCTATACATGTAGCATCCTATGGGAGCTCTCAGACATGGATTTAATTTGTAAACAGGATTTAACTTTACGGAGTCCACTGTGGACTCACAGGGATGAACCAAAGGTGGTGTGTTTATTTATTTATTATTCTGGTACAAGAAGGGGAGGGAAGGCTATCTAGTAAGCTACCTACCTAGCTAACAAGCTACCCTGCTACCTACCTAGCTAGCTACCTACCTATCTACCTAACTACCTATCTATCTACCTGGCTACCTACCAAGTTATATACCTATCTACCTCGCTACCTATTTACCAACCTAGCTACCTAGCTACCTAATGGAGAGAGTACTAAATTATGTATCTCCTGCAGATATATATATATATATATATATATATATATATATATATATATATATATATAGTTTTTGGTGGAAGAAGTTATCATAGCGATCACATGACCTGTGAGTCACTAGATATAACAGTAATCACTTATATGGTATACAGATCATGTATATAGCTGGATACTACCTATATATGGTCCTGTATATAATCACTTATATGGTATACACAGCCTGTGTACAGTTAGTATCTACTTCTGTATGATCCTGTGTATAATAATTTATATAGTGTACAGATCCTGTGTAGAGTTGGTATACAATTACTTATATGTTATACATAGCCTGTGTACATACAGCTGATACCTACCTCTATGCAATCCCTTTATGGTGGGGGATATCAATCTGTGTACAGTGGTTGTATGCATTAGTCAGTCACTCTGTAATGTATAATAGTGCATTTCTGTCCCGCTGCTGTTATATGGCCCTGGTATTATTTGTATTCTGGTATTATTGTTATTGTTTGTCTGTGTATAGGGGTTTTACTCAGTATGGTGATATTATCTAGTATTTCTGTGCTGTGGTGATATAATTTTTTCCATGTATATTGGTATTATTGGTAATAATTGGTAGTCTCAATATACAGGATTTGGTTAGTAAATGTATGATGGTTAAATGTATCATGATAATATTTCCTCCTTGTTTATTGGAAATATTTGTAACACTATACAGGAATGGGCCGGTAATAGTATGATGGTAATATGTAAGGTGTAAATATTTCCTCCATGTATACTGGTGTTATTGGTTATATTGGTTTCAGTATACAGGATTTGGTCAGTAACAGTTTGATGGTAATATGTACAGTAATGATATTTCCTTCTTGTATACTAGTATTATTGGTAACATTGGTCTCAGTATACTGTATTTGGTTGGTAACAGTATAACGGCAATATGTAGGGTGATAATATTTCATTCCTTGTATACTGGTATCATTGAAAATATTTTCTCCTTATATCTTGGTATTATTAGTAATACTGGGGAACACCAAATAAAGCAAGGGCTTCTTGTGAGACTCTAACCGTAGTGCAGAGGTAGCAATGTGACACAGATGCTAGCAGGTTATACAGTCTTAACTCACGATACAAACAACTTTATACTTCAGTAGCTAGGGACATACTCTGCATTTAACCCCTTAAGGACACAGGGCGTACATGTACTCCCTGTGCCTGCTCCCCTTCTATGATGGACGCTCAGGAGCTGAGTGGCCATAATAGCGAAATGATGTCAGCCATTAACCCCGTAGATGCCACAATCAAAGTTGATTGCGGCTGCTCAGCGGTGCTGATCGGTACCACTGTGGTAAAACTGCGGTGTCCCCATCGGCTGAGATGGCCGTCTGATACGTTCTCCAAGGCTTCAATCAGCCTTCAAGTATTTAAAGCACAAATCTAGTTATCATGTCACACCCCTTGCAGTGCATATGATGTCTACAGAAGGTCCAATAACTACTTATATTGCATGTTCCAATACCAAGAAAATCATATCCACCATTTGAAATAACTGTCATTTTAAATTATTTCTTACATAATTTTAATAAAGTAAAGCAATTTTATTTTATTCTAGCATAATTTAATGTAATAAAAGTTTCCATTATTTTGCCAAAGGAAGCATTTCTTAGCTTAGGAAAACCTAATGATTGTATAGAAAGCAAATCATTAGACCCCAGCTGCATAAGACTACAAACGAACTGTAAGACATCCTTTTCACCTTTTATAAATCATACATTTAAGTATTGTGATATTAAAGTCTCATAACCTAAGCAAGCCTCCATGGGGAAGCTATTACCAATACATGATACATGTAAGTGTCAGCGTAACTCCAGTAGGAAGGATAAGATGCACATTTCTGAAACTGCAGGTGGCAAATCTCCTTAAATTACACAAAATAAAGAAGACATTTACATATAGATAACTACACATACACACACATACATGTAGAAAGTATAACAGAAAGCTCTCATATAATATACTGTATATGTATTCCTTCCATAAGCATCAGATTTTTAAGGCAGAATATTGCTGTTATCATGATTTTTATAACTGAAATATCCTTGAAATCTTAAATTAAAAGTCCCCATCTGTAATAAATCCAAGCTATAACATATATGACTCAGGACAGTCCATAATTTAGGACAAAGTTAGAATTCTTCTGTTGACGGAATTGGATGACCACTCTGGGGGAAAACATTTAAGCTGTGTTTGTTTGCTATGCCCTGACTATTCATTTTTATTTTTTAACTGTCATCTGTCAAGCTTTGGAAATCATTCTTTAAACAATACAGATTAATCATTGTTGTCAGCATTGTGATTGCTTGACAGTAGCCTAATAAGTTTGAGCAGTTGCTTAGAAACATGAATCATCACCAGTAGGTGACACTGTCTGATCCCAAAGCTTTCCTGATAATCGGACCCTTTAACTTTTTCACATTTTGTTATGCTGTGGTGCAAAAATGTAATAAAATTCAAGTTTTGCTCCATCATTCCGCACTCAGTACTCCATAACAACAAAGAGAAAACAGAATGTTACAAACCTTTGCTTATTGAAATGTAAAACATAAAATATTGCTTTACATAGTTAGTATGGTCGAAAAAAGACATATGTCCATCAAGTTCAACCAGAGAACTTTGAAATAAGTATTTAGACCCTTGAGTCAGTACTGAGTTGAAGCACCTTTCTTCTAGGGTATAATGCCACAAGGTTTGTACACCTGGATTTGGGGCTTTTCTGCCATTCCTCACTGCAGATCCCCTCATGACTGTCAGGTTGGATGGAGAACCTTGGTGGACAGACATTTTCAGGTCTTTCTAGAGACATGGTTCAAGTCAAGGCTCTGTCTGGGCCACTTAAGGAAATTGGAGTTTATTTACTAACGTGATCCCGACTCTTTTTTGTCAGGTTTTGCGCCCAAATTGTGTCGCACATCCCTTGCAACACAATTTGCGCCCAAAAAAACCAAAACCCTCCATTTCACAAGAAAAAACCAAGAAGGGGGCGTGGTCACGTGATAAAGTGGGCGTGGTCCCAACAGTTTTGAAAAATCCCAACATATTTACTAAGGTTTCCACAGAAAAAGTGGTGTATTTGAGCTGAGAAAAACCTGAGAAATCAGAACAGTTGTAAAAAAAAGCAAAATGTAGGGAAAAGTGCAAACTGTAGGGAAACCTTGGTAAATACCTTGGGAAAATACCAGTGGGAAATCAAAACCCACAAAGAAACCTACACTCCACTCTTAGTAAATAAACCCCATTGTCTATATACCATTCCTGTGTTGTCTTAATTGTGTGCTTAGAGTAATTTGGGTAAATTCATCAAAACCAGTATAGAAGAAGAATGGTGTAGTTGCCCATAGCAACCTTCTTCAATAAAAACAGGCCTCTGAAACATGAATTAAGCAACCTGATTGGTTACTATAGGCAGCTGAACCATTCTTTCTCTTCACAGTTTTTGATAAATCTCCCCCTGGTGTCTTGTTCAAAGAGGAACCAGAGGCCCCGAGCACATCTGAGGTCCAAAGGACTGTCACTATGAGATTCAAGTGAAGAGTATATGCTGTACAAGCTCACAACTGGGCACCAATTTGACTATACAGTACATGAGAGCCATCCATGTAGTGTTCATCATCCCCTACACCTACGTACAGGATCTCAGAGACAACATACATCTCACAAGATCTTTCTACCTGAGCCTCATAAACTCCCCACAGTATAACAGCACAACCTCCCAGTATGTAAGTTCCACCATCTGCATGCTCAGCACATACGGTATTATAATTAGGTATCAGTTACAACTCGTGAAAAAAATATGTATAGATATAGATATATCTACAAATAATTTAAAAATTAGTACCCAATGATACAGTTTTTCTTTTTGGGAAAATGTAACATGAGAACTTTTTAATGGATATATAATAGCTCTAGACTTACTCTGTTGCTCAGTAAAGGATAACATTAGCAATGCAATGTTACTGTTTGCAACTGTGGCAAGACATTTAATAAGTGTGAAATCATCGTTTAAATAACAGATGCCTGTCTCGAAAGAACAGCCAAGTTGATGGCATCAGGCAAGTAAGCATTTTGGAAAATCAAAACCAACAAACATATAATCTGAAGAGCCTAATAAATTAAACTTCACTTTAAAGAGATTAACTATTGATTATGTCAACAGCGTTCTTCCGTCTTTCTTGCACAGTAGAATCTAAAAATCTTTGAAACCATATAATGGTAATGCAGAAGCGGCTTAAAAGATATAGAAGCCAACAATGACATTTCAGTACCGTAATATTGTCACTTGGAGATTTAGATACTTGCTGGATAATATCAAAGTAATCTAATAAAAAAGTAATCTATTAAAGTAATAGTGTGGTACCATGGGTGGTGTAGGGAAATACCTTATCACTTTGTGATGCCATGGCACCATTATTCTATACACGGTCCGAGGTTGGAGACAGTTTCTACTGGGCCAGATACGGGGAGTAAAGGTGCAGATGGTCTTACACATACAATCTGGTTCAGAGTGAGAGGAGGCAGCGTTTCTCTTTGGGAGCCCTGTTGCCTTGCTGGGACTTGTGGTGCTTTCACCAAATGAATTGATACTGACTGACTTGAATTGATCCTGGTAGGTAGGGTTCTGTTGAGGTCTTGCAGCTTCCTCCGCCAGGGCATGAGCTTCCACTGTGCAGGTGACCTGATAAAGTAGATTTGATCTGGGCCTTCCCTAAGAGCACACAACACACCACACACCTTTACCACACTGATGCTCAATTTACCCCACAGTGACTAGCACTAGACTCCGAGCTTGGGCAACTCCTCCCCCACTACAGTATATAGCTAAGAATTTATGAGTTCCCATTGGCAGGCAGGGTCACATGGGGTTTTCAGGTTTTCACTACAATCTCTTAAGGGTATAGTAACACATACATAACATACATAGGCCTAACAGCAACACAAGACTTAAAAAATATATTAATTTGCAATAAAGAGCAAAACATAATTAATATGGCAAGAAGTCCTTCAGTGGGCCCAACACTGGTGCTGCTGGTCAGCCCAAATCAGTCTGAAGCCACAGGACAGCCTTTGGTGCTGGGACACAATAGCAGAACCTGATCATATTGTTAACATATTATAGCCATCATAATAATACTTAGACTATCCTTTGCAGGTAGAAACATATTGTACTGTAATTTAGTCACACGTATCTCCAAACCAATCATTGAAGATAAAGGTCCCTAGTCCAACCTTTTTCTCCTAGGAAATGGGAGGACCCAAACCTGTTGTAACTAATTACAGTGAGGATCAAAAGTTTGGGCACCCCAGGTAAAAAAAAAATGTATTAATGTGCATAAAGAAGCCAAGGAAAGATGGAAAAATCTCCAGAAGGCATCAAATTACAGATTAGACATTCTTATAATATGTCAACAAAAGTTAGATTTTATTTCCATCATTTAGACTTTCAAAAAAATGGCTTCTGCTAAAGTTTGGGCACCCTGCAGAATTTATAGAATGCACTGCCCCCTTTGCAAAGCTGAGACCTGCCAGTGTCATGGATTTTTCTCAATCATCATCTGGGAAGACCAGGTGATGTCAATCTCAAAGGCTTTAAATGCCCAGACTCATCTGACCTTGCCCCAACAATAAGCACCATGGGTTCTTCTAAGCAGTTGTCTAGAAATCTGAAACTGAAAATAGCTGATGCTCACAAAGCTGGAGAAGGCTATAAGAAGATAGCAAAACTTTTTCAGATGTCAATATTCTCTGTTTGGAATGTAACTAAGAAATGGCAGTCATCAGGAACAGTGGAAGTTAAAGCAAGATCTGTAAGACCAAGAAAAATATCAGACAGAACAGCTCGCAGGATTGTGAGAAAAACAATCCAAAACCCATGTTTGACTGCACAATCCCTCCAGAAAGATCTGGCAGACACTGGGGTTGTGGTACACTGTTCCACCATAAAGAGATACTTGTACAAATATGGTCTTCATGGAAGAGTCATCAGAAGAAAACCTCTTCTACATCCTCACCACAAAAATCAGTGTTTGAACTTTGCAAATGAACATATAGACAAGCCTGATGCATTTTGGAAACAAGTTCTGTGGACCGATGAAGTTAAAATGTAATTTTTTGGCCGGAATGAGCAAAGGTACGTTTGGAGAAGAAGGGGAACAGAATTTAATGAAAAGAACCTCTGTCCAACTGTTAAGAATGGGGGTGGATCAATCATGCTTTGGGGTTGTATTGCAGCCAGTGGCACAGGGAACATCTCACGAGTAGAAAGAAAAATGGAATCAATAAAATGTCAGCAAATTTTGGATGCTAACTTGATGCCATCTGTGAAAAAGCTGAAATTAAAGAGAAGATGGCTTCTACAAATGGATAATGATCCTAAACACCTCGAAATCCACGGGGGATTACATCAAGAGGCGTAAACTGAAGGTTTTGCCATGGCCTTCACAATCTCCTGACCTCAACATAATTGAAAAATCTATGGATAGACCTTAAAAGAGCAGTGCGTGAAAGACAGCCCAGAAATCTCAAAGAACTGGAAGACTTTTGTAAGGAAGAATGTGCAAAGATACTTCAATCAAGAATTGAAAGACTCTTGGCTGGCTACAAAAATTGTTAACAAACTGTGATACTTGCCAAAGGGGGTAGTAGAAGATATTTACTCTGTAGGGTGCCCAAACTTTTGCAGATGTCATTTTTTAATTTTCTGTTATTTTGAAAGTGTAAATGATGGAAATAAAATCTAACTTTTGTTGACATATTATAAGAATGTCTAATCTGTTATTTGATGCCTTTGAGAGATTTTTCCATCTTTCCTTGGCTTCTTACGCACATTAATACAAATTTTTACCTGGGGTGCCCAAACTTTTGATCCCCACTGTAGTTGAGGCCTGGATTTAGCAAGAACCTCAGTTGTGTTTCTCAGCTCTTTTCTTACTAAGGAGACAAAAGAAGTATACCTTACACATAGGCCACATGATACTTGATACAATCAAGGTGCTGTACCTAAATATTGTTCTTGTCATTGATACAAGGATACATTGCACGCTCCCCTTGCTCATCAAGGCAGCACCGCGATACCATTGCGGTCACCATTGGTTGCTATGGCAGCAGGAGGTCAGATGATGACCTCCTGTCCGCCTGCTACAGAAGCCTGTGAGATCCCACCACATTGAAGCTGGTGTTCAATAGCCATTGTCGCTGGCTTAGTTGAGATTGTGGGATTTGTAGTACACTTGACTGACTAAAGACTTTGACTTAAACAGTTTTGAAGCTGTACTGGACTTGTACTGACTCGCAGCAGACTGGACTTGACTTTTATTAGACATTGGATAATTTGAACAGAATTGAACAGTCTTGAAAACTTTTGACCTTAGACCTAGCTCTATATGGATCCTCAGAGGGGCCGTCTGTGGCAACAAGAAAAGTCCCTCTCCCTATACCTGGGTATATTTAGGAGGCCACTGACTTCAGAGCAACAGACAGAGGAACCCCAGACACTAGTCCCTTATAGAGATAGGTATGGCCTAGAGTATAACCCATACCTTCAAAATCAATAGGGCCGGTCAGTAATGATATTTGTCCCTTAAACGACTCCTGTGGGACATGACAGAAAGGACTTCAGTCATTTAGTTTACATTGAAATCTATGCATCAAATCTGTGCAGAATACTGTACGTGTGAATAGACCATTAACCCCTTAAGGACCAAGCCCATTTTGGCCTTAAAGACCAGACCAATTTTTTCGTTTTTTCCTCCTCGCCTTCTAAAAATCATAACTCTCTTATATTTCCATCCACAGACCCATATGAGGGCTTGTTTTTTGCGTTACCAATTGTTCTTTGTAATGATATCACTTATTTTACCATAAAATGTATGGCGCAGCCAAACAAATATTATTTATGTGAGAAAATTGAAAACAAAGCCGCAATTTAGCAAATTTTGGAAGGTTTTCTTTTAACACTGTACACTTTCCAGTTAAAATTACATGTTTTCTTTATTCTGTGGGTCAATACGATTAAAATGATACCAATGATTATATGCTTTTCTATAATTTTACTGCTTAAAAAAAATCTCAAACCATTTTAACAAAATTAGTATGTTTGAAATTGCCCTATTTTGACCACCTATAACTTTCTCATTTTTCCGTATATGGGGCGATATGAGGGCTCATTTTTTGTGCCATGATCTGTAGTTTTTATCAGTACCACTTTTGCTCAGGTTTTACTTTTTATTAATTTTTTCAAAAAAATTTTTTTTATAAAATGTGACAAAAAAGCAGCAATTTTGGACATTTTATTATTTTTTTTTACGTTTACGCCGTTCACCGTACGGGATAATTAACAATATATTTTAATAGTTCATACTTTTACGCACGCGGCAATACCAAATATGTGTATTAATTATTTTTTTACACTTTTTGGGGGGTAAAATGGGGAAAAACAAACGTTTTACTTTTTATTGGGGGAGGGGATTTTTCACATTTTTTAAACTTTTTTATTTTACATTTTTTAACTTTTTTTTTTACACTTTTTATGTCCCCATAGGGGACTATTCATTGCAATCAGTTGATTGCTAATACTGTGCAGTGCTATGTTTAGGACACATCACTGCTCAGTATTATCGGTGATCTTCTGCTCTGGTCTGCTCGATATCAGACCAGAGCAGAAGACCCCGGGAGATGGCCGGAGCAAGGTGAGGGGACCTCCGGCCACCATACTGGATGATCGTATTCCCGTGGCAGCGGGGATGTCTGCCATTACCGGCGGGTCCCTGGCTGCTGATATCAGCCGGGACCTGCCGGGCATGACGCGAGCACTGCTCCGATGCTCGCGATCATGTCGGCACGTAAATGTACGTCATGGTGCGCTAAGTACCACGTCACCATGACGTACATTTACGTCCATTGTCGCTAAGGGGTTAAGGTGTAAGAACAGGGTGTGGAAATACAAACCCCTCAGTGAGGTAATAGGTGAGATACACAGGAGCTGTTGCATCTTAGTGGCCAGAGCCAGACTCTCAACTGACTGTTTCTTCCCTATCCCAAGTGGTAGGATGGCCACCAGGATGTCTTATCTGATTGGCTGCAGAGAACATGTGACTAACTGATAGTTGATTTTCTTCTCTATCCCAGAGTGATAGGGTTGCCACAGGGATGACTTCCCTGATTGGCTGCAGGAGACATGTGGCTATTCACCAGCTCTTACAATTGTAAACAATGAACCCTTGCACAGAGAAACATTCAGACCTAAAAAAGAGACAGGCACCTTGAGAGAGACCCCAAGCAGCTGGACAAAGTTCAAGTTGTGGAGGTGTTACTGTTCTGGGACACTACATATATTGTAAAGTGTTTGGGAACAATAGTGGCCCTGTATAACTATAGATTATGGGGGATATTTATCAAAACCTGTGTGAAGAAAGATTGGAGCAGTTGTCCACACCAACCAATCAGATTGATTCTTTTATTTTATTTTTTAAAAACATCGGAAAAATGATAGAAAAAAAATCTGATTGGTTGCTATAGGCAACTGGTCAGCTTTTCCTTTGCACAGGTTTTGATAAATTGCCCCTATTTTTTTATTATAGTTGCTGTGTATCACCTTAACAATTTAGGTAGTCCCTTGTGTCTTTTATACATTGCTCTACATTCCTTTTAAAAATAAGTATGCTGCATGAGCAATACATTTACTGTCAGAAACAATAGAATATTGGAAGCATTAGGATAAAGCTTTGCTTAAACTTAGTCTTAGACACTGTAGTGGAGCTGTCACTATTCCAAGGAAAATGTAACCGGAACCTCTGGAAGTTTGTGTTGAGCTCTGTGCAGTATAAACCTTCCTGTTTTACCCTGGCACACAGATAAGTCAATATAACAGATGTCCTTCCATGAGACACATAAGGGATTTGACTTGGATCCTCCTGAGTAGATTCAAGCTAAAAAGCCCCTTCTAATGCACACAACTTATGACAGCAGCTGTTGCTTTAAAGAACAAACGGGATCCTGGAAACGATATATGTGTAAAAGGTTCTGTTCTTTCATTTGAAATAATGTTGTAGGTCCTCACATACAATACAAATGTCTTCTATATTTCTAACTCATATCTATCTATCTATCTATCTATCTATCTATCTATCTCATATCTATCTATCTATCTCATATCTATGTATCTCATATCAATCTATCTATTTATCTCATATCTATCTATCTCATATATATCTGTCTATCTATCTATCTCATATCTATCTATCTCATATCTATGTATCTCATATCTATCTATCTCACATCTATCTATCTCCTATCTATCTATCTATCTATCTATCTATCTATCTCATATCTATCTATCTATCTATCTATCTCATATCTATCTATCTCCTATCTATCTATCTATCTATCTATCTATCTATCTATCTCCTATCTATCTATCTATCTATCTATCTATCTATCTATCTATCTATCTATCTCATATCTATCTATCTATCTATCTCATATCTATCTCATATCTATCTATCTATCTCATATCTATCTATTTCATATCTATCTATCTGTCTGTCTATCTATCTATCTATCTATCTATCTGTCTGTCTATCTCATATCTATCTATCTCATATCTATCTATCTATCTATCTCATATCTATCTCATATCTATCATCTACCTATCTCATATCTATCTACCTCATATCTATCTATCTCATATCTATTTATCTATCTATCTCATATCTATCTATCTATCTATCTATCTCATATCTATCTCACATCTATCTATCTCATATCTATCTACCTCATATCTATCTATCTCATATCTATCTCATATCTATCTATCTCATATCTATCTATCTCATATCTATCTATCTATCTATCTCATATCTATCTCACATCTATCTATCTCATATCTATCTATCTATCTATTTATCTATCTAATATCTATCTATTTCATATATACATATGTATATATATATATATATATATATATATCATATCTATCTATCTATCTATTTCCTATCTATCTATCTATCTATCTATCTATCTATCTATCTATCTATCTACCTATCTATCCATCCATCCATTTATCTATCTCACATCTATCTATTTCATATCTATCTATCTATCTATCTACAGTATCTACCATCTCCACTAAAGAAATGACACAGTGTAAAGCCTGTATAACAATATTTAACCTGTTGGGGACGAAGGGCGTATGCATAAGCCCTTGCTCCCTGGTACTTAAGGACCTAGAACGTATCCATACGTCCATGGGAATTTCGGTCCCCGCCGCGCGCCTGATATCGATCAGCAGGCACCCTGCGCAAATGCCGAGGGGGTCATCAGACCCCCATGTCGGCGATCGGCGCAAATCGCAAGTGAATTCACACTTGCGATTCGCGCCAATTCCGGGTAATTCCGGGTCTATGGTGACCCGGTGACCCAGAATATTAGGGAGAACGCAGTTGTTTAAGACACCCACGATCCCCCTGAAGGGGATAGGAGTGAGGTGGCAGGGGTGCCACCCCTCCTATCCCTGCTATTGGTGGTCTAGACGCGACCACCAATAGCAGATCGGGGGCGGGGGGGTTTACTTTCGTTTTCCCTGTCCTGCCCACCCACAATAGGCGGGGCAGAACAGGGAAATGAAGGGGACCGAATGCCGAAGGTCCACTTACCCCTCCGGAGGCTGCGGGCGACGGTGATCGGCGGGCGGCGACGTAGTGCGGCAGAAGAGGACGGCTCCCTGGATCCTACGGAAGCCGATAAGTTGCCTAGCAACATATGGAGGGCTACAGTGGTCTATAACCTGTAGCCCTCCAGATGTTGCAAAACTACAACTCCCAGCATGCCCAGACAGCTGTTTGCTGTCTGGGCATTCTGGGATTTGTAGTTTTGCAACATCTGGAGGGTCACAGTTTGGAGATCACTGTCCAGTGGGCATGCTGGAATATGTCGTTTTGCAACAGCTGGAGGACTGCAGGACGTTACACTATAACGTGGTCTCTAAACTGTATCCCTACAGATCTTGCAAAACTACAACTCCTAGCATGCCCAAACAGCTCTTTGCTGTCTGGGCATGCTGGGATTTGTAGTTTTGCAACATCTGGAGGGTCACAGTTTGGAGATCACTGTCCAGTGGTCTATAAACATTAGCCCTCCAGATGTTGCAAAACTGCAAATCCCAGCATGCCCAAACAGCAAACAGCTGTCTCTGCATGCTGGGAGTTGTAGCTGCGTAACTCCAGCTGTTGCATAACTACATCTCCCAGCATGCCCTTCGACGATCAGTACATGCTGGGAGTTGTAGTTTTGCAACTACTGGAGGCACACTGGTTGGAAAATACTGAGTTAGGTAACAGAACCTAACTGAAGGTTTTCCAACCAGTGTGCCTCCAGCTGTTGCAAAAGTACAACTCCTCAGTCAGTACATGCTGGGAGTTGTAGTTTTGAATCAGCTGGAGGTTTGCCCTCCCGTATGAATGTACAGGGTACATTCACACGGGCAGGTTTACAGTAAGTTCCCTGCTTCAAGTTTGGGCTGCGGCAAATTTTTCGCTGTAGCGCAAACTCCTAGCGGGAAACTCACCGCAACACACCAGTGCGAATGTACCCTAAAAACACTACACTACACAATCACATAATAAAGGGTAAAACACTGCATATACACCCCGTTACACTGTCCCCCCCAATAAAAATGAAAAACTTATTGTACGGCAGTGTTTCCAAAACGGAGCCTCCAGCTGTTGCAAAACAACAACTCCCAGCATTTCTGGACAGCCACTGACTGTCCAGGCATGCTGGGAGTTTAGCAACAGCAGGAGGCACCCTGTTTGGGAATCATTGGCATAGAATACCCCTATGTCCACCCCTATGCAATCCGTAATTTAGTCCTCAAATGCGCATGGCACTCTCTCACTTTGGAGCCCTGTCGTATTTCAAGGAAACAGTTTAGGGTCACATATGGGGTATTTCCATTCTCGGGAGAAATTGCACTACAAATTTTGGGGGGCTTTTTCTCCTTTTACCCCTTATGAAAAGGACAAGATGGGGGCTACACCAGCCTGTTAGCGTAAAAAAATAAAAAATTATTTACACTAACATGCTGGTGTTGCCCCATACTTTTTATTTTCACAAGCAGTAAAAGGAAAAAAAAAAGACCCCCAAAATGTGTACGGAAATACCCCATATGTGGGCTTAAAATGCTCTGCGGGTGCACAACAAGGCTCAGGAGTGAGAGCGCACCATGTACATTTGAGGCCTAAATTGGTGATTTGCACAGGGGTGGCTGATTTTACAGCGGTTCTGACATAAACGCAAAAACATAAATACCCACATGTGACCCCATTTTGGAAACTACACCCCTCACGGAACGTGACAAGGGGTATAGTGAGCCTGAATACCCCACAGGTGTTTGACGAATTTTCATTAAATTTGGATGGGAAAACGTAAAAAAAAAAAAAGTTTTCACTAAAATGCTGGTGCTACCCTAAATTTTTCATTTTCACAAGGGAAAATAGGAAAAAAACAAAAACAAAATGTGTAGCCCCATTTCTTCTGAGTATGAACATAACCCATATGTGGATGTAAGGTGCTCTGCTGGCGCACTACAATGCTCAAAAGGGAAGGAGCGCCATTGGGATTTTGAAGAGAAAATGTGTCCGGAATTGAAGGCCACGTGTGTTTACAAAGCCCCCATATTGCCACAACAATGGATCCCCCCACATGTGACCCCATTTTGGAAACTACACCCCTCACGTAATGTAATTAGGGGTACAGTGAGCATTAAGCCCCACAGGTGTCTGACAAATTTTTGGAACAGTGGTCCGTGAAAATGAAAAATTTTATTTTTCATTTGCACAGCCCACTGTTCCAAAGATCTGTCAAACGCCAGTGGGGTGTAAATAGTCACTGCACCCCTTATTAAATTCTGTGAGGGGTGTAGTTTCCAAAATGGGGTCACATGTGGGGGGTCCACTGTTCTGGCACCACAGGGGGCTTTGTAAGCGCACATGACCCCTGACTACCATTCCAAACGAATTCTCTTTCCAAAAGCTCAATGGCGCTCCTTCTCTTCTGAGCATTGTAGTTCGCCCACAGAGCATTTTACGTCCTAACATGGGGTATTTCCATACTCAGAAGAGATGGGGTTACAAATTTTGGGGGGCATTTTCTCCCATTACCTTTTGTAAAAATGGTAAATTAGCATTTTAGTGAAATTTTTTTTTTCATTTACACATCCGATTTTAACGAAAAGTCGTCAAACACCTGTGAGGTGTTAAGGCTCACTGGACCCCTTGTTACGTGCCTTGAGGGGTGTAGTTTCCAAAATAGTGTGCCATGTGGGGTTTTCTGCTGTTCTGGCACCATAGGGGCTTTCTAAATGTGACATGCCCCCCAAAAACTATTTCTGCAAAATTCCCTTTCCAAAATCCCATTGTCACTTCTTCCCTTCTGAGTCCTCTACTGCGCCCGCCGAACACTTCACATGCACATATGAGGTATTTCCTTACTCGAGAGAAATTGGTTTGCAAATTTTGGGGGGCTTTTCTCCTATTACCACTTGTAAAAATTCAAAAATTGGGTCTACAAAAACATACGAGTGTTAAAAAATGAAGATTTTGAATTTTCTCCTTCACTTTGCTGCTATTCCTGTGAAACACCTAAAGGTTAACAAACTTACTTAATGTCATTTTGGATACTTTGAGGGGTGTAGTTTTTATAATTGGATCATTTGTGGAGTATTTCTAATTTGAAGGCCCTTAAAATCCACTTCAAAACAGAACTGGTCCCTGAAAAAATCAGATTTTCAAAATTTTGTGAAAAATTAATAAATTACTGCTGAACTTTGAAGCCCTCAGATTTCTTCCAAAAGTAAAGGCATTTCAACTTTATGATGGAAACATAAAGTAGACATATTGTATTTGTGAATCAATATATCATTTATTTGGAATGTCTATTTTCCTTACAAGCAGAGAGCTTCAAAGTTAGAAAAATGCAACATTTTCATTATCAATTTGTTTTCATCAAAAACAATCTCGGAATCAAATTTATAAGTAAAAGCATCCCAGGGTTATTAATGCTTAAAGTGACAGTGGTCAGATTTGCAAAAAATGCTCCCGTCCTTAGGGTCATAATGGGCTCCGTCCCCAAGGGGTTAATGTTGTATCTCATCAAAATAAGTCAACATTCAGTCATTAATGTCTAAACCTTGGCAATGAAATGAAGATTGTCTCAACATCTAAACTTGGAGACTGCAATTCATTCTCTACCTTTGCTTTTCTTCTTTTTGATTTGTCTTTATTGTTATGTAAAATTGAAAACCTGTCACATAGATATGAAGAGAGAGAGCAAGTCCAGCTCACCACCAAAACCGCCGTGTCTCGGACACGTGTGGACCAGCACGCATGTAGTAAGCAAAGAAAGGAAAGGCGTCCAGCACTTCGGCTTGCGGTAAAAAACGACTGCTTTATTCTTCACATGTAGGACACAAACACTGCGGCATAGACAGAAGTGACACGTTTCAGCGGAGCGTGTCCGCCTTAGTCATACAACAATACAACTACCTCACTCCATTCTTATACCTGTAGGCTGCCACACCCCCACATAAAATTCAGCCAGTGGGCGCCACCTCCCAGGCAAAGGAAACGGAGCGAGACATAGATGTGAGTTCACACTAATACATCACAAAAATAATAAATGCATATATAAAACAGATGTCAAAAGACAAATGTATACATTTAAAAGAATTTACAAGTGAAAACTTATTTTCAAGGGCAGGAAATATGCAAAAAATAATTAATATCGGAATAATAAAAATAAGAATATAAGATAATATATTATATAAATATCTACAATATATTGCATAAACAATATGCCCTGGAAAATAAAAGTCGGATAATGAATAGTGACAAAAACATATTGTGCTATGTAAAATAAAAACACACAATGACTATGTAATGTCACTAAACATATCAAGAGCAAAAGATGACACAAAATATTAATATCTGGTAGGTTATAGATAAACAGTATAAGAACTAACAGAGCACAAACTGACTAAATTCAAGAAAAAATATTTTTTGTTGTATATGTGAAAGGTTGGTTACAACCTGTATTTATGGGAGGGGCCTGGGTGGTATATATACGCGCACGTGCAGGTTCAGGGGGTACGTTGAACGTTACGCTGTAGCTGACATCATCGCGGCAGTTGGCGGGAGTTTCGAGTTTCCAGCGAGACGGTCTGGCGTCCAGGTCCCATCGGGGAACAGGTTTGGGGGGAAGGGGGTGTCGGGTCTGCCGCCCACAAAGCTGACTGTGTTTTATGTTCCGGCCATTGATATTGAGGAAGCAGTGTGGCGGTTCACAGGGCCTTCCTGCTGAGGGGGCCGGACTGCGCACGAGTAGCTGGGTAAGGGGTATCGGAAGCAGGCGGGGAGTCCGATCTTGGAGCGAGCACTCTGGTCTGTGATACAGTCTGCGCTCTGCCCTTCTGCAGCGCAGTCTTCACTCACCTGGGGTCCTGCGTGGCCGGTGGCGGCGTCCGGGACTCCCAGTGAGCCAGCCGGGGGTGAGGCACTGTCTCATGACGACATCGCTGCAGTTTGACAGGAGTTCTTGTTTCATGGTATCAGGAGGCCACGTAGCAGTAACAGATTGGGTTCTTGGCACAAATTTCTGCCAGCTGGTCACACCAGCAGGGCACGGGAGGGGCAGCTTACTTGACGCACAGGACCTGTAGCATCTTATTGTGGCAGTACAGGGCCGACTATGCTGTGTTCCTCTGTCGGGAGAGTTCAAAAACGGGTGGTGGTTTCCCTGGCAAGCTAGCAGTCAGGAGCTAGGCTGTAGTGATATTGTTAGACTCGGGGGGCAAGTAGGATGGTTGCCCCGCCCCTTTGGTACCACGCTCCGGCATGCATAAGCGCTTCTGAGCCCAGCAGCAACTCTGATTACTGAGCGTTTCCCACTCCTTGGATACTACGAGGTATATACTTTCAGGTTAGCCTTTGTTCATTCAGTTGTTTTATGCTGTTCTTTTAGGTTCACGTTAATGTTGATAATGTAACACTGGTATTTTCCTACAGTACACGCGATTGTATTTTTGTATACAGGGTAAATGCCTGTATTTCATACAGCATTCACGCATGTATTTTCATACAGTATACACGCTGGTATTTGCATTAAGTATACACGCTAGTGTTTCCATATAGGCTTACACGCTTGCATTTCATACAGCATACACAATCGTATTTTCATACAGTATACACGCTTGTATATTCATACAGCATTACAAGCTTTTATCTCCATACAGAAGAGTACGTTTGTATTTTCCATACAGTGTACATGCATATATTTTCCATACAGTATACGCGCTCGTTTTTCCATACAGTATCACACGCTTGTATTTTCTATAGTATTTTCATACAGTAGAACACACTTGTTTTTCATACAGCATAACACGCTTGTATTTTCATACAGTAGAATACGCTTGTATTTTCATAAAGTAGAACACGTTTGTATTTTCATACAGTAGAACATGCTTGTATTTTCATACAGTAGAACACGCTTGTATTTTCATACAGTATAACACGCTTGTTTTTCATACAGTATAACACGCTTGTATTTTCATACAGTAGAACACGCTTGTATTTTCATACAGTATAACACGCTTGTATTTTCATACAGTAGAATACGCTTGTATTTTCATACAGTAGAACACACTTGTATTTTCATACATTAGAACACGCTGGTATTTTCATACAGTAGAACATGTTGGATTTTCATAAAGTAGAACACGCTTGTATTTTCATACAGTAGAACACGCTTGTATTTTCATACAGTAGAACACGCTTGTATTTTCATACAGTAGAACACACTTGTATTTTCATACAGTAGAACACGATTGTTTTTTATACAGTATAACACGCTTGTATTTTCATTTAGTAGAACACGCTGGTATTTTCATTCAGTAGAACACGCTGGTATTTTCATTCAGTAGAACATGTTTGTATTTTCATTCAGTAAAACACGTTTGTATTTTCATTCAGTAGAACACGTTTGTATTTTCATAGAGTAGAACACGCTTGTATTTTCATTCAGTAGAACACGTTTGTATTTTCTTACAGTAGAACAAGTTTGTATTTTCATACAGTAGAACACGTTTGTATTTTCATACAGTAGAACACGCCTGTATTTTCATACAGTAGAACACGTTGGTATTTTTATACAGTAGAACACGCTTGTATTTTCATACAGTAGAACACGCTTGTATTTTCATAGAGTAGAACACGCTTGTATTTTCATACAGTAGAACACGCTTGTATTTTCATACAGTAGAACACGTTGGTATTTTCATACAGTAGAACACGCTTGTATTTTCATACAGTAGAACACGCTTGTATTTTCATACAGTAGAACACGCTTGTATTTTCATACAGTAAAACATGCTTGTATTTTCATACAGTAGAACACGCTTGTTTTTCATACAGTATAACACGCTTGTTTTTCATACAGTATAACACGCTTGTATTTTCATACAGTAGAACACGCTTGTATTTTCATACAGTAGAACACGCTTGTATTTTCATACAGTAGAACACGTTGGTATTTTCATACAGTAGAACACGCTTGTATTTTCATACAGTAGAACACGCTTGTATTTTCATACAGTAGAACACGCTTGTATTTTCATACAGTAGAACACGCTTGTATTTTCATACAGTAGAACACGTTGGTATTTTCATACAGTAGAACACGCTTGTATTTTCATACAGTAGAACACGCTTGTATTTTCATACAGTAGAACACGCTTGTATTTTCATACAGTAGAACACGCTTGTATTTTCATACAGTAAAACATGCTTGTATTTTCATACAGTAGAACACGCTTGTTTTTCATACAGTATAACACGCTTGTTTTTCATACAGTATAACACGCTTGTATTTTCATACAGTAGAACACGCTTGTATTTTCATACAGTAGAAGACGCTTGTATTTTCATACAGTAGAACACGC
The DNA here is from genome assembly GCF_029499605.1 of Hyla sarda. Classification (NCBI taxonomy): domain Eukaryota; kingdom Metazoa; phylum Chordata; class Amphibia; order Anura; family Hylidae; genus Hyla; species Hyla sarda. The sequence goes on from NC_079189.1 coordinate 327,481,944, forward strand.
TGGTATTTTCATACAGTAGAACACGTTGGATTTTCATTCAGTAGAACACGTTTGTATTTTCATTCAGTAGAACACGTTTGTATTTTCATACAGTAGAACACGCTTGTATTTTCATACAGTAGAACACGCTTGTTTTTCATACAGTATAACACGCTTGTATTTTCATTCAGTAGAACACGCTGGTATTTTCATTCAGTAGAACATGCTGGTATTTTCATTCAGTAGAACATGTTTGTATTTTCATTCAGTAGAACACGTTTGTATTTTCATTCAGTAGAACACGTTTGTATTTTCATAGAGTAGAACACACTTGTATTTTCATTCAGTAGAACACGTTTTTATTTTCTTACAGTAGAACAAGTTTGTATTGTCATACAGTAGAATACGTTTGTATTTTCATACAGTTGAGCACATTTGTATTTTCATACAGCTGAATATGTTTGTATTTTCATACAGTAGAACACGCTTGTATTTTCATACAGTAGAACACGCCTGTATTTTCATACAGTAGAACACGTTGGTATTTTCATACAGTAGAACACGCTTGTATTTTCATACATTAGAACACGTTGGTATTTTCATACAGTAGAACACATTGGTATTTTCATACAGTAGAACACGTTTGGATTTTCAAACAGTAGAACACGTTAGTATTTTCATACAGTAGAACACGCTTGTATTTTCATACAGTAGAACGCGCTTGTATTTTCATACAGTAGAACGCGTTGGTATTTTCATACAGTAGAATACGTTAGTATTTTCATACAGTAGAACACGCTTGTATTTTCATACAGTAGAACACGTTGGTATTTTCATACAGTAGAACGCGTTTAGATTTTCATACAGTAGTACACGCTTGGATTTTCATACATTAGAGCACACTTGGATTTTTTCATACAGTATAACACGCTTGGATTTTCCTTACAGTATAACACGCTTGGATTTTCCATACAGGTTGTATTTTCCATACAGTATAAAATGTTGTATTTCCATACTGTATTACACGCTCGTATTTTCCATACAGTCTACACACCCGTAGTTTCTGCACAGTACAGTACGTTCATGTATTTTGCATACAGTGTAACACGTTTGGATATTCTACATGGTGTAGAACGCTCCAGTTACCATAGGACATAACACGCTTATGTGTCCAGACGTTGTACGCGCTTATGTTTTCATATGGTATAATATGCTTGCGTGTTCATACGGATCAACACGCCATAACAACATGTCCCATACGATGAACACGATCGGTCTATATGGCATAGCACGCACGTGGGTTCCATGCTGCAATACGATTGTCGGAATATAGTATATCTGCTTATGGTTGCACACGGTGGTAAGCATATGTGCCTATGGTAACTGTGGTTAGGCATGGTTTACTAAGCATTGTTACTGTAGCATTGTCTCTGCATATATGTGATATTGTCTCTTCGCTTATTACAACAGCAGTGTGGCTGCGGCTATAACGGTCCTACTACACGTTTCTTGAACATCGGAACTACACATTCGACACTATAGCGTGGTTAGCATGCGGATGTTACTGTAGCATGTAACGGTGGTTATTCTACTGAAGTTACTAGTTTTGATGTTGGTACGTTACCATAGTATTGGTGCCTCAGCTCTTGTTGCTTCACATGTGTTATCATAGTTTATTTCTACATTCAGGTGACGTTAGCAGGTCCTATAGATTTTCTCTACACGTTTCTCAGTACGCACTTTAGTTTTTTGTACGCTTTCAGTAGAGTTTGGTGTTACGCAGAATAGGGACCATAGCTTTGTGTGGCCTATAGCGTTATGTTGATATGACTTGTTGTGGCAGAGGGTTGGGTTATCATGGCATGTTGTGTTAACATAGTATTTGTTGGTTTGGCATTTTTACTTGTTGGATGCAGAATGTGCCCCGCTTGACTTCTGACTGTTGTCATAGCAATGGCAGCACAACACACACGTTGTTGTATACCGGTTATGCCTGTCTTGTTTTCAGGTGGTATACACTACTCACTTATTGCGCTGATATGGTTCAGAGCAGTAGTATCGCATACACATAGGTGGTGGTATATCCGGGATGCCTGTCACGTTCTCAGGCGGGATACACCACTCATAACACATAGGCGGTTGTATACCTGTCATGCAAGTCACGTTTTTGCAGGTGGGATACAATGCTTGGTTATTGCTGCTGTCACGGCTTCAGAGCAATAGTGCCACGGCACATGGACGCTTATATACCTGTGATGCCCATCATGGTTCCAGGTGGGGTGCATTGCACAGTTGTTGTGTCTGACTCTTTTATCCTTAAGCATACGTAGTTTCAGAGTCATTGTTGGGCTCACGTTACGGTCATTAGGCATCATGCACTTATGCCCATTATACAATTCGAGGGTCATGTCATACTTACAGGTTGTGGGTAATCCCAGCCTGCCTGCCAAGTCCGCGGGGGAGTACATTATCTGGGCTATTGTCTGGGACACGTTTTTCCAAGGCAATTGCAACAGGACACATAGGGGGTATATACCGGGCATGCCTGACACGTCCTCAGGTGGGATATACCGCTTGGCTAGTGTTATTGACACGTTTTCAGAGCAGTGGCTTCACTACACATAGGCAGTTGTATACCTGTTATGCCTGTCACGCTTTCAGTTTGGATGCACTGCATAGGCGTATGTTTCTGACACATTTTTCCGGACATGACTGCCATGTTTGTCACTAACTTTCTCATCTGCAGGTGACATATTTACATGCGGGACATGGTTCAGTCATTCCTATCACGCATATAGTCAATGATTCAGCACATATTTCGTTAATTAGGTACTGCACTCCTGTAATGTTCCATATCTCACGTCGTTCGGGTTCCTTACTATGGTTCTTCTCTACGGCTTGTCAGGTTTTTGGCCCATATCCTTAAAAGCAGCGTACGATGATTACTGACAGTTGGTTCATGATGTACAGTGGGGTAGGGAGCCTATTTGTTCAGTTCATCCGGTGAGTTCATGTGTTGGACATGCATGCAGTGTTTATGGGGTAGCTATGGCATCGGGTAAGATAAATGAAGTGACAGGGTTGGCCTCAGTGTTGCTAGGGTATTCTTTCAGGGGTTTTTGGGCCATGGATGGAGTGCCTGGTTGGCAGCTGATGTCCTTATCTTATGTAAAGGGTATATATATATTACTTCCCTAGGTATGCTGTTTTTGCCCTCTTAAAGGTGTGCCCCCCGGCGGCGGCCTGGGCACAAATCTAGCAGCATGTTAGGTAAAGTAGATTTATGTCTCTTGCATCCTCGGTTACAGGTGAGTAGTGTCATGTTATCTTATTGTTTGTTTGTTATTAGGTAGGCTTACATTTCATTCGCACTGGAAGGCCCTGACCATAAATATATATGTGTAAACCAATCAAAATATAATTACACCAACCAATAAACATACAAATTCTGTAATAGTCTGCGTTGTTGATGTAATGGAACATGACAGTTAGTGCAAAGGCACAGGCTGAAAGAAAAGAAAAGAAAGGAGTGGGTCTGAACAGGGGACAAGAAGGAAAATTATACCAAAACACTCAATAATGTAAAATAACATCTTGTCTCCTGTTCAGACCCATCGGATACCTAGTGCCTAAACGCATAATCCAAAAGACCTTTCGGTCCAATAATTTGCTTCTGTGGTCCCCCCCTCTCACAGGGGCAGAAACTCTTTTGATTCCCTGTAGACTGAGGCTCCCATATAATCCCATGCTCTTATGAATGAGACCAAAATCTGGTGGGATGTTTCTACACTTAAACAGTATGTTGAACACTCTATGGTCCCCCGAGGACTGAGAATCAAAAAGTTCCCGACCACTATTTTCAGCGAGCAGTTTAAAGCTGACTGGGGATACCTGCTTACGGATTCATCTATTAGATTTATGAATCTTATCATTTCATATGAAGAGAAAGTGCTTCTGGAAGCCAGCGAGAGTATAGCCAAGTTGCAACTATCACTTAAAGAATATGAAATGCATCCTATTTTCACTGAATATGACATCAAGATCAAAGAGAATTTGGCGAAATTGGAGACCACTATCACCAAAATAAAACAAACTAAATTCTTAAGAGACATGAAAGATTATCAAACCAAAACGGTGTACCACTGGCCCCAAGTCAACACTTGCTCAACTCCGAGATCCATCTTAAAGAAAAATCGTGGACGTCGTCACAAGTATCCTACCCATAAGGACTCTAAGGTTAGCTTCACCTTAACGGATCCTGAATCGGCCGATTCAGCTACGGATGCATACTATGGATCTGCCATCTCCACTGTTGGTGTGCCGACCGCATCCTCCTCCCCTATGCCTACGTCATATGGCTCAATAAAAACTCGTGCAGCTTCATCATCAAAAAACGCAGAGCGGGAAGAAAGCATAGGAGGTCAACGGCGGGACGCCAAGCAGAGGAAAAAGAGGTGAGGCCTTTACCCATATTCAATTTTTCCGCTAAAATTTTGTCTCTGGCTGAACTTTCTTTATTATCTAAAGGACTGTCCTTTTCCCCAAGTACACGTTTTGATTTATTTAAGACTTTACTTGATGTCAACAAGTTCGTACGGAATATTACCATCAAAAAACATTTCTTGCATATTGCCCGGGACAATCTTAAGGACATTTCCATTCATGATGATTATGTCTGTGATTTGGATTATGATGTAAATGTAACTAATATATCTGACTTGCAAAGTGAAAATGCTGTTATGTCTGATTCTCATTTACAACACGGTCATGATGGAGCATCCACGGGTGCCCTGGGATTCTCCTTTCGAGATCTCAGGACACTCTTGGAGCTTCAACAATTGCAGGTCAAACGTGACAGTCCAATCACACCATCTTTTCATACTACTAATTCTACATTCTACCCCATTATGTATAGAACTCCAGTGCTTGGTTCCTTCCAGGAGGCTGTAGAACGTGAACTTGTTTCGCTTTCTAAATCTACTGTTAAATATAAGCAAAATTTGTCAGTTCCTGAGAGGACGGCACTGAGAGCCCTTGAGGAGGCTGGCGACATCATTGTTCGCCAGGCGGATAAGGGGGGTGCAGTGGTTGTTCTCGACAGGGGTCTGTACTATAATCTCAATATGGCTATGTTATCGGATTTAAATACGTACAGGCCCCTGTCGGGGGACCCCACTGCTCCCTTTTCTCGTACATTACGTGCCTTGGTAGAAATGGGAGTGGAACATGGTCACCTTACTGAGAAACAGAAAGATTACATCCTTATTCAACATCCCCAGGTGGCCATCTTCCACTCCTTACCTAAGGTACACAAAAATGTTTTTACCCCTCAGATGTGACCAATTGTCGCCGGAATTTCATCTCTAAATGAAAGGTTGTTTGCGTGGGTGAATAGTCTCTTACAGCCTTTTATTGGCAAGATGCCTGGCTTTATTAAAGATACCACCCATGTACTCGCCATGATGGAACATCTCACATGGCAACCCCAATATGTGTGGATCACAGCGGATGTTACGTCCCTCTATTCTGTAATACCCCACTCTAGGGCGATTAGCCTTGGAGTGGTTTTTGGAAACTTATTCTACTTACACACAGGATCTGCGAATATATATTGTGGAGGTTACAGAGTATCTACTCACATACAATTTTTTCATGTTTGATAGGAAATTCTTCTTGCAGGTGAAGGGGGCCTCGATGGGGGCTAAGTTCTCCCCTTCTCTCGCCAACATATATATGTGTTGGTGTGAGAGGGGGACACTCTTTACCCCCCAGAATCCTTTCTGCTCATTTATTCATTGGTACGGCCGTTACATTGACTACCTCATATTTATATGGGGTTCAAGTGAGACGTCCGTGCCTGAATTTGCCGATTTTCTTAACACTAACGATCTGGGCCTTAAATTTACTGTCACCTGCGAAAAGAATACCATGCCGTTTTTGGATCTTACACTTTTTGGTAATGTTATATCCAACAAAATCACCACCACCACATACCGCAAAGAGACAGCGGTCAATTCAATTCTTCATGCCGCGTCCTATCATCCTCTCCACGTGACCAAGAATTTGCCCATGGGGGAGATGATTAGGGCGAGACGTAATTGTTCCTTGGAATCTGGCTTCACACGCAAGGCTTTTCACATAGCATCTCGCCTACGGGCTAGGGGCTATAGGGCAGAACATATAAAACGAGGGTTTGAGATAGCCAAGAACAAAGAGAGACATAGTCTTCTATATAAGCAGGCGACACAAACCCAATCTCTTAGAGCCCCTCCGCAGGAACACCATCCCATCACATTCTCCACACAATACAGTGACGATTTTTCTAGGATTCGTAACATCATTAACAAATACATTCCCATGATCAGTAGCGACCCCGCTTACACTGAGATTTTTCAACAGGGGTTTAGATGTATTTCTAGACGGGCACCCACAATTGCGTGCAGGATTTCTCCCAGTCTGTTTTCTGCCCGAACTATGCACAAGACCAATTGGCTCACTCAGGTGTGTTCATTCAAATGCGGACACACACGGTGTATCTGCTGTACTATCATGACAAACAGTAAAGACTTAAAATCTATAGCCATTGGTGACACATACAAAATGAAACAATTTGTTAATTGTAACACCTCTTATGTCGTGTACCTCATCACGTGCTGAGAATGTGAGATACAATACGTTGGTTGCACAACTAATTCTCTTATAACCAGAATCCGTAAACACCTTTCGGATATCACTCATTTTAATTCTCGGCATGTGTCGATGGTAAGCCGACATTGTGCGGAACATCATAATGGAAAATATGGGAGCCTCAGTCTACAAGGAATCGAAAGAGTTTCTGCCCCTGTGAGAGGGGGGGACCAGACGCAAATTATTGGACCGAGAGGTTTTTTGGATTATGCGTTTAGGCACTAGGTATCCGATGGGTCTGAACAGGAGACAAGATGTTATTTTACATTATTGAGTGTTTTGGTTATAATTTTTCTTCTTATCCCCTGTTCAGACCCACTCCTTTCTTTTCTTTTCTTTCAGCCTGTGCCTTTGCACTAACTGTCATGTTCCATTACATCAACAACGCAGACTATTACAGAATTTGTGTGTTTATTGGTTGGTGTAATTATATGTTGATTGGTTTACACACACACATATATATATATATATATATATATATATATATATATACAACAAAAAATCTTTTTTCTTGAACTTAGTCAGTTTGTGCTCTGTTAGTTCTTATACTATTTATCTATAACCTACCAGATATTAATATTTTGTGTCATCTTTTGCTCTTGATATGTTTAGTGACATTACATAGTCATTGTGTGTTTTTATTTTACATAGCACAACATGTTTTTGTCACTATTCATTATCCCACTTTTATTTTCCAGGGCATATTGTTTATGCAATATATTGTAGATATTTATATAATATATTATCTTATATTCTTATTTTTATTATTCTGATATTAATTATTTTTTGCATATTTCCTGCCCTTGAAAATAAGTTTTCACTTGTAAATTCTTTTAAATGTATACATTTGTCTTTTGACATCTGTTTTATAAATGCATTTATTATTTTTGTGATGTATTAGTGTGAACTCACATCTATGTCTCGCTCCATTTCCTTTGCCTGGGAGGTGGCGCCCACTGGCTGAATTTTATGTGGGGGTGTGGCAGCCTACAGGTATAAGAACGGAGTGAGGTAGTTGTATTGTTGTATGACTAAGGCGGACACGCTCCGCTGAAACGCGTCACTTCTGTCTATGCCGCAGTGTTTGTGTCCTACATGTGAAGAATAAAGCAGTCATTTTACCGCAAGCCGAAGTGCTGAACGCCTTTCCTTTCTTTGCATAGATATGAAGAGGCAATATCTATTTAACTTTAATAAATATAATGTTGAATAAAAGTGAGTACACCCCTAAGTGAAAATGTCCAAATTAAGTCAATATTTTGTGTGGCCATCAATATTTTTCAGCACTGCCTTAAGCCTCTTGGCATGGAGTTCACCAGAGCTTCATAGGTTGCCACTGGAGTCCTCTTTCAATCACGGAGCTGGTGGAAGTTAGAAGCCTTGTGCTCCCTCACCCTGTGTTTGAGGATGCCCCACATATACACAATAGGATTGAGGTATGGAGATATGCTTGTCAATCCATCACCCTTACCCTTAGCTTCTTTAGCAAGACAGTGGTCACGTTGAATCTTGGAGGTGTGTTGGGGGTTATTATAATGTTGGAATACTGCCCTGCGGCCCAGTCTCTGAAGGGAGGAGATCATGCTCTGCTTCGCTATGTCACAGTACATGTTGGCATTTATGGTTCCCTCATTGAACTGTAGCTTCTTAGTGTGAGCAGCTATCATGCAGGCCCAGACCATGACACTCCTACCACCATGCTTGACTGCAGGTAAGACACACCTGTCTTTGTACTCCTCACCTGGTTGCCACCACACATGCTTCACACCATCTAAACCAAATGGTTTATCTTGGTCTCATCGGACCACAGGACACATGCTTGAGAAGACCAATAACAATGGTCTTCGCCCACCCTGGTTTCTTATGAGAAACCAGTGATCAATGATGAAGATCAGTGTGTGCAGTGTTATAGGTCCCTATGGGACCTATAACACTGCAAAAAAAAAGTGAAAAAAAAAGTGAATAAAGATCATTTAACTCCTCCCCTATTAAAAGTTTGAATCACCCCCCTTTTCCAATAAAAAAAAAACACAGTGTAAATAAAAATAAAAATAAACATATATGGTATCACCGCGTGCGGAAATGTCCGAATTATAAAAATATATCATTAATTAAACCGCTCGGTCAATGGCGTGCGCGCAAAAAAAATTCCAAATTCCAAAATAGTGCATTTTTGGTCACTTTTTATATAATTTAAAAATGAATAAAAAGCGATCAATAAGTCCTATCAATGCAAAAATGGTACTGTTAAAAACTTCAGATCACGGCGCAAAAAATTAGCCCTCATACTGCCATACACGGAAAAATAAAAAAGTTATAGGGGTCAGAAGATGACAATTTTAAACGTATTAATTTTCCTGCATGTAGTTATGATTTTTTCCAGAAGTCCGACAAAATCAAACCTATATAAGTAGGGTATCATTTTAATCGTATAGACCTACAGAATAAAGATAAGGTGTCATTTTTACCGAAAAATGTACTACGTAGAAACGGAAGCCCCCAAAAGTTACAAAACTGCGTTTTTGTTTTTTTTCAATTTTGTCGCACAATGATTTTTTTTTCCGTTTCACCGTAGATTTTTGGGCAAAATGACTGACGTCATTACAAAGAAGAATTGGTGGCGCAAAAAATAAGCCTTCATATGGATTTTTAGGTGCAAAATTGAAAGAGTTATGATTTTTTAAAGGCAAGGAGCAAAAAACGTAAATGCAAAATAGGAAAAAAAACCCGGTCCTTAAGGGGTTAAGCTGCAAAATAGAGAGGATACATCTATGTTTGCATGTATATTAACATGTTTCTGACATTGGAATCAACAATTTATGACAAAAGGCTATATGAATACTGGTAACAATGCTTTCTGTTTATTTTATTTTTACTTTGTGCCAAACCCGGAAGTGATGTCATCTTGGAGGGAGGGGGGCTATGTGTTTTTTTTTATCTATATGTTTGTAGCATGGTTTATGCCTTCTGAAGGCGTTGCATCAATAAGGGTGCATTCACACCACGTTTTTGCAATAAAGTTCCCGTTTATGTTTCTATGTGAAAACCGTATGGAACCGTATTGGAAAACGTATGCATTGACTCTCCATTGAAAACCGTATGCCAAAAGATGCATCAGGTTGTGTCCGCTTTGCATCCTGTACAGTTTTGTCAGTTTTTTTTCCTGTACCCAAAACCGTAGTCTACCACGGTTTTAGATCCGGTTGAAAAACTGTATTAAACCGTATACGTTTTTTTTAAACATGGGAGTCAATGGGAACCGTACAGAACTGTATGTGCATACGGTTCCATCCGGTTTTCACCATACGGTTTTTGACTTTGCACATTTTTTTTTTCTTGGAATTTCAATCAAACAAATAAAACTTTATTCAAAATGGAGTGAAAAGTTAAAAACGTATACGTTTTTTTCTTAAAAAACGGATGCAACCGGATGTCATTTTTCAAACCGTATACAGTTTTTAACCGTATATGGGTTAAAATTTGATACAGTTTAGTCAGGTTTTGAGGAATCCGTTTTTTCTCAAAAACCTGATACGGGAACTGTATTGCAAAAACGTGGTGTGAATGCAGCCTAAATAGTATTATTGTGAATAACCCTCTTATTGAGTGGGAACTGTTTACTGCACTTGTGAAGTGTGGAAGTGGTTAATTTTCTGGCCTGGTCCTGGTAAATTCTGGCCTGGTCCTGGTAAATTGCACAACTCTGGAAGGAGAATGCACTGGTTGATGGGTTTTGGGTCTGTGGACATTTGTACTGAACCATTGAGGATAATACATGAGGTAGCGCCTCTCAGAGTACCCTTTTTGTCTTGGTACTTTTTATTCCTGACAACTAATTAGAATAGATTTTTCTTAATTGCTATAAATATCAAACAACTTGTACCTCATTGGTGTTACTAAATCCAATCTCCTTCTGCAGACATTAGGAAAAAATGAAATATTGTGAATGCCTGTGTTACTTTCAAGATCTGAGACGGGAGCTGTTACAGATGAAATTCCCTGGCAACAGCAATAATGTATTTACTTGAAAGGAGAAAGTCTTGTTAATTGCATCCATGTCCCTGACATGACCTTGCTTGTTTTTTAAGTCTCCGCGTGATATTGGGTGCAATAAATTCAGTTGAAAAGAAGTTAAAACATCCAGATATGTTGTGTTCTGTAAAATTACTTTTTCCTACTTGCACTATTCAAATTCTATTTATACAGTAGTAATATCATATTTTATATGTATTTCTAGTGTGCATCTTATACCCCTATTTTCTACAATGCTTTTTTAAGTGTTTGCCCAAACTGCTTAGTACAACAATTATAACATATCACAGGAGAAAGTCAAGAAAAAAAAAACTTTAAGTAACCATATGGGCAATAGGAATGTCAAATTACTCTCTTGGGCTATAGTCACAAGGTGGAATTTCCGAACGGAATTCCTCTGGAATATTCAGCTCGGAAATTTTGTTGCAGCAGAGTCCTATTGATTTTAATGGGATTCTGCTGCACTTTGCACACAGCGGAAATTCTGCAGCAGATTGTCTATTGCCTATATGTCTATGTCTAAACATGTCTATTATTTCTGTGGATTCCACTCCGAAATGCATTGCCATCTATGAGCCATCTATTGCCATCAGAGCGGTCCTAGTGCCCCCCTGTACATTCAAATGTGCGGAATGTCCACCTGGGCAGAAATTCTGCACAGAATCAGCCATGTGAACTCGGCCTTAGACTTCCCTACTCCCTTTAACACTAGTCCCTATGCATTACATGGATATAAACATGTCCTAAATCAAATCAAAAAGCAGATATAAATAATATTATGACCACAATTGTACACTAGACCACAATTTTTCATATTAAGGTTGCAAGCAGGATGCAGTTGCAATCCATGTACTACTCTAGTAATAAGTCCATGCTTAAAGGGGTTATCCAGGATTAAGAAGAACATAGCTGCTTTCATTTAAAACAGCACCACACCTGATCTCAGGTTGGGTGTGGTCTTACAACTCTCTTCATTCACTTCAATGGAACTGGGCTGCAATGTGTAATGTCCGTTTATTTGTTTTTGTATTTTTCTGTTTAGGTGTGTATTCACACACTGGTTTGTTCTGAGCAGTTTGCTATTCATCCCTGGTTAGGGAATATTTAATGCTGAGAACCAATGAGAACTTGGTGTGTCTACTTATACCAGAGTTCTCCTCCATTCTGTGCTGGTTATTTTGTGCAATTATGCTACTATGATGTCTGTTTGTGCATTTACCTGACTATGTCTGCTTGAGCATTGTGACACTCACCGGAGGAAGAAGGAGGTGGATCCGCTAGGCCCGTGTGGAAGGTGTAGAGAGCCGTACCAGGGAGCAGAATCTAAGAGGCCACTGGTCTTCACCAGAGCCCGCCGCAAAGCAGGATGGATTTGCTGCGGCAGGCGACGTCCAGGTCGCTACCTCTGGCACGACTCGTCTACGCGGGTAGCCGAGGTGAAGCTTGGCACGGAGAGGTGGAGCTGGAAGGCTGGTAGCAGACTGGCGACCAGGCAGGAATGTAACTCGTAGTCAGGACAAGTAGAAGGTCAAGGGCAGGCGGCACAGATTCGTATTTGGGAAACGTACCAAGGAAGTGACTTCCTTAAATAGAGGTGGGAAAAAACAGGGACCAATGGAAAAAGGGCACTGTCCCTTTAAATCTCACTGAGTGGCACGCGCGCGCCCTAAGGGAGAGACGCGCACGCAGCAGCACCACAGGAAGGCGCACAGGAAGTGCGCCGCGACATCTCCAGGGACGTGGCTCCCGTGCGAGCAGGAAGAGGAAGCTGCACACCGTAGAAGCCCCGGGGAGAGACGCCGGAGAACAGAGGTGAGTAGCAGGGAGGGGACCGCAGAGTCATCGGCATGAGGGAAACGGGGGAGAAGGCGCAGGCGGCCCCGAGCAGGGCAGCGGGACGCGGCGCGGGCCGTGACAAGCAGGGCTTCAGAATCCAGGGCTTCAGAATCTCAAAGAAAAAACAACAATTTTAAAAATAATTTTAAGAATATTTAGGACAGCGGGTGCTACCTATATATTGCCTGAATGACACAGCCTGGAGTTGGCTGATGCATGAGTACACACTAGGGCTTCACAATCCCTAAAAAAAAACACAATTGTAGAAATTTATGAAGAAGACTTTTGGATAGCGGGTGCTACCTATGAGAAAATTTGAAATTCCCAGACCCAGGCCCAGCAGCACCATCAGTAAACCATATATTGCCTGAATGACACAGGCTGGAGTTGGCTGATGCATGAGTACACACCAAAACTTCACAATCCCTAATAAAAAAGACAAACATTTTTGACGAAAAATTTTAACGAAAATTTAGCACATCGAGTGCTCTCTATATATATATTACCAGAATGACGCAGCCTGGAGTTGGCTGCAGCATGAGGAGACCATTGAAATGCGTGATTTTTTTATTTGAAATTTTAATCAATCAGGAGCAGTACCCAAGAGGTACTCATAACAAACCCCTTATATTTAAAGATCAATGTTGAAATTTGCATTAAGCATGTATTTAGCTACAGATGAACATCCAAAAATTGAAGGCCCAAGGCCTGAGGAATCAGGGAGGCAATTATTTCCTGAAAGACACAGAATGAGTCAGGAGAAGTCATTCGCAGTACCCAAGAGGGTTTCATAACCAATCCCTTACATTTAAAGATCAATGTTAAAATTTGCATTAAGCATGTATTTAGCTACTGCTAAACATCCAAAAATTGAAGGCCCAAGGCCTGAGGGCAGGGAGGCAAGTAGTTCCTGAAAGACACAGAATGAGTCAGTAGCAGGCATTCGCAGTACCCAAGAGGGTTTCATAACCCCTCACATTTAAAGATTAATGTTGACATTTGCATTAAGCATGTATTTAGCTACTGCTAAACATCCAAAAATTAAAGGCCCAAGGCCAGAAGCATCAGTGAGGCAAGTAGTTCCTGAAAGACACAGGATGAGCCAGGAGCAGGCAATTGCAGTACCAAAGAGGGTTTCATAACCCTAATTGATAACCCAAGAGGGTTTCATAACAAACCATAATTGGGAAATGTTGGTGTAGCAGCATGGTCAATCTACTCTAAGGCATCTGGCATTGGTGGCTGGAAATCCTGGCTGATCCATCCCTGATTCATCTTGACAAATGTCAGTCTCTCCACATTGTTAGTGGACAGACGAGTTCGCCTTGGAGTGACTATGGCCCCGGCCGCACTAAACACCCACTCTGATGGCACACTACTGGCCGGGCAGGACAGCTTTTCCAGGGCAAACTCTGCTAGTTGTGGCCATAAATCAAGTTTGGCGGCCCAGAAGTCCAGCGGATCTTCAATGGTTGTTGGCATGGTCATGTCAAGGTATGCCACCACCTGCTGGTTCAGGTCCTGCTCCATGTCTACCTGCTGCTGATGAGTTGCTTCACTATGCGGGTGAAGAAAGCTACTCATCAGCAACTGTAGACTCAGGCTGCTGCTGATTGAGCTGGTACTGCTCCTGCCACCCCTCCCCAGCAGCCATGGCAGTGGAAGGTGAGCGCAGAGGGCCCCCCGAGTCAGACCTGCGAGTGGAAGGACCATGTGGCCGATAGGCATCAGCCAACTTACTACGTAGAATCTCTCTGTAGTAGGTCAGTTTGTCCTCCCTCTCAGTGGCTGTAAAAAAGGCCCCCATTTTGGGATGGTAGCACGGGTCTAATAAGGTGGAGATCCAGAAGTCATCCCGCTGACGAATTTTGACAATTCGGGGGTCACTACGCAAGCAACTGAGCATGCATCATGCCATTTGCGCCAGTGACTCGGAGGGACTACCTGCCTCAATCTCCACTGCATACTGCCACGGTGTGTCTGGGTCCTCTGTCTCAACTTCCTCATAACCCTCCAGCTCCTCTGGCTGCTCCTGCTCCTCCTCTCCTGTTCGATGACTAGAAACACCAGCCATCTCATCCAACCTAAACTGTGCTCCGCTCTGCCCCTCATCATCATCCTCCTCCAGTTCAGCCCCCACAGGGCCATTGTAGCCTTGAGATGTAGGTGCAACGTCTCTATTGCCGTGAACAGCCATGGTTTCAATCATTTGTTGTAGGAAATGTAGGAGTGGAATTACGTCGTTCATGGTATAATCCAGGTGACTCACAAATAATGTGGCTTCCTCAAAGGGCCTCAGCAAACGGCAGGTGTCATGTATGAGCTGCCACTGGTTCACATTGAAGTTACACAGGGGAGTACTCCTATCTGCTTGGATCATCAAGAAATCGGTGATGGCTTTTCTTTGTTCGTATAGTCTGTCCAACATATGGAGGGTGGAATTCCAATGTGTGGCAATGTCACAAATAAGACTATGTTGTGGGATACCATTCTGACGCTGCAGCTCAAGGAAGGTGTGCTTGGCGGTGTATGAGTGGCTGAAGTGCATGCACAGTTTCCTTGCCATTTTCAGGATGTTTTGCAAATGGGGTGAAGACTTGAGAAAGTGCTTGACAACCAGATTCAACAAGTGTGCCATGCAGGGCGCATGTTTCACACTTCCTTGTCGCAGCGCGGACACGATGTTCTTCCCATTGTCGGTCACCATGGTTCCCATTTCCAGATTTCGTGGAGTGAGTCATATCAGATTTCTTTACGAATGAACTTTAGCAGTTCCTCCCCTGTGTGACTCCGTTCGCCAAGGCAAACCATGTGAAGAACAGCTTGACACCGCCGTGCCCTACACATATGGTACGATGAAGGGCCACCGGGATTTGGATGGGCAGTGGAGGCCGAGGACACGGTGGAGGATGAGGAGGCGGCGTTGCACACTGTAACAGGACCAACTGCCTGGGAGTGAGAGCGTGGAGGAGGAAGCGGTGTGACCTGTCCAAGTTGCTGTTGTGGCTGTGCAGGAACCACATTTACCCAGTGGGCCGTAAAAGACAAGTATTGTCCCTGCCCGTAGTTACAACTCCACACGTCGGCGCTGCCGTGCTCTTTTGAACACACCGACAGGCTCAAGGACTGGCCCACCTTCTCTTGTACAAACTTATGCAGGGCTGGTACTGCCTTCTTCGCAAAGAAATGACGGCTTGGGACTCTCCACCTCGGCTCGGCACAAGCCATCAATTCTCTGAAAGGTGCAGAGTCCACCACTTCAAAAGGGAGGGACTGCAACACCAGCAACTTTGACAGGAGCACATTCAACTTCTGCGGCGTTGGATGAGTGGGCCCATACTGTTGTCTCTTGGACATGGCTTCACCGATGGATTGTTGGCGGAATGGCTGACTAAAAGCTGGAGAAACAGGAGCGACAGAAGGAGGGTTTGACAGCCTTGGTGGAGCCTTGGCTGGATGAAGGAGGGAGCAAATGGCCACTGGGTGATGCAGCAGGCTGGACCACTACCCCAGAGCCACGGTTCTCCCAGGCCGCTTTATGGTGGCGAAGCATGTGTTGACGCAGGGCCGTGGTGCCGACATTGGGACCCTGGCCACGCTTCAACTTCTGTCGACAGATTTTGCATGTGGCTACATGAACCTCCTCCGGATGCCTTGTGAAAAACTTCCACACCGCCGAGTAGCTGATTTACCCACCAGCAGTTCGCACTAATTGACTGCTACTGGCGCCGTCTCCAGGAACCTCTGTTCCACTACCTCCTGGAAAGGTAGCCTGCCGCAAAGCAGGTGGTGTCCCCCGGGAACGTTTGGCTCCTGAATTTCCACTACTGCAACCACGCTGACTGCCAACCGTGCTACGGCCTTGCTGCCTCAAGGGCAACCTGCAACTCTCTTCTCCTGATGATGATGAAGCCCCTTCTGCACCCGGCTCCCAATTGCGATCAGCTTCATCATCATCCACAGGTGTGTGCACGTCACTGATGTCCTCCTCAGGTTCCCCAACAGTGTCTGTTTCAGGACCCTGAACCCTTGAAACACCGCCACCCACGTCACTCTCCGCATCACTACTTGGCCGCCTAGCGGAGCAAGCGGCGCATGTCTCCTCCCCTTCTTGGCTGTCCAGTAGCTGCTGACTGACCTCTATTTGATCGTCCTCAGTAAATAGTGGAGCTGAACCCACAGCATAAGATACTTCTTTAGGAGAGGGAACAGCATAGGACAAAGGCAACGGGAGGAGAGGGACTGCTCCCGGGCCATGCCAACTGAGGGTTGGGTCTGAGAAACCTACCGACTGTTGACTGGGGGTGTCAGATGTCACTTGTGATGATGTGGATGAGCGTGTTAACCAATCGACGACGGCAGATGGTTTGCTGGTGGAGACACGACCACTGGCTGATAACAGAAGCTCAGGCCTCTCACTGCGACTTCTGCTGCCACCCGCCCCAAGTCTGCTGCCAACTCTGCCTGAGGTATTTAGGCCTCTGCCCCTCCTCTGTGCATGTCCTGGCCCTTCTCTGCCTGACATACTTAGTGCGTTTATGAGGGTATTACAATACGCTACACTACTCTTTAAACAGTATTTGTCTACAAAAGCAGCAGGTGATTACTTACGGCTGTCCTTTCACAATATGTAGGCCCTTGACAGATTAACAGGTAATAGATGGTACAATACTTGGATGTACCGATGCAGTATGCACTGATGAGGGCTGTAATATGCGTAACTATACGCAGAAAAAACTCAGCATTTTTGTAAAACACCAGCCGGTGAATACAATTGTTTGGACTTTGACAGTTTGGAGCACCTTGACAGCTTAACAGGTAGTAAATGGTACAATACTTGGATGTACCTATGCGGTATGCACCGATGAGGGCAGTAATATGCCTAACTATACGCAGAAAAAAAATCTGTATTTTTGTAAAACACCAGCCGGTGGTTACTATTGTTTGGACTTTGATGGTTTGGAGCACCTTGACAGATTAACAGGTACTAAATGGTACAATACTTTGATGTACGTATGCGGTATGCACTGATGAGGGCAGTTATATGCCTAACTATTAGCAGAAAGAAATCTGCATTTTTGTAAAACACCAGCCGGTGGATACTATTGTTTGGACTTTGACGGTATGGAGCACCTTGACAGCTTAACAGGTACTAAATGGTACAATACTTGGATGTACCTATGCGGTATTCACTGATGTGGGCAGTAATATGCGTAACTATGCGCAGAAAAAACAATAATAAAAAAATAAAAAAAAACAGCCGGTGAATACTATTGTTTGGACTTGCACAGTATGTAGCCAGCCCCTTGACAGATTAACAGGTACAAAATGGTGCAAATGCACTACAGTCCACTGAACAATCACGTGTTTCTGAACAGCAGCAGGACCCAACAGTGCAGCACCACAAAAGAAAAAAAAATCCAGTGATTAAACCCTAAATTGCACTCTGTCACACAATTGTGAGCAACAGAAGATCTGTGGAGCAAATAAAAATAAACTCAATTGGGCTGAAAAATGAGGAGATAAGATGCTTCAGAAAGTTCAGGCAGCTTGGAGATCTGTATGAGGCAGCTGACAGCTATCTGCCCCTCTCTGCTGCAATGCTCAATAACGTGAATAGGAGGTTTTGCAATCAATGATCCTTCTCAGAGTAACAGCACAGCACTCTGCACTCCTGCCTTTCCCTAATGCTGATGTGTCTAGCAGTTGCAGTGTAACGCTGTGGTATGAGCTATTCACACACACACAGTCCCGTCCTCTCTATCTGATTGCATAGATGAAATTAAGAGAGGCAAGATGGCCGCCGATTATATAGGGGTTGTGACATCACAGGGGTCAGTGAACACTGAAAGGTTTCATCTCACATGTGATTGAGGGTCAGCCCTCCTACCTTCATTCCCGCCGCTATTTCCCGCCTCCCATAAACCCCTGCCCCATATACTCACATGTGGATCCGCCATCTTAGGTCTCCAATAGCCTGGAATGCTGTAAAATGGAGTTTAATGAAGATATTCGCGCGATTGAATCACGGCAATATTCGCATTCGTTGCGAATCAAATTTTTCATGAAATTTGGAACGAATTTGGGTTCGTCAACTTCAATTCGCTCATCTCTAGTGATAGCTGAAAGCTATACTCGGCAGCTCTGATAGAGATTAGGTGAAAGGGTGCCTGGTGTCCTGCCGCTCCATTCTGATGGGAGACTCGGGTCTTCATTCTCAAGATCTCTGAGGGATCCGGTGGTAAAACCCCCCACAATCAGATAGTTAACCCCTTTCCTGTAGATATGGGATACATTTACAAGATAAAAAATATAATATAAAGCAATCAATGAAACAAGAACATTCTATATATAAACAGAACTTTTACTTTTTTTATTATCTAGTCTTCATATGATTGTCTTGATTTTGCTGCAATTTTCTATTCCTTGGATATTAGCACTACCTATATTCTTGAAATACATAAGTGTCACAGAAATAATTGAAAAGATGTTAATGGTTAAACACAGGGACCCCAGGAGGTAAATAAAAGTGATCGAAACGTGTTTACACAGCTTCACTCAATGAGATAAGGCTAGCTAAAAAGTCATATAAAGCATCACTTGAAAAGACTACAGTGGGAATAAATTGAAGCTTGTGAGAGTGTACTTCCTAATAAGCATGTGTGAGTAGACTTTGTCAGCCTGCTTCCTATCCCATTCCCTTCATTTCTAAAAAAGTAATGAGATGTCCAAACAGTGAAGTTAAAGGGAAAAAAAAGGTATATTTGTGCACTACGGAAATCTATTTGACATGCACTATTGGAGAACAGGGCTGCATTAAGGACTTCATCAAAGGGATTAGCTATTTCTTATTAATAATTTGTAATATTAGGTTAATTTATTTTTACTTAATAAATAAAAATCATAAACTCCTCTTCCATTTTATTAAGGTGTATGGCCATCTCAATAACCTAGTTAGACTTGTAGGGCATGATAAATTGAATATGATTGCAAATAAATTCATTTAGAAAATGTGCTACCTTCTCCTGATATTCCTGCTCCCTTCCAATGTTTCAGACCACCACACCACCCAAGAATGTTACAGACCACCACACCACCCATATATATATATATATATATATATATATATATATATATATATATACACAGTACAGACCAAAAGTTTGGACACACCTTCTCATTCAAAGAGTTTTCTTTATTTTCATGACTATGAAAATTGTAGATTCACACTGAAGGCATCAAAACTATGAATTAACACATGTGGAATTATAGATGTAACAAAAAAGTGTGAAACAACTGAAAATATGTCATATTCTAGGTTGAAAGTGTCCCCAAGTGCAGTCACAAAAAGCAGTCATCAAGAGCTACAAAGGAAGACCAAGAGTCACCTCTGCTGTGGAGGATAAGTTCATTCAAGTCACCAGCCTCAGAAATCGCAGGTTAACAGCAGCTCAGATTAGAGACCAGGTCAGTGCCACACAGAGTTCTAGCAGCAGACACATCTCTAGAACAACTGTTAAGAGGAGACTGTGTGAATCAGGCCTTCATGGTAGAATATCTGCTAGGAAACCCCTGCTAAGGACAGGCAACAAGCAGAAGAGACTTGTTTGGGCTAAAGAACACAAGGAATGGACATTAGACCAGTGGAAATCTGTGCTTTGGTCTGATGAGTCCAAATTTGAGATCTTTGGTTCCAACCACCGTGTCTTTGTGCGACACAAAAAAGGTGAACGGATGGACTATACAGGGTGAGCCATTTGTATGGATACACCTTAATAAAATGGGAATGGTTGGTGATATTAACTTCCTGTTTGTGGCACATTAGTATATGTGAGGGGGGAATCTTTTCAAGATGGGTGGTGACCATGACGGCCATTTTGAATTTGGCTTTTGTTTTTTTCAATAGGAAGAGGGTTATGTGACACATCAAACTTATAGGGAATTTCCCAAGAAAAATAATGATGTGCTTTGTTTTAACGTAACTTTATTCTTTCATGAGTATTTACTAGTTTCTGACCACTTATAAAATGTGTTCAATGTGCTGCCCCTTGTGTTGGATGGTCAATGAAACCCTCTTCTCCCACTCTTCACAAACTGATAGCAACACCGCAGGAGATATGCTAGCACAGGCTTCCAGTATCCGTAGTTGCAGGTGGTGCACATCTCGTATCTTCACAGCATAGACAATGGCCTCCAGATGACCCCAAAGATAAAAGTCTAAGGGGGTCAGATGGGGAGACCTTGGGGGCCATTCAACTGGCCCATGACGACCAATCCACTTTCCAGGAAACTGTTCATCTAGTAATGCTCGGACCTGACACCCATAATGTGGTGGTGCACCATCTTACTGGAAAAATTCAGGGAACGTGCCAGCTTCAGTGCATAAAGAGGGAAACACATCATCATGTAGCAATTTCACATATCCAGTGGCCTTGAGGTTTCCATTGATGAAGAATGGCCCCACTATCTTTGTATCCCATATACCACACCGTACCATCAGTTTTTGTTTTCCAACAGTCTTGGAGGGATCTATCCAATGTGGGTTAGTGTCAGACCAATAACGGTGGTTTTGTTTATTAACTTCACCATTCACATAAAAGTTTGCCTCATCACTGAACAAAATCTTCTGTGTAAACTGAGGGTCCTGTTCCAATTTTTGTTTTGTCCATTCTGCAGCACCTGAAACTACGGATACTGGAAGCCTGTGCTAGCATTTCTCCTGCGGTGTTGCTATCAGTGTGTGAAGAGTGGGAGAAGAGGGTTGCATTGACAATCCAGCACAATGGGCATCACATTGAACACATTTTATAAGTGGTCAGAAACTTGTAAATAACTCATGAAAGAATGAAGTAAAACCAAGCACATCATTGTTTTTCTTGTGAAATTCCCAATAAGTTTGATGTGTCACATGTCCCTCTTGCTATTGAAAAAACAAAAGTCTGATTCAAAATTGCTGACTTCAAAATGGCCGCCATGGTCACCACCCATCTTGAAAAGTTTCCCCCCTCACATATACTAATGTGCCAAAAACAGGAAGTTAATATCACCAACCATTCCTATTTTATTAAGGTGTATCCATGTAAATGGCCCACCCTGTACATGCCTGATTCCCACCGTGAAGCATGGAGGAGGAGGTGTGATGGTGTGGGGATGCTTTGCTGGTGACACTGTTGGGGATTTATTCAAAATTGAAGGCATACTGAACCAGCATGACTACCACAGCATCTTGCAGCGGCATGCTATTCCGTCCAGTTTGCATTTAGTTGGACCATCATTTATTTTTCAACAGGACAATGACCCCCAAAACACCTCCAGGCTGTGTAAGGGCTATTTGACCAAGAAGGAGAGTGATGGGGTGCTGCACCAGATAACCTGGCCTCCACAGTAACCGGACCTGAACCCAATCGAGATGGTTTGGGGTGAGCTGGACCGCAGAGTGAAGGCAAAAGGGCCAACAAGTGCTAAGCATCTCTGGGAACTCCTTCAACACTGTTGCAAGACCATTTCAGGTGACTTCCTCTTGAAGCTCATCAAGAGAATGCCAAGAGTGTGCAAAGCAGTAATCAAAGCAAAAGGTGGCTACTTTAAAGAACCTAGAATATGACATATTTTCAGTTGCTTCACACTTTTTGTTATGTCTATAATTCCACATGTGTTAATTCATAGTTTTGATGCCCTCAGTGGGAATCTACAATTTTCATAGTCATGAAAATATAGAAAACTCTTTGAATAAGGTGAGTCCAAACTTTTGGTTTGTACTGTGTATATATATATATATATATATATATATATATATGTATATATATATATGTATATATATATATATATATATATATATATATATATATATATATATATATATATATAGCAATGTGGTTGGGCTAGTGTGTGTATACATTTGTACCAGCCTAACAAAATTTTTAACACGTTAATGACCATGGACGTGTATACACGTCCAGGGGGATGCACGTTCCCGCACCTGGAAAAGTATACATGTCCATGGTTATCGTGGGTACTGCTCAGTGTACTCACGAGATCGCGGCAGGGACTCGGCTGTAACACACACCCGGGACCGTGACTCACTGCCGGGACTGAAGTAAACTTCGGTTCTGGCAGTTTAATCCTTACAGCTGGAATCGGAAACAACCGCAAACTGTAAGTGGTTTGACAGGGGGGGGAGCTCCCTCTGTCTCCCCTGCAGCTCCCCGTGATGTGATCACGGGGGGCTGAGTGTGATCCCTGGCAGGCGGGGGCCTGCCGCACTGCCAGGACAAAAGTAAACTTCGGTCCCGGCAGTTTCACCCTTACAGCCGTGGTCAGAAGCGACTGCGAGCTGTAAGGAGGGGCTCCCTCTGTCTCTCTCCAGTAGCACCCCGCAACAATCATGTGTGTTGCTGCTTACCTGGGCAGCCGGGGGTCTGACTAAGACCCCCA
This sequence comes from Hyla sarda, assembly GCF_029499605.1. Lineage (NCBI taxonomy): Eukaryota > Metazoa > Chordata > Amphibia > Anura > Hylidae > Hyla > Hyla sarda. The sequence continues at coordinate 327,504,912 of NC_079189.1, forward strand.
GGTCTGCCCCAGTAACTGCCTGTCAGGGTGTGCCAGAGGAAGGTCCTGATATGCTGCCTGCCAGTGTTAAACTGGCAGGCAGCACATTACTACAATGCTTTGGAATACAAAGTATTCCAAAGCATTAAAAAAAGTTGGGAAGAAAATTTAAAAAGGGGAATTTTTTTTTAAAGTGTAAAAAAGTCTAAAACAATTAAATATTAAAATACATTTATTAAATAAAAAAAATAAAAAAAAAATGTGTAGGATCACACAGTGCACATCGGCAACATATTACATACTATAGATGCCCCACCAGCAGTCACAATAGTGCACAATAGGGAGCTCACTATTGTGACTGCTGGCGGGGATTCCGGGGTGTGAAATACGCTGCAGATGCGCTCTATGTGACAGTACCCTTAGTAAATATTTTTTTTTACAAAGGCCCAGTTCATACTGTGTTTCAGCAGTATGATAGAGGTATCCGTCAACATAATGTCATAAAAAGTGATGCTGACGTATACTGTAGCAGCCCCATTCATTTCTGAATGAGACTGCTACAGTGTACATTAGCATGCCTTTTTATGACATGACTCCAAGGACACCTATACTGCAGAAATGCAGTATGAATTGGGACTATCGGACTATCTATGAGCAAGTGCTTATTCCCACAACATGACGGATACATCCATCAGGAACTTTAACTAACCAATCAGAGCAGCCCCTGGTCCAGCTAATACATATTTCTTTCTGAGCCAAAAATCTTGCGGTCCACATGGGGTCACTTGTGGGGGTGCGGTATTGTTTTGCAAGCTCCGATCCTTTTTCAGGCATGGAATGGGGCTATAATTCATATAATGATGTCCTGAAGGGTGCTCCTCTTCTTTTGGGTCCTACCAGGCGGTCATGCAATCAAATATGGTCTAAAAGGGGGTACTGCCCAAACCGGGACAAACAGCGTAATAAAGTGTGGGGCGCATTTCCTCCATTTCAGAAGCGACATACCAAAATGATGTCACACACATAAATAATTTGTGGAAAAAAAAGCTAATTTCTATTTTTTTCCACTGACTGAAATAATAATAGCCACACAATAAGGGCTCAACGTACTTACTTTTGCCCTAGGTGAATACTTTAGAGGGTGTAGTTTCGAACATAGGATCTGGGGGTGCAGTATTGTTTTGACAGCTAGAATGCTTTGCAAGATGAAGCGCAGCCTATAATTTGTATTATGAAATCCTAAAAGCCAAATGGTGCTCCTCTCCTTTTTGGTCCCACCATGTGGCCATGCAACCAAATATAGCCTAAGCGGATTTATTACCGAACACGGGACGAACAGGGTAATAAAATATGGGGCCCTTTTCAGACACAATGTACAAAAAATATGCCCCACAAATTTGTAACCAAGCCACACAAAAAGGACTCAAAGCACTCCCTTTGGCTTTTTAGTTTCCAAAATGGGGTCACTTGTGGGGGTTCTGTATGGTTCTGTCAGCTAAAACCCTTTGCAGGCATGAAGTGCGGCCTATAATCCATTTGACCTAAAATGATGCCCTGAAAGCCAAATGGCGCTCCTCACCTTCTGGGTCCTACCACGTAGCCAAGGAAAAAAATATGGCCTAATTGGGGTCATTTCCAAACATGGGTCCAGCAGCTCATTAAAATATAGGGGGCATTTCTTTCAATATCAATATTGTGTATATATATATATATATATATATATATATATATATATATATATATATATATATATATAAATACACAATACAGACCAAAAGTTTGGACACACCTCATTCACAGTTTTCTTTATTTTCATGACTATGAAAATTGTAGATTCACATTGAAGGCATCAAACTATGAATTAACACATGTGAAATTATATACATAACTAAAACTGTGAAACAACTGAAAATATGTCATATTCTAGGTTCTTCAAAGTAGCCACCTTTTGCTTTGATTACTGCTTTGCACACTCTTGGCATTCTCTTGTTGAGCTTCAAGAGGTAGTCACCTGAAATGGTTTTCACTTCACAGGTGTGCTGGTGTGGAGGAGGAGGTGTGATTGTGTGGGGGTGCTTTGCTGGTGACACTGTTGGGGATTTATTCAAAATTGAAGGCATACTGAACCAGCATGGCTACCACAGCATCTTGCAGCGGCATGCTATTCCATCCGGTTTGCGTGTAGTTGGACCATCATTTATTTTTCAACAGGACAATGACCCCAAACACACCTCCAGGTTGTGTAAGGGCAATTTGACCAAGAAGGAGAGTGATGGGGTGCTGCGCCAGATGACCTGGCCTCCACAGTCACCGGACCAGAACCCAATCGAGATGGTTTGGGGTGAGCTGGACCGCAGAGAGAAGGCAAAAAGGGCCAACAAGTGCTAATCATCTCTGGGAACTCCTTCAAGACTGTTGGAAGACCATTTCAGGTGACTACCTCTTGAAACTCATCAAGAGTGTGCAAAAGCAGTAATCAAAGCAAAAGGTGGCTACAACCTAGAATATGACATATTTTCACACTTTTTTGTTATGTATATAATTCCACAAGTGTTAATTCATAGTTGTGATGCCTTCAGTGTGAATCTACAATTTTCATAGTCATGAAAATAAAGAAAACTCTGAATGAGAAGGTGTGTCCAAACTTTTGGTCTGTGCTGTGTGTGTATATATATATATATATATATATATATATATATACATATATATTATTTGTGGGGGAAATTTAAAAAATACTGCAATTTTACAGCATCCTGTGCAGATTTGATGCACAGAATTTGTAACTACCAATTAGAAGCTGAGCCCAGTCATTTAGTTTACATTGAAATCTGCAGCAGAAAATCATGTATATCAAATCATGCTTATCAAATCTGCATACCTGTGAACGTACCCTAAGGAGGATTCTATTTTACGCAGTGCGCTTTACTATAAAACTGAAATCTTTACCCTGTTGGTTAATATGTTAATAACTATGGGGGAGATTTATCAAAACCTGTCCAGAGGAAAAGTTGGCCAGTTGCCCATAGCAACCAATAAGATCACTTCTTTCATCTTTAACAAGGCCACTGCAAAATGAAAGAAGCAATCTGATTGGCTGCTATGGACAGCTGGGCAACTTTTCCTTTGCACTGGTTTTGATAAATCTCCCCCTATATCCAAATTTGCAAAGCCTAAGAAAAAAGTACAACACAAAGAGAGAAACACAGCCGCACATACACCATTTGTAATTTGATCTACTTGCTTCTCAGCATAATTCCAAAAACTAACAGGTTGTTAGTATACATTTTGATCAAAAAGTACAAACCCACTCGCCATGTCAAGGCCACCTCATTAGAGTGGGTCCCTAACCTGACACTGGCGTAGCTCCCGGCGGCGACCACTGCCTCCGAGACCGCATGCCCAATGGGGGGAGCGATGCAGTGGCCAGACAGCCCCACTACTTCCCGACCAAGCCCCTGACTCTTGGCCACTCCACCCCACAGACAAAGCATCACAGAAACAATGGCCGCCACAGAGAACCACACCAGTATGAAACCTACCATGTGCTCACTGCCAGAGGGCTGGGAGAATGGTAGGAGGAAACCCTTATGCAGTTTCCTGCTAATTAAAAACGCCTGGGTCAAATGGGTGGAGTGGAGTGCTGGCTGTGGAAGAAGGGAGAGACTACAAATGTGCAACACAAAAAGAGAAACACAGCCGCACATCCACCATTTGTAATTTGATCTACTTGCTTCTCAGCATAATTTCAAAAACTAATAGGTTGTCAGTATACATTTTGATCAAAAAGTACAAGCCCACTCGCCACGTCAAGGCCACCTCGTTAGAGTGGGTCCCTAACCTGACACTGGTGTAGCGCCTGGCGGCGACCACTGCCTCCGAGACCCCATGCCCAATGGGGGGGAGCGACCCAGTGGCCAGGCAGCTCCACTACTGCCCAACCAAGCCCCTGGCTCTGGGCAACTCCACCCCACAGACAAAGCGTCACAGAAACAATGGCCGCCACAGAGAACCACACCAGCATGAAACCTACCATGTGCTCACTGCCAAAGGGCTGGGAGAATGGTAAGAGGAAACATTCTAAGAAAAGAGTTGTGATGTCCCAGTACAGGAACACGGTCCTGTAATACCTGAAGGCTCTGTCAGGTTGAGTCCCTCAGTGACCAGGGGGCTCGCCTGCAGGGTCTACCCCTGTTGTCTCCCTGTTGTTTTATATGGTATGTATATCACTTTAATGCATAGACAGGATGCCTATGTAAATATAGTATAAAGGACCTGTGGGAGGTCTCAAAGACCTGTGTATAAGTTTGTCACATGTTATGTTATGAAGTCACATGATTTGTTGTCACATGTACTCCGAGAGAGCACCAGCTTAACCTATGACCAACACCTCACTATATAAAGGGGGTGGCCATTACAATTTTCTCTCTTTATTACCAGCTCTTCTGCTGCAAGCAGCTCTCAGATTCCATCTAAGTCTTTGCTGAGTACACCAGAGATCTCAGTGAAAGTGATCAGCATCTGGAAGGCCACAAAGCTACCGTCTCTCCAGTAAGTCTCAAGTCTATGGCTGCTGTCACTGAAACTAGTCAAGTCCTGCACATAGTCAAGTCCTGTACATAGTCAAGTCAAGTCTAATTATAAGTCAAGTTTATTACAAGTATATTGGTCCAGCAAGCTGGGAGGTCCTTTGGGTCCTGGCCACCTCTCTGGGAAATCTGGCCTTAGCTATGAAGATAATTACACCTGTCTTCTACTCAGTAAAGCCTCCTAGTAACTGGTTGTGAACTCTCATTTCACTGCTAGCAATTGGGAAAGTGGAGAATCCGGGCATGTGGGGTTCTGGAACCCAAAAACCACACTGGCGTCACAAACACATAGGGGTTATTACCATCTGAACCCCGGGGTTAATAACATCAGATCCCACCAACCTACACTGCCAAACCTGTGGTCCTGCCATTCACCCGATGGTTTACCACAGAGTCAGTACTAGACCACCTCCCGTACATGCAGGAGACCTGCCAGCATGCCAAGGCTGGAATAACAATTTCATCAATGTGTTTATGATCACAGCAAAAGGCTGGAGGTCTGGAATTTCCAAGAAGGCTTCAAGTTTACTTGCACCACAAAACAAACAAGCGTAATGTTTCAGCAAAGTGCCTTTCTCAAGTGTTTTGTGGTGCAAATAAACTTGAAGCCTTCTTTGAAAATCCGGACCTTCAGTGTTTTGCTGTGACCATACACACATTTATTATATTAAAATTAGAGTAACAGTGCGGACTCCTATATTTGCTCTCGATTTGCTTTAACATCTCATGCTGTTGGGCGTGGAAGCAGAGAATTACATAGATCAAACAATTGATATTCCAAATGAAGGAAATCCAGCAACCACAAATCCAACCTTGAAATTTGTTACTTTATTGGTGCAAAAATAAAAAAAAAACACTCACTAGGCATGCTTCAATCTGAATTAGACCTTTGTCATAGTATGGCAAAACATATAATACAGCAAACAGATGTTGAATTGACCTAGGTCCTCCTCCTAATTAGCATAATTACACAATTACGAACAGTTGAAGGGTAATTAAAAGAAAGGGGGAGGTGCATGGGAGAAATAAATATAGACGTTTAAAAACACTTTGATACAAACTGCTAGAAAGACCCTAGGAATACAAATGACAGGTAAAAGATTAAAGGGGTTATCCAAGGTTTCTAAACTCTCTACTATTTTTCCTGTGATGGCAAGTTATGTGCTAAGTGTGATACTTGCCTTCCATGTATGGGGTGGATCGACCTCTGGTTCAGAATTCCTCCTGTCTGTGTTTGACTGTTATCTCTAACCTCTAGCCTCACTTTTCCAGGATCCTGTTTGCTTCAAGACAACAGCTGATCACAGGGGGCTTGGATTCTTCTTGTCTTCCCTGACAAGCAATCACCTTGATGATGTTTGCGGTCCAGCTGTACGCTGCATTGCTGTTAAATGCATCCCCTGCTGTCACGTGCTCTAAGTAGTCTGCCGACAGTGGGGGACACATTGAACAGTGTCACTCTCTTTGGCACTAGCCTGAGACAGACTCTATTAGATGAACACCAAGTGGCCTGCATGGATGCATGCATGAGATCTCTGGGGCTGGCATAGAAACCAATCGGATCCCCTCAGTCACATTGCAGACTCTGCCCTGTTACCTTCAAATTGGCATAACATAAGATTTAGACTTTAGGCCATGCCAAAATTTGCTTACAAATTATTTCAAAGATTGAGCTTTCAAACGACATAACTGTCATTGATGAAAAAACTAATTACTTAATACTTACTAATACTCCCTCATATTAGTCGGTCATGAAATTATATTATCATATCCATAAAGTGGTATTTAGTCACTGTATAACTGTATTATTTAGTTAGTGTATGAAATTACAGTTGCTATATAGTGGCATAATTCTTTAGAAATGGCCTTGATATAGATCAGAGGTCTCAAACTCCCGGCCCACAGACAGAAATTTTGTGGCTTGCTGCCGCCTCCCCATACTGTGCGAAATTTTGCGGGTTTTGCTAGTGGATGGTAGGGGTGCTACTGCTGGGGGAGTGTTGCCGGTGGATGATGGGGGTGCTCCCGCTGGGGGAGTTCTGGTGGATGATGAGTTTGCCCTGGCAGTAGCATCCCAATCATCCAACAACACCCCCCACAACAGTAGCACCCTCATCATCCAGCAGCAACACCCCCCCTGTGGTAATAGCATGAGCTGACGGATGATGGGGGAGCTACTGCTGGGGTGGGGGGGGGGGTTGCTGGTGGATGATGAGGGTGCTACTGCCCTGGCAGTAGCATCTCAATCATCCAACCCCCCCCCCCCAGCAGCAGCCCCATTATGGATCAGCTCATACTATTACCACAGGGGGTAGGGGAAATGGGGGGGGGGTGTTTCTGGTGGATGATGAGGGTGCTACTGCTGGTGGGGGGTGTTGTTGGTGGATGATGAGGGGTGCATGATGGGACATTATATGTGAGGGGTGCATGATGGGGGCATTATATGTGAGGGAGACATGCGGCCCAGCCTCACCTAGCTGCTACCTCCAGTGCCCCCCAGATAATTTGAGTTTGAGACCCCTGATAAAGATACATAGACAGATCTATAGTTTGATAAATTCTAAACTAGAATTTCATATTATTGGTTAAAGAAAATAGGACTACCACAGCTAAAATCATGAAAATTTGATAAATTCCCCACTGTCAATATGCAACACAAAAAGACCATTTGAAAACCGGCCTAGTTGTCTGCTTAGAGATCTGGCACTTGAACATCAGTTATGTCTCTGATTTTCAGATTAAGGGGAAGTCCTTGGATGTGATACATCCTCTTTGGAATCCTCATCAACTTTGGAGTTTTAAATCAGAGCCTTAAAATGGATTTACAAGTTATATGTTACAGATCCAGCTGTTGTCATTGAAAGATTTTGCTTAGAGGAGAGTCTGCATTTTGAAAGCTTGTATTGGAGTCATCTACTGCAATTTATATTGCAAAGTAACATTTAAAGAGGCTACTTACTCTGCTAAAGAACAATTTTACTTGAATGCCACACCATTTAAATGTGAAAAATGGTATATGACTCCAAGATGATTTTTAGAAAAATAAATAAACAAGATTTTGACGTTCAAGTTATTCCCTTATCTGTACTGAGAGGTCTAAAGAAAGCTGGATAAACCTAGTCTGGCTTCTTGGCAACTATTTCATTTTTCTAACAAGCTTTACAATGTGATCATAAATATTACTCTTCTATATATAGCACAAAGCTACAAATTCAATACTGTTTTACTGTATACTTTTAGTCAGTCAAATTAACAGTAATTTACATTACAAAATATATAAGGTGTGTCTAACACCTATATTTCTCTCACAAATACACAAATACCTTCTTTCTATTGCTCACTTGGTTTGTCCTTCTGTGCTTTGAAGGAGGTATATCCTCCTCTTCCTCCCTGAGTCTGCTTGGGTCTCTTTATCCAATCACTGCAGGCTGCTCTTTTTTCTCTTCAAACAGGAGTCTGATAGGACAGGAGTGAGAACAGATGAGTGCTAGTCCCGCCCTTACTTCTGTTGGGACAAATATGAATCAACAGCCAAACAGAATTATGTTCTGGGTGGTATGGGAACCCCTACTGATGTTTTCTAAAAGCCATGATTTCTATAAAAGTTAAAAAAAAAATGTTTTTTGTATATTGGAAGGATTAATGTTTTGTCAAGATGTAAAACATATAAAAAGTTTTTGGAATCTGACAGTGCCCATTTAAAGAAGAATATATATACTGTATATATATATATATATATATATATATATATATATATATATATTGAAGTACCGTATTTATCGGCGTATAACACGCACTTTTTAGGCTAAAATTTTTAGCCTAAAGTCTATGTGCGTGTTATACGCCGATAAGCCGCTGCAGTTCAATGATTTAAAGCTGGCGCTTTAAATCAATGAACTGCAGCGGCTTTGCCGGTGCAGAGACAGCCAGCGCTGCCGGCTTCTCTGCCCCTGCCTGCCCTGGGGTCTAGAGCCCTGCTGCCGGCCCTTCACTCCCCCTGGCTATCGGCGCTGCTGCCCGTTCTCTCCCCCTGACTATTGGTGCCGGCGCCCCATTGCTGGCGCCAATAGCCAGGGGGAGAGAACCTGCCCCGTTGCTTCCCCCCATCCCCGGTTGCATAATTACCTGTTGCCGGGGTCTGGTCCGCGCTGCTTCTGGCCTCCGGTGTGCGTCCCCTGCGTCGTTGCTATGCGCTGCACGGCGCATGACGTCAGTGCGCTGCGCCGTGCAGTGCATAGCAACGACGCAGGGGACGCACACCAGAGGCCTGAAGCAGCGCGGACCCGACCCCGGCAACAGGTAATTATGCAACCGGGGATGGGGGGAGGCAAAGGGGCAGCGGCGCCGGCAATAGGTGCCGCTGCCCCTTCTCTCCCCCTGGCTGTCGGCGCCGCTGCCCCATTGCCGGCACCGCTTCTCTCCCCCTGGCTATGGGCGAAGGCAATGGGGCGCTGGCACCGATAGTCAGGGGGAGAGAACAGGCAGCGGCGCAGATAGCCAGTGGGAGATAAGCGGTGGCAGCAGGGCTCTAGACCCCAGGAAAGGCAGGGGGAGAGAAGCGGGCAGCGACAGCCTCTCTCCCCCTGCCTTTCCTGGGGGTGTATCGGGGTATACACTCACACACAAACGCACCCTCATTTTACCATGGATATTTGGGTAAAAAACTTTTTTTACCCAAATATCCTTGGTAAAATGAGGGTGCGTGTTATAGGCCGGTGCGTCGTATACCCCGATAAATACGGTATATTAGAGAGGTTAATGTTTTGTTAAGATGTACGACATATCAAAAGTTTTTAAAACTGCCATTTTTGTTTTGATGAGACTTTTTGATTCTTTTTTAAAATATTTTTTTAGGGTATACAAAGTGACAAAAAACACACAATTTTGGACTTTGGTATTTCTTTATGCAAATGCCATTGACTGTGCGGTTTAATTACCATTTTATTTTTATAATTTGGACATTTGTGCATGTGGCGATATCACCTATGTTTATTTTTATTATGTTTACATATTTTTTATATGGAATTTGGGAAATGGGGGGTGATTTTAACTTTTAATATGGAAGGGGGTAATGTGTGTGTGTGCGTTTTTAAACTTTCACTAAACTTTTTTTTAAACTTCATTGGTCCTTTAGGGGACTTTTAGGAGGAATCATTAAATCTCTTATACAGATCAATGGAGTTCCATAGAACTCCATTGATCTGTATGATCTGTGCTCATTTGGTTGAGCCTGGTCCAGCCAGGCTCAATCAAATGATGACCATGGACACCAGGGAAAGAGATGTTAACCCTTTGGCTGAATGTGTGTGTGTGTGTGTGGGGGGGTGTTGGGGGGGGGGGAACCACTCCACTGGACCACCAGGGAGCATTTACTTGTCTTTTTAGATCTAAGGGGTTAATAGCCGGCCGCATGTCGGCTTTTAACCCCGGCCCCCTGCTACATGAATCCGCTGGGGGCCGGCTGGTATGGTGCGGGCTCAAGTCAGTTGCCCACCCCATACACTGGTTGCTGTCCTCTTGGATGGCAACCGGTTAAATGGCTATCTGGCAGCTGCTGAAGCAGTCAGCGCTGCCGGATAGCCGTTTTTGCGATGGCCTAGACACAGAAGCATCATATGATGATGCTGCCTTCAACATACGATGGGCTCTGACAGGCCATCGTATGTTGAAAGTATCGTATGTTGGGGCCATCATATGTTGGGGGACCAGCGTATTACTTTGAATAGCTGCAATTATTACATTTACAGTCATAGCTTGTAATTATCTAACATATCTAAATATTACCACTAAATACACCTGCAGTGCCCCACTGTGTGTTATTTGAATTTTTTTATTGATTTTTAATTGGTACTCCATGCACTTACACTGCCCATAGACATACATTGGCCTATAGAAAAGAAAAAGAGAAAGATAAAAGGATATATCTTGTAATATGCTTTCCCCAAAGTGATTCTGTGCCTCCGACTGCATCCAATGCTCCCTATTCCTTCTGGCATCACTCATTTCTCTTGGCCAGCGGCCTTACTGTCAACAGGGCTGGGAGGCCAATCACTGCATGAGGGCTTCATGTCGATCATGGGCAACCTTGGTGTCATCATGCCCTGCAGTCTGGGCTATTTAAATGGCTATTTAAATTAGACCTATGTTTCTGAGAAATCCTTGTGGCACTGCTGGTTGACCTCTCACCATGGTTATACCCCTTATACAGTACCTGATCCTGAAGCCGATCCTTGCATTCACAAAATACAATTGTATATGTTTATTCAATGGTTGAAAGTGTATAATATTTTAAGGAATGCAGTAATTGCCTGGGTGTCTCGGCTGGCAGCTGTGCTGAGAAACAATACAAGAAGTGACGGCTTGCCAATTAGCCTGCTATGTGAACCAGAGGCAAGTCACAGAGCCTCAGAGCACAGAGCAGCCAGTTGTCAGCTATGAGGGTGAGGAAGAAAGTTTCCACATGAGATATGAGGGCAAGAAAGGAATCCCCCTTCCCTCCTCAGTGAACTGCATGTAGTGTGAGCAATATGAACAAGGCAATTAGAAGCCATTAAAGGATTAAAAAATCAAAATGTAAGACACAGACAGGATCAGCACCAGTTAAACTTGGTTTGGGGCAGCTGCAGAGCCATAGGCTATATCATGGCATGGCTAGTTGTTGTAGTAAGTTAGTAACTAACTGAACTCCCAGTGTTCCCTAACACATAGATTAGAGCACATAAAATAAAGCATAAAATGCACCACAGAAAAAGAGCGCACCTCCAATAACAGTAATTAATATTATGCTATAGCACATCATTGATCAGTGTATGCAGTCAAAAGATTGCATGTAATAGTCCCCTATGGAGATTTAAAAAAAAAAAAAAATAATATATATATATATATATATATATATATATATATAAATATATATATATATATATATATATATATATATATATATATATATATATATATATATTTTAAACTTAATAAATGCCCCTTTCCTAATAAAAGTTTGGATCAGTTTGGATTAAATTCCAGAACTATAAAAATGTACTGTAAACTGTACAGTCGCAAATGGAAAAAATAAAACAGAATTGCTGATTTCTGGTCACTTCATATCTAAAAAAAAAAAGGAATAAAAAGAGATCAAAAAGCCCCAGCTAAACAAAAATGGTACAGCTAAAAACTACAGATCACAGCACAAAAAAATGAGCCTGTATACAGCCCTGTATACATAAAAATATAGAAGTTATAGGGGTCAGTAGAGGACAATTTTAACCCCTTGCCGCAAATCGACATATATATATATACGTCCATTTTTCGTCCATTTTTCCCGTGACATGGAAATGGATGCATATATATATATATATATATATATATATATATATATATATATATGTCCATTCCCGATCACTTCGCCGCAAGCGTGGGGGCGGTGATCGGCAGCTGGGGCACCCGCCGCAGCTGTCAGGAGCTGCGCTCCCATCCTGACAGTTAACCCCTTCAGTGCTGCGTTCAATCTGACCGTAGCACTAATCGCCGATGACAGAGGGAGGGAGCTGGATCGCACAGGCTGTATGTTAGGATTCGGCAGGCTGGATGTGGATCCTCTGTGTCAGCGAGGGATTGGCGTGGACCGTGTCGGTGGACCGGTTCTAGGTTGCTACTGGTCTTCACCAGAGCCCGCCGCAAAGCGGGATGGTCTTGCTGCGGCGGTAGCAACCAGGTCGTATCCACCGGCAACAGCTCAACCTTGCTGACTGCTGAGAAGGCGTGGGACAGAAGGACTAGACAGAGGCAAGGTCAGACTTAGCAGAAGGTCGGGGCAGGCGGCAAGGTTCGTAGTCAATGGAAATAGCAAGAGGTCAGGAACACAGTTATGGCAAACACAATAAACGCTTTCTCAAGGCACAATGGCAGCAAGATCCGGCCAGGAAGGGAAGGGGAAGTGAGGTGATATAGACAGGTGCACAGGTGGAAGCTAATCAGACTGATTGGGCCAGGCACCAATCATTGGTGCACTGGCCCTTTAAATCTTAAAGAGCTGGCGCGCGAGCGCCCTAAGGAGCCCTAAGCCGCGCGCGCCAGGACGTGACAGTCGGGGACCGGGACAGGTGAGTGAATTGGGATGCGATTCGCGAGCGGGCGCGTCCCGCTATGCGAATCCCATCCCCGCTGGCAGTGTCAGTGCAGCGCTCCCGGTCAGCGGGTCTGACCGGGGCGCTGCAGAGAGAGGAACGCCGCGAGCGTTCCGGGGAGGAGCAGGGACCCGGAGCGCTCGGCATAACACTGTACTGTGTGCAGATGATCAGTTCATACTGTGCTGCAGTACAAATGTATTGCAGAATAGTATAACCTGTGTAAAGTAAAAATAAAAAAGTTTGTCAATAAAAGTATGAAGTAAAATAAAAGCCCTGTATTATCATGAAAAAAAAAACACAAATCATATACGGTACATATTAGTATGCGAGAAGAATGAAGAACACGTACTCACCATCCCAGGGACATCAAACGGCAGCTTTATTGGAAGATACTGGAGACATCAGAATATGATGAACATACAGCACAGGTGAGGGGCGTGGTGCTGGGACGACAAACTCGTTTCACGTCATTGCTGACGCTTCATCCGGCCTTCATTTGAGGCCGGATGTAGCGTCAGCAATGACGTGAAATTAGTTTGTCGCCCCAGCACCACGCCCCTCACCTGTGCTCCACTCGCATGCACACCTGACTTGCTGCTGCGCAGGAACGCTGTATGTTCCTCATATTCTGGTGTCTCCAGTTTCTTCCAAAAAAGCTGCCGTTTGATGTCCCTGGGATGGTGAGTGCGTGTTCTTCATTCTTCTCGCATACAGTTTTGCCATTGTGACTTTGTTACACGCACCCCTTATATCGGGACTCACTCAGGGTGCAGATATCTTAACAGACCGTGGTCTCTTGCTTGTCCCAGTGGTGCCGCCGCTCTCTTTGCACTCTCAGTGTACACATATACATATTAGGTATTGCTACATCAATAATGACATTTTCTATGAAGCTATAATGTAAATTATCCCGCACGGTGAACGGCATAAAAATTATATATAATTTTTCTTTTGCTTTTGTGGGAAAAAAAGTGATGTCATTACAAAGTGAAACTAATGGCGCAAAAAAAACAAGCCCCATATGAGTCTATAGGTGGAAAATTTAAAAACCTATGGCTATAAGAGGTAAACAGAGAACCCTCTACTTACCTTAGGCTACTCCCACGATGCCTCCAGTATAGGTAGGTTATAAAAAAAACTTTTGTTACCATGACACCACTCTGAGTGAATGATCTGTTACTGTACTGTACATGATGTGCGGAATAGCTCTGGATGATCTCTATTCAATTCTACTGCTCCTCACATTAATAATAGACCAAGGTGAGGAGCCTGTATAGAGGAAATAATATGGAATTTGTTCTCCATAGAGCTTTGCTGCTCCGCCACCTACCACAACCGTCTTACAGTTTTCCATATGTATTTGTAATGCAATTTATATAGTTAATTTTTATTATCACAAGGATATTTGAACCCCTAGAGGACGCTACAGGACTTTGAAGTAAGCTCAGAAGCAGAGCTTGTGTTAGAGCTGGTGAATAATGGTTGCTATCATCAGCCAGGACTTATTGCTAATGCCTGGCATCGGCGTGATTGCCTATGGAAGCCACAACCACATAATGCTTTTAATTCCCTTAAAGGGGTATTCCGGGGGAAAACATTTTTTTTATCAACTGGTGCCAGAAAGGTCAACAGATTTGTAAATTACTTTTTAAAAAGCTTAATCCTTCCAGTACTTATCAGCTGCTGTATACTACAGAGGAAGTTGAGTTGTTCTTTTCTGTCTGACCACAGTGCTCTCTTCTAACACCTCTGTCCATGTCAGGTACTGTCCGGAGCAGGAGAGGTTTGCTATGGGGATTTGCTCCTACTCCAAAAAGTTCCTGACACCGACAGAGGTGTCAGCAGAGAGAAAAGAACAACTCAACTTCAGCAGCTGGTAAGTACTGGTAGGATTAAGATTTTTAAATAGAAGTAACTTACAAATCTGTTTATCTTTCTGGAGACTCGCCTTTACAAGTTGGATCTTGAGATTCCCTACTGCCTACATCAGCTCAGGAGGACACAGACACCTTCGCCAGCATCAGCCTCCTCCTCGGTTGATACTGCTTGGCTACCTGGCATCAATGAGCAGGGAGGCCCCATGACCAGAAACCAGACACGATGATCCAGCACTTCAAGATTATTTGCAGCTTTATTGGAACTTGTATCAAAACAGCACACAGGTATAAAATCCTTCACACTTTTGATGCGATTAAAGTACGGAGAGTATGTTAGTGCCAATGTTGGTTTGTCTTCAAACTAATGTACTAAAAAGTTTGAGGACAAACCAACATTGGCACTAATGTACTCTTCGTACTTTAATCGCATCAAAAATGTAGTGCTCAAACATTTACATCTTTTGAGAAAAGATGAGCTTCTGTCTAAAATATTTCAAATGGGTGCCTTGTCATTTCTAAAAAGCTCCTATATTGGGCATTCATTTATCTCCCAGTATGGTTAGTACATCACAACCTCGTGGGGGAAATTGGCTGACTCAAAAAGTTTTCTTAGAATGTGGCCACAAAATTTGTCGCACATGTAATTATGTGACACCAACTCAGGAATTTTTAAATGCTGAAGGTACTTAGAAATTTTACATCAAACAATATATAAATTGTTATTATAATAACGTGGTGTATAGTATTGAATGCACACATTGTAATTTAAAGTATGTTGGGTACACTATACGCAAATTGAAAATCCGTGCCTTAGAGCATATCAATGACATTGAGCCAACGTAGAAATTGCAGAAGGTCCCTTTATTGTTGTAAAAACGAAACACAGGTACAGGAATTCATAATGACACGTTTCAGACGTAAACCGCCCTTAGGGCGGTTTACGCCTGAAACGCGTCACTATGCATTCTTGTACCTGTGTTTCGTTTTTGCAACAATAAAGGGACCTTCTGCCATTTCCACGCTGGCTCATCCTTCCTCTTGTCTATTGTTTGGTGTTGCCGCAGACCTGCTGTGCTGTGGACTGGATGCACTACTGGTGAGCTGATCTACCTCTCTCCATGTATATCAATGACATTGGCACATTACATTCACGGAACAAATCAGCTACGTCACAGCATTTTCAAATTGTCCATGGTGGAAATACATCTGGATTTAAAATCTATGGGATTGAACACCTTCATGTGGGTTTACGAAAAGGCTGCATTAGAAAAAAGTTAGCTGATAGAGAAGCATATTGGCAGTTCACACTGGGCACTCGTGCACTTTTTGGCATGACTGTCCTGCGCAAGCTGCTCTTTCATTATTAAAGCTTTCTATTGAATATTTCGTAATCTATCAAACAATAAATTGTATGTTTCACTTACTTTTCTATGTATCTTATATATGCATTTGCATATATGCTTTTTTTGTTCACCCCACCCGGAGTGTCATGTATATAAGTCCCCACCTGAGAGTGCCTTGACGTCACCGTTGAAGAGTGTGCATGCGCTCGAAACGCGTATGATGCCATAGTAAACGGTTTTACCTGTGTGCTGTTTTGATATAAGTTCCAATAAAGCTGCAAATAATCTTGAAGTGCTGGATCCTCGTGTTGTGTTTCTGATCTTGTGCTCACCAAGCCGAGGAAGGTAAGCTGAATGTTGTATTTACTTGTATTTACTGAAGGCCCCATGACCCTCTGTTTCCCAGGGGCCCCATAAGTTGTCAGTCCAACCCTGTTTTGGTCAGTATTTTGATAAGTCTTTCCAGACAAAATCAGAAGTGGGTCCTAAACACAGAAAGAGGTGAAAATCCTTCCATTATAGTTTTCTCTGTATTGGTTTCAAAGTAATTGATGTGAATCCAGCTTTATTCTAGTTTATTTGCCCATTTTTTGATATCACTAGTATAAGCCACCAACATCTGATTGTCAGGACTGACCATCAGAAGAAAGCCGAGCAGAGCTGACAGCAGGGCTTACCTCATGGCTGCTGACAATTTTTTCTAGCAATAACTAGGGGGTCAGAGCATTCGCACCAATGTGACATTTGTGACAGATATGTCACCAATACCAATATCCATTACCAGTGACTTTCTCTTCCTATGGAAAAATCTATTACATTTATTATGTGTACGTTTAGTTTAGTTTATTTTTTACTTTTGCTTTGTTGAGTTGTTGTAAATTATACTTCAATAACTGTTACAGTGACACACAGTGAACCAACATGAAGGAATCTGTATTTGTTAGTGTGTTGTTCTCATTCATAACATGCTGATTTATTATAACCAACAAGTATAATATTTTATACTAGTGATAGACACTATTCACACCTCAGCCTAACTGTACACTTTCTAGCCCACCCATATTGTCTGAATATTTATAAACCTGCTACCACCTCATCCTAAAACAGTTGCCTCACTTCCAAGCATATGACAGGCTTGCAGTTATTTCCTTGTGTTATCCTTAGCCTGCCAGTATGGTATATCACAATGTTCCACTAAAAAGGATTCGAGGCGGATTTGCTTTCTCTTGTTTCCTGAGCCCTGCGTACTTGCATTGACCTAAGTAGATGTACACCAGCTGGCCATGTCCATCACTCCAGCCAAGTCACAGAATTCCTGAGTATACTTAGATCCGGTGGGGCCTGTCGCACAAACAGTCATTACTTTGCAGTACTTGAGCAAACCAGGGCTTAAAATGAAAGAAGCTTGGAATTTCCCTCAGTTTCTCTGAAGACGCCAATTTTTGGGGAAATTAATCATGAAAGATTTACCACACATTCCACTTCTTTCTATCTTCATTGTGGCGGCTTTCGGCTTGGCTGAGAGGCTCCCCAAAGGTTTGAGCAACTTCATCTTATAGCTTGGTCACGGCTATGCATTTTAAGAGTGGTGAGGGAGGGCTGGAAGTATATAATGTTCATATTGTTTATTAGGTAGTATTTCTATCATTGCT
Organism: Hyla sarda; assembly: GCF_029499605.1. Taxonomy (NCBI): domain Eukaryota; kingdom Metazoa; phylum Chordata; class Amphibia; order Anura; family Hylidae; genus Hyla; species Hyla sarda. The sequence continues at coordinate 327,522,475 of NC_079189.1, forward strand.
ATCATGGCGGGTTTATTGTTATTATGTGCAGTGGTTATTAGTATCTGCAAGACTACCATTGAGCTATATATTTCTAAGTTATTCAGCTGTAAATGTATGTGCGTGTGTGTGTGTGTGTGTGTGTATATATACATATATATATATATATATATATATATATATATATATATATATTACCCTAATTGTTCATATTATTACATAATTTCATCATTATTTATTTACTCTGTCTTGTGTTTAATAGATTTTTCAATATTTCAAAAGGAAAAAATAACATAACACAGAAACATAGTGACACTGACAATAGGGCCTGTGAACATTATTCTGTCTTACTCTCTTAAAATAAAGATGTAGTAGAGCTTATTCAGTCACTTAACCCTTTGTTTATTTAGTGTATGATAATAAAAGAGGTATTACCTGCAGTCTTATGTAACTACTATGTACTATGCAGTCTATGTAACTACCATAGCACATCGGTAACAGTTGACGGTTGGGTAGTGACAAATCACAATCTCAAATCTGCTACATCACTACTTGGATAGGTGGTCTTAAAAAACTGTAATGTTAGATAAAAATCCCTCGTTTTATACTAAATTGTTTTATTTAACATCATGTACGCATGTTGCATTTTTTTAATTAATTTTTTTTCTAGGTATTTGTGGCATATGCTTTAAGTATTGAGAATTAAGTAATTGAGAAAAACTGACACCAATCAGTGATAAATGTTAGACATCCTTTCAGTGCTATGTATTTGTACTTCAGCCATTTGTCTTAAATATCAGATTTTTGCATGTATGTGTTTAATCTTCTGCAATATATATACCTCTGTAAACACACATTTGGCTCTTAGTGACCTTCCATATGCTTTGTATTACTTAAAGGATACCTCTAATGGTGATGTAATTTATTTATTTAATTTTTTTTATGAATATTGTACTGTACTGCAGTACTGTGCACAATAATCATTTTTCAAATTGACATTTGAAAAATGATTTGGCACCTAAACACCAGAATGTGGAGTTGTTTTCCCTATTCTCTGCCTGCATCATGAGATGGAGATTCCTGCTTCATCTCCACAAAAGCTGTCTTCAGAGTGAGACCCAGTGACATATAATTTAGGGATGGCTGGGATTTAGCGGAAAGCTCTATCTCATATGAATCGTAATAGGTAGCGAGGAGCTGTAAGTACGGTGCCTCATTCCACCATTTTAGACACCCAAATAGATGGCAATTAAAAAAAAATTGTATTATCCGGCAAGATAGTAATTTGTCATCTTTTTATTGAAGGTCTGCCTTAAAGAGAATGTGTCACCTGTACTAAAACCCTCCCTCATTTGCAGTCAGGGGAAGGAAGTGACCTGTGACGATCACCTATTGTGAATGGTGATTCCTGTGTTATTTGTATATAGATGTTATATTTTATTGTAGGGGCAGGGTATACTAGAAGAGTAATTACAGTACAATGCACTGTTCAAGTTCCCTAGGTATACTAAGAAAGGAAAAACTGTTAAAGGGGTATTCCAGGAAAAAACTTTTTTTTATATATATCAACTGGCTCCAGAAAGTTAAACAGATTTGTAAATTACTGTTACGCCTAGCGCTCCGGGTCCCCGCTCCTCCCCGGAGCGCTCACGGCGTCCTTCTCCCTGCAGCTCCCCGGTCAGCGCTGACCGGGAGCGCTGCTCTGCCATGGCCGTTGGGGATGCGATTCGCACAGCGGGACGCGCCCGCTCGCGAATCGCATCCCAGGTCACTTACCCGTTCCCGTCTCCTGCGGTCATGTGCTGGCGCGCGCGGCTCCGCTCTCTAGGGCGCGCGCGCGCCAGCTCCCTGAGACTTAAAGGGCCAGTGCACCAATGATTGGTGCCTGGCCCAATTAGCTTAATTGGTTCCCACCTGTTCCCTGGCTATATCTAGTCTCCTCCCTTGCACTCCCTTGCCGGATCTTGTTGCCTTAGTGCCAGTGAAAGCGTTCCTTGTGTGTTCAATAGCCTGTGTACCAGTACCTTTGCTATCTCCCCTGACTACGAACCTTGCCGCCTGCCCCCGACCTTCTGCTACGTCCGACCTTGCTACTGCCTACTCCCTTGTACCTCGCCTATCTTCAGTATCTTCAGCAGCCAGAGAGGTGAGCCGTTGCTAGTGGATACGACCTGGTCACTACCGCCGCAGCAAGACCATCCCGCTTTGCGGCGGGCTCTGGTGAAAACCAGTAGTGGCTTAGAACCGGTCCACTAGCACGGTCCACGCCAATCCCTCTCTGGCACAGAGGATCCACTACCTGCCAGCCGGCATCGTGACAGGATCCACTACCTGCCAGCCGGCATCGTGACAGTAGATCCGGCCATGGATCCCGCTGAAGTTCCTCTGCCAGCTGCCGCCGACCTCCCTACATTGGTCGCCCGACAAGAGCACCAGCTGTCGTACTTGACCTCCATGACACAGCAACTCCAGTCGCAGCTACAGCAGCTCCAGTCACAGCAACAGCAGCAACAGTCGCAGCTACAGCAAGTTCAGTCTCAGCTACAGCAGCAACAACCATCTCCTCCGCCAGCTCCTGCACCCCTTCCGCAGCGAGTGGCCACTCCTAGCCTCCGCCTGTCTTTGCCGGACAAATTTAATGGGGACTCTAAGTTTTGCCGTGGCTTTCTTTCCCAATGTTCCCTGCATCTGGAGATGATGTCGGACCTGTTTCCCACTGAAAGGTCTAAGGTGGCTTTCGTAGTCAGCCTTCTGTCCGGAAAAGCCCTGTCATGGGCCACACCGCTCTGGGACCGCAATGACCCCGTCACTGCCTCTGTACACTCCTTCTTCTCGGAAATCCGAAGTGTCTTTGAGGAACCTGCCCGAGCCTCTTCTGCTGAGACTGCCCTGTTGAACCTGGTCCAGGGTAATTCTTCCGTTGGCGAGTATGCCGTACAATTCCGTACTCTTGCTTCAGAATTGTCCTGGAATAATGAGGCTCTCTGCGCGACCTTTAAGAAAGGCCTATCCAGCAACATTAAAGATGTTCTGGCCGCACGAGAGACTCCTGCTAACCTGCATGAACTCATTCATCTAGCCACTCGCATTGACATGCGTTTTTCTGAGAGGCATCAAGAGCTCCGCCAGGAAAAAGACTTAGATCTCTGGCCACCTCTCCCACAGTCTCCACTGCAATCTGCGCCTAGGCCTCCCGCCGAGGAGGCCATGCAAGTGGATCGGTCTCGCCTGACCCTGGAAGAGAGGAATCGCCGTAAGGAAGAGAATCTCTGTCTGTACTGTGCCAGTACTGAACATTTTTTGGTGGATTGCCCAATCCGTCCTCCACGTCTGGGAAACGCACGCTCGCACTCAGCTCTCGTGGGTGTGGCGTCTCTTGATGCCAAGTCGGCTTCTCCACGTCTCACGGTACCTGTTCGGATTTCCACTTCAGCCAGCTCTCCCCTCTCAGCCGTGGCCTGCCTGGACTCTGGAGCTTCTGGGAATTTTATTCGGGAGTCCTTTGTGAATAAATTCCGTATTCCGGTGACCCGTCTTGTCAAGCCACTCCACATTTCCGCGGTCAACAGAGCCAGGTTGGACTGTACCATACGTTTCCGCACGGAGCCCCTTCTTATGAGCATCGGATCTCATCACGAGAGGATTGAACTTTTGGTCCTCCCCAATTGCACCTCGGAAATTCTCCTTGGACTTCCCTGGCTTCAACTTCATTCCCCAATCCTGGATTGGTCCACTGGGGAGATCAAGAGTTGGGGGTCCTCTTGTGCCAAGAACTGTCTAAAACCGGTTCCCAGTAACCCTTGCCGTAACTCTGTGGTTCCTCCTGTATTCGGTCCCCCTAAGGTCTTTAAGGACTCTGCCTGCCACAGGAAATGCCCCTCCCCCCCTCCCAGTTCCATCAGGCAAGCTTCTGTGTCCCCTCATGGCCCTCGTCCTGGTGTCACACTGCCCCGTGCCAGGTCTCGCCCTCTGCCCTCTCTCCCCATTCCTACTCCTGCGGTTCTGCCTGCCGTTGAGGAATCCCTCCATCCTTTCCCGGTGTCCTCATCCCAGGGGAGGCAGTTACCCGATAAAGAGAAGGGGAGACCTAAGGGGGGGGTACTGTTACGCCTAGCGCTCCGGGTCCCCGCTCCTCCCCGGAGCGCTCACGGCGTCCTTCTCCCTGCAGCTCCCCGGTCAGCGCTGACCGGGAGCGCTGCTCTGCCATGGCCGTTGGGGATGCGATTCGCACAGCGGGACGCGCCCGCTCGCGAATCGCATCCCAGGTCACTTACCCGTTCCCGTCTCCTGCGGTCATGTGCTGGCGCGCGCGGCTCCGCTCTCTAGGGCGCGCGCGCGCCAGCTCCCTGAGACTTAAAGGGCCAGTGCACCAATGATTGGTGCCTGGCCCAATTAGCTTAATTGGTTCCCACCTGTTCCCTGGCTATATCTAGTCTCCTCCCTTGCACTCCCTTGCCGGATCTTGTTGCCTTAGTGCCAGTGAAAGCGTTCCTTGTGTGTTCAATAGCCTGTGTACCAGTACCTTTGCTATCTCCCCTGACTACGAACCTTGCCGCCTGCCCCCGACCTTCTGCTACGTCCGACCTTGCTACTGCCTACTCCCTTGTACCTCGCCTATCTTCAGTATCTTCAGCAGCCAGAGAGGTGAGCCGTTGCTAGTGGATACGACCTGGTCACTACCGCCGCAGCAAGACCATCCCGCTTTGCGGCGGGCTCTGGTGAAAACCAGTAGTGGCTTAGAACCGGTCCACTAGCACGGTCCACGCCAATCCCTCTCTGGCACAGAGGATCCACTACCTGCCAGCCGGCATCGTGACAGGATCCACTACCTGCCAGCCGGCATCGTGACAATTACTTCTATTAAAAAATCTTAATCCTTTTAATAATTATTAGCTTCTGAAGTTTTCTGTCTAACTGCTCAATGATGATGTCACGTCCCGGGAGCTGTGCATGATGGGAGAATATCCCCATACGAACTGCACAGCTCCCGGGACGTGTCATCAGAGAGCAGTTAGACAGAAAACAACAACTCAACTTCAGAAGCTAATAACTATTGGAAGGATTAAGAATTTTTAATAGAAGTAATTTACAAATCTGTTTAACTTTCCGAAGCCAGTTGATATATAAAAAAAAAGTTTTGGCCTGGAATACCCCTTTAAGTGACTGTTTGAGAACTATAAATCTAACATAAATATAAAAAAAAAATCAAAACACCTTATTTTACCATTAAGTATCTGAAATATTTAACTTAAAAAAAAAACATAAATGGTATCCACATGTTAATTTAGAGTGTATATGTTGTTAACGTAAAAAAAATTTTTATATACTGTAGATCATATCGTTATATGTATTTTCGTAATATACATTGGTTAAAAAAAAAAAATGTATATTTTTGTCCCTACAGCTATTGTCTGTGTGTCTCTGTGAGGAAGACACAGGAAGTGTGGGTGGATATGCAGGGCTCTTTGCAGTGAGAAAAAGCAGGGCTCTATGCGCTGAGGACAAGCAGGGTTCTGTGCACTGAGGACAAGCAGGGCTCTGTGCTCTGAGGACAAGCAGGACTCTGTGCACTGAGGACAAGCAGGACTCTGTGCACTGAGGACAAGCAGGGCTCTGTGCACTGAGGACTAGCAGGACTCTGTACACTGAGGACAAGCAGGGCTCTGTGCACTAAGGACAAGCAGGGCTCTGTGCACTAAGGACAAACAGGGCTCTGTGCACTGAGGACAAGAAGGACTGTGCAGTGAGGACAAGCAGGGATCTGTATACTGAGGACAAGCAGGGCTCTGTGCACTGAGGACAAGCAGTGCTCTGTGCACCGAGGACAAGCAGGACTCTGTGCACTGAGGACAAGCAGGACTCTGTACACTGAGGACAAGCAGGGCTCTGTGCACTAAGGACAAGCAGGGCACTGTGTACTAAGGACAAGCAGGGCTCTGTGCACTAAGGACAAGCAGGGCTCTGTGCACTGAGGACAAGAAGGACTGCGCAGTGAGGACAAGCAGGGATCTGTATACTGAGGACAAGCAGGGCTCTGTGCACTGAGGGCAAGCGGGGCTCTTTGCACTGAGGACAAGCAGGGCTCTGTGCACTGAGGACAAGCAGGGCTCTGTGCACTGAGGACAAGCAGGGCTCTGTGCATTGAGGACAAGCAGGGCTCTGTGCACTGAGGACAAGCAGGGCTCTGTGCACTGAGGACAAGCAGAGCTCTGTGCACTTAGGACAAGCAGGACTCTGCTTACTGAGGACAAGCAGGACTCTGCTTACTGAGGACAAGCAGGACTCTGATTACTCAGAATAAGCAGGGCTCTGTGCACTAAGGACAAGCAGGGCTCTGTACACTGAGGACAAGCAGGACTCTGCTTACTGAGGACAAGCAGGACTCTGCTTACTGAGGACAAGCAGGACTCTGATTACTGAGGACAAGCAGGACTCTGATTACTGAGGACAAGCAGGGCTCTGTGCACTAAGGGCAAGCAGGGCTCTGCACTGAGGACAAGAAGGACTGTGCAGTGAGGACAAGCAGGGATCTGTATACTGAGGACAAGCAGGGCTCTGTGCAGTGAGGACAAGCAGGATTCTGTACACTGAGGACAAGCAGGTCTATGTGCACTGAGGACAAACAGGGCTCTGTGCAGTGAGGACAAGCAGGGCTCTGTGCAGTGAGGACAAGCAGGGCTCTGTGCACTGAAAACAAGCAGGGCTCTGTGCACTGAGGACAAGCAGAGCTCTGTGCACTGAGGACAAGCAGGACTCTGTGCAGTGAGGACAAGCAGGGAACTATGCACTGAGGCTCTGTGACAGGATCCTGGCTCTAACATTAGAATTATTGTCAAGCCAGGAGCCTGCACAGAGCCCTGCTTGTCCCTCCCTCACTTCCTGTACTTGGTTTCTTCATAGAGACACACAGGCAATAGCTGCAGGGACAGCATTTATTCACCCAAAAATATAAAAAAATTTGAAACCAATGTATATTGCAAATATGCATATAATAGTTTTATCTACATTATATGAAAAGTTTTTTGTTAATGACAGGTACACTTTAAACTATTAAAATGTCATGTACCGTATTTATCGGGGTATACCACGCACCGACCTATAACACGCACCCTCATTTTACCAAGGATATTTGGGTAAAAAAAAGTTTTTTACCCAAATATCCATGGCAAAATGAGGGTGCGTGTGTGCGCGTGTATACCCCGATACACCCCCAGGAAAGGCAGGGGGAGAGAGGCCGTCGCTGCCCGCTTCTCTCCCCCTGCCTTTCCTGGGGTCTAGAGCCCTGCTGCCGGCCCTTCTCTCCCCCTGGCTATCGGCGCCGCTGCCCGTTCTCTCCCCTTGACTATCGGTGCCGGCGCTGCTGCAGGCCTCCGGCGTGTGTCCCCTGCACTGACGTCATGCGCCGCGCCATGGATCGCATAGCAACGACGCAGGGGACGCACGCCGGAGGCCTGAAGCAGAGCGGACCTGACCCCGGCAACAGGTAATTATGCCACCGGGGATGGGGGGAGGCAACGGGGCAGCAGCACCGGCAATGGGTGCCGCTGCCCCTTCTCTCCCCCTGGCTGTCGGCGCCGGCACCGATAGTCAGGGGGACAGAACGGGCAGCGGCGCCGATAGCCAGGGGGAGAGAAAGGCCGGCAGCAGGGCTCTAGACCCCAGGAAAGGCAGGGGGAGAGAAGCGGGCAGCGACGGCCTCTCTCCCCCTGCCTTTCCCGGGGGTGTATCGGCGTATAACACGCACATAGACTTTAGGCAAAAAATTTTAGCCTAAAAAGTGCGTGTTATACGCCGATAAATACGGTAATTTATCATGTACAGTAAATGTCAAAAGAAAAAAATATATATAACAAATAAAAATGATGTTGCTCTACAAAGTTCTATTTTGATCTACTTTACTATTAGGAGTTATATTGTCGGAAACATTATTGTATGCACGGTACACTATTTCTAATTATATCTATAAGATTGTGGTTTCCTCTTATTCCTGATGAGCCCCTGTGACTTGAGGGGTGAAACGCGTTGCCCTTTTCGCTTACCCATATCAGTTTTGTGTACCCTAATTTTTGTCTTTTATCTATTACCTGAGTAAAATTTTTATTTTATATCTTAGCCTCATTGGTGGTTTTCAGTTGGTACAAATAAATATATTTTCACCAAGGGTTCTATATATCAAAGTGGGTTCTGGTTACCCTTATCGTTTGCCAGAAGTGGGTAATTATCCTACAAAAATCTAGCCTCACACAGGGCCATGTCAATGAAAAATAAAATTAAGTTTCAGAATATGGCAATGCAAAGTAGATTTTATTTTAAGTACTTTTTTTTTTTTTTATTTAGCATGTCATAAACTTTATTCCACCTCCCTAGTTTTTTAAATACAAAGTTGCAACTCCTTCACTGATCCTGTCATTTACACATGTGTATCTCTCCTCATTTTAATATTGCCACAATCTCTAGGCTGTTTAAACAGTAAACATTAAAGGGATATTCCAGGCAAAAACTTTTTTTTATATATCAACTGGTTCCGGAAAGTTAAACAGATTTGTAAATTACTTCTATTAAAAAATCTTAATCCTTCCAATAGTTATTAGCTTCTGAAGTTTTCTGTCTAACTGCTCAATGATGATGTCACGTCACGGGAGCTGTACATGATGGGAGAATATCCCTTGCATGATGGGAGAATATTCCCATAGGAGCTGGACAGCTCCCGGGACGTGAGTCATCAGAAAGCAGTTAGACAGAAAACAGCAACTCAACTTCAGAAGCTAATAACTATTGGAAGGGTTAAGATTTTTTAATAGAAGTAATTTACAAATCTGTTTAACTTTCCGGAGCCAGTTGATAAATAAAAAAAAAAGTTTTTGCTTGGAATACCCCTTTAAATAAAGGGACATTTTGGTCATAAGAAGTGATGGCATAACGGTAACTTCTGGGAACCCTTACTTCTTACCTGAATGAAGGGGTAGAAGTCCCTTCGGCTTTTTTCACATGCACCTATCTAAGTGCTGTTTCAACATAGCTTTTTTTCATCAGAAAACAAATCGAAAAATTGATGAAGGGCACTCCCCCAAACCTGTACGAGTAAAAAATGTGTTCCTTTATTTCATTACATTAAAGGGGTTATCCACAAAAAACCTTTTTTTTATATATATATCAACTGGCTCCAGAAAGTTAAACAGATTTGTAAATTACTTCCATTAAAAAATCTTAATCCTTTCAGTACTTATGAGCTTCTGAGGTTAAGGTTGTTCTTTTCTGTCTAAGTGCTCTCTGATGACACGTGTCTTGGGAACCGCCCAGTTTAGAATCAAATCCCCATAGCAAACTTCTTCTAAACTGGGCGGTTCCGGAGACACGTGTCATCATAAGTACTGAAAGGATTAAGATTTTTTAATAGAAGTAATTTACAAATCTGTAAAAAACTAGGGATGTGCAGCTCACAATTAACTAGCCAAGGTAAGAGGGCTATACACCTACACCTGGTGTTGTAATAGGGGAAACAAAACTAAAAAAGTAGCCAACCCCTCTAGGCTAGCATCAGTTGCCTGATACAGTGATGTAATGGTAAAAATGATGACTGGATCGTGCTTCAATTATAATGTGAAAGTGAAAATTTATTACACAATATAAAATACATAAAAAATATTTTGTAAACAGTAAATCCTCGAAACACAAGGGCCCTTGTGCCGAGGAAAATTACAATATAAAACTTATACAAACACCGATAGCTATCATTAAGAATTTTAGCAATGCAATTTTACTTTAAATCCGGCCTCCAATACTAAACTCATTTTTAGAGTATCGGAGGCCGGATTTAAAGTAACATTGCATTGCAAAAATTCTTAATGATAGCTATCGGTGTTTGTATAAGTTTTATATTGTAATTTTCCTCGGCACAAGGGCCCTTGTGTTTCGAGGATTTACTGTTTACAAAATATTTTTTATGTATTTTATATTGTGTAGTAAATTTGCACTTTCATATTATAATTGAAGCACGATCCAGTCATCATTTTTACCATTACATCACTGTATCAGGCAACTGATGCTAGCCTAGAGGGGTTGGCTACTTTTTTAGTTTAATTTACAAATCTGTTTAACTTTCTGGAGCCAGTTGATATATCAAAAAAAGTTTTTCCTGGATAACCCCTTTAAATCCAAGTCAGGTCATGTAGACGTGAAAGGACTTTCAAAAGCGTCATGGTTGTCAGGGACGTGAAATAGTCATCACCTTAGTGGCCTCTGTCCCTTCACATCCCCTTGGTTTTAATAGAACAATGTAAAGACATTTGTTTTTTACTTGTACATGTGTTGGTGAGTTCCTCATCAATTTTTCTTCTTATTTGTTTTTTTTTTTTATTTACATGCACCTGCATTTCTGCTATGGAATGAGCAAACTCGAGAGGCTCCTTTAGGCCTCGACAGCTGTGTTCACAAATAGACAATGTTTGAATTGTTTGCAGTACAGATTTAAACTCTTTATTAATATTTAATAAAATATAATATAACATAAGTACCATTTTAGCTGGTTACCTCCTCGTGGTTCAGCGGCGGGAATCCTGGTTTGTAATCACTGGCTGAGTGATATCAGTGGGATATTAACCCTTAGCTGTACGTGTTTCAGGATAAGAATCCTTTCCTCAGCAACTTCAAATGGATTTAAAAGTAATTAACTTATTATTTTAAATCCATTTGAAGCTTTTGAGGAAAGGATTCGTATGCTGAAACGCGTACAGCTAAGGGCTAATATCACACTGATATCAATTAGCCAGTGATTACAAACCAGGATTCCCACCGCGGAACCATGAGGAGGTAACCCTCCCACACCTGCACAGCAGGGATTACCAGATAATAGGACGGGGAAACTACTTGCCCCTGCACAGACCCCGTTCCATACAGGAGACCACAAGCCCTACAGACATTATTGTCTAGGCTCACATCGCAAGCAGGAATTCACCCCTACACTGCCCATCAGCAGAACTTATAAAGCGACGTGCGCTGCCAACTTACAACAGAGTTCCATGCATGGGATGCACAGAGCACATACAGCTCATTACTGCTAATATCTGCCTGCTCATCTGCTCGGTCCGAGCGGATCCACTGAACTATACAACATTGGCTAAAACATCCCAGACTACACCTATCCTCTCTTTATTCACAAAACCCTGTTGACAGAGACTATTACTTTTTATTTGGTACAAAAGTTTGGAGGACTGTAGGTCACAGCAGAGCAAGAAGAATATAAATGGTTGCATTAAGTACATCTACTGGTTATACATTGAAAGGGATATAGTTATACTAAACCATTATATTTTATTATACTATTTTTTATCTTACAGTTTATTAGATGAATACTTTTATGTAATACACAGGCTGTTGTGGGACACAAGGGCCCTGCGATTCCACACAAGCTAAAACGCTACTTATTTTATATTATATTTTATCTTTAATACATTTTAAATATATAACCTAGAGGACTGAAATATTATTTTTATTTTCCTTTATTAAACACTCCTTGGATATTGGAGTTTACCATTCTATCAACCTCGGTTATATATAGGCAAAGTGAGCTGCACCCAACCTTGGCTTAAATTTATTTATTTTTTTCTGTCTATGCCAACTCGTTTTTATTTTTTTTACAATTCAGAATTTTCCATCCACAAAATGCTTACAGATATGGAGCTAAGTAGTTATAAAATTTCAAAAGTATATCAATGCTGAATTTCTAAGGGATATAAAATAAACCTGTATATGCTTGAAGACAAAGACTGTGTAATTAAAAATAATTTGTCGGATAGATTCACATAGCATATCTAATTAATAACAGGTCCAGGCAGAGTTTTAATGCCGGTGGGAAAAGCTGACTGTTTAAGGTGTATGGAGGCTTCCTAATTTTCCGACAGATTATGTCGCTGGGAAGAAGAGTGGACTGGCACTAGAGCTGTTATTTAAAATGGTAGTGCTAAGGACCTGAAAAATAAGCATTTATTTTCTTTTGCAAATGAGCAACAAGTGCCTACAGGGTAGGGCCAATTGCCTCAAGTGCCCAGCATTTCCATCCTATATCACTACTTGCTTCTTCCTTGCTTGAAAGCCTCTTAGCTGTGTGCTATAAGGGATGAAAATGCTGGGCACTTGAGGCAATCTGCCCTCCCCTCTGGGTACTTGCTACACATATAAAATAATAATAAATACTTGACTCACGGCAGACAATTTCAAATGTGAGTAGTTACACTATCTAAAACAATCTGACATTCGTCTGACAAATTAATTAATTCTCTGGGATTTCAATATTGCTTAACTATCCATAGGATAAGCCAGTGGTGTGCTAGGGACCTAAAACATCCGGGGCACGGGTCCAGTGTGTTCCATCATTCTCAATAAGAAGTATAACACAAGTCAACATACTCAAATAACCAATTTTAATCTCAAATACAAGATATTAGCAATCTCAAAGGCTCAGAACATTAAGACACTTAAAAAAAATTTACGGGAACATAAGCCATGCACCGTTCATTGTATATTGGTGGTGAAGGGTTATTGCAGCTCAGCTCACGTTCATATCAATGGGAACGGAACTGCAGTAACCCAGTGCCACTGCTTCACAATGGCTTACAGCCATGATCATTTTGTATGTTTGCCAGATCCGAAACTTGCACGAACATCTGATCAGCCATGTCTCAGCCCCCTGCTGATCAGACATTGATGGTCTATCCTGAGGACAGACCATCAATGTAAAAAGTCTGGAAAGAACATTTACAATGAGCAGTGATAGTGAGCAATGACGTCTACTCTGTATCCACTCTACAGGGTAAGCTGCCACAAAGATGGAGCCTAAAGGGGAGTAACCAATTGGGGAAATGTCATATGATAGTCATAAAATGGCCAGAAATAATGCTGCATCTCATGTAAACACAGATGACGGCTCATGTAAACACAGACAACCAGCAGAACAGTGAGTACAACTCTGGAGTATAATACGATATATAAAAAGATATCACTCAGGATAAATGCAAGATAAGTAATGTAATGTTTGTATACACTGACCCCACCAGCAGAATAGTGAGTACAGCTGTGGGAGTATAATACAGGAAAAGGATGTGTCTCTCCCACCTGGCTGCTCTTCCTTGGCAATGTGAGGAGTGTGTTTAAGCAGATGTGCCTACCCACATGGTAACGATAAAAACTATTTTGTTTAAAAAAATTTTTTTTTTTTTTCTAAAGTTGTACAATGATAGTAAAGTGAACAGTGTAATAACAAAACCCTTAAAATGGTGTTCTTTCAATTCTCCCCTTGCGGCTGTGTAGCTCTGTGTGTTCACTCGTAGCAGTGGATTTCTTGTCGGCAGGAGACTCACTCTTATGCTGCAGATGCCCTCTGTGTAACCCTATGCAACTGTTGCAAATTTTTACCCCCTTAACCTAACAATAGTGTATAGCGGGTGCGTACAATAGTAATGCAGCCATAGTTTTGGCTGCATGCTAGCAGTTTGTATGATCATAAAAGTTGTTTTTAACAGGAGTCACCCACAGTGGGATAGGCACTGCCAGGGGTTTGCAGAGCCTCAGAACCATCACGATGATCTTGTTGACTTAGCGTTGGGTCTGCTGTGTGATTGACACCCAAGTCCCAGCCCATGCTTCCTCCATCGGTCCGACATGCCCACAGTGAGTTCTCTGAGCGAGCGGTAACATTGCCTGTCTGCTCAGAGCAGATGTGTAATGTTAGAGGCAGAGAGCTCGTTCACTCTCTGCCTCTGGTGAACGCAGCACACATCACCTTCAGCATAACAAGTGCTTCTGTCAATGAGACAGTTATGGCAGCCCAAGGGCATTGCAAAAACCTGGCCACGCCATCCAACTGTGGGCTGACCCTTGTTAAAAGCAATTTTTATGATCATACAAACTGCTAGAATGCAGCCAATGGTTTGGCTGCATTACTATTTTTCACACCTGTTACACACTATTTTAGTTTAAGGGGGTTCAAATTCAAGATAGTTGTGCTCAAAGAACTCAGGATGTAAATAATTACACCCTGTGCCCATTCCCAATCTATGATGCACTCTCAATAGCTGAGCATGCTTTATAGCCAATCCGATAATGCCAGTTTAATGTCCACCATAAACCATTTAAATGCCAAAATCAAAGATGATAGTGTAGTCTAAATGTGTTAAAAACTATTGCCAGTTAGATCAGGGGAGCTGATCGGGACCACCGTAAAAAAAATAGTGAAAAAAATGTAAAAAAACAAAAAAAATTATGTGAATAAGCCCCTTCCCTAATAAAAATGTAAATCACCCCTATTTTCCCACTTTTTAAATAAAATTATCTTAATTTTTTTTACATACTGTGTATGGTATCGCTGCTTGAGTAAATGTCAGAAATATTAAAATATAATGTTAATTATACTGCATGGTCAATGGCGTAAATGTCCAGAATTGTGTATTTTTTATCATTTCATTTACCATAAAAAAATTTAATGAAAATGTCCTGTCAAAAACAAACATGATACCAATAAAAAATAAAAAAAACTACAGATCACGGTGCAAAAATTAGCCCTTATACATCACCGTATATGGAAAAATAAGAGTTATAGGGGCTGGAAGAGGCCAATTTTAAATACACAAATTTTCATACAAAAAGTTTAAAATAAAACAAAACCTATATCAATTATTTATTATTCTAAATATAATATGTAATTTTTACTAAAAAAAAAAAAAAAAAAAAAAAAAAGTGCACTGCATAGAAATGGAAGAGCCCAAATTTTTTTTTTATTTCTCCCCACAAATAATAAATTTTTGTTTCACCATAGATTTAGTGATGAAATAAGTGATGTTGTTACAAAGTACAATTGGTGGCGCAAAAAATGAGCCCTCGTATGGGTCTGTAGGTGGAAAATTTAAAGCAATATGGAAAAACTAAAAGTGAAACAATGAAAAATCCTTGCATCCATGAGAGGTTATGAACTAACCCCTTAAGGATACGGGGATTAGGTAAGTTGGGAGTTAGGTGGGTGGGGGGTTTAGGTAGGTAGGTAGATGAGCTTCGGTAGGTGGAAGGGTAGGTGGGGGTTAGGTAGGTGGTGGTGGGAGTGGTTAGGTAGATGGGTGGGGGGGTTAGGTAGGTAGGTGGGTAGGTAGATGGGCTTCGGTAGGTGGATGGGTAGCTTACCAGATTCAGATGGACTGTGGACGTCGGGTGGTTAGTCTTGATACTTAGCAGCAGCACAGCAGCCCCCTCTTCCTGCAATCACGTTGCTTGTCACTGGTGTGTGACGTTGGCTCTTCTCTCAGGCAGCCACTGCTTAACTCTTAAAGGGCGGTAGTGGCTGCCTGAAGGAATGACTGAGGGTGGACCTCCGTCTGGTTCCTCCATGCGGCGTGTAGACGAGCAGTTTTAAAAAAAATTGTGTCAGCACAAGCTGAGGGCAGCCAGCTGATATTTGGGGCACTGGTTTTTACATTCGGGACACAGGCCCAGAATGTTTGACCTTGTAATGCTCCTCGGATAAGATATCAATATTTTATTGATATGGACATGACTTCTAGGACACTCACCAATCAACAGAATGAAAGAGTTAAAATCTTGTAATGAGCCACCTGTTGCATTTGTTACATATTTTATCCTTTCTATAATTTGAATAAACTAAACAATGGACCTCATATTAATGTTAGTGCAGGCATAAGTAGGTTAGAAAACATAGGGAAATACACACATTTTTACATAAGGTTCAATATATTTTCCTTTTATGTATAAATACTTTATTCTAAAGGTACCTGTATATACAGTATATACTCGAGTATAAGCCGAGTTTTTCAGCACGATTTTTCGTGCTGAAAACACCCCCCTCGGCTTATACTCGAGTGAACTCTCCACCCGCAGTGGTCTTCAACCTGCGGACCTCCAGAGGTTTTGAAACCTCCGGAGGTCCGCAGGTTGAAGACCACTGCGGCCTTCGACATCATCCAGCCCCCTCTCACCCCCTTTAGTTCTGTACAGTACTCGCCTCCGCTCGGCGCTGGTCCGGTGCTGCAGGACTGTCCGGTGAGGAGGTCGTCCGGTGGGATAGTGGTTTCGGGCTGCTATCTTCACCGGGGAGGCCTCTTCTAAGCGCTTCGGGCCCGGCCCCAGAATAGTCACGTTGCCTTGATGACGACGCAGAGGTACGTTCATTACCAACGTACTCCTGCGTCATCGTCAAGGCAACGCCTCTATTCTGGGCCCGAAGCGCGGAGAAGAGGCGCCCCTGGTGAAGATAGCAGCCCGTAACCACTATCCCACCGGACGACCTCCTCACCGGACAGCCCTGCAGCACCGGACCAGCGCCGAGCGGAGGCGAGTACTGTACAGAACTAAAGGGGGTGAGAGGGGGCTGGATGATGTCGAAGGCCGCAGTGGTCTTCAACCTGCGGACCTCCGGAGGTTTCAAAACTACAACTCCCAGCAAGCCCGGACAGCCGATGGCTGCCCGGGCTTGCTGGGAGTTGTAGTTTTGAAACCTCTGGAGGTCCGCAGGTTGAAGACCACTGAGGGCGGATGATGACAAGAGGATGATGAAGGGGGGTGTGGGATGATGACAAGAGGATGATGAAGGGGGGGGTGTGGGATGATGAAGGGGGGTGGGGATGATGACAAGGGGATGATGAAGGGGGGTGTGTGGGATGATTACAAGGGGATGATGAAGGGGGGTGGGGATGATGACAAGGGGATGATGAAGGGGGGTGTGGGATGATTACAAGGGGATGATGAAGGGGGGGTGTGGGATGATGACAAGGGAATGATGACAGGTGATGATGATGAGGGTCTGGATGATGACAGGCAGTGATGATGATGAGAATGTTAATGACGGGGGTCTGGATGATGACAGGGGGGGATGATGTATTTCCCACCCTAGGCTTATACTCGAGTCAATAACTTTTCCTGGGATTTTGGGCTGAAATTAGGGGCCTCGGCTTATACTCGGGTCGGCTTATACTCGAGTGTATACGTTACTTAGAATCTCCAGTATAATGGGGCAGGTATGTAACAACTGTAATGGCTTCAACCCACTAATATAATAAATGCCATAAATTTTAAATATTTCTCATGGTGTTTCTCATTAGTATTTTTAATGGCATTTTTGTAGTATTTTGGGGGATGTGCAACCAATGACTGATGGCAGCAAAGGGCCACACAAATGATGAACCAAAATAATTGTTTGTGCAGCCCTCCCTGCACATTGCTAGAGCCATGTAAAATCTCTGTAAATGAGTGCTGATGTGAAGTTAAAAAAAGACTGTCTCATACATGGGTAGCATAGTGCCGCTGATGGCCATCCATCCAACTTGGTCCACAGTGAAGATTGAGAGTTGGTTGAGAGTTCTAAAAATATCACCTACTAATGTTTTAGAACTGAGCAATTAAACTATAAAATATGGAAGATGAATATAGGAACATGATGGTCTAGTCAAATTTGTACCCATGTTTCTGAAGCCAAAAACCATGTGGTTTTTGATGTGGAAGCCATGCCAATTAATGCATCAAAAACCCATCAGTATCACCTAAAAATAATCTCCCATTGATTTAAGTGGGAGACATGATACTGCATGAAAAAATATAAGTGACTTTATTCCATGCAGTCTCACTTTGAAGCCCCATTAAAAATAATGGGAGTTTCTTGACAGGACCCCACCACACTGTCTGTAGTTAGTAGAGAACCATAGTGCAGCACTATGAGGCTCTTGCCCATGTGTACATACAAATAGTGCTGCAAACCAGCTGTTCTAACTACTATATCACTATACTAATGGTTTCTGCCTTTTCATCACAAGAAAAGCTGCATTTTGTTCACAAGCTTTGTTGCATAATAAGATAACCCTGTATTACAAAAAAATTTGTAAGCATGTCATTGATGGTTTGTTTGTTATGGGGCTAATGATGAATCCGGGTCAAAGCTATTTTTGAATATTTTCAGGCTGCTTCTGATTTAAAAAAAAACAGCAAAAGATTTGTTTTCAAAGTTTTGTAATACAGACATATAACTGCACATTATTTATTGAGTTTTGAAAACAACCCATAGTTATCAAAATAACTCCATGACACACACTGCTGTCCAGTACTCCATGCTGGTTTTAGGTCTAAGTTCTCATTATATATTTCCATATACTTTGTGGTGCCACGTTCTAACATTGTAAAACGTTGTGGATGCATGCGTGATCAGTTCGAATAATTTAAGAGGTTTTCCTACCTCTAAAAATATATACTGGAAGAAGACAGAATGGAAAACGCACTCACCGAACCATTTCTTTATACACAGCGTTCTGTACAGGTAAGATAGGTGCACAGGGAGCTTAGAGATGGTAACAAGCAGGGGGCGTGCAGGGGGGCGGCAACTAGTTTTGCGCACGCGGGCGCTTCCTCTGGCTCGCACAAATCAACTAGTTTCGCCCACATGCGCTAAACTAGTTGCCGCCCCCCGGCATGCCCCTTGCTTGTTACCATCTCTAAGCTCCCTGTGCACCTGTCTTAACTGTACAGAACGCTGTGAATAAAGAAAGTGTTCATCTCAGCAACTTGCCCGGTGAGTGCGTTTTCCATTTTGTCTTCTTCCAGTATATGCTTGTGTTGCTTTTGTCCATGGATTACTGCACCACCTTATGAGGAACATCACTATGTCATTACAGGTGCAGACAGTATTTGCCAATATCCTACCACCGTCTTTCACCTTCAAGACTAGCGGTGCTGGACATACCCTTTCCTTTCCCTATTGTGGTTCTACCTCTAAAAATAGTCACAAATTTCTTCAGATTTAAAGAGGTACTAGTGCAGAGTATTCCTGCTCCGTCCTGCCCGGGCTGCAAAATAAATGAAAATGAACCATCACTCACCTCCCTGTGTTCTCGCGGAGCGTCACTACAGCTGCTCGGTCCTCCGGTCCATCTCCTTCATACTTACGGGTGTAACAAAGCGCCACATGGCGCTCAGCCTATCACCGGCCGCCACAATGTTCTGCCTCGGCCGAGGATAGGCTAAGCGCCATGTGACGCTTCGTTACACCCGGAAGTATGAAGAGGATGGACCGGAGGACCGATCAGCTGTAGTGGCGCTCCGCGGGAACCCAGGGAGGTGAGTGATGGTTCATTTTCATTTATTTTGCAGCCCGGGCAGGACAGAGCAGGAATACTCTGCACTAGAGTACTCCTTTAAACAGATTTGTAAATTACTTCTATTTAAATCTTAATCCTTCCAGTACTTATCAGCTGCTGTATATTACAGAGGAAGTTTAGTTGTTCTTTTCTGTCTGTCCACAGTGCTCTCTGCCAACATCTCTATCCATGTCAGAAACTGTCCAGAGCAGGAGAGGTTTGCTATGGGGATTTGCTCCTGCTCTGGACAGTACCCCTTTAAGAAAAAAAGACCTTTGTAATATTACAAGAATCTCTGCACTTTCTGACTCCACAGTATGCACGGTGATTTCTTGCAGTTCCTGGCTGCAGCCTCTTCTGTGCAGGTGTTTTGTGGATGTTCAGGTAGTGAAGATTCTGCTGTCTGTATCTGAATGTGTGCTGAATGTGTTCAGTTATGGATTAGCACCTACAGTGAAAAAGATGCGACCAAGGACAGCAGAGAAAACAGTCATGTGGGTACTTCATGTGACCACCACCATCTTGCACTTTATGGACGCATAGGCCATAGGCCTGCAATGTTTACATAGTCCATTCATTGGCATACCTGTACTTGAGCAATTTTTTTTTTTTTTTTATCTATTTAAAAAACTTTTTCTAAGTCTAGGCTCATAACATGTCTTGGGTCAATGTAGCATATACTGAGAAGATTGTGTCCTTTTTATAATATATTTTGAGGTTTGGAGGTATGTGTATATGTTTAGCTTAAATAAAAAGTATATAGGTTACAGGATAACAAGACACTAATGTCAAATCCTGTAATGCGCATGGTGTTTCTTTTTCTGAGCACCCATCTATACATTTCTAGGCAGTCGGTTAAGGAATTTAACTTTGGGCCAGTGTCTGTGTGCAGAATAAAGATTTTGCATTAGTGATACCTAGTATTTTCTGCAACGCTATGCACACACCAGCCTGGCTGTAGAGAGAACAGTATATGCTGTGATTTGCATGAACATGTGGTTGTGTCTTCATTGATCATTGATCAAGTGGTGCCAGAAAGTTAAACAAATTTGTAAATTACTTTAATTAAAAAATCTTAATCCTTCCAATAATTATAAGCTGCTGTGTGTTCCAGAGGAAGTTCTTTTATTTTTGAATTTCCTTTCTGTCTGACCACAGTGCTCTCTGCTGAAACCTCTGTCCATTTTAGGAACTGTCCAGAGTAGGAGCAAATCCCCATAGCAAACCTCTCCTGCACCAGACAGTTCCTAAAATAGACAGAGGTGTTAGCAGAGAACACTGTGGTCAGACAGAAAGGAAATTCAAAAAGCAAAGAACTTCCTGTGGAGCATACAACAGTTCATAATTACTGGAAAGGATTAAGATTTTTAAATAGAAGAAATTTACAAATCTCTTTAACTTTCTGGAACCAGTTGATTTAAAAAAAAATTTTGCAGCGAGCACCCCTTTAACCCCTTAAGGACGCAGGGTTTTTCAGTTTTTGCATTTTCGTTTTTTTCTTTTTAACTTTAAAAAATCATAACCCTTTCAATTTTCCACCTAAAAATCCATATGATGGCTTATTTTTTGCGTCACCAATTTTACTTTGCAGTGACATTAGTCATTTTACCCAAAAATCCACGGCAAAATGAAAAAAAAATCATTGTGCGACAAAATCGAACAAAAAACACCATTTTGTAACTTTTGGGGGCTTACGTTTCTACGCAGTGCATATTTCGGAACAAATACACCTTATCTTTATTCTGTAGGTCCATATGGTTAAAATGATACCCTATTTATATAGGTTTCATTTTGTCGTACTGGAAAAAATCGTAACAACATGCAGGAAAATGTATACGTTTAAAAACGTCCTCTTCTGACGCCTATAACTTTTTTATTTTTCCTCGGGCTCATTTTTTGCGCTTTGATCTGAAGTTATTATTGGTACCATTTTTTTTTGATTGGACTTTTCGATAATTTTTTAATGGTATGTAAAGTGACCAAAAATATGCTTTTTTGGACTTTGGAATTTTTTTTACGTGTACGCCATTGACCGTGCGGTTTAATTAACAATATATTTTTATAATTCGGACATTTACACACGCGGCGATACCACATATGTTTATTTTTATTTACACTGTTTTCTTTTTTTTATTGGAAAAGGGGGGTGATTCAAACTTTTATTAGGGAAGGGGTTAAATGATCTTTATTAACACTTTTTTTTTTTTACATTTTTTTTGCAGTGTTATAGCTCCCATAGGGACCTATAACACTGCACACACTGATCTTTTACACAGATCACAGGCATGTATTAACACGCCTGTGATCAGTGTTATCGGCGCTTGACTGCTCCTGCCTGGATCTCAGGCACGGAGCAGTCATTCGCCGATCGGACACCGAGGAGGCAGGTAAGGGCCCTCCCGGTGTCCTGTAAGCTGCTGTCCTGACTGAGCAGCCGGGATACTTTCACTTTCGCTTCAGACGGGGCAGTCAGCTTTGATCGTCGCGTCTGAAGGGTTATTACAGGGTATCACCATGATCGGTGATGTCCTGTATTAGCCGCGTGACCCCGCGGCATATCGCGGGAGCCGGCGGAGGAGGTAAATATACGTCCTTCGTCGTTAAGGGGTTAAAGGGGAACTCCTGTGGAAAACATTTTCATATTAACTGGCTCCAGAAAGTTGTACATATTTGTAAATGACTTCTATATAAAAATCTTAATCCTTCCAGAACTTATCAGCTGCTGCATGCTCCACAGGAAGTCCTTTTTCTTTTTGAATTTATTTTTTGTCTGACCACAGTGCTCTCTGCTGACACCTCTGTCCATGTCAAGAACTGTCCAGAGTAAGAACAAATCCCCATAGCAAACCCATCCTGCTCTGGACAGTTCCTGACACAGACACGGACTATGTTTGCTTCTTTTGTAAGCATATGTTTTATTTGCGGAACACAAATTATGCACATAAAAATATAAAATTTGCCCAATTTTGCTGTAATATACAGTGTTTGAGTGCTTGTAATGAGTAATGCTGTCTTGTGTATTATACTATTAAAAATGTATAAACAATTTAGAATTTTACTGGTTAAAGGAAATCTGTCAGCTCTATTTTCTGCTTAATGGTCTATTCACACGTACAGTATTCTGTGCAGATTTGATGCACAGGATTTTCTGCTGCAGATTTCAATGTAAACTAAATGACTGAATAAAGCTTCTAAACCTGTGCATCAAATCTGCGCAGAATACTGTACGTGTGAACAGACCCTAAAGCTGTAGAAACAATTGAACAGCTCTTAAGGGGGAGATATAATGCACGAGACAAAAAAAAATCTTTTTTTGCAAAATACTGTTACAAAACTACGACTTGCAAAACTAGTAAGTTGTTGCTAACCTACTACTTCTAGCATGCCCAGACAGCCAAAGGCTGCCTGGGTATGTTGGGAGTTGTAGATCTGCAACAGCTTGGGGCACACTGTTTGAAAAACACTGATATAAATCAGGGGCGGATGCAGAGTCTAGTCTCGGGAGGAGCACTATCAGAGTATCGTGTGGTGGTCGACACGCCCCCTCCCATAGACTTGCACTGAGGGGGCATGGCGTGATGTCACAAGGGGCATGGCTGTTACGTCACAACCCCCGCAGCCCGCACCCAGACTTCAGAAGAAAATGTTCAGAATGCTGGGGCAGTGGAGTATCCCTTTATGTACGCAGCATAATTCCCCCATACTAGGTTGTCAGCATAGTTCCCCCCACATAAGGTTGTCAGCATAGTTCCCCCCACATAACAATGTCAGCATAGTTCCCTCCACATTAGGTTGTTAGCATAGTTCCCCCCACATTAGATTTTCAGCATAGTTCCCCCACATTAGGTTGTCAGCATAGTCCCCCCCCCCACATCAGGTTGTCAGCAGTGTTCCCCCCACATTAGATTGTCAGCATAGTTCCCACCCACATTAGGTTGTTAGCATAGTTCCCTCCCCCCCCCACATTAGAATGTCAGCATAGTTCCCCCCCACATTAGGTTGTCAGCATAGTTCCCTCCACATTAGAATGTCAGCATAGTCCCCCCCCCACATCATGTTGTCAGCAGTGTTCCCCCCACATTAGATTGTCAGCATAGTTCCCACCCACATTAGGTTGTTAGCATAGTTCCCTCCACATTAGATTGCCAGCATAGTTTCCCCACATTAGGTTGTCAGCATAGTTCCCCCCACATTAGGTTGTCAGCATAGTTCCCCCCACATTAAGTTGTCAGCCTAGTTCCCCCCACATTAAGTTGTCAGCATAGTTCCCCCCATATTAGAATGTCAGCATAGCTCCCCCCCACATTTGATTGTCAGCATAGTTCCCCCCACATTAGAATGTCAGCATAGTCACCCCCCCCCCACAAAAGGTTGTCAGCATAGTTCCCCCCACATTAGGTTGTCAGCATAGTTCCCCCCACATTAGAATGTCAGCATAGCCCCCCCCCCACAAAAGGTTGTCAGCATAGTTCCCCCCACATTAGGTTGTCAGCATAGTTCCCCTGTTATGCCTAGCGCTCCGGGTCCCCGCTCCTCCCCGGAGCGCTCACGGCGTCTCTCTCCCTGCAGCGCCCCGGTCAGTCCCGCTGACCGGGAGCGCTACACTGACATGGCCGTCGGGGATGCGATTCGCACAGCGGGACGCGCCCGCTCGCGAATCGCGTCCCAGGTCACTTACCCGTCCCGGGTCCCTCCTGTCATGTGCTGGCGCGCGCGGCTCCGCTCTCTAGGGCGCGCGCGTGCCAGCTCTCTGAGACTTAAAGGGCCAGTGCACCAATGATTGGTGCCTGGCCCAATTAGCTTAATTGGCTTCCACCTGCTCCCTGGCTATATCTGATCACTTCCCCTGCACTCCCTTGCCGGATCTTGTTGCCTTGTGCCAGTGAAAGCGTTTAGTGTTGTCCAAGCCTGTGTTTCCTGATCTCTTGCTATCCATATTGACTACGAACCTTGCCGCCTGCCCCGACCTTCTGCTACGTCTGACCTTGCCTCTGCCTAGTCCTTCTGTCCCACGCCTTCTCAGCAGTCAGCGAGGTTGAGCCGTTGCTAGTGGATACGACCTGGTTGCTACTGCCGCAGCAAGTCCATCCCGCTTTGCGGCGGGCTCTGGTGAACACCAGTAGCCTCTTAGAACCGGTCCACCAGCACGGTCCATGCCAATCCCTCGCTGACACAGAGGATCCACTACCTGTAAGCCGAATCGTGACATCCCCCCACATTAGATTGTCAGCATAGTTCCCACCCACATTAGGTTGTCAGCATAGTTCCCCCCACATTAAGTAGTCAGCATAGTTCCCCCCCACATTAGAATGTCAGCATAGTTCCCCCCCCCCCCACATTAGGTTGTCAGCATATTCCCCCCTTCCCCCCACACACACACATTAGGTTGTCAGCATAGTTCCCCCTACATTAGGTTGTCAGCAGAGTTCCCCCCACATTAGGTTGTCAGCATAGTTCCCCCCAAATTAGGTTGTCAGCATAGTTCCCCCCACATTAAGTTATCACCATAGTTCCCCCACATTAAGTTGTCAGCATAGTTTCCCCCACATTAAGTTATCAGCATAGTTCCCTCCACATTAAGTTGTCAGCATAGTTCCCCCCACATTAGGTTGTCAGCATAGTTCCCCCCCATTTTGTTGTCAGCATAGCTCCCCCCCCCACATTAGGTTGTCAGCATAGTTCCACCACATTAGGTTGTCAGCATAGTTCCCCCACATTAGGTTGTCAGCATAGTTCCCCCACAATAGGTTGTCAGCATAGTTCCCCCGTATTAGGTTATCCAGCATAGTTCCCCCCACATTAGGTTGGCAGTATAGATCCCCCCAAATTAGGTTGGCAGTATAGTTCCCCTCACATTAGGTTGTAAGCATAGTCCCCCCCCCCCATTAGGTTTTCAGCATAGTTCCCCCATATTAGGTTGGCAGTATAGTTCCCCCCAAATTAGGTTGACAGAATAGTTCCCCCCCCCCGAAATTAGTTTGACAGTATAGTTCCCCCACATTAGGTTGTTAGTTCCCCCACATTAGGTTGGCAGTATAGTTCCACCACATTTGGTAGGCAGTGGCCCCCACAGACATACAGCCTTCAGCCATATACAGTGTATGGCTGGAGGCTGCATGTATGTGTACTGCCCCACTTCAGTGCTCCGACCACCGCTCCTCCGGTCAGGGGTCATAATCTACTGCTATGGCCTATAGGCCATAGCAGTAGGTCCCGGGACAGGAGGAGCAGTGGTCGGAGCCCTGAAGACTACGTGCCGCTGGTAACTTACCATGTGCATGTCCTCCTCCTAGCTGCTTTGCTCTGTTTCTATGGGTGCACGCATAGGATGTCAGTGACATCCCTGCGTGCGCTACCTCCCGGCGGCCCCTGTGTGTTTAAAGTTAACACGGGTCTGGAGAAAGGTAACCGGGACATCCTTGTGTCCTGATAAGATCTTTCGGGACACAGGGATGTCCCGAATGTGATGGGAGGAATTAATCGTGTGTGGGGGGGTAAAACTTTAAAAGCAAATTGTGAATACAAATATTGCTTCCCCTTTTGAAGTTGACATATTCCTAGTCATGGAATAATTATCAAATGGATATTCCAGGAATGTCCAGTCCAGCAACACACTGTTAATGAATTCAAATAGCAAACCATCTGTGCAATATTTTACATAGCAGGTTGTCAATACCACCTTGGATTGCGGGATACAGCTGTATCACTTGATGAGAAATCACCTCTTAGTAAAGTATATCTTTACGGTCATAATGTGACACATATTCCTGAACATTTCAGATACACAGTAAGGGACAAGCCTAAAGGGGTATTCCAGGAATTTTTTTTCTTTGACTATGCTACAGGGGCTGTAAAGTTAGTGTAGTTCATAATATAGTGTCTGTACCTGTGTGTGATGGTTTTCTCACAATTCTTCTGTGATTTTCACTTCAATATTTATTTTTTACCAGCATACAAAATGACTGTTGTCTCAGATTTTTCCTAGCTTGCAATGCGGCAGAGACCTGACTCACTAGTCAGCTGATGACAGGGAGCCTGTCTGCTTCAATGGGTGGAGGGATCGCTTGGTGGGAGAGAGATCAATCTGCAACAGCTGTAGGCACCCTGATTGAAAACCACAGTTTTTTTTGAATGGATGCAACTCATTTATGTTTCAATGGGTGGGGCGGTGATGTGTGGGAGGGGGGAGGGGAATGGAATTGTGGGATTTGTAGGCAAAAAAAGAAAAGTCAAACAGGAAATGCCAGTTCACAAAAAGCTAGCCACAGTGTTATGGTAATCTCACAACATAGCCATTTAGCACTAAGACAAGTGCAGATCATTCCTAAGTATGTCCATTACTGCCTGCCAGGTGTGTACTAAAATCACCTTATGGTGGATAACCCCTTTAAAGCTTACCTGTCAGAGTCCACAAAAAAAAAAGAATTAATATGTTACTCAGTACCTAATCCTGACCATTCATATCTAATTATTATGCTTCTATCACCTATAAAAACCCCTCTTTTAATTAGCTCACAATTTTAGAAATCCTCTCAAGGGAAGGGGGCGTGTCCCTCTCATGTGGTGGTGGGAGGTGATTGGTGTGTCTGCTAATGCAGCCTTGTCCATGAGTCATCTCTTGACCATAACTCATGGACAAGCCTGATGATGCTGTAGTACTGGTTAGTGTTCCAGTAGGTATGGGGACCTCTAGTGGTTGGATTTTTAGGAGCCGTTTTTGTTTATTAAAATATTCAAACATTTTTAAACAACCATATTACAAAAAGACTTTAACACCTAAAGGACCAAGCCCATTTCAGCAGTTTTCAGTTTTTGCATTTTCATTTTTTCCTCCTTACCTTTTAAAAATCATTCCCCTTTCAATTTTCCACCTAAAAATCCATATGATGGCTTACTTTTTCCGCCATCAATTCTACTTTGTAATGGCATCAGCCACTTTATCCAAAAATCTATGGCAAAACCCCCAAAAAACCCTCCTGGTGCGTCTTAGCTGCGGTGATCCCAATGCTATATATTTTTTTACTTTAGATCGCCGAGTCTAAAGGGTTAATACCGAACATCACCATGATATTAGCCCCGGGTTCTGGCTACCGTTAACCACCAGGACGGACCCGATATGACGCGAGGTCGTGCGGGAGTGGGCGGGGGACGTACGCCCTGCATCCTTAAGGAGTTAAGAGCCAGGCAAATTTTAGTTCTTGCACTTTAGTTTTTTCCTCCTCCCCTTCTAAAAATGATAACGCTTTAAATTTTTGCACCTACAGATCCATATAAGATACCTTATCCTTATTCTGCAGGTCCATAGGTTTACAAATAAACCTTATTTATATAGGGTTTATTTAATTTTACTACTCACAACATATCAAAGAAAAAATTGGATCTGACAGTGCCAATTTAAAAACAGTGTTGAACGCGAATATTCGAAATGCAAATTATTACCGCGAATATCGGCACTTCACGATTTTGCAAATATTTAGAATATAGTGATATATATTCGTATTGACGAATATTTTTTTTTATGCAAATTTTAATGCAAATTTTAATGCAAACTTTTATGCAAATATCGGCACTTCCAGACTGGACACTGCTCCCTCCCTTCTTTTGGTGAGATATAATTGCACATGCGCACTAGGCAAATTTCATAACGATTTTTTGCATGGAAAAAAAAGAACAAACATGGAATATGCAAATTTCGTGAACATAGGATGAATATTCGTCCATATATTCACGAAAAATTGTGAATTCGAATTTGGCCCCTGCCGCTCATCACTATTTAAAAATTGTTAGTTTTTCATTAAACTTTATGTTAGATTCTATAAAAATACATGAAAATCAGACTTTCCGATTCCTTGCAGGCACTTCTAGGGTACTTATAAAGGTACAAATTCCAAAGGGTGCACTGCCTGATAAAATGTTATATTTATTAGAATAAATTATAAAAAACACAACCCAACAGAGCCTTTCAAAAGGCAAGCCAATAAAGGAAAGATATGTTGCAAGATTGAGCAAACAACAGACCCTAGGTATATTGCTGTGGCGTTAAAGGACCAGTGCTCAAAACAGAAATATAGGGTTCTCACCTTGAGCCAGTAGTTGTCATCAGGTTTATGAAGTCTGCGTGGTCAAACCGCATATATAGGTCCAGCAGGAGAACAGGAAGAGGTAATAAATAAAACATGGGTAGAGGACACATTGTAAAGTCCTTGGAAATCCCTGGGTGTTAGTGCTCTGAGACTGACCTGCTCACATAGGTACCAGCAGGGCACTTGCCCTAAAAAGACCAACCCCTGCCCTGATCTAGCCCATTGAAAACAAAACCTATAAAACCCTATAGTATAAATCCATACACGTTTCAAGTTACGTAGGCAGCTATCCTCAGGGGACCATTAGGTAGGGTAAGGTAGGATACATGAGGTGTTAATACATACAGCAAGTACAAATATACCTCAAATGTTCAGTCATGAGGAGCGTCAGAAGATAAATACATAGTTACATAATTAGTGCGACCAAGGAATTGAAGGGATGGGATTTAGTTGGCTGAAGAGGAAGGGATTTAATTCTATATTTCTGCATAAGCATTAATCACATCACGTTTTCTCCCACGTTTTCTCCGGAGTGAAACATTTGGACCGGTCGGCTCATTTTTGCGCTGTATTGTGCTTTTTCTCCGGACCTAAAAATGAGCCGACCGGACCGAACTTTTCACTCCGTCCGGCTGAATGAAATGGATTACATACAGGAGCGCATACAAAAGCATACTGGAGTGCGAGGTTTTAGCTCCCCCCCTGCTGTATGCGCTCCCGTATGGGAGAAAACGTGATGTGAACCAGCCCTGAACCAGCCCTAACTGTTCCTGCTGTGACCAGTTCCTGAGGTAGACTGTTCCATAAATTCACAGTTCTTATAGTAAAGAAGGTGTGTCACCTCTTGAGACCAAACCTTTTCTTCTCCAGATGGAGGGAGTGCCCCCTTGTCCTTTGAGGGGGTTAACCTGGAACAGTTTTTGCCCAAATTTTTTGTTTGGGCCATTTATATACATTGATCATATCCCCCTAAAACGTTTCTTCTCAAGGCTAAACAAATGTAATTCTTCTAATCTTTCCTCATAGCTAAAGCTGCTTTCACACTATAAGTTGCTCAGTTTTGAAGACCCGTTATAATGTTTCATTAAGAAAACTCTTAACCCCTTAAGGACCCAGCCATATTTCAGTGTAGGACCCGGCCATTTTTTGCACATCTGACCACTGTCACTTTAAGCATTAATAACTCTGGGATGGTTTTACCTTTCATTCTGATTGTGAGATTGTTTTTCGTGACATATGCTACTTTAAATTTTTGTCAATACTTGCATAATTTCTTGGTGAAAAATTCAAAAATTTGATGAAATTTTTTACTTTGAAGCTCTCTGCTTGTAAGGAAAATAGACATACCAAATAAATTATATATTGATTCACATACACAATGGCCCTCATCTGCTAAAGTCCAACCGACTCTCTTTCTCGGTTATTGCACCTAAATTTTAGTCGCAACATCTGTGCGACTTTTTATGCGACCAAATTTTAGTCGCACAACTGACACTTTAGAAAACACTCGGAGTGTTTTTTTTCACTCTGAAATGGGCGTGTTTTATGCAAAAATGGGCGTTTTACCTACAAAAAACAAAAAATACTCGGAGTACTTCGAAAAGCACTCGAGAAAAAGTGTGAGTTTGCCTTACCCAACAACCGATAGCCAAGAGGCCGAGTGAAATTCCAAAAATGGAGTGATTTCTAACAAGGGACCGTTTGCCATTGAGTAACTTGAAAGTAACTTGTTTTATAACCAGAAAACATTTTGTACAGTTCAACACTTTTATGAATAAAATATTGAATACTTTTGTGATAGTTAATGTTTATATATATTTTTTTCTTTTTAACTCATTTGCAATATTAGGTTTAAATCAATTTAACACCCAAGCTGATAAACAAGGATAATTGTTGTAATAGTTTGAAAAATTCTAACACATGAATACTTTTGATTCATGGAAACATTTTTAAACAAACAAGTCTAAACCATATTGACTCACACAACAAATTTCTTTAGCTCGAAGTTTGTGCGACACAATTGACTAGTGCGACACCAAAAAAGGAGCAACAGAAAAATAACCGTCATGTGCGACAAAATGGTAAATAAGCCTGAAAAAAAAGACGAGTGATTTTGAAATCACTCCAGAATAAACACTCCACTCTTAGTAACTCAGGGCCAATATGTCTACTTTATGTTTGCATCATAAAGTTGACATGTTTTTACCTTTAGAAGACATCAGAGGGCTTTAAAGTTCAGCAGCAATTTTCCAATTTTTCACAACATTTTCAAAATCGGAATTTTTCAGGGACCAGTTCAGTTTTGAAGTGGATTTGAAGGGCCTTCATATTAGAAATACCACACAAATGACCCCATTATAAAAACTGCACCCTTCAAAGTATTCATGACATTCAGTAAGTGTGTTAACCCTTTAGGTGTTTCAGAGGAATAGCAGTAAAGTGAAATAGAAAATTCTAAATCTTAATTTTTTACACTCGCATGTTCTTGTAGACCCAGTTTTTGAATTTTTGCAAGGGGTAATAGGAGAAAAAGTCACCCAAAATTTGTAACCCAATTTCTCTCGAGTAAGGAAATACCTCATATGTGTATGTCAAGTTTTCGGCGGGCGCAGTAGAGGGCTCAGAAGGGAAGGAGCAACAATGGGATTTTGGAGAGTGAATTTTGATGAATTTTTTTTTGTGGGGGGCATGTCACATTTAGGAAGCCCCTATAGTGCCAGAACAGCAGAAACCGCCCCACAAGGCATACCATTTTGGAAACTACACCCCTCAAGACACATAACAAGGGGTCCAGTGAGCCTTTACACCCCACAGGTGTTTGATGACTTTTCATTAAAGTCGGATGTGTAAATGAAAAAA
This sequence comes from Hyla sarda, assembly GCF_029499605.1. NCBI lineage: Eukaryota > Metazoa > Chordata > Amphibia > Anura > Hylidae > Hyla > Hyla sarda. The sequence continues at coordinate 327,553,517 of NC_079189.1, forward strand.
AAGTTTTTTCACTAAAGTGCAGTTTTTTCCCCAAATTTACCATTTTTTACAAAAGGTAATGGGAGAAAATGCCCCCCAAAATTTGGAACCCCATCTTTTCTGAGTATGGAAATACCCCATGTTCGGACGTAAAATGCTCTGCGGGCGAACTACAATGCTCAGAAGAGAAGGAGTCACATTTTGCTTTTGGAAAGCAAATTTTGCTGAAATGATTTTTGGTGGGCATGTCGCATTTAGGAAGCCTCTATGGTGCCAGCACAGCAAAAAACAACCCACATGGCATATTATTTTGGAAACTACACCCCTCAAGGAACATAACAAGGTGTACAGTGAGCCGTAAAGGGGTTCTCCGGTGCTTACACATCTTATCCCCTATCCCAGGATAGGGGATAAGATGCCTGATCACGGGAGTCCCTCCGCTGGGGACCCCCGGGATCTTGCACACGGCACCCTGTTTGTAATCAGTGAACACGCTCCGGGTCTGATTACAGACGAGCACCAGGCCGGCGGCAAGATCCCGGGGTTCCCCAGCAGCGGGACTGCCGCGATCAGGCATCTTATCCTCTATCCTTTGGATAGGGGATAAGATGTGCAAGCACCGGAGAACCCCTTTAACACCTCACAGGTGTTTTACGACATTGGATGTGTAAATGAAAAAAAACAAAAAAATTTTTACTGAAATGCTAAAAAGGGAAATAGGAGTAATAGACCCCCAAAATTTGTAACCCCATTTCTTCTGAGTATGGAAATACCCCAGGTGTGGATGTCAACTACTCTGCTGGTGAACTACAATGCTCAGAAGAGAAGGAGCGCCATTGAGCTTTTGGAGAGTGAATTTGTTTGGAATGGAAGTCAGGGGCCATGTGCGTTTACAAAGCCCCCCGTGGTGCCAGAACAGTGGGCCCCCTCACATGTGACCCCATTTTGGAAACTACACCCCTCACAGAATTTAATAAGGGGTGCAATGAGTATTTTCACCCCACTGGCATTTGACAGATCTTTGGAACAGTGGGCTGTGCAAATGAAAAATTAAATGTTTCATTTTCACAGACCACTGTTCCAAAAATCTGTCAGACATCTGTGGGGCATAAATGCTCACTGTACCCCTTATTACATAACATGAGAGGTGTAGTTTCCAAAATGGGGTCACATGTGGGGGGGTCCATTGTTCTGGCACTATGGGGGCTTTGTAAACACTTGTCCTTCAATTCTGGACACATTTTATTTTACAAAGCCCAATGTCACTCCTTCTCTTCTGAGCATTGTAGTTATCCCGCAGAGCACTTTACATCCACATATGGATTATGTTCTTACTCAGAAGAAATGGGGTTTTAAATTTTGGGGGTGCTTTTTTCTTATTTTCCCTTGTGAAAATGAAAAATTTAGGGTAACACCAGCATTTTAGTGAAAAAAAATTTTTGTTTCATTTTCCCATCCAACTTTAACAAAAAAAATTCAAACACCTGTGGGGTGTTAAGGCTCACTATACCCCTTGTTACATTCCGCGAGGGGTGTAGTTTCCAAAATGGGGGTCCCATGGGGGTATTTATTTTTTTGCGTTTATGTCAGAACCACTGTAAAATCAGCCACCCCTGTGCAAATCACCAATTTAGGCCTCAAATGTACATGGTGTGCTCTCACTCCTGAGCCTTGTTGTGCGTCCGCAGACATTTTACGCCCAGATATGGGGTATTTCCCTACTCAGGAGAAATTGTGTTACAAATTTTGGGGGTCTTTTTTTCCTTTTACCGCTTGTGAAAATAAAAAGTATGGGGCAACACCAGCATGTTAGTGTAAAATGTTTTATTTTTTTACCCCTAACAAGCTGGTGTAGTCCCCAACTTTTCCTTTTCATAAGGGGTAAAAGGATAAAAAGCCCCCCAAAATTTGTAGTGCAATTTCTCCTGAGTATGGAAATACCCCATATGTGGCCCTAAACTGTTTCCTTGAAATATGACAGGGCTCCAAAGTGAGAGAGCACCATGCGCATTTGAGGACTAAATTAGGGATTGCATAGGGGTGGACATAGGGGTATTCTACGCCAGTGATTCCCAAACAGGGTGCCTCCAGCTGTTGCTAAACTCCCAGCATGCCTGGACAGTCAGTAGCTGTCCGGAAATGCTGGGAGTTGTTGGGAGCTGGAGGCTCCGTTTTGGAAACGTGTTTTAGTGTTTTACCCTTTATTATGTGTTAGTGTAGTGTTTTTAGGGTATATTCACATGGGCGGAGGTTTACAATGAGTTTCCCACTAGGAGTTAGCACTGTGGCGAAAAATCTGCCCTGTACATTCACATGGGGGGGGGGGCAAACCTCCAGCTGTTTCAAAACTACAACTACCAGCATGCACTGACAGACCGTGCATGCTGGGAGTTGTACTTTTGCAACAGCTGGAGGCACATTGGTTGGAAAACCTTCAGTGAGGTTCTGTTACCTAACTCAGTATTTTCCAACCAGTGTGCCTCCAGCTGTTGCAAAACTACAACTCCCAGCATGTACTGATCTCCGAAGGGCATGCTGGGAGATGTAGTTATGCAACAGCTGGAGGTATGCAACTCCAACTCCCAGCATGCCGAAACAGCTGTTTGGGCATGCTGGGATTTGCAGTTTTGCAACATCTGGAGAGCTACAGTTTAGAGACCACTGCACAATGATCTCCAAACTGTGGCCCTCCAGATGTTGCAAAACTACAAATCCCAGCATGCCCAGACAGCAAAAAGCTGTGTGGGCATGCTAGGAGTTGTAGTTTTACAAGATCTGGAGGGCTACAGTTTAGAGACCACTGTAGCCCTCCAGCTGTTGCAAAACTACAAATTCCAGCATGCCCAAACAGCTTTCTGGGCATGCTGGGAGTTGTAGTTTTGCAACATCTGGAGGGCTACAGTTTAGAGACCACTGTGTAGGCAACTCACCGGCTTCCGTAGGATCCAGGGAGCTACATTGCCGTCCTCTGCTGCTGCCGATTTCCACCATCGATTGTCGCCTCCGCCGCCGATGGGTAAGTTGACGTCGGCGCCGGTCCCCGTCGGTTTCCCCTATTGTGGGTGGGCAGAATGGGGAAAATGAAAGTTAACCCACCCTGCCCCCGATCTGCTATTGGTCGTCGCTTCTATTCGACCAATAGCAGGGATAGGAACGGTGGCAACCCTGCCACCTCACTCCTATCCCTTCAGGGGGATTGTGAGAGTCTTAGACAACTCCGATTCCCCTTATTTTCTGGGTCACCGTAGACCCGTATGACCCGGAATTGTGCAAGTCGCAATTTGCGGTGATCGCCGACGATTTGCGGTGATTGCCGACATGGGGGGTCTGATGACCCCCCTGGGCATTTGCGCAGGGTACCTTGAGATCTATATTAGCAGTCACCCTGGTCTGGTCCCCACCGGTGCGGGGCGGGGTCCGGAATTCCCCATGACGTACCGGTACGTCATGGGTCCTTAAGACCCAGGGTGTCATGACGTAGCGATACTTCATGGGTCCTGTAGGGGTTAAAAATGGCCGTTACAAAATCCCATTCAGTGGGATTTTTACATTATCCGTTTTCACCCGTTATAGCACAAAAAATTGTGCATGTATGTTTTTTACTCCCTTCACAAATAATGTCCATTATTCATAACTGGATATAACAGGTGAGGACGGATTATCAAAAAATCCCATAGACTTGAATGGGATTTTGTAACAGTCATTTAACGGCCGTCTTTAAGGGTCTTCTTAACAAGACATTATAACGGGTCTTTAAAAACGAGCAACTAATAGTTTGAAATCAGCCTAAGATGTTCCATGCCCCTAATAGTTTAGTTGCACATCTTTGCACACTTTCCAGCTCCCGAACATCCCTTTTATAAACTAGTGCCCCAAATTGAACAGAATATTCTAGGTGAGGCCGTACCAATGCTTTATAAAGGGGTAGTATTATGTCCCTGTCCCTTGAGTCCATGCCTCTTCTGATACATGACAATATCCTGCCGGCCTTAGAAGTGGCTGCCTGACATTGCATTCTATTCTGTAGTCTATGATCTAGAAGCACACCCAAATCCTTATTAACCAATGACTCTCCCAGATGCATAACTTTACATTTATCCACATTGAACCTCATTTGCCAAGTGGATGCCCACACACTGGGGGAGATTTATCAAAATCTGTCCAGAGGAAAAATTGCTGAGTTGCCCATAGCAACCAATCAGATCGCTTCTTTCATTTTTAGAGGCCTTTTCAAAAATGAAAGAAGCAAGCTGATTGGTTGCTATGGGCAACTCAGCAACTTCTCTCTGGACAGGTTTTGATAAATCTCCCCAATTAGTCTATCCAAGTTGGCTTTTTTCAGTCCAGTTACAAACTAAAATTTCCAAACCCAAAGACCATAACTTACCTATCAGACGTCTATGAGGGACAGTATCAAATGCTTTTGCAAAATCCAAGAACACTATGGGGAAGATTTATCAAAACCTGTCCAAAGGAAAAGTTGCCCAGTTACCCATAGCAACCAATCAGCTCACTTCTTTCATTTTTAACAAGGCCTCTGGAAAATGAAAGAAGCAATCTAATTGGTTGCTATGGGCAAGTGAGCAACTTTTCCTTTGCACAGGTTTTGATGAATCTCCCCCAATATCCACAGCCATTCCTCTGTCAAGTGTTCTACTCACATCTTCATCAAAGCAAATAAGGTTGGTTTGATAACTTCTATCCTTAGTAAACCCATGCTGGCTATCACTCATAATACTATTATCCCCTAAGTATTCCTGTATGTAGTCCCTTATGAGTGCTTCAACCAATTTTCCCAAATGCATGTTAAGCTTACCGGTCTATAATTACCTGGGGAAGACCAAGAGCCCTTTTTGAAGATTGGCACCACATTCGCCATGTGCCAGTCCCTCTGTAAAATACCAGACACCAGAGAATTATTAAGTATCATGAACAAGGGTACAGAAATTACTGAACTTAGTTCTCTAAGAACTCTTGGGTGTAATCCATTCAGTCCTGGACATTCACTTACATTTATTTTACTTAATTTACTTCAGACTATATCTACATTAAGCCAGTTCAGTACATTACCTGATGTGTTACCAGCAGTGGCCCTGCCTGCGTCAGCTCTTCCCTCTTCCTTTGTATATACAGAACTAATGAACCCATTTAGTAGCTCTGCCTTTTCTTGATTGCCAGTGACCACCTCCCATTATCAGTATTCAGGGGTCCTACATGTTCTGTCATTTTTTTTTTTGCATTTATATATCTAAAAAAAATTGGGGATTTGTTTTGCTTTCTTTGGCCACTTGCCTTTTATTGTGAATTTTTTTTACACTTTTACAGATTTTATTAAGCTCTTTGTAATTTTTAAAGCTAAATCTGACCCTTCAGATTTGTATTTTTTAAATGCAATTTTTTTTGTCTATTGCCCTTTTAACATCAGTTGTCAGCCATGTAGTATTTAGTTTTAATCGTTTATACTTGTTCTCCATAGGAATAAATTTAGCATTGTTGTTATTCAATGTTGATTTGAAAATGTCCCATTTATCGTCTATACCAGAAATTATCCTGAGGGGCAGCTCTTAGCCCAAGGAAATTTGCCTTTTGAAATTTTATGTTCTTGTCCTCCCTACATGTCTTTGTTTTCTACACTTTAAGCCGAAAGTAACTATATTATGGTGGCGTTTACCAAGGTTTTCACCCACTGTGACATTGCCAACCAGCTCTGAATTGTTAGAAATGACCAGATCCAACAAAGCATCACTTCTTGTTGGGTCCTCAACAAACTGACCCATAAAATTATTCTGCAATAAAGTTGAAATTGTCTCCCCTTTGATGTTTTAGTTGAACCCTGACCCCAGCCAATATCTGGATAGTTAAAATCTCCCATGATTACCACTGTACCCATATGCAGCTGACCTTCTCACCTCAGTGGTGTTGGGGTCTATAGACTGCACCATAAATTGTCTTTTCACTTTTTCCCTCTTTTTGTAATTCTACCCACAAGGATTCTACATCTTCAGAATTATCACACACTATGGCATCATTCGCACTGACTTTCATACCAACTTTCCTGTTTACCCTATCCTTGCGAAACAATGTAAACCCCTGCAGATTGACAACGCAGTCATGTGAGGAGTCCAGCCATGTCTCAGTGATCCCAACAATATCAATGTGTTCCCCCAGTATCAAGGGCCACCTAAAGCACCATTTTGCTTGCTAGACTTCTGGCGTTTGTGAACATACACTTTGCTGCCATCTAGTTTCATACATTCAATATCACTAATTGGATTTTTTGGGGGCTAATGGTATTTTTTGAGTTCTTGGGGCTAATTGGATTTTTTTTAGTTATTGGGGCTACTGCCTAAGCCCCTGCTGTATTTTTTGTGATGCACATGGCATTCCAGAGAATACAACCATAGAGGTCCTTCCCTTCAGCTTTGCACCTAGTTCTTCATACTTATTCTTTAGGGACCTCCACCTACCATGTATTCTGTAATTGGTTCCCTTGTGAACCACGACAGCTGGATCATCCCCAGTCCCCCCCCCCCCCCCCCTCCCCCTAAGTAATTTGTCCAGGGAGACAGCAAACCCATCGGTTCAGGTGGTCTTCACGATAAATTATTCTGTTTTCCTGATTATAGAATTCCCTCCAACCACTATCTGTCTCGGCCTACCTGCGTTACCATCCCCCGTACTACTTGTTGGACTGTTCCCCATTAGGGTTGTCATTTCCAATACTGAGGCCCACACATCATCACCCAACTTGGCAATTTTTCTTGGGAGATCAGAAGCAGAAGTCGCCTTCCTTTTCCTTGCACCCTTTACAGCCCCTACAGTCCCTCTTACTACATTAACCCAGCTCCCTACTTGGACCTCCTGGCTAATTTCTCCAACCTCCATGTCTACCACCCCCCACCCCCCCCCCCCCAACTGCTTTTTCTGTAAGCAGCATGCTTCTTTCAAGAATGTCTATAGCCCTCAGTGTTGCATTTTGCTGCTCCAGACCTCTAATACGAGCTTCCAGGTGAGCAAACTAGTCACATCTGCCTCAGTGGTATTCACCCTAAAGTTGCCGCTCCAGAGGTGTATACATATGGCACATTGTGCACTTAAGAAAATTTCCAATCCTTCTGTCCATAAACCTTGCCGACAACCCTGCTTCCCTGACAAACTCCTGCTTCCAAATCGTGTTTTTTTTTACTCTTGATTTTAAAACTCCACACTAATATCCAAAAGCTGCACTTTTATACTCAAGCCAGCACAACCAGAGCCAGTCTTCTTCCAGGTTTGGGGAGCCTGTGCTGGTAGATTGAAAGTGGTTTATTGTGTGGATGCACACGGATTAATGAACCTGGCGCACTTGCCACAGGCCGCATATGGCTCCTAGCTGGGAGCCATGCGCTGTGTGTGGCAAGTGTGCCGGGTTAATTAATCCTGAGCAGTCACTTACTACGCCTTTACTTCCTCCATGAGTCTGCTGTTCTGTGTTGTGTATTTTCATCCAATCACTGGAGGACACTCTGTAACCCCCTCCTCTCTGTTCTCAGACAGGAGTCTGATAGACAGGACAGGAGTGAGCACAGAGGAGTACTTGCCCCACCCTCACTTACTGGACTATGCTTCAGCTTGGACAAAGATGATGCTGCAGCCAGACAGAATTATGTTCTGGATGGTATGGGCACCCCTAGTGGTCTTCTTTCTAAGCCATGATTTCTATAAAAAGGAGATTAAAAAAACGTATGAAGTATATTGGAAAGGTTAATGTTTTGGCAAGATGTACAACGTATAAATAGTTTTTTATTCTGACAGTGCCATTTCAAGTGTTACTATCATTAAACAAAATGTTTGACATATCACAGAGACATGACAACAGTTGTGATTGGTCGAGTTTGGGTGTTCAGACCCCCTCGATAGCTAAAATAAGCCTGAAGAAGCGCTTAGCCAATGGCTTCTGTCCCTGTCTCGCTGCAGGAGATGGATTTTATAGTAAGTATATGAAGGCTGTCTGGATTTCTGTCAGAAAGCCTCAATATTTTTTTTCTGATGGAATAATCTGTCCTATGAGGAAAGCCTGTAGTTTAAAAGTTAAAGGGGTATTTCAGGCCAAAACTTTTTTTTTATATATATATATATATATATATATATATATATATATATATATATTTATATATCAACTGGCTCCGGAAAGTTAAACAGATTTGTAAATTACTTCTATTAAAAAATCTTAATCCTTCCAATAGTTATTAGCTTCTGAAGTTGAGTTGTTGTTTTCTGTCTAACTGCTCTCTGATGACTCACGTCCCCGGGAGCTGTGCAGTTCCTATGGGGAAATTCTCCCATCATGCACAGCTCCCGGGACGTGACATCATCATTGAGCAGTTACAGAAAACTTCAGAAGCTAATAACTATTGGAAGGATTAAGATTTTTTTAATAGAAGTAGTTTACAAATCTGTTTAACTTTCCGGAGCCAGTTGATATATAAAAAAAAAGTTTTGGCCTGGAATACCCCTTTAAGTTTAAATGGAACAAAACTGTAACTTACTTATTTATATGAATGAAATATATTACAGATTTTGTTTTTTACAGACCCATTTTAACTGCAGAGCTCTGCCCAGAAAATTGTTAAAAATGTTTGACCAGTCTGATTCACTTATGCATTAATTGCAGCTGGAGATAATCCCAGTTATGATTGCAGACATTAGAATAAATAGAAATTAAAGGGGTATTCCAGGAAAAAAAACTACTTTTTTTTATATGTCAACTGGCTCCAGAAAGTTTAACAGGTTTCTAAATTACTTCTATTAAAAAAAATCTTAATCCTTCCAGTACTTATCAGATGCTGAAGTTGAGTTGTTTTTTCTGTCTAACTGCTCTCTGATGACACTTGTCTCGGGAGCTGTCCAGAGTAGGAGCGAATCTCCATAGCAAACCTCTTATGCTCCGGACAGTTCCTGAGACAGACAGAGGTGTCAGCAGAGAGCACTGTTGTCAGAAAGAAAAGAAAAACTCAACTTCAGCAGCTGATAACTATTAGAAGGATTAAGATTTTTTAATAGAAGTAATTTACAAGTCTGTTTAACTTTCTGGAGCCAGTTGATCTAAAAAAAAAAAGATAATGTTTTTTTTTTTTTTTCTGGAATACCCCATTACAATCTATTCAGCTTTTAAGATGATTTGTTCTGGGCTCTTTTCTTGACCTGAAAATAAAACCAAATCTCCCAAATCACAAGTAAATGGAGCTATTTACTTATTCCAGATGCATATTAAAAGATATGACACTTGCATAAACTGCTCCAGGCTCAGATATCATTTTGTGTAAACATGTGCAAATGTTTAAACTCCAAGTAAAATCCATTTGGAAACACAGATCACTGACAGCTTGCCCTTACATGAAACTTTTAGAGTAATTTAATGTGAATGTGTTTTAGAAAAACTACGAAGATAATTAGATATAGGATGTTATTAGATTGATCAAATTTATCATAAGGTAGTCTAATGTACATGGCAGCCTGTATTGCAGGGCCTAAGCCCATACGGCTTCTTTCGGCCCCTTTCACACTATAAAACATCCGTCATAAAAATTTAGAAAATCGGGCATTAAACAGCCGTTAGAAAATCCCTAACGGCCGTTAGAAAATCCCTAACGGCCGTTAGAAAATCCCATTATAGTCTATGGGATTTTTCTAATAGCCGTTTTAACCCGTTATCGCCCATTATTAATAACGGCCGTTATTTTGTGACGGGCGATAGTAACGGAAGAAATAGTGCATGCACTATTTCTCCCGCTACTATCTTCCGTCACAAAATAGGTTTTTATAATGGGCGTTTATCAGATATTTCACTATTAGGGTAGGATCATACATAGCGTATACTGTATTTTTCGCCCTATAGGACGCTCCGGCATATAAAACGCACCCAATTTTAAATGAGGAAAATCTATAATACAATGTAAAGTATTGGTCACAGTGATCTTCAACCAGCGGACCTCCAGATGTTGCAAAACTACAACTCCCAGCATGCCCGGACAGCCGGTGGGTGTCCGGGCATGCCAGGAGTTGTAGTTTTGCAACATCTGGAGGTCCGCAGGTTAAAGACCACTGGTATAGGAGGCAATACTCACATGTCGCCTCCGCTCCGGACGCGTCACCGCTCGTCACCGCTGCCCTGGATGTCGTCCTCCATCGCTGTCGCCACGTCCCCGGGGTGTCCCCGTCGCTCCGGAACGTCTCTGCTGCCCGATATCCTAGCTCTCCGTCGCCGCCACACGTCGCTACGCATGCCCCTACGCATGCCGCTACGCACGCCGCTCCTATTGGATGACAGGGTGGCGTGTGCGACGACGTGATGATGATGAAAGAGAGCGCCGGTGTCACGATCACATCCTATCGGTCCAGCCAAGACATTAGAGAGAGTGGGATGTGCAAGGGTTAAGGCCACCAGACCTCTGGGTATCCACTACTAGTCCCAGCAACTCACCAAATTAACTCTTAGATAAAGGTGTTTCCACCAGAGCTGCCTTCAGAAAGGTGAGCTCATATATTTAGAGATCAAAGACCAGAGCTGATTAATTAAACATTTAATCTGATAAAAGGTATCACAGTGCTATATATTTATATAAAAATAAACAAATGACAGTACAGTTACAAAAATATGAAAGAGTTTAGCAAGGCAAGTTCAGAAAACAAAAGATGAAGTTCTTACAGCATGATGATATAGCAGTCCATGTGAGTGAGAGTCCAGCTCTTGTCAGCTTTTGCCACAGCCTTGAACAACAGTTGAGTCCAACATTTTAAATCTTATCTCTGCTTCTTTGGAGGGAAACTCCATTCCCCCCCTCCCCTCTGATCCCACCAGGTGGGGCATCTCTCTTCCTGACCCCTTATCTGTTTGATTATATGATGGGACCAGAGCGCATAACTTCAAAGGAGATACCCCCAATAAAACGCAATACACAAAAACAAAGGATACACCGTCTGAATGACCCCTCACCCATGTCTTGGATAATACATTACTCACAGATACAATTATAATACACATGTAGGATTCAATAATCAGGCCTTGGGCCTGACAGCCGGACATGCAGGGGATCCCGGCACGGAGCAGACACCGAGGAGGCAGGTAAGGTCCCTCAGATGCGGCAATCAGCTTTGATCGCCGCGTCTGAAGGGTTAATACAGGAACCGCCGCGATAGGTGTGTCATCGCCGTATAAGACGCAACTTTTCCCACCCAATTTTGGGGAAGAAAAATTGCGTCTTATACGGCGAAAAATATGGTATGTAGCGCATTTCATGATGCCAAAAATCTGCTGTGCAGCTTGAAATGCGCTGCGCATTCTCCTATGAACAAACACACAGGGCAACCCGCCGTAGCCCTGTGTGCGCCATGAGGTTGGTAGGCAGGCCTTAAAACCAGGGGCATTGCTAGGTCTCGAAAATATTTGTGGCACGGGCAATAGGCGTGGCTGAGGGCAGAGCCACAAAAAGGAGGAGCCAAGGGGTGGGGCCACTCAATGTTGCATGACCATACAAATTTTGCTTCACGCATAGGGGTCAGAGAGAGGGGTTAATCTTATTGGCTGTCTGCAGATGCTACTTCAAGCCAGGGAACACAAGCGCCAATGAGGAACATTACAGCACGGATGTATAAGGTGAGGCTCCTTTATGTTCTAAGATGAGGTGGGGATCAGGTGACAGCAGCAGCAGGGAGTTTCAATTTTTAACAGGTTCCCTACTTGGCGTAATCAAATATACCAATTGCCAAGTAAGGAGAAAAGTGCTAAAGATGTTTTAACCAAGTGAAACTACAAGTCCCAGTATGATATAAGCAGTGGTGAGGGAATGCTGGGAGTTGATGTTTCACAAAATATAACTGCAGAATGTACAAATGACTTCAGTGCTGATGCGACACAATCAGGAGAAAACAGCATAATATTATAGACTCACAGGGGTCGTCTTCTCTGATCGGAGGAGTTTACTTTTCCCTTTCTTCTTTTTGTGGCCAAGACCATCAAAATGATTTCTCCCGACCATGACTCGTCTTCACAGAACCTGCCAGACAATCATTTTAGGCTCCTTTCTCCAGCACAACCCTCACCTCTATACGAACCCCCCATTTGTATATCCCCACAGTAATAGTTCCCACATATATAGTTGTAGGCCACTTTGTGCTCCGTATATAGCTGTAGGCCCCTGGGATAAATAATGTTATATATGTACACAGGACCCTACCTGCAGAATAGTGAGTACAGCTCTGTGGTATAATACAGGATATAACTTAGGATCAGTACAGGATAAGTAATGTAATGTATGTACACAGTGACCTCACCAGCAGAATAGTGAGTGCAGCTCTGGAGTATAATACAGGATATAACTCAGGATCAGTACAGGATAAGTAATGTAACGCATGTACACAGTGACCTCACCAGCAGAATAGTGAGTACAGCTCTGGAGTATAATACAGGATATAACTCAGGATCAGTACAGGATAAGTAATGTAATGTATGTACACAGTGACCCCACCAGCAGAATAGTGAGTACAGCTGTGGGGTATAATAGAGGATAAAACTCAGGATCTGTACAGGATTAGTAATGTTATGCCACCTTTTCCTTAAAAAAAAAACAAATAAACTGAGCTAAATTTTTGCCCTTGCAAAGTTATAAAGCCCCCTCTGTAGCCAGTAATATGCCCTCTATACAGTACAGATGGCGTATTACTGGCTACAGAGGGGGCATTTCTACTGTACAGGGGAATACTGACTACAAAGGGGGACATTATGACTGTACAGGGGTCACAGGGGCACTGGCTACATAGTTGTCATTATGAATGCAAAGGGGGGCATAGTGGCTGTAGAGAGGGCATGCCCACTCTGTAGCCACTATGCCCCCCTTTGCAGTCATAATGGCAACTACGTAGAAAGTGCGCCTATGACCCCTGTACAGTCATAATGTCCCCCTCTGTAGCCACTATGCCATCCTGTACAGTCATTATGCCCCCCTTGTAGAGTCATAATTCCCTTCTGTAGCCACTATGCCCTCCTGTACAGTCATTATGCCCCCCTCTGTAGCCACTATGCCGTCCTGTACAGTCATTATGCCCCCTCTGTAGCTACTATGCCTCCCTGCACAGTCATTATGCAGGGCTGCAATAATTCAGCATGGCCACAATGTATGGGGCTTTCGTCTTCTGGCTCTGTTCTATGTGTATACGAGCTCCGCAGCTCTGATCAATGCCAGTTACATGATGAAATGTAGAGCACCTTCTGGTCTATTACATACTAATGGACTACCATACTATTGGGATTGCCCAGCACCATCTATGTGTGCCACACAAAACATTAGCACCCTGGGCTTCGCCAGCATCACAAGGCTAAACTGCATTCTGAAAATAAAAATGTTAGTCATGATAAAATTGAGGTATTAGTTGATATTTTGGGCAAAATATGCAAGCTCGCAACCCACATCAAGGGTCCTTAATGTCTTGTGTGTCCCTAAAATAATGTTACAGAAAAATCACTGAAAAAAACATTCAAAATTACTGGAAAGAGTGGTTTAAAACCTATCCCCATCATGATGCAGAGCAGTCATAAGGTGCTGGGCAAACTACCTAATCAAACAGTATGCATGCTCATTTTAGGACCGTATCAGGTTTTGTTGCCGGACTAAAAACTGTGGTCTGTTACGGTTTCTAGTCCAGAAATAAAACTGATACCATCCAAAAATGAGCCGACCAGAGTGACTATCTGACTCCGTTCGGCTCATTTAAAGGGGTAATCCAGGAATAGAAAAACACAGCTACTTTCTTTCAAAAACCGCTCCCCATCTGTCTCCAGGTTGGGTGTGGTTTTACAACTTGGCTCCATTCACTTCAATGGAACTGAGCTGCAGAACCACACCCAACCTGCAGACAGATGTGGAGTGGTTTTTGAAAGAAAGTAGCTGTGTTTTTCTATTCCTGGATAACCCCTTTAAATGATTGGGATGCTGTGCGGATCCGGTAGCCGTATCACACAATCATGATGTCAATGCACCATTACTCACACCTAAAAATGCAGATAGGTTCTGGCCTAGGTACTTTAGGTTCTATAGATATGTTCTAGGCACAGACCAATAGCAGGTTTCTTAGACACCTCACATGGGTAAACCATACACACTGTATTGGCACCACTTCTATAGCATGGCTCAATGATATAACAACTAGCACATCTTTACTAGCATCAGTCCCCTACGAGCCCTCACCTTCCCTTGCAACCTTCTCTAAATTACCTGTACAGTCTAATTTAGCATCTGTTCCCTTCATGTTTATTGTATAAGCTGAGATGCATACAATAAATGAATTCCTCAATAATATTGCTTCTTTGGGCGAACAGGTATGCCCTGGTCGCAGTCAGTTGCATGAAGGGATATCAGCAGCCGGGACTTACTGCCTGGAATAAACCCTTCAAATGCAACATACCTTTTCAGTGTGTTGGACCCACTCCTGGTTTTAGCTTACAAATACTGGTGCAAAATACTAAGCCTAATACCGCCATGTGAAACCAGCCTAAGAATGTATTATTTTTGTATCCGTTTTTCTGTTAAATGCTAATGAACTGTCATCTACGCAGAAAATTAAATTATACTTTGAAAAATGGATGCAAAATAATTGAAAATATAGATGCAGCCATATTTTAATTCCAGTATTTCAAAAAATACAGTACACGGGTATTTTATATAGCCATGTGAATATTTTAGTATATTATGGCTGTGAAAAATGAACAAATATGCTTGTGTGAAAGAGGCCTTAAAGGGGTTATCCAGGAAAAAACTTTTTTTTTTTATACATCAACTGGCTCCAGAAAGTTAAACAGATTTGTAAATTAAATCGAAAAAAATTGGGGTATGTGCAGCTCACAATATAAATTAATCGAGGCTAAATGGAAAGTATTTACACCAAAAAATACTAGTACAAAATAATATATAAGAAAAAAAGGGGGGGTACCAAATGCCTCTAGACTAATACCATAAAATGGTACATGATGATGGAATTACAGAAAAAAATATAAATAAATCGGACTGTGCTTCACTTTAAATGATGTACAAATTTAATATAAAAAATATTACAAATGAGACATAAAATAAATAATGCAAATCTAATGCATAAATGCCTCCTACCACAGGGCCCTTGTGGGGAGGTATGATATTTGAATACAAAGCATATATTAAACATTTAAAAATATAGCATGTGAATTACGTTCTACCGCTATCCCAATATATTGCAAACCGACATAGTGTACTTTTGTGCGGTACACTCCGTTCTCATGTGATTTAGAACAGTTCACAAAGTGATAGTTACCAACTCCTAAGGGTAGTTCTGGCTGGACGTCCGAGAAATGGATATGTGAGGGCTGTGTCCAGCGCTAGCGTGCGCATACGGTGACGGGCCCGGATGCCACAGGCCAAAAAAGGTCACCGGTCACGGAGTAATTTGCAGGCTCGATGGCAGATGTAATGGAGGCTGTATCCAGCGCTGGCATGCGCTTGCGGTGACGGGCCCGGTTGCCGCAGGCCGAAGAGAAGTCACCGGTCACGGAGTGGCTCCGGAGGTGTAGATGTACTCGGAGATAGGTGGATCTTACTCCGGAAACAAGGAAAGGAAAGCCTCGTGGAAAATCTCTCGGCGTCTGGTGGAATGGCGGATGAATTACAGCCAGGTGTAGAATCAGCAGATGATGGAGTGGTATCGGAGGTAAGTAATGGCGTTTTGTGGATTGCGGTGGTCATGCGGTAAATATTTCTTTCTCTAGACGCGTTTCAGGGTACTTTATAAATGACCCTTTCCTCAGTAGAGATATCTTTAAAAGTGAAGCTCAAAGTCCTTTTATACATGTTACCTGTCTAATTGTTACAGGTGTGTTTCTGTTTAGATCTTCCGCAAATAGCGGAATGGAACGGGAAACATGGGGTTGTTTCATCTTGATAAAGCAGTGTTCACATTTAGAATCAGTATGTATGCGTTCTTATTTAAATATAGTATTATATATATTGTAAACATTGGAATGGTACGTATAGCACACAGTGAGATGTACAGATAGAGTATATAATACTGAAATAGAGATATTAATAAAAATAAAAATAAATAAAAAAGGAATAAATAAAAAATAATAATAATAATGATAAATATAAAAATAAAAATAAAATAAAAATAATAATAAAAATAAGGATGATAATAATATAAAAAAAATATAATATAGAAGTAGAAATAAATGAAAATGAAAATAAGATTAAAAATAAAAATAAAAATAAAATAAAATAAAAATAAAATAGAAAAAAGCAAAAAATAAGTGCATAAGTAAAATAAAATGCTATAGATTTACATAAAAATAAAAATAATTAGTGTACAGGAAGGTTGAAAGATGGCTAGTCACGCAGAACAAAAATAGAGTGGGTCCGACCCCTCCATGGGGGCCCCCAAGTAGAAAAGGGGGCCCCCATGGGGAGAGCGGGACACACTCTTCAGAAATCCAAAAAGTTCAAAATTCGAGTTCAGGCCATTCGGCTCTAGAGAATTAAATTCATAAATCTTCTGACTTTCAGCCTTAGACATTTTAACAATGAAGCTGCCTCCTCTCCAATCTTTCTTAATAGTTTGTAAGCCTGTGTAGAAGAAGGTAGTAATTTCTTTATTATGAAATTTTGCAAAATGGGCTGATAAAGGGTGTTTTAGGTTTCCATTTTTTATGTTTGTTAAGTGTTCAGCAATTCTAGTCTTTAATGGTCTTTTTGTTCTCCCAATGTATTGTTTCATACATCCACACTGTATCAAATATAGTACTCCACTTGTGTGGCACGAAATGTGTTCTTTAATGGTCCATTTAAAGTCAGTAGTACATGACGAAATTTCTGTCGTTTTTTTAGGGCCCTTCACTTTCATACAGTTGGGGCATATTCCACATCTAAAAAAGCCCTCCGGGTAGACCTATCATATCTGGGATTGGGTCTATAACTTCAAACCTGTCCCAATATGTAGACAAATTTTTACAAGATATAGTACAAAGTACCAAATCTTATATTAAAGATACCACCCGTTCCATTCCGCTATTTGCGGAAGATCTAAACAGAAACACACCTGTAACAATTAGACAGGTAACATGTATAAAAGGACTTTGAGCTTCACTTTTAAAGATATCTCTACTGAGGAAAGGGTCATTTATAAAGTACCCTGAAACGCGTCTAGAGAAAGAAATATTTACCGCATGACCACCGCAATCCACAAAACGCCATTACTTACCTCCGATACCACTCCATCATCTGCTGATTCTACACCTGGCTGTAATTCATCCGCCATTCCACCAGACGCCGAGAGATTTTCCACGAGGCTTTCCTTTCCTTGTTTCCGGAGTAAGATCCACCTATCTCCGAGTACATCTACACCTCCGGAGCCACTCCGTGACCGGTGACTTCTCTTCGGCCTGCGGCAACCGGGCCCGTCACCGCAAGCGCATGCCAGCGCTGGATACAGCCTCCATTACATCTGCCATCGAGCCTGCAAATTACTCCGTGACCGGTGACCTTTTTTGGCCTGTGGCATCCGGGCCCGTCACCGTATGCGCACGCTAGCGCTGGACACAGCCCTCACATATCCATTTCTCGGACGTCCAGCCAGAACTACCCTTAGGAGTTGGTAACTATCACTTTGTGAACTGTTCTAAATCACATGAGAACGGAGTGTACCGCACAAAAGTACACTATGTCGGTTTGCAATATATTGGGATAGCGGTAGAACGTAATTCACATGCTATATTTTTAAATGTTTAATATATGCTTTGTATTCAAATATCATACCTCCCCACAAGGGCCCTGTGGTAGGAGGCATTTATGCATTAGATTTGCATTATTTATTTTATGTCTCATTTGTAATATTTTTTATATTAAATTTGTACATCATTTAAAGTGAAGCACAGTCCGATTTATTTATATTTTTTTCTGTAATTCCATCATCATGTACCATTTTATGGTATTAGTCTAGAGGCATTTGGTACCCCCCCTTTTTTTCTTATAGATTTGTAAATCTTAATCCTTTCAGTACTTATGAGCTTCTGAAGTTAAGGTGGTTCTTTTCTGTCTAAGTCCTCTCTGATGACACGTGTCTCGGGAACCGCCCAGTTTAGAAGCAAATCCCCATAGCAAACCTCTTCTAAACTGGGCGTTTCCCAAGACAGGTGTCATCAGAGAGGATTTAGACAGAAAAGAACAACCTTAACTTTAGAAGCTCATAAGTACTGAAAGGATTAACATTTTTTAATAGACGTAATTTACAAATTTGTTTAACTTTCTGGAGCCAGTTGATATATATAAAAAAGTTTTTCCTGGAATACCCCTCTAAGGGAAAAAAAACAGTTTTTTATTTGGTTTTTGGTTTTTCAAAAATTTCTTTGCTCACTAAATTCTGACACCTATAATTTCTTTAAATTTTAACATCTATGGGGCTGTATGATGGCTTGTTTTTTGCATGGTAAGCTGTACTTTTTATGGATACCATTTTGAGTTAAAAGAGACTTTTTGATTTAATGTTTTTGGGATGTAAGTGGCAGCAATACATATCATGCTACTTTTGGTAGTTTAGATAGTATAAAAAAAACGAGAGAGTGATTAGAATTCCAGCAAATGTAATTGGTTGTCAAATCCACACTAAGTAAATTTAAATGTGCCTGAGATAAACACATCTCTAACCTAAGTTAAAAATAAGGAGTAAATAATATAGGGGCAGATTAGATGGGCTATTAGTTCTACAGTACATTGTAATGTATTGCAGTGCAGTTTCACTTGCACTTATTACAACCTGCATACAGTGGGTGAAATAAGTATGTCACTATATTTTTCACTAAATATATTTTCAAAGGTGCTAGTGACATAAAACGTTTCACCAGATGTTGGTAACAACCCTAGTAATCCATGCAAATAAAAAAAGTAACCAAAACAAATAAGCTCAGAAATGTATGATAATGTGAAATGACGGGGAAAAAGTATTATGTATGATAATGTGAAATGAGAGGAAAAAGCATTGAACACAACACAAAAAAGTGTTGAACACATAATGATATTTATTTAATACTTTGTACAAAAGCTTTAGTTGGTAATGACAGCTTCAAGACGCCTCTTATATAGAGAAACTAGTTACATGCATTACTCTGGTGGAATTTTGACTCATTCTTTCACACAAATAGTCTTCAAATCTTGAAGGTTCTGTGAGCCTCTTCTATGAATCATGATCTTCATGCCTTTCCAAAGATTTTCAATGGGATTTAAGTCAGGTGACTGGTTTGGTCATTCTAGCAGCTTTTTTTTCTTTCTTTCTTTAAAACCATTTTAGAGTTTCCTTGGCTGTGTATTTGGGATCAGTGGGGGAGATTTATCAAAACCTGTCCAGAGGAAAAAATGCTGAGTTGCCCATAGCAACCAATCAGATCGCTTCTTTCATTTTTAAAAGGGAATCTGAAAAATGAAAGAAGCGATCTGATTGGTTGCTATGGGCAACTCAGCATTTTTTCCTCTGGACAGGTTTTGATGTTTGCCATTGTTTCATCTTCATCATCCTGGTAGATGGCAGCAGATTTTTGTCTAGAATGTCTAGGAAAATTTGCTCATTCATTGTTCCTTCAATTATGTGAAGTACCAGTTGCTGAGAAGAAACCCCACACCATGATGTTCTAACCTCTAAACTTCCCTGTTGGAATGGTGTTTGTAGGGTGCTGTTTCTCCTCCAAACATGGTGTGTATGATGGCATCTGAACAGCTCAATTTTGATCTCATCTGACCACACTTTATTCTCCCAGTATTTCATTGGCTTTTCCAAATGTTGTGCAGAAAATTTTAAAGGGGTTATCCAGGAAAAAATTTTTTTATATATCAACTGGCTCCAGAAAGTTAAACAGATTTGTAAATTACTTCTACTAAAAAAAATCTTAATCCTTTCAGTACTTATGAGCTTCTGAAGTTAAGGTTGTTCTTTTCTGTCTAAATCCTCTCTGATGACACCTGTCTCAGGAACCGCCCAGTTTAGAAGCAAATCCCGATAGCAAACCTCTTCTAAACTGGGCGTTTCCCGAGACATGTGTCATCAGAGAGCACTTAGACCGAAAAGAACAACCTTAACTTCAGAAGCTCATAAGTACTGAAAGGATTAAGATTTTTTTAGTAGAAGTAATTTACAAATCTGTTTAACTTTCTGGAGCCAGTTGATATATTAACCCCTTAAGGACACATGACGTTCTCATACGTCTCCATTTCCGAGTCCTTAAGGACACATGACGTATGAGAACGTCATGTGTTTTACCGGCCCCCTGCAACCATCTGGAGCGGAGCCAGTCCCCGATGCCTGCTGAAATCGTTCAGCAGGCATCGGGGCATATCGCCCAGGGGGGTCATTATGACCCCCCATGTCGGCGATGGCCGCAGATCGCTGGACAATTCAGTCCAGCGATCTGCGGCGGATTCCGGGTCAATCGGGTCGCCAGCAGGGGTGAGGTGGCACTGGTGCCACCTCACGATCGCCCTGATTCGTCGGCCGGATTACCGGCCGACCAATCAGGGCGCCTGCTGCGGGTGTCACTCCCGCAACCCGCTCCGCCCCTCTTCCGGAGGACGTGAGCGGGTGCGGGACGTGCACCCCGGGTGCTGGGGACCCCGATCCCTGGCGCCCCTGTTGGGATCGGGGCCCCAGGAGCAGCGGCGGCGGCGGAGACGACGAGGGACTGACCTGGTGCAGCGAGGATCGTTGGAGGTGAGTGACAGCCTCCTGCTGTTGCTTAGCAACAGCTCCCAGCATGCAAAAAGGGCATGCTGGGAGCTGTAGTTATGCAACAGCAGGAGGCAGACCACCACAACTCCAGCATGCCCTTATGGGCATGCTGGGACTTGTAGTTTTGCAACAGCTGGAGGCACATTCTTTCTATGGAAAAGTGTACCTTCAGCTGTTGTGTAACTACAACTCCCAGCTTGCACAATCAGCTAAAGTGCATGCTGGGAGTTGTAGTGGTGCATCTGGTGGTTGCATAACTACAACTCCCAGCATGCCCGTTGGCTGTCGGTGACTGCTGAGAGTTGTAGTTTTGCAACAGCTGAATGCACACTGAGTTAAGTAGCAAACCAGTGTGTCTCCAGCTGTTGCATAACTACAATCCCCAGCATCCCCAGCCAAAGTAGTATGCCTCCAGCTGTTGCATAACTACAACACCCAGCATGCCCTTCCGCTGTCCGTACATGCTGGGGGTTGTAGCTTTTGCAACAGCTGAAGGCACACTGGTTGCAAAACACTGAGTTTGTTACCAAACTCGGTGTTTCACAACCAGTGTGCCTCCAGCTGTTGCAAAACTACAACTCCCAGCATGCACTGATAGACGGTACATGCTGGGAGTTGTAGTTTTGCAACAGCTGGATGTTCCCCCCCCCAATGTGAACGTACAGGGTACACTCACATGGGCGGAGGATTACAGTAAGTATCCGGCTGCAAGTTTGAGGTGCGGCAAAATTTCTGCCGCAGCTCAAACTGCCAGCGAGAAACTACTGTGAACCCCCCGCCCGTGTGACTGTACCCTAAAAACGCTACACTACACTAACACACAATAAAATAAAAAGTAAAAAACACTACATATACACATACCCCTACACAGCCCCCCTCCCCTCCCCAATAAAAATGAAAAACGTCTGGTACGCCACTGTTTCCAAAACGGAGCCTCCAGCGGTTGCAAAACTACAACTCCCAGCATGCACTGATAGACCGTACATGCTGGGAGTTGTAGTTTTGCAACAGCTGGATGTCCCCCCCCCCCCCCCCCCAATGTGAATGTACAGGGTACACTCACATGGGCGGAGGATTACAGTAAGTATCCGGCTGCAAGTTTGAGCTGCGTCAAATTTTCTGCCGTAGCTCAAACTGCCAGCGAGAAACTACTGTGAACCCCCGCCCGTGCGACTGTACCCTAAAAACACTACACTACACTAACACAAAATAAAATAAAAAGTAAAAAACACTCCATATACACATACCCCTATACAACCCCCCTCCCCAATAAAAATGAAAAACGTCTGGTACGCCACTGTTTCCAAAACGGAGCCTCCAGCTGTTGCAAAACAACTACTCCCAGTATTGCCAGATAGCCGTTGACTGTCCAGGCATGCTGGGAGTTTTACAACAGCTGGAGGCACCCTGTTTGGGAATCACTGGCGTAGAATACCCCTATGTCCACCCCTATGCAAGTCCCTAATTTAGGCCTCAAATGCGCATGGCGCTCTCACTTTGGAGCCCTGTCGTATTTCAAGGCAACAGTTTAGGGCCACATATGGGGTATCGCCGTACTAGGGAGAATTTGGGCTTCAAATTTTGGGGGGTATTTTCTGCTATTATCCTTTTAAAAAATTTAAAATTTTTGGGAAAACAAGCATTTTAGGTAAAAAAAATATATATTTTTTTACATATGCAAAAGTCGTGAAACACCTGTAGGGTATTAAGGTTCAAATTACCCCTTGTTACGTTCCCCGAGGGGTCTAGTTTCCAAAATGGTATGCCATGTGTTTTTTTTTTGCTGTCCTGGCACCATAGGGGCTTCCTAAATGCGGCATGCCCCCAGAGCAAAATTCGCTTTCAAAAAGCCAAATGTGACTCCTTCTCTTCTGAGACCTGTAGTGCGCCAGCAGAGCACTTTTCACACCCATATGGGGTGTTTTCTGAATCGGGAGAAATTGGGCTTCAAATTTTGGGGGGTATTTTCTGCTATTACCCTTTTTAAAATTGTAAACATTTTGGGAAACCAAGCATTTTAGGTAAAAAAAATATATATTTTTTTACATATGCAAAAGTCGTGAAACACCTGTAGGGTATTAAGGTTCACATTACCCCTTGTTACGTTCCCTGAGGGGTCTAGTTTCCAAAATGGTATGCCATGTGTTTTTTTTTTGCTGTTCTGGCACCATAGGGGCTTCCTAAATGCGGCATGCCCCCAGAGAAAAATTTGCTTTCAAAAAGCCAAATGTTACTCCTTCTTTTCTGAGACCTGTAGTGCGCCAGCAGAGCACTTTTCACCCCCATATGGGGTGTTTTCTGAATCGGGAGAAATTGGGCTTCAAATTTTGGGGGGTATTTTCCGCTATTACCCTTTTTAAAAATGTAAACATTTTGGGAAAACAAGCATTTTAGGTAATAAAAAATTTTTTTTTTTACATATGCAAAAGTCGTGAAACACCTGTAGGGCATTAAGGTTCACGTTACCCCTTGTTACGTTCCCCGAGGGGTCTAGTTTCCCAAATGGTATGCCATGTGTTTTTTTTTTGCTGTTCTGGCACCATAGGGGCTTCCTAAATGCAGCATGCCCCCAGAGCAAAATTTGCTTTCAAAAAGCCAAATGTGACTCCTTCTCTTCAGAGACCTGTAGTGCACCGGCAGAGCACTTTTCACCCCCATGCGAGGTGTTTTCTGTATCGGGAGAAATTGTGCTTCAAATTTTGGGGGGTATTTTCTGCTATTACCCTTTTTAAAAATGTAAAATTTTTGGGAAACCAAGCATTTTAGGTAAAAAAAAATATATATTTTTTTTACATATGCAAAAGTCGTGAATCACCTGTAGGATATTAAGGTTCACTTTACCCCTTGTTACGTTCCCTGAGGGGTCTAGTTTCCAAAATGGTATGCCATGTGTTTTTTTTGCTGTCCTGGCACCATAGGGGCTTCCTAAATGCGGCATGCCCCCCAAAAACCATTTGTCGCTCCTTCCCTTCTGAGCCCTCTACTGCGCCCACCGAACAATTAACATAGACATATGAGGTATGTGCTTACTCGAGAGAAATTGGGTTTCAAATACAAGTAAAAATTTTCTCCTTTTTATCCCTTGCAAAAATTCAAAAATTGGGTCTACAAGAACATGCGAGTGTAAAAAATGAAGATTTTGAATTTTCTCCTTCACTTTGCTGCTATTCCTGTGAAACACCTAAAGGGTTAATACACTTACTGAATGTTTTTTTGAATACTTTAGGGGGTGTAGTTTTTATAATGGAGTCTTTTATGGGGTATTTCTAATATGAAGACCCTTCAAATCCACTTCAAAACTGAACTGGTCCCTGAAAAATAGTGAGTTTGAAAATTTTGTGAAAAATTTCAAAATTGCTGCTGAACTTTGAAGCCCTATGGTGTGTTCCAAAAGTAAAAACTCATAAATTTTATGATGCAAACATAAAGTAGACATATTGTATATGTGAACCCAAAAAATATATATTTTGAATATCCATTTTCCTTACAAGCAGAGATCTTCAAAGTTAGAAAAATGCAAAATTTTCATTTTTTTCATCAAATTTGGGGATTTTTCACCAAGAAAGGATGCAAGTTACCATAAAATTTTACTACTAAGTTAAAGTAGAATATGTCACGAAAAAACAATCTCGGAATCAGAATGATAACTAAAAGCATTCCAGAGTTATTAATGTTTAAAGTGACAGTGGTCAGAATTGCAAAAAACGCTCCGGTCCTTAAGGTATAAAATGGCCTGGTCCTTAAGGGGTTAAAAAAAAGTTTTTTCCTGGATAACCCCTTTAACATGCTTTTTATTCAGTAATGGAGCCATGTGTGGTGAGCGTGCATACAGTTACTTACTGTTTTGCTTAGAAATGCACCTGTAACCAACACCATTATTATGCTTTACAACAATTAGGTTGTGAATGTCTTGAGACAGCTCTTTGCTTTTACCCATCATGAGATGTGTCTTGTGTGACACCTTGGCAATGAGACTTTTTTGTAGGACATCAGTTGAGACCAAACCAACTGACATTAATTTACACTGACAAGTGGTTGGATTTCTTTTTAATTGCTGATAGATTTTTAGCTGTTGTCTTGGCTTTTCATGCCTTTTTGCGCCTCCCTTTCTTTATGTGTTCAATAACTTTTTTCCTATGTTATTTCACATTATTATACATAACTTAATTTTTGAGCTTATATGTTTTGGTCTCCTTGTGTGTGGATTACTTGGGTTACTTACAGCTGGTTAAAATTTCATGTCAATAGCACCTTTGGAAATACATTTAGTGAGAGAAATAGTGGCTTCTTCAATACTTATTTAACCCACTGTGAATTTAGCTTAGAGAATGACTGAGCTTTCTATTTATTCTGGGCACAATTTTCACTTTTCTCTTGATTGGTGACCTGCACCAATCAGCTAGTTATCTATGGAAAGGGGATACATTTTAATTGTGAAATAACCAATTTAATGTCCATATTGGCAGATCTCATGCAGCTGCACATAAAGATAAATTACCATATAATTCTATAGTGTTTAAGTTTGTTTCTAGAACTACTGATGGATGATTTATATGGCTGTAATACAGATGCTTAAATGTAGCCACATTATGTGCTTTTTTGTGTGTTGCTAAAAACAGTGGGACAGTAAATGTATTTTAAAAATCTACATCATGACTCATGGCAGCTTGGCTTTTTGTATTCTAGGATATCTATTGTATTCATATATATGAGATTAATTGTTATTTTTTTCTCTATTCAGCTCCTTTCATCACTACTCCCCTTGAAACACTTGATGCTTTAGTGGAAGATGTCGCCACTTTCATGTGTACAGTTGATTCATATCCTCAGTCGGAAATCATATGGACACGCAATAACATTGGTATCAGGTCTGTAACAGTCTTTCATGTATGGAAACTCTCAATAATGTTAATAATATGGAGTAAATAATATAAAATGCAAAGAACAGTGACCTGAAAGGTGAATAACTCAGCTGTGCATTTCTCCTGGCTCTTTCTAGCAATTGGGGGGGGGGGGGGGGGGGGGTTGAACACTCTGACTGTTGAATTTAATCTTTACTCTAAGGGCAAGGTCAAAGGGGATGTATCCACAGCATATTTCACAGGAAATGCGCCTCTACGAGCAGATGCACAGAGCTACCCGGCCGCAGCTGGAAGTGCGCTCTACAGTCACTCACAGTATTTGCCCTGTGCACATACCTTTAGACACCTCAGCATACAGACTCTTTCACTGCTGTCTGAGCTAACAGCTCCACACATTCGCAGATATCAAAGGGTAGGTTGTTTAATGGCACGCCAAGGTTGTATTTAAAGTCTGTTTATTTATCAAGTATATAATTCCCATTATCCATAGGGCTTTGCTGATCTGTACATACATTTATTCATTTGGTATAGGATTGTTTCTGATGATATGCCAATAGATGAACTTTTGGTTTGTCTTAACCTTTATCAACATAAACTGGAGAATGGAAGATACTAAGATACTACTATTATGTGTCTCAGTAACCATATGCCTTAGGTATGTCTTGTCTGTCAGGCAAGACATACCTAAGGCATATGGTTACTGGGACCACATGACATAAGTATCTACTTTTGTGACTATAACATTCTCTAGTTTATGTTAATAAAGGCCAGGAGGACCAAAACTTGTAAATATATATTATCAGAAACAACCCTATGCTACTACAAACTTGGATTGTAATTGAATACTATTTGTTTGTGGACTTTGACCTAATCAGCCTTCATTTTGCATCTGCCATACAAGTGGTGGGCCATTCCAGACACAAAGGGGAACTCTGATCACACACACAAGGAGAGAGGGGAACATTTACAGCATGTATAAATAAAAGCAAACTATTGCATCCAAATACTGTATAGGCTGTCTAAAATGAACAGTTTTTAATATATAACCATATATAAGAGGACCAGTAAAATGTAGGTAGTTTTCCCCTGTAGAGAAGCCTAGAAAATTCATGTAGGTAGTTTCCCACTGTAGAGAAGCCCCCATTAGATAGTTTCCCCAGTAGACGGCCCCAGTAAGTCGTTTTTCTCTCTAGATAGCCCCCCCCCCCCACCAGTAGGTTGCTTCCCCTTTTTATAGGCCCCCAGTGGGTAGTTGTCCCCTGTAGATAAGCCTCCAACATGTTGTTTCCCCTTTTGATACCTCCCCCCCCCCAAGTAGGTGGTTTTCCCCTTTTGATAGGCCCTTTTGTTAAGATTTAACGACAAAAAAATAAAAAAAACATACCTTCTCCTGGCTCTCCCACAGTCATTAACCTCTTCATCTTCTACGCCGCAGGCACCCTTATGCCTGAAGCCACTGGTGGGCAGGAGTGTGTCTTCCTTTGCTTTGGGCACCCACAGAATGAGTGACGTCATCCAACCTACATATCTAAAGTGCAGGCGTAAAGCTGCCTGACAGATAGAGAATGAATGCTCCTTTTAAATAAGTGCGTTTGGACAAGCTTACCGTTAAAAGTAATGTTAACCCATGTAGCTGATGCAAACCCAAGGGGGTGTGAAACCACTGCTTACTTATGTCCCTGTCTGTATGTATACTTTATAATAAGCCTTTTAGGAAAAATCTACAATTTTATTAGGTTAAGAACATAATTTAATAGGTTTTTCTGACATGTCACATACAACACCAAAGGGATATAAGGTCTTTACTGTATGTTTTAAGTGTCAAATAGGGTAAGGGATTCTTAATCCAGTCTACCTTTACAAAAGCGTGTAAATCTGCCAACGCTTCTATTTATAAGTATCCCAACAATAGATGTTGTCTTTATGGATTACTCTTAACAGCCGCTGGATTATTTATGAAACGGATAAACATTTGGCATTAAATCTTCCTACTCTTGCTCTCTGCATTATATTGTTATAGCAAATTACCACCGATCTGTCATGGATCATATTTT
Organism: Hyla sarda; assembly: GCF_029499605.1. Taxonomy (NCBI): domain Eukaryota; kingdom Metazoa; phylum Chordata; class Amphibia; order Anura; family Hylidae; genus Hyla; species Hyla sarda. The sequence continues at coordinate 327,581,175 of NC_079189.1, forward strand.
GAATGATCCTGAAAATGTGAAGCTTTTAATGTTTTCCTAAGTGATCTCAAAACATTTTGCAATGCTTTGGAGTCTTTGGAGTAGACATTTCTGGTGATGTAATGCCGAATGCTGACTCCACTATACAATCCTGGGAAGGAAAATGTGGAAAGGGTAATGACTAGTTTCAAGGAAGCACAATTGTTAAAAAAAAAACAGACTCACAAGTTAATTTCATTTTCTTCTTTTTTTTTTTATAAAAAACAGCATTGTCACTTTTAACATTTAAGCAATATATTTTGACTAGCTGCACTTTAGTGTAATAAGGACACATTTTTACATCCTTATTATAGCCACAAATCTCAGACTTACCACGGTTCTAATAACATCACAGACGTGAAATTTTCCTTATCGATATGTAACTAAGGAGTGTCCTGTTTACAACCTGTAAGGTTTACTTATTCTCAAGTATGGTTCCTGTTTAAAAGAACACAACTGTAATTTAATGTAATCACAACAGATTATGTACAAGATTAACAAAAATATAATAGAATTCCGACAATCAGAACTAAAGAAAGGAAAAGACGTAACACTGACCATGATATCTTGAAGCAGGGGGTTCTTTATTCATGCAAGCGGGGCTTGGTGCATGAGGGAGCGGACTGCGTGGATTTAAGTCGATCCTAAAGTTTTCTTTTAAGGGATGGTAGAAAGGTTGGAATGGACCCAACACTCTTTCTTCCTCCAATATAAGAGATAGAATAAAGATAAGAAAACTGTATGTTTAGTGAGAGTTTATATATTCTGCCATTTATTATCTGTTTGGTTATATGGGTAATATGCTATAAAGTCCCTGCAAAATGTTTCTGACACTGTTTTTTTTCCAACTAAATAGGACTATTAAACCTGTGAAGCATGTGTAGTGTCATTGCTTACTATGCCTTTCATTCATAGGCGCTGATATGGCGTCTTGTCAGAATAGACAAAGGTGGCACTGAGTAGTTTCTGATATGCAAAATGTCCATTTATAAAAAAATATATATAATCCTGCAAAATAACATATACAATTTAAACCCTTCTTATAAAATTATACTGGTTTGCATATTAACTTCATACCGGCAGTTCATGTGTGCTAGGGTGAACATTCGATATCACTGGGGAACCCATGCAGAGCTGTAAAGTATTTTACAGCACTGTACTGAAATAGGAGCAACAGCTCCAAGTCTTATTAAATGCTGGAGGAAGTATATTGAGCTGACAGCAGATGGCACTGTGCTAACTGTTAATGTTTATGGAGCTTAGTGTAAACTGGATTCTCTAGTTTAATGTGCTGTCTCTCAATGGTTGTAATTCCTCTTGTTATCCTCCATCTTTCATCTGATCTGTTGTGCGTGATGTTTTATGTATTGTATGTGTTACGCTGAGCGCTCCGGGCCCCCTGCTGGCCTCGGAGCGCTTACAGCATGTGTCCCCAGGCAGCGCTCTTAGATTTGGTGCCTGGCCCAAAAGTGGTTATTAAGGGTTAAGCTTTGTGAGAGGCAGTGCTGTTTGGACTTAATTATGGCCTGCCCCTGTGCACTACCTATAAATACCTTCCCCTCTCACAGTCTCCTGCCGGATCTTTGTTGCCTTTTGTGCCATTGTGAAAGCATTCCTGTGTATTCCTTGCCTGTTGCTGACCCTTTGCTACCGACTACAGCCTGTGAACCGTTGCTGCCTGCCCTGACCATTTGCTCCGTCTGACTTCGCCTTTGCCTGATCCTCTTGTACCTTGCCTTATCTCAGCAGCCAGAGAGGTTGAGTCGTTACTGGGTGGAACGACATGGGGGTTACCTGCCGCAGCAAGTCCATCCCGCTTTGCGGCAGGCTCTGGTGAAAACCAGTAACCCCTTAGACTCCGTTCCCCTGGTACGGCCCACGTCATCACCTCTCTGGCACAGCGGATCCACTACCAGCCTCCGCTACCAGCTACCAGCCCGGATCCTGACTGTATGTACAGTAAACAGTTGTGTGTGCATTTAAAAATCTTCTCATATAACTAGAATGGTATAACCCATAGATTATTACTGTGTAACACATCTATGGGCTAGATGAATAAGTACATGGTGTCAGCCATATGAATACACCCCCCCCCCTTCACAGCCGCAAATTTAAACTCATTGACAAAACAAAATTAGAATTGCTGCTAAACTTAACATGCAGTTATGTCTGTAAATAAAAACAGATGTGGTCTGATTAGATACTAGATCTTGTCACAAGAGGGCGTAGAAGTACTCCTCCGTCTGTCCCATAAAAAATGCTCTCAGAGGCTACTTTTGGGTAGTATACCTTGTGATGAAAGATTGTTGACTGCTAGACAAGTCTCTATGACATGCTTGAAGACATTTTGCCCAGTTAACAGCCCAACAGGACACTACAGCTTCCTTTCAATTGTTCAGTTTTCCCCAATGTACATATCCTTTAACTCAAATATTGTAATCACTTACATATATCATCATTGCATTCACATATAAATAGTTTCATTTGACTGACAGCTCCTTCTTGGTGCATTATTATATTATTTATTATACTATATTATTTATTCTTTATTATTTTGTAAATGATTGTAAACGGCCTTCACAGGCTAAATAGAGAGAAATAATAGTTGAATAATTATTTTTGTGACTCTTCCTATTGGAGGAGACTCTGGTTTAGTTAGTATGAGATAGTTTTCAATCTTCTGAAGAAGAGCTTATTTGCATACTTTTTTTCATAGATATTTGCCTGGAAAATAAGTCTCCATATTCCACTGGATTTCTTTAGTGGTATTCAGTATACTCCCTCTATCTAGCCAACCAGAACCCTTCTTTGTACACTTCAGCAGTTCAAACATTCATGTTTCCATTATGGGAAGGGAAGGAGTAAGTCGCAGCAAGACTGCTCTGGCGACAGCTTAAAACTTCCAGAACAATAGGGTTTGGAGGTGAACGTCCCCATTAGATAGGAGCTGATTGGAGCTGGTGTAAGTATATGACTGATTGCCGTCACATGTAGCCCCCATCCTTTCAAAACATGGGCAGGTTTCCTCCTGAGTGTGTTGGTATGTGGTGGAAGACTGGTATGATTTTGTGCCTAATGAAATTCCCAAGTCCCCCATATATCCTGCCACAGTACTAGTACTAGGGATAGTATCTCCTAGAGCTTAAGTATCCTATTAAATAAATAAAAAAAAGTTAGATGACAGTTTTAACAGAACAAAAAAAAGGACATGTTTTAATTTACTTGCAAACAATCCACTGGAAGGTGGAGGAAATGACCAGCTTTCAAGCCACAATACCCATACTCATGCACGGAACACGGTGAGTCAGTCCGTCATAGGAATGGATATAAGAAACAGGATAATCTAGCATGAGGTTCCGGGTAAAACATTGCAGCTTTATTGAAGATATATAAAATCTTGACAGACATGAAGGTGCAGGCAAGTTGAAACAGCCAACGCGTTTCAGCCACCTTACTGGCCTTATTCATGGATCATGACTAACCTAAGGCCAGTAAGATGGCTAAAATGCCTTGGATGTTCAAACTTGCCTGCACATTCATGTCTGTCAAAATTTTATATATCTTCAATAAAGCTGCAATGTTTTACCCGGAACCTCATGCTAGGGGGAAATTTATTATTGCAGTTGTGGCAAAAATTATCCAAAAGTCCCATCATTTTTGTGCAAGGAAAATGCTTGCTCAAAAATTATGTGACATTTGGATCATTTCCACCACGCTGGGAGTGGGAGGAACTTGAAGCGGAGGGGGAGTGGCTGCATCGGTTGCCGAATTTAACACAGTTAAAGGGGTTATCCAGGAAAAAACTTTTTTATATAGATCAACTGGCTGCAGAAAGTTAAACAGATTTGTAAATTACTTCTATTAAAAAATGTTAATCCTTTCAGGACTTATGAGCTTCTGAAGTTAAGGTTGTTCTTTTCTGTCTAAGTGCTCTCTGATGACACGTGTCTCGGGAACGCCCAGTTTAGAAGAGGTTTGCTATGGCGATTGGCTTCTAAACTGGGCGGTTCCCGAGACACGTGTCATCAGAGAGCACTTAGACAGAAAAGAACAACCTTAACTTCAGAAGCTCATAAGTACTGAAAGGATTAAGATTTTTTAATAGAAGTAATTTACAAATCTGTTTAACTTTCTGTAGCCAGTTGATTTTTTTCCTGGAATACCCCTTATATAAAAAAGTTTTTTCCTGGAATACCCCTTTAATGCTTGCAGGTCAGCTCAATGAAAAAATCCCTGTCTTCTAAACGCAATTTCAAAAAAGCTTCAGCTGACCCTGGATAAAAATGCCCTTACAACTGTTCCATCAACAGAAAAAAAAGTTATTGGTTTCACAATATGTAGTGAATTATAGTACTTAACAATATAAATGTGGCAAAGCTTTAGGCCTTGTTCACATTGAGGCTCCATTTAGGGCCTCCGTCACAGATTCCATTCAAGGATGAAAAATGCAGGACAATCTGTTGCACAACTGACACCAATGACTTTACTACTGACTTTAGTGGGGCCCATGGGTTTTTGTCTGGTGTCTGTTTACTTATCAGGATCTGACACCACCCAATCAAAGAAGATAGATGCACAGGACCATAATAAAGTATAAAATATATAAATTTTATTGAATTACACTTGAAAAAGCAACATAAAAAACATATATACCGTATTTATCGGGGTATACCACGCACCGGCCTATAACACGCACCCTCATTTTACCAAGGATATTTGGGTAAATAAAGTTTTTTACCCAAATATCCATGATAAAATGAGGGTGCGTGTGTGCGCGTGTATACCCCGATATACCCCCAGGAAAGGCAGGGAGAGAGAGGCCGTCGCTGCCCGCTTCTCTCCCCCTGCCTTTCCTGGGGTCTAGAGCGCTGCTGTCGGCCCTTTTCACCCCCTGGTTATCGGCGCCGCTGCCCGTTCTCTCCCCCTGACTATCGTGCTGGCGCTGATAGCCAGGGGGAGAGAAGCGGCGCCGACAGCCAGGGGGAGAGAAGGGGCAGCGGCACCCATTGCTGGCGCCGCTGCCCCGTTGCCTCCCCCCGTCCCCGGTGGCATAATTACCTGAGTCGGGTCCGCGCTGCTCCAGGCCTCCGTCGTGCGTCCCCAGCGTCGTTGCTATGCACGTTCAGCGCATAGCAATGACGCCGGGAACGCTCGACGGAGGCCTGGAGCAGCGCGGACCCGACTCAGGTAATTATGCCACCGGGGATGGGGGGAGGCAACGGGGCAGCGGCGCCGGCAATGGGTGCCGCTGCCCCTTCTCTCCCCTGGCTGTCGGCGCCGCTTCTCTCTCCCTGGCTATCGGCGCCGGCACCGATAGTCAGGGGGACAGAACGGGCAGCGGTGCCGATAACCAGGGGGTGAAAAGGGCCGACAGCAGCGCTCTAGACCCCAGGAAAGGCAGGGGGAGAGAAGCGGGCAGCGACGGCCTCTCTCCCCTGCCTTTCCTGGGGGTGTATTGGCGTATAACACGCACACAGACTTTAGGCTAAAAATTTTAGCCTAAAAAGTGCGTGTTATACGCCGATAAATACGGTATATATATTTTATGTTGCTTTTTCAAGTGTAATTCAATAAAATTTATATTTTTTATACTTTATTATGGTCCTGTGCACCTATCTTCTTTGGTTCGGTGGTGCTAGTTCTATTGCACAGTAACCTACTTAGTTGTAGGGTTTTTCTTCATTGGTGTTTATCAGGATCTGACTAGACAAAGAAAAATACTGCTTGCAGATTATTTAAATTGGATTCTGCAATGGAGCCTACCGAACGGAGCTCTGATGCAAATGTTAAAGGTGTACTCTGGTGAAAACCTTTTTTCTTTTAAATCAACTGGTGGCAGAAAGTTCAACATATTTGTAAATTACTTCTATTAAAAAATCTTAATCCTTCAAGTACTTATTAGCTGCTGAATGCTACAGAGGAAATTCCTTTCTTTTTGGAACACTGATGGCATCACAAGCACAGTTCTCTCTGCTGACATTTCTGTCCATTTTAGCAACCATGCATAGCAGATATATGCTAAGGGCAGTGTGGTGGCTCAGTGGTTAGCACTGCTGCCTAAGGACAACAATAAATAAAGTGATATTATAATAACGTCAGCAGAGAGAACTGTGCTCGTGATGTCATCAGAGAGCATTCCAAAAAGAAAAGAATTTCCTCTGTAGTATTCAGCAGCTACTAAGTACAGGAAGGATTAAGATTTTTTAATAGAAGTAATTTACAAACATGTTGAACTTTCTGCCACCAGTTGATTTAAAAGAAAAAAGGTTTTCACCGGAGTACCCCTTTAACTAAGCCTTAGGCTGAGTTCACACAACGTAAAATATTCAGCATGTGTAGTTATTTTATATGTAATGTATAAGAGAAATGGGCTTCACCTGCTGGATTTGTGAATAAAATATATATTTTTTATATTCATGTTTTACATTTCTTGGTGTGCATCACTTTATAGTTGCTAGCTTGTTCTTATTCTGGTTTAGTTATTTTATATATGGATATCTCATGACAAATCTGTAGACAAAATAAAACATGATCTGAATTTTAGGTTGTGTGAACCCAGCCGTAACCCCTTAAGGACCAGGGGGTTTTTGCACTTTCATTTTTTCCTCCTTACCTTTAAAAAATCATAACTCTTTCGATTTTGTACCTAAAAATCCATATGATAGCTTATTTTTTGCACCACCAATTCTACTTTGTAATGACATCAGTCATTTTACCCAAAAATCTATGACAAAAAGGGAAAAAAAATCATTGTATGACAAAATTGAAGTCCATCAAGTTCAACCTATATCCCTAATGAGTCCCTACTGAGTTGATCCAGAGGAAGGCAAAAAACCCTCATACTAGAGGTAAAAATTCCTTCTTGACTCCAAATAGGGCAGTCAGAATAGATCCCTGGATCAACGTTCTGTCCCTAAAAATCTAGTATCTATAACCATCAATGTTGTTATTCTCCAAGAATGCATCCAGACCCCTTTTGAATTATTTTACAGAGTTCCCCATGACCACCTCCTCAGGCAGAGAATTCCTCAGTCTCACTGCTCTTACAGTAAAGAACCCCCTCTGTGCTGGTGTAGAAACCTTCTTTCCTCTAGACATAGGGGATGCCCCCTTGTTATAGATACAGTCCTGGGTATAAATAGATCATGGGAAAGATCTCTGTATGTCCCCCTGATATATTTATACATAGTTATTAGGTCTCCCCTAAGCCTTCTTTTTTCTAAACTATAGAACCCTAATTCTGATAATCTTTCTGGGTACTGTAGTCCTCTCATTCCCCGTATTACCCTGGCTGCCCGTCTATGAACCCTCTCCAGCTCCACTATATCTTTCTTGTGCAGTGGTGTCCAGTACTGTACACAGCATTCTGTACGTGGTCTGACTAATGATTTGTACAGCGGTAGCATTATTTCCATGTCGTGGGCATCTATGCCCATATTGATGCACCCTATGATTTTATTTGCCTTGGCAGCAGCTGCCCGACACTGGTCATTACAGCTAAATTTACTGTTAACTAAGACTCCCAAGTCCTTTTCAACGTCAGTCATTCCAAGTGTTCTCCCATTTAATACATAATACCATCCCGGATTTTTCTTCCTCATGTGCATTACCTTACATTTATCAGTGTTGAACCTCATCTGCCACTTCCCAGCCCAAACCTCCAACCTATGCAAATCCATTTGTAACAGTGCACTGTCCTCTACAGTGTTTATCGCTTTACAGAATTTAGTATCATCTGCAAAGATTTCTACTTCACTATTAAACCCCTCTGCAAGGTCATTAATGAATATATTAAATAGGACAGGACCCAAGACTGACCCCTGTGGTACGCCACTAGTAACAGTCACCCAATCAGAATAAGTACCATTAATAACCACCCTCTGTTTCCTATCATTGAGCCAGTTACTTACCCACTTCCATACATTCTCCCCCAAGCCCAAACCTTCTCATTTTATGCACCAACCTTTATGTGGCACTGTATCAAATGTTTTGGAAAAATCCAGATATATGACATCCATCGATTCCCCCTGTTCCAGTCTGGAGCTCACCTCCTCATAAAAGCTGATCAGGTAAGTTTGACAGGACCGATCCCTCATAAAGCCATGCTGATATGGAGTCATACATTTATTTTTATCAAGACCAAGATACTCCAAAATAGCATCCCTTAGAAAGCCCTCCAACAATTTACATACAACAGAGGTTAAACTAACACGTCAATAATTCCTGGGGTCACCTTTTGTCCCCTTTGTAAATATTGGCACCACATTTGCCATGTGCCAGTCCTGGGGAACAGTCCCTGTCACTATAGAGTCCTTGAATATTAAAAATAGGGGTCTGTCTATTACAGTACTTAATTCCTTTAGAACACGGGGGTGAATGCCATCTGAACCTGGTGATTTGCCTATTTTGATTTTTTGTAGGCGGCACTGTACTTCTTCCTGGGTTAGACAGGCGACCTGTACTGGCGAGTTTACCTTATCACACTGTATTTCACCTGGCATTTCATTTTCCTCGGTGAATACAGTGGAGAAGAATTTGTTTAATATATTTGCTTTTTCCTGATCCCCGTTTATAATTTCTTCCTCATCATTTTTTAAAGGGCTTACACTTTCATTTTTGACCTTCTTGCTATTTAAATAGTTAAAGAACATTTAGGGTTAGTTTTATTCTCTTTGGCAATGAGTCTTTCTGTCTCCATTTTTGCGGCTTTTATCTGTCTTTTACATATTTTACATTTTTCTCTATAGCATTTTAATGCTTCTTCACTGCCATCCTCTTTTAGTAGTTTAAATACTTTATTTTTGTCATTTATTGCCCCCTTAATGTTTTTATTCATCCATATAGATTTTTTTATTTCTGACCCTTTTATTCCCATAAGGTATATACATCTTACAGTGAGAGTTTAAGATATTTTTAAAATCTCCCATTTAGTGTCAGTATTCTTGTTTTTGAGGACATTATCCCATTTTATATTGTTAAGGACTTCTCTGAGTTGGTCAAACTTTGCCTTCCTAAAGTTCATTATATTTTGTGGCCCCTCGCGAGATTCCCTTATTGAAGAACAAGTTATAATGTATTATATTATGATCACTATTACCTAGGTGTCCTTCAACTTGCACATTAGTTACTCTGTCAGGTCTGTTGGTTAATATTAAGTCTAGTAGGGCGCCCCCTCTGTTCGGGCCCAGCACCATTTGGGACAGATAATTGTCTTTAGCTATAGTCAGAAACCTGTTTCCTTTATGAGATTCACAGGTCTCAGTCTTCCAGTTTATATCAGGATAGTTAAAGTCCCCCATTATTATCACCTCATTTTGATTTGCTGCCTTGTTTATTTGCCTCAGTAATTGATCCTCTGCCTCTTCCATAATGTTTGGTGGCTTGTAGCAAACCCCAGAATCAGAATTCCCCCCCCCCCCAATATATTTCTACCCATAATGACTCTACATTATCTTTTCCCTCCCATATATCCTCCCACAGTGCGGCCTTCAGACTCAACTTTACATAAAGACAAACTCCTCCCCCTTTCTGTTTTGTCCGATCCTTCCTGAATAGACTTACCCTGTATGTTGACGCCCAGTCACAGCTATCGTCCAACCAAGTCTCTGTTATACCCACTATGTCATAATCCTCCTCAGACATTATCAACTCCAGTTGTTAGTTTTATTGGACAGACTTCTGGCATTAGTCAACATGCAATTCAATGGTGCATGTTTTTTTTCTTCTATGAAGCCTATCCCTATTAACTATACTAACCTCTCGCTCAGCTCCACTCCCAGGTACATTAATAAGTTCCCCCTCTCTATCTACACTATCTTCTCCCTCTATATTGTAGGTTCCCTCCCCCCAGTCCATAGTTTTAACACTCCTCCACTCTTCTAGCCATCTTCTCCCCAAGCACAGTTGCACCCTTCCCATTGAGGGGTAGCCTGTCCTACAGTAGAGCCGGTAACCAACAGTGAAGTTGTCACAGTTCTCCATGAACCCAAACCCCGCCTTCCTACACCAGCTTCTGAGCCAGTTGCTCCCTAATATCCTGCTGCCTGTCTGGTGTGGCTCGTGGCCTTAATCTTGTGGCCTAAGTCCTTGAAATCATTTTTAAGGACACTCCACCTACCTCTTACTTTGTCAATGGTGCCAATACGTACCATGACTGCTGGGTCCTCTCCAGCCCCACCCAGCAACCTGTCAACCTGATCTGTGATGTGCCAAACTCGAGCGCCAGGAAGACAACACACTGTTCAGCAATCCCGGTCTTTGTGACAGATCGCCCTGTCTGTCCCCCTAATTATTGAATCCCCCACTATCAGTACCTGTCTGGCCTGCCCTGCACTGCTCCCTCCCTCCTTACTGGAGCAGACCCCCTCTGGCAGTCAGATGCAGAGTCCTGCTGCAGTACTGCTAGCTCTGAAAAGGCATCCCCCTCATCTGCCAACCGGGCAAACTTGTTGGGGTGTGCCAGTTCAGGACTAACCTCCATGACACTTTTCCCTCTACCCCGTTTTCTTACTGTAACCCAGCTAACTGCCTGACTGTCCTGCACCTCCGTCCCACTATCCTCCCCCACCTCTAGAGAGTACTTTCTCAGTGAGCAGGAGACTCCTCTCCAAGTTGTCAATGCATCTCAGTGTTGCCAGTTGCTCCACTAGATCCAGGATCTGGGCTTCCAAATGAACAACTCGCACACATCCTGCACAACAATATGCACCCTCAAACTGCTGTTCAAGGATTGCATACATTGAACAGGATGTGCACCGGACTGCGTTTTCCAACATGGAGGCCATACTAGTTATGGGGATTTCACAGATTAAAAGCCAAAAATGGACAGTAAATATTACAAATAAATTCTCTGTAGACCTTCTGAGTTACAGTCTCTACAGTGTAATTAAAGTGACACTCACAGCGATCTCAAACTCCTGCTTTCAATCTCTCAGGTTTTCTAACTCTCTTACAAGTGCCTCTCATAAAGCCCACGCAGTACATTTTTCAGTAAAAATGACACCTTCTCTTTATTCTGTAGGTCCGTACGATTAAATTGATACCCTTCTTATATAGGTTTGATTTTGTCGTACTTCTGGAAAAATCATAACTACATGCACGAAAATGTATACGTTTAAATTGTCATCTTCTGACCCCTATAACTTTTTAATTTTTTCGCGTACGGGTGGAATGAGGGCTAATTTTTTGCGCCGTGATCTGAAGTTTTTAGCGGTACCATTTTTGCATTGATCGGACTTTGTGATCGCTTTTTATTCATTTTTTTAATGATATAAAAAGTGATCAAAAATACGCTATTTTGGACTTTGAAATTTGCAACTTTGGACTTTGTGCGTACACCATTGACCATGCAGTTTAATTAACAATATATTTCTATAATTTGGACATTTCCGCGGTGATAGCACATATGTTTATTTTTATTTACACAGTTTTTTGTTGTTTTTTAAATGGGAAAAGGGGGTGATTCAAACTTTTATTAGGGAAGGGGTTAAATGATCTTTATTAACTTTTTTTTCCACTTTTTTTGCAATGTTATAGCCCCCATAGGGGGCTATAACACTGCACACACTGATCTTTTACATTAATCAATGGTTTCTCATAGGAAACCATTGATCAATGATTCGGACCCTCCTCGTATCCTACAGCTGTACGGGACACTGCAATTTCCCCACAGCGGTCGCGTACAGCCCCCTGAGGGGGTAGTTTAGTTTCACATTAGACGTGGCGATCAACTTTGAACACCGCGTCTAAAGGGTTTATAGCATGTGGCACCGCGACCAGTGCCGCGTGCTATTAGCCAAGGGTCCCGGACGTTTCCCAACCCGCTATGACGTGGGGCCATGATGGACTCAGGGTGTACAGGTACGCCCTTGGTCCTTAACAGGTTAAAGGGGTACTCCACTGGAAAACTTTATTTTTTTTAAACAGGTTTGTAAATTACTTATATTAAAAATCTTAATCCTTCCAGTACTTATCAGCTGCTGCATGTTCCACAGTTTTTTTTTATTTCCTTTCTGTATGACCACAGTGCTCTCTGCTGACACCTCTGTCCATGTCAGGAACTATCCAGAGTAGGAGCAAATCACCATAGCAAACCTATCCTGCTCTGGACAGTTCCTGACTAGCAGGGGACTTTACTAGCAGGGGACATAGACTGCCACTTCACATACAGCACCAAGGGGTAGGTCACTGCAGATCCCTTCTGCCTTTATTGAGTGCAAAAGAGTCTAGTCCGTCTGCCAGGTTTTTCTGTGCATTGTGCTTCGATCTTAGCTAGGAAGAAAAAGAAAATGTTGGTTACATGCACCAAGACCTTGCAAAAAATTCTTAGAAATCTCTCTTTTTTAACAAAAAATTACTTATGAACTATTTATAATGGAGCAAAGTGCCACACAAGAGTCCATCAAATTCACCTAAATCCCAACTGTGTAGATCCAGAGAAAGTCAACCCTCCACCCCCAAAATTCCTAACCCAACTCCAATATGGCAATCAGAATTGCTGTATGTTGTAATGCCATAACAATCTTCGAGAACAGCGGGATGTCTGTCTTGCATCTTTTCCTGGGACAATCTAATAAGCAAAAGCACCCTATAGTTGCATACCCCCTGTTCATCAAATGGCATATAAATAAATATACAAAATGATGAATAAAACTGTATCATGATAACAACAATGATAACAGATGTATAGATACAAACTGGTTTATTGTGCATTTTATTTCTAAAGCTTCTCTTAGAATGGAAAAAAAAATCAAATCAAGTTCATCAAACACATTTTTGGCTCTTGTCAGCACGTACATGTGTTTCCAATGAGTTTATCTAAATTGTGCTTGCACAGAACAGCTGAGCAGAACATTTTCCGTTTGCTCACCTTCTACTTGTCAAAACAGTTAAGTAGAAGTGTCCATATCACTAGGAGCTGAGGGATGTGTATAAATGTAAAGATATCCTATCCTATTTCACTGTTTCCGAACATGACACAGTCTACACACAGATCAAGCATCACTTGTGTATTACTGAAAGGTGCAATAACAGAGCTATCGACTGAAATAAAAAGAAAATCTGGTGCAAACAAGGAACACTCAATAAATAAATATTAGATAAATAAATAGTAGATAAATAGATAGATAGATAGATAGATAGATAGATAGATATTAGACAGACAGTCGGATAGACAGATAGACTGATAGATACCAAATATATAGATTCAGCAGCACACCCAAATATATCCAGTGCAAAATAGCAGAGCTTTATTGGCCCATGTCCACAGCACAACGTTTTGACAGTATCACACTGTCTTTATCAAGAATGGTATACAAGTGCTTAAGAGTAACATTATATAGGGTGTAACATCTCATCAGACGAACAACCAATATACAAAAAATCCATTAAAAAATTGCCAATATCATATATATCCATCATATAAAATAACATAGAATAAAGTGCAAGTTCAGTGCAATATGATACAATAGTGTGCGTATCCCGATCATCATTCATCAAAGTGTAAGATACAGTACATTAATTAAGTGTCCGCTGACTGTGAACATGGGCCAATAAAGCTCTGCTATTTTGCACCGGATATCTTTGGGTGTGCTGCGGAATCTATATGTTTGGAATCTATGTACATGGTCGGCTACTGGGACTGCGTGTCTTGCTGCCTGCACCCCTTTTCTTGAGGATACCTTTACGGTTGTGCTGCCTATCCTGTGGTTTTAGATAGACCAAGAGATAGATATGGGATAGGTAGATAGATGGATGGATAATTGGACAGACAGATAGATAGATGGATAAATAGATGAAATAGATAGATAGAGCTACATAAAACTAAAGATAATTAGATAGATATGTTAGAGATCTATCTAATTTCACATGGAAACAACACAATGGTCGGAATTAATATCTTTTTGCATCAGCAGATTTTGCGCAAATATTTTTTACAAGCCCCATCTTTGGTGTAGACTTGGGCTAGATAATATAAGAATGCACCAAATTTATCAAAATTGTATACTGTTGTCTCAGTATTTGATTATTAGACTGTGCAGACTTATTTTTAGACTGTATAACCCAGAATTCATCACATTTCTGGCACACCAAGTCACATATTAGAGGAAAACTGTCACCAAATCCACCCCCCCCCCCCCCGCACTAACCAGAGGTAGTGGCTGGTAGCGCGGGGACGCTGATCAATATGATGCCTACCATGGCAGGATCCATCCAGCCGTTCACCTGATATATTCATTTTTCAAGATAGGCAAATCATCTTCTAACTGGCACAGACGGGATTACTGCCTTCATCTGGCACTGTGACATCACCTCCGCTTGGCCCACAGCACCGCCCGACTTATGCATACTCATGCCCTCCCTCCGTATCTCACTCTCCTCCCCGCTCTGTCTCCACTGCGCATGTGCCAGCTTCCTGTGTGCACCCGGAAGCGGCCTTGGCGCAGTGGAGTTCTATACAGACCGGGGAGTAGAGGGAGATTCGGAGGGAGGGCATGAATATGCATAAGTCGGGTGGTGCTGCGGGCCAAGCAGAGGTGACGTCACAGTGCCAAATGAAGGCAGTAACCCCGCCCGTGCCAGTTATAAGATGATTTGTATATCTTGAAAAATGAAGATATCAGGCGAATGGTGGGCGGATCCGGGCATGGTAGGCATCATATTGATCAGCGTCCCCCACACTACTAGCCAGTACCTCTGGTTAGTGCGGGGGGATTTGGTGACAGTTTTCTTTAAGCCACACCCTTTTAATTAAGCCATGTCCCTTTTACAGTGGCCATCTTTAATTGGAAACAGGAGAAAGTATGTAAAAAGAGCCTACAACTCAAAAGAAATGTGACACAAGTTTTTTTTTTTTTTGACAATTACATCAGAATCCTGGCGTATTTGCAATAATATATCTGTCCCACTTTCAGTTCTGGCGCGCAGATGTAAGAAGTGAAGGAGAAGAGCTCTGTGCCAGACTCCCCTGCATTTAGCATCCCCACAACTAAAACAGCCATAACATTCTTTGCCCTCCTCACCACTTGCTCTTATGCATATTGTTCACTTGATGAAGCAATTCATACACCGCGGCAGGGACACATGCAATATCCTCCTCACAGCAGCTATTTAAAGGGAGTTAAGAAAGGCAGACTCCAGCGGTGACTGATCCCCAGCATCAGGCTAGTCCTATCCTCCCCTCTTCTCGGGAGTTGGTCTCCGATCAAGGGGAGGCTGTGATACCAGGCCTCAACACATCCTGGAGGGTCCTTGCCATTGAAGTGGCGAAGATTCTCTGCCTGATATCTGTACTTTTTTTATACCAATATAGCAGCCTCCCTAGTTCAGATACAATGAGACCTTGCTACTCACTCCTGTTAAATATTGGAGTTGGAAGCTCGCTGGAGCTGCACTTAGCTCACACTAAAAAACAAGCTGCAACAATCTCTGAAAATCCTAAAGCCTTACAGACGGTCTTAAAAATAAAAATAAATCACACCTTAGCACCCTCCACCTTGCTGGCTTACCATAATCTGTCTTGGCTGCACAGTTGCATGATACCTGTGCAGTGGAATTGCCCCAAGTCTTAGCAGAGCCTTGTAAAATGAGCTCACAGATTGGGGCCCCTAATTACAATTATAGTTACTATTATTATTATAGTCATTACTAAATATCTCAATTTTGCAGACAAGTCCACCATAATACAAGCAGTAATTGTGATTTGATCTTACCAAAGGTCATAAAATATTGCTCTTCAATGATTACTCACGCTGATATAGTAAAAAAAAACAAAAATGAAAAATAAAAAAACAGGAAGGTTTTTGTGCAAGCCTTCTCCCATCTGGCCAAAAAGCAAATTAAGTTTGCCCTTCACTTTCCAGCAATCCTTTGTGTCTATACCTCCATTGGCTTTTTTTTCTCTCTCTCTGAGCCGGTCTGCGTGTAAGGGGCTTTTGGTCTTTTCAACTTACTTAGGAAAGTTCTCTTTAAAGGGGCAATTCTCCTGTCTTGCTCAGTTTTTCTTTTTCTCTCTATTTTCTATCTTCATATTGCTTATTTGTGTTTAGTGAGTTAGGGAGTTGTCATAGGTTCACTCGTTGCCATGATCTGTTTCCTCTTATTAGCTATTATTATGTTGTTAGAACGTTCTGTTACTTTGGTTTTCTCTAACACATGGATGGAATCTTTGATTTCCTTATCTAAGCTGATGTGACACCTCTTTCTGCTAACCCCCGGTACTTCGTGTCTTATATGATGAGCTCCTGGCTTCATTTTCTTTACAGCCCTTTTATGTGTTATACATTATGATGATTTTTTCTTAGGTCACCAGTGTAACAGCATAGAATCATCCATGATCTGAAAAATGTAGAAGCAGATATATTGCTATTAAAGCAGACCCGTTTATTAAATGTTGATTTCCACAGGATGCAGAAGAGTTGGGTTGCCGAGTCCCAATGTCAGACCATGCTCCATTTAGTCTGGACACTGCTGATGTTTTCCTGCCAGAGTCAAATATGGTCTGGCGCTTCCCATTTACCTAGCAGATAATGAGATGTTTCGTCAACTATTACATAGCTATTACATAGGTTTGAGTTTGCTGATTCTAATGCACAACATGTGGGGACTCCATTTCTCTTCTTGGATACATGTATGTTGCTTCTCAGAAACAGAAGGCTTCAGGCTACCATAAATGCATAAACTCATATCTCCAACAGGCTTTTTTTTAATGATCAGATAAAATGTAATAAAACTAAGTGGGTTCAGGCTCAGACTGATTTTAATGTGGCACAAGAGAGGATCGATACATTTTATAGGGACCATTCCATTGCACGTGTTTATAGATTTGGCAACAAATCTGGTAGATTGCTTGCAGTTCTGGTGAAGGGGAAGCAGAAACCAGCCCTCATTAGGTCTATGAAAGATTCCAATGCCATCTCTCATATCGAACCCCAAAATAAGTAAATTATATTTTACATACCTAATAAAAGTCCCTTTATGCCCAAGCTCCCTTGAGTACTAATTTTTTGTGCAGATTTTTTGGCTCACTGACTCTCCCAACTTTTACAGGAGAGGCTTTAGAACGTCTCAATAGCCCTATCACTTTTTAAAAAAAAGACTTCTCTGTTATCAAACAAGTGGTGAACCACAAGGCACGGGGCCCTGATTGATACTCAACAGAGTTTTACAAAATATTATATTAAGGTATAGCTCCAACACTTCTCTCAGTGTTTAATGATATCATTACCATGGTAAAACTCTTCTGCTTTCTGGCCACTTAGGGAGAGTTTTATCAAAACCTGTCGAGAGGAAAAGTTGCCAAGTTGTCCACAGCAACCAATCAGAGCGCTTATTTCATTTTGCAGAGGCCTTGTTATAAATGAAAGTAGCAATCTGCTATGGGCAACTGGGCAACTTTTTCTCTGGACAAGTTTTGATAAATCTCTGCATTAGTGCACATGAAAGTCATACACAAGACAGGTAGATATCCGACCCTCCCAAGCTTATATTAATAATTAATCTCCTTAATCAATTTAGATATCAAATTGGTCTCTAAGATTCTGGCTACTCATTTGGCGCACCTTCTACCCCACCTCATTGGCCCACTTTAAGTAGGTTTTATTAAAGGTCGTTCTGGGGTAACAAATCTGAGGGCAACCATAGCAGCCCAGAGTGAGGTGGCCAAAAGAACATGCTCTAACTAGGTCCTAGCCCTATTCACATTAGACACAGAAAAAGCATTTGATAATATTAATTGGGCCTGGTTGGATCTCAATCTTGATACATTCAGTATGGAGGGAGCTTTACATTAGTATAATACCACTTTATACTTGGCACCCAAGGCTAGAATACACACACCAGGCATCTTATCTGACATTTTCCCCCTCCAAAAAAGGAACAAAGCAAGACTGCCCCCTCCACCTCCTTTTAACCTAGCCCTTGAGCCCCAAGCTCACTATCTTATACAGCCCTCCACTTATATGTGTATATCTGAAATAAAGTTGCATGCTTTGCGGATGACACATTTTTATTTTGAACCCACTTTAGATCCTAAAAGTTCTTTTGAATTGTTCTCAGGTTACTGGATTAATGTGGACAATTGCCAGCTACTTTATCTAAGTTCTCGTTCTCCTTTTTACCCTCTTCTTCCTCTGTTCAAACGACCAAATACTTTATAACATATTTGGTCATTAAGATAGGATGCACGCCATTATCCCACTATAAGTAAAATTATCCGCCCCTAATATATAAAATAGGTGGGCAGACTTACCTCTTTGATAGTAAGGATGCACTTGATCCAAATGGTCACCTTCCCAAAACTTCTTTACCCACTTCTCCTTATACACATAAGCTTCAGAAACTGTTTACAATCTGTGGCATATAATATTTTTTGTCTCCCAAAATAAGAAGGTGGCATGCAAATGCTGCACACTTGCCTTTATAATTTCACCACTCAGACATGTTAAAAACTAGATATAGACTACTAGCCACTGCTCTAATATTACACAGAAAAGTCAACTTACCTTCCGTCGGCTATTAACCGCATTAGTGCAGACTAAATTTAAAGACTTATCTATAGTAGCTCCGTTAGGAATAACATTCTTTATGCAGACACATTTTTCTAACTTGGAAGT
The DNA here is from genome assembly GCF_029499605.1 of Hyla sarda. Lineage (NCBI taxonomy): Eukaryota > Metazoa > Chordata > Amphibia > Anura > Hylidae > Hyla > Hyla sarda. The sequence continues at coordinate 327,599,804 of NC_079189.1, forward strand.
AAGTAAGGAAATGTATTAACTTACTGCATAGCCTCTCAAAATATCTCCCTCTATGGCATGGCCATATCTGTTGGAAATAAAAGGGTATTCATTTATTTAGGGATTTTTTGATGATAAAACAGGTCAAACCAAATTTGCTCTTCCTTAAAGCCACCAGTGACTATATATTTAACTGCACACTCATTTTGGTTCTCTAACACAGGACTATGCTGTACAAGGATGTTCCAATAAGTTTGAGCACATCTCTCCTTGTCATACTTATATTCAATGGGTGGGGTGGCTGATGTTTGGGAGGGAGAAAAGTGATCTCACACTTACAAACAAGGAATCTTGGGACTTTTAGGGAGGGAACTCCAACAGGAAATAGCCATTTCACAAAATGATAGCAGCAATGTTATAGTTATCTCACAACATTTAGCCCCAAGACAAGCCAGATCCTTCCTAAGCATGTCCATTACTGTCTGGCAGGTAAGTACTAAAATCACCTTATGGAGGATAACCCCTTTATTAAAGTGACATACACTTTCATTTTCCCTTGTGTGCCGCTTCTTTAAACCTATTCACGGCATGTCCAAAATGTAATTCACAGAAGGCTGACCCTTTTCATTGACTTTGACAGTGTCCATGGGTTGTGCACTTGTGGATGCAAATCAAACAACTAATATTTGGAACATTTGATGTTTATTTGGACCCCCTTTTTCCATTACATACCAAATCTGACCTCTACTGACCACACCCAGGCCCAGATTTATCAAAACATGTGAGAGTAAAACTGGAGAGATTTTACCCACAGCAACCAATCACAGATCAGGTGTTACTTTACCAGAGCTCATTAGCTGAGCTGTGATTGGTTGCTGTGGGAAAATCTCTCCACTTTTTCTCCACACAGTTTGATAAATCTGGGTCACAGTGTGTAGCTGTTAAAGGGGTACTCCACTGCAAAACATTTTTAAATCAACTGGTGCCAGAAAGTTAAACAGATTTGTTAATTACTTTTTAAATCTTAAACCTTCCAGTACTTATCAGCTGCTGTATACTACATAGGAAGTTCTTTTCTTTTTGAATACCAAAACATAAAGATAAATAACGGATCTCTCACTCGGTCAATTGTCCCAGGCTGGCAGGCTGTCACCGACGTGTAGTCATATATTGGCAGAAAGCCGGTGGATGGTCCCTACCCGGCAAGCAAGGGCAGTCAGATGTACCAGCACCGATTCGCAATCTGTTTTTTCTCTTTTCTTTTTGAATTTCTTTTCTGTCTGACCACAGTGCTCTCTGCTGACACCTTCCATTATAGGAACTGTCTGGAGCAGGAGATGTTTGCTATGGGGATTTGCTCCTACTCTAGACAGCTCCTAAAATGGACAGAGGTGTCAGCAGAGAGCTCTGTGGTTAGACAGAAAGGAAATTGAAAAAGAAAAGAGCTTCCTGTGGAGCATACAGCAGCTGATAAGTACTGGAAGGATTAAAGGGGTACTCCGCCCCTAGACATATTATCCCCTATCCCAGGGGTCTGCAACCTTTAAGACAAAAAGAGCCACTTGGACCCGTTTCCGAAGAAAAAAAAAAGCTGGGAGCCACAAAACCATTGCGACATTTAAAACAAATATAACACTGCATATATTGTTTCTTACATTAATGCTATATATACAGGATCATGCAGTCAGCTGTCAATCTGAAGAAAAAAAGGACTTTCACTTAACAATGTAAAATATATTTTTGCTGGGGTGGGCTTTTTTTGGGCCCAGGCCTGGGGTGGGCTTTTTTTGGGCCCAGGCCTGGGGTGGGCTTTTTTTGGGCCCAGGCCTGGGGTGGGCTTTTTTTGGGCCCAGGCCTGGGGTGGGCTTTTTTTGGGCCCAGGCCTGGGGTGGGCTTTTCTTGGGCCCAGGCCTGGGGTGGGCTTTTCTTGGGCCCAGGCCTGGGGTGGGCTTTTTTGGGGCCCAGGTCTGGGGTGGGCTTTTTTGGGGCCCATGCCTGGGGTGGGCTTTTTTTGGGCCCAGGCCTGGGGTGGGCTTGGGAGAGGGGGTAATGTACTAGGGAGAGGAAGGTTAATGCTGCCGCGGGGTGAGGGGTTAACGCTACCGCTGCCATGGGGTGAGGGGTAACTTAACCCCTCACCCCATGGCAGCAGCAGCGTTAACCTCTCACCCTGCGGCAGCGATAACGCTACCACTGCCATGGAGTGAGGGGTAAAGTTACCCCTCACCCCATGGCAGCGGTAGCGTTAACCTCTCACCCCGCGGCAGCGATAACGCTGCCGCTGCCATGAGGTGAGGGGTTAAGTTACCCCTCACCCCATGGCAGCATTAACCTCTCACCCCACGGCAGCGATAACGCTGCCGCTGCCATGGGGTGAGGGGTTATGTTACCCCTCACCCCATGGGAGCAGTAGCGTTAACCCCTCACCCCGCGGCAGCATTAACGTTGCCGTGGGGTGAGCGGTTAACGCCCCGCTGTCAAGTGAGTAATGTACTTTACATACTCACCAGCTCCTCGCGTGGCGTCTTCCTCTCCCAGCGGCGCTCCTCGACTGAGGCGCAGGCCGGCGACGTCACTGTCATGTGACGTTACATTGTCACATGACAGTGAGGATCCGCGCGGCCCCGGAAGAAGAGATTCCGCTCAGATGGCACTAGGGCAGGTAAGTAAACCGACGACGCCGTGACGGCGGCTCACGGGCTCAGATCATTCCGGGACACTGCATTGTCCCGGAATGAGGGTGACCAGGACCCGGGACAGACTTGTGGAGCCGCGGCAAAGGAGTAAAAGAGCCGAATGCTGCTCCGGAGCTGCGGGTTGCCGACCCCTGCCTTATCCAAAGGATAGGGGATAAGATGTCAGATCACCGCGGTGCCGCTGCTGGGGAGCCCCGGGATCCCCGCTGCAGCACTGCGCTATCATTACAGCACAGAGCAAGTTCACTATGCATGTAATGACGCGCAATACAGGGGCCGGAGCATCGTTACGTCACGGCTCCGCCCTTCGGGACGTCACGGCCCGCCCCTTTCAATACAAGTCTATGGGAGGGGGCGCGGTGGTCGTCACGCCCCCTGCCATAGACTTGCATTAAGGGGACAGGCCCTGATGTCACGAGGGGCGGAGCCATGACGTCACGCGGCTCCGTCCCCTATATCGCCTGTCATTACGCACAGAGCGAACTCGCTCTGTGCTGTAATGATAGCGGGGTGCCACAGCGGGATAGGGGATAAGATGTGTAGGGGTGGAGTACCCCCTTTAAGATTTTTAAATAGAATTAATTCACAAATTACAAAAAAAATTCCAGAGGAGTACCCCTTTAAAGGAAAACTGTCAGCTTTCTCCCCCCACACTAACCAGCGGTACTGGCTGGTAGTGCAGGGGATGCTGATCAGTTTGATGCATACCATGCCTGTATCCGCCGCGCCGCTTGGCCCTAATCTTCTATTTTCAGGATATGCTAATGAGGTGCTAACTGGCACTCTGACGTCAGTGCCGCTGGCCGTCAGTACTCCCATCTCTCTTCATTACAGATTCAAAATAGAATTAGAGAAAAAAACTTGGGAGCGGGTACAGTTCACTTTCAACACGGCAATATTAGAACCTTATATACAATCCAAATTTTCTCACTTACACTCTGTGAGTGGTCCTTAAAAAAGAGACCACTCACAACTGTACTTAGACGTTTTCAAAATTAATAATATTCCACTTGGTTGCCGCTACACTCTCTTCTGGTGGAGAATCCTTTCTCCACCCGATTAGATATGCACTACAAAAAATAAAAAACGAGGAGCGGACACACCTTTCAAACTGAAGAAAATCAGTGCAACTTGCATTCGATATTCCATGCACTTACTTCACCGAGGGGAGCTATCCCTCTTCTTGCTCCCCTCACGCCGGCATGCTGATCTCTCCTGCTTCCAGTGATTCCGACATTGCACGTGCCCACAGCTGGAACTGGGCACGTGCAATAACGGAATCACTGGAAGCAGGAGAGATCAGCATACCGGCGCGAGGGGAGCAAGAAGAGGGATAGCTCGCCTCGGTGAAGTAAGTGCATGGAATATCGAATGCAAGTTGCACTGATTTTTTTCTGTTTGAAAGGTGTGTCCGCTCCTCGTTTTTTATTTTTTTGTAGTGCATTCATTACAGATTCGGGAGAAGAGGGAGAGGCGGAGGGAGGGGACGAATATTGATGAGCTGGGTGGCGCTGCGGCAGGCAGCACTGACGTCAGAGTGCCAGTTAGCCCGGCCGGTGCCAGATAGCACCTCATTAGCATATCCTGAAAATAGAAGATTAGGGCCGCACAGCGAGGCAGTCCCGGGCACGGTATGCATCAAACTGATCAGCGTCCCCTGCACTACCAGCCAGTACCGCTGGTTAGTGCAGGGGGAGCAAGCTGACAGTTTCCCTTTAATGACTTCATTTAAACCTTGCAGTTTATTTATTTATTCCTGACAGTTATTATGTAATTGGCTGAAACCTTCCCTTCCATCTACTACAGAGGTGACCAATGCCATGATTGAGGTTTTACACTTGGAACTTAGAGACAAGAAACATACAGCCAAAAGTTATTTTGCAAGTGGAAACGGTTCATACAATTTCTACCAGATTCTTATAAGAGATGTCATATTATGCCCCACGCTCCATTTCAACATACCACTTGGTATATATTTGAAGAATTATAAGGCTCCTTAGGTATATTAAAATGATGTGCATATGTTTTGTACCAAGGGTGCAAAGGACTGGTATACATTTGTTTCAGTATCTATGCATTTTTTGTTTTGTTTTTTGCTATAGATGCTTTTAAGAAACCTGTGTAGAGGAAGAATGGTGCAGTCACCCATAGCAACCAATCAGATTGCTTCTTTTATTTTTACAGGTCATTTTAAAAGTGAAAAAAGAAGCAATCTGATTGGTTCATATGGGCAACTGCATCTATCTCAGTCTATGCAGATTTTGATAAATCTCCCCCATTTTTCCCACACTCCTTATATCTAATAGTTATTCCACAATCACTGTGCCAGGTCTTATATTTTATGTATTAATAATAAAAGCGTGCTGCAGTAAGAAAAACAATTTTTATATTAACCAGTAGAATTGATATTATGTCTACAGATTGTTTGACACACGTTACAGCATTCGAGAAAACGGGCAACTCCTGACCATTCTCAGCGTGGAGGAAGGTGATGATGGTGTTTACTGCTGCCTGGCTAAAAATGGTGTCGGAGATCCAGCAAAAAGCTGTGGAGCTTTGCAAGTGAAAATGAGTAAGTGTCAGTGATAATAAAAAATGAGCTTGGTCTGTGCCAACAGTTGTTCACTCCTTATAACCCAATTAACACGCCTGTTAGTCCGTGAATGCTTCTAAAGCATCTAGAATTGATCCAGCTCTACAAATGTGTGCATCAAGCAAGAAAGAGATTTCTTCCTTCCGTTTCTATTTAAGTTTAATTGGTTTAGCAGAGTTTTTGGCACAACTAAGAGGAACACGTCAACAATGTAATTGTAGGTTAATTCATTACATTTAAGTATGTAGACGAGATATTGTTTCTTATTTTGTTTATCTCTAAAACTCAGACCTGGCGGAAGCCATATTTGAGACAGTCAACCTTCCAGCATGTGTACATGATACAACAGAATGTGTGTGCTTTAGGGTGAAATATAATAAGGCAGATTTATAGTAGATCTTTCTGCAACTCAAAATCATTTGCTTTCATTTGTTTCTGTAACAAATCTTTTACCCGTGAAATAGAGTTAACAGAAAGGTGCCCATACCCGAACAAAACACCATAATAGAACACCATAAGAAAACATGGAACCTAGAAGTAGAAGTCATGGGAAAAATATAAAATCCCTTTATACCTACTATTAAAACCTCACTTAAATTTTTATTTCACTATAGTTTGTCCCAACACCAATAAAAAGGATATCCCTGGATATGTCCTTCATATCCATTCAATAAGCAAATCTGCCAGCTAGAAAACAGGGATGTAAATAAGGCTTTTTATAAAGATGTTGGACCTACCTTTTATACCTCTATTTCCAAGATATAAGCTTTTTTTGTCTGAATGTAAATGAGGCTTAACCCCTTAAGGACTCAGCCCATTTTGGCCTTAAGGACTCAGACAATTTAATTTTTACGTTTTCATTTTTTCCTCCTCGCCTTCTAAAAATCATAACTCTTTTATATTTTCATCCACAGACTAGTATGAGGGCTTGTTTTTTGCGCGACCAGTTGTCCTTTGTAATGACATCACTCATTATATCATAAAATGTATGGCGCAACCAAAAAACACTATTTTTGTGGGGAAATTAAAACGAAAAACGCAATTTTGCTAATTTTGGAAGGTTTTGTTTTCACGCCGTACAATTTCTGGTAAAAATTACATGTGTTCTTTATTCTGAGGGTCAATACGATTAAAATGATACCCATTATTATATACTTTTATATTATTGTTGCGCTTAAAAAAAATCACAAACTTTTTAACCAAATTAGTACGTTTATAATCCCTTTATTTTGATGACCTATAACTTTTTTATTTTTCCGTATAAGCGGCGGTATGGGGGCTCATTTTTTGTGCCATGATCTGTACTTTTTTTTTATACCACATTTGTATATAAAAAACTTTTAATACATTTTTTATAATTTTTTTTTAAATAAAATGTATTAAAAAAGTAGGAATTTTGGACTTTTTAAATTTTTTTTCGTTCACGCCGTTCACCGTACGGGATCATTAACATTTTATTTTAATAGTTCGGACATTTACGCACGCGGCGATACCAAATATGTCTATAAAAAATGTTTTTTACGCTTTTTGGGGGTAAAATAGGAAAAAACGGACGTTTTACTTTTTTATTGGGGGAGGGGATTTTTCACTTTTTTTTTACTTTTACTTTTACATTTTTTTACATTTTTTTTTACACTTGAATAGTCCCCATAGGGGACTATTCATAGCAATACCATGATTGCTAATACTGATCTGTTCTATGTATAGGACATAGAACAGATCAGTATTATCGGTCATCTCCTGCTCTGGTCTGCTCGATCTCAGACCAGAGCAGGAGACGCCGGGAGCCGCACGGAGGAAGGTGAGGGGACCTCCGTGCGGCGTTATGAATGATCGGATCCCCGCAGCAGCGCTGCGGGCGATCCGATCGTTCATTTTAATCGCGAACTCCCGCAGATGCCGGGATCTGTATTGATCCCGGCACCTGAGGGGTTAATGGCGGACGCCCGCGAGATCGCGGGCGTCGGCCATTGCCGGCGGGTCCCTGGCTGCGATCAGCAGCCGGGATCAGCCGCGCATGACACGGGCATCGCTCCGATGCCCGCGGTTATGCTTAGGACGTAAATGTACGTCCTGGTGCGTTAAGTACCACCTCACCAGGACGTACATTTACGTCCTGCGTCCTTAAGGGGTTAAAGGGGTTATCCAGGAAAAAACTTTTTTTTATATATATATCAACTGGCTCCAGAAAGTTAAACAGATTTGTAAATTACTTCTATTAAAAAATATCAATCATTTCAGTACTTATGAGCTTCTAAAGTTAAGGTTGTTCTTTTCTGTCTAAGTGCTCTCTGATGACACGTGTCTCGGGAACCACCCAGTTTAGAAGCAAATCCCCATAGCAAACCTCTTCTAAACTGGGCGGTTCCCGAGACACGTGCCATCAGAGAGCACTTAGACAGAAAAGAACAACCTTAACTTCAGAAGCTCATAAGTACTGAAAGGATTAAGATTTTTTAATAGAAGTCATTTACAAATCTGTTTAACTTTCTGGAGCCAGTTGAAATATAAAAGTTTTTTTCCTGGAATACCCCTTTAAAAGCCCAGGGAGCATTCTCAAAGCAAGTGAAATATAAGTCCATCCCATGTTCTTTTGATCTAATGGCTGTCAGTGAAATGGAGCATGTGGATGCAAGAGGCAATGAATAAGAGGACATGGGCTCGACTTAACTAGTCCTTTACCATGCTTGGGAACTCCTACTGGGCTTTCAAACCTCATTTACATATTACCACAAGGCTTATATCTCAGCACTGGAAAGGACAATGGAGATAAAATGTACATCCAGAAAGCTTATAAGAAGCCCTATTAAGCCCTGGGCTTATTTAGACCCCTGTTTTTTCAGATGACAGGCCTGCTTTTATTTAAATGAATGAATTAAAGGGGTTGACCTGTGAAAACTATCTTATCCCCTATTGACATTCCTTATGACTCAAGCTTTCAGTATGAAGCGTGTGCTGTAGATGGCACATACTCTATACATTTTAAGGAAATGACAAATAGACATTTTGAGATACTTGGTTGAATTGAGATCCAGGGAATTTGAAGGCCAAATCTACCTTGAACTTTTTGAGATGTTCTTCAAACCATTCTTAAATTTATATATTTTTTGCAATATACTGCGAAAAGAATAAACTGCCATTAGGAAATACCATTGCCATGAAGAAGTGTACTTGTTCTGCTACAATGTTTATGTAGGTGATATATGTCAAAGTAACATCCACATAAATGCCAGTACTCAAAGTTTTCCAAAGCTAAACAAAATAAAAACCATATGGGCCTTCACTACCTAGTTGCCTTCATCATTTAATATATCCTAGTTTCTCTTTCCCAGGCATGGGCATCCATATGATGTCAAAGTATACACGATTCATCAGACCAGCTAGCTGTTTAGTCCCATACACAGTAGTATATGTGTGTTCTGGCACATTTGTCACATAGCCAGCAGTAGTTTTTTCAGCAATTTCTGCTATAGAAACCTTTCTGTGGGATTGGATTAGATGGGCCAATCTTGGCACCAGATGTGCATCGTTGAGCATTAGGCACCCAAGACCCTGTTGCCGACCCTTGTTCCCCACTTGTCTTTCCTTGGACCCTTTTTTGTAACTGTATACTGGGAAATCCATACAGGACCTGCCATTTTAGAGATGCTGTCACCCACTCGTCTAGCCATCACAATTTGGCCCTTCATAAAGATGCTCAGATCCTTACACTTGCTATTTTTCTATTTCCAATACATCAACTTAATAGTAGTGGGATAACACCAATATGCTTGCCATCACAGCTCCCACAATGGTTGTCAGTCACTTCAAGTACCGACTGTTCATTTGCTGCCTAAGACATCCTACACGTTGTTATGTAAAAAGACAACATTATGACTGGTCACTGTATATCCTATACATGTTTTGTGAAGATAAAGCTATTTTTTATGTGATTGATATCTGTTGTAAGTCCTACTTACTTTTATTTATGTATTTAGAACCAAAAATAACACGTCCACCAACGAATGCAAAGCTTATAGAAGGAGTAAAAGCAGTTCTCCCTTGCAATACCCTAGGAAACCCCAAACCATCCGTTTCATGGATTAAAGGTGAAAATGCTGTTAAGGTAAAAAATGGAATGCAAAAGATTCAGATTAATAAATTCTGTTAAGAATACTTTGCCATGCAGTAATGAAAATTCTGGAAGACAATATATTGTATTGTATTCATCTTCTTAGATATATCTTTCTGAAATAGTAGTGGGATAACAACCAATATGCTTGCCATCACAGCTCCCCCAAGGGTTGTCAGTTACATTTTACCTATTGTTGAATACCAAATATTTCCAGTTATAAAAAGTGACCAAAAATATGCTATTTTGGGCTTTGGAATTTTTTTACGTGTACGCCATTGACCGTGCAGTTAAATTAATTATATAGTTTTATAGTTTGGAAATTTACGCACATGGCGATACCACAAATGTTTATATATTTTATTTACACAGTTTTATTTTTTAAATAGGAAAAGGGGGGTGATTCAAACTTTTATTAGGGAAGGGGTTAAATGATCTTAACTTTTTTTTCCACTTTTTTTTTGCAATGTTATAGCCCCCATAGGGGACTATAACATGCAGTACGTTGATTGCAGGCACTGATCAATGCTATGACATAGCATTGCATTGATCAGTGTTATCAGCGGACGATTACTTAAGCTTGGATCTCAGGCTTGAAGCAATCAATCACCGATCAGATGCCAAGGAGGAAGGTAGGGACCCTCCTCATGTGTTCTCAGCTGATCGGGACACCGCGGTTTCACCGCAGTGGTCCCGATAAGCCCCATAGAGCTGCTGGAATGTATTAACCCCTTAGACGCGGCAAAGTTGATCGCTGCATCTAAGGGGTTAATACCGGACATCACCGCCATCTATGATGTCCGGTATTAGCCACGGGTACTGGCTACTGTTAGCCACCAGGACCGACCCGATATGACGTGGGGTCACCGCTTGGCCCCGCGTTATTTCGCGGAAGCGGGCTCAGGATGTACAGGTATGCCATGCGTCCTTAAGAGGTTAAGATCTATGGACTATATGGTGCCATACATGGGACAATGTGCAATTTTTGACAACAAATGCACCCTCATTTTATGATACAGCTGATAACGGAATATATTAATCTATGCTGTAATTGGGACAATGTGCAATCTCTCAAACACTAAAGCACTTTGACAGCATTATTGACTAATACGCAGTGCCGTAAGCAGGCACAAACAAAACCGTGGACTTAGTGACCACTCCATTCATCTACTGACTGAACTGCACCTTCTCATTTTGATACGTAGTGTGGAATGACAAAGCCTGGCACTACTTAATAGACTGTGGTCACAATACACTGGTGGCGGATGTTGTCACATTCGGTATTTAATACCACGTGTTCTATAATTTTTAATAAGAAAATAATAAAAGTGACGTTTTAAATGTTCCCTTCAAATAAGGTTTTGTAACACAGCTGGGAGACCTCACTGTATGCTGCAAAGGTGTAAAATCACCCTCCAGAATATATACATATGTACTTTACAAATAGTAAGACATAATATCTTACTGCTGCACAGACATTATATATCTTCTCTTTTTGAAGTTGACCAAATATCCATGCAAGATGCAACCTGAAAATCAACAAAACATGATTCACAATGTCCATAAACCTATAGTCACTAAACCTTATTACGGTACTAGTTATCACGGTTGAGTTATAATATTGTTGATGTTTACAGTACAGATATGACTAAACACACAGAACAATTGTATCATTGCTTATTGTAATTTTTGCAGGAGAATGCTCGTATCTCTATTCTAGATTCTGGAAGCCTAAGAATTCAGAAAGTACAAAGAGAAGATGTTGGTCAATACCGTTGTATAGCTATGAATAGCCTTGGAACTGCAATTTCCAAACCTGCACTGCTGGAAGTGGAAGGTAACATTGACTTTTTTTTTGTCAAAAAAAATAAAATAACTACACAGGAAAAAATAATAATATAGAAATAGGCTGCGTATACTAGGGAGGATTGTGTGACATGTTTGACAGGATGACTGTACTCTACAGTAGATATTGTATGTTATTAAGACCAGGTCACTTCTTACTGAATTTTAAGTTTCCTGTCTCAGGCTTTCCTTTCTGTGATTATAAAATGGCTTCTAACCGGAAATAGATTAAGGTTGCTCATGGTCCTCTCCAGAATTTTTTAAGTTGTAAAGATGACTGAGCCAGCGTCTTATTTCGAGTTTGACCATAAGATCCAAATGCCACAAAGTTAATGTTTTGGTCCCAAAGATGGACAGTGTATATAAAACCCATTTAAACAGTACCTGCCAGGGGTGTAGCAAAACATGGTTTACAGATGATAGTTAGATAGAGGATTGATGTGCCATTTATGCTACTGGTGGTCATAGGCCCTGATTTTGCTACTGGTGCCTTCTTATGGGGACTTAAAGCCCTCTTAGTCACAGGGTCCCGGGGCGACTTTTACCTCTGCAGCCCCTACAATTACACCCCTGAATACATTTATGTCCTGTCACTAAAGAGAAGATTTGTCCCAGAACAATACACACAACCCTCTGCACAAACTTTATCTGTCAGTGGGGAGTCAGGAGACACAATACACCTGAGACAGTTGGTCAAACCCGCCAAAGGAGAAGGGTTCGGCCCACTTTAGTCCATGGTATATGGACACCTTTATTGTGCAGCCCCTTCATTCCATAGTTTGGAGGAAATCCCAGAGTTTGAAGCACTTTGATGCTATATGCCTTTATTTAGATTAGTGGGAAAACCTGTTTACAAATCTAGCTATAGACTGTAATATGTCTTTTTTATAGAACATGTTGAGAAAGTGAATTTTTTAAGGGGTATGTGACATATTCCATCTAATATGGGGGAAAGCAATATTTTAGTGAAAGTGAGATGGCTGAAAAACCAAGATCTCACAGACCACAACAGGAAAATGTGGCTAATATGTTATTGATGTAAGTCTAATAATAAAGTACTAAGAGAAAGGAAAAGGTCTTAAATTACTTGAGCTCTTCTACAGATTCCCCTCTTATACATTTTGACCGGCATTTATCATTGTAGTGTAAGTGAAGCATTTTTCTACACCTTTTTTTGTGTGTTGGTAATGTGTAGGAGCACCAAATGTATTAAATGGTCACAGAGCATTTGATACATTTTATGCAGGTCACATATACTGAAATTTTACTCCTCACATACACCAAAAAGCTAAGCTAACTCTGGGCTGGTGTAGTTTTAGAGACTTTTCAGTGGCTTTGCGCCTTTTTTGCGCCTTTTCACAAAAAGGTGCAGTTCATAAAACCCGTCCATATCGTGTGTATTGCCAAAATCGGGGGACTGCAACTCAAAATCAGCAGAAATGTGTAAACCAAAAGGCACAAAAAATGGCGCAAATAAACCCTGCTTGTGCCTGTTTTGCCAGCCTTTGTTCTAACATTGCTGCAACCATGTTAGGAAAGCAGCTTAGGTCCTGAGATTGCCAGGGCTAATAAAATGACTGAATGATCTTCGTCATTGTAGATCAATAGCTTTGGTTTCTTTAAAGGGGTATTCCAGGCAAAAACTTATTTTTATATATCAACTGGCTCCGGAAAGTTAAACAGATTTGTAAATTACTTCTATTAAAAAATCTTAATCCTTCCAATAGTTATTAGCTTCTGAAGTTTTCTGTCTAACTGCTCAATGATGATGTCATGTCCCGGGAGCTGTGCATGATGGGAGAATATCCCCATAGGAACTGCACAGCTCCCGGGATGTGAGTCATCAGAAAGCAGTTAGACAGAAAACAGCAACTCAACTTCAGGAGCTAATAACTATTGGAAGGATTAAGATTTTTTTAATAGAAGTAATTTACAAATCTTTCCGGAGCCAGTTGATATATAAAAAAAAGTTTTGGCCTGGAATACCCCTTTAAACAATAGAAATGCAAATGTATTATTTATTCCTGCCAAAGTCCTCACACCCATTCCGAAATGTCATGGAAGCCAATGGTGGAGTGCCCATTTGGAATACCACCTTGCTCATCCTATGCAATAAACCTACTCAAACCATTATTTACTTACAGCTTACGTTGTATAATACAAGTGAAAACTTTTACTTTCTTTTCATTAGAATAGAAATATAAAATGTTGAAGGATCTGTAAATGTTTACAGCAATTGGTTTTATTGTGTCAATGTGTCTAATTAAAAAAATGTGCAAACCTGCAAATAGTCTTTATTGAAATGTTGCACAGTGGCTTTTACACAAACATAAGTGTCTTTAGGCAACAAATAAGTAATCCTGCAGACATGTTTTATGCTTTACATAAATAATCACAAATCATGGCATGTTCCATCGGACATTGAATTACCAAATTTTCTCTCTATAATAATGTGAGATATGGAAGGACCATGGGGAGGGGGTAATTATGAAGCACTTTACCCTTGTTTTCTGGGGTTAATTTTGAGCAAAAATTTGGCACAGTGCGTTTTTTGCTCCTTTTGTTGTGCCTTTTCCATTTACACACATTCCTTTCCTTGGTGGCAGTATGTGTGTTTTCAGTCGGCTTTTGCAGTGGTCAGGAATTTATGAAAATGCAACTTTTTAAAAAGGTGCAAAATTTGGCACAAACCCTTTACAAATGTGCAAATCACCTCCATAAAAGAGTGGCATAGAAAACGCACATTACAAAAAAAATTTGAAATTACTCATTAATATAAGCAGACCACCTTGTTAATATACTGTATGAAAAAAATAATATATATATATATATATATATATATATATATATATAGATAGATAGATAGATAGATATATTCATCATAAAAACATAATGAACTAAATATGCGTCTTAAATTATGTTGCACGGATCTTGAAAGTCAACCTGAATGGTATTCCAGGGCAATATGTGCAATTCTGCTTGTTCTCATTGGAAACAGTTAAAACATTTTAAATAAAAAATCCTGCAGTACCATATAAGAATAATGTGGTAACTAGTAAATGACAGACAGCAGATTAGTAGTGATTGACAATATTTACATTTACATTTCTTTTTACCCTCAACGTCCGGTATATTTGGCTATTAGTAAACAATGAAACTACATGGGTCAATGATACATGACAAGGAGCTCCTTGTATGAAACTGCATTCTCATGACTGCAAACTTTTCTCTGTAAGGCCCTATTCACATTTACATGACGCTTCATGCCCTATTGCGTGTTTACATCAGCGTGCCGGCAAACAGGTTATGCTGATGTACACTGCAGCATCCTCTCAGTGAGGCCATCGATTTTACTGGTCAAAACATAGTTTAGGACTGTGTTTGGTGTATTTCTCTAGCGTATCCTTCTTTTTTTTTTTTTTTTTTGTAGGACTTAAAAGCGTGGAAGGCTATGCTTTTGAGTCCTGCAAAAAAGAAATTCTGCATTTGGGAAGTAGACTAAACATAGTCACCAGTAGGCTAAATTAGGTCCATTATGTCAGTGTATCTGCTGAGGGTAAGCCATGGTATACATTGATATGTATGGAGCCATAGCTTTTGGCAGTTGTAAAAATAAATCCTGAATTGCCAAAGCAGGTACACTACAAAGGGTTAGTTCTCTGTATATTAATAGGTCTCAATTAGAAAAATAAATTATACAGATACAAGTCAGAAACTCTTTGTTAAATGTCTCTCTCAAGTGTCATTGTAACAGCTTGTTAAGAATGTCAGTGTTAATAAATGGACATTTTATTAGTTCTTGGAAATTTCCACAGTTACATGATCCAGAAACATCAGTTCGGATCTCTAAAAATAAAAATGGTGAGAGCCTTTTGGGACTAATGGAAGAAAAGTAATGCAGAACTTTTCAGGGGAATTATGAAAGGGGGTGCAGTGGGACTAGTTCTTTAGAGCCCGTGGGGGCCAAAAGGTCCATCTGCTGCATTTGAGATCAGTACTATAAACAAAGTCAAAATTGGGGGTCCTGTAACAGATGTTACCCCCTAAGATGCTGTCTTGGCTTCCAAGCATCACATGAAAAATAAGAACTGCACATGGGTACTCCGGTGGAAAACTTTTTTTTTTTTTTTAATCAACTGGTGCCAGAAAGTTAAACAGATTTGTAAATTACTTCTAGTAAAACAAACTTAATCCTTCCAGTACTTATTAGCTGCTGAATACTACAGAGGAAATTCTTTTCTTTTTGGAACACAGAGCTCTCAGCTGACATCATGACAATAGTGCTCTCTACTGACATCTCTGTCCATTTTAGGAACTGTCCAGAGCAGCATATGTTTTCTATGGGGATTTTCTCCTACTCTGGACAGTTCTTAAATGAACAGATGTGTCAACAGAGAGCACTGTGGTCATGAGGTCAGCAAACAGCTCTGTGTTCCAAAAAGAAAATAATTTCATCTGTTTGGGGGGAGCTAACAGGGAGGTCCTGTGGTGATGGCCGGAAGGTCCCTACCTGCCTCCACGCCGTCCGCTTGGTGCTCTGAAGTTACAGGCAGCCTTGGCAGAGCAGAGCACTGATAACACTGATCAATGCTAAGCTTATGGCAAAACATCTAACAGGGTATACAACCAAAAGATTGCATGAAAATAGTCCCCTATGAGGACAAAAAAAATTGTGAAAATGATAATTGAAAAATGTTGTAATAACTCATTTAAATCACCCCCATTTTTCCATCTTTACATAGTATATATAAACATAACCATATTTGGTATTTAGGAAAAATGAATGAAGGTCCAGCGCAGAAACTCGAAGAATACTGTGGTTTATTCACATGCCTTATGGAACGTCACAAAGAAACGAGGTGTAGGTGCACCTCGTTTCTTTGTGATGTTCCATAAGGCATGCAAATAAACCACAGTATTCCTCAAGTTTCTGCCCTGGACCTTCTTTCATTTTTCCTTTGTTCCACTTTGGGTGTTGTCCACGCCCGGTCCATGCCGCACCTGGGGTGAGCTGAAGCACTGCAATTGCCTTTGCTGTTTGCTGTTTCTTTGCACCATATTTGGTATTGTCATGTATGTAAATGTCCGATCTTTTAAAATATAATGTTAATGAAACTGCATGGTCAATGGCGTGATCGTAAAACAATACCAAGTGTTGCATATTTTTGGTCACTTCATATAACAGAAAAAAAGGAATAACGAGCAAACCACAAGTCCCATCAAAACAAAAATGGTACCGATAAAAACTAAAGATTATGGCACAAAAAATTAGCCCTCATACAGCCCTTTATACAGAAAATTAAATGTTATGGGGTCAGACAATATTAAGCATACTCATTTTCTTACAAATTTTTTTTTTTTTTTTTAAAGTTACATTTTTAAAAGTAAAACAAAATTAAACTTATTTAAATTATTTTGTTATTGTAATAACCTACAAAATAAAGATAACATGTCATTTGAAACAAAAACAAAAAAATTTCAAGATTGCAGCTTTTTTCATAATTTTGCCCCACAAATATTTTAATTTTCTGGGCCTTGTCGTAGACTTTGTGGTGAAATGTCTGATGTCATTACAAAGTACAGTTTGGTCCTGCATAAGGCAAGCCCTAATATGGCCCTATAGGTGGAAAATTGAAATACTTATGGCTATTGAAAGGTGAAGAGGTAAAAAACAAAAATGAAAATGAGTCCAGTCATTAACCTCTTAAGGACGCAGGGCGTACCTGTACTCCCTGTGCCCGGTATATAACGCGGGGTCACGGGGTCAGTCCCAGCGGCTAATGAAAGCCGGGACCATGGGCTAATAGAGCGTGGCACAGATCGTTGTGTCGCATGCAATTAACCCTTTAGATGCAGCTTTCAAAGTTGATCTCTGTGTGTAAAATGACATTGAAAGCTTCCCTGCAGCTCAGTTGGGCTGATCGGGACTATCGCGGTGAAATAGCGATGTCCTGATCAGCTAGAACGCGAGTGGAAGTACCCTTACCTGCCTTTGTCATGTCCGATCAGCGATTGATTGCTCCAAGCCTGAAATCCAGGCTTGAGTAATCGACCGCCAATAACACTGATCTTAGCCGTGTCAATGAACGGTAATGATCTGTGTAGCAGATCAGTGTGTGCAGTGTAATAGGCACGGGGGGGGGGGGGGCTATAACACTGCAAAAAAAGTGTGAAAAAGTTAATAAAGATCATTTAACCCTTTCCCTAATAAAAGTAAGAATCACCCCCCTTTTCCCATAAAAAAAACTGTGTAAATAAAAATAAACATATGTGGTATCGCCACGTGCGGAAATGTCCAAACTATAAAAATATATCATTAATTAAACAACATGGTCAATCGCGTACGCACCAAAAAATTCCAAAGTCCAAAATAGTGTATTTTTGGTAACTTTTTAGATGATGAAAAAATTAATAAAAAGCAATAAAAACTCCCATCAATACAAAAATGGTACCGATAAAAAGTTATAGGGGTCAGAAGATGACAATTTTAAATGTATACATTTTCCTGCATGTAGTTATGATTTTTTTTTTAGAAGTAATACAAAATTAGATATAAGTAGGGTATCATTTTAACTATATGGACCTACAGAATAAAGATAAGGTGTCATTTTTACCGAAAAAATGCACTGCGTAGAAACGGAAGCCCCCAAAAGTTACAAAATTGCATTTTTTCTTCAATTTTGTCGCACAATGAATTTTTTTTCTGCTTTGCCTTGGATATTTTGGTAAAATGACTAATGTCACTTCAAAGTTGAATTGGTGCCGCAAAAAATAAGCCATAATATGGAATTTTAGGTACAAAATTGAAAGCGTTATGATTTTTAGAAGTTGATGAGGAAAAAATGAAAATGCAAAAGTGGAAAAACCCTGCGTCCTTAAAGGGTTAAGGCCAAAACAGGTGGCATCATTAAAGGGTAAAAAATATGGCCTTTTTTTATTCCAATGTTATGGACGCATTAAAAAAAAAATGTTATGATTTCATGATGTGTGAACCCAATGTTTTCTAAGTTATCTTTTTTCCCAAGCAACCTGTTCTGCTCCATTTCCCTCAGGAATGTTTTGATCATAGTGATACTGTGCTATGTAAGCTTTATAGCTGTAAAACTAAATGCAGCATTGCATCTCTTGATATACAGCAATGTATTAACATAATCAGTTACTTACTGGATTTATGAGCATAATTTTGCATTTTTCTGTCGTCATGTAATCAGCTTCAGGGCTAAAAAAAAAAAAAAAAAAGAGCGGTGCGCTGATATTCACAGCCCAAATCACTACAGTCAGTATTTGACATTTCATGGGAGAATAAAGTTTCACTAAAGGTAGAACGGAAAGAGACAGAAGATGCCACACTGTCCTGGAATGACATGACCTTCCGTTTTGCATTGGAATGTCAGTTTGCTCAATATAGACCATAGGCCAGTATTTCTGAATATAGAAAAGAGTTCGAATAGAAATGGTTTCATACATTGAATCCGGATACAAACTATCTGCTTACACTTTTCTCTCTGCTTAGTCATGAATAAATAAAAATTATAATTTTAGCATAGTATATGGTGACAAGACTCAATAAGTCATGTCTGTCAATACTATCATCTACAGTTTGTGTTACTGTGCTAAATGATAATTCTTATTGTTATTATTATTATATAATTATTATGGACAATGCAAGATTTTGTCAGTATTTACACATTGTAAAATGACCCGTATTTTTGCAAAAATATGTCCGTAGAATGGATTATAAGAAGCCAGTGGTTTTTAAAAAAATAATCTCTATTTAAAACACATTATTGGATTTTTTTTTTTTTAGACAAATTTTTGGCATTTTTTTTTTTGCTTTAATTTCATAATGTATAAACATAGCCCAACACCTCAGGAGTCTTTAAGCCCACATTTTTAAACACTGTATCATTGCCATATATAATCAAATCTGTTGGCTAAAACGTTAATTCAACTGACAACTAGGGTCCCAATGCTGGCTCAGCCAATATGATGTTTTTTAATAGGGAGAGGATAGAAAATCACTTCCAGACATCTCTGGCCGTGGCTTGCCTCTAGGGAAAAGCCCCTGGAATTAATATTCAACATGCTTGATCATTTTCTTCCCCTACGCTCTAGGTCTCCATGCTGTGGCCCTCCAAATATTGAAAAACTACAACTCTTAACATGCCTGGGCAGCTGTTTGGGCATGTGTTGGGCATGAGTTGTAATTTTACTAGATCTGGAGGTCCACAGTTTGAAGAACACTTTCCTAAATCATTTAAGAGACCCCCATGCACATTAAACAGTTGACTGATGGTCTCTCTAAAAGTTTTTCCATCATCTCTCTAATATGTATAGAAGCTTTTAGACTCTGCACGTCATAAGGCCTGTAAAAACTCAGCCATGTCCAACAGCCAGCGACAAAACAGTAAAAAATGCAGTAAATTTACTGTAACAAGTCATATGCAAGAGTGGTGTCCAGGTACCGTATCCTATCCGGTACCTGCATGTGTGGGTCCCCTTAGCCAGAGTCCCTAGGACGTCAGGGTCCCCATTGTCTAGTTCACCCCTGGTCACCTCTCATCCAGAAAGTTATTGCACTAATAGTTTATTTAGGAAGCATGTAAATATGATATCAATGTCTATAAATAGTTAATTACCTGTCTATAGCGTAGCAGGACCTGCGGGTCACGGAGTCAGGTAAACTCTATAGTATTTCTGCTTAAGGACCTTCGGAGGTCCCTGTGACGTAGTCAATCCCATCACACTGTGTAACAGTGAATGACGGATGTTCGGACCAATCAGATTCACCCCGTCCCTGCCCATATAAGGGAGCGGCGGCCATTGTTCTCTCTTGTTCCTGCGCAGCCAAGCAGTAAGGATCTCTCTTGTTCCCGTGCTGTCAAACGAGCAGCATCTGCAAAGCGGTCTATCGCAGTGAGTTAGGCCTGAGCCTTGCGGCAACGGCTGATCTATTCAAGATCGCGAGTGTATCAATCCCCAAGCACTCTGCATGATCAATGGACCTTATCTATTCCCTAAATCCGGACGGATCTGCAATAATTGCCCTAAATTCAGAGACTTAAATTTCATTCAAGGTCCGCAACAATTGTCAGTCATTGAGATATATAGAGACTGTTTGCCTGAGACTGTTGTTCATTGGATGTACCGCAAACATCTAAGTAAAGTTCTTCAAGTTAAAGTTCAACTACTTTGTGGATCTTCAGTCATTTTATTACTTGCATCTATCAGTACTGGGAAGGGCGGCGATAGGCCGGAGAATTACCTCAGCATACTAGCCCTCAGCCTGGCGTCACGAACTATAGGGTTAACATTAACCCCTCATTTACCGAAACAATACTCCCACTACCAACACCTCCCAAGGGCTACCACACAAGCCTAACTCTTCACATCTCTTACTCAGCAGAGCTCATTTTTATGGTACTTTTAACCTTCTTTCTGGTAGTAAAGATTCTGTTTCCCATTGTCAGAACCTACAGGGTTAATAGGTTCTGACAGGTTCTTTGTCTTGTTGCCGGGATACACCTAGCTGTGTGGCTGTTCAGCTGACTGATTGATTGAGCACCTGTGGGTTACCGATTTAACCCAGCAGTTGGCTCTCAGTCAGCGCCTGTGAAAGAGTCTATTCAGCTCCAGTAACTAGCTTGTTTCCCTGTTTCTCCTGTATATCCGGCATCTTTTGACTACTGGCTTTGTTCTCGACTTCTCTCTGATATTAGTGATTTGGTACTTCTGACTTCTCCTGGCTTTGACGTGGTTAGTTGACTCTGGACTATTGTGTGTGTGTGTTTAGTTATATTTTGTTAGTCTGTCTGTATTCCCCACTGATCCTGGACTTAGTCAGTTTTATTGTAGTTTATTGTTTTGACATTTATGCCCCTCACATATTCAGGAAGGGACTGTCTTTGTGGTTACAGACCTGTCGTTTAGGGCAGGTACCTAAGTAGGCAGGGATAGGGGAGCGGGCAAGATTAGAGTGCACTCCTTCCCTGCCCATACGTGACATTTTCACAGGCCCAAACATACCTGCATTTGCCAAGATGAAATCAATGACGGCTTTCGTAGAGAAAATGCAGGGATTAACACATGTAGTACAATCCCTTGCTGAAAGGGTTCAGGCTCAGGAAACAGCTAATATTCAACCAGTGGCCTGTCCTCCAGCTGTTTCGAGTGAACCACAAATCTTCCTGACCGATTTTTTGGTGACCAAAAGAAATTTGTTATATGCAGGGAGAGTTGTAAGCTGTGCTTTTGCCTGAGACCACTGTCTACAAGCACAGAGGTCCAGAGAGTAGGACTTATGTCTTCGTTTCAAGGAGATCCCCAGGAGTGGGCATTCTCTTTACCTTCCTCAGCTCCTAAATTAAAGGGGTACTCCGGTGGAAAACTTTTTTTTTTAAATGAACTGGTGCCAGAAAGTTAAACAGATTTGTAAATGACTTCTATAACCCCTTAAGGACCAGGGGTTTTTCAGTTTTTGCACTTTCATTTTTTCCTCCTTACCTTTGAAAAAATCACAACTCTTTCAATTTTGCACCTAAAAATCCATATGATGGCTTATTTTTTGCGCCACCAATTCTACTTTGTAATGACATTAGTCATTTTACCCAAAAACCTACGGCGAAACGGGAAAAAAATCATTGTGCGACAAAATTGAAAAACAAAAAACACCATTTTGTAACTTTTGGGGGCTTCTATTTCTACGTAGTACATTTTTCGGTGAAAATGACACATTCTCTTCATTCTTTAGGTCTATATGATTAAAATGATACCCTACTTACATAGGTTTGATTTTGTCATACTTGTGAAAAAACTCATAACTACATGCAGTAAAATTTATACGTTTAAAATTGCCATCTTCTGACCCCTATAACTTTTTTATTTTTCTGCATATGGGGTGGTATAAGGGCTCATTTTTTGCTCCATGATCTGAAATTTTTAGCGGTACCATTTTTTATTGATCGGACTTATTGATCATTTTATTAATTTTTTCCTGTTTTAAAAAGTGACCAAAAATACACTATTTTGGACTTTGGAATTTTTTTGCGCGTACGCCATTGACCATGCAGTTTCATTAATGATATATTCCGCACGCGACGATACCACATATGTTTATTTTTATTTACACCATTCTTTTTTATTGGGAAAAGGGGGTTGATTCAAACTTTTATTAGTGGAGGGGTTAAATGATCTTTATTCACTTTTTTTCCACTTTTTTTTTTTTGCGGTGTTATAGCTTCCATAGGGGGCTATAACACTGCACACACTGATCTCTTACATTGATCACTGGTTTCTCATAGGAAACCATTGATCAATGATTCTGCTGCTTGACTGCTCATGCCTGGATCTCAGGCACTGAGCAGTAATTCGGCAATCGGACACCAGGAGGCAAGGTAGGAGACCCTCCTTGTGGTCCTTAAGGGGTAATAGAAGTCATTTACAAATCTGTTTAACTTTCTGGCACCATTTCATTTAAAAAAAAAAGTTTTCCACCGGAGTACCCCTTTAATTTAGGAGCTGAGGAAGGTAAAGAGAATGCCCACTCCTGGGGATCTCCTTGAAATGAAGACATAAGTCCTACTCTCTGGACCTCTGTGCTTCTAGACAGTGGTCTCAGGCAAAAGCACAGCTTACAACTCTCCCTGCATATAACAAATTTCTTTCAGTCACCAAAAAAGTGGTCATGAAGATTTTTGGTTCACTCCTCCCTCCTCCTCCTCCATCCAAAGCTGTTCGGGATGCTGTGATTTCGCCGCGGACATCCCAAACAGCCCCCTGAGCTAACCGCCAGTGATTTACTTTCACTTTAGATGCGGCTTTCAACGCCGTGGCCGTCGCCGTTATTGAAAGGGAAAGGACTCAGGACGTACCGGTATATACTTGGTCCTTAAGAGGTTAAAAAATCTTAATCCTTTCAGTACTGTACTTTTTAGCAGCTGTATGTAACAGAGGAAAATCTTCATTTTTGAAATTTCTTTTTTGTGTTGTCCACAGTGCTCTCTGCTGACACATCTGTCCGTATCAGGAACTGTCCAGAGCAGGAGAAAATGCCCATAGCAAACCTCCCCTGCTCTGGACAGTTCCTGACATGGACAGAGGTGTCAGCAGAGAGCACTGTGGACAACATAAAAGAAATTCAAAAAGTAAAGAATTTCCTCTGTAGTATACAGCTGCTAAAAAGTGCTGAAACTATTAAGATTTTCTAATAGAAGTAATTTACAAATCTGTTTAACTTTCTGGCACCAGTTCATACCAAAAAAAAAAAAAAAAAGTTTTCCACCAGAGTTCCCCTTTAACCGCATCATGACCCAGCCCATTTTCACCTTCAGGACCTGGGCATTTTTTGAAAATCTGACCACTGTCACTTTAAACATTAATAACTTTGGAATGCTTTTACTTATCATTCTGATTCCGAGATAGTTTTTTCGTGACATATTCTACTTTATGTTATTGGTAAAATTTCACTGATATTTGCATCCTTTCTTGGTAAAAAATCTAAAAATTTCATGAAAATTTTGAAAATTTAGCATTTTCTAACTTTGAAAGTCTCTGCTTGAAAGGAAAATGGATATTCCAAATAAATTACATATTGATTCACATATACAATATGTCTACTTTGTGTTTGCATAAAAAAATTGACAAGTTTTTACTTTTGGAGGACACCAGAGGGCTTCAAAGTTCCGCAGCAATTTTCCAATTTTTCTCAAGATTTTCAAAATCGTAATTTTTCAGGGCCCAGTTCAGGTTGGAAGTGGATTTTAAGGGTCTTCATATTAGAAATACCCCATTAATGACCCCATTATAAAAACTGCACCCCCCAAAGTATTCAAAATGACATTCAGTAAGTGTTTTAACCCTTTAGGTGGTTCACAGGAATAGCAGCATAGTGAAGGAGAAAATTCTAAATCTTCATTTTTTACACTCGCATTTTCTTGTAGACCCAATTTTTGAATTTTTACAAGGGGTAAAAGGAGAGAAATCACCCTAAAATTTGTAACACAATTTCTCTCGAGTAAGGAAATACCTCATATGCGTATGTAAAGTGTTCGGCGGGCGCAGTAGAGGGCTCAGAAGGGAAGGAGCGACAATGGGATTTTGGAGAGTGAGTTTTTCTGAAAGTGTTTTCGGGGGGCATGTCCCATTTAGGAAGCCCCTATGGTGCCAGAACAGTGGACCCCCCCCACATGTGACCCCATTTTGGAAACTATACCCCTCATGGAATTTAATAAGGGGTGCAGTGAGCATTTACACCCCACTGGCGTTTGACAGATATTTGAAACAGTGGACTGTGCAAATCAAAAATTTTATTTTTCATTTTCACAGACCACTGTTCCAAAAATCTGTCATACACCAGTGGGGTGTAAATGCTCACTGCACCCCTTATTACATTCCGTGAGGGGTGTAGTTTCCAAAATGGGGTCACATATGGATATTTATTGTTTTGCGTTTGTCAGAACTGCTGTAACAATCAGCCACCCCTGTGCAAATCGCCTCAAATGTACATGGCGCACTCTCCCTTCTGGGCCTTGTTGTGCGCCCCCAGAGCACTTTACGCCCACATATGGGGTATCTCCGTAGTCGGGAGAAATTGCGTTACAAATTTTGGGGGTCTTTTTTCCCTTTTACCTCTTGTGAAAATGAAAAGTATAGGGCAACACCAGCATGTCAGTGTAAAAAAATTATTTTTTTACACTAACATGCTGGTGTAGACCCCAACTTCACCTTTTCATAAGGGGTTAAAGAAGAAAAAGCCCCCCAAAATTTGTAAGGCAATTTCTCCCGAGTACGGCGATACCCCATATGTGTCCCAAAACTGTTGCCCTGAAATACGACAGGGCTCCAAAGTGAGAGCGCCATGTGCATTTGAGGCCTGAATTAGGGATTTGCATAGGTGTGGACATAGGGGTATTCTATGCCAATGATTCCCAAACAGGGTGCCTCCAGCTGTTGCAAAACTCCCAGCATGCCTGGACAGTCAATGGCTGTCCGGCAATACTGGGAGTTATTATTTTGCAACAGCTGGAGGCTCCGTTTTGGAAACAGTAGCGTACCAGACGTTTTTCATTTTTTGGGGGGAGGGGGGCTGTGTAGGGGTATGTGTATATGTAGTGTTTTTTACTTTTTATTTTAGGTTAGTGTTAGTATAGTGTTTTTAGGGTACAGTCACATGGGTAGAGGTTCACAGCAAGTTTGCCGCTGGAAGTTTGAGCTGCAGCGCAAAATTTGCGCCATCTCAAACTTGCAGCACTCACTGTAAACCTCCACCCATGTGAGTGTACCCTGTACATTCACATTGGGGGGAGGGGGGCAAACATCCAGCTGTTGCAAACTCCGAGCATGCCCTTTGGCTGTCCGTGCATGCTGGGAGTTGTAGTTTTGCAACAGCTGGAGGAACACTGGTTTGGAAACACTAAGTTAAGTAATAAACTTTCAAGTGTTTTGCAACCAAACTTAGTGTTTCCAAACCAGTGTGCCTCCAGCTGTTGCAAAACTACAACTCCCAGCATGCATGGTCTGTCAGTGCATGCTGGGAGTTATAGTTTTGCAACAATTGCAACAGCTGGAGGCACTGAGGGAGGAAACGGACAATGTTTCCCAACTAGTGTGCCTCCAGTTGTTGCAAAACTACAACTCCCAGCATGCCCAGACTGCCCAGGCATGCTGGAAGTTGTAGTTCGGCAATATCTGAAGGATCAGATGTTGCCGAACTACAACTTCCAGCATGCTTGGGCAGTCTGGGCATGCTGGGAGTTGTAGTTTTGCCACATCTGGAGGTCCACAGTTTGGAGACCACTGTATAATGGTCTCCAATCTGTGCTCTTCCAGATGTTGGAGAACTACAACTCCCAGCACGCCTGGACAGACTGAGCATGCTGAGATTTGTAGTTTTGCAACATCTGGAAGAGCACAGATTGGAGACCATTATACAGTGGTCTCCAAACTGTGGGCCTCCAGATGTTGCAAAACTACAACTCCCAGCATGCCCAGAAAGCCAAAGGCTGTCTGGGCATGCTGGGAGTTGCAGTTTTGAAACTCTCAGAGGCAGCAGTGAGATCGCTTTACGGCGATCTCACTGCTGCCAATGAAGATGCCGCACTGCTGCCGGAAACTCACCTCCGGGACGCAGCGCAGCCGGGACCGCATGGAGGATGCCGGGACCGCCGGGACCGCTCGGGACACCGCTTGGTCGGGTAAGTGATGCCGGGGGACAGGTCAGGGACACTTAGCAGAGCGGTGTGTGTCCCGATCCCCGTGATCGGGACTCACACACCGCGCTGCTAAGTATTTTCATAGCGAAACGCTGCTATCAGCTAGTCAGATTTGACCAGCTGATAGCAGCGATCGCTGGGGGGGGTGGGGGATGAAACCCCCCGTGGTCGCACGGTAAGATGGCTGGCTATCAGTGATAGCCACCATCTTTGCGGGCGCTGGGGGGTGCCGCGAGTAGCGGCAGTAATGTTCATGACGTACCTGTATGTCATGGGTCGGGAACACCTTGCCACCCATGACGTACAGGTATGTCATAGGTCGGGAAGGGGTTAAGTTCTGTGGATGCTTTCTTTTCTGCTTTGGGCCTTCTTTATGATGAACCTAACCGCGCAGCCGTTGCAGAATCGCAGCTCGTTAATCTTAAGCAGGAACAGAAAACGACTGAGGAGTACTGTGCTAATTTCCGGAAGTGGTGTATTGCGTCTGGTTGGAATGATCCAGCCCTCAGGTGTCAGTTCAGACTTGGTTTATCTGATGCTATTAAGGATGTTCTTGCAAGTTATCCATCACCTGATTCATTAGAACATGCCATGACTTTAGCAGTACGACTTGACAGACATATGAGGGAAAGAAGTCGAGAACGGACACTTTCTTCTGTTCCTCATTCTCCTTCCTTCGTGTTTCCTTCATTTTCAACCTCTCATGTTTCTTCTGAGGAACCTATGCAAATAGGAAGATTGTCCTCCCAGCAGAGAGGATATATTTGGAAGAAAAACAACTGGTGGAGAGAAAGGACATCAGGTCCAGAGTTGCGCCAAATATCAGCACCCGAGAAACACCAGCGCCTAAGTGACAATCGGGGAGGTCATTTGGGCGCACAGGTACCTCCGAAATCGTCTTCTAAAATCTTGTTACCCGCTCAAATATGTTTAAAAAAAGGAAAAATATATGGTAAAGCCTTTGTTGATTCTAGTTCTGCTGCTAATTTTGTTGATCTGAATTTTATTTAGTCTTTGAATTTACCCTTGAAATAGTTGGAAGGCCCGATTCCCATTGCTGGGGTTGATAATACACCCTTGTCAGGGGGTTTTGTTAGCTACTGGTGGGTTCTCTGCATTTTGAAAAAATAAAATGTTATGTTCTGGAAAATTTGTCGGTAAATGTGATTTTGGGATTACCTTGGTTAAGGAAACATAATCTTGTTTTTGATTGGACTACAGGGGAACTCATCAAGTGGGGGTCTGAGTGTACAAATAAATGCATTACTATATCTCTTGCTACTCTCTATGTTGTTCAAAGTAATCTACCCAAATTTATTTCTGATTTTTGTGACATTTTTTCTGAGGAGGCCTCCTCTGCTTTACCCCCACACCGAGATTATGACTGTGCTATTGAACTTGTACCTGATGCCAAGTATCCTAAGGGGCAAATTTATAATTTGTCTGATCCTGAAAGGGAAGCTATGACGGATTATATTCAGTCAAGTTTACAAAAGGTTCATATTCGTCCATCCGTTTCTCCCATGGGAGCAGGATTCTTCTTTGTAGCAAAGAAGGAGAGAGGACTTAGGCCTTGTATTGATTATCAGAGTCTGAAAAAGATCACAGTCAAAAATCAATATCCATTGCCTTTAATTTCAGACTTGATTAACCCCTTAAGGACCCAGCCTATTTTCACCTTAAGGACCTGGACATTTTTTGCACATCTGACCACTGTCCCTTTAAGCATTAATAACTATGGGATGCTTTTACTTTTAATTCTGATTCCGAGATAGTTTTTTCGTGAATATTGTACTTCATGTTAGTGGTAAATTTTTGTCGATACGTGCATAATTTCTTGGTGAAAAATTTAAAAATTTGATGAAAAAATTAAATTAAAATTCTAACTTTGAAGCTCTCTGCTTGTAAGGAAAACAGACCTTCCAAATAAATTATATATTGATTCACATAAACAATATGTCTACTTTATGATTGCATCATAAAGTTGACATGTTTTTACTTTTGGAAGACATCAGAGGGCTTCAAAGTTCAGCAGCAATTTCCAATTTTTCTAAAAATTTTCAAAATCTGAATTTTTCAGGGACCATTTCAGTTTTGAAGTGGATTTGAAGGGCCTTCATATTAGAAATACCCCATAAATTACCCCATTATAAAAACTGCGCAACTCAAAGTATTTAAAAGGACATTCAGTAAGTGTGTTAACCCTTTAGGTGTTTCACGGGAATAGCAGAAAAGTGAAGGAGAGAATTCAAAATCGCATGTTCTGGTAGACCCAGTTTTTTTATTTTTATAAGGAGTAATAGGAGAAAAATCCACCAAAATTTGTAAATCAATTTCTCTTGAGGAAGGAAATACCTCATATGTGTATGGCAAGTGTTCTGCGGGCACAGTAGAGGGCTCAGAAGGGAGGGAGCGACAATGGGATTTTGGAGAGTGAATTTTGCTGAAATGGTTTTTGGGAGGCATGGGAGAAAATGCCCCCCAAAATGTGTAACCCCATCTCTTCTACAACTCTCAGAAGAGAAGGAGTCACATTAGGCTTTTGGAAAGCAAATTTTGCTGAAATGGTTTTTGGGGGGCATGTCGCATTTAGGAAGCCCCTATGGTGCCAGAACAGCAAAAAAAAACACTTGGCATACTATTTTGGAAACTACACCCCGTAAGGAATAGTGAGCCTTACAGTGAGGAGTACAGTGAGCCTTAACACCTCACAGGTGTTTGCTGACTTTTTGTTAAAGTCTGATGTGTAAATGCTGGTTTTTCCCCAAATTTTACATTTTTGCAAGGGGTAATAGGAGAAAATGACCCCCAACATGTGTAACCCTATTTCTTATGAGTATGGAAATACCCCATGTGTGGACGTCAAGTGCTCTGCTGGCGCACTACAATGCTCAGAAGAGAAGGAGCGCCATTGAGCTTTTGGAGGGAGAATTTGTTTGGAATGGAAGTCAGGAGCCATGTGCATTTACAAAGCCCCCCGTGGTCCAAGAACAGTGGACCCCCCCCCCCCCCCCACATGTGACCCCATTTTGGAAACTACACCCCTCACAGAATTTAATAAGGGGTGCAGTGAGTATTTACACCCCAATGGGGTCACATGTGGGGGGGGGGTCCATTGTTCTTGCACTATGGGGGCTTTGTAAACACACGTAGCCTTCAATTCCTGACAAAATTTCTCTTCAAAAGCCCAATGGCGCTCCCTCTCTTCTGAGCATTATAGTTCGCCCGCAGAGCACTTTACATCCACATATGGGGTATTTATAAACTTAGAAGAAATGGGGTTAAAAATTTCCCTTGTGAAAATGAAAAATTTAGGGTAACACCAGCATTTTAGTGAAAAAAAAAAAAATATATATATATATATATATTTTTTTTTTTTTTCCCATCCAACTTTAATGAAAATTCTTCAAACACCTGTGGGGTGTTAAGGATACCCCTTATTACATTCCGAGAGGGGGTCACATGTGGGTATTTATTTTTTTTGCGTTTATGTCAGAACCACCGTAAAATAATCCACCCCTGTACAAATCACCAATTTCGGCATCCAATTTACATAATGCGCTCTCACTCCTGAGCCTTGTTGTGCGTCCGCAGAGCTTTTTATGCCCACATGTGGGGTATTTCCATACTCAGGAGAAATTGCGTTACAAATTTTGGGGGTCTTATTTTCCTTTTACCGTTGTATGGGGCAACACCAGCATGTTAGTGTAAAATTTTTATTTTTTTTACACTAACAGGCTGGTGTAGCCCCCAACTTTTCCTTTTCATAAGGGGTAAAAGTACGGAAATACCCCATTTGTGGCCCTAAACTGTTTCCTTGAAATACGACAGGGACGTGTACATTTAAAGACTATATTAGGGATTGCATAGGGGTGGACATAGGGGTATTCTACGCCAGTGATTCCCAAACAGGGTGCCTCCAGCTGTTGCTAAACTCCCAGCATAACAAAACACAAAAGCACACTGGAGTCACTTTTCATAAGTGACTCCAGTGTGCTTTTGTGTTTTGTTATATTATTGGGAGTTCATACATTAATGCTAATCTACTATATGGAGCTCTGATACATATATGTATCTAGTTATACTTGGTATACTTAATATATTACATTATAGCTCTATTATTTGTTTACTTAAACTCCCAGCATGCCTGGACAGTCAGTGGCTGTCCGGAAATGCTGGGAGTTGTTG
This sequence comes from Hyla sarda, assembly GCF_029499605.1. Taxonomy (NCBI): domain Eukaryota; kingdom Metazoa; phylum Chordata; class Amphibia; order Anura; family Hylidae; genus Hyla; species Hyla sarda. The sequence goes on from NC_079189.1 coordinate 327,630,425, forward strand.
TTTTTTTTCAACAGCTGGGGGCTCCGTTTTGGAAACAATTCGCTTTTCATTTTCATTGTGGGGACAGTGCAAGGGGGTGTATATGTAGTGTTTTACCGTTTATTATGTGTTAGTGTAGTGGTTTTTAGGGTACATTCGCACTGGCGGGCGTTTACGGTGAGTTTCCCGCTAGGAGTTTGTGCTGCGGAAATTTGCCACAGCTCAAACTTGAAGCAGAAAACTCACTGTAAACTCACCTGTGTGAATGTACCCTGTACATTCACATGGGGGGGGGCAAACCTTTAGCTGTTTCAAAAGTACAACTCCCAGCATGCACTGACAGACCGTGCATGCTGGGAGTTGTACTTTTGCACCAGCTGGAGGCACACTGGTTGTAAAACCTTCAGTTAGGTTCTGTTACCTAACTGAGTATTTTCAAACCAGTGTGCCTCCAGCTGTTGCAAAACTACAACTCCCAGCATGTACTGATCGCCGAAGGGCATGCTGGGTGATGTAGTTATGCAACAGCTGGAGGTACGTAATTACAACTCCCAGCATGCCGAGACAGCTGTTTGCTGTTTGGGCTTGCTGGGATTTGCTGTTTTGCAATATCTGGAGGGCAACAGTTTAGAGACGACTGCACAGTGATCTCCAAACTGTGGCCCTCCAGATGTTGCAAAACTACAAATCCCAGCATGCCCAAACAGCTGTATAGTGGTCTCAGACTGCAGCCCTCCAGATGTTGTTAGGCATTTCACTGGCTTCCATAGGATCCAGGGAGCCGCATCGCCGTTCTCTTCTGCCTCCAATGGCACTGCCTCCGTTCTCTTCTACTGATGGCTGAGTCGACTTCGGGGCCAGTCCCTGTTGGTTTCCCCGTTCTGCCCCACCTATTGTGGGTGGGCAGAACAAGGAAACTGAAAGTTAACCCCCCGCCTCCAGTCTGCTATTGGTTGTTGCTTCTTGACGACCAATAGCAGGGATAGGAGGGGTGGTACCCCTGTCTTCTCACTCCCATCCCTTCAGGGGGATCGTGGGTGTCTTGCACAACCGCAATCCCCTTATATTCCAGGTCCCCGGGTCACCATAGACACGTATGACCTGGAATCGGTGCAAATCGCCGGTGTGAATTCACACCGTCTATCGCCGACATGGGGGGGGGGGGGGGGCATTTGCACGGGATGCCTGCTGAATGATTTCAGCAGGCATCCCAGTCCGGTCCCTGCCCGGCGCACTGCGGGTACCAGGATGCCCACGGGCGTATGGATACGCCCTGGGTCCTTAACGATCAAAAACCCAGGGGGTATCCATGCGCCCTGGGTCCTTCAGGGGTTAATCAATTACAGAGGGGCATCTTGGTTTACTAAACTGGTTTACTAAACTAGACCTTTGAGGGGCTTATAACTTGATCAGAATAAAAGAGGGTGATGAATGGAAAACTGCTTTTAATACCACTGAGGGCCCTTTTGAGTATCTGGTAATGCCTTTTGGTCTCAGTAATGAACCTGCAGTCTTTCAGAATTTGGCCAACAACATTTTTTGCGAATTTTTGGGTAAATTCCTAGTAGTTTATTGTTTTGACATTTACGCTCCTCACATATTCAGGAAAGGGCTGTCTTCATGGTTACGGACCTGTCATTTAGGGCAGGTACCTAAGTAGCCAGGGATAGGGGAGCGGGCAAGATTAGAGTGCACTCCTTCCCTGCCCGTACGTGACACCCATTCTCCTATTTATGATTTTGGTTATGGGCCCTTATTTCCCCATGAGGCTCACCCCTCTATAACTTCACCAGTACACAAAGTTATAAGTACACAATGATGATTTAGTAACTTAGTTTATAGGCTAGTTTTTTCCATTGCTTTAAGCGTCTAGCCATATTTAAATTTTCTTACAGGTTCATAACTTCTTGTGATAGTAATCTAGAAATGTTCGTAGATTTATCAAACCAGTGGCTTATTACCAAGACCAACCATTACCTATTCTGAACATGAGTGCTGGTAAAAACATAGCAAGAAAAACAGAATCAATTCCAGCAGGAATTCATGCAGAAACCTTTGTAACACTGCCACCATACGACTGTGCCAATGATGCCTTTTTTCCAGAAATTAATGACTACTAGGCTGTAAACCTTGCATGAACTCCTGTCTGTCATATCTGTCTTAACAATTAAAAAATTAAAAAAAATATTTTATCTCAAGGCTAAAATACAGCTCAAGCAAAGTATGGAAAATGTTCTAATCTAATAACAATAACATGTGGCAATCTCACATTAATATGTCTATACTATACTTTAACAGCTGTGTTTTATTATTTTTGTAACTTCTGGTTACATCCAAAGATCTTACAATTTCTGTTGTGCACATTGATATTTTAACAGATAAAATGTAACAGTATGTTCTTGTCAACAGTCTTCAATAAACACTTTATATTTTTCTAAAGAGAAGCAATAACATAAAACATGGCTGCTGACAGTTATAGATCGGGGTAAATGGGCCCAGTGTAGAAATTGGCATGGACATACAACTGTCTATATTTACATCTTTACATTTACATTTAGTTCTATCTTGTTTTGAAAAATATAATGGGAATATGCTTCAATGTATCCTTTTGGCATGTCTATACCACCATGAACCCACATTAACCCCTTAAGGACTCAGGGTTTTTCCGTTTTTGCTCTTTCGTTTTTTCCTCCTTACCTTTTAAAAATCATAACCCTTTCAATTTTCCACCTAAAAATCCATATTATGGCTTATTTTTTGCGTCGCCAATTCTACTTTGCAGTGACATTAGTCATTTTACCCAAAAATGCACGGCGAAACAGAAAAAAAAATCATTGTGCTACAAAATCGAAAAAAAAAACGCCATTTTGTAACTTTTGGGAGCTTCCGTTTCTGCACAGTGCATATTTAGGTAAAAATTACACCTTATCATTATTCTGTATGTCCATACGGTTAAAATGATACCCTACTTATATAGGTTTGATTTTGTCGCACTTCTGGAAAAAATCATAACTACATGCAGGAAAATGTATACGTTTAAAAATGTCCTCTTCTGACCCCTATAACTTTTTTATTTTTCCACGTACAGGGCGGTATGAGGACTCATTTGAGGACTGAAGTTTTTATTGGTATGATTTTTGTTTTGATCGGACTTTTTGATCACTTTTTATTCATTTTTTTAATGGTATAAAAAGTGACCAAAATACGCTTTTTTGGACTTTGGAATTTTTTTGCGCGTACGCCATTGACCGTACGGTTTAATTAATGATATATTTTTATAGTTCGGACATTTACGCATGCAAACTTTTATTAGGGAAGGGGTTAAATGACCTTTATTAACACTTTTTTTTTACATTTTTTTTGCAGTGTTATTGGTCCCATAGGGACCTATAACACTGCACACACTGATCTCCTATGCTGATCACTGGCTTGTATTAACACGCTTGTGATCAGCATTATCGGCGCTTGACTGCTCCTGCCTGGATCTCAGGCACGGAGCAGTCATTCGTCGATCGGACACCGAGGAGGCAGGTAAGGGCCCTCCCGGTGTCCGATCAGCTGTTCGGGACGCCGCGATTTCACCGCGGCGGTCCCGAACAGCCCGACTGAGCAGCCGGGTCACTTTCAGTTTCACTTTAGAAGCGGCGTTCAGCTTTGACCGCCGCTTCTAAAGGGTTAATACCGCACATCGCCGCAATCGGCGATGTGTGGTATTAGCCGCGGGTCCCGGCCGTTGATGAGCGCCGGGACCTATGCGATATGATGCAGGATCGTGGCGCAATCCCGCTTCATATCGCGGGAGCTGGCGCAGGACGTAAATATACGTCCTGCGTCGTTAAGGGGTTAAAGGGGTACTCCGATGAATATTTTTTTTTTTTTTAATCAACTGGTGTCAGAAAGTTAAACAGATCTATAAATTATATCTATTTAAAAATCTTAATCCTTCCAATACTTATCAGATGCTGTGTGCTCCACACAAAGTTTTTTCTTTGTGAATTTATTTTCTGTCTGATCACAGAGCTCTCTGCTGACACCTCTGTTCATTTAAGGAACTGTCCAGAGTAGGAGCAAATCCCTATAGCAAACCTCTCCTGCTCTGGACAGTTCCTGACATGGACAGAGGTGTCAGCAGAGAGCACTTGTGGTCAGACAGAAAGGAAATTCAAAAAGAAAAGAACTTCCTGTGGAGCATATAGCAGCTGATAAGTACTGGAAAGGTTAAGATTTTTAAATAGAAGTAATTTACAAATCTGTTTAACTTTCTGACACCAGTTGATTTAACCCCTTAAGGATGCAGCTCATTTTCACCTTAAGGACTGAGCCCTTTTTCGCAATTCTGACGGCTTTCGCTTTAAGCATTAACAACTCTAAGATGCTTTTACAGATTATTCTGATTCTGAGATAGTTTTTTCGTGACATATTCTACATATGTTAGTGGTAAATTTTTGACGTTACTTGCATCATTTCTTGGAGAAAAATCCCCAAATTTCATGAAAATTTTGCATTTTTCTAACTTTGAAGCCCTCTGCTTGTAAGGAAAATGGATATTCCAAATAAATTTTATATTGATTCACAAATACAGTGGGGGAGATTTATCAAAACCTGTCCAGAGGAAAAGTTGCTGAGTTGCCCAAAGCAACCAATCAGATCACTTTCATTTTGCTGAGGCCTTTTCAAAAATGAAAGAAGGGATCTGATTGGTTGCTATGGGCAACTCAGCAACTTTCCCACTGGGCAGGTTTTGATAAATCTTCCCCAATATGTCCACTTTATGTTGGCATCATAAAATGGACATATTTTTACTTTTTGAAAAAATTTGAGGGCTTCAAAGTATAGCAGCAATTTTCAAAATTTTCATGAAAATTGCAAAATCTGAAGGGACAGATGTTACAGAACTACAACTCCCAGTATGCCTGGGCAGTTTAGGCATGCCGAGAGTTGTAGTTTTGCAACATCTGAAGGGCCACCGTTTGGGCACCACTGTAATAGCATGCAGTTTGGCAACCACTAGAAAGGCAGCAGTAAAGATTGTTCTACTGCCACCTTCCTCCCACCGTTGCTTCCCTACTTGCGCCGCTGATCTCCGCAGTCTACAACGATGATCGGCGGTCCCCACAGCTTCTTCTGATCAGGTACCCGCCGCCATCTTCTCCCCCCCGTTCTGCCTGACATCCAGGGGTGGGCAGAATGGGGGGTTTCCATGGCAACCCCCTGTCGTGCGCTGCCATTGGTCAGAATTAATTTCTGACTTATGGCAGGGGATAGGAGGAGATCGCAGCACTGCAATCTCGCTCCTATCCCTCAGGATGATCTGGGCTGTCACTGACAGCTCCAATCATCCCTATTTTCCGGGCAATCGAGTCACCAGAGACCCGATCAGCCCGGAATAGCAGAAAATCGCATGTCTGAATTGACATGCGGTTTTCTGTGATCGCCGACAGGGGGGGTCTCGGGACCCCCCTCGGCGACGTGCCGGGATGCCTGCTGAATGATTTCAGCAGGCATCCCGGTCCGGTCCCCAACCGGCTAGCGGCGGGAACCGGAATTCCCACGGGCATATTTATACGCCCTACGTCCTTAAGGACTGGGGATGCAGGGCGTATGCATTCGCCCTACGTCCTAAAAAGGTTATAAAAAAATGTTTTCCAGCGGAGTACCACTTTAAGCCAAAAGAGTAACACTTTGTAATATGCCAGGTCAGTATGCAGCAGCACACCTCTTTTTCTCTGCATAAGAAGGCATAGTTTGCTACCTTTATCTATTCAGAGGCACATAGTAAACACAAAACTATACGGTATGTCAGAAAATCCCTTCAGTGGGGAGACAGTGAAAATGTAATGTCAAAACAGTGTCAATAATGTTTCCATAAACTGCACTTATAAATTTAACTTTTTTAAATGCTGCACAGTCCAAATCTGTGCGGGAAGTTATCATTGTTTTTACACTGGCTTTGTGGGGTAAATTTGTCGCAACGGGTTTGTCTCAGATGCTGTTTAAAGAATTGTCTTAGATGCTGTTTAAAGAATTTTCATTGCGACTTTTGCTTTAGAAGACTTTTCAGTTTGTTGCATCTCTTGGCGTGACTGCGCTAACTGAGGGGCAAATCTACACCAGATATGACTTGGCTTACAAACTGACTGTGGACAGCATAATTTAAAAGTCGCACATTTGTCAAACAGGTTAAAAAGTTGCACAAAAAGTCGGTGGAAGCATCATACAAAGTGGAGTACTGAAGTAAGAAATGTGATCAGCACCATATTTATCACATGCCTTGTGCCATATAATAAATTTGGTGCAGGTACACAGTTTTTACCACATAAATTAATGGAGTAAAATGATGTTCACCTACTCCACTTTATGAATACAGTTTAAACTGTGAACTAATCCCTGGGACGAGAGCTATCATTATTACTATTAACTTATGAAGTGTCTTTGCATTCTCTCTTGTGCCTCTCTGCCACTGGGCTCTGAACTTATTGCCCCTCTCATTTAACTTCTCAACCATCCCTGTATTTGGCAGAATATAATTGATCTCTCAGTGAGCCACAGGACTGTCTTGTAAACACAGGACAGAATTTAGCAATTTTTTTTCTTAGAGTGAATAAAAGTTTAGTGTGGTGGAAGAGGAAAGAAGCATTTTTCTTTCATAACATTTTTTTATGAACTTGCACTGATGATTTCTGAAAAATTAGTTGAAACAATGCGGACAATTGAAACAATGTATAGGAAAAAAACATTTGCGCACATATTTTTACAAATACATTAGATGCACCTACACATTACACACATTACAAATAATTGCACCATACAGTAAATATTTACACATGCTCAAAAACATTTGCAAACACATAAAGTCATAGCCGTAAATGTTGGTCCCCCTGAAATTTTTAAAGAAAATTAAGTATTTCTCACAGAACAGGATTGCAGTAACACATGTTTTGCTATACACATGTTTATTCCCTTTGTGTGTATTGGAACTAAACCAAAAAAGGGAGGAAAAAAAGCAAATTGGACATATTGTCACACCAAACTCCAAAAACAGGCTTTACAACATTATTGGCACCCTTTCAAAATTGTGGAAGAATACAATTGTTTCAAGCATGTGATGTTCCTTCAAACTCACCTGGGGCAAGTAACCTGTGTGGGCAATATAAAAATCACACCTGAAAGCAGATAAAAAGGAGAGAAGTTCACTTAGTCTTTGTATTGTGTGTCTGTGTGTGCCACACTAAGCATGGACAACAGAAAGAGGACAAAAAAACTGACTGATGGCTTGAGAACCAAAATTGTGGAAAAATATCAGCGATCTCAAGGTTGCAACTCCATCTCCACTGATCTAGATTTGCCTTTGTCCACAGTGCGCAACATTATCATGAAGTTTGCAACCCATGGCACTGTAGCTAATCTCCCTGAGCGTGGACGGAAGAGAAAAATTGATAAAAGGTGTCAAGGCAGGATAGTCCGGATGGTGGATAAGCAGCCCCAAACAAGTTCCAAAGCCATTCAAGCTATCCTGCAGGTTCAGGGAGCATCAGTGTCAGTGCGAATTATTCATCGACAATCAATTAAAGGGTACCTCTCATCAAATAAACTTTTGATATATTTTAGATTAATGAATGTTGAAGAACTTTCCAATAGCATGTTAATGAAAAATATGCTTCTTTCTATTGTATTTTTTCTGATCAGTCCTGTTAGCAAGCATTTCTGACTCATGTTGGAGTCCTAAACACTCAGAGCTGCCAGCCTGCTTTGTTCACAGCCAAACAGGCTGTGAACAAAGCAGGCTGGCAGTTCTGAGTATTCTCCTTTGTGAACAAAGCAGACTGGCAGCTCGTAGTGTTTAGGACTCCAGCATGAGTCTGAAATGCTTGCTGCCAGGACTGGTAGGGAGACCCCTAGTGGTCATTTCTTCAAAGTGGAAAATTAAATAGAAAGAAGCATATTTTTTTAATAACATGCAATTGTAAAGTTATTCTGCATACATTAATCTATAATATATCAAAAGTTTTTTTGATGAGAGGTACCCTTTAAATGAAACGCTATGGCAGGAGACCCAGGAGGACCCCACTGCTGACATAGAGACATAAAAAAGCAAGACTACATTTTGCCAAAATGAACTTCAGTAAGCCAAAATCCTTCTGGGAGAATGTCTTGTGGGCAGATGAGACCAAGATAGAGCTTTTTGGTAAAGCATATCATTCTACTGTTTATCGAATACGGAACAAGGCCTACAAAGAAAAGAACACAGTACCTACAGTGAAATATGGTGGAGGTTCAATGATGTTTTGGGGTTGTTTTGCTGCCTCTGGCACTGGGTGCCTTGAATGTGTGCAAGGCATCATGAAATCTGGATTACCAATGGATTTTGGGTCGCACTGTACAGCCCAGTGTGAGAAAGCTGGGTTTGCGTCCGAGATCTTGGGTATTCCAGCAGGACAATGACCCCCAACCTACTACAAAAAGCACCCAGAAATGGATGGTAACAAAGCGCTGGAGAGTTCTGAAGTGGCAGCAATGAGTCCAGATCTAAATCCCATTGAACACCTGTGGAGAGATCTTAAAATTGCTGTTGGGAAAAGGCGCCCTTCCAATAAGAGACCTGGAGCAGTTTGCAAAGGAAGAGTGGTCCAACATTCTGGATGAGAGGTGTAAGTAGCGTATTGATGGTTATAGGAAGCGACTGATTTCAGTAATTTTTTTCCAAAGGGTGTGCAACCAAATATTAAGTTAATGGTGCCAATAATTTTGTCCAGCCCATTTTTGGAGTTTGGTGTACCATTATGTCCAATTTGCTTTTTTTCCTCCCTTTTTTGGTTTCGTTCCAATACACACAAAGGGAATAAGCATGTGTATAGCAAAACATGTGACACTGTAATCCTTTTCTGTGAGAAATACTTCATTTTCTTGAAAAATTTTAGGGGTGCCAACAATTACGGCCATGACTGTATATGCACACCTACATTACATATTGCAACATAGTAAATACATGTGTAATCCACATTAGACACACACACACACACACATCATACAGCTGTTGCTTTTACACATCATAAGTTGTGCCTTGTGTGACACATTGGCAATGAGACCTTTTTGTAGGCCATCAGTTGGGAGTAAACCAGCTGATATTAATTTGTACGGACTATGGGATGGATTACTTTTAAATTGCTGATAGATTTCAGCTCTAGTCCTGGCTTTCTATGCCTTTTTGCAACTTCCTTCCTTCAGGTGTTATGTGTTATACATAACTTAATTTCTGAGCTTATATTTTTTTTCTTTGTATTTATGGATTACTTGGGCTGTTACCAACATCTGGTGAAACGTTTATGTCAATAGCACCTTTAGAAATAAATTTAGTCCGAAAAATGGTGACACGTTCAATACTCAATTAACCCGCTGTATATTCACATATTTATGGACATTTATCAATGGGCTTAGTCAGGTTTTCTTTACTATAATTGTCGCAAAATTGTCGCAACTGCAACTACGTGATTTTTCGTGCGACATTTTGACTGGAGAGCGATAAAAGCAAGTTTTCCAAAAATTTACTACGTAGTAATAATTTTAAAATGGACTACGGGTAGTCAGGTATTTATTAACTGCGACAGTCGCAACTGCGCAAAAAAAAGTTGCAACAGGGTTAAAAATTTACTAAATTTACTCCAGCTCAAACATGGAGCAGAAAAAGCTACTACCAAAGTAAAAAAGAAAAAATTGCTTACGTGAAAGAAAATTATCAACAGGCTGAAACCAGTTGATAAATAAGTCACACATAAGCAAAAAAAAGTAAGGAAAAAATTACTAAAAAAAAGAATACATAAGCAAACATTGATAAATGGCCCTCATTTACTTAGAAAATCGGGTTGTAAGTCTATCTTGCTTTCTTACCCGACTGCTTTTTTCGCCTGGTACTTATTATTATGTCGCATCCTGTTTGTCGCACGTGGGTTTTGTTGGTTTTGGTTTCCAACTCCTCTGAGTTGTCGGGCAAAAATCCACAACAATTCAACAAATTCGGGTTGGAAACCTTTATAAATACGTGGGAAAGCTCAGAACTGTTACGCCCCTTTTTCGGGTTTGGGAGAATCCACATCGGGTCCGTCGGGAAAAAATGTTGCATCGTGTCGCAGACTGGCGCACGATGTCTGCGACATGGCGCAGACAAAGATGCGCCAAAAATACCAGACAAAACAAGTCGGGTTTACAATAGTAAATGAGGGCCATTATGTTTACATAAAAAACACATATGATCACAATGTACATGCATACATAGTACACACATGCTTCCAATGCAGATAAATGCACATCCACTATAAATGGCATCTAAAGAGGTTGGACAAATATGGTACAGATCACATGGAAGAAAAAGAAGGGAAGAAGACCCATTTGCAGACAGCTGTTTTGAGGTGTTGCCCTTCATCAGTACAGAGCACGGTGTTCTGGCTTAGCTGTGAGGGGCCTGTGGGTGTAGGTCAAAGGGGTAAGATTTTTTTTTTTTTTTTTTTTTTAAAGAACACCCTTAACAGTGTGTGGAGATTCGTATGCCATTAGCACTCCACTGTGGATTCTGGGAAGAGGGAATATGCAAAGCAGCTCAATCATTCCATGATTTTTTTTGTTACATTGTTGGCACCAAAAGGTTAAGGGAAGCACATGGTCTCCAGGAAAGGAGTGGTGTAGATTTTCAGATTGCCAGAGTCCCTGATTTTCATTATGACAACACTCCAGATGTTTTATTTATGTTCCTTTCAGGAAATGACTTTAGACAGTTACATACAACCAAGTGACCTCATTGAACAATTACAGAAGACTAGAGGGCTTGGCTCATATATGCTAGTGATGTGCAAGAGAATTCTAAAGTTCATTCCTTTCTTTTACCACAATAAATGTTAGCAATGCAATTGTTTCTAAAAGCAAAAAAGGAGTGTTTTAAATATTCAAACAAATGATGAGTATTACTATTATATCTATGTGTATAGTGACTTCTCTAGGTTTTAAGTTTAGACACTTAAGGGCACTGATTATAATGTTTTCTAGGCTTTTATCTCAAATATATCTATATTTCTGAAGTGACCGCACTTCCATTGACTCTATTGGGACTGTTATGCCCAAAATAGTTTCTAAACTATAACTTATAACTTTAACAGCAGTACACTTTAAGTACTTGTTTATTACCATCTCAAAACAACACCGAATGAGAATAAATCACCATAGTGCATCAGTTCTGGTGTAAAAAAAATTATGTTTTTTAGTCTGTGGCACATGGGCAGCCAGAGATGCAACACATTTATTATGGGGCTTGCACTTCTTACCCTCTTAAGGACGCAGGGCGTACCTGTACGCCCTGCGCCCAGACCCGGTGTTTAAAACAGGGTCACGATGAAGAAAAGTCCTATGGAGGACTTGAAACGTGTCCAGCTCCGCTACTAAGGCCACATATATCCAGCCTCTATATTGGAATACAGCTATTGTGCTTATACAGCATCCGCTAAGCCCCAGGTACTTGTGCGCATTGCCACAGCCATGAGGAGGCCACATACCCTCTGACCGCATTGGGGATTACCTGTACAGCCTCAAAAAAACGGGATCTTTCATTATTGCTGCAACTTCTGAGACGGCTGAGTCTCTATCAGCATATGCCACACATAATAGGACCGTGAATTTGAACATTCTCTCCGCGCATTCTACGCAACTTGGAGAAATTCACGGCTCATTGAAGCGCTGCAGTCCCCTTCATTGAAGCCCACTATCACCGCTATCCATATGAGACGGCCGAGTCTCTAAGCGGCGATCTATCCTTCAGCTCTTCAGTACTGCAAGTGTACTTAACATTGCTACTGTTAGCTCATAAACACTGCTAGTATACCAGACATTGCTACATTATTACCATGCAATAATTGTTACATTGTTGCCAACGGATACCACTCATTCTACAAACAGCGCATTGAACAGTACAATTCTGCACTTTACATATTCGTTTCTGTTCAAAAGACACGTGCACCACTATTTTATTCTTACAGGCTGGAATATCCACAGACGTGTGGACAGTTCCTAAAATGGACAGCAGAGGTCAGCAGAGAGCACTGTGGTCATGACATCAGAGGAAATGCATTTCTTTTTTGGATTTCTCTTTAGTATACAGCCCCTAAAGAGTACTGGAAGGATTAATATTTTTCAATAGAAGTGATTTACAAATCTGTTTAACTTTCTGGCACCAGTTGATTTATTTTATTTTTTTAAAAGTTTTCCATGGAAGTAATTAATTTTGTAGCAGTTTACTGTGCTGTGAAAAACCAACATGTAAAACGCTAGACTATAATAAATCCACCCCAGAGGTCAAATACAAAGAGGCCGCACAGTCAAAAAAGAGGCACACATTTCGTGCATCCCATTTGTTATGTGTTAAAGAAACTTTATTTGCCCGTGCTAATTCTGGCACATTCTTAGAGTGTGTAGACCAAGCTTACACTAAGAATTATGAATGCAACTCTGGACAAAACTCCAGGCTGTAGCCAAAGATCCTGGATGCCAAAGGAAAATCTGTAACAAGGCCTGTACTTCTTCCATGTGCTATTTATAATACTGGTGTCATTATGTGGCATAGGGTCCTTGAGGCCTCTCAAACACCAAAACCTGGGTGCAACTGCCACTTCTGTACCTCTGCACGTATTCTCATGATCATGATTTACAGTATATAAGATAATCAGAGCTATGTATTTACTAAATAATTCTAATGTAGGTCTATATATAAACTGTAAATACCAACTAAATAATGCATTTGTGAAATAAGTGGGGAAAAAACTGAGATTATAAAAAAATCTAGATTTAATACTCAGTAACAACACAAGTGTTTGAATGGCATTTAAGAAGACGCATTAGTTGTGTGACCTTGTGGAACAAATCTTTTCTACACAGTTCTTGCCAGGATCATAAAAGCACCGGAGTCACAGAATGTAACATTTGGTTCGGAAGTGTCTCTGAGGTGTACAGCTTCTGGTATTCCAGTTCCTTCTATCAGGTGGTTTGAAAATGGAAAACCTGTGAGTATACATTACTTATTTTGAACTACTTACCTCTTACATTTACATTTATTCACATCCATATCTGTTACATTATAAAGGATAAAATCAATCATACATACCTTAGTGATACCACTGTCACAAATGCTTTAAAGGGGTACTTTGGCAAAAAACATCTTATCCCCTATCCAAAGGAAGCTTTGAGCTTCCATGTTCAGGACGTCACGCCATGCCCCTCCGTTCATGTCTGAGAGGGGGAATGACGGTTAGTACATAAATTTCATGCCCTCTCCCATAGACATGAATGGAGGGGGTGGGCGCGGCTGTAGTCATCAGTCATCCGGCACGGAGCGTAGTTCCTTCATATAGGGGATAAGATGTTTTTAGCCAGAATACCCCCTTTTTTTTAAAGACCAGCAATTGTAACATTTTGTTAACTAGAAATTCTATAATATCTCAATATTTTCTAATTTAGTTTTGCTGCAAATTTGACATTTAGTTTTTGCTGCAGTCATGTTGCAGCTGTGGTAGTGGTAAAACTCTGTACTTTAAGATTATCAGTACAAAAAAACATACTCTGATGGTCTGCACATCAAATCAGGGACTCTTTACTCTTCTGTATTTTGGACTGATGGGTGGCCCCATAGTGCTACCATGTAACGTTTTGAAATGGAGAGTATCTCTGCATTGGTGCAAATCCTTAAAGGGAATCTGTCAGCTCTAGATCATGTTTAAATCTTAAGTGTCGAGGAGGCTGTATGAGATGTCATTTCTGCTGCCAAGCTATTCTAAAAATCTATGGCAGTGCCACCATGTACCACAACCAGCCACAAGATGTAAGGTAAAGTATAAAGCTAGGTTCAGACTACGGAATTTCCGCCTGCAATTCCGCTTTGAAAATTGTGGAAATGGTGAACGGAAAATCCGCTTGAAAATTTCCACCTAAAGAATGGCGGTGCTCATTCTTCAGGCGGAAATACTCAAGGAACACATTTCAGTCTAATGGAGACTGCAGTGTCCGCGCGGTCCTAGTGCCGACTGATTCAGTCGGCGCAGGCCGCACTCGGAATCTCCGGGCGAAAATTTTCTGCCCAGAGATTCCGTAGTCTGAACTTAACCTAACTGAGTACAATACATCACACATACCGTATTTATGCATGTCAGTGACCACAAAAAGCCAGCAAACAATTCTTTGGAGTAGGACAGCTCCAATTTTTATGTAATGGGGAATATGGGGTTTAGCCATTAATGCATAAGTTTACTTGATATATCTCTTGTTCTGCTTATGAAACTCTGTATATAGTGCTCATCTGTAAATAGTAATGTGAAACCAAAAGCTGCAAGTTATTGTATTCTTTAACCAGGTTTCGCCAGAATCTGTTGAAGAAAACATCAAGGATGGAGTCATTTTCTCCAATTTGCACATTATAGCAACCAGACCAGGCCTGTTTATGTGCATGGCAGATAACAAACATAGTGGGAGTTTTGGCACAGCAAAAGCTGCAGCAACAATAAGTATATCAGGTGTGTCCAAAAGTACTTGTCTAACTTGTTTAAATTGTCTAGCCAATTGCATATCTAGTATGATCAAATGACCACAAGCTATCTTAATCTTAAAGCATCCATATTGGTTGAAAAACAAACATCTGAGCTGTGATTGGTTGTTATGGTCAAATCAGACAGTTGTGATGCATCTGGGTCAGTGAGTATAATCATTCAAGAAGTGGACTAAACATAGCTACTAGTTAATACATGGAAAGAGTAGGGATTTTAAGCTCACCTGTTTCAGCCATGCACGGAGAGCCTCTGATTCAATGCAGAAACAAAGAGGGAGAAGTGGAGCCAGCACTGGATTAAAAGAATTCCATTTATTTAAGACATCCTTAAAAATCCATGAGGAGGCGAGAAATAAGAGCACAAGGACAAAAGTGAATCAATGCATGATAGTGAGGACTGTGGGGACAGTCGCAGGTGGGGAGTTTGACTGGGGCGGTACACCTGTCAAACCGTAACGCAGATGTCCTAAGGCGAGCTCAGGGAGGACAGAAACCTCCGGTGGAGCAGAAGGGGAGTTTGACTGGGGCGCCACGTTTCGGGTCAATAAACCTTTCATGTTACCTCTTAGAAGCACTTATTTATACAGAAAGAGCACTGGCTCAACCTCCCAAAAGGATGGCGGATCCAGCTCATTACAAGATAAAAAACGTTATTGTCCTCAGCGCAGAATAAAAGCAAACAAAACAAAAATGTGTATTCAATAACAAAAGAAACATGGAAGGAATGGGAATAAAGTTACAAAGTTAGTTCCAAAAAGCCATAAAAACTGTTAAAAATGCTGAATTAAATCCGTTCTGTGATTTAAACCAAAAGGATGGATACTGTTAATTAAATAAAGTCGCATAATTTCTCTATTGCATAAATGTTGTAAATGTTGTACATTATCACCTCCCCTTTTATTGGGGACAATTCTTTCTATTGCTGAAAATGTAAGTTAAGCAACATCACCATTGTGTACTTAAAAAAAAATGTTTAGATACATTGGACATACTGCTGGTGAGGGGACCTGCAGATTGCCAAATATATTCCTGTAATTGTTTTTTCAGAGAACGTTTGGAACTACCAATATAAGTAAGTGAACATTCTGAACATACAATTTTGTACACTACCAGTTTAGAGTTACAATTAATAAAATTGCAAATCTTGTGTTTTTTATTGTCAATGGTGCCCTCAACAACCATACATTTTTTTGCATGTTTACATACGACACACCTGGTTTTTGAGCAATTAAAAAATCATCATCAAAATCATTTGTACCACAGTCAACAACTGTGCTGGGAGCAAGAAAGTTAGATAATGTAGGGGCCCTACGAGTGGAAAATCTGACAACTTTTTGCTAAATGTGACTGAGGGCAGGATTGGAATGTAAAAGAGGGAGATGCTTAGATATAATATACCTAATCTTGTTGAACTCAGGGCTGTAGGTGGTAACAAAGGTAATACTTTCACTAACCTGATTGTGATCTTTATCTTTCAATAAAGATGATCTATTCAAAGGATCCACACGTCTGCGAGCATTGTTTAGGATCCAATTCGGGTAGCCTCGCTGTTTCAAGCGAGTGCACACACAATTGGCTTCCTCCTGGTACACAGATCCAGTAGAGCTGTTGCTAAACTAACATTTTCAGCAATAGAAAGAATTGTCCCCCAAAAAAGGGGAGGTGATAATGTACGACATTTAAGCAATAGAGAAATAATGTGGATTTATTTGTTTAACAGTATCCATCCTTTTGGATTTAAATAACAGAACGGATTTAATTAGGCATTATTGATTGTTTTTTGGCTTTTTAGAAATAACTTTTAAATTTTATTCCCATTCCTTCCTTGTTTCTTTTGTTATATTATACACCTTTTTGTTTTGTTTTTATTCTGCACTGAGGACAATAAAGTTTTTTTGTCTTGTAATGAGCTGGATCCGCCCTCCTTTGGGGAGTTGGAGCCAGTGCTCTTTCTGTATAAATAAGTGCTTCTAAGAGGTAACATGTATGCCATGACTAAAGGTCGATTGACCTGAAATGCGTCAGCTCTTTGAGGTGTATTCCTCACGATCATGCATTGATTCACTTTTGTCCTTGTGCTTATTCCCCACCTCCTTATGGATTTTTAATGATGTTTTAAATAAATGGAATTATTTTAATCCAGTGCTGGTTCCACTTCTGGTTATAGCTACTAGTTAACTACGTTTGGTCTATTAAAGAGGTTCTCTCGCAAAAATTTATTTAAAACAATGAGCCCAGAATGTGTAATGAAGCCACAACAAAAAAGCCTCTACTTAACTCCCTCTATCCCCCGTAGCCTCTCGTCTTGGTGCCCAGTGCCCTTCATCACATCTCCGCTTATCCAATCACTGGCTGCAATGGTGTCCCTCCTCAGCCAGTGATTGGCTGAGTGGCAATTTAATATGCCATCTGCAGGTCCCATGAGGTGAAATGAGGCTGCTGGCAGTGCAACATGTGTTGACATACCTTTTTGACCTTGTTGCTGACATACAGTATACTGGGAAAAGGTTATGTTAATTGAGTCAAAGTAGGGTATATAAATGGCATACCCTGGTGATAACTACAGTAAGACACAAACCCATTTGTGTGCAGTCGCAGTCATTTTAAAGTTTTGCGTGATGTTTGTTCTGTGTATCTGTGTATCACAAATGTCTGTGCATGTTTGTTTGTTGAATCTATAAAATTTAAATATTGTTTTAAGGCAGTCTAAATGGAACCACCATTGAATGCTTTTAATGTTCAGATTTAATTGTATGCAAACAAATAGCTAAAGAAAAAGCTATTCCTCCTGCGAAGATTAGATGGTGTTGAAGTTGCTATACCATGGTTCCTTTCTGTGAGAAAAAAAAATTGGTATGAATTTAATTGTATATTATTATCATCATAATTATTATTATGTACAGTGGGGCAAAAAAATATTTAGTCAGCCACCAATTGTACAAGTTCTCCCACTTCAAAAGATGAGAGGCCTGTAATTTTCATCATAGGTATACCTCAACTATGAGAGACATAATAAGAAAAACAATTCACATTGTCTGATTTTTAAAGAATCTATTTGCAAATTATGGTGGAAAATAAGTATTTGGTCATCTACAAACAAGCAAGATTTCTGGCTCTCACAGACCTGTAACTTCTTCTTTAAGAGTCTCCTCTGTCCTCCTCTTGTTACCTGTATTAATGGCTCCTGTTTGAACTTGTTATCAGTATAAAAGACACCTGTCCACAACAGTCGCACTCCGAACTCCACTATGACCAAGACCAAAGAGCTGTCGGAGGACACCAGAAACAAAATTGTAGACCTGCACCAGGCTGGGAATACTGAATCTTCAATAGGGAAGCAGCTTGGTGTGAGGAAACAAACTGTGGGAGCAATTATTAGAAAATGGAAGATGCAAAACCTTTAGAGGGAGTAGAAAGTCCATGTTGCCCAGCGACAGTTCCAAAACATCACTGCTCTAGAGGAGATCTGCATGGAGGAATGGGCCAAAATACCAGCAACAGTGTGTGAAAACCTTGTGAAGACTTACAGAAAACGTTTTACCTCTATCATTGCCAACAAGGGGGATATAACAAAGTATTGAGATTAACTTTTGTTATTGACCAAATGCTTATTTTCCACCATAATTTGCAAATAAATTCTTTAAAAATCAGACGATGTGATTTTATGGATTTTTTTCTCATTATGTCTCTCATAGTTAAGGTATACCTATGATGAAAATTACAGGCCTCTCTCATATTTTTAAGTGGGAGAAATTGGACAATTGGTGGCTGACTAAATACTTTTTGCCCCTCTGTATTTAATAGTTGCTGAATTGTACAGCTTAAAGGGGTTAACCAGAAATAGAAAAAAAGCTAATTTCTTCAAAAAACGCTCCCTGTCTGTCTCCAGGTTGGGTGTGGTTCTGCAGCTCAGTTCCATTGAAGGGAATGAAGCCAAGTTGTAATACCACATCCAACCTGGGGACAGACGTGCAGCTGTTTTTGAAAGAAATTAGCTCTGTTTTTCTATTCCTGGATAACCCCTTTAATCCATTGAAACAAATAGTATTTACCTCTACAGAAACCAACCTGCTGTCTACCAAGTCAATTTGGTCATCCTGCAGATAGTTGTATTTGCACCATAATATGCAATTTATACTGCCTGTTATGGTACTACACACTTTATAATGTAATATACAAAAAGTTGTAGAACCTTTAGCCTGGTTAAATGAGGTTGATACAATGTTATATGTTGACTCTTCAATTTCACACACAGGAAATTCTCAGATGGTTTCACACAGTTTAACTTACCACAGCTTCAGGTATATACCGTCACAAACCTTCCGTTGGATGTGCAAATTTCTGCTTGTGTTTTTGCAAATATGCAAATGAGCAGCAAGTGCCCATAGAGCAAGACAGATCACCCCAAGTGCCAAGCATTGCCGTCCCCTACAGCACACAGCAAAGGAGCTGTCAATCATATGTAGGAGAAGGAGTCAAAGAGTGATAGGGGATGGAAATGCTTGCCACCTGAGGTGATCGCCCCACCCTGTGGGCACTTGCTGCTCATTTGCATGTGTGAAATGAACACAAACTACTCAGCTCACAAGCAGCAGTGCTTTTTACTCCTACCTGGCATTTGCATATTTACACTGTATAAACCATCTGACAGATTTCCTTGCATAAATATGAGAAATCATCCCAAGTGGATTGTTAACATCATCCGGTGTTCACATTACAGTAAGCTGTTTAGCCTGGAACAAAGTATAATGAAAGAAATACTCAAGATTATACATTCATATGTTGCTAACTTCATCTTTTTTTTCTCCAAATGGTATTATTCTGCACCCGGATAATGATTATTCCTGAAGAATGGAGGTAGGACATTTTTTTAATTCTTAAAAATTAAGCCATAGTTTTCAGTGGCTGTTATTAATAAAATGCAGACTGGTAGATCACACATTTGTGATGCCCACGAGAAGGATGGGTGGAATGGTCAAGGGCAGCTGAAGACCCTTGAGCAAAGTGTATAGTGGTAGCACAGATGGCTTTGTGGCTTGCTAACCATGTTGGTCCCTCTTTGAGCTCTTGCAACTTATGTAAATAGGATATCTGCACAAGATAGGAACTTCTGACCCCGGGGTACACTTGGTGGAGTACCCATGATGGTGTGTGCAATAGAAATAATCCAGACAGATGTAACTTGAGAACAAGGTTTAACAACTGTTGACTAACTGTTGACTGGTTGACTAACTGTGATGTAGATACTAAAACAGACTTTACTCATAGTTAAGTGAATCACAATTATCTATTTCAGGGGCTATGCTAAAATTGATTGGGAGGGGATAGAGATAGGCAGAGAGCGTTAGATTTAGGAGACTCCTCCCTCTTACTTTCCATCAGTGGTACAGCAATATTTTATAAATAGGAAAGATTACATACAGGAGAGTGAACCAGTCAATTGCCAAGTAAGGGGATAGTACAAAAGAATTATTTTTTACCAGGTTGTACTACAGCTCCCAGTATGATCTAAGTAGTGGTAAGGGTATGCTGGGAACTGCAGAACTTACAAGTGACAACAGCACTGATTAACATAGGCAGAATACACAAAGATATCAGTGACTCACAGGTGATGTCTTTTTTTATTTATTCTTCATCTGGTCAAGACTACTGTGACTTCTTTCAGCTAAATCTTCCCTCTACAGAGTTTGATGCCCAAACATCTTTAGCTCTTCACTTTTTCAGCAGTTCCTCATCTTCTATATGAAGACAATAATTAATATAACTCTGAACCCTGCTAAACACTATACTCCTGAATATAACACTGCTACACACTGTGCCTTCTGAATGTAAGCCTGACACACCGTGCCCCCTGAATATAAAACTACTACACTCTAAACCCACTGCTTATAACCCTGCCAGGCACTGTACCATCTTAATATAAACCTGCCACACACACTGTACCCTCTGAATATAATTCTGCCACACACTGTCCCCTCTGAATATGATTCTGCCACACACTGTCCTTTCTGAATATAATATTGCCACACACTGTGCCATCTTAATATAACACTGTCAGACACTGGACCCTCTGAATATAACTCTGACATACACTGTACCCTTTGAATATAACCCTGCCACACACTGTTCCCCTGCTGAGTGGTCGTGGTGGTGGGAGTCTGCAGCTCCTGTATAATGACAACTACTGATAATCATTTGTAAATGTATCTTAAGGATGCATTTAGAATTGATTTACAGCTATGCACCGGTACAGGATTCCATTTTGACACCAGTTTGCCAAACTGGCTGTTATTTTAGCAAACCGGGAGAACCGGCTAAGGGACCATGCAGTTCCTCTGTCATGAGAGAAGACTCTACTTCAAGTTACACAGCTGTATCTATACCTTGAATGTCTGCTGAAATCTGTGCTAGCTTTGCATTTCATAATCTACATTTTTGTATAAATACATCCTAACAGAGAAATAGACTATTACCCTTTTTGTGCTTGCTACTTTGGTGAATTTTCTACTTTATGTTCTCTTCTATCATGTCACTTCAACTTCTTTGAAGATAACATAGATGCATTAACCCCACCTTCCCCCAATTCTCATTACCAAGGTAGTGAACCTAAATCCCTTAAATGCTAGTGGATAGTAGACTTGCGGTGCTTGAAAGTTAGCAAGCATACTCACCTTCCCTGATCTGCTGTTCTGATGGTTTCCTGTCCCTGATGTTTACTGCTGCTTTCTATAACATGTTGTTCCTGCAAGAAATGCCTGCTCAGCCAGTCACCACCTTGGCCATCATAATCCCATTTTATGAATAGCTGGAATGGTGATCATAACAAGGTAGTTTCCACTCAGAACCTGAATTTAGGATCCATACTAGAGTGACTAGCATAGGGGAACTCATGCATTGGCCAACCTGAGTTGCCCATGTATTACATGGTCAGTTATTCATTTGCATAGAGCGCAATTGTTCAAGTCTCCCATCCCCAAAGCGCCCCCTTTTCCCGTGCGCTAGACTTTTGGTCTCAGGCCACAAGGTTGCTGCACATTTCACTGTATCCTTGTCCTTAAAACACCATACCATTTGATCTATGGCAAAGAAGGGAGCTACCTTCCTCATCATCATTGTTTAGACCACCGGTAGCCTTAGACCTGCAGCTTACAATATGGCAGAGCCAAACACAAGTTATCAGTGTCACAGTGCTGGTACAGTGAGGGGGTAGCTAAATATACTGGTTAGAAGACGCCTCAGCATGTCAAATTGTGGTTAAGTTAGGATAAGTTAGTTTATTATTTTCTGGGGGTACATTTTTTACCTATTACAGGACACAAATTTTTAATAGGGGTCACTGTTACCTATTAGAGGGCATAAAAGTGAGCATTTTTATTACCTCAAGGTGCAAATCTGGTTGTTATTATTGCTTGGGGCAGAATGGAGATATTGTTAATAATAATACCCCTTTCTGTACCCAAACAAAAGTACCATACACTCCTTATACAATAACAGTTCTTGAAAAAATTATTACTTTATAGAGCATGCAAAAGTAAGAATGTTTACTGTTGGTTGGGGTCATAATTATTGTGCTGGGGCTAGAAGGGGGCTGTATTACAGTCAAGGCCACATTATAACTGTCTAAGAGGCATACATGTGATGTTATTACTTTGTAAGGGGCACCAAGGTAGACACTATTAAGTTAAGCACAATTACTTTGTAGGTCCTAGAGGTGTCATTGTCTGTTTTGTGACTGTATTATATTTGGCCACATTGAATTTCTATAGGGTGTTTGCTAAGTTAAAGTATGGAGTTAATATTTAGTTACAGTGTGATGGTAATATATAATCCAGGTATGGCAGTATTATTTGACAACTATATACAGTATGTACGTAAATCATTTTTTGTGTGTGTTGGGGGGACATAGACCTTTCGACTTGTGCCCCAAATATTTTACAATTCCAGCAATGCCCCTAGAAGCACTAGGAGATTAGCACTCCAGCTCTCTATGCAGTGTCTCCTGAGTTCCCTGTATGTGACTGTGTTATTTGTACAATATTTAGCATCCTGTGGTTTAATATATTTCTGCTTATTTGCCATGGATATAACAATGTCTCTTAAACTCTTTTATTAGGCTTTATAAAGGTGATGTTGGCTACTGCAGCACCTACAAGGGGGACATATGCAACATGGTGCTCACTAAGGATTCCTTGGTTTTCTTCAACACATCTAATGCTGAACCAGAAGAAAGTCAGGAGATGCTAGCTCAAATAGCTTGGACTGAACTAAAAACTGTGAGTCCATTTTGCCGACCTGCAGCTGAAGCTTTGCTCTGCAACAACTTTTTCCAGGAATGCAACCATGCAGCAGATGGTCCAGCTCCAAAACCATTATGCAGGTACTAATGTGAAAAGTGACCACCTAAGAATCTAAATTGTGACCGATTTCACATGGGCGTAATATAGCCACATTTTTGCCTCTGTATTACTGTCACAATTCCTGGCCTGACCATGGGTCTGATGGCCAAAACTTAGAGCTGTCAGCTGTTAATGAATAATGTTTACAAAGAAGAATATTTTATGCGGTAAAGTATGAGGATGTCAGGTCATCTATAAAAAGGATGTTTTTGTTTTCTGCATTTGATAATTTGGGAGATTTGACATAATTAGAAAAATTCAGTCTGACTACGCACACAGTAGACAACTCGAGCCATAACTAGGGGATTGTATAGATCTGCGGTAATCCACTACCAATGACCCCATCCAAACTACCCATAAAAAACCACTGACTTGACTTGTGGTGTAAAGGCCACAGCGGAATCAATTTTATTATATAACAACAATATACCATATAAAACATCATATAAATAACCCATTAAACCTTTTAAAGTGTAATAACAATGTCACAACTATCTGGCAGTAGGGGGACTTTAAGGCAGCTTGGCTTCTTCAGCTCTCCTACTTTGCCCTTGGTTGCCCCTCACCTGTCCCAAGGGCACCATACCCACAGGGATTTACCCCTTCTGGCTGGGTAACCTCTCCAGCTCCACCATACTATACCATGTCTTTGCTGCTCCAAATCATTCTCTTGAGTGCCTCCAAGTCCCCCTCTAGCTCCTGTCACTGTGACAAAAAGAAAATAAAAACACATTGTGAAAACAACTGTTAAACCCAAATCGGGCAGGGCGGGGGGCATTTCTTTCCCTGCACTTTTCACGGACTCCTCTTGCATCCCCACAGACCTCTTATAACCCCTTCCTAAAGCTACCCCCTTTTGTCACCATCCTGGCTTAACCCCTAAACTCAGAACTCCACTTCTTTTGCTCCCATGTAGCCCCCCTGTCATGGACCCCCTCCTCTCTCAGGCTGTCTGTTACAGGGGCTTTCTTAATACTCCTTTTCAGTTCTACATGACACTGGTTGTGATGAGTCCCTACTCATTCTGTAGTTCTTGGTCAGAATTGAAGCCAAAACTCTCAGTTCCATTCGGTACCTAAAATCCTCCTCTGTGACTGCCATGAGAAGAAAATGCTGAATGACTGAGGCAGACGCTACAGTATTCAGCATTGATCCCTCATGTCAGCAGCATTTTGTGTTTCCTAAGCTGCCAGGACTCCAGCAAAGGTCAAGAACCTGCATCTATAGAGACAATGATGAGGCTCCAAGGATAAGACCCTATAAAATGTTGGCAGTAATCACAAGTTCATATCAGATGTGTTAGATCAGTCTACGGTGGACTGAAATATGGCTTGTTAGGTTTCTGTCTTTTTCAATTTGAAATAAAACTTGCATGAAACGTTTGGACTGATATAGTTGCTGTTAAAACATTCCAGCTATAAAGATGCAGTGAACCACTTCTCAAGGTCCTTCTGAGACTTATCCTTTTTATTCAGTTCTTGAACTTTTCCTTAACGCATTAAGGCAGCTATTTGAAATATTATGAGTAGCCAAAACAAGAAGCCTTAGATTAATGTGATGCTGAGTGCATTTATATTTTAATGTTGACAGCTGCTGTTTGACCTTCATGAAATGAGGTGTTGATGTCAGTCAATTGGTCAGTGGGCTGAGTTCCATGACTGCATAGGATGGCAAATCCGGCCCAAGAGTTTATAGAATATTTAAAGTGATTTAAGGAAGTTTTCATAATTTAATGGCACACACACTTTTCACATCATTTGCACTAATGGAACACTACTTTCTTTGCTTCTATAGCACCAGCTGTGGTGTAAGCTGGGATTGGGACATACTAAACACAGAAATGTGTCCATTGACGGACTTTAGGATAGGGGATAAATATCTGTGTGCAGGGGCGCTGACTACTAGATCCTCCACAATGATGGGAATGGGGATTGGAGATTTCATCAGTACAGCGCAGTGGGACATGCATGCACGTTGCTACTCTATTCCTTCTCTGTGGGCACCAAGATAGCCGGACATTGTACTTGGCTATCTCTGCCAGATCTCATAAAGGATGAATGGAACGACAATGTCTAATAGGATCCTGCTATTCCATTCTGATGTAAGACACAGGTCCCCGTTCTTGAGATTACAAGGATTGTGGGGGGGGGGGGGGGGCTGTAGTTAGATCCCCTGCAATCAGCTAGCTGGACCTTATAACCCTAAAGGGTCAACTTGTAAATATGGGACAAGCCATTGAAATTTCAGATTGCTATACAGCCAATCTTTAGCTGCTGTATAATATACCAGCCTCTCCTCAACCAGATCATGAATGATTCACCCGCCCCTTCTTGTGTCCACCATCATAACTATTCCTGAGTGGCTGAGTCTCCCACCTATTACATTCTGTACATCAAAGATAGAAAATATTTATGTACTATGTAAATAGATGCAACCCATACTCTCCCCTCCTCTTGTTCCCAGTCTAGCACCTCCACAGCTCAGGAAGTGGAAGTGCCTTGATGACATCATTAGCTGTTTCTTCTAAGATCCAGTCCCCACACAGTTAAAACTGTTGGATTCTACTTTAAAGGCTTAGGTGCGTTGAATAGGGCGACCTTAAAAGTAGACCTCAGGAATTGTAATAGTTGACTAAGGAGCCGGCCCAGTGGTAAATAAATCTTGGTGTCTGAGTATTCCTTGGCAGGATCGACAAATTGTAACAGAGGAAGTGAAAGCAGCACAGATAAAATCCATCACAAAATTCATATAGCAAAAAGTGACAGAATCAATATTTTTGTCAGTACATGCTTCTAAGTAAAATTGCAATGATTGTTCCTGACCTCAGGGGCATATAATATTGTTGATTTTGTGAGCACTGGATCCTAAAGTTGGAACTCATCTGCAGTCTGAATATAATGCTGCTTACCACGGAAGCTGGCACAGTACAGTGGGTACATTTATAAGCTCAACTAATCTTTATGTAACAGTTTATTTTTGTTGTCAGGATGGTGATCTGGGTTTTCCACTGTCACTCTAGTCAGGTCTTCCAGAGTGATAAATGGGACTCTTGGGCGTGAATAATGTACTAGTGTAGTTTGTGATGCAAAAGATTAACTAGGTGTAATTGCTTCCTAAAACTTTATCACATGGGCAAGAAAAGCTGATGAGAATGTGATTGAGTTATGGTCCTTTTGAAGATTTGTCTCAGGTTAAAGTCATTGTACATCAGAGGTCCCAAATCTAGTGAGCCACATTCAGTTCTGAAAGATGACTGGGAACTACAGCTTAATGATCCCAAAATCTGTTCTGTTGAGACTTCCTTCAGACACAAAATTTGTTCAGCGTTTTTTTTAACCCTTTAAAGATGCAGGCTTTTACCCTTTTAGCATTTTCATTTTTTCCTCATTACCTTCTAAAAATCATAACCCTTTCAATTTTGCACCTAAAATTCCATATGATGGCTTATTTTTTACGCCACCAATTCTACTTTGCAGTGACATTAGTCATTTTACCAAAAAATCTACGGCGAAATGTAAAGAAAATTCCTTGTGCGACAAAATTGAAGAAAAAATTAAATTTTTTAACTTTTGGGGGCTTCCTTTTCTACGCAGTGCAGTTTTCGGTAAAAATCACAACTTAACTTTATTCTGTAGGTACATACAGTTATAATGATACCCTACTTATATAGGTTTGATTTTGTCGTTCTTCTGAAAAAAAACTACATGCAGAAATATTTATGTTAAAAATTCTCATCTTCTGACCCCTATAACTTTTTTAATTTTCCACGTACTGGCCGGTATGAGGGCTCATTTTTTGCGTCGTAATCTGAAGTCTTTATTGGTACCATTTTTGTATTGATTGGACTTTTTGATCGCTTTTTATAAAAAAAAATTCATTCATGATATAAAAAGTGACAAAAAATACGCTATTTTGGATTTTTTTTGCACGTACACCATTCACCGTGCGGTTTAATTAACTATATATTTTTATATATATATAAATATATATATTTACATTTCCGCACACGGCAATACCACATATGTTTATTTTTATTTATACAGTTTTTTTTTATAGCAAAAGGGGTGATTTAAACTTTTATTAGGGAAGGGGTTAAATGACCTTTATTAACTTTTTTCTGCAGTGTTTAAGCTCCCATAGGGATCAGTGTTATAGGCGGTTGATTGCTCAAGCCTGTATCTCAGGCTTGGAGCAATTAATCGCCAATCGGACGCGACGGAGCAAGGTAAGGGGACCTCCACTCTCGTGCTAGCTGATCGGGACATCAGGATTTTATCGCGATAATCCCGATCAGCCCGATTGAGCTGCCGGGAAGCGTTCACTTTTATTTTAGATGCGGCGATCAGCTTTGAAAGGGTCTAAAGGGTTAATAGCATGCGGCACAATGATCAGTGCCGCATGCTATTAGCCCATGGTCCCAGCTATCATTAGCCACCGGGACCAACCCGGTATGACGCGGTGTCATGGCGTGACCCCGTTTTAAATCCTGGGACTGGGAGTAGGGCGCACAGGTACGCCCTATGTCCTTAAGAGGTTAAACATTAAAACTGCCCCCTTTTTTGTCCTCCATGATGCAGTTTTTGTGTCATTTTGTCCCCCATAAAAACGTGGACTGGTGTAGGCATTTTTATATATATATATATATATATATATATATTTATTTATTTATAGCTTTTATAGAAAAAAAATTCCATAATGCAAAACCTATAAACATGAATCAGAAAACAATAGTAAAACAAAGTTCAAGGTTACAATTGAAACCTTTCAAGATAACATAAGAATGAGGAGTAGGAAAGGATCCCCTTATGTACATCAGATCCCATCAGTATCTTGCAGATAGCTTAGTTAGACATCAGAAGATATCAGAGATATCACATTATTAGGAAGTATAAGAAAATATAAATTGTCTAAATTGGCCTTATTTTAAAAGGTTTCTATTTTTAGGTTCTAGGTAGGTTAGAACTGTAATGTCCGTTTATCTGTATTTTCCATTTTTCTGCTTCAGGTCCTGTTCAGACATTATGTTTGAACAGTTTCTGTGTTTATTCTCCCTGGTTTGGGAAGAGTTAACCTTCAAGCCCTTCAGCACTGAGTGTATATAAAGCCTCTTCAGGTGCAACTCTGGGCTGGTAATTACACCTGTTACTCAGACCTAGTTTTCATTATTTTGCTATGCCTGTCTGTGTGTGCACTTATGTCTTTAGTTAGCCATGGCTCCATGTCCTAGTTATTTGTTATAGATTTTAGCTTGCCTTGTTTTAGTAGCTTTGTCAGATTTAGTATTCTTATATTGTTTTTTTCTGCCTTGTGTTGCCTAGTCTGTGTTCACACTGTGCGTTTGCCAGTCCTGTTTTGACCCTTCTTTGATGCTGGATCTCCTAGGAGATCCTTCTCTGAGCCTTGTGCTAATCCATCTATCTAGGAATGAGTTAGCCTTGTGTCAGTACCCTTGTTTGCTTGTATTAAGGATTTTTGTTTCCTCCTAGGCTATTATCCTGTTCACACTGTGGAGTGTGCCCACTAGCTAGGAACCTATTTGGCTTTAGTATGGATGTCCCTCCATGATTGGAGTGGAGTGTCTAGTGTGTTCCTTGTTCAGAGTCCAGTATGAACAGTGGTCTTGATTTCCTGACCCGTTTAGTGTTCTGACATTCCTGTTCATCCCCTGCATCTCCTGGTTTCATCTGCTGTATACTAATCCTTACATCTAGTCTTGTTCATACAGTATTTTCATATTTGCCGTAAATCTTGATCCTGGTTCTTGAAGTGTACGTTAGTAAGCTATATCCTGCCTGCTATATCTGTTTGTAGCTTTGTAGTATTCCCATTATGTTCCTAACTTGTTTTCCAACATGTACAGTTTGTTTTATTTATTTTTTTTGACTTACGCCCATGCACTTTAGTGCATTATGGGGTCCTTCTTCGTGGTTGTCGATCTGTCGTTTAGGGCAGATGGGCAGTAGGAAGGGACAGCGATTGTAGAGACAGTTATGGCTCACTAACTCCCTGCTCCCCTTCCATGACAAGTACCTTAGGTCTATATTGCATCTTCTTTTAATGTTTAATGTTTTTTGCAATTGACATGTATTATATTGTATTATATGTTTATGTTGCATGTGTCTTTTTTCCTTACCTGTTTGTAGGCCAGGAAGTTCTGTAGTTCTGTGTTTGGATCTCTTACTGTTGTCAACATGTTAGGATTAGGCTGGGGACAACATGTCATGGCTTTTTTTTCTCTGTTCTTTCAGAACTGCATGAGAGAGATAAGCCACGCCCCCTCATCTCTCCCTCCAGGTGGTCGCAGGTTCATGAGAGCAAGAAGCCAGAGCAAGGGGGAGAGAGGACATACACAGCTCCTCATCTCCCCTCCCCCTGCTCTGTCTTCTGAGGACGCAGGTCTGTGTTATCTGAAGGGGAGGATAACAAAGTGCACGGGCTGGGGATGTATAGACTGCAGGGGAATAAATCCCGGACTGGGGATGATTTCTATGTGTGAAGGGGGGGACTCCTGAATGACACATGCTGGGAGTTATAGTCCCTGTTATGTGTGTGTATGCTAGTGTTTAAAACCAGTGTGCCTCCAGCTGTTGTAAAACTACAACTCCCAGCATTCTCTGACAGCCTTTGGGCATACTGGGAGTTGTAGTTTTGCAACAGCTGGAGGCACACTGATTGGTAAACACTGACCTAGCCAATTCAGTATATTGCAAACAAAGTGCATTGTTTCCCAACCAGGGTGTCTTCAGCTGTATCAAAACTACAACTCCCAGCATGCCCAGACAGCTTTTGGCTGTCTGGGCATGCTGGTAGTAGTAGTTTTGCAACACCTGGAGGCACCCTGGTTGGGAAACACTGGTGTATGCCCTATAGAGGTGTGGTGAACTACAACTCCCAGGAGACTACAGAGGCAGCAAGCTGGTGTTATACCACAGACTGAAGACTCCTGAATGACACATGCTGGGAGTTGTAGTCCCTTTTGTGTGTGTATGCCAGTGTATCCCAACCAGGGCTGATTATATTAGTGTGCTGTGTATAAGGGGGCTGATCCGGGGAAATAGTAGGGTTTGTAGTTTTCAGCACAGCAAGAAACAGGAAATAGAAGCAAAGAGAGGAAAACAAAGTGGGGGATAAAAAGACAACAAAGAACGGAAATAGAGTTGCCTAAACAACAAGAATAGAAATGAAACAAAACAAAAAGGGTAAGTCAAAAACTGAAAAACATGCTGACCACGGAGTACCCCTTTAACTTATAACTGGAGAGCGACTGGAGATTAAAAAGAAAAAAATAATATATATATATTATCGAAAGTAGCAAAAACTAAACAGACAGTAACTCAAAATAAAGTGTAGGCATTTTTATGTGGCTTTTTTCCCCAGCGTTTTTCTCCTGACAAGTCATGTGATTCTTTCATAATATGATTCAATTATGATTCTATTAAACAATGCCCACATACAGTCATGGCCGTAAATGTTGGCACCGCTAAAATTTTTCAAGATATTGAAGTATTTATCACAGAAAAGGTTTGCAGTAACACATGTTTTGCTATACACATGTTTATTCCCTTTGTGTGTATTGGAACTAAACCAAAAAAGTGTCAGACCAAACTCCAAATATGGGCTGGACAAAATTATTGGCACCCTTTCAAAATTGTGGATGAATAAGATTGTTTTAAGCATGTGATGCTCCTTTAAACTCACCTGGGGCAAGCAAGTAGGTGTGGGCAATATAAAAATCACACGTAAAAGCAGATAAAAAGGAGAGACGTTCACTTAGTCTTTGCACTGTCTGTCTGTGTGTGCCACCCTAAGCATGGACAACAAAAAGAGAAGAGAACTGTCTGAGGACTTGAGAACCAAAATTGTGGAAAAATATCAACAATCTCAAGGTTACAAGTCAATCTCCAGAGATCTAGATTTGCCTTTGTCCACAGTGCACAACATTATCAAGAAGTTTGCTACCCATGGCACTGTAGCTAATCTCCCTGGGCATGGATGAAAGAGAAAAATTGATGAAAGGTGTCAAAGCAGGATAGTCCGGATGGTGGATAAGCAGCACTAAACAAGTTCCAAAGATATTCAAGCTGTGCTGCAGGCTCAGGGAGCATCAGTGTGAGCGTGAACTATCCGTCGACATCTAATTGAAATGGAATGCTATGGCAGGAGACCCAGGAGGACCCCACTGCTGACACAGAGTCATAAAAAAGCAAGACTACATTTTGCCAAAATGAACTTTAGTAAGCCAAAATCCTTCTGGGAAAATATCTTGTGGACAGATGAGACCAAGATAGAGCTTTTTGGTAAAGCACATCATTCTACTGTTTACCGAAAACAGAATGAGGTCTTAAAAGAAAAGAACACAGTACCTACAGTGAAATATGGTGGTGGCTCAATGATGTTTTGGGGTTGTTTTGCTGCCTCTAGCACTGGGTGCCTTGAATGTGTGCAAGGTATCATGAAATCTGAGGATTACCAATGGATTTTGGGGCATACTGTACAGCCCAGTGTCAGAAAGCTGGGTTTGCAGGACAGTGACCCCACACATACGTCAAAAAGCACCCAGAAATGGATGGCAACAAAGCGCTGGAGAGTTCTGAAGTGGCCAGCAATGAGTCCAGATCTAAATCCCAGTGAACACCTGTGGAGAGATCTAAAAATTGCTGTTGGGAAAAGGCGCCCTTCCAATAAGAGAGACCTGGAGCAGTTTGCTAAGGAAGAGGGGACCAACATTACGGCTGAAAGGTGTAAGAAGCCTATTGATGGCCTATAGGAAGCCACTGATTTCAGTTATTTTTTTCCAAACGGTGTGTAACCAAATATTACGTTAAGGGTGCCAATAATTTTGTCCAGCCCATTTTTGGAGTTTGGTGTGACATTATGTCCATTTGTTTTTTTTTCCTCCCTTTTTTGGTTTAGTTCCAATACACACAAAGGGAATAAACATGTGTATAGCAAAACATGTGTTACTGCAATCTTTTTCTGTGAGAAATACTTCATTTTCTAAAAAAATGTCAGTGGTGCCAACATTTACGGTCATGACTGTAATTAGGATATATGGATGACAGATACCAATCTAATCCTGGTTGTCCTTCCCTTCCTTTCATTTATCACTGAAGCCTCTTCTAGAAATGCCCTTAAAATTCTCTTTTGAAATGTGTCTGGAGACTACACTGAAGTGACATGTCTATAGGGGCACTAAAAGTGGAGTTCAACAAAAAGGAGCTAAAAGCTTTGGACACTTTTTGTTTATTTGTTATGTAACCTGGCCATACACTTATCACAGTTTTATCTGCTTCTGGGACCCCAAGAAATCAGGAGAAGAAGTCCCATGCCTTGAAGTACAGAAAAACGCATCCTCTATCGGCAGGATAAGGGATAAGTTTTAGATTGTGGGGGGGTTCAACCACTGTGGCCCCCCGCGATCTCCTGTACGTCACTCCCCCTCCATATATCTGTATGGGAGAGCCGAAGATTGCCGAATGGCTCTCCTATAGACATATATGGAGGGGACGTGGTGACCCCCACTTCAGGTAGGGCTTGTGACATGCTGCTCTGTGGCCTCCCAGAGCTCCGTACAGGGGATAGCGGGGGGGGGGGGGGGGGGGCCACAGCGGTCGGACCCCCGGGATCATAAACTTATCCCCTATGCTGTGGATAGGGGATACATTTTTCTGTACTTCTAGGCATGGGACTTCTTTTTTAAGATTACATTT
Source organism: Hyla sarda (assembly GCF_029499605.1). Lineage (NCBI taxonomy): Eukaryota > Metazoa > Chordata > Amphibia > Anura > Hylidae > Hyla > Hyla sarda. The sequence continues at coordinate 327,663,082 of NC_079189.1, forward strand.
TTATGGTGTTTTCTTGCCTGTGAGAAAGTTGTTCTATTGATTGTTGAAAGTATTACACCCATGACCATGAAACCATATCTAGCCAACAGAATAGAGGACAAAGAATGGTCAGAAGTCACACGTCATGGGTCTTGACGTCAGTTAATACTTTCTCAGCATTCCTCAAAGACACTGTATAAGTCATGAGGATTTAATGAGAAGTGGTGTTCATACATAACACTGCAGTGGAGATAGCAATGTGCATAGCTAAATCACTATACCGGAGTTACCTAACACACCATTGAAAAAAAAAATGATAATAATAGTATACAGTGCTTACCTTCCATATTACAATATTTATCAGTAAAACAATGTGTTCAGGATATTATTTTTAATACTGTTATGGAAAGCACCTTTAAACACCTTTACACAGTATCAGGCAGGCAAACAAATAAAGTTTACTTTATGTCATCAAGACCAAATTACTGTAAATGGAGAATGTGTTTGGCAAGCATGCAGTGCACATTTTTTTTTATGTTACAGCCCTGTGCTAAAATTAAATCTTGGGGATGATGCCACAAGGTTTGCATGCCTGGATTTGCGGGTTTTCTACCATTCTTCTATGCAAGAACCTCTCTTAGCTTGGATGGGAACACTTAGTGGACAGCTATTTTTAGGCCTCTCCAAGTCAGGGCTCTTGCTTGGCCACTTAACCCCTTAAGGACCCATCCAATTTTCATTTTTGCACTTCAGTTTATTCCTCCTCCCCTTCTAAAAATCATAATGCTTTCAATGTTGCACCTACAGACCCATTTAAGGGCTTGTTTTTTGCATGTACTTTGTAATGACATCACTTATTATATAACATAATCTGTTACAAGAATATCCAATTTATTTAGGTTTTATTTTATTTTACCACTTAAAATTATTTAGAACTAAATGCACCAAAATTAGTATGGTTAAAACTGTTATCTTCTGACCCCTATAACGTTTTTATTTTTCCGCATACGAGGCTAAATGAGGGCTCATTTTTTGTGCCTTGATCTGTAGTTTTTTTCTGTACCATTTTTGTTTTGAAGGGTCTTTTTGATCGCTTTTTATAATTTTTTTATGGTATATGAAGTGACCAAAAATGCACATTTTTGAACTTTGATATTTTTTTACGTGTACGCCATCGACTGTGCGGTTGAGCTAACCTTATATTCTAATAGTTCAGACAGTTACGCATGTGGCGGGACCACATATGATTATTTTTAATTTTTATTATATCATCTTATTAAAAAAATGGGAAAAGAGGGTAATTCACACTTTTATTATGGAAGGGATTAATTCACTTTTATAAACTTTTTTTTAACACTTTATTTATTAATTAGCCCCCATATGGGGCTATACCATGCAATCATTTGATTTAGATTTGTCCGCATACGAGGCTAAATGAGGGCTAATTTTTTGTGCCGTGATCTGTAGTTTTTATCTGTACCATTTTAGTTTTGATGGGTCTTTTTGATCGCTTTTTATAAAAAAAAAAATTATTGTATATGAAGTGACCAAAAATGCACATTTTTTAACTTTGGTATTTTTTTACGTGTACGCCATCGACCGTGTGGTTGAGCTAACCTTATATTCTAATAGTTCAGACAGTTACGCATGTGGCGGTACCACATATGATTATTTTTATTTTTTATTATATTATCTTATTAAAAAAAATGGGAAAAGAGGGTAATTCACACTTTTATTTTGGAAGGGAGTAATTCACTTTTATAAACTTTTTTTTAACACTTTATTTATTTATTAGCCCCCCCATATGGGGCTATACCATGCAATTATTTGATTGCATATACTATTTAATGCTATGCCATAGCATAGCATTTAATTAGTGTTATCAGTGTCCTGCTGCTCCAGCCTGCAGGGTGTTGAGGCAATTAAGTGTTTTACCACGATGGTCCCGATGAGCTCCGCTATGCTGCTGGGATCATTTAACTATCGGTTTAGATGTGGCAAAAAAATTGCCCGCCATTAAAGGGTTAATGCCTGGCATCGGCCCAATCGGCAGTGCCCGGCATTAACCCTGGGTCCTGGCTGCTGATAGCAGTGGGACCCACTGAGTTTAAAGCCTGCGCAGCTCGTGAGCATGCTTTAAACCACAGTAAGGGGACCAGGGTATACAGGTATGCCCTGCATCCTTAAGGCCTGGGACGCAAGGGTGTACCTGTATGTCCTGCGTCCTTAATAGGTTAAAGGGGTACACCAGTGGAAAACAAATTCTTTTTTAAACTGGTGCCAGAAAGTTAAACAGATTTGTAAATTACTTCTATTTAAAAATCTCAATCCTTCCAGCACTTATCAGCTGCTGTATGCTTATCTGTTTGACCACAGTGCTCCCTGCTGACACCTCTGTCCATGTCAGGAACTCTCCAGAGCAGGGAGAACTGTGGTCAGACAGAAAAGAACTATACAACTTCCTGTGGAGTACACAGCAGCTGATAAGTACTGGAAGGTTTAAGATTTTTTAATATAAGTAATTTACAAATCTGTTTAACTTTCTCGAGCCAGTTGATATTAAAAAAAAAAATTCCAACGGAGTACTCCTTTAACCTGTTCAGGACGTGGGACGTTATCATACGCCCTGCATCCCGAGTCCTTAAGGATGTAGGGCGTATGCATATACCTGTGGGAATCATTCAGCAGGCCTCCTGGCACATCGCCGAGGTGGGTCCTGAGACCCCCCCCCCCCCCCCCATGTCGGCGATCGCAGAAAATCGCATGTCAATTCAGACATGCGATTTTCTGCTATTCCGGGCTCATCGGGTCTCTGGTGACCCGATCGCCCAGAAAATAGGGATGATTGGAGCTGTCAGTGACAGCTCCGATCATCCTGAGGGTTAGGAGCGAGATTGCAGTGCTGTGATCTCCTCCAAACCCCTGCCATTGGTCAGAAATGAATTCTGACCAATGGCAGCGCACGACAGGGGGTTGCCATGGAAACCCCGCGCTCTGCCCACCCCTGGATGTCTGGGCATGCTGGGAGTTGTAGTTTTGCAACATCTGGAGGGTCACAGTTTGGTGACCACTGTTACAGTGGTGCCCAAACAGTAGCCCTCCAGATGTTGCCAAACTACAACTCTGAACATGCCTAGACTGCCCAGGCATGCTGGGAGTTGTAGTTCTGTAACATCTGTCCCTTCAGATTTTGCAATTTTCATGAACATTTTGAAAATTGCTGCTCTACTTTGAAGCCCTCTAATTTTGTCAAAAAAGTAAAAATATATCCATTTTATGATGCCAACATAAAGTAGACATATTTTTTTTGTGAATCAATATAAAATTTATTTTGAATATCCATTTTCCTTACAAGTAGAGAGTTTCAAAGTTAGAAAAATGCTAAATTTTCTAAATTTTCCTGACATTTTGGGATTTTTCACCAAGAAAGGATGCAAGTATCAACGAAAATTTACCACCAAAATAAAGTAGAATATGTCACGAAAAAACTCTCAGAATCAGAATATTCAGTAAAAGCATCTTAGAATTATTAATGCTTAAAGTGACAGTGGTCAGAATTGCGAAAAAGGGCTCAGTCCTTAAGGTGAAAAAGGGCTGCGTCCTTAAGGTGAAAAAGGGCTGCGTCCTTAAGGGGTTAAAGGGGAATCTATTAGAAGAGCTAATCTGTATTATGTGTTACTCATAACTTTTGTTAGATCATGTTATCTATTTTTCCGTAAACCATATCTGCCATTTGAAAAAACTTCAAACAGGTATGTCAAAAGTTTTGATCAGTCAGGGTGCCAAGACCTTAAGTGGCCCTTAGATATATTCCAGGCTCTCTATCCAATCTGACTAATGGCGGATGGGGTCCATAGACTTCCATTACAGTTCTTTTCCTGCAATTGGATCGGGCTACCAGCTAGGAAATGAGATGTACATCCTTGTGCTTCTTACTGCCGTATCTATAGAGGTCAGTAAGGATCTCAGCACTGATTGAAAGCGGTTTTATGTATAAGATAGGTTTTTAATGGTGTTGTACTAATAAAGTTGTTGTATATAAGGGAGGGGTCAATGTCAAAGGTCACGACTAAGCGCCTTTGACATTGACAAAGGCCATGCTGTGTCGGCCATGCTGTGTCAGTAACCAGATGATTTTTCTACAATAAAAGCAAGTTTACCATATGGAAGAGTGCCATGAGTTTCTTCTAATTGCTGGACTGTTGAAAGAGGCCTTTGCTGAGGAGGAAATTAAGCACTGACACATTAATGTGGTGCCTTATGTAACTATAGACTAAATAAACATGTAACTTTTTTTTTCATTATTTTCGATGCTGTCAAATTTTTTCGAGGATGTCTGTGTGACGTTTTTTTTTAAAGAACAGTAATGCTGTAAAAATCACAAATTTTGTTTCCTATGCTTTATTTTTCAGGGAACATTGCCTTGCAGTAAAGGATCTGTACTGTTTTAAAGAGTGGCTGTCCATTGAGGAAAATTCACGGAAAGGAATTTATAAACCTGGATTAATGCTGCTAACACTTTCTGATTGTGAACAGCTTCCAAGCCTGCATAACAGCCCTGGAGCCTGCATAAAGATTCCATACTTTGGTATGATGATGATATATGAAATATCATTGGATATTAATGTGACGTTTAGATTTTATAGATATACTTAGACATATAAATGTAAAAAGATTGAGAAGCCATAATGATAGACAGTAGAGATAATACCTGTGGTGATAACTGAGGTTTTATGTATTGATAAGTATTGAAATATCTGCTGTGACATCTATTTTCATTTTTTATTCTAATCTTTCTTTGATTGTTACTTTCTGTATCATCAAATGATGGTTCATAACTGTTATAAAAATAATATTTTTATTGGATTCATTATTTAATGTCTCCCTGTCATTAAAAAATAAATAAATAATTAAATAAGAATTTAACATGTCACAGAGATATTTCTCAGTACTAAAATCCCCTTTTTTGAGTAGAATGAGCGGGAATTGTGTGCTTAAGCGATTCACTCCCTGGTTCACATGTACATCCGGCAGCCCCATGATAATTTTATTTGGCTGTTTAAAGAAGCAGAGGGTGGCGATTGCTGTAAGCCAGGGAGTGAAGTGCTTAAATGCACACTCCTACCTGTTTGTTATACTGATCCATGGGGGTCTCATCACTAAGACCCTAACCAATCAAAACTTTATTAAAAGAACACTTTAATGCCACATGGTTTTTTAAATTGAATGTATAATGGGCAAGTCTAAAATGTTTTCTGTTTTCTATTCTTTCCAGAGTTACACAAGGAAAATATTACCAGTAAGTTGAAATTAAGTATTTATTGTTTCCAAATGAAAAAGCAAGATTTATCCCAATGGAAGACCCGTATTTACTCAATTTTCATAAAATCTTGGATTTTGGAGATTTGTTTTTCCAGTTAGCTTAAATCATTTACTTGAATGAGTTCTCAGTGGACCTCCACAGGGAGTCCTAAGCTTTGGATTCTTTTTTTTATTAAGTTAACATGCCTACTAGAGAAATGACATGGCAACTCCTTTGTTTTTCTTTCAACCCTAGACTTTTATTATTACTTAATGCATTTGGGTATATTTATTATTGCAGTTGGAATCCACCTCTATTAACTAGCCTAAAATCTAATAAGGTGAATATGGAAGACGAAAGTACAGAAACCTTACAATTAATCCCTTATGCACATGACAACGTTGTGTGCTCAGAGCCTGTGTGGTGACACATGGTCTTTATGGTTCCAAATTATGGAGCTGTAGTTACTTCAATATGGGGGTGCTGTATACCTCCATAAATGTTGGTACAATATGGGCACTAGATTTCAGTTAGTGTTGTATTACAAATACATACACTACAGATCTGTATTATGGCAATTTTAGGTGAAGACCCTTACGGTACAGATTATGTCTCAGTAAATGCTGAATGCCATTATTAAATCAGACAATGATAATTTCCTGCTCAGCCTGACATCTTTTGACTTAAGGACAACTGATACATTACCACAAGCTATTGTTTTTGTTTTCACTGGGTTGCTATGAGCAAGGAGGCTAAGTTCACGTCCTTGCCATCCAGGATATCCTTTTTGATGTGTGCCAGAATAAAAGTGTGCCGGTGCTATGTTAGGAATTACAGAGGAAATGCCTGGTACACTAACTTGCGGATTGGTTTAGATGGTATAGCCGTAGTTGATGCAACCGTCGCATTCCTATTCTCAAGGGCTTCAACCCTTGACTGCATGTCAGACATATTAGATGACATATTGTTGATCAGTGCGTGGAGTTGTGTCAATGATGTATGGAGAGTATTCATCGACACTTCCTCACTACTATGACCAGTAGAATCGGCCTTCAACAGCCTGTATAATTCTTCCTTGTGGGCAGAGGCCGGAAAGGGAATGCCTCTCCTGACCAACTCTGCGGTCAGTTTAGGTACAGTCCAACTCCTCAGCGAGGAGACACTAGCGTCTTCTGAAGTCCTGGCCACATTCTCCAATACCGAAGCAGACTCCTCTACATCAGATGCGTGCGACATTCTAGAAAACATTCAAAACCAATACTGTATAAACCTACCAGATCATAACTTAAGAATCAATACTGCAACCCCTACTGTTACTAACCACCAAGATATAACGTGACTTATCTCGACCAACTTGCCTGAACAAACCTGAAAATAACGTACTTGAATGTACCGAAGACGTGTCAGAATGTACCCGTGAATTCAAAACGACCTGTAGACGTGACAGGCCCTAGATGTCTAATAACGTGACAGGGACTTGACTGCGCAATATATGACCAACATCTATATAAATAATATTACACCCTGTAACAATTACGGAGTACGTAACTAACTTAAATGTGGAAAAGAGGTGCACCGTAACAGAATATAAGTAATCGCAAACCAAAGACGTGTCAAATTCATGAGGCGATTACTTAACGAATATTCACCTATCTGGAACTAAATAGTAACACACACCATTAATACCATTCAGCAGCACTAGTACTGGTTGACTATCTTCATATCTCCTACCAACTAATGGTCAACACGCAATCTAACTGACAACTGAGTTCGGAAAAGGAATACCAGCAACCCCCAGAGTTTTTCAACTGCTATGGGGACAAATAATTAGCTCTGAACCCGAAATAATACCACGATGGCTTCCATGTACCTACCAATTCAGAAGCTTTGATATAGAACGCCATGGAATACGTGCCCGAGAGTCAATTCGTGCTACCAACTAGCAATAAAGATGAACCATGCATACGTGCAAGGCAGCTGTGCTGTAGTTAACTCGTACCCAACTAATTCCCTGTTAGAATCCGGTATAAATTCTGAAAATAAAATAAGTCAACACCTAATCTTCTACATGAAACGCTACCACAAACGCTTACCTGAATAATGCCGAACAGCTATCCTGGAACTGAAATCACCTATAATGATAATATGATCTATTGTCAAGCATGAATCTAACCCTTTATAACCCTAACTACCATCAACCAACTTTGCTGATGAAACTGTTATCAGAAACTCAAGACCAGTCAACTGACCTAAGGGACCGTGGCACCTAGACAGAATTTCATTAACAACCTTTTCGTGAATATAAATGATCTGTAATACCAAAATAAATTGAAAATTCACAATAGATACGTGCAAGGCAGCTATGCTGTGCTCAATTCGAACCCGACTAAGTCCTAATGAGAAGCCAATATGAATTCTGAAAGTGAAATAATTAGGTCAATACCTAGTCGAACTACATAAAACGACCATAAACGCTTACCTGAATAAGTGCCGTGCAGTTATCCTGAAACTGAAATCACCTGTAACAATGATATGATCTATTGTCAAAGCCAGAATCTAACCCTGAGTAACACACCCTAACTACCATCAACCAACCTTGCTGATAGGACTGTTATCGGAAATCCCTGATCAGACAACTTGATCAAAGGACTGTGGTACCTAAACAGGAAAAGTTCATTTACAACCTTCATGTAAATATAAGAAAGCTGCGAAGCCGTGATATTATGCCGGTAATTATGCGAAAAGCTCATTTGATCGAACTGGACCTGTGAATAATATTATATTAACTATCACCCAGAAATAAACGTGACTATGAGCGCCAGCCAAAAGAATTAACAGCGAGGAAGTAATCGGGGAAAGGCATTATCGTGTTATGACTGTAATGACTGTACAATATGTGTGAGATACATATTTAAAACTGTGTGAAATGCGGTATGATAAGTACTGCGATGAGGGAAACACCTGCATGCACATGCCTATATATACTCATCTATATAGCTTAATTCCTGAACACTCCCCCCCCCCCCTTTTTTTTTATTTATTCTTTTTTTTTCTGCAGTGTGCTCCAGCTGATTCTCAAAATCTGACAGTGAGCCTGCAATCAATACTGGAATGCAGCAGTGTTCCGCAGTAGGAAGTGTCTCACGAGTGTATTGTAGCCATTGTGTGCTGCATTGTGGTCCCCCGGAACCCCCCTGCTTGCATAACATGATGGCTGACAACATAAGATGACGAGAATAGCGACGAGTGGGTGATTCAGTGACGGCTGGCGAGTTCATGCGCAGTTAGAGAACTCCTCAATGTCGGGTTATGCTGCGCACGTGTCCTTATCATGGGGCCGCATGACCGCAACCTTGCTGTTGCACACGTGATGTGGCACCACAATAAATAAAATAACTGTGCCCTCATAAGATACATAGGGGGCTGGACCGAGACTCCCCGCTGTTACAGCTTACCTTCGGAGCAGGGAGGATGCTGATGCCGAGCGCCTCAGTCAGTCCCAGCCACTTACCAACGCCGATGCTGCCTGACGACTTCCGGTCAGCTGACACGCCAGTCAGTTGATCAGTGATGACGTGAAGAACCTGCGGCGTCTGACGGCAGGAAGCCGTGGGTTCTTAGTCATCCCACCCCTCCCACAAAATCAGGCTAACTGCGTTAGCCTTAACACTCAATATAATTTAAAAAATAATTGCTATAGAACCTACTGACTGTTGACTGGGGGTGTCATATGTCACGTGGAATGAAGTGGATGACCGAATTAACCAAATAATGACGGCAAATGGGTTGCTGGTCAAGACACTGATACAGGGAGCTCAGGCCTCTCGCTGCAACTCCTGCTGCCACTTGCCCCTAGTCTTCTGCAACCTTTGCCTGATGAATTTAGGCCTCTGCCACTCCTCTGTGTACGTCCTTGCACTTCTCTGCCTGACATACTTAGTTTGTATATGAGGGGAGTACAATACGCTGAACTACGCTTAAAACAGTATTTGTCTACAACACCAGCAGGTGTGTACTTTTGCCTGGCCTTTCACTGTATTTAGGCCCTTGAGACTTTAACAGGAACAAAATAGTACACCACTTAGATGTACGTATGTGGTATGCACTTATAAGGGGAGGACAATGCGCTCCAGTACACTTAAAACAGTATATGTGTACAACACCAGCCGGTGAGTACTTTTGCCTGGTCTTTCACTGTATCTAGGCCCTTGAGACTTTAACAGGAAGAAAATAGCACACCACTTAGATGTACATATGTGGTATGCACTTATGAGGGGAGGACAATGCGCTACAGTACGCTTAAAAAAGTATTTGTTCACAACACAGCAGGTGAGTACTTTTGCCTGGCTTTTCACAGTATCTAGGCCCTTGAGACTTTAACAGGTACAAAATAGTACACCACTTAGCTGTATGTATGTGGTATGCACTTATGAGGGGAGAAAAATGCACTACAGTATGCTTAAAATATTTGTGCACAAAACCAGCAGTTCACACCAGTGCTGCAGCACACAGTCGCTATGTACTACATCCAAAATTGCACTTTCTCTCTCAATCTAACTCTCTTCCCTATCAGTGCTTCTAGGCAGGATTTGTGCTTCAGCTTAATCGCTGCTGTTCTGTGCAACACACTGCTCTCTGTCCCTCTCTGCAATAGAACTGTCAGAACCTATAGGCTTAAAAGGTTCTGACAGGTTCTTTGTTGTTTTTTGTTGCTGGGTTATGCCCGGCTATCTGACTGGTCAGCTGACCTTGATTGGAGCACCTGTTCTGGCTCCATCTAAGCTGGCAGTCTACTCCCAGTCAGTGTTTGCTATAGAACTCAGTTTGTACTCTAGCTAGCTGTCTTCTGTATTTGTAATATCTGGCTTTTTGAACTTTTGGCTCCTCTCTCTGACTATTCTCTCTTGTATTAGCGATTTTGTACTGTGACATCTCCTGGCTTCAGATGCAGATAGTTGACATTGGACTTATTGTGTGAGTGTTTAGTCTTTCTTTGTTAGTCTGTCTGTTGCTACTTTCCCAGGACCTAAGACTGTGTCATTGTAGTTTATTATTTTGACATTTACGCCCCTCACGTATATAGGAAGGGGCTGTGTTTGTGGTTACGGACCTGTCATATAGGGCAGGCACATAAGTAGGCTGGGACAGGGGAGTGGGCGAGAATAGAGTGAACTCCTTCCCTGCCCATATGTGACAGAACGCTGTAGTGACTGGGAGGTGAAAAATGCTTTTCTGTGAAACACACACTACTCTCTGTCCCTCTCTCTGTGCAACAGAACGCTGACTTTACTAGGAGGTGAATCGCTACTGGAAAAACGTTTTTCGGTGTAACACACAGTGCTGTCTGTCCCTATCTATCTCTCTTCAGTGAAAGACTGAAGTGACTGGCCGCAATATGGCTGGCAATTATATAGGGCTGTGACATCACAGGGGTGACTGGCTGCTGATAGGCTGCATTCTGCATGTGATTCAAGGTCATCGGGCTTACCCTTGTTCCCGCATTCCCAGGATTCCTTGCCCCATGTCCTCACACATATATCCGCCATTTTAGATGCCCTGGAGCCTGGACCGCACTAAATGAAGTTTAATGAAGCAATTTGCGTGATCGAATCGGGGCGATATTCGCATTCCTTGTGAGTCAAATTTTTCCTGAAATTCGTAATGAATTCGGATTCGTCAGATTTGATTCGCTCATCCATACTTGTGACATCATATCCAAGACTGGAGGCTGTAATCTTCATCTAAGTACTGAGTAAAAGGTCTGAATACTCATGTCAATGCAATACTTTAGTTTTTGCTTTGTCATTATGGGATATTGGGTGCAGAATGATATAGGAAAAAAAGAGAAAGGGTCTGAAGACTTTCTGAATGCATTATATACAGTATCGGTGGGTTCATTTGTAATTGAAAATGTAAAAGCAATATTTAATAAAGATAATCCTTTGTTTTTCAGAAATATGTTATAAAGGCAATGGCAGACATTACCAGGGGACTGTCAACGTGACAGCATCAGGAATTCCTTGTCAAAAATGGAGTCAACAGGTAACATATCTAACAGTGTAATAAATATTATATTATACTACCCAGGAAACCAAAATAACTCATCAAGAACAGACCAGAACTTGATACGAACATTTGTAAAAAATTTCCTTGCTGCTCTTGGGAGAAATGTCAGGTTTAAGATGTGTTATCTTAATATGGGATCAGGTCTAATAAAACAAATTCTTATTCAGCTGAGACCTTTGAAAAGTATTTACTATTCCATTCAGGCACCTGTATTTTCCTCTGCCAAACCAGAGCCAGATTTCCAAATGCTTTATTTGGTTTTAAAATGAGAAACTTGAGATATAAACAAAATCTCTGCAAGAGCTGTGAGAATAGAGAAGTCTGTACAGCTGCAGTATGAAGCTATAACTCCTTAAAACAATTTCTGAAGAAAATGGCCCATTTATATTTAATATTTTAAAATGGCAACACTTGCCTTAGGTTGCTTAAAGGGAACCAGTTATTTTTATTTGCTGAGAGTTGCAGATACAGTTGAATAGCTTATGATAGTTGCTAAACTTATATGTTACAAACTTATAACTGCCTTCTTATTTCTTAGCCAAGTGTCAAGGGGGTAGAGCCAAACTGCTTAAGTACCACAGCCTGGAGTGCCTCCTTGCTTGACCTTACCTTCCAGACCCTCCTTGATTGACATAGAGCCCTGTACTTCAGTTAAGGAGGTGTTGAAAGGTAAGTGCAAAAAAAGTGTGGCATGCTGTGGCACTTCAGCAGCTTGGTTCCACCTCCTTGACCCTTTGCTGAAGAATAAAATAGCTAATTTTATAAGTTTTTCAACCAACATAAGCTCCAGAAAAAAAAGTAGTTTGCTTTCATACCCTTACAGCTATTCAACAGTGTCTGCAGCTGTAAAATAAACAATTTTTCTTAAGACCAGGCCACCTTCTTCCATTGCTCCATAGTCCAATTTTGAGGGTCATGTGCCTATAGTAGTTGATTTTGGCATAAGACAGGAGGCATTCTAATCCTTATTGCAGCTATTCCGCCCCATATACAGCAAGCTCAGTGCACTGTGTGTTCTTTCTATCATTGCCAGCATCAACTGTATCAGCAATTTATGCATCAGTAGCTCTGGGTTTAAACCAGAAGGACTAACCTTCGCTCCCCATCCTCATCAGTGACTCTTGGGTGCCCACAACTCTGTTGCCAATTCACTCCTTGTATCAGTTTTGATAGATACTGACCACTACATACTGGGAACACCCCACAAGATCTGCAGTTTTGGAGGCACTCTAACTATAACAATTTGGCCCTTGTCAAAGTCATAAGTCATGCTTTAGTAAACTTAAAGAAATAACTGTTCATTTTCTGCATAATATATTTCACATGAGCCATTGTCACAAGATGACTAATGTTATTCACTTTACCTGTTAGTGGTCTTTATATTATGACTGATAGGTGTATACACAAACTTTTTACCCTTATTACCTACAAAATCCATGAAGCAACTGATGCGCTCAGATTCATATTCTGTGCTACAAGGGAGTACTGCTGAAAATCCTGCTTTTCCATGGCTAATTTCTGAAGAAAGTACCATGGGGGCATTCATCATTGTAGGTGTAAGTGAAGCATTTGTCTACACCTTTTTTGTGTGTGCTGCTAATGTGTAGGAGCACCAAATGTATTAAATGGCCAAAGGGCATTTGATAAATTTTGTGCAGGTCACATTTTCTGAAATTTCTCTCTTCACATACACCAAAAAGCTAAGCTAAGTCTGGGCTGGTGTAGTTTAGAGACTTTTTGGTGGTTTTGCTCCATTTGACAAAAGGTGCAGTTGATAAAACCCGTAAATATCATGCATAGATTAAAATTCAGCAGAAATGTGTAAACAAAATGGCGCATAATAGGCACAAAAAGAGACACTAGCGCCTTAATAGTGCCTGATGTAGGCCTAAAAAAAGGTGTACACACAATGATAAATGCAAGCCCATCTCCTTGTTTTAGGAGGTTTTTGTCGTTGTTCCCTGCCACAGTCCAAAAATTGTAGTCTGATAGGCCCAAAGCTATATATATATATATATATATATATAGGCATTTATGATGCAGTTGCTTATATAATACAGTGGTACGGAATATTTTGGAAACGTATATATTATCTGATTTTTTTTTCTTGAACATTAAGGGCACAGACACTTATTAAAATGTTTAAGAATCTTTTTGTTTTGTTTTTCCAGCTACCTCACCTGCACAGAAAGATGCCTGCGGTATTTCAAGAGCTGTCCAATGCAGAAAATTATTGTAGAAACCCTGATGGAGAACATGAGCGTCCATGGTGTTATACAACCGACCCTTATGTAAGATGGGAATACTGCAACATTCCAGCATGCAAGGAAGGTAATACTCCATGTTATATTGTCTGGGTTTAATAACATTGTAAATGGTGATACAGATAATTGTATTCCATTTTATTATATTACATCTAAAAAAAACTTCCACTCAAACACCTTTTCTGATTTTCACATTGGATGCAAAGACAATGGGGGAGATTTTTCTAAACCTGTCTAGAGGAAAACTTGCTGAGTTGCCCATAGCAACCAATCAGATCGCTTTTTTTCAGTTTTAACAAGCCCTCTGAGAAATAAAAGAAGTGAGAGGAATACTATCAGACAGGAGAGAGCACAGAGGAGAGCTAGCCCACTCTCACTAGACTTTGTCCATTCCTGTACTTCAGCAATGATTTCTATAAAAAGGAAATAGCATTTTCTTATCAAGTATATTTGAAAGGTTAATGTTTTGCCAAGATGTACAACACATAAAAAGTTTTTTAATCTGACAGTACCGATTTAAGCCTCATGGGCATGGAGTTCACCAGAGCTTCACAGGTTGCCACTGGAGTCCTCTTCCATTCCTTCATGATATAATCACTGAGACCTTGTGTTCTCCCTCCTTTTATTTGAGGATGCCCCACAGATGGTCAGTAGGGTTTAGATCTGGAGACATGCATGGCCAGTCCATCACATTTTCTCAGCTTCTTTAGCAAGGCAGTGGTCATCTTGTAGGTGTGTTTGGGGTCATCAAGTTGGAATACTGCCCTGCAGCCCAGTCTGAAGAAAGGGGATCACGCGCTGCTTCAGTATGTCACAGTACATGTTGGCATTCATGGTTCCCTCAATGAACTGTAGATACCTAGTGCCCGCAGCACTCATGCAGGCCCAGACCATGACACTTCTACCACCATGCTTGACTGTAGGCAAGACACACCTGTCTTTGTACTCCCCACCTGGTTGCTACAACACACGCTTGACACCATCTGAACCAAATAAATTTATCAACAATCCACAGGACATGGTTCCAGTAATCCATGTCCTTAGTCTGCTTCTCTTCAGCAAACTGTGTGCGGACTTTCTAGTGCTTCATTTTTAGAAGAGGATTCGTCCTTGGAAGACAGCAATGCGGACAAATTTGATGCAGTGTGCGGCATATGGTCTGAGCAGTGACAGACTGCCCCCACCACTTCAACCTCTGCAGCAATGCTGGCAGCGTTCATACATCTATTTCCCAAAGACAACCTCTCGACATGACACTGAGCATGTGCACTTCTTTAGCCAACCATGGGGAGGCTTGTTCTGAGTGAAACCTTTTCTGTAAAACCACTGTATGGTCTTGGCCACCATGCTGCAGCTCAGTTTCAGGGTCTTGGCAATCTTTAAAGTTCTTATGTACTCCTTGCATATCTGTCATGGTAGTGTTAGTCTGGATGTATACACTGTAAATTTGTCTACTCACATTTTATTTTACAAGCAGATATCCCACAAAATGTGGCTGCAATTTAAAGGGATACTCTGGTGGCTAATTTTGTTAGTGAAGTAGCTCCCTTTTGTTATTGTGAAGGTTTTATTAATTGATATGTGTGATTTTTTTGTGTTTTGCATCTTTGGCCGGATGTTCTGTAGTTTTTCAATGTATCTGTGACTGATGTCCACTGGCAGCCATGTTCGCTTCATGCTGTGGACAACACGTAGCTGTTTTTTTTTTTTCTTTGCCCGCATCAGAGAGTGGGCATTCTTTCACACGCCCCCTTATGAATATGTATGTTGTCTGTTCGCCGGGGCTGCCTTGATTGGTGTTCCGTTTTGCTCAGCCGGTGTAAGCCCGAAATTTATGCCCTGTGCATTTTTATAATAAATTACTGGCCCCAATGTGCTAAAAACATTTATGTCCCCCCCCCCCCCCCGTGTCCTTATGCCCCCATATCCTTATTTGGAGATGAGCAGCAGAGAATAGAAAGGTCTGATTGCTAGGAGCACGGCAGTGAGGACATGGGCGGCGGCAAATTATTGGAGCCTACATGCAGGACATGTTGGCTTCATTCATTCACTGTCGCCGTCGACCGACATGTCCCCACTACTGCCCTGCTCCAAGAAGATGAGGAGCATCAGGCAGCGGGAGATAAGGATAGTGATATGGACACAGTGCGCTCTGGTCCCGGCGGTGAGCTCTCACAGATAAGGGGGGGGGGGGGGGCGAGAATAAGGAAAGAGGTGCATAAGGACACTGTGGGGGGAATAAACTTATTTTGCACACTTAGGCCAGTAATTTATTATAAATATGCACGGGGGCATAAATTTGGGGTTGATGCAGTAGTAATTTAAAAACCCCGCCGGGAGCCCTGAATGGCTCCTTGGTGCCAGCCATTCAGGGCTCCCGATGGGGGATTTAAAAATGAAAGTATACAATGTACAGACATCGCAGGGGAGCGCAGCATGCCGCCCACTCCCCTGCTTTGTAACTGCTGATTGCATTGGATCTCAGAAGCGAGAACTGTGCTATCAATCCCTTATCCCCTGTACTACTACCCCCACCATGGAACAGACTCTGTTCCATGATGGGGGTAGTACAAACACTAATCTAGCCTCCCAGCAGCCTGCAGACTCCAACAGCCAGGGAACTACTACTCCCATCATGGAAAGGAGTCTGTTCCATGATGGGAGTAGTAGTAGTCCCGGCTGCAGGAGTCTGCAGATGGCTGATATTAATGGATGAAAATGTGTGCGTGTGTGTTTATGTGTGTCTGATACTAAAGGATGACAACTGATGTGTGCGTGTATGTTTATGTGTGTGTGTGTCATGTGCAACAGACACTCCTGATTGCTTACAATTGTAGGGTATTGGCCAAACACTGACAGGGCAACATCGCAACCAAACACCTAGCGACTAGTGTTGCTCGCGAATATTCGCAATTCGAATTTTATTCCCGAATATCGCATATTCACGAATTTGCGGATATTCGCGAATATAGCGCTATATATTCGTAATTACGAATATTCATTTTTGTTTTTTTTTCACAGTAAACATCACAGTGATCATCCCTCTCTGCTTCCAGCTTGTGTGGTGTAAAGAAGGCTCTAATACTAATGTGTGAGACTGGTGTGCGAATTTTCGCATATGCGAAAATTAGCATATGCGACTTTTCGCATATGCGAATTTTCGCTTATGCTAATTTTTGTATATGCAAATTTGCATATGTTAATTTTCGCACACGCGAATATTCGCTTATGCGAAAATGAAACGAGAATATTACGAATATGCAAATATTCGCGAATATATGATGAATATTCGTCCATATATTCGCGAATATTCGCGAATTCGAATATGGCCTATGCCGCTCAACACTACTAGCGACGTGAGAGACAGAATGCTAAACAGAAGGCATCAACAAAAAACAAAGGGTAAGTACTGAGGTGGACATATAGCAAGCCGGGCGGAACCCAAACGAGAGCAAAGTACAAGCCCCAAACTAAAAAAACAGGGCATGTTTCCTGCTGAGATTTGTAGTTTGGAGCCAAGCAACAAAACGGAAACAGCAAAAGCTAAAAAAAAACATCAACTTGCAGACAAAAAAAAAAACAGAGAACCGAAAAATAGCAACCAAGACACAAAGGAAATAAAGACAAGGGTAACTTAAGATGACAAAAACACATTTACCACCAGAGTACCTCTTTAACTGTTGTAGCCTCATTTTCTGAGAAAATTGGTGTATAAATTAAATATGCAACACATTTGACACAGTGTGAACCCAGCATTACAGTATGTAAGATGATGAATTAGTAGACATCACTCATTATATTGATGGATATAATTTATATAATTAGCTTTTTGACCTTTTATGTACAACTGTCTTTTAACAATTATTTTCTTTCTTCTCTAAAGGTACACTGCATTTACCAACCACAATAAAAACAGCACACGGGCCCCCTGTTATGCCATCTACATCATCATCTTTCTCGCCAACACACTCTATGACAGTCATCATATCAATAATATGCAGTTTTGCTGGCTTAATACTACTGATAATAACTGCCCTTGTGTGTTGTCGGAGACAGAAGAAAATGAAAAACATAAACAGGTTAGTATTTTGTGTTTACCTATCTATGCATTTTTATGATTACATTAATATGAATACAGGTGCCTGCCCTTAACCACTTAAAAACCGTTTTTTTAAATGGTTTAGGACAGGCACCTTGACTTACAGGAACAGTAGGCGAAGGTGAAAATACTGGCACTGCATTTGTACCTATGCAGTCAATAGTGGAAATTTGGCTATAATACCAACCACAATCCCCAAATAACCGCTTGAATGGGACATGGCAGAATCAATTTGCTTGAGCAATTCACAGTTTGTAAAATAAATATTACTATCAGCGGGTTTCAGGCTGCGGGAAACCTTCTGCTAGTTACACTACCATTGATTTGAATGGGTCCACAAACAGTCCACAATAGTGTCAGATTTGCGGACTGTCCGTGGACCCATTTAAATCAATGGTAGCGTAACTCGCAGCGAGTTTCCCATAGCTGGAAACTTGCTACTAGTGTGTGAAGGCACCCTTAAAGGGAGTCTATGAGCTGTGGCTACTGCTAAGGGCTACAGACACTGTTAAATGTACCTTTCCAGGAGCTGATAGTGGTTGCCAAACTTGCGAAACTACCTTTTTATTTTCCAGCCAAGTGTCAAGGAGGTAGGGATGAGCTGTTTCAGTGCCACAACCTGGCACATCTCCTTGCTTGCTCTTACTTCCCAGCCCCTATTTAGCTGATGTAGAGAGCCGTGTACATCAGTCAAGGAAAGATTGGGAGGTAAGAGTAAGTGAGGAAACATCCTTGGTTTGGTTTCTGGCCATGCTCAGAAGTGGAGTAGGAATACCCTCTAGGTTTTCACCCTTATCACATTCCAGGATGTGGAAGCTGGAACAATCTGTTAAATAGTACTTGGTGGCTTTCTAAAAATGTTCCTGGCATGGAAAGCTGCTGGCCAGTGGATCAGAAGAGGTATCTGGTGTGAAGTACTGAGCAATTTGGCAAAGGCAGGTTTCTGTCGCGTATGGGTCATGGGTAGGTGGGAGTAGCGAAGTCAAGAACAGGAAGGAGGAATGTCTCAGGTGGCACAGGCTTATAGTCAGGTCCAGATCATACATGGTACAGTAAACACAGTATTACAGGCAGAATCAGGAGACCAGTCACAGGTCAGTACACTGGAAAATCACACAGATTCACTGAAAATACAACAGACCTCCAGTATGGAAAACTACACCATGGCTTACAGGGCAGGCTTATATAAGGAGTACTAATGCAGGACAGGTGGGGGACAGGTTTTAGATGCATGCACAGCCACTATAAGGGTAGGATCACCCATGCCGTATTTTTCTGCATATTTGCTGCTGCATATTTTGCTACCTATTGGCTTCAATGGGTAGGAAAATATGCAGCAGCAAATATGCAGGAAAATACGGCATGTGTGACCCTACCCAAATGGGTAAAGCATAAGTGTGCAAAGCAGGAGCAGCCTTGGAGGTGGTAAGGTGGTAGTAACTACAGGTGAGACAGGGGCTATATATGACAGGAAGTACAAGGACCAGTCACCATTGTTATAAAGCCTTTCTATATACAGTGGGGATCAAAAGTTTGGGCACCCCAGATAAAAATTTGTATTAATGTGCATAAAGAAGCCAAGGAAAGATGGAAAAATCTCCAAAAGGCATCAAATTACAGATTAGACATTCTTATAATATGTCAACAAAAGTTAGATTTTATTTCCATCATTTACACTTTCAAAATAACAGAAAACAAAAAAAACGGCATCTGCAAAAGTTTGGGCACCCTGCAGAATTTATAGCATGCACTGCCCCTTTGCAAAGCTGAGACCTGCAAGTGTCATGGATTGTTCTCAATCATCATCTGGGAAGACCATGATGATGTCAATCTCAAAGGTTTTAAATGCCCAGATTCATCTGACCTTGCCCCAACAATTAGCACCATGGGTTCTTCTAAGCAGCTGTCTAGAAATCTGAAACTGAAAATAGTTGACGCTCACAAAGCTGGAGAAGACTATAAGAAGATAGCAAAACATTTTCAGATGTCAATATCCTCTGTTCGGAATGTAATTAAGAAATGGCAGTCATCAGGAACAGTGGAAGTTAAAGCAAGATCTGGAAGACCAAGAAAAATATCAGACAGAACAGCTTGCAGGATTGTGAGAAAAACCCACGTTTGACTGCACAATCCCTCCTGAAAGATCAGGCAGACACTGGAGTTGTGGTACACTATTCCACTATAAAGAGATACTTGTACGAATATGGTCTTCATGGAAGAATCATCAGAAGAAAACCTCTTCAACGTCCTCACAACAAAAATCAGCATTTGAACTTTGCAAATTAACATATAGACAAGCCTAATGCATTTTGGAAACAAGTTCTGTGGACCCATGAGGTAAAAATTTAACTTTTTGGCCGGAATGAGCAAAGGTATGTTTGGAGAAGGGGAACAGAATGTAATGAAAAGAACCTCTGTCCAACTGTTAAGCATGGGGGTGGATCAATCATGCTTTGGGGTTGAATTGCAGTCAGTGGCACAGGGAACATCTCACGAGTAGAAGGAAAAATGGATTCAATAAAATTTCAGCAAATTTTGCATGCTAACTTGATGCCAT
Organism: Hyla sarda; assembly: GCF_029499605.1. Taxonomy (NCBI): domain Eukaryota; kingdom Metazoa; phylum Chordata; class Amphibia; order Anura; family Hylidae; genus Hyla; species Hyla sarda. The sequence goes on from NC_079189.1 coordinate 327,683,349, forward strand.
CTGTGAAAAAGCTGAAGTTAAAGAGAGGATGGCTTCTACAAATGGATAATTATCCGAAATACACCTCGAAATCCACGGGGGATTATATCAAGAGGGTAAACTGAAGATTTTGCCATGGCCTTCACAATCTCCTGACCTCAACATAATTGAAAATCTATTGATAGACCTTAAAAGAGCAGTGCATGACAGACAGCCCAGAAATCTCAAAGAACTGGAAGACTTTTGTAAGGAAAAATGGGCAAAGATACCTCAAACAAGAATTGAAAGACTCTTGGCTGGCTACAAAAAGTGTTTACAAGCTGTGATACTTGCCAAAGGGGGCAGTACAAGATATTAACTCTGCAGGGCGCCCAAACTTTTGCAGACGCCATTTTTTTGTTTTCTGTTATTTTGAAAGTGTAAAGATGGAAATAAAATCTAACTTTTGTTGACATATTATAAGAATGTCTAATCTGTAATTTGATGCCTTTTGGAGATTTTTCCATCTTTCCTTGGCTTCTTTATGCACATTAATACAAATTTTTACCTGGGGTGCCCAAACTTTTGATCCCCAGTGTATACACTTCTAAATGGAAATGTCAAACCAGTTACAAAGTAAACATCAAATTGATGGTCATGGAAATAATTTGCAGCATATGAGCAGAACGAACCAGGGGTAGCTGAAAAAACATCCTGGACAATGATTTGTGGCTCAAGATTACATTACTTATCAATTTTAGCTATCATTGAGAGTAAATGAATACAACGTTGACTGAGTATTTAACCATTAACCATATTTATAGATGGGTCCACCCTTACCTCTCATTTAGTTTAGTTAAAGATTCCAATTTCTCATTATACAAATTCTATCACAATGTGCTAACAAAATCCTAAACAAGCTACAACCCACATTAAAACCACCGGCCGTCCTTACATATAGCACAAACATCACTCTACCAAGTATAGCATAAGAAGAAACAAATGCACACCTGCACTCACCGCAAGGGTACCGCAACTCCGGCCTCACTCATCCAATGCCTCCAACTAACGACCGAGCATTTCAGATGTGGAGCGCTCCACATCTGAAATGCCCGGTCGTTAGTTGGAGGCACTGGACGAGTGAGGCCGGAGTTGCGGTACCCTTGCGGTGAGTGCAGGTGTGCATTTGTTTCTTCTTATGCTATTCTTTGACTTTGGTCTGTTTCACCTAGCACCACTGATGGGACCTACCTGTACGAGTATACCTGTCTGATGTACACCTCCAGTGTGTATCCTTTGGAACATTAGACCCTAGAGTTGCTAGCGGTGCCACTCATTTCTTTCTTTGTAACTCTCTACCAAGTATGATGATATGGTTATTTCTAAGCTGGTCATCTTGTGACCCACATGTTGTGATACGCTGAGCTATGAGGAAAGGTAACGAAAGATACATCTCTATGTATTACATATTCTCATTTTTAAAAAATGTGTAAATACAATGTTGTTTTTTATATGTAAAAACTGTGATAAAATATAATAGTTGAAAGTTAGTTTTTGTTTCCTTCCAGAGAAAATACGTCTCCAACACTTACAGCTCTTCCGTCAGAGCTTGTTCTGGACAGGTTACATCCAAACCCCATGTATCAGAGAATGCCTCTTCTCCTCAATGCTAAACTCATAAGTCTGGAGTATCCCAGGAATAATATTGACTATGTCAGGGACATTGGAGAAGGAGCTTTTGGAAGAGTCTTTCAAGCCAGGTAAACAAATGTTATTTTCTCCTGTTTATCCCATACCATGTTTATTATTTTGAATCCATGATAAATGCTCTTTTTATTACTATCCATCATTTCCCATTGGAAAGGCAGAGTGGCATATATCCCCATCCTCTGCTGACACGCAGACTGTTTGTTACTGAGCTGTGGATTTATCTTGTATCACTGTTCTACCATATGTTCATCTCCATGAAACGTGACTTGTATCAACACAAGCTGAAACATCTCCTTCTGCTCTTATTAAAATATTTGTCTTGTCGTATGTTAAACACATGCCTGTTCCTAAACTTAGCAACCTCCTCCTCTTCCCTAGTACTATAATTCAGCCCTTGAGACATAATTATCTGTTTAGTGCCAATAACATGTCAACTAACTGCATTCTGTTTATTCTGTTTAAGTTTTAAGTCTGAATACATCGAAGGAGTTTGTCAATGCAGGAAATGAGGGTCATGCCATTTACTGAGTGCGGAGGGAGGGCAGGAATGTTCATATTCAGTATATTGTTGTATGGGTAGAAGATGGGGGTGCACTCTGTAAGATTAATGGAATGTGATTTGATGTTCTACACTACTGATATATACCAAGGCATCCATTTTTATAATAACATCTTAAAGGGGTACTACGGCCCAAAGACATCTTATCCCCCATAGAAAGGATTGGGGATAAGATGTCTGATCGTCCGTCAAAATGTCTGACGGCCGTCACGCCCCCTCACGGGAGCAGGGAGTTACGTCACGATACTCCAGCCCTGTAGTCGGGACTCGGCAGACTCGGGGGCCGCAGCAATGCATGGAGCTCCCACAGGTGGGTGCTGCATTCAAGATTGCAGGGGTCCCCAGCTGCGGGACCCCATGATCAGATATCTTATCCCCTATCCTTTGGGCCAGAGTACCCCTTTAAGCAGTCTTTATTGCTTATATAATGTTTAGTCTACATACATTAGATGATGTAAGGTTTAGTCTTACATAAGGGAATTGGATTGGAGCTCTATAAGAGACAGGAATAGAATGATGAGAAATATTTCTACCATGCATAATATGTTGGTGCTAAATAGGCAACAGGTATTAAATATATAGCTGTACAATGAGATGATTGTGGCGTCGAAACCTATATTTAGCACTAGAGAGGCAGTTTATTCCTTCTGAATTAGAGAATATTTGCATAATCTACTCCTTCTACCTGTCACTTAAAAAAACTTTGATAAGTCCTAGAGACATGTCAAAAGTTTTGATTGGTCTGGGTCTGAGTGTTCAGACCCAGACCAATTGGTAGAAAGAAGGTGCAGAAAAGCAAGGCTGACCAAGACAATCCTATAGATTTACATTCAAGTTTGACTTGCTTTTCCCCACTCATTGTAACATATATGCGGGTCTGAACACTCAGACCCTGACCGACTAAAAGTTTTTTTTTAAAGCGACAGTGCCTATTATAATGAGAATCAGTAGAGAATCATTCAGGAATTTATTTATTTTTTGCTTACATAGTGCAACATAGACTATTATTGGAGAATAATGTATAGCTAGTGCTGAGTTTACCCAGGTGAACTTATTAGACTGTTAAATGGATTTAGGTCAGTATACATTATTGCCAGTTTTGATGCATTTTCTTATTTAAAGTGCATTTTTTAGAGAAATATTGCCATGAGGCAAAAGTTATTTGATCAATAATCACAATCAAGGTTTTTATGAAGATTTAATGTCTTTAGGCATCTTTCATGTTTTACTGTGATTTTCCAAAATAAATAAAATTAATACATTTGAACAATTAACAATTGAACAATTTGAAAAATCATTAAAAAATCCAATGTGTGAACACAGCCTCAGGGAAGTACTATAACTACTATGTATGCTAACCCCACTGAGATAGCAAACCGAGCTGGGAAGGGTGGAAAGGGATCTGGTAGCTAGTGAGAGGGATCTGGTAGGTGATGATGTCATCCTGTAGTTCACAGGAAGTAAGAACTCTGAACTGACCTCCTGCTCTGACACATTAAAGGAAAACTGTCACCAAATCCCCCCTCACTAACCAGAGGTACTGGCTGGTAGTGCGGGGGATGCTGATCAATATGAAGCCTATGATGCTTGGATCCGTCCAGCCATTCGCCTGATATCTTCATTTTTCAAGATATGCAAATCATCTTCTAACTGGCACGGGCGGGGTTACAGTAACCCCCCCCCCCTGAAAAGTCATCAAATACCTGTGGGGTGTTAAGGCTCACTGTACTCCTTGTTACATTCCTTGAGTGGTTTCGTTTCTAAAATAGTGTGCCATGTGGTTTTTATTTTTTGCTGTTCTGGCACTATAGGGGCTTCCTAAATGTGACATGCCCCCCAAAAACCATTTCAGCAAAATTTGCTTTCCAAAAGCCAAATGTGACTCCTTCTCTTCTGAGCATTGTAGTACGAGCACAATGCACTAGACGTCCACACATGGGGTATTTCCACACTCAGAAGAGATGGGGTTACAAATTTTGGGGAACATTTTTTCCTATTACCCCTTGTAAAAATGTAAAATTTGGGGAAAAACTAGCAATTTAGTGAAAAAAATGCATTTACACATCCAACTTTAACTAAACGTCGTCAAACACCTGTGGGGTTTTGAGGCTCACTAGACCCCTTGTTACATTCCTTGAGGGGTGTAGTTTCCCAAAAAGTATGCCATGTGTTTATTTATTTATTTTTTTACTTTTTTTTTTTTTGCTGTTCTGGCACCATGGGGGCTTCCTAAATGTGACATGCCCCCCAAAAACCATTTCAGAAAAACTCACTCTCCAAAATCCCATTGTCACTCCTTCCCTTCTGAGCCCTCTAGTGCACCCACAGAACACTTGACATACAGATATGAGATATTTCCTTACTCAAAAGAAATTGGGTTACAAATTTTAGGGTGATTTCTCTACTGTAGTTCAAAAACTGGGTCTACAAGAACATGTGAGCGTGAAAAATGAAGGTTTTGAATTTTCTCCTGTGAAACACCTAAAGGGTTAACACACTTACTGAATGTCATTTTGAATACTTTGAGGGTGCAGTTTTTATAAAGGGGTCATTTATGGGGTATTTCTAATATGAATGCCAATCAAATACACTTCAAAACTGGACTGGTCCCTGAAAAATTTAGATTTAGAAAATTTTGTGAAAAATGGGAAAATTTCTGCTGAACTTTGAAGCCCTCTGGTGTCTTCCAAAAGTAAAAACATGTCAAGTTTATGATGCAATCATAAAGTAGACATATTGTATATGTGAATCAATATATCATTTTGGAATTTTTCACCAAGAAATTATGCATTTATTGACGAAATTTTACCACTAAAGGACCGCCCACGAGTGCCTCTGCCACTGGCAGTGTTTGTCACTTGTGCTGTGGGCGGGCAGGGGAGGTGGGTCATTATCGGCAGATTTTTAGTTTTTTCGGCTTTGCCGAAATAGCTATTTTCGGCCGATATGTATCGGCCGCCGATATATTGGTGCATCCCTAGTTAGTAGTAACTGAAACTCCCAGCATGCCCTGACACAATCTCGGTCTGCTCTGCAGCTGTCCCAAAATTAGTTTTGGGTCAGCGGCAAAACCATAGGCTGCATCAGCCTGATACAGTCTATGCTTTTGCAGCTGACCCAAAACTACAACTCCCATTATGTTGCACTATACTCTTGAGTCCTGGGGAAGCAATGCAATTAATTTTGGGACAGCTGCAGAGCAGACCAAGAATGTATCAGGGCATGCTGGGAGTTGCAGTTACTATTTGTAATGCCCAGCATGCCCTGATACAGCTTATGTTTTGCAGCTGACCCAAAACTACAACTCCCATTATGTTGCACTATACTATAGTATAGGTTATATGGTTCTACATGCTGGGGGGAGCTGTAGTTTCGGTTCAGCTGCAGAGATATAGGCTGGAATCTGGATCAAGAAATTTCCTTGATCCGGATTCCAGCCTATATCTCTGCAGCTGACCCAAAACTACAGCTCCTCCCAGCATGTAGCACCATATAACCTATACTATAGTATAGTGCAACATAATGGGAGTTGTAGTTTTGGTCACCATATATTGTATCAGGGCATGCTGGGAATTGTAGTTGGTAACTGCAAATCCCAGCATTGCATTCCTTCAAGGAATGCAATGCTGGGAGGTGCAGTTACCAACTACAATTCCCAGCATGCCCTGATACAATCTATGATGACCAAAACTACAACTCCACACATCTTGCACTATATAGGAGTACAATTTAGATTATGGTGCAACATGCTGGGAGTCCTAGTTTTGGGTCAGCTGCAGACTTTTTCAACCAATCTGGTGCAAAAAAAAAATGTAATTTGGAATATTCCCCCCTCTTTGCCACCATCTTATAGTAAAAGTGTTCTTCTGTTTGCCAAGTAAAGAAAAACATGAGTTTTACCATTCAACTTACAATTTTTTTTTCAAATCCACATGAAATGCCTCCCTATAAACACCAGCAACATACACACAAGTGGGAGGTCTAGTCAGGGCTGGTGCATGGATTTTTGACACTCTAGGCAAAACCTAATTTTGACAACCCTTTGGCTCCGCCCATTGAACCCCTTGGCAAATATAAGATCAGCGGTAGAATTAGTCCCGTAAGCCTCATGGTAAATTCTAGACTTGTCCTCCTCCCTACAATTATAACTATACTGCACCTAATGTGGGGGAACTGTACTGCACCTAATGTGGGGGAACTGTACTGCACCTAATGTGGGGGAACTATACTGCACCTAATGTGGAGGAACTATACTGTACCTAATGTGGAGGAACTATATTGCCAACCTAATGTGGAGGAACTATACTGTACCTAATGTGGGGGAACTATACTGCCAACCTAATTTGGGGGAACTATACTGTACCTAATGTGGGGGAACTATACTGCACCTAATGTGGGGGAACTATACTGCACCTAATGTGGGGAAACTATATTGCTCCTAATGTGGGGGAACTGTACTGCACCTAATGTGGGGGAACTATATTCCACCTAATGTGGGGGAACTATATTCCACCTAATGTGGGGGAACTATATTCCACCTAATGTGGGGGAACTATATTCCACCTAATGTGGGGGAACTATATTCCACCTAATGTGGGGGAACTATACTGCACCTAATGTGGGGGAACTATACTGCACCTAATGTGGGGGAACTATACTGCACCTAATGTGGGGGAACTATACTGCACCTAATGTGGGGGAACTGTACTGCACCTAATGTGGGGGAACTGTACTGCCAACCTAATGTGGGGGAACTATACTGCCAACCTAATGTGGGGGAACTATACTGCCAACCTAATGTGGGGGAACTATACTGTCAACCTAATGTGGGGGAACTGTACTGCACCTAGTGTGGGGGAACTGTACTACTAACCTAATGTGGGGGAACTATACTGCACCTAATGTGGGGGAACTATAGTGCCAACCTAATGTGGGGAAAATATATTTCCATCCTAATGTGGGAGATTTATGCTGCCAACCTAATGTGAATACAAAAATATAAAATTGTACTATTCTGATCCCTATAGCACTTTTATTTTTCTGTATATGGGGATGTATGAGGGTCATTTTTAGCGCTGTGATTTGTAGTTTTTATCGGTACCATTTTTTTTTTTTTTTGCTTTTTAGATATTTTTTATGGTATTTGAAGTGACCAAAAATGTGCTAATCTGATTAGTGCACTATTACGACTTTTGGGACCCCACTTCTGATTTTGCCCAGGGCCACGCTAAGCCTAAAACTGGCCCTGGATCCAATCCTCCTACACTATGCAAGCAGGAGTGCGTGTGTGTGTGTGTATATGTATGTGTGTGTATATATATATACACACGCGTGCGCGGAGTGAGTTTGTGCTTTAGGGTGCACACCCTAATGCAATAGGCTGCGCACGCCTATGTGTGGCACCCACCTGTTTCTTGTCCGGAAGCGCTGGAGGGAATCTCAGTCGCGACCACGGGAATGGAAGTTTGTGACGTCAGGACTCCTCCCCCGTGTGACGTCACACCCCTTCACCTCACTGCAAATCTATGGGAGGGGGCGTGATGTCACACGGGGCGGAGTCCTGACATCAAAATAATTCATGTTTGGCTGATGCCCCTAATCATGTTTCAGTGCGCTTTTATGGCTCATACATTGACACACGTGATAACTACCTATACATGGCAGTAGAAAGACTTTTTTTTTGCACATTTTTTAAAACTATGAAAATGCTTACATGCATTATTAAATACTACTTCACCATTGTGTTGAAAAATGTAACAATTTTTTTGTTGCTTTTTAGGGCGCCAGGGCTGCTTCCTTATGAACCTTTTACAATGGTAGCAGTAAAGATGCTGAAAGAAGAAGCCTCTGCTGATATGCAGGCTGACTTCCAAAGAGAGGCGGCGCTTATGGCGGAGTTTGATCACCCTAACATTGTAAAGCTCCTAGGTAAGCTTTTTTGTTTAGAACATGGTACAAAATGGACAGGACAGGTGTGGTGTTGTTTTTGGAATAAATCAGCACTTTTTTTTTTTTTTTTTTTTTTAAATCCTGGATAACCCCTTCAAATATACCAACCTTAGGCCATATTGGTCTATTAGTTTTGATGGTGTTGATTCCATAACCTGTAAATGAGATCCTTTTTGCACATTGCATTGTATATAGCAATATTTCCCAACAAATGTGCCCTCAGCTGTTTCAAAACTACAACTCCCAGCATGCCTGGACAGCCTTCGGCTGTCCAGGCATGCTGGGAATTGCAGTTTTGCAACAGCTGGAGGCACACTGGTTGGGAAATACTTGTATATAGAATAACGATGTGCTATTTAAATTCTGAATTGACCAGATAATCACATCAGCATTACAATTATATCCTTTATCGCAGCCACCATGCTTGGAAAAGTAGAGCTTGTCTGGTGATTATAATGTTAAATAATACAGAACCATCATTGTCCAATATTAAGGCAGTTATCTCGGAGTATGCGACAGGATTACGGGTCAGCAGTATCTGGAATATTAATGGAGATCGTAAATCTGTTGTTGCTGCTCAGAACAAACATTAGCTTGTTTAAACTAAGCTTTTTCCTTCCCTTGTTAAAAAAGCTTAAACATCTCTTTTAACCACATATTTCCACAAATTCTTCTTGAGATGACATTGTACTGTATTCCTCAGTGTATTGCTCAGAACAATCTGTTCAGAATACTTCCTTTGGCACAATGCACTTTGGCACAATTTCTGGATTTAGCAATGAGGCCAAAGTTTAGTATTTATCAATATTTTAAGCTCCAATCAAGATATATTCTGTTTGGATTACATTTGTACTTGTGGTTAGAACTTAAAGCGGATATGTGGGCCACAAAAAAATTGTTCATGGCTAGATAGTGCTAGCTTTCGTAATTTCGGGCATACTTTTCTTCACAGCTATAGTAATATCTAGCACTGAGATATAAGCCTTTTTGTTTGTATGAAAATGAGGCTCAAGTGCTCAGGGGGCGGTTCCCAGCAGGGCAAGTGCCCAAGTAAGTCTAAACCATGTTCTCTCATCTAGTGGCTGTTAGGTAAATTGGGTAGATGGACTCTAGCGCCAGTGGGCAGTAAGTATGAAGACAGGCTGAATTGACTTGAGCTCTATCCACTATTTTAATGAGAGGCATGATAATAAGTAAATACTTTTCATACATAGCGCTGCAGTTGCATATGTATATAGATGCGCTGGGGGGGAGCAGACATATAGCGTTAACTGGCCACCACAGCACATCAATATACATATGCCACCGCAGCGCTATGTATGAAAAATAAGCTGCCGGCCCGATGCACTGCTCAAAGATATACTTTTCACATATAGCGCTGCGGTGGCATTTTATGACAAATGCACTGCGGGGGGCACATTATAAATGCACTGGAGGGGGGCCATATATTTATTAATGTGCCGGCGGGGTGGTCATATCTTTATTAATGCGCCGGTGGGGTCATATCTTTATTAATGCTCCGGCGGGGGTTCATATCTTTATTAATGCGCCGGCGGGGTCATATCTTTATTAATGCGCCGGTGGGGTCATATCTTTATTAAAGGGGTATTCAAGGAAAAAACTTTATTTTATATATCAACTGGCTCCAGAAAGTTAAACAGATTTGTGAATTACTTCTTTTCTGTCTAAGTTCTCTCTGATGACACGTGTCTCGGGAAACGCCCAGTTTAGAAGAGGTTTGCTATGGGGATTTGCTTCTAAACTGGGCGTTTCCCGAGACACGTGTCATCAGAGAGCACTTAGACAGAAAAGAACAACCTTAACTTCAGAAGCTCATAAGTACTGAAAGGATTAAGATTTTGTAATAGAAGTAATTTACAAATCTGTTTAACTTTCTGGAGCCAGTTGATATATAAACATTTTTTTTTCCTGGATAACCCCTTTAACCCCTTAAGGACTCAGCCCATTTGGACCTTAAGGACTAAGACAATTTTATTTTTACATTTTCGTTTTTTCCTCCTCCCCTTCAAAAAATCATAACTCTTTTATATTTTCATCCACAAACTAGTATGAGGGCTTGTTTTTTGCGCGACCAGTTGTCAGTTGTAATGTCATCACTCACTTTACCATAAAATGTATGGCGCAACCAAAAAAATACTATTTGTGTGGGGAAATTAAAAAGAAAACCGCAATTTTGCAAATTTTGGAAGGTTTTGTTTTCACGCCGTACAATTTATGGTAAAAATGACGTGTTTTTTATTCTCTGGGTCAATACGATTAAAATTATATCCATGATTATACACTTTTCTATTACTGTTGCGCTTAAAAAAATCGCAAACTTAACCAAATTAGTACATTTAAAATCCCCTTATTTTGAAGACCTATAACTTTTTCATTTTTCCGTATAAGCGGTGGTATGAGGGCTCATTTTTTGCGCCATGATCTGTACTTTTTATTAATACCATATTTGCTTATACAAAACTTCTATTACATTTCTTATAAAAAAATTTTCGAATAAAATGTTATAAAAAAGCAGCTATTTTGGACTTTTTATTTTTTTACGTTCATGCCGTTCACCGAACAGGATCATTTACATTTTATTTTAATAGTTCGGATGTTTATGCACGCGGCGATACCAAATATGTATATAAAATAATTTTTTTACACTTTTTGGGGGTTTTTCACATTTTTTGTCCCATTTTCCCTGTTTTTCAAATTTTTTTTTCTTTATTTTTTAACTTTTTTTAACTTTTATTTTTGCACTCTTATAGTCCCCATAGGGGAATATTTATAGTAACCATTCGATTGCTAATGCTGTTCAGTGCTATGTATAGGACACAGCACTGATCAGCATTATCAGTCATTTCTGCTCTGGTCTGCGGGAAGGCAGATCAGAGCAGAAGACTCACGGAAGGCAGCGGAGGCAGGTGAGGGGACCTCCGTCTGCCGTTCAGGATGATCGGATCGCCGCGACAGCGCTGCGGGCGATCCGATCATCCTGTTAAGTGACCGCGATGCTTCAGATGCCGTGATCTGTATTCATCACGCCATCTGAGGAGTTAATGGCGGACAACCGCGGGATGGCGGGTGTCCGCCATTACCGGCGGGTCCCTGGCTGCGATCCACAGCTGGGACCTGCCACGCATGATGCCGGCATCGCTCCGATGCCCGCGGTTATGCTCAGGACGTAAATGTACGTCCTGGTGCATTAAGTACCACATTACCAGGACGTACATTTATGTCCTGCGTCGTTAAGGGGTTAATGCACTGGCAGGGGTTCATATCTTTATTAATGCGCCGGCGGGGTCATATCTTTATTAATGCACCGACGAGGGGGTTATATATTTTTTAATGCACCGGCGGGGGTCATATCTTATATTAATGTGCTGCAGGGGGGCCATATTATAAATGTGCTGGGGGGCTAGATATATAGGCTATATGTCTGCCCCCCCCCCTCGCAGCACTATATTTTTTGCCCCCACAGCATATTTAATATACATATGGCCCCCGCTGCCACTCACAATGTTCATTTTAAAAACCCCGCAGGGAGCCCTGAATGGCTCCTAGGTACCAGCCATTCAGGTGCTCCCGGCGGAGCATTTAAAAATGAAAGTAAAAACACACGATACATCGCAGTGTTGCAGACCATGCCGCCCGCTCCCCTGCTTAATAACTTCTGAACGCATGGGGTCTCAGAAGTGAGACCTGGTGCGATCAATCCCTCAGCCCCTGTACTACAACCCCCATCATGTAAAAGAGTCTGTTCCATGATGGGGTAGTAGTGCAAACACTAATGTAGCCTCCCCAGCCACCGGCAAACTCCCGCAGCTGGGGAATTACTACTCTCATCATGGAAACAAGTCTGTTCCATGATGGGAGTAGTAGTAGTCCCTCAGCACTTCAGGAGTCTGCTGATGTCACCTCTTCTGAGCATGCTCAGAGGTAATAATGGATATTATAAACCAGGTGTAAACGGATGACATTAAGGCTCATCCGTTTGCCATAGACTTCAATGTTCAAAATAATGGCCGTTAATTTACCGTTTCTTGTGACGGAAGAAAAATTAGTGCATGTGCCTTTTTTTCTTCAGTCACAACTAACGTCCGTTATTCATGACGGGCTATAATGGGTCATAACGAATAATTAAAAAATCCCATAGACTTGAATGGGATTTTGTAACGGCCATTTAACATGGCTTTTCTAACGGACGTTTCTAACGGATCTTTTAACGGAGCAACTTTATACAGTGGTCCCTCAACAAACGATGGTAATTCCTTCCAAATGAACCATCGTTTGTTGAAACCATCGTACATTGAGGGATCTGTGCAATGTTAAATATGGGAAGGTGTACTCACCTGTCCCCACCGCTCCGGACCGTCACCGCTGCCCTGGATGTCACCGTCCATCGATGTCGCCGCATCCCTGTGGTGTCCCTGCCGCTCCAGGGCATCTCCGCTGCCTGTGATCGTCATTCTTTATTGCCGTCATCATGTAGCTACACACGCCGCTCCTATTGGATGACTGGACGGTGTGCGCGGCGACGTGATGACGACAATGGAGAGTTGTGCAGGGGATCCCGAAGAGTATGGTCCGGAGCGCCGGGGACATTTAAGTGATTGTCACTGGACCACACGGGGCACCTTAAATGGCTATCCGGCAGCAGCTGAAGCAGTCTGCGCTGCCGGATAGTTGTTAATGCGATGGCCCCGACATACAAAAGCATTGTATGTTGATGCTGCCTTCAACATGCGATGGACTCTGAGAGGCCATCGTATGTTGAAATTATCGTATGTCGGGGACATCGTAGGTCGGGGGGTTACTGTAGTGTGAAAGGGGGCTTACAGTATACCCCTCACATTTTTGTAAATATTTTATTATATCTTTTCATATGACCACATAGAAAAAGTGACACTTTGCTACAATATAAAGTAGTGAGTGCACAGCCTGTATAATAATGTTTAACCCCTTAAGGACCCATGACGTACCGGCAGGGCCGTTTGAAGGAATTTGGGGGCCCCAAGCAAAATGGACATGGAGGCCCCCCCCCCCCTTTGATGTTGACGCACGTCACGCTCTAGGGCCGGCGTCAGGACATAGTAACGCCGGCCCTTGAATTCTGGGAGCGCAACGTGAGTGAACGTCGATACGACGCACATTAGGTGCAGCAGTGTTCCCCCCACATTAGGTGCAGCAGAGTTCCCCCACATTAGGTAGGCAGTGTTCCCCCCACACTAGGTAGGCAGTGTTCCCCCCACATTAGGTGCAGCAGTGTTCCCCCACATTAGGTGGGCAGTGTTCCCCCCACATTAGGTAGGCAGTGTTCCCCCCACATTAGGTGCAGCAGTGTTCCCTACCCATACCCCCTGTCCAGACACCCCCCCCCCCAGAGCCATTTTTTTTGTTGGGGGGGTTTGACTGCTGAGACCCCCACCGATCACCTCGGTTAAAGTGGTTCTCCAGCTGTTGGAAAGCTAATACTCCCATCATGTCTGGAGAGCCTCTTGCAATGGGAGTTGTAGTTTTGTAACAGCTGAAGAGACACAGATTGGACACAGTTTTACCCATCATCACTGCAGAACTTACAAGTGACTACAGTTCTGATGGGACAGTCAGGAGAATACACAATGATATCAGTGACCTGAATGACGTCTTCTGACTTGAGTGATATCTTCTCTGTTATCTTTTCTTCTTCATCTGGTCCAGAGACCAGGTCTTCCCCCAGCTCCGTCTTCTCTGCAGAGTCTGACATCCAGACATCATTGGCTCCTCAATGTCAGTAGATCCTCATCCTCTGCATGAAGACAGTAATCATTATAACCTTGCCAGAAAGTGTAACCTAAATAAAATACTGCCCCACACTGTACCCTGAATATAATACTGCCATACACTGTACCCTGAATCAAATACTGTTATACACTATACCCACTAAATATAATACTGCCCCACACTGTACCCACTAAATATAATTCTGCCACACACTGTATCCTGAATATAATGCTGCCACACACTGTACCCTGAATATAATGCTGCCACACACTGTACCCTGAATATAATGCTGCCTCACACTGTACCTTGAATATAATACTGCCACACACTGTAGCCTGAATATAATGCTGCTCCACACTGTATCCACTGAATACAATGCTGCCACACATGCATACACATCATATATACATATACACCCCCTCTTATCCTCTGTGTCCTCATCATCCCCATAACCCCCTGCCAAACCTCTCCTCGTCATTACTATAACTCCCCCACCCACACCTCTCCGCATCACTATTATAACCAGGGGGGGGGGGCTTAGATGAGGTGAGGTGCAGGGGGGGGCACCTCTCATGACCCCCATAACACCCCTCCTGCATCTCTCATGACCCCCATAACAACCCCTGCATCTCTCATGACCCCCATAACACCCCCCTGCATCTCTCATGACCTCCATAACACCCCCCTGCATCTCTCATGACCCCCATAACACCCCCCTGCATCTCTCATGACCCCAATAACACCCCCCTGCATCTCTCATGACCCCCATAACACCCCCCTGCATCTCTCATGACCCCCAACCCCCCCCTGCATCTCTCATGACCCCATAACACCCCCCCTGCATCTCTCATGACCTCCATAAAACCCCCCCTGCATCTCTCATGACCCCCATAACACCCCCTGCATCTCTCATGACCCCCATAACACCCCTGCATTTATCATGACCCCCATAACACCCCTGCATTTCTCATGACCCCCATAACACCCCTGCATCTCTCATGACCCCCATAACACCCCTGCATCTCTCATGACCCCCATAACACCCCTGCATCTCTCATGACCCCCATAACACCCCCCTGCATCTCTCATGACCCCCATAACACCCCCCTGCATCTCTCATGACCCCCATAACACCACCCCCTGCATCTCTCATGACCCCATAACACCCCTGCATCTCTCATGACCCCATAACACCCCTGCATCTCTCATGACCCCCAAAACACCCCCCCTGCATCTCTCATGACCCCCATAACACCCCCCCTGCATCTCTCATGACCCCCATAACACCCCCCCCTGCATCTCTCATGACCTCCATAACACCCCCCTGCATCTCTCATGACCCCCATAACACCCCCCTGCATCTCTCATGACCCCCATAACACCCCGGCATCTCTCATGACCCCCATAACACCCCCTGCATCTCTCATGACCCCCATAACACCCCCTGCATCTCTCATGACCCCCATAACACCCCCCTGCATCTCTCACGACCCCCATAACACCCCCCTTCATCTCTGCATCTCTCATGACCACCATAACACCCCTGCATCTCTCATGACCCCATAACACCCATGCATCTCTCATGACCCCCATAACATCCCCCTGCATCTCTCATGACCCCCATAACACCCCTGCATCTCTCATGACCCCCATAACACCCCCTGCATCTCTCATGACCCCCATAACACCCCCCTGCATCTCTCATGACCCCCATAACACCCCCCTGCATCTCTCACGACCCCCATAACACCCCCCTTCATCTCTGCATCTCTCATGACCACCATAACACCCCTGCATCTCTCATGACCCCATAACACCCATGCATCTCTCATGACCCCATAACACCCATGCATCTCTCATGACCCCATAACACCCCTGCATCTCTCATGACCCCCATAACACCCCCCCTGCATCTCTCATGACCCCATAACACCCCCCTGCATCTCTCATGACCTCCATAACACCTCCCTGCATCCTCATGACCCCCATAACACCCCCCTGCATCTCTCATGACCCCATAACACCCCTGCATCTCTCATGACCCCCATAACACCCCTGCATCTCTCATGACCCCCATAACACCCCCCCTGCATCTCTCATGACCCCCATAACACCCCCCTGCATCTCTCATGACCCCCATAACACCCCCCTGCATCTCTCATGACCCCCATAACACCCCCCTGCATCTCTCTCTTGACCCCATAACACCCCTGCATCTCTCATGACCCCCATAACACCCCCTGCATCTCTCATGACCCCCATAACACCCCCCTGCATCTCTCATGACCCCCATAACACCCCCCTGCATCTCTGCATCTCTCATGACCACCATAACACCCCTGCATCTCTCATGACCCCATAACACCCATGCATCTCTCATGACCTCACAACACCCCTGCATCTCTCATGACCCCCATAACACCCCCCCCCCACACACACACACACAGACCACACACATAGACCACACACACACACACAGACCACACAGACCACACACACACACACACCTCTCATCACCATTGCAGTCCCCTAACCACCATACAATCCTCCCCTCCCGCCCCCCACGACAGTTTACTTACCCTGCCGGGGATCGTTGCAGAGGCGGGAGTCTGCTGCTGCTCCTGTCACTGTATGGAGGATGCTGGAGGTTGCCGCGGGGACGCAAGCAGGGACAGGTCAGGTGATTGGCGTAGACGAGCGTGCCTGCGCGGGGCACGTGACGTTTCTACTCCAATCATCCCCTGACCTGTCCGGTGCCGGCCCTGCTTTGTTTCTTAAGGGGCCCGCGCCCCCCAAAACAGGTAATTTTGGTGAAATGTGCGGGCCCCCCGAAGCGCCCCGTCGCTACAGGACGGACAAGCACCAGCTCTGCTCGGGGCCCCTCAGCCAGCTCGGGGCCCCAAGCAATTGCTTGGTTTGCCGGTCCGGTAGCGACGGACCTGCGTACCGGTATGTCATGAGTCCGCTCCCCTTGTATAACACGGGGCCACGGCGTGCTGTGAGACAGCAGGAGGGTCCCTTACCTTGCCTCCTGGTGTCCGATCCCCGAATGACTGCTCAGTGACTGAGATCCAGGCATGAGCTGTCAAGTGGCAGAATCATTGATTAATGGTTTCCTATAAGAAACCACTGATCAATGTAAAATATCAGTGTGTGCAGTGTTATAGCCCACTATGGGAGCTATAACATTGCAAAAAAAAAAGTGAATAAAGATCATTTAACCCCTTCCCTAATTAAAGTTTGAATCACCCCCCTTTCCCATTTAAAAAAAAAAAAAAAAACAGTGTAAATAAAAGTAAACATATATGGTATCGCCGCGTGCGGAAATGTCCAAATAATACAAATATATCCTTAGTTAAACTGCATTGTCAGTGGCGTACGTGCAAAAAAATTCAAAAGTCCAAAATAATGTATTTTTGGTCACTTTTTACACATGAAAAAATGAATAATCATTCACTATTCAATAACGACCAATAAGTCCTATCAATACAAAAATGGGACCGCTAAAAACTTCAGATCACGGCGCAAAAAAATTAGCCGTCATACCACCCTATAAGCGGAAAAGTTATAGTGGTCAGAAGATGACAATTTTAAAGGTATAAATTTTCCTACATGTAGTTATGATTTGTTCCAGAAGTACGACAAAATCAAACCTATATAAGTAGGGTATCATTTTAATCGCATGGACCTACAGCATAAAGAGAAGGTATCATTTTTACCGAAAAATTTCCTATGTAGAAACGGAAGCCCCCAAAAGTTACAAAATGGGGTTTTGTTTTTTCAATTTTGCCGCACAATGATTTTTTTCTCCGTTTTGACGTAGATTTTTGGGTAAAATGACTGATGTCATTACAAAGTAGAATTGGTGGCGCAAAAAATAAGCAATCATGTGGATTTTTAGGTGCAAAATTGAAAGAGTTAGGATTTTTTATGGGTAAGGAGGAAAAAACGAAAATGCAAAAATGGAAAAACCCCGGGTCCTTAAGGGGTTAATGTTACTCTGTTAATGTTGCTTTTCACTTATGGATGTGCTCACTGTTGTTGCCAAGGTTAAGGCGTTAATGGCTGTGTGTTTAGTTATTTTGAGGGGACACAACATTTAACACTGTTAGGCAGGCTGTGCACTCACTACTTTACATTGTAGCAGAGTGTAATCTCTCGAGTGTTGTCATATGAAAATATATAATAAAACATTTACAAAAATGGGAGAGGTGGACTCACTTATGTGAGATACTGTACATGCTCCTATTATTTTCAAATTAAAACAAAGAAACAAAAACAAAACAAAAAAAAACACTTATTTGGTATCTCTGTGTGCAGAAACTATTGAAACATAAAGTTTATGGTCCCCTAAGGCAAATAGCATATTCCAAAACTGTCCACATCACATGTAACAAAAAATGTAATAAAAAGCAATCCAAAAGTCAAATATGCACAATCTGGGAACCAATAAAAATTACAGATCACGGTGCAAAAAAATGCGCCCTCATTCCAACCCATATAGGAAAAATAAAAAAGTTATATGGTCAGAATACAGCAATTTAAAATGTACGTATTTTGTTTAAAAAGTTAGACTTTTTTTTACAGAGTACAAATGGTTGGGCAAAAAAAAATTTCATCATATGGGTCTGTACATGGAAAAAAGTTAAATGGGTACTCCGGTGGAATTTTTATTTTTATTTTTTTAAATCAACTAGTACCAGAAAGTTAAACAGATTTGTAAATTATCACATCACAAAACAGGATAGACCTGGCACTGTATAGATTCAGGTATCTCTCAGGAGGAGACACCTGTTGGCGGACAGGTGATTATGCAGCCAGCACTGAATTTGCGTGGTGTAAGTTGTGCTTCACAATCTAATGCAGACTTCAGACGTATCATGGACAAAGAGATGTGTGAACATTGGAGCACTAACCTCAGACACTAGGTAATTTCTTGCGAAGAAGCTTTATTTCATGTTGCTGTACACAAGGTAGCAGGGAGGTGGACAGATGACAAGCATGCGGGTGGATGCAGCCGGTGAGCCGGTGAGCCGATGAGTAGAGATGAGCAAATCGAAGTTGACGAACCCGAATTAGTTACGAAATACATGAAAAATTTGATTCGCAGCGAATACGAATATCGCCGCGATTCTATTGCGCGAATTGCTTCATTAAACTCCATTTTACAGCGTTCCAGGCTATTTGGAGACCTAAGATGGCGGATCCACATGTGTGTACATGGGGTAAGGGATTATGGGAGGGTAGGAAACAGCGGCGGGAATGAAGGTAGGCGGGCTGACCCTGAATCATATGTGAGATGCAGCCTATCAGTGTTCACTGACCCCTGTGATGTCACAGCCCCTATATAATCGGCAGCCATCTTGCCTCTCTTCATTTCATCTATGCACTCAGATGGAGAGGACAGGACTGCGTGTGTGTGAATAGCTCATACCACAGCGTTACACTGCAATTGCTAGTCACATCAGCATTAGGGAAAGGCAGGACTGTAGTGCATTTGTACCATTTTGTCCCTTTTAATCTGTCAAGGGGCTGGCTACATACTGTGCAAGTCCAAACAATACTATTCACCGGCTGTTTTTTTTTATTTTTTTTTAATTGTTTTTTCTGCGTATAGTTACGCATATATAACTGCCCTCATCAGTGCATACCGCTTAGGTACATGCAAGTATTGTACCATTTAGTACCTGTTAAGCTGTCAAGGTGCTCCATACCGTCAAAGTCCAAACAATAGTATCCACCGGCTGGTGTTTTACAAAAATACAGATTTTTTTTCTGCTAATAGGCATATTACTGCCCTCATCAGTGCATACCGCATAGGTACCTACAAGTATTGTACCATTTAGTACCTGTTAATCTGTAAAGGGCCTACATACTGTTCAAGGACGGCCGTAAGTAATCACCAGCTGCTGTATTGTAATACCCTCATAAACGCACTATGTCAGGCAGAGAAGTGCCAGGACGTGCAGAGAGGAGTGGCAGAGGCCTAAATACTTCAGGCAGAGTTGGCAGCAGACTTGGGGCGAGTGGCAGCAGGAGTCGCAGCGAGAGGCCTGAGCTCCCGTTATCAGCCAGCGGTCGTGTCTTCACCAGCAACCCATCTGCTGTCGTAGATTGGTTAACACGCTCATCCACATCATCACAAGTGACATCTGACACCCCCAGGCAACAGTCGGTGGGTACCTCAGACACAACCTCAGTTGGCATGGCCCGGGAGCAGTCCGTGTCCTCCCATTGCCTTTGTCCTATGCTGTTCCCTCTCCTAAAGAAGTATCTCATGCTGTTGGTTCAGCTCCACTATTTACTGAGGACGATCTAATAGAGGACAGTCAGCAGCTACTGGACAGCCAATAAGGGGAGGAGTCATGCGCCGCTTGCTCCGCTAGGCGGCCAAGTAGTGATGTGGAGAGTGACATGGGAGGCGGTGTTGCAAGTGTTCAGGGTCCTGAAGCAGACACTGTTGGGGAACCTGAGGAGGACATCAGTGACGTGCACACAACTGTTGATGATGATGAAGCTGATCGCAATTGGGAGCCGGGTGAAGAAGGGGCTTCATTATCATCAGGAGAAGAGAGTTGCAGGTTGCCCTTGAGGCAGCAAGGCGGTAGCACGGTTGGTAGTCAGCGTGGTGGCAGGAGTGGAAATTCAGGAGCCAAACGTGCCCGGGGGAGACCACCTGCTTTGCGGCAGGTAGTGGAACAAAGGTTCCTGGAGACGGCACCAGTAGCAGTCAATTAGTGCGAACTGCAGGTGGGAAAATCAGCTACTCGGCGGTGTGGAAGTTTTGCATAAGGCATCCGGAGGAGGTTCGCATAGCCACATGCAAGATCTGTCGGCAGAAGGTGAAGCGTGGCCAGGGTCCCAATGTCGGCCCTGCGTCAACACATGCTTCGCCACCATAAGAGAACCGTGGCTCCGATGTAGTGGTCCAACCTGCTGCATCACCCAGTGGCCATCCGCTCCCTCCTTCATCCAGCCAAGGCTTCACCACCTAAGCCGAAGCGAGCTGTGTTTCAAACCCTCCTTCTGTCACTCCTGCTTCTCCCACTTTTGGTCAGCCATTCCGCCAACAATCTATCAGCGAAGCCATGTCCAAGAGACAACAGTATGCGCCCACTCATCTAACGGCACAGAAGTTGAATGTGCTCCTGTCCAAGTTGCTGGTGTTGCAGTCCCTCCCTTTTCAAGTGGTGCACTCTGCACCTTTCATAGAATTGATGGCTTGTGCTGAGCCGAGCAGTACCAGCTCAATCAGCAGCAGCCTGGGTCTACAGTTGCTGAGGAGTAGCTTTCTTCACCCGCATAGTGAAGCAACTCATCAGCAGCAGGTAGACATGGAGCAGGACCTGAACCAGAAGGTGGTGGCATACCTTGACATAGCCATGCCAACAACCATTGAAGATCCGCTGGACTTCTGGGCAGCCAAACTTGATTTATGGCCACAACTAGCAGAGTTTGCCCTGGAAAAGCTGTCCTGCCCGGTCAGTAGTGTGCCATCAGAGCGGGTGTTTAGTGCGGCCGGGGCCATAGTCACCCCAAGGCGAACCCTGTCTGTCCACCAAAAATGTGGAGAGACTGACGTTTGTCAAGATGAATCAGGGAGGGATCAGCCAGGATTTCCAGCCACCAATGCCAGATGCCTCAGAGTAGATTGACCATGCTGCTGCACCAACATTTCCCAATTATGGTTGGTTAAGAAACCCTCTTGGGTTATCAATTAGGGTTATGAAACACTCTTTGGTACTGCGATTGCCTGCTCCTGGCTCATCCTGTGTCTTTCAGGAACTACTTGCCTCACTGATGCTTCTGGCCTTGGGCTTTAATTTTTGGATGTTTAGCAGTAGCTAAATATATGCTTAATGCAAATGTCAACATTGATCTTTAAATGTAAGGGGTTATGAAACCCTCTTGGGTACTGCCAATGCCTGCTCCATACTCATTCTGTGTTTTTCAGGAACTACTTCCTCCCTGCCCTCAGGCCTTAGGCCTTCAATTTTTGGATGTTTAGCAGTAGCTAAATACATGCTTAATGTAAATTTCAACATTCATCTTTAAATGTAAGGGGTTGGTTATGAAACCCTCTTGGGTACTGCTCCTGACTGCTCCTGACTCATTCTGTGTCTTTCAGGAACTAGTTGCCTCACTGATGCTTCTGGCCTTGGGCCTTTAATTTTTGGATGTTAAGCAGTAGCTAAATATATGCTTAATGCAAATGTCAACATTGATCTTTAAATGTAAGGGGTTATGAAACCCTCTTGGGTACTGCGAATGCCTGCTCCATACTCATTCTGTGTCTTTCAGGAACTACTTGCCTCCCTGCCCTCAGGCTTTGGGCCTTCAATTTTTGGATGTTTAGCAGTAGTTAAATACATGCTTAATGCAAATTTCAACATTGATCTTTAAATGTAAGGGGTTGGTTATGAAACCCTCTTGGGTACTGCTCCTGACTGCTCCTGACTCATTCTGTGTCTTTCAGGAAATAATTGCCTCCTGATGCCTCAGGCCTTGGGCCTTACATTTTTGGAAGTTTAGCAGTAGATAATACATGCTTAATGCTAATTTCAACAATGATCTTTAAATTCTCGGCACTCTGCTAGGGCCTTCTCCTACCCCGCCGGGGCCGATCCGAGGACCTCACTAAACCATCCAATCGGTAGTAAAGACATGCGGTGTGTACAAAGGGCAGGGACTTAATGAACCCGAGCTTATGACCGGCGCTTAGTTGTGATTCTTCTTTCCTGGCAAATAATTGCAATCCCTGTTCCCTATCGCGACGGGGGTTCAGCGGGTTACCCGCACCTGTCGGTGAAAGATAGACACACGCTGGTCCGTTCAGTGTAGCGCGCATGCAGCCCCGTACATCTGAGGGCACAACACACCTGTTATTGCTGATCTCGCGAGTGATCGTGCAATGTAAGGGGTTATTAAAGCCTCTTGGGTACTGCTGATGCCTACTCCTGACTGCTCCTGTGTCTTTCAGGAACTACTTGACTTCATGATGCTTCTGGGCTTGGGCCTTTAATTTTAGGATTTTTGAAATACATACATACATGCTTAATTTAAATTTCAACATATATGGTGCAATATATGGGGTTATTAAACACTCATGGGTAGTGTTTTTTTTCAAATTTTCAGATAATTATGACAGTAATAAACTTGAATTTTCCACAATAATAACCATAACACCATTGAACGATTGTTGTGTGTGATTTTTTAAGTAAGATTTTCAAAAAACTATACGCAGAGGGATGAACTCTGCTTCTTTATTTCATAAAAAATATTTTATAGAAGAATGTTTTTTGGTGATCCACCATCCTACATTATAGAGTCTTCTGGACTCTTGGATATGCGCTTGTTCTTAAACAAAGGTACAAAAATGGCCGGTCAGGGCTGTGGAGACGTTGCGCCTACATCTTACAGCCACATGAGCCCTGTGGGTGCTTGTGAGGTTCGGTCCTTTGTACCCAGCCTCAGGTCCGGGACACAAATTTTGATTTAAATTTCAATGGTCTCCTCATGCTGCAGCCAACTCCAGGCTGCATCATTCTGGTAATATACAGAGACCACTCGCTGTCCTAAATTTTCGTTAACATTTTTAGTCAAAAATGTTTGTCTTTTTTATTAGGGATTGTGGAGCTTTGGTACATACTCATGCATCAGCCAACTCCAGCCTGTGTCATTCAGGCAATATATGGTTTACTGATGGCGCTGCTGGGCCTGGGTCTGGGAATTTCACATTTTCGGTCAGGGCAATGGAGACGTTTCACCTAAATCTCACGGCCACATGAGCCCTGTGTGGGCTTGTTGGATTTGGTCCTTCGTACCCACACGCTGGGGTCCGGCACACGCAAAGGTTGTTTTAAATTTCAAATAAAAAAATGATGGCGCTGCTGGGCCTGGTTCTGGGAATTTCAAATTTTCTCATGGGTAGCACCCGCTATTCAAAATCTTTTTTAAACATTTCCAAAATTGTGTTTTTTTTGGGGGGGGTTGTGAAGCCCTGGTGTGAACTCGTGCATCAGCCAACTCCAGGCTGTGTCATTCAGGCAATATATGGGTTACTGATGCCGCTGTGGGGCCTGGGTCTGGTAATTTAAAATGTTGTCATAGGCAGCACCCGCTATTCAAAATCTTTTTTTTTTAATTTCTAAAATTGTGTTTTTCTTTGGGGGGGTTGTGAAGCCCTGGTGTGAACTCATGCATCAGCCAACTCCAGGCTGTGTCATTCAGGCAATATATGGGTTACTGATGCCGCTGTGGGGCCTGGGTCTGGTAATTTCAAATTTTCTCATAGGTAGCACCCGCCATCCAAAATCTTTTTCAAAAATTACTAAAATTGTGGTGTTTTTTTCTTAGGGATTGTGAAGCCCTGGTGTGAACTTGTGCATCAGCCAACTCCAGGCTGTGTCATTCAGGCAATATATGGGTTACTGATGCCGCTGTGGGGCCTCGGTCTGGTAATTAAAAATTTTGTCATAGGCAGCACCCGCTATCCAAAATCTTCTCTAAAAATTTCTAAAATTGTGGTGTTTTTTGGGGGGGATTGTGAAGCCCTGGTGTGTACTTGTGCATCAGCCAACTACAGTTTGTGTCATTCAGGCAATATATGGGTTACTGATGCCGCTGTGGGGCCTCGGTCTGGTAATTTAAAATTTTGTCATAGGCAGCACCCGCTATCCAAAATCTTTTCCAAAAATTTCTAAAATTGTGGTGTTTTTTGGGGGGGATTGTGAAGCCCTGGTGTGTACTTGTGCATCAGCCAACTACAGTTTGTGTCATTCAGGCAATATATGGGTTACTGATGCCGCTGTTGGGCTTGGGTCTGGTAATTTCAAATTTTCACATAGGTAGCACCCGCTATCCAAAATCTTCGGTTTAAATTTCTTAATTAATCTTTTAATCTTAGGGATTGTGAAGGTCTAGTGCCTACTCATGCTGCTGGCAACTCCGGGCTGTGCCATTCATCCCCTATATGGTCTCCTCATGCTGTCAACACCTCCATGCTGTGTCATTCATCCACTATATGGTCTCCTCATGCTGACAACATGTCCATGCTGTGTCATTCAGACACTATATGGTGTCCTCATGCTGCCAACACCTCCACACTGTGCCATTCAGCCACTATATGGTGTCCTCATGCTGCCAACACCTCCATTCTGTGACATTTAGCCACTATATGATGTCCTCATGCTGCCAACACCTCCATTCTGTGTCATTCAGCCACTATATGGTGTCCTCATGCTTCAGCCTCATCCAAGCTGTGTCATTCAGCCACTATATGGTGTCCTCATGCTGCCAACACCTCCACGCTGTGCCATTCAGCCACTATATGGTCTCCTCATGCTGCCAACAACTCCACACTGTGTCATTCAGCCACTATATGGTGTCCTCATGCTTCAGCCTCATCCAAGCTGTGTCATTCAGCCACTATATGGTGTCCTCATGCTGCCAACACCTCCACGCTATGTCATTCAGTCACTATATGGTCTCCTGACACTGATGCCACCACCAGGCTCTGTCATTCTAAAATCGATGCTGGTAATCTGCATGTTATTCTGAATAACAGTATTATTTCACTACCCCAGCACACTCCATATGCGTTTTAGAACACAGCAAAGTGTTCTATACTCCTATAGAGGCTGTATGTAGGCTAGAAATAGCCTTTTTTAATATAAAAATTCGGATCAAAATGAACTTTTTCGGAAAATTCGGCGAATCGGCCGAATCAAATTTTTTAAAAGTTCGCTCATCTCTATCCGATGAGTCACCTGTCCACCTCCCTGCTACCTTGTGTACAGCAACATGAAATAAAGCATCTTCGCAAGAAATTACCTGGTGTCTGAGGTTAGTGCTCCAATGTTCACACATCTCTTTGTCCATGATAGATTTGTAAATTACTTCTATTAAAAAAATATTTATTCATTCAGTACTTATTAGCTGCTATATACAACAGAGAAAATTCTTTTCTTTTTGGATTTCTTTTTTTTTTTTCTGTCCACGGTGCACTCTGCTGACACCTCTGTCCGTATTAGGAACAGTCCAGAACAGGAGCAAATCCACATAGCAAACCTATGCTGCATTTCCTGATACAAACAGAGGTGTCAGAAGAGAGCGTTGTGGACAGAAAAAAAATACCAAAACAAAAGAACTTCCTTTGTAATATACAGCCGGTAATAAGTACTGGAAGGATAAAGATTTTTTTAATAGAAGTAATTTACAAATCTGTTTAACTTTCTGGCACCAGCTGATTAAAAAAAATGTTTTCCACCGGAGTACCCCTTTAAGGCGCCTTCCTTTCTCCTTCCCTTTTAACCCCTTAAGGACGCAGGACGTAAATGTACGTCCTGATGCGTTGGTACTTAACGCACCAGGACGTATATTTACGTCCTGTGTATAACCGCGGGCATCGGAGCGATGCCCGTGTCATGCGCGGCTGATCCCGGCTGCTGATCGCAGCCAGGGACCTGCCGGCAATGGCTGACGCCCACGATCTCGCGGGCGTCCGCCATTAACCCCTCAGGTGTCGGGATCAATACAGATCCCGGCATCTGCGGCAGTGCGCGATTTGAATGAATGATCGGATCGCCCGCAGTGCTGCTGCGGGGATCCGATCATTCAGAACGCCGCACGGAGGTCCCCTCACCTGCCTCTGTCCGGCTCCCGGCGTCTCCTGCTCTGGTCTGTGATCGAGCAGACCAGAGCAGAAGATAGCCGATAACATTGATCTGTTCTATGTCCTATACATAGAACAGATCAGTATTAGCAATCATGGTATTGCTATGAATAGTCCCCTATGGGGACTATTCAAGTGTAAAAAAAAATTTAAAAAAATGTAAAAGTAAAAAAAAAAGTGAAAAATCCCCTCCCCCAATAAAAAGTAAAACGTCCATTTTTTCCTATTTTACCCCCAAAAAGCGTAAAAAAAAATTTTAGAGACATATTTGGTATCGCCGCGTGCGTAAATGTCCGAACTATTAAAATAAAATGTTAATGATCCCGTATGGTGAACGGCGTGAACGGAAAAAAAAAAGTCCAAAATTCCTACTTTTTTAATACATTTTATTAAAAAAAGAAATTATAAAAAATGTATTAAAAGTTTTTTATATGCAAATGTGGTATCAAAAACAAAGTACAGATCATGGCGCAAAAAATGAGCCCTCATACCGCCGCTTATACGGAAAAATAAAAAAGTTAGAGGTCATCAAAATAAAGGGATTATAAACGTACTAATTTGGTTAAAAAGTTTGTGATTTTTTTTAAGCGCAATAATAGAAAAGTATGTAATAATGGGTATCATTTTAATCGTATTGACCCTCAGAATAAAGAACACATGTCATTTTTACCATAAATTGTACAGCGTGAAAAGGAAACCTTCCAAAATTAGCAAAATTGCGTTTTTCGTTTTAATTTCCCCACAAAAAGTGTTTTTTGGTTGCGCCATACACTTTATGATATAATGAGTTATGTCATTACAAAGGACAACTGGTCACGCAAAAAACAAGCCCTCATACTAGTCTGTGGATGAAAATATAAAAGAGTCATGATTTTTAGAAGGCGAGGAGGAAAAAATGAAAACGTAAAAATTAAATTGTCTGAGTCCTTAAGGCCAAAATGGGCTGAGTCCTTAAGGGGTTAAGCGTTAAGGCTCTTAAAAGGGAAGGAGAAGTAAACAAAAAAGAAAGAGTAAATTGGCTGTGTCCTCATGGCCAAAATGGGCTGGGTCCTCAAGGGGTTGAGGCCCTCTTACGTGTGTTGATTTTTGGCCCAATTACGGTAACTGTTTGTAAAAAAAAAAAAAACAATTACTCCCCTGACAGTTGCTCTGTGTAGATGCGGTGCTACAAAAGAACCAACCGCTTTGCCATATCATGGATTGTTGTTTATAACCCGCAATTATCTGACCGTGTAAAAGGGTGCTTACTGTTATCTTGAAAATGTAACATTACAATATTTATTAGCTATTATTTACCTTGGGATAGATATATTCACAGACCATGTTCTGTTCAAACTATATAAAGGGGTATTCCAGTAAAAAAAAAACACCTGCAGCAGATAACTGGCCACAGCGGTGTGGACAGGTCCTGCTCAGACTTTCTCATATCACAATATAGTAAATTTGAGTAGCCGTATTAGTCCAGTGATGCAGATGCAAATCATAAAATGTTGCAGTATCTTGTAATACCTTTTTTATTGGGCTAACAGCATTTTGTAGAGACAAGTTTTCGGGATTCCTCCCTTTATCAAGGAATCCCGAAAGCTTGTCTCTACAAAATGCTGTTAGTCCAATAAAAAAGGTATTACAAGATACTGCAACATTTTATGATTTGCATCATTTCACAATAGAAAGAGAAAGACACCAAAATAGTAAACACCCAAATCTAATACATTAGATCACTTCATTAACATACAAAATATCAAAACATTACAGATTAAAAACTTTTAAAAAGCTCAAAAGAGAATAATGACTACAAAAGGGATGTTAGGAGTCATGCCACATTCAGACATGCTGGCCGCGGACCCCTGGTGCAGTCCGCACTGCGATTCGCATCCCGTGATGCGATTGTATTCAGCCCACTGCTCCTTACCTCCCCCATCGGCCCTGTGTCTCCTCTGTTCTGCCTACCTGCCGGCACGTCTGTGCCTCCTAGGGCACGCGCGCGCTGGCTCTGTGAAAGGGCCAGTAGTCACTTAAAGGACAACTGCAGTGGTAAACATTTATATATGCCCATGCCCGGGCCTCAAAAATAAACAAAATAAACTCGTACATACCTTCCTACGAGCCCCCGTTAGTCCGGCACTGGCCTCACGGTCCGGCAGTGCTGATGCCATTTCACTTCCTGGGGACGGGGACGCCGCAGAGTCGTCAGCGTATCACCGGCCGCAGCGATGTCCCGCCCCGGTCGGTGATAGGCTGAGCCCACTGTCATGTAAGAAGCCGGCCAGAGCTCCTTACATGCCAATGGGCTCAGCCTATCACAGGCCAGGGCGGGACATCGCCATGGCCGGTGATACGCCGACGGCTCTGCGGCGTCCCCGTCCCCAGGAAGTGGAATGACATCAGCAATGCCGGACCGTGAGGCCTGTGCCGGACCAATGGGGGCTCGTAGGAAGGTATGTACTAGTTTATTTCGTTTATTTTTGAGGCCCTGGCATATATAAATGTTTGCCACTGCAGTTGTCCTTTAATTGGTTCTCGCTGCTCCATGACCCTATAAGTACTAGCACTTCCTTTTGACCCTTGCCAGATCTTTGTGCCCTTATTCCCTTAGAGAAAGTGTTCAGTTTGTGTCTTGCCTTGCCATGTATCTGACCCCATTGCTACGTATCCTGACCTTGCTCCTGTGCCCGCCTGCCTTCTGACCTCAAGCTACGTGACCTGGCCTTGCCACTGTGACACCAGCTCTGACCTTCTGCCTGTTCTGACTTCATGTTGGCTCTTCCTTCCTGTGCCACTTCACACCTCGGCCGCCTGTGTGGACGAGTCGTATCAGGGGTAGCGACCTAGATGCTGCCTGGCGCAGCAAGTCCATCCCGCTTTGTGGCGGGCTCTGGTGAAAACCAGCGGCAGCTTAGACTCAGCTCCCTGGTATGGCCCACGTCATCATCCACACAGGTTCAGCGGATCCACTTCCCCTCTGCCGTAACAAGGGAGCACATGAGCTGAACTTCAGGATGCCACATGTCCAAAGAGAGAGTATACAAGATAAAAAATGAATATTTTCCTACTAACAATAGTCCACTAGACACACAAATACATAAATATATACAGCTAATAAGCTGAGCAGACTGAAGATGTAATCCTACGTATCCTCCAATACAATGAAATGCTGTAATAACAAAGAAAAGCAATTGGCACTCACAAAGTCCCTGGAAGGTGGGAATAAATACCCAGTCAAATCAGAGTAACTACATATACAAGAAAGGGATCTGAGGGGAGTAGAATTTAGGAGAAATACGTGGACATATGTGCCACACAAGGACTCCATAAAATATGATGCTGTGCGCAACACCCTGAGGAAGTTGCACCCAGTGACTGAATGCATGCGGTCACACTAGGCATTTTCTAACATAACCATGAAATCTACTGTATTTATAGCAAAGCTACATTCTTAGTCCTTGTGCTGTCAAAGAGAAGCTAAGGTTGTCACCCATAACTGTGTTTATAATCTTCATACTGTGATATTGCTCTATTGTCTTTTCAGGGACATTATTGTGTTCATTATATCTGTATTGTGACATTACTGTGTTTATTATCCCTGTATTGCGACACGGTTGGGATTATTCTGCCTGTACTGTGACATTACTAAGCTTACTATTTCTGTACTGTTCCATCACTGTGTTTATTCTCTCTGTGTAGTGGCATAACTGTTTATTTCCCTGCACTGTGACATTACTGGATTTATTGTCTCTATACTAAGGGTGAATGTAGCCACTCCGCCATCTTTGAAAGTCCCATGGCGAATCAATAGACTGCCAGCTGAGCATGTGCACTGCTGCTCTGTTCACTCGGGGGACAAGAGCCCCTTGTTCTCATAGATGGCAGGGGTCGTATAGGTTGTTTCCTGAACAATCAGATACAACCTATCTTGTGGAAAGGTGATGAGTTGTAATTTTGGGATAACTCATTTAAATGGTAATGTCCTGACTTCTCATTTCCAACTTGTTGTGAGAGTTGAATAGCTGCCAAGTCCTGATAAACCCTGATAAATATTCAGCTGCCACCTTTATTAGAATAACTCATCAGGAAAGGTCAGCATTTTGTATTACTCTGCAATTTGATCAGGCACATTCCATTGTTTGTGGTCAGCTGTCCTGTTACCATTGTCATTCCCCTTGAGACCCGAAAACAGCAGCTGGACAGGCATGTCATATATTTCTACACCAGCTTTGGCAATTTTACAAAACCAATACTGATGACGCTTGTATATCACTAAAGGATGAACTTTCAGTTTACATTTTTTGTGCTGAGAGAATGCTTTTCCCAAATAAGCCATCTAGCGACTGCAGGTGCTAATCTATACAGTTTTTTTCTGGGACATCCATAGTAGATGTATTCATCCATAGAGTTCACACTAAAAAAAAATAGGGGTAAGATAATCGATAAAAAAACCTTTCAAGGTATGAAAGGAGGGTGGATATTGTCTTGTAGATAGCAGAGAACAATGATCTGAGTATGGGATGGGTTGTGCTTCAGAAGCAGAAAGTACTGGACATAGGTAAAGCTGCCCATATGTAGAGATGTAAGTGTGTAATTGTATCATTGGGCTGTATGTATTTTTGTATGGCTACCTTATTTGACAGTTTTTCCTTGTCTTTGTCTGCCACTGCAATATGTGCAGCCTGGTGGCAGCTCTCCACAAGAGAAAAATAGAGAAGGGATCATGAATAAGTGGGCAAGAAAAAACCTGCAGCTAGGAATGTCTTGAAACATGGAGACCTGATGCATCTTTTGTGAAATCGTCAGCTACATCATCCCAGTATAAGGGACACTAAGTGACAGCCTGTGTGGAGTTGTCTTTGTGTGATCTGCATCATCCCTGAGGTACAGCCAGTTCCTCAGTAAGTTCATGGACAATTTCCAGCCTTGGCTTGTTATTGTCTGCTCCCATATTATGTTAACTGTATGAGCATGCGGCCTTTGAAGTGACAGCAGTAGTTCATGTATCAGAGACTTTTTTGAGGACTGGGTTCATCTTTAGGACCAAGGGATTTTGCTGAAGCTGGATAATTGAGGTAGCCACCTCTTTCTAAGGTACCACCACTAGATAGTTTGATCCAGAGTCTGTGAAAACGAATGGCTAGCCACCACAAGATTTAATGGGGGCGGATGTAGACATTGGGCAAGAATAGCAGATGCATGATGCAGCCTTTAATATTTAGTTCTATTTTGGCTAGTGAGGGACACACACATGCGGTCCAGTGTGCACAGCTATAATTTAATAGGACTCAAGGTTGAGGTTCCCGCTTTGGATTAGTGCCATTCTATAAGGCTTTTCACCTTTTTAAAAACACTAATATAGTTTGCTAGGCACCAACCACCACACAAAAACCACCAACCACAGCATGGTTTCTCCAGCTCATTCTAACCCCTAAGATTACTTTCGGCCAATCCATTGTTTTTTGGAAAGGTCCAACAACATTTTCTGACATGCTACACCCAGTACCATACTCTGGTGAGTACACTTCAGGTCCCAGTAGAGTCTCAACTTCATTGTTAGTCACTGATAAATTACAATGATTTTATGCTCATTAGAAGCTCAAAAGAAATCCTGAAGATTCCTCTACTCAGAATAATGCCTATAAATCATAGGTAATATGGCAGATGAGTAAGCTGAGATATCCACCAGCAATATATTCTTACTTCTTGCCTGTCTTGTTGCAGTTATTGATTTACTTCAGAATCCTATACTTCATGTTACAGTACATTTGATATTTCTGTGGCATTACTGGACCCCCGCTTTGGAATGAGGGGATCATACATGTTAAAGCATACCTGTCATTTTAGGTGACTTTTCAGGATAAGTTGCCTTGTATGTGTACATAAGGAAAAGAACTGGCCATTATTTACCTTGTATATAGCCTGCTCTTCAGTCTTCTTTAATTTTCAGTTCCCCCAGATCTGGTGAGTGAAGTCAAATGTCTATGGTGTCTGCCATACCCTGCACACACAGAGGAAATCTTGCACTTTTATCTCTCTGACCACAGACTAAACAGCTGCCATACAAAAAAATGTAAACAAACATATCCATGCTCAAAGAAAGGAGTTTGGATTTGTTAACCTTCTGGGTCACTTGTATAAAACAGGTAAGCCCAGTAACTAGTTAATTACCTGGCACAATCCTGCTAGAAGAGGTTTGGGCACAGCTGCTCAGATTTCCCTATGACACTACTGATAGACTGCTGTTAAGCCCAATAGGTAACTCTGGTGGTGCAGTATGTTCAAGAATCAGTCCATGTCAATCATACACATAGACATAGTGCTCACCGATTCCGGTACTTCAGTCTGAAGTGACAAAATCAGTTAGTGCTACATTTATTTTCTTTATATGGAGGGGGATAGCAGATTAGATCTACATCCCCCTAAAGTAGAGTAGGTTACTCTCTTCAGTACCGCTTAAGGGTGCGTTCACATGTTAGTAACTGGCAGTGGGTTTCCCACTGTGGAAAACACACTTGCGAGTTACGCTACCATTCATTTGAATGGGATCATGGACAGTACGCAAATCTGACACTATTGCGGACTGTCGGGGACCCATTCAAAACACATTCAAGCTCCATTGAGTGCTGGCATATATGTTTTTATTTTTTTGGTATGGTTGTATATATATGGACCATAATATTGGACCTGGGATTTTTTGTTAGCGCCCTCCAAACAGATTTTGGATATTGCAGAGGATAAAGGAAAAGCAGTGTGATTACTTGAGCTATCTTGGAGCCAATGTGTTGTGGTGGGCTAGTGAGTAATTCTCCCAGCCTTCCATACACACCTGGTGAGTTATTTTTCCCAATATACACTTTAAACATATTTGAAGCTGGATTTAAGTGCTATCTGGTTTTTAGCATTGCTTGTTTTTTTTGTAAACAGTAGCTGCAGCCTGGAAGGCACGAAACCAGTAGTGATGTGCGTAAACTGTGTATAAAGCCCTGGAGTGAGATCTTTTACTTACATAACCATCTGTGTTCTCTTTTTTGTCTCTCTGCAACCTGTATATGTTCCCAGGCAATCTACCTCTTATCCCCATCCTCCCTTTTCCCCCTCCATAGACTTGTTTTGCGTGCAATTTGATCCCTGTGTAAGCTAAAAGACAAAGCACTGAGCAGACAAAGTACAAAACTTAGCTGATTTTTAGAGTGGAATACAGTCTCACAGGAGAGGGAAATAGTTTGATAACAGGAGAAAGAAGCATTTTTGTCTAATAAGATATATATTTGAATGTATTATTGAGCTATGCAGAGCTTGTTGAAATGACAGTGCCTGATTAATATGGTTCAGACATGATAACTGCTAAAACTTTTATCTTATATACATTACTATATTGGTTGTGTATTCTTATAGTGTGACTGTTATTATTATTGTAAGAAATGTATATTATAATGTACAATTATGATTAATGCATACATTTATACGTATGAAATAAGTAAAACGCATCATTAACACAGTCTTTCATTTTTCCTTTTAGGTGTATGTGCTGTTGGAAAACCAATGTGTCTTCTTTTTGAATATATGGCCCATGGAGACTTAAATGAGTATTTGCGACATAGATCACCACGTGCTTTGAGCAGCTTAAGCCACAGCAGTCTTGCAACAAAAGTCAGACTCTCTGACCTAAATCCTGCACCATTGTCTTGTACTGATCAGCTCCATATTGCCCGCCAGGTATCAGCAGGCATGGCCTACCTCTCAGAGCGGAAGTTTGTCCATCGGGACCTGGCCACCAGGAATTGTTTGGTCAGTGAGAACATGGTGGTTAAAATAGCTGATTTTGGTCTCTCTAGGAATATTTACTCAGCAGATTATTATAAAGCTAATGAAAATGATGCCATACCAATCCGGTGGATGCCTCCAGAGTCCATATTTTACAATCGATATACGACTGAGTCTGACGTTTGGGCTTATGGCGTTGTCTTGTGGGAAATATTCTCTTATGGCATGCAGCCTTACTATGGCATGGCTCATGAAGAAGTCATATATTTTGTTAGAGATGGTAACATTTTGTCATGCCCCGAAAACTGTCCACTAGAATTATACAATCTTATGCGTCTCTGCTGGAGCAAGATGCCTACTGATCGTCCAAGTTTTGCGAGCATTCATCGCATTCTGGAGCGCATGTATGACAGAGCTGTCTCTGCTCAAGTTTGAGGGATATATGATTCTGTGTAACATTGCATCTGCATATTTCCTTTAAAAACCGACTGAACTATTCCACACATCATAGTTTGTGTTGTATGAAGGCGTGGAATGGATGAAAACCTATCCATGGAAGGACAATACAGTAAAGTAAATATGGTTCACTGGCAGTGAAGTGGATATGGTTCCTAAAGTTTTTCCTTTTGGGATTAAAAAAAAAAAGGTAAACGTTAATGTAACAGAAAAAATATTTGAAAATGTGCTTGGAGCAGCTTTTTACTGTGTTCTAACATCATGAATGACATGGCTCTGAACTTCAGGACATTTTGTATTTCATTGAATAATACATTTAATTGGAGACATGTCATATAGGTCCAACATAATATTAGCAAAACCTAGTGCACGTCTGTCATGTATTTCACCACAAAAGGTTTACAGGGACAGAAATATGTTGCTTGTCAGATGAAAACATCTTCTAAAATACAGCATTCATTCCTAGTATTGAAAAGGCATGAACTTATTGGGTCTAATGAATTATCAAAACTGTCTCAGATTAAAGATAGCACTAAATAAGTTTATACACACGGCCAAGTCTTCCAGAAACAGTGCTACTCTTGTCTATGAGAGAGAATTTCCAGCGCAGGATACAATGCAACAGGTTCTTTGTTACGGATCACATGGAATACACAAATAACACCAACGCGTTTCGGGTCAAGCTGGACCCTTAGTCATGGCCTGCCATGACTAAGGGTTCAGCTTGACCCGAAACACGTTGGTGTTATCTGTGTATTCCATGTGATCCGTAATAAAGAACCTGTTGCATTGTATCCTGTGCTGGAAATTCTTTCTTCTGTACTCCTGTGTGGACTGGGAACACTGCCGGTCAATCCGGGCGCAGGTGTGAGCATTCAGCTGAGGAGAGCCGTCAGTTCTGTTTTATTTTACTCTTGTCTATAGGGCATTTCTAGTATTGCACATAAATAAGGCTGAGTGTAATACCAGAAACAGCCCAAAGACAAGAGTAGAGCTATATGTGGACATAAGCAGCTTCGTTTATAAACTCATCATACAAGACTCTTAAGAGAAAACTGTAAACCAATTACAGTAACTTAGCATGAAATATTTTCATGTAAGAATATGGAGATCTTATAATTTCTCATATGCTTTAAAATGGGAATTTATTGACTGCAATGTCCGAAAGCATCTGAATGTTTTATAAGAAAATACGTAAGTATTGTATTTTTTTTTATATATAAATACCTATGTGCTACATCTAACCATATGTGCCATCAATACTCACATTTAACTAT
The DNA here is from genome assembly GCF_029499605.1 of Hyla sarda. Taxonomy (NCBI): domain Eukaryota; kingdom Metazoa; phylum Chordata; class Amphibia; order Anura; family Hylidae; genus Hyla; species Hyla sarda. The sequence goes on from NC_079189.1 coordinate 327,719,449, forward strand.
CTGTGTCTTTTATAAAAAGATTCTTCCCCTTTGTAGTCACATCTTAAAGTGTATATGTCACCAATTTTTTGAGTATAATTGCTGTATAATTTTTTTGCTCCTGTACACTCAATTGAAATCTTTGTTATTTTAGTGCTTATTTTGGCAAATTTCACTGGCATGAATGAGTGTGAGTGGTTGGCAAGTATGTGAACAAGTCTGAGTGCTGGAGCTGCAGTGATGACCTTGACTGATCAAGTTTTGAAGAATGATTGACCAATGTATTCTAAAAGGGTTGAACTAGGGAACAACCCCTAATACATTTTTATGAACAGCCATTTTGAATAGATACATAGATAACATTCAGCATAGCTGCAGTATAGGTTACTGACAGAAAAGTGTGGACAAAAAAGAAGTCTTGTTGAGCGCTGCTGTAGATTTATTAGGTAGAATTAGTCACCACAGTTGCACAGGACTGGGTTTACTAAAAAAAAGAGAGAAGAATGGACAACCCATTTTGGCGTTCACATACTCCTTCCTCAGGTCAAATGTAATAGCACTACAGTAACTTTAAAAAATTAAAAGATCAAATGTACATACTGCTAAAATAGCAGAACAAACAAGAAAAAAACATAATAAATAAGCAATATATAGGCTGAATAGAAAAGCACAACTCAATCTAAATATGTATGTGCCAAAAGAAGGGTAAAAACCAAAGCTAGGAACAAATAATTAGATCATACTTAAAACATGCAATAAAACACATAATAAAAGTGGAAGACGTCTTGGGTAAGTAAATATTTATTCATCTTCAATAAATCCAGTCCTGTGCAACTGTGGTGGCTAATTCTTCCTGTTAAATATACAAGATCTCCTTTTTGCCCCTTGTTCATTTGTGTCTTTATATCTGTACCTGTGGGCCAACGGATTGGGTCATATGAGCAGCATACTGTGTACTTCTTTCCCTTCTATAGAGTCGTGCCCATCTTTCCCTTCTAAATCCTCGTGCCTAACACAACTCTATAAGGTTAGTACAGCACTTTTGGTGTGGTGGGCTCGTACCCAATTTTATATAATACACAAATAAGTGCCCCTGTGTTTTTTTTTTTTTTTAGTTTCCTCCTATTTTATTCATAGATGCTTCTTAATGGTGCTAAGAAGTAATGGGGAAGATCTTGAAGAATGACAACACTTCAAAAGAGATCTGTCCATAAGAAAGAATGATCATGGCACTCACCACTGCTACTAGGTGTAGTTTATTGAAGATCCAAGTGACACATACAGGAACAAGACAGACAACACTAAGGCAGGGGTGCTTCTTTGGGCGACGGTGCCGTTTCAAGCAAACTTGCACTTTGAATGGTCCACACGTCATGATGCTTCCAGATATGTCTAAATAACCCCTGACCCCAGTTGCCATGGTAACAGTAAACAATCAAATCAGCAACTGACGTACAAGTTAAAACATAGCTTAAAAACAATGCAGAGAGACATTACAATTAGAGATGAGCGAAGTTACAGTGATTCGATTCGTCACAAACTTCTCGGCTCGGCAGTTGCTGACTTTAGCCTGCATAAATGAGTTCAGCTTTCAGGTGCTCCGGTGGACTGGAAAAGGTGGATACAGTCCTAGGAGACTCCCCAGCCCACCGGAGCACCTGAAAGCTGAACTAATTTATGCAGGCTAAAGTCAGCAATCGCCGAGCGGAGAAGTTCATGACGAATCGAATCACTGTAACTTCGCCCATCTCTAATTACAATAACACATTCAGCTCTGTCCTATCATTAATTCCTACCGGACCCAGATTTTACAGGAGTAAAACTAAGCGTCCTTTATTGCATCGCATTCATGAGCATGCATGCTCTCTCAGGACACCGTCGCCCAAATAAGCACCCCTGCCTTAGCGTTTGTCTGTCTCGCTCATGTATGTGTCACCTGGATCTTCAATAAACTACACCTAGCAGCAGTGGTGAGTATCATGATCATTCTTTCTTACGGACAGTTTTCGTGACGTTGCCTTTACTTTGTGATCAGTGAAGCACCCTAGGCTGCAGAGTTGTGGTATCCAGGATATGGAAGTGGTTGTGTCGGTCATCCATGGTTAATCTGTGCACACAACATAGTAGTGCCGAGTGTGTTCTATTGAGAGACTTTACTTTAAAAGAGATATATTATGCAATAAAATGTATCCTCTATCCAAAGGACAGGGAATAAGTTTTAGATTGCAGGGGGTTGGACTGCTGGGACACCCCTCAATTTGCTGCACAGGGGGCCCCGGCTCTCACGGGAAGGAGGCATGTCGACACGTCCCCTCCATGTATCTCTGTGGGAGAGCCATTTAGTTATTTCAGGCATTCCCGTAGAGATACATGGAGGGGGCTTGTCTGCCGATGCTTCTTGCGAGGGTCAACACGCTCTGTTCCCGGCGGGGGTCCCCGTGCAGGAGATCGTAGGGGGTCCCAGCGGTCGGACACTCTTTGGATAGGGGGATATGTTTTTTTGCATGACACCTATCCTTTAATGTGTAATACATACCATACATATGCAGTTCTTTTAGTGTGCATTATATTCCGGGCACATTTAGAAAATTATCTCATTTCATATCAAGTAGTATTGTTCCATTTAAACTGAACCACAATATGATTATGATAAATGTTTGTGTTATTTTATCTTATTTTAAACTTTGTCTCATGTTATTTTTAATAAACAGCTGTTAATTAAATTTATGTTCCTATTGTTATTTTATTCTCTGTTAGTATTTCTGTTGAACTAGTCTCATTGCCATGACATTTTTGTTGCTCGTAACAAACTGCAGCAGTAAAAAATATATGAAAAGAACACTGAAATGCCAAAGGTTTAAGGAGGACATGACAGATTTCCAGACATGTCTGCTTTATTACTGTATATTATTGTATTCCTCATTCTAAAATAATTTTGTAGCATATTTTATTAAAACTTTGCATTGTACAGTTCCTCTGTTATTCCTCCTAGAAATGTATGGATAGCAGGACAGTGTGTGTGTGTGTGTGTGTTGGATTGGGGGGAGTTAAATAATAGCTCGGAAAACAAAATCAGTCTGGTTTTGCCCATAAGAATCAATTACAGCTTTCATTTTACCAGAGCTGTTATGATATGAAAACGGCTATGATTGGTTACTATGGACAAAAGTATTGTTTTTGATGTTTCTACAGATTTTTTCTCTAAGACAGTACAAAACTTTTTATTGTATAAATACATGTTTACAAAGCTAACTAAATTAATAGGCATTTAAAGTAAAACCATTGCTTTAAAATGCCATAAATAATGTATTTTTCTTAGTAAAACAAACACACAATAAATACAAATGGTTGTAAAATCTTATAGCCACAGTCTTTTAATGCTTGTTTTCTTTGGCCGGATAATTCTGCAGACTGGAATTTAATAGTACTTAGAAACGCTTCATCATAAGTCTGCTCTCAGATACCAAATGTCACAGTATAGTAACGCATAGTTTTCATTTTTGTAAAGGTTCATTATACAGAAATATGTGAATATGTATACTTCAATACAATGCTATATTTGATTAACCCCTTGGGGACGGAGCCCATTATGACCCTAAGGACGGGAGCATTTTTTTGCAAATCTGACCACTGTCACTTTAAGCATTAATAACTCTGGGATGCTTTTACTTTTAAATTTGATTCCGAGATTGTTTTTTCGAGACATATTCTACTTTATGTTAGTGGTAAATTTCCGTCGATACTTGCATCATTTCTTGGTGAAAAAATCAAAAATTTTATGAAAAATGTGAACATTTTGAATTTTTCTAACTTTGAAACTCTCTGCTTGTTAGGAAAATAGACATTCTAAATAAATTATATATTGATTCACATATACAATATGTCTACTTTATGTTTCCATCATAAAATTGACATGTTTTTACTTTTTCCTTGAAATACGACAGGGCTCTGAAGTGAGAGAGCGCCATGCGCATTTGAGGACTAAATTACGGATTGCATAGGGGTGGACATAGGGGTATTCTACGCCAGTGATTTGCAAACAGGGTGCCTCCAGCTGTTGCTAAATTCCCAGCATGCCTGGACAGTCAGTGGCTGTCCAGAAATGCTGGGAGTTGTTGTTTTGCAACAGCTGGATGCTCCATTTTGGAAACACTGCCATACAATACATTTTTATTGGGGAGATAAAGGGGGTGTATATGTAGTGTAAGGGGGTGTAAGGGGGTGTATATGTAGTGTTTTACCCTTTATTATGTGTTAGTGTAGTGTAGTGTTTTTAGGGTACATTTGCACTGGCGTGTTATGGTGAGTTTCCCACTAGGAGTTTGCACGGCGGTGAAAAATTAGCTGCAGCCCAAACTTGAAGCAGGAAACTTCCTCTAAACCTGCCCGTGTGAATGTACCCTGTACGTTCACATGGGGGGGGGGGGCAAACCTCCAGCTGTTTCAAAACTACAACTCCCAGCATGTACTGACTGAGGAGTTGTACTTTTGCAACAGCTGGAGGCACACTGGTTGGAAAACCTTCAGTTAGGTTCTGTTACCTAACTCAGTATTTTCCAACCAGTGTGCCTCCAGCTGTTGCAAAACTACAACTCCCAGCATGTACTGATCGCCGAAGGGCATGCTGGGAGATGCAGTTATGCAACAACTGGAGGTACGCAACTACAACTCCCAGCATGCCGAGACAGCTGCTTGCTGTTTGGGCATGCTGGGATTTGCAGTTTTGCAACATCTGGAGGGCTACAGTTTATAGACCACTGCACAGTGATCTCCCAACTGTGACCCTCCAGATGTTGCAAAACTACAAATCCCAGCATGCCCAGACAGCAAAGAGCTGTTTGGGGAATGCTAGGAGTTGTAGTTTTGCAAGATCTGGAGGGATACAGTTTAGAGACCACTGTATAGTGGTCTCAAACTGCAGCCCTCCAGCTGTTGCAAAACTACATATTCCAGCATGCCCAAACAGCAAACAGCTGTCTGGGCATGCTGGGAGTTGTAGTTTTGCAACATCTGGAGGGCTACAGGTTAGAGACCACTGTAGCCCTCCAGATGTTGTTAGGCAACTTACCGGCTTCCGTAGGATCCAGGGAGCCGTCCTCTTCTGCCGCACGACGTCGCCGCCTGCCGCTCACCGTCGCCGCTGCCTCCGGACAGGTAAGTGAATCTTCGGCGCCAGCCCCCTTCGGTTCCCCGTTCTGCCCCGCCTATTGTGCGTGGGCAGAACTGGGAAATGGAAAGTTAGCCCCCCCCGCCCCCGATCTGCTATAGGTGGTCGCATCTAATTAATAAATGTCTAGCCAGTATTCAAGATCCTGAGCCTCAATTTTCCTTTTAATCACTTTACTTTCCGACACCGTGGGTATAGGTGCCATTTGAGTTGCTTGGATCAAGGCAACTAGCAGATAGGAGCCTCTCCTATTTTCTATACAATGCTATATTTATCTTAGTTTCTACACTGATCAGTCAAAACATAAAAACCCAACATGTGAAGACCTCATAATCTTTTTTTACTTAGGCCAGTAACCATGACAAAGGGGCATCCTCTACAATCCTCTAGAAGAACGTTGGTTTTACTATCATAGCAGATGGGGATTCTTTACTGTAAGAGCAGTGAGACCATGGAAGTATGGCTGATTCATTGAACAACTTCAAAAGGGTCCTGCATGCCCTTAAAGGGGTCTGTCACGCCCCCTCCCATAGGCTTGCATTGATCCGTGATCGGCAGTAATCAGACCCGGAGTGAACACGCTCCGGGGACTGATAATAACGGGGTGTGGCGTGCAAAATCACGGGGGTCCCCAGCGGCGGGACACCCGCGATCAGGCATCTTATCCCCTATCCTTTGGATAGGGGATAGAGTACCCCTTTACATTACAAGCTAGTGCATGACCTGACAGTTTTTAAAGTTGATGTACAGTATTGGAGAAATTGCAATTGTGAAGAACTGAGCAAAATTTGGATATCTTGACGACTCGGAGCACTTGATGAGTCAAAGCACCTTCAAAATAATATGGGGGGAATTTATCAAGCGTGGTGTAGGTAAATTATTTTTCTACACCTTTAATTTGTGTGGTGGTAATGTGATAAATATGGTGCTTGTTCACATTTTTTTGAAATAACACTTCAGTACGCCACTTTCTACAGTTCCTCCTCAGCAACTTTTTTGTGACTCTTTAACCCATTGTGCCAAAATGTGGGACTTTTTACAAATGCTGCCCTTAGTTAGTTTTGTAAGCCAGGTCTAGGCTGGTGTAGATTGTGGACAAATTGTGTGGCAAATCACCTATGATAAATTCATGATCACTGCAAAAAGTAAAGTAGACTATGGCAGAGCTACATAATTTTAGAAAAAGCATCTAAAGCAAAAGTCGCAATGAAAAGTCTGTAAACAACACAAAAACTGTAAAAACAATGATAAATTCCCCCTATGTCTTGTGGGTATTCCCAGTATGCAGTAGTTAGTACCAACTAAAAATGCAACCAGTAAATAGTGACAGAGTCCTAAACCCGAAAGGCTCACTGAAGTTAATATGGCTATAAAATAATGGTGTCAGACCATGCTGCTGTGGCTACCAGTGGTAAGAAAACAATGTGAAGGATACTTAGCTGGCAGTTTGTCAGGTTTCTGATGCCAAAAGTAGGGTTGTGATTCAGTAAATGGTGGATAATGAGGGTTCCAGCCGTCACATGGCAGAAGTGATACAACCTCATGATTAAATAAAAGTTCCCACTAACAACTATCTTTGAGGATATCCAAAAGTAATACCCAGAAATTAGTCTGTTGCTTGGACAAGCCAGCCCTGAAGATACCCGAACCTACTCCTTTCTTTGCTAGAGGACCCGTCAGCTTTACTCATGTCCCCAAAGCATCCACTTGTGATGGTATTATCCCTGTAGCGGGACAAGTTTAAGAATTGTTGCTTTGTGCTGATAATGTTGTTGTTGGGAAAATTCTCTGAAGGTGTGCGAGCAGCTGTTCAGATGTTCACTCACCAAAGGCCAGGACTAGGCTCCTAACAGGTGCTCTTGGCTCTTACCTATCCCCTGGGGATTTGGGTGGACACAGGAAGGCCCTTAGGCCCTAATTGACTGGGGAAGATAAGGATTTTGGGTGAAGACAGTTAACCCCTTTCACTTATATCAAGCTCAATGCATGCTAAAAAAAACATATAAAGATATAGTAAAACATGGATGTGTATATATATATATATATATATATATATATATATATTAAAGGTATAAGCCTGAGATACAGCAGGAGACCTTAATCCCTTTTCAGTTTTTGCATTTTCATTTTTTCCTCATCACCTTCTAAAAATCATAACGCTTAAAATTTTGCACCTAAAAATCCATATTATGGCTTATTTTTTGCGCCACCAATTCTAATTTGCAGTGACATTAGTCAATTTACCCAAAAATCCACGGCGAAACGGAAAAAAAAATCATTGTGCGACAAAATTGAAGAAAATTTTTTATTTTGTAACTTTTGGGGGCTTCCGTTTCTACGCAGTGCATTTTTCGGTAAAAATAACACCTTATCTTTATTCTCTAGGTCCATACGGTTAAAATGATACCCTACATATATAGGTTGGATACTGTTGTACTTCGGAAAAAAATCATAACTACATGTAGGAAAATTTATATGTTAAAAATTCTCATTTTCTAACCCCTATAACTTTTTTATTTTTCCGCATGCGGGCCGCATTTTCTGTGCCGTGTTCTGAAGTTTTTATCGGTACCATTTTTGAATTGATCTGACTTTTTGATCGCTTTTTATTAATTTTTTCATGATATAAAAATTGACCAAAATGACCAAGAATTTTTTTGCGCGCACGCCATTGACCGTGCAATTTAATTAACAATATATTTTCATAGTTCGGACATTTTCATACGCGGCTATACCACATATTTATTTTTATTTACACTGTTTGTTTTTTTATGGGAAAAGGGGGGTGATTCAAACTTTTAATAGGGAAGGGGTTAAATGACCTTTGTTAACTTTTTTTTTCCCACTTTTTTTTGCAGTGTTATAGCTCCCATAGGGAGCTATAGCACCGCACACACTGGTCTCCTATGCTGATCCCTGCAAAGCCATAGCTTTGCAGGGATCAGTCAGATAGGGGCTCGATTGCTCAAGCCTGTAGCTCAGGCTTGGAGCAATCAATCCCCAATCGGACACCGCGGAAAGAGGTAAGGAGACCTCCGCCTGCGTCCCAGCTGATTGGAACATCACGATTTTATCGTGATGTCCCGATCAGCCCGACTGAGCTGCCTGGAACCGTTTACTTTTGTTTTCAGATGTGGCGGTCAACTTTGATCGCCGCGTCTGAAGGGTCAACAACGCGCGGCACAACGATCGATGCCACGCGCTGTTACCCCAGGGTCCCGGCTATCGTTAGCAGCCGGGACCTACCCAGTGTGATCTGGGGTCAAGGCGTGACCCCGTTTTTCACACCGGGACCGGGCTTAGGGCGTACAGGTACGCCCTAAGTCTTTAAGAGGTTAAGAGGCAACAGCCACCCAAACTGTGTTCAGAATAGCCAAAGATGACTTTGCTGTGGAACACTGCATTAGTACTCTCATGCAAGTAAAAGTGCCATATGTCTATCAAAAGAGGTAGTGGAGCTAGATTTTTATATATGTGTGTGTGTGTTTGTGTTTGGGGGGTGCGGGGCTCTATGTATGTTCCTGCTAAAGGCAGTGGTGGAACAGTTACAGTCATTAATAAGAAAATTTTACAAAATATGCTCAAGTCAGTGTAGTAATGTGCCCTAAGACCTGTATGCATAATATAATAATTTACTGTAAAATACCTTTTGGTCTATATTTTACTTGCTCAGTCTCTTAGAAGCTGTGGGCATTTCTTCAAATGCATGATGAACTTGATGAGCTCCTATACTTCCCCCTTCTCCCCCTCTCTCTCTTGTCATGAGGTCTGCAAAAACATTTTAAACATTTGCAAAGCTTTGTGCCTGAAGTGCATGCTTTTTATAACTCTAATACAGCCATGTGGTATCTATATGGTGCACACACACAAGAAAAACCTGCATTTTATGCCAAAAATAAAGATTTTTACATTTGCAAAGCTTTGTGCCAAAAAATCATGCTTTATATAACCAAAAAGCAGCCATGTAGAACCTATGTGGTGCAAATACACAAAAAAATTAGTTCATAAAATGACCAAAGAGAAATCATTTTGCATATAAATAATAATTTAGCACCTTGTATTGCTTGTCACTGTGCATGGGAATGCTCCTCTTCAGAAATAGCTGCAAGCTGTCTGGATCTCCCAGAGTTTCAGCTCACACTGGTGAAAGCTGGATTATGTACCGCACTGAGGCACAGCAGGGAACCACACTCCCCTTCCCTCCTCCCCTTAGCAAATGTGTCCAAATTTATTTTTGCTAGGACCAAAAAGGCTTGTATACCAGCATTTGTTTGCAAAATTAAAGAGACAGAGACCCCTATTGGCTGTTTTTTTTTTATTTCACATCTTTAAAAACCAAATATGTTTATGAAGTAAATGAAGAAAATGCTTAGTTTCTAAAGAAGTGTTAAATTAAAGTTGTTTCTAAAAACATTAACACTTTCAGGGAAAGTGACAACAGCATCACCCATACTAACCTGCTTATGTGGAGTAATAGTGCACGTGATGCTGATTCCAAAACCGTTTCTCGTTTTCCTATTGGTGGCTCCATTCTCGAGTTATACACAAAAAGAAATATAAATTTGTAAATTACCTTCTTGGTGCATTGCTCTGCTCCTGTGATATAGCACCCTTCATAAATTGGTTGGCTTTCTGCAGCAGATATATGCTGTGACATAGGCATGATGTATGGCACATACATGGATTGTGCATGAGCCTCTTCACTGCTACACCTGGAGACCGGGAGCAGGGCGGCTTCAGTGCAGTCAAGGTACAGCATGTATCTTCTATATCACAAGGCCTGGGTGGTCTATATGGGCAGACATTACAACAAGGGGTTTGGAAATACCCCCAGTGCACTGAGAAGGTAATTCACATATTTGTATTCTCAGGAATCAGGCCACTGATCGAAAGATGGGAAACACTGTTGGAATCAGCATCACCTGCACTAGTATGAGCATGTTAGTGTGGGTGATGTTGCTGTCAGTTTTCCTTTAAACTATTGAAATAACATTCAGGATATTGGTTACCCTAACTTACCCCAAGTTAACCTACACACAAATTATCTCGGCAGCACAATATAACAAACACTTGAAGTCATTTTGTGACCCACAGTTGTTTCTTCTCCTTTCACTAATCTGGAGACAGTAAAGGTGGACGGAAGATTTACCCAGTAATGAGACTTATCAGTAAGTGTATCCTGTAGTCAATGGGGCCTTTAGGAATTAAAGGAAGACATTTTATATAATGTTTTTGACAAAGGCCTTTTTGATCATTTGTGTTATTACTTATTACAACATTTCTTTCTATGGATTTTAGGTTTTTATTTTGCTTTTCCTTGCAGAGAGGTCTTAGGTTGAAGCTTCAAGATAATTTTGTCTTTCTGAACCTATATTAAAGGGTACCTATCATTAAAAGTTTTTGTATGTTAAAGCTATTTCTAATAACTTTCTAAATATATGTTATAAAAAAAAATGCTTAATTTAACTTGGGAAAACCCACCACTATAGGTCTCCCTGCATGTCCTGGCCGCTAGATTTTGGACTCATGCTGCTGACCTGGCTTGAGTCTGAAATCTGACTGCAGCCAGGACACATGACCAGCAGAGTGCTGCTCCCTGCCTGTCAATCAGACCGGCAGGAGCGAGTGCTGTGCCGGCAGCAATGGTGGCAATGGCCAGCTGGAGACAGGTGACAGAGCTATGGAAGAAGTTCTCACCTTCTATCAGCCGGATTGCAGCTTCTCTACTGCATCTCCCCTGCTCCGGACACCAGCGGGAACCAGGGAAGTGGTCCCCCCAGCAGGCTTCCGTGATGTCACGCCTGCTGGGACACGCCCACATCGTCCTGCTGGCAGCTCTGTGCTCTGTGAGCAAGGACACAGGTAAGATACAGAGCTTTTTAAAGCTCTTAATTTTTTTAAAGAGCGGTGTAGTTAGGGAACATAGCCTAAGTTACTTTAGGATAGTTTATTTAGTGATAGTAACTCTTTAAATATGTGTGAAAGTACTTTTCACACCTAATAAAGGCCTGTCTTGTCACTAGGATGTGCCATCAATTGCTTTTATGAGGTTTAAATGCAAGAATGTATCACTATGGCAAAGGGGAAAAACCCCTTTGGCACATTCTCTACCCAAAAATCCTTTGATAAGCATTACTGTAGAGTAGCCCTAATAAAGTGCTCAGCACCGCCCTGACCTGGAGTAGACTAAAAGGTTTGCAGGGATTTACAGAGCTCCTCAGCCCCTTGATAAATGTGCCATATCCTTGTGACAGGGTTTTGTTATGACTATTTGAACTCACATAATGTCCTTAGTTCATCACTAAAATGAATCCAACAGACACATCGGCAGAACTCTAGGGGCCCCTTTATAAGTCAATGGGGTCTGTTGTAAAACAGATCTATCACAGAGTGTTAGCTTGTGTTGTAACACAGACATAAACAAAGCCTAAACTAAGAAAGCTCTGGTTAGTAAAGGTAAGATTGTGTGGATAGTGGAGGTAGCTCTATGGAGAATATTTCTTCCACTCTAAATGTTGGAAGACCCGTATGCTGCTTTAGGGTATGTTCAGAAAACTGCATGTTTATGTGTCCTATTTGTACATTTTAAACTGTGGCATGTATTTTTTGTTTGTTCTTTTACGTGCGTCTATGGGGTACAACTGTCATGATAAACTTTCAATACATTAAGACAAATGCAACATGTAGCATTTACTCACAACATTTTTGCCAAGTCTTTCTTGACAACGTATGGATAACATTCACGTTTTAAATGTACAGTTTTGTACCTTTTTTCCCAAAACAGGAAACAAAAAACTTACAAAACTATATGTAATTGTATGTTTATAATTTTTTTTTTTATAAATGTCAAAAATCCATTCCACAGCTGCTGAGGACTCCCACAGCCGGGGAATGTGCAGGAACTGTTCCTCAGTACTGTGGTACAACTACTACTCACATCATGAGACAGACTCTGTTTCATGATAGAAGTAATAGTACCGCAGCACTGAGGTGCAGCTCCTGCACATCCTCCGGCTGCAGGAATCTGTGGGTGGCTGTGGTGACTCTGTGGGAGCATGGGTACTACAACTCCCATCATGAAACATAGTCTGTTCCATGTTGGGAGTAGTAGTACAGGTTCTGAAGGACCGATCTCAGCAGATCTCACTCCTGAGACCCGGTGACATCCAAAATTATAAGCCTGTGAAGCCGAAGGCATGCCACTTCGCTCCCCAGCCAGCCAGTGATGTGAAGAATATAAAATCTCTGCACTGTAACTTCATATTACCCACTGGGATTGGTTTTTGACAAAAACGTACAGAACCGGACACACCATCTTGTGTACATTTTTGTATGGGAGGTCAATGTGGTGGCGGGGTATGTGGTGCAGGGCAGATGTTGTTACCCTAGGGGCAGATCGCATTAACCCCTTGTATTCGTGACGCCAGGGCGTAGTTTAGCCCACATCCATCCAAAGATATACCGCTGGATTCTGGGCTAGGCACGGGGGCAATAAAGACTCCGATGCCAAATTACGGACAATGGTAGCTTTACTGAGGGTAGACAATTGGTAAAGTCTATGCAGTTCAGCCAGGGCCCAAGGAGGTGACCAGTGATGCAGAGACCTTAAGGGCTTGCTGGAACTTGTAGTAGGACTGGACAATTGAATGGAGACCACGCTGACTTGATAGATGACAGGGACTAACTTGACTTGACTCATAAAGCTGTGACTTTAGCTTACTTGACTTGATGGTGGCTGCAGGACTTTTTTTTTTTTTTTTGAAAATATCTTTTATAAAATTTACAAAAATACAGTATACGATTCAGATATACATAACAACACCAATCAAAAGAAGAAGGCCATATAGCCATACTTATACTAGTCTGCATCCGAAAAAGTATACCTACTCATTATTAATACCCCACCCCCCACCCCACCTTCTGGCCCCGAGAGAGAGAGAGAGAGAGAGAGAGAAAGGAGAAAGAGAAGAAGAGAAGAGAAAAAAAAAAAAAGGAAACGCAATTTAGATTCAAGTCTACCATATATTCCAAATCTTTCTACATTCTCTTTGACCCCGCTTACTCCTCATCCATCTAAACTCCTTATCTTTCATGATTTTTAGCCCCTCCTTCCATTCCTCTATCTGCAGTTCTTTAGGGGATATCCAGTTCCTTAGTATGATCAATCTAGCGAAGAACAGAGTCCGTTGTAACAGACACTCGTATTTTCCCGTATTACCAATAGTTCCCAGCAGTATAAACTCTATCGTACGAGGTATCTTCACAGGGATTCTAGTTTCTACCTCTTTTATTACAGATTCCCAGAAAACCAATATCTTCTCACACGACCAAAAACTATGTAGATAATCCGCTTCATCCAAACCACATTTAACACATTGTGACGTAATCTTCACCCCCATCCTATATAAATGAAGCGCGGAGTAGTGGGTCCTGTGTAATATCTTAAATTGTGTGATTTTATGTTCCATATTACGAGAAACCTTACTTATATTTTGGGCCATAATGTCCCAATCATCTTCAGACACAGTACCCACTGTCCGAGACCATTTTTCTTTAATTCTATCAATCCCCCTTATTCCAATAACCTTATTTAATTTCTTATACAAAATTGAAATTCCTTTTTTTTTAAAGTGCTCTTTTTGGATTAGTGCTTCTATAAAGTTGTGTTTCTGTGTTACATATACCTCCTTATCTATCGTGTTATGGACTGCATGACTAACCTGCCAATAATACAGCCAATCATTATCATTAATATCATACACCCTTTTTATGTGATCAAATGAAAAAAGTTGTCCTTTATCAAATATTTGTTCCAGTTGTTTTATACCCTTACTATCCCAAAAAGTTGACTCACAATTAACCAATTCTTTAAATTTGTTATTAGCCCATAAAGGTGTGAACCCAAAACTATTTTCTATATGTAATTCTTCTTTTAATCTTTCCCATACTTTTTTAAATTTGTGCAATAACACCGTGTTATCTGAACCATTCTCATCATACTCATCCAATTCCAACACCTCATATATGTTCTCTTTCTCCTTATCTACTACAATCTTCTCCAGATATCTAGAATTCCTCCAGTTCACAATTCGTACCAACTGCGCAGCCAAATAGTAAACAAGAAAGTTGGGCATATCCAGTCCCCCCCTATCTCCGGGGGCCATAAAATATCTGTACTTCAAACGGACCCTTTTTCTTCCCCATAGCAATCTGTCCAGTATCACTTCTATCTTCCGGAACCAACCCTTGCCAATCCACATTGGCGAGGCACTAAGGAAAAACAGGTTCTGTGGGAGGACCACCATCTTTACCATCGCCATCCTTTCTGACATCGAGAAAGGCATTTTAATCCATACTTCTACTCTCTTCACTAGACTATTTAATAAGGGGAGTAAATTATTAATCACAAATCTATCGTTTATGGCTGCAATTTTTACTCCCAAATAAGGGAAACATTCATTTTTTTAACACGGATAATCTTCCCACCGTCTCCCCCATATCTTCATCTAGGGGGAGCATAGTAGATTTATTCCAATTTATCTCCAACCCGGATAAAGGGGCAAATATATTGAACAGCTTCATAATCCGGTGTATTTTTTCTTGTGGGTTAGTTACAAAAAGGAGGATATCATCTGCGAATAACACGATCTTATTTGTTTCTCCGTTTACTCCAAATCCCTCATAGAAATTATTAGCTCTTATCCACGCCGCTAGGGATTCAACATAAATTAAAAATAAAGAGGGTGAGAGGGGGAAGCCCTGTCTTGTTCCTCTACTAAGTTTAAATGGGTAGGAGGGAATTCCATCCACCACTACACTCACCTCCGGATTAATATACAATAACTGAATATAACTCAAAAATCTCGGGCCCACCCCCACCTTCCTCAAAACTTCCCAAAGGTATCCCCACTCCACCCTGTTAAAGGCTTTAGTAGCATCCAGTGACAGAATGGAGCGGGGGCCCCGGGATCCACTCTGGATTGCCTCATATACCTGGTGGATATTGTCGTGGACCATTCTTCCTGCCCTGAATCCCCCCTGGACTCTCCCCACCACTACCTCCACCACTTTATCTAATCTCCTTGCCAATACCTTTGCTATTATCTTTATATCCGTATTAAGCAAGGAGATGGGGCTATATGAACCCAAATCCAAGGGATCTTTATCTTTTTTCCTAATAAGTCTGATGTTAGCTTCACACATTGATTTAGGGAGAACACCCCCCCTCCAGGATTCATTAATAATACCCAGCAGTTTTGGAAGCAGCAGGGTTGAGTATATCCTATATATCTGAAATGGAATACCATCAGACCCAGGGGATGTATTCCCCTGAATTGATGCCAGTGCGTCCTCCAATTCCTGGAGGGAGATTGGATCATCCAAAGCATCTCTGGCATCCTCTGTTAAACTTGGAATATTAATTCCTCTCAGAAATTCCACTACTTCAGCCCTATTAATATTGCTACTTATATAGAGATTGGAGAAAAAGGAGCTGACCATTTGAGCTATTTCTTCTCTCTCTGTAGTTATACTACCATCCACCCTCCTCAGAGCGACAATACCACCTTCCTCACCTTGATTTTTAAGTAATCTTGACAATGTCTTATTTGGTTTCCCTTTCTCAAAAAAAGTTAAATTGCCCACTAAAGAATAGTTTGTTTTGTGCCTTTTTAAGTAGATATTCTTTGTAATCCTCTTGGGCTGCCTTCAACTCTAGCAGCCGTTCACCCCCGCTGTCCTCGTCTATCCCAGTTTCTAACGTTACCACTTTACTATTCAGCATTGATTCCTCCTGGGCAAATTCCTTTTTCTTTTTATTAATTCGCCCTATATATAGGCCCCTCAAGAATGCCTTCATGGCATCCCATACTATCTGAGGACTCGCAGAATTATATTTAATCTCCCAGAATGCTTCCATTTCCTGTCTAAACCAGTCCTGGTCTCCCACTAGTTCTATCCACTGGGGGTTGAGCCGAAAGCCCAGCCTTTTTCCATCCATTGCCTTACCACCAATTTTCACCACCACTGGACAGTGGTCCAACAGGGTTTTAGCTCTATACTGCACTCTACTGGTCCAGATCATTGCGTTCTTATCACAAAGACAGAGATCAATTCGGGAAGCAGTGTTATATGAAGTCCTAAAGCATGAGTATTGTCTTACTCCTGGGTTTAGTTTCCGCCACCCATCAACCCAATTCATCTCTCCACATTACCTCGCCAATGCTGTTTCACTCCCCCCTACATTCCTACCTAGTTTGTATCTGTCCATACTATGGTCCATTACGTTATTCATATCCCCAACTATCCATAATGCCGCATATGTCTTCCTTTCGTTATAACTCACGAGATCCCTCAGAACATCCACTCTAAAGGGTGGAGGAATATATACAAAGGCCAAGATAATAGCCCTACTTTCCCACATTCCATAAAGAAATACGTATCGACCATACCTATCTACCTTTGAATCTTTTATTTCGAGTGGTACCTTCCTATGAACATATACTGAGACTCCCGCAGAGTATGTAGAAAATCTGGAGTGGAATTCTTCCTTAGCCCACCTCCTGGGTAATATCTGCTCATCTCTTGACCTATGGGTCTCAACCAAGCATATAATAGCAGGAAGGGACCCCCTAACATAATCAAAAATTGCACACTTTTTAATTCTATCCGACATGCCTCGCACATTCCAGGCTAACATCTTAAACGAAGACATATTAATCTAAGAGAGAGAAAAAAAAGAAAAAAAATAAATAAATAAATTATTTCCCCTTCCCCCTCTCTCTCTACCCCCCCCCCCGCCTCCCCGCGCCATCCCTCCCCCTTCCCACTCCCCTCCTCCCCCCACCCACACCCCCCTTTCCTCCCTCCCAATAATGCACCGTATTTCTACTATGCATTTCTATCCTAGTGACACCCCGCAAACCCCCCACCCCCACCCCCCCCCCCTCAGACGCAGGATTAGTACTCAACTGGTGCCGCAATAATATCCTATACTACATGCCTTCTTTATCCATCCAATCCGAGACCTCCTGTGAGGTTCCAAATATTATTACGTTTCCCTTATGCTCTACCCGGAGTCTCGTTGGAAACAGAAGAGAAAAGGGGACCCCCGCATTCTTTAATCGCCTTTTTATCTCCCGAAAGGATGCCCTATTCCTCTTGGTCTCCCAGGAGAAATCCCAAGATTTCCTCCAACATCTGAGTTCCCATAGGGGGCACAGTCTGCCTATCCTCAGTTTCTTCCACCTCCAGTACCGAGTACCTAGAGCCGGTTTTACTAGGGAAGAGATCCTTCTGGGTTCTAGTTTTAATACCCACAGCTGGAGACTTCCATATTTTATCCAGTTTACCCACAGCCCCCTTATCTTTCTGTGGCGAGCTACCCCCTGATCTTCTGGGGTTCACCTTGGGGGCCATTTCTCCTGCTTTATCTCTTCGCTTTATATTTATGAGGTGTACATACCGCCACCAGGGTGCCACCTATTATCTTAGCGACTTTATGCACCATAGGCCCCACCCACCCAGTAATTTACATCCAATTATTTACAACATACAAGGGTGAGGATTCGTAGTCCCACACAGCTCTGGGGTGCGCTTTGAGCAGAGGATACCACAGCCTGATCTAGCAGTATCCACCACCAGATATAGCATACTAATATGCCACTAAAAAATCGTTAGCGTGTTCACGCTCCCCCTGATAGACAGTCCGATATCCCCCCAGAGTCACTGAGCTTAGTGGGTCCAGGGAGAGGGTCCAATTCCATGGAAGAGCGGGTCTGCTAGGGCAAAGTTGTTCGATTTAGTCCGTGAGTCCAGGTTACTCCTGTATAAGAGAGAGAGGGAGGAATAAGTCCTCTAAAGACATCAGTTTAGCAGTAGGATAGGCCGTAGATGCATCTGCGTGGCCATAATTATACCGCCCATACTCCTCAAAGTCCATGCAGATTTTCATTATGGGCAAAGAATTTCCATGGTTAAGAGCAAAGGATGCCTAGAAGGAGGAGGGAGGGGGGCGCCAGTCCCACAACGCTCAATACATTCAGTTCCCCAAGCCCCCGGTTGTCCATTAGGGCTTAGCCCAGATAAGCAGGACAGGAGCATCACTCCCACTGTAGTTAGGAATATTGTAACTCCCTTCCCATATGTAGCAACCAAGTAACCCCCCCTACCAACCACCACAGGGGGGAGAAGGGGGGGACCTGGTCATATCCATTGCCACGGCTATCACTCACCAAGTCGCTAGAAGGAGTGACCAGGCAGGGAGTCTGGCGTCCAGTATTCTCTATTCCACATGGGACCAGTGCTGGGGGCTGCTGCTGTTCAAAATATTGCCGAGGTATTAATAGCTGGTTTCACCTATTAAAGGAAATCCGTGAGTAGGTTTCATAGCAGTTTCCCCATATTAGACTCCTCCATCCAGGGAGACTGCCTACTTAAGTGTCCTGCTCCCAAAAAGGAAGCGATAACTCACCGGCTTAACGGCTATTAAGATAATTATCACATGTAGCATCAGGTCTTTTTCTCAATTCCTCTTTCCTTTCCACAAAAAAAAGGGATCTGGTCCGGCCTGATCTAGTCCCAGCAAGGAGTAGCGGAACACCACATGTACCCCTCACCACCTCCACGCCGCTACACCGCGCTGTGAGGCAGGTGCCACCATATATGGGCTTCCGGAGCAGGCCCGAAACTCCTCTCTGTTACTGGCCACGAAAGTCCACACCTCCCTCTCTCTCACCTCATCTCCGGCGTCTCCCTCCGCAGCACACGTGGGGGGGAGAAGACCTCCACCCTGCCACCTCTGCCTCCCGTCCTGCCCAGCAACGGGTCGCGCCACCACCATCTCGCTCCTCCCTCCTCCCGCGACCGAATCCAGCGCCCCCAGCTCTCACAGGGCATCCGGGTTGGCAAATAGTGCTGGCGGCGTTACTCTGTGAGTATCCCGGCATCCTGGGGTCGGCATCAGCTCCACGTCCGTCCCGAGGGCTCAGGGGGCGGGGCCGGAGCCCCGGAGCGCGCGGCCCTAGCTCATGCCGCCGTCACTTCCTCGTGGCTGCAGAACTTGACATTGAGGTCTCCAACACTCTGGACACACACACTAGGCACGACTGCACTGGACCTCAGCTTAGCAGAAGAGCAGAACTAAAAAAAACAGAGAAGCTAGATCCACCCAGGTCTTATATGGGGAGACTAGCAGGTACTTCCTGGGTAACAATCACATGACATATCACATGGTATAACTCTTAAAGCAACATTACATTTTATAACACTTTACATGGTAAAACATATTTACAATGGGGAAACAAGTGCAGGGGGCCTTGGGGACACTGAAGGAGGCTGCCTGATAGGACAGCAGGAGCACGGTGTAATATCTCCTGTACTGCACCACCACATCAATGTATACAGTTTGGTATATGGTTGTATACAATTTTTCTAACACAAAACCATATACAGCAACCATATAGCAAAATTGTGATGGGAATGCACCCTATTATGATACAGGCATGGCAATGCTGCAGCTGAAGTTTACAAAGACCCAGCCACTGTTCAGTCTGGATGCGACAATTTCTTAGTACAAGTGTATTTTTATCTGCCATGTTTTTTAAATCAAAATATATAAGAAAAATATCACTTATTTCATGTGGGAAAACATGGGTGGCCAATATGTGGAATTGAATGGGGCTAAACATTCATGCCAATAGAGCATGATTATGTGGCAGACATCTGAGAACACACCATAACCCGTTTAGGACATCGGGCGTACAGGTAGGCCCTTGTGTCTTGGTACTTAAAGGAGTACTGTAGTGTAATATAACTTATCCCCTGCAATCTCCAGTACGAGGCCGCAGCAGGAAGCGCTGTGCCGTCCCCAGCAGGAAACTGTTGCAGACACGCCCCCTCAATGTATCTCTATGGGATACGTGGAGGGGGCGTGTCGCCCATCTCATCATGCGGGGACAGAACGCCCTCTTCCAGCAGACTGCTGCAGCCCATAAAGAAGATCATGGGGGGTCCCAGCAGTTGGACCCCCTACGATCTATAACTTGTTCAGATAGCGGATAAGTTATATTCCACTACACTATTTATCTAACGAGAAAGGGCGTACACCGTAAATCCTTAAGCAGGTTTTACATGTGTGTAGGAGCTGAGCTCGCTTCAGAGCAGTGAGTGTCAGCTACTATCAGTAGCCAGACACTCAGTGTTAATGACTGGAAGCAGCAATCCCACCACTGATGGTCATTTAGTGAGCTCATGGAACTCCCGCAACGTGATTACAGGGATTCCGTGAGCTAAAATTGCGGAGGGTGGTCTTCTTACCTGCCTCCTGCTGCCGATCACAGATCCGCTAATGTAGCTTGGTTTATCCAGTTGATCGTCAATCATACTGTGTAATGCTATGCCTATGGCATAGTATTATACAGTGAATGCAATCTAATGATAGTATATACTAATCCCCTATAGGGACTTAAAAAGTGTAAATTAAAAAAAATTAAAAATTTTTGTAAAATTATATAAAACCTCCTCCCCTAATAAAAAAAAAATTAAAATACAATTACCCTTATTTTCCCATTTTACAAACAATAAATAAATAACATACTTGGTATTTTGGCGTGTATTTGTCCAAACTATTAAAATTTAATGTTTATGATCCCACATTATATATCAGAAAAAATAATTATAAAAAGCCATCAAAAAGTGTCATCAAAACAGAAATGGTACCAATAAAAACTATAATATTGTATATTTTTTTATTCACAATGACCTTCAGAATAAAGATGATATATCATTTTTACCATAAAGTGCACTGCGTAAAAACCAAACCCCCAAAAAGTAGCAAAATTGCAGTTTTCTTATATATTTCACAAATAATATTTTTGGAGGGATTTGCAGTACATTTTATAGTAAAATGAAAGATCTTATTGCAAAGTACAATTGGTCATGTAATGGGTCTATAGGTGGAAAAATAAAAGAGTTATGCATTTTTTTAAATGAAAAAAATGTCCTTAAAGGGGTACTCCGGTGGAAAACAAATGTTTTACATCAACTAATGCCAGAAAGTTAAACAGATTTGTAAGTGTAATAACCTATCAACCTTAACCCCTTAAGGACCAAGGACGTTCTGGAATGTCCCCGCACCCTGGGCTTTAAGGACCAAGGACGTTCCAGAACGTCCTAGTGTTTCTCCGGTCTCTGCCGCGCGCCAGGCAGAGATCGGAACGGCATGTCTGCTGTAATCTTTCAGCAGGCATGCCGAGCTAATGCCTAAGGGGGTCCCGGGACCCCCGCATGTCGGCGATCGCCGGAGATCGCTTGCAAAATCACGCAAGCGATCTTTGGTGATTCGGGTCATTCGAGTCACTTGTGACCCGATGACCCGGTAATAAATGGTGATTGGCGGTGTACAATTCACCGCCAATCACCTGCCGTTTCTGGGGAGCGGTGACAATACTGTCACCGCCCCAGCAACGCTGCTATTGGCCGGCGATCGTCCAGCCAATAGCAGTGCGGCAGAGGAGGGGTTAACGGTCCCTTCCCGCTGCTGCACCCGCTCTCTGTGTTCAGTCAGCGGGTGCAGCAGTGAGGAGAAGACCGTGGATCCCCCCTCAGAGCTCCGGAGCCCCCCTCAGGAGCCTCAGAATAGGGACAGCGGATTGCAGGGATAGGTAGGATTTAATAAAGTAAAAAAAAAGTTTAAAAAAAGTAATAAATAAAAAAAGTCCCCGACCCCCTAATAGGTCCCCCAGGGTCCTATTAGGGTCTGATCCCTTACCCCGGGTCCTATTAGGGGTTCAGGGAGCTGCGTTTGCCACCCCTTTTATTTTTGGCCGCAGCTTTTTTTTTTCTTTTTCTATTACTGTCATTACACTTTTTAAACCAAGCACCACACACTACATACTTTTTTTTTCAGTGACAGCCTGGTCAATCACATGGTGGAGCAAATGAACTTGTATGCCCAGCAGTTCATTGCCCACCACCCCGATTCGCTTTTGGCCAGGCCCAATGAATGGCGCGCCATTGATGCCGCGGAAATGAGGACATTTTGGGGCCTCACGCTGCATATGGGCCTGGACAAAAAAACAAGTGCTCGTCATTACTGGAGCGGGGACGTCCTCTATCAGACCCCGATTTACAGTATGGCGATGACACAGAGGCGGTTCGAGGCCATTCGGAAATGCCTGCATTATGCAGATAATGCGGCATGTCCGCCCGAGGTGATCCTGCCCATGACCGGCTTTACAAAGTGAGGCTGGTCATCGATCACTTTATGGCCAAATTTTTGGAGGCCTACGTACCACTCAGGGACCTCTCGGTAGATGAGTCTCTCATCAGTTTTAAGGGGAGACTCATCTTCTGCCAGTATATTCCCTCGAAGCGGGCGCAGTATGGTGTGAAACTCTACAAACTTTGCGAGAGTACCTCCGGGTACACTTGCAAGTTTAGAGTATATGAGCGACGAGATTCCCGTATTGAACCCCCAGAATGTCCCCCCACTCTGGGTGTTAGCTCGTTTGGGACCTTGTGCACCCATCGCTGGATAAGGGTTTCCACGTGTACGTGGAAAACTTTTATACCAGCATCCCTCTGTTCAAATCCCTTTCCGCAAGATCCACGTCCGCTTGTGGGACCGTGCGGAAGAACCAGAGGGGCCTCCCTCTAAATTTTGCTAAGACGCCTATCCCCCAAGGGTGAGTCCCGTGCCCTCACCCATGATAACCTGTTGTTGGTGAAGTATAAGGATAAGAGGGATGTCCTTATGCTCACCACTATTCATGGGAACGGCAGCACCCCTGTCCCTGTGCGAGGTACCGTGGGACCGGTCCTCAAGCCTGATTGTATTCTGGACTACAATCGATATATGGGGGGAGTTGATCTCTCAGATCAAGTCCTCAAGCCATACAACGCCATGCGGAAAACACAGGCATTGTACAAAAAAGTTGCGGTCTACTTGGTGCAGGTTGCCATGTACAACGCTTTTGTACAATCCCAGTACGCTGGCAACACAGGGACATTCCTCCAGTACCAAGAAGAAGTCCTAAGGTTCCTGATCTTTGCTGACCGGGAAAGATCAGGCCGGACTTCCCAAGGGTCTGGAGTTATAGGTGCCAGGATCGTCCCAGGCCAACACTTTCCAGGTGAGCCCCCCCCCCCCCCAGTGGAAAGAAGGAACAATCCCAGAAAAAATGCAGAGTGTGCTACAGGAAGGGGAGATGGAGGGACACCACCATTCAGTGTGACACTTGCCCAGATAATCCGGGCCTCTGCATAGGCTGCTTCAGGGAGTATCACACTTCCATGGAGCCCTAAATTTTCCCTTTTTATTAGAATTTTTCATAATTTGACCAATGTACCAAGTCCAGAGTACATTCCAAAATATAATCCCCATAAAAAAAACTTTAAAAAATTAAAAAAAATAACCTGATAAGACCTCTGGGGGTGTTTTGTCAAAAATGGGTCATATGTCACTGAGTCACTATCATCGGGGACTTTTTTATGTGGCCTCAAATGTGCAGCGCTCTCTCTCCACCTGAGCGGGTGCGCATTTGAGGCAACAGGTTAGGGACGGCCACACACATCACATTCCCAGAATGATGATTCAGAGCATAGGGTTTGGGGCAGGAATATTTTGTTTTGTTTTGGCTATGCTCTGGGTCATCCTTCTGGGAACATATCCTGTTTTATAATTTTCTGGCCCACTGTACCCCATATTACTGGCCTCTGTATCCCACCTGTCTACCCCAGTTACGGCCCGTTGTCCCCCATAGTCTTCCCCTATTTTAGGGCTCAGTGCTCCCCCCATTAATGCTCCTTGAGGGGGGGTCCCACATCCTGGCTCCATATCAAGCTCAAGGTCCCTGACTGCGCTCCCACTCAAGCAAGACCTGCTTTGCACCCGCTAAGCCTAAATCATCAAAAAATAAGGTATATCCTTACTCCAAAGAAATGTATTTACAAATTGTGGGGTGTCTTTTCTGCTATTAACCCTTGAAAAAATGTAAAATTTTGGGGGAAACACACATTTAGTGAAAAAAATATTTTTTTTTACATATGCAAAAGTTGTGAAACCCTTGTGAGGTATTAAGGCTTAGTTTACCCCTTGTTACATTCCTCAAGGGGTCTAGTTTCCAAAATGGTATGCCATGTGGGGGGTATTTTGCTTTCCTGGCACCATTGGGGCTTCCTAAATGCGACATGTCCCCCCCCCCCCCCCCCCCATTTCAGCAAAGTTTGCAAATGAGACTCCTTCTCTTCTGAGCATTGTAGTTTGCCCGTAGTGCATTTGACGTCCACTTATGGGGTACCTCCATACTCAGAAGAGATGGGGTTACAAATTTTGGGGGGTCTTTTCTACTATTAACCCTTGCAAAAATGTGATATTTGTGGGGAAACCCACATTTTAGTGAAAAAAAAATATTTTTTTTACATATGCAAAAGTCGTGAAATCCCTGTGGGGTATTAAGGTTCACTTTACCCCTTGTTACGTTTCCCAAGGGGTCTAGTTTCCAAAATATAATGCCATGTGGGTTTTTTTTTTATTTTTTTTTTCTGTCCTTGCACCATAGGGGCTTCCTAAATGCGGCATGCTCCCAGAGCAAAGTTTGCTTCCAAAAAGCCAAATGTGACTACTCCTCTTCTGAGACCTGTAGTGCGCCAGCAGAGCACTTTTCACCCCCCTATGGGGTGTTTTCTGAATCGGGAGAAATTGGGCTTCACATTTTGGGGGGTATTTTCTGCTTTAACCCTTTGTAAAAATGAAAAGTTTTTGGGAAACGAAGCATTTTCGGTAAAATATATATATTTTTTTTTACATATGCAAAAGTCGTGAAACCCCTGTGGGGTATTAGGTTCACTTTACCCCTTGTTACGTTCCTCAAGGGGTCTAGTTTCCAAAATATAATGCCATGTGGGGATTTTTTTGCTGTCATGGCACCATAGGGGCTTCCTAAATGCGGCATGCCCCCAGAGCTAAATTTGCTTCCAAAAAGCCAAATGTGACTACTCCTCTTCTGAGACCTGTAGTGCGCCAGTAGAGCACTTTTCACCATCATATGGGGTGTTTTCTGAATCAGGAGAAATTGGGCTTCAAATTTTGGGGGGGTATTTTCTGCTATTACCCTTTTTACAAAATGTAACATTTTTGGGAAAACAATCATTTTATGTAAATTTTTTTTTTTTTTTTTTTACATTTGCAAAAGTCATGAAACACCTGTGGGGTATTAAGGCTCACTTAATTCCTTGTTATGTTCCCTGAGGGGTCTAGTTTCCAAAATGGTATGCCATGTGTTTTTTTTTTGCTTTTTTGGCACCCTAAGGACTTCCTAAAGGTGACATGCCCCCCAAAAACCATTTCAGAAAAATGTTCTCAACAAAATCCCCTTGTCGCTCCTTCGCTTCTGAGCCCTCTACTGCGCCCGCCGAACAATTTACATAGACATATGAGGTATGTGCTTACTCGAGAGAAATTGAGCTACAAATACCAGTAAAAATGTTCTCCTTTTACCCCTTGCAAAAATTGAAAAATTGGTTCTACAAGAACATGCGAGTGTAAAAAATTAAGATTTTGAATTTTCTCCTTCACTTTGCCGCTATTCCTGTGAAACACCTAAAGGGTTAAAACACTGACTGAATGTCATTTTGAATACTTTGGGGGTGTAGTTTTTATAATGCGGTCATATATGGGGTATTTATAATATGAAGACCCTTCAAATCCACTTCAAAACTGAACTGGTCACTGAAAAATAGTGAGTTTGAAAATTTTGTGAAAAATTGGAAAATTGCTGCTGAACTTTGAAGCTCTCTGGTATCTTACAAAAGTTAAAACTCATTAATTTTATGATGCAAACATAAAATAGACATATTGTATATGTGATCCCAAAAAAATTATTTTGAATATCCATTTTCCTTACAAGCAGAGAGCTTCAAAGTTAATAAAATGCTAAATTTTCATTTTTTTCATCAAATTTTGGGCTTTTTCACCATGAAAGGATGCAAGTTGCCACAAAATTTACCACTTTGTTAAAGTAGAATATGTCACGAAAAAACAATCTCGGAATCAGAATGATAACTAAAAGCATTCCAGAGTTATTAATGTTTAAAGTGACAGTGGTCAGATGTTCAAAAAACGCTCTGGTCCTAAGGTGTAAAATGGCCTGGTCCTTAAGGGGTTAAAGACCACTCAAAAATGGACCATATATAAAAATAGTTCATCTTTATTATGAAAATTATACAAAAAATAAGTTAAAAGCAAGAGAAATTGACACAGAAAAAAGTGGGGACTAGGGAAAGGAGGGGTACAGAATCAAATATGATAATGGCTATGTAGTACTAATAAGAAGTCATGGGCAGCTATACAAAACAAAAATAATACTACAGTAGTCCCACACAGATGTGTATGGCAGGACTAGGTAGAAATATAGATAAGTGCAATTGTGCAAAAAATGCAAGAGAAGTGCACTGTGACAAATAAATACATATGAGTACATAGGAATGGTCTCCCAAACCAGTGTCAAACACAATGAGAAATAGCAAATAGCTGGGAAAAGAAGAAGCTGTCCAAGACCAGCTAGAAAACAGTTATACAGAGGTTCCCCAGTCACCAACCACCCTTCCGACACGTTTCGCCCTGGGTGCTTTCTGGAGTTCTTTTCAGTCTGATCTCAGTGATCTTTGCTGACACCTCTGTCCATGTCAGGAACTATCTAGAGTAGAAGCAAATCACCATAGCAAACCTCTCCTGCTCTGCACAGTTTCTGAGCTTTCTGTGTAGCATAAAGCAGCTAAGTACTGGAAGGATTAAGATTTTTAAATAGAAGCAATTTATAAATCTGTTTAACTTTCTGGCACCAGTTTACTTGAAAAAAAAATTCACACCGGAGTACCCCTTTAAGGGCAAAATGGGCTATGTCCTTAAAGGTTTAAATATCTGCCACATATTTTTCTGTGTAAACATACCCTAAGTTTGGATATGACAGACCCACAGGAGAACCACAGGAACCATTACCTGTCTGACTCTGTTCCGACTCAACTCATCTATTAGCAGCCACAGAACTAAAGCAAATAATATGAAAAGATGGGGAGGCCCTATGATCCTCAAATACATAAGCAGAGATGCTCACACTTAATCATTTCTATGTATGGGAGTTCTTTTAAGATGCTTTTTCCATTAACTCAGTGGAGAGTGGTTTGGGTTTTCTGCTCAGGGAGGTGGAAGGAACAAAACTTAGTTTTTAAAACTCTAGCCAAATATGCTTATAATCAGTAACAATGGTAATGGTTTTTATGACCTCCCTTGGTATGAGTTATTGCTGCAGAACCTCATGATTCATCAACAGATGGTAAAAGTTATTGGACAGGGACAACAATTCATCTTTAACTCTTTGGTTAACTGGTGCAAAAAATATTAGGCACTATTAAGATATTTCCTGGATTTAAACTTCATAGAATATAAAAAGATTGAAGCTTAGAATTCCTCCCCACCTCCAAATATGGCAAATAAAATAAATCCCTAGATCAATTAGGGACATTTATCAATGTTTGCTTATTTATTCTTTTTTTTTGTAATTTTTTTCTTACTTTTTTTTTGCTTATGTGTGACTTATTTATCAACTGGTTTCAGCCTGTTGATAATTTTCTTTCACATAAGCAATTTTTCCTTTTTTACTTTGGTAGTAGCTTTTTCTGCTCCATGTTTGAGCTGGAGTAAATTTAGTCAATTTTTAACCCTGTTGCGACTTTTTTTTGCGCAGTTGCGACTGTCGCAGTTAATAAATACCTGACTACCCGTAGTCCATTTTAAAATTATTACTACGTAGTTAATTTTGGGAAAACTTGCTTTTCTCGCTCTCCAGTCAAAATGCCGCACGAAAAATCACGTAGTCGCAGTTGCGACAATTTTGCGACAATTATAGTAAAGAAAACCTGACTAAACCCGTTGATAAATGTCCATAAATATCTTTATTTATCAAAACAGTCTAAAAGAAAACTGAAAAGCTCCCAAGTAAGCCTGTACATTATCTGCGTACAATTTGTATGTGCAGTCCAATGATCTAAGTTTCTTTCTTTGTATTTATATAATAAGCTTTTACTACGAACTGCCATCTGGAAGTGTGGAATGTAAAAAAATGACTACATACTGTCATAGTTGTCAAGTTAACTCCACTGAGGACCTACAAGAGTTTTTCTTTCCTTAGTCTTTAGGACTACTCTAACAGAATATGTCACCTTGTTTAAAGGGGTACTCCCATGGAAAACTTTTTTTTTTTAAATCAACTGGTGCCAGAAAGTTAAACAGATTTGTAAATTACTTCTATTAAAAAATCTTAATCCTTCCAATACATGTTATGGGCTGTATACTACAGAGGAAATGCTTTTCTTTTTGGATTTTTCTGATGTCATGACCACAGTGCTCTCTGCTGACCTCTGCTGTCCATTTTAGGAACTGTCCAGAGCAGCATATGTTTGCTATGGGGATTTTCTCCTGCTTTGGACAGTTCCAAAAATGGGCAGCAGAGGTCAGCAGAGAGCACTGTGGTCATGACATCAGAGAAATCCAAAAAGAAAAGCATTTCTTCTGTAGTATACAGCCCCTAAAAAGTACTGGAAGAATTAAGATAGAATTAAGATAGAAGTAATTTACAAATCTAGCAATAAATGAAGTGAGAATAGAGGATGGCACTCACCCAGGATAGTAGCTTCAAAAGTTCCTTATTTTATAAACACAGTGGCGGTGTCAGACAGGTGAATGGACAGGAACGCAGAGGGCCTCAGCGTGCAGGTAACAGCTGTGTCGTAGTTCCGTACTTCGTCAGACCATCACACCCACTGGCGAGGCCCAGGTTAAGTACCTGAATGACCTCACCAGGGGACGGGAGCTACAAGCTTGTAGCGTCACCAAAACATATACAGTGCACTTGTGGATTAAAATAGATTAAAATCAAAGTTATGCTGGTAGATAATACTATGCAAAGCATTACAATTTAAACAAATATACTTAAATCTAATTTATTGTTTAAGCCTCATTTTCCTTGAGCATCTGTATGTATAATCCAGCGCGCCTCCATTTGAAGGAGGGCGTTGCGTCTATCTATACCATCTCGGTTGTGCACTCTCTCGATCCCGAAAAACTGTAAGGCTGAGGGGTCTCCTTTATGTATTTCCCAAATATGATCAATAACACGAGGTGAGCCTTTTTTGTCCTAATTGAATAGAGATGCTCTTGGAGAGCATCTCTATTCAATTAGGACAAAAAAAGGCTGTCCTTTTACTGTGTGTCTCGTCCACGCTACTCTTTGGGGTCACTCACAGCTTGGGCTGTGTGTTCCTCAGCAGGACCCCTGCCTCTCCCTACAGCCATCTTGTTGTCTTCAAGGAAGAGCCCAGATGATTCTGTTTGACTTCCTTTTAAACACACTTCCCCTTTCTGCTACCTCATTAATTAGGCCACAGGTGGAGGTTTCTCCAGGGTGAGCTAGGGAAATACACCCTTCTCTTGTATATTTATATATATATATATATTGTGATGACCCGTCTTGGGGATTAGCTCTGGGATCGTCCTGGTCACTTGCCACGGGACACGTTCCTCACAATAACACCACAGACCACAGTTCCGCATACAAGTCTGGCTCCGCGCCAGCTTTATTTCCACAGGTTGCAGGTAAAACAAAACATAAACAGGAACAAAATAAAGTCCTAGACCGTCTGGTCACTGACTACACATATCAGCATGCCCTGACTACGAACTGGTGAGCTACCCTAGCCAGTTAAACATGTGACTCCTGCAACCTGTTACTCACAGTTCACACCACTTGATGGACCACTCGCAGTGCCTTCTGCATGTTACCTAAACAGGGCCGTGTGTCTCCCCATCTAACAGCCAGCATACTGTTATCAAGGGAGAGCCCCAACTATTCTGTTTCGTTTCCTTTTAAACACACTTTCTCTTCCTGATACCTCATTAATTAGGCCACAGGTGGAGCATTCTCCAGAGTTAGCAAGGGAAATACACCCTTTCCTTGCCACACTGCCACATATCTCCCCCCCCCCCTTTGCTCAGACCACCGGTAAGGAGCACTTGTATTCAAAAGGCAGAGTCCAACTGCCTTTCCTTTCTCTTGGACATCTTTTGTCCCACAGTCTCTGAAGTCCTTGACTTTTTTCTTCCGGACTTTTACCAGCCACCAATTGCAAGTCTCTCGGTCACACCTCTCCAGTACCAGGTTCTTCACCCTGGTGTGGCCAGGGTCCTTGAAATCAAGGACAGAGAGGACCGATGCTTCTAACCTTTGTCTTCTTCTGGCCTGCCGGACCTCTGCCTCTGCTTCACCAACCACTGTCTTGTTCTCTGTAGCTTCAGAGGAACTCCGACACGGGTCCATCTGAGTTTCAACTTTAGAGGACTTCCCACCTGGTTTCACCACAGTTTTGACTTCAGTGGATTTCTCACAGGGTTTCACCTCATCCCTTCCAGCTTTCTCTTCAGGGGCACCAGCTTCCTCAGGTTTCGCTTCAGAGTCTTTGGCTCCTTCAGATTCTTGTGTAGAATCAGCTTCTACTACTATTTGGCTCTTCTCTGCAGCTTCTTCAGGCTTACTCTTCTCTTCACCTGTAGCTTCAGTTGTGCCACTCTCTTTACTCATAGCTTTTGAGGTTGACTCTGGTTTAGCTTCTGCTTCAGAGGATTTCTCTGCCTCAGCATTACCTTCAGAATGTTTGGTCTGCTCAGGTTCAGAGGATTTCCCGCCTGACTTCTCCTTAGTCTCCACTTCAGAGGACTTCACACCAGGTTTCAGCTCAGTCCTAGCTTCAGAGGACTTCTTACAGGGCTTCACCTCAATCTTAGCATTGGAGGACTTTTTACCGGGCTTCAGAGAAAGCATCCCTGTATCCCGTAACTTCTGCCCCAGAAGCCTTTCTTGAGCCAATTCCACCATATCTTGCTCTCTTTTAGAACTTCCTGGTCCTCTTCCTTTTTCTCACATTTTCGCAGCTTACACTGGAGTTTAGCGGACTTCATCCTCTCACTGTCAAGTAACTCTGTCAAGTCCCTGACAGTATCTTCCAAAGACAGCAATTGTTTCCTCAACTGTTCATTGTCCGCCAGCACAGTCACCTGCTCGTAGAATTGTGCTCCCAGAAAAACCAAGGCAGCTAAGTGGGACCTTCTGCGTGTTTCATTCTGCGCTTCCAGGCTCTCTTTTAAGATCTTCATGTCATCTTCCAGCTTTCTATGTTTCAGCTGCTCACTCTTGAGCTTTGCAGAGATCATCTTCTCACTGTCCAGCAACTGTTTCTTGGTCTTCTCTAACTCATTGATAGATTTTCCCCTCTCACCAATCTGTTCAGATAGATTTGAGATCTCCTGTTGCAAATTCTTGTTTTCATGTTTCAGAGTCTCAACTTGTTCCAGGGCCTCCTCATACTGCTCACGGAGCAAGTCATTGTCAAGACGAGCAGATTGAAGAGCATGTGCAAGAGCATTCTTCGCCTTGACTTCCTCCTCAAGTTGTCTCTTAGCTTTAGAGACACTCTCCAGATTGCTGGCAAGAGCATCAACTTCCATCTTCATTTCATTCTTCTCTTTTTCAATTTTTTCCATGGCTACCAGCCTAGCCTTGTGATCACGCCGCAGAGCCTGATATGCACCATGTAGAAGACTCCCTTCTTCTTCCTGGAATGACATCCGCTGGTCCAGACTCTCCTCTTCACTCTCCTTGCTGATCACAATACCCTGGGAGTGGGACAGTTCATCCTGCAGAGCCACGAACTCACTTCTGTGGTGCTCCATGACTTTTTTCCAGCTGAAGCGTCGCTTCTTGCTCTTTCTTAAAGTCAGCAAGCGATTTGTCCTTCTCCTCTGTCAAGCGATGTACCTCTTTTTTTTTCTCCATCAACTTCATAGAAACCATCTTCAGGGTTTCTTCCCGATTCTGGATCTGCTCCAGCTTTTTCCCAAGGCCAGCTCGTCTTTTCCGAGACCTTTTACTGACAGCGGTCTCCTCACTCTCGCTGTTAGACCTCCTCCTCTGACATCCTCTGGTCCTCTGTCAGACACTCAACCCAGCTCTTCTCTATCTCTAGATGAAGTCTCCCCCTTTTTCGAGGTTGCGGCCACTTGTGCCTAGTTATTATCATCAACAACAGGTGCCACAGACACCTGGCACTCTTCCTCTCCCACCACGTTGGCAACTCTGGAGACTCTTGCTAAACACTCCCGTCGGACCGGCAATCCCTTGGTGGTAAGTTTGTTGCCCCTGGCAACAACTTCAATGGCTCTTGGCACCAGCGAGTCAGGGGGATTCCCGATCAGTTCCTCTGAACTGTCTCTCGGCTTCTTGGCAGACTTTTCTTTTGCCTTGTCACAGTCTCCTTCACTTAGGACTCTGTCTGTGATCGTAAGCACAGCCCCCAGCTCCACTGGTACTCTCTTCCAGATTTTTCCACAGCCATCTACGTAGCTTCTATTCCAGTCTCCTCTTTAACTTGACTCGTGGACTGTTCTTCAACTCCCCTAGTGGTCTGGCACACTCCCACCTGACATATACCTAGGGTCTGCTGACACTCCCCGTCCTCAGCCTCTGCCGAGTTACTGTCCCCTGCTATGTGGTGAAAACCAAGTGTTGTGAGCCTATCAGGTGTTCCTGCTCTAGTCACCTGACTACCTTCCCACAACTGCTGAAAAAATGGAAAATCCTTCCCCAGCACTACTTCATACTCTAAGGTAGGCTCTATTGCAACCTTGTGACTTATGGTACCATAGGGAGTAGATATACACACATTAACTCTTTTATAACCCCAAATACCGGCCTGTATAGACATTACAGCAGGGTCTGGCTTTCTGCAGCTGGTCTTTACCAGACTTATTACACATTTTGGATCTAACAAAACCATCATCTTTTTACTTTCTATTTCCAGCTCACACAGGTTTTCTTTTGCCCTGCGAGAGGTGGCAACAGTACTCTTTACATCAGAACACATTAACATAAGTGTTTCAAGAAAAACATTATCAGCCTTCATGGGTTCACAATATACAGCACCATTCACACAGTCCAGTAGAGACACCTCAGTCCTCACTACCTGCGGAACCTTTGTGTGCGAACTTTCAGGTGCACTCTCAGCATCCCACAGCTGCCAGAAATACGGAAAGTCTCTGCCCAGTACAATTTTATCTGTAAGTTCTGCACATACCTCCATCATATGGCTTACTGTCCCAAAACATGTATCAAAGGTAATTTGAACAGTCTTACCGGGCTCCGGCCGGGACTTCACAAAGGGAATTATTTCCGGCATTATCTGAGACACAGTCTTACATCCATCCAAGTCCACCCACAGTGGGATTTCGCCCACCAACGCCTCACGGGACCTCGGCTTCATCCTGACGACCACCGGTTGTGGCCCACGTTGGTTGCCCCCAGCAACTGCCTGCCGATGTCCTTTTTCCAGATAAAAAAAAAAAAATCTCGATCCGTTGCCCCTAGCAACGTTCCTCCACAGACTCCATCCTGTGCATAAACTCCTCTGCTGGGCTCCTCCGACTTGCAATCTTGCAGGGGCTTGCTCCTAGCAACAGCTCCTCTCCAACTCGCCCATTGGTTGCCCTTGGCAACGGGTTGCCCTTAGCAACGACGTGCCTGCATCCTCCACCAAAATGTGATGACCCGTGTTGGAGATTAGCTCTGGGATCGTCCTGGTCACTTGCCACGGGACACGTTCCTCACAATAACACCACAGACCACAGTTCGGCATACAAGGCTGGCTCCTCGCCAGCTTTATTTCCACAGGTTGGAGGTAAAACAAAACATAAACAGGAACAAAATAAAGTCCTAGACCGTCTGGTCACTGACTACACATATCAGCATGCCCTGACTACGAACTGGTGAGCTACCCTAGCCAGTTAAACATGTGACTCCTGCAACCTGTTACTCACAGTTCACACCACTTGATGGACCACTCGCAGCGCCTTCTGCATGTTACCTAAACAGGGCCCCTGTGTCTCCCCATCTAACAGCCAGCATACTGTTACCAAGGGAGAGCCCCAACTATTCTGTTTTGTTTCCTTTTAAACACACTTTCTCTTCCTGATACCTCATTAATCAGGCCACAGGTGGAGCATTCTCCAGAGTTAGCAAGCGAAATACACCCTTTCCTTGCCACACTGCCACAATATATATATATATATATATATATATATATATATGTATAAAAATATATATATATATTTTTTTTTTTATTATTATTATTATTATTATTATTTTCTTATTCTTTTTTTAATTGGCTTTGCATTTTAATTTTGGTACTTTGGTTGTATAGTCACTCCTGATAAAATGTGCCATCATATAGATATATCAGGGTCTGTTTGCTTTGTGCTTTAGATGTTTGCTCAAAAAGTCTCTGGATAAAAAAGAATTCCCTTATCTGCAATTTGCTAACACCTGCACTGCACAGATGCTTCTCTGAACACGCCACCATCTGTTTGGAATACGATTTGGAAAGTTTTTTCTAAAAGGAATCATGAAACAGCATAATCATCTGAATGCAAAATGTGGATCTTCTAGCAATGCTGTATTCATTTTTACCATTTTCTACTATCTTATCACGGTATGTAGGGAACAATGCAACCCTGCTCTCACTTCAGCCTTTGTCCCTACCTACTTGGATAATCTGCCCTAAGGGTACGTTCCCACACAGCGTATTTTGCTGCGTATTTGCTGCGTATTTGGTGCTGCGTATTTTCCTACCCATTGACTTCAACAGAGAAAATAAAATACGCAGCAGCAAATACGCTGTGTGGGAATGTACCCTTAAAGACAGCCCTCAACAAGACGAAGGAGCCTAAACTTTACTATGTGCACAGGGAGAAGTGAGACAGGACAGATACTAAATGGGAACCTAAAGGACAAAATCAGAAACAGAAAACACATACATACAAAATAGGCAGGTTAAACCAGTAGGGTAAAGCCAGGTCCAAAAAAGCAGCCAAAGTCAGAGTTAAGGAACAAGGCAAATGGTCAGGATCTAAGGAAAGCTGAGTACTGGTGTCACATAGAGCAGGAAATAGTGCAGCTCTGTGCTCACCCAGAACAACTTTCCTGTTCTACTTCGCCCTGGACAGTGGATCCATATCCAGATGTCCGTCTCTGCGCTAGATTTAAGTACAGGGGCGTCACAAGTCAAAATAATAAACAGAACTATACCTAAGTCAGTGGAACAGATCAGGATACAAAGGATAAACAGGCACAGAACCAAAAACAAAAGACCAACAAGGAATGCACATCAAACGTAAAATCTGAGTCTAACAGGCAGGGCTTGTCTGAGAGAACAATGCAGTACAGGTACAGAAGACAGGAAAATGGCCAGATGACAATAGCCGAAGGTCAAAAATACACAGGATAGCAAAAGCCAGGAGCCAAACAAAAGCAAGCACAGATACAAACACAAGAAAGGAATGACAGGCTAGTGGGGAATTAATATCGACCTGAGAAGGGTGTGGACGTGGAAGGGAGTGATTGGTCTGGGCAATGTCACAGCAACACATGACTCTTCAGCCAAACACCAGAAAACTTAAACCTTTGGCCAGAACCTAGTATTGGACACTGGCACGGGTTCTAATTTGCCTGTTAGTGTACCCACTTTGTGTACCACTCTCACAGAGCTTGTACATTTTGATTCCATATCTAGTGTGTTTACTTGATAAAATATTACCAGAATCCCAAACCTGTCTTGAACAGCACAAGTGACTCATTAAAGGCATTATTTTGTGTAGGGTATACCTGCACTTGCTCCCTGGGTGGGGTCATTAGGGGAAGGGCACAGGCTGTTGTCGCTAAAATGAAAGAATTTTAACAGTGCTTCAAAGCATATTCTTATGATTACACCCCTGTACATGGGCATATCACATAATACATCACTGGGCCATCAGGAGCATAGGGCGGGATAGTGAAATTTTGGCATTTCTGTGGCATTGGTAGGATGCCACATCTGGTCTCCTGGCAAAAATAAATAAATCTAGAGATTCTTTTTTTAATCCCTTACAGTGAAACTGACAGGCTGTTTACTTGCACTAAACCCAATATACTGGGTTATAGTGCACATTAACAGCATTAAATTGCAGGGTCACTTATTTGTATTAATGAAGTATTGTGGGGTTTTAGCTCTTTAATCTTCCAGCTGCATTGCACGGCCCTGCACAATGGAGGCGGGGATCCGGCTTACCTCATTCCCCTGCCTCCTCCATATTCCCCACTCTGGCCCACCCCTGTAATGAATGTTTAAAATATTTACTATAGAAGATTAACCCCCCCCCCCCCCTTAAAAACCAGGGGGTTTTCCGTTTATGCACTTTCATTTTTTCCTCCTCACCTCTAAAAAATCATAACTCTATCAATTTTGCACCTTAAAATCCACATAATGGCTTATTTTTTGTGCCGCCAATTCTACTTTGTAATGACATCAGTAATTTTACCCAAAAATCAATGACGAAACAGAAAAAAAAATAATTGTGCAACAAAATGGAAGAAAAAACACCATTTTGTAATTTTTGGGGGCTTCCATTTCTACGCAGTACATTTGTCGGTAAAAATTACACCTTATCTTTATTCTATAGGTCCATAAGATTAAAATGATACCCTACTTATATAGGTTTGATTTTGTCGTACTTCTGGAAAAAATCATAAATACATGCAGGAAAATTTATATGTTTAAAATTGTCATCTTCCGACTGACCCCCTATAACTTTTTTGATTTTTTTGCATTATGATCTAAATTTTTATCGGTACCATTTTTGTATTGATCGGACTTTTTGATCGCTTTTTATTCATTTTTTCATGATATAAAAAATGACCAAAAATACACTATTTTGGACTTTGGAATTTTTTTGCGCATACGCCATTGTATGTGCGG
Source organism: Hyla sarda (assembly GCF_029499605.1). Taxonomy (NCBI): domain Eukaryota; kingdom Metazoa; phylum Chordata; class Amphibia; order Anura; family Hylidae; genus Hyla; species Hyla sarda. The sequence goes on from NC_079189.1 coordinate 327,756,485, forward strand.
TTTAATTAACGATATATTTTTATAATTCGGACATTTACGCACACGGCGATACCAGATATGTTTATTTGTATCTTTATTTACACATTTTTTTTAAATGAGAAAAGGGGAGTGATTCAAACTTTTATTAGGGAAGAGGTTAAATGATCTTTATTCACTTTTTTTTGCAATGTTATTGCTCCCATAGGGGAATATAACACTGCACACACTGATCTTTTAAATTGATCTATGGTTTCTCATAGGAAACCATTAATCAATGATTCTGGATCTCAGGCACTGAGCAGTCATTCGGCGATCGGACAACAGGAGGTAGGTAAGGGGACCCTCCTGCTGTCCTACAACTGTTCGGGATTTCACCGCGGCGATCCCGAACAGCTCCCTGAGCATTGGTTTACTTTCAGTTTAGACGTAGCTTTCAACTTTGAGCGCCGCGTCTAAAGAGTTAATAGCGCGCGGCACCACGATCAGTGCCGCGTGCTATTAGCCATGGGTCCCAGACGTTGTTAGAAAGGGAAAGGACCCAGGACGTACCGAAAAGTCCTTGGTCCTTAAGGGTTTAAAGGGGTACTCCGGTGGAAAACTTTTATTTTTTTTTTATCAACTGGTGCCAGAAAGTTAAACAGATTTGCAAATTACTTCTATTAAAAAAAATCTTAATCCTTCCAGTACTTATTAGCGGCTGTATACTACAGAGGAATTGCTTTTCTTTTTGGATTTCTGTTCTGTCACAACAACAGTGCTCTCTGCTGACCTCTGCTGACCATTTTAGGAACTGTCCAAAGCAGAAGAAAATCCCCATAGCAAACATATGCTATACTGGACAGTTCCTAAAATGGACAGCAGAGGTCAGCAGAGAGCACTGTGGTCATGACAGAAGAGAAATTCAAAAAGAAAAGCATTTCCTCTGTAGTATGCAGCCCAAAAAAAGTACTGGAAAGATTAAGATTTTTTAATAGAAGGAATTTACAAATCTGTTTAACTTTCTGGCACCAGTTGTCTTAAAAAAAAAAGTTTTCCATCGGAGTACCCCTTTAAGGATCGTGGTGTCAAGGACGGGAAAAACCTCACCCAACGTAGCTCAGTCAGCTGATAGCGATAACCGCAACAAATTGTCTCAGTCAGATGGTCCTCGTTGTCCGAACTGCGCTCCAATGCTTCAGGGAGTCATGGCAACTAGGAGCAATGGAGCACTGATAACACTGATAAATGCTGTGCTATGGAGACTATAAAAAAAAGTGTAAAAAATGTAAACAAAAATAAAATTAATAAATGTGAATAAGCCCCTTCCCTAATAAAAGTTTGAATCACCCATCTTTTCCTATTTTTAAATTAAAAAGTATAAAAAAATAAAATAAAATAAATATATGTGGTATTGGCATGTGCTTAAATGTTCGATCTATTATTATTAAACTGCACAATCAATGGCGTACACGTAAAAAAATACCAGAGTCCAGAATTGTGTATTTTTGGTCACTTTATATATCAATATTTCACATAGGGGTGTACGCTCCAGAAGCATAACTTTTAATCCGTTCATTTAAAAGTACCCAACAAACATACAGTACAAAGTGTTATATCCAGGGCTCAAGTCCAGCAGGAACATGTGGGAACCGAGTTATTGCACTTTCTTAACAGCAAGAACACCGTTCACATTAGCAGGAGTCCTGCAGGACCAGCCCTTATGTGGAAGAGTTCCCACACTTTTTCTTCCAGGACTTGACCCCTGATTATATCCACACAGGAGTTAGGGTATTGTGCACTAAAGGACATTTGTCCATGCCCACATGCCCACACATGTCAAAAAATTCCCCTGTGTGCACAACACTAAAAAAACACACACCTACGTCCCTGAGATGCAATGTAATGGTGTAATAGATATGCCCCCTAATTACAGTAACAAAGAACAAAAACATAATAAGGAAGGAGTTCTCACCTAATCTTGCAGGTTTGCTTGCAGCGAGATAGTAAACTTGAGTGTTGAGAGTACTCCAGTACATAGGGATTTCTAACAAAAAAGAAACAAGCAGTTGGCACTACTACCCCCAAACTTTCTAAACTTAAGCATGCTCCCTACAGCCCATGGGTGAAACAAGGCTACCAACTTCTGTGAGACCGATAAGCTCCATGGACCATGGTTCTAATGCCCCAGAACAACAATTCCAAATTCAAAAGTGAAGAAAGATGGGCGTCAGTCACCAGTTCATAGGTAATGGAATTCTTTATTAAAGTGCAGACTTTACAAGGTGCAAACATTGACAGATCTTCAGGGTACGCTGCAGGTCAGCAACATGTCGGGTGACAGCTGTTCGCCCATGCGTCCGCACGCTTCATCGGGGATGCGTGCGGACAAACGCGCAAACAGCTGTCACCTGACTTGTTGCTGACCTACGGTGTACCCTGAAGATCTGTCCATGTTTGCACCTCGTAAAGTCTGCACTTTAATAAAGAATTCCGTTACCTATAGACCGGTGAGTGACGCCCATCTTTCTTCACTTTTGAACTTAGGGATTTCTGTTCAGAGAAGCGAGAAAGGGCTGAATATGCACAACCTTCTACAATGTCCACTATACAACCATGCCTAAAAGTCCATGTGGTGAGGCTATCCCTTCTTGCATAAGGTCTGTCTGGGCTCCTGCCTTTGAAAGGGCGGCCCCTGTCCGTATCAACACCTCTGACTCTTACTGTTATCCCCTATGCTATTACCCTACGCATTTCCTCCACTATCATGGATTTGTCAGGGGTCTGAGTTATTGGGGTCAGGATCGGTCAGAAAAGTCACAGGAATTAAAAAGTGGTAAGCATACTGGTGGTCACCAAGGTCCAGTGTACCATCCAGTACTAACAAACACAGATAAGACTGGGTAAGTTACCTATGGTAGGGTTAATCATATTCAAAACTCTTCACATCAAAAACTCAGCGTTTCATGCCAAAATTTTGCCACAAAAAAGTTTACATCAGAGAATTATCTAAGATTTACACTAGTCACACCAGTCTTGCAAAAGTGGATGTGGCTATTTAAATTTCATGTGTTGCATGATATTCAGGGGTCAGAGTCAATTTTTCATCAAAAATTTCACACCAGCTTTTTGCTAGTGTAGAAATCCCAGAAATGGTTGTAGTTTTTTTTTTCTTATTTTTTGGGGAAAGTTGTTGTTTAATTAATTATTGAAAAATAAAATAAAAATGTCATGGTCACTGCTAGGGATGAGCGAATATAATCTGACAAATCCAAATTTGTTACGAATTTCAGGAAAAATTAGATTTGCAACGAATGCGAAGATTGCCGCGATTCGATCTCGTGAATCATTTAATTAAACTCCATTTAGTGCGGACCAGGCTCCAGAGCATCTAAGATGGCGGATCCACATGGGAGGACATGGGACAAGGAATCCTGGAAAGGAGGGAACAAGGGTCGGCGGTATGACCCTGAATCACATGCAGAATGCAGCCTATCAGCAGCCAGCCACCCCTGTGATGTCAGTGTCACATCAGCGTTCTATTACAGAGAGAAAGGAACAGAGAGCAGTGTGTTGCACAGAAAAGCTTTCTCACAGCAGCAATTCACCACAAGCCCAAATCCAGTCTAGAAGAACTGATAGGGAAGGGAGTGAGATTGAGAGAGAAAGTGCAAATTTGGGTGTAGAACACAGTGACTGTATGCTGCAGCACTGGTGTGTACAACAACTGAAAAGCTAATAGTAGCCAGTCAGTTAGTGTGAACAGAGCACTAAAAGAGAGAGGTCGACGCTACATGCAATAGCCGCTCACATAGTGCGGCAATGCGGGGCCCCATTTGGGAGATGGCGCGGGGGGGGTCCCGGTGGTCGGTCCCCCCACGATCAAACACTTATCCCCTATCCTATGGATAGGGGATAAGTTGTTTTTTGCTGCAAATGTCCTTTAAGAAAAGGCTGTAGAGGAGAATTTACTATTTCTATACAAAGACTTAAAAAATTAAATTTGGCACATAACATTATTACATTTCTATAAAAAAAAAACTGTATGTAAACTATCCGAAAGCTGGCCAAAGCAAGACATATACTCACTGCCCAGTGAAAACACAGCTTAAGAGTAGGTTTCTACACAGTTTTTTTCCCGCGGGCTGTCAGGGCTCCGTACAGGAGATCGCAGGGGGCCCCAGCGGTCGGACCCCCCCGCGATCTGCAACTTATCTCCTATCCTTAGGATAGGGGATAAGTTGCTCACCACTGAGTCACCACTGGACTACTCCTTTAAGCATTAATAACTCTGGGATGTTTTTACCTTTCATTCTGACTCCAGAATGTTTTTTTTCGTGGCATATTCTACTTTATGATAGTGGTAAATTTTCGTCAATACTTGTATCATTTCTTGGTGGAAAAATTCCAAAATTTGATGAAAAAATTTGAAAATGTTGCATTTTTTTTTATCTTTGAAGCGCTCTGCTTATAAGGAAAATGGATATTCCAAATAAATTATATCTTGATTCCCATATAAAATATGTCTACTTTATGTTTGCATCATAAAGTTGACATGTTTTTACTTTTGGAAGACATCAGAGGGCTTCAAAGTATAGCAGCAATTTTCTAATATTTCCCCAAATTTTCTAAATCGAAATTTTTCAGGGACCAGTTCAGTTTTGAAGTGGATTTTAAGGGCCTTTATAATAGAAATACCCGATAAATGACCCCATTATCGAAACTGCATCCCTCAAAGTATTCAAAATGACATTTAAAAAGCTTGTTAACCCTTTAGGTGTTTCACAGGAATAGCAGCAAATTGAAGGAGAAAATTCAAAATCTTCATCTTCAGTTTTTGATTTTTTACAAGGGGTAAAAGGAGAGAAATCTTCCTAAAATTAGTAACCCAATTTCTCTCCAGTAAGGAAATACCTCATATGTGTATGTCAAGTGCTCTATTGGTGCACTACAAGGCTGCGAAGGGAAGGAGCGACAATGGGATTTTGGAGAGTGAGTTCTTCTGAAATGGTTTTTGGGGGGCATGTCACATTTAAGAAGCCCCATGGTGACAGAACAGCAAAATTAAACCCCTATTTAGAACTATACCCCTCAAGGAATGTAACAAGGGGTACCGTTAGCCTTAACACCCCACAGGTGTTTGACGACTTTTCGGTAAAGTTGGATGTGTAAATGAATTTTTTTTTTCACTAAAATGCTGCTTTTCCCCCAAAATTTAAATTTTTACAAGGGATAATAAGAGAAAATGTCCCCCAAAATTTGTAACCCCATCTCTTCTGAGTATGGAAATACCCCATGTGTGGACGTCAAGTGCACTGTGGGCGCACTACAATGCTCAGAAGAGAAGGAGTCAAATTTGGCTTTTGGAAAGCAAATATTGAAGAAATGTTTTTTTGGGGGCATGTCACATTTAGGAAGCCCCTATGGTGCCAGAACAGCAAAAAAAAAAAAAAGAAGATGGCATACTATTTTGGAAACTATACTCCTCAAGGAATGTAACAAGGGGTACAGTGAGCCTTAACACCCCACTTTTCGTTAATGTCGGATGTGTAAATGAAAAATTATTTTTTCTTCACTAAAATGCGTGTTTTCCCCCAAATTTTACATTTTTCCAAGGGGTAATAGGAAAAAATGCCCCCCAAAATTTGTTACCCCATTTCTTCTGAGTATGGAAATACCCCATGTGTGGATGTCAAGTGCTCTGCTGGCGCACTACAATGCTCAGAAGAGGAGGAGCGCCATTGAGCTTTTGAAGAGAGAATTAGGTTGGAATGGAAGCCGGGGAGCCTTTTGCGTTTACAAAGCCCCCCATGCTACTAGAACAGTGGACTCAGATCTTTGGAACAGTGGGCTGTGCAAATGAAAAATTACATTTTTCATTTTCATGGACCACTGTTCCAAAAATCTGTCAAACACCAATAGGGTGTAAATGCTCACTGTGACCCTTATTAAATTCTGTGAGGGGTGTAGTTTCCAAAATGGGGTCACATGTGGGTGGAGTCCATTGTTCTGGCACCACGGGGGGCTTTGTAAACATACGTGGCCTTCAATTCCTGACAAATTTTCTCTCCAAAAGCCCAATGGCGCTCCTTCTCTTCTGAGGATTGTAGTTCGCCAGCAGAGCACTTTACATCTACATATGGGGTATGTTCTTACTCAGAAGAAATGGGGCTCCTTCTCTTCTGAGCAGTTATCCCGCAGAGCACTTTTACATCCACATATGGATTTCTTACACAGAAGAAATGGGTTTACAGATTTTTGGGGGCTTTTTTTCTAAAAAAAAAAAAAATGTTTTTCATTTTCCCATCCAACTTTAACAAAAATTTGTCAAACACCTGTGGGGTGTTAAGGCTCACTATACCCTTTGTTACGTTCCGTGAGGGGTGTAGTTTCAAAAATGGGGTCACACGTGGGTATTAATTTTTTTGTGTTTATGTCAGTATCGCTGTAAAATTAGCCACGCCTGTGCAAATCACCAATTTAGGCCTCAAATGTACATGGTGTGCTCTCACTCCTTTGTTTCCTTTTACCTCTTGTGAAAATAAAACGTATGGGGCAATACCAGCATGTTAGTGTAAAATGTTTTCATTTTTTTATACTAACAGGCTGCGTAAACCCCAACTTTTCCTTTTCACAAGGGATAAAAGGAGAAAAATCCCCCCAAAACTTGTAACACAATTACTCCCGAGTACGGAAATACCCCACATGTGGCCCTAAACTGTTTCCTTGAAATACGACAGGGCTCTAAAGTGAGAGAGCGCCATGCACATTTGACGACTAAATTAGGGATTGCATAGGGGTGGACATAGAGGTATTCTATGCCAGTGATTCCCAAACAGGGTGCCTCCAGCTGTTGCTAAACTCCCAGCAAGCCTGGAGAGTCAGTGGCTGTCCGGAAATGCTGGGAGTTGTTGTTTTGCAACAGCTGGAGGCTCCATTTTGGAAACATTGCCTTACGATGCATTTTTCATTTTTATTGGGGTGGGGGGGAGGGACAGTGTAAGGGGGTGTATATGTAGTGTTTTACCCTTTATTATGTGTTAGTGTAGTGTAGTATAGTGTTTTTAGGGTACATTCGCACAGGCGGGGGTTTACGGTGAGTTTGCTGCTAGGAGTTTGCGCTGCGGCAGAAAATATGCAGCAGCTCAAACTTGAAGCAGAAAACTCACTGTAAACCCGCCCGTGTGAATGTACCCTGTACATTCATATGGGGGGGGGGGGGGCAAACGTCCAGCTGTTGCAAAACTACAACTCCCAGCATGCACTGACAGACCGTGCAAGCTGGGAGTTGTAGTTTTTTAACAGCTGGAGGCACAATGGTTGGAAAACCTTCAGTTAGGTTCTGTTACCTAACTCAGTATTTTCCAACCAGTATGCCTCCAGCTGTTGCAAAACTACAACTCCCAGCATGTACTGATCGCCGAATGGAATGCTGGGAGATATAGGTATACAACAGCTGGAGGTACGCAACTACAACTCCCAGCATGGTGAGACAGCCGTTTGCTGTTTGTGCATGGGAGTTATAATTTTGCCAGACTTAGAGGGCCACGGTTTAGAAACCACAGCACAGTGATCTCAAAACTGTTGTCCTCCAGATGTTGCAAGGCTACAAATCCCAGCATGCCCAGACAGCAAACTGCTGTGTGGGCATGCTGGGAGTTGTAGTTTTGCAAGATCTACAGGGCCAGTTTAGAGACCACTGCACAGTGATCTCCAAACTGTAGCCCTCCAGCTTTTGCAAAACTACAAATCCCAGCATGCCGAAACAGCAAACAACTGTCTGGGCATGCTGGGAGTTGTAGTTTTGCAACATCTGGAAGGCTACAGTTTAGAGACCACAGTATAGTGGTCTCCAAACTGTAGCCCTCCATATGTTGCTAGGCAACTCCCCAGCTTTCATAGTCTGAAGCACGATGCACCAGGGAAAGGATCGCCGCCTGCCGCTGCCGATCGCTGCCAGGTAAGGGACCTCCATCACCGCCGCCGGTCAGGCCACAGTTCCCCCGTTCACAGTTACCGTGAGTGGGCAGAACGGGGGAACCGAACTTTAACCCGCCCCCGATTTGCTATTGGTCGGTCGCTTCTGACTGACCAATAGCAGGGATAGGAGGGTTGGCACCCCTGCCACATAACTCCTATCCCTTCCGGGGGATCGTTGGTGTCTTGGACCGCGTCACCGGACACCTGTATGACCCGGAATCGCTGCGGATCAACGGTCTGAATTGACCGGCGATTTGTAGCGATCGCTGACGGGTGGGGGGGGGGTTCTCAGGACCCCCCCAGGGGTTTGCGCCAGGTGCCTGCTGATAGATATCAAGTGACCGGTCCTGCAGGGTTTTTTCATTTTTCCACTTTCCTTTTCGGTAAAAATGACACCTTATCTTTATTCTGTAGGTCCATTCGGTTACAATAATCCCCATTTTATACAGTTTTTTAATTTATTTTACTACTTTAAAAAAATTATAACAACATGTGCCAAAATTAGTTATCTTAAAATTGTCATCTAGTGACCCCTATAACTTTTTTATTTTTCTGTATACGGGCCAGTATGAGGGCTAATTTTTTTGCACCATGATCTGAAGTTTTTATTGGTACCATAATTGTTTTGATGGGACTTTTTGATCGCTTTTTATACATAAAATTTTTTAGGGAATACAAATGACCAAAAATACGCAATTTTGGACTTTGGAATTTTTTTATGTGTATGCCATTGACTGTGCGGTTTAATTACCATTATATTTTTAGAGTTCGGACATTTACACATGCGGCAAAACCCCATATGTTTATTTTTATTTACATTATTTTTGAAATGGGAAAAGGGGGGTGATTCAAACTTTTAACACTGAAGGGGTTAAATCACATTTATTAACATTTTTGTTTTACTTTTTTTACACTTTTATTTAGTCCCCATAGGGGACTATTACATGCAATCCTTTCATTGCAGACACTGTTCAATGCTTTGACATAGCATAGCATTGATCAGTGTTATCGGTGCTCTGCTGCTTGAGACTATAGCAACTGGGACCTGCCGGGTATGAAGCACGCTCAGCCCCTGAGCACGCTTCACATATCGGGAGCTGGCGCCGGACGTAAATATACGTCCTGCGTCATTAAGGGGTAAATATTAGCTTTATGATGTTTTGAAAGCAAGAATGCGCAAAGACCATTGTCAGTTCATTGCCATTGTCAATTCAGAAATTGTCACCCTCCTAATATCTATCTTCAGCTATTCCCATTATCATTCCAATTTGTACACCTCATGCAGGAAAAAGAAAGGAAAGACACATTTCTTTGGAAACGCTGAAAGGTAAAAAATCAGTGGAAAATTTCTCACACATCCTTGTTGAGGTTTAAAGTTTCTCCTGCATTGAATGAAGAAAAGTGTTACGTATTATATGTATCATACTTTCCAGATGTGTTACAGCCAGAACTGATGATAGCACATGGAAAGAATTCATTGACTTTGGTGATACTGCTTAAGAATTCTGTATGTATATTCATGACTTTATTTGTCTTCCAACAAAACAAGATACATTTGCAGCAAATTTTCTACACAGTAAAACTATGACAGATAGGATTATGACGAAATAATAGCCCAACTTAATAATATAGTTTTAATAAATGGGATGGATGGCCTGTCTTTAGGATAGGTCATTAAAGGGTACTCCACCCCTAGACATCGTATTCCCTTTCCAAAATGATCTCAGGCCGACACCCCAGTAATCTACTGGAGCGAACTCCACCCACAGCGACCACAGCCATCACGCCCCCTCCATATATATCTCATAGACATTGATGGAGGGGGAGTGATGACCACGGCTGCCCAAGCCCAGAACACCTGGCGTTCTGAACATAAGTGTTCATAACGCCGGGGTGCTGGGCCCCCTTTGGATAGGGGATAAGATGTCTAAGGGCGGAATACCCCTTTCATCTTTAGGACTGAACTGATGGTTTAGGACTGAACTGATCAGCAGAATAGAAGAGCTTTAGCTCCATGGAAGGACACCTACAGAGCAAACATCTCTGACTGATAAAATAAAATGCATACCAAAATTTAAATAACATCCCATTCTCCTAATAGGTAAAAAGACAAGGCAATGGTTAAGAGTTCTATTAGTTTAAGATGATAGAAATAATTTCCTGTATGTATGGTTAGGACAACAGGTCCAAAAACTGACCAACTAATAGCAGATGACATCAACTCATCAAAATCCTAAGATTCTACCACCAGGATGAACTACTGCTTGTTGAGCAGCCCCAAATAAGAAAGAATGGCCTAGAATCCATTCCAGTGGTCTAGTAGAACCTGAAAATAAAATTAAATGCCCAAAAGCAACTCCAGCCTAAAATAGTGAACAAAACATGCAGAATGCCACCTTCCAACACATTGATTTTCAGATTCAAGTAAACCTGCCCTGGCAGCCTTGGTGGCTGCCACGTGAACAGATGCAAATAGAGACTGTCACGTATGGGCAGGGAAAACTGAAGCCCTGAACTCACCGACTCCCACTTGTCCTGCCTACTTGCGTACCTGCCCTTGGCGATAGGTCCACAACCACAGTGACAGTCCCTGCCTGAATAAGTGCAGGGAGTAAAACGTCAAAAAATTTAATTTACAATACAGATGGAGGTCAGGACACTGTATGGAATCACATATAGTGGGGCAAAAAAGTATTTAGTCAGCCACCAATTGTGCACGTTCTCCCTTTTAAAAAGATGAGAGAGGCCTGTAATTTTCATCATAGGTATACCTAAACTATGAGAGACATAAGAGAAAAAAAATCCATAAAATCACATTGTTTGATTTTTAAAGAATTTACAAATTATGGTGGAAAATAAGTATTTGGTCACCTACAAGCAAGCATGATTTCTGTCTCTCACAGACCTGTAACTTCTTATTTAAGAGTCTCCTCTGTCCTCCACTCATTACTTGTAGTAATAACACCTGTCCACAACCTCAAACAGTCACACTCCAAACTCCCCTATGGCCAAGACCGAAGAGCTGTCAAAGGACACCAGAAACAAAATTGTAGACCTGCACCATGCTGGGAAGACTGAATCTGCAATAGACAAGCAGCTTGGTGTGAAGAAATCAACTGTAGGAGCAATTATTTGAAAATGGAAGACATACAAGACTACTGATAATCGCCCTCGATCTGGGGCTCCACGCAGTGGCGTTGCGACCCGGTTGTGGGGGGTCCGGAGCGCACCGAGTGACACCAGCCTGGAGGGGTGACACCATGGCCGGCAGCACCCCCCCCCCCCAACCTGCACACCGTCACTCAACTCAGCCGGTATTTGCAGCATCCCCAGACAGAAGAGGCTTCTTTCATGACCTGCAGGCTGCCGCACTCCAGTTTCAGCCCCCGACACAATCCTATCCCCCAGCCCCAGGAAGCTGCCTCTTTAAGACCTGCAATGCTTTCTGGGAACAGAAGTGCCGTGCGCACGTCTGCTCCCTCCCCCGACGTGTCCCTGCCTCATGTGCTCCGCGTCTTCTAAGGATTCATGGGTGATAAATTCCTCCCCAACCCCCGGACATTCCTGGACCTGGAGCCGCCCGGGGAGAGGAGAAAGTGAAGACAAGAGACTGGTGAGACCTCTCTGCAAAACTGTGTATTTAATGCAGTGTTTCCCAACCAGGGTGCCTCCAGCTGTTGCAAAACTATTACTCCCAGCATGCCCAGACAGCCTTTGGCTGTCCGGGCATGCTGGGAGTTGAAGTTTTGCAACAGCTGGAAGCATCCTGGTTGGGAAACACTGATTTAATGTTTTAATGTAACAGGGAGAAAGGGGGTGCTGAGAGGCTCTGGGGGTGCCATTGCCAGGAGGATGATCCTCCTTATGTATGATGGGGGTGCTACTGATGAATGATGGGGGTGCTGCACCCCCATCATCCATCAGCAGGATCATCCTCCTGTGAGTAGCACCCCCATCATCCATCAGCAGATCATCCTCCGGGATGATGGGGGTGCTACTGGCAGGAGGATGCTCCTGCAGATGTAGCAGCCCCATCATCCTGACCGTAGCACCCTCATAATCCATTGGGAGGATCATCCTTCTGCCAGTAGCACCCCCACCATCCTGGATGATGGGGGTGCCACTGGCAGGAGGATGATCCTCCTTATGTATGATGAGGGTGCATAAGGAAAGACTATAGAGAAGTCACTTGTAGTCACTGATATTATTGTGTATTTTCCTCATTATGTCCCATCAGAGCTGTAGTCACTTGTAAGTTCTGCAGTTGTGATGAGTAAAACTACAACTCCCAGCCAGGGCCGCTGCAAGGATTTCTGCCTACACAAGCGAAGCTCCATTTTGGGAATCTCGGTGGGCCGCAGCAATAAAACCAGAGAGGGTGGAGTGGTAGCAGTGACCTCTGCTGTGCGGCGGCGGGGCGCACAAGTGGGGTTCTTAGAATAAAAAAAAGTCCTTATTTTTCCGCCCCCATCAGCTGCGAGTCCATGCGCCCTCAAGCGGACTCATGGTTTGCCTTATGACAGCATCGGGCCTGCTCCCAGCATAACCTCACCACTGCTTAGGTCACACTGGGAGCTGTAGTTTTAATTGGTGAAACCTTTTTTAGCGCTTTCCCATTCTTTGGCAATTGGTATATTTGATTATTATACTGGAATTTTTCACACTGCTCTACATCAGTGGCGCCATCACAACAGGCTAAAAACTTACTGGGGGGGGGGTAGGTATGGGGTGACACCATTTTATATCGCACCGGGTGACACCAACCTTAGCAACGCCACTGGCTCCACGCAAGATCTCATCCAAAATGATCAGAAGAACGGTGAGCAAAAATCCCAGAACCACACCGGGGGACCTAGTGAATGACCTGCAGAGAGCTGGGAACAAAGTAACAAAGGCTACATCAGTAACACACTGCGCTGCCAGGGACTCAAATCATGCAGTGCTAGATGTGTCCCCCTGCTTAAGCCAGTACATGTCTGGGCTCGTCTATAGTTTGCTAGCGAGCATTTGGATGATCCAGAAGAGTATTGAGAGAATGTCATATGGTCATATGAAACCAAAGTAGAACTTTTTGATAAAAACTCAACTTGTCGTGTTTAGAGTAGAAAGAATGCTGAGTTGCATCCAAAGAACACCATACCTACTGTGAAGCATGGGGATGGAAACATCTTGCTTTGGGGCTGTTTTTCTGCTAAGGGACCAGGATGACTTATCTGTGCAAAGGAAAGAATGAATGGTGCCATGTATGATTAGATTTTGAGTGAAAACCTCCTTCCATCAGCAAAGGAGGCATTGAAGATGAAACATGGCTGGGTCTTTCAGCATGACAATGATCCCAAACACACACCCCGGGCAACGCAGGAGTGGCTTCGTAAGAAGCATTTCAAAGTCCTAGAGTGGCCTTGCCAGTCTCCAGATCTCAACTCCATAGAAAACCTTTGGAGGGTGTTAAAAATCTGTGTTGACCAGTGACAGCCCCAAAACATCACTGCTCTAGAGGAGATCTGCATGGGGAAATGGGGCAAAATACCAGCAACAGTGTGTGAAAACCTTGTGAAGACTTGCAGAAAATGTTTGACCTCTGCCATTGGCAACAAAGCGTATATAACAAAGTTTTGAGATTAACTTCTGTTATTGATCAAATACTTATTTCCCACCATAATTTGCTAATAAATTCTTAAAAAATCAGACAATGTGATTTTATGGATTTTTTTTCTCATTCTGTCTCTCAGTTGAGGTATACCTATGATGAAAATTACAGGCCTCTCTCATCTTTTTAAGCGGGAGAACATGCCCAATTGGTTGGCTTACTAAATACTTTTTTGCCCCACTGTACACTAACAAAAATAATAACTAAACATACACACAAAGTATGTCACAGTACACAAACCAAGTCAATACCAAGAGATAACAGAAAAGCCAAATCAGAGAAACAGGAGTGGAGTCAGAGAGCGGAGCCGATGGGTCAAATATGCCAGAAATACAAGCTATAGTACAAACGCTAGCTAGGAGTATGAGCTCTTTTGCAGGCAAGGTGTGAGAGCAGACTGCCAGCTCAAATCAAAGTCAGCTGACCAGTCAGGTGTAACCACAGCAACAAGAATAAACAAAAGCTCTCAATGCTGATTAACCCTTCGGGTTCTTACAGAGATATTGACTTAACTGGACAAACAGGACCAGGAACGGTTTCCTTTTACCCCTTGTAAAAATGAAAAAAGTGGGACTACAAGAACATGTTAGTGTAAAAAAAATTAGATTTTGAGTTTTCTCCTCCACTTTGCTGCTATTCATGTGAATAAGGAAATACCTCATGTGTGGATGTAAAGTACTGTGTGGGCACTAAAGGGCTCAGAAGGAATGAAGCGACAATGGGATTTTGGAGAGAGAATTTTGCTGAAATGGTTTTTGGGGGGCATGTCCCACGGTGCCAGAAAAGCAAAAAAAAACATGGCACACTACTTGGGAAACTTTACCCCTCAAGGAACATAACAAGGGGTATAGTGAGCCTTAATACTCCACAGGTGTTTGACGAACTTTCATTAAAGTGGGACATGAAAATGAAAAACTAAAATTTGTTTTCAATAAAATTTTCATTTTTACAAGGGATAATAGGAGAACCCACCCCAAAAATAAATAAATAAATAAATAAATACATTGTAGTCCAATTTCTCCCGAGTAAGGAAATACCCCATATCTTGACATCTGCAGGAGCACAGCATGGCTCAGAAGGGAAGAAGCGCTATTTGGCTTTTGGAGAGAGAATTTAGCCAGAATAGTTTTTGGGGGCTTACAAAGCCCCCATGGTTCCAGGACAGTGGAAACCACCCTCATGTGACACTATTTTGGAAACTACAACCCTTTGGAAAATGTAATAAGGGGTGCAGTGAGCATTTACACCCCTCAGATGTTTGACACTTAAATGTTGGTGTAATTTAATTTTTCATTTGTACTAGGAATAATAGGAGAAAATGCCCCCCAAAATGTATAACCCAATTTCTCCCAAGTATGGAAATACTTCATATGGGGAGGTAAAGTGTTCCGGGGGCGCACGTCAGGGCTCATGAGGGAAGAAGCGCCATTTGGCTTTTGGACAGAGAATTTGGCTGGAATAGTTTTTGGGGGCCATGTCACATTTATAAAGCCCCCATAGTGCCTAGAAAGTGGAAACCACCCACATGGGACACCATTTTGGAAACTAAACCCCTCATGTAATGTAACAAGGTGTGCATTTACACCCCACTGGCATTTGACAATTTTTTGTAAAAGTAGGCTGTGAATATGAACTATTTTATTTTCTTTTTCTTGGACCCCTGTTCCAAAAATCTGTCAGACACCTGTAAATGCTCACTGCACCCCTTATTACATTCCATGAGGGGGTTTAGTTTCTAAAAGAGGGTCACATGAGGGGGGGTTCTGTGTTTATATCAGAACTGCTGCAATAATCAGCCACCCTTGTGCAAATCGCCAATTTAGGACTCAAAGGTAAATGGCGCTTTCTAACTCCTGAGTTGTCCGCCCACAGACCACTTTATGTCCACATGGGGTATATTCGAAGTTGAGAGAAATTGCGGTACAAATTTTTTTTTCTCCTTTTATATTTTACAAAATATAAAGTATGAGGCAACACAGCATATACCGTATATACTCGAGTATAAGCCGAGTTTTTCAGCACGATTTTTCGTGCTGAAAACACCCCCCTCGGCTTATACTCGAGTGAACTCCCCCACCCGCAGTGGTCTTCAACCTGCGGACTTCCAGAGGTTTCAAAACTACATCTCCCAGCAAGCCCGGGCAGCCATCGGCTGTCCGGGCTTGCTGGGAGTTGTAGTTTTGAAACCTCCGGAGGCCCGCAGGTTGAAGACCACTGCGGCCTTCGACATCATCCAGCCCCCTCTCACCCCCTTTAGTTCTGAATACTCACCTCCGCTCGGCGCTGGTCCGGTGCTGCAGGACTGTCCGGAGAGGAGGTGGTCCGGTGGCATAGTGGTTCCGGGCTGCTATCTTCACCGGGGAGGCCTCTTCTTAGCGCTTCGGGCCCGGCCTCAGAATAGTCACGTTGCCGTGACAACGACGCAGAGGTGCGTTCATTGCCAACGTACTTCTGCGTCATTGTCAAGGCAACGCCTCTATTCCGGGCCGGAAGCGCGGAGAAGAGGCGCCCCCGGTGAAGATAGCAGCCCGGACCACCTCCTCACCGGACCACCTCCTCTCCGGACATTCCTGCAGGACCGGACCAGCGCCGAGCGGAGGTGAGTACTCAGAACTAAAGGGGGTGAGAGGGGGCTGGATGATGTTGAAGGCCGCAGTGGTCTTCAACCTGCGGATCTCCGGAGGTTTCAAAACTACAACTCCCAGCAAGCCCGGACAGCCGATGGCTGCCCGGGCTTGCTGGGAGTTGTAGTTTTGAAACCTCTGGAGGTCCGCAGGTTGAAGACCACTGAGGGCGAATGATGAGAAGAGGATGATGAAGGGGGGGTGTGGGGATGATGAAGGGGGGTGGGGATGATGACAAGGGGATGATGAAGGGGGGGTGTGGGATGATTACAAGGGGATGATGAAGGGGGGATGTGTGGGATGATAAGGGGATGATGAAGGGGGGATGTGCGGGATGATAAGGGGATGATGAAGGGGGGATGTGTGGGATGATAAGGGGATGATGAAGGGGGGATGTGTGGGATGATGACAAGGGGATGATGAAGGGGGGATGTGTGGGATGATAAGGGGATGATGAAGGGGGGATGTGTGGGATGATAAGGGGATGATGAAGGGGGGATGTGTGGGATGATGACAAGGGGATGATGATGAGGATGTTAATGACGGGTCTGGATGATTACATGGGGGGATGAGGTATTTCCCACCCTAGGCTTATACTCGAGTCAATAACTTTTCCTGGGATTTTGGGTTGAAATTAGGGGTCTCGCCTTATACTCGGGTCGGCTTATACTCGAGTATATACGGTAAGTGTAAAAAATGTAAACATTTTTACACTAACATGCTGGTGTAACCCCCAACTTTTCCTTTTTATGAGGGGCAAAACGAGAAAAAGCCCACAAAATTCATAATACAATTTCTCCAGAGTATGTGGCCCAAACTGTTGCCTCCGGAGTGAGAGAGGACATATGGATTTGCATACCCTATGGCAGTGTTTCCCAAACAGGGTGTCTCCAGCTGTTGTAAAACTACAATGGCTGTCTGACCATGCTAGGAGTTTTTGATTTGCAACAGCTGGAGGCTCCATTCAAAAAACAGTGCCATACAAGCTGTTTTTAAAATTGATGGCACCGGTGGGAGAAGTCAGGTTTACACCGAGTTTCCCACTACAAGCCACGGCCACGGCAGATTTTCCGCAACTCAAACTCGGTGCCGGAAACTTGCTGTAAACTCGTACATGTGCTCTAGCTGTTGCATACACGGCCAGTCAAAAGGCATGCTGGGCATTGTAGTTATGCAAGAGCTGAATGCACATAACTACAACTCCCCGCATGCCCTTTGGCTGTCCGTGCATACTGGGAGTTTTAGTTATGCAGGAGCTAGTGGCACTTTTTTTCCACTAGCTCTTGCATAACTACAACTCTCAGCATGCACGGACAGCCAAAGGGCATGAGGGGAGTTGTAGATATGTGCATTCAACTATTGCACAACTACAATGCCTAGCATGCCTTTTGACTGTTCAGGCATGCTGGGAGTTGTAGTTATGCAAAAGCTGGACTTTTTTCTATCAAATGTGTGCCTCCTGCTGTTGCAAAACTACAACTCCCAGCTTGCACGGACAGCTGAAGGGAGTTAAAGTTATGCAAAAGCTGAAGGAAAACAACTATAGCTCCCAGCATGCCCTCTGGCTGTCCGTGCATGTGGTACATGGGAGTTGTAGTTATGCAAGAGCTAATGGAAAAAAGTGCCACTAGCTCATCCATAACTACAACTCCCAGCATGCACAGACAGCCAAAGGGTATGATAGGAGTTGTAGTTATGTGCCTCCAGCTGTTGGATAACTACAACTCCCAGCATGCCTTTTGGTTATGCAAGCTGGAAGTTGCACTTTTGCAACAGCAGGAGGCACTCAGGTCTCACCTCCTGCTGCTGCTCGAATCCTCCCGTCACCGGCAAGTCCCTGCCACTGCCGGTGAGTCCCTCCGCTAGTCCCATCTTTCTGGCACCTGCTCTCCAGACTGGGGCAGAGATGGTGCACCTCCCAGCAGGGGCCGACCAATCACGGAGATCGTGAGGTGGCCTCAGTGCCACCTCACTCCTGCTGGATAGAGGTAATTGGTGCTTTTTCGGACAGCACCAACAGCCCATATTTTCTGGGCAACTGGGTCACCAGAGACCTGATTGGCCCAGAAATGCTGTGATTCGTCGGTCAGAATTGGACGGCGAATCACGGCGATCGCCGACAAGGGGGGATTTTCAGGACCTCCCTGGGCAA
This sequence comes from Hyla sarda, assembly GCF_029499605.1. Classification (NCBI taxonomy): domain Eukaryota; kingdom Metazoa; phylum Chordata; class Amphibia; order Anura; family Hylidae; genus Hyla; species Hyla sarda. The sequence continues at coordinate 327,774,846 of NC_079189.1, forward strand.
AATGTCATGATGGCTGCTGTTAGATAATAGCAGCCATGCCAGCTTGATCACCGCATCTGGAGATACATTGGTCACGGTACGCAGCGTGGTAAATGTACGGTGTTGTGTGCTAAGTGACACTTAACAGCGCCATACATTTACGGTGCTCGTCCCTAAGGGGTTAAAGTAGTACAGTAATAGAAAACTTATATAAATTGGGTAAAAACCAAACTCCTCAAAAGCTTTTCTTCTCAATTTCACCTTGCAAATAATAATTTTTTTAGATTTGTGGCACATTTTATGGTAAAATAAAGGTGTTGTTACAAAGTACAATTGGTTGCATAATAAAAAAGCCCTCATATGGAACTAAAAAGGTAAGCAGGAATAAACGAAAAAATGAACATTGCCTGTGTCCTTAAAGCCAAAATGGGCTGTGTCCTTAAAGGGTTAGGGGTTCTCTGGTGGGAGAGTTTTTTTTAGTTTCTTGAAGAATGGCCATTCTGCAGTATAGAAAAAAATAAACCTGTCCTGCTCCTGACCTCGGCTGTAGCTGTTTCGCTACATTTAATACTGGGACTATGCCAAATCAGACCCCCAGGCCCCAGAAAAACAGTGTTCAGCAATACCAGAAGTAGAACTAGCAGTAAAGGATGCTAAGGGGACTTTAACAACACCACCAGGGGCGTGGGAGGAAGGCCGGCCTACCGCCTATTAACAACTGAAACCCTCCTTTCTCTGATCAAAATGACTGAAATGACCACCAGAAGAACTGGAAGAGCTGGAAAACTCTGATGATGATGGAGTTGTAGAACACCAGCGAGAGGACCGAGTAGAAAAATGGGAGCTTCCTAAAGTAGGCGGGACTGCCTCCTATGCCTATTGGAGGAGCAATGGAAACTACACCTATGCTCCCTGGTGGGGTGGTAGAGAGTCGGTAGCAGTCCTAGTGCTGGCAAATAGACTACACTCTCCAGACACCCTAGAAGGAGCAGGAGGAAAATCCTCATGTAAAAAATTGTCCATTAAAAAGGGGGGAAATTAGCGGGAGTAAAGGAACATTACATTTTTCTGAGCCGTAAGGGAGAGTAGTAGACGCCTTAATTCCCTCGCAAAAAAAGGAGAAAATGCACTTTGAGAAAGAGAAGGCTCTCCAGCCACTACAAAAACAAAGAGAGGCAGAGCTAAAAAGGAGGAAACAAACCAGGAGGAAAACTGATTGGACACAACAGCAAACAGAAAAGACAACACAACCTTCTGTCAGGGGTTAATCACACAAAAGCACGCTGCCTTATCACAGAAGCCATAATGGTTATATATGTTACTCACTTACTCACTAGGTCATGCAGATGCTTTACGTGTCTAGTATATGTGTCTGGCTTCTGTATTTGGCTCACAAATCCCTCTGCTCTGCTGCTCATTCATTCTGACATCCACTGCTCAGAAAGGGGCATGTCTAAGGCAAGCACTGAGCCTTCCCTCACTCATCATGCATCCACATCTGCTCTGAATCTGCTCTGCCCACCTGCCCTGAGTGATGTGTTGGGTCTCTTACTTCAATCACTGCGGCTGCTCTGTAACCTGTTCCTTTCAGTTTTCAGACTGAAGTCTGATACACAGGACAGGACAGGAGTGAGCACAGATGAGTGCTAGTCCCACCCTTACTTTCTGGGCTTTGTCCCAGCCTGTGCTTCAACTTGGACAAAGATGATGCTGCAGCTGGACAGGATTATGTTCTGGATGGCATGGGGACCCCTAGTGGTCTTTTTTTTTATAAGCCTTTTTATAAGCCATGATTTCTATAAAAAGATGATAACATTATTATAAAGTATATAAGAAGAGTTATTGTTTGGCCAAGATGTACAAAATATAAACATTTATTGATTCTGCTATTGAACAGCTGACCGATGACACTATGCAGCAGGGGACGAAACAGAATGGTCCCCCTGCTGCCGATCGTTGTCGTTGGCCAGTCAGTAAGTGACCGGCCAAGGACAAGGACTTGCGGGGTTCGCGGCGGTTCCAGGCTGATCGGGTCTCTGGTGACCCGATCGCTAGGAAAATAGGGATGATCAGAGCTGTCAGAGACAGCCCCGATCATCCTAAGGGATAGGAGCGAGGTGGCAGCGGTGCCACCTCACTCCTATCCTCTGTCATTGGTCGGCGTTTGGGGGCGGGGGGTCAAAGTTGAAATCCCTGCTCTGCCCACCCCTGGATGTCGTTGCAGAGTGGAGGGAAGATGGAGGCAGGGCAATCACGGGAGGCAGCGGCGGGACCGGCGGAGGCAGCAGTAAAGGTAAATGACCTTCACTGCTGCCTTCCAGGAGTTGCCAAACTACAACTCCCAGCAAGCCCATATAGCCAAAGGCTGTCTGGGCGTGCTGGGAGTTGTAGTTTTGCAACATCTGGAGGGCCACAGTTTGGAGACCACTGTGTCCAAACTGTAGCCTTTAAGATGTTGCAAAACTGCAACTCCCAGTATGCCCAGACAGTCCATGTATGCTGGGAGTTGTAGTTCTGTAACATCTGGCCCTTCAGCATGCCTGGACGGTCTGGGCATGCTGGGAGTTGTAGTTTTGCAACATCTGGAGGGCTACAGTTTGGACACCACTGCACAGGGGTCTCCAAACTGTTGCCCTCCAGATGTTTCAAAACTACAACTCCCAACATGTCCTTTGGCTGTCCATGCATGCTGGGAGTTGTAGTTTTGCAACAGCTGGAGGCACACTGGTTGTGAAACACTGAGAGTTTGTTACCTAACTCAGTGTTTCGCAACCAGTGTGCCTCCAGCTGTGGCAAACTACAACTCACAGCATGCACTGATAGACCATACATGCTGGGAGTAGTAGTTTTGCAACAGCTGGAGGTCCCCCCTGCCCCCCGCCCCATGTGAATGTACAGGGTACATTCACATGGTTGGGTTTACAGAGAGTTTCAAGTTTGAGATGCGGCAAATTTTTTGCCGCAGCTCAAACTCCCAGCGGGAAACTCGCTGCGAACTTGCCCGTGTGAATGTATCCTAAAAACACTACACTACACTTACACAAAATAAAAAGTAAAACACTACATATACACACACCCCTACACAGTCCCCCCCCCCCCCCCCAAAGAAAAATAAAAAATGTCCCGCATGACACTGTTTCCAAAACAGAGCCTCCAGCTGTTGCAAAACAACTCCCAGTATTGCCGGACAGCCATTGACTGTCCAGGCATGCTGGAAGTTTTGCAACAGCTGGAGGCACCCTGTTTGGGAAACACTGCCGTACGGTAATTTTGGTATTGAAGGTAAGTCTAATTCTTGCATCCAAGTCCGTCCCATGCAAATCCCTAATTTAGGCCTCAAATGCACATGACGCTCTCTCACTTCAGAGCCCTGTTGTATTTCAAGACAACAGTTTAGGGCCACTTATGGGGTATTTCCGTACTCGGAAGAAATAGACAAACAAATTTGGGGGGCATTTTCTCCTATTACCCCTTGTAAAAATGTAAAATTTAGGGGAAAACCAGCATTTTTGTGAAAAAAAAAATATTTACACATCCAACTTTAACGAAAAGTCGTCAAAAACCTGTGGGGTGTTAAGGCTCACTGAACCCCTTGTTACGTTCCTTGAGGGGTGTAGTTTCCAAAATGGTATGCCATGTGTTTTTTTTTTTTGCTGTCCTGGCACCATAGGGGTTTCCTAATTATGACATGTCCCCCAAAAACCATTTCAGAAAGACTCACTTTCTAATATCCCATTGTCGCTCCTTCCCTTCTGAGCCCTCTACTGCGTCCGCCGAACACTTCACATACACATATGAGGTATTTCCTTACTCGAGAGAAATTGGGTTACAAATTTTGGGGGGATTTATCTCCTTTTACCCCTTGTAAAAATTCAAAAACAAGAACATGCGAGTGTAAAAAATAAAGATTTTAAATTTTCTCCTTCACTTTTCTGCTATTCCTGTGAAACACCTAAAGGGTTAACAAACTTACTGAATGTCATTTTGAATACATTTAGGGGTGTAGTTTTTATAATGGTGTCATTTATGGGGTATTTCTAATATGAAGACCCCTCAAATCCACTTCAAACCTGAACTGGTCCCTGAAAGATTCTGATTTTGAAAATTTTGTAAAAATTGGAAAATTGCTGCTGAACTTTGAAGCCCTTTGATGTCTTCCAAAAGTAAAAACACGTCAATTTTATGATGCAAACATAAAATATACATATTGTATTTGTGAATCAATATATAATTTATTTGGTATGTCTGTTTTCCTTACAAGCAGAGAGCTTCAAAGTTAAATGGTAAATGATGCAAGTATCGATGAAAATTTACTACTATGTTAAAGTAGAATATGTCATGAAAAAAACAATCTTGGAATCAAATACATAAGTAAAAGCATCCCAGAGTTATTAATGCTTAAAGTGGCAGTGGTCAGATGTGCAAAAAACGCTCTGGTCCTTAACCCCTTAAGGACGCAGCCTTTTTCACCTTAAGGACTGAGCCCTTTTTCGCAATTCTGACCACCGTCGCTTTACGCATTAATAACTCTAAAACATTTTTACCGAATATTCTGATTCTGAGATAGTTTTTTCGTGACATATTCTACTTTATTTTGGTGGTAAATTTTCGGCGTTACTTGCATCCTTTTTTGGTGAAAAATCCCCAAATTTCATGAAAATTTTGAACATTTTGCATTTTTCTAACTTTGAAGCTCTCTGCTTGTAAGGAAAATGGATATTCCAAATACATTCTATTCTTATTCACAAATACAATATGTCCACTTTATGTTGGCATCATAAAATGGACATAGTTTAACTTTTTTTTTTTTATTTGAGGACTTCAAAGTAGAGCAGCAATTTAAAAAAATGTAATGAAAATTGCTAAATCTGAAGGGACAGATGTTACAGAACTACAACTCCCAGCATGCCTGGGCTGTCTAGGCATGCTGAGAGTTGTAGTTTGGCAACATCTAAAGGGCTACTGTTTGGGCACCACTGTAACAGTGGTCTCCAAACTGTGACCCTCCTGATGTTGCAAAACTACAACTCCCAGCATGCCCAGTCAGCCAAAGGCTGGGAGTTGCAGTTTGGCACCCACTAAGAAGGGCAGCAGTAAATATCGCTTACTGATGTCTGTGTACAGCAGTGGTCTCAAACTGTGGCCCTCCAGATGTTGCAAAACTTCAACTCCCAGCATGCCCAAAGAGCTTTTGGCTGCAGCCAACGGGCTTGCTGGGAGTTGAAGTTTTGCAACACCTGGAGGGCCACAATTTGAGACCACTAGCATGCAGGAAGTATAGACTTGTCAAGGTCCTCTATGGTAAAAGGTCTTCTATGTGGCTCCTTTGTCTGTTCTGGCTAGGAGGTTTAAAAAAAAAAATAAGGACCCCCTCAATGAACATGAGATTCTTTAGAATGACTCTCTATTTCATTTGAATTTAAACTACATTGTTACATTTACAGTATAAGGCTCCAGGGTTAGCCAAGGCGAACTAGATCCAGAGCCAAAAGACAATTTCATTCTAGACTTTCCTTTTGGATAGTATTGTCAGAAGGTTGGGTAGGAGGAGCTCTGACAACCACTACGTCTAGCATTGTAGATTGCAACAATGATTATCGTACCAAAACAGTTATCTGCAACCCTGTTATGTGACATATAAATATCTGTTATTCTTATTGGCGCTTACATCTTTGACAGTTTTAGAGGATTTTTTTTCCCCCAAAGTAATTTTTTTTTTAAATTTAACCTCAGATTAAAGATTGTTGGTGTTTATGCAGCATTATAACCTAAATTGTATATTAAGATGGTATATTTCAGTTTCAACCAAAATACATGGTGGTAGTTGTCAGCAAAACTAGACTTTAATAAGATGGTTTTATTATACATGTGTTCACTGTCACAATATATAATTTAACAACAGTAGTAAGAAAGAACCAGTATTTAGGGTAACTTTTCTTGTCCTCCTTTGATATGCAGTAAGAATCATTACAAACAGACCCTCTGCTGGGTTTATTTCTTGAACTTTCTTCTGATGATGTTAGAGTTCATGCTAGTTGTTAGGTAAAGGGCAACCTGATGGCTTCAATATGGTAAGAACCAGTGATAGATGTAGAGGGAACCCATTGGGATTCCAAAGATATGGCCTCTGAGGTTAAGTATTTCCTGAGTTTGAAAGGTCCAGCTGAAATACTTCTCCTGGAATCTCACACATTTGGTGAACTACATGAGTAAATTACTGGGCTCAGGAAAAGATAAACTACAGAATAAACTGGTTACTCATACCTGGCCAATGTCCTCAAATGAATCAAACATAGATAGATAGATATAAGATAGATAGAGATAAGATAGATAGATAGATCCTAAATGCTCAGAGGCTGTTCATAGTGTAGGGTCCATCCCAATGAGGTCACCTTATCGTGGTGGGATGGTACACGCTATTTGGCCAAATGGTAAGCCAAGTACCTCAATTTTTTACTATAGCAATATAGCATTTCATATTTCATATATATGTTTGTGCTAGCAGTGTGCTGCTGTATTCTCCTGCTTGTAGATAGATAGATAGATAGATAGATAGATATGAGATAGGTAGATAGATAGATAGGTAGATAGATATGAGATAGATAGATACAAAAAAGTATAAGTTCGCCAGCACATACTGATACCAAACTATTGCATGGACCCGGCATACAGGTGCATGCTGCTAGGCTAAATATACACAAGCAGGAGAATACAGAAGCACACTGTTAGCACAAAGATACAGATAAAACACTAAATGCTATATTGCTACAATGAAAAATTGAGGTACTTCGCTCACCATTTGGCCAAATAGTTTGGACCATCCCACCACGGTAAAGGGACCTCATTGGGATGGCCCCTACACTATGAATGTGCCTCTGTGCAGTCAGTTACCAGGCTTGTAAGGTCTGAGACATCCAGCACCTTATAAGATGGGTGGGGTGCAGGAACCAACATGGAGGTAGCCACTCACCTCATATGTATAACACAAAAAAGGATAACTTGGTTAAAACATACTGATACCAAACTATTGCATGGCCAGGTCCATGCACACTGTTAGAACAAAGATACAGATAAATCATGAAATGCTATATTGCTACAATGAATAATTGAGGTGCTTCACTCACTGTTTAGACCATCCCACCATGGTAAGGTGACACTATGAATGTAGAGAAACAACAAAGAGATAGATCAGCTCACCAAAGTCCATATGTGTCAAGCATCAGGCAATAGTCCCGGAGCACGGAGGCAGGGAGCCGCCACTCCCCGTGAAACTGAAGAAAGAAAAGTGGAAGGGGACCAGCTCCTGGGTAGAAGTATCCAATAAAACTTAACCTTTAATGGCAACTATTAAAACATGGAAAATCGCCACTAGGTGGCAAGTGACATATCACTTAAAAACGAAACAAAAAGAGGGTGAAACGCCGACGTGTTTCAAGCAGTTGCTCTTAGTCATGGCGTTGGTCCCTTGTCACACGGGGGTTTAAATACCCACCGGCATATGGTCGGGTCCCACCGTGGAAAAAACTCCCCGCCTCTGTCAAACAGGATGTGACGTGGCATATGGAAGGTAGCCAAAAAAGAAAAGCGGGTGCGGCCAGGTAAGATCTAATTAAGTCAAAAAAGATGGCCGATTAACCCATGAATACCCTGTTTGTCATGTGAATATACGTGTAATAACGCCTAATATATACAAACAGTACAGCATTACTTCACAAAGACCTCTCGTGGGGCATATCAGAGAGGTTGTGCATAAGATATAGTAGTAGATAAAACGCATGTTGTGAACCCCAACCTGTATGTGCAAAAACTGCATATGAGTATAATGATATACATGAAAATCTATCCCATAGCAGAATATGACAGTTGATACTTAGAAAGATATATATTTAGATTAGGCGGGTTAAATGCTCGAATATCTGATTTGCAACCAATATGGACCGTATAACAGTCCAGACACAAGGATAAAGAAATGAAAGATTTTTTATGTAAAAATGTAGATAAGCAATAAATACAGTATAAATGAATATTATACTATGCTAGTATTTTATGTTTCGAGATACATGCTTACCTGCTGGTTTCCGTGTGCCTGTATACTGAAATATTGTGTCTCCGAGAACACGTTTTCATGATAGCCTTGGTATATGTACATATGTATTTTCTCTATCTGTGGTCTCATACACATTGTGCGTTTTGTGCGTCTCTGTTTATAACTATAACTATATTCATTTATACTGTATTTATTGCTTATTCACATTTTTACATATTCATTTATACTGTATTTATTGCTTATCTACATTTTTACATAAAAAATCTTTCATTTCTTTATCCTTGTGTCTGGACTGTTATACGGTCCATATTGGTTGCAAATCAGATATTCGAGCATTTAACCCGCCTAATCTAAATATATATCTTTCTAAGTATCAACTGTCATATTCTGCTATGGGATAGATTTTCATGTATATCATTATACTCATATGCAGTTTTTGCACATATAGGTTGGGGTTCACAACATGCGTTTTATCTACTACTATATCTTTTTTTATTGTGCTCGGGGTTTTTCCCCTTTTTGACTATGTTATAACAGTCCGTACCAATTTAAATATGCACAACCTCTCTGATATGCCCCACGAGAGGTCTTTGTGAAGTAATGCTGTACTGTTTGTATATATTAGGCGTTATTACACGTATATTCACATGACAAACAGGGTATTCATGGGTTAATCGGCCATCTTTTTTGACTTAATTAGATCTTACCTGGCTGCACCCGCTTTTCTTTTTTGGCTACCTTCCATATGCCACGTCACATCCTGTTTGACGGAGGCGGGGAGTTTTTTCCACGGTGGGACCCGACCATATGCCAGTGGGTATTTAAACCCCCGTGTGACAAGGGACCAACGCCATGACTAAGAGCAACTTCTCAAAACGCGTCAGCGTTTCACCCTCTTTTTGTTTCGTTTTTAAGTGACATGTCACTTGCCACCTAGTGGCGATTTTCCATGTTTTAATAGTTGCCATTAAAGGTTAAGTTTTATTGGATACTTCTACCCAGGAGCTGGACCCCTTCCACTTTTCTTTCGACACTATGAATGTGCCTCTGTGCAGTCAGTTTCTCCTGCTTGTGTATATTTTTCCTTGTATATATTTGGGTCCATTCATGGGTATAATCTAATTGTTGTTCTGTTTTATTTTATTGTTTAATAACAGTTAAAATATTCTTCTTTTTGTATATATATTATTTTTTATATATTTATGTTAAAAATATATTTATATTTATAATATATTTTTATTTTTTACTTTTAAGTCATTTAGAATTTCTACTAAGGCAGTTAGTCCAGATGTGTCATTTTCTCATGCAACTTTCCAGTCATTCTCACAGTCTTCTCAATTCCCCTTTGTGCATATCGAATACAAGACATTTAATACAAAATGGCTGGGAGAACAAGTGAGTTTTACAGATGCCAGTAACTGTTTGTTTCTAAACATTCAGATAACATCTTGGCTAAAATCATATTTTTGAGTTTTTAAAGGCCCATTTCATAAATTTCCATAGTTACATAACACAGCACTATGGAGAGTGGTTGCAGTACTAGAGACAGTTAACAGTCTGTGATATCAGACTGAATCTATTCAGCACAGAGCATATTTTTCCAGTAAAATGGAAAAGTATCAGGAAAACCATTCTTGGTCATCATGAATTTACAATGTATTCTGTAAACTGCTGTTAAACTAAATATTATACAGTGCACAACATCATTATAAAATTGTTGTACTGCCAGGGCCATTTTCACAGTAACAACCTTTACACAATTATTTGAGCTGGCAGACGACTTTCCTTTAGTACCATATATTCAGATTGTAAAATCCTTCATGTAATTTTCTAGTCACCGTTCTTATATTGGAGAAGTAATTATTTCTCTGTATACTCCAGACAGCATTCATAAAATATATAATGGTTCATATTAATCCAAATATGTCATATTAAAATAGTTGTCTGGGATTAGAAGACAAATTCTGCTTTTATCTAGAAATTTATCTTTGTCGTATCCATGGCATCTGGCTTGTACAAGGGTATAACTAGAGTTCTAGGGGTCACGGGGAATATTTTGAACCAGGCATGTGATTGTGAGTGCCTCACAGGTGACGTTTTTATGGACTTATTCTGTTTCACTTTCTTTTACCCTACATCCAGCCAAGATGGCCATGATGACCTCTTCCAGCCATGTCTCTGCAGAACTTGCCAGACAAAAGTCTTAGGCTTTACTTATTTCCTGCATCATCTTCAGATTTTTCCCACCCATAGTGTCCCAAATGGCAATAAAGCCCCACATGCTAATAGAACTTACTTTGTGCCAATTCCCCCCCCCCCCTCCCACACACACACAGTAGATAGCTTCTTTTGTACCCACCACACAGCAGATAGTATACTTTGCGCCCCCCACAAAGTAGATAGCGCTCTTTGTGCCCTCCACAGAGTAAATAACAATAATAAAAAAAAATAATAATACCTGCCTCTGACTCACCACTCCCACACCAGGCACAGAGTCCCCTATCTGTACAAAGTCACAGCTTTCATGATTGCTTGTAGGATGTTGACACTATAGGGGGAGATTTATCAAAACCTGTCCAGAGGAAAAGTTGTCCAGTTTCCCATAGCAACCAATCAGCTCGCTTCTTTCATTTTTAACAAGGCCTCTGCAAAATGAAAGAAATAATCTGATTGGTTGCTAGGGGAAACTGGACAACTTTCTGTGGTGTCCCGGTACACAACCTTGTCCTTTTTCTGTCCTAGGTCCCCTCAGGAAGAGTCCCTGCAGTCCACAGGGCTCTCCTGCAGGGCTTCCACCCCTTATTCATCAGTAACTGCTTATATAAATTCATTGTAAGTGTATTGTACATATTGTTCAGTATGTATAAAGGATGTACAAATGTATAAAATGTATAGGACCTTCCTGGGTCATGTGAGACTGTCATGTGATGCACCCAGAGTTCCTGGGTACAGGACCTCCAGGCTTGACAACCAATGGGATTAGTCCATCCCCCCTACTATATAAGGGTCTGTAGTCTCTAGATTATCTCTCTTGTTCCTGCTCTCTTGTTCCTGGCACTCAAGCAAGCACAATCAGCATATACTAAATTAATCTCATCTAGGCCAAAGCCTAAGGATCCTGCAGCCACTAAAACGTGAGTTACCAAGCTCTATCTACAAATTCCTAGTGACTACTATTCAACTCAAGCATACAAGTAGTAGCACAGTGGCCTGCATAAATCTTAATACTACAAGTCCCAGCAAGCCTGTGAGGTATCCTGCATCCTGGTTGCCTCTAGAGAAATGGCATAATTGTAAAGACTGTTCTATAAGAAGTTTAAGTTATCTCATAATTCTTGCTGTGGATATTCCGCTATTTCCTGCCGTTTTGGGTTGGTTGTCGGCAGGGCCTTCTACAGAAAACAACCACATCCTGGCATCAAGACAAATCAGGGGTTAATAACACCTTACCCCACAGGGTTAATACCATCAGACCCTGCTACACTGTTGCAATACCCCAGACACCAGATTTCCCTCTGGACAGGTTTTGATAAATCTCCCCCTATGTTTAGTATTATTATAATTATTAAGTTGGTGCTGCACTACTTGCAATCTCGCTGAAACAACTGTTGTCCACATAAACCTTCTGTGGAACTGGTGGCTGTTTACAGGGCTACTTGACAGGACATACTGGTTGGAATAGTCTTACCACTTCAAATTGAAGGGTACAGACTAAAGACTGAAGCCAAGAAATTTTTACCATATAAACTACAAACAGAAAACTACAGAAAACAGAAGCCAAACAAGTGTTCCACTGCACCAAACCACACATATTTATGATTAGTGAAAACAAGGACTTACCAAGAAAAAAAAAACACTGCTGTTACCAAACTACTGTCATTTTCAAACTACTGCAGTTTTTAACCCCTTCAGGACGGAGCCCATTTTGGCCTTAAGGACCGGTGCATTGCCGTGGAATGAGATTTGCCATAGAATGAGATGGTCCGCCTCCATCACATCCTATTGGCTCTCTCTTGTCACGTGACATATTTAAACGTCACGCATCGATGCGCACAGCAGTCTCAGTGTGGCTATCACAGGGAGAGGATCTCCACACCCTGTGATAGGTGAAGCTGTACGGAGCTCTCATGGCCTCTGTGGCCCGACAGAAGTTCACACATGTACGCAGCTCATACGGCTGCCTCATATACATTTACAGTATTATGACATGTACTGTTCATCCACAGCGTTATCGGGTGGCGCTGTCATCACTCAGCCTCCCCGCGAGCGCCCCACGCCCGCACCTCTACTCCCCGTCCCCCGCAGCTCTACTCCCCATGCCCGATGGCGCTGTCATCACTCAGCCTCCCCGCGAGCGCCCCACGCCCGCAGCTCTACTCCCCGTCCCCCGCAGCTCTACTCCCCATGCCCGATGGCGCTGTCATCACTCAGCCTCCCCGCGAGCGCCCCACGCCCGCACCTCTACTCCCCGTCCCCCGCAGCTCTACTCCCCATGCCCGATAGCGCTGTCATCACTCAGCCTCCCCGCGAGCGCCCCACGCCCGCACCTCTACTCCCCGTCCCCCATTAAAACGCTCAGGGAGCGATCCACAGCGCTATCGGGATCTCTATGCCCGATGGCGCTGTCATCACTCAGCCTCCCCGCGAGCGCCCCACGCCCGCAGCTCTACTCCCCGTCCCCCGTTAACGCTCAGGGAGCGGGGAACAGAAAGTAGAGCATCGGGCGCAGGTAAAGTAGTACTGCGCATGCGCAGCACTACGCAAATAGCGTAGGGCTAAAGTTGGTACTGCGCAGGCGCAGCACTACGCAAATAGCGTAGGGGTAAAGTTAGTATTGCGCATGCTCAGTTGTCCTTCCATACGCAATTTGCGTAGGGAGGCCAGCTGCCCATGCGCAGTCTGCATCTTCCATATAACCTGGAGAAGCTGTAGCGTGGTGAGTGACCTGCCCGAGCGTATGACGCTGGGTTCATGTATGTAATATTTTGTTAGTGAATCGGGCTGGTACATATTTTGGGGTGGCTGCATCTTTAATTGCCACAGTTGTCCGAATACAGTCAACCCAAAAATCATAGGAGGGAGGGTCATAGACTTGCTTGAATCGGTGTGGAGGTAATAGGTGTGTGGGTCACCTGCTAGGCCTCTACCTAGCAGGTGACCCACACACCTATTACCTCCACACCGATTCAAGCAAGTCTATGACCCTCCCTCCTATGATTTTTGGGTTGACTGTATTCGGACAGCTGTGGCAATTAAAGATGCAGCCACGGTATAGGAATGCTGTGAGTTGTAGTTCTGCAACATTTGCCTCTTCAGATGTTGCAGAACTACAACTCACTGCCTATTCCTGGACAGTCTGGGCATGCTGGGATTTGTAGTTTAGAAACATCTTAAGGGCTACAGTTTGAAAAGTACAACTCCCAAGAAGCCGAGACAGCCAAAGCACATGTTGAGAGTTTTAGTTGTCTGCCTCCAGCTGTTGCATAACTAACTACAATTCCCAGCATTCACTGATACACCCTACATGTTGGGAGTTTTAGTTTTGCAACAGCTGGATGTTTGACCCCCTCCCCCCCAATGTGAATGTACAGGGTACACTCACATGGGCAGGGGCTTACATTGAGTTTCGCTCTGAAAGTTGGAGATGCAGCAAGTTTTTAGCTTCAGCTCAAACTCTCAGCGGGCAACTACTGTGACCCCCCCCCCCCCCCCGCCCCGCCCCGCCCCGCCCCTGTGACTGTACCCTAAAAACACTACACTACACTAATGTAAAAAGTACAAAACACTATATATACACATACCCCCACACAGCCCCATCCCCAATAAAAACTGAAAATGTCTGGAATGGCACTGTTTCAAAAATGGAGCCTCCAGCTGTTGCAAAACAACAACTCCCAGTATTTGGGAGTTTTGCAACAGCTGGAGGCACCCTGTTTTGGAATCACTGGCGTAAAATACCCCTATGTCCACCCCTATGCAATCCCTAATTTAGATCTCATGCTCATGGAGCTCTTATTTGGAGCCCTGTCGTATTTGAAGGCAACAGTTTAGGGCCACATATGGGGTATCGCCATATTTGGGAGAATTTGCCTAACATATTTTGGTGGGGCATTTTCTCCATTTACCCCTTAAGAAAAGAAAGCTGTGTTCTATAGCAGCATGTTAGTGTATAAAAAAAAAAAGTAATAATTTTCACTCACATGCTGGTGTTGCCCCATACATTTAATTTTCACAAGCATTGAAAGACAAAAAAGCCCCCCAAAATTTGTAATGCAATTTCTTCTGAGTACAGAGATACCCCATATGTGGACGCAAAGTGCTCTGCGGACGCACTACAAGGCTCAGAAGGGAGAGCACACCATTTACATTTGAGGGCCAAATTGGTGATTGATTTGCACAGGGGTGGCTGAATTATCAGTGGTTCTGACATAAGCGCTAAACAATAAATACCCACATGTGATCCCATTTTGGAAACTACACCCCTCACTGAACGTAACAAGGGGTATAGAGAAATTTAAAACCACAAAGGTGTTTGACGGATTTTTTGAACAGTATTTATTGAAAATGAAAATTTTTATTATTAATTTGCACAGCCCACTGTTCGAAAAATCTGTCAAATGCCATTGTGGTGTGAATTCTCACTGCACCCCTTATAAAATTCCATGAAGAGTGTAGTTTCCAAAATGGGGTCATATGTGAGGGTGTCAACTGTTCTGGCCCCACGGGGGGCTTTGTAAATGCATATGGCCAAATTCACTTTCCAAAAGCTCAATGGCAATCCCTCTTTTATGAGCATTGTAGTTCGCCCGTAGTGCACTTGACGTCCACTTATTGGGTATTTCCTTACTCAGAAGTGATGGGGTAACACATTTTTGGGGGTATTTTCCACTATTACTCCTTGTAAAAATGTAACATTTTGTTTAGGGCTGTATCATAGGGCCCACGGGCAAAAGATTATGACGGGGCCCCTGTGTCACCAACCTTATGTAAGTCACACCTATACAGATGCTCCACCCACATATAATAAAGAAAATATAGGAAAAACCATTAAATCTCAAGGAAACAGCCCATTTTGGTCTTAAGGACTCAGACAATTTTTGTTGTTCCAGTTTTTGTGCATCATTTCATACTTAATTTTATTTGCTGTAATTTGGCATGAATGCTGGATGCTGCAGTTAGTTACTAACTTACTACAAATCCAAACATGCCCTGATTTAGCATATGGTTCTTCAGCTGCCCCAAACCAAAACTTCAACTCCCATCATGTTTCAACATAATCTAAATTGAACTACTATATAGTGCAAGATGTTTGGAGTTGTAGTTTTGGTCAGCTAAAGTATAAGCCCATATACGGTATATGCGGTATAAGGGCATGCTAGGCGTTGTAGCTAGTAACTTCAACTGTAAGCATTCCTTGATCTAGCCTATAGCTCTGACTCAGGGCAAAAACGATTACAGCAAGCATGTAGCACTATAACCCCACTATAACCCTTATTATACTATTATTTAGTGCAACATGCTTAAAGTTGTTGTTTTGGTTAAGCTGCAGAACCATAGTCTGATTCAGGGCATGCTGGTCCTTAATATTTCTAACAACCAGCATGCCCCCCTCCCCAAGTCATTTTCAAGCCTGTTGTGATTGATGGATGCAATAATCAAAAGTACCATTTTGAAATTAAACACACGGGGCTAAAGTAGTTGTTAATATGTTAGAGTACAGCTCACAGTATCACCTAATTAGTGGTAAGGATATGCTAGGAGTTGTGGTTTTACCCATCATCACTGCAGAATTTACATGTGACTACAGCACTGATGGGACATAGTGAGGAGAATACACCATTATAAGTGACTACAGCTCTGATAGGACATCGTGAGGAGAATTCACAATGATATAAGTGACTACAGCTCTGATGGGACATAGTGAGGAGAATACACCATGATAAGTGACTACAGCTCTGATGGGACATAGTGAGGAGAATACACCATGATAAGTGACTACAGCTCTGATAGGACATCGTGAGGAGAATTCACTATGATATAAGTGACTCACAATTCTTCATGTGTTCTCTATAGTCTAAGAGGGTACATACAACTGTGACTTGTTCAAGGTAAATCTTCTCTGTGTAGAACTTGATGGCCAGATGGCTCCTCACTTTGTTGGCGGATGCTGACCCTCTATATGAAAAATTAAAGGTGTATTTCAGGCAAATTCCCATACAGTTAATATGGAGATTAGCTCCTTCCATGTACAGCTCTGAGACATGACATCATCATAGAGCAGTTAGAAAGAAAAGAACAACTCAACTTCAGCAGCTAATAACTATTGGAAGGATTTTGAATGTTTTATATAAATAATTTACTGATATGTTTAACTTTCTGTATCCAGTTGATTTATAAGAATAAATGTTATTGCCTGGAATACCCCTTTAATATAATGCTGCCAGACGCTGTATCTTCTGAATTCACTTTCACACACTGTATCATATTAGATATAATCTTCCCTAGGCACAATGTATGTAACTATTCTTATCAAGAAAATAATTTTTACTTTCATATTTTTAGGATTTGATTTCATCTATATCAGTGCTTTGTATTTTAGATATTTCAAGTCGGTGAGTAAAATCTCTATTGTTTTGACATGTTCCTATGTTTATTAACATACATAACATTGTAGGGTTAAGTATTTGGATACATTACACTATGTTTTTTTATTTTAATATTGTTATGAAAAAATTAATATTTTTTTTTATATTTGTATGATAATTATTTAGGTAGAGCTGATGTTTAAAATTGCATTCCCAGAGTTATGGATGGCTTTCAAAGATTGAAATATGAATAGCATAAAATGTGCATTTCAATATTATAGACATGGAGGAGACATATGAACATATCTACAAATTCCTCACCACTGGTGAAACACCATCCGGATTCAACACTGCACAGAAATTCAACTTTAAACGGTCCTGTGCCAGATTTTCTCTTAAGGGTGACTATCTAAAACCGTTAATATATCACTTGTTTTTCAAAATGGCTTTAAATAAATAGATTTTTCATTAATGTATGTTTTATTCCAGATGGCGAGGTCTACTTTGGGACAAAAAAGCTTGTGAAATCAAAGGAGGAAGCCTTCGCCTTATTCAAAGAGGTACATGCATTACCCATAGGTGGTCATTCAGGTATTAAAAAAACTTGTTCTACTCTCTCTAACAGGTGGTATTGGAAGAGAATGACAATAGATGTCACAAACTGGGTATGTATTAATGATTTACATATTTTTTACAGAATTAAATGTGTATTGGTAGTAATATAATTTTTTCCCACAGATTATGGAATGCGAGAAGTGCCAAAAGGTTGGAAGGCCCCTCATTTCAACGCAACCGTTACAGTGCATTAAGGTAAACTTATCATACACCTAAACCCAATGTGCATATCTAACTTATATGCACATAGTTAATCCATGTGTGCTATGAACAGTACTGTACACAGTATTCCATGTGTGGTCTGACCAGTACTGTACACAGTATTCCATGTGTGGTCTGACCAGTACTGTACACAGTATTCCATGTGTGGTCTGACCAGTACTGTACACAGTATTCCATGTGTGGTCTGACTAGTGATTTGTACAGCGGTAGAATTATTTCCTTGTCGTGGGCATCTATGCCCCTATTGATGCCCCCCATGATTTTATTTGCCTTGGCAGCAGCTGCCTGACACTGGTCACTACAGCTAAATTTACTGTTAACTAAGACTCCTAAGTCCTTTTCCATGTCAGTCGTTCCAATTGTTCTCCCATTTAGTACATAATACCAGCCTGGATTTTTTATCCCCATTTTTGCATAACCTTACATGTATCTGTGTTGAACCTCATCTGCCACGTCCCAGACCAAACCTCCAACCGATCCAGATCCATTTGTAACAGTTCACTGTCCTCTATTGTGTTAACCATTTTACTGAATTTAGTTTCATCTTCAAAGATTGCAACTTTAATATTCAACACCTCTACAAGGTCATTAATTAATATATTAAATAGAATACGACCGAAGACTTACTCCTAATGTACCCCACTGGTAACAGTCACCCAATAAGTACCATTATTAACCACCCTCTGTTTACCAACCTACGTACACACATTCTCCCCCAGCCCATTCCTTCTCATTCTATGTACTCACCTATAATGTTGCAACGTATCTAATGCTTTGTATAAATCCAGATGCATAAAATTCATAGCAGTAACATAAATTATATATCACATACTGTAATACAATATAGTTGTATGATGTTGCGCACTCCGCTTTTCAAAGCTATTTTTAAGTGTGCTTTTAGAAGATAAGTTAAGAATGCCTCTTTAGTCTTGGCAATACCAGCGTTTTCATGTGTATTTTTTAAGGTGTGTGTGTGTGTGTTTTTGTGCAGTATGGTAGGAAATGATTATTTACGTAGACTTTATTAAAATATTTTACTAATTATTTTTTCAAATCACATTAGGTGTCTGCAGTCTGGGAACTTGTTGGCATCGACTTGATAGGACCTTTAACCAAAACGGTGGAAGGCTATCAGTACATTTTCACAGCAACTGATTATTTTTCGAAATGGGTTGAAGCCTATCCTATGAAGACAAAATCTGCTCCAGAGGTGGCAGGGCACATCTGTTCCCTGATCTATCGCCATGGTTGCCCCAAGAGGTTTCTTTCGGACCAGGGTAGAGAGTTTGTCAACCAAGTAAGTATTCTAAAAGTACAAATATGAAAAAAAAAAATGTAAATAAAAATGTTATCTGTACCAATTTTTTTTTTTTTTTTTTATAATAGCTCAACAATGGGATCTGCTCTATCCTGGGAGTAGAACGAAGTGTTACTGCTGCCTACCACCCTCAGACTAACGGACTTGATGAAAAAACCAATCAAAACATCAAGAGGTAAGTTTTTTCCTGTGTTTTTATAAACTTAATGTCTAGTTTGATACTCTAAAAAAATGTGTTTGTTTTTATTACAGGGCACTTGCGAAGCTTGTTAATGACAGGCAGAATAACTGGGACTTCTATCTCCGTGCAACATTATTCGCCTTGCGATCAAAGATGCAGTTAACAACGAAGTACTCTCCGTTTCTACTTATGTACGGGAGGGAAGCAATTTTTCCGTCTGAGGTTCCACTTGATCTTCCAGTGAGTATCTGATAAATTAAAGAAAAATATTACCTATTGCCCATAGTCTGTGTAATAATTTAGTCCTTCTTCCACATCTTACATTTTCATTAATACAATGCCAGGTTTACATTATTATTATTTTTTTATTCATTGTGCTATATTTTTTTGTTCAGCTTTCGAACATCATTCTTCACACTGAGGACAGCTGTGATACATTTGTGGAAGAAAAGAAAGCTGGCCAAGTGTTGCTGCACAAAGCCACTAAGGCCAATATAGAGAAGGCCCAAACAAAGCAAAAGGAGGCTCACGCTAAGAAAGTGCTAAAAAAGTATAAAAATGTAACTTACAATGTTGGTGATGAGGTTAGTAAAAAATAATAATTTTTATGTTTAAGTAAAATATAAGAGGAACACACCAACATTCCAACCTGTGTTAAATTGTAAACAATGTCAGTATGCCCTAATTATATATCTAACACAGATTTTCCATACTACTTTAACAGGTCCTTCTCTATAACATGAGAAAGCGTGGCAGAAAAGGAGGAAGGATGGAGCCAGACTTCACGGGGCCTTATACCATCCAGGAGGTGATTGGAAAAATTGTAAAGTTAGCGACTTCAGATGGGAAGACTTTAAAAACAAAAATAAGCTTGGACCACATTAAACCATTCCGAAGGAGCTTCAAAACTTCAGCCCTCGTGGTCAAAAAAGAAGAAAAGTCCCCTGAGAAGATCAAGGACAGTCCACCCTGCCCTGAGAAGATCGAGGACAGTCCACCCTGCCCTGAGAAGATCGAGGACAGTCCACCCTGGCCTGAGAAGATCGAGGACAGTCCACCCTGGCCTGAGAAGATCGAGGACAGTCCACCCTTGCCTGAGAAGATTGAGGACAGTCCACCCTGCCCAAAACATCGTGTCTCTATTATCAATTTCATTAACGATACTATGGAGGTACAATATATTCATTTTTGTGACTAATTAGGTTCTCTCTCTCTCTCTGTCTCTGTCTTTGACTCTCTCCCCCTCTCTCTCTCTCCCCCCTCTCCCTTATGTCTCTCTGTCGCTGTGTATATATATATATATATATATATATATATATATATATATATATATATATATATATATATATATATATATATATACCGTATATACTCGAGTATAAGCCGACCCGAGTATAAGCCGAGACCCCTAATTTCAACCCAAAATCCCAGGAAAAGTTATTGACTCGAGTATAAGCCTAGGGTGGGAAATACCTCATCCCCCCCTGTCATCATCCAGACCCGTCATTAACATCCTCATCATCATCCCCTTGTCATCATCCCACACATCCCCCCTTCATCATCCCCTTATCATCCCACACATCCCCCCTTCATCATCCCCTTGTCATCATCCCACACATCCCCCCTTCATCATCCCCTTGTCATCATCCCACACATCCCCCCTTCATCATCCCCTTGTCATCATCCCACACATCCCCCCTTCATCATCCCCTTATCATCCCGCACATCCCCCCTTCATCATCCCCTTATCATCCCGCACATCCCCCCTTCATCATCCCCTTGTCATCATCCCACACATCCCCCCTTCATCATCCCCTTATCATCCCACACATCCCCCCTTCATCATCCCCTTGTAATCATCCCACACCCCCCCCCCTTCATCATCCCCACCCCCCTTCATCATCCCCACACCCCCCTTCATCATCCTCTTCTCATCATTCGCCCTCAGTGGTCTTCAACCTGCGGACCTCCAGAGGTTTCAAAACTACAACTCCCAGCAAGCCCGGGCAGCCATCGGCTGTCCGGGCTTGCTGGGAGTTGTAGTTTTGAAACCTCCGGAGGTCCGCAGGTTGAAGACCACTGCGGCCTTCAACATCACCCAGCCCCCCTCTCACCCCCTTTAGTTCTGAGTACTCACCTCCGCTCGGCGCTGGTCCGGTCCTGCAGGGCTGTCCGGTGAGGAGGTGGTCCGGTGAGGAGGTGGTCCGGGCTGCTATCTTCACCAGGGGCGCCTCTTCTCCGCGCTTCCGGCCCGGAATAGACAATAGCCTTGACAATGACGCAGAAGTACGTTGGCAATGAACGCACCTCTGCGTCGTTGTCACGGCAACGTGACTATTCTGAGGCCGGGCCCGAAGCGCTTAGAAGAGGCGCCCCCGGTGAAGATAGCAGCCCGGAACCACTATCCCACCGGACCACCTCCTCACCGGACAGTCCTGCAGGACCGGACCAGCGCCGAGCGGAGGTGAGTACTCAGAACTAAAGGGGGTGAGAGGGGGCTGGATGATGTTGAAGGCCGCAGTGGTCTTCAACCTGCGGACCTCCGGAGGTTTCAAAACTACAACTCCCAGCAAGCCCGGACAGCCGATGGCTGCCCGGGCTTGCTGGGAGTTGTAGTTTTGAAACCTCTGGAGGTCCGCAGGTTGAAGACCACTGCGGGTGGGGGAGTTCACTCGAGTATAAGCCGAGGGGGGTGTTTTCAGCACGAAAAATCGTGCTGAAAAACTTGGCTTATACTCGAGTATATACGGTATATATAAAACAATAATATTTTTTTAAATAATTTACAAATTTTTGTTTAATTAATAGAATACAGTTTATTTTAGCAGAAAGTAAGATTTAGTCTTCACAATGTCAATCAGACACTGAAAATAAATTTTTTGAAAAAAAAAAAGTTACAACTTTTATAAAGTTACATATTAAGTGAACTGTTTTAATTTTTGATTTTCAATTATGTTGTAACTTAAAGGTGTATTCAGCTTTGAATTCCAAACAAAGCATGGAAGAAAGAGGTAGCGATTAGTCGGTATTTAAGGTTACAAGTTTGACCATGTTGGTCATTTGTTTAGCCATGCCCTGTTGGCTGGCTATTTAGACGTTGCCACTGCTTGGCAGAAATTATTATTATTTTTTTAATCCAACATTTATTTTGCAAGTTGGGTCATTTGTTTTGCCGTGCCCTGTTGGCTGGCCATTAAGTTAGACGTTGCCACCGTTTGGCATAATGCTCTATTTTATCTTATTTTTTCAGTTGTTTTGTCTGTCTACAGTGTAACTCCAACAATGATGTTGTAGTAGGTTATCTGATGTAACATAGTATATAATGTAACCAAAAAATTTACATAGAATTCACTATCGGACTTCAAAATAAATCTTACAAACTGATCTTTCCAATCCCTTGTCACATCTCGTTACATCCTCAGTTAGCTTCAATCTCAAGTTATCCTGCCACTACACCATCATTGAAAGGAACCTGTCATTTTTTCTATCAGAAAGGAGCCTGTATTAGGTTGAGTTCAGAAAGGTACAATAACATACATGGATTTTAACATTGTTTATTTTTCTCTACCACCCCCCACCCCCCTCCCCACCATTAAAAAATAACTAATAAAAAGTTAAAACGCTGTGGAATTCAGAAGATCAGGACTCCGAGGAAGCAGTGGTGGGGCCATACAAACTGTATGTGTCGTCTTTTAAAACTCTGCATGGGACAGAGTGGCTTTCTGATGAGGTAAGGGATTACGACTAATTAATAGAAATGAGTTAAATATATTTAATAGTAATATTTTAATAAATATTTTATTTTACAGGTCATTGATGCATACATATGGCATGTAATTTCACATTATCAAGTAAGTGTAACGTGCTTGTATGTTTAATTTATATGTTCATTGCACTATAATGAAGTATTCTCACTTTAATTCGTTTCAAACAGCTACCGGTTCACCAGATATGCGCCTGTGCTGCTACATCCTTATTTATGGGTGAAATTGCAAGACTTGGAAAGGTTAGTTGTCTGTTCTGTCCTAATTTAATATATTTCAATGACAAACAAATGTCCTTTATGGTTAAAGAAATGCCTAAGTTGTTATATATATACTTTTTTTTTTTTTTTTAACAGATGCCATTTCCAGAAGAGGATATGTGGATTTGCCCATTTAACCACAAGAGTCATTGGATTTTGATGGTAGATAATTTTTTTCAATATTTAATATATGTAATAAAATGGCAACATATTGTTATTATACAAACTGATACTGATGCAGCACCCATAATTTGGCTGCATCTTAAAGTATAACAATCAGATGCTATGGTCTATCTTAAAGGGTTATTACAGGCAAAACCTTTTTTTTTAGATATCAACTGGCTCCAGAATTTAAATTTTGTTACTTTAATATTTCAGATCGTAAGGAAGTCACAAAAGGAGCTCCTACTGATGGATCCACTCGGCAATGAAGATTACTATGCGTCCATCCTTAAACCAAACTGGAGGTAAAATAAAAAAAAATTAAAAAATGTAATATATATAGAGTGAGATATATAATATCTATCAGTTTCTACTATATATTTTATTCATTTTTTTATTAATATTATATATTTTATTTTTAAATAATAAAAAAAAATATTTTTCATATATATAATATATTCTTTTTTTTTTTTTTTTTTTTTAAGTGTATTCTTGGGTAAGTATGCCAAGCAGGAAGAGGAAAACCAGTGGGAAATTAAGAAGATGAAGCACAAGAAGCAGAAGGATTCTAGTAGCTGTGGCGTTTTGATATTGATGGTAGAAAACCTTATAATTTTTTTGATTTTATTTTTATTTTTTTTTTACGTTTCATAGTAGCATTTACAAATTTTTTTTCTTTCACAGTTTGCAAAGCACTATCTGCTGAACATTCCAGTGACACTGGTGGAGACATCTTCTGAATTTGTTAAAAAAGCAAGGATGGACATAGCTAGTTCCCTTCTCCTGTATTCCATGTTAGTAATACATAAAATATATCAAGAAATGTATTAATTCATTATAAGATGACAGTCAAATCATTTAGTTGTACTTGGATTCTCTTAAACTTTTAATTATGATATTATTATTTTTTTATAGGGAGAAAACCTGAACAAGAATTTCCTGGACTTGAAGGATGCTCTATGTCCTCCCCTTGGATAAACCTGGTGATCTTCTCTTTTCTTGTACCGCCCTTTTTTTGTTCCTCTCCTTTTCTCCCCCCTTTTTCTTTACTATTGGCTTTGCCTCTCATGTCATATTTTGTTTTAACATAGTTTAATGTGCATTTGATGTACCATACTATTGGCTTCTTAGAAGCCTTGTTTGCATATATATATATATATATATATATATATATATATATATATATATATTGCTCTGTTGACATTTATTCACTCTATTTAGTTAAAGGGGTATTCCAGTCCAAAACTTTTTTTAATCTATCAACTGGCTCCGGAAAGTTAACCAGATTTGTAAATGAATTCTTATAAAAAAAATCTTAATCCTTCCAATAGTTATTAGCTTCTGAAGTTTTCTGTCTAACTGCTCAATGATGATGTCACGTCCCTGGAGCTGTGCAGTTTCTATGGGGATATTTTCCCCATCATGCACAGCTCCCGGGACGTGACATCATCATTGAGCAGTTAGACAGAAAACTTCAGAAGCTAATAACTATTGGAAGGATTAAGATTTTTTTATAAGAATTCATTTACAAATCTGGTTAACTTTCCGGAGCCAGTTGACAGATTAAAAAAAGTTTTGGACTGGAATACCCCTTTAATATTGTCCTGTTGCCATGTGTTTTCTGTTCAGTTTAAACTGTTAACCCCCCCCCCCCCCAAAAAAAAAAAAGAAAAAAAAGACCCCCCCCAAAAAAAAATAATAAAAAAAAGAACCCCCAAAAAAAAAAAAAAAAAAAAAAATTTCTAACTCTCTGGCTTTCTTTAATCTCTGTTCCCTCTGCCTGCCTCTGCCGTGGTCTCTCTGAGACCTACCTGATGCACTGAAATTGGAAGAATGTGGTGCCTTTGGTGGTAAGAAGCCTTCAATCTACAAATAGCAGTAGAACAACTTGTCTGTCATGTGAGAGTTTAAAGAGTTACTCCACTGCCCTAGTGTTTAAAACATTTAGTTCCAAAAGCCCATTTATTTCTGCCACGCCCCCTCCCATAGACTTGCATTGAGCAGGCTTGGCCGTGATATCACAACCACACACTCAGGTTTTGGACCTAAATTTTCTGAAAGCTGGGGCAGTGGAGTACCCCTTTAAACCATCATGTGCGGTCACTTTTTATTTGTGCCCTCTTAACTTGGTGTACCTTTTCTTCCTTCCTCTGCTAACCTGTCAATGTTTTTGCTTTAAGATTTACAGGATGGTATGCAAGGTAAGGTATTTTTTGAATGGACTTAAGTTTGGTGGGTGAATTGTTGGTTGAATGTAAGATATGAAAGGTAGGTGGATGTTAGTTTGTATGGGAGATATGAAAGGTGGGTGAATGGTCAGTAACACTGGTTGAAGCCTTGACGTGGCGTTACTGCTCACATGGCTAGCCATGTGCCAATTCAACCACTGTGAATGAGTAACAAACGTGAATTAAAGGGGTACTCCGGTTGAACACATGTTTTATTAAATTTGCTGGCTCTGGCCACACCCCCACCGCCTCGGACTGGGACACTTCTTTTCTGATGTGTCATAAGGTCTTGATAGCTGTTGCTCTGCAGGAGACCAATTATAAATTATTGTCTTGTTGGTACAGGGTTCCAGCCCTGCTCCACCGGTTCTACCCTGCTGTTCAGGACACAGGTTGGCGGTGTGGTCAAGCGGGGGGCACATTGATTCATATCTGGCTCTCCTGCCCACTATTAAGTGCCTTCTGGAGGGATGTTTACTCCCTTATTGACACTATTACGGGGGTTAGGTTGGATCAGTCACCCCAGATTCTCTTACTTTTGATGCTCCCTAGTTCTCCTAGGTCACTGATGAGAGGTGTGACGGGTCTACTGTTGGCAGCAGCTAGGGGAGTTATACCTAGAAGATGGAGGTCTCTGTCCCCTCCGACAGTTACAGATTGGCTTAAAGAAGTGCTACACATTCAGGGCCTGGAGGAGTGCCTGTCAGAACTGAAGGGCCTTAGTGACAGATACCTGAGGCGCTGACGTCTCTGGCTTGACTTTGTTTACTCGCCTCACTTTCTGCAGTTTGGCCTCTCTTCTTCTTCCTCCACTGCACCTGCTGTGTGACTTCGGCCCCACCCTCCCCCTTCTCACTTTCCCCCTCCCCTCTTGTCCTCTTCCTTCGCATCTTCCTTTCTTTCCCTACCTTCTGCCCACCGTTCTCCCCTTTCTTTCTCCCTTTCCCTCCTTGCCCAGTTTTTAGTTTCTTTTTAGATGTTTGAAATGTTATGTTGCACTTTTATTGATTTTGTGTTCTATCTAGATAGGTGAGAAATGTCGCTTCGTTACCGAGACTACATGTATGGTTTCTTGCCCTACCACTCCTGCACGAGGTGGTTTTGACCTGGTGATGATTCTTGTGTATACCGACCACTTAATTATTGGGCAGCATGTGCCTTTCTTTGTGACTTAACCTATCTTTGTTTATTCAATAAAGCGTTGAATTTCAAAATAAATTGGCTGGCTCAAGATAGTTAAACAGATTTGTAAATTAATTCTATTAAAAAAATCTTGATCCTTCCATGACTTTTTAGCATCTGTATCCTACAGGTGAAATGCTTTTCCTTTTGGATTTATTTTTTTTAGGTTTTACACATCTTGTCCACAGTGAGCTAACACCTCTGTCCGTATTCGGAACTGCCCAGAGCAGCATATGTTTGTTAAGGTGATTTTCTACTGCTCTGGACAGTTCCTGTTTTGGGTATCAGATGTCAGCAGAGAGCACTGTGGACAGAAAATAAAAAAATATATTTTTCAACAGAGTACCCCTTTAACTCTCTTAATCCTTTAACAAGAAGCAGTGTTGTTTTTAACATATGTAATTTAATTAATAAAAAATTACGAATATTTATTGGTTGTATATTTGTAAGTATATCGTAGTGTAGTGTTAGCGCAGTTTTAGCGTATTTAGCGTAGATTTGTTTTAGCACAGTTTTACTGTATTTAGCATAGCATAGTGTTAGCATATATTTAGCATATTTAGTATATACATTTTAGTATATTCCTATGATTGATTATATTTGATTTATTTTTACACGTGTATAAACAATAAAAAGGTCCTTTTATTATTTGATGTCATTATTGCATTACTTCATGGGTATTGTGAAAACATGTAGGACAGAAGGGCTTTTTAAAAAGTACATGGAGCCTTGCCTTGTGCCTAAGCAAGTGTCAGATTCCCCCCGAGAGCATGAGTGCGTGACATCGGGAGGAGACATCCACTACTACCACGGCGTACTGTGACCCGCTGGTGCATTGCCGTAAGGCAAATCACAATCTAAGGCACGCCCACGGATCACATTAACCAGCGCATTGGGTTAATGTGAGCCGCAGGCGTGTCATCTATAATCCCCGCCCCAACCCCAATTAAGCTTCAGGTCTTGTTAGTGTGACCCGCAAGCACATGATGTTAATGTTTAACTAAAAAAAAAAAAATACCTGTGTGTAAGCTAAGCTACACCCCACTGTAAACTATCTAAACTACAGTTTATCTGCCTGTATAACTAAGTTAGCTACACTACACCCGTTAACAACTACACTAACTATGCTAGAACTGGACTAACACTACACTACGCTAACTACTCTAAGACTACGCTGCGCCAACTACTAGAAAACTACACTAACAATACGCTACACTAAATACGCTTAAACTGAGCTAACACTAAGCCACGCTAAATACACTAAAACTGCCCTAGCACTACACTAAATACGGTAAAACTACGCTGCACCTACTACTATAAGAATACGCTCTGCTAAAACTGCGCTAACACTGAGCTACAGTAGATATGCAAAAACTGCGCTAACACTACACTATGCTAAATACGCTACAACTGCGCTAACACTAAGCTACGCTAAGAAATAAAATTGCGCTAACACTGTAAAACTGCGCTAACACTGCACTACGCTAAATACGCTAACACAAAGCTACACTAAAACTGCGCTAACACTATGCTTTGATAAATACGCTACAACAGCGCTAAAACTACGCTAAAAACTGTAAAATTCCACTAACACTACACTACTCTAAAAGTGCGCTCACATTGATCTAACACTACACTAACTACTTTATACCTGTGTAAAACTACAACTCCCAGCATGCCTGGGCAGCCTTTAGCTGTCTGGGCATGCTGGGAGTTGTGGTGCCTTTGCTACACTATGAGCTAAACTACAACTCCCAGCATGCCTGGGTAGCCTTTAGCTGTCTGGGCATGCTGGGAGTTGTGGTGCCTAACTTCCTTTCACTATTAATACTAAACTATGCTAACTTACAACCTACACTCATCTACGGCTACGATACCTACCTAATTCCCTACGCTATTTGCGTAGTGCTGCGCCTGCGCAGTACCAACTTTAGCCCTACGCTATTTGCGTAGTGCTGCGCATGCGCAGTACTACTTTACCTGCGCCCGATGCTCTACTTTCTGTTCCCCGCTCCCTGAGCGTTAACGGGGGACGGGGAGTAGAGGTGCGGGCGTGGGGCGCTCGCGGGGAGGCTGAGTGATGACAGCGCCATCGGGCATGGGGAGTAGAGCTGCGGGGGACGGGGAGTAGAGGTGCGGGCGTGGGGCGCTCGCGGGGAGGCACAGTGATGACAGCGCCACCCGATAACGCTGTGGATGAACAGTACATGTCATAATACTGTAAATGTATATGAGGCAGCCGTATGAGCGTTAATCAACAGTACATGTAATAATAGTGTAACTGTATATGAGGCAGCCGTATGAGCTGCGTACATGTGTGAACTTCTGTCGGGCCACAGAGGCCATGAGAGCTCCGTACAGCTTCACCTATCACAGGGTGTGGAGATCCTCTCCCTGTGATAGCCACACTGAGACTGCTGTGCGCATCGATGCGTGACGTTTAAATATGTCACGTGACAAGAGAGAGCCAATAGGATGTGATGGAGGCGGACCATCTCATTCTATGGCAAATCTCATTCCACGGCAATGCACCGGAGCGTTTTTTGCACATCTGACCACTGTCACTTTAAACATTAATAACTCTGGAATGCTTTTAGTTATCATTCTGATTGTTTTTTCGTGACATATTCTACTTTAACATAGTGGTAAATTTTTGTTGATACTTGCATCCTTTCTTGGTGAAAAATCCGTAAATTTGATGAAAAATTAGAAAATTTTGCATTTTTCTAACTTTGAAGCTTTCTGCTTATAAGGAAAATGGATATTACAAATACATTTTTTTTGGTTCACATATACAATATGTCTACTTTATGTTTGCATCATAAAATTGATGAGTTTTTACTTTTGGAAGACACCAGAGGGCTCCAATAGTCAGCAGCAATTTTCCGATTTTTCACCAAATTTTCAAACTCGGTATTTTTCAGGGACCAGTTCAGGTTTGAAGTGGATTTGAAGGGTCTTCATATTAGAAATACCCCACAAATGACCCCATTATAAAAACTACACCCCCCAAATTATTCAAAATGACATTCAGTCAGCGTTTTAACCCTTTAGGTGTTTCACACGAATAGCAGCAAATTGAAGGAGAAAATTCACAATCTTCATTTTTTACACTGAAATGTTCTTGTAGACCCAATTTTTGAATTTTTACAAGGGGTAAAAGAACAAAATGTATACTTGTATGTGTAGCCCAATTTCTCTCGAGTAAGCACATACCTCATATGTAAATTGTTCGGCGGGCGCAGTAGAGGGCTCAGAATGGAAGGAGCGACAAAGGGATTTTGGAGAGTACGTTTTTCTGAAATGGTTTTTGGGGGGCATGTTGCATTTAGGAAGCCCTTATGGTGCCAGAACAGCAAAAAAAACACATGGCATACCATTTTGGAAACTAGACCCCTCGGGGAATGTAACAAGGGATAAAGTGAGCCTTAATACCCCACAAGTGTTTCACGACTTTTGCAAATGTAAAAAAAATTAAAAAAAATTTTACCTAAAATGCTTGTTTTCCCCAAAAAATTACATTTTTAAAAAGGGTAATAGCAGAAAATACCCCTAAAAATTTGAAGCCCAATTTCTCCCGATTTAGAAAACACCCCATATGGGGGTGAAAAGTGCTCTGCTGGCGCACTACAGGTCTCGGAAGAGAAGGAGTCACATTTGGCTTTTTGAAAGCAAATTTTGCTCTGGGGGCATGCCGCATTTAGGAAGCCCCTATGTGCCAGGACAGCAAAAAAAAACCCACATGGCATACCATTTTGGAAACTAGACCCCTCAGGGAACGAAACAAGGGTTAAGTGAACCTTTATACCCCACAGGTGTTTCACGACTTTTGCATATGTAAAAAAAAAAAAAATTTTTTTTACCTAAAATGCTTGTTTTCCCAAAAATTTTACATTTTTAAAAAGGGTAAAAGCAGAAAATACCCCCCAAAATTTGTAACACAATTTCTCCCGAATACGGAGATACCCCATATGGCACCCTAAACTGTTGCCTTGAAATACGACAGGGCTCCAAAGTGAGAGCGCCATGCGCATTGAGGCCTAAATTAGGGACTTGCATAGGGGTGGACATAGGGGAATTCTACGCCAGTGATTCCCAAACAGGGTGCCTCCAGCTGTTGCAAAACTTCCAGCATGCCTGGACAGTCAACGGCTATCCGACAATACTGGGAGTTGTTGTTTTGCAACAGCTGGAGGCTCCGTTTTGGAAACAGTGGCGTACCAGACGCTTTCATTTTTATTGGGGAGGGGAGGGGGGCTGTGTAGGGGTATGTGTATATGTAGTGTTTTTTACTTTTTATTTTATTTTTTGTTAGTGTAGTGTTTTTAGGGTACAGTCGCATGGGCGGGGGTTCACAGTAGTTTCTCGCTGGCAGTTTGAGCTGCGGCAGAAAATTTGCGGCAGCTCAAACTTGCAGCCAGATACTTACTGTAATCCTCCGCCCATGTGAGTGTACCCTGTACATTCACATTGGGGGGGGGACATCCAGCTGTTGCAAAACTACAACTCCCAGCATGTACGGTGCATGGTGTACATTGACTGCTGAAAATTGGAGTTTGTAACAGCTGGAGGCACATCGGTCGTGAAACACTGAGTTAGGTAAAAAAAAAAACTCTAAGTTTCACAACAAGTGTGCCTTCAGCTGTTGCAAAACTACAACTCTCAGCAGTCACCGACAGCCAACGGGCATGCTGGGAGTTGTAGTTATGCAACCAACAGATGCACCACTACAACTCTCAGCATGCGCTTTAGCTGTTTGTGCAAGCTGGGAGTTGTAGTTATACAACAGCTGAAGGTACACTTTTCCATAGAAAAAATGTGCCTCCAGCTGTTGCAAAACCATAAGTCCCAGCATGAACATAAGGGAATGCTGGGAGTTGTGGTGGTCTGCCTCCAGCTGTTGCATAACTACAGCTCCCAGCATGCCCTTTTTGCATGCTGGGAGCTGTTGCTAAGCAACAGCAGGAGGCTGTCACTCACCTCCAACGATCCACGCTGCATGAGGTCAGTCCCTCGTCGTCGCCACCGCCGCTGCTCCTGGGGCCCCGATCCCAACATTGACGCCGGGGATCGGGGTCCCCAGCACCCGGGGTGCACGTCCCGCACCCGCTCACGTCCTCCGGAAGAGGGGCGGAGCAGGTGCGGGAGTGACACCCGCAGCAGGCGCCCTGATTGGTCGGCCGGTAATCCGACCGACGAATCAGGGCGATCGTGAGGTGACACCAGTGCCACCTCACCCCTGCAGGCTCTGTCTGTTCGGGGCCGTCAGAGACGGCCCTGAACAGCCAGTAATTCCGGGTCACGGGGTCACTGGAGACCCGATTGACCCGAAATCGCCGCAGATCGCTGGACTGAATTGGCCAGCAATCTGCGGCGATCGCCGACATGGGGGGGCATAATGACCCACCTGGGCGATATGCTGGGATGCCTGCTGAACGATTTCAGCAGGCATCCGGCTCCGGTCCCCAACCGGCTAGCGGTGGGGACCGGAATTCCCACGGGCGTATGGATACGCCCTCTTTCCTTAACCCCTTAAGGACGCAGGACGTAAATGTATGTCCTGGTGCGGTGGTACTTAACGCACCAGGACGTACATTTACGTCCTAAGCATAACCGCGGGCATCGGAGCGATGCCCGTGTCATGCGCGGCTGATCCCGGCTGCTGATCGCAGCCAGGGACCCGCCGGCAATGGCCGACGCCCGCGATCTCGCGGGCGTCCGCCATTAACCCCTCAGGTGCCGGGATCAATACAGATCCCGGCATCTGCGGCAGTGCGCGATTTGAATGAATGATCGGATCGCCCACAGCGCTGCTGCGGGGATCCGATCATTCATAACGCCGCACGGAGGTCCCCTCTCCTTCCTCCATGCGGCTCCCGGCGTCTCCTGCTCTGGTCTGTGATCGAGCAGACCAGAGCAGAAGATGACCGATAATACTGATCTGTTCTATGTCCTATACATAGAACAGATCAGTATTAGCAATCATGGTATTGCTATGAATAGTCCCCTATGGGGACTATTCAAGTGTAAAAAAAAATGTCAAAAAATGTAAAAGTAAAAGTAAAAAAAAAGTGAAAAATCCCCTCCCCCAATAAAAAAGTAAAACGTCCGTGTTTTCCTATTTTACCCCCAAAAAGCGTAAAAAATTTTTTTTATAGACATATTTGGTATCGCTGGGTGCGTAAATGTCCAAACTATTAAAATAAAATGTTAATGATCCCGTACGGTTAACGGCGTGAACGAAAAAAAATAAAAAGTCCAAAATTCCTACTTTTTTAATACATTTTATTAAAAAAAAAATTATAAAAAATGTATTAAAAGTTTTTTATATGCAAATGTGATATCAAAAAAATTAACAGATCATGGCGCAAAAAATGAGCCCCCATACCGCCGCTTATACGGAAAAATAAAAGAGTTATAGGTCATCAAAATAAAGGGATTATAAACGTACTCATTTGGTCAAAAAGTTTGTGATTTTTTTTAAGCGCAACAATAATATAAAAGTACATAATAATGGGTATCATTTTAATTGTATTGACCCTCAGAATAAAGACCACATGTCATTTTTACCATAAATTGTACGGCGTGAAAACGAAACCTTCCAAAATTAGCAAAATTGCGTTTTTCGTTTTAATTTCCCCACAAAAATAGTGTTTTTTGGTTGCGCCATACATTTTATGATATAATGAGTTATGTCATTACAAAGGACAACTGGTCGCGCAAAAAACAAGCCCTCATACTAGTCTGTGGATGAAAATATAAAAGAGTTATGATTTTTAGAAGGCGAGGAGGAAAAAATGAAAACGTAAAAATTAAATTGTCTGAGTCCTTAAGGCCAAAATGGGCTGAGTCCTTAAAGGGTTAAGGACTCGGAATGCAGGGCGTATCCATACGCCCTATGTCCTGAAGAGGTTAAAGGAAAGCTGTCATCAGTGTCAGCTGATGACAGGTGATGACATCGCTACAGACAGGTAGTGCAGGGGACACTGAGGACAAAGGTACTTACCTTGTCCCATTCCGTGCTGTGTTTCTCCATGCTCCATGTCGGGCCCGGATTGCCGGAAAACCACAGCACGGAATGGGACCAGGAAAAAATCCCACTGTACTCCAGGCCATTGGAGTACAGTGATCTCTGTCATGTTTAAGAACCCAGTGTTATATGATATGAGCTTTGTGACATGGTGCCTTATCCGGCAGGAAGTAGTCATCACAAAATGGGTACACTGTGGTCATAAATGGATGGACATGGTCAGCAACAATACTCAGGTAGGCTGTTATGTTTATATGTTGCCTAATTCTTAAAAAGGGGCTCAAAGTCTTCCAAGAAAATCTCCCTCACAACATTACAGCACATGCAGCCTGACCCTTTGACACTAAAAATGGATAGATTCATGTTGTTTATGCCAAATTCTATCAACAGTCTTCCATTTTGGCGAGCCTGTGCAAATCGTAGCCTCAGTTTCCTGTTCTTAGCTGACAGGAGTGGCACCCAGTGTGGTCTTCTGCTGCTGTAGCCCATCTGCTTCAAGGTTTGACATGTGCATTCAGAGATGTTATTCTACATACCTAGGTTGTAACGAGGGGTTATATGAGTTACTGTTGCCTTTTTGGCATTTGGGACCAGTCTGCCTATTCTCCTCTGGCATCTGACATTAACAAAGCATTTTCCTCCACACGAGGGCTGTTCACTGAATATATATTTTCTCTTTTTTAGACCATTCTCTGTAAACCCTACAGATGGTTGTGCACAAAAATCCCAAAAGATCAGCTGTTTCTAAAATAACCAGACCATCCGTCCGGCACCAACAGCCATACCATATTCAAATCCCCTTTCTTCCCCATTCTGCTGCTAAATTTTAACAGTATGTTGCTTGACCACATACGTCTACATGCCTCATTGCACTGAGTTGCTGCCATGTGATTGGTTGAGTAGCTATTTGTGTTAACAAGCAACTGAACAGGTGTACCTAGTAAAGTGGCCAAAGAGTGTATGTCGCGATGCACGCACCAGCCGTAAACGCACCAGTTTTGGTACATTTGCAATAGTAATTTTCCACCACTGTACTTAGTGCCAGTTTCATTTGATGTCTCCTATCATGAAATCCTTTTTTAATGTCATCATGATATTCTCCTACACTCACGAGCACTGTCCCCCAGACCACATTTCTCTGCCCGCTTCTTATGAACTTTTTATTATTTAAATTATAATATTTCAATATTTCTACTGCATAATCTACTGCATTTCTACTGCATAATCTACTTTTTCATTCAAACCGAGGGGACCTGCTGCCGCAGGTCCCCTCGATTTGAATGAAAAAGTAAATTATGCACCTTGTTTTTAACTATTTACTTTTTAATATGCACATGTATATACAAGTTTCTATGTATATGCTTTCTTATACTGATGCATTTACAAAAATGGCGACGGTTAGCCAATGATGAGACTCTAACGAGAACTCATCAGGTGCGACAGGTGAGGAGGGCGGTCCTGAGCGTTGGCGATTGGCCGCCCACCTGTATAAGAAGCAGCACAGAATTCCAGGTAGATATGGCCGGATGAAGCTCGTGTAACGAGCGAAACAGAGTCTGTTGCCTACTACTTACCCCCCTGCACAGATCCCTCTCCCTGACTGCATTTCATGTTGTGAGTATGTATCAATAAAGAAGCTTTTAAAGAGAAGACTGGTGAGTGCCAATGTTTTTCTAACTCTCCACTGTATTAAAGATTTGAACTTTGCCACTACGTCAGAGCACCACCACATCTCTATTGGTTTATCCTTGTCGTACGCCCGTCTGGCAGTCCAGCTCAGCCAGCAGGAGCAGTGCCGAATATCACATCTTCGCCTTATATTTCTAGATCAATTCAACCTTGTAAATAGTGGGAAAAACAGGAAAAGTAAAAAGAAAGGTATCAAAGAAAAAAAAAGAATAAGCTGAATTTCGAAAACTAGCAAATAGTTTTTTAAACTGCCCCCTCCCCTCCATGTTCTGACTCAATACTCTGAAATGATCTGCTTCATTATGAGACACGAGAACTGACAGCCTGTTGGAAGATTCATACACAGACATAGCAGTAGATAGTGTCTACTTCTTACTAGAGAATGATATGATAGGCAGAAACAAAATAGATGTGCATGTGTATGTGCAGGCAGGATCCGTCCCTCTCCCCTTCCTTCTCGCACAGTCTATATGCAACTATGCTTTGCAAAATATGATTCTTTAGCAAAGATAAAAACCCAGTAGGAATAAAAACCTGCATTAATGTCATGCCTCATAGTTGTCTTTAATGTTCAGTGAGTGCAGAGTTTCTGAACAGTTTCAGACTGTGCCATAGCCAGGTATAGGGGGGAAGAAAGATTAGATTAGTGGAGAAAGATACATATTTCTTTAACAACATATAATTCTAAGTTATCATTCTGCATTCATCATAAATTTTTAAATCAACTGGTGCCAGAAAGTTAAACAGATTTGTAAATTCGGATAGAATACAGACATGGCGCACATCTACAATCTTGTATAATGATCTGATTGCTTCTCAGCATAATATCAAAAACTAATAGGTTGTTAGTATACATTTTTGATCAAAAAGTACAAGCCCACTCGCCACGTCAAGGCCACCAATTCAGAGTGGGTCCCTAACATCCCTAGCATAAAATGGCGTAGCACCGGGCGGCGACCACCACCGCCGCGACACCAGTGCCCACGGGGGAGGGGAGCGACCCACCGGCAGAGCGGCCCCAATGCCACTCAAACCAGTCATGGGCCGCACCCGCCCGCAGACACAGCGCCACGGCAGCAACGGACGCCACCCTGCACCACACCAGTGTGAACAAGGTGTAATGGCTCACTTACCATACTCTCCCAGTCAGACTGGGAGGCTGCCAGGAGTGAAATGGCCCTAGTGTGGCTAATTACCACCTATATAGGGTTGGGCTGAGGGGGTGGGAAAGAGTGCAGCACACAAAAAAAAAAAAAAGGAAGGATATAAATCACAGTGTGAATTCGGATAGAATACAGACATGGCGCACATCTACAAACTTGTATAATGATCTGATTGCTTCTCAGCATAATTTCAAAAACTAACAGGTTGTTAGTATACATTTTTGATCAAAAAGTACAAGCCCACTCGCCACGTCAAGGCCATCCATTCAGACGCGGGCGGGTGCAGCCCATAGACTGGTTTGAGAGGCATTGGGGCCGCTCTGCCAGTGGGTTGCTCCCCTCCCCCGTGGGCACCTGTGTCGCGGCGGTGGTGGTTGCCGCCCGGTGCTACGCCATTTTATGCTAGGGACGTTAGGGACCCACTCTGAATAGGTGGCCTTGACGTGGCGAGTGGGCATGTACTTTTTGATCAAAAATGTATACTAACAACCTGTTAGTTTTTGATATTGTGCTGAGAAGCAATTAGATCATTATACAAGATTGTAGATGTGCGCCATGTCTGTATTCTACTCGAATTCATATTGTGATTTCTATCCTTTCTCTTTTTTTGTTTGAACATGTGCTGCACTCTTCCCCACCCCCTCAGCCCAAACCTATATAGGTGGTAATTAGCCACACTAGGGCCATTCCACTCCTAGCAGCCTCCCAGTCTGACTGGGAGAGCAAGGTAAGTGAGCCATTACACCTTGTTCACACTGGTGTGGTGCGGGGCGGCGTCCGTTGCTGCCGTGGTGCTGTGTCTGTGGGTGGGTGCGGCCCATAGACTGGCTTGAGAGGCATTGGGGCCACTCTGCCAGTGGGTCGCTCCCCCCGTGGGCACCTGTGTCGCGGCGGTGGTGGTTGCCGCCCGGTGCTACGCCATTTTATGCTAGGGACGTTAGGGACCCACTCTGAATAGGTGGCCTTGACGTGGCGAGTGGGCTTGTACTTTTTTATCAAAAATGTATACAAACAACCTGTTAGTTTTTGATATTGTGCTGAGAAGCAATTAGATCATTATACAAGATTGTAGATGTGCGCCATGTCTGTATTCTACTCGAATTCAGATTTGTAAATTACTTCTATTTAAAAACCTAATCCTTGCAGTACTTATCAGCTGTTGTATACTACAGAAGAAGTTCTTTTCCTTTTCAATTTTTTCTGTCTGACCACAGTGCTCTCTGCTGACACCTCTGTCCATGTCAGGAACTGTCCAGAGCAGGAGAAAATCCTCATAGCAAGCTTCTCCTGCTCTGGACAGTTCCTGAAATGGACAGAGGTGTCAGCAGAGAGCACTGTGGTCAGACAGAAAAAATTGAAAAAGGAAAAGAACTTCCTCTGTAGTATACAACAGCTGATAAGTACTGGAAGGATTAAGATTTTTAAATAGAAGTAAATTTAACTTTCTGGCATCAGTTGATTTAAAAAAAATCCACTGGAGTACCCCTTTAACAGGGTTTTATGAGATTAGAAATACATAGCTACTTTAGTACCAAAATTGTCTGTGGGCTATGTTTGGAATTTTGACCGTCCCATGGAAAAGAGCTGCACAGTTACAGGAAGAAAACAACTATGTTTTCTACTTCTTAAAAAGTTCACATCACTGCTCAGAGTATTTCTATCGGCCAAAGTATCTTCGTGTTCATCTCACCAAAATGTGTGGGAACATTTCCTATCTAAAACCAATTAAACTTTGCCTTATAAGAAACAAAATTACGGAGTAATGGAAAACATGCATTTTGATTCTGGGCTCAATGACGTTTGCTGAGGATAAGATCATTATTTGTAGTGGTATCTTCCAGTGTTTGTGTGCTAGTATGTTTATGTGCATATGTAGCAGCATGTGATCTATTTATATGAAATATGTTATACCTCAGTACCAATAGCTTCACTAGAAGATCAAAATGAAGCGTGACGAATACCCTGGTAATACACAATATCCAAATAGGCGATCTAAAAATAACAGTATAATAACTTCAATCACAGGAAAGTATCTCCAGTATGCAGGTGTTTTGCTTTAAAGAAATTAGTAAGAATTTTACAAAATATCTTCCTCCTTGTCTGTTTTCATGTTCTCACTTGCAGTCTTCTAATGTAAATGTATAGTGTCATATGATTACCATATGGGGCCATTTCAGAAGATCTTTCTCCAGAGGCCTTCTGAGCCATCAGTCAATGCAGAGAAGGTCCACGTACTGTGTCACATACCTACTTCAGTACATGAGTCTTCCAGAAACAGGACTGACACATGTAAAGGGGTACTCTGCTGGAAAACATATTTTTTTTTAATTTTAATCAAATGGTGCCTGAAAGTTAAACAGATCTGTAAATGACTTCTATTTAAAAATCTTAATCCTTCCAGTACTTCTCAGCTGCTGTATGCTCCACAGGAAGTTCTTTTCTTTTTTAATTGTTTTACTGTCTGACCACAGTGCTCTCTGCTGACACCTCTGTTCATTTTAGGAACTGTCAAGAGTAGAAGCAAATCCCCATAGCAAACCTCTCCTGCTCTGGACAGTTCCTGACATGGACAGAGGTGTCAGCAGAGAGCACTGTGGTCAGACAGAAATGACATTAAAAAAGAAAAGAAGTTCCTGTGGAGCATATAGCAGCCGATAAGTACCGGAAGGATTTAGATTTTTTAATAGAAGTAATCTACAAATCTGTTTAACTTTCTGGCATCAGTTGAGAAACACTGCGCTTGAGAAACACTGTTCTAGGAGAATGTAATTTGTACAGATGAGTCAAAACTTTTTTGGCGAGCCACACGAGCTCGATGTTCCCAGACACTCAAATAAAGCTTACACAGAAAAGAACATGCAGTCTGGAGAAGACACCTTCACACCTGAGAGTTACAGAAGTCACTTGTTTGCAGAGACTGCCTCAAAAGGTTGTAAAAGAAAAAAAAGTTCAGGTACCATAATTTTTGTCCAGGACAAAAGTTTTCTTTTTTAAAATGATTCTGTTAAACCACAATTGAAAACCAATGTCTGATTATCATCAGTTTATTTTTAGTAAATTTTTATTTATTATTACTTTTGTCAGTTTCAAATTATTTCAGGGAGGATTGTAGGTTTTCAGGTCTTTAACCCTATTACTCATTAGCCTGTTTTGACCAGGGGTACTCCCGTGGAAAACTTTTTTTTTTAACCTGTTAAGGACCAATGCTCATGCACGTTACGTCATGAGTCCGCTCCCGATCGATAACGCGATCAATGCCGCGCGCTATTAGCTATGGGTCCCGGCCGTTGTTAGAGGCCGGGCCCGACCTGCTATGACGCGGGGCCACGCCATGGCCCTGCATTATAGATCGGGAGCGGACTCATGACGTAACGTTACGTCATTGGTCCTTAACAGGTTGAACGCTGCATCTAAAGTGAAAGAGAAAGCATGCCGGTTAGCTCAGGGAGCTGTTCGGGATAGCCGCAGCGAAATCGCGGCATCCCGAATAGCTTACAGGACAGCCGGAGGGCCCCTACCTGCCTCCTCGCTGTCCGATCGCCGAATGACTGCTCAGTGCCTGAGATCCAGGCATGAGCAGTCAAGCAACAGAATCATTGATCACTGGTTTCCTATGAGAAACCAATGATCAATGTAAAAGATCAGTGTGTGCAGTGTTATAGGTCCCTATGGGAGCTATAACACTGCAAAAAATAAAAAGTGGAAAAAAAAAGTTTGAATCACCCCCCTTTTCCATAAAAATAAAAAGACAGTGTAAATAAAAATAAACATATGTGGTAACGCCGCGTGCGGAAATGTCCGAATTATAAAAATATATCGTTAATTAAACTGCACGGTCAATGGCGTATGCGCAAAAAAATTCCAAAGTCCAAAATAGTGCATTTTTGGTCACTTTTTATATCATGAAAAAATGATCAATAAGTCCTATCAATGCAAAAATGGTACTGTTAAAAACTTCAGATCACGGCGCAGAAAATTAGCCCTCATACCGCCCTATATGCGGAAAAATAAGAAAAAGTTATAGGGGTCAGAAGATGACAATTTTAAATGTATTAATTTTCCTGCATGTAGCTACGACAAAATCAAACCTATATAAGTAGGGTATCATTTTAATCGTACGGACCTACAGAATAAAGATAAGGTGTCATTTTTACCGAAAAATTTACTACGTAGAAACGGAAGCCCCCAAAAGTTACAAAACGGCGTTTTTCTTTCAATTTTGTCTCACAATGATTTTTTTTTCCGTTTCGCCAAAGATTTTTGGGCAAAATGACTGATGTCATTACAAAGTAGAATTGGTGGCGCAAAAAATAAGCCATCATATGGATTTTTAGGTGCAAAATTTAAAGAGTTATGATTTTTTAAAGGCAAGGAGCAAAAAACGAAAAAACAAAAACGGAAAAAACCCCGGTCCTTAAGGGGTTAAATCAACTGGTGCCAGAAAGTAAGACAGATTTGTAAATTACTTCTATTAAAAAATCTTAATCCTTCCAGTACATTTTATGAACTGTATACTATAGAGGAAATGCTTTTCTTTTTGGATTTCTCTGATGTCATGACCACAGTGCTCTCTGCTGACCTCTGCTGTCCATTTTAGGAACTGTCCAGAGCAGCATATGTTTGCTATAGGGATTTTCTCCTGCTCTGGACAGTTCCAAAAATGGAAAGCAGAGGTCGGCAGAGAGCACTGTGGTCGTGACATCAGAGAAATCCAAAAAGAAAAGCATTTCCTCTGTAGTATACAGCCCCTCCAAAGTAATGGAAGGATTAAGATTTTTTATAGAAGTAATTTACAAATCTGTTTAACTTTATGGCACCAGTTGATTTAAAAAAAAATATTTTTCCCTTTAATGACCAAGGATAATTTTCAAAATCTGACATGCGTCCACTTATTTGGTAATAACTTTGGAACGCTTTCACTTATGAAAGCGATTCTGAAATTGTTTTTTCGGGACATATTGTACTTTACATTAGTGGTACATTTTGATTAATATATTTAGCGTTTTTTGTGAAAAAACAAAATTTTCTAGATTTGATATTTTCTGCTCGTACGACAAATAGTCATGCCGCACCAAATTAATGATTAATTCACATTATTGATAGGTCTACTTTATGTTCCCATCATTTGGTAAACATTCTTTTACTTTTTTAGAATATTAGAATGTTTATAAGTTTAGAAGCAATTTCCAGATTTTCAAGAAAATTGCAAAATCAGATTTTTCAGGGACCAGTTCAGTTCTGAAGTGGAATTGAGGGTCCTGTATGTTACATTCCCCCATAAATCACCCCATTTTATAAACTGCACCCCTTAAAGTAGTCAGAATGACAATTAAGACGTTTATAAACCCTTTAGGTGCTTCACAGAAATAAAAGCAAAATGGATGCAGAATTTTAAAATGTTATTTGTTTTTGCAGATTTTTCATTTTAATCCATTTTTTTCTGAAACACAGTAGGTGTTGACAAAGAAATACAACTCAAGATTTATTCCCCAGAATTCCCCAAATTCTGACATACTTAGAAATATCCCATATGTGGCCTTGTGCGCTATGTGTCTCTCACACAGGCCTCAGATATGAAGAAGTGCTGTGGGGATTTTGGGGCCCTCTTTTTAGTTTAGGATATTTTGTTGGCATCATATAAAATTACAGGGGCCTTGGGGTGCAAAAATATTTTTGGGAGACAAGTTGACGCTTTCATTGGTAACATTCTGGGGTACATGGGGCACTTTGATCGTTTTTATTTAATTTTTTATGAGGTGGTATACATAAAAAAATCTATTCTGCAGTTGTCTTTTTTTAGGTCATTCATCATGCGGTATAAATGCCATGCTAATGTAATGAAGGTTGATACGGCGATACCAAATGTATATACTTATATTTTAGTTCATTTATGGCATAAAAACTATTTAAAAAAAAATCATGTTTGTAAGTCGCTGTATTCTGTGAGCTGTAACTTTTTTAATTTTTCACTGACGCAAATGTGTGAGGACTCTTTTTGGGGGACTATTTTGGGGGGTGTATTATATACATATATATTATTTAATTATTTTTTTATATTTTTTTTTACTTTTTTTATTTTTCAAATTTTTTATTACATTTTTTTAACGTTTTCACACTTTAATTTTTTTTTACTGTAATACACATAATTCAATGGAGTAGGCATCTGTTATGCCTATGTCTGTCAATACTGACAGGCATAGGATAGATCAGTCCCTACTCATGTTGCCATGACAACGGAGGCCAGTGTCAGGCCTCCAGTTGGCATGGCAACCATCGGCGCTCTGCTTTCACTTTGCAGAGCGCTCTCCCTCTGTATCCCTAATAGACGCTGCGGTCACAGTGACCGCAGCGTCTACAGGGTTAACTCAGGATTGGAGTGCAACAGTAGTATCAAAAGTAGTTTCAAAACTTTTTACACCCATAGAACTTGTCATGAGATTTTACAATATAGAACATGTAGCAACGTGTTATATATGGTAAAATCTTCTTCCTCACCATCCCCCAGAGATGTTCCTGCCAGCAGGGATGGCAGTTTAAAGGTGTCCCCTGCTGGCATGGAAGTAGTCCCCTGCGTGGGGAGATATACTTACCAAGTCCCTCTTCTCCAGCTGTAATCCTTTCCCCTCAGTGTGATTGACTGCTGCGTCACTGCTCTGGCTTCTTAAGCAGACGAAGCAGAGGGATAACACGGGTTGTGCCCGGGCTGTCAATCACGCTTAGGGGGTGTGCTTACAGGTGGGGCACTGGGACAGAGCGAGTATAGCACCTGCCGAGGGGAATACTTACAGGGCCAGCGGGGGACACTTTTAAACTATATATCCTCACCATGGCTCCCAGGGATGGTGAAGAAGATTTTACCATATATAATGCACTGCCACTAGTGTTGAGCGGCATAGGCCATATTCGAATTCGCGAATATTCGCGAATATATGGACGAATATTCGTCATATATTCGCGAATATTCGCATATTCGTTATATTCTTGTTTTATTTTCGCATTTGCGAATATTCGCGCATACGAAAATTAACATATGTGAATATTCGCATATGCGAACATTAGCATATGCTAATTTTCGCATATGCGAATTTTCGCGCGGCAGTCTTACACAGTAGTATTACAGCCTTCTTTACACCACACAAGCTGGAAGCAGAGAGGGATGATCACTGTGAGGTGTACTGTGAAAAAAAAAAAAAAAAAAATAACGAATATTCGTAATTACGAATATATAGCGCTATATTC
This sequence comes from Hyla sarda, assembly GCF_029499605.1. NCBI lineage: Eukaryota > Metazoa > Chordata > Amphibia > Anura > Hylidae > Hyla > Hyla sarda. Next base: position 327,818,510 of record NC_079189.1, read on the forward strand.
GCGAAATTCGCGAATTCGCGAATATGCGATATTCGCGAATAATATTCGAATTGCGAATATTCGTGAGCAACACTAATTGCCACGTGTTATATATGGTAAAATCTGATGACTGGTTCTCTGCACTCAGGCAGTTTTGAGCTTTTGGGCACAGCCCCATTTTTCTAATCTGACATGTTTTGCTTTATGGTAAAATAAGTTTGTAATAGTTTTACTCTTTTTACTTATCCCTTAAAATATTCCAAATAGCTATCTGCAGATGGGCAACTCCTCCTTTGGAGGAGATTCTGGCTTGGAGAATAATTCCCAGTCATGTTTCAAGGCAAATAAAGGGGTTGTTTGGCAAAAATGTATTTTTTCCCCCTTTTTTCTTTTTAAACAACAAAAAAAACAGCTTATATGGCCAAAGCAGGCAGAGAATAGCTGGATGGCAATGTGACACATAAGGCCCCAGCACCAGGAAGTGCAACGCGGTGCAGACCGGAAGCAGCAATACCGAAGGCCACAGGGAACAGAGCAAAGTAGGTAGATGTTTTTCTTATTGAAAAGGCAGCCTGGTCATTTTTTAAGGAAACATTTCACCAGACCACCATTTTAGCATTGACACCAGATGTCTTCCTTCTGGAGGAGAGTTCTTATTTTAATGGTTACATCTAACCTTCTCCATCTCCCAGAACGGAAGATCAGGTCCTAATAAAGTGGAGGGGTAAAAAAAAAAAAAAAAAAAAAGATTACAATAAGAAAATATAAAAAGATTAGTGAACAGGAACGTTTCACTTCCAGGTGATACATTCCCTTTAAATAAAATACATTTCATATGTCATGTGATCAGTGTTTGTTGTAAAGCATATGTATAACATGACAATTATACTGCCTTTCCTATTATCTTAAAACATGGATTTTCTATTATTGTACAAAAATGTTGGGAAGAGGATGCTGTGTGGCTTTGTCAGCCTGACATTCAAGTAAATAAATCACTTTCCTGTCAAAGGAAGATAAGTATTTTTGGATATCTTCTTCTCCCCAGACTGGAAAAAAAAAACATTTATATCTGCACTGACTAAAGGACTACAAGATAATGATATTAGCATAAAAATGACTTACAGGTTTATTTGTCATGTGTGGTTTGCTATTTGTTAAATCTGTGACACTTATAAAATATGTTATTAATCTGCACTATAGACTACTTGGTATTTATTTATCTATCTATCTATCTATCTATCTATCTATCTATATATATATATATATATATATATACACAAACCGAAAAATTTTTGCAGTATCTTGTAATACCTTTTTTATTGGACTAACAGAATTTTGTAGAGACAAGCTTTCGGGATTCCTCCCTTTATCAAGTCCAAAGCAAATCTAAGCTCACAAGTAGAAGACACAGGTTACATCTCACAAATATGCAGGGGTTAAGGCAATAGATGTGGAGAATTCACACTAAGATAGGCCATAAATTGTCATGGGTTGTACCCTAAGACTCATGGTGGCTATTATAATATGAACTAAATCAGTCCAAAAAAAACAGACAAAAAATACTGCGTAATACTGAGAGGATTCATTCATTCAGTCAAGAATTGACGACGGGAACATATAATACTTTGACATTATAGTGGAAAGTAAAAGCAGAAAAATAGAAAAGCAGAAGGGGCATGGCTTGATGAGCTATGGGTATGAACTACTATATGGGCCTAATTACTATAGTTTTTGAAAACTTCAGGTGGACTTTAAAGTATATTTCACTAAGGAAAAGCTTCTTTCTGGCCACTGTGTGAGAAGCCCAAATTGGTGGAGTGCTGCAGTGATTGTTGACCTTATGGAAATTTCTCCCATCTGCACACAAGATCTTCGGAGCTCTGACAAAGGGACTAACAAAATCTTTTTCACCTCTCTTCCCAAGACCGTTCCCCCCCCCCCCCCCCCCCCAATTACTTAGCTTGGTTTGGTGACCAGCTCTAGGAAGTCCTGGTTGTTCCAAACCTCTTTCATTTGAGAATTATGGAGGCCACCGTGGCTTGGTTGTTGATATTGTCAGCTATGAGACCTTATATAGACAGGACTGTGTCTTTCCAAACCCTGGCCAATCAACATGATGTCAAAATCAGTGACATATATCCTTATCATATGTGCTGCAAGCATGGAGCATCTCTAATCCCGAGACAACCTCCCGTATTCAACTGTCTGTGAATAAAACGTTGCAGAGGAGAAAGCCTACATTCACCTGTGCAAGCATCTTTGACATAACCCAGGAACAAAACACAGCACTGGAGCGGTGGCCACCCTTGCCAAAGCTCCAGTACCCTTTTATTTTGCTTGGTTTTTATCAGGGATCTGTTTGTAGGATGATGCACTGCATCCATATCCACAGTGGCCAAACGGATATCAGCAACAGCACACAGGCACAAAGATGCAGGGGGAGATTTATCAAGACCTGCGCTAAGGGAAAAGTTGCCCATAGCAACCAATCAAATCGCTTCTTTCGTTTTGCAGAGGCCTTATTAAAGGGGTATTCCAGGCAAAACCTTTTTTTATATATATCAACTGGCTCCGGAAAGTTAAACAGATTTGTAAACTACTTCTATTAAAAAATCTTAATCCTTCCAATAGTTATTAGCTTCTGAAGTTTTCTGTCTAACTGCTCAATGATGATGTCACGTCCTGGGAGCTGTGCATGATGGGAGAATATCCCCGTAGGAACTGCACAGCTCCCGGGACGTGAGTCATCAGAGAGCAGTTAGACAGAAAACAACAACTCAACTTCAGAAGCTAATAACTATTGGAAGGATTAAGATTTTTTTTATAGAAGTAATTTACAAATCTGTTTAACTTTCCGGAGCCAGTTGATATATAAAAAAAAGTTTTGGCCTGGAATACCCCTTTAACTCCTTAAGGACGCAGGGTTTTTCCGTTTTTGCATTTTCATTTTTTCCTCATCACCTTCTAAAAATCATAATGCTTTCAATTTTGCACATAAAATTCCATATGATGGCTTATTTTTTGCGCCACCAATTCTACTTTGCAGTAAAATTAGTCATTTTACAAAAATTTGAAGAAATTTGAAGAAAAAACACCATTTTGTAATTTTGGGGGCTTCCATTTCTACGCAGTGCATTTTTCGGTAAAAATGACACCTTATCTTAATTCTGTAGGTCCATACGGTTAAAATTATACTCTACTTATATAGGTTGGATTTTGTCGTACATGCAGGAAAATTTCTAGGTTAAAAATATACTTTATATACTATAACTTTTTATTTTTCTGCCTATGGGGCGGTATGAGGGCTCATTTTTTGCGCCTTGATCTGACGTTTTTATCCGAACCATTTTTGTATTGATCAGACTTTTTGATCGCTTTTTATTCCTTGTTTCATGATATAAAAAGTTACCAAAAATACTCTATTTTGGAAATTTTTTGCGCATATGCCATTGACTGTGCGGTTTAATTAACGATATATTTTTATAATTCGGACATTTCCACACAAGGCGATACCACATATGTTTATTTTTATTTACACAGTTTTTTTTTCTTTGGAAAAAGGGGGGTGATTCAAACTTTGATTAGGGAAGGGGTTAAATGACCTTTATTAACTTTTTTTTTTCACCTTTTTTTTTTGGCAGTGTTATAGCTCCCATAGGGACCTATAACACTGAACACACTGATCTCTTACACTGATCCCTGCAAAGCCATAGCTTTGCATTGATCAGTCTTATAGGCGGTCAATTGCTCAAGCCTGTATCTCAGGCTTGGAGCAATCAATCGCCGATCAGACGTGATGGAGACAGGTGAGGGGACCTCCGCTCGTGTGCTAGCTGATCGGGGCATGGCAATTTTATCACGATGGTCCCTATCAGCCCGACTGAGCTGCTGAGAAGCTTTCACTTTCATTTTAGACACGGCAATCAACTTTGATCGCCGCCTCTAAAGGGGTTAATAGCGCGCGGCACAATGATCGGTGCCATGCGCTATTATCCCACGCTATTAACCTTAGCCGCCGGGACCGACCGATACGGCGTGACCCCGCATTATTTACTGGGACCGGGCGCAGGGCATACAGGTACGCCCTGCGTCCTTAAGAGGTTAAAAATTAAAGAAGCAAGCTGATCGGTTGCTATGGACAACTTTTCCTATGGACAAGTTTTGATAAATCTTCCCCGCTGTCTTTAGGCTGGGGCGTTTTACCCATGCTACATCAGCCTCAACACCATACTTGGAGATACATTGAGGAGTAAGAGTGGGAGGTAGCTTAGGAACAGGGCAAGAGTGGAAAGCAGTCTGGAGAGGGAGCTTTTGTGACCAACAGAACAGGTAATATACCAAGACCAGAACGATAAGTGTTAAGGCTAACGCAGTTAGCCTGTATTTGTGGGAGGGGCGGGGTTTACTCTCACTACAAAGCCCGCGGCAGCGTCTTTCCGGCACGCTGCGGATTCTGTCACGTGACGTCAGCAGTCAGCTGACCGGAGCAGCGTCTAGCGTGGTAAGCGGCGGCCAGCGGGTAAGCGGCGGCCAGCGTGGGCAGCAGTGTCCAGCAGGGTAAGTGTGCTGCCTTGGTCTCGGGTCCCGCGATCTCGGCATGGTGCAGTGGTGCCCCGGGGCCCGGTAAGTAGCTAAGCGGGATCCGAGATCGATGGCAGCATGGTTATAAATTTCAGCTGAGCGGCGCCGTCCGCAGCATCTGGGGGTACCCACGATTTTCACCTTACATTCTTGATGGTAATGCACTTATTGTAATTGTTAGGTTCACACTGTATAGCATAAATGCGCATGCATATGGTAGTTCTCCAGTCCGAGGCAGTGGGCTACACTGCTTTCTCCCTCACACACGCTAATTTCAGGTACATACGTGCGCTTACATGGGTGCTACATCATTCACGGTTCCTTTATTTTCTGGTGACACATAGGTTTTGTCACGCATTTCTTATACAGGTTGATTTGGTTTCCGTGAAGTATCATCAGATGGCGCTGAATGAGATGTAGTGATTGAGTTGCAGGTAGGTTAGGGGTTAAGTCTATGCTTGAGGTCCTTGTACATAGCAAGCACGTCTTCTTGTTATTTTCTTAGTTTAAGGTGTCGGTCAAGTGATTGTGGCTACATTTCGCTTTTTAGGCCCGCGATAGGTTCGCAACCATTCAGGTAGGTTCTATCTAGCAACAACTTGCTATCTGGAGTCAGTCAGTTTGCAGTTTCGGCATATTCAATAAGTTAATCCTTGTCTGTAGGGTACCCAGCAGTTTCGGTGTGTTAGCAGCCCGGGAGGTTCTCGAGGTACAGGATCTGTGGTTTCATAAGCAATCTAGGTCTAGGTAAGCAGTCGCTATGCAGCAATTTTGCAGCTGTAATGTTAGGCAGCTATCTATGTAGCTAAACGTCATGTTGTTATTTGTACTATTTTAAGGTTGGCAGTCATAGTGTCACAGCGGCAGTTGGGCGGGCAGCAAGTGTCACGGAGCGATATATCAAATTGGTGTTCCCAGCATCTGTTTTCATTCTCAGGTAGGGGTGTATGGGTTACCCAACACGTCTTTGGGTTCTCGTCCCAATTGTTGATGTAGATTAGTTTTGGGGTGTTAACTATTTATTCTGTTATGTCATTGGTTGCTAGGTGCATATCTTCCCACGGTATTTTGCAGTACGGACATTCTACTGTTGGAGCAATCTTCATAATTCGGATTTCAGGCGAGTGCGGTTCTGCTAGGCAGGGTCTGCTTTGGGTGCTGGTTTTGAGTAGCTGATCATTACTTCACAGGTCAGGTCCCAAGCTAAGGATTGGATCATCATTGTATCACCATCCATCAACTTTAGGTTGGAGCGAGGGCATTAGTCGTGTAAGTAAGCTAGTCATCAGCCGCTGGGTAAATCGTTTGCGTTAGCAGGCACCAGCCCAACACGTCCTTGGGCTCCCGAGGTCTGGCCACGTCATGTGTCACTAGTCACTGGTATGTATGGTTGCACTTTGGCACTATGTCACAAATTTTCAGAGGTCTGTCACGGCTTCAGACCTCACCGTTTTTTCCCTGTTAGGTTGCTGGCAGAAACGGTTAGGGTAAGTCATTTCGATTCTTTTAGTACGCCTGGTTGTTAGGGGCTCGGTAGTTGATAGCGCTGGTTTGGTTATGGTGCAGAATTCTTGGTAATTGTGTAATTTTTGTTAGGATGTCGCACGCTTCGGAAATCGAAGACACAGGTTCCTTGCTTGACAACACGGCTAGAACATCTGAGCACGGTAGCATCCCGTCACTCCGTAGCTGGACCATCCCGAAGTTGACAGCGGAGCTTGTGCGTAGGGGCATCCCATTCCCGGCCACTGCTCGTAAGGCGGAACTATACCGGTTGTTGATGTCAGACCAGGCGGGGCCTAGCGACCAGGCAGGGCCTAGTGACCAGGCGGGCTCCAGTACTGGGATTGTGTCTATGCAGACTCTTAATACATCTATAATGCAGCTGCATACTCTGGTGAACTCCCTGTCCTCCAGGATAGACAACTTGGAGAATAGAGCTAGCGTTGCTCCGCTACCAACAGTCCCGACAGTCCAACAACAGTCTACGCTAGGACCCGTAGGTCTCAACACAGTGATTCCTAATGTGGCCCCTTCACACTTTGTCCCGGCAAACCTGAAAAAAGACATCATTGAGGGTAAGGATGTCAATCTGGCATCTCTCCTCATTGCTACACATGACATCATAGAGAACAAAACGATCGCTTGCGGGGAAGTGTCAGTGATACTTAAAGCGAAAGACGCAAGACTAAGTAGGAAGTTGTCTCTCGCTGAGTTTAGTATGGCTTTCGCCATATATAGGGACATCATCTGTTCAGTAAAACCACAGAGAAGAGAAGAACTAGATATGTATTTATACAAGGTAACCGAATTGTCGCATAAGTACGGTGGAAACACCTTCTACGATTACCACAAATCCTTTTCTGCGAAGGCAGCAGCAGCACTAGCACAATTCGGTTACACTATGAATTGGGCCTTGATCGACACTGAAATATTCTGTAACCACTTTGCGGGTCTCAAGGCCCCGGTCTGCGCAAGGTGTCAATCAATTGCCCACACAACGGACTGGTGTAGCAGTGTCAGTGAGACATTGAATGAGGCCACTCCAGGGACATCCTCCTCCACTGTTGCCTCTAGGGGGCCCAAAGCTTCTGGTCTTACCGACAAGCTGGGCAGACCCATCAGATACTTGGGGAAATCACAGATCTGCAACAATTATAACTATGCTATCTGTAATTATCATCAATGCAGACTCCTTCACGTCTGTGCAGTCTGTTACAGGGCACACCCTAAGAGTGCTTGCCCGCAAAAATCCAAGGCATGACTAACAGTGGTGGAGGTTTCATCCTTGCAGTCGTTTCTGCAAGATCACCCGGATAGGCAATTTGTTTCATATCTGATGCAGGGTCTGCAAGAGGGGTTCCATACGGGGTTTGTCACTCTCCCCGGGGTTAGCTTTGAATGTGATAACTTGAGATCTGCCTTGCGAGATCCCGGTACGGTGGATGAGTTAATCAAATGCGAAGTGGACAAAGGTTTTGTTATTGGGCCTTTCGTCACCCCCCCCCCTTTTTGATGTGTGGAGGATTAGCCCTATTGGCTTGGTGGTAGGGAAATTTAGCAATAAAAATCGCTTGATTTACGATTTGTCCGTGCCTCACTCTTCATCCACCCCTAGCTTAAATTCACTCATCCCTGCCGAGGAATTTGCCCTTAAGTATGCGTCAATTGACGAGGCTATCGCAGTTATCCTTAGTATGGGGGGTAACTCATGGCTTTCTAAGGCAGATATAGCAGACGCCTTTAAACTTCTTCCCATCCACCCCGAGCTTTGGAAGTGGCACGGGCTCAAATGGCGTGACCTATATTTCTTTGCAGTAAAGCTGACCTTCGGGTCCCAAAGTAGTCCGTGGATTTTTGACAAATTTGCGCAAGCTTTGCATTGGATCCTCCAGCACAGGTTGGATTGCACACATGTCATCCATTATTTGGATGATTTCCTGCTGATAGAGAGGGATACTGACACTCCAAGAGACTTGAGCGTTCTTCTGGCCGCTTTCGAGCAGATGAAGGTTCCAGTGTCTTTAAAGAAAGTAGAGGGTCCTAGCAAGTCGCTCACTTTTTTAGGCGTAATTCTTGACACACAGGGAATGGTAGCAAAACTACCAGAGGACAAATTGGCTCGCATCAGGAGTATCATTCATAATACTTTGAGGTCTCCTAGAATCACGAAAGTGGAACTACAATCTCTCCTTGGGATGCTCAATTTTGCCATGAGGGTTATGCCCCAGGGGAGATCATTTGTTTCCAGGTTATTACAACTAATGTCCTCAGTACCCGGCCAGGGGGACATGATCATTTTAGACGAACATGCGAAGGCTGATTTAGTTATGTGGCAATCCTTTCTAGCAGATTGGAACGGTGTGTCGTTTTTTGTTCCAGGTGTAGACAACCAGTCCCCGCTTATCTTGTCAGATGCGTCGTCCTCCATCGGGTTTGCTGCTATATGGGGTAACAGGTGGTTAGCCGATGTTTGGCCCCCGGTAATACGTCAGTCTCCTGGGTTCACGGCTAACTCAGCACTTTTTGAGTTATACCCGATTGTTGCTGCCGCTAAAACATGGGGTCACTTGTGGTGTAGGAAAACGGTCGTATTCATATGTGACAATATGGCCACAGTTGAGATATTAGGGAAAGGCAGGTCCAAGTCTGCAGTCATTATGTCATTGGCGAGAAGGCTGGTATGGATCTCTTTACATCATCAATTTCATTTCACTAGCTCACACATGCAAGGAGTCAGGAACACAGCTGCAGACGCCTTGTCTCGACATAATCTGCCTCTTTTCTTTCAGGTTATGCCAGAGGCAGATCCAGAGGGGTACCCGGTACCCGATCCGCAAGAACTGACCCTGGATTAGAAACCTATCTGTTGGTGGCTAAGCAACTCATCTGCAAGTCGCTGTCTCCCAACACGCAAAGAGTGTATAACACTGCATGGGGCACTTATGTCAGGTTCTGTAACTCACACCTCGATGGAGATCTTCACTCTACCCCATTCCTTTTAAGTTTCATTGGATTTTGCCACTCTGCTTTTCACCTGGCACACAACACCATCAAGTTATATTTATCAGGGATCCAGCACTTTATCACACTTTCACATCCTGGCAAAGACTCTTTATTTTCTTCACATGCTATCAAGGCCGCATTAAAAGGTATTCAAAGGAGCCAAGGGATTAAACCCCATGCTCGGCAACCATTGTCTGCCGATCTCTTTAAGTCACTGGCCGATACCTTAGACAGACACCGTTAGGTCCCAAGGACAGTATTTGTCTGAAAGCAGCCCTGTTCTTGGGCTACTATGGCTTCCTAAGACCAGGGGAGTTTACCGTCAGGTCAGTGACTGATGCAGGTATGAAGTTGTGTCAACTTTACTGGTGTACCGATCATTACGTTCTCGAGCTATGCAGTACAAAGACGTCCCTGCCCGGGCAAGTCATCTCTATCAAGTATTTCGCTACTTCGCACAGGTGGTGCCCGGTACGAGTTCTGAACGACTTAGTTGCCTCACGACATGGCGACATGAAAACGGAACCATTATTATTGTTTAGGGGTATCGTGCTAACCACGGCGCAGTTTGTTAAGCAGATACGCGGGTTGATAAAGATTTCAGGCGGGGATCCGTCTGTCTTTTAAGGACACTCGCTGCGCAGTGGGGCAGCATCCGCGGCTTCGCGTCAGGGTATCCCAGCACATGTAATCCGCAAGCTGGGTCGATGGAGATCCAGCGCCTACATGCGCTACATCCCCAATCCGAAATGGCCCAGGCCTTTCAGTCATTGGTTTTGTAAACATTGTTGTATTAATAAAGCGCTTTTGTTTATCATAATGAAGTTTTGCCCTCTATTTATTTCAGGTGTACCTATACGCGGCAGTATATGGCACACCCCTGACTGCCTGTTAGGTTTCAGAGGGGAGGTTAGGTAGGAACGCTTCGCTAATGAGCACCGACCACAAGTGCACATTAGCGCCTAAAAGAAGGAGTTTTTACAAAAAAAAATCACAGAAACAGACACAGGAGGCACATGTGAGTATGCCATACATGTTTTATTTTATTTATTTTTGTGAATCTGTGAACCCTCTTAAACATATATTAAACCTCCTATGATAACATAGGCTCCATGAGGAAAGGTACAGGTCAAGAGTTTGCTCCACTATCATTGAGTTTGTCTATATGACCAGAGTAGACAGTATTTATGATCAAAGGCATAGTTAGAAGCCAATCGGACCTTTGATGTACAGTAAGGAACAATAAAGAAACAGCCGTAGAAAGAAGAACCATTGACACTTGGAAAATGACAGGCTTAGCAGGCTGACAACTGATGTAAAAAAACCACAGAACCATCACATCCTATAAGACACAATGGGGGAGATTTATTATAACCTGTGCAAAGGAAAAGTTGTCCAGCTGCCCATAGCAACCAATCAGATTGCTTCTTTCATTTTGCAGAGGCCTTGTTAAAAATGAAAGAAGTGATCTGATTGGTTGCTATGGGCAACTTTTCTTCTGGACAGGTTTTGATAAATCTCCCCCATTAACCTGTTTAAGCCAAGCAGTTATCTCTGTGTAAGGTTCCTGAGCTATTTCTCAGTACATTTTGTCATGTAGCCATGAATTTCCAAATTGATGTGAGTTTTACATTTTGGCCTCCAAAATACTGCAATAAAAATTATAATTCATTCTTGTTGTAACATTAGAATTCTCCCCTTTGCTTGTCACTAAAAACATTAATTGCCGAAAAGTACATTAAAATGTATTAATTCCACTTTATACCGTGTCAGCGATTCTTGTGACACCACCGTTACTATAATGCCAATGTTGGCCCGGGTTCTATGTAGACATTATATAGAGGCAGTGATGTATTGCTAAAAAGAAAACATCTCTACATAATAAAAACATCTGGAAGTAATTTAATAAAAGTAGTTGGGACATTGCCTTATAGGCACACGTGAAATAAAGAGTTTGTTTAAGATGGATACTCTTTTATTAATAGCCAAGTTTATGAAGCTGAGGAGTGCGAAGGTCTAAAATATATTCTAACTTGGAGCTTTCAATCTTTTAGACAAACTGTGAATCACATGTAACATCACAAGTTCATCCAGCATATACAACAATGTTCAGGCTACAGAGGACCTGTGACCTAAGGCTCCCTGGTTTGGAATGGATTAGACTTGGAACTAAACTGAGAAAGGAAGTCTAATACATTCCCAGGTATTAACCCTTTAACACCTATACTGGGATCTGGACTGAATCACAGATTGCTACTTTCAGAGTATGCTCTGTTAATGGGAGCTGACTATTCCAAAGCACAGTATGAAAGCAGAAGACGAATTGCACAGTCAGAAAGGGTGAGGTCAGGGCAGGCTGGGTTCTCTTATAACAGTAACCAGTCAGGAGGTCAGGACAGAGGACAGGCAGATGTGGCCAGGAGACACGCTTGGCTAGAAACTAGAGAGACAGAACAGTAAAACACTGTTGCAATCTCAGGGACCTAGGAAAAATATCCTTAAAGGGGTATTCCGGCTTTATACATCTTATCCACTATCCAAAGGATAGGGGATAAGATGAATGATCGCAGGGGTACCGCCGCTGGGGACCCCTGCGATCTCGGTGCAGCCCCCAGAATTCTGTGCCTGGCGCTGCCTCCGAGACAGGGATGTGACGTCACGGCCACGCTCCCTCCATTCATGTCTATGGAAGGGGGCGTGACGAATGGAGGGAGCGTGGCGTAACGTCACTAGGGGGTGTGGCCGTGACATCATGTCCCCGTCTGTGAGGCAGTGCCCGGCACAGAATGCTGGGGGCTGCACAGAGATCACGGGAGTCCCCAGCGATCATACATCTTATCCTCTATCCTTTGGATAGGGGATAAGATGTATAAAGCCAGAATACCCCTTTAAATTACCTGTGACAGGTCAGGACATTAGCTGGGGAAGAACAAATTTGACATGTATCGATCCTTTAAGAATCCAGAAACGAGCGCGCTCTATGCAGCACTACTGGTCCAAGCAGGCAGTAGCTGGCATGCCTGAAGCAACAGGTATTCCTCAAAAAAGAACGATTTAATAAGAAATACTTGCTGCTTTAGGCATGCCAGCTACTGCCTGCTGAGACCAGTAGTGCTGCATAGTGCGCGGTGGCTTCTTAAACAGACATGAAGGTGACAATACCTCTTTAAAGACAATGGCATATATATATATATATAAGTCAAATCCATTTGAAAACAACACTTTATTTCTTGTATCTGTCATTCACAATGTAAACATAGAATTTTGAAAAATGGTTAAAAAAAAAGTGCTATAATTCAGAGTTAAATATAAACCACAATAAGTTTGAGTTTTACATTGAACATGAAGACGCATTCCGGTTTTCTTAACCATCTCAGACCATGCTTCATTCTGATTATTTACACCCCCCCCCCCCAATACACACATATTCCTGTGTGTCACTTACTTTATATACATTTTTATCTCCCCCAAACAGGTTTCCTTTAACATTTTGGTCTAGTAGGATTCTAGCAATAGTTATTAAGGTGAAATACCTAATATTTAAAGTAGTTGAAGTATAAGGCTGTGTTCTCACTTTGCTGTTGAATTGCGTTTTCTGTGTAATTTTTGCCTGCATTTTGATGTATTTAAATAGTTATTAGAATAATCTGCATATTTACTGAAGCCAATAACCACCAATCAAAGAACACAACTTGGATGGAGCAAAAAAAAAAAAAAAAAAAAACAACAACCACACACTCAATGCACACTCTCTGTGGGAGGGGGTGTGGCGGCTATAGACACGCCCCCTCCCACAGACTTGCATTGAGGGGGCTTGGTGTTACGAGGGATGTGGCCGTAACATCAGGACCCCCCCCCCCCAGCCCACACCTAGCAGTCGGTACTAAACGTTCCGGACGCTGGGGCAGTGGAGTACCCATTTACTTTTCTGTATTAATTGGCATACATTAAGAAATATAAAAAACAATTCATAAAAACAAATAACCCTTTGATAATGACTACAGCTGCTGGCTGTACACAAGCCTGAAAGCCACTTATATACTGGACACAAGTAACAAAGCTATCTGAGAAATAAAGTTGTCTTTAGCCATAAGAACAAGTCAACTTTCCTTTTTTTAACGCAGTTCAGCTATTGAAAGTTGAATTTTATAATTTTACATTATTTTAAAGAAAATCTGTTATCTGTTGCAGCCGACCTCATTGAATATCTGTTAGGGTACTGTATATTTCCTGGAGCTAATGGTGGTTGCCGTACTCATAGAATCACCTTTTTATTTCTCAGTGTCAAGAAGGTTAGGACTGAACTACTATTGATATACCAATCTCTGTACATCAGTCAAGGAGCGGGAGGGAGGTAAGGGCAGGTAAGGAGCCATGCCAGACTCTGACACTTAAAAGGCACTGCCAGATACAAAAACTTTTGATATCTTGTAAAGCATGCAAAATCAATAGGTTTTGCAATTGCTTTCAATGGAAATTTTTCAGTATTTCATACTGAAAAAGCCAGTCAAATAACTGCCCTCCTGCCTGCTTGGACACATACTAGTCCTGCTGTGTCCATGTGTCATCACCTATGTCATGGACACACTTCCTTGATTGACAGGTGTGAGCGCAGGGCTCACACCTGGAGGAAAAATCCTCCCACTCAGCTTGTGTCCCGCTACTGTCAGTGAGGACAAGCTGGGACTTGTAGTTTTGCTAATGCTAGGGGGATGTGAGCAGACAGCATACTGAGGGAGGGGGCGGAGACCTGCACAGTGAGGCCACACCCCCTCCATTTGAGAGGAATTCAGACTAGTGAGCTAAATTAAAAAAGTGTAATAAAAAAATAAATAAAGGTGGAAGACACATAATAGATGTACATGGTCAGGATGAGGTACTGAGTGATATATTAAAAATTTTTTTTTTTGTTTGATCTGACTGGTACGCTTTAAGCTGCCCAACCATACCTCCTTGACACTTACCTGAGAAATAAAACAGCACTTTTATACATTTGGCCATGACCATTAGCTCCAGGAAAGGTACCATTTACTTTTATCCTTTAACAGCTATCCAATGGTGTCTGCAGCTATTAGCAACATGTACAGCTGATAGATTCCCTTTAGGGGTCCCTAAAAATGTGTATCCAAAAAAAAAAAGTAGAATAGTAATATAAAAATGTTATCTTAGTAGATCAAACTTAGCAAGGTAAGGTTAAAAAAAATTAAAGAGACTCTCAGCAAAAAAAGTATTTAGTGGCCCATTAGCCACCTCGCTATAAACTTCGTAGTGTATATAATTTACTTAGTTATGCTTTTACTAGCGGGTTATTGGTTATGTCCTGGTTCTTCCCTGGACAATGTGACCAGCAAACAAAATTGCTGAAACTTACAGTTTGTTTGCCATGGTTATTTTCTCTATTAATTTTAATAAGAAACAAATTGATGCACTTATGGGAATGAACAGAGAACGCACACAATATCCTGTTTGAGTGAGGAGAAGTGTTAGTAATGTTAGTTTCTTCATCCTATTGTGCCCAGGCTGCAAAAAACAAACAAACATTAACTCACCTTCCTCCATTCCACGCTATAGCTCTTCAGTCCTCCAGTTCAGTCTCCTTTCTTCTGTGTGCACGGCTTGTCCTACGGCAGCGTATCGCTGGCCGCAGCGATGTCTCACCTTGGCCGGTGATAGGCTGAGTGCAGTGTCATGTAAAGAGCTCGGGTAGCAGGGAAAACGGGGGAAGGCGAGTTAATGTTTGTTTTGTTTTTTACAGCCCGAGCACAATAGGATGAAGAACATTTTCACAATACTAATACTACTAGTATAAAGTAGTGTATAATTTGAAGTTTAAAAAATATTCTTGCAAATTGTCCCCCACAAGATTTTTTGACTGATATACTCATACCCAGACCTTTAAACATACTATAATGATCTAATGATCTACATTACCGTATATATAATCAATTTCCTACCTGTGAACTTACATTCATCAATACGGACAGAGGTCAAGTCCTGGGTAAAAAAAAGTGTGGGAACTCACCCAAGATTTCCACTCAAGGGCTGGTTCTACAAGATTCCTGCTAATGGGAACGGTGTTCCTGCGGTGAAAAAAGTTCAGGAACTCAGTTCCCACGCGTTCCTGCAGGACTTGAGCTCTGAATACAGACCATTGTTCTCCTTTATGCTCTGATCACCCATAACATTAAAGGAGGTCACTTCCTACATCCTCAAGCTTAGTCATAAAATCCATCAGAACCTCCACACATATCCCCCATATGGCATTGACATTCTCGGACCACCCATATGGCATTGACATTCTCGGACCAACCTAAAAACAATGTTAATTTCAAATTCTCATTGAAAAGAAGACCTATCACTAGACCAGAACCCTCACTAGGGAGGATTGCACATTACCTTAAAAATGCTAAAAAAAAGTATTGGGCAATCTTCCTAACAGCCTTCCAATTGTCAGTGGTTTATTTACCCTGGGGGTGATTTTTACTTCTGTATCTCTTATACCCAAGATAAAAAGTGCATATGGGGTAGGGATCGACCAATATTGCTTTTTTAGGGCCGATACCAATAATCGGTGCAGGTTAGGGCCGATAGCCGATAACTTATAGCGATATTCCGGTATAAGTTATCGGCTATTTAACCCCCTGCGACACCGCTGCAGATCATTGATTTAAAGCGGGCGCTTTAAATCAATGATCTGCAGTGGCTTTTGCGGGGCCATAGGCCGCCGCCGCCACCAGCTTCTCTCCCCCTACCTGTCAGGGTGGTCCGGGCCATCCATCCATCGTTCCTGTAGCGTCCGGGGGCGTTCCGGGTGGAGGGTGGTCCGGTCCGGGCTGTCCTCCTTCTCCGGCGGTCATCTTCTCCACTCCGGGCAGGCTCCGGCCTAGTACGCTGCATAGACGTCGCTGCGCAGTGACGCCCGTGCGCAGCGACGCACCTGACGTCACCGCGTAGCGGCGTCTATGCAGCGTACTAGGCAGGAGCCTGCCCGGAGTGGAGAAGAAGACCGTGGGAGAAGAAGGACAGCCCGGACCGGACCACCCTCCACCCGGAACGCCCCCGGACGCTACAGGAACGATGGATGGATGGCCCGGACCACCCCCATTACGGGTAAGTTTAATTTTTTTATTGACTGGGAGGGTGGAGGAGGGGCCCGACCGGTATAGCGGTATGGGAAAAAATACATACCGGTATACGGCCTAGCATCACGGTGGGGGGTGCGGTGGGTCGGCGGTGCGGTGCGGCGGGTCGACGGGGTGGCGGTCGCGGTGCGGTGGGGGCGGTGCGGGGGGCATTATCGGCTTATCGGCAAGATAATTGCCGATACCGATAATGCCCAAAATCGTGATTATCGGCCGATAATATCGGCCATACCGATAATCGGTCGATCCCTAATATGGGGTAACAAGCTGATTGTGAAGGTTCTGACTGCTGGGCCCCCCACTAACCATGAGACCGGAGTTTCCATGTTGTATGAGTGAATAGACCAACAGTGTGCATACTTAGCCACCGATCCATTTATTGTCTGTATGATTTCCGAAAATAGAAACAGAAACAAACAGTCTCTTCAAACACCTGCAGACAGCACAGTTCCTAATTCCTTGCTCATTTCTTCACCATTCAGATGACTGGAGTATTTATTGAGAGGGTACAGCAAAGTCTGCTCTTTGTTGTCATAAAGGCAGAAACAGATCTGGTGTAAGGAAGGTTTGGATATGTGGAGTCTGTTGGGCAGCACCAAAATGCAGCAAACCCTTCATTGCTGATATCTTCATTGTCTTGCTCCTATGACTAAGCCAAACTATGGAAATATAGAGGGGTGGTGTGAGCCTAGCTTATACCTTTGGTGCTACAATTTATTTTATTTTATTCTACATTGAGAGGGATAGCACTTCACTGAGTAAAATAAATATTAAATACTTTTGATGTAGCTGCTGATGCCATGTTGTGGCCAGAAGGAAGATACCGTAATCGATTTCCCTCTTTGGTTGAATTCACTTGGGTAAGAACTGCAGCAAATAAGATCTGATTTTTATGAAAATATTCTGACGCTTGTGGAATCACCAAAATAATATGGTATATTCAGCCTGAGTGTCCAGCGCAGTACGAGCTGTAAATATGGCCCTGGGTAGTCTCATGACTGTTTTACCACTTAGATGCTGAAGTCACTACTCCGATCCCAGTTGTATCAGCAGAGTATAAGTTGTATTATACAGCTGACACCTGCTGTGCGGCATACAGAGCAGGCTTACCTTTTAGCCTGCCACATATACTCCCTGCGCCATCAACACAAAAGGGTTAAAATAGAATATTTCTGTCATTTCCCAAGTATGTACAGCACAGCCCTAATATGCCTCTGCTTTTATTGTGTTTTCATATTTATAATCATATCAGCTTTTTATTTCAGTTTATTATGCTGCATCTGAGAAAAAAAAAAGCTATAAAAGTATGGGACACAAAGCAAACCACATCCGTTCTATCACTATAGCCTATACTGTGACCTAAGGTCCATTCACACAAATGAATGACTAGTTAGAAAAGCAATATTGTCCCTTTCAGTAAGGCTTTTAGGCACATCCAACAAAGAAGACAAACACCTTAAGCCAAACACGAGAGATCCTTCAAAGTCTGATGGATGAGCTATTCAGTCTATACTGAACCATTTTTTCCAGGGCACCATTTACTTATTTGCACAAGAAAATAATCATTATTATGAATGTTTTGATGTAAAATATAACAGCTTTGTATATGGTGGCATTTAAATGAGAACAACACTATGGAGCACCTGAAGGGGTTATGCATGACATAGGAATTCAAAGAAAACCCCCATGTGATGTTCATCCCTAACATGCTTAATTTTGCTGTTCTCTCTTCCAATAAACTGCAAATAAGTCTAAACCATATAGACCCCAATG
This sequence comes from Hyla sarda, assembly GCF_029499605.1. Taxonomy (NCBI): domain Eukaryota; kingdom Metazoa; phylum Chordata; class Amphibia; order Anura; family Hylidae; genus Hyla; species Hyla sarda. Next base: position 327,836,491 of record NC_079189.1, read on the forward strand.
AATATAAAAAGAAAGGGGCTAAGGCCCCAATGGCATTTTCTTTGCAGAGAACCACTCCTATTTATATTAAAACCTATCACCATAAAAGGGGTACTCCACCCCTAGACATATCCCCTATCCAAAGGATAGGGGATAAGATGTCTGATTGCAATATAGCCCCCTCCCATAGACTTGCGTTGAGGGGGCGGGACATGACATCACACACGGGGGCGGAGTCGTGACGTTACGATCTTCCGTTCCCGTGGTCGGGAGCCAGAACCTCCAGCGTTGCCGGAAGCAGATACAGGTGGGTGCTGCATGCTATATTGCGGGGGACCCCCGCGATCAGACATCTTATGCCCTATCCTTTGGATAGGGGATAAGATGTCTAGGGGTGGAGTACCCCTTTAACTACATTTTGTAGAACTTGCATAATACCCGGATGGTAGTGATGTTGAGCAGGATAAAATTTTGAGGGATCCACAGCGCTTTGTATAACACTCTATGTCCTGATAGGGACCCCAGTGGTTGAATACTCAGGATCAGTAACTATATAGCCTAGAAATATACTGCCAACTTGCTCAGGTAGTGCACAATATACAATACAGAAAGCAAAATTACCCTTGTGTTATTAAAACCAGGGTATATATTTATATTTTTTTAAAGTGTTATAGAAGGACAGTTAATAAATGCCCAATCTCTACATCATACATTTTTACCATGCCAATTAGCCAGCTACTTGTTATATATAACTATTACAGTACCACTGTAGCAATCCCTTTAATTTTGCCATTTAGCTAGTGCAATTATGTGATCAATGATCACTTGGTTCCCTCTAGATTAAAAAATTGCAAAATGTCACAATTACAAATGACATAATTCAATAACTCTAGAAATGAATTCATCAAATAAAGTATCCATCCCCCAAAAATCTACTTTCAATGTGAGTCCAGAACATAAAAACATAAAAGTTAACAACTGCTGAAGTATTGCCATATGTTGTTTATCATATAGTACTGGCCATTTTAGAATATTAAATCAGTCTGTTCCTATGAAAAGAAGAAGTGGTTAAATAAATACAAATGAACAAATGTAGCTTATATCCCAGGTTAAATGAAATACATCTACCAGGGCACGAGGGCGAAAAGACTCAAGAATGTATTTTTTTTGTAGATTTCGTTTGGACATAAAAACCACTATGTACAAATGTTCATAATAAATGGAACCACTAGATCTGCAGGTAATATTTCCTGCTAAGCATCTTATGAGGAATACCAGAGCTTCATTTTTTCTGCTGTCATTACATAAAATTTCCTCTGCATATTAAAATGTGTTGTCTGGACACCTACCCTGATCCCCAGCTGCTCCCATTCTGATGCCTCTGGGACCCTACTTGAGACTTCTGCAACTTTCTTCCTGTGAGGTGTCATCCCTGCAAAACTGCCCACTGGGACACTGCTGCAGCCTCCTAAGCCAATCACTGAGATGGGACACTGCTGCAGCCTCCTAAGCCAATCACTGAGATGGGACACTGCTGCAGCCTCCTAAGCCAATCACTGAGATGGGACACTGCTGCAGCCTCATAAGCCAATCACTGAGATGGGACACTGCTGCAGCCTCCTAAGCCAATCACTGAGATGGGACACTGCTGCAGCCTCCTAAGCCAATCACTGAGATGGGACACTGCTGCAGCCTCCTAAGCCAATCACTGAGATGGGACACTGCTGCAGCCTCCTAAGCCAATCACTGAGATGGGACACTGCTGCAGCCTCCTAAGCCAATCACTTAGATGGGACACTGCTGCAGCCTCCTAAGCCAATCACTGAGATGGGACACTGCTGCAGCCTCATAAGCCAATCACTGAGATGGGACACTGCTGCAGCCTCCTAAGCCAATCACTGAGATGGGACACTGCTGCAGCCTCATAAGCCAATCACTGAGATGGGACACTGCTGCAGCCTCCTAAGCCAATCACTGAGATGGGACACTGCTGCAGCCTCCTAAGCCAATCACTGAGATGGGACACTGCTGCAGCCTCCTAAGCCAATCACTGAGATGGGACACTGCTGCAGCCTCCTAAGCCAATCACTGAGATGGGACACTGCTGCAGCCTCCTAAGCCAATCACTGAGATGGGACACTGCTGCAGCCTCCTAAGCCAATCACTGAGATGGGAAACTACTGCAGCCTCCTAAGCCAATGACTGAGATGGGACACTGCTGCAGCCTCCTAAGCCAATGACTGAGATGGGACACTGCTGCAGCCTCCTAAGCCAATCACTGAGATGGGAAACTGCTGCAGCCTCCTAAGCCAATCACTGAGATGGGACACTACTGCAGCCTGCTCAGTCAATCACTGAGACAGGACAATGCTGCAGCCTCCTCAGCCAGGGACTGAGATGGGACACTTCCACCTCAGTGACTGGCTGAGGAGGCTGCAGGACACTGCTGGAGCCTCTTGAGCCGATCACTGAGATGGGACACAGCTGCCACCTGCTCAACCAATCACTCACAGCCTTATGTAAATAAAACACCTTGAGGCATAATGTGAGTGCTGGGAATCTGAATATTGCTACCAACCACGGTCATTTGCATACAATCAATGACTGAGATTGTATGATTGTATGCAAATGGTGATGACCATTTGCATACAATCAATGACTGAGGCAGGACACTGCTGCAGTCAGTGAGTGGCTTTGCAGGTTCCATGAACTTAGATTGGCTACAAGTTAGCTACAGTTTAACAAAAAAGCTTTAATATGTACAATGAAAAATCCTCAATTCACTTGGCAAAAAGAGAGTGTTACTATATATTCAGGTGATATTGTATTTCCACGCTTTTTTTTTATTTTTATTGTAACGAAAAGTACGCCAGACTGCTTACACAGAGCAACCGCAAAAAGAGTATACCACTCAGTGTAAATTTTTCTTTAACATCCATACTGTATATGGACGTATATTTTAAGGAACACTCCTAATATATGCTTTGACATAAAGCTCTGACAAGATGTGAATAAAGCCTAATACTGGAACAGAAAAGTACAGTGCTTATTATCCCTTACCATATTTCATGTTGCTTGAAAACCAGGAAGAGCTTACCCTTGAGAGTGTCTTGCTACGAAGAATGCTGACCCCAGTGCAAAATCTGTAACAGGACCACCAAACTCCCTTATCTCCCTTTCATGTGTTCTTCTACTCCTGGGTGTAGGTGTGATCACAGCTGTTACAACCCCCTATAGTTCTCCAGCAAAAAAATGGATCCACCAATAAGTAATGATAGGCACAACCAGAGTTTCTTCAGACATCCCATGGGTTCTATTTCATAAGACTTCATAAAATATAAATATGCAAACAAGTCTAGAAACAGGCACAATCCATATATTCGTCAAGAAAATACTTACACTATGCCAAAACGTTTGGCACTACAAAGGGAAGGATCTAAGTTATCTTGCCCTTTTTAACTCATCAGGTAGCCATGTAGTATGGTCCCTCAAAAACCATTACAAACCTAAAAACTGATAAATATCATCCCTACCTAATTTGGAATCATTGTTCCACAGCCCCTACGATCACATCAGTTCACATTACAAATGTTCTCTCGACTACTTGGAATCCTATTTATTTGTCTAGAGGTTATGACAGGCTTTGTGCATTTCTATAAATTCTTACAAATGCCTCATCTACAAAATAAAATAACAAAATTATATATTTATAAAATAAAACATCATATAAACAGAGAAATACTACACACAAAAACTAGCACAATGCTTTTGTTTATATTAGAAAAATATCTATTTTCTTCTTTTTTTTTCTTTTAAGGCAGTGCAGCTATACAAATGTTAACAAAACCACTCCAAAACAGTGTCCATCACAGGCATGCTGATGGTTTTATTTCATGGATTATACTGTTTTTTTTTTTTTATTATTTGTTTTGTAATGAACTATTTTTCTACAGACATGGCAGTTTTAAATGTGGTAAGTTCATAAACATGTTCTATGTGGCTGAGCCGCTATTGTGTAGCATTAGACATTCATTTGTTATAGTTGACATTTTCTCTAGTTCTGAGTTAGCCTGTTGAGTTCAGGAATAGTAATAAAAGGTGTTCCTGTCCTTATGCTGGCTCTGCAGCATTCAGCAGTGAGGCACAGACTCCAATACGGCCTACATGTTCCTGGCACATGACCTGCTTTGTCCCAGTTCACACAACAGAATGGTCGTTGCTGTGCACACCAGCCAAAATGGTATGGTTAAGCGAGGATGCGGAACGGTCAGATCCCTCTTGGGGACCATTTGTGTTTTCCGTTCTCTGGCAGCACAGGATCTGCTTGAATGTGGCACTCATTTCCTTGTCTCGGTAGGAGTATATGATAGGATTCATAGCAGAGTTGAATTCAGCTAGTAGTAGGAAAAACTTCTCGTAGTCCAGAATATTACATTGTGGACAACACACGTCAAGTAATAACAGAACCAGCCCCGGAGTCCAACAAATGATAAAGGCTCCTGTAGGGGAAGAAGAAAAAGAAGACTGTTACGATTCTACATGAAAACAGATCTAAATAGTCAGAGAAGGAAAAAGGCATATCAGCTTACGTAAAGTAAAGCTAATAGGGCTGCATTGCAATAAAACAGACAGACAATCTGTGGACAAGTGTGGCACTATTTGTAGAACAAATCACCCATGCATTTCCAATCTAAAGATGCATTCCCTGGCAAGGAAATAATAATCACATTTATAAAAAAAAAAAAAAAAAATACAGGTACAGTTCACACTAATAAGTTAGCTCGTTTTCAGAAATTAAAAGAAATAATCTAACAAGTCGATATAAGAAATATAGTTAGTTAATTTAGTTAATTTTCTTCCTCTGCTGCTCGCAAAAAAAAAAAAAAAAAAAAAAAAAAAACACAAAAAGAAGAAAAAAATCTCTGTGCTTGAGGGCCAATATTTATAATTTCTATAATAATACACAATGGAGAGTTGTAAGTGTGGAGATCCAAAAAGGTGTCACCTAGCGGTGTTACATGTTACTAAAACTGACCAAGTGCCTAGCACATATAATGCTCAAGTCCTGCAGGAGCGCGTGGGAATAGAGTTCCTGCACTTTTTCCACAGCAGGAACACGGTTCCCACTGCCAGGTGTCCTGCAGGACCAGCCCTTATGTGGAAGAGTTCCAACACTTTTTTCCAGGACTTGACCCCTGGCTTTCAGTACATATAAAATTACTGGGGAGGTTGAAGCAAACATTCTCGGCAAGTCATAGATTAAAAATTATGCAAAATGTAAATGTAGGCTGACAAGTTCAATTGTTGCCAATAGAAGATCTAGTCCACTTCAGAGAGTTGCCAGATACTTTTTCATACATACAGATAAGAGTCTTTGCTCCTTATGTATGACACTTTTCCATATGGAAATATAAGACATCTGTCATAGACCATGTGACGTGTCAGTCTCGGGTCTCATGGCGTTTTACACTATTGCTCTCCCTGGTGGACAACACTGGTGTTCATGTAAGCACCATATAGCTGTATGAGGAGTGCCTACAGATGTGTAGAACAGAATGAAATCCCACCAATTATTTTACCATAACATGCCTAGTTTCTATCCCATTGTCCCAATGCAGAAAGGCAGGAAAACTTTCTGACTCTTGGGGCACTATTCACTCTGTATTTTCACAACTTCCACCATAAATTCTCCCCTTATCGGGTATGGTCTACTCCTGAAAATTACTAAGCAAGTTCCGCCTTTATTATAGGAAACAAGGTAAATAATTACTTTCATGATAAAAGGGCAATGCAAGATTGTAGAAACACATGGAAGGACAAATACCGTAAATAAATAAAGTGTGTTAAACCTGTTAATAGGTAAAGTAAACTGATTCACCTTTTCACAACTCACTGATACATTAAAATTGTTTACACATTATGTAACATTAGGTTTGGTTTTTACCTAAAACTAAATTTACAATTGTGACTGTAATACCTCAAAATTTTTGCCAAAAATTGGGTATTTTTTGTGCCTTGGATAAAGTTTTCATACATAGAGCCACACTCCTTTTGTGTACATGTCAGGTTTATCAGGAAAATGTTATTATAATGGCAGAATCTCTCAAACTCAGTTATTTAAAAAAAAAATATATATATATAATTTCCCTTTTAACACTTCTGGCAGTATAATACAGTGGGTAAGCATAGCAGCATTTTTCTAGTTATATTCCCCAAGAAAAGCCTTACATAAAAGACAAATTAGCTAAACATGTACAAGTACATTCCTCAAAATAAACTATTTTACATTGAAGCTTCGCTTTCATTAAAAAAAAAAAAAAAGAAGAAAGCTACAGCAAATAATTATGAATTCTGTTCCCTAAGGACATCTAAACACGGAAGTGTTTGTCGGTCAAACATTTTCCCCTCCAGCAACTCCATTCTTATCAGATAATTGACTAAAACAAGAGGAGCGTGAGAGTGTCATTCATTTTAGGAGGAAAAAAGTTAAATTAAACAAAACTAAGGAACAGTGTGTACTAAGTCCAGGAAAGGGGTACTCCGGTGGAAAACTTTTTTTTTTTTTTTTTTATCAACTGGTGCCAGAAAGTTAAACAGATTTGTAAATTATTTCTATTTAAAAATCTTATTCCTTCCAGTACTTATCAGCTGCTGTATACTACTGAGGAAGTTCTTTTCTTTTTGAATTTCTTTTCTGTCTGACCAATTTCTTTTCTGTGCTCTCTGATGACACCTCTGTCCATGTCAGGAACTGTCCAGAGCAGGATAGGTTTGCTATGGGGATTTGCTCCTGCTCTGGACAGTTCCTAAAATGGGCAGAGGTGTCAGTAGAGAGCACTGTGGTCAGACAAAAAAAGAAATTCAAAAAGAAAAGAACTTCCTCTGGAGCATACAGCAGTTGATAAGTACTGGAAGGATTCAGATATTTAAATAGAAGTAGTTTACAAATCTTCTTAAATTTCTGGCACCAGTTTATTTAAAAAAAAAAGTTGGGGTCTTTGGGTCTTTCAGCAGAGTAGAAACTTTGGAGAATGAGAAGAACAAGGGGGTACTCTGCCCCTAGATATCTACTATCACACAAGGGGTAAAGCCAAAACTGTCAATGGTGGTACGTCTTACGTGCCTTACACACGCACACTGAAGAGCAGAATGTCTCTGATGTCACTGATCTTACTTAGATCAAAAATCTCTAGGTCCAACACGATGACTGGTCTCAGAGATCAGCAAACAGCTAAACATGCTTTTTCTACAACCCTTTAAAGGGGTACTACACCCCTAGACTTCTTATTCCCTATCCAATGGATAGGGGATAAGATGTCTGATCGCGGGTGGTCCGGCTGCTCGGACCCCCATGATCACCAGGCCGTCACCCCGGCATTCTGAACATTTATGTTCAGAATGCTGACTTTGGGCAGCTGTAGTTATGTCACACCATGCCCCTGCATTCATGTCTAGGAGAGGGGGTTTGATGGCCTCCTCCTATAGACATGAATAGAGGGTGCATGGCGTGACGTCACCACCACAACGGCCCAAAGCCGGCATTCTAAACATAAATGACAAGATCCTGCAGCAGGGAACCGCAGGAGGTAGCCATATTAAGCTGCTGTCAATAACATTCAGAGATATACATTGCAGCAACCATATGGGCCATAGGTAGGTACAGCCTGCATAGTTCTTCTACAAAACCCTTTTCTAGGCATGATCTGAAGGAGAGGTTTGACCATCACCTATTGTGAATGGTGAATCTTGTGTTATCTTGTTATACACAAGTGTTTTATTAGAATCATGTATACGATGATAGTGAAAAATATATTGAAGAAAAAAGCTCTCCACAGAACCAGTGTCTTAATAATAAGTGTCTTATTATTAGGCTTAGTGGACAGAATAAAAATTGCAAGATTTTAGGAGAAACAAAAAATAAATAAAAATAAATTCACAAAAATATGTTTATTATAAAAACTTGATTTTAACAATGTCATTTGCTGATGACACATTGCCTTTATATAAGGAATATGTTGAAACAATGTCTGCAATGACTTTTCATACAAAGTCAGAAAGCACTAAATGAAAGTGGTCTTTAAAAGACATTTTTGTTTTTGTGTTGCTTTTCTGTACAAATGTTAGACATGATCCAGATCATGTAAGGCGGCAGGCTTTACATTACTCACACAGTCTAAAGATTTGCGTGTTTATCTGGGCAGGTTAACCACATCTATAATATGCTGGCTGTGAATCAATATTAAAAAGTCATTGGGATCTAATATCTAGAGAGTATACACCAAGATACATCATGACAATCAATGAATGCAGGCCTATTTGGCATTTGTACCAATAAGGATTTGACTGCGTCTACATACCTAAATGCATGAGTTGCTCCCCTGTGATTGGCTGATTAGCTTTTTGTGTTAAAGGAGTAGTCCAGTGGTGATTCAGTGGTGAGCAACTTATCCCCTATCCTAAGGATAGGGGATAAGTTGCAGATCGTGGGGGGTCCGACCCCTGGGGCCCCCCGCGATCTCCTGTACGGAGCCCCGACAGCCCGCTGGAAGGGGGCGTGTCGACCTCCGCACGAGGCGGCGGCCGGCACGCCCCCTCAATACAACTCTATGGCAGAGCCGAAGCGCTGCCTTCGGCAATCTCCGGCTCTGCCATAGAGATGTATTGAGGGGGCGTGTCGGCCGCCGCCTCGTGCGGGGGTCGACACCCGCTATCTCGGCGGAGAGCCGGGGCCCCGTACAGAGAGATCGCAGGGGGCCCCAGCGGTCGGACCCCCCGCGATCTCAAACTTATCCCCTATCCTTAGGATAGGGGATAAGTTTTTCACCACTGGACTACCCCTTTAAGCAATTGAACAGGTGAACTTAATGGCCAGAGAGTATAAGGCTTTGTTCCCACGCTGCAGCTAATTACTGTATGCAATTTTGCCCTGAATGATACAAATTGTGGTAAAAATGGCACATTTTAACGAGATTATGCAAATTATTCAATTTGCACATGCTGTATTTAGCCACAGCATGTAAACACAGACCATAATTATACCATTTAAGGGGTACTCCACTGGAAAACATTTTGTTTTTTTAATCAACCGATGGCAGAAAGTTAAACAGATTTGTAAATTAGCTGCTGTATACTACAAAGGAATTTCTTTCCTTTTTGAAGTTCCTTTCTGTCTGACCACAGTGCCCCCTGCTGACACCTCTGTCCATTTTAGGAACTGTGAAGAGCAGCATATGTTTGCTATGGGAATTTACTCCTACTCTGGACAGTTCCTAAAATGGACAGAGGTGTCAGCAGAGAGCATCGTGGTCAGACAGAAAGGAAGTTCAAAAAGGAAAGAACTTCCTCTGTAGTATACAGCAGCTGATAAGTACTGGAAGAGTAAAAAAATTTAAATAGAAGAAATTACAAATCTGTTTAACTTTCTGGCATCAGACGATAACATTTTTTTTTTCCAGTGAAGTACCCCTTTAATTATGCTACATTTATGGAAACAAATAGTTCAGTAAACGTAATATACACTTCACCATGTACATGTTACTTTACTGAATGCATCTACAGCAATTTATATCATATTTATCCCCCTGCTAAGTCCTAGTCTCAATAAAGTTTTACTTTGGTCTTTCCAAGCATTGGATATCTATGAACATAGTTATTTAAAGAGTAAGATCCCATCATTTTATAGCCCCAGATTATGAATGATGCAATAAAAGAGCAGCTGATGGCAACTGGGAATAACTGGGACATGAAAGCATTTCCTTCCTGTGCTGAGCAATGATTTCCAGAGTCTCTAGCCACCAATAACCTCATCAATGCTGGACAGAACGCCTAACAATTCTAGGGAATGGTCAGTAACCTCATTATAGGATACTAGATACACAGCCCTTACAGAGGCTCTCCCATAACAATGTTTTATTGACTGTGGGGTCCCAGCCATATCAAAAATGTTCACGAACAGTCATTGACATGAACAGTCTCATATGAATAAGGCTAAGTTTCCACAGGTTTTTTTTCTGGCAGTTTTTGGATATCTGCCACTGCAGTTTTTGAGCCAAAGGCAGAAGTGTATTCAAAAGGAATAGGACATATAAAGGAAGGACTCACACTTCTCCTCCCTTATGGATCCACTTCTGACTTTGGCTCAAAAACTGCAGTAACAGCTTTCCAAAAAACATCAGAAAAAAACCTGTGGGAGAAAACCTCTTTTAGGGTAGGGTCACACATAGTGTAAATCCACTGCACATTTTCCTATGAGCAGACACACAGGACTTTACAGCCGCAGCAGAGTGTGTAGAAAGGCTTGGAGGTGGGCTTACACATTACTGCCCGCCTCCAAACTTTACTGCACTTACAAGGCTGCCATATGTTGCCCTGTGTGCCTGCTCATAGAAGAATATGCAACATATTTCACACTATGCAGCGGATTTTAGGCAGCCTGAAATATGCTGCATATCTGCTATGTTTGATCCTACTCTTAAGGTGGATTCACATGTACAATACTCTTCGCATATTTGATGCAGTGTTCATTCATTTCGTTTACATTGAAATCTGTAGCATCAAATATGTGCAAGATACTGTACGCATGAATACATCCTAAGGGTATGGTCACATGTGCCGTATTTTGCTGCTGCATATTTTCCTACTCATTGACTTCAATAGGCAGAAAAACTCACAGCAGCAAAATAGAGTGTGATCCTACCATAAAGGAAATTTCCATTTCCCAAAGTCGCAAAAAAGTAACAGCAACGAATTTAGAGCAATAATACAGTCTACATACAATGATAAATTGCCACAAGAGAGCTTTGAAGTTTTACTGTAAGTGTCACTTTCTACTATAAGTCTAGGCACAATGAGTGACATAAGTGTCTGTGTCAGGAAGGAGACATGGCCTCTGTACAATATGCTACCCTTACAAGTATATCTGGTGACTAGACAGGAGACATGCTTACATCACAGAAAAAGGATGTTATATTAAGGAAATCTACTCTTTATCAGCAACCAAAAGGATCTGACATAATAGTGGCACTGACACTGTGAGGCTATGATACTGAAAAAACTTTGCTTATATACCAAAGTAATCTACATATTCATAACATACTAAAGAGTCATATATTTATACATGGTATACCTATGTACTTTTAACCCCTTAAGGACCCGGGCTTTTTCCGTTTTTTCATTTTCAATTTTTCCTCCTTAACTTTAAAAAATCATAACTCTTAAAAATTTTCACCTAAAATTATATATAATGGCTTAATTTTTGCGTCACTAATTCTACTTTGTAATGACATTAGTCATTTTACCCAAAAATCTACGGTGAAACGGGAAAAAAAATCAATGTGCGACAAAATTGATGAAAAAACACTATTTTGTAAGTTTTGGGGGCTTCTGTTTTTACGCAGTACATTTTTTTGTCAAAAATGATACCTTATCTTTATTCTGTAGGTCCATACGGTTAAAATGATACCCTACTTATATAGGTTTGAATTTGTATCACTTCCGAAAAAAATCATGAACACATGCAGGAAAATGTATACGTTTAAAATGGTCATCTTTTGACCCCTATAACTTTTTTATTTTTCTGTGTTCAGGGCACTTTGAGGACTCATTTTTTGCGCCGTCATCTGAAGTTTTTAGCGGTATGATTTTTGTTCTGATCAGACGTTTTGATCACTTTTTAGTGGTATAAAAAGTGATCAAAAATGCACTATTTTGGAATTTGGAATTTTTTTGCGCGTACGCCATTGAATGAGCGGTTTAAAAAGCGGTATATTTTTATAATTCGGACATTTCCGCACGCGGCGATACCACATATGTTTATTTTTATTATTATTTACATAATGTTTTTTTTATTTTTGGAAATGCCGGGTGATTCAAACTTTTATTAGGGGAAGGGATAATTGAAAGGGTTAATGATTTTTTTACACTTTTCTTATGCAATATTATAGCTCCTATAGGGGGCTATAACATAGCATGTACTGATCTTTTACACTGATTGATCCATCTCCATAGGAATGGATCAATCAGGGTTTTCGGCAATTGAATGCTCAAGCCTGGATCTCAGGCTTGAAGCATTCATTCGGCGATCGGACAGCACAGGAGAAGGTAAGAAGACCTCCTCCTGTGCTACAGCTGTTCGGGATGCCGCGATTATACCGCGGCGATCCCGAACAGCTCCCTGAGCTAGCCGGGCACTTTTACTTTCGTTTTTAGCCGCGCGGCTCAGCTTTGAGCGCGCGGCTAAAGGGTTAATAGCGCGCGGCACAGCGATCAGTGCCGCGCGCTATTAGAGGCGGGTCCCGGCTTCACTATGACACCGGGCCCGCCGCGATATGATGCGGGGTCACCGTGTGACCCCGCGTTATATCGCAGGACCGGGACTCATGACGTATGCATACGTCATGGGTCCTTAAGAGGTTAAACATAAATATTTTACTTCAAATACTAAGGACTCCTTTTTTTTTTTAAACTTCTATGTACTGGCTGTTACTGTACAAATATTTTTCTTTATTTTAACCCCTTAAGGACTCCGGTGGAAAACTTTTTTTTAATCAACTGGTGCCAGAAATTTCAACAGATTTGTAAATTTGTACCTCCCAGTACTTATTAGCTGCTGAATACTACAGAGGAAATTATTTTTGGTACACAGTGCTCTCTGCTGACATCATGACTACAGTGCTCTCTGCTGACACCTCTGTCCATTTTAAGAACTGTCCAGAGTAGGAGAAAATCCCCATAGCAAACACATGCTGCTCTGGACAGTTCCTAAAATAGACAGAGATGTCAGCAGAGAGCACTGTGGTCATGATGTCAGCAGAGAGCTCTGTGTTCCAAAAAGAAAATAATTTCCTCTGTAGTATTCAGCAGCTAATAAGTACTGGAAGGATTAAGGTTTTTCAATAGAAGTCATTTACAAATCTCTTTAACTTTCTGGCACCAGTTGATAAAAAAAAAAAAAAAAATAAATAAAAAGTTTTCCACTGGAGTACCCTTTTAAATCGTATCCGTCAGATCCTACAAAAACATTTTTTTTTATATATCACTCAGTACCTAATCCTGACCATGTACATCTAATTTTTATGTGTCTAGCACCTTTATTTATTTTTTATTACACTTTTAATTTAGCACCCTAGTCTGCATTCCTCTCAAAGGGAGGGGGCGTGGCCTCACTGTGCAGGTCTCCACCCCCTCCCTCAGTATGCTGTCTGCTCACATCTCCCCTAGCATTAGCAAAACTACAACTCCCAGCTTGTCCTCACTGACATTAGCAGGACACAAGCTGACAGTGGGAGGATTTTTCCTCCAGGTGTGAGCCCTGCGCTCACAGCTGTCAATCAAGGAAGTGTGTCCATGATATAGGTGATGACGCATGGACACAGCAGGACTAGTATTTTTTTTTAATATATCACTCAGTACCTAATCCTGACCATGTACATCTAATTTTTATGTGTCTAGCATCTTTATTTATTTATTTTTTTATTACACTTTTAATTTAGCTCACTAGTCTGAATTCCTCTCAAAGGGAGGGGGCGTGGCCTCACTGTGCAGGTCTCCGCCCCCTACCTCAGTATGCTGTCTGTATGCATATGTTTGCTATGGGGATTTTCTCCTACTCTGGACAGTTCTTAAAATGGACAGAGATGTCAGCAGAGTGCACTGTGCTCGTGATACAGCAGAGAGCTCTGTGTTCCAAAAAGAAAAGAATTTCCTCTGTAGTATTCAGCAGCTAATAAGCACTGGATGGATTAAGATATTTTAATAGAAGTAATTTACAAATCTAGAAAAATGTGTGCAGCTCACAACCAGGTATTCGAGGTTATTGTGGTTAAAGGATTGATCCCCACCAATCCAAATGGGTAAAAACTAAAACAAAGATTAACCACACCTCAAGAATACTACCCTAGGGTACAAAGTGAATAATTGTTTGAGACATAAAGTTTTGAAAAAAAGTGCAGATTTTATTAAAACAATAAAAACCTAAATGGTTAAAAATATCAGAGCAATGTCAATGTTATCTTAAACTGTCATTGGGCCCTAATGACAGATTTAGAAAATATGAATATATGTATAGCAACCACCTAATATAGAATAATCTATAGATGTAAAAAACAAATGCAATTTTTCAACGGTATATAATGATCCGGAGTCGACTAATAGTCCTATGATGAATAAAAAAGGGCTGATAGTCCGGCACTTGTAATGGAAAAGGCAAAGTCACTTGATGAACTGATGTATAGGTGTATAAAAAGCTGCCCACAGTTGTTAGACAAATGCAAAGTTCAACCTCACCCTGGCTGCTGGTCCCGTACTGCGACGGTAGTGCAGGCAGCAGGTTGGTACTGCGCTCAGTGGGAGAGGATGTTTGATGAATGCAGCAAGTGGTGCACAAAGTTCTGGGCCGGCTTCAGTCTAGGTGGTGCATGCAAATTGTGCTCTGTTCAGATTAGATATCAGCCTAGACGCGTTTCAGGGTGCTAAAAACGACCCCTTCCTCAGTAGGCGAATGTAGGAAATAATGAATGTGCAGCCTTTATATGGTGGGTGCACATATGTTCTTGATTAATGGAACAAAAATAACCTGTGCATGATAGGCAAAACCAGGAAGCAAATTACAGCAGTATTAGGCCTAGGCTTGTAGACTGCCATCTAGGCTGATATCTAATCTGAACAGAGCACAATTTGCACGCACCACCTAGACTGAAGCCGGCCCAGAACTTTGTGCACCACTTGCTGCATTCATCAAACATCCTCTCCCACTGAGCGTATTACCAACCTGCTGCCTGCAATACCAGAACCCAGCCACGATCTCTCCAGCGAAGGTCCGATACACATCCAGGTATTTGCCGATACCACGGACCGTTCCCGAGAGAGTCTCCTGCCGGAGCCCATATCCATCCAGGTTCTCACGCCGGGATTGCTGCAGCCAACACAAGAATTTCAACTATCGGCCCGTCGCAGTACGGGACCAGCAGCCAGGGTGAGGTTGAACTTTGCATTTGTCTAACAACTGTGGGCAGCTTTTTATACACCTATACATCAGTCCATCAAGTGACTTTGCCTTTTCCATTACAAGTGCCGGACTATCAGCCCTTTTTTATTCATCATAGGTGCCGGACTAATAGTCGACTCCGGATCATTATATACCGTTGAAAAATTGCATTTGTTTTTTACATCTATAGATTATTCTATATTAGGTGGTTGCTATACATATATTCATATTTTCTAAATCTGTCATTAGGGCCCAATGACAGTTTAAGATAACATTGACATTGCTCTGATATTTTTAACCATTTAGGCTTTTATTGTTTTAATAAAATCTGCACTTTTTTTCAAAACTTTATGTCTCAAACAATTATTCACTGTGTACCCTAGGGTAGTATTCTTGAGGTGTGGTTAATCTTTGTTTTAATTTACAAATCTGTTTAACTTTCTGGCACCAGTTGATAAAAAAAAAAAAATAATAATAATTTCCACCAGAGTACCCCTTTAACCCCTTAAGGACCGAGCCCTTTTTCACCTTAGGACCGGAGCGTTTTTTGCAATTCTGACCACTGTCACTTTAAACATTAATAACTCTGGAATGCTTTTAGTTATCATTCTGATTCCGAGATTGTTTTTTCGTGACATATTCTACTTTAACTTAGTGGTAAAATTTTATGGTAACTTGCATCCTTTCTTGGTGAAAAATCACCAAATTTGATGAAAAAAATGAAAATTTTGCATTTTTCTAACTTTGAAGCTCTCTGCTTGTAAGGAAAATGGATATTCAAAATATATTTTTTTGGGGTTCACATATACAATATGTCTACTTTATGTCTGCATCATAAAATTTATGAGTTTTTACTTTTGGAAGACACCAGAGGGCTTCAAAGTTCAGCAGCAATTTTGACATTTTTCACAAAATTTTCAAACTCGCTATTTTTCATGGACCAGTTCAGGTTTGAAGTGGATTTGAAGGGTCTTCATATTAGAAATGCCCCATAAAAGACCCCATTATAAAAACTACACCCCCCAAAGTATTCAAAATGACATTCAATAAGTGTATTAACCCTTTAGGTGTTTCACAGGAATAGCAGCAAAGTGAAGGAGAAAATTCAAAATCTTCATTTTTTACACTCGCATTTTCTTGTAGACCCAATTTTTGAATTTTTGAAAGGGGTAAAAAGGAGAAAATTTTTACTTGTATTTGAAACCCAATTTCTCTCGAGTAAGCACATACCTCATATGTCTATGTTAATTGTTCGGCGGGCGCAGTAGAGGGCTCAGAAGGGAAGGAGCGTCAAATGGTTTTTGGGGGGCATGTCACCTTTAGGAAGCCCCTATGGTGCCAGAACAGCAAAAAAACACACATGGCATACCATTTTGGAAACTAGACTCCTCAGGGAACGTAACAAGGGGTAAAGTGAACCTTAATACCCCACAGGTGTTTCACGACTTTAGCATATGTAAAAAAAATTATATATTTTTTACCTAAAATGCTTGGTTTCCCAAAAATTTTACATTTTTAAAAAGTGTAATAGCAGAAAATACCCCCCAAAATTTGAAACCCAATTTCTCCCGATTCAGAAAACACCCCATATGGGGGTGAAAATTGCTCTGCTGGCGCACTACAGGTCTCAGAAGAGCAGGAGTCACATTTGGCTTTTTGAAGCAAATTTTGCTCTGGGGGCATGTCGCATTTAGGAAGCCCCTATGGTGCCAGAACAGCAAAAAATAAACACATGGCATACCATTTTGGAAACTAGACCCCTCGGGGAACGTAACAAGGGGTAATGTGAACCTTAATACCCTACAGGTGTTTCTCGACTTTTGCATATGTGAACATTTTTTATTTTTTTTTACCTAAAATGCTTGGTTTCCCAAAATTTTTACATTTTTAAAAAGGGTAATAGCAGAAAACACCCCCCAAAATTTGAAGCCCAATTTCTCCCGATTCAGAAAACACCCCATATGGGGGTGAAAAGTGCTCTGCTGGCGCACTACAGGTCCCAGAAGAGAAGGAGTCACATTTGGCTTTTTGAAAGCAAATTTTGCTCTGGGGGCATACCGCATTTAGGAAGCCCCTATGGTGCCAGAACAGCAAAAAAAAAAACACATGGCATACCATTTTGGAAACTAGACCCCTCGGGGAACGTAACAAGGGGTAATGTGAACCTTAATACCCTACAGGTGTTTCACGACTTTTGCATATGTGAACATTTTTTATTTTTTTTTACCTAAAATGCTTGGTTTCCCAAAATTTTTACATTTTTAAAAAGGGTAATAGCAGAAAACACCCCCCAAAATTTGAAGCCCAATTTCTCCCGATTCAGAAAACACCCCATATGGGGGTGAAAAGTGCTCTGCTGGCGCACTACAGGTCTCAGAAGAGAAGGAGTCACGTTTGGCTTTTTGAAAGCAAATTTTGCTCTGGGGGCATGCCGCATTTAGGAAGCCCCTATGGTGCCAGGACAGCAAAAAAAAAAAAAACACATGGCATACCATTTTGGAAACTAGACCCCTCGGGGAACGTAACAAGGGGTTAAGTGAACCTTTATACCCCACAGGTGTTTTATGACTTTTGTATACGTAAAAAAAAAAATTTTTTTTTTACCTAAAATGCTTGTTTTCCCAAAAATTTTACATTTTTAAAAAGGGTAATAGCAAAAAATACCCCAGAAAATTTGAAGCCCAATTTCTCCCGAGTACGGCGATACCCCATATGTGGCCCTAAACTGTTGCCTGGAAATACGACAGGGCTCCAAAGTGAGAGCGCCATGCGCATTTGAGGCCTAAATTAGGGACTTGCATAGGGGTGGACATAGGGATATTCTACGCCAGTGATTCCCAAACAGGGGGCCTCCAGCTGTTGTAAAACTCCCAGCATGCCTGGACAGTCAGTGGCTATCTGGCAATACTGGGAGTAGTTGTTTTGCAACAGCTGGAGGCTCCGTTCTGGAAACAGTGGCGTACCAGACGTTTTTCATTTTTATTGGGGAGGGGAGGGGGGCTGTGTAGGGATATGTGTATATGTAGTGTTTTTTACTTTTTATTTTATTGTGTGTTAGTGTAGTGTAGTGTTTTTAGGGTACAGTCGCATGGGCGGGGGGTTCACAGTAGTTTCTCGCTGGCAGTTTGAGCTGCGGCAGAAAATTTAACGCAGCTCAAACTTGCAGCCGGATACTTACTGTAATCCTCCGCCCATGTGAGTGTACCCTGTACGTTCACATTGGAGGGGGGAACATCCAGCTGTTGCAAAACTACAACTCCCAGCATGGACGGTCTATCAGTGCATGCTGGGAGTTGTAGTTTTGCAACAGCTGGAGACACACAGGTTGTGAAACACCGAGTTTGGTAACAAACTCAGTGTTTTGCAACCAGTGTGCCTTCAGCTGTTGCAAAAGCTACAACCCCCAGCATGTACGGACAGCGGAAGGGCATGCTGGGTCTTGTAGTTATGCAACAGCCGGAGGCATACTACATTGGCTGGGGATGCTGGGGATTGTAGTTATGCAACAGCTGGAGACACACTGGTTTACTACTTAACTCAGTGTGCCTTCAGCTGTTGCAAAACTACAACTCTCAGCAGTCACCGACAGCCAACGGGCATGCTGGGAGTTGTAGTTATGCAACCACCAGATGCACCACTACAACTCCCAGCATGCACTTTAGCTGATTGTGCAAGCTGGGAGTTGTAGTTACACAACAGCTGAAGGTACACTTTTACATAGAAAGAATGTGCCTTCAGCTGTTGCAAAACTATAAGTCCCAGCATGCCCATAAGGGCATGCTGGGAGTTGTGGTGGTCTGCCTCCTGCTGTTGCATAACTACAGCTCCCAGCATGCCCTTGTTGCATGCTGGGAGCTGTTGCTAAGCAACAGCAGGAGGCTGTCACTCACCTCCAACGATCCAGCAGCACAGGTCAGTCCCTCGTCGTCGCCGCCGCCGCCGCTGCTCCTGGGGCCCCGATCCCAACAGGGACGCCGGGGATCGGGGTCCCCAGCACCGGGGGTCGTCTTCCCGCACCCGCTCACGTCCTCCGGAAGAGGGGCGGAGCGGGTTGCGGGAGTGACACCCGCAGCAGGCGCCCTGATTGGTCGGCCGGTAATCCGGCCGACGAATCAGGGCGATCGTGAGGTGGCACCAGTGCCACCTCACCCCTGCTGCCTCTGGCTGTTCGGGGCCGTCTCTGACGGCCCCGATCAGCCAGTAATTCCGGGTCATCGGGTCACTGGAGACCCGATTGACCCGGAATCTGCCGCAGATCGCTGGACTGAATTGTCCAGCGATCTGCGGCAATCGCAGACATGGGGGGACATAATGACCCCCCTGGGCGATATGCCGGGATGCCTGCTGAACGATTTCAGCAGGCATCCGGCTCCGGCTCCCCTCCGGCTAGCGGTGGGGGCCGGAAATGCTCAGGGCGTATCCATACGCCCTCGGTCCTTAAGGACTTGGAAACGGGGGCGTATGGATTCGCCCTATGTCCTTAAGGGGTTAAGTACCAGGACACAGGGGCATACCTGTATGTCTGATGTCCTGAACAGGTTAAAGACTATTTGTAGCCAATTCTCAAAAATAGACATGAACCAGTAAATCAAAAGCAACATACACTGTTAGGCTAAGTTCACATTGCCATTGTGCCCTGTCCCATTCAGCTTTTTTTTGTTTTTTTGTTCCAAATGGCCCCACAAAACGGGTCGGAGCACAACTGAATCCACCGGGTATCGATAAATCCCATTGACTTGAATGGGGTTTGTTGGGCATCCGGCAATTTACTGAAAAAAAATTGCCGACTGAGCTTGATATAGTGGAGCCTGACGGCAGTGTAAAAAGCTTACCCTTATCTGTTTTTTTTTTCAGTTGTGGTGCCCATATTTAAAGTAGTGGTAAAAGGATTTGGAACCATTTTAATTGTCTCTGTCGCAAAGCTACAAATCCCAGCATACACAGACAGCTGAAGGCTGTATAGGCATGCTGGGAGTTGTATTTTTTTTCAACAGCTGGAGGCACGCTGTTTGGATAACATTGCTTTAAAATAACTACTACCAAAAGCAGGGGGGAAAAAATGAAGTAAATCTTTCACTACTAAAATAAAAAATTACGTGAACAAAATTACGTGTCACATGACCCTTCGCTTTAATGAACAAATATAGTCTGTTTTCCGGCTTTACGGCTCATCTCATTAGCCTCCATGCCATCATCGAGCAATGTAACCCCCTGAACACGCCAGCGCTCTAAAATACAGCCCTTTATTTCTTCATCGACAATTCGTGATGTACATACCAAGGTCAAGTCCTACTGGGAAACTTCTTTCATTCATCCACTCAGCCTCTACCTCGGTCTTATTTACATCAGCATTTCTTCTTGCCTGTAACTTTATATACAGCAACGTTTCCAAATGGAAAGGGGAATCCCTAGAGTTCCAGTAAAACGCGTTCATGAAAGGCTCTTTACAGAAAAAAGGCAGTGTTATTGAGGAAGTAATCCCCCTTCTGACTGCCATATTCCTAGATCTACTGTACATATTTTCACTTAAAAGCTTTTATATAGATACAGTTATGGCACCGGAGCATAAAGGAAAATCTGTGTTGCTGACAAAGCAGTAGTTTAAAGGGACATCATAGAAACAAGTCAGACTTTGAAGTATATACTGCAGTCTCTAGTACTCGACAATCATAGAAATTCAGGTCTGTTCCATGTTTTAAAAGCTACTTTGTTCAAATATTCTTTAAAATATATTGCCACCGAGGAGACTGTTTGTACAACACTGAAAACAAGACCAAAAAAACTAAATAAAAACACAATGCTTATTGCTTTCCAGTAGTGGCAGCTTTCCATAATACAATCTTGAAGAAAAGAAAAAAAAAAAAATGTCAAGAAAATGTGTAAACCCCCCCCCCGACAAGTGTGGACCTGCTGTGTTACCTTACTGGCTTGACTAGGGAATGGAGTCAAAGTAGGTTTCCATGCAGAAGCTGGACTGCTGCTAGAGGAGATCAGGTCGCTGCATCAGGAGTGGTCCCCATACAGGTAATGGCTGGCCAGGCAAGCCAGACAGGCCTAATGCCAGGCATCGGGTATATAGGCAGGGGCATCCACAGGAGACTCAGCAAGGTACACAAGTGTCAGGCAGATGCAATGTCAGGTAAGCCAGCACAATTGAGATACAGGAAAACAGATCAATAAAACACACCTTCGCTATGGCAGAACAACTGTATTGCTCAGACCCTTTAGGTTGCAGACAGTGCACACATATGGCCCCTCGAGGAAAATCAGGAACTGCAGCCACGAGGGAAGCAGCAGGAGGGAGGCCAAAAAGAGTGAGCCCAGCAGTGGTGAGTGCCAGGACTCACTGCAAACTGGTGGGTGCAAACCACAGACTTTACAAAATGAACATGAACCAATGAAAAGCTTCTGAATGTTTATGCATGACTTGTATGTAAGAAGAAAGCATATGTACGGTGTCCATTTTAGGACATAGTCGTCAGCCGTAACTCAGTCCCACCACCTTCCTCGGACCAACTGCTTTCAGTCACAACTCAGTTCCCCGTCAGGCAAAACAGTGTCTCTCCTCCTCCCTGTCACCAATCCTCTGTCAGTCATCAGCCACAACTCCCTCCTCCCATATCCAAAACTCCCTCCTCCAAAACGCAGTCATCCCTCAGATGAAACTACCTGCCGCATAGCAGTGCCGCATATACGTGCTGCACAGCATGTATAGCAGAGTCGAAACGTGTACTACTGACACTACATGTTCTACAGAGTCTGTATAGCAGAGCAGACACTGAATAGCATGGACACTGACTCGGCTCTGCTACATGGCAGGAAGGTTTTTTGTCTGAGGGATGACAGAGTTTTGGATGACGGAGGAGGGAGTTGCGGCTGACGCCTGACAGAGATTGGTCCGAGGGAGGAGGTGGGACACTGTTTCGCCTGACGGAGTTACGGCTGACGATGTCCAAAAATGGACACTGTACATATGACATAGCATTCAGTAAAAATTGTGTTCTACTGTTGTAGAACTACAAGTACTCCTTGTTTCAGGAAGCCATGTAAAATGCAAGCTATTACAACGTGTCTGTCTATAGGCTGCACATGCTTAGTGTTAGTCACTGGCCAGCCTCATTTATTGTAAAGATAATAAAATGGCACATTTTGAGGGACAATATGGCTGCTAAGAGATTTATTCTAGTCTGCAAAGTATCCAAAGTATTTTTCAGAAGAAAAAATGTTCTGCACAAAAATAATTTGCTGTTTTATACTGCCTATCCTACTGCGCAATAGAGTGGGGGAGTTGGCTTGTTGAGTTCCCCTAGCTCCTCGATATTCCCTGCCTGGACCGCACCTGAAATGAGTATGCACATGGGTGAGCGCTCTGCCCTCTGAGCAGAGAGCAGGCGCCACTGCCTTCCGGATGTAGAGACGCAGCAACGCCAGCATATTCATCACAGGGGCAGGCCTGGGAATATTGAGGAGGAAGGGGAGCAATGCGCAATAGGAAAGAAGATATACACGGCACTAACTCTGCAACAACTTCACCAATAAATGTAAGTAACCCATTTTTTTAAAGCTGTTCGCCCATACTATTACCCAGTATATTGGGTTTAATGTGGATGAACAAGCTGTCAGTTTCTCTTAAAAATACACAACCCATGTGACCAAGATTACTGCCTAAGGGGTTATCATCCATCCTATTTAGACAAATTGTGAAACTACCGTACCTAACTTTATGTAGTATATCATTATTTGTTTCTGTATTGCTGTATGAACAGGAATACTTGTGCCTAAGGGGTTTCTGAATACTAGATGAACGGGAGCCCTTATAGCAGCCATAATGGTTTTTATCCAGCTTCAAAAGACACTTATACAGTTTTTTTTACTGCCTTTAATAATATTATCATTGTAGGAAACATATACAACTAGTCATTAATTCAGTCATAAATAACAGAACAATTTCACATAAGACTGTTTAATGAATGGGAGTTTTCTTAGATAAGAACTTATTCTGCAACTATTCATTAATCATTTGCTGAATAAAAGGTGCAGTCAGATAACTGCATAGATTCTATTTCTATACCCCCGGATGACACAGCCCACAGCATAGGCAAGCCACAAATATTGGACACAACCTGCATGCAAACTGTGAATATCTTCTAAAGGAAATGTAAACTTGCGTGAAAACTATGAATATCTTTTGTAGGAAATGTAAAACATTATATTTGGTATATTCTGAAACACAGCAACTGTACAATAATGTAGAGAATGTGTCTTTATTAAACCAAACACAGTCACTTTATAACTCCTGACCACTACATAAATAGCATGCAGCACATCTATAATGAAGATGTTCTTAGAAGACCTTCTCCAGAAGGATTAAAGTTTGCTGTCTTGGTTCAACCAGGTAGCATTACTGCAAGTCAATGCTTGACCCTCTTTAGCAGCCTTGAAACAGGACTGCTGGTTCATAGCCAAGCCAAAGAAAGTGTTACCTATCTGTAGACAGCTGTTTGAGCTTTTCTCTCCTCTCTCCTTATCAGTTATTATCACCAGACAGAAAACTTTCTTTGGCAAAAAACTTTTAAGTTTCCCTGTGCCCGGGTTGAAAAAACTTTAGCTCACCTTCCTACGTTCCTCCGTTGCGGTATCGGCGTCCCGTTCCTCTGGCGCTGCTCGCCTACCTGCTTCTTATCCTCAGAACGTCACACTGAGGTCAGCATATCGCCGGCCACAGCAATGTCCCGCCTCAGCCAGTGATAGGCTGAGCATACAGTCCTGTAAAGAGCCGGCCCGAGCTCCTTACATGACAGTGTGCTCAGCCTATAACCGGCCAAGGCGGGACATTGCTGTGGCCGGCGATACGCTGACCTCAGTGTGACGTTCCAAGCCTATGAAGCACAGAGCCGAGCAGCAGCAGAGGAACGGGACGCCAATACCAGCGCAAGGGGGGAACGTAGGAAGGTGAGTTAAAGTTTATTCCACCTTTTGTGCCACATTTCTCCTTTAACAATCTTCATTTTTGTTCTCAGTCTCACAGGCAAGATTTGTGATCCTGCTGGTGCAGAATAGGGTATTCCAACTCTTTCAAAACTGAGTAGACTGTTCTTCCCAAATTTTTATTGATAAGACATTTGCCTGTATATACATGTGCAGCCTATATTTACTGGATAAAAGGGTGCGCCCTGGGTGAACTATTACCATATTCGCCAACTGCGCAGCCCCCTCGTTACTGTGTGAGCATAGGAGAACTTTTTGGAAGCCCTCGTTCGACTACCTTCAGGGTTACATCAACTATAACTGTTGTAGGACTACAAGTCCATCCCACAGGAACTCACCCCCTTGATGCGACATCTGTGCTCCATCTGGGCCATCACAAGTGAACTTGGTCAGAATGTGAGAAAAGATGCTGCAGCATGGGGAATAGAGGTATTTATTAAGACAGACAATGTCAGGAGAGTTGATAGAATCGCTTAAATATCTAAATAATAGATGGGTTTATAGATTCTCTCACCATATGGCTAAAATGATGCTAGGAAAAAAAAGAAGCTTGGAAAAATATGCAGTATCTGACTCATCAAGCTAAAAATCCAAAAACATGGATTGCACACAGAGTTCACTTGTACATAGAATAGTACTGTGCCAGCAATTCATAGCAGCTCATTGAACTGTCTTATGTCAGTCTTGGAACTACTAAATAGATGACGCTTGGTGCCTAATCCCAGTCTCTCCTCTTAGCTTGCTGGGGTCATGTTATTCACCAGGACAACAATCCTCCCTGTTACTAATAGTGCAATAGTGGTAGCTAAACAAAGGCCGACATGTAATGAATGGACTTTTTTCCATCAATGTATGAAAAGACAGCTAGAATTTAAGCCATAATAACCACGTGAATGCAGATCTAGGGCATTTACCTTCAAATATTCCCTTTTATTCATTATACCATTTTTACTATATAAACAATATTGATGTCTTAAAAGTGACTTTTCACATAAGACAAAATTCTCCAGTTTATACTTAAAAAAATAAATAAAAAAAATAAAGACTTCAAGTATAAAGATCACTTCAGTCATGTGTACCACAACTGTTATGTAGCCACAGCCAAAGTGCATCAATAAGAAGCTACTCTTACATCAATGCTACATATAAATAATAAGTACAATGGGACTTCGTTTAGTCTTCCAAACAAGAACAATTTACAATGATATGCACATAAATTACCTAGTAATAGGGGATTCCAAAAGAAAGGTAAAAAGAGAAAAAAAGAGAAAAAGAATAGCGTGGTTCACACAGCAGTATTTTGGGAAGTAATTTTGCTTCCCAAGTGTGGTACTCCACTGATTTTTTGTTTTAAATCAAGTGGTTCCAGAAAGTTAAGCAGATTACTTCTATTTAACCCCTTAAGGACGCAGCCCATTTGGGCCTTTAGGACGCAGAAAATTTTATTTTTAAGTTTTCATTTTTTCCTCCTCGCCTTCAAAAAAATCATAACTCTTTTATATTTTCATCTACAGACTAGTATGAGGGCTTGTTTTTTGCGCGACCAGTTGCCTGTTGTAATGCCATCACTCACTTTACCATAAAATGTATGGCGCAACCAAAAAATACTATTTGTGTGGGGAAATTAAAAAGAAAACCGCAATTTTGCTAATTTTGGAAGGTTTCGTTTTCACGCCTACAATTTATGGTAAAATTGACATTTGTTCTTTATTATCTGGGTCAATACGATTAAAATGATACCCGTGTTAATATAATTTTCTATTACTGTTGCGCTTAAAAAAAATCAAAATTTTTTTAACCAAATTAGTACGTTTAAGATACCCCTATTTTGAAGACCTACAACTTTTTCAATTTTCCGTATAAGCGGCAGTATGCGGGCTAATTTTTTGCACCGTGATCTGTACTTTTTACTGATACCATATTTGCTTATATAAAACTTTTAATACATTTTTTATAAATTTTATTTGGAATAAAATGTTATAAAAAAGCAGCTAGTTTGGACATTTTTTTTACGTTCACGTCGTTCACCGTACTGTATCATTAACATTTTATTTTAATAGTTCAGATATTTACGCACGCGGAGATACCAAATATGTATATAAATATTTTTTTAACACTTTTTGGGGGTGAAATAGGGAAAATGGGGCAATTTACATTTTTATTGGGGGAGGGGGTTTTTCAAATTTTTTTAACTTTATTTTTTAACTTTTATTTTTACACTTTAATAGTCCCCATAGGGGACTATTTAAAGCAATCACTTGATTGCTAATCCTGTTCAGTGCTATGTATAGGACATAGCACTGATCAGGGTTATCGGTCATCTTCTGCTCTGGTCTGCGGGAAGGCAGATCAGAGCAGAAGACTCCCAAAAGACAGCGGAGGCAGGTGAGGGGACCTCCGTCTGCCGTGCTGGATGATCGGATCGCCGCGGCAGCACTGTGGGCCATCCAATCAACCAATTAAGTGACCGCGATGCTGCAGATGCCGTGATCTGTATTGATCACGGCATCTGAGGGGTTAATGGCGGACATCCGCAAGATCGCGGATGTTCGCCATTACCAGCGGGTCCCTGGCTGCGATCAACAACCGGGACTTGCCGCGCATGATCTGGGTATCGCTCCGATGACCACGGTTATGCTTAGGACGTAAATGTACATCCTGGTGCGTTAAAGGGGTATTCTGCCCCTAGACATCTTATCCCCTATCCAAAGGATAGGGGATAAGATGTCAGATCGCCGCGGTCCCGCTGCTGGGGACCCCTGGGATCCCCGCTGCGGCACCGCGCTATTACTGCGCAGAGCGAGTTCGCTCTGCACGTAATGATGGGCAGTACAGCGGCCGGAGCATCGTTACGTCACGGCCCGCCCCTTTCAATACAAGTCTATGGGAGGGGGCGTGGTGGTCGTCACGCCCCCTCTCATAGACTTGCATTAAGGGGACGGGCCGTGATGTCACGAGGGGCGGCACCATGACGTCACGCTGCTCCGTCCCCCGTATCGCCCGTCATTACGCACAGAGCGAACTCGCTCTGTGCTGTAATGATAGCGCGGTGCCGCAGCGGGGATCCCGGGGGTCCCCAGCAGCGGGACCGCACGATCTGACATCTTATCCCCTATCCTTTGGATAGGGGATAAGATGTCTAGGGGCGGAGTACCCCTTTAAGTACGGCATCATCAGGAAGTACATTACGTCCTTCGTCGTTAAGGGGTTAAAAAATCTTAATCCTTTCAGCTGCTGTATACTACAGAGAAAGTTATTTTATTTCAGATTTTCCTTTCTGTCTGACCACAGTGCTCTCTGCTGACACCTCTGTTTATTTTAGGAACTGTCCAGGTGGGAGCAAATCTCCATAGAAAACCTATCCTGCTCTGGACAGTTCCTGACACAAACAGAGGTGTCAGCAGAGAGCACTGTGGTCAGACAGAAACTTTTCAATTCAGTTTTTTTTTTCTCTGTAGGCTCCACTTCTGGTTTTTGCTTACAAATACTAAGCCAAATACTGCTGTGTGAAACCATCCAAAAGAGAAATGTATACAAATGTAAGCATGTTCTTAAAATAATGGCCCTCATTTACTAAGGAAAACCCAACAGTTTTTCTTGGGTTTTGTGCCCAAATTTATGTCGCACGCCCAAATAAACATAAAGGTTTCGCTCTTGGTGGTACCCTGTCTGTTCAGCACGGATACTGTGGTAGAGTTGTCTGAAAACACTTACATTTCGGTTGAGAAGGAGTTTTTGCAACTTGACTGGGCTGTGGTGTACAGCTAAGAGTTCTCTTCCGTTTGAGGAAAGAGGTTTTTCCAAGATATCCCACAGATATCCCAAGCTATCAAGTGTTAATAAATGTGATTTAACCCCCTTCTTTAATAAAAGTCAGAATCACCCCCTTTTTCCCATAAAAAATAAAATAAAACTATGTAAATAAAAATAAATATAAACATATGTGATGTGTGTGTAAATGTCCAAACTATAAAAATAAATCATTAATTAAACAGCATGGTCAATGGCGTCCAAAATAGCGTATTTTTGGTCACTTTTTATGCCATAAAAAAGTCAGATCAAAACAAAAATGGTACCGATACAAACTTCAGATCACAGAGCAAAAAATTAAACATCCCCATATGTGGATAAATAAAAAAGTTATAGGGGTCAGAAGATTACATTTTTAAACGTATACATTTTCCAGCATGTAGTTATGATTTTTTTCCAGAAGTACGACAAAATCAAACCTATATAAGTAGGGGATCATTTTAACCGTATGGACCAACAAAATAACGATAAGGTGTCATTTTTACCAAAAATTCACTGCGTAGAAATGGAAGCCCCAAAAGTTACAAAATGGTGTTATTTCTTCAATTTGGTCACGCAATGATTTTTTTACCATTTTGCCGTGGATTTTTTGGTAAAATGACTAATGTCACTGCAAAGTAGAATTGGTGGCGCAAATAATAAGCCATAATATGGATTTTTAGGTGGAAAATTGAAAGAGTTATGATTTCTAAAATATGTAAGGAGGAAAAAAAACTAAAATGCAAAAACTGAGCCCTTAAGGGGCTAAAGTCTCTGGAGCCAGACAAATTTTTGGGTCGAGATCCTGAACCGAACCATCCCAGCAGGCCAACAGATTTAGCTGCAGAGGCCTTGCATGAAAATGAGCCAAGGGGACTGCCTGTATAGTGGTTGTAAAAAGCCCCAGGAGGGACATACCTTTCCTTAAAGACAGAGCACTTCGCCTACTAATCTTTGAATTTTTTACATTTTTTTCTTGTGGAAAAAAAGTCTTTTGTACCTCTGAGTCTAAGAGGACTCCCAGAAAAAGCTTTCTCTTCGCTGGCACCAGGGTTGACTTTGTCAAATTTACAATCCAACCTATTTTTTTTTTTAGAATAGACAAGGTATGATCTAAGAAACTTTTTACCTCTTCTTCTGTCTGACCTACTAGCAAGAAGTCGTCTAAATAAGGGACAAAGGTACCCCTTCCTTCATTTATATGAGCCGCAAGCTCTGAAACCATTTTTGTGAACACTCTTGGGGCTATTGAGATACCGAATGGTAGAGCCCTGAACTGAAGGTAGTCTTAGGTATTTTTGATAATCCGGATGAATTGGTACATGTAGGTATGCATCTTTTAGGTCTATTGAGACCATGAAACAGTCCCTTGTGAGCAGATTTATAGTTGATTTCACAATATCCATTTTGAATTTCTGGTAGACTAGAAACGGATTTAATGGCTTTAGGTTTATTATGGTGCGAAATTAGCTGCCTGGCTTTCTTACAAAAAAAAAAAAAAAAAAAGGGAAGAATAGAAACCCTGACCTTTTTCGCTTTCTGGGACTGGAACTAAGACCTCCTTTTCTATTAAGGAAAGAACTTATTTTTCTAGAGCTAGTTGACCTACATAACCTTAGTGACTCACCGTGATTTTTTAAACAAGTTGAGGGGAGGCTCAGAAAATAGAAAGCAAATCCATTTTTTAACAACTGTTGGAAGTTTGTTCCCAATGGATGAAGAATTTTTTCAGTCTGATGCCGACTCGATCTAAAGTGTCATTGCTGACCTGTTTTTTTAGAGGTTGAGGCGGACTGGTTAAACAGATAACCTTTTGAACCCTTGGGAGAACGCCACCTAGAATTTTCCCGTTTTACGGCCCTGACCCCTAGACTTTTTATTTGAAGGACAGGGCTTGTTTTGTTTAAAGGGTGGCTGGATAGGGAACCCTTTCTTTCTGTCACCTGCCTTCTCCAAAATGTCAGACAAGGCCGGTCCAAAAAGCAAATTTCCCCCGCACGGGAGGGCACATAGTTTATTTTTAGAGGTTACATCCCCCTGTCAAATTTTTAGACAAAAGGCTCTGCGGGCAAAATTTGATAAAACGGCCGACCTGGCAGAAAGCCTCAAGGAATCTGAATAAGCATTTGCCAAGAAAGCTGCAGATTTTTTAATTAAAGGTATAGAAGATAATAATTGTTCATGGGGAACTTTGTTCTGGATATCCATAGACAATTGATTGATCCATTGTAACATGGATCTAGAAACCCATGAAGCTGCCACATTTGGTTTGAAGGAAGCAGTTGAGGCTTTCCAGGCTCTTCTCAAGAAAGATTCAATTTTTTATTCATAGGATCCCTAAGGACCCCCGCCCCCCAAATCTTCCAAGGGAAGAGCACCTTTCCTAGAAATGTTAAAGATTGATACGTCTATCTTAGGAACTTTTTCCCACATAGTAAGATCCTTATCCCCAAAGGGATATATTTGTGTTTTAGAGCCTTGGGATAAAAAAGCTTTCTTATCAGGGTTTTCACACTCTTTTTTTTTAAGGAGACCAAAAATGCATCTGTGGACTTGAAAAAGCCTGTGCTTCCTTGGTTCAAGGACCTCAAACATTATATCCTGGATAGTTTTAACTTCCTTCGGATCCTCTTTGTTCATGGCCACAAGGACATTTTTAATAAGTCCATCCGTATCCCCATAGAAAAAAATGGTCTTCCGGAAGTAGTGTCCTCAGAAGAAAAAGACTTATCCCCAGATTCTCCAGAATCTACTAAAATCTCTTCTGACCCCACAGAAGATGGTAATATAGCTGCAGGGGATTCAGGGGTTTGGCAAGCAGACACCGGGGTAGAAACATAAGTATTTAACCCTTTTAGGGAATTTTGAATCTCCATTTTAATCATTTCTTGCATATAGGTTATTAAAGATGGAACTTCTGTAGAAAATACTTTTACTACACAAGAGGCACAGGTCTGCCTGTCATAACCCTGGGGAAGTTTTGATTTACAGGTATTGCAAGAATTACATTCCAAATGCTTCTTTTTTTGAAGATTTTTTAGGAACATCACCCTAGAAAATAAACTGTATCTAGCATTAATGACCCCATAAAGAAAACAAGGAATGGATACACTCACTTAGGTGGTTGGTGGTACTATAGACGGGGTTATGGCTGCAACTTCAGCTGTATCCCGTTTGGGGTAATCCTTGGTTCAACTCATGCTGACCGCTGTTCAGGAACACTTGCTGCCTACTTGATAGCTGGCTGTGCTACCACAAGGAGGGCTTCTGGAAGTGTGCAGGTTGCCTAACTACTATCAGACAGTGCTTACACATCGAAGGCCGGCATCCGACGTCACATCCGGGTCCTCCGATCACATGACTCGATGTCATATCTGTCCGCCAGCCCTCTGCCCTGCGCTGCTTCTGGATTCTCGTGCTCAGCAGTGCATGTGGGGGGAAAATACAAGCAACTACTTGTAGTTACACAGCAGGTTCTGGCCCCAGATGCTCTACTACAACGCCGGCCATAAGCGTCTCCCACCTGCAGAGGGCCCGGAACCCTTTGTGGAGCCAGACTCACCTCCCAACTAAGGAGGTATGTAGGGTAAGGGGAACCCCGCCACTACGAGGATTTAGTGTCCTTCCCTCAGCTATGGAAAGTCCACCTGAGACAGGGATTCCTGCTCAGCTCAGGCTTCCTTAGGGACAGGAAACAGGCTGGAGAGGAAGGCTCTTCTTTTCATTCTCAGGTTTCCTGTCCTAATGGGCGGGGTCCCACTCTCAGGTGGTGCTGTCATGGCAATGGGGAAACATTAGTAAATACGATGGAAAAATACTATGGAAAAAACTACACTCCACTCTTAGTAAATGAGGGTCAATGACCCTGATTTAAATTGTAAATCCGACCCGCATTGCACCAGAATTGGTGTCTGCACCAGAATATGCGCCAAAAAAAAAAAAAAAAGTGGTGGGTTTGAAAACACCACAGCTCAGAGCATGTGTAAAAAAAAAAAGCAAAACATAGGGAAAAGTGCAAAATGTAGGGAAACTGGAAAAAATGTCTGTTGGGAAAAAAAAACCCACAAAGAAAACTACACTCCACTCTTAGTAAATCAGAGCCAATGTGTTAAAAGAACTAATATACATCAATAGTTTGTAGCTGTCAGAAGTAGGGCATTGTAATATACAGTGCGTTTAGGAAGTCGACAGACATTTTTTAAATGTTCACAAATGTATTAAAAGAAAAAAGTAAAATTTCTCATGGACCTAAGTATTCAAACCCTTTACTCAGTACTTAGTTGAAGCACCTTTGGCAGAGATTACAGCCTCCATTATTCTTGGGGATGATGCCACAAGGTTTACACATCTGGATTTAATTTTTTTCTTCTGCCATTGTTCTCTACAGATCCTCTCATGCTCTGTCAGGTTGGATGGGGACCATCGTGGCCAGCCATTTCCAGGTCTCTCCAGAGATGTTCGACTGGGTTCAAGTCAGGGTTCTGGCTGGGCCACTCAAATACATTATTCACAGAGTTGCCACTAAGCCAACTACTGTGTTGTCTTTGCTGTGTGCTTAGGGCCATTTTCTTTAATCAGGTTCTCATTAAAAATATCTCTGTACTTTGGTCCATTTATATTTCCATCAAACCTGACCAGTCTACTATTTAAGTGGGAGTGAATAGAAACTCTCCCAAAATGGGGGATTATTGGTTAAAGGGGTACTCCGGTGGAAAACTTTTTTCTTTTTAAATCAACTGGTGCCAGAAAGTTGAACAGATTTGTAAATTACTTTATTAAAAAATCTTAATCCTTCCAGTACTTATTAGCGCTGAATACTACAGAGGAAATTATTTTCTTTTTGGAACACAGAGCTCTCTGCTGACATCATGACCACAGTGCTCTCTGCTGAGATCTCTGTCCATTTTAAGAACTGTCCAGAGTAGGAGAAAATCCCCATAGCAAACAAATGCTGCTCTGGACAGTTCCTAAAATGGACAGAGATGTCAGCAGAGATTACTGTGCTCGCGATGTCAGCAGAGAGCTCTGTGTTCCAAAAAGAAAATAATTTCCTCTGTAGTATTCAGCAGCTAATAAGTACTGGAAGGATTAAGATTTTTTAATTGAAGTAATTTACAAATCTGTTTAACTTTCTGGCACCATTTGATTTAAAAAAATAAAGTTTTCCACCGGAGTATGGGTTCTTTCTATACATCTGCTGTTCTTTAAGTTGTTCTTTCTATACATCTTTATAATTTTTAAAGATGG
This sequence comes from Hyla sarda, assembly GCF_029499605.1. Lineage (NCBI taxonomy): Eukaryota > Metazoa > Chordata > Amphibia > Anura > Hylidae > Hyla > Hyla sarda. Next base: position 327,869,477 of record NC_079189.1, read on the forward strand.
AAAGGCAAAAATGTTATTCTGATTTAAAGCATAAACAAAATAGAGGGAAAAAAGGCAAGTGCCCTCTGTATCAAATAATCTTAAAAACCCTAAAAACACATCACTGTACAGAAGTAGTGGTGACCAAGATGTTACTCTTTGCTGACAATATACTGTAGGCATTATTTAGTATCAGATTCAGTTGTTCTAATTGATAACATTACATTTTTTTTAATGCTTTTTAAAAGGTAGATGGCAAGGGTTTCCTTAGATCCCTAGCTGGTAAAGGCCATGAATACACTGCTACATTTTCCCTTTCTATAATATGGCTATGGGTTCACCAATAGAAAAGAAAGCGGAATAGAAAAAAAAGATTAAACACATAGGGGGGATTTATTATTGTATATAGAGCTGTTTTGCGTCAATTATTTTTGGCCAAAAATTTGCACAAGTGTTTTTTTGCGAAAATTTTGATAGAATTTTTCAGCCCCTTGTCTACGGTAAAGTTTACCATAGAGCACTTTCTACTGTAGAATAGAATTTACTAATCGCGTTTCTTTTTTTTTTTTTTTCCGCCCAAAAAAATGTGCAAACTGCATTTTCTTGCGCAAATATACACCACCTTGGAGGACACCTACCAAAGTGTCTATTTTGACACAGTAAGGACTGCTAATCCCATCATGGACATACTCCTCCCATGATGGGAGTTGTAGTCCAGGGGCTGAGGTGCAGATTGCAGCAGGTCCCGCTGCGATCCGTATTTATTAACTATACAAGCCGGAAGTACATGCAACTTCGCTGCGCTGCCGCCAGCTCCTATATACACTGTCATAATTCACAATCCCCGCCGCTGGAATATGGGAGCTCGGAGTGGTCAATAGCTATCCACCAATCAGTGCTCCCGTCTCCCGGCGGGGATTATGAATTATATGAACTGTATATAGGAGCCGGCAGCAGCGCAGTGTAGCCACATGTACCGCCGGCTTGTATAGTTAATAAATGCGGATTGTAGGAGAGTGATCTGTCCCTCTACCCTTGGACTACTACTCCCATCATGGGACAGCGTCTGTCCCATGATGGGAGTAGTTGTAGTACCGCAGCGCTGCTGAGGGATGGCACTTGCACATCCCCCGGCTGCGGGACTTTTAGGACTACTACTCCCACCATGGACAGACTCTGCCCATGATGGGAGTTATAGTCCAGGGGCTGAGGTGCAGATCGCACCGGGTCATTCTGCAGAGTTCCGCTGCGATCCGCATTTATTAAGATAACAAGCCGGCGGTACATGTGACTACACTGCGCTGCCACCGGCTTCTATATACACTGTCATAATTCATAATCCCCGCTGCCGGGAGAAGGGAGCTCTGATTGGTCAATAGCTATCCACCAATCAGAGCTCCCGTGTTCCGGTGGCGGGGATTATTAATTATTTCAGTGTATATAGGAGGACAGGAGCGCAGTTTAGCTGCATGTAGCGTTGGCTTTTTAATTTAAATGCAGATCACAGCAGATCATTCTCTGGAGACCCGCTGCGATCCGCATTTATTAACTATACAAACCGGCCTTACATGCGTCTACATCGCGCTTCCCGCCAGCTTGTATATACACTGTCATAATTCATAATCCTCGCCGCCGGAACATGGGGCGATCATGAATTATTACAGTGTATATAGAAGCCGGCAGCAGGCATTTTAACTTAAATGTGGATCGCAGCAGATCATTCTCTGGAGATCTGCTGCGATCCGCATTTATTAACTATACAAACCGGCGGTACATGTGTCTACACTGCGCTGCCACCGGCTTCTATATACACTGTAATAATTCATAATCCCCGCTGGAACGCGGGAGCTCTGATTGGTGGATAGCTATTGACCAATCAGAGCTCCTGTCTCCCGGCAGCGGGGATTATAAATTATGACAGTGTATATAGAAGCCAGCGGCAGCGCAGTGTAGACGCATGTACCGCCGGCTTGTTATCTTAATAAACGTGGATCGCAGTGGGTCTCTGCAGAATTACCCGATGCGATCTGCACCCCAGCCTCTGGACAATAACTCCAATCATCGGCATATTCTGTCCATGATGGGAGTAGTAGTCCTAAAAGTCCCACAGCCGGGGGATGTACAAGTGCCATCCCTCAGCACAGCGGTACTACAACTACTCCCTTCATGGGACAGGCTCTGTCCCATGATAGGAGTAGCAGTCCAAGGGCAGAGGGGCAGTTCTCTTTCTGGCAGTGTGTTCCCAAACAGGGAGACTCCAGCTGTTGCTTAACAACAGCCCGCATGATGGGAGTTGTAGTTTAGCAACAATTGGAGGCTCCCTGTTTATGAACACGCTGCATTATGTGCACTCTTCCCGGAGGAGAGCCAAAAAAAATGTACCAACCCATATTTCTTGTTTTTCTTTTCTTCTCATTTCAGATACGTGAATGCGGAGGACTACATCAGATTCGGTGGACTGCGACGATGACCAGCGTTTTTTTTTATTTCAATAAAATGGTTAACGAGGGCTGTGTGGGAGTATTTTTTTTTTTTTCAATGTGTTTTTTATAACTGAATTTTCAGGGTTAGTAGTGGAAGCTGTCTTATAGACGGAATTCATTACTAAGCCGGGGCTTAGCATTAGCCCCAAAATCAGCTATCGCTAATCTCCAGTTATTACCCCGGTACCCACCGCATGAGGGGTGCCGGGAAGAGCCGGTACCAACAGGCCAGGAGCGTCAAAAATGGCGCTTCTGGGCCTAGGCGGTAACAGGCTGGTGTTATTTAGGCTGGGGAGGGCCAGTAACAATGGTCCTCGCCCACCCTTATAACGTCAGGCTTTTGCTGCTTGGATGGTATCTGGCTGATACTAAAAATAGGGGGAACCCTATGCGTTTTTTTTTGTGTTTTTTTTTTATAAATAAATGTTTAAAAAAAGTGTGTGGTTCCCTCATTTTTTCAGTATCAGCCAGATGCCAACAAAGCAGCAATAGCCTGACGTTACCAGGGTGGGCGAGGACCATTGTTACTGGCCCTCCCCAGCCTAAATAACTCTAGCCTGTTACCGCCTAGGCCAAGGAGCGCCATTTTTGATGCTCCGGGCCTGTTGCTACCAGCTCTTCCTGGAACCCATGTGGCGGTAGGTACTGGGGTAATAATTGGGGGTTAGCGTTAGCTGTTTTGGGGGCTAACGCTAAACCCCAGCTTAGTAATGGATTCTGTCTACAAGACACCTTCCACTACGAAGCCTTAAAATTCAATTATAAAAAAAACAAAACACATTGAAAAAAAAATGATTTAAAAAAACACTCCCCCACCCTTTTATTGAGATAAAAAAAACGCTGTTCATCGTAGCAATCCACAAAATCTGACATAGTCCTCCGCATTCACGTATCTAAATTTCGAAGAAAAAAAAACCAAAAAGTTTAGTAAATTTTTTCCACACACCAGCAAAAACACAAGAAAAACTGAAAAAACACAGGAAAAAGCTGGGACAGTCTTTCTGGCGTTTTTTTATGATGGACAAAAAACCTCAATGGAATCCGACCTCAAAGCAATAGAACAAAATCCCTACGTCCACTTTTCCTGTGAGGTAGAGAAGGAGTGTACCGTAGAGCGAGGGGGGGTTTCTATATTTGCACAAGATTTATCAAAGAAGTGCACAGCCTTAGCAAATTCTGAGCAAGAGTATAAATTAGACACCAGTGTAAAGGAGTAGATCTGTGTCTACAATAGACAAATAATGATAAATCTCCGCCATAGAACATAACATTTCTAATATTCAGAAATATTTGTAAAAAAGGAAGCGACCTCAACTTGGTGAGAAGGTAAAGTTTTGCTGAGGTTTGTGTTTTTTTTAAATCTAAAATACTGTTGGTGGCATGCTATTTCGCTAAAGACTACAGACAGTGTCAGGATATACTATTACTTAGAAATATTTTATGTTATGGTCTGAGTAAGAAATAATGTAATAGAATTTTATAGGGATACCCCGGTGAGAAACTTTTGTTTAAAATCAACTGGTGCCAGAAAGTTAAACAAATTTCTAAATTAATTCTATTTAAAAATCTTAATCCTTCCAGTACTTATCAGCTGCTGTATACTATAGACAAAGTTTTTTTCTTTTTGAATTTCCTTTCTGTCTGAACACATTGCTCTCTGCTGACACCTCTGTCCATGTCAGGAACTGTCCAGAGCAGGAGTGGTTTGCTATATAGTTTTGCTCCTACTCTGGACAAATCCTGACTTGGACAGAGGTGTCAGCAGAGAGCACTGTGGTCAGACAGAAAGGAAATTCAAAAAGAAAAGAACTTCCTCTGTAGTATACAGCAGCTGATAAGTACTGGAAGGATTAACATTTTTAAATAGAAAGTAATTTACAAATCTGTTTAACTTTCTGGCACCAGTTGATTTAACCACCGGAGTACCCCTTTAAATGCTCATTGACAATGAAACTGAAAAGTCAATTGTTCTGTTCATACATGACCTCTTTAACACTTCTCTTCTAAGCACTTCTGACAGTAAAAATTTCCTGAAATTGTAACATATTCAGCATTGTTAAAGATTTCATTATCTGATGAAAAAGAAAAATCAGATGCTATATGCACAGGAAACGTATGTAAGTTTGAATGCAGGCAATCTTACTGGTGGTACATTTGCTCCTCAGCTGGAATGGTTAGATATTTGCAGTATTTCACATGAGTGAGTACACCCCTCATATAAAGAAATTACACTGCTACAATGTAAAGTAGTGAGTGCACAGTCTGTATTACAGATTAATGTTGTGTCCCCATTAAAATAACACACAGCCATTCATGTGTAAATCTTGGCAACAAAGTGAGTACACCCCTAAGTAAAATTAGCCATTTTTATGCCATGTGTGATGGGTAGCAGGTGTCTTAAATATGGTGTTATCGGTCTTGCGTTCTGTAATACTGGTCACTGAAACTTCAACAAGGTACCTCATGACAAAGAACTCTGAAAATCAAAAAAAAAAAAAAAAGAATTGTTGCTCTAAATAAAGATGATCTAGGCTATAAGAAGATTGTCAATCAGAAGTTAACTAGACACATGCTAAACATAGGAGTGCTGCCACCATTGCTGCAGGATTTGAATGGGTGATGGGTCAGCCGGTCAATGCTTAGGCCAAACGCTGCACACTGCATCAAATTGGTCAGCATGGCTCTCATCCCAGAAGAAAGCCTCTTCTAAAAATGAAGCACAAGAAAGCCTGCAAACAGTTTGCTGGAGAAAAGCAGACTAAGGACAGATTACTGGAACTCTGTTCTTTGGTCTAATGAGACCAAAATAAACTTATTTGGTTCAGATGATGTGGTGGCAGCCAGATGAGGAGTACAAAGACAAGTGTGTCTTGCCTACAGTCAAGCATGGTGCTGGGAGTGTCATGGTCTGGGGCTGCATGAGTGCTGCGGGCACTAGGTATCTACAGTTCATTGAGGGATCCATGAAGGCCAACATGAACTGTGACATACTGAAGCAGAACATGATCCCCTCTCTTCAGAGACTGGCCCGCAAGGAAGTATTCCAACTTGATAACAACCCCAAGCACACCTCCAAGACCACCACTGCCTTGCTAAAGAAGCTGAGGGTAAAGGTGATGGACTGGCCAAAGAGGTTTCCAGGCCTAAACCCTAATAACTATCTGTAGGGCATCTTCAAGGTGACGGAGTGCAAGTTGTCTGGCATCCACCACTTTGTGATGTCGTCATGCACTGCCTTAAGCCCAAGAGGCAGTGCTAGAAAATAATGGTGGCCACACAAGACATTGGCACTTTGGACACTTCCACTTAGAAGTGTACTAACTTCTGATTAAACACGGTTATACAGGCTGTGCACTCAATACTTTACATTGCAGCAGAGTGTCATTTCTTCAGTGTTGTCACGTGAAAATATATATTTACAAAATGGGAGGGGTGTACTTATGTGAGATACTGTAGATAAACAATTTGTATATATCTACATTAACCTTTCACAATCTCCACATTAATTTACACAGCCACTACTGTCAATTGCCAGCGCTGTAAAATCCAGACCTTTTGAACCACAGTATATACACAGTATATACAATAGACACCATAAACTAAACATCTTTAGTACGTTTGGAAAGTATATTTATTGCATTGAAACATGAATACACTTACCTAAAACAATGACAACGGTTTTCAGAAGACTCATCATAGTATCACGGTTTCTCCTGGGACCAGAACTGTGCCTTGACATCCTCATAGTCCTTTGCCTGACATATACAAATATATGTGCGTAGAGAACTACCATAACCACGAAAGTGACCAAGTTGAAAATAGCCCAGAAGACCAAGTAAGAATCACTGTAAAGTGGAGCCATGTTGGAACAGTGCTCAAGGTCGCAGATACAATTCCATCCAACGCTTGGTATTGCCCCCATCACAATAGCCATAGTCCAGATAACCACTATAACCACGACCACTCTTCTGTTGCTCATTCGTGTGTGCAGCTGCATTCTGAATACTGTAATGTGCCTTTCAATGGCGATGGCAAGCAAATTGGCTACAGAAGCAGTCAAGCTAGTGTCAATCAGACCCTGTCGGAGAAGCCATGTGCTTACAGTCAATCTTCTAGTGTTAGGACCCGTGTTAAACATTAGATAAAAGTAAGCTAGTCCTGCAAAAAAGTCTGCAGCAGCCAAGTTTGCCATCAAGTAATAAATAGGAAAATGGAAACGTCGATTTACATAAATAGCCACCATAACCAGTAAGTTGGCTAACATAATGAATATACATACAGTGATGCCAAGTCCCATCACTAGCTTGTTGACAGTGTGCCATTCTGTGGCAAGAGGTTTTCCACTTCGGTTATAGAAAAAAGTTATAGTTTCATTGTAGTAGCATTGGTGCTCGCTCACTGAAGAAGTCTGTCAAAAGAAAAAAAAAGATATATTAATGAAGTAAGTTAACATAACATATACATAGTATATAAAGTTATATACCCAACTATGGCACAAAAAATAATACTGCTTTTATTTTATATTAACAGATAACTGACAGGCTGTTCACCCGCCCTAAACCTAATGCACTGGGTTTTAGTGCAGATGAACAGCATTAAAACGAGAGGCCATTTACATAAATTTGTCAAGTGGATTAAAAGTTTTGCCTCCTGGTAGCTGCACTGTTACAGCGCTGCTTTGTGCAATAGAGGCGGAGAGTCAGCTTACCAAGCTCCCGTACCTCCTCTGTACGCATTTCTGTGCCTGTCCATCTGATGAATATTAAAATTTCTTTAGGCTCACATCCTATTGATGTGAGAGTGAAGAAATTAGAATATTCATTTCAGGGGCGGGCATAAGGATGAGGAGTCAGGTAAGCTTGGCAAGCCGGTTCCCCGTCTCTATTGCACAAAGCAGCGCTGTAGCAATGCAGCTATATGTTAAATGCAGTTTAATCCGTCAGACTTATGTAGTTGACTCTCTATTTTAAATGTTGTCCATCTACACTACAACCCAGTGGATTAGGTTTAGGGTGGATGAACAGCCTATCAGTGTATTGTTAATTTTATCTTCTCAGCAATTGACAGATACATTAATAGTTTTGTTTTCTTTCTCCAAGTCCATGTTCCTATGGAAAAATATCCCATAGAATAGTAGCAATTTTAAGAGTAACACTATAGCAGGGAACTGACAATTCCTCCTATTAGAGACTAAACTTCAACGCCTTTATATAACCATGAGAACAATATATCCTATCAGGACAAGCCCTGTCTACATATGTTATTAAGGTATATGAATGTCATTCCATTAGCCAGGAGTAGCTATCGCTTTGATGTCACTTCTATAGCCATATATTATATGTCATTTACTGGTCCACTGGGCAAAGTGTACTACATTAATGTAACAATCATAATGTACTACATTAATCTAACAATCATTTTATCATATGCTGCCTAATGGAAAGGGGTGTCCTCATAGGAAAATCTATAAATCTAAGCAGTTTACTTAGTATCAAGAAAGGTGTTCATAATCACAACATTCCATACAATATATAGTCCTATAAAAGAATGAATATTGTGCGAAAACTGGATAGGATCAGCCAAACACCAACAATTTACACTAGATCATGCTATAAACCAGGGCTGTGGAGTCGGTAGATAAATGTTCCGACTCCGACGTTTTTTGTACTTCCGACTCTGACTCCTCTGTATTAAAGGGGTACTCCGGTGAAAACCTTTTTTTCTTTTAAATCAACTGGTGGCAGAAAGTTAAACATATTTGTAAATTACTTTTATTAAAAAAATCTTAATCCTTCCTGTACTTATTAGCTGCTGAATACTAAAGAGGAAATTCTTTTCTTTTTGGAATGCTCTCTGATGACATCACAAACACAGTTCTCTCTGTTGACATTATTCTAATAACAATAACGCTTTATTTATTGTTGTCCTTAGTGGGATTTGAACCCAAGTCCCCAGCACTGCAAGGCAGCAGTGCTAACCACTAAGCCACCATGCTGCCTTTAGCATACATCTGTTATGCACGGTTGCTAAAATGGACAGAGATGTCATCAGAGAGCACTGTGCTCGGGATGTCATCAGTGTTCCAAAAAGTTCCAAATATGTTTAACTTTCTGCCACCAATTGATTTAAAAGAAAAAAGGTTTTCACCGTAGTACCCCTTTAATATGCAAATGTTTTTTATACATTCCTTGAAGGAAAGAAAGGCAACATACATGACATTACCACAGGACTACTGGCTGGGAAGCCAAAGGTCTACTGTATTGAACAGTTTAAGAAAAGACAAACACAATGAAAACAAAAAGTTTTATTAATTTTTTTTTATTTTTTTATTTTATTAATTTAATTAATCAAGTGGCTGGATAGTAGCAGCAGGCATAAACACAAGGAACAGGAACTTTTCCAGTTCAAAAATACAAACCACATTATTTGGTTGTTTTAGAACAAAAACAAAGCTTTTCTATATGAACCAAAAACAAAGCTTTTCTATATGAACCAAAAACTAAATCTGTAAAACCTAGAAATGGTGTATATTAATCTTGAAATGTAGTTATAGGCTTAGCAAATGCAAATTAATTCAATGTAGAGTTCTAAGGAAGAGAATTGCCTCTGCCAGATCCTCTTTCATAAAGGCTCTTAAGTCAGGCTTTATTATTTTTAGGGCTGAAAATAATCTTTTGACACTAACTTGGGTGGATGGCATTGCAGTAACTATTCTGGCCACATCACTAACGATCTCTGGATAAACAAGGATGGCTTCTTCAACAGTAAGTTTTGATGAGCGATCATACTTTTCAACTTCTTTTAGTGCTTTATAAAACTCATGTTGGAATTTTTTTATTTGGACATTTACTGGTTCCATTTTGTCCAAGAAGGAATCAAAGTCTAATTCTTTGTTTGAAGAAGATGATCCTGAGTTACCACTAATGCTTAAAAGAACTTCATCCTCCTGTGGAGGTATTTCAGGTCGTAATCCCTTATTAGTGAGAGACTAGGTTACCCATGGGTTACCCTGTAACAGCAGAACACAACACTATGGAAAGTATAAGTATTGCCGTTCCTAATTGTGCGTTGTGTGCCATACAGTGAAACACATGAAAAGCATGCTTCTTCATGGTCACTTAACGTGTTCGTTTCGAGGCACTGCATGCATTGATCTTTATTCTTAAAGTAGAGAAGTCATTAATTATAACTTTTTGTGAATTGGGACATTTAAACTTGCTTTTTTTTTTTTATTCCAATCTAAATTTAGTAGGAGTCAGAGTCGGTGCATTGTTTACTGACTCCGACTCCAGGTACCCAAAATTTCGTCCAACTCAGACTCCTCGACTCCGACTCCACAGCACTGCTATAAACGTCCACAAAGTACCATCTACTGCATTGTAAGCAAATGAATGCCAGTATGATTTTGGTATGTGTAGGGAAAGCTCAATGAATGGAGACTCACTTTTTGTTATGAAGGATATTAGAGTGGATTCAAATGGAACAGATTTTGTTGCAAATATTTTATTGACTCCCATTGACCTGAATAGAACTAGTCTCCAAAACAACCACACTGAATTAAGTGGAACTTATTTTCAGTCGAAAAAATCTCTGCAACAAAATCTGTTATATGTGAATCTTCCTTAGAGGGGAACTCTGGTACTGAACAACTAATCCTCTATTCACAGGATCGCGGAGTGATCGACCGCTAGTTCGACACAACCCCTCCATGCATCTCTATGGAGAGCGAGAGATACATGAGCGCTGTATCTCCAGCCCTCTGAAAGAGATGTATGGAGGGGTTGTGTCGACCAAGTTGTTAAGTACGGGGGTTCCCCTTTAAAGTGTCTTAGTCATTAAAAAAATAATCTTTTGACATGTCAAGTTTTTTTTTTTTTTTATTACAAAAAGAGTAATTAGGAAACTGACATGATATTGGAGAACTGCACATCCCTAAAACACTCTTCAAGATGATTGTAAACCAAATATGTTGATCTCTGAACTGATTCTACAGGGGTTTACAGACAACACCTGTATATTATGAAATGCAAAATGGCTGTCCAGTCCCCTTATGACGCACGGCAAGATCATTCTATATTCCGACTATAAACAATGGAAGCATTTACTTCCAATGAATTTACATTAGAAAACAAAGTGCCTTCCAGATCTTACCAAAGTAACTAAATAAATGATCACCCCCACCAAAGCTGATGAAAGCCTTTTATTTAGCGTAAAGCGACACTTTCAAAATTGTAAACCTCTCTCAGCACCCCCTTTGTTACAAATAATAAAGCAACACCTGGTATTTGCTGCCCAAAGCATAATATAAGCTGTTAGCTTGTAGAAGAAAGAAAACAAACAATGGTTTATAACCTAAGCCATGTTTACTAGTCAACTATTTGTGCCACACTGTATGAAACAGAAGGCATACAGGAATTCTCAAAAACAAGTACAAGCATAGTATTTGCTGAACTCCTTTCAGTGATCTAGATTTTCATTCTAGATTTTTAAGCTTTTAGCAACCGCAAAACTATTGATGCAAGTTATATGGTGAACCTTCACTGCTATTCAGAAGCATAGCTAGCAAGGAGGCAGAAACATGGTGGGGCCCACTCATTGTGTAAAAAGTTTGGAAGGTGTAAAAACTTCTCACCCCCCCCCCACCCCCCCAAAAAAATAAAAAATAAAAAAACATTTTTATTTATTATTATTATTATTATTATTACTACATCCATGTCCTTGGATGTAATTGAATACTATGGCGTAAACATTTTTTTTTTTTTTAGAAATCTGCATCAAATAAGTAATGAAATGATTTGCATTTTACTCAGTGAAATACGTATTTGATCCTCTATCAATCATCAAGATTTCTGGCTTCCAGGTGTCTTTTATACAGGTAACAAGCGGAGATTAGGAGCACTCTCTTAAAAGGAACCCCCCCTTTTTTTTTGGGGGGTGAAATCTGTAGACCAATTATTTTCTTAAGATACTGATAAGACTCAAGGGATCTCGATGATTGGTGCCAACAGACCAGGTCACTATTTAGATGTAGTGATAAACTCCATATTCAAAATTCTCAGACAGATTGTACCAATAACCACTACATGTAAACCCAGCCGGAATGTTTCCAGATGTGTATTTGACAGGACATGATTGTTTCAGTGTTAAAGGTAACATATGTCGTCAATAGAATCCTACAGAAAGATAGAGAAAAGTGAATAGAAAGGTCTTCGACTGAGAAAGAGATTCCTTGTTCTCTACTAACCCAGCTGCAACATAAAAATCTATAAGTGTTTACTGTCAGAGTCCATTTTGTTTGGGACTGTGTTTTTCATGTTTGCTGTGCAAAGTGAACAAGCAAACACTCTAATTTAGCACCAAAGCACCCTTTGTGATCAAAGGCCATTCGTGGGGGACTCTAAAATGGTCTCTTTAATAAAAGGCTAGAAGGCAAAAAATACACAGAACTGGAGATGTGGAGACTAAAAATATACAGAGTAAGGAAGGTAAAAACCGCAAGAGACAAGAATACCATGGGAAGCAGTCATTAACTTCTCCACAGGCGCTCAACATAAACCAAGAAAAGGGAGTTGACCTTTTTTTTAAGCACATTAATTGTTAACATGTACACAAAAATAAAGCAAGACTAGATATGCTGGGCAAATGTCATTTCAGCAGATGACTGGAAGCAGAAATAGTCTAGGCACCCAGAGCATTCCTCCCATACAGGAAGATACTAAAGCTTGAAGAATAGAAAATAGGTGAAAGCGGTTTAAACACACAGATTTGGTCAAGATCAGATCACCTTTTTACGCATGAAAAAAATCACTCATCATTATATCAATCAGAATGGGTGAATACATGCAACGCTCTATACAGAAAATGGTCTATGGGATCAACCAATGATCTAATGTGTGTGGTTGCTGCTCAACAATCCACAAAAGCAAATACTGAGTGAAGGAAAGATGTACAAGCTGGATTTCATCATGTCCAAGCATTTACTCCCCCCCCCCCCCCCCCCCACAGAAATGAGCACTGCTGACAGGGTCTGTCAGTAGCTTGTGGTCTTCTGTCCATTCAAATAGCAAAGTCAGGAGTGATGTATTGGTGATCCACATGCCATCAATGTGTGATCAGTAAGGGATCCAACCCCCCCAATGGTTGGCAGAATTCATAATAGTATATTCATTATTCAGGCACATGTCTGGTCCATACAAACTGCTGTGCCTGGTACAGAAGCCCAGGAGTGCCTGCTTTTGTCAAGGATAGGCTAGAATATTGATGTGTTTGTGAGAACATAAATCAGGATACTGAAAAAAAAGAAAATACTTTTATGCAATTGTTTTAGTTTCCCGCAGAATAAAAAACAGGTTACAATATCTTGTTCCATACAGATGTAGATGGAATGTCAGATATCTCAAGTTAGATCAAGGTATGCCAAGTATTCAGAGATACAGTAAACATATCCAGGTAGAGACATGGATACCGCATTGCGCTTGGATTCTGCAAACACACTAAACGCTCACCTTTTGCAAGTTTATGCTGAAATTCTGGGCCCCATGAAATATTACTTTTCAAGGGTTCCATAACATCAATAGGTCAAAGATATTCCTGACCATCTTCTATTAGACACCACTAAATACAGAAGGTCGTGGAGTGGGAAGATCATGCCCCTAGGGAATGTGAAGAGGGTGCAAAGTTCTATATTTTGTAGAAATCTTTGCAATGTGGATATTCTAAGAGGCTGAAGCAAAAAGTAAGCCAACTTTTGTTCCATGATTCCTCCAAGAATTATTTGTACAGATTTTAGCATTAAAGGTTCAAATGACATCACTATTTTTCTCCCTGCTTCAATTTCAATAGTTTGGGCTTAGTACTCCAGACTTTTCCAGTAAAGAAGCACATTCCAATTTTACATCATGTCCTCTACTTGCAACATATTTTAGTATAGCTTTTGATATTTTGATGCTTTATTTTTTAATCTTTAGTTTCCAAATTTCTAAAAACATACAATGAGAAGTTTACAGCTGACTAGGATTCCTTTCAATGCAGAAGTAATAAATATACATGTGGTATCCATCAACTGTTGACTTAGTAATAGATTCTTTCTAAGCACTGGAGGACAGAGCCTGAGAGGCCCTGAAAGCTCGATTACAAAACCATCTGCGTGTTTCTATGGAAACTCATAAGAGTTTCCGGCAGCTTGCTATTACGACTGTTTTCAAGGGACAGGTATAAAATTACACCGAAAGTTCTTCACGAACTTGGACGAAGATCACAAGTCATCCACTGCAGAAAATGATGCAACCAAAAAGAAAAGACAAAACTCTTTTTTTTAGGTTTCCTTTATATTTTACATTTATAGCATATAGCAGCACCTCCCCTTTTTTGACCATACCCCTTCCCTTCACCTCCTGGGTTGAACCAGATGGACATTTTTCAACCGTACTAACTATATTACCATTTGAATTTTACCCAGCAAGGGTTTAATCCACATTTGATTGGTGGGGCTCCGACTGCTGGGATCCTTTGACAAGGAGAATGGGAGTCATGCCCAGCAACAATGCTGAGGAGGCTACTAGTGTGAGGAATCTCTCTATTGTTGCTCTAGTAATGATATCATTACATCTATTTCTGGCTTAAAGTGTGTGTACCATAATCACACCAGAGCTGCAAAGCATGGTCATACAATCCCAATAGCTGCAGCTGATCACTTTTCAGCAACTTAAGCTGTATTATAGTCACGTACTTTATGGTTTACTCCAACACCAGATGGGAATGTGCTGGGGGAGACAAAGGATAATGGCAAAGATGTAAGCAATGAAATCTGTTAGTAAATAAACAATTCTGCAGTGATGTCAAAGCTACACATGACATCTAACAGGCACAGACAAGAGGAGGCTGGAAGTGGTTATCACCAAGAAAGTAACCAATGGGGTATAATGATCTCCCCTGTGGAGAACACAATTGTAAAGAAAGGTCTTTTTCACACCAGGCCTGGAACTACTCAAAGATTCCTCACTTCAAAAGTGTTTGCGTCAAGAATACCATGACTGTGTGTGAAACTCTGAGCAGAGACGACTTTCCAGGATAATCATCATTGGAAAAGATGGGAAAAGATTGGGAAACAGATTTCATCATATGTAAACAAGTAACTGCTAATAAAAGTAACACATTCATAATTCATTTTGAAAAAGAGACAGAAGATTAAATAAAAGATATTAAACCATCTGAAATTCTGATGTACCTACTATTAGGCCTTTTCTGAGAGTTTGATATATAGCTGGCCATACAAGTAAGCCATCGGACAAAGCAGGCCATACATTTAAGATAGCCGTCAGCTGAAGGAGCAGTGTTCATGCTCATGTATGTGTTTTCTAGGCATGCTTTCATGTAAGTTGCTACCTTTGCAGTAGCTTATCTCCCAAAGAACAAAAGGAGCTGGCAGTTGAAATCTAACATACCCGATCCTTCCCTCTCCTGATATTTGGCATTGACGGGGATTCGGGAGGTCACTTTATACGTTAGCTGATCAGATAGTCCTGCTGTAATCTGTCAATTCAACCATCACTTTTCTAATGTAAATGGATAGCTTTTGTTTTAAAAGTTCTAAGAACACCAAAGATAAGAGTCATACTCTGCCCCTTCAGATCTGGCAGAACAGTTTTCCTGGAGTTTAAGTCTAAAGCACATGACATACCCAGAAACATGAAGTGTGATACAATATCAACCCATATAACAAGGCTTTAAAGTGTTAGGCCATGTTCACACGTAAAGAATTCCCATGGAAATCAATGGGATTCTGCTACACTCTGCACACGGTGGAATTTACGTGCCAGATGTTTCTTGTGAGGAATTTCCAATTCCCATGTCCACAGAAAGAATGAAACTATACATTCTTACTGCGGAATCTGCATGGAATGCACTGCTATCTATGAGATGGCTTCATTAAGAGTATCTCAATATCTTCTATTCAGTTTTTCGTCAACTCAGTAAGTCTTCCTGTCCCAGCCACTCAAACCTTCCACAGCAAGATTCTACCACTAGAAGCTTTACTGTAGGGATGGTATTAGGCAGGTGTTGAGCAGTGCCCGGTTTCCTTCAGAAATTAGGCTTATAATTGAGGCCAAAAAGTTCAATCTTGGTTTAATCAGATCCTTTTTAGCACATTTGCTAACGTTTCTAAAATTATGTTTTCACATTCTCATATTCTCGTTATGGGATTTTAAATGCAGAGTAATGGAGGAGGACTTCAATTATTTTGGTTTGAGCACAAGGCCTCAACATAAAATGTGGAAAAAGTAAAAGGGTCTGAATACATTAAAGGGGTACTCCGGCGCTTAGACATCTTATCCCCTATCCAAAGGATAAGATGCCTGATCGTGGGGGTCCCGCCGCTGGGGACCCCTGTGATCTTGCACGCAGCACCCCAGTTAAAATCAGTCCCTGGAGCATGCTCGCTCGGGGTCTGATTACCGGCGACCATGGGGCCGCTGGCGTGTGACATCACGCCTCCGCCCCCCGTGTGACGTCACGCTCCGCCGATCAATGCAAGCCTATGGGAGGGGGTGTGACACTCCGCCCCTCAATGCAAGCCTATGGGACGGAGCGTGACATCACACGGGGGCGGGGGCGTGACATCCCACGCCGCCGGCCCCGTGGTCGCCAGTAATAAGACCCGGAGCGTACATGCTCCGGGGGACTGATTTTAACTGGGGTGCTGCGTGCAAGATCACGGGGGTCCCCAGCGATCAGGCATCTTGTCTAAGCGCCGGAGTACCCTTTAAATACCATCCTATGCTACAATTTTCTTGGATACTAAGCCTAACTAAAGCCATACCTGAATTTCCATGTTTTGAGTGCAGTTAACCTTTAAGTTATCCTGTACAATAGCAGATGCTTACATTCTTATAGTTTAAAAACCTCTTATGGTTCACTGGTTGACACCTTTTTCGCTGTAAGACACATAACCACCTAAATCTTGTTCCCTCTTGTGCGTCACACAGTGTTCGAGACAGAAGAAGCATTTTCCCTTTTTGATGTAGTCTTCCATGCATGATATGGTTATTATTGCTGTGACAGAAAGAGCATAAAACGTGATCTATACAGGAAAGCACCACACTATTCTATTTGACAGTAATGTCTGCTGAGGTTTTCAAAAAATAGCATGCTCGTTGCAAACATTAAAAGGTTCATAGGATGCCGGATGCTACTGAACTAACACATGAACTTTGTCATTGTCTTACAGGCAGCACTCCAGATCAACTCATCCATAACTTGGTAAAACTTTATTGTTTTGCTGGGCCTTTTTAAAGGCCAGTATAAGAAGAAGAAAAAAATCATACGCTTAGGTAACAATCTGTTGCACGCACAACTACACAACTAATGTTTCCTTTTTAAACTTCTTCAGCTTAGTGAAAAAGGTACAGGAACAAAGCAATATCTATACACAGACTATTTTCATTTACATGGTACCTTCACACATACAGGATCCTGCACAGATTTGATGCACAGGATTTGTAACTGCCGAATAGAAGCTGAGCCCAGTCATTTAGTTTACAATGAAATCTGCAGCAGAAAATCCTGCGCATCAAATCTGCATATGTGTAAATGTACAATGTATAGGTCTGTGCATGATACTTAGTAGATATCTAGATTAACTATCTAGACCAACGTTAAACATATGGTAATATGGGTTTGGTAGAACCTCTGGGTTCAGTGGAGAGCTCTATAGGGGCTATATCATGGCAACTGATCAAAAATGTATAATGTATGCAGTCCATAAACATTCATTTGTTCACAGTATGCTAAGCTGAAATTACATACTACTATTATTGGTACTGTGTAAGGGTATGTTCACACTAAGGAATTGAAGAGGAATCATTTCGGACAAGAAATTCAGCAAATCTGCCATATTCTGGCGCGGAACTAATGTGGAATTTGAATAGGAAATCAGAAAAAGGATCAGGAATTGTTGTGGGAAAAGTTCAGCCATTCTGGAGTTTAATCCGTGCGAAAATTCCGTGTCAGTTCCGTTCTAAACTCATTAAGGGTGCGTTCACACGCTAGTAGCTAGCAGCAAGTTTCCCGCTGTGGGAAACCCACTGCAAATTACCGCTACCATTGATTTAAATGGGTCCGAATCTGACACTATTGCGGACTGTCTGTGGACCCATTCAAATCAATGGTAGTGTAACTCGCAGCAGGTTTCGCGTGTGAACGCTCCCTTAGTCAGGAAAAATAAAGGCCCATTGATTTCAATGGGCTTTTACCCGCTGACATGTTTAATCTTCTGAAATTATTTAGGTGAACAGAGTGGCGGAAAGACCAATAAAAGTCAATAGAACTTTCATTCAAGATGCAATTGAAGATGAATACTAGCGCAAACTTGGGCACATAAATTCCTTGTCAATTCTTCAGTGTGAACATCCCCTTAGGGAGAATGGGTTGGCATCACAAAGTGAGGTCTGTAGTTGCTCCTGTATATAACTTTCACTCCTATAAACATAATTGATATGTTGATTCTAGTAAGATAGGAAAACATGAGATTTTTTTTCCATTGATGGGTTGCAGCCCATTATTATTAGATTGCTGACAAGTTTAGAAAAATATAATACACTGTCTTTTCTACACCCAACTTTACTGAATTGTCCTTTACTGTAATGGTGAGGTACATGCGGATTTTGCTGCTGATCAATTATAAAACGTAGCAAAGGCCAATTTGGAAGGTATAATACTAGAATCAAATGCCATACTAATGGCTGCACATTCAAAAAGCCTGGTTTTTCTTTATTGAATAAATAATAATGAGTCATCTAAAGAATCAGAATCTAGAATATATTACACAAGATCCAGTCACATGAAAGTGATTCAAGGGCTTTTGTTTAGTCTGACATAACCACTGTCATCAACTTAGGAAGGCATCAGATACAAGTACACAACAGAACAGCCTTGTACTCCTTTACACAATTCATTAAATCATATAGTGTGTATGTATTGTGTTCAAAACAATGGCCATCACATCACCCCAGAAGACAAGACTGGCCGAAAAGCATATTGACATAGAAACAAGGTTAAGAAGATTCGAAGAAACACCCAGAAGATGGAAAAGACCACTGTCCGCCTGCCCCATCAGTCATTACAGCACTATAGAGTAGTTCACTATAGTAGTTAAACTTTTATTAAATTGTACTTAAAATGGCATTTAAAATTTGATGCGTTTATTCACACTAGGAGTATGTACACTAAATATTAGGGTATTGGCTGAACAGGTGCATGTGCCCAATTGTCTAAATGTACTACTACAAAGCATAAAACTCATGTATTTATTTACAATGACAACAGCAGTGCCCCCACAATAGTGACAGACAAAGAGCCACCCTATGTCAAAGTGCAGCCACAGAAGCCACCCTGAGTATGACCCTGAACTCTCCACTAGCAACAGAGCTCACATAGGTGTCAACTACAGAGATCCCCAGGATGTCCTTTCCACGCAGGGGGCAGAGAAGATAATTTTACCATCAAATGACTTTACACTGTTATTTGCATTAGGGATTTTTATCTTCAATGTTCGTGTGTTGTCTGTGGGGAGAGGTAAGCCACAACCAGACAGCTCTGGTGCCAGCTTATCGCTCCCAGTACAATAGGGCCAGGCAGTGAAAATCCAACACACCCAGACATGATTTGAATGTCCTATTAAGGTACCAATACAACTCAGACTAAAGTGATCTGAACCCACCAACGTACCATCTAGATAATAATAGATGTGCTAGTGGAGAGTCGGAAAGCCGCCATACACCTTCGACAGACAGCTAAACACAGTTCTGCCGACATTAGGCTAAGGTGTATTGGCACCTTAAAGGGGTTACCTAGGAATAGAAAAACACAGGTAATTTATTTCCAAAACCGCTCCCTGTCTGTCTCCAGGTTGGGTGTGGTTCTGAAGCTCAGTTCCACTGAAATGAATGGAGCAAAGTTGTAATACCACACCCAACCTGGGGACAGAAAGGGAGCGGTTTTCGTAAGAAATTACCTGTGTTTTTCTATTCCTGGATAACCCCTTTAATAATACATTCAGCAATAATGAAATGATTATAAAAAATAAATAAATCAACAATAAATAGAAATAAGACACTTTAAAACAATTACAAGCATTAAGCGATCACATGCAGCAAACTCAAATACACCACACATTTTGACCACACGGACCTTTAATACATAAATTCTGCTTGGTGAGCGATTTAAGGGAATTAATGCTTGTGATCCTCACGGTGCCCCAAAGTTATTTGTCTTAGTATCACTTCACATCTCACTTCAGTATATGTAGCAGGAGTCGATATTCGGAACGTCACATCAGCTCACCAATCCTGGAGCTATATCGTGTTACTTGCTTAGGCATATACTGATGTTCCAAGTTTAAACATGAAAATTACATGTATGTGAAAAGTAGGGTTACCTCTAGCAACCAAACCTTTTGTGTTCATTTTACTCCACAAGACTTAAGTGTTATACCTTGTGCTCCGGCCACTTTCCCTGGCCGTGAGTGCACTGTCCCCCTCTCCCCTGCTGTGTGGGATGCGCCCACATGAGAATCCCAGTCCGTCACTTACATCGTTCCTCTCCGACTTCTTCCTCTGCCTCTCAGCTCTGGCGCGCTGAAATTTAAAGGGCCAGTACGCCCATAATTATGTGAAACACCAGACACTATTCTATAAGTCCCTGCACCTCCCACTCTTCCCTGCCGGATCTTCAGTGCCATTTGCCTGAGATTAAGATTCCATACTGTCTGTTTACCTTGCCCGTGTTCTGACCCTTCCGCTACGTTATTTGCCTACGCACCTTGGCTGCCTGCCCTGACCTTCTGCTAAGTCAGACTACGCCTCTGCCTCATCCTACTGTACTTCGCCTCGCCAAGCTACCTGTGTGGCTGAGTCATATTGGGGGTAGCGATCTGGGTGTCCTACAGATTGATATCTTTATATCTGGCACCTTAAATTCTTTGTACTGTTCCTTAAACTGTTCTGGAAATATTGTTGGAAATAGTGTTGATCTGCAACACTGCTTAGGTAAAGGGTACATGTCTAAGTGACATCCACATGAAAGCAGGGCATTGTCAGGGCATCACACTACATTTATTATCTTGCCATTACCCCCATATCTTCTCCAGATAAGGCAGGCTTTACACCATGATTTAAGACTCCGAGGCATGGATACATTGGAAAACCTTCATAATGACATTCTGATATATCCATGCTCAGATAGGCAAGGGACTCCATTTATTTCAATGGCCAGAGTGTAGTCAGCTAGTGACAACATTCGGATCATTTTGTGAACATAGTAGAGTTTCGGCTTGGACATAAAAGCTCAGATATAGCTAAGGAAATGACCTGAACGTAGTCACTAGGCAAAAACACTCGGGACATTGATATGAAAGGGACCTGAACCTAGCAAAGTATGGATATGTCAATATGTTATTTTGACAGTATCATGATACAGTGGTCCCTCAACATATGATATTAATTGGTTCCAGGAGAACCATCATATGTTGAAATGATCATATGTCGGGGCCATCATAAGTCGGGGGGTCACTGTATATATATTGGTCCAAAAAATTAAGGGAACACTAAGCTAACACATCCTAGATCTGAATGAATGAACGAATCGTATAAAATACTTTCGTCTTTACATCGTTGAATGTACTGACAACAAAATCACACAAAAATTATCAATGGAAATCAAATGTATCAAACCATGGAGGTTTGGATATGGAGTCACACTCCAAATCAAAGTGGAAAACCACACTACAGGCTGATCCAACTTTGATGTAATGTCCTTAAAACAAGTCAAAATGAGGCTCAGTAGTGTGTGTGGCCTCCACATGCCTGTATGACCTCCCTACAACACCTGGGCATGCTCCTGATGAGGTGGCGGATGGTCTCCTGTGGGATGTCCTCCCAGACCTGGACTAAAGCATCCGCCAACTCCTGGACAGTCTGTGGTGCAACGTGGCGTTGGTGGATGGAGCGAGACATGATGTCCCAGATGTGCTCAATCGGATTCAGGTCTGGGGAAAGGGCAGGCCAGCTCATAGCATCAATGCCTTCCTCTTGCAGGAACTACTGACACACTCCAGCCACATGAGGTCTAGCATTGTCTTACATTAGAAGGAACCCAGGGCCAACCGCACCAGCATATGGTCTCACAAGGCGTCTGAGGAGCTCATCTCGGTACCTAATGGCAGTCAGGCTACCTCTGGCAAGCACATGGAGGGCTGTGTGCCCCACCCCCCCCCCAAACAAATACCACCCTACACCATTACTGACACACCGCCAAACCGGTCATGCTGGAGGATGTTGCAGGCAGCAGAACGTCCTCCACGGTGTCTCCAGACTCATGTCTTTCACATGTGCTCAGTGTGAACCTACCTGCACCTGTGAAGAGCACAAAGCACCAGTGGCGAATTTGCCAATCTTGGTGTTTTTGGCAAATGGCAAACGTCCTGCATTGTGTTGGGCTGTAAGCACAACCCCCACCTGTGTACGTCGGGACCTCATACCACCTTCATGGAGTCTGTTTCTGAACATTTAAGTGGACACATGCACATTTGTGGCCTGCTGGAGGTCATTTTGCAGGGCTCTGGCAGTGTTCCTCCTGCTCTTCCTTGCACAAAGGTGGAGGTAGCGGTCCTGCTGCTGGGTTGTTGCTCTCCTACGGCCTCCTCCACATCTTCTAATGTACTTGCCTGTCTCCTGGTAGTGCCTCCATGCTCTGGACACTACGCTGACAGACACAGCAAACCTTCTTGTCACAGCTCACATTGATGTGCCATCCTGGATGAGATGTACTACCTGAGCCACTTGTGTTGGTTGTAGACTCCGTCTCATGCTACCACTAGAGTGAAAGCACCGCCAGCATTCAAAAGTGACCAAAACCTCAGCCAGGAAGCATAGGAACTGAGAAGTGGTCTGTGGTCACTACCTGCAGAACCACTCCTTTATTGGGGGGGTGTCTTGCTAATTGCCTATAAGTGCCTCCTTGACACTTGTCTGGGATAAACAAGATGATTTTATAAATTTGGCAACCACCATCAGCTCCAGGAAAAGGTACATTTTGCTTTATAACCTAAGGGGGAGATTTGTCAAAACTTGTCCAGAGGAAAGGTTACTGAGTTGCCAATAGCAACCATTCATTTTGCACCTTTCATTTTTCAGAGGCCTTTTCAAAAATGCGCAAAGTGATCTGATTGAACTTTTCCTCTGGACAGGTTTGGATAAATCTCCCCTTTAAGAGCTGTTCAATTGTTTCTGCAGCTTTAAGCAGAAAATAGAGCTGACAGATTCCCTTCAACCAGTAAAATTCTAAATGGTTTATCAATTTTTAATAGTATAAAACACAAGACAGCATTACTCATTACAAGCACTTTGTATTATCCAAACTATCCTATCTGTGCCTATAGGGATATTGGACTGCATCCCAGAATTTATTGTTACATAGAAAAAAAACTATAACTTGTGGCCTCGGGAATATTTAGAATTCTATTTTCCACAGTATAACTTTATATCATTGGAGCAGCATTTCATATCAGAGAATAACAATGCCGAAGCTTTTCTTACACAGTGAAAGAACACCAACATGCTATGAGGAACGTTCAATGACGCAGCTGTTCTCCAGGTTAGCAAGGCTGTCTCAGTATGTTTACTTTGTCTAAATGGGGCAGGCAGATCATGGGTGGCCAATTTACTAAATAAAAGGCCCCACTAAAGTCAAGGGTCATGTTGTACACTTGATGGCTGAGTGGCTCTCTATGCAGCAACTTTAGAAAGAGTATACAAATACTGGAACTGGGGTTTTTGTTAACCCATGAGGGATTATGTGCGATTAGGGGATAAGTCAATGACACAGTTCACATGGGCAGATTCACAAAAAATGACAGGTGTGGTGTTTTTCTTCTTGTCCTGCTTTGTCACTGGGAAAGTTCACTCTATAAATTAACTAAAGAAAAGGTCATGCTATTTAAAGAATGTCTTACAATGATCCAGGTTTTAGGATATTGGGGGAGATTTATCATTAGGTGTCTATTGCAGACACAGGTCTAATTTACACTCTTGCTCAAAATTTACAAAAGTTGAGCAGTCTTTTGATAAATTTTGCGCAAATATAGAAATGCCCCCCCCCCCCCTCGCTCTAACGTGCACCTCACAAAGCTGTGGCATTTTCCCACTGTACACTGCTCACATAGCTAGAAGTGCTGGAGCAGCAGTGTGTGCCGAACAAAACTCTGCACAAATAGCAAAAAGTAAATAGTAAATAGCATCTCTATATCAGTTTTACCAACCAGAATGCCTCCAAGTGTTGCAAAACTTGGCATGCTGGGAGTTGCAGTTTTGCAACAGCTGGAGGCACCCTGGTTGGTAAACACTGTGTACATGTACCAGAGCTGAGTGTGTGATCATGAACATGTAGCAGAAATTAGTGTGTGGCATGTGTTTGGAGCAGAGCTGAATGTGTGATTATGTGTATGCATGACCACGCGCACACACTCAGCTCTGCTGCATACACACAATAACGCACTCAGTTCTGCTGCATACACACAATCACACACTCCACTCTGCTGCATACACATGATCACACATATACATAGACCCAACATCATCTCCTCCTTCCTCCCTGCACATACAGTGGTATTCTTAGCTGTACCATGGTTACATTACACAGGAGCAATCTCCTGCACTCATCAAGAACAGCAGGAGTTTGAATTTTACACAGTTCTACAGATCTACAGTCTGTACCGATTGGAGTCTAACATAAATATGTATTACATATTGCTGGACTTATAACATTTTAAGTGTCCTCCTTGATGGTGTATATTTGCGCAATAAAATCAGGACTTGCGCAAAATTTGTGCATAAAAAGACGCAGTCGATAAATCGATGTCCACCACATAATCAGCTCTACCGTACACCGTGATTTAGAATTCCACTTGTAAAGTTCTATCAAAAATTGTGCAAAAAACTAAATTATGCGCAATATAGACAGTGAAAACTGTGTATATATAATTATAAATTCCCCCCACTGTCCCTATATGACCCACAAGAATACATAATGAATTTGCTACTCTTTCATGTAAATATCTTACCCAAATTTCTGATTTATCGGCTTTGCCTGGCCATGTTTCTGCTGCAGAAATTGGGATTCAGGCCTTCGCAGAGACATATATACCTGTAAAGCACTATGTAAACCCCTGTAGTTGTATAGTGTATGGCCAGCAAAACAGGATTTAACAAAAAATGTTTATTAGAATATATATTTTGTTATTGTATATGTATAATCAATAGTGATCGATCAGGTAAGATATGAATACATATCCATTCACAATTACTAAAATGTAGGTAGCTAATGCAATATGTCTATTGGCCAAATAGGCTATATACACAGGTTTTCTTAAGGAAAAAAAAACCTTTAATGCCTTCAACTTTTCGATTACTGTGAAAACTTGAAAGTGATTGGAAACATCAGTCCGGAGCCTGGCAAGCTGTAAATCTGTCTTTTCCATAGAGTTGGCAATAAAACGCTACTGTATTAGCTGACCTAACCCACCTACATGTTTATTTTGGAAGTCTTTCTAACAATTAAGCCTCCTTGAAAGCAAACAGTCACAGACAAGAGAGGACTGACATTATGCAACAAATGTAACTCCCAATTGCTCCTTTTGTTAAAAAGACAAATATAAAAAGTTACCTGAGACATCATGCCAATGGGCTCGGTAACAAATTCAGAAAGTGTAGCCATCTTGGGGCAGCAGTATGGATCTTATTACACTCTCAACTAAATGCAGTCAAATCTCGGTCATACTGGCAAGAAACTGTTGAAACAAGAAGAAATAAAAACAACATTTATTCATTTGAAACAAACAATAAGCTTTGCTTTGTGTAGTTACGTCACTTTCCTAAAACAGGAAAAACTTCATTCAAGATACCTGACTGTTTTACAGGTGTAAAATTGCTTTAGGTGACACCAAGCTTCGAAATGAAAAATGAAAGAAATAAAAACAAAAAACAGTCACAGTCTAAAGGGGTGTCTGTAACTGAAAAATACTGCCGAGTCCTTCACAGCTCATTGTAGGTACTCTCTCCTGGCCAACAGAAGGTGTTGCGAATAAATGATCTTTTTTTACACTGTCCATATACCTCAAGGTACACGGACTGGAGATGTCTAGTCCAAACAACACCTTTAAATATCTGGAAGATTTATCTAAACCAGTGTAGAGTAAGAGTTGTGCAGTTGCCAATAGCAACCAGAATGCATCTTTATTTTTCAGAGGCCTTTTTAAAAAAAGGAAAGAAGTAATCTGATTGGTTGGTATGAGCAACTACACCACTCTTTGTCTACACAGGTTTTGATAACCAGTAAACATTTGGCAAAGAAAAGTGGAGTCTTCACTTGTCTGTTCTGAATCTTTAGCCATTCCTCTGCTATTCTTGCTAGAAATTTATGACTAGACAACTAATGTTGCAGTTGGAGATGTGTCCCTACCCACCCCAACTACCTGCACTGATTGGACAGTGCCTGCAAGTGTAGGGATAAACCCCCAACTGGTAACACCCAATAGACTATGCAGTCAAAAATTCTAAAACGATTATCAGATAAACAGCACAATATAGAGCTATAAAAAAAAAAGATACTCCAGAATTGTTATGTCATGAGGAATATAAACAGGTCATGAAAAGCTACAGGTCTGCTCTAAAAAAAGCTAC
Organism: Hyla sarda; assembly: GCF_029499605.1. Taxonomy (NCBI): domain Eukaryota; kingdom Metazoa; phylum Chordata; class Amphibia; order Anura; family Hylidae; genus Hyla; species Hyla sarda. The sequence goes on from NC_079189.1 coordinate 327,895,671, forward strand.
CCTGGTTTTGAAAAACATATGCCCTATCCACAGGATAGGGGATAAGAGTCCGATCGCGGGGGCCCGATCGGTGGGACCCCCTGCAATCTCATGAATGGGGCCCAACTCCCACTGCTCAACCAATGGCGTGACTTTGGTCAACATCTTGGGATATTATGTTAGAAATATTTGTAATCTACTCTAAATGCAATGTTTAACATTATGTGGAATTTTCATTCACATCTCTGCATCATGCATTTGTAAGCCCCATTAATTAATGTTAGGATGTAAGCAAAGAATGACGTTTTCGGGACATTATTCAAAACGTTAGTCAAAAAAATTAATTTTTATTTTATAGTAATTACTCAAAATATGATCAGTTAATGAAATATGCCAGTAGAATATGACATGTTTAACCTACATATAGTGGGTATTATACCAAAATCATTATCTGAAAGTATTAGGGCAGAGATTCCAAGGATAGCCGATGCCAACCACAATATTTGGTGCAAGGACCGCATTGCCTGTTCCCATAGCAAGCAATGCATTCTGCTACCTCTCCCCCGAGCGCTTCAGCCCCCTCAACAGCAGTGATGGCCTGCTCAGCCAATCATCTGCTGAAAAAAGACCCCTGGGTATAGGTACAGGGTATACATTTGTTTTAAACAGGAGTACCCCTTTAAGGCTTAGCTACAAGGGCAGGACTTCTTTCCTCACATGTCTGGCAGATTTTTTGCAGAAACAAGCTGCTTCATGGAGAGGGACAAGTCACCAAAGTGTCAACACTTTCTTCATACCTATTATTTAAGTGATCTGAAGTGGAGAAGGAGGGGAAGAGAAGATGACTGGCTCCAGTGACATACACAGTAATTGTTTAACAATTCAAAAGCATAGATAACAGAAGAAAATTATATCAAGTGCTTCTAGTATCATTTATTTTTGTAATTTTATACTAGATGGGCCATATGGTCTTTTTCTGCCTACAGTCTTCTATGTTTCTATGTTTGTGTTCCACTATTGAAAATCAGATCTTCTATTTGCAAATGACTGACAAAAAGCTAAAGGCTCTGGTTTCAAAATAGCGAAAAGGTTCACACCAGGTTAAACTACCATCACTGATGGAATTTATCAGAAGCCAACATACACAATGAAACCTTGCTATGCTCTATAAGCAGAACACTATTAACAACCCCTACAGACCTAATATCTCTGACAGCTAAGAAATTGACACAATTGTATAGTCTGGGCAATCTTCTGTGAGCTAGCTACACTGTCTGAATTCCATTCAACAGAATGAGGCAAAGCTGCACAAAGAACGCAAACGTTGACTTAACTTGAGTCCAATAAGGCTAGGTTCACACAACGGAATTTCCGCCTGCAATTCCTCTTTGAAATTGCAGGCAGAAATTCCGCTTACTAAAATGTATAGTGTAGTGAATGGGTTTCCGTTCACAAATTTACACGTCGGAATTTGTGAACAGAAAATCCGCTTGAAAATTTACGCCTGAAGAATGGCGTTGCTCATTAATCAGGCGGAAATACTTGCGGAACACAGTGCAGTCTATTGGAGACTGCAATTTCCACACGGTCCTGGCCGCAGTCATAATCTCCAGGCGGAAGTTTTCTGCCGGGAGATTCCGCAGTGTGAACCTAGCCTAAGCCTTCCAAGTTCCATAAAAACCCCTATTAAGTGTGTCAAATGAGTTTTCCATCCAATGAACATACTTCCATTAGTCAAAGATTTTAATTTTTTATGTTTTATAGCTCCACATGTTCATTTTCTGATGGCACTTGAAGATTGCAACAACTTCAGCGAGCTTAAAACTGGCAAGATGTTAGGGTATCCATAATATGCCCAGAAAAAAAAAAAACTATATAGTAAATGAATCTAAATAAATGCCTTATCTTTCAACAAAGACCCATATGTTTTTGTGTGGGTAAGGATGGTTTCAGACAATCGTGTGACATGTGCATTTTCACTTCTGTATCACAGACGCAAGTCTTGTCCTGACCACCGGTCTGATGAACCAAGCTGACAGAACTTATGACTATATGGATAATGATGCAAAAATGCACATGTGAAACAAACCTGAGGGACCTTTTAATATGGGTGACGTCAAATCTAAACAAGAATCGATCTTGTAGATCAGCACTCATTTAGGGGGCCTGTTACATAGCAATCCACACACATGCTGGTAAGGCCATGTGAAAGATTACTGGATCATTAACGCAGCCCTTTGCAATCAGTCTTTGCCGCTTGTAATAGGGCGCTAACTGTCAGAAAAAGAATAAGCGCAGATCCACATAGTATTTTGGCCAGTGTCTTTAACTAAAAACAGGAGTGGGTCCAAAGGACAAAAAAAGATGCCAATCTTTTCAATTTAGTTTCTCTCTGGCAATTCCACTCATTGTTTTGGCTAAAAAACAGAAATACTGGTGTGAACTGGAGCCAATAACTCCAGATAACAACGGAATTTAGATTATCATAGCCATCTACCAATAAATCTCAAATGTCTATGGCCACCTTACAAAATGCAGGTCAATGTGTATTTCATTTTATTTTAGAGTTAAAGTTATAAGGAATAAAGATCTGTTCCCTCCTGACAGAGGCCTTTACGTTTAGGGACTCATATCTTTGTTCCTAGGTAAGTAGGGCTCCTCAGGCTGCTCAGTAAACTTTCGGCCCCATGGAACCTACATTTTATAGTAATCTGTAAATATTTTAGATATAAACTAAGAACAGGTCTCCGGAGACCGATAAGGATCTATCCCTGCTCATTCACTTACTTGTGGAGAAGATAGCACCTGGTTATTATCAGCTAGAAGAAGGCAGCACTATCAGTATTTAGCAGCTTTGCGGGACTAGCGCTAGCTAGAGTACAGCTGCCCAAGAAAAAAATATATAGACCTGACCTTTCAGTGGGAAAGTTTAAAGAGTTAAATTAACTAAGAGCAGAAAATACTATAAAAAATAAATAAATAAAAATTCAATTATGGTACAGTCACATGTCCCAAAAAAATCTACCACAACAAAATCAATAGCAAAACATCTGCACCATATTGAGCAACTATGGGGGAGATTTATCAAAACCTGTCCAGAGGAAAAGTTGCCCAGTTGCCCATAGCAACCAATCAGCTCGCTTCTTTCATTTTTAACAAGGCCTCTGCAAAATGAAAGAAGCGATCTGATTGATTGCTATGGGCAACTTTTCCTTTGCACAGGTTTTGATAAATCTCCTCCTATGTGTGAATTTGCTGCATAATTGCTGCCGCAGAAAGCAAGATGAATGAGGAAAAAAAAAGTTTATTGCAGCAAAATCACCAACAATGTAATGTACCATAGGTTGGGTTCACACCACGTTTTTGCAATACAGTTCCCGTATCAGGTTTTTGATTTAAAAAAAATGCATTTCTCAAAACCTGACTAAACTGTATCAAAACGTGTGTACAAATTTTTATCTGTATACGGTTTGAAATATGATGTCCGGTTACATCCTTTTTTTAAGAAAAAAAAAAGTATACGTTTTTAACTTTTCACTCCATTATGAATAAAGTTTCACTTGTTTGATTGAAATTCCAAGAAAATAAAAAAACTGTGCAAAGTCAAAAACTGTATGGTGAAAACCGGACGGAACCGTATGCGCATATGGTTCTGTACAGTTCCCATGTAAAAAAAAATGTATACGGTTTAATATGGTTTATCACCTGGACCAAAAACAGTGGTAGGCTACAGTTTTCTGTCCGGAAAAAGAAAAAAAAAAAGTTAAAAACGTATGGTTTGTAAAACGGAGACAACTGTATACATTATGGTGCATACGGTTTTGGGCACGGTTTTCTTTACAGTTGCATATGTTTTTTTTATGAAACCGTATAGCAAAATCGTGGTGTGAACCCACCCTTACTCTCAGTCACTCAGTGTTCCAAGAACCAATGCTCTAGGTCTACAGCAACATTTATTTTCTAACAGCAGTGACATGCAATGTTTACATGTCCACCACAGACTATCACTGGCCTCAGTGATGCTTGCATGTACAGAATGAGTCCAGTGATGGCCTCGAGTGGTCACATGGAAATTACATGCTACAGTTGTGAGAAATGGGAAAAAAGGTATTGTTGGCCAGCATCGGACAGATCTCTAATGCCAGTCATTAACAGTGGGTGTAAGCTGCTAATAGCAGCGATCATGTATGCAGCAAGGCTTAACTCAAGAGTCAACTCCACACTTCCTATGTTATGGGGGATAGTTAAAGGGGTACTTCCGTGCTGACAACTTAGCCCCTATCTAAAGGATAGGGGATGAGTTGCCTGATCGCGCGGGGTCCCGGCGCTGGGGACCCCCGCGATCTCGCACGCAGCACCCCGCACTCATCAGGCCCCGGAGCGAACATCCGCTCCGGGTCTGATGACTGCCGATCACGGGGCCTGAGTATTGTGACGTCACGGCTCCGCCCCACAATGTAAGTCTATGGCAGGGGGCGAGACAGCCGTCTCGCCCCCTGCCATAGGCTTGCATTGAGGGGCGGAGCGTGATGTCACACGGGGTGGAGCTGTGATGTCACGATCACCTGCCCCGTTATCAGACCCGGAGCGGATGTTCACTCCGGGGCCTGATGAGAGCGGGGTGCTGCGTGCGAGATCGCGGGGGTCCCCAGCAGCAGGACCCCGCGCGATCAGGCAACTCATCGCCTATCCTTTAGATAGGGATAAGTTGTCAGCACGGTAGTACCCCTTTAAGGTAAGTGAGACTGGTAGAAACTGTGCCAATATGTATCACAGTGCTGCATGCCACCTTATAGATTTGGCAAATATTGTTCTGAATGTAAAACACTTTTCTGTTTCGCCACCATTTTGGTATACATAAGCAAAAAAAAAAAAAAATCGCTTCTCGCCCTTTTGGCTAAGATCAAGTGTAGTATCTGTTCTTATCAGTTTTCATGCCGGTGGCAAACTACGCCGGCATGGGGCTGGTGAGGATGGGTGCTGCATGGAGGGTGCAGGTGTACCGGGGCTTTCTGGGGCTGGTTCTGAGGAATCAGCTCGAGGGCTGCCCCGATGTGACCTGTTCCCTCCGGGTCTCGCCATGAGGCTGAGAGGGTCTAGAGCCGAGGTACTTTTGTGCCTCGGGGAGTGGTGACCCCGAGGTGCCGAAACTCACTGGGAATACTGGCTCACTGAGTTGAAGCACGGGCACCATAAACTCTTCACCTTGTGGCACTCACCTCTTGATTCCCGGCCTTCTGGCTAGGATCAGAGAAATTTTTATAGATACGGCCGGATGTCCGGGCAGTATATCTGCACACATTCACTTATTTATTTATTTTTGTCACTGTGTCACTTTTTGCGTGTTGTGTGTTCACAGGATTTGTCAGGATGCTGTAGCCCTTCTGGGTGTCCCTCCTGGCGGTCTAGGGGAGGTGTGTGTGGCCATTAGGTTCCGCACCTCCCTGCAAACACCCCGGGTACTCCTGCTTTGGCAGGGTACCTACCGTTATCGGCTCTGCGGGCAGATACCTTGGCTAACGCCAAGGGGGATGCCGGGAGCATTTGTGGTCCCCTAGTAGCTTCGGCGAAAAGGGACATCGAACCTGGAACCTCGCAGGTACCTTTTGGTCCGGAGGCAAAGGGTAAGGTTTGTTGGGGGGCCTCTCTCCTATCGGAGAAGGGCTTGCGATAGACCGCATCCTTTGTGCACGTTTTTTTAGTGTAACACGTTTGCACTTTTTCTTGCACTTTGGGTGATTCGAGAGCACATTCCTCGGCTTTAACAAAAAAAAAAAAAAAAAAAAAACACTTTTCTCTTTCGCACACCACCTATTTTTTGGCTTACTTTACACCTATATATTTTAGCAGAATGGTAAATGATGGGGGACAGTTATCATTATTTGCTTTGGTAAGCGAGTTTTTTTTTTGTTGCTTTGGTTTTGCTTATGTGTGACATATTTATCATACTATCACAGGGGGTTGATTAATTTGGTTCACATAAGTTAAAAACCAATAAATCACTTTGGAATACCAATTTGGTATACATAAGCAAAAAAAAAAAAAAAAATGTATGTGTGTTTATAACATTTTTTTTTTACCACTTTTTCCGCCTAAATGTACTAACCCATTTTTTTTTCCCCCTTTTAATTTCGTATCAGTCTATCCTGTGGGCTACTTCAGATTTGGTGGACTATGATGACCAGTGTTTTTTTTTTTTTTTAAATTAACAACAACGAGGGCTTGTGGGGGGAGTGTTTTTGGGAATAAAAGTTTTTTAAATGTGTTTATTTTTATTTACTTTACAGGCTTAGTAGTGGAAGCTGTCTTATAGACAGAATCCATTACTAAAGCTGGGGCTTAGCACCAAAAACAGCTAGTGCTAACCCCCAATTATTACCCTTGTACACACCGCCACAGGGGTGTCGGGAAGAGCCCGTACCAACAGTACGGAGGCATCAAAAATAGCACTCCTGGGCCTAGGCAGTAACAGACTGGTGTTATTTAGGCTGGCGAGGGCCAGTAACAATGGTCCTCGCCCACCCTGGTAAAGTCAGGCTGTTGCTGTTTGGTTGGTATCTGGCTGAGAATAAAAATACAGGGAACTCTATGCGTTTTTCTTTTATTATTTAATTATTTATGGAAAAATAAATCCATAGGCTTCCCCATATTTTCATTCTCAGCCAGATACCAACCAAGCAGCAACAGCCTGACGTTACTAGGGTGCGTGATCACCATTGCTACTGTCCCTTCCCAGCCTAAATAACACCAGTCTGTTACTGCCTAGGCGCACCATATTTGACGCTCCGGGCGTGTTGGTAGCGGCTCTTCCCGACACCCCTGTGGTGGTGGGTACCGCGATAATAATTGGGGGTAAGCGCTAGCTGTTTTTGGTGCTAACGCTAAGCCACGGCTTAGTAATGGACTCCGTCTATAAGACAGTTTCCACTACTAAGCCTGTAAAGTAAATGTAAAAAAAAAAAAAAAACTAAAACATGTTTAAAAAACTTTTATTCCAAAAAACACTCACTCGCAAGCCCTCATTAACCATTTTATTAAAATAAAAAAATTGGTAATCGTCCTAGTCCACAGGATACACGTATCTGATATGAAAAGGAAAAAAAAAAAAAAAAAAAGAAAAATAGATTAGTACATTTATTGTAACCCACCCACACATTTCCCGCCCGCACCGCATTGCATGACTACAACTCCAAGCATTCCCTTACAGTAAGGACATAATGGGAGTAGTAGTCATTGCTTAACCAGACTTCCTTTGTGGGAAACACTGTCTAAAACACAGCATAATTGTGGCACATGTAGCTAGGATTTTAGAGCTAGAATTGTGGTGCATTTGTGGTGCAGCTGAATGTTCGTGCGGAATATTCTGGCAGAATTCTGCACGGACATTCCGCTGTGTGATCATAGCCTTAGGGGTCATTCACACAAGCATATTTCTTTTCAAACTCGTAGCGGATCTCCCGGGGGGAAAGGTGTGAACTGTTAGGCCAGTGGTTTCCATCCAGTGTGCCTCCAGTTGTTGTAAATCTAGAACTCACAGTATGCCCGGACAGCAGAAGGCAGTCCCAACCAGTGTGAATCAGCTGGAGGCACAGTGTCCCAACCAGTGTGCAACAGCTGGAGGCACACTGTCCCAACCAGTGTGCAACAGCTGGAGGCACACTGGTTGGGGAACATTGTGTTAAGGCGTGTTCACATGTTTTTAATTTCAATTACTGATTACAAATAATACACAGCCAGGTATGGATCTGAAGACAGGAGAAGTCCCAGGCTTTCCTCTATACACGTCCTCAATGTATGACCCATCCTTGGCTTTGTATTCACTAACTGCAACATGTGAACACATCCAGGTATACACAGTCATGCACACAGAACACACTTACTGTATCCAGGTATATACAGTCATGCACACAGAGCACACACTTACTGTTTCCAGGTATATACAGTTATGTACACAGAGCACACACGTACAGTATCCAGGTATATACAGTCATGCACACAGAGCACACACTTACTGTTTCCAGGTATATACAGTTATGTACACAGAGCACACAAGTACAGTATCCAGGTATATACAGAACACACACTTACTGTATCCAGGTATATACAGTCATGTACACAGAACACACACTTACAGTATCCAGGTATATACAGTCATGTACACAGAGCACACACGTACAGTATCCAGGTATATACAGAACACACACTTACTGTATCCAGGTATATACAGTCATGTACACAGCACACACTTACTGTATCCAGGTATATACAGTCATGTACACAGAACACACACTTACAGTATCCAGGTATATACAGTCATGTACACAGAGCACACACTTACAGTATACAGGTATATACAGTCATGTACACAGAACACACACTTACAGTATACAGGTATATACAGTCATGTACACAGAGCACACACTTACAGTATACAGGTATATACAGTCATGTACACAGAACACACACTTACAGTATACAGGTATATACAGTCATGTACACAGAGCACACACTTACAGTATACAGGTATATACAGTCATGTACACAGAGCACACACTTACTGTATCCAGGTATATACAGTCATGCACACAGAACACACACTTACTGTATCCAGGTATATACAGTCATGTACACAGAACACACACTTACTGTATCCAGGTATATACAGTCATGTACACAGAACACACACTTACTGTATCCAGGTATATACAGTCATGTACACAGAACACACACTTACTGTATCCAGGTATATACAGTCATGTACACAGAACACACACTTACTGTATCCAGGTATATACAGTCATGCACACAGAACACACACTTACTGTATCCAGGTATATACAGTCATGTACACAGAACACACACTTACTGTATCCAGGTATATACAGTCATGTACACAGAACACACACTTACTGTATCCAGGTATATACAGTCATGTACACAGAACACACACTTACTGTATCCAGGTATATACAGTCATGTACACAGAACACACACTTACTGTATCCAGGTATATACAGTCATGTACACAGAACACACACTTACTGTATCCAGGTATATACAGTCATGTACACAGAACACACACTTACTGTATCCAGGTATATACAGTCATGCACACAGAACACACACTTACTGTATCCAGGTATATACAGTCATGTACACAGAACACACACTTACTGTATCCAGGTATATACAGTCATGTACACAGAACACACACTTACTGTATCCAGGTATATACAGTCATGTACACACATTTGATGTAGCCAGTTATATACAGTATACAGTTCAGTAGGTAACAATAATACAATTTATATCCCAATAGGTGATAAGTGGATCCTATACACATATACGAAGCCCCAGTGCCCGTTACATACCATATAGTTTCTATTACAGCTCATGGTTCCCTCACGTTATCCAGGGGGAGACGTTTATCAGAGTTGTCACAAAGAAAGAAACTTAGTGCAAGTGGCATCCAGGTGGAGACAAGGAGGCAGGGCTCCATATCAGTCAGTGCCGGGAGCTCAGGACTGTGCCCACAGGGTACAGGGTACAGCGAGCGGCCAGAGCCTGCAGGGCTCACTATCCGGGCACCCAGCCAGCTCCACTGCTACACACAAGCTGGCAGAGTGCACGGCGTGCGGGGGGCGGGGCCACAGCGAGCCTCTGACCAATAGGGAGAGCCACTCACTAGTCCCCGCCTCTCTAATAAACTCTTAGGAAAGCAGGGATAAGTGGTCACAGTGCAGACAGTGCGGGAAGTACAAGGTGAGGTTCGTTAGTACAGAGCCATAGCCTGAAGGGACAGAAGATGTATGTATAGACAGACAGACAGCACCACTATTCATTCTATCTATTCTCAACATACAAACACTGGATTCTGTCCTACCATAGAATGAGACGGGGAGAGTTAGCAAAACCTGAGCTGAGGAAAAGGTGTCCAGTTGCCCAAAGCAACCAATCAGATCACTTCTTTCATTTTCCAGAGGCCTCCTTAAAAATGGAAGAAGCAATCTGATTGGTTGTTATGGGCAACTGCACCACTCTTCCCTTAGGCTGGGTTCACACTACGTTTTCTCCCATACGGGAGCGCATACGGCAGGGGAGAGCTAAAACCTTGCGCTCCCATATGCCTTCGTATGCGCTCCCGTATGTCATTCATTTCAATGAGCCGGCCGGAGTGAAACGTTCGGTCCGGTCGGCTCATTTTTGCGCCGTATGCGCTTTTACAACCGGACCTAAAACCGTGGTTGACCACAGTTTTAGGTCCGGTTGTAAAAGCGCATACGGCGCAAAAATGAGCCGACCGGACCGAACGTTTCACTCCGGTCGGCTCATTGAAATGAATGACATACGGGAGCGCATACGGTCACATACGGGAGCGCGAGCTTTTAGCTCCCCCCTGCCGTATGGGCTCCCGTATGGGAGAAAACGTAGTGTGAACCCAGCCTTACACAGGTTTTGATAATACTGGCAGTGGTGTAACTGTAGCGGTCCCACTTGCAAATGGGCCCCTTTATTTAGGGTACCACCATATCCCACCATTTAGGGCTTGGTATACAAAGTACTGACAGTATTTACTGTTAAAGCTAGGTTCACACGGCTGTTGTCCCCCACCCCCATTTTCTACCGTCAATGGTTCCTAAACGGACCATACTACTAACCGATGCAAAGGGATGCTATTTAGTGGCATCCTTTTGCATCAGTTTTTTTATCTGTTAGTATAAAAAGTCAGCCGCCTACAGATTCCCGTAGCCGGGACTACTACTACTCCCATGGGACAGACATGATGAGAGTAGTAGTTCCCTCGGCTGCAGGAGTCCAGGGGTGGCTGGGAGACTACATTAGTGCTTGTACATCTACCCCCATCATGGAACAGAGTCTGTTCTATGTTGGGGGTAGTAGTACAGGGGCTGAGGGATTGTTCACACCGGGTCTCATTTCTGAGACCCAATGGGATAAAAAGCTATTAACCAGGGGAATGGGTGGCATGCTCCTCTCCCCTGCGATGTATATACTGTCAGTCAGTGAGGAGAGGGAGGTGCTGCTTCCTTTTAAAACATAGCTCTGTGGGGGGCCAGACATATAGAAGCGTTGTGGGGGGCCAGACATAAAGCGTCTATATGTCTGGCCCCCCGCAGCTCTTCTATATGTCTTGCCCCCCGCAGCGCTTCTATATACATATGGCCCCCGCAGCCCTGTGTGTCAAAAGCATTGTATTAGCAGCGATGCACTGCTGAAACAATCCTTCTGACACATAGCGCTGCAGGGCCAGACATATAGTGCTATCTGGATGGCCCCTCACAGCCCTTCTATATACATATGGGCCCAGCAAAGCTATGTGTCAAAAGCATGCCGCCCGCTCCCCTGGTTAGTAGCTTTTGATTGCATCGGGTCCCAGAAGTGAGACCCGGTGCGATCAATCCCTCAGCCCCTGTACTACTAACCCCAACGTAGAACAGACTCTGTTCCATGATGGGGATTGTAGTATAAGCACTACAGTAGTCTCCCCAGCCGCCCGCAGACTCCCGAAGCCAGGGAACTATCAAATATAACGGATTAGGAACCAAACAGGTAAAAATGGCTTGCAAAGGCATCAACGGGATTGATTTACAGATGTTAGCAAAAGGCTTGAACGGATTTGAGAATGGGTATGAATTAACGGGGACTGACGTTAATGTGAACCAGCCCTAAGGCGTTATGTACCAGATGTGTAGGGGTGTGCAGGCAGCAATTTTTTTTCTGTTTGTCTATTGGCACTTGCCCTGTTACCACCAGAGTGCTGGGTGCAAGTTAAGAGAGCGTGTGTGCACTGGGGGCATTGAAGATAGCCTAAAGGGCCATGACCGCATGTTCTATGTTCACACAGCAGAATTTCTGCACAGAATTCTGCATCAAATTCTGCAGTATCTTCCACAGAAATGAATTGCCCATTCACTTCAATGAAATTCCTGCAGCGGAAAGTCTGCTGTGTGAGTGAGACAGCAGAATCCCATTGAAGTGTATTGGCTATAAATTCTCTCTTGGAGGAAAAGACATGTAAAAGATAGTGTTGGCCACTTAAATGAAAAGACTATGCTTTATATAGTAAGCTCTGATGGGGGTGGGAGGTTTCCCTGGAGGGGTAGCAGTGGATGTCTGCTATAGTTTTAGTGTTATGTAAAATGTGCCATCTGCATAACCACTACAATACTATATAGTGCAACATGTACACTATGTGGAAATGTGGTATATTGCTGCCCAACCTACTGAGTACTATTTATTATACATAGTACAGAGTATGGTAAATGCTTTTATATGCACAGTATAGCCCAGGCTATAATATACTGCATAGTACTATACCATACCATGGACTGTACTGTGCATGTAAATGTATATACTATATTGCAGCCTCCTTTTCCACTCCCATATACATTGAGGCAAAAAAGTATTTTGTCAGCCACCAATTGTGCAAGTTCTCCCACTTCTATGAGAGACTTAATGAGAAAAAAAACATAAAATCACACTGTCTGATTTTTAAAGAATTTATTTGCAAATTATGGCGGAAAATAAGTATTTGGTCACCTACAAACAAGCAAGATTTCTGGCTCCCACAGACCTGTATTTTTTTTCTTTAAGAGTCTCCTCTGTCCTCCACTCGTTACCTGTATTAATGGCACCTGTTTGAACTTGTTATCAGTATAAAAGACTCCTGTCCACAACCTCAGTAACACTCGAATCTCCACTATGGCCAAGACCAAAGAGCTGTTGAAGGACACGAGAAACAAAATTGTAGACCTGCACCAGGCTGGGAAGACTTAAAATGCAATAGGCAAGCAGCTTGGTGTGAAGAAATCAACTGTGGGAGCAATTATTAGAAAATGGAAGACATACAAGACCACTGATAATCTCCTTCGATCTGGGGCTCCATGCAAGATCTCACCAAGAGGTGTTAAAATGATCACAAGAACGGTGAGCAAGGACCTAGTGAATGACCTGCAGAGAGATGGGACCAAAGTAACAAAGGCTACCATCAGTAACACACTACTCCACCAGGGATTCAAATCATGCAGTGCAAGACTTGTCCCTCTGCTTAAGCCAGTACATACCGGGGCCGCCTGAAGTTTGCTAGAGAGCATTTGGATGATCCAGAATAATATTGGGAGAATGTCATATGGTCAGATGAAACCAAAGTAGAACTTTTTGGTAAAAACTCAACTCGTCGTGTTTGGAGGAGAAAGAATGCTGAGTTGCATCCAAAGAAAACCATACCTACTGTGAAGCATGGGGGTGGAAACATCATGCTTTGGTGCTATTTTTCTGCTAAGGGACCAGGATGACTGATCCATGTAAAGGAAAGAATGAATGGGGCCATGTACCGGGATATTTTGAGTGAAAACCTCCTTCCATCAGCAGGGGCATTGAAGATGAAACGTGGCTGGTTCTTTCAGCATGGCAATGATCCCAAACCCCCCCCCCCCACGAGCAAGAAGGAGTGGCTTCGTAAGAAGCATTTCAAGGTCCTGGAGTGGCCCAGCCAGTTTCCAGATCTCAAGCCCATAGAAAACCCTTAGAGCGAGTTGAAAGTCCGTAAAGCCAAGTGACAGCCCCAAGACATCACTGCTCTAGAGGAGATCTGCATGGAGGAATGGGCCAAATTACCACCAACAGTGTGTGAAAACCTTGTGAAGACTTACAGAAAACGTTTGACTCTGTCATTGCCAACAAAGGGTATATAACAAAGTATTGAGATGAACTTTTGTTATTGACCAAATACTGTATTTATCGGGGTATGCCACGCACTAGCCTGTAACATGCTCATCTTTCCAAGGAAATTTGGGTAAAAAAGGTTTTTTACCCAAATATCCTTGTTAAAATTGGTGTGTGTGTGCGGGTATACCTTGATAAACTGTTTCTGGCCCGCAGAAGCCGCTGCAATTCAATGAATTAAAGCAGGCGCTTTAAATCATTGAACTGCAGCAGCTTCAGCAGAGCCAGAGTTGCGCTGCCCGATTCCCTCTCCATCCCCGGTTTTATAGTTACATGTCCTGGGTACCGCTCTCCTTCAGGCTCCGGCGGCATTCTGAGCTGTCACTGTGCGCTGCGCACATTGACAGCGCAGAACGCCGCCAGAGCCTGAAGGAGCGCGTTCCCCAGGACATGTACCTATAAGACCGGGGACGGGGAGGGAATCGGGCAACAGCAGCAGGACTCTGGCCCCACAGAATCCACTGCAGTTCAATGATTTAAAGCGCCTCTCATAGTTGAGGTATACCTATGATGAAAATTACAGGCCTCTCATCTTTTTAAGTGGGAGAACTTACAAAATTGGTGGCTGACTAAATACTTTTTTCCCCCACTATATTATACAGGTACATAGTATAAGTGTTATATACTATTGTGAGGTGGTTACATGTAGTATGACACGTTTTACTACAGTGCTCCAACAGTGCTTACATTCGGTTGGGTTCATATATCGTAAAACTACATGGATAAATACGCCATTAACTTCTTAAGGACGCAGCTCATTTTCACCTTAAGTACGCAGGCCTTTTTTGCAAATCTGGCCACTGTCACTTTAAGCATTAATAACTCTGGGATGCTTTTACTTTTCATTCTGATTCCGAGATTGTTTTTTCGTGACATATTCTACTTTATGTTAGTGGTAACATTTAGTCGATACTTGCATCGTTTCTTGGTGAAAAATTCCAAAATTTGATGAAAAATGTGAAAATGTTGCTTTTTTTTTACTTTGAAACTCTCTGCTTATAAGGAAAATGGATATCCCAAATAAATTATATATTGATTCACATATACAATATGTCTACTTTATGATTGCATCATAAAGTTGACATGTTTTTACATTTGGAAGACATCAGAGGGCTTCAAAGTATAGCAGCAATTTTCCAATATTTCACAAAATGTTCTAAATCAGAATTTTTCAAGGACCAGTTCAGTTTTGAAGTGGATTTGAGGGGCCTTCATATTAGAAATACCCCACAAATGACCCTATTATAAAAACTGCACCCCTCAAAGTATTCAAAATGATATTCAGTAAGTGTGTTAACCCTTTAGGTGTTTCACAGGAATAGCAGCAAAGTGAAGGAGAAAATTCAAAATCTTCATTTTTTACGCTCGCATGTTCTTGTAGACCCAGTTTTTTTTATTTTTACAAGGGGTAAAAGGAGAAAAATCTTCCTAAAATTTGTAACCCAATTTCTCTCGAGTAAGGAAATACCTCATATGTATATGTGAAGTGTTCGGTGGGTGCACTAGAGGGCTCAGAAGGGAAGGCGCGACAATAGGATTTTGTAGAGTGAGTTTTTCTGAAATGGTTTTTGGGGGGCATGTCACATTTAAGAAGCCCCTATGTGCCAGAACAGCAAGTGAACCCCCACAGGGCATACTATTTTGGAAATTAGACCCCTCAAGGAACGTAACAAGGGGTCCAGTGAGCCTTAACACCCCACAGGTGTTTGACGACTTTTAGTTAATGTTGGATGTGTAAATGAATTTTTATTTTTTTCTCACTAAAATGCAGTTTTTTTTCCCCAAATTTTACATTTCTACAAGGGGTAATAGGAGAAAATGCCCCCCAAAATTTGTAACCCCCATTTCGAGTATGGAAATACCCCATGTGTGGACGTCAAGTGCTCTGCTGGCGCACTACAATGCTTAGAAGAGAAGGAGCGCCATTGACCTTATGGAGAGAGAAATTGGTTGAAATAGAAGTCAGGGGCCATGTGCGTTTACAAAGCCCCCCGTGGAGCCAGAACAGTTGACCCCGTCCCCACAAGTGACCCCATTTTGGAAACTACATCCCCCACAGAATTTAATAAGGGGTGCAGTGAGCATTTAAACTCCACTGGTGTTTGACAGTTTTTTGGAACAGTGGGCTGTGCAAATGAAAAATTAAATTTTTCATTTTCACGGACCACTGTTCCAAAAATCTGTCAGACACCTGTGGGGCGTAAATGCTCACTGCACCCCATATTACATTACGTGAGGGGTGTAGTTTCAAAAATGGGGTCACATGTGGGGGGGTCCATTGTTCTGGCACTATGGGGGCTTTGTAAACACACGTGGCCTTCAATTCCGGACAAAATTCCTCCTTGCATTACAATGCTCCTTCTCTTCTGAGCATTGTAGTTCACCCGCAGAGCACTTCACATCCACATATGGGGTATTTTCTTTCTCAGAAGAAATTGAGCTACACATTTTGGGGGGCTTTTTTCCTATTTTCCCTTGTGAAAATGAAAAATTTAGGGTAACACCAGCATTTTAGTGAAAAAAAAAATGTCTTCATTTTCCCATCCAACTTTAACAAAAATTCATCAAACACCTGTGGAGTGTTCAGGCTCACTATATCCCTTGTTACGTTCCGTGAGGGGTGTAGTTTCCAAGATGGGGTCACAGGTGGGTATTTATTTTTTTGCGTTTATGTCAGAACCGCTGTAAAATCAGCCACCCCTGTGCAAATCACCAATTTAGACCTCAAATGTACATAGTGCGCTCTCACTCCTGAGCCTTGCTGGGCGTCCGCAGAGCATTTTACACCCACATATGGGGTATTTCCGTACTCAGGAGAAATTGCGTTATAAATTTTGGGGGTCTTTTTTTCCTTTTACCTCTTGTGAAAATAAAAAGTATGGGGCAACACCAGCATGTTAGTGTAAAAAAAAAAATTTTTTTACACTAACCGGCTGATGTAGACCCCAACTTTTCCTTTTCATAAGGGGTAAAAGGAGAAAAAGCACCCCAAAATTTGTAACACAATTTTTCCTGAGTACGGAAATACCCCATATGTGGCCCTAAACTGTTTCCTTGAGATACGACAAGGCTCCGAAGTGAGAGAGCACCATGCGCATTTGAGGACTAAATTAGGGATTAAATAGGGGTGGACATAGGGGTATTCTACGCCAGTGATTCCCAAACAGGGTGCCTCCAGCTGTTGCTAAACTCCCAGCTTGCCTGGACAGTCAGTGGCTGTCCAGAAATGCTGGGAGTTGTTGTTTTGCAACAGCTGGAGGCTCTGTTTTGGAAACACTGCTGTACGATACGTTTTTTTTATTTTTATTGGGGGGGCAGTGTAAGGGGGTGTTTATGTGGTGTTTTACCCTTTATTATGTGGTAGTGTAGTGCAGTGTTTTTAGGGTACATTCGCACTGACGGGTTAACAGTGAGTTTCCGCTAGGAGTTTGCGCTGCGGCAGAAAATTTTCCGCAGCTCAAACTTGAAGCAGGAAACTTACTGTAAACCCACCCGTGTGAATGTACCCTGTACATTCACATGGGGGGGCAAACCTCCAGCTGTTGCAAAACTACAACTCCCAGCATGTACTGACAGACCGTGTATGCTGTGAGTTGTACTTTTGCAACAGCTGGAGGCACACTGGTTGGAAAACCTTCAGTTAGGTTCTGTTACCCAATTCAATATTTTCCAACCAGGGTGCCTCCAGCTGTTGCAAAACTACAACTCCCAGCATGTACTGATCGCCGAAGGGCATGTTGGGAGATGTAGTTTTGCAACAGTTGGAGGTACGCAACTACAACTCCCAGCATGCCAAGACAGTTGTTTGGGCATGCTTGGATTTGCAGTTTTGCAACATCTGGGGTGCTACAGTTTAGAGACCAGTGCACAGTGATTTCCAAACTGTGGCCCTCCAGATGTTGCAAAACTACAAATCCCAGCATGCCCAGACAGCAATTGGCTGTCTGGGCATGCGGGGAGTTGTAGTTTTGCAACAGCTGGAGGCACACAACTACAACTCCCAGCATGCCCAGACAGCCATTTGCAGCAGGGCATGCTGGGAGTTGTAGTTTTACAACATCTGGAGGACCACTGTTTGGAGACCACTGTGTAGTGGTCTCCAAACTGTGATCCTCCAGATGTTGCAAAACTACAAATCCCAGCATGCCCAGACAGCAATTGGCTGTCTAGGCATGCTGGGAGTTGTAGTTTTGCAACAGCTGGAGGCACACAACTACAACTCCCAGCATGCCCTGACAGCCATTTGCAGCCGGACATGCTGGGAGTTGTAGTTTTGCAACATCTGGAGGATCACAGTTTGGCGACCACTACACAGTAGTCTCCAAACATTGGTCCTCCAGATGTTGCAAAACTACAACTCCCAGCATGCCCAGACTGTCTGGACATGCTGGGAGTTGTAGTTTTGCATGGTCTTGAGGGCCACCGTCGACCATTCACCGGCCAGTCATATCCCTCCGCAGTCTGCCGGATCCCCACTCATCCGGAGCCGCCACCGGGTAAGCAACGACTTTCCCTTCTCTCTCGCCCCGCTCTCCCGGACTTCCACACTTGGGCGGAGGTCGGGCAGCGGCGATGACGAGTGCGCGGCGATGGCGGGGGGACTTACCCCCGCCATCGCCACGCACCCACCATCGCCGCTGCCGGACCTCCGGATCGCCGCGCACCTCCCGCCGCCCCTGCACACCCGATCGCTGATCGGGTAAATCAAACGGGATCCCGGAGTGTCGGGCGGGAGTGGTCGTGCGCACTTAATGAACGCAGCCTTTATACGGTGGAATGTGATAAGTTATCGCGTTATCCGCCGTATAAAAGCATCGTTCTGCGCGAAGGGGTGAAGCCGAACTTCTCACCTGCCGGAAACAACCGGAGGTGAAAAGTACTGCCCCCGGGATGCAGCAGCAGCTGCAAATATGTGAACGACGGGTATACCCGTCGTTTTGCGTTAAGGGGTTAAAATAGGTATTCTGACATTGCAATTACAGGCTTTTTTTTATAACTCAGTGTGCACAGACAGCTGCTTTTCAATTGACTTGCATAGAGCACATTATGACATTAAAGGGGTACTCCAAGTGACCATGCCATCACGAGGGGCGTGGCCGACCCCCGCAGTATGAAAACAGCGTTTGGAACATTTACTTCTGAACGCTGTCCAGTGGAGTACCCCTTTATAAATACCTTTTTAGACCGATTTTATGCCCATACATTTCATGTAATTTTACCATGTGTGAACCCAGCCTTAAATTGTAATATATTATGTACTATATATTTTATTTAGTTTGGGGTAGTGCTTTAAAAAGGCACACACTGAGAGGACAAGAAGTTATGCCAACATAATATCTTCATGTACGTCTAGACCAAATAGAAAAGATAAAGGACAGCAGCCAATGCAGATCAGAGACTAACCTGTGAGTTCCCTGTGTTTCACTCAGTACTGTAGTCACTTTCACAATCTGTAGCTTTGACAGCCTGCAGACTGTCATTGAGGAGCTGGTATCTAGCCATAGTTTGGTTTACAAGTTCACTGTGTGGAGTATTACTGGTCTTTGGTCTGTAGTGTGTATCTTTTTTCCAGGAGCTATACTGGAGGTCATTATGTATATTCCAGTACAGCGTGGTATGAATTGCCCATAGTACTGAGTATCAGAAATGAATTGTTATAATTCACAAATAGTACTTTGGTCAATATTTGGTCTGTATTTGGCTCTAAAACACAGAAAATGCTACTTTTTTGCAGCTGAAATTCCGCAGTGTGAGCAGGTCCGCTGAAGACCCATTCACACTAATATTAGGGTCACCCGTGCACCAATTTCTCAGTGTAAACATACCCTAAGAGCAAAGTGGAGGTAATCTGCAGGCTTCCAAGGCAACTCACATTTTTAGATAAAAATGTAAAATGTGTGTTACCAAAAGTGAAACAATGTAACTGCACCGATACATGAACACCATTAAATTTCACACATAACTGGTGATGGGGCCTATTCTAAAGTTTGTTTTGAGACCCAGCACATTTTAGTAACACCTCTTAATTCAGGAGGTGAAAAGTTCTGCCCCCGGGATGCAGCAGCAGCTGCGAATATGTGAACGACGGGTATACCCGTCGAGTGAACATAGACCAGACCAGGAGCGTCTAACCATGGTCGCCACAACTACTCAATTGTCTTCAAAGCACCCCTCTTTTGGTGCCTGAAATGTCTATATTTTAAACATGTTGGGGGAGATTTACTATCATTGTCTATTTTCTGTAGTACTTTAGATGAGAAAAATCCCTGAGCATGGGTCTATTGTCCATGAAATTTATCAAACGTCGCACGGCGTTTAGTAAATTTTGCGAATGGACATTATTGTCTATTCTCCGCAGCACTTTAGATAAGAAAAGTCTCAGAGCCTGAGACAAATAGACGAGAAAAGTCTCACAAAAGTCTCAGAGCCTGAGACAAATATATCAAAAGTCGCACGTAGTTCAGTAATTTATTCCAACAGACTTGCCGCAACAAAGAATGTATACTCTAAAGTGAACACCTCGTATGTCTTCTGTGAGGTGGTTACACTTGCTTTCGTTCTTAGGTTCTTATATTTGTTCAATAAATGTAACAAAATATAACAAAAATTACCAAAAAATGTATAAAAATTAGTGATCAATGGGATTAAAGAGGGGAATTCATCAATTGTTGTCTAATATGTGTACTATTTTAGAGCAGAAAAGTCGTGTTTGATGTTACCTTCCTGCGCCAAATTCATCAAAAGTCGCACGCCACTTGATGAATTTACTAGCTCCTACACCTATGGTACCTGTTTAGACTGCTTTACAGGGCTGAAGTAAATAAGTGTCGAGTTTGTGTCTAAAAGACGCCCGCTGCAACTTTTTTGCGACTTTCAGAGAAAAGTCGCACATAATGAATCAGTGCCCACTGCATAAAACTAGTCTAAAGCACTGCAAATGGTGGTTCACTTTCAAATATGATCAAAAGCAAAAGTCTCAAAAAAGTCGCATGGGAAGTGACTGAGACTTTTTGTGCGACAATTTTAGACAAAAAAAAAAAAGGTTCTAAATAGCTTGATGAATTCCCCTCAAATTGTGTTAATTTAAAATTTTATATATTATTAGATTAGATTACCCTTAAGATTCAAGCTAAAATGTCATTTGAAAAGTACAGAGCATTTTGTGGCATGGTACGCCCTAAAAAATTGATAAAAGGATTCCTAATAACTATTTACATTGGATTTCTGCCAGGTCTGACATGGTTTGACATTTCTGTGTATTTTCTGTTGATGCGACTTTTTTGAGACTTTCCAATAAAAGTCTCAGTTGATAAATTTCTGACCACTGCATTTTAAGCTCTATTGTAGACCACTATACTATTTCTGTGGAGAGGGGCTTTAAAGCAAGTCGCATAAAAGTCTCAACTAAACAGACAGAGACTCACTTATGAGAGACAAATATAGACCACCTAAACTGGTCTAAACAGTTTGATAAATGTCCCCCGTTGTGTCTTTCTACAGATGCCTTTAGGGAAGTAGAGTTGGCATCTCTCGAAGAAAATCATGTAACATGTACGCCTAATAAAAAGCCTGCTATTGATTCCTTTGATGTCTGTGATGCAGTTTGAGGTACAAAAACATCATGGACTTCATTAATAAGGACTATTATCAGTCCCAAAAGTCAGCTAAGCCAAGAACAATTTCACATAAGATGGAACAAACATACTTCTGTAGCCCTAAACATGTCAGGGTTGTCGATAAACCAGTAGAGCAGAAAGGAAGTCCTATAACAGTGTACCATATAAAGCTGAGACCCATGGGCAATACAAGTATATCCTTGTATAATATTATTCAATTTCTTGTTCTTTGTTGACCCAAGATGTGTCACCCATGTGCTTTTAAGCCTAAGAGGGAGTTTTTTCAGTAGCCCCTCTAACAAACAGTAGTGGAGAGATGGCTCTGTTTGCATCACTTTTAAACCAAAATGTTCTAGGTGCACATATTTTATCTGTGATAAGACATACCTATCGTTGTTAGGAAGTTGTGACGTGTCATAGTAACATCTCAAATGTTTTGATTAATTGGGGTTAGGGTGCTGAAACTCCCACCAATCACCAAAATGAAGGGGCAGAAGCACTTTGGTGAGCACTTTGTCTCTTTGTTTTGGCTCCTTTCACAAGGAAAGCTGGGAAAAGCCAAGGAGAATCAAACAAGCACCCGACCCCTTCATTTTAATGATTACTGGAGGTCTTAGCACCCAGATTCCCAACGATCAAAACAATTGCCATGTCACTGACCCATCAGAACTTTCTAACATTGATAGGTATCCTATAATTATATGTACCCTTTACTGCGATAGTGTCCATTTATATACTTAATAATATTTAATAATACCTACATTAGTAATATATTTTACTTTTAAAAGTATAGTTGGTTGTAAATGCTGCTTTTGTCCTTTTTTTATTACTATAGTATATTACTCATTTTATTAAGTGTGAGTTACATCATCTGTCTGCTGTAAGTTTTGCACTTAGTAACCATTGCATTTTACAACAACTTGTGAATGGAGAATAAGATCCTTTCTTTCAGGAAGAGCTATTAAAGCTAAAGTGACACTTTACAGGGTCATACACTAGTCACACAATAAGGCCTCGTGCACAACAGCGTGCACAAGATTTTACCGTAATATACCCATGTGAAATCAGCCTAAGGACCAGAGTCTAAGAAGCCCTGGGGCAGGTAGCTACCCCGAAGCCATGTTCACACGTCAGAAGTTCATACATCAGATTCAGCTGCAGCAGAGTTGCGTTGAATTCAACTGGATTCTGCTGCGCTGTGCACACATTGGAATTTCCATTCCAGATGTTTCTGGCACAAAATTTCAATTTTCCGTGTCCGCACAAAGAATGAACACTTTGTGCGGAGTCTGCACGGAATGCATAACTGTCTATGAGGCGGTGCATTCCTGTGCGGTCCTAGTGCCGGCATGGAGATTCTCTGTGCGGACATTCCGTCATGTGAACACAGCCTTAGAGTAATCACTGAAAGCAACTGCTGACACAGATATAGCATGGTACCTAAGGATGAGACTATTGATTGGTGGCAGAGTTCATTATAAGGTTACGAGCACAGGTCAGGGGAGGCAGTGGACAGAAGAACAGTCTATTAAGAGGGCCGGGTCAAACATTGGAGAAACAAATCCACACACATCCAATATCAACAGATATCTAAGCGCATTGGCAACAATGTCTGGGTGAAGTCCTTTAATAGAGGTTCAGCAGAGCAGAGATTGGTGGGGAAATACATTAACCCCTTAACGACGCAGGACGTATATTTACGTCCTAAGCCGGCTCCCGCGATATAAAGCGGGATCGCGCTGCGATCCTGCATCATATCGCGTCGGTCCCGGCGCTCATCAACGTCCGGGACCCGCGGCTAATACCTCACATCGCCGATCGCGGCTATGTGCGGTATTAACCCTTTAGAAGCGGCGGTCAAAGCTGATCGCCGCTTCTAAAGTGAAACTGAAAGTGACCCAGCTGCTCAGTCGGGCTGTTCGGGACCGCCGCGGTGAAATCGCGGCGTCCCGAACAGCTTGCAGGACACCGGGAGGGCCCTTACCTGCCTCCTCGGTGTCCGATCGAAGAATGACTGCTCCGTGCCTGAGATCCAGGCAGGAGCAGTCAAGCGCCGATAATGCTGATCACAGGCGTGTTAATACACGCCAGTGATCAGCATAGGAGATCAGTGTGTGCAGTGTTATAGGTCCCTATGGGACCTATAACACTGCAAAAAAAAAAAATGTAAAAAAAAAGTGTTAATAAAGGTCATTTAACCCCTTCCCTAATAAAAGTTTGAATCACCCCCCTTTTCCCATAAAAAAAATAAAACAGTGTAAAAAAAATAAAAATAAACATATGTGGTATCGCCGCGTGCGTAAATGTCCGAACTATAAAAATATATAATTAATTAAACCGCACGGTCAATGGCGTACGCGCAAAAAAATTCCAAAGTCCAAAAAAGCGTATTTTGGTCACTTTTTATACCATTAAAAAAATGAATAAAAAGTGATCAAAAAGTCCGATCAAAACAAAAATCATACCGATAAAAACTTCAGATCACGGCACAAAAAATGAGTCCTCATACCGCCCTGTATGTGGAAAAATAAAAAAGTTATAGGGGTCAGAAGATGACATTTTTAAACGTATACATTTTCCTGCATGTAGTTATGATTTTTTCCAGAAGTACGATAAAATCAAACCTATATAAGTAGGGTATCATTTTAACCGTATGGACCTACAGAATAATGATAAGGTGTAATTTTTACCGAAATATGTACTGCGTAGAAACGGAAGCCCCCAAAAGTTACAAAATGGCGTTTTTTTTCCATTTTGTCGCACAATGATTTTTCCCGTTTCGCCGTGCATTTTTGGATAAAATGACTAATGTCACTGCAAAGTAGAATTGGCGACGCAAAAAATAAGCCATAATATGGATTTTTAGGTGGAAAATTGAAAGGGTTATGATTTTTAAAAGGTAAGGAGGAAAAAACGAAAGTGCAAAAACTGAAAAACCCTGAGTCCTTAAGGGGTTAAGTGGCCTCATACTGGCCCTTTAAATTATAGAATGACAGAATGCTGTCTAGGACCCAGCAGCAATGGAAAGCCTGTTGCTAAAAGGAGAGTGGGTTCAGAGTGGATGGGGTGAGTATGCCATGCAGCTGTCAAACACTGTTGCACTTCCATATAAATCAATGGCATACAAATGTACAGTAGGAATTTAGTGGACTTAGAATTTAGAATTTATTGTACTATCTGCTATATACATCAGAGAGCTTGTAAGGATGTGAAATGACAGGTTAAATAAGACAGCTCCACATGAATGTTGAGAATGAAATGCCATGAAAAAGCACACCATGCCACATTTTTTTGTAATGCATAATGCATTATGTGAATTGAGTCTAATCCTGTTGTCACTGTACAATCTGCCGTTATGCACACACTAAACAAGCCTGAAGATTACATACATACATTTTGTTGACATGCTAAGTGTTTCATGATAAAATCCAATAATGTCTATTTTGAGTAATTCTACTGTTCGTTACACTTTGTATTTTGGCTTTTGCAATCAAGTTAATCTAAACTGTTGAGGGAAGAAGAATCCAGTCTCATCCGTTTCTTTCTTTTCCTCATCTGTCTCTCGTTCCTCAATCTTTAATTAATTCAAGATGTACCTTTGATCATTCATTACCCAAACAAGCTGTTCTCCTCATTCCGTCCTATATTTAAAATATTTACTAAGGAGCAAATAGTTGTGTAATAAGCTGAAACCATCTTCTTTACATGTATCTTTTCTTTCCATGTTCCACCCAGCTAAAGTCCATTTTCGAGGGAATTCGTTTTTACATTGTTAGAAAGGAAAAGATTTGAAGAAAGTTTAGAAAGCTTTAAGTTCCTCTGGATGTGATTCTATTTTTTAACTAAGTATTTAATTAGTAATATGTAAAAAGTAATATGTAAGTTATGAATGAGATTAAGAGAGAATTTCAGTAAGAAGATATTCTAATGTAATTAACAATTAAAGGGGTTCTCCGGTGCTTACACATCTTATCCCCTATCCAAAGCATAGGGGATAAGATGCCTGATCGTGGGAGTCCCGCAGCTGGGGATCCCCGGGATCATGCACGCGGCACCCCATTTGTAATCCGTCCCCGGCGCGTGTTCGCTCCGGGTCTGATTACGCTCGACCGCAGGGCCGGCGGCGTGTGACGTCACGCCTCCGCCCCCGTTTGACGTCATGCTCCGCCCCTCAATGCAAGCCTATGGGAGGGGGCGTGATAGCTATCACGCCCCCTCCCATAGGCTTGCATTGAGGGGCAGAGTGTAACTTCACATGGGGGAGGAGGCGTGACACCCTGCAGTCGAGCATAATCAGACCCGGAGCGAACAAGCTCCGGGGACTGATTACAAACGGGGTGCCACGTGCATGATCAAGGGCGTCCCCAGCTGTGGGACTCCCGCGATCAGGCATCTTATCCCCTATCCTTTGGATAGGGGATAAGATCTGTAAGCACCGGAGTACCTCTTTAAGAAATTCTGAAGATGTGAACTAATGATTTCTCAATCTGAATGTACTACCTCCATTATATGTTGGAGCTTTTTGCTTAGTTACAGACCCTGTGGTCCATAGTAAACCATTTTAGTTACCTGCCCATCTGCAGAAGTGTTTTGGTGCCGTGTGTTGATAACATAGATACAGTAATCACAGTTTTTCCAAGAGGCCATCAACCCAGATGGAGCATGTAAAGTTGGCATGTGGATATTAATAAGAACACATTTTTCTAGTGCAGCTTTTTAGAAACTTAGTATGTGGAAATTTTTCAAA
Source organism: Hyla sarda (assembly GCF_029499605.1). Classification (NCBI taxonomy): domain Eukaryota; kingdom Metazoa; phylum Chordata; class Amphibia; order Anura; family Hylidae; genus Hyla; species Hyla sarda. The sequence continues at coordinate 327,921,756 of NC_079189.1, forward strand.
CGTGTTCTAGAAGCAAATAAAGTTCCTGTTTAAGCCTCAAAGGGGTACTCTGGAAATCAATTTTTTTTAAAATAGTCTCCTCATGGGCAGACTAACTGTACACACTGTATACACACTGTTATCCCATATGGAATATGCTGTGACAGGCATAACGTGAAGAAAAACCATCTTCTGTCAACTTTGTCCCCCTCCCCGACAGAGACAAAGATCATAGGACATTTTCTGGATTTTAGCATCCTCGTCTTGTAAACCATGCCCTTTTCTGACAGGATGTTGGCAAGCCACGCCCTCTTTCTAACGTCATCCAACTAAGACCCCCTTCCCTTTCAATCACAACTTGTCAAGCCATGCCCTCTCCTGGCAGTTTATCATCAAGCCACACCATTTTTTATCCATGGCAGTGAAGACTTCTGGGAAATGTAGTTTTAATAGGGTGTGCAGGTGGAAGGAGCATAGAGAAAATAAAGCAGTGGGCCAAGGAGGCGGTGCCAGAAACAAGCCAGGGGACTATGTACGTACATTCCACACCATGTGGAGACTATTTTTTTTCTTTTCTTTCAAGGTCCCTGGATAACCAAACTGGAAGAAAATAAGCTATAAAGATCAAAGACTAAAGTTTATAGGTCATGTCTTTTTATAGGACAGGACTATAGACACTGTGTATGGAGCACTCAGTCTTGTCCTTGGGGTACTGGCTTTAAAGAAAGCTAGTGCAGGCTGAACCGTAAAGTTCAGACAAAATAATCTCACAAGGAGTTATGTAGGAAAACTAACAACAAGCAAGAATTGTAATCTTGAATACCATCTGGGATGGAGTGGCTTTAAACCAGTTAGTTCGACCACCCACACTAAGCTCTTGGCTGCTGCTATGCTAAGGTTAGGATTTAGAGTTTCAGATGATATGTTTCATGTCGCTGGATGATATTAGCTTCTATTTTGCTCCGTCTTGTTAGTACAGTTCTGCTGTGTCAGTTTTATTTTTGGGTGTTGCCTTTTTTTCAGCAGCTGTTCACATCATTTCCAACATTACGCAAAATTGATGTTTTAAAATAGAAGGATAAAAAAACAACACTATCTTGCGACATTGAGCGAAATCCACATATTTGTTATTCCCGTCGGTGTTTGTCTATGCGCTTTAAGTAATTATTTATTTAGAGTTATAAATATTATTTTTGTGGCTGGAACATCAACATTTAAGACTGTTGTTTGTAACTATCTACATTTACCGATTGGTGTGCTATGCACGGCCTGATGTTGAAGCAGTTATTATAAGCAAGACACATCAGCAAGTAGAACGAACAGAGGATTCTTCATTTCTTTTTTTGTATAACTGTTTATTTAAAGGATTTTGTATCTTAATACAGAAGAAAAATACGACATGTGTACAGTGAGCATGAGTACTTTGCAATATATAAAGCAAAATTTGCAACTTTATATATATAAAGGAGAAACACTGTAGAGATGAAGTAGGAGGAGAGAAAGGGAAAGAAAGTAAAATTAAAAAAGAAATAATGATGAAATAAATTAAAATAAATAAAAGAAAGAATATAAAATAGAGAATCTCGCATGGCCATGGCACATCAGTGGTTATTCAGAGAATCATCATACTCCTCCCAAAGCCTCCATATCTTCTGAAAGACATGGAGTTTATTATCTAGTACTGCTGAAAGACGTTCCATCCTATACACCTCTTTAATTTTTTCCAACAGGGCTCGAGTCGGCGGGGATTCGGGAGATTTCCACCAACGGGCTATGAGACATTTAGATGCAATCAGAATATGTAAGAGCAGTTTAGAAGAGGTGGAGGGCATTCCGGAAACAGGGAGATTCAGGAGATATGTGGTTGAATGGAGGGGGACATGTACTCCCAAAACCTGAAGAATTAGGGATTGGACCTCCAACCAAAAGTGTCTCAATGCAGGACAGTCCCAAAAAATATGTTGTATAGAGCCAAGGTCCAACCTGACACCTCCAGCATAGAGGGGATACCTGAGGGAAGAGGCGGTGCAATTTCTCTGGGGTCTGATACCACATCATTAATATTTTATATTGATTTTCCTGGTATGAAATGCAGGAAGATGACTTTGCCGCAGCCTTCCAAATAGTCTGCCATTGGGAGGTGGATAAAGGGGTGCCCAAATAGGAGTCCCATTTGTCCATATAGGTATGTCTATGATTTTCTATGCCTCCTTCAGTGGACAAAATATTATAGATAGCAGAAATGAGGCCTTTTGTGGACCTAGAACCCCTACATAATAATTCAAATGAAGTGGGAGGTGAGGATTCTTCATTTCTAAACTGTACGTAGCACAAAGGACACTTTAGTAATACAGATCAGAATAGCAACCTGGAGCTAGAACTACAGGCTGAAATAGAGGACATATGCTATAGATCCACACGGGCAGGATACATTTTGAATGCAGTTCTAAGTAAGTCTTAGGCTTCATTTATATAGTCATATTTCAGATCCATATTAAATAGGTTTATATTTTATGCATCTGTAAAATGGCACCCATAGCAAGCTATGGTTCCTTTCACTGTGTAGAGTGGCTACCACAGCTCCCCCAACAGATGATAGGCAGGGTTGCTGGGTGTAAGCACCCCACTGAGCAGATATTGATATAATGCATACGTACAGTATAATGCATGCATATATACAGTATGTTGCGTTAATATATATTTTGAATGTATGATGACTATGTATGACCCACAGCTGGAAGCATTGTAGATTGCATTTATGGAGCACTTTAGCTAGTTTATAAGGACACAGCAGTGACTGACAATGTAATGGGGTTAGTAATGCTTGCCCTGCCATGTGGCTTTGTTAGGGTGCTAATGCCAAGGAATATAGTTGCAAAATAATACAATCGCTTCCATTTTCCACAGCTCTCTTATTACCTGTGTTTTCCCTATAAACATAAATAATAAATGCATTGCATATATGTATAATGACTATGTATTATTACTACCCCATTCCATAAAAAATTGTTACTCTGAGCATTTCTGCACAATTGTTTATGAAAGTGCATTTTTTTTTATGGGAAGTCAACAAAGAGGTGGTAGAAGGAAGTGCAAAATATCTGACGTGCTGAAATGATCCAAATTATCACTTATTATGTCCCTCTATGACAAATTTGGCATATCTTCTGCTTGTCTATGTTACAGGGGTACTCCACCCCTAGGCTTGTTATCCAACACCAGCGATCTCCGGGCCGGTGCCCCTCCATTCATGTCAATGGAAGGAGGCGTGACGGCTAGTACACAGCCATAACACCTCCTCCCATAGACCTGAATGGAGGGGGCGTGGGGGCTGTGATCACCAGTCATCTGGCACAGAGCAGAGTTTGCTCCATGCACCGAATGAATGGGGTGCCATGGCGGAGATCGTGGGGATCCCCAGCGGCCGGACCCGTAGCCGTAGAGTGCCCCTTTAAAGACTATGGGGGACATTTATCAAAGCATTTACCCATTTTTCTTTCATATAACTGTGGCAAAAAAGTTGCAACTGCGCCTATGCAATTTTCTGTGCGACAATCATCCTTAAGAGCGAGAAAAGCAAGAAGATTGATTTTTGCTTATGTAAGCAAGTTTTAGAAATGACCTTGCAGTAGTAAGAGATTTATCAAATGTGACTGTCGTTAAAAAGTCGCTATAGTGGAAAGCTTTGCTTAAATTTACTCCAGCACATTCCTGGCTTACTAAAATGCCTTACATCCTCTAAAATGAATTGTCCTCTTTTATTAATGGTATTCTTATTTTTTTATTTTTTTTTGTAAAGTGTTTTGTAACTACATGATTATTTTTTATTGCTTCCTTTTGGGCACTGTCTGTGATTTATTTATATATTTTTTTCACATTTTATCTTTTCACACTGATTGCCATAATCAACCTCTTCTACTCTCTTTATAACTAAAAAGAATGACAAAAAAAAACGCATATGAGAAAATGTTTTATTTACTTAAAACGCAAAAGAACTTTGCCAAATTTCACAATTTGTACGTCCTTGGTCCCGCTCCTGTGATATAACGCGGGGTCCCACAGTGACCCCGCATCATATCACGGCGGGCCCGGCGTCATAGTGATGCCGGGACCCGGCCGCTAATAGCGCGCGGCACTGATCGCGGTGCCGTGCGCTATTAACCCTTTAGCCGCGCGCTCAAAGCTGAGCCACGCGGCTAAAAGTGAAAGTAAAAACTGCCGGTTAGCTCACTGGGCTGGACAGCTGGTCCCTACCTGCCTCCTCGCTGTCCGATCGCCGAATGACTGCTCAGTGCCTGAGATCCAGGCATGAGCAGTCAAGCGGCAGAATCATCGATCACTGATTTCCTATGAGAAACCAGTGATCAATGTGAAAGATCAGTGTGTGTAGTGTTATAGGTCCCTATGGGAGCTATAACACTGCAAAAAAAAAGTGAATAAAGATCCCTAATAAAAGTTTGAATCACCCCCCTTTTCCCATAAAAAAAAACACCATGTAAATAAAAATAAACATATATGGTATCACCGCGTGTGGAAATGTCCGAATTCTAAAAATATATTGTTAATTAAACCGTACGGTCAATGGCGTACGCGCAAAAAAATTCCAAAGTCCAAAATAGTGCATTTTTGGTCACTTTTTATATCATTTAAAAATGAATAAAAAGCGATCAATAAGTCCTACCAATGGTACCGCTAAAAACTTCAGATCACGGTGCAAAAAATGAGCCCTCATTCCGCACCATACATGGAAAAATAAAAAAGTTATAGGGGTCAGAAGATGACAATTTTAAACATATTAATTTTCCTGCATGTAGTTATGATTTTTTCCAGAAGTACGACAAAATCCAACCTATATATGTAGGGTAACATATGGACCTACAGAATAAAGATAAGGTGTCATTTTTACCGAAAAATTTACTACGTAGAAACGGAAGCCCCCAAAAGTTACAAAACAGCATTTTTTTTTCAATTTTTTCGCACAATGATTTTTTTTTTTCCGTTTCACCGTAGATTTTTGGGCAAAAGGACTGACGTCATTACGAAGTTTAGGTGCAAAATTGAAAGAGGTATGATTTTTTTAAAGGCAAGGAGCAAAAAACGAAAGTGCAAAAATGGAAAAAACCCCGGTCCTTAACCCCTTAAGGACGCAGGACGTAAGTGTACGTCCTGGTGAGGTGGTACTTAACGCACCAGGACGTACATTTACGTCCTGTGCATAACCACGGGCATCGGAGTGATGCCCGTGTCATGCGCAGCTGATCCCGGCTGCTGATCGCAGCCAGGGACCCGCCGGCAATGGCCGACACCCGCGATCTCCATTAACCCCTCAGGTGCCGGGATCAATACAGATCCCGGCATCTGCGGCAGTGCGCGATTTGAATGAATGATCGGATCGCCCGCAGCGCTGCTGCGGGGATCCAATCATTCATAACGCCGCACGGAGGTCCCCTCTCCTTCCTCCGTCCGGCTCCCGGCGTCTCCTGCTCTGGTCTGTGATCGAGCAGACCAGAGCAGAAGATCACCGAAAACACTGATCTGTTCTATGTCCTATACATAGAACAGATCAGTATTAGCAATCATGGTATTGCTATGAATAGTCCCCTATGGGGACTATTCAAGTGTAAAAAAAAATGTAAAAAAATGTAAAAGTAAAAAAAAATCCCCTCCCCCAATAAAAAAGTAAAACGTCCATTTTTTCCTATTTTACCCCCAAAAAGCGTAAAATTTTTTTTTTACAGACATATTTGGTATCGCCGCGTGCGTAAATGTCCGAACTATTTAAATAAAATGTTAATGATCCCGTACGGTGAACGGCGTGAACGAAAAAAAAAAAAAGTCCAAAATTCCTACTTTTTTAATACATTTTATTAAAAAAAATTATAAAAAATGTATTAAATGTTTTTTATATGTAAATGTGGTATCAAAAAAAAGTACAGATCATGGCGCAAAATATGAGCCCCCATACCGCCGCTTATACGGAAAAATAAAAAAGTTAGAGGTCATCAAAATAAAGGGATTATAAACATACTAATTTGGTTAAAAAGTTTGTGATTTTTTTTAATCGCAACAATAATAGAAAAGTAAGTAATAATGGGTATCATTTTAATCGTATTGACCCTCAGAATAAAGAACACACGTCATTTTTACCATAAATTGTACGGCGTGAAAACGAAACCTTCCAAAATTAGCAAAATTGCGTTTTTCGTTTTAATTTCCCCTCAAAAATAGTGTTTTTTGGTTGCGCCATACATTTTATGATATAATGAGTTATGTCATTACAAAGGACAACTGGTCGCGCAAAAAACAAGCCCTCATACTAGTCTGTGGATGATTTTTAGAAGGCGAGGAGGAAAAAATGAAAACGTAAAAATTAAATTGTCTTTAAGGCCAAAATGGGCTGAGTCCTTAAGGGGTTAAGGGGTTAAATGGGCCCTCTCATTAAAACAAATTTTTGCTATTGCACTCCTTATGGTAAATAAAAAAGATTTCTAATATACTTTGGTTAAAAAAAATGAAGTTTTCTATGTTTTATTTGTGCTTAAAGGGGTACTCCACCTCTAGACATCTTATCCCCTATCCAAAGGATAGGCAATAAGATGTCTGATCGCGGGGGTCCCGCCACTGGGGACCCCCGCAATATAGCATGCGGCACCCACCTGTTTCTTGTCCGGAAGCACTGGAGGGTCTGGGTCCCGTCCACGGGAACGGAAGTTCGTGACGTCACGACTCCGCCCCCGTGTGACGTAACTCCCCGTCCCAACCAATCACAGCTCAGCTGCCATATCTTATTGAGCTCTGGTAGAATATAAGCTGAGCTGTGATTGGTTGTTTTGGGCAAAATCTCTCCAGTTTTTATCTCCAAATATTGATAACTCTGGGCCAGTAAGGCAGATTTACCATTGAAATGTACCAGAATTTAGCTAAATGTGCACCAAAAAAAAAAAAATTTTAGACTTTAAGAAATTAACTTCCTCTGTATTATACAGCAGCTGACAAGTCCTGGAAGGACTAAAAAGGGGTACTCCACTGCTAGACATCTTATCCTATATCTAAACGACGAGGGTCTCATCGGAGGGACCCCAGCGATTAGACATCTTATCCCCTATCCATTGGATGGGGATAAGATGTCTAGCAGTGGAGTACCCCTTTAAGGGCTTGTTCACACGAGCCAAGTTTTCTGCATATTTTAGGGTCCGTTCACACGGATGGATTACCTGTGGAATTTCCACATGGTATTTTCTGCGGAAAATCCGCAGTGGATTTTGCTACTATTGACTTCAATGGGTCAGCAGAAAATCCGCAGTAGAGGCAGATTTGCAGATTTTCCTGTGGACCCATTGAAGTCAATGTTAGCAAAATCCGCTGCGGATTTTCCGCAGCAAATACCTTGTGGAAATTTCACCGGTAATCATGTGTAAACGGACCCTCAGGGTACATTCACACAAGTTTATTTTCTGCAGCAGATTTTCTGTAGCAGATTTTCCCACCCATTGAAGTCAATGAGCAGAAAAATCTGCAGCAACAGATCTGAAGCAGATCTGCAGCAAAAATAAGCAATCCACAGCGTATTTTACGCTGCGGATCCGCCACAGAAGGACCACTACATGGTGCCTTTAGATGTGCCTGCTTGGAGCGTCAATATGCTGCTACAAGCAGACAAACTGTGATGTGTGAGTCGCCGCTCGCATGCGCAGTATACTCGCACATCGTGTCAGCGATGTGTGCGACCGCGCATGTGCAGAAATAAAAGAAGCTGATCAGCTGTGGAAAATCCGCACAAAAATCCGCTCGTGTTCACAAGCCATTAAGACGTGACACGAGGCACAAACAATCTGACATAGTTTAAGTCAATACTCCATAAAGATGCTCTGTATAGACCCAGCCCAAAGTACCCCAAAAAATGCAAAGTGTTATTACTAAAATCCTCTTCCCATCTGTCTGTAATGAAAGACATGATGTGAGCAGTGTCCAGTGATCCTCATCATACGTCTATATAATACATTGAACACTGTTTGGAAGCTTCTGTTGGTTTCATAGTTGTACTTTCTTTTCTATTGCTGTTGTCAGACAGGAAACACAATGGAAGGACTAAGGGAAAGTGTGAACCACAAACCACAGTAAATAAAAAAAAAGCCTAATCTGCCAATTGTACATCAGACCGATTGTGACCGATCTGCTGGCCAAAAAATACACAGGGAAAATGTTGGAAATCATCCACTTTCTTGGAAATGTATCTTATGCCTATGCCGAGTATTCCACATCTTCTTCCATTTTTAGCCAGTTCCCAGTATTTTCTGTTAGTGACAAACCACACAATGGCGTCCTTAGTGATAATATTCCCTTGACAGTCTGGCTTGTGGTGATAAACTTTAGGGCCTAGAAAGTTCATTACAATAAACGTTGTCAGTGACGGCATCTGTTTCCCTGTGAGTTCTTTCCTTTTGTCTCCCAATCCAGAGCTCACTTCATGATCTGGATGTGAACTGCAAGGCATGAATGGATTATATGAATGTATACCCGGGCACAAAGGTGGAGGCGTCTAAGAAGCTTTAGGGACACATCAAAGTATTTCCCACCCTTAGCTACAAAGAATGTAATAATAGCCCTCTCTCAAATCCTATACTATTGATAAAGTACAGATGTAGCAGGGCTGAACATGAACACATACCTCTATGGGCTGTTATCACACCTCGTGGTTAACACATTTTTATAGTGATGTATGGTATGGTATTGCATTAATTTTATCTGCAGTCCTATGTGAAACCAGAAATAACAGATCATGATAACAGAATTATTTCTGCTTAAGGACCCAGCCCATTTTCACCTTAAAGGGGTACTCTGGCGCTAAGACATCTTATCCCCTCCGGGTTTGATTACTGGCGATCATGGGGACAGAGCATTGGGACATCACGACTCCGCCCCCGTTCACCATTCACAGATGGTCCTGGGGGGGCTTGCAGAAGTTGTATCCCGCCGGTAACAGTAGGAGTTCTGCCTCTTAACCTGTGCGATGGTGCGCATCGCCGGGTTACCTGAATGACTTATATATACATCAAGATGCGCGAACTACCTGCAGAACTTAACATTTATATAAGTCATTCTGCGGGAAGGGGTTAATATAACAAACATGGTAGAGCAAATTCAGCTGAAAGTGATCCTATGGCATGTCATTGTGTTCACCTCATTCCAAAAGGAAGGACCCACTATGCTCCATTTCCTGTGATTTAGGGTGCGTTCCCACAGGGCGTATACGCAGCGTATTTTACGCTGCGCAAAATTTATGGCAGCAGAGAGAAATATGCTGCGTATTCCTTGTTCACTATACACACAGTATAGAATATTTTTGCTCAAGCTCTTTGTATTGGACAAACCGGAGGAGATTTATCAAAACCTGTGCAGAAGAAAACTTGCCCAGTTGTCCATAACAACCAATCAGATCGCTTCTTTCATTTTAAACAAGGCCTGTGAAAAAAGAAAGAAGCAATCTGATTGGTTGCTATGGGCAACTGGGCAAGTTTTCTTCTGCACAGGTTTTGATAAATCTCCTCCGGTTTGTCCAATACAAAGAGCTTGAGCAAAAATATTCTAAAATATGGCTCATGGAATTAAAATCAGTCTTTGGCTCAAAAGCTGCAGTGGCAGATGTACAAAAAATGACAGAAAAACCCTGTGTGGAAACCTAGTCTTACTTCCAAGATTCAGGGTGTCTCGATGTATTTTCTTTGCCATTTTCCCCATGTGATTGTCTAACAATATTAACCCCTTTAAAGACATTGGACGTAAATGTACGTCCTTTTTCACTGGGACTTAGGCTATGTTCACATGGCAGAATTTCTGCATGGAATTTTGCATAAAAATTATGCATGGATTTATAGCAAATTCACTGCAATGGAATTCCTGCAGCTGAAATTTTGCAGCATAAAATTCTAGTGTGTCAATGGGACAGCAGAATTCTACTGAAGTTCATTGGCTATAAATTCATGCAGAATTTTCATGCAGAATTCCATGCAGAAATTCTACCATATGAACATAGCCTTAGCGCACCAGAACGTACATTTACGTCCTGTACATGACGCAAGCATCTGAGCGGTGCTTGCATCATGCACGACAGGTCCCGGCTGCTATCAGCCCGCCAGGGACCTGCCGTAATGGTGGACATCAGCGATCGTGTCGATGTCGGTCATTAACCCCTCAGATGCTGTGATCAACACAGTTCACAGCATCTGCGGCAATACAACACTTTAAATGGCTGATCGGATTACCTGAGGCACAGCTGCAGCGATCAGATCAGCCAAGATGGCAGACAGAGGTCCCCTCACGTGCCTCCACTGCTCTCCTGTGGTCTTCTTCTCTGGTTAGACATCCAGCAGACTATGCTCATGCATATCACTGATCAGTATTAGCAATCCAAGGATGTGGAAAAGCCCCTCCCCCAATAACATTGTAAATCTCCCCTTTTCCCAATTTTACTCATAAAGCGTTTAAAAAAAAAATAAACAAACATATTTGGTTTTGCCGCATGTGTAAATGTCCGAACGATCAAAATATAATGGAAATGATCCCTTACGGTGAACGGCGTGAAAGTAAAAAATAAATTTCGAGATTGCTGCATTTTGGTCACCTCACATTCCAAAAAAATAATAATAAAATGCAATCAAATTGTCAAATATATGCAAAATCTGCACCCAAAAAAACTACAGATCATGGAGCAAAAAATGAGCCCTCATTCAGCCATGTATACGGAAAAATGAGAAAGTTATACAGTAGGTGGTCAAAATAGGGCAACTTTAAAGGGGTATTCCAGGCCAAAACTTTTTTTATATATCAACTGGCTCCGGAAAGTTAAACAGATTTGTAAATTACTTCTATAAAAAATCTTAATCCTTCCAATAGTTATTAGCTTCTGAAGTTGAGTTGTTTTCTGTCTAACTGCTCTCTGATGACTCATGTCACGGGAGCTTGACTTGACATCATCATTGAGCAGTTAGACAGAAAACTTCAGAAGCTAATAACTATTGGAAGGATTAAGATTTTTTTAATAGAAGTAATTTACAAATCTGTTTAACTTTCCAGAGCCAGTTGATATATATAAAAAAAGGTTTTGCCTGGAATACCCCTTTAAGCATACTTATTTTGTGAAAACAGCTTTTTTATTTTGAGCTTTTTTTTTTTTTTTTAAAAGGGTACAATAATAGAAAAGTATGTTAACATGGGTACCATTTTAATTGTATTGACCCACAGAATAAAGAAAACAGGACATTTTTACCATAAATTGTACAGCGTGAAAACTAAACCCTCCAGAATTTGCAAGATTTTGGATTTCTTTTCCTCACACAAATAATATGTTTTTTTGTTTTGCCATATATTTTATGGTAAAATTTGTGATGTAATTACAAAGGACAATTCATCATGCAAAAAAAAGCCCTCATATTGGTCTGTGGATGGAAATATCAAAAAGAGTTATGGCTCTTAGAAGTTACGTAGGAAAAAACTAAATCCTAAAAATAAAATTGGCTGTGTCCTTAAAGGGGTACTCTGGCGCTAAGACATCTTATCCCCTATCTAAAGGATAGGGGATAAGATGCCTGATTGCGGGGGTCCCGCCACTGGGAACCCCCATGATCTTCCATGCCGCACCCCGTTAGAATCAGCCCCTGGAGCGCGCTCGCTCTGGCGATCACGGGGATGGAGCATAGTGACGTAATGGCTCCACCCCGTGTGACGTCACGCCCGCCCCCTCAATGCAAGACTATGGGAGAGGGCGTGACAGCTTGGAGGGGGCGTGAATTGCACATGTTTTTCCTAGTTTGGCGCAGGTATCAAAATGGATTCAATAGGAAGCTGTAGGAACATAGCCATGGTCTTATACAGGATTTCTTTGAGAAACAGTACTGCTCTTTCGGGTTGTGTGGCAGTGTAGCCCAGTTCTACTGAAGTGAATGAATCCAAGTTGTAATACCACACATAACCTGAGGACAATGGCATGAAACCAGTAAAGTAAATATGTTATGCTTGTTGCTTTACAGTTTTAAAGAATACCTGTCCCCAAGCTAAACTTTTAATATATTGTTCCTAATGTAATTATAAGACTCTTTGCTATTTACTTGCTGTTAAATTTTCAACCTGTTTTTAATTTGATTGAAAAAATGGCCACTAGGTGGCTCTGCTCTCATCCTTGCACAAGTCAAACCTTAAGTTTGGTCTCCTCCTGGCCTTGCAGGAGACCAAACTCAGGAAGAGCGTGTGGTGTAGGGTGAGGCATAGCTCTGGCAGGCTTGAGTGATGTCACGCCTGCTGGGGAACGCCCACTTTCTCCTGCCAGGAGCTCACACAATGTGAGCAAGGGGAAAGGTATGATGCAGAGATTTTTTAAGGGCAGAAGGGGTGTTAGGAGTAGTTAAGTAATATTATCTGAGTTAGTTTAGAAAATATGGTTTGATGACAGGTACTCTTTAAATCCAAGTATCTAACTATATTTTCAACATATCACTATTGGACTTTTGGGAAGCTTGTACATGCTGGGTGTATATGCTGGGTGTATATACTATTCTGCACATCTGATCTGATGAAAGATGGAAAAATCATTCATTTTATTTATGGTACCCAATGAGACTTTTTGGGGGGCCAAACGGAACCTAAAAAGATCGAAGGACAGTGGTCACCGACGGGTCCTACTGACTTTAAATAGGGTCTGTATATAAAATCCCAATAATATTGGAAATGCCCGACAATCAGTCTGGAGTTGAACAAAGAAAAAAATTAGGACATGCAGGATTTTTTATTTTTGTTTGCCTCCGCACAACTGCCGTCAATTAATCCGGGGCGCTTCTGTGAACAGAGCTCAATGATAATGTAAATTTACCTTCAGTATTCTGTGTGAACAGTGGTTTGCTCTAGAGCACATTACTTTAGAATGGCCATTGCTGACAGCTATTAATTGTTATGTTTTTCAATTAACTGCAGTTCTCTGACAGCTCTTGGCTGTACATAGAGGAAAGCAGCTTCAAAGAGTAAATGTGCCCCATACTTGACCCAGGTCATCTGTCATACGCCCTTTTGTCTTTTTGTGGTCAACAGATTGTGAGAGTCAATGGAAACTGTATGAGAACTCCCTACTACTTTTTCTTCTCCTGTAGAAATATAACATCATGATGAAATGATTAAAACACAGAAGATTAACATAACAATCGTAGGAGAGATTTACAAATACTGTCAAATATGAAAACAGTCTGAAAATGCGCTAAATTTATCATAGTGGCGCATGCAATTTGATGCATCTTTAGACACTGTTCTCTAAGTTTAGATACTCTATGAAGACATGCTCCCAAGGATATAACCATGTGTCTATAACACATATATTACACAGATTTCTATATAAATGCCTCATTCATGCTATACATTATGCTTCTGAGCCACACACCCTTGTTGAGAGAGTTGCAAAAGTGTCTAAAAAGTGTTTCAAACACATAATATATGTGATGCAAGGCATGTATGGCAGCTTTAACTTACAAATTGCACAAGAAATCTGGCACAATAGCGATAAATAGTAAATCTGCCACATTGGGCAAACACATTTATGTGTTCTGCCCTTGTGATGAATACTGGAAGCCCAGCATTGCTCAACTGATGGGCTCCCAGTGTAAGGCTACATTTATTGCGCTCAGAAATTCCAGTACAGCAGCCTCCCATTGTCTTCAATGGGATTCTGCTGTACTGTGCACATGCAGAATTTTCCTCTGCGGAAATTCAGACTACGATCATGTTCATGTTCATTCTTTTGGAGGAATCTTCTTGGAAATGCACTGCCTTCTATGGTGACGACGCATGTCTAAGCGGTGCAAGCGCCGACTGATTTACTTGGTACCTGCTATGCACGGAATGTCCAGTAGGATATTCCATAGTATAAACCCAGCCTAACTGCCAGTATAAGATAAATGCATGTTCCTCATGCTGTAGTGGCTATGGACTGCAGCGTCTAAGGTGTTTTTAGAAGAAGGAAAGGTCTATGGGTTACATTCTTATACTTTTGATTGGGGGTGATTTTAGATTTTATTATGGGAATAGTTTAGTCTTGTTTTAGATTTTTTTTTATTACTCATACAGATCAATACAGTACATATGTACTGGATTAAATAATTAGATTTTCACTCTATTAATAGTATAGTCTCGGCAGCTGTCATTGCAAAGGACCGGCTGTCCATGATCATGTCGCGGGGCACAGATTCGGACCACTGCACCAGCAATGACGCTTCTAATGGACAGGATTATCGCTTGAGGGGTGGTTAATGTTGGGGCATATACAGTGGGGCAAAAAAGTATTTAGTCAGCCACCAATTGAGTAAGTTCTCCCACTTAAAAAGATGAGAGGCCTATAATTTTCATCATAGGTATACCTCAACTATGAGAGACATAATGAGAAAAGTCCATAAAATCATATTAAAAGAATGTATTTGCAAATTATGCAAAACAACAACTCCCAACACTTCTGGACAGCACTGACTATCCGAGCATGCTGGGAGTTTCGCAACAGCTGGAGGCACCCTGTTTGGGATTCACTGCCGTAGAATACCCCTATGTACACCCCTATGCAATCCCTAATTTAGTCCTCAAATGCGCATGGCACTCTCTCACTTCTGAGCCCTGTCGTATTTCAAGGAAACAGTTTAGGGCCACATATGGAGTATCTCTGTACTCGGGAGCAATTGCGTTACAAATTTTGGGGGCTTTTACTCCTTTTACCCCTTATGAAAAGGAAAATTTGGGGTCTACACCAGCCTGTTAGTGTAAAAAAAATAAAAATGTTTACATTAGCATGCTGGTGTTGCCCCATGCTTTTTATTTTCACAAGAGGTAAAAGGAAAAAAGACCCTCAAAATTTGTAACGCAAATTACCCTGAGTACGGAAATACCCCATATGTGGGCGTAAAATGCTTTGCGGATGAGCAACAAGGCTCAGGAGTGAGAGCGCACTATGTACATTTGAGGCCTAAATTGGTGATGGGCACAGGGGTGGATGATTTTACAGCGGTTCTGACATAAACGCAAAAAAATAAATACCCACATTTTGGAAACTACACCCCTCGTGGAACTTAACAAGGGGTATAGTGAGCCTTAACACCCCACAGGTGTTTGACGAATTTTCGTTAAAGTTGAATGGGAAAATGAAAAATATATTTTTTTTTAAAAAATGCTGGTGTTACCCAAAATTTTTCATTTTCACAAGGGAAATTTGTCCAGAATTGAAGACCATGTGAGTTTACAAAGCCCCCCGTGGTGCCAGAACAATGGACCCCCCCCCCCCACATGTGACCCCATTTTGGAAATTGCACCCCTCATGTAATGTAATAATGGGTACAAAGAGCATTTACACCCTACAGGTGTATGACAGATTTTTTAAAGAGTGGTCCCTGAAAATGAAAATGTAATTTTTAATTTGCACAGCCCACTGTTCCAAAGATCTGTCAAATGCCAGTGGAGTGTAAATGCTCACTGCACCCCTCATTACATTCTGTGAGGGGTGTAGTTTCCAAAATGGGGTCACATGTGGGGGATCCACTGTTCTGGCACCATGGGGGCTTTGTAAACGCACATGGCCCCCGACTTCTATTTCAGCCAAATTCTCTCTCCAAAAGCTCAATGGGGCTCCTTCTCTTCTGAGCATTGTATTGTGCCAGCAGAACACTTGATGTTCACACATGGGGTATTTCCATACTCAGAAGAAATGGGTTTAGTAATTTTGTGATGCATTTTCTCCTATTACCCCTTGTAAAAATTTTACATTTTTGGGGAAAAAAATGCATTTTAGTGCAAAAAAAAGTTTTTTTCATTTACACATCCGACTTTAACGAAAAGTTGTCAGACACCTGTGGCATTTTAAGACTCACTGTACCCCTTGTTACGGTCCTTGAGGGGTGTAGTTTCCAAAATAGTGTGCCATGTGCTTTTTTTTTTTTTTGCTGTTCTTGCACCATAGGGGCTTCCTAAATGTGACATGCCCCCCAAAAACCATTTCAGCAAAATTTTGGTTTCCAAAAGCCAAATGTGACTCCTTCTCTTCTGAGCATTGTAGTGCTCCCGCAGTGCACTTGACTTCCACACATGGGGTATTTCCTTACTCAGAAGAGATGGGGTTACACATTTTGGGGGACATGTTCTCCTATTACCCCTTGTAAAAATTTCAAATTTGGGGAAAAAACTGCATTTTAGTAAAAAAGAAAATCATTTACACATCCAAATTTAACGAAAAGTCAAACACCTGTGGGGTGTTAAGGCTCACTGGACCCCTTGTTACTTTCCTTGAGGGATGTAGTTTCCAAAATAATATGCCATGTGTATTTTTTTTTTTTTTTTTTTTTTGCTGTTCTGGCATTATAGGGACTTCCTAAATGCAAAATGCCCCCCAAAAACCATTTCAGAAAATTCTCTCTCCAAAATCCCATTGTAGCTCCTTCCCTTCTGAGCCCTCTAGTGCACCCACAGAGCACTTGACATACTCATATGAGATATTTCCTTACTTGAGAGAAATTGGGTTGCAAATTTAAGGGTGATTTCTCTCCTTTTATCTGTTGTGAAAATTCAAAAACTGAGTCTACAAGAACATGCCAGTGTAAAAAATGAAGATTTAGAATTTTCTGCTTCACTTTGCTGCTATTCCTGTGAAACACCTAAAGGGTTAAAAAACTTACTGAATGTCATTTTGAATACTTTGAGGGGTGTAGTTTTTATAATGGGGTCACTTATAGGGTATTTCTAATATGAAGGCCCCTCAAATCCACTTCAAAACTGAACTGGTCCCTGAAAAATTCAGATTTTGAAAACTTTGAACTTTGAAGCCCTCTGATGTCTTCAAGAAGTAAAAACATGTCAACTTTATGATGCAAACATAGACATATTGGGGGAGATTTATCAAAGGATTTAGACTGGGTTTTCCTGTCTAAATTTGTCGCACAGAAAGTCGCAGTCTAAATATGTGCGACTTTTCTGCGACTTTTGCTGTAGAGGATTTTTAGAACATGATGCATGCAAGTCTATTTTAGACGGAAATGCTTTGGAAAATGCATTGGTGCTGAATTTATCAAGTGCGACTTTTGTGCGACAAGTCGCATCTGCCCAAAATACGCTGAAATGTCAGACCATGTTGGAGCAGGTCTAAATGCAGTTTAAGCTGTAGACCCTGAAGTCTGAGCACAGAATTTATCAAGGGCTGTGAGACCTTTGATAAATTAGGAGCACAATAGACAGGAGACTACCACATACGCTGGTCTATAAGTATACCCAGAATAGACTAGATTGGTAAATGTCCCCCATTGTATATGTGAATCAATAAATAATTTATTTGTCATGTCTATTTTCCTGATAAGCAGAGAGCTTCAAAGTAAAAAAAAAAAAGCTAAATTTTCAAATTGTCATCAAATTTTTGATTTTTTCACCAAGAAATGATGCAAGTATCGGCGAAAATTTACCACTAACATGAAGTAGAATATGTCACAAAAAAAAAAAAAAACAATCTCAGAATCAGAATGAAAAGTAAAAGCATTACAGAGTTATTAACCCCTTCAGGACCAAGCCCATTTTGGCCTTAAGGACCAGAGCGTTTTTTGCACATCTGACCACTGTCACTTTAAACATTAATAACTCTGGAATGCTTTTAGTTATCATTCTGATTCTGAGATTGTTTTTTCGTGACATATTCTATTTTAACATGGTGGTAAATTTTTGTGGTAACTTGCATCCTTTCCTTGTGAAAAATCCTAAAATTTGATGAAAAATTTGAAAATTTTGCATTTTTCTAACTTTGAAGCTCTCTGTTTGTAAGGAAAATGTATATTACAAATAAAAAAAATTTTTATTCACATATACAATATGTCTACTTTATGTCTGCATCATAAAATTGATGAGTTTTTACTTTTGGAAGACACCAGAGGGCTTCAAAGTTCAGCAGCAATTTTCCAATTTTTCACAAAATTTTCAAACTCACTATTTTTCAGGGACCAGTTCAGGTTTGAAGTGGATTTGAAGGGTCTTCTTATTAGAAATACCCCACAAAAGACCCCATTATAAAAACTGCACCCCCCAAAGTATTCAAAATGACATTCAGTCATCATTTTAACCCTTTAGGTGTTTCACAGGAATAGAAGCAAAGTGAAGGAGAAAATTCACAATCTTCATTTTTTACACTCGCATGTTCTTGTAGACCCAATTTTTAAATTTTTACAAGGGGTAAAAGGAGAAAATGTATACTTATATTTGTAGCCCAATTTTTCTCGAGTAAGCACATACCTCATATGTCTATGTAAAGTGTTCGGCGGGCGCAGTAGAGGGCTCAGAAGGGAAAGAGCGATAAGGGGATTTTGGAGAGTACGTTTTTCTGAAATGGTTTTTGGGGGCATGTTGCATTTAGGAAGCCCTTATGGTGCCAGAACAGCAAAAAACCCTCACATGGCATACCATTTTGGAAACTAGACCCCTTGAGGTACGTAACAAGGAATAAAGTGAGCCTTAATACCCCACAGGTGTTTCACGACTTTTGCATATGTAAAAAAAAAAATTTTTTTTTTCACTAAAATGTGTGTTTCCCCCCAAATTTCACATTTTTCCAAGGGTCAATAGCAGGAAATACCCCTCAATATTTGTAACCCCTTCTCTTCTGAGTATGGAGGTATCCCATAAGTTGACCTGAAGTGCACTATGGGTGAACTACAATGCTCAGAAGAGAAGGAGTCATATTTGGCTTTTTGAGAGCAAATTTTGCTCGGGGGGCATGTCGCATTTAGGAAGCCCCTATGGTGCCAGAACAGCAAAAAATACCCACATGGCATACCATTTTGGAAACTAGACCCCTTGAGGAATGTAATAAGGAATAAAGTGAGCCTTATTACCCCACAGGTGTTTCATGACTTTTGCATATGTAAAAAAAAAAAAAATTTCCACTAAAATGTGTTTCCCCCCTAATTTCACCTTTTTGCAAGGGTTAATAGCAGAAAATACCCCCCAAAATTTGTAACCCCATCTCTTCTGAGTATGGAGGTACCCCATAAGTTGACCTGAAGTGCACTATGGGCGAACTACAATGCTCAGAAGAGAAGGAGTCATATTTGGCTTTTTGAGAGCAAATTTTGCTCGGGGGGCATGTCGCATTTAGGAAGCCCCTAAGGTGCCAGAACAGCAAAAAAAAAACACATGGCATACCATTTTGGAAACTAGACCCCTTGAGGAACGTAACAAGGGGTACAGTGAGCATTTGCCCCCCACTGGTGTCTGACAGATCTTTGGAACAGTGGGCTGTACAAGTTTTCATTTTCATGGACCACTGTTCCAAAGATCCGTCAGACACCTGTGGGGGGTAAATTCACACTGCACCCCTCATTACATTCCGTGAGGGGTGTCGTTTCCGAAATGGGGTCACATGTGGGGTTTTGTTTTTTTTGCGTTTGTCAAAACCGCTGTAACAATCAGCCACCCCTGTGCAAATCACCTCAAATGTACATGGTGCGCTCTCCCTTCTGGGCCTTGTTGTGTGCCCCCAGAGCACTTTACGCTCACATATGGGGTATCTCTGTAGTCGGGAGAAATTACGTTACAAATTTTGGGGGGGCTTTTTTCCCTTTTACCTCTTGTGAAAATGTAAAGTATAGGGCAACATCAGCATGTTAGTGTAAAAAATAAAAAATGTTTACACTAACATTCTGGTGTAGACCCCAACATTTCCTTTTCATGAAGGGTTAAAGAAGAAAAAGCCCCCCAAACCTTGTAACGCAATTTCTCCCGAGTACGGCGATACCCCATATGTCGCCCTAAACTGTTGCCTTGAAATACGACAGGGCTCCAAAGTGAGAGCGCCATGTGCATTTGAGGCCTAAATTAGGGATTTGCATAGGGGTGGACATAGGGGTATTCTACGCCAGTGATTCCCAAACAGGGTGCCTCCAGCTGTTGCAAAACTCCCAGCATGCCTGGACAGTCAACGGCTGTTCGACAATACTGGGAGTTGTTGTTTTTCAACAGCTGGAGGCTCTGCTTTGGAAACAGTGGTGTACCGGACGTTCTTATTGGGGGAGGGGAGCTGTGTAAGGGTATGTGTATATGTAGTGTTTTTAACTTTTTATTTTATTTTGTGTTGGTGTAGTGTAGTGTTTTTAGGGTACAGTCACATGGGCGGGGGATTACAGCGAGTTTCCCAGCGCAAAATTTGCTGCATCTCAAGATGCGAGAAACCCACTGTAAAAGCCTCGCCCATGTGAATGTACCCTGTACATTCACAGGGGGGGGTGCATCAGCTGTTGCAAAACCACAACTCCCAGCATGCATGGTCTTTTAGTGCATGCTGGGAGTCATAGTTTTGCAACAGCTGGAGGCACACAGGTTAGGAAACACTGAGTTAGAAACAATGTTTCCCAACCAGTGTGTCTCCAGCTGTTGCAAAACTACAACTCCCAGCATGCCCAGACAGCTGAAGGGCATGCTGGGAGTTGTAGTTCGGCAACATCTGAAGGGCCAGATGTTGCTGAACTAAAACTCCCAGCATGCCTGGACAGTCAGTGCATGCTGGGAGTTGTAGTTTTGCAACAGCTGGAAGAGCACAGATTGGAGACCATTATACAATGGTCTCCAAACTGAGGCCCTCCAGATGTTGCAAAACTACAACTCCCAGCATGCCCAGACAGCCAAAGCCTGTCTAGGCATGCTGGGAGTTGTAGTTTTCAGACTCCTAGAAGCAGCAGTGAAGATCTTCACTGCTGCCTCTGAGGACCACATACTTACCCGTCGCTGCTCGTCCACGTGGCCGGTCCCGCGCTGCTCCTCGGTCCCGCCGCTGGATCAGGTAAGTCCGCCGGTCCCCACGTGTTCCCCCCGAATGCCGCAGGTCCCCGCGAGCCCCTGCAGCCTTCGTCCCCCGTTCTGCCCGACTTCCAGGGGCGGGCAGTGCGGGGGATCTGAACTTTCACCCCAGATCACTGTGATTGGTCCACAGGGACCAATCACAGTGATCGCTGACCAGGACCATCAATTGATGGTCCTGGGGGTGAAGCAGAAGTTGTCCCCTGCTGGAAACAGCGGGACTTCTGCCAGTTAACCCGTGCGATGCTGCGCATCGCCGGGTTAACTGAATGTCATTTATAAACGCCGTGATGCGCTAACGCACTGCACAACCCGGCGTTTATATATGACATTCTGCGGGAAGGGGTTAATACTTAAGTTGACAGTGGTCAGATGGGCAAAAAATGCCCGGGTCCTTAAGGTGAAAATGGGCTGGGTCCTTAAGTGGAAGAGCTTGAACAGTTGGTGGCTGACTAAATACTTTTTTGCCCCACTGTATGTTATATCGATGTGTGTTATGATATATTTTTGTAACATTTGGGGAACTTTATATTTTCGGATTCCATATGCAATTTAAAGAAGTATTGTGCTTAAAAACTTATCCCTTATCCAAAGGATCGCTGAGACCCTTAGCGATCTCCAGAATGGGGCCCTGGCTCTTCCAGTGAACAGAGCATGTCGACTCTACCACATGTGCCGACCAACACGCTCCCTCCATGTATCTCTTTGGGAGGGCCTAGAGATTGCCGAACAGCTCTCCTATAGAGATATATGGAGGGGGACGCTTCAGCTGCCGCTTTGTGCGGGCGTCGACTCGCCCCCTTCCCAGGGAGACCCAGGGTTCAATTCAGGAGATCGCAGGGGATCCCAGCAGTTGGACCCACTGTGATCTAAAACTTATCACCTATCCTTAGGATAGGAGAAGTTTTTTGACATGATATATGTCCTTTAAGGAAACATACTTTTTGAGACATGCATTAAACTAAAAAGAGAGTGGGTTAAGATTTGTCATTTGATCATTTATGACTAAATTGTATCACTTCATACAAGGTAATCCATGCACATTGCCCAGTTTAGTGTTTGCTATTGTTACCAACATATGTGTTCATGTATATGTTTGCAATATACTGTATACTAGTAATACAAACAAACTAAGTAGCATTTCTTAGATGCTGTTGTGAGCTTTGCGGCAGGAACTTACTGTAGAAACTGTTTCTTGTAATACCAGCTTTCACTCTTGCTGTTTAACACTTCTACTAGAGACTGTTATGATCCAGTGTAGAAAAAGAAACAAAGATACATAAAAAGGCATTTGTCTTGTGATATCTATATCTGCTACATAGAAATATGAAAAACAAATCTCAGTATGTTAACCTATATACACTGTTACAGTCACAACTTGGCACATCAGCTGATAATTGTAATCATTCTGGAAGTCATATTGTGTCAAGTCAGCGCACCCTGCTCCAAATTTCCATTAATGGAATGAATTGCTCACATCCTATACCCTGTTCTCTAGAAGAATGAAGAATTCTTTCCAGCTTAGAGAAACTAATATAAAAAACACAATATAAAAACACAAAGTCTGTGCTGAGCAGTAACTAAACAGTATGCTGGGCTTCGCACAGAAGAGTAAGAGTGTTTGCCTTTTTACTTGAGTATTTGAATGTATATCTGATAGTTGAAATGAACTGCCAAGAAACACACAAAGTTGTGTGTTATGTATTATTGTACAATTAAAGACATTAGAGAATGTATAACTTAATGCAGTGGGATCGCCATTAGGTATGCATTATTCTTGGCCATTTTTCCTGAACTTTATTAAAGTTCTGTAAATAACCAAAAGGTCATGGTATAAAGATGCCCTTAAGGCTGGGTTCACACCATGGAATTTCCAGCCAGAGATCCCAAGGCCGGCGCTAGGACCGTGCAGACTGCATTGCTGCTGCCATAGACGCCAATGCAGTCTGCCAGGTCCTAGCGACGCCCATTGAATCTACAGCTGGAAATTCTGTGGTGTTAACCTGGCCTAAAGGGGTACTCTGCCATTTGACAACTTATTCCTTATTAACAGGCGACACCTCAACGTTCTCCAGAATGGTTTACACCCCCCCCCCCACGTGCATCTCTATGAGAACGCCAGAGATACACTAACACTGTACCCGTGTAACTCCAGCACTCCTGCTCTCTTTCCCCTAGGTGTGCCCCATTCAATGCTTACCCTAGGTGTGCTCCTTTCAGTGATTCCCCTAGGAGTGTTACCTTCAGTGCTTGCCTTATGTATGCCCCTTTCAGTATTTGCCTTAAGTGTGCCCCTTTTGGTGCTTTCCTTAGGTGTGGCCCCTCAATTTGTCCCCAGTAAAAAGTTCTGCAAAAAAAACACCCAGATACAGTAAAAATGTAAGAATATGCTTCTTAGGTACATTATATTGGACCAGTTGATACTTTATCTTGGTCAAAGTTTTAAGATCACTAGATGTTGTTTTGACACACAATTTGTCAGGAGATTCTTTGGATAGACTCTTTTGACAGTTTCCGTTTTCAATGGAATTTAAAGAAATGCATCTTTTTGGGCATCAATTATACACACAGTCAGGATTTGTTTCACACAGGGTCCATAAAATGAAGTCCACCAAATGGGTATCATTTTATTTGTAAATTTGTTAGCTAAAATATTTTCAAACAGTGAATTACCCCACTTAAACTACATTTCAGTTGTCCAGGATTAAAAATAGGCAATGCCTATAAAGTAAAATACCGTATTTATCGGCGTATAACACGCACTGGCGTATAACACGCACCCCCTTTTTAATAGGGAAATTTTAGTAAAAAAAAAATAATACATATAAGACAAATGAAAGACTAAATGCCATATCATCCCTCTAACTTTGATTTTGCCTGAACTTCAGTTTGGTCCCCCCTTCCAGTGCCACATAATTACTCCCCTTTTATCAGCCCGTGTGCCACATTTACACCCCCCCCCCTTACCCTCTCATCATTCCCCACTGTCTTATCATTCCCCCACCCCTCTCTTATCATGCCCCCCTCTCACCATGCCCCCCTCTCACCATGCCCCCTTCTCATCATGCCCCCTTCTCATCATGCCCCCTTCTCACCATGCCCCCTTCTCACCATGCCCCCTTCTCACCATGCCCCATGCCCCCTTCTCACCATGCCCCCTCTCATCTTGCCCCTTTCTCATCTTGCCCCTTTCTCATCTTGCCCCTTTCTCATCATGCCCCTTCTCATCATGCCCCCTTCTCATCATGCCCCCTTCTCATCATGCCCCCTTCTCACCATGCCCCCTCACATCATGCCCCCCTCACATCATGCCCCCTTTTCATCATCCCCTTTCCCTCCGTCTTTGAGATATATATATTTTTCCCATCTTCCTTACCTAGCCGCGCTCGGCAGGCCAGGTCCGGTGTCGGGTCTTGCGGGCTGCGGTCAGTGAAGCTGGATGAGTGACGTACTCTGCCGGCTGCACAGCATCAGGGACGTCACTCATCATTCGCTGCATCCGCCGCTGGTCAGTGTGGTCGCCGCTGGCAGCCCAACCGCAGCCACCTTAGAATAGTCACAGCGGCAGCAGCATTGAATGAGGGACGTCCCTGATCTTGTGCAGCGGAGCTAGCAGAGGACATCACTCATCCGGCTTCACTGACCGCAGCCGACACCGGACCTGGCCTGCCGAGCGCGGCTAGGTAACGAAGATAAAAAAAACAATACAATAAAAAGCAGAGGGGAAAAGAAGGAAAATGTAAAAAAAAAACGAAGGGGGAACCGCGCGCTGGTCACTGATTTAAAGTGGCCGCGGCCAGGCTGCTAATCCTTAACAAGCAGCCGCTGCTGCGGCCACTTTAAATCAGTGACAAAAAGATTTATCGGTGTATAACACGCAGGCAGACTTTTTGCCTTGAATTTAAGTTTTAAAAGTGCGTGTTATACGCCGATAAATACGGTACCTACAATAAAATGCCTATCTTAAAGTGTAAAAAAATATTGCTAGACTATTTCATTGCTTGAACGCCATTTGCTCTGAGAATCAGTGGCTGACCTGGCAGTCACACTCCCACCCTTTAGAATGTAAGTGATGAAAAGTTCTGTACAGCGCTGTGGAATATTTTGACACTATGTAAATATTATTATTAGCATATTTTAGCAATATGACTTCAATTCTGGTGCAAAACCTCTTTAAAGCCGCATCAATGAAAACTGACAATAAATGGATTAAAAAATATTCTGAATTATTAAACAGTGATATAAGTGAAATGAAATTCACTTACTGTATAAAAGGGTTAATAAACCTGTTGATTATCAGTAATATGTTTTCATAGTATTAGTTAATGGCAAGCAATGGTCTATTGTATTACTTGCCCATTACATGTGAGAAAGTGACCTCTTCATGTCTTTCCGGAATTGTTTATTTTCCCCCTCATGTACACATAGATAAGACTCACAGTTAATCTCATGAAATTAGAAACATGGTGCTAAATAAGATTTTTGCCATTTCCCTCAGTTCTACAAGTTTAAATAATAGCATTTTCCTGAGGCCTCTCTTTCCTGTGGTGCTGAGGGATCAACCAAGTGAACAGTCTTCCGGTTGGTCTGTTTTGTACATGCACCTCATATTACCTAGAGCTTAGCATCTGCTCCTGACAGTAGATACATTTCTGTATTCGTCATCTTAAGCTTTCAATCATATTAAATTGAAAGAACAAAATTTTATTGAAGAACAAAAAAAATCTGGTACCGTATATGTCACAACACAAACCATATTTAGCCGGCAACCTGTGACAACCATTTTCTGAAATGTTTCCTTGACTTTCATGAAGGCATAAATACTAACAGACTCGATGTTTATGGAATGAAAACAGGAAAGGCTAATTGTTTCAAGACCAGAACTATTACTTCTCGAGTACAGAATATTACTTTCCGTTTTTTGTCATGATTATACAATGAATAGGATTATACAATGGAAGAGCTGTTTCTTAGAGTACACATAAAAATAGGAAATTGGAAACTTTGAGGCAGATTTGTCTGTAATCTTGTAAGAACAATGCTTTACAAAGGGGGAACATTATCAATAGTGTTGGTGAAAAATTGGGGCAAATTGTTAGAGCAATCTCTTGTCTTGCACAAAAATGTGCAAAATAGAGTATGTAACAAAAAAACACGAACCAGTTACAAACCCATCAGAGGTTGCATAGCTAAACCTTCTTACAGTCATGGCCGTAAATGTTGGCACCCCTGAACTTTTTCTAGAAAATGAAGTATTTCTCACAGAAAAGGATTGCGGTAACACATGTTTTGCTATACACATGCTTATTCCCTTTGTTTGTATTGGAACTAAACCAAAAAGGGAGGAAAAAAAGCAAATTGGACATAATGTCACACCAAACTCCAAAAATGGTCTGGACAAAATGATTGACACCCTTAACTTAATATTTGGGTGCACACCCTTTGGAAAAAATTACTGAAATCATTGGCTTCCTATAACCATCAATAAGTTTCTTACTCCTCTCAGCCGGAATGTTGGACTACTCTTCCTTTGCAAACTGCTCCAGGTCTCTCTTATTGTAGGGGCGCCTTTTCCCAACAGCATTTTTAAGATCTCTCCGAAGGTGTTCAATGGGATTTAGAACTGGACTCATTGCTGGCCACTTCAGAACTTTCCAGCACTTTGTTGTCATCCATTTCTGGGTGCTTTTTGACGTATGCTTAGGGTCATTGTCCTTCTGGAAGACCCAAGATCTCGGACGCAAACCCAGCTTTCTGACACTGGGCTGTACAGTGCGATCCAAAATCAGTTGGTAATCCTCATATTTCATCATGCCTTCCAGTCCCAGAGGCAGCAAAACAACCCCAAAACATCATTGAACCACCACCATATTTCACTGAAGGTACTGTGTTCTTTTCTTTGTAGACCTCATTCCGTTTTTGGTAAACAGTAGAATGATGTGCTTTACCAAAAAGCTCTATCTTGGTCTCATCTGTCCACAAGACATTTTCCCATAAGGATTTTGGCTTACTCAAATTCATTTTGGCAAAATGTAGTCTTGCTTTTTTATGTCTCTGTGTCAGCAGTGGGGTCTTCCTGGGTCTCCCGCCATTATTTCATTTAAATGTCGACAGATAGTTTGTGCTGACACTGATGCTCCCTGAGCCTGCAGGACAGCTTGAATATCTTTGGAACTTGTTTGGGGCTGCTTATCCACTATCCAGACTATTCTGCGTTGACACCTTTCATCAATTTTTCTCTTCCGTCCACGCCGAGGGAGATTAGCTACAGTGCCATGGGTTGCAAACTTTTTGATAATGTTGTGCGCTGTGGACAAAGGAAAATCTAGATCTCTTGAGATGGACTTGCAAACTTATGATTTTTGATATTTTTCCACAATTTTGGTTCTCAAGTCCTCAGACAGTTCTCTTCTCATCTTTCTGTTGTCCATGCTTAGTGTGGCACACATAGACACACAATGCAAAGACTAAGTGAACTCCTCTCCTTTTTATCTTCTTTTAGGTGTGATTTTTATATTGCCCACACCTGTTACTTGCCCCCAGGTGAGTGTAAAGGAGCATCACATGCTTGAAACAATCTTATCTTTCCACAATTTTGAAAGGGTGCCAATAATTTTGTTCAGCCCATTTTTGGAGTTTGGTGACATTATGTCCAATTAGCTTTTTTCCTCCCTTTTTTTGGTTTAGTTCCAATACACACAAAGGGAATAAACATCTGTATAGCAAAACATGTGTTACTGCAATCCTTTTCTGTGAGAAATACTTCATTTTCTAGAAAAATTTAACGGGTGCCAACACAGCCATGACTGTATGTCAAGTCTGTTATGTCCCATAGAACGAAATGAAAGATTTTAATTATTTCTTTGGAAGAAAACCAAGCCACCTTCACTGCAGTCTGTGTCATGCAGAATCCTGAGGAATAATAAGATGCATGTTACTTAATCCTTCAAGTCCTTTTTTCTGCATGGAGTGCATGTGAAATCCAACTCTCATGCATGGGATGTAGAATATTTCTAGATTTAACATCATTTCAGAAGAAAATTATTCCACACAGAAAACAAATGTTAAAGGGTTTGTTCAGCCCCATAAAAAATTTGGATAGAATGTCATAAAAGCAGAATAGAGAGTTGACATTCCGATGCTCCTGTTCACTTCTTGTAAACAGCTGGTTTCTGTGAAGTGCCCACCCTGCACAAATTGCTTGCTCAGCCAATCACTGGCTGCAACAGTAACCCGCCTTAGTCAGCGATTGGCTAAGTGGGCAGTTCCTGCAGGGTCTTCACACCACAGGAAGCAGCAGTGAGCTGCAGGTGCCGAGATCCTCAGAACCTCTGTTGCAGGGGATTCCAAGTAAGTATGGCTTCTTTTTTGCTTTTATACAACACTGAGACAATTTATTTTTTATTTTTTGGTCTGGACAACCCCTTTAACCCCTTAAGGACCAGTCATTTTTTGCACTTTCGTTTTTTCCTCCTTACCTTTAAAAAATCATAACTCTTTCAATTCTGCACCGAAAAATCTGTATTATGGCGTATTTTTTGTGCCACCAATTCTACTTTGTAATGAAACCAGTCATTGTACCCAAAAATCTATGGCGAAACAGAAAAAAAAATCATTGTGCGACAAAATAAAAAAAAAAAAGCCATTTTGTAACTTTTGGGGGCTTCCGTTTCTACGTAGTAAATTTTTCGGTAAAAATGACACCTTTTCTTTATTCTCTAGGTCCATAAGGTTAAAATGATACCCTACTTGTATAGGTTTGATTTTGTATTACTACTGAAAAAAAATCATAACTACATGCAGGAAAATGTATACGTTTAAAATTGTCATTTTCTGAGCCCTATAACTTTTTTATTTTTCTGTGTGCAGGGAGCTATGAGGGCTCATTTTTTGCGCCAAGATCTTAAGTTTTTGTCGGTACCATTTTTGCATTGCGGATTTGATCGCTTTTTATTCATCTTTTCATGATATAAAAAGTGACCAAAAATACGCTACTTTGGACTTTGGAATTTTTTTTGCGCGTACGCCATTGAACATGCGGTTTAAAAAGTGGTATATTTTTATAATTCGGACATTTCTGCACGTGGCGATACCGCATATATTTATTTTTATTTTTATTTACACAGTTTTTTTTTTTTTTATTCTTGGAAATGCCAGGTGATTCAAACTTTTATTAGGGGAATTGATCATTGAAAGGGTTAGTGATTTTTTTACACTTTTCTTATGCCATATTATAGCCCCCAGGGAGCCTATAACATAGCATGTACTGATCTTTACCACTGATTGATGCATCTCCATAGGAATGCATCAATCAGTGTTTTCGGCGATTGAATGCTCAAGCCTGGATCTCAGGCTTGAAGCATTCATTCGGCGATCGGACTGCAGGAAGGAAGGTAAGAGACCTTCCTCCTGAAGTACAGCTGTTCGGGATGCCGTGATTATACCGCGGCGATCCCGAACAGCTCCCTGAGCTAACCGGCACATTTTACTTTCACTTTTAGCCAAACGGCTCAGCTTTGAGCATGCGGCTAAAGGGTTAATAGGGCGCGGCACTGCGATCAGTGCCGCGCGCTATTAGCGGCGGGTCCCGGCTTCACTATGACGCCGGGCCCGCCGTGATATGATCCGGCGTTACCGTGTAACCCCGCGTTATATCACGGGAGCGGGACTAGGGGCGTAAGTTTACGCCCTTGGTCTTTAACAGGTTAAATCCGACTTGTGAATGAAGCCTTTAATTGTGATAGGAAATGAATCAGGACTTTACAGTCATATTCTGTTGTTTAGAAGCAAACATGCACAATAACCATTAGGACTACATATAGCTAAATGTCCGCAAACAGACCTATTGCAACATAGACTGTATGAAAAGGTTTATATACAGCAGTGCTTGGCAACTGATAATTTTGCTATCGTAGGTAAAATATATTGCTCACTAAAAATTGTTTCTGCATAAAATAGGAATTCAGCATATTGTCTTGGTCAACATTAAAACCCACACATGAGTCACTGGTGTAAAAGCTATAACCAGACATTCATTTATCACACTAGATATATACATATAGAGACATATACATCCTGCTCAGCTGACTTTTCACACATTTATAGGAGTTCGTCATAAAGATTCTAGCTTCTGTGGTTTCCTTTTCTAACTCCATTCTGTATATTAGGGACCTTTATCAAAGAGTTGCAGCTGCAAAACTGATGTAAGGGTGCCGCATCTGTCTTATTGCGAATTGCTTTGGCTTTAATTTGGCACTGTCATTGCAAAATATGTTTTATATAACGTAGATAATAACATTATATGTATATTTGTAATACACATTGGTTAAAAAATGTGTATATTTTTGGTTGAAAAAATGCTCCATACTTCTTACCACTAGGGGTCCTACATGAGATGTAAGGGCAAGCGTCATCTCATGTGGGAACGCCCCTTCCTCCTCAGTGAGCTGCAGGCAATGTGAGCAACATAAACAAGGGAGGAAAACACAGACAGGATCAGCACCATTTAAAGCCTGGGCCCTTTTGTTCTTGTGACATCTACACTTCAAATTGAAAAGGACCTCTAGAACATGATATTCAATGTTCTGGGACCTGTGTGTGAATTTGGAGAAAAGCAAAGGCTTAGTAATTGTAATAAAACTAACTAAATGAAGCCACGTGCATCAGGCCTACAAGGCAGTAAAAATAATATTGTAATGTAACATTAACCCCTCAGGGTATTTCCGTTTTTGCATTTCCGTTTTCTAAAAATCATAACGCTTAAAATTTTTTGCTCCGTGATCTGAAGTTTTTATCTGTATGATTTTTGTTTTGATGGGACTTTTTGATTGCTTTTAATACATTTTCTTAGGGTATGCAAAGTGACAAAAAATTACGCAATTTTGGACTTTGGAATTTTTTTTTGTGTAGGCCATTGACCATGCGGTTTTATTAGCATTATATTTTTATAGCTCGGACATTTATGCACACGGCGATACCACATATGTTTATTTTTATGGGGGGGGGATTCAAATTTTTATTAGGAAGGGGGTTACATCACATTTATTAACTGTTTTTTTTACACTTTTTTTTGCAATGTTATAGCCCCCATAGGGGACTATAACATGCAATACCTTGATTGCAGACACTAATCAATGCTATGCCATAGCATTGCATTGATCAGTGTTATCAGTACTCTGCTGCTCCAGGCTGGATCTCAGACATGGAGCAGCAGAGCGACAATTGGACGGCAGAAGACAAGGTAAGAAGTCCGCTCAACTGTTCGGGATGCCATGAACAGGGGTCCCGAACAGCCCACTGAGGTAACCGGCAACGCTTTTCTCCTGTTTTAGACGCCACGGTCAACTTTGATTGCGGTGTCTAAAGGGTTAATACCGTACATCGGCCCAATCTGCGATGTCGAGTATTAGCTGTGGGACCTGGCTGCTAATTAAAGGGTACCTTTCATCAAAAAAACTTTTGATATATTATAGATTAATGTATGCAGAATAACTTTCCAATTGCATGTTATTAAAAAAAATATGCTTCTTTCTATTTAATTTTCCACTTTGAAAAAATGACCACTAGGGGTCTCCCTACCAGTCCTCTTTTATAGATTTCAGACTCATGCTGGAGTCCTAAATCTAAGACTGCAGCCGGTACACAGACAAACTCAGCACTGCTTCCTGCCAGGGAGTTTGTCTTTGTCCCGGCTGCAGTCTGAGATTTAGGACTCCAGCATGAGTCTGAAATCTATAAAAAAGGACTGGTAGGGAGACCCCTAGTGGTCATTTTTTCAAAGTGGAAAATTTAATAGAAAGAAGCATATTTTTTAATAACATGCAATTGGAAAGTTATTCTGCATACATTAAGATATAATCTATCAAAAGTTTTTTTGATGAAAGGTACCTTTTAACCCTCTGTATTCTGTAAACCTGTGCATATACATTAAATGGCAGTGAAACACAGAAAATACATTTTTAAAGCATAGAAATACTTGTGCAATCTATACAGTACTTAATAGGCACTGTATGAAACTAGCTAACCTTTATTTTCTCAGCCATCTAACAAATTTCAATAGGTAGAAGCTGGAAATGTTGTACAAGGCCACCACTAGCATTACCTCCTCGTGGCCCCTCGCCTAGCCTAGTAATAATCCACTACTTTTAGGAGTCAAATATTATGTTAAAGCCTTTCTCATCCACACTTCTAGATTCCCATGTAGATCTCCACATGGATGACTCCAATCAGATAGGATCCATAAATACATTTCTGACTAACCCACTAGGAAAATATTTGAACCCTGCTGGCTCAGTGGTCAAGTGTGCTGGTGTTTCAGACCTCTGTACTAAAAGCATTGATGTTTACATCACATACAGTGCATGAGTCAATACATAATAAAAAATGGAACTCACATTTCCAGCTGCCACCTTAGTCTTATATTGAGTATCAATATTCTTGCTGGAGACTTTTAAGGCTTATCCTGAAAAATAAAGATGGGAGAGAATATTTGTTATTGCAATTATTCATGCTTGTTACTTGAATCATGCTGTTCATCAGATAGTAAAACCCAGATATATGTGAATAAACTAGCTGGCCAAAATGTAATGCAAATAGAATGTCAATGGCAAAAAAAGGGAAGTTTAGTATTCAGTGTACCAAGCGGACAACACAACACTGCTAAAAATGAGAGAAAACAGCTGGAAGATACCGTGCTATGTCAACTTTCTGGTTTTCTATAAGAAACACACTAAAGTTCTTGGCTTAAAATAAGCAGTACTGCTTCATGTTAAATAGCTAACAGAATACATAAAAATCAATCATATGTCATGGCTTTAACAAAAACCAAGCAATAATGCAGTGAAAACACACACATACTCACTCTGTGTGGTGATGTAATGGTTTGATCAGAGGATTTAGTAGTGATAGTGAGGGTTCATAATGAGGGTAGTAGTCCCTGATATGCCATGTGGCTTGAGTGGTGCTACCCTTGTGTTCCTCTGTAGAGCCCATAAACACCTTTTTCAGTTTCAGTTAAAGGGGTCATCCGCCCCTATACATGTTATCCCATTTCCTAAGGATAAGGGATAAAATGTTGGATTGTGGGGGGGGCAGCCGCATTCTCCGGGCCAACGCTGCAGCATTACAGTCATGGAAGCCTGGGGCTTCCGTGATCGGGAAGTCACACCACACCCCCTCCATTCATGTACTGTATATGGGAGGGAGCGTGACAGCTTTCATGTATATGGGAGGGAGCGTGACGGCTCGTACACAGCTGTCATGCCTCCTCCCATAGACATCCCTTTTGATAGGGAATAACATGTCTAGCAGCTGAGTACCCCTTTAAGTTGTTTGTCTTACACAAAGCCCAGGAAACAGACTTTTGTAGTCAAGGTTTTAGAAAACAACTGTAATCATTTCTCCTGCCGCAGATCAGTACAATACAACTACTTTGAATTGTTGCTGGCATTTTTTCATATCTTTATAATACATCTTTGGTTTCAAGAGAAGCAGTACAAGGTCACTAGTCACTGTTAGAATTGGGTAACTTTGTAACTTTGTACAGATTTGTTGCTTCAGTGATGTTTTTGTACTTCTAGTTCTACTTTGGTACTTTGTTGTGAATGTCTAGTCCAGTACTCTTCCTGTACCTGGACTTCGGAATATTCCTTGATGATGGACACTGACTTTGTGTTGCATTAGTGTTCTATTTAACTGAGCAAACTTACAAGGGTCTTTACTGGGGTAAGCCATGGTAAATGTGCAGAATTCCCATCCACTTACTTCTATGGAGTTTACTAAGACAAATATCAGGGGAGGCTATAGTTGGGTCCAATTTGGGAACTTGGGTGGAATACTATTAACATTAAATTTTCTTTAACATTTAAGAAACAGTGCACGCTAGTGTAATAATACCCCCTAAGCTTTTGTGCCTCTCTTGAAAAATTCACCACTAAGACTGCTATACCACTGTGTAAAAAAAAGAAAAGAAAAAAAAGCTCAGCTCAAAAAGTTTGTATGGTTAGATCAAATTTGTCAGCACTTGTCTTCCTTTAAAGGGAACCAAGAGGGGGGATACAGACTGTACCACACTTTACTGTGCATATGAATAAACAATGATGGAAAAATCACACTTAAAATTCTTTACCATATCTAAAAAGTTTCACAAAGTAGTGAAAATCTTGTTGGTTTTGTCCCTCATGTTTTCTCTCTTTAATAACACTTACTACTATGACATTGAGAAGCTGCAAAATATGCATTTAACTTTGTTTAGTTTTTGGCAAAGCTCTCTCTTGTTTGACCTCTGTTTCTTTTAAAGGGGTACTCCGCCCCTGGCATCTTATCCCCTATCCAAAGGTTAGGGGATAAGATGTTAGATCGCCGCGGTCCCGCTGCTTGGGACCCCGGGGATCGCCGCTGTGGCACCCCGCCATCATTACTGCACAGAGCGAGTTCGCTCTGTGTGTAATGACGGGCGATACAGGGACCGGAGCAGCGTGATGTCATGGCTCCGCCCCTCATGACATCACGGCCCATCCCCTTAATGCAAGTCTATGGCAGGGGGCGTGACGACCGCCACGCCCCCTCCCATTGACTTGTATTGACGGGGGCGGGCCGTGACGTCACGAGGGGCGGAGCCGTGACGTAACGATGCTCCGGCCCCTGTATTGCCCGTCATTACGTGCAGAGTGATCTCGCTCTGCGCAGTAATGATAGCGGGGTGCTGCAGCAGCGATCCCCGGGGTCCCCAGCAGCGGAACCCCTGCGATCTAAAATCTTATCCCCTATCCTTTGGATAGGAGATAAGATGTCTAGGGGCGGAGTACCCCTTTAAGTAATGTTATTTGCATGTTTTTAAAATAAATGTATGTGTTTATTAAAGGGGTTGTCTTTGGAGTTATTACCACTTTCATACTCCTTGGTGCTCCATGTCCTACCCTAAACTGAAAGAGCTTAAAGGGGTACTCCGGTGCTTATACATCTTTTCCCCTATTCAAAGGATAGGGGATAAGATGCCTGATCGCGGGACCCCCGGGATCTTGCACACGGCACCCCGTTTGTAATCAGTCCCCGGAGCGTGTTCGCTCCGGGTCTGATTACAGACGACCACTGGGCCGGCGGCGTGTGATGTCACGCCACCGCCCCCGTGTGACATCACGCTCCGCTCCAAATGGGGTGCCATGACAAACGGGGTGCCGTGTGCAAGATCCCGGGGGTCCCCAGCGGCGGGACTCCCGCGATCAGGCATCTTATCCACTATCTTTTGGATAGGGGAAAAGATGTATAAGCACCGGAGTACCCCTTTAATCATTTTCCATGTCTTGAAAGGGGCAGGCTGTGTAACTGGGATAGGTACAAAATTGTGACAGCTGCATGCAGATAAAACCATGCACCGGCCAATCATCACACAATGTTGTGGATGTAGCATCACCTACATGTTCCTGTCACAATTTAGTTATTTCCTCTCCAATATAGCCTGCTCCCTTCAAGCTATGAGAAACTATTGGCATGTGTAAGCACAGGGTAGGGAATCAAGTGCAGGGGATCGAGGAAGGGTAATATCTTTTTCAGCTCGCCTGACAACTCCTTTAGGCTAGGGTCACACATAGTGCATACACAACATATTTCACGCAGCAAGAAATCTGCCGGGCAATGGGAAATAAGATGTGCATTTTGCTATGAGCAGACACACAGGGCTTGCATGCTGCAGCCTTGTGTGTGCAATGTCTGTGTGACTCTACCTTAAATGGGAATATGGACATTGTATGCCAATATAGAGCAAGTTAAAATTCTGTTCATGTCTTAATTATTTGTGTATTATACTGTACTACAGTAGCTATGTAAGTGAGGGTCTCTTACTGCAAGTCTGCTGCAAATTACAATATATTACATGTTTGAAAAAAAAATAGCATGCTGATTATGTTGTTGTGCAAAAATGCTCAAGATTTTCACATTGGATTGCTGCTCATATAGTATTACTACTATTCAGTACCCAAATGATATTACCATACAATACAGTACTATACGTACAATAATTTCTCAAACAAATTACATTTTGCCCACATTAAACTACCATTCAGAATCCAAATGATACCGCCATACAATGTCTAAATAATGAAGGGGTTAACAGTAAAGTCTCTGGCGGTCTCAAGCTGTGAATGGGTTAGCAATAACCATTTCCACTCCATCTGTTATTTCACTAATACACATTTAGTAACGTAAATCAATAACATAGAAACATAGAATGTGTCGGCAGATAAGAACCATTTGGCCCATCTAGTCTTCCCAATAATCTGAATCCTATCAATAGTCTCTGGCCCTATCTTATATGAAGGATAGCCTTATGCCTATCCCTATCTTATATAACGGATAAGCTTATGCCTATCTCTATCTTATATGAAGGATAGCCTTATGTCTATCCCTATCTTATATGAAGGATAGCCTTATGTCTATCCCTATCTTATATGAAGGATAGCCTTATGTCTATCCCTATCTTATATGAAGGATAGCCTTATGCCTATCCCTATCTTATATGAAGGATAGCCTTATGCCTATCTCTATCTTATATGAAGGATAGCCTTATGTCTATCCCTATCTTATATGAAGGATAGCCTTATACCTATCCTTATCTTATATGAAGGATAGCTTTATGCCTATCCCTATCTTATATGACGGATAAGCTTATGCCTATCTCTATCTTATATGAAGGATAGCCTTATGTCTATCCCTATCTTATATGAAGGATAGCCTTATACCTATCCTTATCTTATATGAAGGATAAGCTTATGCCTATCCCTATCTTATATGAAGGATAGCCTTATGCCTATCCCTATCTTATATGACGGATAAGCTTATGCCTATCTCTATCTTATATGAAGGATAGCCTTATGTCTATCCCTATCTTATATGAAGGATAACCTTATACCTATCCCTATCTTATATGAAGGATAGCCTTATGTCTATCTCTATCTTATATGAAGGATAGCCTTATACCTATCCCTATCTTATATGAAGGATAGCCTTATGCTTATACAATGCATGCTTAAACTCCTTCACTGTATTTGCAGCCACCACTTCTGCAGGAAGGCTATTCCATGCATCCACTACTCTCTCAGTAAAGTAATACTTCCTGATATTACTTTACTGGAAGAGTAGTGGAGGCATGGAATAGCCTTATAAGTTGATTGATTACTATTGATTACTATGGGCAATGCTTACAGTGCTTGTCTAACTCAGTTTCCGTACATGATGCCCATAGTTTAGCGTGGCAGCTGTGCTCTTCTTTTAACATGCATTGCCACAATAACGTCCTGTTTATGCTAATAGTTACAATATATCATAGCATGTCAATATCATACAGTAATAAATCCTGCCTACCTGATTACAAGCCTTGTTTTGCTTCCTGCACATCTGCTGTCTTATCTAATATCATTTTATAGCTATTTACCCATATCTGTCAGCAGTTCATACTATCACAATGGTTTACTTATATGTCTTAATCTTCTATGTCCATACACAGAGGAAAAATTGCCAAAGATCGTTCAGATCCAAGAACAAAAGCAAATTATAATAAAATAAGTTTATTTATTCCAAATTTTTGTATCCCCCCCCCCCTTCCCCTCATCAATTATAGTCCGACTGTCAATGAATAACAATAATAATTCAAGGAAGGACTAAAGCTCCTACCTGGGGAGAAAATATGTGCTTAGAGAATTATTTAGATCTCTTCAAAAAATCCACATAAACAGGTGAGTACAAGTATTTATCATTGCATTCAAAAAATTTATATATCTAAACATAATTACGTCCAAACAATGTATTAGTAGGAAAAAATGGCAAACAAGGGGTCTCAATCGAGCGCTACTGTATTGAGGGTTGTAAAAAAACTTCAAGTACACCATTTACACAGGACTTTTTATTCAAAGGTGTTTATGACAGGACAACACGTTTCGGCGCACTCTCGCGGCTTCCTCAGGTCCACAATAATTGAATTAAGGTGTCCTGAACGAACTCACTGTGTAACAGCAGGGAACCCGTTCAGGACACCTTAATTCAATTATGAATGCTACTTCATTGAAGCAGAGGGAAATGAACAGCTGCCAGTCAGGATACTTTAGACCTTTACTACTTATGGGTAATTTCAGCCAATGTTTTATACGTTCTTAATTTGCACTTATGAACATGTTTTTATGACCTTCATTCCAACAGTAACCACAACACCTACCAAGTAAATTCAGCATATTGCTAGAATTGATTATTTTATCCTTATAACTAAGGTGTAAATGAAGATAAAAGCCTGAAATAGCCCTGCAGAGTAAAGTGTGGAAAACCAGACTATTGTTCAAATCTCCCTTCTATCAAGTGTGGAATCCTCAGTAGGAACATGGCAATGAATCAAAGGAATTCCAAACTCATGCCATGTTAAAATTTAGTTCACTGTTTTCCTTTGTTTTAAATGAAAGAAATCTGAAGTTATATTGCATTTGGCACAAAATTTGTTCTATGGTTAATCTGTATGCAACAAGCAATTACGATGAATATGATAAAATGGACATTGTTTAAAGGAAAGTATGCAGTAATAGGGTTATAACGTTAATGGCCTATATGCAATTGGTAGCATTTAATTCAATACATGAACACCATTTTACCCAAAGTCAGGCCTAGCTCAGCTTTGTTCACTTTCGCCTTCTTGATGGTGCACAGTCCCTACTGCACTCTCTGGTTTCCCCTTGACACACAGGGAATGACATTGTCACCCATCTTAGCCAGTGAATAGGAATTTCCTTTTTACCGGGGAGTGGTAAGCAGCAGAGGCGGTGCACTGCTGGCAGCTATGTATAGAAAAGAAATGCTGGACAATCCCTTTTAGATGCTGCAGTCCAATGAGCCCTGCATGCCCTTGTTATATCCTGTAAAACCTCCTAGGATGCTTAGGTTGCATTCTGATCAGTTTTATGCCTCAACTGATCAACTGAACATCTATTAACAAAACGGATCCAAAAATATCCCCTCTGCTGTGCTATTGACTCAAATAGGGTATGGAACCAGACCTGCCAAGGCATTGTATCTAGAAATGCTGTAGTCAACAATTCTATCCAGCGCCTTGTCTGATGTAAAAAATGTTCCTGTAGAAAACAAAAGTACCAGAAGGAGAAAAAAAACTGTATTGCCAAACATTTGAGAATACACCCATACAGATAAGGTTCTAGCACCTATAACCAATGGGTTCTTGAGGTTGGTATAAAAGATTTTACAGTGAAAGTGTATCTTTTAAAAAGGCTCATTTCCTCTTTTAATGAATAATAGCTCAATAGCTTTTCTATTTTTACATTTATCCATATCTCCTTTTGTCATAGCCAATAACATTCTAGTTACTAGTAAAAGAATACATATATTATAAAAGTATATAGTACAAACTAAGGCTTTGTTCACCCATGTCATTTATTTTTGCAGATGTAAAAAATACGTCCTTGGATGCATTTTATCAAAATGCTGTAAAATATACTTTGAGAACATAGCCATAGTGATACAAAAATATATTTTAGTTTTTCTATATGAACATAAGAAATGGATCAATGATTGGTAGAATAAAATGGATTATACATAACTGATTTGTAATTTGTTGGGACATACATACATTATTCACTCACTCAACTGGCTTCAGAAAGTTAAACAGATTTGTAAATTACTTCTATTAAAAAATCTTAATCCTTTCAGTACTTATGAGCTTCTGAAGTTAAGGTTGTTCTTTTGTGTCTATATCCTCTCTGATGACACCTGTCTCGGGAAACGCCCAGTTTAGAAGAGGTTTGCTATGGGGATTTGCTTCTAAACTGGGCGTTTCCCGAGACAGGTGTCATCAGACAGGATTTAGACACAAAAGAACAACCTTAACTTCAGAAGCTCATAAGTACTGAAAGGATTAATATTTTTTTTTAATAGAAGTAATTTACAAATCTGTTTAACTTTCTGGAGCCAGTTGATATATAAAAAAAAGTTTTTCCCTGGAATACCCCTTTAAGTGACTTTGTAAACAGATTTACTTTACGTTTCTTAAACTAGTCTTGAGTTACCCTCTCTATTATAGCCTTGAGCTGTATTCGTAATTCTGTAATTTGTTGCTCAAAAGTTTTGTTTATTCAATTTGGCACTCTGAATTGGAAAATCTTTTTATACTTTTGCATCAGTGTGAATAAATAAGGCATAATTTTTACTTGTAAAATTTTTTGATTTAGGGTTTTTGAGGTATGCATATGTTAGGGTTTAATTTTTGTCAATTTAGATTTAGGGGTACAAAAAAGTCCATCAATTAAGTCTGTCAAATAAAATATATTTTGTTTTTATGAATCATGGAACTAGTTGGGGCTCTACTTACTTACCTATGTAAAACAAAATGACTGCACACAAACACGTTTGTTTGAATGTATTGTGGTTCAGAAATGATTGTGTTTTTGTATTTATTTGTACTTACATCTATCTTCCGCTTGTGTACTCACCTGCTTTTTTAATGCATATTATCTGTTTTGTAGATTCTACTTTCTACTTAAATGTTCAAAAACAAAATAAAAAGCCCCCCATCTACCCCAGAAAAAGTACACACATTTTAATTTCACAAAATAAGTTATATATAAAACATAAAAAGAAAAATAATTGGTATTGCCACATCCTCACCGTAATGGCCTGAACTATTAAATTATCTCATTATTTATCCCACATGGTGGACACTGTAAAATAAACATAAATAAACTATGCGTGAAATGCTGTATTCTCCCCAATAAAAGAAAAAATAAATAGAAAAGAAGGTGATCAAAAAGTCATATGGACCTCAAAATGTTGTCATTGAAAAGTAAAACCTATCCCTGAAAAAACAAGCCGGCAGAAAAATAAAAAAGTTATGTCTTTTAGTAGATGACAACTTACATTTTTTATTTTATTGAGCCAGATTTATTAATCTATCTGACTGAAACCAAAATTGCATGGTTTTGCCATAACAACCTGTCACAGCTCAGCTTTCAAAGCTCATTTTACCAGAACTTGTAAAGAGATGAATGTTGAGCTGTGATTTGTTGTTATGGGCAAAACCTGACAGTTTTGGTTTCAGGCAGATTGATAATTCTAGACCAACCTGAGACTTTTACTCCCTTCATATCAATTCCTGGCTCCGTATTCAAGCATTAAAAACCAGAACAAGTCAACACAGCCTCACATACAAGCAAAGGAGTTAGTCCTGGGGACATTTGTCAAGTCCGGGGCTGTCTCCATGGTGACACAAGCCCCAATAATTATGCCTATACAACAATGGACTCCCTCTTTTGTACAGTGCTGCAATCTTGTATGAATGCAGTACCTAAAGGATTACCCACCAGAATACACAGCTCAGCTATCATTTCTCATTCAGCTCTGGTAAAATGAAAGCTGAGCTGTGATTGGTCACTAAGAGAACAAAACAGCCATTTTGGGTTTCTGGCAGATTGATAAAACTGTGCCAACTCTGCATTCAAGGAATACTAGTTGATTATTTCAGCTATGAAACTCAAACGATTGAGAATGGGAATGCAGATTTGGACACAGGCTGAAACTCTGGAATAGAGCAAGATAAGAAAAGCAATACAAAACAGTGCCATAAATGTCACCGTTTATTGCTGTATACCAAATCTACAGTATTTATACATAATTATGGTAAAATGGTGTTCATAGGTAACCATACACTTTTAAGTTAACCACAGCAATTAGATTTTTGTCAGACGATCCTGTCAATCTCAATGGTGCCCATTGGGGTTAGCAGCGATTTCTCCACCTATATAAATGCCATGTCAATTCAGTTCAATAATGGTGGATTTGGGGAAAATCGTCTGCCAAATAATTATTTGGCCTACTATTATCTAATGTCTGTGGTCAACTTTACCACGAACGTTACTATGTGTAGCCCATAATGTATTGCATATTACGGAACTGACAGCATGCTCCACTGAAATCTATTTCAGTGCTGCATTTAGCATACATTTCTCAAGTATGGTATAGTCGGCTTTATATGAAGAAGAAGAAATCTGCTCCTTTATGACCCTGCTTTAAGTACACAATGTCCCAAGGAGATGATTAGTTGAAAGAGTTGTAAGCATGACATGTTCTGTAATCTAACACATGCCTAGGAGAGGATGATAGCCATTATTTATGGGCCGATAGAGGAAGGATTTGCTGGCATGAGCACAGCGGGGTCTAAGAAAAATAGCATTTACAGACAATTAACAGGAAGATGTAGTAGAGTGAAAACGGTGTTTTACAAGCAGGAGGACATACTGACGCCATAAAAGCTGGAAAATATGAAAACTGATGGAGGGAGATTATAGAGGTGATGACCAATGTATGGAAAATATCACTAGTGTGAATGGCATTTTCTATGGCATAATACTCAGACATGTTTGAATTATTTCTAACTTTAAAAAAAGAAAAAGTGCACTCTACGGTCACCCGGCATTTCCCTCCTCTCTCACCACTTCTGCTCATTGTTCCCTCCAGACCATATTTTTTTTCTTGCTCAGTGTTCTCCCCAGAGCTGCTGCTTACATGTAAATTATCTGTGTGTAGAGGGAATGGAATTTTTAGCCTTATAAAGGGTAAATGCCAAGAGTTCCTGTCCTTCTCCAAACCTGTGCAGTTATTGGATTTTATAAGGGGCCGACTCATTGTTTTGGGCCTAAACAATAGGTTTCATTTGGTTCCAGCGATCTGCAGAGCTTGTTTTCTTATTAGAATGGCTTTGACTTGTCATTTGACCAGTGTAAAGTCCAACTTATTCCCCATTGTGTGCCTATGACTGAATTCTATCCTAACCTGTGCCAAAAAGTTCCTTGTTGTCTTCAGCTCATGTACACTAACATAAACTATGGGAGCAACAAACTCAAAACCTTGCCCGTCAATTGGTCATTTATATGTTAGTTGTTTACCCCATAGAACTACAGTGGTTTTTGGCCTTAATTAATGATTTATGCTAATAAAGTGATTTTTGTGTATTTTTTCTGAAATATTGGGGTTTTTGATTGTGACAATGCCAAAACAGACAATTATTTTAATTTATATATTTTTTTTTTCAAACTGAATATTTCCCTCATAACTTGGGCTGACACAGAAGCCCCAGTTATATGGTAATACAGCCCTTATCTTGTGGCATTGACCACAATAAAGGTTGTGCTATGTCTAGATACATCCAGCAGCATTGTCAGTCAAGAAGACTGATAGAGGCAGTTTTATTTTTCCATAATTGCCATCATAAAACATGTAAGGCTAAAGACAAGCACTGGTGCAAGTTATTGGGTGCAACCATCAGCTGATCCTAGTGGGTATGGCTTCTCTGACCCGTGAGCATCTGGCTGTGTAATGCATGGAAGAGTTCTGGCTCAAAAGAGGGGCCCAGACTTAAGGGTTGTTTTGATTGGACAAAAAAAAAAAAAACATTTCAGTGAATTTGCACATGGCATAGTTGTAGGTGCCAGGCAGTATTTCAGAAACTGCTAGTCTACTGGAAGTTTCATGCATAACCATCACAAGGGTTTACACAGAATGGTCAAAAAAAAAAAAACGAAAAAGAAAATATCCATTGATCAAGAGAACCACAACAGCTGCCACTCCTGTCAGCTAATCCATCATGTCCATATGGACCAAAATTTCTAAGGAATGTTTCCATTACCGTGTAGAAAGTATGCCATGAAGAAAAGCAGGAAGGGGTCCAACCCAGTACTAGGAAGGTGTAGCTAATAAAGTGGCTAGTGAGTGTTTATCTAATATAGAAATTATTGTATGTTGACACTGGATAATCCAAAAGCCTTCAATACTGGGATAACATTTTACATTATTTACTGTAGGTTGCCATCATTCAAATGCATCATTGGGGTCAATATGCTGCCAGAGGCCGTCACCTGCCAGTGTCCTGCAGATGTTTTGTTGTTAGATTTCCCTGCTTGTACAGGGAGGGCTTCCAGTAGTAATATTACAGCAAGAGAGGCTACTGGTGAATACCACTTTCTTGTAAGACGGCTTAAGCTTCATACCGATTCACGACTTGAAGGCTTAAAGCAACAGGAAATGTTTCTAAAGTTTGATGCTTCCTATTGAAATTCAGTAGGAAGTAGGTATCTCCGAGATAACATCTAAAGTACATATCCCCAGGGAAGTAAACTAATTGAATGTTAGTCCGGATACTCAAGAAGGTCATAATAAATCATATCTTGGAGACATAGTTGCAAGTTTTGGCCAATACATATTTGGAAGGCGGCTGTTAATTATGGCAATAAAAATAAGAGTTCAGTAATATTATTGTAATGAGTCATTCAGGCAGCTTTATGTGGACAGAAATGGATTACTTCACCTTTTCATTTTTTTCACTTCATTTTCAGGCACATGCTTTCACAGGCATGGATAATGTTTTACATGGACCCAATACCTATGGCTATATAAACCTGTCTAAATAAGACTACATCGCCTCAAACTTAATTGAAATGTAAACTATATTTGACAGTGGGCAAATCCAGACTTCAAGGTATGTGAGAAGAATCCATGCCTCTTCTGTTTTACATGCTCTAATAGATGTTTTCCTGAAGAGGGACATGCTTAACTGTATTACGGTA
Source organism: Hyla sarda (assembly GCF_029499605.1). Taxonomy (NCBI): domain Eukaryota; kingdom Metazoa; phylum Chordata; class Amphibia; order Anura; family Hylidae; genus Hyla; species Hyla sarda. The sequence goes on from NC_079189.1 coordinate 327,966,173, forward strand.
AATCCAGTATGTATAGACTGAAGGTCCCATTTAGAAACTGAAAATACACCTATGCTGCCCATTCTTTTCATTCCCACGGACACAGAAAGTTTTCATTGGAATTCCAGGAAATAATAACAGTAAAAACATCCTTCATACTACCACTTCCTACCATGCTAGGACTGTTGTTCACTGTATCCTCCTACTAGCACATTGTGTAACCCCCAATTCACTCTATGTTATTCACTAATTACTAGATGATATATCCACCAATAATGAACACATTTGTACAAAGTGCCTTATATTAAGGAATAACCCTATTAAACAGAAGACAGCAAGCTCATAAGATTGTCCTAATAGTGGCAGCCAAATGCCAGAATTCTATCACATAACTTGATGTTTATGCAAGAACACTGTTAGAAAAAGACAGTGACATCTATAAAGATATAAATTTACCCGTCATGAAACACTGGATGTATAAACAACATGTTGTAAAAAGGTGCTGAAATGCATCATTTTTGTAATTGGGTTGTTTGGGAAAAAAAAATATTAAAAGTTTGCCTTCGGCAGCCTCTGTGTATCATCATCCATAGAAAGCTGCAGAATACCTTTCATAGCCAATTGCCCCAAACAAGATCTTTGATGGTTCTGTCTCCAGTCCCGTTTGCCTTCTTCGGATCAATCATTTAAAATCATTTATGATCAAATTTAAGTCGATTAACTTTAATCTGAGCATAACTGAATTTAGATGGTCAAGACTATTTGATGGAATTGTGTATTGTGATCCATCAAAGCTTAAAGGGGTACTCCGGTGGAAAACTTTTTTTTTTTTTTATCAACTGGTGCCAGAAAGTTAAACAGATTTGTAAATTACTTCTATTAAAAAGTTTTTAATCCTTCCAGTACTTATTAGCTGCTGAATACTACAGAGGAAATTATTTTCTTTTTGGAACCCAGAGCTCTCTGCTGAATCACGAGCACAGTGCTCTCTGCTGACATCTCTGCCCATTTAAAAACTGTCCAGAGTAGGAAAAATCCCCATAGCAAACATATGCTGCTCTGGACAGTTCCTAAAATGGACAGCAGAGGTCAGCAAAGAGCACTGTGCTTGTGATGTCAGCAGAGAGCACTGTGTTCCAAAAATAAAAGAATTTCCTCTGTAGTATTCAGCAGCTAATAATTACTAGAAGGATTAAGATTTTTTAATAGAAGTAATTTACAACTCTGTTTTACTTTCTGGCACCAGTTGATTTAACAAAAAGCTTTCCACCGGAGTACCCCATTTAGACAATGGAAATTTTCAATAAAACACAACAGCAACATTTTTAAAGCCATAGTAAGTTCCTTTAAGTTAAAGGGATATTTTGGTGAAAAACTATTTTTTTTTCCATATCATCTGGCTCCAGAAAGTTAAACAGATTTGTAAATAACGTCTATAAAAAAATCTTAATCCTTTCAGTACTTATCAGCTTCTGTATACTACAGAGGAAGTTGTTCTTTTCTGCCTGACCACAGTGCTCTCTGCTGACACCTCTGTTCATGTCAAGAACTGTCCAGAGGAGGAGAAAATCCCCATAGCAAACCTCTCATTCTCTGGACTGTTCCTGACATGGACCGAGGTGTCAGCAGAGAGCAGACAGATAAAAACAACTCAACAGCAGCTGATAAGTTCTGGAAGGATTAAGATTTTTTAATAGAAGAAATTTACAAATCTGATTAACTTTCGGCACCAGTTTGAATTTTTTTTTTCCCCACCGGAGTACCGCTTTAAAGAAAAGGCAGTATAGGCGTCTATAGCCTTTAGGCTGGGTTCACACATAGCATTTTGTTCAGTATTTTTAGCCAAGGCCAGAAGTGGAATCAATACAGAGAAAACTATGATGAAAAGATTTGCACCTTTTTCTGTATTTTGGACCCACTCATGGTTTTGGATAAAAAGACTAACCAAAATACTTTGTGTGAACGTGTGTGAACTCAGCCTATTTGTGTGAACTCAACCTTTTGGTTTAAATGAGACACAAGTCCATCACAGTTAGCCTGTTAGAATGCAGAAGGAATTCCTGCCTAATGATCAAATTTGTATAGTGGCCTTCAGTCTGTCCCCTGATCAGCAGCGTACCTACTATTTGGAGAACCCAGCACCCACTGGGGACACACCTGAAGGGAGGTGCTCAGGCCACCAAACAGATCAAACCGTCAGGAAAGCAGGCAGCTGCTGGCAAGCATAAACTCTTTTTGGAGCCAGAGAAAGCCTGGAATTTTGACTTCAATCTGTAATAATCAAGTACTGTTTAAGGGTAAGGTCACACGTAGCGCATCTGCAGCGTATTTGATGCTGCGGATGTGCTATTGATCGCCCCCTAGTGTCAGCCTCCTACTTACCCGTGTGTCCTGGTTTGTCTGCTCATAGCAGCAATACACCTCTACAAGCAGACACAGACTGAGCTGCGAGTCACGCACCTTCATTTCCCTGTACTTCCTTTATTTGGGCGGAGCATCGATACAACAAGGATGCAAGGGGGTCTGCGTTAATCTCTATTTTGAGAATGAAAAATAATTATTTGTGTAGGATTAATACATGCCTTATATTTTGTCTAAAACAGTCTCAAAGACCATAAAACACTAGGGATCGACCGATTATCGGTTTGGCCGATATTATCGGCCGGTAATCGCGATTTTGGACATTATCGGTATCAGCAATTACCTTGCCGATATGCCGATAATGCCCCGCCCATCGCCACCGCTGCCCCCCCCATTGCCTCCCCCCATCCCCGGTGTTATAATTACCTGTTCCCGGGGCCCGCGATCCTTCTGGCTCCTGCGCTGTTGCTGTGCGCTGCATAATTACGAGTGACGTTGCCGTCAGTACGCACAGTGACAGCGCAGGATGCCAACGGAGCAAGAAGGATCGTCGACCCCCGGGAACAGGTAATTATAACACCGGGGATGGGGTAGCAGCGGTATGTGGGCAGCAGCGGTATGTGGGCAGAGGATGGAGGGGGAGGCAATGGGGCAGCGGCGGCGGCGGTGGTATGTGGGCAGAGGATGGGGGGAGGCAATGGGGCAGCAGCGACGGTGGTATGTGGGCAGAGGATGGGGGGAGGCAATGGGGCAGAGGCGGCATGTGGCTAGAGGATGGGGGAGGCAATAGGGCAGCGGCGGCGGTATGTGGGCAGAGGATGGAGGGAGGCGATGGGGCAACTGTGGTGGGTAGACTTAAGACAGGTAGGGGGAGAAAAGCGGGCAGCGGCAGCGGTCTCTGGCACCGCAAAAGCCACTGTAGTTCATTGATTTAAAGTGCCCGCTTTAAATCATTGATCTGCAACAGCTTCTGCCCCGCCAGGGGGGGGGGGGGGGAGTTTGAAATAGCCCATAACTTATACTGAAAAATCGGTATAAGTTATTGGCTATCGGCCTGAAAGGTGACAGATTATCGGTATCGGCCCTAAAAAAAACTATATCGGTCGATCCCTATAAAACACAGCAAGTAAAAGTTTCCTATTTGTTCCCATTTGAGTTTTCCATTGATGTCCATGGAAGTTTTCATTGCTGGCAATTAACAAAAAACATTTTGGGGTCACTAATAATGTAATGTCAATGATTACAACTGTTTCTATGTTTACAAGTTTTTTTATATTGAAAGAGAACAATAAAAATTATGAAAGAAAATAGTTCTCAGCCAGCAATAAAACCATCAGATTTTATTAGAACATTATGAAATCCACAGGCATATGCTCAGCATAAGGATAAAAACTGGCACCGGGCACATAAAGATGCAGCATGGACGCATTTCGGTTTTATGGATCCTTACTCTATACTAAAAATGATGCCAGGGCAGTGGCAGGGATATAGTTGATCTTGACTTTCTAACATACCTTAAAACAATATTTGATTTGTTTGCCTCACGACTATGGGGTATTTTAAGCTAATAGATGGTTTTTATGTCCAGTGTATTCTTGTGTGAATTATGTCATATTTTGAATGCAGTTAACATTGCTGCTGTCTACTTTTGGTGTATAATCTAAATAAATAAATAGAGGCAATCTTCTGGGCAAACAAAACACAAAAGACAAGAAAGTGTTTCAATTAGCTTCTCAAATATTGATTCTTTATCCCTTTAGATGATTCATTTTGTAAAGTGCAGTACCTTCTGCTGGGCTTGAATGCGTTAATGTAGTTCTTCAGCTGATGGATGCATGCAAACAGGTATTTTATACATTTTGTCACCCAGGAATAATGCATTGTGCAGAAGCTGATTCATAAGAATATACTGTCTTCAGCATGACCAAAGGCAAGCTTATTTATTGCTAATTCAGGTGCAGATGTTTTTGGGAGCGAATCTGAAGATATCGGGGTCAGATCCCACATCTTTCAATAGTTTAATTGAAAAACAAAACAGCCTCTCTGCAACCACATATGGCTATAAGCAACTATTTCAAGGGGTTAAGGCATTGACAAAAAACTGGAAGAGTAAATAAAAAATGTATACACACCTCTCTGGTCATTCACAGTGCAGTGGTGCCGCTGCTTCAGAGTCCCCGGTGGAAGAGCCCGTTACTCAAGAAGAGTAAAAGGGGCTTTCGAATTATCAAAACGTATCGCCTATTCTGTGTATAATCGGTGGGGGTCTGACTTTGAGGACACCTAACAATCATAAGATAGGTGGTCTGAAGCATGCACATTACCACCCCCCCCCCCCATTCAAGCTCTATGGGACTTCTATAATCAGTCAGCTACTTTTAGCGCTACTGTAAGCATCAATTGGGCACTATTCACCTATCTAATGTAGAATAGCAATTTGTGTTATAGTTTGAATTTGTTACAAAAATGTCTGAACTATTTAGATGGAATTTTGGAATTTTACATACCCATTCAGACCTTTGGTACAGTCACAGAAGTGTGGGCAACAAATCTACTGAATGTAAATAGTAAATACTAAAAGCTATGCACCTTCATTACTATAGTTTATATGATGAGTGCACTGTATTCTAGGACTAGACTTATTATTTCCAGCATAGTCCCTAACAGGTTTATGTTATGAGTAACATCATTTATAATAACCCATCAGAGTATTATGTAAAATGGATAATGTGCAGATAGATGCGCTGTAAATGAATGTTAGGTTACCATCATGTATAGTAAACTGCAAATCGTCAGATTCTAACCAATCAATATCACTTATAACGTTTACATGCCGCTCTCTTCTTTGTTGTGTAAATGGACAGATGTGCCCTGCAGCTATTACTGAATATGCAACTTGTGACAATTAAGAGAATTAGAAGCTTTGTACTGTACTTACCAGATCTAAATTGATGTCATTATCCGTGACTGTGTTTAGAATTCCTCAGGGGATTTTCACCCTCTTCCAATTTTCATGGTTCATTCATTTTCCCTGAATCTACTGTAAAGCATCAGCATTTATATACTTCTAATAAGGCTAATGCCCTGAACTGACAGGAGGTACACGCTTGTGTTGACCTAATATGTATCGATACAGTGTTATTGTCTCTTACCTTTAAGGCTATGTTAGTAGAACAACATATTAGATAAAAATATGCTGCTTTTATATCTGTTCTCTCCAGTTTTTTTAGTTTTTTTATTTTACATTGTGCGGACCTAACCTCAAGCCGCAGCAGTGATTGGTGTACTTTTACATTTTGCTGATCATTTCTAGACACCTGAATATAATATCAGGCCTGTGCAGTCTCTATAGTTCCTTTATGTTAACTCTGTTTTAGAGTACCTCTGGTGGCTGACATCTCAGAATTCTGAGGCCCCCATGAGCTGGCACAATCTGATTGTTTGAGCATGCTTTTTTTTAACCTATTTGGTAGATTTTAGTGACTTTTAAGGGTTGTGTGGGTAACCCCTGCTCTGTGCCCAGCACACTTGGCTTTTCTCATCTTTGTTCAGCATATCACTTAGAATACACAGCAGGTCACATATTATACTCACTTCTCAGCAGCACTGACTTACTGGCCAATATGAGCGAATATTTTTTAACAAATAGGATCCACATCCTATTTGTTAATAAATATCCACTCATAATGGCCATCCCAACTATCACATGATCCTCCTCAATCTGCCACCTGTATACAGGCTCCCCAAAGCTTCTCCTGCAGCTTACACCTAAACAGCATGGTGAACAGGGGCCTGTTTCCTCAACACCATATTATTTTGACTAGAGCCTCAGGATATTCAAAGAGACAATAATGTAGCCGCAGGGTTCGCACCTATATCACAAATTAATTAAAGGGGTTATCCAGTAATAGAAAGATAGAGCTAATCTCTTCTAAAAACAGCACCACCTCTGTCCTCAGGTTGTGTGTGGTATTACAGCTTGGCTCCATTCACTTCAATGGAGCTGAGCTCCAAAACTACATACAACCTGAGGACAGGTGGTGTGCTGTATTTAAAAGATATCATCTCTGTTTTTCTATCCTGGACAACCTCTTTGAAGGGGTTATCCAGGAATAGAAAAACAGAGCTAATTTCTTTTAAAAAATGCTCCCTGTCTCCAGGTTGGGTGTGGTATTACAACTTGGCTCCATTCACTTCAATGGAACTGAGCTGCAGAACCCCAGCCAACCTGGAGACAGACAAGGAGCGTTTTTGAAAGAAATGAGCTGTTTTTCTATTCCTGGATAACCCCTAACAGTATTGTATAACATGAAATAATGTTGCCTGCTCAGAATATCTAAAACATTTGACATGGGGACTAGGCAAATACCATGAGACATTTTTTTCAATCCTATTACAGACGGCTTAGTACCTTTGGCTACAGAAGAATCAATAATTATATGTAAGTAGTCTAACATGTCTGATCCAGCTCCCTAGATTTGAACAGCCCCTATTGGCTACAATTCTCTTGTTATGCAACTAATCATTGGTCCAGATTTACTATTGAAAATGTGCCATAATTTTGGTGCAATTTGTGGAAAAAATTTGGCATACATGCTTTGCACATTTGTTTCATTTGTTTTTTTTAAACAGGGAACATGGCTTAAGATCCGACACTGTGTGCCAAAATTCTTGCTCAAATATTCTGCCACAGTTTAAGCTAACAGTTGGTCTAAAGTTAGACTAGACAGTCTAAAAAAATTTCAAAAATTTTTTGGTTTAGTAAATCTTTGCCCTTGTGCGGGTGAACCTGAAATGTCATTTACATTGTGATCCCTATGGAGTTTTGGCCTTACTGTAAGCAAGTCAGCCCTATGTAAATAATTGAGTAAATAATCTGTTGTCTGCTGACTGCATACTGCAGAAAGACTTGAACTTCTGAGTCTACAGCAGGTTAGTCAAAGCTAGGTAGGGAATTTCCGCCTTATACATAGCAACTATAATGTGCAGTCTTGAATTTTCCATGTCAGTGTAATATTTTGCCAATGAAGAAGCCATTCTTTAACTTTCCGGTTCATTTTCAAGTTAATTCTTACCTGGAACTGAAAGTTTTACAACTCCACAACATTTTACATTAGTACAAATATCCAGCTACTTTCATAAGAAAATATGTTTTATACCATTTTAGCTTCTCTCTCTCCAAAACTATGTGATAGAGAATATGGTAACATTTCTCTAGGTGTGGGTCAACCAAGTTCTTATACTTTACTAAGCAAACCATGGCCTTCATGCATGGGATCATTATCGTAGTCCTGGATGATGTAATAGTTATGATGTCTTCTCTGAATCATTGCTCCAGACTTTTCCTGGCATTTGCCAAATTCATTTAGTAGATGCCTCACTAGTTAAAGGGGTATTCCAGGATTTTTTTTTTATTTGACTATGTTACAGGGGCTGTAAAGTTAGTGTAGTTCATATTATAGTGTCTGTACCTGTGTGTGACAGTGGTGTTGCAATTTTTCTATGGATTTTCCCCCAATATTTATTTTTAACAGCATACAACATTACTTAGTTCCCAGGTTGCAGTGCGGCCGAGACATTTCATCTCTAGTCAGGTGTTCAGAAGGAGCCTGTCCTGCTTTAATGGGTGCAGCGATCATTCTGCAACAAATTGTATTTTTTCAACAGATGAAGGCACCATGGTTAGAAAATGCTGGTCTTTTGAATGGAATGCAGCTCATTTGTGTTTCAATGGGTGGGGTGACTGATTAATGGGAGGTAGGAATTTGACCTCACACTTACAAGCAAGGAACTATGGGATTTGTAGTTGAAGAAGGAAACTCCAACAGGAAATAGTCAGTTCACAAAAAGATAGCCACAGCGTAATCTCACAGCATAGCCATTGGCCCCAAGACAAGCATGGATCCTTCCTAAGCATGCCCATTACTGTTTGGCAGGAATGTGCTGAAATCCCCTTATGGAGGGTAACCTCTTTAAGAGCCATCTATGTCTCCATAGGCACAGATACTGCACAGAAAAAGCTTCCGCAGGATGATAAATATGACAATTTGAATGGTTGAACAGATGAAATTCAATATTTGACTATGGGGATTGCTTAGCTTTGATGCATGGTACATTATTTTATAGTACATGACTTGTACGCAAATGTTTATATACATTGAGATCTTGTAACCTAGCACTGACTATGCTCCAGATGGTATACTGTATGTCAACATTGTGGTGGAACCAAGACAGCATACATTTATATTTGTATATCCATATAGCAGTGTATATAACCATGTTATGTCTACTCTCTCCCACAGAAAGTCCCTGAGACAATGAATTACTCAGTCATATACTTTTTATACAAAACTATACAAATCCATACAAATCCCTTATTTGAGATTATAATGCAAAAACATGTTTGGCACATTTAGTATTACAAATCCTTGTAAGAAATGTATTTGCATGCCAAGTGACAGTAGTAGTAACATCAACAAGACACAACCTATTAATAGAACTAACAATAGACTCTTTCAGGTGGAGGCCTTTAGTGTAGTTTGCACCTAGAGTTGGCAAAGATCTGTAATAAATTTACAAGGCTGGTGGTTCAAACTTGTTTGGAAAGAAATACAGATGTCTTTCAGAGAAACAAAAATGTTAATTGCAAGCTGTATATGTTGGCTTTATGTCTAAGCTCCCGTATGTAATGTCTGCGTTACTTTATTACCCTGGAACAATATTTTATATTGAAATGCAACAATGAGGCCTATTTAAAGAGTCCCATAAGTGCCATTTATATAAAAAAAAATTGAATTATCATTCTAATAGCTACATGGCTGTTGTAAAGCAATAATTTATGTGAGTGCAAAGCTTCATAAATTGACAAGCTTAAAAAGCATTTAGAACACGAAATCCACCATAGACCCCTGTAAGCCATGCTGTCCTACCTCATGAAGAGTCTGTGCTGTATTTAATTTATGTAATAAAGAAGTGGATTTGTAGCATTAGTCTCATTTAGCTTCAGTAGCAGGGTAAATTTAAACTAACTGGGCAATCTCATAGCTCCTGAATTACCCCTACAAATGCCCCAAGACTCTGGTGCTTAGTGGGAATCTCCCAACGTTTACCTCTACACTTAAAGAGTACCTCTCATTAACTTGATACATTTTGTAATCCTCCCAATTCACTGCCCCCATCATGATAAACCACCCCCTGCCTTTATTTATATTATTTTTTAGTTTCTACCTTGATATTGCTCTATATTTTATGCTCATGTTCAGGTTCACAGACTGGGAAGGGTCGTTCCCCAGCAGGCGTGACATCATCTGAAGCCATACAGGGGAGAACTTCCTCCCTTACTCTGCAACCAACAGCAAACAGCAGTTAAGTGTGAGAGGAGCTATGATTGGATAAGGCTGGACACACACCCCTCAGCACTCCAGGCTGCATTTCCTGTGTTTGGACTTCTGCCATGCCAGCAGGAGTCCAAAATCTGTGCATGATATGGGCGGGAAATGTGCTCTGGACAAGTAGGGAGACATCTAGTGGCAGCAAATAAAACAGAAATAAAACATAGAAAACTTCATTGTTTTTAAACCAAGTATATTAGAAAGATTTTTTATTTACCATAGTGCAATAGCAAAAATTTGTTTTAATGAGAGTGCCCATTTAAAGCATCAGTCTCACTTTGCTTCAGTGGCAAGATACATTTACACTTACTGGGCAGACTCCTATGATAAGAGGAATTTCCAGAGCTCCGATGCTGGATGTCGCATGCAAGTCTATGGGATCTTTAGCATGGGAGTTCGGGAAATCTGTCTGATTGTGTGAGTCAATAGACAATTCTTCAGTTATGAGATTGTCCTGGAAGCCGCCGGAGTAGAAGTGAGTCTTATGAGATTCATTCTTAATGTTTTGGATGTTTAAACTCACTGAGCGCCACATTAACTGCTACTGCAAACCATGATGGGTCCATGCTGCAATCAGACATCTTATTCTCTATCATTTGGATAGGGGATAAGATGTCTATGGGTGGAGTACCCCTTTAACTCTTCTGCCAGAGTACAGCATTGCAGAGACGCACTATTCTCTCTTAAATATAAAGCTTCTAGGAGAGTTCCCGAGCTTTCAGGTATCTGTTCAGGATTTCACCATTCTAGAACTTTATGCAGCAAAATGGGTCTTATATATGGCAGCTTTGCCAACGCAATCACTTTGATATAATAGGACTTCAATGTACGGCAGCTACCTAAAGCCCTTTATGAAGAATTACATAAAGGTGTGGTAATGGATTATGGGTTGTCTCACAATGTCCTTTATCACCTTTCCATAAGATCAGTGATACATTTTTGATCAGTGGGGGCTGCTGGGACCCCCACAATTTCTTAAAATGGGAAGGATCTTGCAATATGTTACTTCATTTAATGTCTATATGGCTGACAGAAACAGCCATGTACTGTGGACAGGTGATCAATAACTATTATAGGACAACCCTATAAAAAAAAGAAAAAACTGCAAAATACTGCAGTTATAAAGATGTACAATTGGGCCACATAAACTTCTATGGGTCCTATATTACAGCTGTATTCAATTCAGAGATTGTAAAGGGCCATGGTATGTCCGTGTACATGAAATCAGCCATCAGTAGCACTATTTCTAGGAGTTAATTCTGACATGAATATCATTTATGAACTTAGTATTTAAAAAGAAGTAAATTATATAAGAAGTGTTCATGTATTGAGGAATTGCAGATAATGTATCCCCCCCACATTAAACATTTAATGGGGCTTCCCAGTGAAAAACAAGTTATCCCCTATTCACAGGATAAGAAATAAGTCTGATTACGGAGGAGGCCATCTGCTGGGAACCCTGCGATCTCCAGTATGGGGCCCCGGCTTTCAGAGACAGTGGCCCACATTTATCATTGCAGAGCAAGTGAAGCATTTTTTTACACCTTTTTTTGTGTGCTGATAATGTGTAGGAGCACCAAATTAATTAAAAGGTAAAAGAGCTTTGATAAATTTTGTGCAGGTCACATTTTCTGAAATTTCTGTCTACACATACACCAAAAAGCTACACCATGTCTGGGCTGGTGTAGTTTTAGAGACTTTTCAGTGGCTTTGTGCCTTTTTTTTTTTTTGCTCCTTTTTACAAAAAGGGGCAATGATAAAACCCTTCCATATCATGTCTATTGCCAAAATCAGTGGATTGCAACTCAAAATCAGTGGATTGCCACTCAAAATCAGCAGAAATGTGTAAACAAAATGGGGCAAAAAAAGACGCAAAAAACCCTGCTTGCGCCTTTTTTGCCCCTTTTTTGCCCCTTTTTTAGACAAAAAACAGTCTAAAGACAATGATAAATGTGGGCCAATGTGTGTCGTCCACAGCATGCTATCTCTGAGAGCTGTGGTCCTTTTCTCGAGATTGCAGGAGGGAGGGGGTCTGGGGGTCTGGCTATTGGGATAGTTAGCAGTTGGACCTGCCATGAAATTACTACCCTCAGCCCCCACGATTAAAAAACTTATCTTCTTTCCTATGCATATTAGTTGTTTTTCACTGGACAATCCCTTTAATGAGTGAATCAAATGTTTCCTGAAGACCAATATGAATGAAAAACTAGACATAAAATAAACCATATTATAATAGTTCTAAAACGGATCTGTTTAGAATGTCCTAGATCAAGCGTCCTGGTTAAGAGCTTAGAGCAAGTCTGGATGTGAGCTGTGAGCAAATGGAAACATGATCCCTGATTCTTAAGAAACTGCTCTTCTTTCAACTTGTGAAAGATGTATACCAAAAATTGCAGTAAAATGTGTAAGTACAGTAAGGAAATTAAATATTAGCATATAATAATATGTGTACCCAAAGCGGAAATAAATTTAAAGCTCCATATTTTTTACAGAAATTATAAAAATTGAGAATTTCTTTATTTAGATCTTTTAATTGTATATTTAAAAGATTTATATAATTTGCAAGCTTTCTAGAATGTCTAATTGTTTTGATCAGACATGGTTTCTGGTTTAACCTTTGACATGACAGAGGGGTAAATCCAAACCTTAATATGGATCAGCCTTTAATTGTTAGACATGCAGATCCTGTTGTGAATTTATTGCTAATTCTGCGGCAGAAATTCCCACTGTGTGAGAAGATTCATTTGTTTTAGCTTTCTCAATAAGCTCAGAAAATTTTCAAAGTTTGGAATAGTGCGTATAAGGAAGTGTACATGGTGCAGAAAACCTTGGCAGTTACTAGTGCATACCACCGTCAGAAAAGCAGTATTAAAGAGTACCTGTCACCAAATAAAACTATTTACTATAGTGTTCCTTGTGTAATTAGTAGACACTTTCCCATTCACTTGTTTTTAAAATTATCAACATAAATATGTTTAAAATGTAATAGAAAAAACGGCCAATAGGTGGTGCTGTTCTGTTCCCTGCCACAATTAATACAGTGAGTTTGGTCTCCTCCTGGCCTGGCAGGAGTCCAAACTCAGGAAGTGTTTCTCTGCACTGAGCTTGATTGACAGCTGCACAGAAAGTGAAAGCTCCACAGATTCTCACAGAAAGCTGCACAGATTGAAAGCTGCAGGAGAGCCTAACGTATAGCAACACAGACTGAAACATGCACAGAGCCTAAGGTCTTCAATTCATCAAAGCACTGCAGCCATGTGAGGGTGGAAGTGGTCCCCCCAGCAGGCTTCAGTGATGTGATGCCTGCTGGGAAATGCCCACTTTCTCCTGATGGGAATTTGCTCTATGCGAGCAAGAAGAAAGGTAGGATACACAGCTTTTTAAAGCTCTGAATTTTTTTTAAAGGGTAGGAGGAGTGTTAGGAGTAGTTAGGGAACATGGCCTGAGTTAGTTTAGATCAGTTCATTTGGTGACAGGTACTTTTTAAGCTCCTTAAAGGTATACAATAAGAAAGGATAAATAAGCTCACTTTTCTAGGTATGTTCATGAAAATCACTAGAGATCAGAGAGATTTTACACTTACTGCCCCCTATTAGCTTTAACCATAAAAAAAAGTAGAACTGCGGAGTGCATATATTTTTCACTTTTTTTTTTTACAGTAATACACCCCAGTATGGTTGCAACAGAAAAAAGCATACTCTCTCTCTCTCTCTCTCTCTCTCCCTCTGAACTGTCCCTGCCTGCACTATGGTTGCTTGCAGTCTTTGAATGGGGAATGCTTCCTGCGATGATCTCAGTTGGCAGACTATGAAACGACTTCTAAACTCTCCCTGCCTGTCTACAGTGATGCGGGCTTGAGGTCAATAAATTTCCCCTGTGCTGATCTGTATTGACAGTAAGAGCCACGAAGAGCGAGGAAATTCGAATTCGTTCAGAATCAAATTTTTCATGAAATTCGGAACGAATTCGACTTCAGCTTCGATTCGCCTTTCTCTAGAAATCAGTAACCATCTTGACATCTAATCCCCGATTGCAGGGGTCCCGCTGCTGGGAACCCCCGCAGTTTCTCATGCAGACACCCATCTGTGGCAGCTTTGCAGAGTGATGTTCGCTTGGTGTCTGAAGGGTCATGACTGTCACAGACTCTGCCCCCTTGTGACTTCACGCCCCGCCACCTCAAGGCAAGTCTATGGGAGGGCCCTGTAATTGTGACCCTTCAGATACGGAGCGAACATCGCTCTGTGCAGCTGCCACAAGTGGATGTCTGCATGAGATATTGCGGGGGTCCCCAGCGGCAGGCCCCCCGCGATCAGACATCATATCCCCTATCCTTTGGATAGGGGATAAGATGTCTTAGGGCTGGAGTACCCCTTTAAGGGTGCATTCATACATATTGTATGCGCTGCCTATTTTATGCTGTATTTAACTGTTTATTTTATATCAATTTATGAGCATAAAATCTGCAGCAGCAAATCTGCATTGGATATAGTATGCGTGAATGACACATGCAATTGTGATGCAGTTTTATAAGCCAAAGCCAGGATTGGATCCAAAAAGAAAGAAATGTTTAAACTGATGTTTCTTCTCTCTTTTGTATCCACTCTTGGCTTTCACTCCAAAGCTGCTACATGTGTGATTCCAGCCTTTCGGCAGTAAAGTACTACAGAAGGAGAATTGATTGTAGACGCTTCAGGCTAAAAGAAGCTCGTGACTACTTGACCTTAAACCCAACATGCAGGCAACAGGATATCGCTGTCTGAGAAAGTGACATTACATGTAGGACGAGGAGGGAAAGTACAAGAGCATCAGGTCATGCTTTGATGCTAGACATAAAACGTAAAGTGTAAATAACATATAGGACAAGTTATGCTGTATCAGTAACAGTGAAAGCATAACATACAAAAATCTACAATTCTAGATGGTTTTCTATGTCCTAACTGCAACTCTATGGGAAAAACACCTAAAGCCAACAATTGCCATGTATATGGATGCATGGTCATATTCCACTAGGCAATGAGGTCAACATGGCCTTTTTATTCACTAAAATTATAGTAGGTTCCTAGTGAAAAAGGTTGTCCCATCAGGCTGGCTCTCATGGTAATGAGGTTGTCTTTGGTGGGGCAATCCCTTTAAGAATAAAAGGACAGTAAGGGTTGCGGAGGGTCCGACCGCTGGAACCTCTTGCAATCTCCCGTATGGGGCCTCTGCAGTCTGCAAAAAGGGGGCATGTCAACCACCACATGAAGCGGCAGCTTTCACACCCCCTCAATACAACGCTATGAGAGAGCCAGAGCGCTGCATTTGGCAATCTCCGGCTCTGCCTTAGCGCTGCATTGAGGGGGCGTGTAGGCCACCGCTTGGTCCTTAGGATAGGGGATACGTTTTCTGATCCTGGAAAACTCCTTTAACCACACCTACTTCTAGAAAAATGTTGGTCATGTTGGAACTACATTATCTTGAAAAGTCTTTGTGGCCTTTTTCCCGGTGGTCTTCTGCCAGTTGCTTTTTATATGCTTTTTAGGACCAGTACTATCTTATGAGACATTATTTGTTTTACATTGGCACATTTTCATAAAATAAGGAACACCATTCTGTTTAATCCTTTCATGACCCGCAAAATGTTTTTTTTTTTTTTGTTTTCTTTGCCCTAACTTATTCTTTAATCAGTGGGGCCATGCAAGGGCTTGTTTATTGCATCACCAATTGTACTTTGTACTGACATACTTCATTTTTCCAAAAGGGGGGAGGGGGGGATTGATAAGGGGGTGGTTTACATTTTTTAGGGGAGTGTATTTTTTTTTATTTTTTATATTTATAATTTTTTCAACTTTTTTCCCACTATTTCAGCCCATAGAGGACATTTATAATCAATCATTAAATTGCTCAACATAGATCAGTGCAATGCATATGCATTGATCTATTAGATCAGCACTCTACTGGTAGAGCCTGGCAAAGGCAGACTTTATCAGTAGAAATGTCACAAGAGGCACTGTGTCCTAGCTAAGGGTTCGAGCTGGCGTGATAACTGATTGGCACCTGCAGGGGTGCTGATTAGACCACCTATTTTCTGGATAGTGGGTAACTTTTGATCTTTGGATAACCACTTTAGGCGAGTTTTACTATATATATTGTCAAATATGTATTTAGTCTTCTATTGGACCATACATGATTTAGATTATATATTGCATTTACCATAGATGTATTAAGAAAACAAAATAATTATCTAGGTTATTAGCATGAATAGCTGCAGGGTGTTCATACGGCAAGTAGGTGGCACCAGTACTTACAGGCTGCAGCCTCACTAAACACATCTGGAGGAAAATGGTTAAGCAGTAGTGGGAAACAGACAACCACTACAAAGCTCAGGCAATGAACGTGTGGTGAAGCGTGAGGCTGCCTCTATTCAAACTGCGGAGAGACGCAAACAAAATTGTTCAAGATGACAGACATCAAAGACCACACTACATCAAATTCAACACACTGAACACATTAGCACTAAATCAGAGCCAAGGAGAAGGAACCTTGAAGTTGCCTTTGCAGATGAAGTTTTTTTCAACTCTCTCCTTACATACCCCCTGAATGGTTGTGTTTTACATTTTCTTCTAGATTTTCCATAGGTAAACTTAACCAGATTCCTAAAGCTAAGGATGGGAGAATCAATTCACCAGACTTACAGAAAGTAGACTGATGTGTCTCTTGGAAAATGGGAGGAGACACAAATTTTGTAAGATGTTCCTGACCACTGAAGATGGAAGGTTCAGTTCACTAAGATAGAAGCCCCCCCGCCCCCAAATATTCTTCAATATTTGCTCATTTCTGTAAATGATTAAGTGAATATCCGTGTGTAACATTAATATCCGTAATCAATAAATAAACAACATACTAAATAAATAAATAAAATACATGAATACATACACACATTGGCAGTGAGACTGGTGAGAAGGCCAGCTATAGCTGGGATTCTCCGTCTACTGACAAACTGTAACAAACACATAAATCCTAATGCAATAAGACAATCATTAGGGCTAGCAGTACATTTACCTAATAAAACTTCATACACACTTGTGGAATGAGTGAGGAGGGAGTCTGTCTCCGAAGCATAAGTAAGCTGTGTGATGCTTAAGTCAGAAGGGCATCCTCGCTGTATGCATTAAGCTGGCCATAATTCTAACAAAAGGGTATCTCTCAAAATAATCTATTATTTGAATTGTTACCTCTTTGGCACCAACATTTTTTTGTCCAACCAAAAGTATTTTTTTCCCATTGGACAGAACATTTATCTTCTCTAATTGATAACTCTACTATGGTCCTTGAATTTTAATGCACTAATTTACAGAAAACTATGATATTTTTTCAGTACAATTAACTATTTAATAGCCGTGTTGAAGTAATAGCTTAAGCACCAACATTTTTACTATTGCTTTCTTCTAATAAGATGCAGAAATAATAATCATAACCAAGCGTGTCAGCATCAAATTTCTCACAATCCAACATCTGTGAAGTGTTAGCAAACTCATAACATTTTCTAACGACTATTTTGACACATGTAGCATCGACTTGTGGACTAATAAAAAGTTAAATGCTTTACCTGTTCTAGCTCTACGTTGATCCACGTTGCAGTATTTCAATCCAGGATTCAAGCCAGAAAGTAAAACCTCAGTAGATATTTATTTCAAGTCCCTCCAGACAAACTGTCTCCCAATTCCGTCACTGCGAAACAGATCCACAAACTACTTGGAACATCATTGTAGGGCATTCAGTAGAGCTCAACAAGAAGAGAATAATTGATAGGAATGTAGAATCTCCAAATTCTAGGTCATTACTGAAAAGAAATAGCAGTACCAAATATGAGTATCTGGACAGGAGGAGTTAAGGACAAGGTGAGACCCAACTTCTCTCTTCTTACTTGTCTGTCTTTATTTTAGAATAAAAAAAATGACTTGCACTCCAGGTTCCGAAGAGATTGTGCTGCCAACCCCAGGGCAGGGATTAAGGAGTGTGGGATGATAGCACAGAGACTGCCTGTGCTGTAATGTCTGGGGTGTATGGAGAGCAGAGTGCTGAATGCTTCTCAATGCCAGTCCCACCTATGTCACTCCCCCTCTCTGCTAGTTTTCCTGTGTGTACTCCCAAGCACTGTCTCCACCTCTTGAAACTCTTATGAATGAACAAGCTCTTGACATTTGTTATCGCTTGCCCAGGGGCTATTTAAATAGTGGTGGCACTTTTGAAGCACAACACAGCAAGCAGCCTTCTAAGCATTATACTGCTAGATCTGTTTTGTAGATGTCTGGATGTCCTTCTGTCAGTGTTGGTTTGCTAAGCGATGTATCACAGCTTTTATTATTTGTAAACGTTAGGCTGGGTTTTATTTCAGTCAGTTTTTCTGTCACCCAATGGCCTCAAGACAAACTGATCATGACAGAGACTGTATAAAAGAAGAATCGTAACAGAACTGATAGAGACGGATGCACTTAGAAGCGTAGATGTGAATAGGCTATATCAGGGGTAGGCAGACTTTCGGTAGTGCTGTGGCCATTTTTTTTATGGCTTTGGCTTTTCATGGGTGTGGCTTGCTGTGGGTGGGGTTTGTGGGTGTGTGACTTGTCACAGAGTGTTTTTTTTTTCTTTTCAAAATTGTCCCTACATATTGTTCTCACTGTGCTTTTAACTCGAACCTGTATAATACAGAACACAGAATCAGACTCCACCATAATTCAGACCCCAGAATCAGACTCCACCATAATACAGACCCCAGTATCAGACCTCCCTACATAATACAGACCCGCAAATCAGACCACACCATAATACAGACCCCAGGATCAGACTCCACCATAATACATACCCCAGAATCACCATCCACCATAATACAGAGGCCAGAATCACCACCCACCATAATACAGACCCCAGAATCACCACCCACCATAATACAGACTCAAGAATCACCACCCACCATAATACAGACCCCAACATCACCACCCACCATAATACAGACCCCAGAATCACCACCCACCATAATACAGACTCAAGAATCACCACCCACCATAATACAGACCCCAACATCACCACCCACCATAATACAGACCCCAAAATCCGATACCACCATAATACAGGCCCCAGAATCACCACCCACCATAATACAGACCCCAGAATCACCACCCACCATAATACAGACCCCAGAATCAGACCCCACCATAATACAGACCCCCCCCCCCCGATAATACAGACCCCAGGATTAGACCCAAGTCGTGTTGCACCATAATATAGATACAGTTACATTAACTGACTCACAATTCACGTCTTTTACAGTCGGCATCGTCATCTTTCCTTGTGTTCTCTTTCTGGCTCAGACCAACATGACGACGTCTTCCAGCCAAAACCCATTAGCCCAGCAGCCTGCACCTGTAAGCCAGGTCTGTATAATAGTTTGGAATCAATAGTGCTGGCCAACTTATTCTTTGTTTGTATTACACATATGGGGGAGTGGCTACCTCCATATTGGTTCTTGCACCCCACCCACCTCTATTAGGTGTATATAAGATGATTTGGATGTTTCAGATCCTGCAATGCCTGCTGATCTGTTCACACAGAGGCATATTCATAGTGTAGGGTCCGTCCCAATGAGATCACCTTACCGTGGTGGGATGGTTCAAGCTATTTGGCTGCCAAATTGAAAGCTAAGTATCTCACTATTTCATTACTGCACCATAGCTGAATAGCTTCTCATGTTGTATCTATATACTCATGTTTTATCTATATCTTTGTGCTAGCAGTGTGCTGCTGTATTCTGTTGCTGTATATTTAGCCCAGCAGCCTGCACCTGTAAGCCAGGTCCGTATAATAGTTTGGAATCAATAGTGCTGGCCAACTTATTCTTTGTTTGTATTACACATATGGGGGATTGGCTACCTCCATGTTGGTTCTTGCACCCCACCCACCTCTATCAGGTGTATATAAGGTGATTTGGATGTTTCAGATCCTGCAATGCCTCCTGATCTGTTCACACAGAGGCATATTCATAGTGTAGGGTCCATCCCAATGAGATCACCTTACCGTGGTGGGACGGTTCAAGCTATTTGGCCGCCAAATTGCAAGCTAAGTATCTCACGATTTCATTACTGCACCATAGCTGAATAGCTTCTCATGTTGTATCTATATACTCATGTTTTATCTATATCTTTGTGCTAGAAGTATGCTGCTGTATTCTCCTGTTGCTGTATATTTAGCCCAGCAGCCTGCACCTGTAAGCCAGGTCCATATAATAGTTTGGAATCAATAGTGCTGGCCAACTTATTCTTTGTTTAGATAGGTAGGTAGCTATGCAAGTAGGTAGGTAAGTAGATATGGAGGTAAGTTCATAGGTAGGTAGCAAGATAGCCAGGTAGGTAAGTGGGTAGCTATATATGTAGGTAGGTAGCTGGGTAGCTAGATAGATAGGTAGGTAGCAAGTAGCTAATTAGGTTGCTATGTAGGTATGTAGCTATGTAGGTAGATAGCTACGTAGGTAGGAAGCTATGTCGGTAGGTAGCCAGGTGGCTAACTAGGTGGGTAGGTAGCCAGGAAAGTAATAAGGTAGGTAGCCAAGTAGGGAAGTAGCCAGGCAGTTAATTAGGTAGGTTGCCAGGTAGGGAAATAGACAGTTAGGTAACTAGGTAGGTTGCCAGGTAGGGAAATAGTCAGGTAACCAGGTATGGAAATAGCCAGGGAGGTAACTAGGTAGGTTGCTAGGTAGGGAAATAGCCAGGCAGGTAACTTGATAGGTTGCCATGTAGGGAAATAGTCAGGTAACTAGGTAAGTTGCCAGGTAGGGAAGTAAATAAAAATAGAAGATGGAAGGCACTCACCTGACTTCTAGACACCTTTAACTGAGCAAACCGTTGAAACACTTATACCCTCAGTGTTACAAAGTAATCTATATATATAACACTCAACGTGTGTGTGTGTGTGTGTATGTATGTGTGTATGTTCCACAAAAACTTTCAAATGGCTAAAGATATTAACTTATATATCAACAACAAACATAGGATAGGTCATTTCACCCTTACTCACCCCCATTTTCCAGGGGCGGGGCTTATCTTTAAAGTCCCATGCAAGTCAATGGGAAATATATGTTACTGCATAACTTCCAAACGGCTGGAGATATTTCGATAATACTTGGTCACATGTTACTTATATGTCCACTTAAAATATAGGATAGTTAATTTAACCCTTAACTACCCCCATTTGTGAGGGTCAGTTTTTTTTTTTTTAAGTCCCATGCAAATCAATGGGAAATGTATGTTCCCATATAACTTCTGTACGGCTGGAGCTATTTCAATACCTGGTACACATATTATGAGTCGGGATATGAGGACGGGATGGGAGGTCGGGATAGGTGGTTGGGATAGGAGGTCTAGATAGGAGGTAGGGATAGGAGGACGGGATGTGAGGACGGGAAAGGAGGTCGGGATAGGAGGACAAGATAGGAGGATGGAATAGGAGGTCAGGATAGGAGGTCGAGATAGGAGGATGGGATAAGAGGTCGATATATGAGGACGGGAAAGGAGGTCGGGATAGAAGGTTGGGATAGGAGGACGGGATAGGAGGTTGAGATAGGAGGTCGGGATAGGAGGTCGGGATAGGAGATCAGGATAGGAGGTCGGGATAGGAGCTCGAGATTGGAGGTCGGGATAGGAGGACGGGATAGGAGGAGGGGATAGGAGGTCGAGATAGGAGGACAGGATAGGAGGATGGGATAGGAGGACGGGATGGTCGGGATAGGAGGATGGGATAGGAGGACGGGATAGGAGGTCGGGATAGGAGGACGGGATAGGAGGTCGGGATAGGAGGTCGGGATAGGAGGACGGGATAGGAGGTCTGGATGTGGGGTTGGGATATGACAACAATATATGAGGACTGCATATGAAGCTAAAAGCTTCCTCCTTTGTTTATTTTCCTCCCCAAAAAGGATTAGGAAGGAAAAACCGGGCAACGCCGGGTACTCAGCTAGTATGAATTATAAAGTATGAAAAAGGTACAATGCTCCAAGTTAGATGGAATCAATTTTTCAAATAGTGGGTTTAATATATGAATTAACAAAGTAAAAAAAAGCCTTCAGATAAGCCACAGGGGCCTTGTGGTTTACTTCAGGCTAAACAATTATAATAAAATCTTAAAATGTAATAATATCTAAAATACCATAAACATATATAACAATAATGCTGAAGAAGTATGAGAAACGGAGGGAGCACTCACGGTTCAGGAGAAAAGGTAGGTGGAGGCTTTATTCAGTGTTCGGTGCAAAGACAGGCTGCAATCAGCGGGACGCCAAGGAACCTCAGACAACAGGTGAACAGCTGCTTTCGCACTGCTCAAGCAGTGCTTCGTCAGACCAACCCCTTCCGGCACCTGGATCCAGGTAAGTACACTTCCCGGGGCCACGTAACGGAAGGGGGTGTTACAAAACAGTTAGTTAACATAAAAAGAATTAAAGTTGTGATTAACAAACAAATTTGAAAATGATTATAACACATTATTCCTTAACGGCTAGATTAGACAGAAACTAAATGAAAACATTAATTTCAAATCTGTCATTGAGTCCTGGGTTTCCCAGTGCGTTTGTCTTGAGAATCCAAGTTCCTTCCTTTTTGGTACATGTATGGTACATGTATCCACTCCATTCGCTGCGTGCACTCTTTCTATTCCTAGGAATTTCCGAGCTAGAGGGTCAGAATTATGTGATTCCCTTACATGTTGGATAAGTCTCGGGGAGCCTTTTCCCATTTTAAGGGAATTTACATGCTCCCGAAATCTAACATTTAAAGCCCGGGTAGTACACCCAATATAAAATTTAGGGCAGGTGCAGCGAATGGTGTAGACCACGTTTTTTGTCCGACAACATATAAAGTCCTTTTGTGGGACTTCTATGCCCCCCAAAGATACAAATTTGTCTGTGCAACAATATGTGCACCAATTGCAACTGCCGCATTTATGGGTCCCCTTTAATGTCTGTTTAGATAACCAGGTTTTTTCAGTGCTATTTTTTAGATCACTCCTTACCAGGAATTTTTTTTAGGTTTTTTGACCTTTTAAAGGTTATTAGGGGAACGACTACTTCAACATTGTTTTAAATCTGGGTCATTTTGTAGTAGAAACCAATTCCTAGTTATCGTTTTTCTGATTCTATCTGCTAGAGGGCTGTATACAAAGGAAAAAGAAAACCTTGCCTTGTTCTTTTCTGTATTTGACAGTTTTTTTTGAATTTCTTCTGAATTTCTTGTTCTTAAGTAGTTCGTTCCTATCAGAATTATAGGTTTTTTGAAAGGCTTCATTCAGAACTTTTTCTGGGTAACCCCTTTGTTTTAGCCTCGCCTGCAATTCCCTAGCTTGCACCACGAAATCCTCCTCGCGACTATTAATTTGCCTCAATCTGAGGAATTGCCCGTAAGGGACAGCTTTTTTCACGTGTAGTGGATGATAGCTCTCGTAGTGCAGTAGGGAATTGCAGGCGGTGGGTTTACGGTACCCTTGAGTTGTAAAACCTTCATGTGACAGGATTACTTTGACGTCTAAAAATTCGAGTTCGGTCCCTCCAATTTTCCAAGTGAATTTTAAATTTAGATAATTTTCATCGTTCAGGGCAGACACGAAGTCCACAAAGGTGGACTCCGTGCCTGTCCAAGCGATGAAAATGTCATCAACAAATCTATGATAACATGCTATTGAACTAATGAATTTGTTCCTTTCTGAAAAAATTAACTTTTTTTCTAGCATGGCCACGTACAAGTTTGCCAGGAAGCAAGCCACGGGTATCCCAATGGCTACGCCTCCCACCTGTGTATACCACTCGTTATTAAACTTAAAGACGTTTGAGGACAATACTAATTTCAGGGAATCGCAGACAAAGTTGACGTAAGTGGAGCTTTTCCCAGAGCCATCCAAAAACTCCCTGATAGCCTCCACACCCAATCCTTGTGGAATACTGGTGTAGAGGCTCTCAATATCGATCGAGACCAAAATACACTTCTCTGGTACAGTGAGGTTTCGGATGGCTCTGAGGAAGTCATTAGTGTCCTTCACAAGGGCAGGGATCTCCAAGAGGAGGGGATGGAGCAACCAGTCGATATACTGGGAAAGAGGTTCCATTGGAGTCCCCAACCCGGAGACAATCGGTGTCCCGGGTGGGGACTCCAATGTTTTATGTACTTTGGGAAGATAGTACCAAACTGCTTCTCTAGGATTTTTGAGAAGCAACTTTTCCGCAAGTCTTTTTAAAATGATGCCTTTTTCCATATAAGACCTTAGATGTGTTCTGATTTTATTGTTAATTCCGACAAGGGGGTTACTACCTAATTTCTGGTAGTGTAAGGGATTCCCCAATTGCCTAGGCCACTTTTACTTTTTTTCTAGCATGGCCACGTACAAGTTTGCCAGGCTGCAAGTCCCCATGGCTACGCCTCCCACCTGTGTATACCACTCGTTATTAAACTTAAAGACATTTGAGGACAATACTAATTTCAGGGAATCCCTGGTAAGATATCAACTTGTCTCTCTATGCCCATCTGGGCATTGTGAGTCCCTAGTGCAGCGACAGCTTTCAGCGAGGTTGGAAAAGGTAGATGGTTGAAAAAAGTGTTTTTTTTTTTAAAAAAGCAAAAAAAATAAAAAAAAATTTTTTTGCAGCTGACTTCACCATAGGTACCCTTAGCTGCATGACCCGGGCCCTATTCGAGCATCAGGGCATTGTGGTCTGCCCTCTATGTTTTCTTGGGGTGTAGAGAATTTTTTCCCCAATGACGGTGTGTGATTGTAAATCACACCGTTTTTTAGTTCACGCACCGAACACACACACATCCCCCCCCCCCTACATTCCCCGCCACCCCCATAGAAAAAAAAGAAAATGGTCTGCCAGGCATGTTCAGTGGAGGAGGCATATGCCTTTATTGCCTCTGACACCGAATCTGCCAGTGAGGATGAGGAAGATCCCACTATCTTGTTGTCATCCTCGTCCTCCTCATCATCAAGTAGTGATCATGAGCCCCTACGAGGTGGCGGAGACACCGCCGGGTGAGGCCACAAACCCCCGTACAAGTGATCCAGTGCCCCACACTAGTACGAGTGACCCTGCCACCCGTACTAGTAGTTCGACCCCCAGACAACTTTACCGATGCCCCCTACCGGTGAACCTGTCTGGAGAGCCCCAGAGGACTATCAGCCTGGGATTCTTGAGTTTGTTGGTGATTCAGGAATCCAGATTGACATTGTCGGGTTCACTGAAATTGACTTTTTTAGTTTTTTTTTTTCAGTGACGACATTGTCAATCTAATGGTGGAGCAGACAAACCTGTACGCCCAACAGTTTGTTGACCACCTCCCAGATTCACTTTTGGCTAGGCCCAATGGATGGTTCCCCGTCAGTGCAGCCGAAATGAGGAAGTTTTGGGGCTTAATAGAAAAACCCCAGAGTCAGGCAATACTGGAGTGGGAACATCCTCTACCAGACCCCACTCTACAGTATGGCCATGACATGGGGATGTTTTGAGGCCATACGGAAATGCCTGCATTACGCTGATTATGCAGCATGTCTCCCCCAAGGTAATCCTGCATAGGACTGCCTGTACAAAATCAGGCCAGTCATCGATCACTTTGGGGCCAAATTTTGGGAGGCCTACGTACTCCAGAGGGAGGTCTCTATTTATGAGTCTCTCATTAGTTTTAAAGGAAGACTCATCTTCCGCCAGTATATCCCCATTAAGCGGGCGAGGTATTGCTTGAAACTCTAAAAACTTTGCGAGAGTACCTCAGGGTACACTTGCAAGTTTAGAGTGTTCAAGGGGCGGGATTCCCATATTGAACCACCAGAATGTCCCCCCACTCTGGGTGTTGGCGGGAAACTCGTGTGGGACCATGTGCACTTACTGCTGGATAAGAGTTACCACCTTTACATGGATCATTTTCATACCAGTATCCCTCTGTTCAAATCCCTCGCCGCCAGATCCACGTCCGCTTGTGGGACTGTGTGAAAGAATCAAAGAGGCCTCCATAAAAATTTCCTCCAGACACCTATCCCCAAGGGTGCAAGCAGAGCCCTTAACAGAAAATCTGTTTCTGGTCAGGTATAAGGACAAGAGGGATGTCCTTATGCTGACCACAATTCACGGTAATGGCAGCACCCTTGTTCCTGTGCAAGGTACCGTGACATCGGTCCTGAAGCCTTATTGTATTGTGGCGTACAATCAGTATATGGGGGGAGTTGATCTCTCTGATCAAGTCCTCAAGCCATATAATGCCAGGCGGAAAACCCGGACATGGTACAAAAAAGTTGTGGTCTACCCGGTCCAAGTTGCCATGTACAACTCTTTTGTACTGTCCCAGTATGCTGGCAACACAGGGACATTCCTTGAGTTCCAAGTCCTCAAGGCCCTAATCTTTGGCGACCGGGAAAGAGCAGGCCGAAGTTCCCTTCGAACTGGAAATGTAGGTGCCAGGATCGTCCCAGGCCAACACTTTCCAGGTGAGGTCCCCCTCTCTGGAAAGAAGGGACGATCCCAGAAAAAAGGCAGAGGTTGTCACAGGTGGGGGATCTGGAAGGACACCACCACTTAGTGTGACACTTGCCCCGATCATCCGGGTCTCTGGATTAACAATTGCTTCAGGGAGTATCACACTTCCATGGAGTACTAAATTTATAATCCCCTTACCCCATTTTAATTTCCCATAATTTGACCCCAGTGTACCAGTCCACAGTACATTACAAATTTTAAACCCATGAACCACAAAATTGCCCCAAAAAAAACCTTCACCAAAGAACCCTGATTAGACCTCTTGGGGTATTTTTTTTTTTAAAAATGGGCCATGGGTCACTGGGGGTTTGCATGTTGCCTCAAATGCGCAGTGCTGTAAGGAACGGCCACAACCATCACATTTCTAGAATGATGATTCAGAGCATAAGGTTTGGGGCGGGCATAATTTTTACTTTTGGCTATGCTCTGGGTCATCATTCTGGGTTACATAAATTGTTTATCAGTAGTAAAATTAAAATTAAAAGTTTCCCCAAAATACACTTAATCTATTCCTTGAAAATAAATTTAGGAAACACCCGTCTGTTCAAAATGTCCACTTCACCCCTATACACCTTCCCCATGGGGTGTACTGTCTGTAATAGGGTCACATGTGGGTGTTCCTTTCTTTTATTTTCATCTGAATGAATGTAACTGTCAGCTACTGATAGGTCTGTAAGAAACATAAGCCTTAAATGCAAATAGAGTTCCCTTTCATGAGCCTTGTCAACAATTTGGGCTCACATGTTGGTTGTTCCCAGAATGATGAAGCAGAGCATAGGTTGAAAATTGCAATTTTCATTTTTCCAAAACTACACTTCACCCATTCCTGGAAAATAAATTTAGGAAACACCTGTGCATTCAAAAGGTCCACTTTACCCCTATACCCATTCCTCATGGGGGGTACTGTCTGTAATGGTGTCACATGTGGGTGTTTTTTTGCTTTATTTTCCTCTGAATATATGTAACCGTCAGCTACTGATATGCCATAGGCCTCAAATACGAACATAGCTCTATGACTCTTGAGCCTTGTTGTGCGTCCGCACAGCACGTTATGTCCACATATGGGGTACAAAGCAATGAAGGGGGAGGAGGGGATTTTCTCATATTACCCCTTGTGCAAATGAAAAATTTGGGGTAACACCAGCATTTTAGTGAAAAAAATCAATTTTTTCATTTTCACATCCCACTTTAACCCCTTGAGGACGGGGGCATTTTTCATTTTTGCACTTTAGTTTTTTCCTTTTCATAACGCTTTCAATTTTCCACCTACAGACCCATATCAAGGCTTGTTTTTTGTGCCACCAATTTTACTTTGTAATACCCTCAAATCATTTCACCACCAAATCTATGGCGAAACCAGAAAAAAATATTTGTGAGGCAAAATTGAAAGAAAAATTATAGGCAGTGCACTTTTCGGTAAAAATTACACCTTATATTTATTCTGTAGGTCCATATGATTAAAACGATACCCAACATACATAGGTTTGATTTTGTTTTACTTTTTTTAACCCCTTCCCGCTATAGGACGTATGCATGCGTCCAAACATCTGACACGTTTGCGCAATTGGACGTTTGCATACGCCTTGCGATCTCCGGCACTGCCGCGGGCAGCGCAGGAGATCGGCAACGGGACACGGCTGTTAACAGCCGGAGTCCCGCCGCAGCTGCTGGAGCCACGATCGCGCCGTTCCTGGCAGCATTAACCACCTAGATGCCGTGATCAATCCTGATCACGGCATCTATGATGTTGACAGGGGGACCACTCTCCCTCTATTCACCAACGGCGACACCGCGAAAAATTAAAAAAGCCTCTCCCCCAATAAAGTTTTGAATCACCCCTTTTACCTATATTAATTTAAAAAAAAGGTTAAAGAACGATAAATAATAAACATATTTGATATCGTCGCGTGCGTAAATGTCTGAACTATAAAAATATAATGTTAATGATCCCCTACAGCAAACGGCGTAAACATAAAAAAAAGTCAAAAATTTCTGCTTTTTTGTCACATCAAACTGCAAAAATTTATAAAAAGGAAATAAAGAAATAAATACAGAAAATTAAGAAAGTTGAAGGTGGTCAGATTAGGGCAGCATGAAAACGAAACACCCCTACCCCCTAAATTTGCTAAATTATGATTTTTGTTTAACTTTGCTTACACAAAAAAAAAAAAATTGTGCTTACCATACATTTTAGGGTAAAATACATGATGCCATTACAAAGTACAACTGGCCCTCCCATAATCCTCTCAGCTGATCAGGACACCGCGGTTTTACCGCAGTGGTCCCGATCAGCTCCCCTAAGCTGCCGGGGCTGTATTTTCTTTATTTTAGACAAAGTTGATCACGGTGTCTAATAGGATAATGCTAGGCATCACCGTGATCAGTGATGTCTGGCATTAGACACGGATCACGGTGGCAGATAGCGAACCGGGCCCGACCCGCTATGACGTGGGGTCAGCTTGTACAGGTGTACAGGTATGCCCTTGTACATCTGTACAGGTACGCCCTTCGTCCCCAAGAGGTTAATGAACATTTATCAAACACCTGGTTGGTGTTAAATGGGCACTGTCATACATTTTTTTTTTGCTATTGCACTCTTTATGGTAAATAACAAATCTTTCTAATGTACTTTGTTAGCCTTTGTAATGCCTTAGCTAATCATAGTTCAGTTCACACTGAACTGCCCTGGGCTGTGTGTAGCAGAGTGAGGAGGAAGTTCTCTCCTCTATGGCTTCAGATGATTTCACGCCTGCTGGGTAACGCTCCTTCCCAGTCTGTGAATCTAACTGAGACTGAGCAGAAAATACAGAGCAATATAAAAATAATAAAAATAAAGGTAGGGGGTGGTTTATCATGAAGGGGGCAGTGAACTGGAAGGATTATGGAAAGAAAGAAAAATTTGGGGTAATACTAGCATTTTAATGCAAAAAATAATTTCCTTTTCATGGCCCACTTTAATGAAAGTTCATCAAGCACATATGATGTGTTAAGGCTCACTGTACCCCTTGTTACGTTCCTTGAGGGGTGTAGTTTCCAACATCATGGGGGCTTCCTAAATGGGACATACCCCCCAAAAACCATTACAGCAAAATGCTCCAAAATCCCAAAGTTGTTCCTTCCCTCCTGAGCCATGTTGTGTGCCCGCAGAGCACTTTACATCCACATATGAGCTATTTCCATACTTGAAAGAAATTGGGTTAAAAGTTTTGGGGGGCTTTTTCCCTTATACTCCTTGTAAAAATTAACAAAATGGGGCTAGAAGAATATTTAAGTGTAAAAAAATTTGATTTTGAGTTCTCTCCACATTTTTGCTATTCCTGTGAAACACCTAAAGGGTTAACAAACTTTCAGAATGTCATTTTGAATACTTCGAGGGGTGCAGTTTCTATAATGGCGTGATTTATTAGAGTTTTCTTAATGAAAGGCCCCTGAAATCCACTTCAAACTTAACTGGCCCATGAAAAATTCAGATTTAGAATTTTTCGTGAAAATTTGGAAAATTGCTGCTATACTTTGAAGCCCTCTAACGTTTTCAAAAAGTAAAAACATGTCAACTTTATGATACCAACATAAAGTAGACATATTGTATATGTGAATCAACATATAATTTATTTGGTATGTCCATTTTCCTTACAAGCAGAGAGTTTCAAAGTTAGAAAAATGTAAATTTTCAAAATTTTCATGAAATTGAAGTAAAAGCATCCCAGAGTTATTAATGTATTAAA
Organism: Hyla sarda; assembly: GCF_029499605.1. Classification (NCBI taxonomy): domain Eukaryota; kingdom Metazoa; phylum Chordata; class Amphibia; order Anura; family Hylidae; genus Hyla; species Hyla sarda. The sequence continues at coordinate 327,996,169 of NC_079189.1, forward strand.
GTGACAGTGGTCAGATTAGCAAAAAAAATTCTGGTCCTTAAAGGGGTACTCCTCCACTAGACATTTTATCCCCTATCCAAAGGATAGGGGGGATAGAGGATAAGTTGCCTGATCGTGGGGTCCCACTGCCGGGACCCAATGCGATCTCTGCTGCAGCAACGCACTCATCAGGTGCACGGAGCGAACTTCGCTCAGTGCCTGATGACTAGCGATTCGGTGCTGAAGTCACGCCCTCTCTCTCAATGCAAGTCTATAGGGAGGGGGCCTGATGGCCATGACATCATGAGCCTCCGGTGCAGCAGCCAGCCTTCTAAATGAACACCAGATGCTGCAGATAGATTGCGGGGGTCCCAGCGGCGGGCCCCCACGATCAGACATCTTATCCCCTATCCTGCTGCCATACACCCATAATGCATATTGCCACCCTATATTGTGGCAAATCAACAAAATCTAAACATAAATCATGCCTCCAGGTAAAGAGAACTTATGAAGGTCCCGAGGATCAAATGGACATCTCCATCTGGACAAACTTCAGAGCTGATACTAAGGAAGCTTTTCCATGCCAAACAAGGGACATAATTGTTTGCCTTGTGACACCTCTTGAGTGCCATATGCTAGGTAGTGATTTTTATGGGTATTATGGGTAAAATTTATATAACTGTTCTATTTATATGCAAATTTTTTGGCAACAACATTACTTGATTAAATGAATGCATAAAACAATTGAATGTATATTTCTGGGAATAGCCATATGGAATATGAAACTTCCTTTGGATCAGGCTTTCCAGTCAGTTAAGGCCATGTAATTTGTCAATGTCTGAATGGTTGTGGAGAGTCAGATGTATATTACTTATTTATATCTTAACTTTTTTTATGAATGCAAATGCCTGAGTGACTGCTCAAGCTTACCCATTACATTTAAAAAAATAAAATAAAATGATTAAATGCCTTTTACAATGTGTGGATAAAATTTCAGGAAAAAGTTGGATAGTCCAAAATAAATACTTACCACAAGATCTAAGCACAGTTGAAGTGATCAGGGAGACAAGACCAAGCTACTTTCTTTAAATGCAGCACTTATATCATTACTTTAGATAACTGACAGATAGGTATCTATATTCCAATAACGGACAAAAATGCACACATAAAATAAAATACGCCAGTTGATTTTACACTGTTTAAACATACCCTTTCCTGAATATTAGCATCGATTAAAACATGTCTGTAATATTCTAATGACCAGAATCTGATTTTTTTTTTTTCACGTCCCACTTTAACAAAAGTTTCTCAATCACCTGTAGGGTGTTAAGGCTCACTATACCCCTTGTTACGTTTCTTGAGGGGTTTAGTTTCCCAAACAGTGTGCCATGTAGGTAATTTTTTTTTTGCTGTACTGGCACCATGGGGGCTTCCTAAATGTGACATGCCCCCCAAAAACCATTTCAGCAAAATTTGCTCTCCAAAATCCCATTGTCGCTCCTTTCCTTCTGAGCCCTGTAGTTTGCTTGTAGAGCACTTTACATCCACATATGAGGTATTTCCTTACTCAAGAGAACTTAGGTTACACATTTTTGTTGGCTTTTTCTCCTGGGTCTGCAAGAACATGTTATTGCAAAAAAATGAATTTTCTCCTCCACATTGCTGCTATTCCTATGAAACACCTTAAGGGTTAGCAAACTTTCTGAATGTCATTTTAAATACTTTGAGGGGTGCAGTTATTATAATAGGGTCCATTATGGGGTATTTCAAGCATACAGACCCTCAAATCCACTGCAAACTGAACTGGTCCTAAAAAATTCTGGCTTTGAAATTTTCGTGAAAAATTGAAAAATTGCTGCTATATTTTGAAGCCCTCTAATGTCCTCAAAAAGTAAAAACATTTCAACTTTATGATGCAGACATAAAGTAGACATATTGTGTATGTGAATCAATATATACCGTATTTATCGGCATATAACACGCACTTTGTAGGCTAAAATTTTTAGCCTAAAGTCTATGTGCGTGTTATACGCCGATACCGCCCCAGGAAAGGCAGGGGGAGAGAGGCCGTCGCTGCCCGCTTCTCTCCCCCTGCCTTCCCTGGGGTCTAGAGCCGTGCTGCTGGCCCTTCTCACCCCCTGGCTATCGGCGCCACTGCCTGTTCTGTCCCCCTGACTATCGGTACCGGCGCTGCACGGCACGACGCATGACGTCAGTGCGCCGTGCATAGCAACGACGCAGGGAACGCACGCCGGAGGCCTGCAGCAGCGCGGACCCAACCCAGGTAATTATGCCACTGGGGATGGGGGAGGCAAAGGGGCAGCGGCACCGGCAATGGGTGCCGCTGCCCCTTCTCTCCCCCTGGCTGTCGGCACTGCTTCTCTCCCCCTGGCTATCGGCGCCGGCAATGGGGCGCCGGCACCGATAGTCAGGGGGACAGAACGGGCAGCGGCGCCGATAGCCAGGGGGAGAGAAGGGCCGGCAGCAGGGCTCTAGACCCCAGGACAGGCAGGGGGAGAGAAGCGGGCAGCGACGGCCTCTCTCCCCCTGCCTTTCCTGGGGATGTATCGGGGTATACACGCGCACACACGCACCCTCATTTTACCATGGATATTTGGGTAAAAAACTTTTTTTACCCAAATATCCTTGGTAAAATGAGGGTGCGTGTTATAGGCCGGTGTGTGGTATACCCCAATAAATACGGTAATTTATTTGGAAATTCAAGTTTCCTTACAAGCAGAGAGCTTCAAAGAAACATTTTGGAATTTTTCACCAAGAAATGATGCAAGTATCGCAAAAAATTTACCACTATATACCACTAATAAAGTAGAATATGTCTCGAAAAAACTATCTTGGAATCAAATTCATAAGTAAAAGCATCCCAGAGTTATTAATGCTTAACCCCTTAATGACCTGTGCCGTAAATGTGCGGCACTGCATAGTGCTACTTAGCACAAAGCGACATACATTTACGTTGCGGATGTGCCGCGAGTGCAGGAGCTGCGCTCGCTTTATTCACAGCAGGTCCCGGTGGCTGTCAGCAGCAGCAGACCCGCCGGTAATGGTGGACATCAGCGATCGCGCTTATTTCCGCTTTTAACCCCTCAGATGCCGTGATCAATACAGATCACGGCATCTGCGGCAGTGAGGCACTTAAAATGGCTGATCTAATCCCCCGCGGCACTGTGCCTGGAGGATCAGATCAGCCAAGATGGCAGACGGAGGTCCCCTTACTATGCCCTATGAATAGCACTGAACAGTATTAGAAATCAAATGTTTGCTATAAATAGTCCCCTATGGGGACTAAAAAAGTTTTAAAAAAATGTAAAAAAAAGTGAAAAAAATAAAAGTGAAAAAGCCCCTCCCCGAATAAAGTTTTAAATCGCCCCTTATCCCCATATTAATAGAAAAAAGTGTAAAAAACTATAAATAATAAACATATTTGGTGTTGTCACGTCCGATTCTAAATAATATTATGTTAATGATCCCCTACGGCGAACGTCGTAAACGTAATAAAAGAAAGTCCAAAATTTCAGCTTTTTTGTCACATCAAACTGGAATTTTTTTTTTATAAAAAGTGATCAAAAAGTCACATATACGCAAAAGTGGTACTACAACATACTACAGATCATGGCGCAAAAATTAGCCCTCACACATCCCTGAATACGGAAAAATAAGAAAGTTAGTCAAACTAGGGCAATTTTAAACATAGTCTCGGCTACAGACGTTAAATCCGCATCCTGGTTCATTATTCAACAGGATGCGGATTTAGCATCTGTAGCCAAGACTTTTCCAGTTATAACATACAAAAAGAACAAAACCATAAAAGAGTATATTCAGAGAAAGAAAGTACTGCAAGGGAAAAAAACTAACTGGTTATTGGACACCAGACTCCTGGGCAATCATGCTTTCGGGTCTTGCTCGTTTTTCCCGTTCAACATGAAATCTGAGGTGTTCAAATTAGTCAGTTACACGGTTCATGTCAATCAATGCATAACCTGTAGGTCGGACTATGTGGTATATAGCCTAATATGCACATGTGACTTATACTAAATAGGCAAGACAATACGGCCCCTTTTTCACAGAATTAGGGAACACTTTCATTCTCTAAGGACAGGAATTGGATCAGCACGTTTTATAACGCATATGGCCGAAGTGCATAGCAATGATACAAATGTGGTCCGGTTTTCTGCCCTGGAAAGAGTCAAAAGCGCAATCCCTGGTAAAGACAGACATCAGATACTACTACTCAAAGAGGCTCGCTGGATCCTCCAATGCTCCTCTTGGTCTGAATGACCGACAAAAATTTTCGGCCCTTTTATGAAGATATTTTTATGTATTTTCAGTATAGCTGTTACCTGCTATTGGATAGGGTTTTAGCTCTCTTGTGCACTGGTTTGTAATGTGTTAATTCTGTTTTTCTTTATTTTCACTATGGTTACTGGTCACATGGTTATTTAAGCTCCCCTGTCCTGCTAAGTCACACGCCAGGGGGCCTGACGAAGCGCAACCGCGCAATATGGACCGTCACCCTGTGTGACTGCTAGACCCCCCGCTTAAGATCTTATCTGCCTTCCCTGCATTGCTGATGTTCATGTCTGCGTGAAAATGTTGAAATAAAGAAGCTCTTGTCTGCATCTAATTTGGGGTGAGTGCTCCGTTATTACTGCCTCTCTCTACAATAATAGAAATGTATGTAACCATGGATATAATTTTAATCGTATTGACACAGAGACTAAAAACAATGAACATTTTACCTTAAAGTATACAGCGTGGAAACGAAAAACCCCCAAATTTACCAAATTATTATTTTCATTTAAATTTCCTTACATAAAAAAAAATTTTTTGGGTTTACCATCCATACATTTTAGGGTAAAATGAGTGCTGTCACTACAAAGTATAACTGGTCATGCAAAAAAACAAGCCCTCATGGGTCTGTGAATAGAGATATAAAAGAGTTATGGATTTTAGAAGACGAGGAGGAAAAAACAAAAACGCAAAAAAAAAATTGGCTATGACCTTCAGGGGTTAAAGTGACAGTGTTAAGATTTGCAAAAAACCATTCCTGAGTCTTTATGGACTCAGGGCGTACAGGTACGCCCTGCGGATTTCCAGTCCCCGGCTGTCCGAGACAGCCTCAATCACCCTTATCCAGCAGGAATGAGGTAGCAGGGGTGCCTCCTCACGATCACATGATTGATCAGTTGGAATGACTGACCAATCACTACTCTGCTGGGCGGTGATCGGGGAGGCGATCAGGGCAGGCGGAGGTCCCTTACCTCTCCGGAGGTCAGCTGGGGTCCCCTCAGGAGTGGCGGTGGAGAACTGGAGATGCAGGAGCGGCTGCAGCATCGGCGGTGCTTCTGGCGGCAGGATACAGCAGGTGGTGAGGCATGTTCGCCTCCTACTGTTGCTTAGCAACAACTCCCAGCATGCACAGCCAAAAGGCATGGTGGGAATTGTAGTTATGCAACAGCTGGAGGCACAACTACAACTCCCAGCATGTCCTTTGGTAGTCTGTGCATGCTGGAGGTTGTAGTTATGAAAAAGTGTACCTTCAGCTGTTGCATAGCTACAACTCCCAGCATGCATGGACAACTAAAGGGCATGCTGGGTGTTGTAGTAGTGTGCCTCCAGCTGTTGCATAACTATAACTCCCAGCATGCCCTTTGGCTGTCAATGCATGCTAAGAGTTGTATTTTTGCAACAGCTGAAGGCACACTGGTTGTGAAACACTGAGAGTTTGTTACCTACCTCAGTGTTTCGCAACCAGTGTGCCTCCAGCTGTTGCAAAGATACAACTCCTAGCAAGCACTGAGAGACCGTACATGCTGGGAGTTGTAGGTTTGCAACTGCTGGAGGCACACTGGTTGCGAAACACTGACGGGTGGGTACATTCACACGGACGGGAGTTTACAGTGAGTTACCCGCTGAAAGTTTGAGATGCATAAAATTTTCCGCCACAGCTCAAACTCTCAGCGGGAAACTGGCTGTAAACCTGACTGTGTGAATGTACCCTAAAAACACTACACTACACAAAAAAAAGTTGTTATTATAAGGATAGGGGATAAGATGTCAGATCGTGAGGGTCCTGCCGCTGGCTTCGGCTCCCGACCACGGTGACGTGAGACCGTGACGTCACGACTCCACCTACATGTGATGTCAAGCCCTGCCCCTCAATGAAAGTCTATGGGAGGGGGCTTGGCAGCTGTCACGCCCTCTCCCATAGGCTTGCATTGAGGGGGCGGAGCATGATGTCACAAGGGGGCGGAGCCGTGGTGTCACAATGCTCCGGCCCAGTTATCGACAGTAATCAGACTCGGAGCGAACACGCTCCGGGGACTGATTTTAATGGGGGGTGGCATGCAAGATCACGGGGGTCCCCAGCGGAGGGACCCCCGTGATCAGGCATCTTATCCCCTATACTTTGGATAGGGGATATAATGTCTAAGCGCCGGAGTACCCCTTTAAGGCGAAAATGGGCTGAGTCCTTAACCCCTTAAGGACCGAGTGTTTTTCCGTTTTTGCATTTTCGTTTTTTCCTCCTTGCCTTTAAAAAATCATAATTCTTTCAATTTTGCACCTAAAAATCCATATGATGGCTTATTGTTTGCGCCACCAATTCTACTTTGTAATGACATCAGTCATTTTGCCCAAAAATCTACGGCGAAACGGAAAAAAAATCATTGTGCGACAAAATTGAAAAAAAACGCTGTTTTGTAACTTTTGGGGGCTTCCCTTTCTACGTAGTAAATTTTTCGGTAAAAATGACACCTTATCTTTATTTTGTAGGTCCATACGATTAAAATGATACCCTACTTTTATATGTTTGATTTTGTCGTACTTCTGGAAAAAATCATAACTACATGCAGGAAAATTAATACATTTAAAATTGTCATCTTCTGACCCCTATAACTTTTTTTCTTTTGTGCTTATGGGGCGGTATGAGGGCTCATTTTTTGCGCCGTGATCTGAAGTTTTTAGTTGTACCATTTTTGCATTGATAGGACTTTCGATCGAATTTTTTTGCGTGTACGCCATTGACCGTGCGGTTTAATTAACGATATATTTTTATAATTCGGACATTTCCGCACGCGGTGATACCATATATGTTTATTTTTATTTACACTGTGTTTTTTATTTAATTTTTTTTTTATGGGAAAAGGGGTTAAATGATCTTTATTCACTTTTTTTCCCCACTTTTTTTTGCAGTGTTATAGCTCCCATAGGGACCTATAACACTGCACACACTGATCTATTACATTGATCACTGGTTTCTCATAGGAAACCAATGATCGATGATTCTGCCGCTTGACTGCTCATGCCTGGATCTCAGCGAGACAGCGAGGAGGCAAGTAGGGACCCTCCGGCTGTCCTGTAAGGTGTTCGGGATGCCGTGATTTTGCCGCGGCTATCCCAAACAGCCCACTGAGCTAACTGGCATACTTTCACTTTAGATGCGGCGTTCAACTTTGAACACCGCATCTAAAGGGTTAATAGCGCGCGGCACCACGATCAATGCCGCACGCTATTAGCCACGGGTCCCGGCAGTTGTTAGAGGCCGGGCCCGACCCGCTATGACCCAGGGCCACGCCGTGGCCCCGCGTTATAGATCGGGAGCGGACACATGATGTCCCAGTACGTCATGTGTCCTTAAGGAGTTAAAGGGGTACTCCGGCGCTAAGACATCTTCTCCCCTATCCAAAGGATAGGGGATAAGATGCCTGATCGCTGAGGTCCCGCTGCTGGGGACCCCCGTGATCTTCCACACAGCACCCCGTTAGAATCAGCCCCCAGAGCGTGCTCGCTCCGGGTCTGATTACTGGCGATCACAGGGACGGAGCATAGTGACGTCATGGCTCTGCCCCGTGTGACGTCACGCTTTGCCCCCTCAATGCAAGCCTATGGAGGGAGCGCTGATTCTAACTTGGTGTGGCGTGCAAGATCACGAGGATCCCCAGCAGCGGATCCCCGCGATCAGGCATCTTATCCCCTATCCTTTGGATAGGGGATAAGATGTCTTAGCGCCGGAGTACCCCTTTAAGGGATTAGAGGAGTACTCCACTGGGAAACATAATTGAATCAACTGGTGCTAGAAAGTTAAACAGATTTGTAAATAACTTCTATTAAAAAATCTTAATCCTTCCAGTACTTATCAGCTGCTGGATGATCCACAGGAAGTTCTTTTCTTTTTGTCTGACCATAGTGCTCTTGGCTGACACCTCTGTCCATTTTAGGAACCGTCCAGAGAAGGAGCGAATACCCATAGAAAACCTATCCTTCTCTGGACAGTTCCTTACATGGACAGAGGTGTCAGCAGAGAGCACCGTGGTCAGACAGAAAGAAAATTCTAAATCCACTTCCTGTGGATAATACAGCAGTTGATAAGTACTGGAATAATTAAGATTTTTTAACAGAAGTAATTTACAAATCTGTTTAACTTTCTGGCACCAGTTGAATGAAAAAAAAAAAATAAAAAAATTAAAAAAAAAAAATTAAAAAAAAAAAATATATATATATATAATATATTTTTTTTTTTTCATTTTTTTTTTCATTCAACTGGTGCCAGAAAGTTAAACAGATTTGTAAATTACTTCTGTTAAAAAATCTTAATTAAATCTTATATATATATATATTTCCGGTAGAGTACCCCGTTAAGGTGAAAATGGGCTTGGACCTTAAGGGGTTAATCAAGTAGAAGTGTGGGGAACTGTAGCTGCCTCTCATGCAGCCCTCTATATTACTATGAGCCAAATTACATGGGAGTACAACCTACAGAATACCCCAAAGTAACCTAATACCATAACTATAAAAAAAAAATTAAAAAAGAAAGAGAAATAGCACTCCATGGTGTAAACACCCTATAAATACGGCCAGACGCAAAGTGTGAATGTGCATGCACCAAAGTTGGTTGTGCCAGCCATGCACAATAATGGAAAAAACATCACCTGCATTGCAATTCTTTAAACACAAAGCAGACGCCTTTGCGAATAGTAGATGATGTAGATGCTACTGGTCTAGAATGCTGTGAGGGGATAATGAGGATATACTTCTGACCCCATTTAACCCCTTAAGCACTCAGCCTATTTTGGCCTTAAGGACTCAGACAATTTAATTTTTACGTTTTCATTTTTTCCTCCTCGCCTTCTAAAAATCATAACTCTTTTATATTTTCATCGCCAGACTAGTATGAGGGCTTGTTTTTTGCGCGACCAGTTGTCCTTTGTAATGACATAACTCATTATATCATAAAATGTATGGCGCAACCAAAAAACACTATTTTTGTGGGAAAATTTAAAAGAAAAACGCAATTTTGCTAATTTTGGAAGGTTTCGTTTTCACACCGTACAATTTACGGTAAAAATGGCATGTGTTCTTTATTCTGACGGTCAATTAGATTAAAATGATACCCATTATTACATACTTTTATATTATTGTTGTGCTTAAAAAAAATCACAAACTTTTTAACCAAATTAGTACGTTTATAATCCCTTTATTTTGATGACCTAACTTTTTTATTTTTCCGTATAAGCGGCGGTATGAGGGCTCATTTTTTGCGCCATGATCTGTACTTTTCTTTGATACCACATTTGCATATAAAAAACTTTTAATACATTTTTTATAATTATTTTTTATTAAAATGTATTAAAAAAGTAGCAATTTTGGATTTTTTAAAATTTTTTACGTTCACGCCGTTCACCGTACGGGATCATTAACAATTTATTTTAATATTTCGGACATTTACGCACGACGTGATACCAAGTATGTCTATTAAATTAATTTTTTACGCTTTTTGGGGATAAAATAGCAAAAAACGGATGTTTAACTTTTTTATTGGGGGAGGGGATTTTTCACTTTTTTTTTACTTTTAAATTTTTTTACATTTTTTTTACACTTGAATAGTCCCCATAGGGAACTATTCATAGCAATACCATGATTGCTAATACTGATCTGTTCTATGTATGGGACATAGAACAGATCAGTGTTATCGGTCATCTTCTGCTCTGGTCTGCTCGATCTCAGACCAGAACAGGAGACGCCGGGAGCCGGACAGAGGCAGGTGAGGGGACCTGTGTGCGGCGTTCCGAATGATTGGATCCCCGCAGCAGCGCTGCGGGCGATCCGATGATTCATTTAAATCGCGTACTGCCGCAGATGCCGGGATCTGTATTGATCCCGACACCTGAGGGGTTAATGGCGGACGCCCGCGAGATCGCGGGCGTCGGCCATTGCCGGCGGGTCCCTGGCTGCGATCAGCAGCCGGGATCAGCCGTGCATGACACGGGCATCGCTCCGATGCCCGCGGTTATGCACAGGACGTAAAAGTACCACCGCACCAGGACGTACATTTACGTCCTGCATCCTTAAGGGATTAAAGAGTATCTGTCACCAAACTAAACTTTTACTATATTGTTCCTTATGTAATCATAAGACACTTTGCTATTTACTTTCTGTTAAAATTCTCAACCTTTATATGTTTTTAATATGCTTGAAAAAATGGCCACTAGGTGTCTCCGTTGTTTTCCCTACCACAAGTCAAATAGCTAGTTTGTTCTTCTCTCTGCTTGGCAGGAGACCAAACTCAGGTGCGTGGGCAGCATGGTGAGGCACAGCTCTTGCAGGTTTCAGTGAGGAATGCCCAATTTCTTCTGCCGGGAGCTTGCACAATGTGAGCAAGGGGAAAGGTATTTTTAACCCCGTAAAAACCTAGCATTTTTCAGTTTTTTCCTCCTTACCTTTTAAAAATCATAACCCTTTCAATTTTGCACCTAAAAATCCCTATTATGGCTTATTTTTTAAGCCACCAATTCTACTTTGTAATGACTTCAGTCATTTTACCCAAACATCTACGGTGAAACAAAAAAATCATTGTGCAACAAAATTGAAGAAAACAAACAATTTAGTAAATTTTGGGGGCTTCCGTTTCTACGCAGTACATTTTTCAGTAAAAATGACACTTTATCTTTATTCTGTAAGTCTATACAATTAAAATAATATCCTACTTATATAGGTTTGATTTTGTCTTCTGGAAAAAATCATAACTACATGCACAAAAATTAACACGTTTAACCCCTTAAGGACACATGACGTTCTCATACGTCTCCATTTCCGAGTCCTTAAGGACACATGACGTATGAGAACGTCATGTGTTTTACCGGCCCCCCGCAACCATCTGGAGCGGAGCCGGTCCCCGATGCCTGCTGAAATCGTTCAGCAGGCATCGGGGCATATCGCCCAGGGGGGTCATTATGACCCCCCATGTCGGCGATGGCCGCAGATCGCTGGACAATTCAGTCCAGCGATCTGCGGCAGATTCCGGGTCAATCGGGTCTCCAGTGACCCGGTGACCCGGAATTATTGGCTGATCGGGGCCGTCAGAGACGGCCCCGATCAGCCAGAGCCAGCAGGGGTGAGGTGGCACTGGTGCCACCTCACGATCGCCCTGATTCGTCGGCCGGATTACCGGCCGACCAATCAGGGCGCCTGCTGCGGGTGTCACTCCCGCAACCCGCTCCTCTTCCGGAGGACGTGAGCGGGTGCGGGACGTGCACCCCGGGTGCTGGGGACCCCGATCCTCGGCGCCCCTGTTGGGATCGGGGCCCCAGGAGCAGCGGCGGCGGAGACGACGAGGGACTGACCTGTGCGGCGAGGATCGTTGGGGTGAGTGACAGCCTCCTGCTGTTGCTTAGCAACAGCTCCCAGCATGCAAAAAGGGCATGCTGGGAGCTGTAGTTATGCAACAGCAGGAGGCAGACCACCACAACTCCCAGCATGCCCTTATGGGCATGCTGGGACTTGTAGTTTTGCAACAGCTGGAGGCACATTCTTTCTATGGAAAAGTGTACCTTCAGCTGTTGTGTAACTACAACTCCCAGCTTGCACAATCAGCTAAAGTGCATGCTGGGAGTTGTAGTGGTGCATCTGGTGGTTGCATAACTACAACTCCCAGCATGCCCGTTGGCTGTCGGTGACTGCTGAGAGTTGTAGTTTTGCAACAGCTGAAGGCACACTGAGTTAAGTAGTAAACCAGTGTGTCTCCAGCTGTTGCATAACTACAATCCCCAGCATCCCCAGCCAAAGTAGTATGCCTCCAGCTGTTGCATAACTACAACACCCAGCATGCCCTTCCGCTGTCCGTACATGCTGGGGGTTGTAGCTTTTGCAACAGCTGAAGGCACACTGGTTGCAAAACACTGAGTTTGTTACCAAACTCGGTGTTTCACAACCAGTGTGCCTCCAGCTGTTGCAAAACTACAACTCCCAGCATGCACTGATAGACCGTACATGCTGGGAGTTGTAGTTTTGCAACAGCTGGATGTTCCCCCCCCCCCCCCCAATGTGAACGTACAGGGTACACTCACATGGGCGGAGGATTACAGTTAGTATCCGGCTGCAAGTTTGAGGTGCGGCAAAATTTCTGCCGCAGCTCAAACTGCCAGCGAGAAACTACTGTGAACCCCCCGCCCGTGTGACTGTACCCTAAAAACACTACACTACACTAACACACAATAAAATAAAAAGTAAAAAACACTACATATACACATACCCCTACACAGCCCCCCTCCCCTCCCCAATAAAAATTAAAAACGTCTGGTACGCCACTGTTTCCAAAACGGAGCCTCCAGCGGTTGCAAGACTACAACTCCCAGCATGCACTGATAAACCGTACATGCTGGGAGTTGTAGTTTTGCAACAGCTGGATGTCCCCCCCCCCCCCCCCAATGTGAACGTACAGGGTACACTCACATGGGCGGAGGATTACAGTTAGTATCCGGCTGCAAGTTTGAGCTGCGTCAAATTTTCTGCTGTAGCTCAAACTGCCAGCGAGAAACTACTGTGAACCCCCGCCCGTGCGACTGTACCCTAAAAACACTACACTACACTAACACAAAATAAAATAAAAAGTAAAAAACACTACATATACACATACCCCTATACAACCCCCCTCCCCAATAAAAATGAAAAATGTCTGGTACGCCACTGTTTCCAAAACGGAGCCTCCAGCTGTTGCAAAACAACTACTCCCAGTATTGCCAGATAGCCGTTGACTGTCCAGGCATGCTGGGAGTTTTACAACAGCTGGAGGCACCCTGTTTGGGAATCACTGGCGTAGAATACCCCTATGTCCACCCCTATGCAAGTCCCTAATTTAGGCCTCAAATGCGCATGGCGCTCTCACTTTGGAGCCCTGTCGTATTTCAAGGCAACAGTTTAGGCCACATATGGGGTATCGCCGTACTCGGGAGAAATTGGGCTTCAAATTTTGGGGGGTATTTTCTGCTCTTACCCTTTTAAAAAATGTAAAATTTTTGGGAAAACAAGCATTTTAGGTAAAAAAAATATATATTTTTTTTACATATGCAAAAGTTGTGAAACACCTGTAGGGTATTAAGGTTCAAATTACCCCTTGTTACGTTCCCCGAGGGGTCTAGTTTCCAAAATGGTATGCCATGTGGTTTTTTTTTTGCTGTCCTGGCACCATAGGGGCTTCCTAAATGCGGCATGCCCCCAGAGCAAAATTCGCTTTCAAAAAGCCAAATGTGACTCCTTCTCTTCTGAGACCTGTAGTGCGCCAGCAGAGCACTTTTCACACCCATATGGGGTGTTTTCTGAATCGGGAGAAATTGGGCTTCAAATTTTGGGGGGTATTTTCTGCTATTACCCTTTTTAAAATTGTAAAAATTTTGGGAAACCAAGCATTTTAGGAAAAACATATATATATTTTTTTACATATGCAAAAGTCGTGAAACACCTGTAGGGTATTAAGGTTCACATTACCCCTTGTTACGTTCCCCGAGGGGTCTAGTTTCCAAAATGGTATGCCATGTGTTTTTTTTTTTTGCTGTTCTGGCACCATAGGGGCTTCCTAAATGCGGCATGCCCCCAGAGCAAAATTTGCTTTCAAAAAGCCAAATGTTACTCCTTCTCTTCTGAGACCTGTAGTGCGCCAGCAGAGCACTTTTCACCCCCATATGGGGTGTTTTCTGAATCGGGAGAAATTGGGCTTCAAATTTTGGGGGGTATTTTCTGCTATTACCCTTTTTAAAAATGTAAACATTTTGGGAAAACAAGCATTTTAGGTATAAAATAATTTTTTTTTTTTTACATATGCAAAAGTCGTGAAACACCTGTAGGGCATTAAGGTTCACGTTACCCCTTGTTACGTTCCCCGAGGGGTCTAGTTTCCAAAATGGTATGCCATGTGTTTTTTTTTTTTTGCTGTTCTGGCACCATAGGGGCTTCCTAAATGCGGCATGCCCCCAGAGCAAAATTTGCTTTCAAAAAGCCAAATGTTACTCCTTCTCTTCTGAGACCTGTAGTGCACCAGCAGAGCACTTTTCACCCCCATGCGAGGTGTTTTCTGTATCGGGAGAAATTGGGCTTCAAATTTTGGGGGGTATTTTCTGCTATTACCCTTTTTAAAAATGTAAAATTTTTGGGAAACCAAGCATTTTAGGTAAAAAAAATATATATTTTTTTTACATATGCAAAAGTCGTGAATCACCTGTGGGGTATTAAGGTTCACTTTACCCCTTGTTACGTTCCCTGAGGGGTCTAGTTTCCAAAATGGTATGCCATGTGTTTTTTTTTGCTGTCCTGGCACCATAGGGGCTTCCTAAATGCGACATGCCCCCCAAAAACCATTTGTCGCTCCTTCCCTTCTGAGCCCTCTACTGCGCCCGCCGAACAATTAACATAGACATATGAGGTATGTGCTTACTCGAGAGAAATTGGGTTTCAAATACAAGTAAAAATTTTCTCCTTTTTATCCCTTGCAAAAATTCAAAAATTGGGTCTACAAGAACATGCGAGTGTAAAAAATGAAGATTTTGAATTTTCTCCTTCACTTTGCTGCTATTCCTGTGAAACACCTAAAGGGTTAATACACTTACTGAATGTTTTTTTGAATACTTTAGGGGGTGTAGTTTTTATAATGGGGTCTTTTGTGGGGTATTTCTAATATGAAGACCCTTCAAATCCACTTCAAAACTGAACTGGTCCCTGAAAAATAGTGAGTTTGAAAATTTTGTGAAAAATTTCAAAATTGCTACTGAACTTTGAAGCCGTATGGTGTCTTCCAAAAGTAAAAACTCATAAATTTTATGATGCAAACATAAAGTAGACATATTGTATATGTGAACCCAAAAAAAATATATTTTGAATATCCATTTTCCTTACAAGCAGAGAGCTTCAAAGTTAGAAAAATGCAAAATTTTCATTTTTTTCATCAAATTTTGGGATTTTTCACCAAGAAAGGATGCAAGTTACCATAAAATTTTACCACTAAGTTAAAGTAGACTATGTCATGAAAAAACAGTCTCGGAATCAGAATGATAAGTAAAAGCATTCCAGAGTTATTAATGTTTAAAGTGACAGTGGTCAGAATTGCAAAAAACGCTCCGGTCCTTAAGGTATAAAATGGCCTGGTCCTTAAGGGGTTAAAATTGTCATCTTCTGACCCCTATAACTTTTTAATTTTTCAGTGTACGGGGCGGTATGAGGGCTCATTTTTTGCGCCATGATCTTTAATCGTGTCATTTTTTTTTTGATCAGACTTTTTGATTGCTTTTTATTAATTTTTTTCATGATATAAAAGTGACTAGAGATGAGCGAACTTCCAGTAATTCGATTTGTCACGAACTTCTCGGCTCGGCAGTTGCTGACTTTAGCCTGCATAAATTAGTTCAGCTTTCAGATGCTCCGGTGGGCTGGAAAAGGTGGATACAGTCCTAGGAGTGAGTCTCAGTAAACGCTGAGCCGAGAATTTCGTGACAAATCGAATTACTGAAAGTTCGCTCATCTCTAAAAGTGACCAAAAAGACGCTTTTTTTTTTTTTTTTTTTACACTTTTAGTCCCCTTAGGGGACTTTTAGGAGGAATCATTAGATTCCTCATACAGATCTATGTGGTTTCATAAAACCACAATGATCTGTGTGCTCTGCGCTCGATTGATAAAGCCTGGTCCTGCCAGGCTTTATCATTCTCAGTGCAGCAGCCAGCACAGGAGGAGTGGTAAGCCCTGCAGCTACTTCAGCAGTGGATCGCCCCCCCCCCCCCCCCGATCACACTGCAGGGGTGGGGCGATCCACCCCACTGGACCACAAGGGATGGTTTAAATGTCCCTTTAGACGCCACTGTCAAAATTGACACTAAAGGGTTAATAGCCACCCGTGGCAATCGCCGCATATCTGCTGTCAACGCCGGCCCCTAGCTACAGGAATCAGCTGGGGGCCAGCCGGTATGACGTGGGCTCGAGTCGGGAGCCCTTACCATACAATAGTTGCTGTCTCAGGACGAGTCGGCTCGTCCTTAGACGGCAACCAGTTAAAGCTCAGATTTTTTTTTTTTTTTTTTTTACAGCAGAAGGGGGGGAGTGGGTAGGATAGTTAGGGAATATAATCTGAGTTAGTTTAGAAAATATGTAGAAATTATAAATATAAAATATTGATGTGAACCAGTCCTCAAAAGCACAGGGGAGAGAAAAAGGAAAAGACCAGTGGAGATGGGATCCAAGAAATGGTCTTTATTATATAAAAAGGATATATATGACCAATCGCCTAGCAGGGCCCTTGCTAAAGGCGAATGGAATATACTGGGTAAAAAATAGATATAATAAAAAATACAGAATATAGTAGCATTAAAATGAAATAAATATGATGGGTAAGTAGCACCAAAGAAAATTCATTAATTAAATATCTGCTGCATATATCAGGAGAAAACGTTCTCAGTCCATGTAATTCATAGGGATATTTCAATGAAAAATCCACAAGAAATGTCCAGAATGAAAAGTCACAATTAGTTTGGGTGTGTCCGGAGTAACAGTATATATGGTAGTGAGTGTAGCGACAATAGCTACAATAGGAAATTCATGGACAGGTAATGCAGACAATGTGGCAAACACTGTCAGCGATGAAGATGTCAAGTCTCGGTGCACAGCACCACTCACCCTCCTTTGGAGTCCTCAGGTCCGGGCTGGCACGGCTGAGTCCGGCACTCTGGATATCAATGCCCGCCTGGGTGGTATGCTGGGTGAGTGGCTGAATCTCCGGGGGTCCGAGTGTCCTGGGCTGGCACGGGAGGCGTCCGGCCTTGGGGAGGATGATGTCCAGGAGTAGCTCTGCCGACCGGGGCTGTGAGTGGATGCAGGTAACAGGTGGTGCGGATTGCACGTATGAATAAGGTGCTAACAGCGCGCGTGCAGCAGTGGTCCCGGAATCGATGGCATCCAGCTGTACGTGCAATCCGCACCACCTGTTACCTGCACCCTCTCACAGCCCCGGTCGGCAGAGTTACTCCTGGACATCATCCTCCCCAAGGCCGGACGCCTCCCGTGCCAGCCCAGGACACTCGGACCCCCAGAGATTCAGCCATTCACCCAGCATACCACCCAGGCGGGCATTGATATCCAGAGTGCCGGACTCAGCCGTGCCAGCCCGGACCTGAGGACTCCAAAGGAGGGTGAGTGGTGCTGTGCACCGAGACTTGACATCTTCATCGCTGACAGTGTTTGCCACATTGTCTGCATTACCTGTCCATGAATCTCCTATTGTAGCTATTGTCGCTACACTCACTACCATATATACCGTTACTCCGGACACACACAAACTAATTGTGACTTTTCATTCTGGACATTTCTTGTGGATTTTTCATTGAAATATCCCTATGAATTATATGGACTGAGAACATTTTCTCCTGATATATGCAGCAGATATTTAATTAATGAATTTTCTTTGGTGCTACTTACCCATCATATTTATTTCATTTTAATCCTACTATATTCTGTATTTTTTATTATATCTATTTTTTACCCAGTATATTCCATTCGCCTTTAGCAAGGGCCCTGCTAGGCGATTGGTCATATATATCCTTTTTATATAATAAAGACCATTTCTTGGATCCCATCTCCACTAGTCTTTTCGTTTTTCTCTCCCCTGTGCTTTTGAGGACTGGTTCACATAAATATTTTATATTTATAATTTCTACATATTACATTAGGCCTTTTGGGTGAAAGCAACACCTTTAACCTCAAGCACATTATTTCTTTTATCCTAAGTGAGCTACACATATTTTACATTTCCAGTTTAGAAAATATGCTTTGATGACAGATACTCTTTAACTGTTGGATGAACTGTAATTTTCTGTCTAAACATTTCGTCATAGGTGAGCCATACAAACCACCAAAATTCCTATAAGCTTCAAGAACTATATTGATGTGCTGAAATAGCAATTCACATGAATGAGGACAATTTTCACCTAAAACGTCTGAATAAAGACAAAATGCTTGTAACCAATAGTTAAAATTTCTATACAGTTGTCCCTCAACTTACAATGGCCTCAACATATAATAGTTTCAACATACAATGGTCTTTTCTGGACAATTGTAACTTGAAGCCATACTCAACATACAATGCTTCGTACAGTTCAGATCTGCGAAACATGCCAATTGCCGGAAAAACTGACCAATTAGCATGGGCATTCACTGGTAAAACACCTGTATTATTGAAGTGTATGCACTGAATTTCTGTCTGGTATCACCCCCTACAGTACAAGGAGGTACTACATGTTCTTTACTACTCTTAACCTGTGCCAAGGTTAGCTGCTCCTTTGGCCACCAAGTAAGGGTGGCTACATTTAACTTTTTCAGGACATTGTGTGTACTGTGCAGGACAGTGATTTACAGCTCCCAGCAGATCTTTCTTACTTTTATATGTAAGAACTTGTTTTATGTATATTAGTTATCTACTTATTTTTCTTTAATCCTCACTTTTTCCTATTTTGGATGACATTATGAACCAATTACCAGGTTTCCATAGAGTTGGGGTCTCAACATACAATGGTTTCAACATACATTGGTTGTCCTGGAACCAATTAATATTGTAACTTGAGGGACCACTGTATTTAGTTTATTTTACCTTGATTATTTACTTTATTATGTGCTGCTTGTACATGCAAAATCACAGAATGTGCAGAATCTTGTGATACTATTTTTTGTTGACTAACGAGAAAAGCTTTTGTGAGTCAAAAGCATTGCTGCTCACACATATAATACATTGCAGTACAGATCTGTATTGCAATGGATTATGCCTGTCAGGGTTCCACTGATATTCATAGCAGATCAGACTGAGTGCCCGACAATATGTCACAATAATTGGTATAGTTGCCACCATTCTAAAAAAGGCAACCATGCCACCTAAAATCTGTTGCCCGAATTGTAGCCCACTATCAGCCGCCTAACCCGAGCACCAGAGCACCAGAGGCAGACACCTCCAGCTCACAACTAATTGATGGCTTTGCATCTCCATGCTGTAACTCTGCTCGTTGCACAGTGGTTGAGGAAAGTCTGACACAAATCATGTTTGTGCGTCGCCATTTTCTGCCAGTCATAATTTCTTTTTTTTATACTAACACTTTTGTGTGAGAGTTAATTTTTTCCATGATAAGTTAACATTTTTTGTGGTACCATTTTGGGGTACATGTGAAATTTAAATTGCTATTTATATTTTAGTTTAGAGAGAAGGCATTAACATAAAGTTGCACATTTGGCAAGTTTCTATGTTATTTATTTTTTATTTTTGCTAAAACATAATCTATATATATATATATATATAAAACTCAACGTGTGTGTGTATGTTTATGTATGTATGTTCCACAAAAACTTTCAAACGGCTAAAGATATTAACATGTTACTTGTATGTCAACAACAAACATAGGATAGTTAATTTAACCCTTACTCACCCCCATTTGCCAGGGGCGGGGCTTATGTTTAAAGTCCCATACAAGTCAATGGGAAATATATGTTACTGCATAACTTCCAAACGGCTGGAGATATTTCGATAATACTTGGTCACATGTTACTTATATGTCCACTTAAAATATAGGATAGTTAATTTAACCCTTAACTACCCCCATTTGTGAGGGTCAGTGTTTTTTTTTTAAAGTCCCATGCAAATCAATGGTAAATGTATGTTCCCATCTAATTTCCGTTAGGCTGGAGATATTTCAATGCCTGGTACACATATTACGGTCGGGATAGGAGGACGGGATAGGAGGTCGGGATAGGAGGACGGGATATGAGGACGAGATATGAGGTCGGGATAGGAGGTCGTGTAGGAGGTCGGGATAGGATGTCGGGATAGGAGGACAAGATGGGAGGACGGGATATGAGGATGGGATAGGAGGTCTGGATAGGAGGTTGAGATAGGAGGACGGGATAGGAGGTCAAGATAGGAGGTCGATATATGAGGTCGGGAAAGGAGGACGGGATAGGAGGTCGAGATAGGAGGATGGGATAGGAGGTCAAGATAGGAGGTCGAGATATGAGGTCGGGAAAGGGGGTCGGGATAGGAGGACGGGATAGGAGGTCGAGATAGGAGGTCAGGATAGGATGTCAGGATAGGAGGTCGGGATAGGAGGACAAGATAGGAGGATGGGATATGAGGACGGGATAGGATGTCTGGATAGGAAGTTGGTATAGGAGGTCGAGATAGGAGGACGGGATAGGAGGTCAAGATAGGAGGTCGAGATATGAGGACAGGAAAGGAGGTCGGGATAGGAGGACGGGATAGAAGGTCTGGATAGGAGGTCAGGATAGGAGGTCGAGAAAGGAGGACGGGAAAGGAGGTCGGGATAGGAGGACAGGATAGGAGGTTGAGATAGGAGGTCGGGATAGGAGGTCGAGATAGGAGGACGGGATAGGAGGTTGAGGACAGGATAGCAGGACGGGATAGGAGGATGGGATAGGAGGTCGGGATAGGAGGTCGGGATAGGAGGACGGGATAGGAGGACGGGATAGGAGGTTGGGACAGGAGGTCGAGATAGGAGGTTCCTCCTTTGTTTATTTTCCTCCCCAAAAAGGAGTAGGAAGGAAAAACCGGGCAACGCCGGGTACTCAGCTAGTCAATAATAAAATATTTTTTTATTTATTTACTTTTGTTTTTTTATGAAAACGGTAAACAAATTTAAATAGTATTCAGTACAGAAAAAACATGCCAAAGGGATGTGTATATATATATATATATATATATATATATATATATATATATAGTAGTCAAGTAGAAGCAGTGGCACTCCAAGCTGGTGAAATAAAGTGATGTCTTTATTTACTGCAAAGTGAGCTACGTTTCGGCAGCCTCCCGCTGCCTTTGTCAAGCAACAAAATGGTGGAGGAGGAGGGTACTTATAGGTCACGCAGGACCGCCCTCATAATTAGAGTTGGCATGTAAACAAATCAATGTGGTATGCAATAACAGCGATCAAAATCAAATAACAGTGCATTATACATGTGTACGTGTACGTGGAAAAGATGCACAGATAGTCCATAGAACAAACAATGTGACAATGAAATGCTGTGGCAGTTCTACAATCTAGATGCACAAGTGGGCGGGGGGCCGCGGTCACTCACCCGGCGAGGCAGCATGACGTGAAGGCAAAGACCAAGGCATTTCTGGCATGTACGGGAGCTTCATGCGGCGTGCGGAAGTGACGAATGTCAACAAACACCATGTGGGCTGTTCTGTGCACTGGATCCTAGAGACCGGAGCGTCCTGTGCGGCGCATGCGCACACTGGGAAGGAGCGAGGACAGCGCCATCTTGAAAGTGGGATGTGTGGGCTCCGGTGTTTCACGGCAATCTCCTGGTGGGTGATTTCTGCACAAGGTAAAGACCAGAGTGTCACGGGAACCGCAGCTCTCTAGTTGTCCTGTGGGGCAACTCCGGTGGCCACCAAAGGCAGTCAGCACAGAGTGCCTGTGTGCCACCCGTCACTGGATAAGTGACAGCACCTGGTTGGAGTCACAAATGGGTGGGCTGTCCAAGGAGGGGGTGGTCTCAGGTCCAAGTGCTAGTGGTGTGTTGTGTGTGGACAAGGTGCCTGGTCTGCCTGGAGGGTTGTCATGGGTGAGTGAGGGGCCTAGAGTCCACTTCTGCAAAGAGAAACAAAGAAAAGTTAGAGTGAATAAAAGAAGTTTATATACAATAAAATAAAGTAAAATGATGTAAGGACCAAACATATACTGAGAGGGAGGACAAAAGGAGATGAGCAGAGCTAATTATGCATTGCAAATATCGTGAGTAACAGTGAATTCAACGTTAAGGCCTGCAGGTTTCAGTGAATTCAGCTCGTAGATCCACCAGAGCTCTCTACGTTTAAGTTTGGCGGATCTGTTACCCCCACGTTTAGGAAGGGGTACATGGTCTAACAGGGTAAATTTCAAGTCTTTTTCATGATGTTTGTGTTCAGTAAAGTGCTTTGGCACTGGTAAGTCAAGTTTCCCCTTTCTGATGGTGTATCTGTGTTGGGTGATTCTTACTTTTGCTTCCAACAAAGTTTCCCCCACGTACAGAAGACGGCAAGGGCATTGTAAGACGTAGACGACATAGGGGGTGGTGCAAGTTAGATATTGTTTTATGTCATATGTTTTGCCTGTAGTAGGGTGTATAAATTGGTTGCCTTTTGCCATGTATGAGCAGTTGACACAGGTTCTGCATGGGAAGGAGCCTGGGTTGGCACCCCTGAAGTAGCTTTGTGTGTTCTTAGAAAGGGCAATATCTGCTTTGACGAGTTTGTCCTGCAGATTGGGTGGACGTCTATAGGCCATGATAGGGGGATTGTGTAGTTCTGGGATGTTGTCTGTACCGTTACGCAGGACATGCCAATGTTTCCTGAGAATGTTGGAAACTTTCTGTGACATTCCCGAGTAGGTAGAGACAAAGGCTAGTCGTTGTTGTGGTTGTTTGATATTGGTCCTGAGAAGGCTTTCTCTAGTCATGGATTTAACTTTGTCTTTGCTTTCTAACACTAATCGTTTAGGGTACCCTCTGTCGAGAAAGTTGTTGACCAAAGAGTCAAGGGCTGTGTCAACCCGAGAGTCGGAGCCGACAATTCTCCTGGCTCTAATCATCTGACTTATAGGTAGGGAGCGGACCATGCTCCGGGGGTGATGACTGTCAAAGCGTAGCATGGAATTACTGTCGGTGGGTTTGGTGAAAATGTCAGAGTCAAGATGGTTTTGAACTATGGTGATTTGTGTGTCGAGGAAATGGATGGTAGATTTGGATGATGTGATGGTGAATTCAAGTCCTGGAAAAATTTGGTTGAGGAACAAGTGAAAGTCAGTGAGTTGAGGGTCTGTGCCGGTCCATACGAGAAAGACGTCATCTATGTATCTCCACCACTTCAAAACATGTTTGAAGTGGGGAGATACACAGATCGCTTCCTCTTCCAGGTGTGTGACAAAGAGGTTCGCATATGTGGGCGCCACATTGGTGCCCATTGCGGTGCCTACGAGTTGGACATAGAAGGTATCATTGAATGTAAAATAGTTTTTTGTGAGAACCAGTTGTAGTAGTGTGATGATGAAATCGAGTTGGTCAGGTGAAAAATCGGATTGAATGCGTGTTTTGACTGCCTGGACACCTCCATCATGTGGGATGGAGGTGTATAGGCTGGTGACATCGAATGTGACAAGTGTGGAGTTGTCAGGAATGAAGAGGTCATGGATTTTGTTGAGAAAATCGCCGGTATCTCTAATGTAGGAGCGGGCATTATAGACATAGGGTCTAAGCACTTTGTCTAAAAAAATGGAAATGTGACTGGTTAGTGATTCGCGGCCGGAAACAATCGGTCTGCCAGGTGGGTTTTGTAGTGTCTTGTGAATTTTAGGAAGGAGGTAGAGTACTGGGGTGATGGGGTGTTGTACAATGAGAAAATGGAAAAGCGCTCTGTCGATGAGGCCATTGTTGTATGCAGGTGTGATGATGTTTTGAATATCACGGCTGTAATCCCACTTGGGATCTGTGGAGAGTTGTCTGTATGTGGTACCGTCATTTAATTGTCTGGTGGCTTCCCTGAGATATTGTGAGCGATCCATGACCACAACCGCACCTCCCTTGTTGGCGGGTTTGACCACCAGGTTGTGGTCATGGATCAGCTCATTCAGGGCGGACATTTGTGCTGTTGTCATGTTGGGATGTAGCAGTTGGTTAGTGTTGGTTTTCAGTCTGGCTATGTCTTTTTTGACCAAGATGTGAAAGGTATCAATGATGGGCATAGGTGCATTGGGTGAAAAGTCGCTAGGGACGGAAATGTCAGAATTTTTGAGGGTAAAAGTGGGGTTGGTGTCACTGGGGCGGATGTCATCACATGTGGAGTCAGTGAGTCTGTGGGAAAACCAAGATTTAAGGCTGAGCTTTCTCACGAACTGATGTATATCAAGTTCCATTTGGAACCAGTCTATGTCAGTACATATGCAAAAATTTAGACCTTTAGATAGCAGTTTAACATGATCATCGGTTAACACAGTGGAAGAGATATTTACCACATGTTTTTGGGAAGTCTCTTGTATGTCGTGGTTTTCAGCTGTGATGGTATCTTGAGGTCCAGTTTCTGGCCTCGAGTGTGTACGTGGTCGGTTCCGCCGGATGCCACCTCGCCGGGTGGGTTTACGGTGGGCACGTCCATTTCTATAAAAGGAGTCTTCTCTGGAGCTGTATCTGTAGAGTAGTGTGATTTCGTTTGTTCAGCCTTAGTGTCTCTCTGTTTCTTGTTTCTCCTCAATGGAGTGGCCTGTGTTCCCCATCTGTAGATTTTGCCGCTTTCATAGTCAGCTGCGTCTCGAGCCCACTTAGTGCGTTTTGTGTCTTCTTGTTTGTCACGGAATTTTTTTAAGAAAGGTGGTTTGTTTGATTATGAATGCTTCACACTCGGTGTCTGGAAGAGTGGTACGTAGTAGGCGTTCAAGTTCTTGGACTTTGTCCTTAGTGGTGTCCACATCAATTTGTAGGAATTCGATTTGTAGAAGGATCAGATCGAGGGAGTATTTGTTGGATATTTGCTCGTATTTGGAGCGATAGTCCATGTTATGGAAAAAGGAATTGTCGTTTGGCTGGGCTCTCATGCCACGTGGAATCCTGTGGTTTCTGTGATATTCACTGAGCGTGGTTAGATGTAATTCTAATGAAACAAGTCTTATGGTTTCCATTTCAAATCTCCGTTGTAGTACTAGAGTCGAAGGAGCATGTAGGAAGGCTGGATCGCCCCCTGCTCTGTTCAAGATCCTGGTGGCGTCCCTCTCTGTATAGGAAAACACGTTTGGAGGTCCACAAGACGTACCGTCCATAGGCGGATTTGTATCCATGTTGTCAATGTAGAAGGGAAGATGCGGGTGCAAGCTGGTAAACCACGAAGTAGTAGAGGAGGGAAGCAGCACTCCTGCGATGAAAGTGAACGGGTGCCTGACTGCTGTTGATCTGGGTCAGAGATCCAAAGTGAAGTAGTCAAGTAGAAGCAGTGGCACTCCAAGCTGGTGAAATAAAGTGATGTCTTTATTTACTCCAAAGTGAGCTACGTTTCGGCAGCCTCCCGCTGCCTTTGTCAAGCAACAAAATGGTGGAGGAGGAGGGTACTTATAGGTCACGCAGGACCGCCCTCATAATTAGAGTTGGCATGTAAACAAATCAATGTGGTATGCAATAACAGCGATCAAAATCAAATAACAGTGCATTATACATGTGTACGTGTACGTGGAAAAGACGCACAGATAGTCCATAGAACAAACAATGTGACAATGAAATGCTGTGGCAGTTCTACAATCTAGATGCACAAGTGGGCGGGGGGCCGCAGTCACTCACCCGGCGAGGCAGCATGACGTGAAGGCAAAGACCAAGGCATTTCCGGCATGTACGGGAGCTTCATGCGGCGTGCGGAAGTGACGAATGTCAACAAACACCATGTGGGCTGTTCTGTGCACTGGATCCTAGAGACCGGAGCGTCCTGTGCGGTGCATGCGCACACTGGGAAGGAGCGAGGACAGCGCCATCTTGAAAGTGGGATGTGTGGACTCCGGTGTTTCACGGCAATCTCCTGGTGGGTGATTTCTGCACAAGGTAAAGACCAGAGTGTCACGGGAACCGCAGCTCTCTAGTTGTCCTGTGGGGCAACTCCGGTGGCCACCAAAGGCAGTCAGCACAGAGTGCCTGTGTGCCACCCGTCACTGGAGAAGTGACAGCACCTGGTTGGAGTCACAAATGGGTGGGCTGTCCAAGGAGGGGGTGGTCTCAGGTCCAAGTGCTAGTGGTGTGTTGTGTGTGGACAAGGTGCCTAGTCTGCCTGGAGGGTTGTCATGGGTGAGTGAGGGGCCTCGAGTCCACTTCTGCAAAGAGAAGTGGACTCGAGAAGTGGACTCGAGGCCCCTCACTCACCCATGACAACCCTCCAGGCAGACCAGGCACTAGGATCCAGTGCACAGAATAGCCCACATGGTGTTTGTTGACATTCGTCACTTCCGCACGCCGCATGAAGCTCCTGTACATGCCGGAAATGCCTTGGTCTTTGCCTTCACGTCATGCTGCCTCGCCGGGTGAGTGACCGCGGCCCCCCGCCCACTTGTTCATCTAGATTGTAGAACTGCCACAGCATTTCATTGTCACATTGTTTGTTCTATGGACTATCTGTGCGTCTTTTCCACGTACACGTACACATGTATAATGCACTGTTATTTGATTTTGATCGCTGTTATTGCATACCACATTGATTTGTTTACATGCCAACTCTAATTATGAGGGCGGTCCTGCGTGACCTATAAGTACCCTCCTCCTCCACCATTTTGTTGCTTGACAAAGGCAGCGGGAGGCTGCCAAAACGTAGCTCACTTTGGAGTAAATAAAGACATCACTTTATTTCACCAGCTTGGAGTGCCACTGCTTCTACTTGACTACTTCACTTTGGATTTCTGACCCAGATCAACAGCAGTCAGGCACCCGTTCACTTTCATCGCAGGAGTGCTGCTTCCCTCCTCTACTATATATATATATATATATATATATATATATATATATATATATATATATACTGTATAAAAATTCCAATGGTGCAGCAACATTTCCCAAACAAAGTGCAAAATTGCAATTGAAGTGTTACAAGTGAATCAAATAACAATCAATAAGTAAGTACATAAAAATTACATAAAAATTAATATGTCTAACATTATTACAAAGTCGTGTTATATAGCATAAAGTGCATTATAAGTGCCCAAGTGTATTATACGGCCGTTACAAAATCCCATTAAATTCTATGGGATTTTTACATTATCCATTTTAACCTGTCATAGCCCATGATTAATAACGGAAGTTATTTTGTGATGGGAGAACAATAGTGCATGTACCGTTTTTTCTCCAGTCACAAATAACGTCTATTATTAATAACAGGCTATGACGGGTTAAAATGGATAATGTAAAAAAATCCCATAGACTTTTATGGGATTTTGTAACGGCTGTTTAACGGCCATTTTTAAGGGTTTTCATAACGGAACACTATAACGGCTCTTTAAAACAGAAGAACTTTATAGTGTGAAAGCAGACTAAGTCTGTGTTCACACTGTGAGTCTTGCTTGTACCCGTATTCCTCCATGTTTTGGAGTTTGGTTTTGTAATATTCCTGTTTGGTATCCTGACCTGTATTCCTCCATGTTTTGGAGTTTGGTTTTGTGGAGTCTGTTCAGACTCATCCGTTTCTCAGTCCAGTGTTCTGTGTATTATATTTCTGTTTCCTTCTAGGCCAGTATCCTGATCACTCGGTGGGGTGTGCCCGCTGGCTAGAAGTCTATTTGGAGTTAGTATTGATGTCCCTTCATGTTGGCAATGGGGAGTCTAGAGAGTTCTGATCTTTTGTGTTTTAAGTACATGCACTGATTATAATTAAACACATTGATCCCTTAGGGCAACTTATTCTAATATTCATATTCAAAAACGCTAGAGTTTATGATTCCAAACAATGTACCAGTTTATTCCAGATGAATATACAACAGTTATATTAAAATATTATAGGCAGGAATACCCATTAAAATGCAGTGCAATGAGACACAGATTGTTTATATATAATGCTTGTTATGCAATAATATGCATGCATTTCACCTACTCACACCACTGCAACTGTATGTCCCCAGGGACATAAATAGACACCCCTGCACTAATAGACTACAGCCTCACAGTATATCAGTGATCACATGCCTGGACATTAGAGCTGGGCGGTATGACCAAAAATGTGTGTCACGGTATTTTTGTAAGTTATGGCGGTTCCATGGTATTTAACAGTATTTTCCACCACCCCCAGCTTGTGACCCATGGGCGCTGCTTCTCTAACCCACCCACCAGCCCACTACATATTCCTTGTGCCCGGGCTGCAAAAGTAAACAAAATAAACTTTAACTCACCTTCCTACGTTCCCCCGTTGCTCCAGTAATGGCCTCATGTTGGGGATGGGAACATCACAGAGCTGTCAGCCTATCACCGGCCGCAGCGATGTCCCACCTCGGTCGGTGATAGGCTGACCGCACTGTCATGTAAAGAGCCGGCCGGCTCAGCCTATCAATGGCCCGAGACGGGACATCGCTGCGGCCGGTGATAGGCTGATGGCTCTGTGATGTTCCCATCCCCAGCATGACCTGACGGCTCTGTGATGTTCCCATCCCCAGCGTGAGGCCATTACCGGCGCAACGGGGGAAAGTGGGAAGGTGAGTTAAAATGTATTTTCTTTACTTTTGCAGCCCGGGCACAAGGAATATATAGTACAGTACAGATTACCAGCGCCGGCAAAAATCTCACAGGAGGACGAGGAGAGCAGCGCTTGCAGGTGACATATGATTAGTTCCCCGATGTGGGGGACAGCACAGCGCTGGGCTGATAAACTGGGGGGGGGGGGGGGTTGGTGGTGGTGCGAAGAGAAGCAGAACAGCGCCTGCGGGTCACATATGATTAGTTGGGGACAGCACGCTGCGGCTGATAAATTATTAATTCCAGAGAGGGGGGGGGGGGAGGCGCCGGTATGGGAAAAAATTCATATCGTGCAGGAAAAAAAATTCAGTATTTGGTATAAACCGGTATACCGCCCAGCACTACTGGACATTTTTACAAACTTGCTATTAACAAACTAATTATCATCTTACCCATGTGGGACTGTGTCTGCCTGCCACCGCTACCCCTACAGCTGTTTCAGCTCCTTCCTCAGGGGGCACCTGAGGAAGGAGCCGAAACAGCTGTAATTTTTCTCTTGCATAACAAGCATTATATACTGTATAAACAATCTGTGTCTCTTTGCACCACATTTTAATGGGTGTTCCTGCCTTTAATATTTTAATAGTGTCTATTTTCCTGACCTGTTTAGTGTTTTACATTCAGTTCATCTGTTCTTCCCTTGCAACTCCTGATTTTTGCTGTATATTTAGTCCATATCTAGCCTTGTTCATTTATTCATATCTGCCGTTTATCTTAATTCCGGTTTCTGAACTTTATGTTAGTACGCTATATCCTGCCCCAATGTACAGTATTATTTGTGTACCTTTACGCACTTTAGCGCAGGTAGGGACCGGCACCGTAGTTGTCAATCTGCCGTTTAGGCAGTAGGCAGGGAGAGTGTTTCTAGTGCTCACTCTCCCTGTCCATCCCGTCAGTCATGACACCCGCAATCTCTCCTGCAGCACCCCCGTTCTTCAGCTGCATGGAGCGAAAGTCGCTCAGTGGCTGAAGACGGGCGATGCAGGGGCCGGAGTATGGTGACGTCACAACCTCGCCTCCTTGTGACATCACGCCCTCCCCCCTTGTTGCAAGTCTATGGAAGGGTGTGTGGCTGCAGTCACATCCTCTCCCATAGGCTTGCATTGAGGGGGCGGAGCGTGACATCACACGGTTCCGGATACGTGACTTCATGGTACTCCAGCCCCTGTATTGCCTGTCATCAGCCACGGAGCGATCTGCGCTCTGTGCAGCTGAAGAACAGGGGTGCTGCAGGAGAGATTGCGGGGGTCCCCAGTGGTGGATAGGGGATAAGATGTCTAGGGGCAAAGTACCCCTTTTAGGTCAAAATGGGCTTCGTCGTTAAGATGTTAATAGGGGTTGTGTTTGCAACCCAGTTACTGTTGTTGAATAAATCTTTAATCTTGTTTTAATGAACTTGATAGATGAAAAGGAATTCAGAATGAAGTGTGTATATATATATATATATATATATATATATATATATATATATATGGAAATCTTGTTCTGATGAAGTTTTCTGTACCAGCCATTCTTTCAGTTCTCTCTCCACATGAGTCTCATTAAGGGACTATTATGTATTCTCTGTGGTAAACCCATATCTTTTTTTTCTCTCTCTTTGTATTGACTGGCTTCCTCAGTGGCAGACTTTTCTCAACATCATTTTAAGCAAATGAAACTTTTCTACATATAGTAATTTTCCCAAAAGTTCGGCAAACCTTTTTTTCTTTTCCTTTCCATCTCCTTCAGATGCGATTACCAAGGCTGTTCAGCAAACAATATGTGTGGCGTCTGGGGACTCAATTCAAAGGAGAGCTTAGACTCTGCCATAAGAGGCCTCATTGTGAATTCTTTTCTGCACATTCAAGCATTGAAATAGTGTTTTCCCATTGAATGCTGAACTGTATGATGGATACATGAGTTTTATGTTAGCAACCTAGTGAATTATAGCACAGCTTAAATTCCCATCCCAGCCTGTTATCCGTATCCACAAGATAGTGGATAACATGTTGATCGATAAGAGGCAAGCTGGGACCGCCCCCTCCCTGTAAAAAGGAGGGCATTTGCACCCAGAAATGAACTGAGAGCACTGTATGTGTACAGCCAGAGCTCCATTCCTTCTCTATGGGGCTTCCAAACATTACCATAAGAAGCAGCAGTAGCATGAAGCACATTGCAGAGCAGTCTAACCTCTAAATTAAGCCCTGGGATGAGATACTTATACTCACATTAAAGGGGTACGGCCGGGACCCGTGGCTAATAGCGCGCGGCATTGATCGCTGTGCCGCGCGCTATTAACCCTTTAGACGCGGCGTTCAAAGTTGAACGCCGCGTCTAAAGTGAAACCGAAAGCATCCCGGCTAGCTCAGTGGGCTGTTCGGGATAGCCGCGGTGAAATCGCGGCATCCCGAACAGCTGACAGGACAGCGGGAGGGCCCCTTCCTGCCTCCTCGCTGTCCGATCGCCGAATGACTGCTCAGTGCCTGAGATCCAGGCCTGAGCAGTCATGCGGCAGAATCGTTGATCACTGGTTTCTTATGAGAAACCAGTGATCAACATAGAAGATCAGTGTGTGCAGTGTTATAGGTCCCTATGGGACCTATAACACTGCAAAAAAAAAGTGAAAAAAAAAAGTGAATAAAGATCATTTAACTCCTCCCCTATTAAAAGTTTGAATCACCCCCCTTTTCCAATAAAAAAAAAAACACAGTGTAAATAAAAATAAAAATAAACATATGTGATATCACCGCGTGCGGAAATGTCCGAATTATAAAAATATATCATTAATTAAACCGCTCGGTCAATGGCGTGCGCGCAAAAAAATTCCAAAGTCCAAAATAGTGCATTTTTGGTCACTTTTTATATCATTTAAAAAATGAATAAAAAGTGATCAATAAGTCCTATCAATGCAAAAATGGTACCGTTAAAAACTTCAGATCACGGCGCAAAAAATGAGCCCTCATACCGCCCCATACACGGAAAAATAAAAAAGTTATAGGGGTCAGAAGATGACAATTTTAAACGTATTAATTTTCCTGCATGTAGTTATGATTTTTTCCAGAAGTCCGACAAAATCAAACCTATATAAGTAGGGTATCATTTTAATCGTATGGACCTACAGAATACATATCAGGTGTCATTTTTACCGAAAAATGTACTACGTAGAAACGGAAGCCCCCAAAAGTTACAAAACAGCGTTTTTTTTTTTCAATTTTGTCGCACAATGATTTTTTTTCCCGCTTCACCATAGATTTTTGGGCAAAATGCAAAATGACTGACGTCATTACAAAGTAGAATTGGTGGCGCAAAAAAATAAGCCATCATATGGATTTTTAGGTGTAAATTTGAAAGAGTTATGATTTTTTAAAGGCAAGGAGCAAAAAAACGAAAATGCAAAAACGGAAAAACCTCCGGTCCTTAAGGGGTTAATCTCTCTCTCTCTCTCTCTCTCTCTCTCTCTCTCTCTCTCTCTCTCTCTCTCTCTCTCTCTCTCTCTCTCTCTCTCTCTCTCTCTCTCTCTCTCTCTCTCTCTCTCTCTCTCTCTCTCTCTCTTCTCTTTCTCTTTCTCTTTCTCTTTCTCTTTCTCTTTCTCTTTCTCTTTCTCTCTCTCTCTCCACTGCTTAGAATTGTATGGGCGGCATGTAAAGTGATCAGTGAGCTGCTGGCCTTGTGTTTACAAGATGGAGTTGAACAGTTTTTTTTAGACTGAATGTTTGGCAAATAGGCAGGAATTGGTCCAGATAAGGTTAAAACATTTCTTTAATAGGATATATTACAAAGTTTTTCACATTTGTTTGTCTGTTTATGCATTTTGTTAAAAATCACTGTGGATATATAAGGACCAAGCATGTTTTTTCTATTGTCCTACATTCCAAAAGCCATTTTGTTTTTGTTGTTATATTTTTCTGTATTTTGGGGATGTTTTTTCCCATTTACTTATAAATGTTATACTAGTAAAGTAAAGTCACAAATGGTCTTTTCACAATTAATTACATCAAAGTTGAATGTTGCATCTACAGTATATCTAGCAAATGTGTAAAGTAACTTTTCTTAGCTTTTTATGAAACAATGGGAGTTTCAATCTGACCAAGACAAACATCTGTATAAAGTTTGTATGTTCTTCACGTGTTTACGTAGATTTTTTCCAGGAACTCCAGTTTCCTCCCACACAACAAAAACATACTGATGTTTGTAGGTTCCTATGAAATTGCTCTTGGTTTTGTAAGTCTGTGATGAAAAATGGAAGTAAAAACAATGGAGAAATGTCCAAACAAATGCTTGTTTTAGCCTGGTTAGGTGCTCAGTCGGGCTGATTGCATGCATCTCCTGGTTATATGTTGAGATTGTGGGGTGCTTTTGACATCTGTGTGACATGTTGAAAGTAAAAATTTAGCCCTGAAATGTGACCAAACAGATGGTCAAATTATCTGTGCACAAAGAGTTAACAATGGCTTCCCTGATCTGTTGTTAACCCTTTGTACAACCTAAAGTTGAACACTCTTTTCAGCCTCATAGTGCATGTCCTAAAATAATTGTGCAGATGGTGGGTGGGTTCTATGCTATTAAAAATTGATTGTGGGGGAGTTTGATCTCTGGGACCCCCATGATCTCCAGAACAAAGCCTGACTCCCCCAATGAGCTCACAGGCCCCACCTTTTGAGACATACTTCTCTCAGCAATGATGGTCATCTCAGCCAATCATCATCTGAGACTGTAAAGACTGGTGCAGCCAGTGATAGGCTGAGTGTGCTATCACTGCCAAGATGAATGCATCTTGGAAGGTGGGAGACAGAGACATCCCATGATCAAACACTTATTTACTATCTTGTGAATAGGGAATAGGTTTTTAATAGCTGAGTAACACCTTTGAGGGTGTGTTCACATGCTATTTGTTCTTGCAGGTTTTCTGCTGTGTATTTGAAAGTGGGCGGGCTCTTCTTAGCTGTCCATTAGCAGATTTTCTGCTGCGGAATTAACGCTGCAGAAAATCCGCCGCAGTCCCCTACTGACTTCAATGGGGCTTGCGGCGGATTTTCTGCAGCGTAAATTCCTCTGTGGAAAATCTGCTGTGGACAGCTGAGAAGAGCCTGCCCCCTTTCAAATATGCAACGGAAAACCCGCAAAAACAAATAGCGTGTGAACGCACCCTCTAGGGGGCAACCTTTTTGTGTAATAATTGTGCTCAGGCAGGCGCTAACAAACAAAAAGTTTTAACATATTCTAACGATACCTTAGTTCATCCACTCAGAAGCTGAGGTGAGACACTACTGTGGTCCCTGATTGGCTGAGCAGGGGCAATTTTAAGTGTTGACTGTGGCTTTGAAAGCCCTATGCAACAGGACAACAGCTCCGTAATAGCAGTGATATTGCGGGAACAAAGGAGGTGAGTATAATTTTTGTTTTTTTGTTTTTTAGAACCTGTCTGAACACAATCATTTAAAAATGTACCATAATTACCATTTAGGGTGTATATACACATATAGTATCCTGTGCATACTTTTGCATGATTTGAAGCTGCAGATTTTATACTGCAGATTTCAGTGTAAAGTAAATAACTGAACACAAGCTTCAAATCTGCAGCTTCAAATTCTGCACATCAAATATGCATAGGACACTGTACATGTGAATACACCCTTAAGGAGTACCTTTAACAAAAAAAAGTTATATGCTGCTCAGTAGCTAATCCTGGTTATGTACATCTAATGTTTATGTGTCTAGTACCTATATTTCTCTCACAAATACACAAATCTATCTACTGCTTAATTGGTTTGTCATTCTATGCTCTAGAGCGGGCCTGTCCTCACTCTGTGTGAGTCCTCTTGCTCCCTGAGTCTGTTGTGCTGGGTCTCTTCATCCAATCACTGCAGGCTGCTCCGTGACCCCCTCTTCTCTGTTTTCAGACAGAAGAAAGCATAGAAAAGGGCTAGTCCTAACTTCACTTACTGGACTTTTTCCCTGGCAAAGATGATGCTGCAGCTGGACAGGATTATGTTCTGGATGGTATTGGGACCTTTAGTGGTCCTTTTTATAAACCATGATTACTATAAAAATAAAAAATAAAATTTTATGACTTATATTAACGTTTTGCCAAGATGTACAACATATAAAACGTTTTTAACTGTGGCAGTACCCATTCAAGCAACATTAACCCCTTAAGGACCAAGCCCATTTTGACCTCAAGGACCAGGCCAATTATATTTTTCCATTTTGTTTTTTCATCCTCGTCTTCTAAAAATCTTAACTCTTTTATATTTTCATCCACAGACTAGTATGAGGGCTTGTTTTTTGCACAACCTGTTGTCTTGTGTAATGACATCATTCATTTTACCATAAAATGTATGGCACAACCAAAAAAATACTATTTGTGTGGGGAAATGAAAAAGAAAACCACAATTTTGCAAATTTTGGAAGGTTTTGTTTTGACGCCGTACAATTTACGGTAAAAATGACAAGTGTTCTTTATTCTGTGGGTCAATAACTTTTTGATTTTTTTTGTATAAGCAGCAATATGAGGGCTAATTTTTTGCGCTATGATCTGTACTTATTCGGCGATACCAAATATGTGTATTACTTATTTTTTTTTATACTTTATGGCGGTAAAATGGGATAAAATGACATTTTACTTTTCTATTGGGTGAGGGGATTTTTCAAAAGTTTTTTACTTATTTTTTTTCTTTAATTTTTACACTTTAATAGTCCCCATAGGGGACTATTTATAGCAATTCTTTTATTGCTAATACTGTTCAGTGTTGTGCATAACACTGATCAGTGTTATCGGTCATCTTCTGCTCTGGTCTGCTCGATTTCAGACCAGAGCAGACTACCCGTGGAAGACGACGTAGGCAGGTGAGAGAACCTCCGTGCGCCGTTCTGGATGATCGGATCGCCACGGCAGCACTGCGGGCGATCCGATCATTCAAATTTCTGACCACACTCCCGCAGATGCCGTGATCTGTATTGATCGCGGCATCTGAGGGGTTAATGGCAGACATCCGCACGATCGCGGATGTCAGCCATTACCAGCGGGTCCCTGGCTGGGATCAGCAGCCAGGACCAGCTGTGCATGATCCGGGCATCACTCCGATGCTGGCGGTAATGTATAGGACGTAAATATATCCTGGTGCGCTTAGTAACGCAGCACCAGGATGTAAATTTACGTCCTTGGTCGTTAAGGAGTTAAAGGAAATTTGTTAGATTTGATGCTCAAACCATGGGCAGCATGAAAGACCAACAGGCACTCTCATTACAAGCAACAATGTTTGCCAAGACCCACTGCAGCATTATAGAGAAAACCAAGCTTTGGCACTGGGGAAGTGTCCAGGAGGCAGTCTCACCAACTTCCACCACCCTGCACAGCTTGATTGATCCCTCAACTCTCATAAACTACTCCTATAAAGTATTAAACAAAAGATCAAAACATTGCTATGAACATTTGACCTCTCCTTGATGTAGTCTAAAATATTCAAAAGAAGTTCTTTATAACTTTCACAGAAACATAGATTTTTATCCTCACTTCTCTCCTTTCCTCTATTTCTCACGTATTACTGATGTGATGTTCTTACATTTTATTCATTTTGCCATACAGTTCTATACCTTCTGTTTCCTTACACCAGACCACAAGTAACAGTTACTGTACATAGGCCAATGGCATATTCATAGAATAAAAATGTCTCTGCTTCACCTTTTATAGCTTCTATCCTGAATACTGGGAAATGTATCTGAGCAGCATCTGGAGAGGCTAAGGTCATCTACTGCTGTGTGAGACATCTAAAAAACTGAGGACCATGTTTTAGGTTTTCTTTACAATAAAGATGTCTGGCCGTCTGGTTAATTAAAACCTGACTTCCTGTAGTTTGTGATTTATACATTTACCTCAGACTTCCTGCCATTAGGAGCCCCATGTAGAGAATTAGTCTAACATTTTCATTTCCATAGGCCACAATAAAATGTATAAGCATTGTTTTTGATGCTAGAAAAGAAAGATACATTTATTCAGGGTGAGTTGTGTATTCAGAGGTTCACAACAATAATATTAAGGACTGAAAATGAGGGGGTTGGGATTGTTCACTGGTAATTCAAGAGTACAGGACACTAGGAACAATTATAATATGCTTATTTTATATGATATTATTCTGTGTCCAATTTTAAATTGCAAGCCAATGATTGAATGGTTTATATCGTGCACTATTCACCAATGTTATCTCCTTTTCATTTCCCTTATGGTCTTAGCATATGAGAGCAATTTCCCCTAGATTCATAAATGTGCAGTTTGTCAGCCAAAGTTAAATCCCTATATGACACCTGTATGATCAACTTTATGAAACAATAGTCATTCCTTTAGCCTGATATACTGTAACCATACCAAACCATTCAGATTCCAAAAAATGCTGCCATAAAGTGTGCAAATCTAGTTCACCTAGCCTCAACCATGGGCCTAGCTACAGGCAATCCACAAGTAATGCACACAGGAAGAGGTGAATCTACAGGGATTCTTATAGCATTCCTGTCATATCACAGAACTAAAATAATGCTTCTATATGTTACTCACTAAGTCATGAAAATTCTTTACATGTGTTTTTATGTCCTCTGTTCTGCTGTTCATTCATTCTGACATCCACTGTTCAGGAAAGGGCATTTCCGAGGCAAGCACTGAGCCTGCCCTCACTCACCATGCATTCACTCCCTTCCTGAGTTTTCTGTGCAGTGCCGAGTCTTTTCCTACAACCACTGCATGCTGCTCTGTAACCCCCTACTCTGTTTTCGGAAAGGACAGGGGTGTCTCAGCCTGTGCTACAGCTGGGACAAAGATGATACTGCAGCCAGACAGGATTATGTTCTGGATGGTACGGTGACCCCTAGTGGTCTTTTTTTATAAGCTATGATTTTTTATAAAAAGGAGATCATATTTTTTTATAAAATATATTAGGTTAGGGTTTTGCCAAGATGTAAAACATATAAGAAGTTTTAAAATCTAACAGTTCCCATTTAATCATAGCATTTTCTGAGCACAGCACACTGAAAAAAACAGCATTTATACATTTTATATTTGGTAATGACATGTTTTCTGGATCCATTAATATTTCATGGTTGGATAGACTTATAAAGGAAATTCCACAATAAGGCAGTGTTGTTATAGATAGAATTGGAAGCCAGTGATAAGAGATGATGAAAGGCAATCACATTGAAACCAATTAACCTCTTAAGGACCAATGACGTCCTGGGACGTCATGGCACCCTGGGCTTTAAGGACCAATGACGTCCCACGACGTCATGGCCTTTTCCGGTCCCTGCCACTCGCCGAGCAGAGATCGGAACTGGATGCCTGCTGAAATCCTTCAGCAGGCATCCAGGGCAAACGCCGAGAGGGGCCATGTAGACCCCCATGTCGGCGATCGCCGCAAATCGCAAGGGAAATCGCCCTTGCGATCTGCGGCGATACCAGGCTGATCGGGTCTCTGGGACCCGATCGGCCGGAAATTTTGCATGATCCTGGCTGTCACAGACAGCCAGGACCATGCTAATGTATAGGAGCAAAGTAGCAAGCCGGCCACCTCCTCCTATACCCTGCGATCTGTCGGTTAATCAACCGACCAATCGCAGGGGGGGGGCAATTACTTCCTCCCGTCCTGTCCGGCCCCTGAAAGTCCGGAGAGGACGGGAGGAAGACCGGAGGACGCGGCGGGGGACGGGGGAGTGCTGGGGACCGGCCCCGGTACTTACCTCGTCCCTGAAGACCCGGATCCCGGCGATGAAGACGGCGGCAGCGGCGACAGGTGAGTAGATCTTCAGCCGCGGTCGGGCCCTTTACAGCAATGCACGTCGCCGTAAAGCGACATGCATTGCTGTATTGGGACCCTGTATACTACAACTCCCAGCATGCCCAGACAGCCCTTGGCGTCTGGGCATGCTGGGAGTTGTAGTTTTGCAACATCTGGAGGTCCACAGTTTGGAGACCACTGTGCCCTTCCAGATGTTGCAAAACTACACATCCTCAGCATTCCCTTACTGTCCAGACATGCTGGGAGTTGTAGTTCTGTAACATCTGGCCCTTCAGATGTTGCAGAACTACAACTCCCAGCATGCCTGGACAGTTTTGGCATACTGGGAGTTGTAGTTTTGCAACATCTGGAAGGGCACAGATTGGGAACCACTGTATTAGTGGTCTGCAAACTGTAGTCCTCCAGATGTTGCAAAACTACAACTCCAAGCATGCTGGGAGTTGTAGTTCGGCAACATCTGGCTCTAAAGATGTTGCCGAACTACTACTTCCAGCATGCCTGAGAATGCTGGGAGTTGTAGTTTTGCAACAACAGGAGGCACACTGGTTGGGAAACATTGTCTGTTTCCTAACTCAGTGTTTCCCAACCCGTGTGCCTCTAGCTGTTGCAAAACTATAACTACCAGCATGTACTGAGACTGTGCATGCTGGGAGTTGTAGTTTTGCAAAAGCTGGAGGTTCCCCCCCCCCCCCCTGTGAATGTACAGGGTACATTCACATGGGCAGGGGGCTTGCAGTGAGTATCTGGCTGCAAGTTTGCGATGCAGCAAATTTTGCGCGGCAGCTCAAACTCGCAGCGGGAAACTTGCTGTAATCCCCCGCCCGTGTGACTGTACCCTAAAAACACTACACTACACTAACACAAAATAAAATAAAAAGTAAAAAACACTACATATACACATTCCCCTACACAGCCCCCCTCCCTCCCCAATAAAAATGAAAAACGTCTGGTACGCCACTGTTTTCAAAATGGAGCCTCCAGCTGTTGCAAAACAACAACTCCCAGTATTGCCGGACAGCCGTTGACTGTCCAGGCATGCTGGGAGTTTTGCAACAGCTGGAGGCAGCCTGTTTGGGAATCACTGGCGTAGAATACCCCTATGTCCACCCCTATGCAAATCCCTAATTCAGGCCTCAAATGCGCATGGCGTTCTCAATTTGGAGCCCTGTCGTATTTCAAGGCAACAGTTTAGGGCCACATATGAGGTATAGCCGTACTCGGGAGAAATAGCCTAACAAATTTTGGGGGTCTTTTTCTCCTTTCACCCCTTATGAAAAGGTGAAGTTGGGGTCTACACCAGCATGTTAGTGTAAAAAAATAAATTTTTTACACTAACATGCTGGTGTTGCCCCATACTTTTCATTTTGACAAGAGGTAAAAGGGAAAAAAGCCCCCCAAAATTTGTAATGCAATTTCTCCTGACTACGGAGATACCCCATAAGTGGGCGCAAAGTGCTCTGGGGGCGCACAACAAGGCCCAGAAGGGAGAGTGCGCCATGTACATTTGAGGTGATTTGCACAGGGGTGGCTGATTGTTACAGCGGTTTTGACAAACGCAAAAAAAAAAAAAAAAACACATGTGACCCCATTTCGGAAACTACACCCCTCACGGAATGTTATGAGGGGTGCAGTGAGAATTTACACCCCACTGGTGTCTGACAGATCTTTGGAATAGTGGGCTGTGCAAATAAAAAATTTTGTACAGCCCACTGTTCCAAAGATCTAACAGACACCAGTGGGGGGTAAATGCTCACTGTACCCCTTGTTACGTTCCTCAAGGGGTCTAGTTTCCAAAATGGTATGCCATGTGGGGGTTATGTTGCTGCCCTGGCACCATAGGGGCTTCCTAAATGCGACATGCCCCCGAGCAAAATTTGCTCTCAAAAAGCCAAATATGACTCCTTCTCTTCTGAGCATTGTAGTTCGCCCATAGTGCACTTCAGGTCAACTTATGGGGTACCTCCATACTCAGAAGAGATGGGGTTACAAATTTTGGGGGTATTTTCTGCTATTAACCCTTGCATAAATGTGAAATTTGGGGGGAAACACACATTTTAGTTAAATTTTTGTAAACATTTTTTACATATGCAAAAGTCGTGAAACACCTGTAGGGTATTAAGGCTCACTTTATTCCTTGTTACGTTCCTCAAGGGGTCTAGTTTCCAAAATGGTATGCCATGTGTTTTCTTTTCCTGTTCTGGCACCATAGGGGCTTCCTAAATGCAACATGCCCCCCAAAAACCATTTCAGAAAAACGTACTCTCCAAAATCCCCTTGTTGCTCCTTCGCCTCTGAGCCCGCCGAACACTTTACATAGACATATGAGGTATGTGCTTACTCGAGAGAAATTGGGCTACAAATAAGTATAAATAAGTATAATATAAGTATATATTCTTTATAAC
This sequence comes from Hyla sarda, assembly GCF_029499605.1. Classification (NCBI taxonomy): domain Eukaryota; kingdom Metazoa; phylum Chordata; class Amphibia; order Anura; family Hylidae; genus Hyla; species Hyla sarda. The sequence continues at coordinate 328,036,857 of NC_079189.1, forward strand.
TTTCACAGAAACATAGATTTTTATCCTCACTTCTCTCCTTTCCTCTATTTCTCACGTATTACTGATGTGATGTTCTTACATTTTATTCATTTTGCCATACAGTTCTATACCTTCTGTTTCCTTACACCAGACCACAAGTAACAGTTACTGTACATAGGCCAATGGCATATTCATAGAATAAAAATGTCTCTGCTTCACCTTTTATAGCTTCTATCCTGAATACTGGGAAATGTATCTGAGCAGCATCTGGAGAGGCTAAGGTCATCTACTGCTGTGTGAGACATCTAAAAAACTGAGGACCATGTTTTAGGTTTTCTTTACAATAAAGATGTCTGGCCGTCTGGTTAATTAAAACCTGACTTCCTGTAGTTTGTGATTTATACATTTACCTCAGACTTCCTGCCATTAGGAGCCCCATGTAGAGAATTAGTCTAACATTTTCATTTCCATAGGCCACAATAAAATGTATAAGCATTGTTTTTGATGCTAGAAAAGAAAGATACATTTATTCAGGGTGAGTTGTGTATTCAGAGGTTCACAACAATAATATTAAGGACTGAAAATGAGGGGGTTGGGATTGTTCACTGGTAATTCAAGAGTACAGGACACTAGGAACAATTATAATGGCCCAGATTTATCAAACTGTGTGAGAGAAAAAGTAGAGAGATTTTCCCATAGCAACCAATCACAGCTCAGCTAACGAGCTCTGGTAAAGTGAAAGCTGAGCTGTGATTGGTTGCTGTGGAAAAATCTCTCCACTTTTTCTCTCACACAGTTTGATAAATCTGGGCCAATATGCTTATTTTATATGATATTATTCTGTTTCCAATTTTAAATTGCAAGCCAATGATTGAATGGTTTATATCGTGCACTATTCACCAATGTTATCTCCTTTTCATTTCCCTTATGGTCTTAGCATATGAGAGCAATTTCCCCTAGATTCATAAATGTGCAGTTTGTCAGCCAAAGTTAAATCCCTATATGACACCTGTATGATCAACTTTATGAAACAATAGTCATTCCTTTAGCCTGATATACTGTAACCATAACAAACCATTCAGATTCCAAAAAATTCTGCCATAAAGTGTGCAAATCTAGTTCACCTAGCCTCAACCATGGGCCTGGTAATGCAACCACCGATTCAGGGACTGTAGCTACAGGCAATCCACAAGTAATGCATACAGGAAGAGGTGAATCTACAGGGATTCTTATAGCATTCCTGTCACAGAACTAAAATAATGCTTCTATATGTTACTCACTAAGTCATGAAAATTCTTTACATGTGTTTTTATGTCCTCTGTTCTGCTGTTCATTCATTCTGACATCCACTGTTCAGGAAAGGGCATTTCCGAGGCAAGCACTGAACCTGCCCTCACTCACCATGCATTCACTCCCTTCCTGAGTTTTCTGTGCAGTGCTGAGTCTCTTCCTACAACCACTGCATGCTGCTCTGTAACCCCCTACTCTGTTTTCGAAAAGGACAGGGGTGTCTCAGCCTGTGCTACAGCTGGGACAAAGATGATACTGCAGCCAGACAGGATTATGTTCTGGATGGTACGGCGACCCATAGTGGCCTTTTTTTATAAGCTATGGTTTTTTATAAAAAGGAGAAAATATTTTTTAATAAAATATTTTAGGTTAGGGTTTTGCCAAGATTCCCATTTAATCATAGCATTTTCTGAGCACAGCACACTGAAAAAAACTGCATTTATACATTTTATATTTGGTAATAACATGTTTTCTGGATCCATTAATATTTCATGGTTGGATAGACTTATAAAGGAAATTCCACAATAAGGCAGTGTTGTTATAGATAGAATTGGAAGCCAGTGATAAGAGATGATGAAAGGCAATCACATTGAAACCAATTAAAGTGTCACCTTATTTAAGGGTTGCCAGCACATTCCAAAGACTGAAAACCTATATTTAACAAAAATAATTCCCATATTTAACAGGTTTTGTTTTCTTACTGTAAAGTGAATTTAGTGCTCAAACAATCAAGAAAGAGAGAGAGAGAGTATACCTGCCACTAAAAATACTGTCCTATCAATGGGCAGCCTTAGAGCCCGGTAACTGAACAGACTGATATACAGTTTTATGGAGGACTGGTATGTGGGGCCCAAAACAGGTTCTCTTTAATAAAACTTAAAGGGATTATCCAGCCCCAAACCATTAAAAAAAAAAAAAAAAACAGTTTACAGTGCTATAATAAATAAAATGGCTTCAGTGATGATGACATGTCTCTACAGCAAGTAATTGGCTGCAGAAGTCACATGTTGTGTTGACACTTCATCACTAGAGTCAGGAAGAAGACAGTGAACCATATAGGATTGAAGGGGATTGGTACGGTGAGTCTTCTTCCTTTTGTTAACTGTGTAGCATTCTAAGCCATTTGCAAAAACATTCAAAGGACAACCCCTTTTTAATGACAAGTTCTACAACTTTTTAACATAGTTTGAATTTTAATTCCTCACCATTTGTAAGTCCTTCAGCCACATTCAGCTGTGCTCAGCTTATTATTGAAGAGGAAGTGCATGGACTTTTCTATGGATCTCTGCATCACTCTGCCCTCCAGTGCACCGGTCCTGAATTTGACATCTGCATGAAGTTTGTATGCTTTTTTATGTATGATTGTTGTTGTGGCTTTAATGACCTTTCCCATTATCATGTGATGCACGGTCCTGTCCTATACCATCGTGTGCATACCGCAATCAACATCTTACCTTCTATATCCTTAAACTTAGTACCATATTCTCAGTCTGTGTTGTTTTATTGATGTCTTTATTTATTTGTACTAATAAAGATTTTGTAATAGTTTGCATATGATTTGGTGACTGGTATCTTTATTTGGGAATTGATAAATAGTCTATAAGACAGCATGATGCCCCCTTTTTTATGTATCCTTTTTGCAGCCATCCCCTCATGAATAATATGCGAGTGATTAGCTGTTCATCAGTATTTGTCCTTCTGTAACATCCCCATATAGCATTGTGGCTGGTGTACATCATGATGGGAATAGGTTCTTAACCTCCCTGGCGGTATGATTCTGTCTGGAAATGTGTACCAAAAGCGGTACAATTTTTTTAAACTCAATTTCACATCTCCCTCCGCCCATTTCACATCTCCCCCGTCACATTCCCCTCTCCTTTGTCACATCCCCCGTCACATTCTCCCCCCCTCCTTGTCACATTCTTCCCCCCTTGTCACATTCCCCCCCTTGTCACATTCTCCCCCTTCATGTTACATTCCCCTCCCCCTGTCACATCCCCCCCTTGTCACATCCCCCCTTCATGTCACATTCCCCTCCCCCCCTGTCACATCCCCCCTTCATGTCACATTCCCCTCCCCCCCTGTCAAATCCCCCCTGTCACATCCCCCCCAGTCACATCCCCCCCCAGTCACATTCCCCCCCCTTGTCACATTCCCCCCTTGTCACATTCCCCCCCAGTCACATTCCCCCCCAGTCACATTCCATCCCCTGTCACATTCCCCCCCCCTGTCACATTCCCCCCCTGTCACATTCCCCCCCTGTCACATTCCCCCCCAGTCACATTCCCCCCCAGTCACATTCCCCCCCAGTCACATTCCCCCCTTGTCACATTCCCCCCCAGTCACATTCCCCCTCATATAAGTCTGTAGATGGTAAGATAAGAGTTATGGCTATAAAAGAGGTACTCCGATGGAAAACATTTGGCATTTTTAATCAACTGATGCCAGGAAGGTAAACAGATATGTAAATTACTTCTATTTAAAAATCTTAATCTTTCCAGTACTTATCAGCTGCTGTATGCTCCAAAGGAAGTTCTTTTCTTTTTGAATTTCTTTTCAGTTTGACCACAGTGCTCTCTGCTGACACCTCTGTTTCTGTCAGAAACTGTCAAGAGCAGGAGAGGTTTGATATGGGGATTTGCTCCTGCTCTGGACAGTTCCTGACATGGACAGAGGTGTCAGCAAAGAGACTGAAAATAAATTAAAAAAGAAAAGAACTTCCTTTGGAACATACAGCAGCTGATAAGTACTGGAAGGATTGAGATTTTTAAACAGAAGTCATTTACAAATCTATATAAAAATTTGGCTCCAGTTGATTTAAAAAATTTTTTTACACTGGAGTACTCCTTTAAAAGGCGAGAAGTAAAAAATGAAAACTGAAATGTCCTAGCAACATGTCAAAAATTTTGATCAGCGGGGGTCTGAGTTTTCAGACCTCCACTGAGCAGGGGAACAAATCGGGAAAAGTTCAGCATGTTCCCTACCAGCTCCATGTCACGTAACTGAGACAGACTTAAAATGTAAGTCTATAAGCGTGTCGCGATCACATGGCACAGAGACAGTGTGTGACAACACAAATTTTTTCCAGCTTGTGATCGGTAAAGCTCTGAACATTAAAGGGGTATTCCAGGCAAAACCTTTTTTTTATATATATCAACTGGCTCCATAAAGTTAAACAGATTTGTAAATTAATTCTATTAAAAAATCTTAATCCTTCCAATAGTTATTAGCTTCTGAAGTTTTCTGTCTAACTGCTCAATGATGATGTCACGTCCCGGGAGCTGTGCATGATGGGAGAATATCCCCATAGGAACTGCACAGCTCCCGGGACGTGAGTCATCAGAGAGCAGTTAGACAGAAAACAACAACTCAACTTCAGAAGCTAATAACTATTGGAAGGATTACGATTTTTTTAATAGAAGTAATTTACAAATCTGTTTAACTTTCCGGAGCCAGTTGATATATAAAAAAAAGTTTTGGCCTGGAATACCCCTTTAAGACCCCCACCGATCAAAACTTTTGGCATGTTGCTAGGACATGTCAAAATTTTTTACAAATGGCACGTGCTCTTTAAAGGTATATATATTTATAGGTTTCTAAAAGCAGATGGATTGTAATATAACTAGTAAAAAAAAAAAAAACATTTTGACACTTTTTTTTAATGGACTATGTTTATTTTATATTTATTTCCCTTGCATACATTTCTGTAGTATGTGTTTATACATGTTTGAATTTTATATTTTTACTTAGTAACCACGTTGCCTTTGACTGCAGAAAGCATCAATTTAGTATTAAACTAGTAGCAAAGGATCAAATATCATAAGAGGGGGAGGCAAAAGGGGTCAGTGGCATAGAGCAATGAATGAGCACATTCATTGCTGTGTTTTGCATTAGGACAGTAAAGGTATACTACTGTTATTCACCTCAGTATGTGGTATTCATACATTTACAAACTACAGGCAAATGTAAAATGCTGCAGCTATTTCTACCTGATAGGGAAACATAACATGTTTACTTTAACATCTAAAACAGCTATGTCTTGCCATGGACGTAAACCTTATTTTATCTGTATGTTTTTATATTACAGTTGCTGCTGCCTACTACTTTGTTGCATTTTTACCTTCAGGTGCCTTTTCTTTCTTCTTCTCCCTAACTATTATTTACCTCCTGTATAAGTGATCACAATGGGCATAATGTATCAATATGTCTGAAGCCAAAAAAAATTCTGATTTATGTGTCAGAGAGGTAGCGACTAATCACAGCTCATTTCTAGATACTAAGCAGAAATGTCATAGGTTGTTATCGGTCATCTAAAACAAAAACCAGACACATTTTTGTCTCAGACATGTTGATAAATCTGGGCCAGTATCTGTGTTACCAGTATTTATAAGTAAGAATATTTTCTAAATGCTGTGCTGCTTGCATACAAAAATAAATAAATAAATATTGAACACATTTTTAATTTTCTCACCAAATACTGTTATTTTGATACAACAGTACCTGCTAATTCCTGGTCTTTTTGAGGTTCTCCACACATGATCCTTGCCTGTTGGACGACTCTTCTGGTTATTCTTCTCACTGCTCTGTCAAAAATCTTGGCAGGAGCACCTGGTCAAGGCAAATTTATGGTGAAATGATTGTCTTTCCACTTCTCTATTATGGCCTCAACAGTGCTCACTGGAACATTCAGAAGCTTAGATATGCACCTGCAATCATCGCCATCATTATGTTTTGCAACAATTAGGTTGTGAAGTTCTTGCCCTAGCTCTTTGCTTTTACCCATTAAAAGATGTGTCTTGTGTGACACCTTGGCAATGAGATCTTTTTGTAGTCATCAGTTGGGACTGAACCAGCTGATATTAATTTAAACTGACAAGGGGCTGGATTGCTTTTTAATTACTGATAGATTTCAGCTGTTGTCTTGGCTTTTTAGGCCTTTTTGTACCTCCCTTACTTTGTGTTCAATACTGTTTCCTTGTGTGATTTCACATTATCACGCATAGCCTAATCTCTTGTTTTGGTGTCTTTGTATGTATAGATTACTTAGGTTGTTAACAACATCTGGTGAAAATGTTCATAGCACCTTTGAAAATATATATTTAGTGAGAAAATGGTGATTTGTCTGCTGTATGTTATATGTTATAGTTCATCTTAGGTTTCAGCTGTTGGCTTGTAGAGTACAAGAGAGGATTTTCAGCATGGCACTGTTTAATAAAAATCTGGGGGAAAGTAGCGCTAGTTGAAAGCTGGGTTTTAATTAAATAAATAGAGAAATACATGTATTCATCTTTTACTTGATCCATGCAACTAAATAGATGAATGATCAGCTAACATGTTATTGTACAGTGGAATCGCTATTAATTTGCAATGGGTAAACCAATGGGATTGTGTTTCTTTCTGGAATCTCTGTGGCACGGGTTGGTTTTAAGTGTGGCCCTGGGCAAAATTAAAAATGGGGGGGGGGGCATGGCTTGCCGAGCTCGAGATGGGACGCATGTTCTGAGGCTCCTGCCTGGGTCCTGCTAAAAACGGCTGATTTAACCTGACATGGGAGGCAATACTCGGGGGGAAACAGCAGAGAAAGTCCACCCAGCACCTCAACACCCTGCCAAAACCAATTTGGGGCTATTTCCAGCCCTTCAACCCAACCTGCTTCCGAAGCTGTGGCCTACCTCTCCCGCGCCGTCAACTTCCCCAAACATGAAGAACGAGCCACCGCCTCCCGGACCTGGAGACTCCTCTGGACTCCCGATGCCTGCAGCTCCGGCCAAGATGTTGGGACCCGCTCACCCTCCACAGCCGGAAACCTCGCCTGGTGCGGTGAGTCTACTGCAGCCTCTCCCCTGTGCACGGGGAGAGACACAGACAAATCCTGTAAGCCCTCATAACCTGAGGCACTCTCCCGGCTCCCTGCACTCGCCGGTCCCGGCCTTTTCGCATGCTGCAACCACTGCTGCCTGCCATGGAGACCCCCATGCTGGGATGGTCCCCACACCACCTCTCCCTGCTGCTTCTCGCTGTGCCGTAATAGGGGAGACTCCTGCTCCCAGCCAGCCCCTGTCCCCTCGACCTCAGTACCCTCAGGGGGAGAAAATGCCTGATACCTGCCTGGATCCATATGAGGCCCCTGAATACCCCCTTCTGCGTCAATCTGCAGGGGGGACTAGAACCTCAGCGCCCTCCCATAGCGAGGACCCTCCAACACACCCGCAATCATATGCTGCTGCCTGTGGGGGCGCCTGGGGCGGCACCCCACCTGTCACCTTACCTCTACCAGTGCCTGGCCCACCTGCCTTGGATGTCACAGACTGGGCTGATGACATGAACTCTGACACCTCGCATTCTGATGGAGGTTCTTCTAAGGAGGGTGAGACCCCAGAGTATTGGGGGTCCAGCCCTCCCCCTGCCAAGAAGAAATTGTTTAAAACTCCACTCAAAAAACCTCCAAACCTATCCCGCTCCTCCAATTGATCTTCTTCTGATGACAACCTGGGTGATGCACAAAAGCCTTCTCGCCGCACGCTACCACTGGATAGAACCCCGACTGCCACTGTGCAGACCCTATGTGCTCCTGTGCTCCCCACTCCTGACATGGCGATCAATACCCTTAAAAACCATCCAGAATTTCAAGCCCTCCTGGCACTTCTGCCGACCAAGACAGACATGCATAACTTGGCTACTGACCTCAAATCGGCCTGGCGCCAAGACCTCAAACCAGTCAAGGCTGATGTGGCCCGCCTAACTGATAAAGTGCACAAGCTTGAGGAATTTCGCACCTCAGTTTCGGTGCAGATCTGATATCTTCAAGAAACCACCACTTTCCTTAATACAAACATCTGAAATGGAATACCTCGATGATATAGATAAAAATATTAAAATCAAAGGACTGCCAGAGTCGGTCCCCCCCCCTCCCAGGAAATCCTGGGCACCCTGCAACATCTCTTTAATGGAATTCTCCAAAAGCCTCAAGATTCTCCACTGGAACTTGATAGGGCCCACAGGGCGCTAAAAGCTAAAGACCCTGATCCGAGGAACGTTATCTGCAGGGTCCACCACTTTCTGATGAAAGACGATATCATGAGAAGAGCGAGACGTTTCCCCAATCTGTCCTATTACGGTACTGCAATTCATCTGTATCCTGACCTCTCTCTCTGCACCCTCAAGCTGAGGGCGGCCTTGAAACCTCTTCTACAACTCCTACAGAATGCTCAGATCACCTATCACTAGGGCTTCCCGTTCTCGCTCACAGCGCGACATGGCTCCACTTCTGCTGTCTTGAGAAGACCGGATGACATGAAGAGGCTCCTGTCCACATTCAAGCTCCCACCGGTCCCCCTACCAGATTGGGACAGCCTGTTCCTCCCTGTGCCTGCATACAAGCCGGGAGCCCTGGGGGAGGGTCTGACCTCAGGAGAGCGACTCGCGAATACCCCACCACAACCTCTACCCCAGCGGAGCAAACGAAAGACTTGAATAGACTTTATCACAGTTGGTGATTTCTTCTTTTTTGCTCCTAGTAGTGTTTCTGCTGTTGCAGCTGCTGATCTGGACTGTTAACCCCTCTGCTGTAATCCAGGAATGATTTCCCTTCATTATGGATTGCGGTACCCCACGGTACTAGTGTTTACCCCCCATTTTCACTGTCTATTTGCTATACATGCCTCCCGATGTTTTCTTCTCTCTGAGTAGCCTTAGGGCTCTCTGATTGCACTACTCATATAGCCGACACTTCTATGGCTCCTCTATGGAACCTTCCCTCCCTCGTCCAATTGACCCTAGTTTCTAGTCTTAAAGGGTAGCTCCCACCAACCCTCTTTTTTTTTTCTGTCCCTGCCTATTGCCCTTCTATCCCTAACCCCCTCCCTGACTTTATTTTTATATTTATTGACTAATAAATGCCATTTTGTCTGCCTGGTAGTGTGTTCACTACCAGGCAGACTTCCCCAGCAGGCACCACGTCACTGATGCCTGCGACTTCCGCCCTTAGTTCTAACAAGGTGCCTCCAGCTGTTTCACAACTACAACTCCCAGCATACCCTGACATCTATTGGCTTACAGGGCATGCTGGCAGTTGTAGTGGGGAAACAACTGGAGGCACCCATTCATACCAACCTCCTGCCCCCACCCCCCTCCCCTCACCTTCGGTCGCTCAGATGGGGAGAAGAAGCCGGGACCGCGAACTCTGCGCTGCACGGCGAGCTGCGGAGAAACGGGGAATCCGAATGCAGGACGTGCCGGGGAATCCAATTCAGTTACCGGAGTCTGCAGAGAGAGTGCAGACTCCAACTGGGCTGAGGTACAGGCTGCGTGCCTGCTGCGGTCAGGGCGGCTGCTCCTGGACTTTACTGCGCTGTCTTCCTGCCTGTTTGATTGACAGACAGGAAGCCAGCGTGCAGTGAATGAATTTCGACTCATTTGCCAGGCTGAAATGAGTCGAAATTCTGTAGTGACGTCACTGCAGAATGCATTCGGCCACTAGGAGGGCGACCCCTAGTGGCCGAATTTAAAAGTGATTTCAAACTGTTTTAAAATCACTTTTTTTAATTAAACTATATTAGAGATATGTTGCAGTACTTATGTACTGCAACATATCAATTTTTTGTTTTCATGACAGTGCCCATTTAAGTTTTTCCACTACGCAATCTGCTGCTAGTGACTTTCCCACCTACCACACTTACTGCGGCTCCATTGGGGCTCACCTTCTACGACACCTACATTAGCCTGAAGGTTAGACTGGCTCAGACCCTGTCCTTGGCCCTTATGGCTTCTTCTTGTAGTCCCCTTGTACCCATTCTCTTATGGTTACTGTTCTCCCCCTTGCTCTTCGCTCACCCTCTTTCCCTTTTCTTTCCCCTCTCCTGCAGGATTGGCAAACTGCTCTCTTCCTTGACCTCTGGGAGATCCGTGCTGACGACCAGTGACGCTGAGGGTAAGTGGATCCACTGCATAATATGCCCACATGGCGGTTAACATCAAACTGACCACCCTGAATGTCAAAGGATTTAACACACCAGAAAAACATTCACAAATCCTCTACTCACACCACAAACAGCATGTTCATATCTTGGCCTTACAGGAACACATTTTAAAGAAGGACACCTTCCTAGACTGAATAACCAATATTACCCAACCTGGCTCCACAGTGTTAATCCCGAAGCCAGGACAAAGGGGGTCTCCCTGGCCTTCCACAGATCCCTTCCACTCACAATTACCTCCTCCCTTGACCCGGCTGCTTGATATGTCCTGGCCAACTGCGAGATCTCAGGCCGTCCAATCACTATAGTGGTCCTATATGCCCCTAACAGAAACCAGGTTCCTTTCCTTATGAGAGTTCTGGACAAACTAGCAGGCCTTTGCAACTGGCCCCATACTCCTATGCAGCGACTTTAACCTCGCCCTCTTCCCGCAGGGGGATACATCCACGGGTGCTGCATCTGTGTCCCATAGCAAACTCCGAGCTCTCAGAAGGAAGCTACATTCCTTGCAACTTAGTGATGTGTGGAGGACATTACACCCTCAAGACCGGGATTACACGTTCTACTCCCACCCCTTTAAAGTATACAGCCGAATAGACTACATCTTTTGCCCCATAACCTAGTACCCGATGTACACGCTTCTCATATTGGAGTGATGACGTTGTCTGATCACGCCCCAGTCTCTTGCACCCTCCAACTTCCCTTGCTCCTCAAACCCCACTCCCAATGGAGACTTAATGAATCCCTCCTTCTTGATACCCTCTGTCTCCAGGATGTCAGGCGTACAATTGAGCTCTTCCAATCTGATCATGCTCATGAAACTTCTTCCCTGGTGATAAAATGGGAGGTGTTGAAATCTGTGCTCCGTGGGGTCCTCTTGAGCCACGGCTCGCGTCGTAAGAAAGCAAACTCAGCTAACCTGCTGTCCCTCCTACAGCAACTTCATACTCTAGAGACGCTCAACAATCACAGCAGGATATGGTATATAGAGACATGTTAAGAGTCAGATCGGAACTTTTGACCCTACTAAACCATAAGCACAAACACTATCAGCAGATCATGGGCAAGAAGTTCTATGAATGGGGTAACAAATCGGGACGCCTATTTGCTAACGCTCTACGCACTAAGAAGTTGTCCCTCTTTATTCCCTCCATTTAGCGTCCTGATGGTCGACTTGCCTCACTCACGCCTGACATCCTTGAGACTTTCAGGGAATACTATGCCTCGCTCTACAATTTTCCGAGACCAACTCCCCCATCCCCTACTTCATTGCCGACCCCTTCCCTCCACCAGTATATCTCTAACACTGCACTCCCACTCCTCCCTCCTGACGTGATCCAATCCCTAGAGACTCCCTTCACCTCTGAGGAGCTTGGAGCAGCCATCTCTTCCTTGCCGGCTGGGAAAAGCCCCGGTCCTGATGGCTTCACAGCCAAGTTCTTCAAGTCCCTCAGACCTGAATTGACTACCCCTCTACTCCTGACCTTCAACAATATCACTGATACGGTCCCTCTCCCGCATTCTTTCCTAACCGCCCACATCACAGTGATCCCAAAGGAAGGTAAAGACCCCCTCCTCTATCCTAGCTACAGGCCCATATCATTGATTAACACAGATGCAAAGTTATTTGCTAAACTGATATCTAACAGACTAGCCCCACGTGCCTACCCTTATGCACCCCGAACAAGTGGGCTTCATCTAAGGCCGAGAAGCAAGAGATAATACTTTATGCACCTTCTCACTGATACATCTTACACACTCTCGCAAACTCCCCATATTTCTGCTATCACTCGATGCAGAAAAGGCCTTCGATAGAGTCGACTGGAGCTTTCTGGGAGAAACCCTGAAACAGATTGGCCTGGGCCCCAACATGCTCGCTCGCATTATGGTCTTATATACCAACCCACAGGCACGCTTACAAATTAACGGTCAACTTTCCAACCCCTTTGAGATTTGCAATGGGACGAGACAGGGGTGTCCCCTGTCCCCGCTCCTATACGTTCTCTGCATGGAACACCTGCTCATATCTATCCGTAATAATGTTGATATCAGGGGTATCTCTGTCTCTGCTTCCGATTGCAAATATGCGGCCTTCGCCGACGACCTGCTCCTATACTTATCCTCTCCCGTCACCTCCCTCCCCACCCTACTACACGAAATCCGTAAATACTTGCAACACAGTAACTTTAAACTGAACACCTCTAAATGTGAGGCTATGAACATCACCCTGTCCCCCTCAGTGGTTCATCACATACAGGAATCTTACCCCTTTAAATGGACCCAAACCGCCCTCAAGTATTTAGGTGTATTTGTCCCCACGCATCTCACCGACACCTATAAGGTGAACTTTCCACCTCTCCTTCATACGCTGAGGGCCGACTTGGCTAGATGGGAGCGCAGGGACTTCTCCTGGCTGGGAAGAATAAACATCTTCAAAATGAATGTTCTTCCAAGGCTCCTTTACCTCTTCTCTTGTGTATCGACCCATCTCCCACGTGCCTTTTTTAGAGAGGTCGCTGCACTCCAGTCTACCTTCGTCTGGACTCAGAAATGTCCCAGAGTAGCCCGCCATGTCCTCATACGGTCCAAATCTGACGGGGGACTAGCCCTTCCAGACTACCTCGCTTATTACCTATCAACCATCCTAACCAGGGTCCTAGACTGCTTTCACTCTCGCAACAGCAAACAATGGATCAGACAGGAATCAGACATGTCAGGCATCGATCCACGCTCCCTGATGTGACTCCCCCGATACTCCTCACCCGTCTCAGCTATGTCTCACAACCTCCCTCCTGTCATGGCCTCTACAACCAAGGCCCGTGCCTCCTACATGTCCCGCTCTACCTGGTTCCCCCCTGATGGCCCGCTGATCCCATTGTTTGGAAATCCGGCATTCCCTCCAGCCTCCACCTCTTGCTCCTTTCTTTCCTTCACTAGAGACCAGGGACCCACCTTCCATGACCTGACCTCACCGTCGGGCTTACTACCACTTTTAGACCTCCTTCAGGGTGCCCCCCAGACTCCCCTACACCTCTTCCAATTCTTACAACTCCGCCATTTCCACTCTTCCAACGTACAGTCCTTTAGACTACTAAGACCCCTCACTAACTTTGGACGACTATGTACATGCAGAAACCCTCCACACCGCTCAGTCAGTACACTGTACCCCCTTATTCTCGAAATGTACACGGATAAACCTCTCCCGTATAAACGGAGCTGGGAGACAGAACTCGGCCACACTGTCCCAGGCAAAGCCTGGTCGGAGGCCTTGTCCCGATGCCACTGCACCTCCATCTCGTGCAAGACTCAGGAGACAAACTTTAAAGTGCTCTCTAGATCTCTAGATGGTACAGAGTACCGTCACTCCTGTCTAAATTTTATCCTGGCACTCCGGACATGTGCTGGAGGTGCGGTGGTCCTGGAGATACTATGCTTCACATCTGGTTCTCCTGCCCCCTCCTCTTGAACTTTTGGGATCATATTCGTTCACTCATCTCCCACATTACCTCTACTCCCATACCACACATGCCAGAGACCCTGTTACTCTCCGTACTACCTCCAAATTTACCCAGGTGTTCAGCTAGGTTGATGTCCTTTCTTCTCCTGCGGCCAGAGTAGTGATTCCTCGCCTCTGGAAATCCCACAGTGACACACCTGCACAGAATGGAAGAACTCATGTAAGACTCCTCTACCCGTTTGGCCACATACAACTCGATCTGGTTCCCCTGGACCACATTCCTCCATTCCACAGAATATACCTCCCTACACCTTACAGACTGATATGAATCGGCCCTACTACTGTTCCACACTTCTCACAACGTTCTCTGGTGTGTACACACCCCCCTCAACTTCGGTCCACTGGTCGTCTCGACGCGGATCCCTTGAGCTCATCCTCCTCCTCTCCCTCTGCTCTCACCATACCCTACTCTACAGCGATGCCTTGCCTTTCCTACTATCTTTTTTGCCTCCCTCCCCATCATTTTCTTTCCCCCCCTCGTTTCCTCCTGCTGACTCCCCTGTTTGCATACAGCTGCCCGCTGACATATTGATGACAACATTATCCATGTTCCGATATGATAGCTCCAATGATCCCCAGGCACTTATATTTACGTCCTTGGTGTTAAGCGCTCCCACTAGTGAGACCTGGAGGCTGATTTGTTACGGAACTATTGTATTTCCTTCCTGCCTTGTTTTTGCACTATTTACGATTGATAATTGTAAGCCTGTTGTTTGTATATGCTTGTTGGAAGCTGGGAGATTCTGTTCACTGCCCCATACTTCTGCTTCATTTTGTTCTTTATGTCTTACTTCGAAACTAATAAACTTCTGATATAAAAAAAAAAAATAATTAAAAATGGGACCTGCAGATCGTGTGACCAAAGATCACCACATTGTCCTCCCTGAATTGTGCTGCATTTCAGCTAATGCGAGTGAATGGCGTTGCGCTGCAAACTGCAAGTGGCTGGTACTCCAACCTGACAAACATGATGATTCCATCCAGAATGGATTTCTTGCAATCTTGTAATGTGACCCCATTCACATGCATTAGCTGAGATTCAGCTGGATTCAGGGAGCAAAATATGGCGATCTTTGACTGTGTCACCCATGTCACAGGCAAAGTCACGTTGTATAATAGTTCTCATCTTAGTGCCCCACACTGTAATGATACCCAGCTTGGTTTTCCCTACTAAGTAATTATGTCACATGTGTGCCCCTTACAGTGTAATAATAACTGTGTGCCTCTTAGACTGCTTTCACACTATGAGCATTCATCCATTTTTAAACGTCTGATTTCTGTGTGAAAACGGATGTATAATAACGGATGAAATAACGGGTGCTAACGGATGCATTTTTATAGTGTGAAAGCAGCCTTACAGTATATTGCTCCCTTACACCTGACACCTCTTTTCACCTGTATTCACAACACTGCCTTGTTGTCAACATGAATGCTGTACACTTTATACCAAAAACTGATTAAAATCCCATCAAAGGTTTGCAGGAAAACCAACACCAAAACTTTCCAATGGGTACCATTTTCCTGTTTTTCTCCAAGGGTATCTGTTTGATACCATGTGAATACAGCCTGAGATCCCAATGAAGGGAAATGTATCCAATGCCATAACATAAATGTATTAATGGGTCCAAATCTAAGACCTCTAGTGAATAATTTCTATTTAACCACTGAACTAAAACTCTAAAATGCCTCTGTATTCTGGTCATGTAAGAGCGGATCTGATCTGATGCAGTCACAGAACACAGAGCTGTTACATCCAGGAACTACTGGGCGCATCTTCTCTGATTGTAGTTGTCCTCTTCTCTATTCTTCTCCACCCAGCCCCGACAAATATGCTGTCTCTTGATGACTGCAGACTATACTAAGACATTTGTGGCCCATCACTTCACTGCAGCCACCCCCAACCTCTATAGCAACACAACCCCCATCCTTTACACTACCATTCTGCTGCTACTGTTGGTATGGTGCTTGTGGCAACCATATGTGTTCCTATATCAATGCCTACAGTGCTGCCCAATATTCCCAAATACTATACCCCAAGTTTAATACTTCCGAGGACAGGGGAAGAGATCAGAGAAAAGGGGGGCACAAGGTATGGGCGGCAGACCCCACCAGAAAACCAACCCTTTCATGTCCCAAGCAGTACAGATATTTCCGAGGGCCGGAAAAGGTGTTTGGAGCGGGATTATGACCTGATCCTACTCTGTATCCGGCAGCCGTGGCTGTTTTCAGTAGCCAAGGGCCACCGCTAATAGCCTTTTTGATGGCCACTGTCAAAGTTGACAGCAGCATCTAAACAGGCTTTTAAATGTTGGTGGTAAAGGGGTCTGGATTGAACCCTCGCAGGGCAATCGCAAGAGGGCTTACATCGATCTCCTTTGCTGCTGATCTTCTCCTTATGAAAGATCATGTCTTTGGCAAGCTCTAGCAGTAGAGCGACGAAATAAAAGCCATTTAAGGATTGCTCATACAAGTCTTAGGCAGAACAATAAAGTGTAAATAACATAAAATACTGTTAACCCCTATATAAATCAACCCCTATATAAATCACCCCTCTTTTCCCATTTAAATATACCATTATTGATCCCATACAGTGAATGGCAAAAACAAAAATAAAATACCAAACATTAGAATTGTGTTTATTTTTTTTTTGTCACATCTAAAATATAAATCACATTGCAGATGATGAGCCCACAGGATAGGGGATAGTGCAAATAACTAATTGGTGGAGTCCATACACAGCTGGATAGAACAGTAGTACACATGATCTACCACTGCTCAATTCATTCTCTAAAGGACCTTCATAAATTGATGAGTTCAGTGCTTAGCCATGTTCATAAGTCCCAAAAAGAATGAATGGAGAAGTGGGCAATCATGTGCGCTACTGTTCTCTTCACCTGGAGGACACTGCCGCCAACCTGCACGCCTCATTTTGACCTTTCTCATACATACTGCTCCCTATATACTGCTTCCTATGCCCCCTACATACTGCTCTATAAATAATGTTCTTTATGACCTTTCTCATATAAACTGTTCCCTATTTACTGCATTGTATGCCCCCTACATACTGCTCCCTATGCCCCCATACACTGGTCGCCTCACCTTTCTTACAGCTCCACCCCCATGCTTTCCCCCTATTACCTTCTCCTCCGTTTTTTCGAACCAAAAAAATGATTTACACAGTGCTGTCCTCTCTTCCTTGAGCACCCTCCTTAAACGGTCAGATTCCAAAACTTTTTAAATGTATCTAATATACTTCAAATATACTTCAAAATTGTATTACATTTTTATAGAAATAATGGCTTATAAAAAAAACTAAGTCCAGTAAGTGAGGGTGAAACTAGAACTCCTCTGTGCTCACTCCTGTCCTGTCAGACTGCAGCAAGAAAACAGACAGGAGGGGGTTACAGAACAACCTGCACTAATTGGATGAAGACACCCAGCACAGCAGATTTAGGGTGGAAGATGGGTCATGCAAAGTGAGGAAGCGCCACTTCCAGAGCACAGAATAACAAACCAAGTGAGCAACACATAGAACATATTTGTGAGAGAAATAAAGGTGCTAGACACATAAAAATATATGTACATGATCAGATTTTTTTGTGGTATATGAAACGTTCACTTAAGCTGATGAACATTCTGTTCAATCAAAGAGTGCTTTCATTATTATAAGAACAGAGAGAAGCGCTTACTAGTACAGCAACAGAGAGCAGTAAGACAGCCTGGCTGCAAGAAGGAGGTGGGGCAATTGCACTGCAGCACAGTCAGGCAGAAATGCATGAGTATCACTACATGCAGCAGGGTAACTCCCTACAAGCTACTAATGTTTCTTCACATGAAGCTTTTGCTGCTTCTGTATCTGATATGGGTGGCTAAGCAGTCCGGACTGAGAGGAGGGAGAGGGCTTGTGCCCAGTGCAGGGCTGGGATTATTTTACAGATGGGATTATTTTACAGATGTCACTGTGTAAGATTGCTAGTTTGTACATCAGTGTCACATACCAGCCCTGCATGCTCTACAGACCCCTTCATTCTCCTCTCTGTCCTGCACTTTTGGAAGGTGACTTTCCCAGTCTGTACTGTGAATGATGATATCGTCCAGATAAGCTGAGGCATATCGATGATGTGGCCGAAGTACAATATCCATTAGCCTTTGAAACGTAGCGGGAGCGCCATGTAAACCAAAGGGTAACCCCTTGTACTGAAATAAACCTTCTGCTGTGACAAAGGCTGTTTTCTCTTTGGCAACCTCCGTCAAGGGTGCCTGCCATTACCCTTTTGTGAGTTCCAAAACAGAAAAATACCGAGCCTGTCCTACCCTATCAATAAGCTCAGCAACTTGGGGCATGGGATATGCATCAAACTTGGAAATCTCATTAAGTTTGCGGAAATCATTACAAAACTGTAACGTACCGTCTGGCTTGGGTATTAAGACTATCGAATTTGCCCACTCACTCTTTGACTCCTTGATGGCATCCAATTTTAACATCTGCTGTAACTTCTTCCGAGATGGCTTGTCGCCGCGACTCAGGTACCCGGTATGGTTTCAACCGTATTTTTACCTGGGGTTCAGTGACAATGTCATGGCAGATGACATAAGTACGTCGAGGAAGATCTGAGAACACATCGGTGTCCTACTGACGAACGCCCTGGCTTCCTGAATCTGTGCTGAAGAAAGGCTGTTAGCAATTTTCACTGTCGCAACTGCTTCCCTTGCTCCAGACTGAGGGACGGGAAATTCTACCCCAAACAAACCTGACCGGGGGCTGTCATCCACCCTAGTCTCCCTATCTTTCCAAGGTTTCAACAAGTATACATGGTACACTTGCTCTGGCTTCCTTCGCCCGGGCTGGTGTACCCTGTACGTCACCTCCCCTACCTTTTCGATCACTTCGTAGGGACCCTACCATCTAGCCAGAAATTTACTGTTGACTGTTGGTACCAGAACCTGATCCCCCGGGTTAAAATTCCAAACCCGAGCCTGGCAATTATAGACTCTACTCTGGGCTCGCTGAGCTGCCTCCATATGTTCCCTAACCAAGGGCAACACTGTTTCCATCCGTTCCAGCAACTGAGTGACATACTCAACTACACTTTTGTGCAGCGTGGGCTGTTGTTCCCACGCCTCTTTAGCTATGTCTAACAGACCACGTGGATGTCTGCCATATAGCAGTTAAAAGGGCGAGAACCCAGTAGATAGGGCATGAGATGGGGCCCCAAAAGATCCCAATTTTTCCCATCTCTAGCCACCACCAGCTTTAACATATTTTTTAACGTTTTGTTAAACCTTTCTACCTGGCAATCCGTCTGCGGATGGTACACGGAGGTCCGTAGTGGTTTTACCTGCAGTAATAGTAGCTGGCTGGTCTCCTGCTGATGCTTGTTGGCCTCTGGCTGGTGCCTGTTGGTCTCCCGCTGTTGCAAGTTGGCCTCCATGAGTGCTTTCACAACGGCCTCCATTTTTGCAACACTGCAGACACTGGACAAAAACACCCGCCGCACTGACTTACAGGTTCGTTGCCCCTAGCAACAATTACAGCGGGTTCTCCCAGGCTTGGTTCTTGGCAACAGCATACTGCAATTCAACCGCTGTCTTCACTGCGATGCCCGCATCCTCCACCAACTGTGGTGACTCGCTCTTGCAGACAGGTGCGGTTGCAGTATAGAGGCACGGAAACAGGACTTTTCAAATCAAAGTTCAGTGTTGTAGTCACACTTGGAAAACAGTCTTAAATGCAGAACAAAGGAAAAAGTAGCAAAAGTCCACCTGCGTTCCTTAGGTGTTTGCTCACACCTGAGTCCATGTCATGCGGGATCAAGCAAGTCTTTTCCAAGTCCCCAAGAAGTCTGCTCACCAGCTTCCACACTCTCATGGAAGGTCTTTACACACAGCTCTCTCTGGCAGTGTGAGGTGCAACATGCAAAATCTCCCTCAGCTGGTGAGGCAGCCTAGCTTTAAGGCCAAAACCCTACACTTGACCATTCCCAGTAAGAGCCATCCCGGATTGGCCTTCCAGCCATACTACAGCCACAGTGTCAGTCTGCATCGCAGCACAGACACTGAATAAATACAGGCTCTTACTTCCAGGAGCCTTGGTGACACATATCGCCCATCAACCACCTTCTCACAATAAATGTATACAAACAGCAGCACAGCACTCCAAATAAAGTGAGAAAAAAATTTGATTTATTCAACCCATGTCACAGCAGCAACATTTCAATTCTTCAATAAATTAATTTTCAAGCAGAGTAATACACAGCATTCAGGGACCTTAAATGGCCAGATAAATGATTACAATAACACAGTGCATATTACAAAGTATTCACACATACACACACACCTCCTTACAAAATATCTAAAAAAAATATATATTACAAAAAAATTAGCAAACTACAAAAATATAAATATCATAACATCTCTGTGATAATCCTTAGTGTCCCTTATAATAAATCTCATAATACATTGCAAATATATATAATGATTACAGTAAACAATACTTGAAAGTGTACTCAATTATAATAGATAAATTGTAAACAATCAATATATCAAAGGTGAAGAAATAACAAAATAAAGAAGGGTGGAAGAAGACGTTTACCCAATCCAGGACCTGATCATTGCGCCGTTAGCATGAGGCTAACACCTTTGCCGATAACTAACATCATGTGACCAGTGGAGATCACATGACTAGTTACTAAGCAACTGAAGAAGCTGGCCGGACGAAAGACCGCACGACACTCCTGTTCTGGCAACATAACTTAAAGGGGTTCTCTGGTGCTTAGACATCTTATCCCCTATCCAAAGGATAGGGCATAAGATTCCTGATCGCGGGAGTCCCGCCGCTGGGGACCCCCGGGATCTTGCACGCGACACCCCGTTTGTAATCAGTCCCCGGAGCGTGTTCGCTCCGGGTCTGATTACCGGCGACCACGCGGCCTGCGGCGTGTGATGTCACGCCACCGCCCCGTTTGACATCACGCTCCGCCCCTCAATGCAAGCCTACGGGAGGGGGCGTGATAGCTGTCACGCCCCCTCCAATAGGCTTGCATTGAGAGGCGGAGCGTGACGTCACACAGGGCGGAGGCGTGACGTCACACGCCGCCAGCCGTGTGGTCACCGGTAATCAGACCCGGAGAGAACACGCTCCAGGGACTGATTACAAACGGGGTGCCGCGTGCAAGATCCCGGGGTCCCCAGCGGCGGGACTCCCACAATCAGGAATCTTATCCCCTATCCTTTGGATAGGGGATAAGATGTCTAAGCACCGGAGTACCCCTTTAAATAAATATTAAGAACTGGTGCATTATAGTGAGGACAATTGTCAACATATCAAACAGAGAGGAATCACCATGAATAGGGTCTGCAATTCAAGTTAATTAAGAAAATAGCTTCACAAGCAAAACTATGAACTCTGAACATGAAACGGCCTTCCAGGATTGAATTGTGGCCATCACGCAAGCAGCACTGGTGAGATGAATTACACGTCACAGCAAGTCCTGAAATCTGAACAGGGACCTGAACAGGTCGAAGTATAAACCAATCAGCCATTGATTTCTTCCATCTGTTGGATTTATTAGGATGGATGGGAGCATGGAAGCCAACAGTTATCTGTTGTAAGCCCCCAATGTAGCAGATATATTATATAATTATATATATATATATATATATATATATATATATATATATATATATATAAATAAATAATAATTAGGACCTTTCCCAAATATTAAAAGGCCTTCATGTTCATGCTCCAAAATTCAGTTTCTTACTTGTGGGTAAAATGAATTCAAAACTTGAGGTTGTCTTTAGTAATTTTCTTTTTAAATCGTAAGCAAGGACCAAAACTGTTGCTTTCTTTTAACATCTGCTTTGTGTTATATTGAATGCAGCATGTAGTTTGTGTGATTAGTTGCTTCTGTCAGAAATGCTCTTGAAGGGAACAGACATGGAGCAGAAGTAATAATGGCCCTAAAGGTGTAGGCTATTCTTTATGGCACTAATGGTCCTAATTCAGCCTAGGTTCAAGGGTAGAGGATGCACAAGAACTCTGAAATCGTCTCTACTGGAGATCTAGATCTGGATTGTTCTGCAGTTCTCTGCACAGCGGGAGGCTAGAAACATCACAGTGGGACTCCTTCATTCTCAGGATTAGTGAGTAAAGCTATGGCATATTCAGGCAATATGCCTTCACCTTTTAAGATTGAAATACTGATTTATTTTTTATTTATTTTATTTTAAAAACTCTTTTTTTTTTTTTCTAAAATATGTCCCTAGGATATGTGAAAAGTTATTTTTAGACACTTGTCAACTCTTTTATGCTGCCCAAACCATAGTCAGCATATAACAGATGCAGGGAGCGGGATCCCAAAACAATATGATTTACTCTTAAACACTGAGGCATTTTAAAGAAATCATAGTTTAAAAACTGAGAAACTAGTCATTGGGGCAGTGACCAGCGGATTCTCTCCACTTGGCTGTCCCTTAGTTAGTGATTCCCCCTATTGACTATCTACTCAGGTCCTGGCAGTTTTTTTTTTCTTTTTTTAATAAACTATAATTTAAACACCCTAGGATTTCAAAGTAAATCATAGGTTTTTAAGACTCTGTCCCCTGGAACTGTTTTATTCTTTCCCCAGTTTGGGCAGCATAAAATAGATTCCCTTAAAATTTGCCTCCATCCTGTGCCTTACACCATACTTTTAGGCATTTTGCTGCTTTCTGTTGCCTCCAATTAAGAAAAAAAGTGCAATGCCCCATGCAAGTAAAAAAAAAAAAAAACTTGCTGAAGTTTACCCAGTGTTTGAGCTTGTGGCTTAAAGGGGTACTCCACCCCTAGACATCTTATCCCCTATCCAAAGGATAGGGGATAAGATGTCTGATCGCGGGGGTCCCGCCGATGGGGACCCCAGCAATATAGCATGCGGCACCCACCTGTTTCTGCTCTGGAAGCGCTGGAGGGTCTGGGTCCCAACCACAGGAACATCACGCCCCCTCCCATAGACTTGCATTGAGGGGACGGGGCGTGACATCACATGGGTGCAGAGTCGTGATGTCACGGACTTCCGTTCCTGTAGTCGGGACCCTGTCCCTCCAGTGCTTCCGGAGCAGAAACAGGTGGGTGCCACATGCTATATTGCTGGGGTCCCCAGCGGCGGGACCCCCGCGATCAGACATCTTATCCCCTATGCTTTGGATAGGGGATAAGATGTCTAGGGGGGGGGAGTACCCCTTAACCCCTTAAGGACACATGACGTACTGGAACGTCATGTGTCCACTCCCGATCTATAACGCGGGGCCACGGCGTGGCCCCGCGTCATAGCGGGTCGGGCCCGGCCTCTAACAACGGCCGGGACCCGTGGCTAATAGCGCGCGGCATTGATCGCTGTGCCGCGCGCTATTAACCCTTTAGACGCGGCGTTCAAAGTTGAACGCCGCGTCTAAAGTGAAACCGAAAGCATCCCGGCTAGCTCAGTGGGCTGTTCGGGATAGCCGCGGTGAAATCGCGGCATCCCGAACAGCTGACAGGACAGCGGGAGGGCCCCTACCTGCCTCCTCGCTGTCCGATCGCCGAATGACTGCTCAGTGCCTGAGATCCAGGCATGAGCAGTCATCCGGCAGAATCGTTGATCACTGGTTTCTTATGAGAAACCAGTGATCAACATAGAAGATCAGTGTGTGCAGTGTTATAGGTCCCTATGGGACCTATAACACTGCAAAAAAAAAGTGAAAAAAAAAGTGAATAAAGATCATTTAACTCCTCCCCTATTAAAAGTTTGAATCACCCCCCTTTTCCAATAAAAAAAAAAACACAGTGTAAATAAAAATAAAAATAAACATATGTGGTATCACCGCGTGCGGAAATGTCCGAATTATAAAAATATATCATTAATTAAACCGCTCGGTCAATGGCGTGCGCGCAAAAAAATTCCAAAGTCCAAAATAGTGCATTTTTGGTCACTTTTTATATCATTTAAAAATGAATAAAAAGTGATCAATAAGTCCTATCAATGCAAAAATGGTACCGTTAAAAACTTCAGATCACGGCGCAAAAAATGAGCCCTCATACCGCCCCATACACGGAAAAATAAAAAAGTTATAGGGGTCAGAAGATGACAATTTTAAACGTATTAATTTTCCTGCATGTAGTTATGATTTTTTCCAGAAGTCCGACAAAATCAAACCTATATAAGTAGGGTATCATTTTAATCGTATGGACCTACAGAATACATATCAGGTGTCATTTTTACCGAAAAATGTACTACGTAGAAACGGAAGCCCGCAAAAGTTACAAAACAGCGTTTTTTTTTTCAATTTTGTCGCACAATGATTTTTTTTCCCGCTTCACCATAGATTTTTGGGCAAAATGACTGACGTCATTACAAAGTAGAATTGGTGGCGCAAAAAATAAGCCATCATATGGATTTTTAGGTGTAAATTTGAAAGAGTTATGATTTTTTAAAGGCAAGGAGCAAAAAACGAAAATGCAAAAACGGAAAAACCTCCGGTCCTTAAGGGGTTAAAATAGGCACTATCACAGGAACATGTGAAAAGTTTTGATCGTTCGAGGTCTTAGTGCTGAGACCCACAACAATCAGGAGAACAAGCCAGGAAAAGTGTGAGACTTATGATGATCTTTGTCTCTCTGCCCCATTGGCTTATAATGTAGTAGCGAGGCAACGATCGCCACAGACCTGAGAATGAACTGCATTGCTGTGCACTTCTCTCAGTTCATTTTCCTGATCAGTGGGGATCTTAGCACTAAGACACCGACCGATCAGAACTTTTAACATGTTCATGTGACTTTAAAAGTTTTTCTAAGTGACATTGACCCTTTAAAAAGACCATCATAATAATATTATAAAAGCCTGTTCTCATATATTGGTATATTTTAAATGTGCCATTCCTACTAATTCTACATTCCATTATTTTTCCTATGTAATCTATACTTCCCTTTTAGCTTTTAGTGTCTGGCTAGGCACACTGGAGTCAAGGTACTGTTAGAACATCTGTAACTGCTTCATATGTTTTCTGTTTCTGAAATCCTTAATGTAAGGGTTTCATTTTTCTTTCTTCATCTGTCAGTTTAGTGTTACAAGTATCCACCAACACATTTTAACATCTGAAGTATAGTTATTATAGTAACTTGGCATTTGAATTCTAGATACTGTATAAAAGCAGAGTATAGCCAATAGGTGTGAAAGACAAATATTTAAACTATTAATGTAATTATAGTCTTAAAATCAATTTCATACCCAAGCAGAAGAAAACAAACAAACAAAAAAAAACAATGTGTACTTATTTAGGATTTCTGAGACCTATATTTTACTGTACATGTGTCATTGCTTTTCCTATCTCATTGTGATGTCTGTTCTTTTATACACATTATGAATAAAATGTATTAAAAAAAAAATCAGTTTTACTATTTTAATGGACTACTAACATTTGGAGTGGAAGTCCACCTGTAGGGCCAGATCGTGGTTAGTTGGTAGAGCAAAAAATGTGGGAGCCCCCACCCCATATAAGGTTTTAGAAAAACAAATTTACCATAGACAACCTCTGATGAAGATTTTAGGAGCAAAACATGCCAGGGGGTGTTTAATCAGCTTGTGTCACAGTTTGGTGCACATTTCCTGTTGTTAGGACTGCAGCCTCCAATAGTACACGATGTAGTTATCATAACTGTTATCTTACAACAGGCTTTTGTCCCAAATGATGTGTGAAAAGTCAGATATAGTGTTGAGCGGCATAGGCCATATTCGAATTTGCGATATTTTGCGAATATATGGACGAATATTCATCATATATTCGCATATTCGTAATATTCACGTTTTATTTTCGCATATGCGAAAATTAGCATATGCGAAAATTAGCATATACAAAAATTAGCCTAAGCAAAAATTCGCAAATGCGAAAATTTGCATATGCGAAAATTCGCGCACCAGTCTCACACAATAGTATTAGAGCCTTCTTTACACCACGCAAGCTGGAAGCAGAGAGGGATGATCACTGTGATGTGTACTGTGAAGAAAAAAAATACGAATATTCGTAATTACGAATATATAGTGCTATATTCGCGAATATGCGATATTCGCGAATAAAATTCGCATTGCGAATATTCGCGAGCAACACTAGTCAGATATATAACGCAGTGCACACTGGTGACATTGGTGTTTTATTTTAGATCCTTATGTCGTTCCATGAGTTTTATAATATACTAATAAAAAGAAAGAAACAAAACCACTATGTAGACCAAGAAGTCTACATAGTGTAGTACAACAGCGGATATATAGTCTTATGGGATTGTGCAATACAACGTAGTATATGAGTGTTTCTCATACCTTATGTATATCTGTTCATCCATGATTCCAGCCACTATTCACCTTTATATGTTTGTTTGCACTTTTGCACTGTGATTCAGTATATGCAGGCTATACAGGGCCCTTCATCTGTGCGCTCCTAGAGTATTATCCCCCTCCCCAGTACCCACATCTTTTTCCCTATGCCCATTGCTGTATTTTATGTATTATTATTGAACCAATAAAATGAAGTGTTTTTAATTTACTTCTTGGTCAACATAGTGGTTTTGTTTAATTCTTCTTTGGTACTATATTGTTGTATACCACTTGACCATATTGTATTCACAGGATTATATACTTGGCTTGTACTTAGTGATCCCTAGAGCCTCATGTTATTTGTACATTTTTCCACAAAAAATGTATCCATCCACTCTGATATTGTAACCACATATATTTATTTCTCAATGTTTATATTTTTCCAACACTTCTATTGCCACAACTCCAAGTGCCACTGACAGTATGTCTGATTGTCCTGTAAAGTAAAGAAGCATATATATATATATATATATATATATATATATATATATATATATATTATATATATAGGGGAATATGCAAAGCAGCTCATTACATCACCTTTTCAGTTAATGTTCCCTGGTATTAGCTTAGCTCCTGTTAAGGAATATAAAAAGCTGATAGGGATTTTATGCCAAGCCAGACTACTCCCCAAAAGGGAAGTTTCTACCCATCTGCAGACAGCTGTTTCCTGGTTTTTGCCACTCGTCAGTACAGAGCAGGGTGATCTGGCTTGGCTGGGGTAAGAGGCCTGAGAGCAGCTAAAGGGGGTGAGTATTTACCTCAGGGCGAGGCCACCACTCCTGGTGTAACGGAGCTTCAGAAGGCCATTAAGCACTCCACGGGCATTCTGGGTAGTCTGGCTTGGCATAAAATCCCGATCAGCTTTTTATATTCCTTAACAGGAGCTAAGCTGATACCAGGGAACACTACCTGAAAAGGTGATGTAATGAGCTGCTTTGCATATTCCCCTACCCAGAATGCCCGCGGAGTGCTTAATGGCCTTCTGAAGCTCCATTACACCAGGAGTGGTGACCTCGCCCTGAGGTAAATACTCACCCCCTTTATATATATATATATATATATATATATATATATATATATATATATATATATATGTATATATAGTAGCTGCTGCAGCAGTGCATCATGGAGCATGATGAACAATGCTAAATATAGTTAGCTTTGTAGGGCTAGTAGTAGTAGTAGTAGAAGAAGGGAAAGCAGTAGCAGGGATAGTAGTAGCTGCAGCAGTAGTACAATATGAAACATAATGGACAATGTCCAGGGCTAGGTGTGGGGACAGCAGGTGGTAACTGCAGCAGTAATGTAGATTTTCAGCTGTGTAAGGATAATAGTAGCAATAGGATGGGCAGCAGTATAATATAAAACATGATGGATGAGCAAACAGCAGCATTGGAATTAGGAGACTTCATGAAATCCATGTGCTTCCTGTAGAAACAACCCTATTAAGCAGAGATGAGCAAAGCTTTCAAAAGTTTAGCTCACCTGGTTCACCAAAATTTTTGCAAAAACCCAAACTGGACCAGAAAAAGAAAAATGTAACACTTTGAGGAAAAAGATAAAATGAAAATTACACCAAAATGTCTGGCTATGGATGAACAGATCCTGATGGTAACTAACAGCTTGTTTAAAAATACTGCACCAGTTTAGTTATTTCTTTATTCATTTAAATAAAAAAAGGACGAACAATGTCCATTTTTTTGTGCAGCTGCATGCTGGTGTTTATTAGTGGTGAGCAGCATAGGCCATATTCGAATTCGCGATATTTCGTGAATATATGGATGAATATTCGTCATATATTTGCTAAATTCGCTTATTCGTAATATTCGCGTTTTATTTTCGCATATGCGAAAATTAGCATATACAAAATTTGCATATGCGAAAATTTGCACGCCAGTCTCACACAGTAGTATTAGAGCCTTCTTTACACCACACAAGCTGGAAGCAGAGAGGGATGATCACTGTGATGTTTACTGTGGAAAAAAAAAAAAAGAATATTTGTAATTACGAATATATAGTGCTATATTCGCGAATATTCACGAATTCACGAATATGCGATATTCGCGAATAAAATTCGCTTTGGGAATATTCGCGTACAACACTAGTGTTTATCCACAGAGGTACTGGAAGAAGAAAGTCTTTTTTCAAGCAATCCAAAAAGTATCACTTTCCGGGAGTAACAGTTTATGTGCATGGGAAGTGAAGAAGCAATGGCTTTTTACATCCTAACACATTTAACTTGATCCATACTGCATCAATAATCCATCACTTTCCATCCATTTTTTAAAGCATGGTCAGTTTTTTGGTTAAAATTTACTGTGCATACATACTGTTGCAATACTGATAAAATATTGATAACGCTTCATCCATAATACTCCCATACACTCCAGTTTAGATCTGTCTACATTTTCCAGTGTGAAATAGGCCTTAGTTGCAGAAGTTGAACAAGTCTGCTGTTAAATATATCTTATGAGAGTCCGAGGCCGGAAGAAGGGCACCTGTTGCACGAAACTACCGGTTGTAGCCTCTGAGTCCCCCACCCCCGTGCCATTCCCGGAGCTCCATGGCGGTCTCTTCACGTTGATTTACAGACACGCGGTGAGTTGCATTTTTCTCATTTATTCTGGCATCCTATGAGAGTAATTTGAGCCTAAAAATGACACTCGTACAAGCAAAATAAGCCTCAAATTTTCTAACATTGTTTTGTTGCTCTTTTTGCCCTTGTAATTGTTGCTCTTGTAATTCTTTTTGAGCATTTTTAGATGTTGAGACAAGAACTTAGAATACAGCCAAAGACGAGGATGACCAGAAAAGATATTTCCTGTTATTTGTCTATGTAGCATGGTCTATCTAAACGTACATTACTCTGCAGAGGTTGTTAGTAGCAGCAATGTTAACCTATAGTTATCTGGAATGCTATTGTTTGAGCTTATATCCCTAACCACACTGGTATTCCCAAAAATACAATTTCCATACCACAATGCTACATCAGTCTGCCACAATTTCGACAAGTGGTTAACCAAAGTTAATCAGTTTGGTTATATATTTTTGTGGGAAAAAATCTTTAGCTTGAACAGTGTTTTAACTAATGCATTCTAACTAAGCTGTCATCTTTGCATTGACTGTAGCCACATCACAATGCATCTTTAGGTGACCTAAAACCAGCACTCTTCACTACCCGGTAAACTGCAGCTAATAAATAATATGACATAAGGAAAATACCATTATTGCCATTAGCATGATATGCCAGTGCTTTTTACTGAACTCCCTGGCATCTGGCTTTCATCAAACAACGGTGAACGCCCCCCTCCGCATTCACTCACCAGTCTTATCCCCCAACACCATTAAATGGATTGCTTGTATAAATTACCATTATTTTTCACCTCTCCTTTGAGCCTCCATTTTCCTTTACTGCACAGTTTAGGGAATAATGCTTCTTTGTTCACAAGTTCTGCAAAGAGTGGGCCAGCCATGAAAGGGGCACTGAAATACAGTAAGGCTGGGCACATTTTGTACAAATTATTTGTATATTTGTAATGCGTTGTTACATTTCTTAAAACTGTGTTACTTTGTAAGTCCTGGTGTAATGAACATTAACTCCATTGTCTTTAAATAATGGTAGGTTACCTCATGGTACATTACCTTAAAGGGAACATTGATAATGCAGACCAATCTGCAGACATAAAGTTATAGGGGGAGATTTATCAAAATCTGTCCAGAGGAAAAGTTGCTGAGTTGCCCATAGCAACCAATCAGAGCACTTCTTTCATTTTGCAGAGGTCTTGTTAAAAATGAAAGAAGCAAGCTGATTGGTTGCTATGGGCAACTCAGCAACTTTTCATCTGGACAGGTTTTGATAAATCTTGAGTACGAGAAATGGAGCAGATTAATATATAGTTTTGTGGCAAAAGTTCTAGTATTATATATCACTTATTTTTTTGCTCATTCAGAGGTAAGAAGTCAAGTGGGCAGCCCCGCTCAGTGATTGACAGCTCACTATATGCACTCGTATACTCAAATAGCTGTCAATCACTGAGTAGGACTGCCCACTTGACTACTTACTCCTGAATGAGCAGAGATATCCTGGTGGAACTTTTCCCACAAATCAGTCCACTCTATAGCATGCCTGCAGATTAGACTGCATTTTTACTGTAATAGTAGCACTATTAAAATATAATATATTTGTATTGCCACTTATTCCTGATATTGATACTTATCAGCTGCTGTATGCTTCACAGGAAGTTCTTTTCTTTTTGAATTTCCTTTCTGTCTGACCACAGAGTTCTCTGCCAACACCTCTGTCCATTTTAGGAACTGTCCAGAGTAGGAGCAAATCCCCATAGAAAACATATCCTGCCCTGGACAGTTCCTGAGATGGACAGATGTGTCAGCAGAGAGAACTGTGGTCAGACAGAAAATAACTTCAAAAAGAAAAGAACTTCCTGTGGAGCATACAGCAGCTGATAAGTACTGGAAGGATTAAGATTTTTAATTAGAAGTAATTTACAAATTGGTTTTGGCAGGGCCAGTGCAAGCATTTCTGCCTACACAAGCGAAGCTCCATTTTGGTGCCCCCCCCCCCCCCTCCCCAAACCTGCAGTCCACCCTGCGCCCCCACCTCCCTTGCATACATGTTTCTTTAAATTATTTCCTATGTAACACCACAGATAACAAAGTGATAACTCTCTGAGTACAGATAATGTAGCAGATGTGACCTGCAGTCCTATGTAACACCACAGATAACACAGTGATAACTCTCTGAGTACAGATAATGTAGCAGATGTGACCTGCAGTCCTATGTAACACCACCTCTGTTAAGAGGCTAACACATTTTTATACAATACACCTGTGGTCTCCAAACTATGAACCTCCTGCTGTTGCAAAACTACAACTTCCAGCATGCCTGGAGAGCCAAAGGCTTTCTGGGCATGCTGGGTGCTGTAGTCTGTAACAGCAGGAGGTTCATAGTTTGGAGCCCACTGTAATACACTAACCTTCACTCCCTTCATTCAAGGACAGCTATGAAGGGGGTCTGCAGCCGGGGTGATGAGGTGATGAAGAGGAGGAGGGCACGGGAGGAATGGCACAGGCAGCCTCCATGCTTGATAGCCTTTGACCTCTCAGGCCGCTGTGCTGCTTCTGCCCCTCCCCCTCCCCTCTGACCTGATACAGCAAGATGTCTGGAGGTGCAGCATAGAAGTAACGCACTTCCAGACTATATTTAGCTGCAAGTGTCAGTCACTGTGCAACTGCAGGGCCAGAGTGGCAGTGACCTCTGCTGTGCGGTGGCAGTGCGCACAGGTGGGGGTCTTAGTATAAAAAAAAGTCTTAATTTTTCCGCCCCAATCAGCTGCGAGTCCATGCACGCTCAAGCGGACACATGGTTTGCCTTATGAGAGCACCGGGCCTGCTTTCTGGCACCAGTTGATTAAAAAAAAAAAAAAAGTAGTTTTTTTCCACTGGAGTACCCCTTAAGGTTTTGCTTGGACGTCCACCAATAAAGAGCTGCTTAAACTGCTGGAGTAAACATTAGTTTGTCAGTTTTTTAAAGTAAATTTTTTATCCCACCAGGATGGCATCAGTTGATTTAAAAAAAAGGTTTTCCAGCGGAAACATATTTCTTTGCATCTTTATTCTTGTTTAAATTCCAAATGTCAGTGGGTTATATCTATGAAATTAGTACATACAGTATGTAGCAAAGAATTGTGGTTTGGAAACTTAGCGTTGTATTAGGACTCATTGGTGGCGGTCAAATCTAGTGATAAAGAATTTTTTTATGTTTAAGTTTTTTTAAAAGGTTCTCTATATTTTTCAGTGCTTTATTGATATGGGAGACCTGAACCATTTTTTAAAGACATTATTTTCAGATTCTGTGTACCTTCCTACAGTATATGCCTTGCTACCTAACTACCTAGCAACCTATCTGGCTGCCTACCTAGTTGACAACCTACGTAGCTCCCTATCTATGTCACACTCTGTGTATCATGCTGTGTGGCACATAAGGCAAGTAAATAGAGCCACACTGCAACCCACAAATAGCCACAACTCAGCTGATAGGTTGCCGCCACTTCAGGCCCATCAAAATCCTTAGCACCAGGCCCATGATGCTCTTAATCCGGCCCCGGTTGTCACACAGCAGTCCTCCAACCTGCAACATTTTCTAGAGTTAGGGAAGAGGTGGTAGTTATGGCCATGCCAGATTTAAAGGACACATGTTACCATATTCCCATTTGTCTCTGCAGTTTTCTTGTTTGCAATTTACTGCAGCAGGGGAATTCCTCAATTCTAATTCATCTGTACAGAGGCGGCTCTAGACTTTGTGAGGCCTTAGGTGAATCTTGAACATGAAGCCCTCACTGACGAGATGTCTCAACACAGTGTGGGTTAGCAGCAACTGAGTCAAGGAACTGTATTGTGTAAAATACTGGGCAGCTGCTTGGGTACAGGTATCAGTGGAGCCATGTCACAGAGCAAGTTACTACAGCGGCTCCAGGTTTACGTTTCTACATTGTTTTTAAACCCTTTTTTCACTGAGTAAAAAGACTCTCTACTGGACTTTTGCACCTTCAGCAAAAAAAAAAAAATAAAATAAAAAATCTATAAAATCTAATTAAATCTCCTATACTAATGACAGACAACTGAGATGTCATACTGGTGCCAGAAAGTGTACAGAGTACTTACCACTGTGTCCGTTCTGCAGGGTGCTGTGAGTTGCAGAATGGAAGCAGCAGAAACAGGACCTTAACCTTTTGGGGACGGAGGACGTATGGGTACGCCCTCACGTCCCGGTACTTAAGGACAGAGGGCGTACCTGTAAGCCCTTGTCCCGTTCCCAGGGTTTGAAGCGCACTCACAAGCAGAGTGAGCATCAAACGCGGTGGGTCCCAACTGCTATCAGCAGCCAGGACCCAGGATTAATGTCGAGCAGTGCCGATTAGGCTGATGCCCAGCATTAACCCTTTAGACACCGCAATCAAAGCCCGATTGAGCTGCCGGGAAGCGTTTACTTTCACTTTCAGACGCGGAGGTCAACTTTGATCGCCACATCTGAAGGGTTAATAGCGCGCAGCACAACAATCGGTGCAGCGCGTTGTTAGCCCAGGGTCCCGGCTATGAATAGCAGCCGGGACCGACCCGGTGTGATGCACTGGGACCGGGCTCAGGGCGTACAGGTACGCCCTGAGTCTTTAAGAGGTTAAAGGGGTACTCTGGTGGAAAACAATCTTTTTAAAATCAATTGGTGACAGAAAGTTAAACAGATTTGTAAATGACTTCTATTTAAAAATCTTAATCCTTCCAGTACTTATCTGCTGCTGTATACTCCACAGGAAGCTCTTTTATTTTTGAATTTATTTTCTGTCTGACCACAGTGCTCTCTGCTGACAACTCTGTCCATGTCAGAAACTGTCCAGAGCTGGTCCCGGCTATTCATAGCCGGGACCCAGGGCTAACAGTGCTATTAACCCTTCAGATGCGGCGATCAAAGTTGACCGCCGCATCTGAAGGTGAAAGTAAACGCTTCTCGGCAGCTCAATCGGGCTGATCGGGACATCGTGATAAAATTGCGATGTTCCGATCAGCTAGGACGCAAGCGGAGGTCTCCTTACCTGTCTCCGCGGCGTCCGATCGAGGTTTGATTGCTCCAAGCCTGAGCTACAGGCTTGAGCAATCGAGCCTCTATCTCGCTGATCCATGCAAAGCTATGGTTTTGCAGGGATCAGCATAAGAGATCAGTGTGTGTAGTGCTATAGGTCCCTATGGGAGCTATAGCACTGCAAACAAAAAGTGAAAAAAAAGGTTAACAAAGGCATGAAAAAAAAGGTTAACAAACATTTAACCCCTTCCCTAATAAAAGTTTGAATCACCCCCCTTTTCCCATATAAAAAAAAGCCTGTGTAAATAAAAAAAAACATATGTGGTATCGCCGCGTACAGAAATGTCCGAACTATAAAAATATATTGTTAATTAAATTGCATGGTCAATGGAGTACGCGCAAAAATATTCCAAAATAGCTTATTTTTGGTCACTTTTTATATGATGAAAAAATGAATAAAAAGCGATCAAAAAGCCCGATCAATACAACAATGATACCGATAAAAACTTCAGAACACGGCACAAAAAATGAGTCCTCATACCGTTATAGGGGTTAGAAGATGAGAATTTTTAACATATAAATTTTCCTGCATATAGTTATGATTTTTTTCCGAAGTACGACAAAATCAAACCTATATAATAGGGTATCATTTTAACTGTATGGACTTACAGAATAAAGGTAAGGTTGTATTTTTACCGAAAAATGCACTTCGTAGAAACGGAAGCCCCCAAAAGTTACAAAATGAAATTTTTTCTTCAATTTTGTCGCACAATTAATTTTTTTTCCATTTCGCCGTGGATTTTTGGGTAAAATGACTAACGTCACTGCAAAGTAGAATTGGTGGCACAAAAAAAAAGCCATCATATGGAATTTTATGTGCAAAATTGAAAGCGTTAAGATTTTTAGAAGGTGATGAGGAAAAGGGGTTAAGTCCATAAGTTTCATGGCCAGATTTGGTCTATCACCACATATGCAAGTTATCAGGGTCTCGGAGCTCACATAGACCAGCTCTCCTTCAGCAGAAGTGGAGTCTTTATATAAATATGCAATAATCAAATTACAGAGAACAACCATCACGCCCCCTACCATAGACTTGCATTGAAGGGGCGGGGTGTGAAATCACACGGGGTGGAGTCGTGATGTCACGATCTTCCCTTCCCGTGGTCGGTAGCCAGACCCTCCAGCGCTTCCGGAGCAGTAACAGGTGGATGCTGCATGCTATATTGCGGGGGTTCCCAGCGGCGGGACCCTCACGATCAGACATCTTATCCCCTATCCTTTGGATAGGGGATAAGATGTCTAGGGGTGGAGTACCCCTTTAAGGTCTCTGCTGGAAGTGTGGAAGTTCTGGCACAACTTTCTTTTGGCAAGCTCTCAGAATGACACGTATCAGAAATTCAAAGTGTCCTACTGTATACTCCTCTCTTCCTGTAGTCATAAAGGGACCAATGACCTGTGCTGCTGAGCTCTGTACTACCAGTGACTGCTGCCTATCTGCATTGTGTTGGATCCTAGGTAAATGCCGTGCAAGAATGACACCTTCACACTACTGCTGCTGCTTCTCAGAGTGTGCTACAGAGACATACAGTAGGAAAGCAGGATAATCTTTTCTGTGCCGGCCCTGACAAGAAACAAAAATAGTCCTGGGTATTTTAGACTAAGCAGACCCTTTTTTTTTTAAGGTGCGGGTAAGATGGCTGGGACCTTGGTGGAAATTGCTCTGTTGCAAAGCTACAAGTCCCATCATGCCATAGAGCCTCATGTATTGTGGGAGTTGTAGTTTTGCAACAGCTGGCAAGCCACAGATTAGGGTACAGTTTCACACATCAACGCTGCAGAATTTAAAAGTGACTTCAGCTCTTGTAGGACACAGTCAGGCTGAATACACAGTGGTATCAGTGACTCACAGGTGATGTCTTCTCTTACCTTTTCTTCCTGCTTCATCTTCCCTCTACAGAGTTGGACACCCAGACATCATTGGTTCATTTGTCACTTTGTCAACAAATCCTCCTCCTCTATATGAAGAATCATAATAACCCTGCTATTCACTGTGAACCAGAAAAAAATACTGCCCAACTCTGTTTCTTCTCAGTTCAGCTGTATCTCACCCTGTATGGTCTTCCTCCAGACCCCTCTGCCTCCCTCCCCCCAAATACCCTAACAATGTAGACAAGGACAAACAGCAGAAATAGTAACTTCATTGTAGACCTAGGTGTAACACATGGGGGGAGATTTATCATTGCTTTCCTGATATTTTATTGACTGAAATGTTGCGCCATTTCAAAATAGACAAAAGTGACTGTGACATGCAGTGCTATCCTCTTGACTATGCAGTGGACGAGACTTATTAACTGCGTTTTTTTTTTAAAAGGCGCAAAAATTATGCGCAAACATTCCGAAAAAACTCAAATTCACACCATCTCTGCCTTGACTTAGAAAAATTACACCCTACAGCAAGTTCTGAGGTGATTTTCATTTATGCAAAATTTATCAAAGTTTGTGCACCGTTTTGATAAATTTGGCTCACACAAGCCAAAAACAGCAAAAAAAAAAAAAAAAAAAGCTGTGAAGTGGCTTCACACAGATACATATTGATAAATCTCCCCCATGTGGTCTAGGTGTAGATATGCCTAGAAATGAAAGGGGCTATGGAATATACATTTTTCTTGCTGACCTTTCAATTACTCAGAGTATGCATTAAATTAAAGGGGTATTCCAGGCAAAACCTTTTTTTTTTATATATATCAACTGGCTCCGGAAAGTTTAACAGATTTGTAAATTACTTCTATTAAAAATCGTAATCCTTCCAATAGTTATTAGCTTCTGAAGTTTTCTGTCTAACTGCTCAATAATGATGTCATGTCCCGGGAGCTGTGCATGATGGGAGAATATCCCCATAGGAACTGCACAGCTCCCGGGACGTGAGTCATCACAGAGCAGAAAAAAACAACTCAACTTCAGAAGCTAATAACTATTGGAAGGATTAAGATTTTTTAATAGAAGTAATTTGCAAATCTGTTTAACTTTCCAAAGCCAGTTGATATATATATATAAAAAAAAGTTTTGGCCTGGAATACCCCTTTAAGTGCAGTGCCCAAAAAGCACATTTGCAAAGCTCTCCAGTATGTGATACACATATTGTCAGAACCCATGGGATTAATCGGTTCTGACAGTTTCTTTTGTTGCCGGGCTACACCTAGCTCTCTGGGATGGTCAGCTGACCTTGTTAGCTTTCACCTGTTTACTCTCTATTTAAACCTGCAGTTTACATCTAGGCTTTTCCTGCGAAACAGGTTCACTTCTGTAGCTAGCGATATAACCTGTTTATTCATGTTTATCCGGTATCTGTGACTTTTGGTTGACTTCTCGACTCCTCTCTGGTATTAGCATTTTTGTACTTAGACAACTCCTGATATTGCCTCGGCTAGTGGACATTGACTTATTGGGGGTGATTTATGAAAATCTGTCCAGAGAAAAAGTTGCCCATAACCACCAATCAGATTGCTTCTTCCATTTTGCAGAGGCCTTGTTAAAAATAAAAAAAGGGAGCTGATTGTTTGCTAGGGGCAACTCAGCAAATTTTCCTCAGGTTTTGATAAATCTCCCCCATTGTGTGTGTCTGTGTGTGTGTGTGTGTGTGTGTATTAGATATTATTTCTGTTAGTCTGTGTGCTTCCTTACTGTATCCTGACCTGTGTCTATATTGTAGTTTATTTTGTTGAAAGTGACTTCCATCACATATTTATGGAAGGACTGTCTCCGTGGTTGTCGATCCGCTATTTAGGGCAGACAGGCAAGTAGGCAGGGATAGAGGGAGTGGGTGAGATCAGTACTGCACTCCTTCCCTGCCCATATGTGAAACATATTATACATAAGACAAACCTTTAGACACTTTCCTAGGATGGTAGCTGGAACAGCTGTACTTGGACTGTACACACACATGACAGCTACCTAAAAGCATGAAGCTAACTTAAATGACAGGTATGCATTAAAGACTTTTCAGTAAGTTGACAGAGGTCATTTTCTGCTATAGATTTTTTTTTCCAGAGTGTGTAGTTGAGATTTTGGAAATCTCATCCACTTTGGTGCTACTGTAAATATTACATTTTGACCCCACAGAATTTTGCCACATGTGGACATATGTAAGAGAAATATAGCGCAAGTTTACAGCAAAATTATCATTTCTGGTGGAGCATCTTAAATTCCATCTACAAATTGTATGTTTACAATAGCAAAAACAGTTTCTGTATTTGTATAGAGGAGTGCACTTTAAATGAAAATGTTACACAATTGCCTTTTTATAGGACCTACTTATACCTGAACTTATTTTGATAAAAATCAGCATAGTTGTAAGGTCAAACAATTCCAGAACAAAATTTATTTTTTACTAACGAGTTTGAACTTAGTTCCATGTTTAATTTGTTCTTTATTTTAAAGTAATATCCTAAGATCCCAAAAAAATGTTGTAATGTTCCCCATAACTAAGGAATGTTTCCACATAAATAGCTTGAGTTCCTTTGTGCGCATTTACTGTAAAATTAGAATCAGTCCATGTTAAAACAATTTAAAACAATTAGACTGAGAACCAACTTGATGCAAATAGTCTAATGATTATTCCAGTACCAGATAGCTTCCTAGAAAAGTAAGGCACAATGTCCAGAATGTGTAGCCCAGCTCTACAGCTATTGGTGCAGTTTTCTAGTGTACTGATAATGCTGTGTTGAAGAGGTGAAAGCTGTATGATGATAACAGTTTTTTTTTTTTTTTTGCTTTTCTCTGAAAGGGGTACCTTCCAATAAATATATGGCCCTCACATGTTATATAAAAGTAATGTATGAATCCAGTCTTTTTTTTCCAAACAAAATATTGTCAGATGGTGGTACTACTGCTGGAAATGTTTCCTACCACTTAAGAACTGGCAAAATATCTAAGGTTTGTAAAAGTCAAGTAAAGTTGAAGTTATGGCTACTGTGCGTCATAATTATTAAAACTTTAATGGATATATCCTGAATCTCAATAGTAAAAAGTACTTTAAGAATTATGAAGAACAGTTATATCAGTCCCACGCTCTAGGAACGATATATAGGTATCTTTTGCTTTGAAGAAAACTAAGCGTTAAACTTTTTTTTTCATACTCTTTGGATGTCACTTTTGTTTTCGGGTATCATTTCTTGGCCAATGGATTTCTGACCAGGGTGAAATCTGCATTGTGTTTTTCAACTAGGCCTAGGGTGACAGCCCAGAGGCAATGCAGGCCCCTACTACTATGGAGGAAGCAAGAGCCCCCCACTCCTGGGACAACAGGTAAGTGCCCACTTCAGACACCAGCGCCTACCTGGCCCAAGAAGGGGAAGCTGCTGGTAATCGTTAGCACCAAGGAATCGAGGGCAGTTGCTCTTAATCCCTGTGCAAGCAAGTGTTGTTTATAACTGTAAGTGCGTCCTTAGGATAGACTTGCTGTTAATTGCAGTTAATTTGCATGGAACAAAGAGTAATTGATTCCATGCATCATGACTTACACTTGCTAGCCACAGGCTACTTGAAGCATTTGGCCTTCAAGAGGTCAGGAATCTCTGCCCCAAAAGTTTGTTTTGGGGATCCCTATCTACCTACTGGGGAGCCTACCTACTGTTGTTGGCCTACCTACCATGGGGACCAACTTACCTAACGGGGGAAGTGATAGGGTAAGGTTCTGGCCAATGCCTCTTTTTTCATGACTTTCAGCTGTACAGTGGCCCCCTCAAGTTACAATATTAATTGGTTCCATTTGCTATGGGTTAAAATACATGACAATGCAGGTGCAGTGAATTTGATTCAGAGTAAATGGCAGACTGATATAGAGGGAGAGAGGGCCCTGCCCATGAGAGCTTACAGTCTGTAAGTGTTTACTCTTATGTAGAAAATCAAAAGTGTTTTCACACTATATATACTATCATAGTATAGTATGATATGTTGAGTTTTGTGAGAATTCTCTCTGTAAAGGGAATTCATATTACAACAACAAGGCCTTAAAGGGCCTCCTCATTGCTGGGACACTGTCATGAATTAGGTTTTCTTCTAATGGATCGCTTGGTTTACAATTTAAAAAAGAACATTGTGGTAAATACTGAAAGTGCTTATAAGTATGTTGGCAGATGGATCTAACATTATAATAAAGAATACAAATGGAAGAGCATGCATTACTAAATGATTTATGAGATATTATTTTGGTTTGTCTGGGAATAGGGATAGGCAGGCAGACTTTGTGAGCACAGCGGGTGACATACTGTTGCAGAGACTAAAAGCATAAAAAGGCACAAACATGTTTGAAAAAAACAACAATACCTAGGAGACTAGAAAGTAAGAATCAAATTTTTATTCCAAATAAAATGGACTCATAGGAGACAGTATGTCTACACACAGCACCTAGAAATGCAATTACAGAGCTCCCAACACTTCCTGTTTATCAACTGTGTTAATGCCGTATATCTATTGCCCCAACATTATATTATAAAGGTATGTGTCCTATGATCCACAAATTTTAAATGTCTACATGTGTATAAGAGCTGATTTTTTGTGCACTGTGACAACTCATTTAGAGTTGTCAATTATTATCTGTATTCCAAGGTGTGCAGAGTGTAATCACTTAGGCTAGTAGTGGTCTGCTTTCGGTAGGAAGGAAGGAAACACTCCTCAACTGTGACTGGGACCATTTAGAACAGATAGATATGTTTTTTTTCCTGCCAGCAACCATAAGCCTATTTGTGGCAGTAGACAACCCCTTTAAAGCACCTGCCTCCCTGAATTAACTTGAGGCACTGAGTTGAGACTCCTTTTAGCACATGAGTAATGAAGACACAACCACATGATGCCTCTCAGGCAATCAGAGTTACCGTTAAGGCTATGTTCACTTGTTTTAGATATCGAAGGCAAAATGAGAAAAACTATCTAGGTGATACATTTTAGCGATAGTGTTATGCATCTGTGTGTTTGCAGGGGGATTTGCATGCAAATTTAGGTGAGTTCTTTAACCCCTTAATGACCAAGCCCATTTTCACCTCAAGGACAAGGCCAATTTTATTTTTGCGTTTTCGTTTTTTCCTCCTTGCCTTCTAAAATCCATAACTCCTTTATATTTCCATGTACAGACCCATATAAGGGCTTGTTTTTTGCATGACCAATTGTACTTTGTAATTAAACCTCTCATTTTACCATAAAATGTACCGCGAACCCCAAAAAAAATTTTTTAGGGAGGAAATTTTAATGAAAACCAAAATTTTGCACATTTTGGAGGGTTTTGTTTTCACACTGTACACTTTACTGTAAAAATTACATGTGTTCTTTATTCTGTGGGTCAATACGATTAAAATGATACCCATGGCTAGATACCTTTATATTTTTGTACCTCTTAAAAAAAATCTAAAACTTTTTGTACAAAATCAGTATTCTAAAATCGCTCTATTTTGACCACCTATAACTTTTTCATTTTTTCATATATAGGGCGGTATGAGGGCTCATTTTTTGCACCGTCATCTGTAATTTTTTTAGATACCACATTTGCATATATAAAACTTTTAGATCATTTTTTATTAATTTTTTTAAATAAAATGTGACCAAAAAGCAGCATTTGTGGACTTTTTTAATTTTTTACGCTTACGCCATTCACCGTATGGGATCATTTTTTGATATTTCGGACATTTACGCATGCGGCGATACCAAATATGTTTATTTTTTTTTTTAAATACGCTTTTTCGGGGTAAAATGGGAAAAACGGACAATTTTCATTTTTATTGGGGGAGGGGATTTTTCCCTTTTTTTACTTTTAATTTTTACATTTTTCAACTTTTTTTTACACTTTTTATGTCCCCATAGGGGACTATCTATAGCAATCATTTGATTGCTAATACTGTGCAGTGCTATGCATAGGACACGGCACTGATCAGTATTATCGGTGATCTTCTGCTCTGGTCTGCTCGATCGCAGACCAGAGCAGAAGACCCCGGGAGACGGCCGAAGCTAGGTAAGGGAACCTCCGGCTGTCATGCTGGATGATCAGATCCCCGCGGCAGAGCTGCGGGCGATCCGATCATCCAATCAAAGTGCCGCAATGCCGTAGATGCCGTGATCTGTATTGATCACGGCATTGGAGGGGTTAATGGCGGACATCCGTGCGATCGCAGATGTCTGCCATTACGGGCGGGTCCCCAGCTGCTGATAGCAGCCGGAACCTGCCGTGTATGACGCGAGCACCCTTCCAATGCTCGCGGTCATACACAGGACATAAATGTACGTCCTGGTGCGGGAAGTCCTGCCAAACCAGGACGTAGATTTACGTCCGTGGACGTTAAGGGGTTAACATATGAATTCCTAAAACTCCTGGCTGGAGAAGACTTGTAGATAACTTTCCCTGTTCCATATTTTCCCTGTTCCATCCAAAAAAATCGGATTTACATTTTACAAAAAAAAATGCTATTTTTTAAAATTGAGTTCTATTGAACTCAATGGAAAACAGCTGGCAATTCGTATTCAGTAAAATGTAATGGCTGCCATTTTAAGGCCCTAAAATTAAGTGTAAGGTACATTTTTTTCTACCGTTTACCACAAAGTTTTTTGGAACCTTCTTTTGCACGTTTTTAAGGCTATTTTTTTACTTTAATGACTGGTTTCCAAACTTGCTGTAGAAACATTTTAAAAATATTTTTTTTTAAATTTAAAGGTTTGGAAGAAGAACAAAATGGCAGAAGATCAGTTGATATTGTTTTAAACAATTTATGCATAAAATTGCATTTTTTAAGGCTAAACATGTGGACCAAAAAACTGCGCACATAGCCTTAAAGGGATTACCCTCTGTAAGGTGATTTTAGTACGTTCCTGCCAGACTGTAATGGACATGCTTTGGAAGGATCTGCGCTTGTCTTGGGGCTAAATGGCTATGTTGTGAGATTACCATAATGCTGTGGCTATCTTTTTGTGAACTGGTATTTCCTGTTGGATTTCAATCTCAAACTACACATTCCATAGTTCCGTGTTTGTATGTGTGAGGTCACTTTCCTCCCTTCCACACATCAGCCACCCCACCCATTGAAACATAAATGAGCTGCATTCCATTCAAAAGACCAGTGTTTTCTAACCAGGGTGCCTACAGCTGTTGTTCCACCCATTAAAGCAGG
This sequence comes from Hyla sarda, assembly GCF_029499605.1. Taxonomy (NCBI): domain Eukaryota; kingdom Metazoa; phylum Chordata; class Amphibia; order Anura; family Hylidae; genus Hyla; species Hyla sarda. The sequence goes on from NC_079189.1 coordinate 328,079,750, forward strand.
ACAGGCTCCCTTTGCACACCTGACTAGTGATGTCATGTCTCGACACACTGCAACCTGAGTAATTTTGAATGCTGTTAAAAATAAATGTTGGGCTAAAATATCAGAAGAATTGCGAGACAACCGTCACACACAGGTACAGATACCATATTATGAACTACACTACTTTACAGCCCCTGTGTCAGTCAAATAACAAAAAAAATACGGAATGCCCGTTTAGTGAAATGTCCAGGTAGTCAATCCAAGTTTTTCATTTTCGTAAATTTGAAGAAGAACTTTTTCCTCCAGGCTTCATCTACGTTAACTGAATTTTCTGATATTGTGACCATCACAATAACCTGTCTAATTTTCATTTTATAGCTTACAATGGAAAACAAAGCATTGGCAGTCAAAGAAGCTCCTCTGGTTCTCACAAACTCCCTCTCTGCTCCAGATGTGTTTGCATCAGCATCTGGATCGCTTCAGCAGAGGAAATAAAAAATAGAACTCTACAGAACTTTGTGCCAAGCCTGGCAAACATATTCTTTATATTACGTGTTCACTGAAATAAAAGAGGTTTCTATTCCCCTCAGAAGATCAAAAGAACCTTTTTTATTTCGCTGCGAGCCATGTTCCCCAAGAAGTACCTACCTTCCTTTCTTTACCCACCGTGTTGATGTCTTGCTGATTAATGTGAGCCAATGCTAAATTTTTAGGGTGGTGAAGTAATACTTAAGATAAATGGGATAGGCTGCTCTGTATACTCATCGCCCAATTTACTCATTAAAATTCAAGGAGAGACCTCTCTCCTTCCGCAGGAAAATACCAAGACATGTTTTTACTTAGTCACACTTCATCAAGGGATGGGAAATTTAGCAATACTTTCTCTAGAGAACGTTTTATTATTGGAAAAGAACAGTGCTTGCCATTGTGCTGATCAGGCTTTTGATATTCTTATTACTAATACATATACAGCCAGTGTGAAACGATGGGCGAATGGAGCAGAGATCCTATCCTCCACACTTACACAACTATAGGCGGTCTCTACACTTCCTTTATTGGATTTGTAACACCTGGCTTTATAAAATGAATTTATTGGTGTGGAGCTAGATGATTAGAAAAACATTGGGAATAATGTACTTTTCTTCTCCAGTTTCCTGTCTCTGAGGATAAATTAAATGCTCGCTATAACGTTGTATTTCTTACGTCATTCTTGCATAATATTTTGGTTGTGTTTTACGATGGCACTTATATTTATTAAAAAGATATATGTATTATTCATACCCTATAATTTAATAACTTTAATTTTACGATCACACATATGACACAGTTTAATAAGTGCCCCCCCCCCCCCCCCCTGGAATCCCGTCACTGCCAGGAATTTTTGGACATTTTGCTCCTATGGTGACAGGGACAATTTTTACACTTCCCATAAATATAGTAACTTTTATTAAATGTGTATTAAAATACAGGCATACAGAAAGAAGTGGTAAGGTCCTAGGGCATACTTACGCGTTTCAAGCGTTACAACCAATCTTTCTCATAGTCCAAAATGTATTTTGGAAAAAATTGTGAAATGTGAAGAATTCACGGACACAACATGCATTTATCTTTAACAGTGTCTTAAATAGAAAATAACATGAAAAGTTAAAATAGCAACATTGTGGAAAAAAATGTATGCTAATTAAATAGGGTATTACATAGATACAATTTACTATTTTCCTATACAAAAGCTAACCTTAAAGGTATTCCAGGAAAAAACTTTTTTTTTTTATATCAACTGTCTCCAGAAAGTTAAACAGATTTGTAAATTACTTCTATTAAAAAAAATCTTAATCCTTCAAATAATTATCAGCTGCTGAAGTTAATTTGTTCTTTTCTGTCTGGCAACAATGCTCTCTGCTGACACCTCTGCTTGTCTCGGGAACTGCACAGAGTAGAAGAGGTTTGCTATGGGGATTTGCATCTACTTTGGACAGTTCCCGAGACAGGTGTCATCAGAAAGCACCTTAGACAGAAAAGAACAACTCAGCTTCAGCAGCTCAAAAGTACTGAAGGATTAAGATTTTTTAATAGAAGTAATTTACAAATCTGTTTAACTTTCTGGTGCCAGCTGATATATAAAAAAGAGGTTTTTCCTGGATATCCCCTTTAATCATTATTTTTAAATACCTGAATCTAATATATTATGGTAAGGCTTTGTTGTCCCATTTCATAGGTGCAGCACCTGAGTATTACAGTTAGATCTGTAATATGGGTCTTCTTCTTTACAGAAAAAATATGTCACAAACATGCTGAGGAGGGGTTAAAAGCTCATGTTACCATGAACTTGTTTAGATCTAAACACGAATTTCCAATCAGGTGTTCTACTTGGAAATTCTGTCACCGAAATCAGGTGTTCTGCCACTATAATCCTCTGGTGCTAGGACCTGCGCTGCCTGCGTAATTCCGCAAAAGAATGAACATGCTCCTATTTTCGGCAGATCAATTTATCAATTCTCCGCCGCTGAAATTCTGCATTAAGAAAGGGTCTGCAGAAGGCCTGTTTACACCAATACTAAGGTTCACACAACAAAATTCCCATGTGCAATTCCACTCACAGAAATTCTGTAGTGTGAACATACCCTTATACAGAAACAGAAGGAAGATAGCAATCACACATCCTCATGTGAATTCTCTGCAGCCTCCTAGCACCCCCTTTCCTCCTCCATGCTGGCTGAAGTGAAATGCAGCTTCAACTTAAAGAGTTACTCTGGTGGAACTCTGTTTGGGCCAAAAAGTTAAACGTATTTGTAAATTACTTCTTTTTAAAAATCTTAATCCTTCAAGTACTTATCAGCTGCTGTATGCTCCAGAGGAAGTTGTATAGCTCTTTCCAGTCTGACCACAGTGCTCTCTGCTGACACCTCTGTCCATATCAGGAACTGTCCAGAGTAGGAGCAAATCCCCATAGCAAACCTCTCCTACTCTGGACAGTTCCTAACATGGACAGAGGTCTCAGCAGAGAGCACTGTGGTCAGAAAGAAAAGGAATATACAACTTCCTTTATAGCATACAGCAGCTGATAACTACTGGAAGGATTAAGATTTTTAAATAAAAATAATTTACAAATCTTGATTCCACCCCCCCCCCCCCCCTTAATTTTTAACCTACACTTCTAGACATACTCCTTAAACACTTCCAAGGTGCTCAGGTTATAGGAATGTATACATATTATAATAGTCACTCTAAAATTCTGTACACTTTAATCTATCTATCTATATATATATATGTGTGTAAAATTCAATGTGTGTGTATGTATGTATGTGTGTGTGTATGTGTGGGTGTATGTGTGTATGTATATGTGTGTGTGTATGTGTGTATGTTCCAGCATCAGGTCCAAATGGCTAAAGATATTAACATGAAACTTGGCACACATGTTACTTATTTGTCAACAACTAACATAGCATAGGTGATTTAACCCTTACTCACCCCCATTTGCCAGGGTCAGGTTTTTGTTTAACGTCCCATACAAGTCTATGGGAAATATTATGTTTCTGCATAGCTTCCAAACAACTGGAGATATTTCGATAATACTTGGTCACATGTTACTTATATGTCCACTTAAAATATAGGATAGTTAATTTAACCCTTAACTACCCCCATTTGTGAGGGTCAGGGTTTTTGTTTAAAGTCCCATGCAAATCAATGGGAAATGTATGTTCCCACATAACTTCCGTAAGGCTGGAGATATTTCAATACCTGGTGCACATATTACAGGTCGGGATAAGAGGCTGGGACAGGAGGATGGCATATGAGGATGGAATAGAAGGTTGAGATAGGAGGTCAAGATATGAGGTCGAGATAGGAGGACGAGACAGGAGGACAGGATAGGAGGTTGGGATAGCAGGTCGAGATAGAAGGTCAAGATAGGAGGTCGGGATAGGAGGTCGAGATAGGAGGTAAACATATTAGGATGGGAAAGGAGGACGGGATAGGAGGTCTGGATAGGAGGTCAAGATAGGAGGACGGGATAGGAGGACAGGATATGAGGATGGGCTAGGAGGTCGGGATAGGAGGTCGAGATAGGAGGACAAGTTAGGAGGATGGGATAGGAGGTCGAGATAGGAGGACGGGATAGGAGGTCAGGATAGGAGGTCGGGAAAGGAGGTCAGGATAGGAGGTCGAGATAGGAGATCGGGATAGGAGGTCGGGATAGGAGGACGGGATAGGAGGTCAGGATAGGAGGTCGGGATAGGAGGATGGGATAGGAGGTCGGGATAGGAGGTTGGGATATGGGTTTGGGATATGACAACAATATATGAGGACGGGATATGAAGTCAAAAGCTTGCTCTGTTGATTTTCCTCTACGACAAGGATTAGGAAGGAAAAAACCAGGCAACGCCGGGTACTCAGCTAGTTTCATTATAAATCTTTAAAGCACAACTGTCATGAAATCTTGGTGCAATAACCTGCACACAGCCTTTGTACTATGTGCAGGTGGTGTGTATAGCAATGTTTTTACCTGATATTTGCAGGCTTTTAATCAAAGCCACTGACGGTCAGATAGGCTTGGCGCGAGGTACGGGGTAGGCCTGGTGGTGGGCATGGCGGCGGCGGGGCATCGGGTACCTCGCGTCATGCCTATCCGACTGTCAGTGGCTTTGATTAAAAGCATTTTTTGGCATCATGAAAGCCTGCAAATATCAGGTAAAAACATTGCTATACACAGCACCTGCATACAGTACAAAGGCTGTGTGCAGGTTATTGCACCAAGATTTAATGACAGTTGCGCTTTAAAGAAAGTGAGTTATCAGAAAAGGACCTATTGTCCAAATCAAGTTTTGTATGATAAACATTTTTTGTAAAAATGTTTGGTGACTTTTTCTTTGTGTTTAGATTTTTTCAAAAGTTTTCACTTTACTGTCTATATTATAAAATAATATAGAAATCTTGCAGTTTTCATTCTAGCCACTAGGCCTAGCTGAAACTTCCTGTTCTGTACAGATCACTTTTCATAGACAGGGTTACAGTGGAAGGTGACACCAGTCAGTGTGCGACAGTGTGCACCAAAAAAATCAAACTAACCCGACATTGCATTATGAAATGCCAAAAAGGGGGCATGGTCTGTTACAAAGGAGGCCATGTATTTACTATTGAATTCACAGAAAATCCTGGAAATTTCCACCTAGAAATAGCTGGTCAGAAAATGTTCTCAACTTTTAACCTCTTGTGGACGCAGGGCATAGCAGAAAACTAAAAGAAAGATGCCATAAAATTAAAACTACACCAAAAATTATTTTACGATAGGTGTGTGTCAAAAAGTGGTACTGTCGCTATGGCAGAGCTGTAGATTGCCGAAGGCAGCACTCAGGCTCTGCCATAGAGTTGTATTTAGGGGGCGTGTTTCGGCCGCCGCTTCGTGCGGGGGTCGACATGCCCCCTTCACGCGAGCTGTCGGGGCCCCGTACAGGAGATCGCGGGGGGCCCCAGCAGTCGGACCCCCCGCGATCTGCAACTTATCCCCTGTCCTTAACATAGGGGATAAGTTGTTCACCACTTGTTTACTACTGGACTAATCCTTTAAGGACCAAGGACATACCGGTACGTCCTTGGTCCTGCTCCCGTGATATAACGCGGGGTTACATGGTAACCCCGCATCATATCACGGCAGGCCCGGCGTCATAGTGAAGCCGGGACCTGCCGCTAATATCGCGCAGCGCCGATCGCGGCGCCGCACGCTATTAACCCTTTAGCCGCGCGCTCAGAGCTGAGCCACGTGGCTAAAAGTGAGAGTAAAAACTGCCGGTTAGCTCAGTGGGCTGTTCGGGATAGCCGCAGCGAAATCGCGGCATCCCGAACAGCTTGCAGGACAGCCGGAGGGTCCCTACCTGCCTCCTCGCCGTCCGATCGCCAAATGATTGCTCAATGCCTGAGATCCAGGCATGAGCAGTCAAGCGGCAGAATCATCGATCACTGGTTTCCTATGAGAAACCAGTGATCAATGATAAAGATCAGTGTGTGCAGTGTTATAGGTCCCTATGGGAGCTATAACACTGCAATAAAAAAAGTGAAAAAAAAAGTGAATAAAGATCATTTAACCCCCTCCCCTATTAAAAGTTTGAATCACCCCCCTTTTCCCATAAAAAAAAAAACACAGTGTAAATAAAAATAAAAAGAAACATATATGGTATCACCGCGTGTGGAAATGTCCGAATTATAAAAATATAACGTTAATTAAACCGCTCGGTCAATGGCGTACGCGCAAAAAAATTCCAAAGTCCAAAATAGTGCATTTTGGGTCACTTTTTATATCATTTAAAAATGAATAAAAAGCGATCAATAAGTCCTATCAATGCAAAAATGGTACCGTTAAAAACTTCAGATCACAGCGCAAAAAATGAGCCCTCATACCGCCCCATACACGGAAAAATAAAAAAGTTATAGGGGTCAGAAGATGACAATTTTAAACATATTCATTTTCCTTCATGTAGTTATGATTTTTTCCAGAAGTACGACAAAATCAAACCTATATAAGTAGGATATCATTTTAATCATAATAAATCAGAATAAAGATAAGGTGTCATTTTTACCGAAAAATTTACTATGTAGAAACGGAAGCCCCCAAAAGTTACAAAACAGCGTGTATTTTTTTTTCAATTTTGTCGCGCAATGATTTTTTTTCCGTTTCACCGTAGATTTTTGGGCAAAATGGCTGACGTCATTACAAAGAAGAATTGGTGGAGCAAAAAATAAGCAATCATATGGATTTTTAGGTGCAAAATTTAAAGAGTTATGATTTTTTAAAGGCAAGGAGCAAAAAACGAAAATGCTAAAACGGAAAAAACCCCGGTCCTTTAGGGGTTAAATGAAAACTGTCACCCTGATCACCCACACTAAATTCAATACACAGGGTTATAGTGTGGGTGACCAGGAGTGCAAAGAGGTGTCACTTACCAAATTCCATCCAGTGGCTACTGTGATATTGCCCGACAAAAGTCCTGTTCTTAATTTGGTTACCTGCCCCCTGCTTCTTTCTGTCTCCTGAAACAATCTGCCTCTATTAGTATATTCAAATTTTGCTCTGTGCTCTGAGGCAGGAGTGCAAACGCAGTTAGTTTACAAAACGCTCTCACGTCCTAGTGACGTGAAAGCTCTTCTTGCCAGAGCATTCTGCTACTGTGCCAGAGGGCATGCGCTCTGGAATCAGAGAGCAGCACCTACGTGACATGCGACTTACGTCACTAGGACGTGAAAGCTGTTTGTAAACTAACTGTGCTTGCGCTCCTGCCTCAGAGCACAGCGCAGAATTTGAATATACTAATAGAGGCAGATTGTTTCAGGAGGCAGAAAGAAGCAGGGGCAGACAGCCATCGGGGCCCCGCCTCTTGCGCGCAGGTAACTGAATTGAGAACGGGACTTATCATAGGAGCCACTGGATGGAATTTGGTAATTACACCCTGTGTATTGGGTTTAGTGTGGGGGATCAGGGTGACAGTTTTCCTTTAACCCCTTCCCTATTAAAAGTTTAAATCACCCCCCTTTTCCCATTCAAAAAAATAAACTGTGTAACCGCGTGCATAAAAATATATAGTTAATTAATCCACACGGTCAATGGCATGCACGTAAAAAAAAATTCCAAAGTCCAAAATATTTTATACCATAAAAAATGAATAAAAAGTGATCGAAAAGTCAGATTAAAACAAAAATGGTACCAATAAAAACTTCAGATCACGGCGCAAAAAATTTGGAAAAGTAAAAAAGTTATAGGGGTCAGAAGAGGACATTTTTACATGTATTATCTTTTTTGTATTTTTTCCAGAAGTAAGGCAAAATCAAACTTATATAAATAGGGTATCATTTTAATTGTATGTAGAATAAAGGGAAGGTGTCATTTTTACAAAAAAATGCACTGCGTAGAAATGGAAGCCCCCAAAACTTACAAAATGGCGTTTTTTTTTTTTTTTTTTCAATTTTGTTGCACAATGATTTTTTTTTCACCGTAGATTTTTGGGTAAAATGACTGATGTTATTACGAAGTAGAATTGATGCAGGAGTGTAATCCTGCAAGTCTGAAACAACATTTCCCACTAGTAAAAAACCGAACACTCTTAGTAAATGAGGCCCATTACCTTTAAAGAGATGAAAACGCCTTGCTTCCCTTCAATCAGTCACATACCTGACTGCCTCCCACCACTAGTGGGAGTTTATTAAACACTTTTTTCAATTTTGGCTGTATAGACCTATCTTATAGGTTTATACGGTTAACTGGTGGTAGTATCTCTTTATTATGTATATGTAGATACAAAAGTTAATAATTCAGTTAAGAAGTACATAAATTATTTAAAGGGGTTGCCCAATGTGCCCAGGCTACCTAATTAAACAGTAAAAACGTTAACTCCCCTTCCTTGCTCCCTCATAGCCTCCAGTATCAGGGTTCAATGGTCACAATGGTGTCCCATCTCTGCCTGTGATTGTCGAGTGGTACTGTCAGTTCCCACGGTTGTAGACTCTCTGCAGCTCTGGGGAATGCAGTTTCATCTGTTGCAGACAGGCTCTGACAACAGAGGCTACAAGGTAAGGTAAGTGTGTTACAGCTCATATTTTATTTGGTCTTGGCACATTACTTCAAAAAACATTTCACCAGATAACCCCTTCAATTATAGCATGGTTTGAAATTATGATTTGGCTGTAAAATGGGAGTTCTAGAACTGTCCTACAAGACCAGACCTGTGTATTTATGAACTGCTTCAACACCATATTTTTACACCTGTACAGATTTAATACATCCTTTTATCAGTTCTACTACTTCAATGCCTAGTTTTCTCATATTTGATTAGATGTATAATTCTATTGGATCACGGCCTAATGCCCTCTTATTTATTCTTTTTTATCTTATTAGGAAATCATGAGATAAAAGAGAGGGAACCCCTGTTCAGAATCGTCATCTCTTGGCCAGAGTGTCTCTCACTTTGGAGGATCTGACCTTTCCTGCATTACAAAGGAAACCCATTGATTTCAGTCATAATTCTGTAATGCCTAATTTCTCCTGTGGTGGCATTGTAGGAAAATGGAATACTTGCTTCCTATCAATATGACCAATAATTACTGCTCATTGTTGGAGGCCCAGAAAGGTGTCCTAAGCTTATTGTCAAGATACCCCTTCAACAAGTAGGGATTATTATAAGTGGGCCATTTTCATGAACAGGGTATATCTAAATGCCTTTAGTTCCTTTGGGCTAGGTCACAGTGTTGAATTGCGTTAATTCTATGCAGACAAGCCATCTGGTTTTGATATTGCCTCTCATGCTCCGAATTGTGGGTGGCTTAAAATCCTTTTGAATTATGCATGACTTTACCTAAAGATTACTTATTCTTCTTCCTTTGTATGTCCAATAAACAAAATATATTTTCATTATTTTGTATTCATAGATCTTCTAGCAATGCAAACAGCCTGCCAGATAATGTTTTGCATTTTAGTTTAGATGGAATTCCTGAAAGAATTCCTGCTCTGTGTTATCTCAGAGTCATATTTATTTGGACTGTATTTTCCAACCCTAAGGCATCACCTTTTGACCTTTACTGTGAGTTTCACTCTTCCTCTTCTTGAATACTGTCCTAAACTGTATCGGCTATGATGTACACAGCTGAGCTGTCCTTATCCTATAAACAGACCTTTATTCACTATGACAAGAAATCACTTGACAATTGTGCTAGTGGTGGATGCAATAAACTATACCTCATATAGCTTATGGTCATATTACTATTATATACGGATCATTCATTACATCAAAACCACTGACAGGTGAAGTAAATAACCTGAATTATCTTAAGTTATGTTCATTCCATGTAGATCAGCAACGGATTTTATGCATCTTAGGGCTCATTCACACTACCACTGGGCTCTGTCCTGCTTAGGGTCCATTCAGCGCAAAAAAAAGAAAGATGAATGAACCCTTTCACAATGGACAACTGCCAGGTTCAAATGTATCCCATTGAATTGAATGGGGTCCATAAGATGTCTGGTATTTTACAGGAGTTGGGAAGAGAAAATATAGGACATGTGCTATTTTTTTTCTCTACTCAACTCCCGTCCTTTAAACAGGTAAAGCAATGAAGCTACCTTTTGCGGAGCCCAACTGCAGTGTGAACTTTTAAGTACAAATTGTAACACTCACATTTCAGAAGACAGGAACACCGGTGGATGTGGATCCGCTGGAACTGTGTGGCAGATGACTCGGACTATACCAGGGAGCGGAGTCTAAGGTGCCGCTAGTTTTTACCAGAGCCCGCCGCAAAGCGGCATAGACTTGCTGCGGCAGGCGGCACCCAGGTCGCTACCCCTGGCATGGCTTGACCACACAGGCGGCCGAGGAGATGCAAGGCACAGGACGGATAAGTCAGCTTGTAGTCTGGATAGCAGAAGGTCAGGGGAGGCGGCACAGTAGCGTAGTAAAGATGTAGAAGGAGTTCAGTAGGCAGGCGACAGAGGAGCAAGGTCAAAGTCACAAAGCAAGGCATCAGATACACAGTAAGGCAATACTGAAGAACACTTTCTCTAAGGCACAAGGCAACAAAGATCCGGCAGGGGAGTGAGGAGGGTGGAGGAATTTATAAATGAGCCACAGGTAAGTTACACTAATGAGCGAACTGACCCTTTAAATTTTAAAGCTTTGGCGCTTGCGTGCCCTAGGGGACGGGGACACGCGCGCCAGAGCAGAGAGGCAGAGGCAGGAGAAACACCCGGAGAGTGATGGACTGGGGCTTGCATGCGGGCGCGTCCCGCGATGTGAGTCCCAGCCACGTCGGCAGCAGCAGGTAAGGGGACCATGCACTCACGGCTAGCGTGTGCGGCCAGAGCGCGTAACGTAACACAAATGGGCCTTTCACTAAAAATTTTTAAAAAGCAATGTGATTGGTTGCTATGGACAACTGGCCAACTTTTCCTCTGCACATGTTCTGATAAATCTCCCCGATTGATTATTTTTTTTCATGCAGAAACACTGCAGATTTTCTGAAAGTGACATGCAGCACGTCACATTATGTGAACCTACCCTAAAATTATGATCCACTACAGACCAGTTGTAGAGAATCTGCAATGTACAGTATACAGGTATGCCACTATGCTAGCATGGGATAAATATTGGAACAGATTTATTCTTCACAATCGCTGAAGTGCTGGCAATTTGTTTTTTATTGCAGTCATATATGTCTGGCAGTCCCTGAGTAGCCTCTGCTTATGGCAGTGAACATGAATGATTGGCCCCAACATGTTTAGGTAGCAGAGCAGGCAAAGAAAGGAACTCAAATTCAAGAATTTAAAGGGAAACCTCTTTGAGACAACCTCCTAAAATTGCACAAAAATTGGCTGGTATGGGGGTAGTCATCCTAAAGAAAAGAAAAGTATACAAAATCAATGTGAAATGTTTTATGAAGTTAGCAAACAGTACATAAATACCCTCAATTTGTGTCCTTTCTGATACAGTTTACAGACAGCAGACAGAACTGTATTATGACATTTTTCTCAACTGGTCGTAGTAAACTGAAGTGTAGCTCATGGCATGGGCTGAGATCTGTTTGTATTTTGCATTGCACTGTCCTCAGAAATTACATACATTTCATTTTTCTCTGCTGAGTTGAAACCTTGCGTAGGAACCATAAGAAAAGCCTAAGCCATCTAGCCACTAACTACACATTTCTGCAAATTGGTGGGCTGATCCCTTCAACCGTGGCCACTGTTCACACACTTGCCTTCATAAAAGTGTTTCTTATGTGCTCCTCAGCTGGCCCCTCCAACTATCTCTTGCACTGGGGAAAAAGTACTCCACTCTTGTTACCACAATGTCACAGTCCACCCTGTATGGGTCACTCACAGCCCCCGCTATGTTTCTTCTGCAAGGACCCTGTTTATTTAGGAATTTTTTTTCCACATTTTAACATAGTAAAAAAATAGGATTTAAGGGTATAGTAGGAGGTAAGGTTTCTTATTCCAGAGGTTGATACAAGATATGTCCATCTTGCAGATCAGTTGAACTGGAAAGATAATATGGCTTAAAAAGTCCACTTGTACAGCAAAAGAAAAACAGGAACAGTCTCCTTTAGGAGGACTGTAACATCATGAACTAATCATGTTTTATCAGATTAATCTATAGTGCAAACTTTAATGATAATATAGTCTAAGAATGTCTTTAGGTCCATCACTTAGCCTCGAATTCTGATATAACATAGTTACATAAATCTTAAGGTTGAAAAAAGACCAGAGTCCATCAAGTTCAACTTATAACCCTAATTTGTCCCTACTGTGTTTATCCAGAAGAAGGCAAAAAAAACCTTAGGAGGCTGATGCCAATTGCTCCATACCAAGGGAAAAAATTCCTTCCCGGCTCCAAATATGGGAGAATAAATAAATATCAGAATAAATTCCTGGTCATTTTGGCCTTAATGTCCATAGCATTTTTTGCACATCTGACCACTGTAACTTTAAGCATTAATAGTTCTGGGATGCTTTTACCTTGTCATGACATATTCTACTTTATCATATTGGTAAATTTTCATCGATACTTGCATCATTTCTTGGTGAAAAATTCCTAAATTTCATGAAAAATTTGAAAATTTAGAATTTTTCTAAATTTGAAGCTCTCTGCTTGTGAGAAAAATAGACATACCAAATAAATATTATATTGATTCACATATACAATATGTCTACTTTATGTTTGCATCATAAAGTTGACATGTTTTTACTTTTGGAAGACATCAGAGTGCTTCAAAGTTCAGCAGCAATTTTCCAATTTTTCACAAAAATATTAAAATCTGAATTTTTCAGGGACCAGTTCAGTTTAGAAGTGTATTTGAGGGGTCTTCATATTAGAAATACCCCCTAAATGACCTCATTATAAAAACTGTACCCCTCAAAATATACAAAATGATATTCAGAATGTTTGTTAACCCTTTAAGTGGTTTTCAGAAATAGCAGCAAAGTGAAGGAGAAAATTCAAAATCAAAATTTTTTACACCAATAAGTTCTTGTAGACTCAGTTTTTGAATTTTTACAAGGAGTAAAAGGATAAAAAGCCCACCAAAATGTGTAACCCAATTTCTCTTGAGTAAGGAAATACCTCGTATGTGAACATAAAGTGCTCTGTGGGTGCACTAGAAGGCTCAGAAGCAAAGGAGCGACAATGGGATTTTGGAGATTGAATTTTGCTGAAATGGTTTTTAGGGGGCATGTCACATTTAGGAAGCTCCTATGGTTCCATAACAGCAAAATAACAACAACCCACATGGCATACTATTTTAGAAACTACACCCCTCAAGGCACGTAACGAGGGGTACAGTGAGCCGTAACACCCCACAGGTGTTTGACGACTTTTTGTTAAAGTTGGATGTGTAAATGACATTTTTTTCTTCACTAAAATGCATTTTTCCCCAAATTTACCATTCTTGCAAGGGGTAATAGGAGAAAATGCCCCCCAAAAGTTTTAACCCCATTTCTTCTTAGTATGGAAATACCCCAAATGTGGACATCAAGTGCGCTGCTGGCACGCTACAATGCTCGGAAGAGAGGAGCTACATTTGGCTTTTTGAAAGCAAATTTTGCTGAAATGGTTTTTGGCGGGCATGTCACATTTAGGATGACCCTGTGGTGCCATAACAGCAAAAAAAACTAAAGAAAAACACATTGTCACGATGCCGGCTGGCAGGTAGTGGACCCTCTGTGCCAGAGAGGGATTGGCGTGGACCGTGCTAGTGGACCGGTTCTAAGCCACTACTGGTTTTCACCAGAGCCCGCCGCAAAGCGGGATGGTCTTGCTGCGGCGGTAGTGACCAGGTCGTATCCACTAGCAACGGCTCACCTCTCTGGCTGCTGAAGATAGGCGCGGTACAAGGGAGTAGGCAGAAGCAAGGTCGGACGTAGCAGAAGGTCGGGGCAGGCAGCAAGGATCGTAGTCAGGGGCAACGGCAGAAGGTCTGGAAACACAGGCAAGGAACACACAAGGAACGCTTTCACTGGCACTAAGGCAACAAGATCCGGCAAGGGAGTGCAAGGGAAGTGAGGTAATATAGGGAAGTGCACAGGTGAAAACCCTAATTGGAACCACTGCGCCAATCAGCGGCGCAGTGGCCCTTTAAATCGCAGAGACCCGGCGCGCGCGCGCCCTAGGGAGCGGGGCCGCGCGCGCCGGGACAGAACAGACGGGGAGCGAGTCAGGTAGGGGAGCCGGGGTGCGCATCGCGAGCGGGCGCTACCCGCATCGCGAATCGCATCCCGGCTGGCAGCAGGATCGCAGCGCCCCGGGTCAGAGGACGTGACCGGAGCGCTGCAGCGGAGGGAGTGAAGCGAGCGCTCCGGGGAGGAGCGGGGACCCGGAGCGCTCGGCGTAACAGTACCCCCCCCCTTGGGTCTCCCCCTCTTCTTGGAGCCTGAGAACCTGAGGAGCAGACTTTTGTCAAGGATGTTGTCCTCAGGTTCCCAGGATCTCTCTTCAGGACCACAACCCTCCCAGTCTACTAAAAAAAAATTTTTCCCTCTGACCTTTTTGGCAGCCAAAATTTCCTTGACCGAGAAGACGTCCGAGGAGCCGGAAACAGGAGTGGGAGGAACAGATTTGGGAGAAAAACGGTTGAGGATGAGTGGTTTGAGAAGAGAGACGTGAAAGGCATTAGGGATACGAAGAGAAGGAGGAAGAAGAAGTTTATAAGAGACAGGATTAATTTGACACAAAATTTTGAAAGGACCAAGATAGCGTGGTCCCAACTTGTAGCTAGGGACACGGAAGCGGACATATTTAGCGGAGAGCCATACCTTGTCTCCAGGGGAAAAAACGGGGGGAGCTCTTCTTTTCTTATCCGCGAACCTCTTCATGCGTGAAGAAGCCTGTAAGAGAGAATTTTGGGTCTCTCTCCATATAATGGAAAGGTCACGAGAAATTTCATCCACAGCGGGCAGACCAGAGGGCAAGGGGGTAGGGAGGGGGGGAAGAGGGTGACGGCCGTACACCACGAAAAATGGGGATTTGGAGGAAGATTCAGAGACCCTGAAGTTATACGAAAATTCGGCCCATGGAAGGAGATCTGCCCAGTCATCCTGGCGGGAGGAAACAAAATGTCGCAAATAATCACCCAGGATCTGGTTAATTCTTTCTACTTGTCCATTGGACTGGGGATGATATGCAGAGGAAAAATTTAATTTAATCTTGAGTTGTTTACAGAGAGCCCTCCAGAATTTAGACACGAATTGGACCCCTCTATCCGAGACAATCTGCGTAGGCAACCCGTGAAGACGAAAAATGTGTACAAAAAATTGTTTAGCCAACTGAGGCGCAGAAGGAAGACCAGGAAGAGGGATGAAATGTGCCATTTTGGAGAATCGATCAACGACCACCCAAATAACGGTGTTGCCACGGGAAGGGGGTAAATCAGTAATAAAATCCATACCAATCAGAGACCAAGGCTGTTCGGGGACAGGCAGAGGATGAAGAAAACCAGCGGGCTTCTGGCGAGGAGTCTTATCCCGGGCACAGATAGTGCAGGCTCGCACAAAGTCCCCAACATCCGTCTCCAGAGTCGGCCACCAATAGAAGCGGGAGATGAGTTGCACAGATTTCTTGATGCCCGCATGACCTGCGAGATGGGAGGAGTGACCCCATTTGAGGATTCCGAGGCGTTGGCGTGGAGAAACAAAGGTCCTTCCTGGAGGAGTCTGCCTGATGGAGGCAGGAGAAGTGGAGATCAGGCAGTCAGGTGGAATGATGTGTTGCGGAGTGAGATCAACTTCTGAGGCATCCGAGGAACGAGAGAGAGCATCGGCCCTAATGTTCTTATCGGCAGGACGAAAGTGAATCTCAAAATTAAATCGGGCAAAGAACAGAGACCACCGGGCCTGGCGAGGATTCAGCCGTTGGGCCGACTGGAGGTAGGAGAGGTTCTTGTGGTCGGTGTAGATAATAACAGGAAATCTTGATCCCTCCAGCAGATGCCTCCATTCCTCAAGTGCTAATTTAATGGCTAGAAGCTCTCGATCCCCGATGGAGTAGTTCCTCTCCGCTGGAGAGAAGGTCCTAGAGAAAAAACCACAAGTGACAGCATGCCCGGAAGGATTTTTTTGTAGAAGAACAGCTCCAGCTCCTACTGAGGAGGCATCAACCTCCAATAGGAAGGGTTTGGAAGGGTCAGGTCTGGAGAGCACGGGAGCCGAAGAAAAGGCAGACTTGAGTCGTTTAAAGGAGTCTTCTGCTTGAGGAGGCCAGGACTTGGGATCAGCATTTTTCTTGGTTAAAGCCACGATAGGAGCCACAATGGTAGAAAAATGTGGAATAAATTGCCTGTAATAATTGGCGAACCCCAAAAAGCGTTGGATAGCACGGAGTCCGGAGGGGCGTGGCCAATTTAAGACGGCAGAGAGTTTGTCTGGATCCATCTGTAGTCCCTGGCCAGAGACCAAATATCCTAGAAAAGGAAGAGATTGGCATTCAAACAGACATTTCTCAATTTTGGCATAGAGTTGGTTGTCACGAAGTCTCTGAAGAACCATACGGACATGCTGGCGGTGTTCTTCTAGATTGGCAGAAAAAATTAGGATATCGTCCAGATATACCACAACACAGGAGTATAACAGATCACGAAAAATTTCATTGACAAAGTCTTGGAAGACGGCAGGGGCATTGCACAGTCCAAAGGGCATGACCAGATACTCAAAGTGTCCATCTCTGGTGTTAAATGCCGTTTTCCACTCGTCCCCCTCTCTGATGCGGATGAGGTTATAGGCGCCTCTTAAGTCCAATTTAGTGAAGATGTGGGCACCTTGGAGGCGATCAAAGAGTTCAGAGATGAGGGGTAAGGGGTAGCGGTTCTTAACCGTGATTTTATTAAGACCGCGGTAGTCAATGCAAGGACGTAGGGAGCCATCTTTTTTGGACACAAAGAAAAATCCGGCTCCGGCAGGAGAGGAGGATTTACGGATAAAGCCCTTTTTTAGATTCTCCTGGACGTATTCGGACATGGCAAGAGTCTCTGGGGCAGAGAGAGGATAAATTCTGCCCCGGGGTGGAGTAGTACCCGGGAGGAGGTCGATAGGGCAATCATAAGGCCTGTGAGGAGGTAGAGTCTCAGCTTGTTTTTTGCAGAAAACATCCGCGAAGTCCATATAGGCCTTAGGGAGACCGGTTACTGGAGGAACCACAGAGTTACGGCAAGGGTTACTGGGAACCGGTTTTAGACAGTTCTTGGAACAAGAGGACCCCCAACTCTTGATCTCCCCAGTGGACCAATCCAGGGTTGGGGAATGAAGTTGAAGCCAGGGAAGTCCAAGGAGAATCTCCGAGGTGCAATTGGGGAGGACCAAAAGTTCAATCCTCTCATGATGAGATCCGATGCTCATAAGAAGGGGCTCCGTGCGGAAACGTATGGTACAGTCCAATCTTTCATTATTTACACAATTGATGTAGAGGGGTCTGGCGAGACTGGTCACTGGGATGTTGAACCTGTTGACGAGAGAGGCCAAAATAAAATTTCCTGCAGATCCAGAGTCCAAGAAGGCCACTGTAGAGAAGGAGAAGGCAGAGGCAGACATCCGCACAGGCACAGTAAGACGTGGAGAAGCAGAGTAGACATCAAGGACTGTCTCACCTTTGTGCGGAGTCAGCGTACGTCTTTCCAGGCGGGGAGGACGGATAGGACAATCCCTCAGGAAGTGTTCGGTACTAGCACAGTACAGGCAGAGGTTCTCCATACGGCGTCGTGTCCTCTCTTGAGGTGTCAGGCGAGACCGGTCGACCTGCATAGCCTCCACGGCGGGAGGCACAGGAACAGATTGCAGGGGACCAGAGGAGAGAGGAGCCGAGGAGACGAAACGCCTCGTGCGAACAGAGTCCATATCTTGGCGGAGTTCCTGACGCCTTTCAGAAAAACGCATGTCAATGCGAGTGGCTAGGTGAATAAGTTCATATAGATTAGCAGGAATTTCTCGTGCGGCCAGAACATCTTTAATGTTGCTGGATAGGCCTTTTTTGAAGGTCGCGCAGAGGGCCTCATTATTCCAGGACAATTCTGAAGCAAGTGTACGGAATTGTACGGCATACTCGCCAACGGAAGAATTACCCTGGACCAGGTTCAACAGGGCAGTCTCAGCAGAAGAGGCTCGGGCAGGTTCCTCAAAGACACTTCGGATTTCCGAGAAGAAGGAGTGTACAGAGGCAGTGACGGGGTCATTGCGGTCCCAGAGCGGTGTGGCCCATGACAGGGCTTTTCCGGACAGAAGACTGACTACGAAAGCCACCTTAGACCTTTCAGTGGGAAACAGGTCCGACATCATCTCCAGATGCAGGGAACATTGGGAAAGAAAGCCACGGCAAAACTTAGAGTCCCCATCAAATTTATCCGGCAAGGATAAGCGTATCCCAGGAGCGGCCACTCGCTGCGGAGGAGGTGCAGGAGCTGGCGGAGGAGATGACTGCTGAAGCTGTGGTAGCAACTGTTGTAGCATAACGGTCAGTTGAGACAGCTGTTGGCCTTGTTGCGCTATCTGTTGTGACTGCTGGGCGACCACCGTGGTGAGGTCAGCGACAACTGGCAGAGGAACTTCAGCGGGATCCATGGCCGGATCTACTGTCACGATGCCGGCTGGCAGGTAGTGGACCCTCTGTGCCAGAGAGGGATTGGCGTGGACCGTGCTAGTGGACCGGTTCTAAGCCACTACTGGTTTTCACCAGAGCCCGCCGCAAAGCGGGATGGTCTTGCTGCGGCGGTAGTGACCAGGTCGTATCCACTAGCAACGGCTCACCTCTCTGGCTGCTGAAGATAGGCGCGGTACAAGGGAGTAGGCAGAAGCAAGGTCGGACGTAGCAGAAGGTCGGGGCAGGCAGCAAGGATCGTAGTCAGGGGCAACGGCAGAAGGTCTGGAAACACAGGCAAGGAACACACAAGGAACGCTTTCACTGGCACTAAGGCAACAAGATCCGGCAAGGGAGTGCAAGGGAAGTGAGGTAATATAGGGAAGTGCACAGGTGAAAACCCTAATTGGAACCACTGCGCCAATCAGCGGCGCAGTGGCCCTTTAAATCGCAGAGACCCGGCGCGCGCGCGCCCTAGGGAGCGGGGCCGCGCGCGCCGGGACAGAACAGACGGGGAGCGAGTCAGGTAGGGGAGCCGGGGTGCGCATCGCGAGCGGGCGCTACCCGCATCGCGAATCGCATCCCGGCTGGCAGCAGGATCGCAGCGCCCCGGGTCAGAGGACGTGACCGGAGCGCTGCAGCGGAGGGAGTGAAGCGAGCGCTCCGGGGAGGAGCGGGGACCCGGAGCGCTCGGCGTAACACACATGGCATACTATTTTGGAAACTACACCCCTCAAGGCATGTAACAAGGGGTACAATGAGCCTTAACACCCCACAAGTGTTTGGCGACTTTTCGTTAAAGTCAGATGTGTAAATGAAAAAAAAAAATCACTAAAATGCAGTTTTTTTTCCAAAATTTACTATTTTTTACAAGAGGTTATAGGAGAAAATAACCCCCCCCCCCCCCCAAAATTTGTAACCCCATTTCTTCTGAGTATGGAAATACCCCATGTGTGGATGTAAAGTGCTCTGCGGGCAAACTAAAATGCTCAAAAGAGAAGCTTTTGGAGAGAGAATTGAATTTGTTTGTAATGGAAGTCGGGGGCCATGTGCATTTCCAAAGCCCCCCGTGGTGCCAGAACAGTGGACCACCCCACATGTGACCCCATTTTGGAAACTTCACCCCTCACAGAATGTAATAAGGAGTGCAGTGAGCATTTACACTTCACTGGCGTTTGACAGACTTTTGAAATAGTGGGCTGTGCAAATGAAAAATTGCAAATGAAAAAATCTGTCAGACACCTGTGGGGTGTAAATGCTCACAGCACCCCTTATTAAATTTTGTGAGGGGTGTAGTTTCCAAAATGGGGTCACATATTCTGTCACCGTGGGGGCTTTGTAAATGCACATGTCCTTCAATTCCAGCCAAATTCTCTCTCCAAAAGCCCAATGGCGCTCCTTCTCTTCTGAGCATTGTAGTGCGCCAGCAGAGCATTTTACATCCACATATGGGGTATTTCTTTACTCAGAAGAAATAGTGTTACAAATTATGTGGGGCTTTTTTACTTTTACCCCTTGTGAAAATGAAAATTTTCATTTTCATGCCCAACTTTAACAAAAAGTCTTCAAACACCTGTGAGTAGTTAAAGCTCACTATACCCCTTGTTACGTTCCTTAACCCCTTAAGGACCCAGCCATTTTACACCTTAGGACCCGGCCATTTTTGCACATCTGACCACTGTCACTTTAAACATTAATAACTCTGGAATGCTTTTAGTTATCATTCTGATTCCGAGATTGTTTTTTCGTGACATATTCTACTTTAACATGGTGGTAACATTTTTTGTTAACTTGCATCCTTTCTTGGTGAAAAATCCCCAAATTTGATGAAAAATTTGAAAATTTTGCATTTTTCTAACTTTGAAGCTCTCTGCTTGTAAGGAAAATGGATATTCCAAATATTTTTTTTTAATTCACATATACAATATGTCTACTTTATGTTTGCATCATAAAATTGACGAGTTTTTACTTTTGGAAGACACCAGAGGGCTTCAAAATTCAGCAGGAATTTTCCAATTTTTCACAAAATTTCCAAACTCACAATTTTTCAGGGACCGGTTCAGGTTTGAAGTGGATTTGAAGGGTCTTAATATTAGAAATACCCCACAAATGACCCCATTATAAAAACTGCACCCCCAAAAGTATTCAAAATGACATTCAGTCAGCCTTTTAACCCTTTAGGTGTTTCACAGGAATAGCAGCAAAGTGAAGGAGAAAATTCACAATCTCCATTTTTTACACTCGCATATTCTTGTAGACCCAATTTTTGAATTTTTACAAAGGGTAAAAGGAGAAAATTTATACTTATACTTGTAGCCCAATTTCTCTCAAGTAAGCACATACCTCATATGTCTATGTAAAGTGTTCGGCGGGCGCAGTAGAGGGCTCAGAAGCGAAGCAGCGACAAGGGGATTTTGGAGGTTTGGGTTTTTTTCTGAAATGGTTTTTGGGGGGCATGTTGCATTTAGGAAGCCCCTATGGTGCCAAAACAGCAAAAAAAAAAAAAAAAAACACATGGCATACCATTTTGGAAACTAGACACCTTGAGAAATGTAACAAGGAATAAAGTGAGCCTTAATACTCCATAGGTGTTTCACGACTTTTGCATATGTAAAAAAAAAATAATAATAATTTCCCTAAAATGTGAGTTTCCCCCCCCAAATTGCACATTTTTGCAAGGGTTAATAGTAGAAAATACCCCCCAAAATTTGTAACCCCATCTCTTCTGAGTATGGAGGTACCCCATAAGTTGACCTGAAGTGCACTACGGGCGAACTACAATGCTCAGAAGAGAAGGAGTCATATTTGGCTTTTTGAGAGCAAATTTTGCTCGGGGGGCATGTCGCATTTAGGAAGCCCCTATGGTGCCAGGACAGCAAAAAAAAAAAACACATGGCATACCATTTTGGAACCTAGACCCCTTGAGGAATGTAACAAGGGGTACAGTGAGCATTTACCCCCCACTGGTGTCTGTCAGATCTTTGGTACAGTGGGCTGTACAAAATTTTTAATTTGCACAGCCCACTGTTCCAAAGATCTGCCAGACACCAGTGGGGGGTAAATTCTCACTGCACCCCTCATTACATTCCGTGAGGGGTGTAGTTTCCAAAATGGGGTCACATGTGTTTTTTTTTTTTTTGCATTTGTCAAAACCGCTGTAACAATCAGCCACCCCTGTGAAAATCACCTCAAATGTACATGGTGCACTCTCCCTTCTGGGCCTTGTTGTGCGCCCCCAGAGCACTTTGCGCCCACATATGAGGTATCTCCGTAGTCGGTAGAAATTGCATAAAAAATTTTGGGGGGCTTTTTTTCCCTTTTTCCTATTGTCAAAATGAAAAGTATAGGGCAACACCAGCATGTTAGTGTAAAAAAATTTTTTTTTTACACTAACATGCTGGTGTAGACCCCAACTTCACCTTTTCATAAGGGGTGAAAGGAGAAAAAGCCCTTGAAAATTTGTTAGGCAATTTCTCTCGAGTACGGCGATACCCCATATGTGGCCCTAAACTGTTGCCTTGAAATATGACAGGGCTCCGAAATGAGAGAGCACCATGCGCATTTGAGACCTGAATTAGGGATTTGCATAGGGGTGGACATAGGGGTATTCTACGCCAGTGATTCCCAAACAGAGTGCCTCCAGCTGTTGCAAAACTCCCAGCATGCTTGGACAGTCAACGGCTGTCCGGCAATACTGGGAGTTGTTGTTTTGAAGGCTCCATTTTGGAAAGAGTGGTGTACCAGATGTTTTTCATTTTTATTGGGAGGGGAGGAGGGCTGTTTAGGGGTATGTGTATATGTAGTGTTTTTTACTTTCTATTTTATTTTGTGTTAGTGTAGTGTAGTGTTTTTAGGGTACAGTCACACGGGCGGGGGATTACAGCGGGTTTCCCGCTGCGAGTTTGAGCTGCCGCGCAAAATTTGCTGGATCGCAAACTTGCAGTCTGATACTCACTGTAAGCCCCCTGCCCATGTGAATGTACCCTGTACATTCACAGGGGGGGGGGGAACCTTCAGCTGTTGCAAAACTACAACTCCCAGCATGCACAGTCTATCGGTGCATGCTGGTAGTTATAGTTTTGCAACAGCTGGAGGCACACGGGTTGGGAAACGCTGAGTTAGGAAACAGACAATGTTTCCCAACCAGTGTGCCTCCAGTTGTTGCAAAACCACAACTCCCAAACATTCTCAGGCATGCTGGAAGTAGTAGTTCGGCAACATCTTTAGAGCCAGATGTTGCCGAACTACAACTCCCAGCATGCCTGGAGTTGTAGTTTTGCAACATCTGGAGGACTACAGTTTGCAGACCACTAATACAGTGGTTTCCAATCAGTGCCCTTCCAGATGTTGCAAAACTACAACTCCCAGTATGCCAAAACTGTCCAGGCATGCTGGGAGTTGTAGTTCTGCAACACCTGAAGGGCCTGGACATGCCTTGACAGTGTAGTTTTGCAACATCTGGAAGGGCACAGTGGTCTCCAAACTGTGGACCTCCAAATGTTGCAAAACTGCAACTCCCAGCATGCCCAGATGCCAAGGGCTGTCTGGGCATGCTGGGAGTTGTAGTGTAAGGGGACCAGATGGAGCAGTCCAGATCGCTTTACGGCGGTCTGGACTGCTGCAAAGGCCCCGCAACGCCGCCGAAGATCAACTCACCTGTCGCCACCGCCGCCGTCTTCATCGCCGGGATCCGGGTCTTCAGGGACGAGGTAAGTACCGGGGCCGGGCCCTAGCACTCCCCCGTCCCCCGCCGCGTCCTCCGTTCTCTCCGGACTTTTAGGATCCGGGCAGGGTGGGAGGAAGTAACCGCCCCCCCTGCGATTTGCCGGTTAGCTAACCGAAGAATCGCAGGGGATAGGAGGAGGTCGCAGGCTTGCCACCTCGCTCCTATACTCCAGCATGGTCCTGGCTGTCTGTGACAACCGGGATCATGCAAAATTACCGGGCGGTCGGGTCCCAGAGACCCGATCAGCCCGGTATCGCCACAGAATGCAAGGGCGATTTCCCTCGCGCTTTGCGACGATCGTCGACATGGGGGGCCTACATGGCCCCCCTCGGCGTTTGCCCTGGATGCCTGCTGAAGCATTTCAGCAGGCATCCGCTTCCGATCTCTGCCCGGCGCGCGGCAGGGACCGGAAAACGCCAGGACGTACAGGGACGTCCTTGGTCCTTAAAGCCCAGGGTGCAGGGACGTCCCCGTACGTCCTGGGTCCTTAAGAGGTTAAGGAGGGTAGTTTCCAAACTGGGGTAACATGTGGGTGTTTTTTTTTCTGTGTGTTTATATCAGAACCACTGTAGCGATCAGCCACCCCTGTGCAAATCACTTCAAATGTACATGGCGCTCTCACTCCTGAGCCCTGCTGTGCGCCCGCAGAATATTTTACGTCCACATATGGGGTATTTCCCTACTCAGGAGAAATTGCATAAAAAATTTTGCGGGTCTTTTTTCCTTTTACCTCTTGTAAAAATGAAAAGTATGGGGCAAAAAACTTTACCTTTTCCTAACGGGTAAAAGGAGAAAAAGCCCCCAAAATTTGTTAGGCAATTTGTCCCAAGTACGGAAATACCCCATATGTGACCCTAAACTGTTGTCTTGAAATACGACAGGTGTTACGCCGAGCGCTCCGGGTCCCCGCTCCTCCCCGGAGCGCTCGCTACACTCCTCTCACTGCAGCGCTCCGGGCCCGGGGCGCTGCGATACCGCCTCTGGCCGGGATGCGATTCGCGATGCGGGTAGCGCCCGCTCGCGATGCGCACCCCGGCTCCCGTACCTGACTCGCTCTCCGTCAGTTCTGTCCCGGCGCGCGCGGCCCCGCTCCCTAGGGCGCGCGCGCGCCGGGTCTCTGCGATTTAAAGGGCCACTGCGCCGCTGATTGGCGCAGTGGTTCCAATTAGTGTTTACACCTGTGCACTTCCCTATATCACCTCACTTCCCCTTCACTCCCTCGCCGGATCTTGTTGCCTTAGTGCCAGTGAAAGCGTTTCCTTGTGTGTTCCTAGCCTGTGTTCCAGACCTCCTGCCGTTGCCCCTGACTACGATCCTTGCTGCCTGCCCCGACCTTCTGCTACGTCCGACCTTGCTTCTGCCTACTCCCTTGTACCGCGCCTATCTTCAGCAGCCAGAGAGGTTGAGCCGTTGCTAGGGGATACGACCTGGTCACTACCGCCGCAGCAAGACCATCCCGCTTTGCGGCGGGCTCTGGTGAATACCAGTAGTGACTTAGAACCGATCCTCTAGCACGGTCCACGCCAATCCCTCTCTGGCACAGAGGATCCACTACCTGCCAGCCGGCATCGTGACAGTAGATCCGGCCATGGATCCCGCTGAAGTTCCTCTGCCAGTTGTCGCTGACCTCACCACGGTGGTCGCCCAGCAGTCACAACAGATTGCGCAACAAGGCCAACAGCTGTCTCAACTGACTGTTATGCTACAACAGTTACTACCACAGCTCCAGCAACCATCTCCTCCGCCAGCTCCTGTACCTCCTCCGCAGCGAGTGGCCGCTTCTGGACTACGACTATCCTTGCCGGATAAATTTGATGGGGACTCTAAGCTTTGCCGTGGCTTCCTTTCCCAATGTTCATTACACTTGGAGATGATGTCGGACCAGTTCCCCACTGAAAGGTCTAAGGTGGCTTTCGTAGTCAGCCTGCTGTCTGGAAAAGCCCTGGCTTGGGCCACACCGCTCTGGGACCGCAATGACCCCGTCACTGCCTCTGTACACTCCTTCTTCTCGGAAATTCGAAGTGTCTTTGAGGAACCTGCCCGAGCCTCTTCTGCTGAGACTGCCCTGTTGAACCTGGTCCAGGGTAATTCTTCCGTTGGCGAGTATGCCGTACAATTCCGTACTCTTGCTTCTGAATTATCCTGGAACAATGAGGCCCTCTGCGCGACCTTTAAAAAAGGCCTATCCAGCAACATTAAAGATGTTCTGGCCGCACGAGAAATGCCTGCTAATCTTCATGAACTTATTCACCTAGCCACTCGCATTGACATGCGTTTTTCCGAAAGGCGTCAGGAGCTCCGCCAAGATATGGACTCTGTTCGCACGAGGCGTTTCTTCTCCTCGGCTCCTCTCTCCTCTGGTTCCCTGCAATCTGTTCCTGTGCCTCCCGCCGTGGAGGCTATGCAGGTCGACCGGTCTCGCCTGACATCTCAAGAGAGGACACGACGCCGCATGGAGAACCTCTGCCTGTACTGTGCTAGTACCGAACACTTCCTGAGGGATTGTCCTATCCGCCCTCCCCGCCTGGAAAGACGTACCCTGACTCCGCACAAAGGTGAGACAATCCTTGATGTCCACTCTGCTTCTCCACGTCTTACTGTGCCTGTGCGGATGTCTGCCTCTGCCTTCTCCTTCTCTTCTGTGGCCTTCTTAGACTCTGGATCTGCAGGAAATTTTATTTTGGCCTCTCTCGTCAACAGGTTCAACATCCCAGTGACCAGTCTCACCAGACCCCTTTACATCAATTGTATAAACAATGAAAGATTGGACTGTTCCATACGTTTCCGCACGGAGCCCCTTCTAATGAGCATCGGATCTCATCACGAGAGGATTGAACTTTTGGTCCTCCCCAATTGCACCTCGGAAATTCTCCTTGGACTTCCCTGGCTTCAACTTCATTCCCCAACCCTGGATTGGTCCACTGGGGAGATCAAGAGTTGGGGGCCCTCTTGTTCCAAGGACTGTCTAAAACCGGTTCCCAGTAACCCTTGCCGTAACTCTGTGCTTCCTCCAGTAACCGGTCTCCCTAAGGCCTATATGGACTTCGCGGATGTTTTCTGCAAAAAACAAGCGGAGACTCTACCTCCTCACAGGCCTTATGACTGTCCTATCGACCTCCTCCCGGGCACTACTCCACCCCGGGGCAGAATTTATCCTCTCTCTGCCCCAGAGACTCTTGCCATGTCTGAATACGTCCAGGAGAATCTAAAAAAGGGCTTTATCCGTAAATCCTCCTCTCCTGCCGGAGCCGGATTTTTCTTTGTGTCCAAAAAAGATGGCTCTCTACGTCCTTGCATTGACTACCGCGGACTTAATAAAATCACGGTTAAGAACCGCTACCCCTTACCCCTCATCTCTGAACTCTTTGATCGCCTCCAAGGTGCCCACATCTTTACTAAATTGGACTTAAGAGGCGCCTATAACCTCATCCGCATCAGAGAGGGGGATGAGTGGAAAACAGCATTTAACACCAGAGATGGACACTTTGAGTATCTGGTCATGCCCTTTGGCCTGTGCAACGCCCCTGCTGTCTTCCAAGACTTTGTTAATGAAATTTTTCGTGATCTGCTATACTCCTGTGTTGTTGTATATCTTGATGATATCCTAATTTTTTCGGCCAATCTAGAAGAACACCGCCAGCATGTCCGTATGGTTCTTCAGAGACTTCGTGACAATCAACTCTATGCTAAAATTGAGAAATGTCTGTTTGAATGCCAATCTCTTCCTTTTCTAGGATACTTGGTCTCTGGCCAGGGACTACAAATGGATCCAGATAAACTCTCTGCCGTCTTAGATTGGCCACGCCCCTCCGGACTCCGTGCCATCCAACGTTTTTTGGGGTTCGCCAATTATTACAGGCAATTTATTCCACATTTTTCTACCATTGTGGCTCCTATTGTGGCTTTAACCAAAAAAAATGCCGATCCCAAGTCTTGGCCTCCTCAAGCGGAAGACGCCTTTAAACGACTCAAGTCCGCCTTCTCTTCGGCTCCCGTGCTCTCCAGACCTGACCCATCTAAACCCTTCCTATTGGAGGTTGATGCCTCCTCAGTGGGAGCTGGAGCTGTCCTTCTACAAAAAAACTCTTCCGGGCATGCTGTTACTTGTGGGTTTTTTTCTAGGACCTTCTCTCCGGCGGAGAGGAACTACTCCATCGGGGATCGAGAGCTTCTAGCCATTAAATTAGCACTTGAGGAATGGAGGCATCTGCTGGAGGGATCAAGATTTCCAGTTATTATTTACACCGATCACAAGAACCTCTCATACCTCGAGTCTGCCCAACGGCTGAATCCTCGTCAGGCCAGGTGGTCTCTGTTCTTTGCCCGATTTAATTTTGAAATTCACTTTCGGCCTGCTGATAAGAACATTAGGGCCGATGCTCTCTCTCGTTCCTCAGATGCTTCTGAAATTGAACTCTCTCCTCAACACATCATTCCTCCTGACTGCCTGATTTCCACTTCTCCAGCCTCCATCAGGCAAACTCCACCAGGAAAGACCTTTGTTTCTCCACGCCAACGCCTCGGAATCCTCAAATGGGGTCACTCCTCCCATCTCGCAGGTCATGCGGGCATCAAGAAATCTGTGCAACTCATCTCTCGCTTCTATTGGTGGCCGACTCTAGAGACTGATGTGGTGGACTTTGTGCGAGCCTGCACTATCTGTGCCCGGGATAAGACTCCTCGCCAGAAGCCCGCTGGTTTTCTTCTTCCTCTGCCTGTTCCCGAACAACCTTGGTCTCTGATTGGTATGGATTTTATTACTGACTTACCCCCATCCCATGGCAACACTGTTATTTGGGTGGTCGTTGATCGATTCTCCAAAATGGCACATTTCATCCCTCTTCCTGGTCTTCCTTCAGCGCCTCAGTTGGCTAAACAATTTTTTGTACACATTTTTCGTCTTCACGGGTTGCCTACGCAGATCGTCTCGGATAGAGGCGTCCAATTTGTGTCTAAATTCTGGAGGGCTCTCTGTAAACAACTCAAGATTAAATTAAATTTTTCTTCTGCATACCATCCTCAATCCAATGGACAAGTAGAAAGAATTAACCAGATCTTGGGTGACTATTTACGACATTTTGTTTCCTCCCGCCAGGATGACTGGGCAGATCTTCTACCTTGGGCCGAATTCTCGTATAATTTCAGAATCTCTGAATCTTCCTCCAAATCCCCGTTTTTCGTGGTGTACGGCCGTCACCCTCTTCCCCCCCTCCCTACCCCCTTGCCCTCTGGTCTGCCCGCTGTGGATGAAATTTCTCGTGATCTCTCCATCATATGGAGAGAGACCCAAAATTCTCTCTTACAGGCTTCTTCACGCATGAAGAGATTCGCGGATAAGAAAAGAAGAGCTCCTCCCATTTTTTCCCCTGGAGACAAGGTATGGCTCTCCGCCAAATATGTCCGCTTCCGTGTCCCTAGCTATAAGTTGGGACCACGCTATCTTGGTCCTTTCAAGATTTTGCGCCAGATTAATCCTGTCTCTTACAAACTTCTTCTTCCTCCTTCTCTTCGTATTCCTAATGCCTTTCATGTTTCTCTTCTTAAACCACTTATCATTAACCGTTTCTCTCCCAAATCTGTTCCCCCCACTCCTGTCTCCGGCTCCTCGGACATCTTCTCCGTCAAGGAAATTTTGGCATCTAAAAAGGTCAGAGGGAAAACCTTCTTTTTAGTGGATTGGGAGGGTTGTGGTCCTGAAGAGAGGTCCTGGGAACCTGAGGACAATATCCTGGACAAAAGTCTGGTCCTCAGGTTCTCAGGCTCCAAGAAGAGGGGGAGACCCAAGGGGGGGGGGTACTGTTACGCCGAGCGCTCCGGGTCCCCGCTCCTCCCCGGAGCGCTCGCTACACTCCTCTCACTGCAGCGCTCCGGGCCCGGGGCGCTGCGATACCGCCTCTGGCCGGGATGCGATTCGCGATGCGGGTAGCGCCCGCTCGCGATGCGCACCCCGGCTCCCGTACCTGACTCGCTCTCCGTCAGTTCTGTCCCGGCGCGCGCGGCCCCGCTCCCTAGGGCGCGCGCGCGCCGGGTCTCTGCGATTTAAAGGGCCACTGCGCCGCTGATTGGCGCAGTGGTTCCAATTAGTGTTTACACCTGTGCACTTCCCTATATCACCTCACTTCCCCTTCACTCCCTCGCCGGATCTTGTTGCCTTAGTGCCAGTGAAAGCGTTTCCTTGTGTGTTCCTAGCCTGTGTTCCAGACCTCCTGCCGTTGCCCCTGACTACGATCCTTGCTGCCTGCCCCGACCTTCTGCTACGTCCGACCTTGCTTCTGCCTACTCCCTTGTACCGCGCCTATCTTCAGCAGCCAGAGAGGTTGAGCCGTTGCTAGGGGATACGACCTGGTCACTACCGCCGCAGCAAGACCATCCCGCTTTGCGGCGGGCTCTGGTGAATACCAGTAGTGACTTAGAACCGATCCTCTAGCACGGTCCACGCCAATCCCTCTCTGGCACAGAGGATCCACTACCTGCCAGCCGGCATCGTGACAACAGGGCTCCAAAATGAGAGAGCGCCCTGCGTATTTGAGGCCTAAATTAGGGATTTGCATAGGGGTAGATATAGGGGTATTCGCCAGTGATTCCCACACAGGGTGCCTCCAGCTGTTGCAAAACTCCCAGCATGCCTGGACAGTCAATGGCTGTCCGGCAACACTGGGAGTTGTTGTTTTGCAACAGCTGGAGGCTCTGTTTTGGAAACAGTGCCGTACCAAATGTTTTTCATTTTTATTTGGGGGGGAGGGGGCGGGGCTGTGTAAGGGTATGTGTATATGGAGCGTTTTACTCTTTATTTTGTGTAGTGTGGTGTTGTTAGGGTACACAGGCGAGTTTCCCGCTGGGAGTTTGAGCTGCAGTGGAAGATTTGCTGCATCTCAAACTTGCAGTGAGAAACTCACTGTAAACCCCTGTGAATGTACCCTGTAGATTCACATGAGCTGGGGGCAAACCTCCATCTGTTGCACACTGGTTGCAAAACACTGAGAGTTTGTTACTTAACTCATTGTTTGCCAACCCGTGTTCCTCCAGATGTTGCAAAACTACAACTCCCAGCATGCATGGTCTAATAAAAAACGAGAAAAACAACAAGAGGTGCGCCCCTAGTGAGGACCGTTTGATAGTAGTGAAAGTGTAACATAAAGATGGGTTCTTACCCCTAAGTGTTGCGCTTAGAGCACAACACCTATAGTAGCGTAGAAATCACGGGACACCGCTGCCACGAGGAACCACCCGGTTTGACATCCGTCAGTCCGGTAGTAAGCAATGGAAGAAAATATGTGGATAGATTCCTCTTAGGAAGGTGCTGGTACCCAAGAATGGAGATAAACTTCTTTATTGGCAACGCGTTTCGATCCCGAACCGGGATCTTCGTCAGCATGCATGGTCTGTCAGTGCATGCTGGGAGTTATAGGTTTGCAGTGGTGTCCAAACTGTAGCTCTCCAGATGTTGCAAAACTTCAACTCCAAGCATGCCCAGACTGCCCAGCCATGTTAATATTAATATTATGGTGTCCTGCCTTACTTCCCCTATCTGATTTTGAACCTCCCTTATTGCTACGTTTGTTTTTTCTACATCCTCGAATATTTTACTGAGCATTGCTTTAGTTCCTTCTTCCTCCTGATTATCTCCTATAATTTTTTTTCTTTCCAGCTCTTGTTGATTCATTCCCCCCCCCCCCCCTTGATCCCTGGAGATATAAAGAATTTTTCCATTGAGCGTCTGCCCACCACACCATCTCCCTTCTCCTTCTGACTGGTCAATGTTGTCTTTCTCTACATTCTTCTTCTCCCCCCCCCCCCCCCCCCCCATTATCCCGACCTCCAACTCTTTCCTCTCCCTTACCTTTCTACAAAACCCTACCGTTCTGGAAGGAAGCAATTTTGAGGGCAGCCAGAGGAGTAGATAAAGAAATTGATGGTAACAAAATAATGCTATTTGCAGATTATTCGAGGGCCACTCAGCAGGCGAGGTTAAATTTTATACATGTCAAAATGAGTTTAAGAGAAGCAAATATCACGTATTAATTATTACTTACGGCCAAACTCAGGGTGATATATAAAGATAGGTCATGGTTTTTTGCCTCAGTAGAGGATGTAAATGAGTGGGGGGAAAAGGAAGGGATCAGTTAAAATTAATAAACTAATCTCCCCTGTGAATAATAATAAACTATACTGAGGTAATTTAAGGGGAAAAATTGATAATATGGCTGGCCGGGTGGGGGGCTCGAGATAGAGGAATTGTTGGGAAAAGTTTTTGGCAATTTCAAAGGAAGGGGTGGTTGGGATGGCAGAAGGGGGGCAGGTTTTTTTCTTTCTTCTTTCTATCTCCTAATACTCGAGAATGAGGGTATTGGTTTGGAATGTAAGGGGGCTGGCAGATTGGGTGAGGCGGACGGCGGTCTATAAAGTCATAGATAAACATCTACCAGGTATTATTTGTCTATTAGTGACACACCTAATAAAGGATAAAATCCAGATTCTGCAGAGAAGGTGGATTGCAAAGCAATTTCACTCAACACATACTTGTTATTCTAGAGGGGTAAGTGTGTTAATACACAAAGGGCTGAAGGTAGAAGTGTTAAATTCAAAAGTAGATAAAGAAGGAAGATACGTATTTCTGGTATTAAATTGGGAGGGAAAAAGACTGCTGTTCGCTTTCGTATTTGTGCCACCCCCTTCTCATCAGGAGTATTAAGGAACTATGTCAGTTTACCAATTATAAAAGAGGTATCCCAATTATGGTGATGGGTCATATTAATGCGGTAATGGATGAAGGAAAAGATAGATTAAGGATAGGAAGACAAAAGCCAAGCAGGGGAACAACATGATTAAAAAGAATTGTGGAGGAATTTGGATTGGTGGATTATTGGAGAGAGAGAAACCCAAAATTGAAAGTATATTCATGTTATAATAAATACAAGAAAACACTATGCCGTATAGATATCATAATTGGTGATAAGGAGATCATGCCATGGATAGAGGGTATAAAATACGAACCTTGGAGTATATCCGATCATACACCACTAATGTTCCAAATGGTAAACAGAAAAACACGCCAGATAAATACGAGAATAGATCCATTTTGGTTCGAATTATGGGGCGGAAAATAGTGAGGAAGGGGCTAAAATAAAAGCTTATTTTGAAATCAATGATGGAACAGCTTCAGAGGGGATGGTTTGGGATGCTTTTAAGGTGGTATTGCGAGGCATCTGCGAGGAGAAAATTGTAAGGATGAAGAAAAAATCTAAGATAGAGGAAGAAGAGATGAGAAGGAAAGTACAGAAGGCAGAACAGGACTTTGTAGTAAGAGGACTGGAAAAGGATAAAAGACAATGGGAAGAGGCAATAGGGAGGTATAAAGAACCATTAACAGTGAAATAAAAAAAAACAATGTTCCAGTCAGAGCAGAAGAGATATCTAGAAGGGGGGGGGGGAGCCAGAAAAATGGTTGGCTAAGCTTATAGAAGAAGAAAAAGAAAAAACATGAATAGCAGCCATCAAAGATAAAGGGGGACGGATTGTAAGAGAACAGGAAGAAATCACAAAAGTCTTTCTAGAATTCTATAAAGAGCTACCGTATTTATCGGGGTATACCACGTACCGGCCTATAACACGCACCCTCATTTTACCAAGGATATTTGGGTAAAAAAAGTTTTTTACACAAATATCCTTGGTAAAATGAGGGTGCGTGTGTGTGCATGCGTATACCCCGATACACCCCCAGGAAAGGCAGGGGGAGAGAGGCCGTCGCTGCCCGCTTCTCTCCCCCTGCCTTTCCTGGGGTCTAGAGCCCTGCTGCCGCCGCTTCTCTCCCGCTGACTATCTGCGCCGCTGCCCGTTCTCTCCCCCTGACTATCGGTGCCGGCGCCCCATCGGTGTCGGCGCTGGTAGCCAGGGGGAGAGAAGCGGCGCCGGCAATGGGGCAGCGGCGCCGATAGCCAAGGGGAGAGAAGGGGCAGCGGCACCCATTGCTGTCGCCGCTGCCCCGTTGCCTCCCCCATCCCCGGTTGTATAATTACCTGTTGCCGGGGTTGGGTCCACGCTGCTTCAGGCCTCTGGTGTGCGTCCCATGCGTCGTTGCTATGCACTGCACGGCGCAGCGCAATGACGAGTGACTTCATTGCATCTTGCAGCGAATAGCAACGATGCAGGGGACGCACACCAGAGGCCTGAAGCAGCGCGGACCTGACCCCGGCAACAGGTAATTATACAACCAGGGATGGGGGAGGCAACGGGGCAGCGGCGCCGGCAATGGGTGCCGCTGCCCCTTCTCTCCCAGTGTCTGTCGGCGCCGCTGCCCCATTGCCGGCGCCGCTTCTCTCCCCCTGGCTATCGGCGCCGGCAATGGGGTGCCGGCACCGATAGTCAGGGGGAGAGAACGGGCAGCGGCACCGATAGCAGGGGGAGAGAAGGGCCGGCAGCAGGGCTCTAGACCCCAGGACAGGCAGGGGCAGAGAAGCCGGCAGCGGTGGCGGTCTCTGCACCTGCAAAGCCACTGCATTTCATTGATTTAAAGCGCCCGCTTTAAATCATTGAACTGCAGCGGCTTATCGGTGTATAACACGCAGATAGACTTTAGGCTAAGAATTTTAGCCTAAAAAGTGTGTGTTTTATACGCCGATAAATACGGTATATATCTCACAAATAAAAGTAGAACAAGAAGACATACAAAAATATGTTGATGAATGTGAAGTGTGGAAGGTGGTAAAAGAGGCACCCAGATCAAAAGCCCCAGGCCTAGATGGGATACCATTCAAAATGTACAAAAAGTATGCGAGTGTTCTTGTCCCCAGATTAGTGAAATTATTTAGAGACATCCTAAAGAGAGGAATACTACCACCCTCAATGAAGGAGGCAATGATAACGTTGATTTTTAAGCCTGGGAAAAATGAACATGAGCCTGATGCCTATTGGCCAATCTCGCTGCTAAATACTGATATGAAGATATTGGCAAAGACCTTAGCAGTGAGATTGGCGAAGATAATGGGCCTCATTTACTAAGAGTGGAGTGTCGGTTTGTGTTTCTGTTTTGTGGTTTCTCCATTTTTTTTACTTGGTATTTACTAATCTGTCGCACTTTTCCCGATATTTTTTGTCGCAGGGAAAAATTCTGTCGCATGGTTCTGTCACACAGTAATTTCTGTCGCAGGGTTTTCTGTCGCACGGTAAAATCTGTTGCATCCATAAGGCTAAGTTTCTACTTGTTTTTTTGGGGGGAGGGGGGAAATGGCAAGAAAAACGACATGTGGGTTTTAACTTTAGCATTTTTGCCGGCGGTTTTTATTCTTTTTTGGACTTTAGCGATCCAAAAAAGTGATGGAGATACTTTTTTTTAATAAAGTTTTGTAGGGTACCATTAAAAAATAAAAATAAAAAAGATACAGTAGTGAAGGAAAAATTGTATCTAACAAAATGTATCTTTTTTATAACAACATTTTTATTAATTTTTAAAACAGGGATCAATTTATGTGGCGGGGACCTAAAAATGTAGCCGACAATAATAAAAATGTAGTGTGTGTGTGTGTGTGTGTGTTTTTCACTTTTTGTCTTTATTTTTTAATTTTTTTTTAGGCAGTACTACTACTCCCAGCATGGAACACATTGTTCCATGCTGGGAGTAGTAGTACCTGTACTAATTGCCAAATCGCCCGTTGCGATCCTCCTGTATAAATTATAGATGCGGCAGCCGCTCTTCTATGGTCCCTTGCACTGCAATATATATATATATATATATATATATATATATATATATATATATACACATATTCATATTTCCTGCAGAGAGCTGTAATTGGCCAGATGGTTCCAGCCAATCACAGCTCTCTGTGGGAAATATTAATATGTGTATATATACGTCAGTGAAGGGGACCATAGAAGAGCGGCCGCCCGCATCTATAAATTATACAGGAGGATCACGGCGGGTGTCAGGAGTGACATCCACTGTGATCTTTCTTTAACTGCAGGTACTACTACTCCCAACATGGAGCATACTCTGTTCAATGCACGGAGCTATAGTACCTGCATTAATAGACAGATCAGAACAGGTGTCAGAAGTTACACTTGCTGCAATCTCTCCATTAATGCAGGTACTACAGCTCCCATAAAGCAGAGTGTGCTCTATGTTGGCAGCAGTAGTACTTGCAGTTAAGGACAGATCACAGCAAGTATCACTACTGACACCCGCTGCGATTGTCCTATCTATTACAGAGATGCAGAGCGGCTGTATACAGTGCTCGCATCTCTGCACTATACTCCGGCCGGCCACTCACTTATTCATATTTCCCTCAGAGCTGTGATTATGGGACTATATGTACACTATTCACGTGCACTGCACACGATTGCACAATGTATGATTCTATATTGTATATGGGTCTGCTATGCTTCATTTGTCACGTTTGTTTATATGACCGATTGCGGTCTCCTATATTTGTTTGTATTTGTTGTTATGACATTTTGATAACACGCCCCCCAGATTTACATGTGTAATTAGGGGTTGGATATATATATATATATATATATATACTGTTTTGCACTGTTTTCTCATGCTTGAGAAAGGCTTTATTGATAAGCTGAAACGTCACTTTACACAGATGAGTGAATAAACCACGTTTATGTTCTATTTTGGAGTGCCGCTTCTACCTCATTCTTTGGATATATATATATATATATATATATATATATATATATATACACACAAATATATGTATATACCAACAACCACACCATTATACCTCACTCTCAAATATATCTTCGTAATACCTCAACATCATACAGTCGATATAATGTCACCCGCACCAATTAACCCTACCCTGGACCTATATTATAACTCTGCCGGATAACTCCTTTTTCCCACTACACAACAGCCCCCACTCCAAAGAAAACTAGGGGGAACTCATAAAGTGGACTTGAAATCCAGGTCTCCAGCACTACATAAAAATACAAATAAAAACATGGGATATATAAATAATCGACTCTCTATAATTCACCATTGCGATCCACATAACTAACCGTGTGAATCATGAATGAGATACCATGCGCAGCAAGCTGGGCCAGAACTAGAGGGTCTCCAGTGCTGCAAAAATGCAAAGACTCCGGCAGACAAGAATCAACATGACACCTCCCGATTCCAAACCAGGCAAACCGCAATACTCAAGCTAACCTGTAAGGTTTCCTCATATACCTTCACCATGATCCAGGGAGACCCCATCAGAATGCATCTGAACCGGAGCTGTCTTCTCTTTGTTCAGACTTTAAGAGATCTCGATCCTCAGTATACACAAGTACATCCGCAGACAGAGATCGTGATCCTCATTGTGCACAAATGTATCTGCAAACAGCTTGGTACAATGAAACAATACTCTAGCACTTCTCTCATTTTGATTTGACCTAAATATAGATCTGGTGCATCAGAGTGGGCTCCAGAAGGAAGGACTCCAGCGCTGCAAAAGACCTAAACATCCCCATACAACAAATTCACTTCTCTAATTTATATTTTCCGCCCAGAGTGGTTGCAGCCCGGATGGTTGCAGCCAATCACTGTTCTGAGGGAAATATGAATGAGTGAGTGGCCGGCCGGAGTATAGAGCAGAGATGCAAGCTCTGTATACAGCCGCTCTGCATCTCTGCAATAGACTGGACGATCACAGCTGGTGTCAGTAGTGACATCCGCTGTGATCTTTCCTTAACTGCAAGTACTACTACTCCCAACATAGAGCACACTCTGCTCCATGCTGGGAGCTGTAGTACCTGCATTAATAGACAGATCGCAGCGAGTGTAACTTCTGACACATGCTGCGATCTGTCTATTAATGTAGGTGTTCATTATTCTTAGTTGCTAGGAGTAACGAATTACATTTATTTCCTATAGACGCACCTTATTTGCACATACTACCTCCTCCACGATTTTATCAGGGGAATTCGCCAAATACAAAGCATAGCAGTAATAGGTGCATATAGCCTACTTCTATAAATATTTTTACAGCTATAAAATATTTTATTTGGCACTTAATAAATTCATATATATATATATATATATATATATATATATATATATATATATATATATAACTCTCTTGGCTATACAGGAACTGTGGCAAAAGAATACAACATCCAGTTACTGACAGAGGGACGATCCAATACCTGGGCTGTGTGCAATATTTTGTGTAATTTTTAAACAAGTAACCAAATAAATTATAATAATTATTTTAACTATATCTGTTGCGCCAGTATATATATTTATTTATTTATTAAGTTTTTACTAATATATGGGAAACAGGGACCCATTACTATACAAGGCGGCAATCAGAATCATAGTTACGTATATATATATATATATATATATATATATATATATTCATCTTTTCCCCTCACCATTTGAGCGCTAGTGAACTATACAGTATATATACACCTATTCATATTTCCCACAGAGAGTTTTGATTGGCTGGAACCATCTGGCCAATCACAGCTCTCTGTGGGAAATATGAATAGGTGTATATATATATACGGCAGTGCAGGGGACCATAGAAGAGCGGTCACCTGCATCTATTCATTATACAGGAGGATCGCAACAGGCAATCTGTCTATTAGTACAGGTACTACTACTCCCATCATGGAACAGTGTGTTCCATGCTGGGAGTAATAGTACTACCTAAAAAATGTAGAAAAAAATTGGAAAAACACACACACTACATTTTTATTATTGTCGGCTATATTTTTATTGCCCTGCCCGCCCACATAAATTGATCCCTGTTTAAAAATTAATAAAAATTTAGTTCATAAAAAGATACATTTCGTTAAATACTATTTTTTCCATCACTACTGTATGTTTTATTATTTAAATTTTTTAAATGGTACCCTACAAAATTAGAATCCAAAAAGGTATCTCCAACACTTTTTTGGATTGTTAAAGTCCCCCCAAAAAAACGTGTTGAAAAGACTCTCTAAAGCTAAAACGTTGCTTAATAATTTAATTGTGCAAAAAAAGTTTAAAATTACAAGTAAGAATCGCTTCAAAAAGACAAGGCAGGCAAAGGAACAAAAAGCCAGAGAATTTACTCCACTTTCTGAAACTTTATACATGCCTTAAAGTGTCGGGTTTTCTTCCCAGAAAATTCACACGATTTTCAGAGTGATTTTCAGAAAAGACGAGTGATTTTGGATGAAATGTAGGGAAAACGCCCGTTTTCCCCCAAAAAAACGCTCATATTGTAGTTAGTTTTTTTTCCTCACTCAGAGTGAATCAGATTCTGTCGGGTTTTTTCTGTCGCACATTCTGTCGCATTGGTCCCTGCGACAGAATTTAGGCGCAAAACCCGACAAAAAGAGTCGGAATCATGTTAGTAAATGATCAATGTGGATTTATGAGTGGAAGAACCACGGTGGATAATGTGAGAAGACTGTTTAGAAATTTGCAAATGGAAGGGGGGGGGGGGGGAGCTCCATCCTGTCATTGGACGCTTTGACAGGGTGGAGTGGTCCTAGTCCTGGACTGTAATGAGGGGATATGAGTTTGGTGAAGATTTTATAAAATGGATGGGAATTCTGTATGACTCCCCCAGGGCAGTGGTTCTGGTAAATGGAGTTCAGTCAGAAGGATTCCAGGGGAGTCCAGGGGAGCTAGACAAGGCTGACCTCTGCCCCCCCCCCCCCCCCCATATCTTTGCCCTATATATTGAACCATTGGCAACAAGAATCAG
The DNA here is from genome assembly GCF_029499605.1 of Hyla sarda. Classification (NCBI taxonomy): domain Eukaryota; kingdom Metazoa; phylum Chordata; class Amphibia; order Anura; family Hylidae; genus Hyla; species Hyla sarda. The sequence continues at coordinate 328,118,731 of NC_079189.1, forward strand.
AAACATGAAGAAAGTGGAGGGGTTTGGATGTCGGGGGACAGAATATCACTTTTTACAGATGATATTTTGCTCTACATCCGGAATACGCAACAGGCGTTAGAGGGGATTATAGAGGAAATAGAGGAGTTTGAGAATAAATCAGGATTGAGTATAAACTGGAATAAAACTGTATTAATGCCACCAGATAAACAAATATCCCATGGGAGAATCAAGATAATTGGAGATGGAGAAACGTTTAAGTATTTGGGTATAAATGTTGGAAGGCAAGTCTTTAAATATCCGGAATTAAATGTTTGGCCCACTTTGAGAAAGATAAAAGCAAAAATAAAAATTTGGATACGTTTACCACTTAGTATTGCAGATAGGATTAGCATTATTAAAGATGACAATCCGGTCTGAGATCTTGTTTGTGCGAACCAATAGTCCGGTGTGATTAAGAGAACAAATTTTTTAAGAAATTAAAGCTATGGAAAGAGAACTGGTCTGGAAAGGGAAAAAAACAAGAAGTAAATTAGGTCATTTTTGTAGGGGAATGAAGAATGGAGGACTAGCTGTTCTAGGATTTAGACTATACTATATAGCAGCACAGTTGAGGTACATAAAGAAATGGAAGGAAACAGATTCCTTTGCTAACATGGTGAAAGATAAAAGGAGGCGTGTGAAGATATGGGAGAACTGTTAGAATCCAAGTTGGGTGGAAAGGAGCCTATAGCAGAGATGGTGGGTAAATTTTGGGCACAAATGAAAAAAGTAATGAAGGTGGAAGGTTCACTAGATTGCACAAGACTATTTAATAACACGAAATTTAAAGAACTTGAGGGACAGGAGTGGCGAATTGGGGGTAAATATAATTTGAAATATGTTGCACAATTTTTTGAAGGAGAGAAACTTAGATCATTTGAGGAGCTGACTGCACAATATAAAATTCCTAATAATATGATGTTGCTATTTAGATATGCACAGTTAAGGGAGGCAGTGAAAAAAAAATAGATAAGAAAGATGAGTTAAGAATTCACGAGTGTATGATAATGAAGGTCTTAAATGGGTACTTCCGTGGATTTTTTTTCTTTTAAATCAACTGGTGCCAGAAAGTTAAACAAATTTGTAAATTGCTTCTATTAAAAAATCTTAATCCTTCCAATACATTTTATGGGCTGTATACTACAGAGGAAATGCTTTTCCTTTTGGATTTCTCTGATGTCACGACCACAGTGATCTCTGCTGACCTCTGCTGTCCATTTTAGGAAATTTCCAGAGTAGCATATGTTTGCTATGGGGATTTTCTCCTGCTCTGGACAGTTCCAAAAATGGACACCAGAGGTCAGCAGAGAGCACTGTGATTATGCAATCAAAGAAATCCAAAAAGAAAAGCATTTCTTTTGTAGTATATAGCCCCTAAAAAGTACTGGAAGGATTAAGATTTTTTAATAGAAGTCATTTACAAACCTGTTTAACTTTCTGGCACCAGTTGATTTAAAAAAAAAGTTTTCTACGGGAGTACCCCTTTAAGGTAAGGCACGGATAAAAAAAATAATTTCTAAGATGTATAAAATAATGGTGGATGTTAAAAATCAGGGAGTGAGGCACTTCAGTATAAAGGAATGGGAAAATAATATAAGACAAGGGAAAAGGAATGGAGGGGGATTTGGGAAGAGAGTTTGAACACTATTAAAAATAGTTCACATAGGATTACACTATTTTTCATAACACATATGTTATATTAACCCTTAAGGACCCAGCCAAATTTCAGTGTAGGACTCGGCCATTTTTTGCACATCTGACCACTGTCACTTTAAGCATTAATAACGCTGGAATGCTTTTACCTTTCATTCTGATTCCGAGATTGTTTTTTCATAACATATTCTACTTTATGTTAGTGGTAACATTTTGTCGATACTTGCATCATTTGTTGGTGAAAAATTCCAACATATGATGAAAAATTGGAAATTTCGCATTTTTTTTTAAGTTGAAGCTCTCTGCTTATAAGGAAAATTAATATTCCAAATAAATTATATATTGATTCACATATGCAATATGTCTACTTTATGTTTGCATCATAAAGTTGACATGTTTTTACTTTTGGAAGACACCAGAGGGCTTCAAGATATAGTAGCAATTTTCCAATTTTTCACAAAATTTTCTAAATCGAAATTTTTCAGGGACCAGTTAAGTTTTGAAGTGGATTTGAAGGGCCTTCTTATTAGAAATAACCCATAAATGACCCCATTATAAAAATTGCACCCCTCAAAGTATTCAAAATGACATTCAAAAGGTTTGTTAACCTTTAAGGTGTTTCACAGGAATAGCAGCAAATTGAAGGAAAAAAATACAAAATCTTCATTTTTTACACTGGCATGTTCTTGTAGACCCATTTTTTTTATTTTTACAAGGTGTAAAAGGAGAGAAATCTTCCTAAAATGTGTAACCCAATTTCTCTCGAGTAAGGAAATACCTCATAAGTGCTATGTGGTTGCACTAGAGGGCTCAGAAGGGAAGGAGTGACAATGGGATTTTGGAGAGTGAGTTTTTCAGAAAAAAATTTGGGGGGCATGTCACATTTAAGAAGCCCCTATGGTGCCATAACAGCAAAAAAAAACAAAAAAAAAAACTCACATGGCATACTATTTTGGAAACTACACCCCTCAAGGAACATAACAAGGGGTACAGTGAGCCTTAACACCCCACAGGTGTTTGACGACTTTTCATTAAAGATGGATGTGTAAATTATTATTTTTTTCACAAAAATGCTAGTTTTCCCCCAAATTTTTTTTCAAGGGGTAATAGGAGAAAATGCCCCCCAAAATTTGTAACCCCATCTCTTCTGAGTATGGAAATACCCCATGTGTGGACATCAAGTGCTCTGCTGGCGCACTACAATGCTCAGAAGAGAAGGAATCACATTTGGCTTTTGGAAAGCAAATTTTGCTGAAATGTTTTTTTTTTTTTGGGGGGGGGGAGGGGCTGCATGTCGTATTTAGGAAGCCCCTATGGTGCCAGAACAGCAGCAAAAAAAAGTACATGTACAAGGGGTACAGTGAGCCTTAACACCCCACAGGTGTTTGACGACTTTTTGTTAAAGTTGGATGTGTAAATGAAAAAAAAAATTTTTTTCACTAAAATGCATTTTCCCCCCCCAAATTTTAAATTTTTACAAGCGGTAATAGTAGAAAATGACCCCCAAAATTTGTAACCCCATTCCTTCTTAGTATGGAAATACCCCATGTGTGGACATCAAGTGCTCTGCTGAAGAATTATAATGCTCAGAAGAGGAGGAGCGCCATTGAGTTTTTGGAGAGTGAATTTGTTTGGAATGGAAGTCAGGGGCCATGTGCATTTACAAAGCCCCCCCCATAGTGCCAGAACAGTGGACCCCCCAACATGTGACCCCATTTTGGAAACTACACCCCTCACGGAATGTAATAAGGAGTGCAGTGAGCATATACAGCCCACTGGCATTTGACAGATCTTTGAAACAGTGGGCTGTGCAAATGAAAAATTACATTTTTCATTTTCACGGACCACTGTTACAGAAATCCATCAGACACCTGTGGGGCGTAAATGCTCACTGTACCCCTTATTACATTACATGAGGGGTGTAGTTTCCAAAATGGCATCACATGCGGGGGTCCATTGTTCTTGCACCAGGGGGCTTTGTAAACACATATGGCTTTCAATTCTGGCCAAAGTTTCTCTTCAAATGCCAAATGGCGCTCCTTCTCTTCTGAGCATTGTAGTTCACCCGCAGAGCACTTTACATCCACATATGGGATTACAAATTTTGTGGGGCTTTTTTCCTATTTTCCCTTGTGAAAATGAAAAATTCAAGGTAACACCAGCATTTTAGTGAAAACATTTTTTTTTTCATTTTCCCATCCAACTTTAATGAAAATTCTTCAAACACCTGTGAGGTGTTAAGGCTCACTATACCCCTTGTTGAGGGGTGAAGTTTCCAAAATGGGGTCACATGTGGGTATTTATTTTTTGTGTTTATGTCAGAACCGCTGTAACATCAGCCACCCCTGTGCAAATCACCAATTTAGGCCTCATATGTACATAGTGCGCTCTCACTCCTGAGCCTTGTTGTGCGTCCACAGAGCATTTTACGCCCACATTTGGGGTATTTCCGTACTCAGGAGAAATTGCGCTACAAATTTTGGGGGTCTTTTTTTGCTTTTGGGGCAACACCCGCATGTTAGTGTAAATTTTTTTTATTTTTTTTACACGAACAGGCTGGTGTAGCCCCCTACTTTTCCTTTACAAAAGGAGTAAAAGGAGAAAAAGCCCCCCAAAATTTGTAGTGCAATTTCTTCCGAGTACGGAAATACCCCATATGTGACCCTAAACTGTTTCCTTGAAATACGACAGGGCTGGGAAGTGAGAGAGCGCCATGCGCATTTGAGGACTAAATAAGGGATTGCATAGGGGTGAACATAGGGGTATTCTATGCCAGTGATTCCCAAACAGGGTGCCTCCAGCTGTTGCTAAACTCCCAGGATGCCTGGACAGTCAATGGCTGTCCAGAAATGCTGGGAGTTGTTGTTTTGCAACAGCTGGAGGCTCCATTTTGGAAACACTGCCATACGATACGTTTTTCATTTTTATTGGGGGGGGGGGGGACAGTGAAAGGGTGTGTATATGTTGTGTTTTACCCTTTACTATGTGTTAGTGTAGTGTAGTGTTTTTAGGGTGCATTCGCACTGGAAGAGGTTTACAGTGAGTTTCCCGCTAGGAGTTTGCGCTGTGGCGAAAAATTTGCTTCAGCTCAAACTTCAAGCAGGAAACTTACTGTAAACCCGCCCATGCGAATGTACCTTGTACATTCACATGGGAAGGGGGGCAAACCTCCAGCTGTTTGAAAACTACAACTCCCAGCATGTACTGACAGACCATGCATGCTGGGAGTTGTACTTTTGCAACAGCTGGAGGCACACTGATGGAAAACCTTCAGTTAGGTTCTGTTACCTAACTCAGCATTTTCCAACCAGTGTGCCTCCAGCTGTTGCAAAACTACAACTCCCAGCATGTACTGATCGCCGAAGTGCATACTGGGAGATGTAGTCATGCAACAGCTGGAGGTATGCAACTAAAACTCCCAGCATGCCGAGACAGCTGTTTACTGTTTGGGCATGCTGGGATTTGCAGTTTTGTAACATCTAGAGGGCCACAGTTTAGAGACCACTGCACAGTGATCTCCAAACTGTAGCCCTCCAGCTGTTGCAAAACTGCCAATCACAGCATGCCCACACAGCATGGGGATCCAGGGAGCCAGCCCCACGACATCGCCGCCCGCCGATCCTCGTCGCCTGCTGCCATCGGATGGGTAAGTGGATCTTCGGTGCCGGTCCTCTGTTGGTTTCCCCGTTATGCCCAGCCTATTGTGGGTGGGCAGAACGGGGAAACAGAAAGTTAACCCCAACGCCCCTGATCTGCCATTGGTCGTCGCTTCTCGACGACCAATAGCAGGGTTAGGAGGGGTGGCACCCCTGCCACCTCACTCTTATCCCTTCAGGGGCATCGTGGGTGTCTTGGACAACCCCGATCCCCCTTATTTTCCGGGTCACCGTGTCACCATAGACCTGTATGACCCGTAATCACGCAAATGGCAAGTGTGAATTCACCTGCGATCTGATGACCCTCCTGGGCATTTGCACGGGATGCCTGCTGAATGATGTACGCGTACGTCATGGGTCCTTAAGTACTAGGGTGCCATGACGTACTCCACAACTTTGGGGAAAAATAGAAAAATCAAAAAAATATGTGTCCAAGATGTGAGGTCGAAGGAACAGAGTTTTTCCATATGCATTATGACTTTCCGATGCTTAACCCCTTAAGGACCGGGGTTTTTTTCCGTTTTTGCATTTACGTTTTTTGCTCCTTGCCTTTAAAAAATCATAACTCTTTAAATTTTGCACCTAAAAATCCATATGATGGCTTATTTTTTGCGCCACCAATTCTACTTTGTAATGACGTCAGTCATTTTGCCCAAAAATCTACGGTGAAACGGAAAATAAAATCATTGAAAAATAAAATGCCGTTTTGTAACTTTTGGGGGCTTCCGTTTCTACGTAGTAAATTTTTCGGTAAAAATGACACCTTATCTTTATTCTGTAGGTCCATATGATTAAAATGATACCCTACTTATATAGGTTTAATTTTGTCGTACTTCTGGGAAAAATCATAACTACATGCAGGAAAATTTATACATTTAAAATTGTCATTTTCTGACCCCTATAACTTTTTTATTTTTCCGTGTATGGGGCTGTATGAGGGCTCATTTTTTGCGCCGTGATCTGAAGTTTTTAACGGTACCATTTTTGCATTGATAGGACTTATTGATCGCTTTTTATTCATTTTTAAATGATATAAAAAGTGACCAAAAACGCACTATTTTGGACTTTGGAATTTTTTTGCGCGCACGCCATTGACCGAGCAGTTTAATTAATGATATATTGTTATAATTCGGACATTTCCACACGCAGTGATACCATATATGTTTATTTTTATTTTTATTTACACTGTGTTTTTTTTATGGGAAAAGGGGGGTGATTCAAACTTTTAATAGGGGAGGGGTTAAATGATATTCATTCACTTTTTTTTTGCAGTGTTATAGGTCCCATAGGGACCTATAACACTGCACACACTGATCTTCATCATTGATCACTGGTTTCTCATAGGAAACCAGTGATCGACGATTCTGCCGCATGACTGCTCATGCCTGGATCTCAGGCAATGAGCAGTCATTCGGCAATCGGACAGCGAGGAGGCAAGTAGGGGCCCTCCCGCTGTCCTGTAAGCTGTTCGGGATGCTGCGATTTCGCCGCGGCTATCCCGAACAGCCCACTGAATTAACCGGCAGCTTTCACTTTCGGTTTTAGCCGCGTGGCTCAGCTCTGAGCACGCGGCTAAAGGGTTAATAGCGTGCTGCGCCGCGATCGGCGCTGCGCACTATTATCGGCGGGTCCCGGCTTCACTATGACACCGGGCCCGCCATGATATGATGCGGGGTTACCGTGTAACCCTGCGTTATATCAGGGGAGCAGGACCAAGGACGTACCAGTACGTCCTTGTTCCTTAAGGGGTTAAGGAATTTTGGTTGAAGGTGACAAGGATGACAGATAGAAGGCTAGAGTTGGAGGAATGAGATAAATTGATAACCTGGTTATTAGGGGAATGAAGAACGGGAGGAAGAAGGATGGATTAGATTCTAATAAGGAAAGTGCAATTTGTAACCAGACTATTGGTAGCAAGAAATTGGATGTCCAAAGAAGTTCCAAACATTGATGAATTAAACCCCTTAACCCCTTCCCGACCTATGACATACCTGTACGTCATGGGTGGCAAGGTGTTCCCGACCCATGACATACAGGTACGTCATGAACATTACTGCCGCTACTCGCGGCATCCCGCAGCGCCCGGAAAGATGGTGGCTATCACTGATAGCCAGCCATCTTACCGTGCGACCACGGGGGTTTCATCCCCCCCCCCCCCCCCCCCCCAGCGATCGCTGCTATCAGCTGGTCAAATCTGACTAGCTGATAGCAGCGTTTCCCTATGAAAATACTTAGCAGCGCGGTGTGTGAGTCCCGATCATGGGGTTCGGGACACACACCGCTCTGCTAAGTGTCCCTGACCCGTCCCCCGGCATCACTTACCCGTCCGAGCGGTGTCCCGAGCGGTCCCGGCGTCCTCCATGCGGTCCTGGCTGCGCTGCGTCCCGGAGGTGAGTTTGCAGCAGCAGGGCGGCATCTTCATTGGCAGCAGTGAGATCGCCATAAAGCGATCTCACTGCTGCCTCTGAGAGTTTCAAAACTGCAACTCCCAGCATGCCCAGACAGCCTTTGGCTTTCTGGGCATGCTGGGAGTTGTAGTTTTGCAACATCTGGAGGTCCACAGTTTGGAGACCACTGTATAATGGTCTCCAATCTGTGCTCTTCCAGATGTTGCAAAACTACAAATCTCAGCATGCTCAGTCTGTCCAGGCATGCTGGGAGTTGTAGTTCTCTAACATCTGGAAGAGCACAGATTGGAGACCATTATACAGTGGTCTCCAAACTGTGGACCTCCAGATGTTGCAAAACTACAACTCCCAGCATGCCCAGACTGCCCAAGCATGCTGGAAGTTGTAGTTCGGCAACATCTGATCCTTCAGATATTGCCGAACTACAACTTCCAGCATGCCTGGGCAGTCTGGGCATGCTGGGAGTTGTAGTTTTGCAACAACTGGAGGCACACTAGTTGGGAAACATTGTCCGTTTCCTACCTCAGTGCCTCCAGCTGTTGCAATTGTTGCAAAACTATAACTCCCAGCATGCACTGACAGACCATGCATGCTGGGAGTTGTAGTTTTGCAACAGCTGGAGGCACACTGGTTTGGAAACACTAAGTTTGGTTGCAAAACACTTGAAAGTTTATTACTTAACTTAGTGTTTCCAAACCAGTGTTCCTCCAGCTGTTGCAAAACTACAACTCCCAGCATGCACGGACAGCCAAAGGGCATGCTCGGAGTTTGCAACAGCTGGATGTTTGCCCCCCCCAATGTGAATGTACAGGGTACACTCACATGGCCAGAGGTTTACAGTGAGTGCTGCAAGTTTGAGATGGCGCAAATTTTGCGCTGCAGCTCAAACTTCCAGCGGCAAACTTGCTGTGAACCTCTGCCCATGTGACTGTACCCTAAAAACACTACACTACACTAACACTAACCTAAAATAAAAAGTAAAAAACACTACATATACACATACCCCTACACAGCCCCCCTCCCCCCAAAAAAGGAAAAACGCCTGGTACGCTACTGTTTCCAAAACGGAGCCTCCAGCTGTTGCAAAATAATAACTTGACTGTCCAGGCATGCTGGGAGTTTTGCAACAGCTGGAGGCACCCTGTTTGGGAATCATTGGCATAGAATACCCCTATGCAAATCCCTAATTCAGGCCTCAAATGCGCATGGCGCTCTCTCACTTTGGAGCCCTGTCGTATTTCAGGGCAACAGTTTTGGGACACATATGGGGTATCGCCGTACTCGGGAGAAATTGCCTTACAAATTTTGGGGGGCTTTTTCTTCTTTAACCCCTTATGAAAAGGTGAAGTTGGGGTCTACACCAGCATGTTAGTGTAAAAAAATAAATTTTTTACACTGACATGCTGGTGTTGCCCTATACTTTTCATTTTCACAAGAGGTAAAAGGGAAAAAAGACCCCTAAAATTTGTAACGCAATTTCTCCCGACTACGGAGATACCCCATATGTGGGCGCAAAGTGCTCTGGGGGCGCACAACAAGGCCCAGAAGGGAGAGTGCGCCATGTACATTTGAGGCGATTTGCACAGGGGTGGCTGATTGTTACAGCAGTTCTGACAAACGCAAAACAATAAATATCCATATGTGACCCCATTTTGGAAACTACACCCCTCACGGAATTTAATAAGGGGTGCAGTGAACATTTACACCCCACTGGTGTATGACAGATTTTTGGAACAGTGGTCTGTGAAAATGAAAAATAAATTTTTTTATTTGCACAGTCCACTGTTTCAAATATCTGTCAAACGCCAGTGGGGTGTAAATGCTCACTGCACCCCTTATTAAATTCCATGAGGGGTATAGTTTCCAAAATGGGGTCACATGTGGGGGGGGTCCACTGTTCTGGCACCATAGGGGCTTCCTAAATGGGACATGCCCCCCAAAAACCCTTTCAGAAAAACTCACTCTCCAAAATCCCATTGTCGCTCCTTCCCTTCTGAGCCCTCTACTGCGCCCGCCGAACACTTTACATACGCATATGAGGTATTTCCTTACTCGAGAGAAATTGGGTTACCAATTTTAGGGTGATTTCTCTCCTTTTACCCCTTGTAAAAATTCAAAAATTGGGTCTACAAGAAAATGCGAGTGTAAAAAATGAAGATTTAGAATTTTCTCCTTCACTTTGTTGCCATTCCTGTGAAACACCTAAAGGGTTAAAACACTTACTGAATGTCATTTTGAATACTTTGGGGGGTGCAGTTTTTATAATGGGGTCATTTATGGGGTATTTCTACTATGAAGACCCTTAAAGTCCACTTCCAACCTGAACTGGGCCCTGAAAAATTACGATTTTGAAAATCTTGAGAAAAATTGGAAAATTGCTGTGGAATTTTGAAGCCCTCTGGTGTCTTCCAAAAGTAAAAACTTGTCAATTTTTTTATGCAAACACAAAGTAGACATATTGTATATGTGAATCAATATGTAATTTATTTGGAATATCCATTTTCCTTTCAAGCAGAGACTTTCAAAGTTAGAAAAATGCTAAATTTCCAAAATTTTCATGAAATTTTTAGATTTTTTTTTACCAAGAAAGGATACAAATATCAGTGAAATTTTACCAATAACATAAAGTAGAATATGTCACGAAAAAACAATCTTGGAATCAGAATGATAAGTAAAAGCATTCCAAAGTTATTAATGTTTAAAGTGACAGTGGTCAGATTTTCAAAAAATGCCCAGGTCATGAAGGTGAAAATGGGCTGGGTCATGAAGGGGTTAAGGACCCAGCCCATTTTCACCTTAAAAACCCGGCCATTTTTTGCACATCTGACGACTGTCATTTTCAGCATTAATAACTCTGCGATGCTGTTACTTTTCATTCTTACTCCGAGATAGTTTTTTCGGGACATATTCTACTTCAAGTTAGTGGTAAATTTTTGTCGATACTTGCATCATTTCTTGGTGAAAAATTCCAAAATTTTATGAAAAAATGAAAATTTAGCATTTTTCTTACTTTGAAGCTCTCTGCTTATAAGGAAAACAGACATTCCAAATAAATTATATATTGATTCACAAATACAATATTTCTACTTTATATTTTCATCATAAAGTTGACATGCTTTTACTTTTGGAAAACATCAGAGGGATTCAAAGTTCAGCAGCAATTTTCTAATTTTTCACAAAATTTTCTAAATCTTAATTTTTCAGGGACCAGTTGAGTTTTGAAGTGGATTTGAATGGACTTCATAGTAGAAATACCCCATAAATGACCCCATTATAAAAACTGCACCCCTCAAAGTATTCAAAATAGCATTCAGTAAGTGTATTAACCCTTTAGGTGTTTCACAAGAATAGCAGCAAAGTGAAGGAGAAAATTCAAAATTCTCATTTTTTACACTCGCATGTTCTTGTAGACCCAGTTTTAGAATTTTTGCAAGGGGTAATAGGAGATAAAGCCCCCCCCCAAATTTGTAACCCAATTTCTCTCGAGTAAGGAAATACCTCATATGTGTATGTCAAGTGTTCAGCGGGCGCAGTAGAAGGCTCAGAAGGGAAGGAGCAACAATGGGATTTTGGAGAGTTTTGGAGGAATTTTGCTGAAATGGTTTTTAGGGGGCATGTCACATTTAGGAAGCCCCTATGGTGCCAGAACAACAGAAAACCCCCACATGGCATACCATTTTGAAAACTACACCCCTCAAGGTATGTAACAAGGGGTCCAGTGAACCTTAAAACCCCACAGGTGTTTGACGACTTTTTGTTAAAGTCGGATGTGTAAATGAAAAAAAAAAAATTTCACGAAAGTGCAGTTATTTTTCCCAAATTTACCATTTTTACAAAGGGTAATGGGAGAAAATGCCCCCCCCCCCAAATTTGTAACCCCATTTCTTCTAAGTACAGAAATACCCCATGTTAGGACGTAAAATTCTTTGCGGGCGAACTGCAATGCTATGAAGAGAAGGAGTGACATTTGGCTTTTGGACAGCAAATTTTGGGGGGCAAATAGTTTTTGGGGGGCATGTCCCATTTAGGAAGCCTCTGTGGTGCCAGAACAGCAAAAAAGTAAAAGAAATTGCATACTATTTTGGAAACTACACCCCTTTAGGAAAGTAACAAGGGGTACAGTGAGCCTTAACCCCTTAATGACCAAGGATGTATATTTACTTCCTTGGCCGGCTCCCGCGATATAAAGCGGGGTCATGCCGTAACCCCGCGTCATATCGGGTAGTTCCCGGCATGTATCTGAAGCCGGGACCCGGGGCTAATAACGCGCGCCAGCGATCGCGGTGCCACGTGCTATTAACCCTTTAGACGCGGCCTTCAAAGTTGAACGCTGCATCTAAAACGAAAGTGAAAGCTGCCGGTTGCTCAGTGGGGGTGATCGGGACCACCACAATGAAAATGCTCCCATAGGGACCTATAGTACTGCACACACTGATTGCCAGCACTGTTCACTGGAAAGCCATAGCTTTGCAGTGATCAGTGTTATCGGCGGTCGATTGCTCAAGCCTGCATCTCAGGCTTGGAGCAATCAATCGCCAAGGGGACACGCCGGAGGCAGGTAAGAGGACCTCCGCTCGTTTCCCTTCGGCGATTGATTGCTCCAAGCCCGAGATGCAGGCTTGAGCAGTCGACCGCCGATAACACTGATCACTGCATAGCTATGGCTTTCCAGTGAACAGTGCTGGCAATCAGTGTGTGCAGTACTATAGGTCCCTATGGGAGCTATAACACTGCAAAAAAAAAAAAGTGTAAAAAAAAAAGTTAATAAATGTGATTTAACCCTTTCCTTAATATAAATCGCCCCACTTTTCCCATTAAAAACACCATGTAAATAAAAATAAATATAAACATATGTGGTATTGCCGCGTGCGTAAACTATAAAAATATATCATTAATTAAACCTCACGGTCAATGGCGTACGCGCAAAAAAAAATCCAAATTCCAAAATAACGTATTTTTGGTTGCTTTTTATATCATGAAAAAATGAATAAAAAGCGATCAAAAAGTCCGATCAATACAAAAATTGTACCACTAAAAACTTCAGATCATGGCACAAAAAATGAAGTATGACAAAATCAAACCAATATAATTAGGGTATAATTTTAATCGTATGGACCTACAGAATAAAGATCAGGTGTCATTTTTACAGAAAAATTTACTGCATAGAAACAGAAGCCCCCAAAAGTTACAAAATGGCATTTTTTCTTCAATTTCGTCGCACAATGATTTTATTTTCTGTTTCGCTGTAGATTTGTGGGTAAAATGACTGATGTCACTACAAAGTAGAATTGGTGGCGCAAAAAATAAGCCATCATATGGATTTTTAGGTGCAAAATTGAAAGGGTTATGATTTTTAAAAGGTGAGGAGGAAAAAACGAAAGTGCAAAAACCGAAAAAACCTCAGTCATTAAGGGGTTAAAGGGGTTATCCAGCATAAGGTGATTTTAGTTCATACCTGGCAGACAGTTATGGACATGCTTAGGAAGGTTTTGCGCTTGTCTTGGGGCTAAATGGCTATGTTGTGAGATTACCATAGCACTGTGGCTAGCTGTTTGTGAACTAGTATTTCCTGTTTGACTTTTCTTTTTTTGACTACAAATCCCACAATTCCATCTTCCTCCCTCCCACACATCAGCCACCCCACCCAGTGAAACATAAATGAGCTGCATCCATTTAAATCAGTGTGGTTTTCAATCAGGGTGCCTACAGCTGTTGCAGATTGATCTCTCTCCCACCAAGCAATCCCTCCACCCATTGAAGTAGACAGGCTCCCTGTCATCAGCTGACTAGTGAGTCAGGTCTCGGGCGCATTGCAAACTGGGAAAAATCTGAGACAACAGTCATTTTTTATGCTGGTGAAAATAAATATTTCTCACAGAAGAATTGTGAGAAAACTGTCACACACACGTACAGACACTATAAAATTGCAACGGGCATCATATAGAATGGACAAAAGCTTACCCTTATGGCATCATAATAGAGATCCCTGTGTGGAGGCAGGATGTCATGGTGATTGGCATGCCGCTATAGGGCGGCAGCCGATGCATGCGAAAACTATGTGGGGACTTCTGGTCATGCGCACTGAAGCGCATCTGAGCCGGGCGGGAAAACTAGTGTGCATGTGCACGTTGTGAACAAAGAAGGATTGGACATATATCATAGGTGGAGGGAGATGGGGAAAGCTAGTAGCATCCAGGTAGCTAGGGAGGAAGAGAAAGGAGGCAGATAGGATAAATGAAAGGTGGAATGGTAAATAGGTTAGGATAGATTGAAGGGAAGCTTAGGATGAATATGGATAGGAGATGATGTGGGTGGAAGGGGCAATATGCATGTGTGTAGGTTTGAGAAATGACTATAAAGGGATAGAAAGGTATTATGAGCAGACTGGAAGCTGGGTGTAGCGATATGTAATGATGGCGCTGGATAAGCAATATGCACGTATGTGGGTGTGAGGTGTGACTATAAAGGGATAGAAAAAAAGAGGTATTATGAGCAGACTAGAAGATAGGTTTAGCAATATGTATTGGTAGTGCAGATGCTATAATGGAGAAAAGAGGTGAGTGAAGGGGAGGGTGGGTATAGAACTGATTGGAAATGTGTGGAGGGATAGGGGTGGGGGATGAGGAGGGGGTTCTGTGGGCTAGTTTATGTAATATAGAGGAAGGAAGAGGTAAGGGGAGGGGGACAATGGTTGGTGCTATGGGAGGTATGTAGTGGGAGGTGGGGGGCGGGCTGAAGGTAGGGAAAGTGTGTACACAAACCAATTGTTTGTTGTGCTGAACATATCCTCGAGATGTAAATAACAAAGGATCTCTAAATTAAAATTACATTACAGTTCTATTATTCATGTCCATTTGTTCTATAGGGGTGATACTGAGACACGAAAAATCCTTGTTGTGTTCTTCCAATAAATGTGAGACACTATGTTTCAAAAAACCAACGTTGCAGTTGTGTCTGTGCCCATTAATTCTCTTTCTCAGTGTCTGGGAGGCTCTACCCACATAGTGGAGGCAGCAGTAGCATTCTTTCAAACAGACTACGTATGTGGACCCACAGTCCAGATGTGTTTTTATATCAAAAGAGATGGATGTATTCTTTGATGTGAAAGATCTTCTGTCATGTGGGATGTTCCTACAGCAGAGGCAGACTTTTCTTTCCCACATCTGTACGTTCCTGGCGAAAAAGTATTTGATGTTTTCATTTTTCTTAGATGGCTAGGTGCTAGAATGTTTTTAATTTTTTTGGCTCTGCGGAAGGTTAATTCGTTTTTTGGGGAATGAGATGTTTGAGAATGGGGTTCAGAAGGAGTAGTTACCAGTGTTTTTCTAGGATTTTTCTGATTTGGTGATGATCTTTGTTAAAAGTGGTAATGAAGTTGTAGGCGTGCATCTAATTCTGTGTTTTCTCTATCGGTTGGTCTGATGGTAAAAGAGTTGCTTGTTCAACTGCAAGGTTGGAGATGTTAGCTTTCTTTAGGAGTGTGGAAGGATAGCTTTTTTTTTTTTTAGAAATCTCTTCTGTGGGATTTTAGATTGGATTTTGTAGTCTACTTTTTCCATGCAGTTTCTGCGAATCCTTCTACACTGGCTAAAAGGTATATTCATCAGCCATTTATATGGGGTATGCTATGGAAGTCTAGAAAGCTGTTAGTATTGACTTTCTTAAAGTGTGTGGTGGTAATGATTTTTCCTCTTTGATGGCTGACGTTGAGGTGGAGGAAGATTACAGAGTTAGGATCAATGGTAGGAGAAAATTCTAGTGCTCATTGGTTATTGTTCAAATGTTGGACAAAACAATGAGTTAAGCCCATATCTCCTTTCCAGATGATAAGCAAATCATCAATATACAGGGGGACATTTATCATTCAATATAGACGTTTTTTCCGTCTATCCTTGGCGCTTGAATGTCGCAGTTATGTAAATTTAGCGTCTTATATGCGACTTTTTGAATAGAAGTTTCCTAACGTTTTACGTAGCAGTACACCGTTTTCTGATTTAGACATGCACTGCACCCTTATTTATCATATGTAATACATTTGTAATAAGTCGCATAATATTGCGCTAACCCAGATTTCTAGGGGCAAAAGTACGCATACTAAAAGCACACGTACAAAACCTCTCTACCCTGCGCAAAACAAACAAACGTGCAAAGCTGCGGGGAATCCATTATCTAAAGTAGACACAGATGATAAATTACACGCTGCTAAGCAAAAAGTTAGAAGGAAAAAAGACCGGTAAAAAAATGAGTAGGGTCCACTTTTAATGATAAATGTCTCCCACAGTTTGTACTACATAATGTGGGGTCTGAAAATGGGAGAGTCGAATATATATTCTGTCTTGAACCCCATAGCTGTCCCATTTTTTTGGTGGTACAGGGAGTTATTGTAAATAAAGACATTGGCCCTTATTTACTAAGAGTGGAGTGTAGGTTTCTTTGTGGGTTTTAATGCACTACAATTTATTTTCCACTGTATTTACTAAGGTTTCCCTACATTTTCCACTTTTCCTACACTTTGCTTTTTTTACACATGCTCTGATCTGTCTGGTTTTCCTCAGTTCAAATCCATCACATTTTATCTGGAAACCTTAGTAAATATGTTGTTTTTTTGTGAAAATGTCGGTAACACGCCCCTTTTCAGAGATCAAGCCCCCTTTTCTCTGCACCCACGCCCCTTTTTGGGTTTTCTTAGCAAAAAATTGTGAAATAACATTTCATAAAAAGTCATAAACTGCCGAAAAAGTGGACCGTGCATTTAATTTTACAGCAATAAAACTATAGCCAATACATTTTCCTGAACCGGAATTACCGGCCATTATTACTAGGGATATGCTAATCGAATCTGATGAATCCGAATTTGTTACGAATTTCAAGAAAAATTCGCTTCGCAACGAATCAGAATATCGCTGCAATTCGATCGCACGAATCGCTTCATTAAACTCCATTTAGTGCGGTCTAGGCTCCAGGACATCTAAAATGGCAGATCCACATGTCAGGACATAGGGCAAGGAACTCTGGGAAGGCGAGTAGGCTGGATGACCCTGAATCACGTGCAGCATGCGGCCTATCAGCTGCCAGCCACCTCTGTGATGTCAAAGCCCTATATAATCGGCACCCATCTTGCGGGCAGTCACATCAGTGTTTTTTTTCAGAGAGAGCGTTTCCCTGCAGGGAGAGATAGAACATTGTGTGAATTGCACAGAAAAACAGCTTTACAGCAGCGATTCACCACAAGCCCAAATCACTGCAAAAAAGCACTGACAGAGAGAGAGTGAGAGAGAGAGAGAGAGAGAGAGAGAGAGAGAGAGAGAGAGAAAGTGCACTTTTGACTCCACTGCTGCAGTGGGGTGTACAGCAACTCTAAAGCTTAAAGGGGTACTCCACTTGAAAACATTCTTTTTTAATAAACTGGTGCCAGAAAGTTGAGCAGAATTGTAAATTACTTCTATTAAAAGAGGAGTGGCAGAGGCCTAAATTCATCAGGCAGAGGTCGCAGCATACAAGGGGCAAGTGGCAGCAGGAGTTGCAGCGAGAGGCCTGAGCTCCCGGTATCAGCTAGCGGTCGTGTCTCGACCAGAAACCCATCTGCCGTCATCGATTGGTTAACTCGGTCATCCACTACATCATAAGTGACATCTGACACCCCCAGTCAACAGTCGGTGGGTTCCTCAGACACAACCCTCAGTTGGCATGGCCCTGGAGTAGTCCCTGTCCTCCCATTGCCTCTGTCCTATGCTGTTCCCTCCCCTACAGAAGTATCATATGCTGAGGGTTCAGCTCCACTATTTAGTGATGACGATTTACTAGAGGACAGTCAGCAGCTACTGCCCAGCCAAGAAGTAGTGTAGACATCAACCGCTTCCTCCACTAGGTGGGCAAGTAGTGATGAGGAGAGTGGTATGGGAGGTGGTGTTGGGAGCGTTCAGTTTCCTGAAGCAGACACTGTTAAGGAACCTGAGTAGGATATCAGTGATGTGCAGACACAAATCGATGATGATGATGCCGATTGCACTTGGGAGCCGGGTGAAGAAGGGGCTTCATCATCATCATCAGGAGAAGAGGGTTTTGCAGGTTAAGCCAGCAAGGTGATAGCATGGTTGGGAGTCAGCATGGTAGTAGAAGTGTGAAGTCTGGAGGCAAATATGCCCACCTGCTTTGCAGCAGCCTACCACCCGGGAGGTAGTGGAACAGGGGTTCCTGGAGTTTGCGGCAGTAGCAGTCAATCAGTGTGGACTGTTGGGGAGAAAATCAGCTACTCGACAGTGTGGCAGTTTTTCATCAAGCATCCGGAGGATGTTAACCTGGCCAAATGAAAGATGTGTCGGCAGAAGGCGAAGCGTAGCCATGGTCCCAATGTTGGCGTCACGGTTCTGCGTCAACATATGCAGCATCACCATAAAGTGGCCTGGGAGAACCATGGCTCCGATGCTGTTGTCCAGCCTGCTGCATAACCCAGTGGCACGCCGCTCCCTCTTTCAGCCAGCCAAGGCTTTACCACCTCAGCCGAAGGGACCTGTCTGTCATACCCATCTTCTGTCTCTCCAGATGCTTCTGCTCCTCCTACTTCGAGTCAGTTATCCTGCCAGCAATCCCTATGCGAAGCCATGTCCAAGAGACAACAGTATGCGCCCATTCATCCAACGGCACCAAAGCTGAATGTGCTCCTGTCCAAGTTGCTGGTGCTGCAGTCCCTCCCTTTTCAAGTGGTGGACTCTGGATCTTTCAGAGGACTGATGGCTTGTGCCGAGGCGAGGTGCAGAGTCCCAAGCCATCATTTCTGTTACGCCGAGCGCTCCGGGTCCCCGCTCCTCCCCGGAGCGCTCGCTTCACTCCCTCCGCTGCAGCGCTCCGGTCACGTCCTCTGACCCGGGGCGCTGCGATCCTGCTGCCAGCCGGGATGCGATTCGCGATGCGGGTAGCGCCCGCTCGCGATGCGCACCCCGGCTCCCCTACCTGACTCGCTCCCCGTCTGTTCTGTCCCGGCGCGCGCGGCCCCGCTCCCTAGGGCGCGCGCGCGCCGGGTCTCTGCGATTTAAAGGGCCACTGCGCCGCTGATTGGCGCAGTGGTTCCAATTAGGGTTTTCACCTGTGCACTTCCCTATATTACCTCACTTCCCTTGCACTCCCTTGCCGGATCTTGTTGCCTTAGTGCCAGTGAAAGCGTTCCTTGTGTGTTCCTTGCCTGTGTTTCCAGACCTTCTGCCGTTGCCCCTGACTACGATCCTTGCTGCCTGCCCCGACCTTCTGCTACGTCCGACCTTGCTTCTGCCTACTCCCTTGTACCGCGCCTATCTTCAGCAGCCAGAGAGGTGAGCCGTTGCTAGTGGATACGACCTGGTCACTACCGCCGCAGCAAGACCATCCCGCTTTGCGGCGGGCTCTGGTGAAAACCAGTAGTGGCTTAGAACCGGTCCACTAGCACGGTCCACGCCAATCCCTCTCTGGCACAGAGGGTCCACTACCTGCCAGCCGGCATCGTGACAGTAGATCCGGCCATGGATCCCGCTGAAGTTCCTCTGCCAGTTGTCGCTGACCTCACCACGGTGGTCGCCCAGCAGTCACAACAGATAGCGCAACAAGGCCAACAGCTGTCTCAACTGACCGTTATGCTACAACAGTTGCTACCACAGCTTCAGCAGTCATCTCCTCCGCCAGCTCCTGCACCTCCTCCGCAGCGAGTGGCCGCTCCTGGGATACGCTTATCCTTGCCGGATAAATTTGATGGGGACTCTAAGTTTTGCCGTGGCTTTCTTTCCCAATGTTCCCTGCATCTGGAGATGATGTCGGACCTGTTTCCCACTGAAAGGTCTAAGGTGGCTTTCGTAGTCAGTCTTCTGTCCGGAAAAGCCCTGTCATGGGCCACACCGCTCTGGGACCGCAATGACCCCGTCACTGCCTCTGTACACTCCTTCTTCTCGGAAATCCGAAGTGTCTTTGAGGAACCTGCCCGAGCCTCTTCTGCTGAGACTGCCCTGTTGAACCTGGTCCAGGGTAATTCTTCCGTTGGCGAGTATGCCGTACAATTCCGTACACTTGCTTCAGAATTGTCCTGGAATAATGAGGCCCTCTGCGCGACCTTCAAAAAAGGCCTATCCAGCAACATTAAAGATGTTCTGGCCGCACGAGAAATTCCTGCTAATCTACATGAACTTATTCTCCTAGCCACTCGCATTGACATGCGTTTTTCTGAAAGGCGTCAGGAACTCCGCCAAGATATGGACTCTGTTCGCACGAGGCGTTTCGTCTCCTCGGCTCCTCTCTCCTCTGGTCCCCTGCAATCTGTTCCTGTGCCTCCCGCCGTGGAGGCTATGCAGGTCGACCGGTCTCGCCTGACACCTCAAGAGAGGACACGACGCCGTATGGAGAACCTCTGCCTGTACTGTGCTAGTACCGAACACTTCCTGAGGGATTGTCCTATCCGTCCTCCCCGCCTGGAAAGACGTACGCTGACTCCGCACAAAGGTGAGACAGTCCTTGATGTCTACTCTGCTTCTCCACGTCTTACTGTGCCTGTGCGGATGTCTGCCTCTGCCTTCTCCTTCTCTACAGTGGCCTTCTTGGACTCTGGATCTGCAGGAAATTTTATTTTGGCCTCTCTCGTCAACAGGTTCAACATCCCAGTGACCAGTCTCGCCAGACCCCTCTACATCAATTGTGTAAATAATGAAAGATTGGACTGTACCATACGTTTCCGCACGGAGCCCCTTCTTATGAGCATCGGATCTCATCATGAGAGGATTGAACTTTTGGTCCTCCCCAATTGCACCTCGGAGATTCTCCTTGGACTTCCCTGGCTTCAACTTCATTCCCCAACCCTGGATTGGTCCACTGGGGAGATCAAGAGTTGGGGGTCCTCTTGTTCCAAGAACTGTCTAAAACCGGTTCCCAGTAACCCTTGCCGTAACTCTGTGGTTCCTCCAGTAACCGGTCTCCCTAAGGCCTATATGGACTTCGCGGATGTTTTCTGCAAAAAACAAGCTGAGACTCTACCTCCTCACAGGCCTTATGATTGCCCTATCGACCTCCTCCCGGGTACTACTCCACCCCGGGGCAGAATTTATCCTCTCTCTGCCCCAGAGACTCTTGCCATGTCCGAATACGTCCAGGAGAATCTAAAAAAGGGCTTTATCCGTAAATCCTCCTCTCCTGCCGGAGCCGGATTTTTCTTTGTGTCCAAAAAAGATGGCTCCCTACGTCCTTGCATTGACTACCGCGGTCTTAATAAAATCACGGTTAAGAACCGCTACCCCTTACCCCTCATCTCTGAACTCTTTGATCGCCTCCAAGGTGCCCACATCTTCACTAAATTGGACTTAAGAGGCGCCTATAACCTCATCCGCATCAGAGAGGGGGACGAGTGGAAAACGGCATTTAACACCAGAGATGGACACTTTGAGTATCTGGTCATGCCCTTTGGACTGTGCAATGCCCCTGCCGTCTTCCAAGACTTTGTCAATGAAATTTTTCGTGATCTGTTATACTCCTGTGTTGTGGTATATCTGGACGATATCCTAATTTTTTCTGCCAATCTAGAAGAACACCGCCAGCATGTCCGTATGGTTCTTCAGAGACTTCGTGACAACCAACTCTATGCCAAAATTGAGAAATGTCTGTTTGAATGCCAATCTCTTCCTTTTCTAGGATATTTGGTCTCTGGCCAGGGACTACAGATGGATCCAGACAAACTCTCTGCCGTCTTAAATTGGCCACGCCCCTCCGGACTCCGTGCTATCCAACGCTTTTTGGGGTTCGCCAATTATTACAGGCAATTTATTCCACATTTTTCTACCATTGTGGCTCCTATCGTGGCTTTAACCAAGAAAAATGCTGATCCCAAGTCCTGGCCTCCTCAAGCAGAAGACTCCTTTAAACGACTCAAGTCTGCCTTTTCTTCGGCTCCCGTGCTCTCCAGACCTGACCCTTCCAAACCCTTCCTATTGGAGGTTGATGCCTCCTCAGTAGGAGCTGGAGCTGTTCTTCTACAAAAAAATCCTTCCGGGCATGCTGTCACTTGTGGTTTTTTCTCTAGGACCTTCTCTCCAGCGGAGAGGAACTACTCCATCGGGGATCGAGAGCTTCTAGCCATTAAATTAGCACTTGAGGAATGGAGGCATCTGCTGGAGGGATCAAGATTTCCTGTTATTATCTACACCGACCACAAGAACCTCTCCTACCTCCAGTCGGCCCAACGGCTGAATCCTCGCCAGGCCCGGTGGTCTCTGTTCTTTGCCCGATTTAATTTTGAGATTCACTTTCGTCCTGCCGATAAGAACATTAGGGCCGATGCTCTCTCTCGTTCCTCGGATGCCTCAGAAGTTGATCTCCCTCCGCAACACATCATTCCACCTGACTGCCTGATCTCCACTTCTCCTGCCTCCATCAGGCAGACTCCTCCAGGAAAGACCTTTGTTTCTCCACGCCAACGCCTCGGAATCCTCAAATGGGGTCACTCCTCCCATCTCGCAGGTCATGCGGGCATCAAGAAATCTGTGCAACTCATCTCCCGCTTCTATTGGTGGCCGACTCTGGAGACGGATGTTGGGGACTTTGTGCGAGCCTGCACTATCTGTGCCCGGGATAAGACTCCTCGCCAGAAGCCCGCTGGTTTTCTTCATCCTCTGCCTGTCCCCGAACAGCCTTGGTCTCTGATTGGTATGGATTTTATTACTGATTTACCCCCTTCCCGTGGCAACACCGTTATTTGGGTGGTCGTTGATCGATTCTCCAAAATGGCACATTTCATCCCTCTTCCTGGTCTTCCTTCTGCGCCTCAGTTGGCTAAACAATTTTTTGTACACATTTTTCGTCTTCACGGGTTGCCTACGCAGATTGTCTCGGATAGAGGGGTCCAATTCGTGTCTAAATTCTGGAGGGCTCTCTGTAAACAACTCAAGATTAAATTAAATTTTTCCTCTGCATATCATCCCCAGTCCAATGGACAAGTAGAAAGAATTAACCAGATCCTGGGTGATTATTTGCGACATTTTGTTTCCTCCCGCCAGGATGACTGGGCAGATCTCCTTCCATGGGCCGAATTTTCGTATAACTTCAGGGTCTCTGAATCTTCCTCCAAATCCCCATTTTTCGTGGTGTACGGCCGTCACCCTCTTCCCCCCCTCCCTACCCCCTTGCCCTCTGGTCTGCCCGCTGTGGATGAAATTTCTCGTGACCTTTCCATTATATGGAGAGAGACCCAAAATTCTCTCTTACAGGCTTCTTCACGCATGAAGAGGTTCGCGGATAAGAAAAGAAGAGCTCCCCCCGTTTTTTCCCCTGGAGACAAGGTATGGCTCTCCGCTAAATATGTCCGCTTCCGTGTCCCTAGCTACAAGTTGGGACCACGCTATCTTGGTCCTTTCAAAATTTTGTGTCAAATTAATCCTGTCTCTTATAAACTTCTTCTTCCTCCTTCTCTTCGTATCCCTAATGCCTTTCACGTCTCTCTTCTCAAACCACTCATCCTCAACCGTTTTTCTCCCAAATCTGTTCCTCCCACTCCTGTTTCCGGCTCCTCGGACGTCTTCTCGGTCAAGGAAATTTTGGCTGCCAAAAAGGTCAGAGGGAAAAATTTTTTTTTAGTAGACTGGGAGGGTTGTGGTCCTGAAGAGAGATCCTGGGAACCTGAGGACAACATCCTTGACAAAAGTCTGCTCCTCAGGTTCTCAGGCTCCAAGAAGAGGGGGAGACCCAAGGGGGGGGGTACTGTTACGCCGAGCGCTCCGGGTCCCCGCTCCTCCCCGGAGCGCTCGCTTCACTCCCTCCGCTGCAGCGCTCCGGTCACGTCCTCTGACCCGGGGCGCTGCGATCCTGCTGCCAGCCGGGATGCGATTCGCGATGCGGGTAGCGCCCGCTCGCGATGCGCACCCCGGCTCCCCTACCTGACTCGCTCCCCGTCTGTTCTGTCCCGGCGCGCGCGGCCCCGCTCCCTAGGGCGCGCGCGCGCCGGGTCTCTGCGATTTAAAGGGCCACTGCGCCGCTGATTGGCGCAGTGGTTCCAATTAGGGTTTTCACCTGTGCACTTCCCTATATTACCTCACTTCCCTTGCACTCCCTTGCCGGATCTTGTTGCCTTAGTGCCAGTGAAAGCGTTCCTTGTGTGTTCCTTGCCTGTGTTTCCAGACCTTCTGCCGTTGCCCCTGACTACGATCCTTGCTGCCTGCCCCGACCTTCTGCTACGTCCGACCTTGCTTCTGCCTACTCCCTTGTACCGCGCCTATCTTCAGCAGCCAGAGAGGTGAGCCGTTGCTAGTGGATACGACCTGGTCACTACCGCCGCAGCAAGACCATCCCGCTTTGCGGCGGGCTCTGGTGAAAACCAGTAGTGGCTTAGAACCGGTCCACTAGCACGGTCCACGCCAATCCCTCTCTGGCACAGAGGGTCCACTACCTGCCAGCCGGCATCGTGACAATTTCTTTGCGAAGAAGGCAGTACTCACTGGGTAAATGTGGTTCCTACACAGCCACAACAGAAACTTGAACAGGTTACTCCGCTTTCCCCTCCATGCTCTCAGACTGTTGGTCCTGTGACAGTGTGCGACTCCGCCTCCTCATCCTCTGCGTGGCCTCCACTGCACGGACAAGTCTCAGTGCTCCACCAGCATACCATGTGTGCAGGGACACGGCAGTGTCTCGCTGCGACAAGGAAGCCTGAGCCATGGGCCCTGCATGGCACATGTCTTCAATTTGGTTGTCAAGTGGTTACTCAAGTGTTCCCCACATCTGCAAGACATGCTAACAATGGGAAGGAACCTTTGCATGTACTTCGTGAATTCAACTTGAGAAAAAACAGACATGGTTGCATGTACCTTGATCTAATGCTTCTCAGCAACATCTATTAAACTAACAGGTCGTTAGTGTGCTTTATGATCATGAAGTGCAAGCCCACTAGCCACGTCATGGCCACCTGTAAGTAGTGGGTCCCTAGCATCCCTAGCATGAAATGGCGCAGCACTGAGTGGCGACCACCCCCACCCCAACACCAGTGCCCACAGGGGGAACAACCCAAATGGCAGAGCAGCCTAATGTCACTAAAACCAGCCCTGGGCCGTGCCACCCCACAGACACAGCGCCGGGGCAGCAACGGACACCAGGCAGCACCGCACCACTAGGGACAGATGTAAAAAGCTCACTCACCATTGTGACTGAGACCATTGAGTTTGAGACTGGGAGGATGCCAGGAGGAATAGGGCCCTAATGCAGCTTCCTGCCAAATATATAGGCATAGGCTGAGGAGGAGGGGCAGAGTGCAGACCGAGCAAAAAAAAAATTTGAAAATAGAAAACACAATGTGAATTCAACTTGTCACTCCAGATGCTCCTGCTCCTCCAACTACAAGTCAGTCATTTCACCAGCAAATCATCGGCGAAGCCAAGTCCAAGAGAAAACAGTATGCGCCCACCCATCCAATGGTGCAGAAGCTGAATGTGCTCTTGTCCAAGTTGCTGGTGCTGCAGTCCCTCCCTTTTCAAGTGGTGGACTCTGCACCATTCAGAGAACTGATGGCTTGTACCGAGCCGAGGTGGAGAGTATCAAGCCATAATTTCTTTGCGAAGAAGGCAGTACCAGCCCTGCACAATTTTGTGTAACAGTAGGTGGGCCAGTCCATGAGCCTGTTGGTGTGTACCAAAGTGCATGGCAGCACCGACGTCTAGAGCTGGCACTACGGTCAGGGACAATACATATCCCTTACAGCCCACTGGGTGAATGTGGTTCCTGCATAGCCGCAACAGCAAATTGGACAGCTCATGCCGCTTCTGCCTCCACGCTCTCAGGCTGTTGGTTTTGTGACAGTGTTGACTCCGCCTCCTCATCCTCCACTGTGTCCTCAGCCTCCACTGTATGAACAAGTCTCAGTGACCCTTCAGCATACCATGTATGCAGGGCATGGTGGTGTCACGCTGTTCTTCACATGGTTTGTCTTGGCAAACTGAGTCACACAGGGGAGGAACTGCTAAAAGTCATTCATCAAGAAATCGAATCATGACTTACTCCACGAAAGCTGGAAATGGAAACCATGGTGACCGACAACGGGAAGAACATCTTGTTTGCGCTGCGACAAGGAAGCCTGAGCAATGCCCGCTGCATGGCACACGTGTTCAATCTGGTTGTCAAGCGGTTCCTGAAGTGTTCCCCCTTTCTGCAAGACATCCTAACAATGGGAAGGAAAGTTTGCAGGCACTTCAGCCACTTGTACACCGCGGAGCACACTCTCCTTGTGCTGCAGCATCATAACGGTATCCCCCAACATAGTCTGATTCGTGATGTTTCCACACATTGGAATTCCACCCTCCATATGTTGGACCGACTATACGAACAGAGAAAAGCCATCACCGATTTTCTGATGATCCAAGCGGATAGGGGGACTCCCCTGTGTAACTTCAATGTCAACAAGTGTCAGCTCATACGAGACACCTGCCATTTGCTCAGGCCCATTGAGGAAGCCACATTATTAGTCAGTCACCAGGATTACGGGATGAACAACGTCATTCCACTGCTTCATTTCCTACAACACATGTTGAAAACGATGGCAGGTCAGGGCACTGTAGACGTGACGCCTACGTCTCACGGCCACATGAGCCCTGTGGGGGCTGAACTGGAAAAGGAGGAGGAGGGGGATGGGGAAAGTGGAGCACGGTGTAGGTTTCATAAAATGGGCGGTTTTTCTAGTCATCTGACAGGAGAGGAGAAGCAGGAGCAGCCAGAGGAGCTAGAGGGTTGTGAGGAAGACAAGACAGAGGACCCAGACCCAACATGGCAGTATGCAGTGGAGATGGAGGCAGGAGTCCCTCCGAGTCACTTTCACAAATGGCACGATAAATGATCAGTTGCTTGCGTAGTGACTGCCGAATTGTCACCATTCGGCAATGGGATGACTTCTGGCTCTCCACCTTTTTGGCCCCACGCTACCAGCACAAAATGGGGGCCTTTTTTACACCCACTGAGATGAAGGACAAACTGACCTACTACAGAGACATCCTATGTAGACAGTTAGCCGATGCCTATCTGCACCATCGTCCATCCTCTGGCAGGTCTGACTCCGGGGGCTCTCTGTGTTCACCTTCCACAGCCATGGCTGCTGGGGAGGGGTGGGGTGGCAGGAGTACCAGCTCCATCAGCAGCAGCATGTGTCTACAGACGCTGATGAATAGCTTTCTTCACCCGCATAGTGGAGCAACTCATCAGCAGCAGGTAGACCTGGAGAAGGACCTGAACCAGCAAGTGGTGGCAAACCTTGACATGCCCATGCCAACCCACATTGAAGATCTGCTGGACTTCTGGGCAGCCAAACTTGATTTGTGGTAGCAACTAGCAGAGTTTGCCCTGGAAAAGCTGTCCTGCCCGGCCAGTAGTATGCCATCAGAGCGGCTGTTTAGTGCGGCGGGGGCCATAGTAACCCGAAGGAGAACTTATCTGTCCACGAAAAATGTGGAGACTGACTTTTATGAAGATGAATCAGGCATGGGTCAGCCAGGATTTCCACCCAACAACGCCTGATGCATCAGAGTAGATTGACCATGGCGACACACCAACACTTCACAAATATGGATAGTGCAAAACATATTTAAGGTGCTGTTCCCCATTTACAGAAATTCCAGGCTGTCTCATTCTGCAACCATATGGACTCCTCACGCTCATGCCAGCTCCTGGCTGTCTCATACTGCCTCCATCATATGTTATCCTCATGCTGATGCCACCTCCAGGCTGTCTCATTCTGCCACTATATGTTCTCCTCATGCTGCTGCCAGCTCCATGCTGTCTCATTCTGCCACCATATGTTCTCCTCATGCTGATGCCAGCTCCAGGCTTCCTCATTCTGCCACCATATGTTCTCCTCATGCTGATGCCAGCTCCAGGCTGTCTCATTCTGCCACCATATGTTCTCCTCATTTTGCCACCAATTCCAGGCTGTGTCATTCAGCCACTATATTGCCTCCTCTTGCTGCCGCCAACTCCAGGCTGTGTAATTCAGCCACAATATGGTCTCCTCATGCTACCGCCACCTCTAGGCTGGGTCATTCTTCCACTATATGGTCTCCTTCTGCTGCGGCCAACTCCAGGCTTTGTCATTCTGCAAGATCATGGTTTCTTCATGCTGCTAACACCTCCAGGCTGAGTCACTGTACCACTATGTGGTCTCCTCATGCTTCTGGCACATTAAATAATACTTTTTAGGTTCATCAATTTGAAATCTTCAATTTAAATGTTAAAAAATATCTTTAATCTTTTCAATTGTGAGGCCCTATGGTCTTGTCAGGCTGTTGCCACCTCCAAGCTGCGTCATTCAGCCACTATATGGTCTCCTCATGCTGCTGCCACCTCCACGCTGTGTCATTCTGCCGCCATATGGTCTTTTCAAGCTATTGCCACCTCCAGGCTTTGTCATTGTGCCACTCTGCAACAGTGATTCTAATAGTGATGCCTCTAATCTGCATGTCACACTGAATAACAGTATTATTTCACTAACACAGTACACTCCCTATGCGTGTTGCTGCAAGGCAAAGTCTTCTACACCCCTATTGAGGCTCTCTGTAGCCCAGAAATAGCCATTTTAATAGTGATTCGCCGCAAATAAATTCGGACCTAAAAAAAAAATTCGGCAAATTGGCCGAATTGAATTTTTCAAAAAATTTGCTCATCTCTAATTATTACATTGAGTTCAGGGCAACTAAATAATAAAATATTGGCTGTTTTTTTATAAGTTTTTTTGATCTGCAAACTGGCTTCTTTAAGGGTCAAAAATTGACCAAAACACTGTGTGTGAACATAGCCCAACTGGGAATGTCTGGAAAGTATATGAGCAAATGGGGAGGGGGAGGCATCTAAGCAATTGCCATTTCACCCTCTCTATATATTGGCCAATACAGAGCCACTGCCCTGTTATATAACTGTTATTTATTGCAACGTAAACTACCTCTTTACAGAGCCTAACTACCCCATAAGATCAATTAAATGCTTAGATTAATACGTCATTCATTTTATAGTGTTGCCTTTAGTAGACTATATGTGTGAAGCTGGTCCCAATACACAACAAAGTGCCAGCCTTTATGAAAAGAGACCATTAGAAATGCTCTTATATTGTTCTTAGCTTAATAAGTTGTGATATATGAAGGGTTCCAGAAGGCTCACATTTGACATTATAACACAAAGCTCTATTGCTTGTTGACCATTAATTGAGCTGATGGAAGGTTAATAGAAAAATCTGTGTATTTTAAATGCAGTTTTCCAGGCCTCCAGTCACACATTCACAGGATGTAGCTCAGGCAATTCCCAGCTTTCCCACTCAATAAATATACAAATCATAGTTTTATTGCATTTGACCCCCATTACACCTCAGCTGGAGATACGTCATGGAATGCTGTCTGCATGACTAGGCCAAATCTTGAGCTAACTGAGAGATGTCTTAGACTCTCCTACCTTTATGTTTACAGCAATTCACATTTATATCTGCATCATCTGATTTTATAACTATAAAATGCAATAAAGACAACGTAAGTGAATATAACAATACACTTGTTATTACATTGTGTACTCTGTTTAGTTTTAGCTATAGCATAATTCTTACTAATGGACATTTCCAGATCCATAAACTACTTTAGGTTCCGTACTAGTTCTACATTTATTTTCATCGATTTGGTTATTTTGTTTAGCTTTTTACAGGTTGCATTGGTAATCTCTTTTTACCCTTTTTTGTACTTTAAAAGTCTGAAAACATATCCATATCATACATTCTGACTGTGTTTTAAGGCTTGATCAAATTACACACTTAACCCCTTGGGGACAGAGCCCATTATAACCCTAAGGACGGAGCATTTTTTGCAAATCTGACCACTGTCACTTTAAGCATTAATAACTCTGGGATGCTTTTACTTATAAATTTGATTCATAGATTGTTTTTTCGTGACATATTCTACTTTATAGTAGTAGTACATTTTTGTCGATACTTGCATCATTTCTTGGTGAAAAATTCCCAAATTTGCTGAAAAATTTGAAAATTTTGCATTTTTCTAACTTTGAAGCTCTCTGCTTGTAAGGAAAATAGACATTCCAAATGAATTATATATTGATTCACAAATACAATATGTCTACTTTATATTTGCATCATAGGGCTTCAAAGTTCAGCAGCAATTTTCCAATTTTTCACAAAATTTTCAAAATCTGAATTTTTCAGGGATCAGTTCAGGTTTGAAGTGGATTTGAAGAGCCTTCCTATTAGAAATACCCCACAAATGACCCAATTATAAAAACTGCACCACTCAAAGTATCCACAATGACATTCAGTAAGTTTGTTAACCCTTTAGGTGTTTCACAGGAATAGCAGTAAAGTGAAGGAGAAAATTCAAAATCTTCATTTTTTACACTCGCATGTTCTTGTAGACCCAGTTTTTGAATTTTTACAAGTTGTAATAGGAGAAAAAGCCTCCAAAAATTTGTAACCCAATTCCTCTCGAGTAAGGAAATACCTCATGTGTGTATGTCAAGTGTTTGGCGGGCGCAGTAGAGGGCTCAGAAGGGAAGGAGCAACATTGGGATTTTGGAGAGTGAATTTTGCTGAAATGGTTTTTGGGGGGCATGTCACATTTAGGAAGCCCCTATGGTGCCAGAACAGCAGAAAACCCCACATGGCATACCATTTTGGAAACTACACCCCTCAAGGCACGTAACAAGGGGTCCAGTGAGCCTTAACACCACGCAGGTGTTTGACGACTTTCCGTTAAAATCGGATGTGTAAATGAAAAAAAAAAAATTTTTCAATAAAGTGCAGTTTCTTCCCCAAATTTACCATTTTTACAAAGGGTTATGGGAGAGAATGCCCCCCAAAATTTGTAACCCCATCTATTGTGAGTATGGAAATACCCCATGTTAGGACGTAAAATGCTCTGCGGGCGAAATACAATGCTCAGAAGAGGAGGAGCGCCATTGAGCTTTTGGAAAGAGAATTCGTTTGGAATGGTAGTCAGGGGCCATGTGCGTTTACAAAGCCCCCTGTGGTGCCAGAACAGTGGACCCCCCCCCACATGTGACCCCATTTTGCAAACTAAACCCCTCACAGAATTTAATAAGGGGTGCAGTTAGTATTTACACCCCATTGGCGTTTGACAGATCTTTGGAACAGTGGACCGTGCAAATGAAAAATAAAATTTTTCATTTTCACGGACCACTGTTCCAAAAATCTGTCAGACACATGTGGGGCGTAAATGCTCACTGTACCCCTTATTACATTACACGAGAGGTGTAGTTTCCAAAATGGGGTCACATGTGGGGGGGGGGTTGGTCCATTATTCTGGTACTATGGGGGCTTTGTAAACTCATGTGGCCTTCAATTCCGGACACATTTTCTCTTCAAAATCCCAATGGCGCTCCTTCTCTTCTGAGCATTGTAGTGCGCCTGCCGAGCACTTTACATCCACATATGGGGTATGTTCTTACTCAGAGGAAATGGGGTTACAAATTTTGGGGGGCTTTTTTCCTATTTTCCCTTGTGGAAACACCAGCATTTTAGTGACAACATATTTTTTTATTTTCCCATCCAAATTTAATGAAAATTCGTCAAATACCTGTGGGGTGTTCAGGCTCACTATACCCCTTGTTACGTTCCATGGGGGGTGTAGTTTCCAAAATGGGGTCACATGTGGGTATTTATGTTTTACGTTTATGTCAGAACCACTGTAAAATCAGCCACCCCTGTACAAATCACCAATTTAGGCCTCAAATGTACATAGTGCGCTCTCACTCCTGAGCCTTGTTGTGCATCCGCAGAGCGTTTTACGCCCACATATGGGATATTTCCGTACTCAGGAGAAATTGCGTTACTAATTTTGGGTGGCTTTTTTTCCTTTTCCTGCTTGTGAAAATAAAAAGTATGGGGCAACACCAGCATGTTAGTGTAAACATTTTTTTTTTACACTAACAGGCTGGTGTAACCCCCAACTTTTCCTTTTCATAAGGGGTAAAAGGATAAAAAGTATAAGAGGGTGTATATGTAGTGTTTTACTCTTTATTATGTGTTAGTGTAGTGTAGTGTTTTTAAGGTACATTCGCAATGGCGTGTTACGGTGAGTTTCCCGCTAGAAGTTTGAGCTGTGGCGAAAAATTTGCCGCAGACCAAACTTGAAGCAGGAAACTTACTGTAAACCTGCCCGTGTAAATGTACCCGGTACGTTCACATGGGGGGACAAACCTCCAGCTGTTTCAAAACCACAACTCCCAGCATGCGCTGACATACCGTGCATGCTGGGAGTTGTACTTTTGCAACAGCTGGAGGCACACTGGTTGGATAACCTTCAGTTAGGTTCTGTTACCTAACAGTATTTTCCAACCAGTGTGCCTCCAGCTGTTGCAAAACTACAACTCCCAGCATGTACTGACATACCGTTCATGCTGGGAGTTGTACTTTTGCAACAGCTGGAGGCACACTGGTTGGAAAACCTTCAGTTAGGTTCTGTTACTTAACTCAGAATTTTCCAACCAGTGTGCCTCCAGCTGTTGCAAAACTACAACTCCCAGCATGTACTAATCGCTGAAGGAAGGGCATGCCGGGAGATGTAGTTATGCAACAGCTGGAGGTTACGCAACTACAACTCCCAGCATGGTGAGACAGCTGTTTGTGTTTGAGCATGCTGGGATTTGCAGTTTTGCAACATCTGGAGGGCTACAGTTTATAGACCACTGCACAGTGATTTCCAAACTGTGATCCTGCAGATGTTGCAAAACTACAAATCCCAGCATGCCCAGACAGCAAAGAGCTGTTTGAGCATGCTAGGAGTTGTAGTTTTGCAAGATCTGGAGGGATACAGTTTAGAGACCACTATATAGTGGTCTCAAACTGCAGCCCTCCAGCTGTTGCAAAACTACATATTCCAGCATGCCCAAACAGCAAACAGCTATCTGGACATGCTGGGAGTTGTAGTTTTGCAACATCTGGAGAGCTACAGTCTCAGACTGTAGCCCTCCAGATGTTGCTAGGCAACTTACCGGTTTCCGTAGGATCCAGGGAGCCGTCTTCTTCTGCCGCACGCCGCCCGCACCGATCTCCGTCGCCGCCCGCCAATCACCGTCACCCGCAGCCTCCGAAGGGGTAAGTGGACTTCGGCATTCGGTCCCCGTCATTTCCCCGTCCTGCCCCGCCTATTGTGGGTGGGCAGGACAGGGAAAACAAAAGTAAACCCCTCCGCCCCCGATCTACTATTGGTGGTTGCGTCTAGACCACCAATAGCAGGGATAGGAGGGGTGGCACCCCGGCCACCTCACTCCTATCGCTTCAGGGGGATCGTGGGTGTCTTAGACAACCGCGATCCCTCTTCTATTCCGGGTCACAGGGTCACCATAGACCCGTAATGACCTGGAATCGGCGCAAATCGCAAGTGTGAATTCACTTGCGATTTGCGCCGATCGCTGTCATGGGGGGTCTAATGACCCCCCTGGGCATTTGTACGGGGTGCCTGCTGATAGATATCAGCAGTCACCCCGGTCCGGTCCCCGCCCGGCGCGCGGCGGGGACCGAAATTCCCACGGGCGTATGGATACGCCCTTCGTCCTTAAGTACCAGGATGCAAGGGCGTGTGCATACATCCTTCGACCCCAACAGGTTAAAACAACTTAACCCCTTAGTAACCAGCATATTTGGGGTCTTAAAGGGGTACTCTCATGGAAAACTATTTTTTTTTCCAAATTAACTGGTGGCATAAAGTTAAACAGATTTGTAAATTACTTCTATTAAAAAATCTTAAAGTTGTACTCCAGTGGAAAAAAAAAATTTATCAACTGGTGCCAGAAAGTTAAAGATTTATAAATTACTTTTTTTTTTTTAAATCTTAACCCTTCCAGTACTTATCAGCTGCTGTATGTTCCAGAGGAAGTTCTTTTTTAAATTTATATTCTCTCTGACCACAGTACTATCTGCAGACACCTCTGTCCATGTCAGGAACTTTCCAGAGCAAGAGCAAATCTCCATAGCAAACCTATCCTGCTCTGGACAGTTCCTGAAATGGACAGAGGTGTCAGCAGAGAGCACTGTGGTCAGACAGAAAAGAAATTCAAAAAGAAAAGAACTTCCTCTGGAGTAAACAGCAGCTGATAAGTACTGTAAGGATTACGATTTTTAAATAGAAGTAGTTTACAAATCTGTTTAACTTTCTGGCACCAATTGATTAAAAAAAATGTTTTCCAGTGGAGTACCCCTTTAAAGTTTAATAACTTTCATCTTTGATATGCTTCTACTGAGCAAAGCGATTCTGAGATTGTTTTTTCATGACATATTGTTGTTATGGTCATGGCAGGTGGTGGATCCTCTGGGCCTGTGTGGATGACAATGTGAGCCGTGCCAGGGAGCGGAGTCTAAGGTGCTGCTGGTTTTCACCCGGGCCCGCCACAAAACGGGATGGTCTTGCTGCAGCAGGCGGCACCCAGGTCGCTACCCCTGGCATGACTCGTCCACATAGGTAGCTGGTAGGTGGCGTGGAACAAAAGGAGACTGGCAGGAATTGGCAAGATGGCAGTAGGTCAGGGCAGAAACACAGGTGCAGGGTAGGAAGGTAGCAAGGAACAGGTACACAGTAACAGAGACACAGAACCTTCACTATGGTAATAGACAACCAAATATCCATCAGGGAACCGAGGGAGGATATTTAAGGACCAGGGTGCAGGTGTAGAGCACTGGCCCTTTAAGAGTGAGAGCTCCAGCGTGCGCGTGCCCTAGGAGGCTGCGAGGACATGCTTCGGGGCTGCGAGGACAGGGAGGTGAGTGACAGGCTGGGATTCGCATGCGGGCACATCCCACGACGCGAATCCCAGCCCCGCCCCAAGGGGCGACACGCCTTCTTTACCATGAGAACTGTGAACTTATGGAACAGTCTACCTCAGGAACTGGTCACAGCAGGAAAATTAACAGCTTTAAAACAGGATTAGATACATTCCTGGAACAAAATAACATTAATGCTTATGAAGAAATATAAAATCCCATCCCTTCCCCAATATCGCGCCACACCCCTACCCTTTAATTCCCTGGTTGAACTTGATGGACATATGTCTTTTTTCGACCGTACTAACGATGTAACTATGTAACTATGAATCCCAGCCCCGCCAGCAGCGGGGACTTCGCAGAGCGCTCACGGCCAGCGTGTCTGGCCGGAGCGCGGATGTTACAATTGTCCTTTATATTAGTGGTAATTTATTTTTTGATACATGCATTTTTTGGGTAAACTACAAAATATTATGAAAGATAAAAAAAATTCTGGCTTTTTCAAATATTTTTATTTTATCACGTTCACTGTGCGGTAAAAATGATGTTATTTGTCTATGAGTCAGCACGATTATGGTGATACTCAATTTGTTTAGCTTTTTATGCCCTTTTTCCTTTTCACAACAAAATCCTCTCTTTGTTGTTGTCATTTGTTGTTTTTTTGTCCAACGCCATTGTGTAAGAGCTTATTTTTTACAAGACAAACTGTGCTTTTTTTTAGGAGAATTTTTGCAATATATGCTACCTTTTGATACTTTTCATTCCACGTTTTGGACTGATATTGGTCTTGGTTTTGGCAATTGCAGTAAGGTCCTGGGTGATTGACAGCCAGGTACCACCCACGATCTCCTGCGCTGCGTCCCTGGGCACAAGAAATCTGTAGGACATATGCATACATCCTATTGCACAAACCTGTCATGAGATAGGATGTATACATTTGTCCTATGTTGGGAAGGAGTTAAAGACTGCTGTGCCTTTGAGTGTATTGTGCGGGTTAAGTGGTTGTAGATCACCAAAAGTACTATTCATATATAGTAATATATAATAGAGTGAATTCCATATTGTATTTAGCTGTCACTAGTTTGGTGGTCTTGCTTTGATTTTTTAATTAAAGTAACTTTAATCAGTAGGCTGCTGGCTGTAACTTATTTAGTATTTAGAAAATTATATGGTTGTGTCCTAAGTATAGGGTAGCAATGTACATCAGATGTCTATTTAGTACTGCAGAAGCTTGTGTCCTCAGATATAGGTAACAGGAACAGCATAATAGGAACCATTTAAAATGTGACTATATTTGGTTTAATAGACTGTAGTATGGGTATTACCTATACCTATCCCCTACCTATTATGCTATATTACTTTGGTAATTTATAGCCATGAAACACAAAGTGTAAAGATTGAAAAACAAAAACAAAAAAGACCCATGCATGTTGTCCAAATGTAGTGCAAATTAGAAATGGTGGAGCAAATCGGTGCAATTATTATCATATTGAAAACGTTATACCTAGGAAGCAATACTGAATAAGGTTTCAAAATAACTAGAACAGTCCTAAATATTGTCTTAACAAAAATAAAAAATAAAATACATAGATGTATGTAATTAAATACATTTATTTGCGATAAATATACAGATGACTAATGGGGCAAACTGCAGGGCCCTTGCGGATGCACACAGGCTGCCTCTACCATATAGCAGCTGAGGCAGCTGCCTTAGGGCGCTAATGGTGGGGGGGGGGGGGTTGGGGTGCTGGCAGGGAGGAGATATCTGAATCCCCAGCCACTGGCAGGGGATTTGAATCAGAGCTCCCCCCCCCTCAAGAAGGTAAACTGAGTGGCAATGTGAACCATGTGTGCATCGCCACTCACAACTGTACTAAAGCAGGGAACATAAATCCCTGCCTAGTACTGTATGTGCCACATAGGGGTCCTCCTACCATGCATGCCGCGCGATGAGATAATATCAACGCGCGTGGCATGCAGGGTAAGCTGAGCGCCACATAGCATTCAGCATTGGCTCTGGTGTCGGCGCTGAAGCAGAGTTCAGGTGATTAGTGTTGAGCGGCATAGGCCATATTCGAATTCGCGAATATTCGCGAATATATGGACGAATATTCGTCATATTCGCGAATATTCGCATATTCGTAATAGCCTCGTTTTATTTTCGCATATGCGAATATTCGCGCATGCGAAAATTAACATATGCGAAAATTTGTATATACAAAAATTAACGTATGCGACAATTTGCATATGCGAAAATTAGCACACCAGTCTCACACAGTAGTTGTTACGCCGAGCGCTCCGGGTCCCCGCTCCTCCCCGGAGCGCTCGCTACACTTCCCTCACTGCAGCGCCCCGGTCGGTTCCACGGACCCGGGGCGCTGCGTTACTACCTCCGGCCGGGATGCGATTCGCGATGCGGGTAGCGCCCGCTCGCGATGCGCACCCCGGCTCCCGTACCTGACTCGCTCCCCGTCAGTTCTGTCCCGGCGCGCGCGGCCCCGCTCCCTAGGGCGCGCGCGCGCCGGGTCTTTGCGATTTAAAGGGCCACTGCACCGCTGATTGGTGCAGTGGTTCCAATTAGTGTTTACACCTGTGCACTTCCCTATATCACCTCACTTCCCCTTCACTCCCTCGCCGGATCTTGTTGCCCTAGTGCCAGTGAAAGCGTTCCTTGTGTGTTCCTTGCCTGTGATTCCAGACCTTCTGCCGTTGCCCCTGACTACGATCCTTGCTGCCTGCCCCGACCTTCTGCTACGTCCGACCTTGCTTCTGTCTACTCCCTTGTACCGCGCCTTTCTTCAGCAGCCAGAGAGGTTGAGCCGTTGCTAGGGGATACGACCTGGTCACTACCGCCGCAGCAAGACCATCCCGCTTTGCGGCGGGCTCTGGTGAAAACCAGTAGTGACTTAGAACCGATCCTCTAGCACGGTCCACGCCAATCCCTCTCTGGCACAGAGGATCCACCACCTGCCAGCCGGCATCGTGACAGTCCACCTGCCAGCCGGCATCGTGACAGTAGATCCGGCCATGGATCCCGCTGAAGTTCCTCTGCCAGTTGTCGCTGACCTCACCACGGTGGTCGCCCAGCAGTCACAACAGATTGCGCAACAAGGCCAACAGCTGTCTCAACTGACTGTTATGCTACAACAGTTACTACCACAGCTCCAGCAATCATCTCCTCCGCCAGCTCCTGTACCTCCTCCGCAGCGAGTGGCCGCTTCTGGAATACGACTATCCTTGCCGGATAAATTTGATGGGGACTCTAAGTTTTGCCGTGGCTTTCTTTCCCAATGTTCATTACACTTGGAGATGATGTCGGACCAGTTCCCCACCGAAAGGTCTAAAGTGGCTTTCGTAGTCAGCCTGCTGTCTGGAAAAGCCCTGGCTTGGGCCACACCGCTCTGGGACCGCAATGACCCCGTCACTGCCTCTGTACACTCCTTCTTCTCGGAAATTCGAAGTGTTTTTGAGGAACCTGCCCGAGCCTCTTCTGCTGAGACTGCCCTGTTGAACCTGGTCCAGGGTAATTCTTCCGTTGGCGAGTATGCCGTACAGTTCCGTACCCTTGCTTCAGAATTATCCTGGAATAATGAGGCACTCTGCGCGACCTTTAAAAAAGGCCTATCCAGCAACATTAAAGATGTTCTGGCCGCACGAGAAATCCCTGCTAACCTACATGAACTCATCCATCTTGCCACTCGCATTGACATGCGTTTTTCCGAACGGCGTCAGGAGCTCCGCCAGGATATGGACTCTGTTCGCACGAGGCGTTTCTTCTCCCCGGCTCCTCTCTCCTCTGGTCCCCTGCAACCTGTTCCTGTGCCTCCCGCCGTGGAGGCTATGCAGGTCGACCGGTCTCGCCTGACACCCCAAGAGAGGACACGACGCCGCATGGAGAATCTCTGCCTGTACTGTGCTAGTACCGAACACTTCCTGAGGGATTGTCCTATCCGTCCTCCCCGCCTGGAAAGACGTCCGCTGACTCCGCACAAAGGTGAGACAGTCCTTGATGTCTACTCTGCTTCTCCACGTCTTACTGTGCCTGTGCGGATGTCTGCCTCTGCCTTCTCCTTCTCTGCTGTGGCCTTCTTGGACTCTGGATCTGCAGGAAATTTTATCTTGGCCTCTCTCGTCAACAGGTTCAACATCCCGGTGACCAGTCTCGCCAGACCCCTCTACATCAATTGTGTAAACAATGAAAGATTGGACTGTACTATACGTTTCCGCACGGAGCCCCTTCTAATGTGCATCGGATCTCATCATGAGAGGATTGAACTGTTGGTCCTTCCCAATTGCACTTCTGAAATCCTTCTTGGACTTCCCTGGCTTCAACTCCATTCCCCAATCCTGGATTGGTCCACTGGGGAGATCAAGAGTTGGGGGCCCTCTTGTTCCAAGGACTGCTTAAAACCGGTTCCCAGTAAACCTTGCCGTGTCCCTGTGCTTCCTCATGTAACCGGTCTCCCTAAGGCCTATATGGACTTTGCGGACGTTTTTTGCAAAAAACAAGCTGAGACTCTACCTCCTCACAGGCCTTATGATTGTCCCATTGACCTCCTCCCGGGCACTACTCCACCCCGGGGCAGAATCTATCCTCT
This sequence comes from Hyla sarda, assembly GCF_029499605.1. Classification (NCBI taxonomy): domain Eukaryota; kingdom Metazoa; phylum Chordata; class Amphibia; order Anura; family Hylidae; genus Hyla; species Hyla sarda. The sequence continues at coordinate 328,157,801 of NC_079189.1, forward strand.
GTCCGTCCCAGAGACTCTTGCCATGTCTGAATACGTCCAAGAAAATTTAAAAAAGGGCTTTATCCGTAAATCCTCCTCTCCTGCCGGAGCCGGATTTTTCTTTGTGTCCAAAAAAGATGGCTCTCTACGTCCTTGCATTGACTACCGCGGTCTCAATAAAATCACGGTTAAGAACCGCTACCCCCTACCCCTCATCTCTGAACTCTTTGATCGTCTCCAAGGTGCCCATATTTTTACCAAACTGGACTTAAGAGGTGCTTATAATCTCATCCGCATCAGAGAGGGGGATGAATGGAAAACGGCATTTAACACCAGAGATGGACACTTTGAGTATCTGGTCATGCCCTTTGGTCTATGCAACGCCCCTGCCGTCTTCCAAGACTTTGTTAATGAAATTTTTCGTGATCTCCTATACTCCTGTGTTGTTGTATATCTGGACGATATCCTGATTTTTTCTGCCAATCTTGAAGAACACCGCCAGCATGTCCGTATGGTTCTTCAGAGACTTCGTGATAATCAACTCTATGCCAAAATAGAGAAATGTCTGTTTGAATGCCAATCTCTTCCTTTTCTAGGATACTTGGTCTCTGGCCAGGGACTACAAATGGACCCAGATAAACTCTCTGCCGTCTTAGATTGGCCACGCCCCTCCGGACTCCGTGCCATCCAACGTTTTTTGGGGTTCGCCAATTATTACAGGCAATTTATTCCACATTTTTCTACCATTGTGGCTCCTATTGTGGCTTTAACAAAAAAAAATGCCGATCCCAAGTCTTGGCCTCCTCAAGCGGAAGACGCCTTTAAACGACTCAAGTCTGCCTTTTCTTCGGCTCCCGTGCTCTCCAGACCTGACCCATCTAAACCCTTCCTATTGGAGGTTGATGCCTCCTCAGTGGGAGCTGGAGCTGTCCTTCTACAAAAAAACTCTTCCGGGCATGCTGTTACTTGTGGTTTTTTTTCCAGGACCTTCTCTCCGGCGGAGAGGAACTACTCCATCGGGGATCGAGAGCTTCTAGCCATTAAATTAGCACTTGAGGAATGGAGGCATCTGCTGGAGGGATCAAGATTTCCAGTTATTATTTACACCGATCACAAGAACCTCTCCTACCTCCAGTCTGCCCAACGGCTGAATCCTCGTCAGGCCAGGTGGTCTCTGTTCTTTGCCCGATTTAATTTTGAAATTCACTTTCGGCCTGCTGATAAGAACATTAGGGCCGATGCTCTCTCTCGTTCCTCAGATGCCTCTGAAATTGAACTCTCTCCTCCAGGAAAGACCTTTGTTTCTCCACGCCAACGCCTTGGGATCCTCAAATGGGGTCACTCCTCCCATCTCGCAGGTCATGCGGGCATTAAGAAATCTGTGCAACTCATCTCTCGCTTCTATTGGTGGCCGACTCTAGAGACTGATGTGGTGGACTTTGTGCGAGCCTGCACTATCTGTGCCCGGGATAAGACTCCTCGCCAGAAGCCCGCTGGTTTTCTTCATCCTCTACCTGTCCCCGAACAACCTTGGTCTCTGATTGGTATGGATTTTATTACTGACTTACCCCCATCCCATGGCAACACTGTTATTTGGGTGGTCGTTGATCGATTCTCCAAAATGGCACATTTCATCCCTCTTCCTGGTCTTCCTTCAGCGCCTCAGTTGGCTAAACAATTTTTTGTACACATTTTTCGTCTTCACGGGTTGCCTACACAGATCGTCTCGGATAGAGGCGTCCAATTTGTGTCTAAATTCTGGAGGGCTCTCTGTAAACAACTCAAGATTAAATTAAATTTTTCTTCTGCATACCATCCTCAATCCAATGGACAAGTAGAGAGAATTAACCAGATCTTGGGTGACTATTTACGACATTTTGTTTCCTCCCGCCAGGATGACTGGGCAGATCTTCTACCTTGGGCCGAATTCTCGTATAATTTCAGAATCTCTGAATCTTCCTCCAAATCTCCGTTTTTCGTGGTGTACGGCCGTCACCCTCTTCCCCCCCTCCCTACCCCCTTGCCCTCTGGTCTGCCCGCTGTGGATGAAATTTCTCGTGATCTTTCCACCATATGGAAAGAGACCCAAAATTCTCTCTTACAGGCTTCTTCTCGCATGAAAAGATTCGCAGATAAGAAAAGAAGAGCTCCTCCCACTTTTTCCCCTGGAGACAAGGTATGGCTCTCCGCTAAATATGTCCGTTTCCGTGTCCCGAGCTATAAGTTGGGACCACGCTATCTTGGTCCTTTTAAAGTTTTGTGTCAAATTAATCCTGTCTCTTACAAACTTCTTCTTCCTCCTTCTCTTCGTATCCCTAATGCCTTTCACGTCTCTCTTCTTAAACCTCTCATCCTCAACCGTTTTTCTCCTAAATCTGTTCCTCCCACTCCTGTTTCCGGTTCCTCGGACATCTTCTCTGTCAAAGAGATCTTAGCCTCAAAAAAGGTCAGAGGAAAAACTTTTTTTTTAGTGGATTGGGAGGGTTGTGGTCCAGAAGAGAGGTCCTGGGAACCTGAGGACAATATCCTGGACAAAAGTCTGATCCTCAGGTTCTCAGGCCCCAAGAAGAGGGGGAGACCCAAGGGGGGGGGTACTGTTACGCCGAGCGCTCCGGGTCCCCGCTCCTCCCCGGAGCGCTCGCTACACTTCCCTCACTGCAGCGCCCCGGTCGGTTCCACGGACCCGGGGCGCTGCGTTACTACCTCCGGCCGGGATGCGATTCGCGATGCGGGTAGCGCCCGCTCGCGATGCGCACCCCGGCTCCCGTACCTGACTCGCTCCCCGTCAGTTCTGTCCCGGCGCGCGCGGCCCCGCTCCCTAGGGCGCGCGCGCGCCGGGTCTTTGCGATTTAAAGGGCCACTGCACCGCTGATTGGTGCAGTGGTTCCAATTAGTGTTTACACCTGTGCACTTCCCTATATCACCTCACTTCCCCTTCACTCCCTCGCCGGATCTTGTTGCCCTAGTGCCAGTGAAAGCGTTCCTTGTGTGTTCCTTGCCTGTGATTCCAGACCTTCTGCCGTTGCCCCTGACTACGATCCTTGCTGCCTGCCCCGACCTTCTGCTACGTCCGACCTTGCTTCTGTCTACTCCCTTGTACCGCGCCTTTCTTCAGCAGCCAGAGAGGTTGAGCCGTTGCTAGGGGATACGACCTGGTCACTACCGCCGCAGCAAGACCATCCCGCTTTGCGGCGGGCTCTGGTGAAAACCAGTAGTGACTTAGAACCGATCCTCTAGCACGGTCCACGCCAATCCCTCTCTGGCACAGAGGATCCACCACCTGCCAGCCGGCATCGTGACAGTCCACCTGCCAGCCGGCATCGTGACAGTAGTATTAGAGCCTTCTTACACCACATAAGCTGGAAGCAGAGAGGGATGATCACTGTGATGTGTGCTGTGAAAAAAAACTAAAATAAAAAAAAATGAATATTCGTAATTACGAATATATAGCGCTATATTCGCGAATATTCGCGAATATGCGATATTCGCAAATAAAATTTGAATTGCGAATATTCGCGAGCAACACTACATGTGATCTGCCCCATATGTCTACCTGCCCCAGACAGAAGACATAAGAAAAGGAAAGGTAATTACTTCAAAAAGACGAAGAGGCCCCTACGTGAGTTATTACATGTAACTGTAACTGCACTGTAATCTGTTATATGGTCTGCAGAGTCTAAGTATAGCTGGGGTTACCACTACATGGTCACTGTATGATAGGATATTGGTCTGTGTATATTGGTATCATCCTCTCACTATGTTGGGGTAATATATAGTCATGGTGTGGCAGTATTATTTGTCACTTGTATAGTGGTGATACTAGTCTGTGTATAGTGGTTTTATTCAGTATCAGTATGATGGTATTATCCCATCACTATATGGTGTTAGTGGTCATGGTGTGGCAGTATTATTTGTCCCTCGTATAGTGGTGTTATTGGTGATACTGGTCTGTGTACAGTGGTTTTATTCAGTATTAGTCACTATATGGTGGCAGGGGCATTGTTAGGTCTTCAAAAGACCCGGGGCACGGGCCATGGGCGTGGCTGAGGGTGGAGGCACAAAAAGGGGGCAACTCAATGTTGCACGACCCTACAAGATTTTGCTTTACGCAGCTGATGCTACTACATGCCAGGGAACACAAGCACCAATAAGGAACATTACAGCACACATGTATAAGGTGAGGCTCCTCTATGTTCTAAGCTGAGGTGGGGCTCAGGTGACAGCAGCAGCAGGGGGGTTCAAGTTTTTTTAACAGGTTCCCTACTTGGTGTGAAGGACACCCCTGGTATAGAGCGAAAATTATTTCAACTATAATAATCAAATATACCAATTGCCAAGTAAGGGAAAAGCACTAAAGATGTTTTAACCATGTGAAACTACAGCTCCCAGTATGATATAAGCAGTGGTGAGGGAATGCTGTGAGTGCTGTTGTTTCACTAAACATAACTGCAGCATGTACAATTGACACAATCAGGAGAATACAGCATGATATTATAGACTCACAGGGGGCGTCTTCTCTGAGTCAATCACAGGGGGGCATCTTCTCTGATTGGAGGAGTTAACTTTTCCTTTTCTTCTCTTTCCGGTCAAGATCATCATGATTACTTCTCCCACCCTTGACTCGTCTCCATAGAACCTGCCAGACAAACATTTTAGGCTCCTTTCTCCAGCACAACCCTCACCTCTATACAAACCCCCCATTTGTATTTCCCCACAGTAATAGTTCCCACATATATATATATATATATATATATATATATATATATATATATATATAGTTGTAGGCCTCTCTATGCCCGGTATATATTTATAGGCCCCTCTGTGCCCCATATATATGGTTAAAGGCCCTCTCTATAATACAAGATATAACTCAGGATCAGTACAGGATAAATAATGTAATGTATGTACACAGTGACCTCACCAGCAGAATAGTGAGTACAGCTCTGGAGTATAATACTGGATATAACTCAGGATCAGTACAGGATAAGTAATGTAATGTATGTACACAGTGACTCCACCAGCAGAATAGTGAATCCAGCTCTGGAGTCTGGCCACTAGAGGGAGCATCTTCCTGTGAGTCTGTTGAGTGTGGTGTGTGGGTCATTTGGTGGATTGTTTGGTGTGTGTGCTCTGAGCTCTGCATCTGGACATCTGTGCCGGACAGTGTTCTTCCTTCCCCAGAGGGAGAGCGTGTGTTCGGGCATGAGCGAGGAGAGGAGAACCCCAACACCTGCCCCCTGAATCAGGTCCGCGGGGGGCAGGGGGAGCCAGCGACCAGGTGTGGAAGGACCAGCTTCAGGAAGTACATCAGAGGTCTCCGGGTTGAGGCGCTCTGCCAGGAGGTGCAGCGATGCATCTCCAGCCCCCCTGAACCCATAGAGATGAAGAGCAGCCACAAGGCTGGTCCTGCAAAATGTGGGACTACAGGTACAAGAAGTTCCGGAAGCACAGGTACTGTGACAACAAGGCCTGACAATGGGGACTGTGATACTCCTCCTGGAGCAAAGCTAATGCCCACGGATGTGGGGAGGAGGAATGGGGAATGCCTAGGGCCCGGGAGTCTGGAGTCACCTGTCACGATCACAACCTATCGGTCCAGCCAAGACGCTAGAGAGAGTGTGATGGTGCAAAGGTTAAGGCCACCAGACCTCTGGGTATCCACTACTAGTCCCAGCAAGTCACCAAATTAACCCTTAGATAAACGTGTTTCCACCAGAGCTGCCTTCAGAAAGGTGAGCTCATATATTTAGAGATCAGAGCTGATTAATTAAACATTTAATCTGATAAAAGGTATCACAGTGCTGACTATATAAAAATACAGAAACAAATGACATACACGTATAAAAATATATAAAAGAGTTTGGCAATGCAAGTTCAGAAAACAAAAGATGAAGTTCTTACAGCATGATGATATAGCAGTCCATGAGAGTGAGTTCCAGCTGTTCTTATGATGGTCTTGTCAGCTTGTTGCACAGCCTTGAACTACCCTGAGTCTAGCATTGTTAAAATATTATATATCTGCCTTTTTGGAGGGAGACTCCATTCCCCCCTCCCCTCTGATCCCACCAGGGGGGGCATCTCTGTTCCTGGCCCTCTTATCTGGCTGATTATATGATGGGACCAGAGTGCATGACTTCAAAAAAGCCTTTGACTTCAAAGGAGATGTAAACAAACAGCCAGACCCCCAATAAAATGCAATACACAAACCCACGGTCTGAATGGCCCCTCACCCATGTCTTATAAAACACATGTATGTTTCCATAATCAGGCCTTGGGCCTGACATTACCCATATACCCACAGATGTATTCTGCCAACCGGGAGCTGAGGAAGCAAGGAGCAGCTTGTATAGGCTTCAGGAGGAGGTACGGGAGGTAAAAGCCTTGATGGAAACTGTGCCCAAACGCCAGAAAGCTGAGCTGTCAGCCAAGATTAAACAGCTGAAAAATGATATAAGGAATCTGGAGAAGAAGAGAACTTTTATTTTAGAGAACAGCGGGCCATTTAAGGAAAATCTTTTAAATGACGACCGCTTTCAAACAATGGAGAGAGAGAGAGAGAAGCAGAGACAGCTGAGGGGGCTTCAGCCACGGGTGGAGGAGGAAGGAGATGCTGCGGAGGCCAATAATGTTGAGCCCAATCCACCCGGAGGTCTGCAACATCTGACCCATACAGTGAGCTCCCTGCAGGGCAAGTGGCGATGTCCTCTAACCATGGCTCTGGCGATTCATGGGATGAGAGCAGCCCAGTCACCATGGAGGGGTGCTGATGGCCCAGATCCAGCTCCTGGAGTCCCCAGGCAGCCTCCAGGACTTCACGTTTGGAAATGAGTTACCAGAGGAGGCACCTGGGGGAAGGAAAAAGAAGAAGCTAAAGAAGACCAAGCTCCAGGATATACCCCCCTCCCTGAGCCCCCCAGACTGGCTGCAGGGTCAGCTCACTGTGTGAACCCCATTTCTCAGCCCAGCCTGAGTTCTGCTGTGGACTGGAGAGTGGGGAGAGTATGGAGTATGGAGTCTAGTGTGGCGGTGAGCACCGTCGCTGTTTGCAGCAACAGTGGTGGAGAAGACAATGTATCGACAGTGAAGTCGGACAGTGATATTGGCCCAGCGATGGGCATGGATGGCTCTGGCACATTAGGTTGCTCCCTAACGGGAGGGGGGGGGGTGGCTTTGTGCCAGAGTCAGCTGCGGGAGCTCCGGTGGCTCTGAGCGCTGGAACTGTTGTTCCTTTCATCATGGAAGAGCTGCCGGGGCTAAGATGCCTTCGCCTCCTAGAAAGACTGGACTTAAACCTTTATTTTGTATTGGCACCGCTTATCTGGATCAGCGGCGCCCAGGAGCAGAAAACTCCAGTATTGATGATGCGGAGGGTACCAGTAAAAACAGGGCTGGGCAGCTAATAAACAGGCTAGGCAGGCTTTCCGGTCCTTATATAAGGGACCGGTGACCTGTCCTGTGGTGGTGGCTCCAGCTCTGGTACCCAGTGATGCTGATGGTACAACATCTGCACCAGAACGCGCCTGTCCAGCCAGTATGAATGAGAAGGTTAATGTTGGAGTGAATGGTGGTATGGGCTGTAGTACGGGTGGAGTTATGGGGGGCACATCAGCTAGAACAGGTAATAATGGTGTGAGTATGGATTATGTGGAGGAGGGTGGTGAAGGGGTACAGATTAGTGGTGGGGATGTAGGGCCTGGTCCAGTTGCACCCCCAGCGGTGGCAGCACCGGTACGCAGCTACGCAAATGTTGCCGCTGGGGGGAGGGGGCATCTTCCTCGTCTTCTGGCTCTGGGGAGAGCAGTTTGTAGCAGCGTCTCCTGGGGGCCTTAAGGAGAGGGGAGAGATCAATCAATGTAGAGGGTAGGGAGGTTTATCTATCCTTTTAGATAGAGAGACATGGTCTTTCAGCCTTCCGAGAGGAAAGAGGGGGGGATACTGTGTGGTCCCTCCCGACAGCCGGGCCATGTGGTCTCCGGAGGAATGTGGTCCGGCTGAGGTGGAGAGGCAGAGATACATTTCCTCCAAGATCTAAAGTTGTTGAGCTTCTGCTGAAGTTGGGCTTTAAGGCAGCTGACATCTACGCCTTGATACATCCTTATGGTACCCCTAAGTTCGGTATCAGCTTTGTTCGGCCGGAGGGGCTTGAGCTCTTCTGGTCGAATTATGAGCTGGTAAAGAATTAGCCCGGTTGGCGACATTTTGCTATTCAGGCGGTGTCTCGCCAAAACAATGTCAAGAAAGTGACCGTTTTAACCCGTAACGAATCACTCTCTTGTATTGACATCATGACGTGGCTAGGTCGGTATGGAGAGGTTGTGGAGGTCCCAAAAAAGAACAGGGATGAATACGGCATCTGGTCAGGGGCCTTGACGTTTATGGTCAAGCTTAGGCGTTCAGGAAACACCGTTACCCATATACCATCTGCAACCTTCCTTGGAAGAGATTGTATCCAGATCTTCTACCAGGGTCAGCCGAAGCTCTGTCACAGATGTGGTAACCCCACACATTTTAGTGCCAGTTGTACTGTGCAGACGTGCACTCTGTGTGGGAAAATAGGCAATCTCTCTGCATCATGTGTGGAGATTAGGTGTCACCTGTCAGTCGCTGCCCTCATTCCTTTGTCAACGCGGTTGTTGCCCCAGTGGGGGTAAGCCATTAGGTGGACTCTGCTTGGGGGACGGCTGGCGGGGATGAAGGGGTCAGGAAAGAAAAGTAAGCAGAAGACGCCTGCCCAACTGAGGCGTCTAAAGAAGCGCCAAAGGGATAGGGAGATTCAGGAGTCACAGGAGCATCAGCCAACTGAGGTGACTTCTGATCCTGTCCCTGCGACCAGTCTTACTGCTGAGGCCCTGGGGGATAGTGAACTGGATGAGGAGATTGGGAGGATCCAGAAAGAGGAGGATGCTGTCTCCTCGCTGTCCTCCCATGGTGAGAGCATGGATGAGGACAGCGGGAGATGGGCAGAAACAAAGCAGGGTACTCGGAGGAATATGAAGAAGGGAGATTTAAGATCTTCTACCACCCGCCAGATGCCAAAGGAAGGTACAACTGATTCCCCCCCCCCTCTAATTGGTCTCTCCAACAGGTTCTGAGCCCTCTGTGACATTTCCTCTTCGGAGGAGGAGGCTGGGGTGAGGGTCTGGATGTTGCGGTGGGGCCCACAGGAGACCCTGTGTCCTCTCTCCCTGGGGAACCTATGTCTTCAAGGGGGGGGGGGACTGGCCCAGAGTCAGGGGACGAGGAAAATATAAATAAAGGGAAAATGGACACATCCATCTTACTAAAAAGGGGTAAACCATGATCTGATAAGGAGGGTGGTGGGGTGGATGGGAAGGATGGTGGGAAAAAGAAAGCTGTCTAATTCAATCAGATACAGCTCGATTTACGGCCTATGATTTTTTTTGCCCATATTAATGCTGATATTTTATTTTTGCAGGAGACCAGGCTTACATGTCATCTATATATAAGGCTAAAAGAGAGTGGAGGAATGGGCCCTCCTACTGGTCTCTTGCGGCAGAGCCGTATAGCGGAGTGGCGGTCCTTATTACCGCAGCAGTAGAATGCCGACGGGTTATCGAGTTAGAAATGGGGAGGTGCCTGATCTTAGATGTCCTCATGAAGGGACAAGAACTTCGACTTATTAACATCTACGGCCCACAGTCTAAGTGGGACTGGAAGTGTCTCTTTATGAGGCTCAAGCCCTATCTTTTTACAAGTCGGCAGGTGGTATTTGGAGGGGACTTTAATGCTGTCATGAGGCCCCAAGACAGGGGAGGTTCCAGAGACAAGCTGACTTATGATCACGTTGCCCTTAATAGCGTAGCGAGTGAGGCTCGCCTGGTGGATGTCCACATCCGGCACACCCCAGGCCACATGGGATTCACCTATCATAGTGGTAGTTGTAGGTCCAGAATGGACAGGTTTTATTTAAAGGAGAAAGCCGTCTATTCAGCAGTGTCTGTTGTTGAGGTGGAGTTCTCCAATCACTGTTTAATTTTGTTTTCTCTGAATGTTACAGAGACCCCCCAGATGGGCAGAGGCTATTGGAAGCTCAATTCGTCTCTCTTGGAAGAAGCGGAGATAAGACAGTCCTTTGAGGATTTTCTTCAGAGCCAGGAACCATTGCTGGGCCTTTGTAGCAGTAAGTCAGAGTGGTGGAAGATCTTCAAAAAAAGGATTGCGAAATTCTTCCGCCAGCTGAGGAAGAAACTTGAGCATCTTGTCTCGACTGGAGGTGGTCATGATGATATCTCCAGTGAAGTCCTTGCTGATGAAGTGCCAGTGCGACAGACACGCATTAATGGTTTTTGAGAGGGATTATGGGAAGCACAACTTGCCCGACCCTTACAGAAACTGCAAGATGTCAGTGAATAGTAAAGTAGTCTCAGGACTCATTGATAGTATGGGATCCTTGAAAAGGTCCAGAGCAGGTATCCTGGAGGTCGTCGGATCCTTTTACTCGCACCTCTTGGGAAGGAAGGATCTAGATCGGGATAAGGTATCAGCTTTCTTGGCTGAAACCGTCCCTGAACCAGGAGTAGACCCCTCTCTTGACATTTTGACAGAGATGATCCGGGAAGAGGAAGCTATTGATCGGCTTGCCCTCAAGAAGTCACCCGGTCCAGATGGCTGAACATCTGAGTTCTATAAGACCTTTAAGGACACTTTGGTTCCCCTCTTGACTGAGGTATTTAATGAGTGTCTATCCTCGGGCACTCTGCCGAAGTCAATGAGGAGGTCAGCGCTGATCATCCTGTCAAAGGGTAAAGACCTGTCCCTCACTGAGAATAGGCATCCCATAGCACTTCTCAATGCAGACAGAAAGATTCTGGCAAAAGTGCTGTTTAACCGGCTGGTGGAGTTTGCACCCCGGCTCCTTTCAGGAGCTCAGCATTGCTCTGTTCCTGGCCGCAGTACATTTAATGCTGTGTTCAGTGTCCGAGAGGCTGTGGAGCAGGGAAGGGCTGGCCACTGGAAGGGGTACTTGCTGTCCTTGGATGAGGTGAAACCGTTTGATCAGGTTAACCATGAGTACCTCTGGTCTGTTCTTCTGAGATATGGCCTGCCGGGGGGGTTTGTTGATTGGCTTAAGACCTTGTATGTAGGGGCAGAGAGTTTCCCACTTGTGAATGGTTGGGTCTGGCATCCGTCAGGGTTGTCCTTTGAGCCCTTTGCTGTACGTATTTGCAATTGATCCGTTCCTTAGGAGGATTGATTGTGGACCGTTGGCGGGGGTTAGAATGGTCCTGGTGGTGCCGGATTTGGCTCTGAGGGAGGTAGCATATGCTGATGATGTCACCGTGTTTGTCTCCTCACAAGAGGAGGGCCGATGGGTGATGTCAGAGGTGGACCGCTACTCGGAGGCATCCGGGTCCAAGATCAACCGGGATAAGTGCGAGAGTCTCTGGCTGGGAGGGGGAGATCCTGGTTTTGATCTCCCGGACGCCCTTCCAGAGCCCCAGGAATCTGCAAAAGTCCTCGGCGTCGAATTTGGCCAAGGGGATTACCGCAAACAAAACTGGGACAGCAGGCTTAAGATCGCCGCTCAGAAGGATGATCAGTGGAAGGGTTGGTCTTTGACCCTCAGGGAAAGGGATAACCTAACAAAAACATTCCTGCTCCCTTTGTTGATATATCTGGGCAGTTTATGCATGCTGCCAGAACCTCTCTGGACCCGGGTCTACAGTATGTTCTTCCAAATGTTATGGGGGAATAGACTGATCCTAGTGAAGAGGGAGGTTACTTACCATACGACGAGACTAGGGGGGTTGTGTATGGTCAACCCTTTGGTATTCCTAGTGAATACCTTTCTTAAGACCAATATTGCAAACCTCTGGAAAGAGAGAGCTCCTCCGTTGGTATCCTCTTGTAGGGGATGGTTTTGGCCTTTCTTCCAGGAATGGGAGACAGGATGGCAAGTGAAGGATCTTCGCACACCACACGGGCATCTCCCGGCTTATGCCACCCCGGTTCTGAAGGTTATTCATTGGTGGGTTCTGGGGATGTGGGAGATTAGGACTCTGTCGAGGAAATTCCTTGACAAGAGGGTTCTGTCTTCTCATTTCCAGAGGCCATTGTCGCTCAAGGATTGCCCAAGTCGGGATCTGGAGGTTGGTTTAGGGCTTTTGAATTCTATCAGGATCCCCTTGAAGTTTTGGGACTTGACTTAGCGCTGCTTCCATGGGAAACTGTGTGTGAGGCACAATCTGAAGTGCAGGAGCTCTGAGGACCGGGGATGTCCCCGCGAAGAGTGTAGAGGCATGCTTGAAAGCATGGAGCATTTTCTGCTTCATTGTCCCTTTAACACAGAGGTTTACAACAGGGTGGGCACTTCCATTGGTTGGCCTAGGCTGGCCAGTCTCTCCTATGCGGAATGGGCCTATGGGGCATTCAGAAACCTTGGAGGTTGGGATCGGTGCATTTTATTCCTAGTCAGCTCAGTGGTCAGGTTCTACATGTGGAACGCACGGTGTTTAGTGTCGATGCAGCGTAAAATCCCTGTTGATGAGGTGGTTAGGAACATACTGGGTGACCTGGTGAAGGTACGTTCTCTGGAGTACAAGAGACTGGGTACTGGCAGGACTTCTCGACTGTGGAGGGGCTCTGCCTTAAAAGGGTCTTAGCCTGTTGTCTCCCCCTGGTGGTGGGCTGATGATGACACATGAGTCTTTTTGTTTTGTGCTGTAGGTATATGGTAATATAGGGCTTGCAGGCGCTGAACTTGAGCTTTAGGGGTTTGTGTGGCTGAAAAGACTTTTTGTTGTTTGGTTTTTAGTGTTATATGTATTTGTTATGGAATTTATTGTTGTAATGTATACTTATGTACTGTATATATCCAACACTCCACACTCCAATATATTGTCCACAGTCCACAGATAACAGCTCCACGTCTTGTGGTACCTCAAGTCTCCTGGGAGGTCCGGTCCTCACATCCGCTCCTCAGTTCACAGGGGATCCACAGCTAAGTCCACAGATAAGTCCAACAAGATTCCTTGTTCCAGAGGGCGGCCTCAGCCACGGCTCCTCTATCCCAGCAATTCTCCAGGTTCCAGGGCACAATCTCCAGGGCAGTGTTGTACTGGCAGCAACTCTTACCCCAGAGATCATCACAGCAACGGCAGGCTCTGTCTTCACATCAGGACCTGTGTCCGGGACATCACAGCAATGGCAGGCTCTGTCCTCACATCAGGACCTGTCTCCTGGACATCACACACTGCGGAATCTGTAGGCGCTATATAAATAAATAAAATAACTAAATAAGTTAGTTGGTGTATATTTTGTGTTCTATATATATTGTATATATTGTGTGATGCCACCTGGGGTTTGGGTTTAGTTTAGGTTTGGTGGTGGGTTAAAAGGGGGGAGGGGGTTTCTTTCTGTATATATACAGAAAATCCTGGACTGGTTCATGGACGTCTGGTAACATGTACTGTGGGCATACGATGCGGGACCAGCTCAGGGCCAAAAAAAAAAAAAAAAGTGGCGTTATTTAGTTTGTGTTGGTTTGTATTATTTTTGTATGTATATATTATTATTGTTGTTGTTATTATTCATTTTGGTATTGGGTTTGCTTAATTATTTGGTTTTTGGTATTGCAACTGCGCCAAGGAATTCACATTTAATATAAGTGTATATAGTTTATTAGTATGTTATGGGTATTATAGGAAAATGTCTTGTAAATATTTTATATATTTGTTTGTGTAGAGGAATGAGTGTGGGGAGGACCGGTGTTGTATTTTATGCTATGGTGTTGGTTTTATGATTCTTTATATTGATATGTTCTGTTAGATATGGTATGTTTATGTTTTGTACTTATTTATTGTTATGTTTAAGATTTTAATAAAAGATTTACAGGATATAACTCAGGATCAGTACAGGATAAGTAATGTAATGTATGTACACGGAGACCCCACTAGCAGAATATCAAGTACAGCTCTGGAGTATAATACAGGATATAACTCAGGATCAGTATAGGATAAGTAATGTAATGTATGTATACAGTGATCCCACCAGCAGAATAGTGAGTGCAGTTCTGGTGTATAATACAGGATATAACTCAGGATCAGTGCAGGAAACCAGCAGAATAGTGAGTACAGCTATGGAGTATAACAGATGTTGCTCCTGATCCTGAGTTAGTTCAGAGCTGCATTCTCTGTTCTACTGGTAAGGTCACTGTGTACAATTACATTACTAACCCTGTAAATAGGTGTACACATTGTATACCAGTGTTTCCCAACCTGGGTGCCTCCAACTGTTGCAAAACTACAACTCCCAGCATGCCCAGACATTGTTTTCTATCTGGGCATGCTGGGAGTTGTAGTTTTGCAACAGCTGGAGGCACCCAGGTTGGGAAATACTGCTGTATACAGTGACTTCACGCAAGCAGGGTATTCTACATTACTATTAAAAACGGCTATTTCTGGCCTACAAAGAGCCTCAATAGGGGTTTCGTCCTAACACGCATAGGGAGTATGCTCTGTTAGTGAAATAATACTGTTATTCAGTATGACATGCATATTACAGGCATCCCTATTAGAATCACTGCCGCAGAGCATTTGGATGTGGCAGCAGGGAGACCAGATGGAGTAAAAATTGAAGAGAATAAATAGATTTTTTATGTCATTTTTATTTTATTTGAATTTATTTACATTTTTTGAGTACCCATTCTGGTGAGAATTGAGCTAGCGGTCCGCTGCGAGGTGAGCTACCACCTGTTCCAGCCCGTGACTCTCAGTGGATATTCATTATGTAAAACTTAACTTTTAATAATATGCTTAAGATAAAATATATGGCCCCAAATTTTTCTTTTAAATCAAACCAAAGGAAAGGTGTGCAAAAAACACCATGTGCCACCTGCACCACCAAGTATTCATGTGATGCAAAGACCTCTAAAAGGTGGAAGGGAACAATGTATGGTCCATTGTAACCGTAGAGGGTAACACTTTCCCGGTAAGGCCCTACTCACGCATTATTAATTCCCTTCTTGGCAAGTGTTACTCGCCCTAAAAAAGGTGGCTCCACACAGGAAACTCTCCCTATTAACAACTACAAACACTGTCATTTCCCTGGGTTTTTAGGTGGAAATAGGGATTGGTTCCTGTGTGGGACCACCCTTTTTAAGACGAGTAACACTTTCCCCGAAAAGGTGGAAGGGAACAATGTATTGTCCATTGCAGCAGGTGGGGGTAAAAACTTCCCCTGTAAGGCCCTACTCTCACTCTATTAATTAACTTTTTGGCAAGTGTTGCACACCCTAAAAAGGGTGGCCCACCCCAGGAAACTCTCTCTATTTCCACCAAAAAACCCTGGGAAATGGCAGTGTTTCTAGGGGGAAATAGGGAGAGGTTACTGTGTGGGGATGCCCTTTTTAGGGCGACTAACACTTGCAAAGAAGGGAATAAATAATGCGGGAGTAGGGCCTTACAGGGGAAGTTTTTACCCCCACCGGTTACAATGGACCATATGTTGTTCCCTTCCACCTTTTAGAGGTCTTTGCATCACATCAATACTTGGTGGTGTAGGTGGCACATGGTGTTTTTTGCACACCTTTCCTTTTGTTTGATTAAAAAAAAAAACATTGAGTGCCTATATTTTATCCTAAGAAAAGTTAAGTTTTAGCTAATGCATATCCTCAATACTTACTTCTAGTCTGATGGTGAGGAATGTCTGTAACTGGGGAGCAGCACCTTAAACATGTTTTGCACTATCCATATTTGTGAAGTGTTGGTGGGGCACCATGGTCAATCTACTCTCATGCATCGGGCATTGGTGGCTGGAAATCCTGGCTGATCCATGCCTGCTTCATCTTCACAAAGGTCAGTCTCTCCACATTTTTCATGGACAGATGAGTTCTCCTTGGGGTTACAATGGCCCCCGCCGCACTAAACACCCGCTCTGATGGCACACTACTGGCCGGGCAGGACAGCTTTTCCAGGGCAAACTCTGCTACTTGCGGCCACAAATCAAGTTTGGCTACCCAGAAGTCCAGCGGATCTTCAAGGTGTGTTGGCAGGGGCATGTCAAGGTATGCCACCACCTGCTGGTTCAGGTCCTGCTCCAGGTCTACCTTCTGCTGATAAGTTGCTTCACTATGCAGGTGAAGAAAGTTACTCCTCAGCAACTGTAGACTCAGGCTGCTGCTAATGGAGCTGGTACTGCTCATGCCACCCCACCCCTCCCCAGCAGCCAAGGCAGTGGAAGGTGAGTTCAGAGAGCCCCCCCGAGTCAGACCTGCGAGAGGATGGACGATGGTGCAGATAGGCATCGGCCAACTGACTACGTAGGATGTCTCTGTAGTAAGTCAGTTTATCCTACCTCTCAGTGGGTGTGAAAAAGGCCCCCATTTTGTGCCGGTAGCAAGGGTTCAATAAGTTGGAGAGCCAGAAGTCCTCCCGCTGCCAAATGGTGACAATTCTGTGGTCACTGCGCAAGCAAGAGAGCATGCACCGTGCCATTTATGCAATTGACTCGGAGGGACTCCCTGCCTCCATCTCCACTGCATACTGCCATGGCGTGTCTGGGTCCTCTGACTCTCTTTCCTCATAACCCTCTAGCTCCTCTAGCTGCTCCTGCTCCTCCTCTCCTGTCAGATGACTACAAAAACTGCCCATCTCGCAGAACCTAAACTGTGCTCCACTGTGCCCCTCCCCCTCCTCTTCCTCCAGTTCAGCCCCCACAGGGCTCATATGGCCGTGAGATGTAGGCGCCACGTCTCCAATGCCCTGACAGCCATCGTTTCCAACACATGTTGTAGTAGATGAAGCAGTGGAATGATGTCGCTCATCCCGTAATCCTGGTGACTGAATAATAATGTGGCTTCCTCAAAGGACCTGAGCAAACGGCAGGTGTCACGTATGAGCTGCCACCTCGTTGACATTGAAGTTACACAGGGGAGTCCCCCTTTCCGCTTGGATCATGAAGAAATCGGTGATGGCTTTTCTCTTTTCATATAGTCTTTCCAACATATGGAGGGTGGAATTCCAACATTTGGAAATGTCGCAAATAAGACTATGTTGGGGGATGCCATTCTGACACTGCAGCTCAAGGAGTGTGTGCTTTGCGGGGTACAAGGCAAACCATGTGAAGATCAGCGAGACACCGCCGTGTCCTGCACACATGGTATGCTGGAGGGGCACTGAGATTTGTCCGTGCAGTGGAGGCTGAGGAGTCTCACACTGTCACAAGACCAACGGCCTGAGAGCATGGAGGTAGAAGCGGCGTGACCTGTCCAAGTTGCTGTTGTTTTGGCTGTGCAGGAACCACATTAACCTAGTGGGCTGTAAAGGATATGTATTGTCCCTGACCGTAGTTATAGCTCCAAATGTCGGTACTGCCATGCACTTTGCTACTCACCGACAGGCTCAAGCACTGGCCCACCTTCTGTTCCACAAAATTGTGCAGGGCTGGTACTGCCTTCTTAGCAAAGAAATGAAAGCTTTGGAGTCTTCACCTCAGCTTGCCACAAGCCATCAGTTCTCTGAAAATGCAGAGTCCACCACTTGAAAAGGGAGGGACTGCAGAACCAGCAACTTGGACATTCATCTTCCATGCCATTGGATGAGTGGGCACATACTGTTCTCTCTTGGACATGGCTTCGCCGCGATGGATTGCTGGCGGAATGACTGACTCAAAGTAGGAGGAGCAGGAGCATCTGGAGCGACATAAGAATGGTATGATCGACAGCTCCCTTTGGCTGAGGTGGTGGAGCCTTGGCTGGCTGAAACGGAGCAACGTGTCACTGGGTGATGCATCAGGCTGGACCACAGCATCGGAGCCACAGTTCTACCAGGCCACTTTATGGTGATGCTGCATATGTCGATGCACGGCCGTGGTGCCAACATTGGGACCCTGGCCACGCTTCACCTTCTGGTGACACATCTTGCATGATGTTGACACAAAAGGTAGCAAGTGCTTTATATATTCACTGGTCCAGCCAATTTGCTATATATATATATAAGATACATTACATAAAGGTGGATGAACCAGTCACCAGGCAATATAGACTGAAATGCATTTCCCTGTGCTTTTTTAACCAACATTTAAATATACACAATAGTACATGAGGCCCTATGTGTTTATGCCATCTAATAACCTACCTAAACTTAACCCATTGGGGATGGAGCCCATTATGACCCTAAGGACGGGAGCATTTTTTTCAAATCTGACCTCTATCACTTTATGCATTAATAACTCTGGGATGCTTTTACTTATAAATTTGATTCCGAGATTGTTTTTTCGTGACATATTCTACTTTATGTTAGTGGTAAATTTTCGCCGATACTTGCATCATGTCTTGGTTAAAAATTCTAAAATTTGATGAAAAAATTGAAAATTTAGAATTTTTCTAACTTTGAAGCTCTCTGCTTGTAAGGAAAATAGACATACCATACAAATAATATTCAGTAACCCCCCGACATGCGATGGCCCCAACATATGATCAAATCGACATATGATGGCCTCTCTAGCAGTTTAAGTATCCCGGACAGGTTCACTTACCTATCCCCGCTGCTCCGGGTCCACTTCGCGATCCTCCGGCGTCTTCTACATCTTCTCCAGGGTCCGGGCCTCGCTTTCCGGCATCATTATTATTTATTTATTTAATTTATTTATTTATTTTATTTATATAGCGCCTACAGATTCCGCAGAGCTTATTACGTTGCGGCGTACGCCGTCCCGGCGCATAACGTAATAATGTCACCAGAAAACGGGGCCCGGACACCGGAGAAGATGCGGAAGAAGCCAGAGGATCCCGAAGAAGACGCCGGAGCAGTGAGACAGCATCGGGAGCCCCTGGGACAGCATCGGGAGCAGTGAGGACGCGGTCTGGAGCGGCGGGGACAGGTGAGTATTAAATGCACTTTTTACATTGCACGAATCCCTCAACATACGATGGATTCGACAAATGATGGGTCGTTTGGAACAAATTACCAACGTATGTTGAGGGACCACTGTATTGATTCACATATACAATATGTCTACTTTATGTTTGCATCATAAAGTTGACATGTTTTTACTTTTGGAGGACATCAGAGGGATTCAAAGTTCAGCAGCAATTTTCTAATTAAAAAAAAAAAAATCAAAATCGGAATTTTTCAGGGACCAGATCAGTTTTGAAGTGGATTTGAAGGGCCTTCATACTAGAAATACCCCATAAATGACCCCATTATAAAACCTGCACCCCTCAAAGTATTAAAAATGACATTCAGAAAGTTTGTTAACCCTTTAGGTGTTTCACAGGAATAGCAGCAAAGTGAAGGAGAAAATTAAAAATCTTCATTTTTTACTCTCGCATGTTCTTGTAGACCCAGTTTTAGAATTTTAACAAGGGGTAATAGGAGAAAAAGCCCCCCAAAATTTGTAACCCAATTACTCTCGAGTAAGGAAATACTTCATGTGTATGTGAAGTGCTCAGCAAGAGCAGTAGAGGGCTCAGAAGGGAAGGAGCGACAATGGGATTTTGGAGAGTGAATTATGCTGAAATGGTTTTTGAGGGTCATGTTACATTTAGGAAGCCCCTATGGTGCCAGAATAACAAAAAAAAAAAAAAAAAAAAAAAAACACAAGGCATACTATTTTGGAAACTACACACCTCAAGGCAAGTAAGAAGGGGTACAGTGAGCCTTAACACCCCACAGGTGTTTGACGACTTTTTGTTAAAGTCTGATGTGTAAATGAAAAAAAATGTTTTCACTAAAGTGCAGTTTTTTTCCCAAATGTACCATTTTTACAAAGGGTTATGGGAGAAAATGCCGCCGAAAATTTGTAACTCCATCACTTCTGAGTATGGAAATACCCCATGTGTGCTTTGCTGGCACACTGCAATGCTCAGAAAAGGAGGAGCGCCATTGAGCTTTTGGAGAGAGAATTTGTTTGCAATGGAAGTCAGGGGCCATGTGCATTTACAAAGCCCCCGTGGTGCCAGAACAGTGAAACCCCCCCCCCTCCCACATGTGACCCCATTTTGCAAACTTCACCCCTCACAGAATTTAATAAGGGGTGCAGTGAGCATTTACACCCCACTGGTGTTTGACAGATCTTTGGAACAGTGGGCTGTGCAAATGAAAAATTACATTTTTCATTTTCATGGACCACTGTTTTAAAAATCTGTCAGACACCTATGGGGCGTAAATGCTCACTGTACCCTTTATTACATTCCGTGAGGGGTGTAATTTCCAAAATGGGGTCACATGGGGGGGGGGGGTCAATTGTTCTGGCACTATGGGGGCTTTGTAAACACGCGTGGCCTTCAATTACGAACAAATTTTCTCTCTAAAAGCCCAATGGCGCTCCTTCTCTTCTGAGCATTGTAGTTCACCTGCAGAGCACTTTACATCCACATATGGGGTATGCTCTTACGCAGAAAAAATGGGGTTACAAATTTTGGGGGGCTTTTTTCTTATTTTCCCTTGTAAAAATGAAAAACTTAGGGTAACACCAGCATTTTAGTGAAAACATTTTTTTTCTTCATTTTCCCATCCACTTTAACGAAAATTCGTCAAACACCTGTGTGATGTTAAGGCTCACTATACCCCTTGTTACATTCCGTGAGGGGTGTAGTTTCCAAAATGGGGTCACACGTGGGTATTTATTTTTTTGTGTTTATGTCAGAACCGCTGTAAAATCAGCCACCCCTGTGCAAATCACCAATTTAGGCCTCAATCGTACATAGTGCGCTCTCACTTCTGAGCCTTGTTGTGCGTCTGCAGAGCATTTTACGCCCCACATATAGGGTATTTCCATACTGAGGAGAAATTGCGTTACAAATATTGGTGTTAATGTTAGTGTAATTTTTTTTTTTTTTTTTACACTACACTAACAGGCTGGTGTAGACCCCAACTTTTCCTTTTCATACAGGGTAAAAGGAGAAAAAGCCCCAAAAAATTGGTAGTGCAATTTGTAGTACAGAAATACCCCATATGTGGCCCTAAACTGTTTGCTTGAAATACGACAGGGCTCCGAAGTTCGAGAGCTCCATGCACATTTGAGGACTAAATTAGGGATTGCATAGGGGTGGACATAGAGGTATTCTACGCCAGTGATTCCCAAACAGGGTGCCTCCAGCTGTTGCTAAACTCCCAGCATGCCTGGACAGTCAGTGGCTGTCCGGAAATGCTGGGAGTTGTTGTTTTGCAACAGCTGGAGGCTCCATTTTGGAAACAGTGCCTTAAGATACATTTACATTTTTATTGGGGGGGGGGGGGGGGAGGAGGGGACAGTGTAAGGCGGTGTATATGTAGTGTTTAACCTTTATTTTGTGGTAGTGTAGTGTAGTGTTTTTAGGGTACATTCGCACTGGTGGGGGTTTACGGTGAGTTTCCCACTAGGAGTTTGTGCTGAGTTTGGGCGGAAAATTTGGCGCAGCTCAAACTTGAAGCAGGAAACTCACTGTAAACCTGCCCGTGTGAATGTACCCTGAACATTCACATGGGGGAGGCAAACCTCCAGCTGTTGCAAAACTACAACTCCCAGCATGCACTGACAGACTGTACATGCTGGGAGTTGTACTTTTGCAACAGCTGAAGGCACACTGGTTGGAAAACCTTCAGTTAGGTTCTGTTGCCTAACTCAGTATTTTCCAACCAGTGTGCCTCCAGCTGTTGCAAAACTACTACTCCAAGCATGTACTGATCGCTAAAGGGTATGCTGGGAGATGTAGTTATGCAACAGCTGGAGGTACGCAACTACAACTCCCAGCATGCCAAGACAGCTGTTTGGGCATGCTGGGAGTTGTAGTTTTGCAAGATCTGAAGGGCCACAGTTTAGAAACCACTGCACAGTGATCTCTAAACTGTAACCCTTCAGCTGTTGCAAAACTACAAATCCCAGGTACAGGTACGACCTCCATCCTTAAGTGAAGGGACACGAGGGCGTATCCATACGCCTTCCGTCTCTAACAAGTTAAAGGGGTGCACTGGTGGAAAATTTTTTTTTTTTAAATTAACTGGTGCCAGAAAGTTAAACAGTTGTGTAAATGACTTCTATTAAAAAATCTTTACCCTTCCAGTACTTTTTAGCAGCTGTATGCTATAGAAGGAATTCTTTTATTTTTGAATTTCTTTTTTGTCTTGTCTACAGTGCTCTCTGCTGACACCTCTGTCTGTGTCAGCATATGTTTGCAATGGGGATTTTCTCCTGCTCTGGACAGTTCTTGATATGTGCATCAGGTGTCAGCAGAGAGCACTGTGGACAAGACAAAAAATTTATTCAAAAATAAAATAATTTTCTCTGTAACATACAGCTGCTAAAAAGTACTGCAAGAGTAAAGATTTTTTTTAATAGAAGTAATTTACAAATCTGTTTAACTTTCTGACAGTTGTTTTAAAAAAAAAAATGTTTTCCACCGGAGTACCCCTTTAAAATATTGTGGTACTGAGATTGCTACTACCACATCTCCTAGGGAGCACACCCTCTGCCTTGAGGTTATGCTTTACTCCTTAGATTCAATCATTTGCACACTCCTACCATCTGCACCTCAATGGAAAGTACGTAAGAGAAAAAAACTTTTTGGGGAGCGGTGTACAGATCCTTCAATTAGCAAAACACTTTTTAATGAATGAAGTTCACACTTACACTTGGTGAGTGGTTGATCAAACCACTCACACACTTTCAAAGACCCGTAGATACAGTGATCTCTCATATCAGTCCTTTTTCCGCATCAATCCTCCTTGGCAAGTGACTCGTCACCCCGAATAATGTAATGAAAAAAGACAAAAAAAAAAGAGAGCGGGCAGGATCGATATTCATATACAGCCAATTTCATATACCATTGGAGCAATCCTACTTACTTCGGCGAGAGGTTTTTTTTCGTCCTTAACCCCCCCTCAATCCGGCCAGCCTGTAAACGTTTTTCGTCTTTTCCCAAGCCAACCAGATACTTTATATGCCGTTATTCACTCTCTCTTTTTTTCTCGGATCCACCCGAAAGTAACTTTGCAATCACTGCGATGCTCTAAGCTTCATTCAAAAGAACAATTTATTTCATAATAAATGCATACAATCCGACACGTTGCGGGGAGAAAATTCCCCTTCCTCAGAATACCTATTCCTAACACAAATGCTACTTTTATCTGGCTCTATGACCCCATATTCACCCGGAAACAATTGCCCATTGGCCGGGACATTAAATATACTAAAAATCTATTAAATTCATCTATACTTGCTCTATACATTCATTAAAACCATTCGGGACCAGCGTATTTAGTTTAAAAATTTAAAAACTTTCTCTCCTACATAGGGTGGAGAATCTCCGTAAACCTTCTGCTATTTGTTCCACGGGAGTCACCCGTAGCAACCCTGGATCTGCATTATGATGTACTGCAAAATGACGGGAAACACTGGGCTTTGAATATTTATGCTTAATATTGAATCTATGTGAATTTATTCTTTTTCGAAGTGTTTGTGATGTGCGGCCCACATATGTTATTTATGTGCTCGAATGTCCGTGCGGGACCCAATATGTGGGCCGCACATCACAAACACTTAGAAAAATAATAAATTCACATAGATTCAATATTAAGCATAAATATTCAAAGCACAGTTTTTCCCGTCATTTTGCAGTACATCATAATGTAGATCCAGGGTTGCTACGGGTGACTCCCGTGGAACAAATAGCAGAAGGTTTACGGAGATTCTCCACCCTATGTAGGAAAGTTTTTACATTTTTAAACTAAATACGCTGGTCCCGAATGGTTTTAATGAATGTATAGAGCGAGTATAGATGAATTTAATAGATTTTTGGTATATTTAATGTCCCGGCCGATGGGCAATTGTTTACGGGTGAATATGGGGCCATAGAGCCAGATAAAAGTAGCATTTGTGTTAGGAATAGGTATCCCTGAGGAAGGGGAATTTTCTCCCCGCAACGCGTCGGATTGTATGCATTTATTATGAAATAAATTGTTCTTTTGAATGAAGCTTAGTGCATCGCAGTGATTGCAAAGTTACTTTCGGGTGGATCCGAGAAAAAAAGAGAGAGTGAATAACGGCATGTAAAGTATCTGGTTGGCGTGGGAAAAGACGAAAAACGTTCACAGGCTGGCCGGATTGAGGGGGGTTTAAGGACGAAAAAAACCCTCTCGCCGAAGTAAGTAGGATTGCTCCAATGGTATATGAAATTGGCTGTATATGAATATCGATCCTGCCCGCTCTCCTTTTTTAGTTTTTTTGTCTTTTTTTATCTGCACCTCAAAAAATCTTTTTGTTGCTCTGATATTAAAATATTGCATTGATTGTGGACTTGTAACAGAGAAATAAGATTAAATCCCATAATCCTGTAATAAAGGGGTTATCAAGGATTAGAAAAATAGAGCTGATTTATTTCCCCATCATAATGACTTGAAGTACCTATTGTATGTACAGGTCCATATGATCTTAACTACTGTTAACTATTTTTTATCTCTACTGATGCAAACTGTATATATATTCTGTTCTGTTCTCTTTTTATTTTTTTTATTAACTGGTTGCCGGCTCGTCCTGAGGAGGCAACCGTTGTATGATGCGGGTTGCCAACTCGAGCCCGCGTCATACCGGCCGGCTCCCAGCTGATTCCTGTAGCTGGGGGCTGGCGTTAATAGCCAACATGTGGTGACTGCTGCAGCCGGATATTAACCCTTTAGGGACATTTAAATGCTCCCTGGTGGTCCAGTGGGGTGGATCGCCCCCCCCCCCCAACAGCGCGATCACGGAGGGGGGGGGGGGGTGATCCACTGCTGAGGTAGCCGGAGGTCTTACCTCTCGTCCTATTCCAGCTGCTGTGCTGAGAGTGATAAAGCCTGGCAGGGCCAGGCTTTATCAATCGAGCACAGAGCACACAGATCAATGTGGTTCTATGAAACCACATTGATCTGTATGAGGAATCTAATGATTCCTCCTAAAAGTCCCTTAAGGGGACTAAAAGTGTAAAAAGAAAAATTGAATAAAAAGTTAAAAAAATATACCCATTAACCCCTTCCTTATTAAAAGTTAAAATCACCCCCCCTTTTCCCATATTCCATATAAAAAATATGTAACCATAATAAAAATCAACATATGTGGTATCACAACATGCGTCAATGTCCGAACTAAAAAAATACATCATTAATTAAACCGCACGGTTAATGGTGTACGCGTATTTTTGGTCACTTTTTATATCCTGAAAAAATGAATAAAAGTCAATAAAAAAGTCAGATCAATACAAAAATGGCACTGCTTAAAAAATTCAGATCACGGCGCAAAAAAAATGAGCTCTCATATTTCCCCGTACATGTAAAAATAAAAAAAGTTATAGGGGTCAGAAGATGACACTTTTAAACGTATTCATTTACGAAACTGAATACTTTTAAAATTGTCATCTTCTGACCCCTATAACTTTTTTATAGTTTTTTTTAGTTTATTTAGTTTATTTTTTCCAGAAGTAAAGCAAAATCAAACCTATAAATAGGGTGGACCTACAGAATAAAGAGAAGGTGTCATTTGTTTTTGGTTTCGCCAAAGATTTTTGGGAAAATGACTGATGTCATTACAAAGTTGAATTGGTGGTGCAAAAAATAAGCCATCATATGGATTTTTAGGTGTAAAATTTAAAGGGTTATGATTTTTAAAAGGTAAGGAGGAAAAACAAAAGTGCAAAAAATGGAAAAACCCCTGGACATGAAGGGGTTGAATAAAAAAGTTATTTTATGAGAAGAATCTAAATCAGAAGATTGGGGTAATTGTCACTGTATTTACATTATGAGGACATTATTTCATAGATTTATAGAAAGTACATCTATTTTATATTACAGCAATACAGATCTTAACAACACTGAATAAAAATGCCCTGAGGAACATTGTAGAAAAGGAATATAAAGTGCCAAAGTCAATTACAGTAAATTGTGTTCTGCCACTAACCCCCCCCAGCCTATATAATTATAATTGTAATGTTATTTTATAGTCTTACTCTGTTCATGTAATTGCTCTTTGAAAATGATTGTAAAAGAGATAAACAGTATTTATCTGGAGCTTCGTACTAATGTAGTACTAATGTAGCCATTAGGCCACCATTATCTTATGTAGCCTCAAATTAAACCTTTTGTAAATTACCTGAGGTTGTGAATTTAGTCACATTTGAAGACCTCTGGATATTAAAAGAATAAAAAATTCACAATGCTGCAAACACCTGTAACAACACCAACAAAATAGCACATAACCCACAATAAACATCTTTGTACTCAATTTAGAACCCAGATTGTAAACATGTAAAATCATACACATCTTAGGGCTCGTTCACACAACTGTTGTGCTCCGTCAAAAAGGGAGCTCTGTCGGTCAGTCTGTTGGAAGGACAGGAGTTGAGTGAATGTCCTATTTTTTTTAATTTCCTGTAAAATACCAGATACCTGATGGACCTCATTCAAGTAAGTTGCGCTCTGACTCATTCATGGTCAGTTGTTGAAAAGAAAAAGAGCCAAACCGACCCTCAATGGGTCAGAGCACAACGGCAGTATGAACTGAACTTAGCCTTATTCTTCATTGTTATGGTCACGTCAGGTGGTGGATCCTATGGGCCTGTGTGAATGAGGACGTGAGCCGTGCCAGGGAGTGGAGTCTAAGGTGCTGATGGTTTTCACCAGAGCCCGCCGCAAAGTGGGAGGGTCTTGCTGCGGCAGGCGACAACCAGGTCGCTAACCCTGGCATGACTCGTCCACACAGATGGCTGGAGGTGGCGTGGCACAGAAGGAGAATGGCAGAACGTGGCAAGTTGGCAGTAGGTCAGGGCAGGAACACAGTTGCAGGATAGGTAGGAGTAGCAAGGAACAGGTACACAGTAACAGAGACACGGGACTTTCACAATGGCAACCAAAGATCCGGCAGGGAACTAAGGGAGGAGCTGATATTTAAACCCTTAAGGACCAGGGGTTTTAACGTTTTTGCACTTTCATTTTTTCCTTCTTACCCTTAAAAAAATAATAAATCTTTCGATTTTGCACCTAAAAATCCATATGATGGCTTATTTTTTGCGCCACCAATTCTACTTTGTAATGACATTAGTCATTTCACCCAAAAATATACGGCGAAAGGGAAAAAAATCATTGTGAGACATAATTGGAAAAAAAACACCATTTTGCAACTTTTGGAGGCTTCTGTTTCTGCACCGTACATTTTTTGCTAAAAATGACACCTTTCTTTATTCTGTAGGTCCATACAATTAAAATGATACCCTACTTTTATAGGTTTGATTTTGTCGTACTTCTGAAAAAAAATCATAGCTAAATGCAGGAAAATATATACCGTATTTATCGGCATATAACACGCATTTTTAGGCTCAAATTTTTAGCCTAAAGTCTATCTGCGTGTTATACGCCAATAAGCCACTGCAGTTCAATGATTTAAAGCAGGCGCTTTACATCATTGAACTGCAGCGGCTTTTGCAGGTCCAGAGACCTGCCGTCGCTGCCGGCTTCTCTGCCCCTGCCTATCCTGGGGTCCAGAGACTGCCGGCGCCACTGCGCCATTACCTCCCTGACCCCGCAGAAGCCCTTAGGAAAGGCAGGGGGAGAGAGGCCGTGACTGCCTGCTTTTCTCCCCCTGCCTTTCCTGGGGTCTAGAGCCCTGCTGCCGCCGCTTCTCTCCCCCTGGCTATCGGTGCCGCTGCCCCATTGCCTCCCCCATCTCAGGTTTTATGATTACCTGTTGCTGGGGTCGGGTCCAGTGTGTGCTTCTGGCTCCGGTGTGGCGTCTATGCGTAGTTGCTATGCGCTGCGAGACGCAATGATGAGTGACGCAACGTCACTCGTCATTGCGTAGTCCACTCGGGATCCTCAAGCAACTTGGTTACTTGTTTATTTTGTTATTTTAATTCTGGATTTATGTTCTGGTACTCATAGTACTACCCATATTCCTGACAACACTTCTGCCATTTACCTATGGTGTGCCTGCTAGGTACCTGTAGTTCTGCTGGATTGTGTCCTCCAGCTTGTGTCTACTCTATATGCTGTGTCCTTTCTCTAGTGTCCCTGATGTTAGCATTCCTGATTTTTGCCCCTGGCCTGTTTCCCCAGCCTTGCTTCTTGCTCCTGTTCTTTACTTGGCTCTGCTTCTGGCTCAAACTCCAGCTCCATTCCTGTGCTTCTTTTTCCCGGCTCTAGCTCCTGGCGGCACTCATGGGTTCCATTTTCTTTTTGTTGCAGCTTATGGTCTGTTCCTGGTGTCGGCATTCCTTTTCTACACAGCAATCTTGGTCTTGTTGCTGTCCTGTCATTGCTGGGGAATCTGGTTTCCAAATAATGAATACCCTGAAGTTAAATCTGTCAAAATTTTGGGTATGTGGCAAACATTTGTACTATAACTTATTGCACAGTTTAATATGAATCGGCCAAAGGAACTCACAGACCTTTTCAGGTGATCCTTTTCACTAGCTAGTTGCTTTTGCTCTGTCTCTGAAACCTGTATTTTGAATCCTGTATGCAGATCCTGGATGTTTTCATTATGCAAATCCTTAATCCTATTTTTTGAGCCTGTATGGGGTTACATGTATATAAGACCTAAACCCTTTATTCACAGTCTGTGTCCCGTGCTAGCATTAGAGGTGCAGCCACAGTGTTGCACCCTCTAATCTGACAATGCATTTCCAATCCCCCAAGTGTGAAAGCTGTAAGACCTTAGACTCCGCTAAACTGTGAGGCCTGAGCATAGCCTGACTGTGAAAGTGCAGTAGTTTGACAGGCTGTTTCATTTCATTACCGTATCATATTTCTTCTCAATACATGAACTGTAAAGCATCTTCTTATGAGTGGACTCCCTTCAAATAAGAAGGGGAAAAAAAACAGGGATAGACCTTTATAGAGGCCAATCATTAGGATGATCATAGATTTTTACAGTGCTTATTGAATTCATTACTAGCTGTTTTAATCCATAGCCAGTAAACTCCCTTCATGCAGCTAGATGTTTATCATTTTATGACTTAAGGTGCCTATACCCCTTCAATAGCTCTCAATCATACCTTCATGTGTTAATAAAGAGAAGAAGGGAAAGCTGCTACCAGAAAGCTCCGTCAGTAGTATATCTCCCACGGAATAAAAAGGTAAGATAGTTTTTCATCCAAGAAAGTTGGGAGGAAATTATACACATTATATAGGTGGCCAAACCCACCAAAATCAATGGATTTGGGTAAATTTTGATTACAGTGCATAGCCACCTTAAGTGAGCCCATCATGAATTTTGTTTTGGGAGCCATTTCATCTCAGTGTGTTCCCCTGATTGTCATCTGATGTGAAGTTCTGACCTTACACTATAACTGCAGAAAAAAATAGTACCTTGAAAACGTAACATTTATTGGCATCATGTGGTAAAATGCCAACACCTAATAATTTCATATCATCAAGTATAAACAAATATTGGAAGAAATCAATCCTATACAAATGTCAAATCAATCATATACAAATAAAGAAGAGTACATTCATGGACCATAAAATTCTGGAGGCTTTGAGGAATACTTTACAAATCATTGCAAAACTTGTCTATTGAATGAAATGATAACTAAAAACACCATAATAGTGGTTTTATTATTTGCCATTCCAGTATCTAAAACCTTTTTAAAACCAATGCATGCTCTCCTTGAAGACCACCCATGAAGCTTTCTGAGGCCATAGAACACACAGTTATAAGTGAATCCTTATCTATCAGTATTACAAACCAAAATCTAAAAATGTGGATTATGTCCTCGAATACATCATTTCTGACAAGTAGGAAAAGGAACTGTGAATAATCAACAGAGAGTCATGTCTAGAAAAGTGCTGTTATTAGATGCAACATATTGTAAGTAAATCAATTTGGCAAGACTTAAAGACAAGTCTATGATTTACAGGCACGAAACATTCAGAATGAAAGAAACATTCTTAAAGTCTGAGAGCATTAGCATTCCAGTCTGTATTACAGTGCTGTACATGCAATTGGTTCTTCATTGCACCAGTGTGAAAGGTCACTTAAAGAATTGCAGATTCTTTTTCACAGTTTTATATCTTAACAAACTACGGTACCAGAAGTAAAAGAAGTTACGAGCAATGAGTCAACAAAAACACTGCTGAAAAACTGCAATTTATTTTATTATTTTACTATCTATGTATTATGATATCTATCTATCTATCTATCTATGTACAGTATGTACACAGCACTACTTAGCTAGTCTATAGAGTACTGTAGGTGATGCCATCGCTCCAGATCAGATCATGGTCTACTGAAGATACCAATAAAATGGCACATTACTTACACATTAGTTCACACTGTGGAAGCTGTGGTGTCCCGATATAGTAATTGCAGCTGCTACACACTAGAGAGTTATCGGGTGGTTAAGATACTAAAGGTTTGTTGGATATATATATATACATATATATATATATATATATATATATATATATATATATATATATATATATAAACAATTAGTCGTATTTAAGGAACCTTAAAATATACATTTTATTTCTTCTTATTAAAAATGTGAATAACAAACACTCTGGGTACTGGTATTAATTGGTCACCATGAACTACCTTCTAAATCACCACCGTCATAAAGTGCCTAAGAAAATTGAAACTGTTGCTTCATGTGCAGTATTGCATTGCACAATACCGGGCAATGTTCAGACTGTGCGATAATATTGTGGTTCTTGTTATGTTCCTCAGAGCTCACATTATAAAAGGTTGCACAAAGTATCCACAGTCAATTATTATAGCACCACAGGTTTTTGCACATTGCCACTTATCTTTGTCTTCTTTTTCCGGTAGTGAGGTGCGTCTTTTGTGTGCACTGGAGCAAGGTGCGTCTTTTGTGTGCACTGGAGCTAGTGGTATGCTTTGGGCTGCCGTTCCTACGCGTTTCCTCTAAGCGATTCCTCAGGGACCTTGTTTTCGGCTTCCACTTTCCTTATGCATCCATTAATTTGTGCAACTCGTGCAGCTCCATTTCATCTGTGCGGCACTGATGACGGCCAGTACCCAGAGTGTTTGTTATTCACATTTTTAATAAGAAGAAATAAAATATATATAGTGTTTCACATTGAGCTAAAAGTTTATTGCACATACTTTAGGTGACCAGCTTACTCAGGTTTAATATCTCTTATGTTTTGCACTGACTGTAAAGCTTAAGTCATCTAATCACTTGTCAGCTTCTGACTAATAATTGCAGGAAAAAGTCTTTACAACCACCTCCTCTCCGGGGAAATGGGAGGACCTAAATATTTTCTAGTCAGTCTGGCCTGGACATAGCCAGAACCACATGCGTGTCCCTGAGCTTTGTTCTCACTGAAGTTACATAGTTAGTATGGTTGAAAAAAGACATAAGTCCATCAAGTCCAACCAGGGAATTGAAGTGAAGGGTGTAAGGGGATAAGGGGAAGGGATGTTATAATTCTGCATAAGCATTAAGGTTATTTTGTTCCAGGAATGTATCTAACCCTGTTTTAAAGCTGTTAATTGTTCCTGCTGTGACCAGTTCCTGAGGTAGACCGTTCCATAAATTCACAGTCCTCACGGTAAAGAAGGCGTGTCGCCCCTTTAGACTAAACCTTTTCTTCTCCAGACGGAGGGAGTGCCCCCTTGTCCTTTGGGGGGGTTTAACCTGGAACAGTTTTTCTCCATATTTTTTGTATGGGCCATTTATATACTTATATACGTTTATCATATCCCCCCTTAAACGTCTCTTCTCAAGACTAAACAATTGTAACTCCTTTAATCGCTCCTCATAACTAAGATGTTCCATGCCCCATATTAGTTTAGTCGCGTGCCTCAGCACCCTTTCCAACGCCGCAGTGTCCCTTTTATGATCAGGCGACCAAAACTGAACAGCATATTCCAGGTGAGGCCGTACCAATGCTTTATAAAGGGGGAGTATTATGTCCTTGTCCCTTGAGTCCATGCCTCTTTTTATACATGACACTATCCTGCTGACTTTGAAAGCAGCAGCCTGACATTGCATGCTATTCTGTAGCCTGTGATCTACAAGTACACCCAGATCCTTCTCTACCAGTGACTCATCTCTACCATCCTTCTCTACCAGTGACTTCTCTGCCAGTTTAATCCCCCCTAAGACATACGATGCATGCATGTTATTAGTACCCAGATGCATAACTTTACATTTATCCACATTGAACCTCATTTGCCAAGTGGATGCCCAGACACTTAGTCTATCCAAGTCATCTTGTAACTTATGCACATCCTCTATAGACTGTACTGTGCTACAAAGCTTGGTGTCATCTGCAAAGATAGAAACAGAGCTGTTAATGCCATCCTCTATATCATTGATAAATAAATTAACCCCTTAAGGACCAATGACGTACCGGTACGTCATTGGTCCTGCTCTTCTGATATAACGCGGGGTTACACAGTAACCCCGCGTCATATCATGGCGGGCCCGGCGTCATAGTGAAGCCGGGACCCGCCTCTAATAGCGCGCAGCGCCGATCGCGGCGCCGCGCGCTATTAACCCTTTAGCCGCGCGCTCAAAGCTGAGCCGCGCGGCTAAAAGTGAAAGTGAAAGTTCCCGGCTAGCTCAGTCGGGCTGTTCGGGATAGCCGCGGCTAATCGCGGCATCCCGAACAGCTGACAGGACAGCGGGAGGGCCCCTTCCTGCCTCCTCGCTGTCCGATCGCCGAATGACTGCTCAGTGCCTGAGATCCAGGCATGAGCAGTCATGCGGCAGAATCGTTGATCACTGGTTTCTTATGAGAAACCAGTGATCAACATAGAAGATCAGTGTGTGCAGTGTTATAGGTCCCTATGGGACCTATAACACTGCAAAAAAAAAGTGGAAAAAAAAAGTGAATAAAGATCATTTAACCCCTTCCCTATTAAAAGTTTGAATCACCCCCCTTTTCCAATAAAAAAAAAAACACAGTGTAAATAAAAATAAAAATAAACATATGTGGTATCACCGCGTGCGGAAATGTCCGAATTATAAAAATATATCATTAATTAAACCGCTCGGTCAATGGCGTGCGCGCAAAAAAATTCCAAAGTCCAAAATAGTGCATTTTTGGTCACTTTTTATATCATTTAAAAATGAATAAAAAGTGATCAATAAGTCCTATCAATGCAAAAATGGTACCGTTAAAAACTTCAGATCACGGCGCAAAAAATGAGCCCTCATACCGCCCCATACACGGAAAAATAAAAAAGTTATAGGGGTCAGAAGATGACAATTTTAAACGTATTAATTTTCCTGCATGTAGTTATGATTTTTTCCAAAAGTCCGACAAAATCAAACCTATATAAGTAGGGTATCATTTTAATCGTATGGACCTACAGAATACATATCAGGTGTCATTTTTACCGAAAAATGTACTACGTAGAAACGGAAGCCCCCAAAAGTTACAAAACAGCGTTTTTTTTTCAATTTTGTCGCACAATGATTTTTTTTCCCGCTTCACCATAGATTTTTGGGCAAAATGACTGATGTCATTACAAAGTAGAATTGGTGGCGCAAAAAATAAGCCATCATATGGATTTTTAGGTGTAAATTTGAAAGAGTTATGATTTTTTAAAGGCAAGGAGCAAAAAACGAAAATGCAAAAACGGAAAAACCTCCGGTCCTTAAGGGGTTAAACAACAGCGGGCCCAGTACTGAACCTTGGGGTACACCACTAATAACCGGGGACCAATCAGAGTAAGAATCATTGACCACCACTCTCTGGGTACGATCCATGAGCCAGTGTTCAATCCAGTTACAAACTAAAGTTTCCAAGCCCAAAGACCTTAAAGGGGTACTCCAGTGAAAACCTTTTTTCTTTAAAATCAACTGGTGGCAGAACGTTAAACATATTGGTATATTACTTCTATTAAAAAAATCTTAATCCTTCCTGTACTTATTAGCTGCTGAATACTACAGAGGAAATTATTTTGTTTTTGGATTGCTCTCTGATGACATCACGAGCACAGTTCTCTCTGCTGAGGTTGTTATAATAATAATAACACGTTATTTATTGTTGTGCTTAGTGGGATTTGAACCCGAGTCCCCAGCACTGCAAGGCAGCAGTGCTAACCACTGAGCCACCATGCTTCCCTTAGCATACATCTGCTATGCATGGTTGCTAAAATGGACAGAGATGTCAGCAGAGAGCACTGTGCTCATGATGTCATCAGTGTTCCAAAAAGAAAGGAATTTCCTCTGTAGCATTCAGCAGCTAATAAGTACTGGAAGGATTAAGATTTTTTAATAGAAGTAATTTACAAATATAAAGAAAAAAGGGGGTGTATGTGCAGCTCACAATCACAATACACACTGAGGTCAAACTAGGGCATGCAACTATACCCTAATTGCACAAAAAGACAAGCCAATAGAAAAAAGTTGCCCGGACCTTCTAAGTGAGTAAATGATGGTATGGATAATTAAATGAGAAATATTAAATGAATGATTGTCTGGATCGTGCTTCAATGATAATAGTATAAACAGTTTAATAAGATAGGATAAATAGACTGTAGTTAGTTACTTCTCACAGGGCCCATGTGAGAAGAACATATACAATAAAAACAACCTTTAGGTAATAATGTACATGAAAAATATAAAATGACAATAATACCAAAAATTAAGATAATGTTATGGCATGATAATATCACTGGCATATAGTGAGTGCAGCTGGTATTTAACCGCTAATATCTACGCACCCACTGCACAATACGTTCAACAATTTATGACAGTTTTCAAATGCATATTACCGGTCCTTTAGGCAGCAGCCTGGGCAAAAAGCGCTGCTTTCACAGTGTGTAGATGGTGCCGGTACACTGCGCCCTCTGTGCAACGTCCCAGATGGTGTTGGTAAAGTCCAGTGAGGTCCTGGTAAGAGCGGAGGCGATTGGCGCTGGCAGGCGCCGGTGATTGCAGATCGCCGGGAGGACGTTGGCGCTGGCAGGCGCTAGAGATGGAGAGTCCTCACCGCTGGTTAGATGTAATCAGGGCCATACACTGGATACGAGGAGCTCACCTCGTGTTGTCGGCGTGTGACGTCAGCTGCTGCTGGAGCCGAGTTCGTTGCACCGGAGGTAGTTGGCAATGGTGGACCGGACTGCTGTCGGACTGGATGTCCTGATGGTCTTAGTGGTTTAAAAGCGATGAACCAGCCTTGTGCATATCCACCAAGGCTGGTTCATCGCTTTTAAACCACTAAGACCATCAGGACATCCAGTCCGACAGCAGTCCGGTCCACCATTGCCAACTACCTCCGGTGCAACGAACTCGGCTCCAGCAGCAGCTGACGTCACACGCCGACAACACGAGGTGAGCTCCTCGTATCCAGTGTATGGCCCTGATTACATCTAACCAGCGGTGAGGACTCTCCATCTCTAGCGCCTGCCAGCGCCAACGTCCTCCCGGCGATCTGCAATCACCGGCGCCTGCCAGCGCCAATCGCCTCCGCTCTTACCAGGACCTCACTGGACTTTACCAACACCATCTGGGACGTTGCACAGAGGGCGCAGTGTACCGGCACCATCTACACACTGTGAAAGCAGCGCTTTTTGCCCAGGCTGCTGCCTAAAGGACCGGTAATATTCATTTGAAAACTGTCATAAATTGTTGAACATATTGTGCATTGGGTGCGCAGATATTAGCGGTTAAATACCAGCTGCACTCACTATATGCCAGTGATATTATCATGCCATAACATTATCTTAATTTTTGGTATTATTGTCATTTTATATTTTTCATGTACATTATTACCTAAAGGTTGTTTTTATTGTATATGTTCTTCTCACATGGGCCCTGTGAGAAGTAACTAACTACAGTCTATTTATCCTATCTTATTAAACTGTTTATACTATTATCATTGAAGCACGATCCAGACAATCATTCATTTAATATTTCTCATTTAATTATCCATACCATCATTTACTCACTTAGAAGGTCCGGGCAACTTTTTTCTATTAATTTACAAATATGTTTAACTTTCTGCCACCAGTTGATTTAAAAGAAAAAAGGTTTTCACCGGAGTACCCCTTTAACTTACCTGTCAGACGTCTGTGAGGGACAGTATCAAACGCTATGGCAAAATCCAGAAACACTATATCCACAGGAATTCCTCTATCAAGTCTTCTACTCACCTCTTCATAAAAGCAAATTAGATTGGTTTGACAACTTCTATCCTTAGCAAACCCATGCTGGCTATCACTTATAATACTATTATCCCCTATGTATTCCTGTATGTAATCCCTTATAAGTCCTTCAAACAATTTACCCACAATGCACGTTAGACTTACCGGTCTATAATTGCCTGGTGAGAACCTAGAGCCCTTCTTGAAGATTGGTACCACATTAGCCTTGCGCCAGTCCCTTGGCACAATACCAGACACCAGAGAATCTCTAAATATCATGAACAAGGGTACAGATATTACTGAACTTACCTCTCTAAGAACTATTGGGTGTAGTCCATCCGGTCCTGGAGATTTGCTTACATTTACTTTACTTAACTTTCCTTGTACCATCTCTACATTAAGCCAGTTCAGTACATTACACAATGTGTTACCAGCACTGACCTGTCCAATGTCAGCTCCTTCTTCCATAGTATATACAGAACTAAAGAACCCATTCAGTAGCTCCGCCTTCTCTTGATCGCCCATGACAACCTCCTCATTATCATTATTAAGGGGTCCTACATGCTCTGTCCTTGGTTTTTTTGTATTTATATATCTAAAAAATATATATGGCCATCTGTCTCTCATTTTGAATTTTTACAGTTTTTATTACATTTTTACAGATTTTATTAAGCTCCTTGTACTGTTTAAATGTTATAGCTGACCCATCAGATTTGAATTTTTTGAAGGCTATTTTTTTGTTGTTTATTGCTCTTTTAACATCATGTGTCAGCCATGTAGGATTTAGTTTTAATCGTTTATATTTGTTCCCCTTTGGTATATATTTAGCTGTATAGTTATTTAGAGTTGATTTAAAGATGTCCCATTTACCTTCTGTATCAGTATTTGAGAACACCTCCCCCCAGTCTATGTCCTGTAGTGCAGCTCTCAGCCCAGGGAAATTTGCCTTTTTAAAGTTATGTTTTTGCCTTCCCCGTCTGTCTTTGTTTTCTACATTTTAAGTCAAAAGTAACTATATTGTGGTCGCTATTACCAAGATTTTCCCGCACAGTTACATTACCAACCAGCTCTGCGTTGTTGGAAATGATCAGATCCAACAAGGCATCACTTCTTGTTGGGTCCTCCACAAACTGGCCCATAAAATTATCCTGCAATAAATTTAGGAATTTTCTCCCCTTTGTAGTTTTAGCCAACCCCCGGCCCAAATCTATATCTGGATAGTTAAAATCTCCCATTATTACCACTGTACCTGCCCGGGCGGCCCTCTCTATTTGTTTATGAAGCTGAACTTCTATCTCTTCAGTGATATTAGGGGGTCTGTAGATTACACCAAATACAATTTTTTCAATATTCCCCTCCTTTTGTAATTCTACCCACAGTGATTCCACATCCTCAGAATCATCACACACTATGGCATCGTTCATACTGGCTTTCATACCACTTCTTACATACAGACAGACTCCACCACCTTTTCTGTTCATTCTATCCTTGCAAAACAATGTAAACCCCTGCAGATTAACGGCCCAGTCATGCGAGGAGTCCAGCCATGTCTCAGTGACCCCCAACTATATCAATATGTTCCTCCAGTATCAAGGCCTCAAGCTCCCCCATTTTATTTGCTAGGCTTCTGGCATTTGTGAACATACACTTTACATTTCCATTAAGTTTTACACATATATTCTCACTAATGGGATTTTCAGAGTTATTGGGGTTAATGTTCTTTTTTGAGTTATAAGGGCTAATTGTACTATTTAAGTTATTGGGGCTAATGGGATTTTTTGCGTTATTGGGTCTAACATTGTTATTTAAGTTATTGGGGCTAATGGGATTTTTTGAGTTAATGGGGCTTCTTGTAGTTATTGAGTTATTGGGGCTAATGGAATTTTTTTAATTATTGGGATTACAATTTTTATTTTTATTTATTTTTACGGCTGGTTTGTAACCCATGGATCTCCTTATCCACTGCTCTTAACCTCCCCTCACAGGACTCCTCTCCACCCACCATTATGTCCTGACCCCTCTCTAACCTATCCATCCCACTGTCTGCTTTCTTTGCTTTATTATCCTCCCCCCACTCACCTAGTTTAAATACTCTGCCACCCCTTCCAGGATTCTCTCCCCCAGCACAGCGGACCCCCTTCCATTCAGGTGCAAATTATCGGTAGAATAGAGTTTGTACCCCAATGAAAAGTCAGCCCAATGCTCTAAAAACCCAAACCCTTCCCCCTTACGCCACAACTTAAGCCATGCATTTAACTCCCTAAGCTCCTGCTGTCTTTCCTGCGATGCGCATGGCACAGGAAGTATTCCAGAGAACACAACCTTAGAGGTCCTTCCCTTTAGCTTGGCACCTAGTTCCTTGTAATTATTCTTCAAGGACCTCCGCCTACCATGTATTCTGTCATTGGTTCCCACATGGACCACGACAGCTGGGTCATCCCCAGCCCCCCCTAGTAATTTGTCCACCCTTTCCACCACATGCCGAACCCTGGCACCAGGGAGACAGAAAACCATTTGGTTGAGGTGGTCTTGGCAACAAATTATTCTATCCGTCTTCCTGATTATAGAATCCCCTACCACAACTAACTGTCTTGGCCTACCTGCGTTACCATCCCCCACACTACTAGTTGAGCTGTTCCCCCGGCTGTTAGGGAGACCAGTATCCACTAGGGTTGCCATCTCTGATACTGAGGCCCTCGCATCATCGCCCAACTTGGCAATTTTACTTGGGAGATCAGAAGCAGAAGTGACCTTCCTTTTCCTTGCCCCCTTTCGTAACGTAGTAACGTAACTCAGCCATTTTTGTTGTCATCTGTCTATGCTAGGAGTTGTGTCAGTATATTTTGTCTAGTATCTGTTTTCCTCAGTGCTATAAAACATGCCCAAAGTGGGCTTCAACATGGTATTCCAGGGGTTAACCTGTCAGACTACTATGTCACTGACATGCATCGCGATTAATATATTGTTTGGTATTCAGATCCGGGTGTATTCTATTTCATCCAATCAGCGGTTAACCTGTCAGACTACTATTTCACTGACATGCATTGTGGCTCATATATTGTTAGGTATTTAGATCCGAGCGTTTGATACGCTTCTGCGTTTCAACAGTCATGTGGCTTATCAACTTCCGATCGCTGACACGCATTGCATTTCATCTATACATGCACCTGCGCATTAGACCTCTGCCCCATCATAGTACATCCAGCCTGACGCCCTCTTAACTGGAAGCGCGGCACTGTCATACGCCGCCAGTCCACGGATGGTTACTAGGGAGGCAGCCGAGGCTCTGGGTAAGCTTACTACATCTTTACTTTCTTTGAGCCACACTTTTGTCTCCTGCCCATTACTTTGGATCTTCTTCTATTTTAATCTTCTCACTGAGCCACATTGCATATTTATGATGCTATGTTTTGCTTTACCAACCGCATTATGACTATCACATCATCAAGTCGGAGACAGGCAAATGTAATCTGGCTCTGTTCCGGCTATATCTTGTTCATTGCGCTTTGGGTAAGACCGGCATTAACAGTAGCATTCATTTAACCCCTATGTAATTTTTTGCATCACTCTATATCTTACTGATCTTATTGCCCCTAATGGCTGTGGTATGCATTTTTATAGCACATCCAATCAGTCTATATGCTGAGAAGCACCACTCTATAAGGGCCCTGAACCTGGTTTAGTGTAGCCTCAGGTACATACATTTTTAACATTTTATTGATTGTGTTGTTCAGGTCTTTGGTGTATATCATTACTAGTCACACCTATGCAATTTTCCTTTTTGTAACAGGCTCTCTATGGAAGTGTTCATCACTACACAACATTAATTATCTGTGACGTTAATGTCTTATTGCGTTACCATTGTTTTATCATATACATTAATGGGGTGTTTTGTTATGTGCCTTCTGGTTTAACTGTGGTGTATTCTCGCACCACTCATATCCATATATGTATTGCTTATCATCTATGCTTGTTCAACACTGACCCACTGGACCCTATATGTATGTGCCATCTATGTATCTATTGGTGCTTCCCATCACCATTCTGTATCATCTGTATTCTGACATAACTGTCATCAACTGAGAACCACTGACAGTGCTAGTGACTACAACTATGACGGTGACTGCTGTCTATTATCCATTGTGCTGAGATTGATATTTTTGTATTTTTAATCTCCCCCCCCCCCCTTCTATTATTGTCTGGTTCATGTGTGTTGTTATATACTTTATTATTTTAATGTATACCCTATCATTGTATATATTGTTCATGTGTCTCTACTTCACATCCACCCCTGATGAACCCACTGATAATACCTGGGAGAAACGCGTTGGAACATGGAGCATGAGAGATGTGTCACATTAAGTTACCATTTGGGTCTTTATCTATCCTAGTGGTAGATTTTTCAGAGCTATCCTCTTACCCCATTTCCACACTTAGGTTGAGTTTAGATTGCTGTTAGGCAGGGACTAGCAATTGTTTGGTACTAACCTGTACCCCTACAATCCCTACCAGGAATACATGTGACTACTCAGCCCTGATATGATTTTGAGCCACATATCTGTTATTTGTCTGTACCCTAAATTTTTATGAGAATCTAGTAAAATTTATATTTTGTTTATCTTTGCCTCATTGGTAGAATTTTTCTATACTGTGATTGAAGTAACATAGAAATAAAAAGAAAGAAGGTGTATGGAGCCTCGTGTATTACCCCTAAGTTGATGGTAATAGTACAAAAGGGGACAACAAAGTTCCTTCTAGGTGGCCGCTCACCACACAGATTAATGAAATGCGCATATAACCTCAGTGAAGAGGTACAGTGATGCAGAGTTTGCTGCTATGCCAGGAGGTCTCAGGGATCAGAATGTTCTGTCCTGATGTAGTATGCAGAGAAGAATGAAGAAAAAGGACCTTGGATTCCAGGCGCTGCCAACTCAAGATATCAGAAGCCAGAAGATGCTTTTAAAAGATTGGGTGCAGGATCAAGTTTATTGTAAAAAGTACAAAATAATAAAGATGCGTTTCGAGGGTGGCACCCTCTTCCTCAGATTAAAATCAACATCTTTTGGCTTCTGATGTCTTGAGTTGGCAGCACCTGGAATCCAAGGTCCTTTTTCTTCATTCTTCTCTGCATTGTTCTCTCTGAGGAGACTAAGTCTAGAGGATCTTAGTTTGCTAAAATCAAGCATGCCTTACACACAGGTCATACAGGGAACCCAAGCATCTGATTTTACCATATATAATGTGTGGCAATATGTTATATATATTGTAAAATCTTCATCCTCCTCATCCCCCCGGAGCATTCCTGCCTACAGGGTTGGTGAGGATATGACGTTTGTTATTTTCCTCCACCACCACAACTATAAGTAGTCCCCTAGGCTGGAACTACACTTAACT
This sequence comes from Hyla sarda, assembly GCF_029499605.1. NCBI lineage: Eukaryota > Metazoa > Chordata > Amphibia > Anura > Hylidae > Hyla > Hyla sarda. The sequence goes on from NC_079189.1 coordinate 328,199,204, forward strand.
ACTCCTGTCTGCTGCACTGTAATCACACCCTCTCCGCGTGATTGACAGGCCGCATCACTGCTTTGTACTATGGTCGATGTTTTCATGTCTAGCTTTGTTTCTGTTTTGGGAACTTGTCTCTTGGTTAGTGTTCACACCTGTTTTTGGGATCCCTGGATCTTTACCCCTTACCCAAGGTTAGGTCCTGTCCCACGTAGCTGTGTAACCTGTGTACCCCTAACTTGCAGTCCTTTTGGATTTTTTTTTTCCTTCCCCCATACTAAACCTTTAGTGTAAATTATATTTATTAAAAAAATCATTCCTAAACAATATAAAAAATGTTCTGCATAAAGAAAGCGATAAATGCTATGTAAACTTAACAATTAAAAGGTTCTGGGTGACAGGATGAAAGGAGGCAAAACAAAGAAATGCTCTTGTACACAAAAGTCAAAAATGGCTTGGTCCATAGGCCATTTTTGAGTTTTGTGTAAATCAACTGGTGCCAGAAAGTTAAACAGATTTGTATATTACTTCTATTTAAAAATCATAATGCTTCCAGTACTTATCAGCTGCTGTATACTATAGAGGAAATTATTTTCTTTTTGAATTGCTCTCTGCTGACACCTCTGTCCATGTCAGAAACTGTCCAGAGCAGAAACAAATCCCAACAGCAAACCTCTCCTGCTCCGGAGAGTTCTTGACATGGACAGAGGTGTCAGCAAAGAGCACTGTGGTCAGACAGAAAATAAATTAAAAAAGAAAAGAACTTCCTCTGTAGTATACAGTAGCTGAAAAGTAATGGAAGGATTAAGATTTTTAAGTAATTTACTAATCTGTTTAACTTTCTGGTACCAGTTGATTAGAAAAAATAATAATTTTCACCGGAGTACCCCTTTAAATATAGCCCTTGTAGTATGGTGATTCTTGAAAACTTTGTGAGTCTGCAGATCTTAAGAACTGACTACATGTGAGTGTATTCCGGCAGCTGCTCTAGCAATATCCAGGCATGTGTCACAGATACATAGACCGGTGACAAAACATCCACAGCAGGGTCAGCGATAGAAGCATTCCAAGGAAGATTCCATGCATTGCCATGCTTCACCAAATAGCAGGAAGTGCTGAGAACAGATGGATGGCAATAAAATGTAGCACATGGTTTCTCCAACCAAGACTTCTCGTGCATTTCAAAGGCAGCAAAAAATCTGGTGTTTGAGAGTCTGTTTATCTTGATCATCTGGGATAAGGCTATAATTTCAGCCTTTGATCTGAGGATTTCCATAGCTCCTACTGCTGTTCTAACTAGCAGCTCTTTGTTTTGCAACTGTTTATCTATACATTGTGCACACTATTCGGTTTCATATAAACAGATGTTTTAATTCATTCATTATGACAAACTTTTTGCGCAGTGTCCGGATATCCAGATTATTACTAAAGAGGATGAGATTAGTTTATACTAGTGACCGTAGTTTACACAGGATGGCTTGTGAGGGGCTCAAAGACCGATTTCAGTGGTAGGACTTATGTGACCTTTTGACAAGTCTTAGTCAACTGCAATGAACCTTCCTGCTGAGGAATGATGGCGTGTTCCTGATAGCAATGAATTATTAACTGTATATACAAAATATGTATTAGAGTAGTATATTACTACTATTTTTGTATAGTGTGCATAATGTACCATATTGAATTACTAAAAGCTTGGGAGTCATAATGCTGCTTCTATAACATTTCAATGGGCTATACTGTACTCATAGGTTCTTTCAGAGTTGTGGCATGCCCCCTTGGATATTGATTTTATTTCCTATGGCATTACTTCTAGGGTAGAATAGCTCAGTAATAGAGAAATAAATGTCTCTACATGCAGTGACGCAGTGTACATCAGTACTGGCCCTACACACAATGTTTTGTATAACTATACAATAAAGCTGTTGTAATTATTGGTATAATAAAACTAGCATTTGTATTGCTACTTTTGTTCCTCCACTGCTTATACCATACACTGGCAGTCATGGTAGGCTGAAACCCATTTTTGGCCAGTCTTATTTCAAAGTCATGAGCGTTGACCATACCTGAAGCTAGAAAGGCCTGCAGTTCTATTGATGTTCCACAATGTTCCTGAAATTCCTGACTGAGCTGTCATTGAGTACTTGGAGTAATTATGGTATATTTTTTTAAGATCAAGTAGAGTAAAAATTATTGAATCACTCTGTGTTAGGGTAAAAATTATGGAATGACCTTGTAATTTGCACTTAAAAAAAAATCCCATCATAAGTAAAAATGTAAAAAATAAAAAAAAAAGCAAATTAGTAAGGGAGAGTACTGACAGATCTTACCAAACAGTGAACTTAACTCATTGAAAGTAAAAATTACTCCATCAAGAAAGTTGTCAATTGAAACCGTAGAAAGGATTATAAATATACTCCTTTAAAATAAAAAATCAACATGAAGTGTTAAAGGGGTTCTCCAGTGGAATTTTTTTTTTAAATCAACTTGTGCCAGAAAGTTACAGATTTGTAAATTACTTCTATTTAAAAATCTTAATCCTTCCAGTACTTATCAGCTGCTGTATACTAGAGAGAAAGTTGAGTTGTTCTTTTCAGTCTGACCAAAGTGCTCTCTGCTGACACCTCTGTCCATGTAAGGAACTGTCCAGAGCAGGAGAGATATGCTATGGGGATTTGCTCCTACTCTGGACAGTTGCTGACATGGACAGAGGTGTAAGCAGAAAGCACTGTGGTCAGACATAATAAAAAAAAACTTCCTGTAGAGCATACAGCAGCTCATAAGTACTGGGGGGATTAAGATTTTTAACTAGAAGTCTGTTCAACTTTCTAACACCAGTTGATTTAAAAAAAGAAAAATGGTTTCCACCAGAGTATCCCTTTAACCCCTTAACGACAATGGACGTAAATGGACATCATCGTGACGTGATACTTAACGCACCATGACTTACATTTACACGCCGACATGATCGTGAGCACCGGAGCGGTGCTCGCGTCATGCATGGCAGGTCCCGGCTGCCGTGATTGCGCGGATGTCCGCCATTAACCCCTCAGATGCCATGATCAATACAGATCACGGCATCTGCGGCAGTGCGGTACTTTGAATGGATGATCGGATCGCCCGCAGCGCAGCCGCGGAGATCCGATCATCCAGCATGGCAGCCGGAGGTCCTCTCACCTTCTTTAGAGAGAATTTCTATCCAAAATGTAAAAATGGCTATTCATTAAAAAAAGTAAGCCACAGATGTATGTTAATTAATCTGTTCTCTTTTAACAAACAGGAAACACACATAACAGTTGTTACAAAATTGCTCTACTACTTTGTGTCAAAAATATTATAAAGGCATCATGAGTTTAGTAGGAAAATCTTAAATTTCTGGTACGTAACATAATAGAAACATAACATTTTTGCTTCAGATCAAACTTTTATTAACAAAAAAAGAAATGTATTTATTTACTTATTTACATAATACAATTGTAATATATACAACTTTTTCTTTACATTTGGGGTGAAAAAACTTTTAGTAATGAAAAATATTTGAAATCTTGGTTAATTTATCTAATATTAGGTTAAGATCAAAAGAGTACATACTCAACTCGGGTCAGTGTATGTACAGTATATACAGTATGCACAGTAAAATAAGTGGGTGGCATTCCTGAAATCATGAGGTTTTCTAATTGTTCACATTTCCCAGCTGTTATTGGTGTGTTCCGATGAGTTGCCAGGAATTCTTCACATTGTTGATATATGGTATCAAGCATTTAAGAAATGTGTAGAGGGTGTCTCCACTCTTACATTCACTGAGGACAGCAGCGGATAGATATATGTCAACAGGACACGAGCAGTCAAATAAAATTTTCACGCTTCTGTTAAAACTAATACTTTACCTTAAAGGGGTTGTCCAATTATAATGCCTTTTTTCAATCTGTCTAATAAATGAACATATATTGGTTAATAAAATTATTGTACTACCTTTCTATGGTCTCTTAATTGTAAGTAAATTTTAAGGATGCACTTACAATTGATTTTACAGCAAGGGAACTGGTTCAGGTTTCCCTTTCTACCCGGTTCACCAAACTGGCAGTTATCTTATCTTCCTGTGAGCCAGGGGGAGATTTATCAAAACCTGTGTAGAGAAACAGTGGTGCAGCTCATGCCCCCTCCCTTAGACTTGCATTTAGGGGGCAGGACGTGATGTCACACGGGAGCGGAGTCGTAAAGTCACGATACTCCGCCCCCGTGGTCGGGAGGCATAAGACTTGGAGCCTCCAGCGCTTCCTGCGGTGCTCACAGGTGGGTGCTGCATTCTAGATTGCGGGGGTCCCCAGTGACGGGACCCCCACGATCAGACATCTCCTTTGGATAGGGGATAAGATGTCTTAAGGTCGGAGTAGTCCTTTAAGGGGCATGAGGAAAAAACAAAACAACAGAAATTGGTCTGGTCCTTTAAAGCCGGATTCACACGGCAGAATTTCTGCACTGTATTCTGCATGAAAATTCTGTATGAATTTATAGCCAATACACTTCAATGAGATTCCATTGTCCCATTCACACAGCAGAATTTCTGCTGCAGGAGTTCCATTAAATTAAATGGGTTATAAATTCATGCAGAATTTTCATGCAGAATTCAGTGCAGAAATTCTGCCGTGTGAATCCAGCCTATGAGGTTAAATACCTTTATTTACCAATATATGTTCATTTATTAGACAGTTGAAAATAGGTTTCCTTGATGGACATAGGGGGGGATTTATCAAAACCTGTCCAGAGGAAAAGTTGCTGAGTTGCCCATAGCAACCAATCAGATCGCTTCTTTCATTTTTAACAAGGCCTCTGCAAACTGAAAGAAGCGATCTGATTGGTTGCTATGGGCAACTGGGCAACTTTTCCTTTGCACGGGTTTTGATAAATTTCCCCCATAATCTTTTACCCCTTAAAGAAAGGGCCAAACTTTTTTTTTTAGCTTGGTTTTTTCCTCCTCACCTTCCTATAGCCAAAACGCTTTACATTTTCACCTACAGACCCATATCAGGGCTTGTTTTGTGTGCCACCAATTGTTCTTTGTAATGACATTGCTCATTTTACCCTAAAATGCATGGAAAAATGACAAATAATGTGTGGGGAGAAATGATAAAAATAGCAATTTAGCAACTTTTGTGGGCTTCCGTTTCTATACAGTGTACTTTTCGGTGAACATGTTGGAGATATTTATCATTGTTGTCTTTGGTAAGTGAGTTTTAAAGTCATTGGGGTATCAAGGGGGGCATCAAGGTATTTAGTGCCTTTTTTTTTGCTTACTCCGGGCACACATGTGCCAAATAATTTTTCTATGCGACTTTTGTGGGTAAGCAAAAAGTTACAAACAGCCTTACCTTAAATCTCAGTTTTCTCTTTGCAGTGGTCATGAATTTATGATGTGCGAAAGTCGCATGTAGGCAAAAAAAATAGCCATACCTTTACAAAAATTCGAAAGTCTGCTTTAGGTTTGATCTGGAGTATAAAACTCCTGTACAAGAGCAACTTTGATTGTGGTGTCTAAAGGGTTAATGCTGGACATCCACCCGATTGGTTATGCCTGGCATTAGCCACAGGTCCAGGCTGCTGTTAGAAACAGAACAGATATGAAGCGAGTTTAGCTCCTGAGGTAGCTTCATAGACCTGCTAGTTTGTATATGTAGAGCAGCAGTATTTAAGGGGTTAATGCCACCATTATTTATGTAGTGCTATCTATTTTATCCCAGCTCAGTTGCATCAAAACATCGATTCAAAATGTCAACTTAAAAAAGTTATGTAGTCCTGTTTGTAAAATTAATAAAATATCCTATTATTGATCCTACACAGTCCCATTAAAAATCAAAAAGTCCCATATACCCTAATACCATATACCAATAAAAGCTAAAGATCACAGGAAAAATAATGAGCTCCATAGGAATTTTTTTTTTAAGTTATAGGGGTCAGAATATGTTTAATTTTTTTTCCAAATACAAAAGCATAATACATACAATATAAATCGGATATTGCTGTAATAGTACTGACCTAAAGAATAAAAATAACAGATGTTAGAAAAATATGGAGTAAAAGTGAAACCCCTCAAAATGTTGCAGAATTGTACTTTTTTCATTTAACCCCTACAAGTATATATTTTTTTTATTTTGCATCATATTTTATGATAAAATAAAGGATGCCGTTAGGAGATACAATTAGTTCACTGATGAGGGAAAAAATGAGAGTTATGGCTCATAGAAGACGAAGAGTAAATGAAAAATAAAAATAAACATTTTCCTGGTCATTAAAGGGTTACAAATAGCCTATGTTGCACTATATAAAAACTAGACTTTGTCTTTAAAATATACAAGTTGTCCAATAGCATCTAACATACTGGCATGTATAATCCTCCTTACTGCATCCTTTACTATCATCTCTAAATATAGTTATTAATATAGTAACAATAAACAAAATTGTTCAGCCGGATTGGTATGTCATATTCTACCAAGAGAACATTGCTTCTAGTTTGCCATTCTCAACACTTACAAAAATAAGAATCCCCTACTTCAACAAATTGAATTAAAATGCTATGCTATTATATACTGCGCACATCCTGCACACATGTCCTGGAGTACAAATACCGCAGGCTGAGAACTGAGGTTTAAATACGGAATGAAATATCTATTTTAAATAATTTAAAGGGGTTATCCAGGAAAAAACTTTTTTTTTTTTTTTTTTATAAATCAACTGGCTCCAGAAAGTTAAACAGATTTTTAAATTACTTCTATTAAAAAATCTTAATCCTTTCAGGACTTATGAGCTGCTGAAGTTGAGTCGTTCTTTTATGTCTAACTGCTCTCTGATGACACCTGTCTCGGGAACTGTCCAGAGTAGAAGGAATTCCCCATAGCAAACCTCTTCTACTCTGTGCAGTTCCCAAGACCAGCAGAGATGTCAGCAGAGAGCACTGTTGCCAGACAGAAAAGAACAAGTCAAATTCAGCAGTTGATAATTATTGGAAGGAGTAAGATTTTTTAATATAAGTCATTTACAAATCTGTTTAACTTTTAACTTTTATGGAGCCAGTTGATATAAAAAAAATTTTTCTTGGAATACCCCTTTAACCCCTTAAGGACTCAGGACGTTTGATTGCGTCCTGTCAAATCCCGGCCCCCCCGCCGCTAGCCGGAGGGGAGCCGGTGCCCGATGCCTGCTGAAATCGTTCAGCAGGCATCGCGGCATATCGCCCAGGGGGGTCATGATGACCCCCCATGTCGGCGATGGCCGCAGATCGCTGGACAATTCAGTCCAGCGATCTGCGGCAGATTCCGGGTCAATCGGGTCTCCAGTGACCCGGAATTACAGGCTGTCTCTGACGGCCCCGAACAGCCATATCCAGCAGGGGTGAGGTGGCACTGGTGCCACCTCACGATCGCCCTGATTCGTTGGCCGGTTTACCTGCCGACCAATCAGGGCACCTGCTGCGTGTGTCACTCCCGCAACCCGCTCCGCCCCTCTTCCGGAGCACGTGAGTGGGTGTGGGACGTGGACCCCGGGAGCTGGGGACCCCGATCCCCGGCATCAATGTTGGGATCGGGGCCCCAGGAGCGGCTGTGGCGGGACTGACCTGTGCCCGGAGCAGCAGTAGGAGGTGAGTGACAGCCTCCTGCTGTTGCTTAGCAACAGCTTCCAGCATGCAAAAAGGGTATGCTGGGAGCTGTAGTTATGCAACAGCAGGAGGCAGACCACCACAACTCCCAGCATTCCCTTATGGGCATGCTGGGACTTATAGTTTTGCAACAGCTGCAGGCACATTTTTTCTATGGAAAAGTGTACCTTCAGCTGTTGTATAACTACAACTCCCAGCTTGCACAATCAGCTAAAGTGCATGCTGGGAGTTGTAGTGGTGCATCTGCTGGTTGCATAGCTACAACTCCCAACATGCCCGTTGGCTGTCGGTGACTGCTGAGAGTTGTAGTTTTGCAACAGCTGAAGGCACACTGGCTGTGAAACACTGAGTTAATTAGCAAACAAGTGTGTCTACAGCTGTTGCATAACTACAATTCCCAGCATCCCCAGTAAAAGTAGTATGCCTCCAGCTGTTGCATAACTACAAGACCCAGCATGCCCTTCCGCTGTTCGTACATGCTGGGGGTTGTAGCTTTTGCAACAGCTGAAGGCACACTGGTTGCAAAACACTGAGTTTGTTACCACAAACTGAGTTTGTGCCCCCAGCTGTTGCAAAACTACAACTCCCAGCATGCACTGATAGACCGTACATGCTAGGAGTTGTAGTTTTGCAACAGCTGGATGTTTCTCCCCCCCCCCCCCCCCAATGTGAATGTACAGGGTACACTCACATGGGCGGAGGTTTACAGTAAGTATGCGGCTGGAAGTTTGAGCTGCGGCAAATTTTCTGCCGCAGCTCAAACTGCCAGCGAGAAACTACTGTGAACCCCCGCCCGTGTGACTGTACCCTAAAAACACTACACTAACACAAAATAAAATAGAAAGTAAAAAACACTACATATACACATACCCCTACACAGCCCCCCTCCCCGCCACAATAAAAATGAAAAACGTCTGGTACGCCACTGTCTCCAAAACGGAGCCTCCAGCTGTTACAAAACAACTACTCCCAGCATTACCAGACAGCCGCTGACTGTCCAGGCATGCTGGGAGTTATACAACAGCTGGAGGCACCCTGTTTGGGAATCACTGGCGTAGAATACCCCTATGTCCACCCCTATGCAATCCCTAATTTAGGCCTCAAATGCGCATGGCGCTCTCACTTTGGAGCCCTGTCGTATTTCAAGGCAACAGCTTATGGTCACATATGGGGTATCGCCGTACTCGGGAGAAATTGTGTTACAAATTTTGGGGGGTATTTTCTGCTTTTACCCTTTCTAAAAATGTAAAATTTTTGGGAAAAGAAGCATTTTAGGTAAAAAAAAATATATATTTTTTTACATATTCAAAAGTAGTGAAACACCTGTGGGGTATTAAGGTTCACAAAACCCCTTGTTATGTTCCCCGAGGGGTCTAGTTTCCAAAATGGTATGCCATGTGGGTTATTTTTTGCTTTCCAGGCACCATAGGGGCTTCCTAAATGCGGCATGCCCCCAGAGCAAAATTTGCTTTCAAAAAGCCAAATGTGACTCCTTCTCTTCTGAGACCTGTAGTGCGCCAGCAGAGCACTTTTCACCCCCATATGGGGTGTTTTCTGAATCGGAAGAAATTGGGCTTCAAATTTTGGGGGGTATTTTCTGCTATTACCCTTTTTAAAAATGTAAAACTTTTGGGAAACCAAGCATTTTAGGAAAAATTTTTTTTTTACATATGCAAAAGTCGTGAATCACCTGTGGGGTATTGAGGTTCACTTTACCCCTTGTTATGTTCCCCGAGGGGGTCTAGTTTTCAAAATGTTATGCCATGTGTTTTTTTTTTTTTTGCTGTTCTGGCACCATAGGGGCTTCCTAAAGTTGACATGCCCCCCAAAAACCATTTGTCGCTCCTTCCCTTCTGAGCCCTCTACTGTGCCCGCCGAACACTTTACATAGACATATGAGGTATGTGCTTACTCGAGAAAAATTGGGTTTCAAATACAAGTAAAAATTTTCTCCTTTTTACCCCTTGCAAAAATTCAAAAATGGGGTCTACAAGAACATGCGAGTGTAAAAAATGAAGATTGTGAATTTTCTCCTTCACTTTGCTGCTTTCCTGTGAAACACCTAAAGGGTTAAAACGCTGACTGAATGTCATTTTGAATACTTTGGGGGGGGGGGGTGCAGTTTTTATAATGGGGTAATTTGTGGGGTATTTCTAATATGAAGACCCATTAAATCCACTTCAAACCTGAACTGGTCCCTGAAAAAAAGCGAGTTTCAAAATTTTGTGAATAATTGGAAAATTGCTGCTGAGCTTTGAAGCCCTCTGGTGTCTTCCAAAAGTAAAAACACGTCAATTTTATAAAGTAGACATATTGGAAATGTGAATAAAAAAAAAATTTGAAATATCCATTTTCCTTACAAGCAGAGAGCTTCAAAGTTAGAAAAATGCAAAATTTTCAAATTGTTCATCATATTTTGGGATTTTTCACCAAGAAAGGATGCAAGTTACTTCAAAATTTTACCACTATGTTAAAGTAGAATATGTCACGAAAAAACAATCTCGGAATCAGAATGATAACTAAAAGCATTGCAGAGTTATTAATGTTTAAAGTGACAGTGGTCAGAATTGCAAAAAATGGCCGAGTCCTTAAGGTGAAAAAGGGCTCAGTCCTTAAGGGGTTAAGGACCAGGCCCATTTTGGCCTTAAGGACCAGACCAATTTATTTTTGCATTTTCGTTTTTTTCCTCCTCGCCTTCTAAAAATCATAACTCTTTTATATTTCCATCCACAGACCCATATGAGGGCTTGTTTTTTGCGTCACCAATTGCACTTTGTAATTGCATCACTTATTTTACCATAAAATGTACGACGCAACCAAACAAATATTATTTATATGGGAAAATTGAAATGAAAAACACAATTTAGCTAATTTTGGAAGGTTTTGTTTTCACGCTGTACACTTTCCGGTAAAAACATGTTTTCTTTATTCTGTGGGTCAATACGATTAAAATGATATCCATGTTATATGCTTTTCTATAATTGTACCGCTTAAAAAAAATCTCAAACCATTTAAACAAAATTAGTATGTTTGAAATTGCCCTATTTGACCACCTATAACTTTCTAATTTTTCCATATATGCGGCGATATGAGGGCTCATTTTTTTGCACCATGATCTGTAGTTTTTATCAGTACCACTTTTGCTTAGGTTTTACTTTTTATAATTTTTTTATTTAAAAAAATTTGGAATAAAATGTGACAAAAAAGCAGCAATTTTGGACTTTTTTTTTTTACATTTGCACCGTTCACCATACAGGATAATTTGCAATATATTTTACTAGTTCAGACTGTTACGCACGTGGCGATACCAAATATGTGTATTCATTTTTTTTATGCTTTTTTGGGGGGAAAATTGGGAAAACGGACATTTAACTTTTTTATTGGGGGAGGGGAATTTTTCCAATTTTTTTACTTTTTTATTTTACATTTCTTTACTTTTTTTTTTTTTTTAATGTCCCCATAGGGGACTATTTATAGCAATCATTTGATTGCTAATACTGTTCAGTGCTATCTATTGGACATAGCACTGATCAGTATTATCGGTGATCTTCTGCTCTGGTCTGCTCGATCTCAGACCAAGCAGAAGATCCCAGGATACAGCGAGAGCCAGGTGAGGTGACCTCCGGCCGCCATGCTGGATGATCGGATCCCCGCGACAGCGCTGCGGGCAATCCGATCATCCATTCAAAGTACCGCACTGCTGCAGATGCCGTGATCCATATTGATCACGGCATCTGAGGGGTTAATGGTGCACATCTGCGTGATCGCGGATGTCCGCCATTACTAGCAGGTCCCTGGCTGCTGATAGCAGCCGGGACATGCTGTGTATGACGAGAGCACCGCTCTGTTGCTCGCGATAATCGCGGCATGTAAATGTACGTCATGGTGCGTTAAGTACCACGTCACGTACATTTGCGTCCATTGTCGTTAAGGGGTTAAATAAGCTTTGGAGTCAACAGGAACATGACCATGTGCTCTGAAGATATGTGTGTTTATATGCATGTCACCTGAAAGTGGTGTAGGCTGCATTTACTGCGCACAAATCTGTCTAATAAAAACTTTACATGTTTAGAACGATTAACAGACCCTGGTTACTATACAGCAATAAAACCTCTGCGCTCTCTCTCTCTCTCTCTCTCTCTGCTAGCATTAACTGTAGACATGTTTTCCAAATTATAGTAAAAGTCAACTGCAAACTATAACAGAATTAATTTATTCTTGTCTTCTGGGTGTCTTCCTTCCTTACATTAATGAATCATATAAAGACATTAAGGTGAAACCATACAGATGGCTGTCATGTGCAGTCAAAGTTTATCATCTCCACGCTGTCGCCATTTTCCTAAGCATCCTTTGCTCGCCTATCATAATGACTGTACTCATAGCTGGTGTAAACAGACATTTAGTCATCTGTATTATGTTCCACTGATCAGATGTTTAACATATCAATCCCTGGGGGAATTCATTAATCGTGACTCATTTCACTTCAGAGGCCTCCTATTCTACATTGAATAATTGGCAATGACGTTTGCGAACCACCCACTGTGTAATCCAATCTCTTTTATGTAAAACTTTATTCTTTACAGAATGGTTAGAAATTAGGATCATCTGTTAAACTGCTTCCCTCACCACATTTTACTGCTCCTCTTGGAAAAATCGCAATGCAAACCAACTAATAGCATTAACATGCCTTTTAGCTTATTAGGAGAATCCGAATAATTTACAGAGGAAAAGCACAGTATGAAAAGTCTTTAATCAAAGGTCATGAGTAATACCATAAGAGCGCCCCATGAGGCTTTTGTGAATGTAGACCTGATTCAATTGTCTAGACCTCTATTATATTAGATTAGCTATGAATCTTTAGTTTAAGCGTAGGTCAGTTTATGAAATTTATGAAATAAACAGTAGGATCACCATCATGATATAGCAATAGCCAATAATCCTTGTCCCTACTCTAACAAAAGAGGTGAATGATGTGTGATTTGGATATAAATCCCATTGTCATATATATATATATATATATATATATATATATTATATATATTTTTTTTTTATCAGATAGTATTTATTTGGTTTTTCAGAACACACAAATCTAGATTTTACATTAAAGGGGTACTCCACCCCTAGACATCTCATCCTTTATTCAAAGCGGCACCTCAGTCATTGGGTGCATGGAGCGAACTCCGCTCATGCTGGATGATGGAGAGATGCAGGAGACGTGACAGCTATGTACTAGCTGTCACGTCTCCTATAGACATGAATGGGGGGGAGGGCATGACGACCTCATCATCCGTGCATGGAGCGGAGTTCGCTCCATTCTAGGTGATTACCTCATTAAGCTGATTGAAAGAATACTAAGCAAGTGCAAAGCTGTCATCAAAGCAAAAGGGGGCTACTTTAAGGAATTTTAAATATAAAACCTATTTAGGTTTCTTTAACTCTTTTTTTTAGTTTACTACTTAAGTCCTTATGGCAGTCATCAGTCTGGGGCGGATGTTATGTCCTGTCTCCACCTTGTGCCACCTTGCTGCAATACATCTGCTCCCAGGCTTCTCATCTAACATTTGGACATTCTTTAATTTTGATTTGTTTAAGGAATTTATAGTGTTGGGGAGCTAGGTATAGTGCTTTATCACTGTATTGTCTTGTTCTATAAGCCAAATGCACTTGAGGTTTGTATTACAGGCAAATGACAGGACTTCTTTAGGATTTTTGAAAGCAGAATTAATGGTCCAATGAATAATTGCAAGTCCTTAAACAATGAAACAGCAAATCACGCCCAAACCATTACAATGTTTGACATGTTTGACTTAAATGGAATACGGGGTTCAAAAAGTAACATTTTTTGACCCATCAGTGACAGAACATTATCTTTAAAGGAAAATGGTCACTCATTCATCCACACTATAACCATATGCGTTAAGGGGTTCAAGGAAAACGGTCACCCGCACTATAACCCGATACACCGGGTTATAGTGCGGGTGAACAGGAGACCGATGCGGGTTCTTGGACTGCTATACCTACCTGCAGTCTGGAACCCCGATCCTCCGAAGGTCCCCCTCTTTCAGTGCTGACTTGTGCTTTGAGGTGGGCCCACCGGCTGGATTTAAATATTCATAAGCGTTGGTCACGTGAGTGCTCAGTAGGCACGAGCACTCACGTGACCAGCTTTTAGGAATATTTAAATCCAGCTGGCGGGGGCACCTCAAAGTACAAGTCAGCGCTGAAAGAGGGGGACCTTCGGAGGATCTGGATTCCAGACTGCAGGTAGGTATAGCAGTCCAAGATCCCGCATCGGTCAGCTGATTGGGACCATCGTGATAAAATTGCGATGTCCCGATCAGCTAGGACACAGCAGAAGGGTGTCTTACCTGCCTCCTGCGCGTCGGATCGGCGATTGATTGCTCCAAGCCTAAAATCCAGGCTTGAGCAAACAACCGCCGATAACACTGATCCCTGCCATTGAATGCAATGGCAGGGATCAGTGTATTGAATCAATGTACTGCATGTTGCAGTCCCCTATGGGAGCTATAACATTGCAAAAAAAATTTGAAAAAAAGTTAATAAAGATCATTTAACCCCTTCCCTAATAAGTTTGAACCACCCTTCTTTTCCCAATATAAAAAAAAAATGTGTAAATAAAAATAAACATTTGTGGTATGCGTAAATGTCTGAACTATAAAAATATATCATTAATTAAACCGCATGGTCAATGGCGTACGTGCAAAAAAATTCCAAAATAACGTATTTTTGGTCACTTTTTATACCATGAAAAAATGAATAAAAAACGATCAAAAAGTCAGATCAATAAAAAAAATGGTACCGATAAAAACTTCAGATCACGACACAAAAAATTTGCTCTCATACAGCCCCGTACAAAAATTATAAGGGTTCAGAAAAAGACAATTTTAAACGTATACATTTTCCTGCATGTAGTTATGATTTTTTTCAGAAGTAATACAAAATCAAACCTATATAAGTTGGGTATCATTTTAACCGTATGGACCTACAGAATAAAGATGAGGTGTCTTTTTTACCGAAAAATGTACTGCGTAGAAACAGACGCACCCAAAAGTTACAAAATGGCGTTTTTTTCTTCCATTTTGTCGCACAATTTTTTTTTTCAGTTTCGCCGTAGACTTTGGAGTAAAATGACTGATGCCATTACAAAGTAGAATTGGTAACGCAAAAAATAAGCAATCATATGGATTTTTTGGTGCAAAATTGAAAGTGTTTTTATTTTTAGAAGGTGATGAGGAAAAAACGAAAATGCAAAAACTGAAAAACCCTCCGTCCTTAACCCCTTAAGGACCGGGGTTTTTTCCGTTTTTGCATTTTCGTTTTTTGCTCCTTGCCTTTGAAAAACCATAACTCTTAAAATTTAGCACCTAAAAATGCATATTATGGCTTATTTTTTGCGCCACCAATTCTACTTTGTAATGGCGTCAGTCATTGTGCCCAAAAATCTACGGTGAAATGGAAAAAAAAGTAATTGTGAGACAAAATTGGAAAAAAAAACACTGTTTTGTATCTTTTGGGGGCTTCCGTTTCTATATAGTAAATTTTTCGGTAAAAATTACACCTGATATTTATTCTGTAGGTCCATACGGTTAAAATGATACTTATAATTATATAGGTTTGATTTTGTCGTACTTCTGGAAAAAAAATCATAACTTCATGCAGGAAAATTAATACGTTTCAAATTGTCATTTCTGACCCCTATAACTTTTTTATTTGTCCGTGTATGGGGCGGTATGAGGGCTCATTTTTTGCGCTGTGATCTGAAGTTTTTAACGGTACCATTTTTGCATTGATAGGCCTTATAAAAAGTGACGGCGATACCATATATGTTTATTTTTATTTTTATTTACACTGTGTTTTTTTTTTAATGGGAAAAGGGTTGTGATTCAAACTTTTAATACTTTTTTTTTTACAGTGTTATAGCTCCCATAGGGACCTATAACACTGCACACACTGATCTTTTACATTGATCACTGGTTTCTCATAAGAAACCAATGATCGATGATTCTGCCGCTTGACTGCTCATGCCTGGATCTCAGGCACTGAGCAGTCATTCGGCGATCGGACAGCGAGGAGGCAGGTAGGGGCCCTCCTGCTGTCCTGTAAGCTGTTCGGGATGCCGCGATTTCGCCGCGGCTATCCCGAACAGCCCACTGAGCTAACCGGCATGCTTTCAGTTTCACTTTAGACTCTGCGAACAACTTTGAACGCCGCGTCTAAAGGGTCAATAGCGCACGGCAGAGCGATCAATGCCGCACGCTATTAGCCACGGGTCCCGGACGTTGTTAGAGGCCGGGCCCGACACGCTATGACGGGAGTGGACACATGACATTCCAGTACGTCATGTGTCCTTAAGGGGTTAAAGGGGTAGTCCAGTGGTGAAAAACTTATCCCCTACCTAGTTCATGTCTGTGCTACCCAGGAAACCTATCTGCAGTCTAATAAGCCTCAAGTGGAGTGAAAAGGGCCAAGCCAGGTACCGCAAGTCCGAAGTAATCCAGAGTTCCGTAAGTATCTAGCCTTTAGCAATGCAAAAGAGGAAACTATCTCCTAAAGTCAAGTGTCTAAGTTAGCGAGCTGCTAGTAAACAAAAGTCAAGATAGTCAAGTGTCTCCAGTCAGTGTAAAGTCAAGCAAGGTCTGAAATAGCATCATTTCCAGTAAACCACCACTGTGTCTTCTCACTAAGTTCAAGTCCACCAGCCGAGTATCCTTAACCCAGTAGTCCACACTATATATCATCCTCTGCTTACCACAATTCTGTAAAAAATATTACCCGCGGTCCTTTTGTTCCAAACATGCTGCAACCTAGGACACCATTCTGTACATCTCAGGATCCTTTATTCTCAAACTCGGACCAGACAACACCTTACTCTCCTCCCTGCTCAACTTCCCCTTCAATGACACTTTCCTCATAGACACCCCACCAGTAAGAGGAGAGTGGGGACATCTGACCAAGCGTCACTGCGGATGTGCTGCTCTGGTGCTTGTCTTCTCTTGTCTATTACTAATACTGTATGTGGTCATAGTGTGGCGGTATTATATGGCCCATATAAAGTGGTTTTATCAGTAATATTGGTCTTAGTATAATGTTTTTTATTATGCAGTGGTAATGTATAGTCATGGTCTGACAGTATTATTTGTCTCTTGTATAGTGGTTTTAATTGGTAAGAATGTTATGGATATACTTGGTTTTGTTCAGTGATCGTTCAATGGTAATATGTATGGGGATAATGTTTACTCCTTGTATAGCGGTATTATTTGGACACTGTATGACTAAATTTTTTGTTGATCCAGGACCTCTGTATCCATCTCTGTACCCAATCATAGTATTAATCTATGGTGATATGTCTGTTGATGTTTGAGTGAAGTATGAAGCAAACCACATATGACACATGGGTAATGCCCATAGATCATATTAGAAGCTGCCTGGAAAGATTTGGCAAATTTAAGGCATTTAAATAAAACATCAGTCATTGTATATACTTTAAGACCTCATCATTAGTTAATATAAAGTAACACATTTATTATAAATTAAATGTTGTGTTAGTCATGAAAAGTATAGTGGTACCTGTGGAAAATGTCTTGGGAATGAGATTGATAAGTATCATGATTCATATTACTATTATTCCTAGTAAAATCACCATCTGCATCTCCCTTTAAGGGAGTATACTTTCCTTTGCAGCTGTTATGCGCTTATGTAATTGCTTGCACACCCTTTATTAATCTCTTTGGACTCAATGTGTATTTAGAGTAATATCTTTAAAACTATTTGCTTTTTAGTGGAAATTATGTGCAATTCTGTTATTTAAGTTTAAGGCTAGGTTTTGGCTAGGTTCCCACTTGGCGTTTTTGCAAAAAATAAATAAATAAATAAAAATAAAAACGCCCATTCTGCCGCATGACTTTTTTTTGTGAAAAAACGCTACGGCCAGATGTTAGCTGCAAGTCAATAGGGAACTGCAAAATGCCATATCCACTTGGCGTTTTTCAGTTTGGTGTTTTTTTTTATCCTTTTGCCGTTTTTCTGCTATTTTGGAGTCCCTTTCAAAAACGACCTCTTGTTGAGACTTTGGCATTTTTTTGGGGGAAAATCTTAGCGTTTTCCTCCCATAGAAGTTTATAGGAGTGAAAAAACACCCAAAAAACACCATGTGGGTTTTAACTTTAACATTTTTGCAGGCGGTTATTACTCTTTTTTAGACTAAAGTGATGGAGATACCTTTTTTATAAAAATTTTGTAGGGTACCATTAAAAAAAATAATAATAAAAAAGATACAGTAGTAATGGAAAAAATTGTATTTAACAAAATGTATCTTTTTTGTAACAAAATTTGTATAAATTTTTAAGCAGGGATCAATTTATGTGGGCAGGTAGGATACTAAAAATATAGCCAACAATAATGCGATCCTCCTGTATAATGTTTAGATGCGTCTAGTCGCTCTTCTATGGTCCCCTGCACTGCCGTGTATATACACCTATTCATATTTCCCGCAGAGAGCTGTGATTAGTCAGATGGTTCCAGCCAATCACAACTCTGTGGGAAATAGGAATATGTGTATATATACGTCAGTGCAGGGGACCATAGAAGAGCGGCCGGCCGCATCTATACATTATACAGGAGGATCACAGCAGGTGTCAGGAGTGACACTCGCTGCGATCTGTCTATTAATGCAGGTACTAAAGCTCCCAGCATGGAGCAGAGTGTGCTCCATGTTTGATGCAGTAGTACCTGCAGTAAGCGACAGATCACAGCAGGTGTCACTGCTGACAGAGCCGGGAGAACATCTGATGCCGAGCAGTAGATATATGTCCTATATCTACTGCCCAGCAAGAACTTACAGTGAGCCTGCAATGTGTATATAGTATACACATTGCTGGCTCACTTAACCCCTTGCTGAGCTGTGTGCTATGCACCAGCCCATCAAGGAAAGAGTTAACTTCAATATAGATAGCTGTATATACAGTATACAGAAGACAAAGTCTGCTTACCTCCAGTTCCGGCTGGGTCCATGTAGCTCTGCCCCCTAGTGGTGACGTTATTAGGGGATAGAACTTTAGACGGGAGTAAATCTGGTAAGGGTGTGAGGCTCTGTTCACATTGTACGTTTTGTAAAATGTGAACAGACCCATCTGGCAGTGTCTTCCCAGACCCTATGTGTTTAAAATAAATAAATAAATAAAAACGCATAGGGTTCCCCGTATTTTAATTCTCAGCCAGATAACAACCAAGCAGCAACAGCCTGATGTTACCAGGGTGGGCGAGGACCATTGTTACTGGCCCTCCCCAGCCTAGGCCAAGGCCCAGGAGCACAATTTTTGACGCTCTGGGCCTGTTGGTACCGGTTCTTCCCGGCACACTTGTGGCAGTGGGTACCGGGGTAATAATTGGGGGTTAGCGTTAGTGGTACCCTGAAGACAGTGAAAAGACTGCCTCAGGGTACAAATTTGACTGTTTCCACATACCAGGAAAAACGCCAGAAAAAATGCCAGAAAAACTGCTGAAACACAGGAAAGTTGTGGCAGTTTTGCTGGCGTTTTTTTAGGTTTAAAAAAAACCAAGTGGAAACCTAGCCTAAAAGAGATGTCCAGTGCGGACTATTCTTATTCCATCCTGCCCGGGCTGCAAAAAAAGAGAAAACAAACTTTCACTTACCTTCAGCAACAGCTGATCGGTCGGCTGGGCTGTCTGCTTCTTACTTCCTTTAGCCAGGGACTTCACACAGCGCTTCAGCCTATCACTGGCCGCAGTGATGTCCCGCCTCGGCCGGTGATAGGCTGAAGCTCTGGGTGATGTCCCGGGCTAAGGGAAGTAGTAAGCCGTTTCGGGAGAACGTAGGAATGTAGGTTTTTTATTATCACGCACAGGTAGCTTAGCGTTAGGTCCCGTGCCACTTGAGAAACCTTGGCGTTGGTGTGCGGGCTCTGGTATGTCCTTCATATAAGGATATACTGGCGAATGTCTCAATTTTAAATTTGAGGGATAACCAATGTCATTGTATACATCTACCACAGTAGTGCACCTAAATTCCTGTATTGTATTCTAATTGTTACACATCCACACCGTTTATCTGGTGGAGGATGCCATTGTGGCACTTGTAGTCTGTTGCAGGCATCCTCCATTGTATGCATTTTTATGCTGGGGATCGCCCTTAGCAACAGACTACAAGAGCAGGATCTGTGCAAAACTGCATTTGGGGTTAAGCACCTCCTGCCATTTGAGACCACGTCTTTGTTGTTGTTTAAATCTTAAACTTGGAGATGTATAAACTCCACATTTAATGTGCCTTGATCACTATTAAGGCAGCATTAAGGTTCACCTGTGAGGCCGGCACACATATCAGCCAATCTAGGTAGGGCTTGTAGCCTCTCTCCCTCCTCCCATTGTATGTGTGCTCAGTCACACTGGAGGGAACTGGGAGCAGGCTGCATGTCGGCCTAATGCTGCTGTAATTGCCCACTCGCCCCTGATTTTTGCTTATCATGCACAGGTAGGTTTGCGTTAGGTCCCGTGCCCCTTGAGAATCCTTGGCGTTGGTGTGCGGGCTCAGGTATGTTCTTCATCTAAGGATATACTGGCAAATGTCTCAATTTTAACAACCGTGTTGAGGGATAGCCAATGTCATTGTATACATCTACCACAGTAGTGCACCTAAATTCCTGTATTGGGAACGTAGGAAGGTAAGTGAAAGTTTGTTTTCTCTTTTCTTGCAGCCCGGGCAGGATGGAATAAGAATAGTCCGCACCTGACATCTCCTTTAAGATGTGCATTTTTCTCACCAGGAGCCTCTAAATAACAAGTAGTAAGAAAGAGAATAGTATAATCCTTGGTATAATAAAATACAAATTAACTGCATAAGGATTGTCCTATATAATTAGGTTACTCTATGCAGTAACCAGGTGTGGTAGCCTTGTTATATAGTTGTTCTTCATCTGTACTTTATTTGTGGTAATTACAAATCCTTAAAGGGGTACTCCAGTGGAAAACTTTAATCAACTGGTGCCAGAAAGTTAAACAGGTTTGTAAATCACTTCTATTAAAAATTCTTAATCCTTCCAGTACTTTTTAGGGGCTGTATACTAAAGAGAAATCCAAAAAAGAAATGCATTTCCTCTGATGTCATGACCACAGTGCTCTCTGCTGACCTTTACTGTCCATTTTTGGTACTGTCCAGAGTAGGACAGTTCCTAAAATGGACAGCAGAGGTCAGCAGAGAGCAATGTGGCCATGACATCAGAAGAAATGCATTTATTTTTTGGATTTCTCTTTAGTATACAGACCCTAAAAAGTACTGGAAGGATTAAGATTTTTTAATAGAAGTGATTTACAAATCTGTTCAACTTTCTGGCACCAGTTGATTAAAAAAAAAAAAAAAAAAGTTTCCAGGGGAGTACCCCTTTAACAATTTGCAGTAAACTGATTTACGGTTATTCTACTTGGATTACTGCAAATTGCAGGAAGTGTGAGTATTAACTCAGAATACCCTATTAGGATATTGTAAAATATCTAAACCAACCACTTTCTGGCCAATATTGTCAGCAACCTGAAAGGGTTTGTCCTACAATGAACACTTATCACCGATCCATAGAAGACAGCCAAGGGCTATACTTAACATAGAGCTGCCGAGTCTTTGGACATCGGAGAGAGAATCTCCTCCTTCCTGGAAGAGAGCTACTTTTTGCATATTTTTCTCCCATAGAGCCCTTCCTGCCCTGTGAGTTTCTATAGATCATATAGAGCTTCCTAATGAGAATCAGCATCCCCTCAAAGCTGCATTTAAGGGGTACTCCAGGGGAAAATTTTTGTTTTTAATCAACCGGTGCAAGAAAGTTAAAATGACTTATATTTAAAAATCTTAATCCTTCCAGTACTGATCAGCTGCTGTATGCTCCAAAGGAAGTTGTATATTTATTTTCTGCCTGACTACAATGCTCTCTGCTGACACCTCTGTCCGTGTCAGGAACTGTCCAGAGCAGGAGCAAGTTCCCATAGCAAACCTTTCCTGCTCTTGACAATCCCTAACATGGATAGAGATGTCAGCAGAGAGCACTGTGGTCAGACAGAAAAGAAATAAAAAAAAGAAAATAACTTCCTGTGGAGCATACAGCAGCTGATAAGTAATGAAAGAATTAAGAATTTTAAATGGAAGTAATTTACAAATCTGTTTAACGTTCTGGAACCAGTTGATTTAAAAAAAAATGGTTTTCCACCGGCGTACCCTTTAACCCCTTCATGACCTGGGGTTTTTCCGTTTTTGCGCTTTTGTTTTTTCCTTCATACTTATTTTTTGTGGCGTCAATTCTACTTTGTAATGACATCAGTCATTTTACCCAAAAATCTATGGCGATATGGAAAAAAAATCATTGTACTACAAAATTGAAGAAAAAACACAATTTTGTAATTTGGGGGGCTTCCGTTTCTACGTAGTACATTGTTCGGTAAAAATGACACCTTCTCTCTATTCTGTAGGTCCATACGATTAAAATGATGACCTAGTTATATAGGTTGAATTTTGTCGTACTTCTGGAAAAAATCCTAACTACATGCAGGAAAATTTATATTTTTAAAATTGTCCTCTTCTGACCCCTATAAATTTTTTATTTTCCGTGTATGGGGCGGTATGAGGGCTCATTTTCTGCACCGTGATCTGAAGTTTTTAGTGGTACCATTTTTGGAATCATTGGACTTTTGATCGATTTTCCTTAATTTTTTCATGATATAAAAGTGACCAAAAATAGGCTATTTTGGACTTTGGAAATGTTTGCACGTACACCATTGACCATGCGGTTTAATTAACAATATATGTTTATAGTTCGGACATCTCTGCACACGGCGATAGCACATATGTTTATTTTTATTTTCATTTACACTTCACATTTTTTTTAAATGGGAAAAGGGGGGTGATTCTTACTTTTATTAGGGAAGGGGTTAAATTATGAAGGGGTACTTACCTTTTTTTCCAGACCTGGAAGCTGATTTCTTCATTTGCTTCCTGCCTTGCCTCGACCACTTTTTTTCTTTTCTTCCGCCACCATCTTGCCACTGGGACGTCACCGTGGAGGGTGGTGTGTTGGAGGCCGGCCCTCGCTCCGTACGTGCCCGCCTCCCGCGTGACGGAATCCTCTGTCGTCATCAGCGCGCACCCTCCTTACTTTCAGCTTCTTCTAAGCTGAATGCGGATTGGGCTGCTTTCGGCGAATCGGATGCCGTGGTTGGCCATGCGCAGTTGGTCCTCTCTCCGGAGGATCCTCTGCGCATGTGCCATAGTGATGTCAGCATCGGGCCTGACGCGCTGGAGGATTGTTAACCCTAACCTGGCCAGAAGTGAGTCCTGGAGCGCTGGACAGCTCCTGAAGGTTTGCTATGGCAGTGTTTCCCAACCAGGGTGCCTCCAGCGGTTGTGAAACTACAACTCCCAGCAAGCCCAGACAGCCTTTTCTTCCATAACAATTACATCCTTTATTCATGACGGGCCATAACGGGTAATCAAAAAATCCCATAGACTTGAATGGGATTTTGTAACGGAAGTTTAACATCCGTTTTTAAAGCTTTTCTAATGGACGTTTAGAACGGATCTTTTAACGGATTCATTTTATAGTGTGAAAGCAGCCTTAGATTTGCTTTGTACTTGATAAAGGGAGGAATCCCGAAAGCCTTACTCTGCTGTATTGACCTTGGCGGGTTGAGCTGTTTGAATGGATACAGCCCAGGGTGTTGCAATGTAATAGCAGCATGCATCTCAAGGACCCTAACCGCATCCCCTAAGGTGCGGGTAGATAATAAGTGTCAGAAGCTCAGCAGCAGCGCTCGTATTAAACCCTTGTTTGTTCTTCCTTTTGCTACACCTAAAGAAAGTAACTTCAAACCTTCCTACAACCATGGAATGACGCAGAAATGGTTTACTCAGGTAGTGATGATGTAAAAATTAGTGCAGTTGTCCGTTTTATTACCTCCAACCCACATTTTAACCCATTCTAATGAAGAGCCGAAACTCAGGGTAAATTAAGAACCTTGGTGAAAGGGAATTGAAAAACCCTTATGGGATCAAGAAGCTTTATTGAAAAAAGATAAATATTCTTATAGTATGTGCTATTTAATCCAATGCACAATATTTCAAATTGCTGTTAAATGTGGGCACAGTAGTTACAAATTAAGTTTTAGCTCTTATTTGTGATGTCATCATTAACCAGGTGGGTTTAGCATTAAATGATGTTTAAACACCACACGTATATATTGTAAGAAGGATACTGTCTTTGTTTTTTAAGTTTCATTTCATGAAGCTCAAGTTCCAATCTATTTGCTTTAACATATCCTAAGTATATTACTTTTAATCTATTAAATGATACTGTTACTGATTATATGTGCATGTTTTTTTTAATTCTCCTTTAAAGGAGAACTACCTCAGCCTTTTGAGTTTCCCCTCAACAAGATGGCTGTTGTATAATATCATGAATACGTTTATTTTTTATACCATGAGTAAGAACAGTATTTTAAATGTGTCAGATGTTATGCTACTGGAATTGAATGTATTGGGACTAGGGATGAGGAAAAATTAGATTTGCAACAAATGCAAATATCGCCGCAATTCGATTGTTCAAATCGCTTCATTAAACTCCAGGAGCCAGGCATCTAAAATGGCGGATCCACATGTGAGGACATGGGGCAAGGATTCCTGGGAAGGCGGGAACAAGGGTCGACAGGATAACTCTGAATCACATGCAGCCTATCAGCAGCCAGCCACCCCTGTGATGTCACAGCCCTATATAATCGGAAGCCATCTTGCGGCCAGCTACTTCAGCCTTTTATTACAGAGAGAGAAAGAGAGAGAGGGACAGACAGCAGTGTGTGTTGCACATGTGATGTCCCAGTACGGGATGCTGTAGCCCCGTACTGTCCTCCTGCCCTGTCAGGCAGAGTCGTTGCATGTCCCCAGGGCTCCCCTGCAGCATACCCCCATTATGTATATAGGTTTGCCTTATTTAATGTGCTGTTGCTTTAATGTTTGTACCACATGATTGTTACCCAGAGGGCTCCAGTGACCAGGTGACCCCCAAGTGACCTATGGCCCCCTTTATAACCAGGGGAGGGGCTGAAATCTCTTTGGTAGCACATTGCTCTTCTGCTGTATACTGAGGTCCAGTGCAATCGTCTCGGTGTCTGTGTCCAGAGCATTGGAGGACTCAATCCTAAAGTCCTGCAGCCACCTTTTAGAGGTCTTTGCATCACATCAATATTTGGCGGTGTAGGTGGCACATGGTGTTTATTGCACACCTTTTCTTTTGTTTGATTTAAAAAAAATATTTGGGTCCATATATTTTATCCTAAGTATATAGTTAAAATTAAGTTTTATTTAATGCATATCCTCATTACGTACTTGTGCACACTAACACTTTTACAAAAGAGACCGTTTCCTTCTGCCTCAGCTACTATTCTGTAGACATGTGCAATTTGTTTCGAAACGAACACGGAATGAAAAAATTTTCCCGTTTTCGGATGTTCGTTACGAAAAGAATGCCCGAAAAAAAAAATCACAAAGTCCCAAAAAAGCATACGAATACGAATATACAGTTAACAATTGCATTCGTTAACTAACGCATAACGAATACGCATGTTAACGAACAACGAATGCATTCGTTATCAGTATACCGAATGTCGGGGCCATGCATCAACTGCTATCCGGCAGCGCATAATGCTTAAGCTGCTGCCGGATAGCAGTTGAAGCAGCCCGGGCAGGTTCACTCACCTTTCCGCGCTGCTCCGGGCCTTCCTCCGGTGGGTCCTGGGCTGGTCCGAGGCTTTCATACGGGTCTCCCTCTGACGTCATCATGATGCCGTTGCGCACGCCGTCCCGTCATCCAATAGGAATGGCGTGCGGCAGCGACGTGATGACATCGCTACGGAGGCCCAGTAAGGCCTTGCGGCAGACAACGGAGGACTGGAGAAGACCAGGAGAGCCCAGCAGAGCCCAGCGGAGTACCGAAGAGGACTAGGAGAGCCCAGCGGAGGCCCGGGGACACCATCGGGAGCAGGGGGACAGGTGAGAAGGACTTTACTTTTTTACATTACATGAATCCCTCAACATACGAATTACCATCGTATGTTGAGGGATCACTAGACATGTGCAGAACCAAAAATCTGAATTAAAGAATGCATTCGTTGTTTTTAACAAATGCATCTGTTTTTAAACGAATGCATCCGAACTTGCAAAAAAAATTTGCGGATGCATCCGAAAACCGAATATGAGGAATGTACAGCAATCTGAATATTCACAGAACCGAAAATTTTTAAAAAACAAAAACGAACAAAACGAAAAAAAAAACAACGAAATTTTGGGTTTTGCACGTCTACTATTCTGATACCACACATCTGATGCAAAGTTCTCCTTTTTTTCACGCACCTTCGTCACCGCGTACTGGTATTGCCACCCACCGCACCACTTTCAGGACCACTTTCAGGACCCCTGATGCTGCTGCCACCTCCAGGTTGTCTCATTCTGCCACCATATGTTCTCATGCTGATGCCAGCTCGAGGCTGTCTCATTCTGCAACCATATGTTCTCCATATGCTGCTGCCACCTCCAGGCTGTGTCATTCAGCCACTATATGGTCTCCTCATGCTTCCTCCACCTCAAGGCTGTGTCATTCAGCCAACATATGTTGTCCTCATGCTGCAGCCAACTCCAGGCTGTGTCATTAAGCCACTAAATGTTCTCCTCATGCTGCTGACACCTCCACGCTGTGTTATTCAAGCACTATATGGTCTCCTCATGCTGCCGCCAACTCCAGGCTGTGTCATTCAGCCACTAAATGTTCTCCTCATGCTGCTGACACCTCCACGCTGTGTTATTCAAGCACTATATGGTCTCCTCATGCTTCCACCACCTCCAGGCTGTGTCATTCAGCCACTATATGTTCTTCTCATGCTGCCGCAAACTCCAGGCTGTGTCAATCAGCCACTATATGGTCTCCTCATGCTGCTGCCAACTCCAGGCTGTGTCATTCAGACACTATATGGTCTCTTTATGCTGCAGCCACCTCCATACTGTGTCAATCAGCCACTATATGGTCTCATCATGCTGCCGCCACCTCCACGATTTGTCATTCAGGCACTATATGGTCTCCTCATGCTTCCGCCACCTCCAGGCTGTGTTATTCAGCCACTATATGTTCTTCTCATGCTGCCACAAACTCCAGGCTTTGTCATTCTGCCACTATATGCTGCCGCCAACTTCAGCTTGTGTCATTCAGTGACTACATGTTCTCCTCATGCTGCCGCCACCTCCATGCTGTGACATTCAGGCACTAAATTGTCTCCTCATGCTGCCGCCAACTCCAGGCTGTGTCATTCAGCCACTACATGGTCTCCTCATGCTGCCGCCACCTCCACGCTATGTCATTCAGCCACTATATTGTCTCCTCATGCTGCTGCCACCTCCAGGCTGTGTCATTCAGCCACTATGTGGTCTCCTCATGCTTCCGCCACCTCCAGGCTGTGTCATTCAGCCATTATAAAGTCTCCTCATGCTGCGCCAACTCCTTGCTGTGTTATTCAGCCACTATATGGTCTCCTCATGCTGCTGTCACCTCCAGGCTGTGTCATTCAGCTACTATATGGTCTCCTCATGCTGACGCCACCTCCATGCTGGGTCATTCAGGCTGTATATGATCTCCTCATCCTGCCACCACCTCCACGCTGTGTCATTCAGGCACTATATGGTCTCTTCATGCTGCCGCCAACTCCAGGCTGTGTCATTCAGCCACTATATGGTCTCCCCATGCTGCCGCTAACTCCAGGCTGTGTCATTCAGCCACTATATGGTCTCCTCATGCAACCGTTACCTCCACGCTGTGTCAATCAGCCACTATATGGTCTCTTCAAGCTGCCGCCACCTCCATGCTGTGTCATTCAGTCACTATATGGTCTTCTCATCCTGCCACCGCCTCCTTGCTGTTTCATTCAGCCACTATATGGTCTCCTCATGCAGCCGCCAACTCCAGGCTGTGTTATTCAGCCCCTATATGGTCTCCTCATGCTGCTGCCACCTCCACACTGTGTCATTCAGCCACTATATGGTCTCCTCATGCAGACACCTCCTCCACAATGTTTAATTCAGGCACTATATGGTCTCTTTATGCTGCCGCCACCTCCAGGATGTGCCATTCTGCCACTATGTGGTCTCCTCATGCTGCTACCAACTCCAGGCTGTGTCATTCAGCCACAATATGGTCTCCTCATGCTGCCACCACCTCCACGCTATGTCATTCAGCCACTAAACCGTCTCCTCATGCTGCTGCCACCTCCAGGCTCTGTCATTCAGCCACGTTGTGGTCTCCTCATCCTTTCGCCACCTCCAGGCTGTGTCATTCAGCCAATATATGTTCTCGTCATGCTGCCGCCAATTCCAGGCTTTGTCATTCAGCCACTATATTTTATGCTCATGCTGCTGCCACCTCCACGCTGTGTCATTCAGGCACTATATGGTCTCATGCTTCTGCCACCTCCATGCTGTTTCATTCAGCCACTATATGTTCTCATGCTGCCACAAACTCCAGGCTGTGTCATTCAGCCACTACATGCTGCCGCCAACTCCAGGCTGTGTCATTCAGCCACTATATGTTCTCCTCATGCTGCTGCCATCTCCATGCTGTGTCCTTCAGCCACTATACGTTCTCCTCATGCTGCGCCAACTCCAGGCTGTGTCATTCAGCCACTATACGGTCTCCTCATGCTGCCGCCACCTCCACGCAGGGTCATTCAGCCACTATATGGTCTCCTCATGCTGCCACCACCTCCAGTCTGTGTCATTCAGCCACTATTTGGTCTCCTCATGCTGCCGCCACCTCCAGTCTGTGTCATTCAGGCTGTATATGGTCTCCTCATCCTGCCACCACCTCCAGGCTGTCTCGTTCAGCCAATATATGGTCTCCTCATGCTACCTCCTCCTCCGTGCTATGTCATTCATCCCTTATATGGTCTCCTCATGCTGCCGCCACCTCCACACTGTGTCATTCAGGCACTATATTGTCTCCTCATGTGGCTGCCACCTCCCCGCTGGGTCATTCAGGCACTATATGGTCTCCTCATGTTGCCGTCACCTCCACGCTGTGTCATTCAGCCGCTTTATGGTCTCCTCATGCTGCCACCACCTCCACGCTGTGTCATTCAGCCACTTTATGGTCTCCTCATGCTGCCACCATCTCCACGCTGTGTCATTCAGCCACTCTATGGTCTCATTATGCTGCCGCCACCTCCACACTGCATCATTCAGCCACTATATGGTCTCCTCTTGCTGCCGCCACCTCCAGGCTGTGTCATTCATCCACTATATTGTCTACTCATAATGATGCCACCTCAAGGCTCATTGTGCCACTCTGCCACAGTGATTCTAATAGTGACTCCTCTGATCTGTGACTAGGGAGTCTGGAAAGGCTCTCTGAGTTTAGGGAGAGAATCTGTATTTATCAAATGCCATCATATGACCTATACACATTGGGTTGGGTATAATGTAAAAATGTTGTGTATCATGCTACACACCTCTCTTTGTTCCCATCTTTAGAATGTTTTTGAAGTCTCTTTTAATAAAATGGTAACTTGTTTTCTGTCTTTCTCTGTCTGAGTGTTGCTATGGAAGAGAGGCAATTGATATCTGCTGTGCAGAGTGAATCTTTGGAGCTGGAGTGACTTTTGTGAGTACTTACATTTGCACATAGAGGGATCACTGATAGAATTTTAAAAAGCCTTTTCACTTTTTTTCCCTCTACTCTGCCTCTAGGGGGAGGGGTAGATTGTCAAAGGTGCCTAAATCTTAGTTTGGGACTCAGTTCTGAGCTGCTCTGTCTGAGTCTTGCTTTCGAGGAGAGGAAGTTGAAAGAGAGTTGTAAAACAGGAGTTTGAGATCCCTGTGAGTGTTACTTTGGGAAATCCCCATAACTAGATGGCCACCATGTTGGAAAATGCAGTACGGTGTACATCTTGCGCAATGTTTGTAATGCGGTGGTAAAGTGGTCTTTGAGGTGTGGGTGCTCTGGATCAGATGCGTTTTGGACCTTCTTGGTCCTTCACCAGAGATCACTGATGAAGGACCAAGAAGGTCCAAAACACATCTGATCCAGAGCACCCACACCTCAAAGACCACTTTACCACTGCTGTGTAACTGCCCAGAAAAAAGGACCCCAAAATTGACAGGATACAGTGTCATTAAAGAAAGCTGTTTCACCATCAGAGCGCGCGCTCCTACATGGACCTGTGGTTACCATCTCCAGAAACGGTATCTCCATTTTGGGTGACTTGTCTGTCGGGAGGCAGACTCCATCAACTAAACCGGGACAAGACCAGTTCAGGATACCGCAGGATTTCTTCACCCGAGACAATTGCATGGACGGGTAAGTGGTACATGTACTATCATACACTGCGTCTGCCGTGCCAACAAGGGGGATTAGTGCGATCACTTGCACTTACTTGGAACTCTCCATATATCACGGTCCCAGGGCTGCGCTACCTAAACTTTAACATTGAATAAGCTGCGCATACAAACTTTAAAATGAAAGAAAAATATATTTTTTATCGGTAGAGTGGGCAATAACTGGGGGACTGCAGCGCTTGCTTAACGGGCAATACTTTACTCAGCTCCCCTTCTTTGATCAGTGGTTGTATCGTTCATTCAGGGAGATGTGCAAGGATCCTGCACCCTCTCTAACTGTTATCTACTTTTATCTATTGTCTTAAATGTAATCTGCTATAGTTTTCAATAAATTGTTTTGTACCTTGGACATGTAATTAACCATATTTCCTCACCTGCATCAGTACATCACCTGCACTAACATCTATCCAATTCCCTTGCTTGCACTGTTAATATAATTGTCTCACTTCATAATGCATTAACTCACCGAACACTACCAAAACATCCTTAAAAACTAAGTCCTTGAGAACCTGACACTTGTTGATATTTTCTGAAATATTACCTGTACCACGAGCCACACCAGAGAGGCAGCGGGAGATTAGGGAGGTAAACAAGTGTCTCAGAAGCTGGTGTAGGAAGGAGGGGTGTGGGTTCATGGAGAACTGGGCCGACTTCACTGTCGGATATTGGCTCTACCATAGGGACGGGCTGCACCTCAATGGGAAGGGTGCAGCTGTGCTTGGGTAGAAGATGGCTAGAAGGGTGGAGGAGTGTTTAAACTAGGGACTGGGGGGATGGAACCTACAACATAAAGGGGGAAGAGAGTATAGATAGAGAGGGGGGACTTATTAATGTACCTGGGTGGAGCAGAGGGAGGGGTTAGAATAGTTACTGGGGATAGGATTCATAGGAGAAAAAAAAACATACACCATTGAATTGCATGTTAACTAATGCCAGAAGTCTGTCAAATAAAACTGTCGAACTGGAATTGATAATGTCTGAGGAGGATTGTGACATAGTGGGTATAACAGAGACTTGGTTGGACAATAGTTGTGACTGGGCAGTCAACAGGGTTATAGTCTATTCAGGAAGGATCGGACAAAATGGAAAGGGGGAGGAGTTTGTCTTTATGTAAAGTCCAGTCTGAAGGCCACACTGCGGGAGGATATACGGGAGGGAAACCATAATGTGAAGTCATTATGGGTAGAAATATATGGAGATAAAACAAAAACAATTCTGATAGGGGTTTGATATAAGCCACCAAACATGGAACAATGGAAGAGGCAGAAGATCAATCACTGAGGCAAATAAACAAGACAGCAAATCAGAATGATGTGATAATAATGGGGGACATTAACTATCCTGATATGAACTGGGGAACTGAGACCTGTGAATCTCATAAACAGGTTTCTGACTATAGCTAAAGACAATTATCTGTCCCAAATTGGGCAGGGCCCGACCAGAGTGGGCGCCCTACTAGACTAAATATTAACCAACAGACCTTAAAGAGTAACTTATGTGCTAGTAGAAGGAAGCCTAGGAAATAGTGATCATAACATAATACATTTGTCAGGATCCGGGCTGGTAAGCGGGGAGGACACGGGTGGTGGATCCTCTGTGTCAGTGAGGTGATGACGTGGGCCGTACCATGGGAACGGAATCTAAGGGGTTACTGGTTTTCACCAGAGCCCGCTGCAAAATGGGATGGATTTGCAGCGGCAGGTAAACCCCAGGTCGTTCCACCCGATAGCAACTCAACCTCACTGACAGCTGAGATAGGCACGGTACAGAAGGACAAGGCAAGAGCAAGGTTGGACGTAGCAGAAGGTCTGGGCAGGCAGCAACGGTTCATAGTCAGGGGCAACGGCAAGGGTCTGGATACACAGGCAATGGAACACACAGAAACGCTTTCTCAGGGCACAAGGTAACAAGATCCGGCAAGGACAGGAAGGGGAAGTGGGTATAAATAGTGTAGGGAGTGCTTGGAACTAATTGGTCCAGGCACCAATTAATGGTGCACTGGCCCTTTAAATCTGAGAGACCCGGCGCACGCGCCCTACAGAGCGGGCCGCGCGCCGGGACTGAGCAGAAGGACGGGGCCGGTTAGTGAAACGGGATGCAATCCACGGGCGGGAACGTCCCACCACGGGGATCGCATCCCCGCCGAGGGACACAGAGCAGCGCGAGTCTGTCCGGGGCGCTGCAGGCAAGAGAGTAATGCCACGAGCGCTCCGGAGGGGAAGCGGAGCCAGGAGCACTCAGCGTTACAACATTTTAACTTGTTCTTCAATAAGGAAATCTCTCGAGGAGCCACTAAAACAATGAACTTTAGGAAGGCAAAGTTTGTTCAACTCAGAGAAGCCCTTAACAATTTAAAATGGGATAATGTCCTCAAAAACAAGAATACTGACACTAAATGGGAGACTTTTAAGAATATTTTAAATTCTCACTGTAAGAGGTATATCCCTTATGGGAATAAAAGGGTCAGAAATAAAAGAAAACCAATATGGATGAATAAAAATGTTAAGGGGGCAAGAAAGGACAAAAAATAAAGCATTTAAACTACTAAAACAGGACGGCAGTGAAGAAGCATTAAAAAGCTATAGAGAAAAATATAAAATATGTAAAAAACAGATAAAAGCCGCAAAATTTGAGACAGAAAGACTCATTGCCGAAAAGAGTAAAACTAACCCCAAAATGTTCTTTAACAATATAAATAGCAAAAAGGTAAAAAATTTAAGTGTTGGCCCTTTAAAAATGATGAGGAAGAAATTATAGACGGGGATCAGGAAAAAAGCAAATATATTAAACAAATTCTTCTCCACTGTATTCGCCGAGGAAAATGAAATGCCAGGTAAAATACAACGAGATAAGGTAAACTCCCCAGTACAGGTCACCTGTCTAACCCAGGAAGAAGTACAGTGCCACCTACAAAAAATCAAAATAGACAAATCACCAGATGGCATTCACCCCCGTGTTCTAAAGGAATTAAGTAATGTAATAGACAGACCCCTATTTTTAATATTCAGGGACTTTATAGTGACAAGGAGGGTTCCCCAGGACTGGTGCATAGCAAATGTGGTGCTAATATTTAAAAATTATTATAGGACTGTTAGTTTAACCTCCGTTGTATGTAAATTGTTTGAGGGTTTTCTAAGAGATGCTATTTTGGAGTATCGTGATTAAAATAAATGTATGACCCCATACTTTATGGCTTTATGAGGGATCGGTCCTGTCAAACTAGCCTGATCAGCTTTTATGAGGAGGTGAGCTCCATACTGGACCAGGGGCAATTGCTGGATGTCGTATATCTGGATTTTTCCAAAGCATTTGATACGGTGCCACATAAAAGGTTGGTGCATAAAATGAGAAGGATTGGGCTGGGGGAGAATGAGTGTAAGTGGGTAAGTAACTGGCTCAGTGATAGGAAACAGAGGGTGGTTATTAATAGTACTTATTCTGATTGGGTGACTGTTACTAGTGGGTACCACAGGGGTCAGTCTTGGGTCCTGTTCTATTTAATATATTCATTAATGACCTTGAAGAGGGGTTGAATAGTAAAGTAGCAATCTTTGCAGATGATACTAAACTCTGTAAAGCAGTAAACACTATAGAGGACAGTGCACTGTTACAAATGGATCTGGATAGGTTGGAGGTTTGGGCTGAGAAGTGGCAGATGAGGTTCAACACTGATAAATGTAAGGCTATGTACATGGGGAAGAAAAATCCTTGCTGGGATTATGCATTAAACGGGAGCACATTTGGGACACCTGATGTGGAAAAGGACTTGGGAGTCTTAGTTAACAGTAAATTTAGCTGTAGTGACCAGTGTCGGGCAGCTGCTGCCAAAGCAAATAAAATCATGGGGTGCATCAATAGGGGCATAGATGCCCACGGCAAGGAAATAATTCTACCACTGTACAAATCACTAGTCAGACTAAACATAGTGTATAAGAAAGATATGGTGGAGTTGGAGAGGGTTCAAAGATGGGCAATCAGAGTAATACTGGGAATGGGAGGACTGCAGTACCCAGAAAGATTATCAGAATTGGGGTTATTTAGTTTAGAAAAAAGAAGGCCTAATGCCGACCTAATAACTATGTATAAATATATCGGGGGCCATACAGAGATCTCTCCCATGATCTATTTATACCCAGGACTGTATCCATAACAAGGGGGCATCCTCTACGTTTGTAGGAAAGAAGGTTTCTACACCAGCACAGACGGGGGTTCTTTACTGTAAGAGCAGTGAGACTATGGAACTCTCTGCCAGAGGAGGTGGTCATGGGGAACTCTGTAAAAGAGTTCAAAATGGGTCTGGATGCATTTTTGGGGAGTAATAACATCGCTGGTTATGTATACAAGATTTATAGGGACAGAAAGTTGATCCAGGGATTTATTCTGACTGTCATATTTGGAGTCAGGAAGGAATTTTTACCTCTAGTATGAGGGTTTTTTGTCCATCCTCTGGATCAACTCAGTAGGCACTCATTAGGGATATAAGTTGAACTTGATGGACTCTGGTCTTTTTTCAACCTTATGAACTATATTCTATCTATCTATCTACCTATCTATTCACCCATTCATCCATCCAATGTGATGAATATGGCACTCTCTGCAGGTGTGGGTGCTCAGTTAGGGTCCCAAATTAATCAATACAAGAAAGTAACGTGGCTCTCTACTTGCGGTGAAATCAGAAGAATTTTATTAGTGCAATCCAATTTACAAAAGTGACTTTTCGGTAATTTCAGAGCTTCATCAGACCAGATTGCTGCAGTGGAAAAGGTAGTCAAGGATGAGTAATGGTCAGGTACTGTCCTGCAGGGTAAGTTGTGCGGCAACCATAGCCGCAGGGTCTACCGTTGCTCATCCATGACTACCTTTTCCTCCGCTGCAATCCGGTCTGATGAAGGTCTGAATTGATCGAAATGTCACTTTTGTATATTGGATTGCACTAATAAAATTCTTATTATTTCACTGTAAGTGGAGTGCCACGTTACTTTCTTGTATCCATCCATCCATCCATCATGACTTGATAATACATTGTATACACCTATCAAACATAGATTCAAAATGATCTGCCTAATAGTGCATAGGTCTACCTTATAATGTCAAAACAAGTCTACCATATAATGCCATGTAAAACTTTTGAGGGTATTTCTATCATTGCAAGTATAAACTATTTCTGCAATTTGTGCTATAGCCCCACTGTAGCATTGGACCAGACAGGCTAACCTTTGCTCCCCACATCTGTCAATAAGCTTTCAGTGCCTATGGCCCTGTTGGTGGTTCACTGATTGTTCTTTCTTAGGTCTCTTTTAGTAGGTACTATCATGTACTAACAACCCACAACACCTATCATTTTGGAGATGTGGATAATTTTATTGTTTCATTGTGTTTCCTTTGTAAAAGTCACTCAGATCCATTAGCTTTCTGCTAGGCACTCAACAAGGTGCCACATCCATTCTTAGCTGGATTAGACAATATCCTTTTAAGTGGCCAAGAAAGAATTGGGCAAGCATGAGACCATGCACCAGAAGAAAAAGTTCTGAATTTATGCCAGTAAAGAAGTCCATAGAATAAGAGTTCCAGTGCAGCCAGGACATTTTCAGAGTGTAGTGCAGACCCTAGAGCAGGGCTATAACAGGTTGCAATTCCCAAGCCAGTTTGAGAAAGAGCTATATGAAACAGAACTAGGCCCAATTGTACTCCATTTTCTAGAGATGCCAGGACAGAATGAAACCAGCCATACGGATGAGTGTAGAGCATGGCAATCTAAGTAATTGCTTATCCAACAAGTCACCGGGATTCTTCTACACCTACGCATAGAGAGTAAGAAACCCTTCATGACATCAAGCCCAGAGGCCACAAAAGACCCTTTGGGAAAATGATCCCTCTCCAGATAGAGCCTGTTTACCAGTTTGTGTAAAAACTTTCCTTACTTGCATAAGACTCTGACTTCTCCTCTACCTGAAATCAATTTGTCATACACGTTTAACCCCTTAAGGACGCAGGACGTAAATGTACGTCCTGGTGCGGTGGTACTTAACGCACCAGGACGTACATTTGCGTCCTAAGCATAACCGCGGGCATCGGAGCGATGCCCGTGTCATGCGTGGCTGATCCCGGCTGCTGATCGCAGCCAGGGACCCGCCGGCAATGGCCGACGCCCGCGATCTCGCGGGCGTCCGCCATTAACCCCTCAGGTGCCGGGATCAATACAGATCCCGGCATCTGCGGCAGTGCGCGATTTGAATGAATGATCGGATCGCCCGCAGAGCTGCTGCGGGGATCCGATCATTCATAACGCCGCACGGAGGTCCCCTCTCCTTCCTCCGTGCGGCTCCCGGCGTCTCCTGCTCTGGTCTGTGATCGAGCAGACCAGAGCAGAAGATGACCGATAATACTGATCTGTTCTATGTCCTATACATAGAACAGATCAGTATTAGCAATCATGGTATTGCTATGAATAGTCCCCTATGGGGACTATTCAAGTGTAAAAAAAAATGTAAAAAAATGTAAAAGTAAAAGTAAAAAAAAGTGAAAAATCCCCTCCCCCAATAAAAAAGTAAAACGGCCGTTTTTTCCTATTTTACCCCCAAAAAGCGTAAATTTTTTTTTAGAGACATATTTGGTATCGCCGCGTGTGTAAATGTCCGAACTATTAAAATAAAATGTTAATGATCCCGTACGGTTAACGGCGTGAACGAAAAAAAAATAAAAAAGTCCAAATTCCTACTTTTTTAATTCATTTTATTAAAAAAAAATTATAAAAAATGTATTAAAAGTTTTTTATATGCAAATGTGGTATAAAAAAAACTACAGATCATGGCACAAAAAATGAGCCCCCATACCGCCGCTTATACGGAAAAATAAAAAAGTTATAGGTCATCAAAATAAAGGGATTATAAACGTACTAATTTGGTTAAAAAGTTTGTGATTTTTTTTAAGCGCAACAATAATATAAAAGTATGTAATAATGGGTATCATTTTAATCGTATTGACCCTCAGAATAAAGAACACACGTCATTTTTACCATAAATTGTACGGCGTGAAAACGAAACCTTCCAAAATTAGCAAAATTGCGTTTTTCGTTTTAATTTCCCCACAAAAATAGTGTTTTTTGGTTGCGCCATACATTTTATGATATAATAAGTTATGTCATTACAAAGGACAACTGGTCGCGCAAAAAACAAGCCCTCATACTAGTCTGTGGATGAAAATATAAAAGAGTTATGATTTTTAGAAGGCGAGTAGGAAAAATTAAGGGGTTAAGGACCAGGCCATTTTACACCTTAGGACCAGAGCGTTTTTTCCGAGATTGTTTTTTCGTGACATATTCTACTTTAACATAGTGGTAATTTTTTGTGGTGAATTGCATCCTTTCTTGGTGAAAAATTCAAAAATTTGATGAAAAAATTACATTTTTTTCATTTTTCTAACTTTGAAGCTCTCTGCTTGTAAGAAAAATGGATATTCCAAATAAATGTTATTTTCATTCACAAATTCAATATGTCTACTTTATGTTTGCATCATAAAATTTATGAGTTTTTTCTTTTGGAAGTAAAGTAATTCAGCAGCAATTTTCAAATTTTTCACAAAATTTCAAACTCACTATTTTTCAGGGACCAGTTCAGGTTTGAAGTGGATTTGAAGGGTCTTCATATAAGAAATACCCCACAAATGACCCCATTATAAAAACGGCACCCCCCAAAGTATTTAAAATGACATTCAGTCAGCGTTTTAACCCTTTAGGTGTTTCACAGGAATAGCAGCAAAGTGAAGGAGAAAATTCAAAATCTTCATTTTTTACAATTGCTTGTTTTTTTACAATTGCAATTTTTGAATTTTTGCAAGGAGTAAAAAGGAGAAAATTTTTACTGGTATTTGAAACCCAATTTCTCTCGAGTAAGCACATACCTCATATGTCTATGTTAATTGTTCGGCGGGCGCAGTAGAGGGCTCAGAAGGGAAGGATCGACAAATGGTTTTTGGGGGGCATGTCACTTTTAGGAAGCCCCTATGGTGCCAGAACAGCAAAAAGAAAAAACACATGGCATACCATTTTGGAAACTCGACCCCTTGGGGAACATAACAAGAGGTAAAGTGAACCTTAATACCCCACAGGTGATTCACGACTTTTGCATATGTAGAAAAAATAAAAAACATTTTTACCTAAAATGCTTGGTTTCCCAAAAATTTAACATTTTTAAAAAGGGTAATAGCAGAAAATACCCCCCAAAATTTGTAACACAATTACTCCCGAGTACGGCGATACCCCATATGTGATCCTAAACTGTTGCCTTGAAATACGACAGGGCTCCAAAGTGAGAGCGCCATGCGCATTTGAGGCCTAAATTAGGGACTTGCATAGGGGTGGACATAGGGGTATTCTACGCCAGTGATTCCCAAACAGGGTGCCTCCAGCTGTTGTAAAACTCCCAGCATGCCTGGACAGTCAGTGACTGTCCGGCAATACTGGGAGTAGTTGTTTTGCCACAGCTGGAGGCTCCGTTTTGGAAACAGTGGCGTACCAGACGTTTGTCATTTTTATTGGGGAGGGGAGGGGGGCTGTGTAGGGGTATGTGTATATGTAGTGTTTTTTACTTTTTATTTTATTTTGTGTTAGTGTAGTGTAGTGTAGTGTTTTTAGGGTACAGTCGCACAGGCGGGAGTTCACAGTAGTTTCTCGCTGGCAGTTTGAGCTGTGGCAGAAAATTTGCCGCAGCTCAAACTTGCAGCCGGATACTTACTGTAAACCTCTGCCCATGTAAACCGGCCGACGAATCAGAGCGATCGTGAGGTGGCACCAGTGCCACCTCTCCCCTGCTGGCTATGGCTGTTCGGGACCGTCAGAGACGGCCCCGATCAGCCAGTAATTCCGGGTCACCGGGTCACTGGAGACCCGATTGACCCTGAATCCGCCGCAGATTGCTGGGCTGAATTGTACAGCGATCTGCGGCCATCGCCGACATGGGGGGTCATCATGACCCCCCTGGGCGATATGCCGCGATGCCTGCTGAACGATTTCAGCAGGCATCGGGCACCGGCTCCGCTCCAGATGGCTGCGGGGGGCCGGGAAACCACATGACGTTCTCATACGTCATGTGTCCTTAAGGACTCGGAAATGGAGACGTATGAGAACGTCATGTGTCCTTAAGGGGTTAATTTCTGTTCCAACTACTATCTGACAGGCTGCCTTTGTAATTCTTCTTGCATGATCTGCCAGTAAAGAGTTAATCTGCAAAATAACAACTGATTATTGTCGCCTACATGCCTGCACCACTTACCAGTTTGCCAATATTTCTGCTTCTAAAGGAATAACTTAAACTGACTGATCACCTTCTGCCTAGTACTGTATATTCCCCTTGACATGGACCACTGTAACATGATAATGTTAGAAGTCCTGACAGGTGAAGTGAATAAGATTATGGTAGATTGGTCTATATAGTTGATAACATACTGTGGCTTTTTAAGTGTCTCACTTTAAAGCAAAAGCCAGTACTAATACATTGTAGAGACTCTACTTCTTCTTCTGGGTTATTAACAAAACTCCTCTCTTAGAACTCCCAGGGAGGGCTAGCAGACCTATGAAGCCTCGCCAAAATAAACAGGCATGTTGCTGACCAGAGGTATGCTATTACTGAAAGACCTGGATTACCACACTTGTGGGAATCAAAGCACCCATATTGTTGTAAATCATGTTATACTCCAGTGTGTTAAGAGGGATTTAATGTTCTGTATCTGTTTCTTATAAGATAGCTTTTAGCCAAAGCAAATGTTATTATGCAAAATATATTTTGCACATATTACATAGCCTTTTAGTTCACAGGTAATTATGTTACCATCTAGTTTAGGTTCACTTGTGTTTACTAAGAACAAAATCGTGTCAGATTCTTTTTAAGTTTTTTGAAGAAATTAATGGAGATCTTCAGCAAAAATGTATTTATCTCCTATCCAGGATATAAGCAGCAAGTTGCAGGGGGTCTGACCGCTGGATGGACCCCCCCCACCCCCACCCGCACACGCGCAATCGCCGGGACGGGACCCGACGCTTAATAAAAACCACCGGCTCCATTCATTTCTATGAGAGCTCCGAAAAGACTCGAGCACAGCAGGGGAATCATGGGCGCTCCCATAGAAATGGATGGAGCTTGTGCTGTCTACCAGTAGATGGCACATGCTCTTAACTAAGAGAGCTGGGGTCCCGTCCGAGAGATCACGGGGGTCCCAGTGGTCGGACCCTCCACGATCAGCTACTTATCCCCAGTCCTGTGGATAGGGGATAAGTTATTTTTCGCCAGAGTTCTCCTTTAAAGGGGTTATCCACCATAAGGTGATTTTAGTACGTACCTGGCAGACAGTAATGGACATGCTTAGGAAGGATATGCGCTTGTCTTGGGGCTAAATGGCTAAAAGTCATCAGATTACCATAACACTGTGGATAGCTTTTTGTGAACTTGTATTTCCTGTTTGACTTTTCTTTTTTTGACTACAAATCCCACAATTCTATTTTCCTCCTTCCCACACATCAGCCACC
The DNA here is from genome assembly GCF_029499605.1 of Hyla sarda. Taxonomy (NCBI): domain Eukaryota; kingdom Metazoa; phylum Chordata; class Amphibia; order Anura; family Hylidae; genus Hyla; species Hyla sarda. Next base: position 328,239,791 of record NC_079189.1, read on the forward strand.
TCACCCATTGAAACATAAATGAGCTGCAGACCTGTGGTTTTCAATCAGGGTAGCTCCAGCTGTTGCATTAGTTGCAGATTGCTCTCTCCACCCATTGAAGCAGACAGGCTCCCTGTCATCAGCTGACTAGTGAGTCAGGTCTCGGCCGCATTGCAAGCTGGGAAAAATCTGAGACAGCAGTAATTTTGTATGCTGTTAAAAATAAATAGTGAGGTGAAAATCACAGAAGAATTGTGAGAAAACCGTCACACTCATTTATATTATGAACTACACTAACTTTACAGCTCCTGTAGCATAATCAAATAAAAAAAATTCCCGGAATACCCCTTTAAGACATATTGAAACAAGAAGACAGATCATAATCAATAATTATAAATAATAAATCTTTTCCAAGAGAATCTTATAATAACACAGCAGTGCCCAAATAATGTCACAGTGACAACCAAGATAGTAAGGCCAGACAGATTAGTGTCCATATAACTTATCGCACATACTGTGCATACTATTTGATCAGGTTTATAACCCATATGTTAAATGCATAAAGTGCAAATATAATAATACCAAACAAAACAGCCGATGTATAAATTGAGATGCTTTTATGATAATTATGTTTGTGTGAAAAGTAGTAACGTGTTTGTTGACAGTGTTTGTTCATATAAACAATGCATTGGGGAAAGTCTTTAACCCTTTAACTTTTTATGTTGCGGCCTTGTGCTAAAATGCAAAACAAATCAAGTGCCCCCCCCCCCCCATCATTCTGCACTCAATTTGCCATTATAACAAAGTAAAAACAGAATGTTAGAATTTATTTTTTAATTTATAAAAAAAAAAAAACTAACATTTTTCAAGGACGTAAATATTCAGACCCTTTGCTATGACACTTTACATGTACCTTTGGCTCCTCCCAGTTTTTTAAAGATGTTTCTGTAGTAAATTCAGTTGATTGGACATGATTTGGAAAGACACAGCCCTGTCTATATAAGATCTCACCACTTACAATGCAAATCAGGGCAAAAACCCTGCTAATAGGGCAATAGAAAAGCCTGTAAAGCCCAGAGACAGGATTGTGTAGAGGCACAGATCTGGGGAAGGGTACACAAATCCCATCACAGTTTCAGGACAACTCTGGATTTATGAAGGCATGGACAGTTCAACATATCACACATGTATCCACATTGGTTCACCTAGTGTCGGAACAGAGCAGGAGCGAGTACAGCAGGACTACTGAAGACCTGTGTTGCTCAAAAACAGAATTACGCATTAGGATGTCAGAAACACAAGCTAATATTTTCTTCAAAATTCTAGAAGAAAAATAGCTCTCCTGCAAGCCAATATCAAAGAACAAAAAAAGGACAAATTCCTCCACGACAAGCAGGATTATGAGTCAGATAATGTTTTTTCATGGAATTTTCAGAGAAATCACAATAGTAAAAACTAAAACTACAGGTACACAAGAAAACGCACATATAGAAAAAAACGCAGTCAAGACTACTGGACTACTGAGACTGACACAAGTGCATCAGATGATGCTGCTCATGACCCTCCCAGTAATGCCACCACCCCCCCCAACAGGGACCCCCTTTAGGAGGCGGATCAGGAGGAGAAAAACCAAGGGGTTGCTACTACCAGAAAAGGAAAGGGGTATCCTGGAGGGACTAGAGGAAGATAATATCCATGTGAACTTATCAGGTGTGTCTCTCCCAGATAATGTCACACAACTGTTGTCCAGAGGTTTAAACTATGGAGTTACTGAGAATTTTGACTTTACCTCCTTTGAGATTTAACTTTTCAAAACTGTGAGGAAGATCAATCTCAAAACATTTTTTGCAACCCACCCCTTGAGTTCTAACCCCAGCCATGAGACCCGTTCCCCATGCACCATAGGTCCACTGGATTTCTGTCCAGTCATTCACAAGTGAGGAACAAGCATGTGTCAACATATTAGCGGAATTAGCTGCTAATGTAGTCACTAGTCAGGATCATGAAGAAGTTGAGAAAGTTAGTGTAGAAAGTTTCAGGAAACTGTCCTCTTTCAATCCTCCTGTAACTGCAGGTAGCCCCCTTGACCTTTTTTTCTCAACTCTCAACCTTAAAGAGTTTAAAGCTTTAATTTACCCACAAGGAAAGAACCTCACTAGTGACGAAATGCCATACAATGGATAACCGCCCAGGAGGACATCATAGTGTCACGAGCTGACAAAGGAGGAAGTGTGGTGGCATGGTCATCTGAACAATATGAGGCTGAAGCTAAACATCAACTTTATGACACTGATGTATATGATAAGCTTAGGGATGACCCAACCGTAAAGATTTTGGAACAATTGAGGACGTTTTTGAGAAAAAAATGTGGAGAAAGGAGCTGCCACACCCCTCCCATAGGCTTCTATTGACAATTGTTTGCCAATTTAATCAAATACCTCAATGAAAGTTATCACATGAATATGAGGTGTACCAGCACATTTAGCTACAAGCAAGTGGAATTTCTTGATCTCATTATATTAGCTGAAGACAATCAATTGATCACTGAGGGATATAGGAAAGCTATCTCTAAAAACTCTATTTTACACTATGAAAGTTTGCATCCAGTATCAGTCAAAAATGGGATCCTCTATAGCCAGTATTTGAGGCTGAAAAGTAATAAGAGTAACTCTCTTGATTATGTCCAGCAAGCTAATGACTTGATAGCACGTCTGACCAGAAGAGGTTTCCCCCAGCAGATCGTGCATCAAGCACTGCGGAAGGTTGAGCAGTTTCCTAGAGAGAATTTGTTTGCTGAGAGTCGGAGATCCCAGAACAAATGCGGGCCAGGTCATTGTATTTTTGCCTTTAAAAATAGCCCCATGAACTCTATCATCAAAGCAGTTATAGATAAGCATTGGCATTTGTTACAATGAGACCTGGACCTTAGCGACATGGTTTCTGAGAGCAATGGCTTACCAACGTGGCCCCTTTGGGCAATAGGAAATGTGGGAGCTGGGGCGTGGCTTGACGCCAAAGAAAATGGCTGGCTCTTAAGACTGCTCCCGCTCCATGAGGCCTGAAACTAGCATAAATAAGCGGTGACTGACTGACCTCCCACAGGCGCACGAAACCCTCTTGCACATGCACTGCCAGTCTTCAGTCGCCCCGGGGGGGGGGGGGGGGGGGGGGCATCACCCGGTACCTACAGCCGCCTCTGATCTCCACTCTGGTCCGCACGGCTTCCATTGCAGGCCTGGTACTAGGCCTCCGCTCCCGGTCCCAGTCGCAGCAGCCTCCTGAGTGCGAGTCCTCCGCTCCTCCGGCGACCCCTGCAGAGGAGGCCGTGCATCAGCTCTAGGACTCTTTGACAGCTCCGGACATTGGTCTGGTGAGTGGCTCTCCTGTTCAGCCACCTGGGGCTGTGAACTCCCCCTGTGTGGAATTGCCTACCTTCATTGCCCCTGAGTGTCAGGCCCCCTCCTCACCCCTGGACGGAGGGCAGCCATTTTGGGCTTCGGTTGTTAAGGGCTCTGCATCCCCTTCTCTTAGCTCCTGGGTGCCACCTGGAGGTCCTTCCACCCCTGGACCCCCTTCTCTAGGACTACTTCATCCTTCCCTGCCTTTACCTGCATCTCCTGGGGATTGGACCTCCACACCCGGTCTTCTTCTCCCCTCTACTGCTGAGAGCCCTGCGGCCTGTGTCCCCCTGCCTGCAGTCCCCAAACCCCAGCGAGCACTGTCTTCTGCTGAAATGAGTACTTGGGCCCCACGATCTGGCTCTCAAATGGGTCATTCTTCAGCCTTAGCATTGCCTGTGCCTGCTACACCAACAAGACTAAGCCGTCTTGGGATGCCCTGTTGGATGCTGATTTGGAAAGCTCAGGGATGCTTTCTCCCCTGCCCCCCCCCCCCCCCCCCCCGACTGGGATATGCTCCTCTCCCAAGTTCCTCAGCTCCAGGACTCTCTGACAGCTCTGGACAGTGGTCTGATGAGTGGCTCTCCTGTTCAGCCACCTGGAGCTGTGAACTCCCCCCGTGTGGAATTGCCTACCTTCATTGCCCCTGAGTGTCAGGCCCCCTCCACACCCCTGGACCGAGGGCAGCCATTTTGGGCTTCTGTTGTGAAGGGATCTGCATCCCCTTCTCTTAGCTCCTGGGTGCCATCTGGAGGTCCTTCCACCCCTGGACCCCTTCTCTAGGGCTACTACATCCTGCCCTGCCTTCACCTGCATCTCCTGGGGATTGGACGTCCACACCTGGTCTTCTTCTCCCCTCTGCTGCTGCGAGCCCTGCGGCCTGTGTCCCCCCTGCCTGCAGCTCCCAAACCCCTTCTTCTTCTGCTAAAATGAGTACTTGGGCCCCACGATCTGGCTCTCAATGGGGTCATTCTGAGGCCTGAGCATCGCCTGTGCCTGCTACACTAACAAAGAATAAGCCATCCTGGGTTGCTCTGTTAGACGCTGATCTGGAATGCTCGGGGATGCTTTCTCCCCTGCCCCCCTCCCCTGACTGGTATATGCTCCTCTCCCAAACTCCTACTAAGGAAGACTTTCGTTCTCTTATAACAGAGGTTAAAGACACATGCAGGGTTGAAATTTCCTCTCTACATCAGGACTTACAGCACGTTTCTAAGGGGTGAGTAGAGAGTGCGGCAAAAAGAACCCTTGAGACCAGCGCTGCGACTAATAGGAGTGGTGGTGCTGTAATCCAGGTAGTGGAGGAAGCAATGATGAAGTCCAGATAGTGATAAAGATCCTCAGCAGGATCATTTGTTGACAAAAGATAAAGGATTACGCGTTTCGGGAGGAGCCCTCCCTTCCTCAGATCAGATCTGAGGAAGGGAGGGCTCCTCCCGACCCAACTTGGGTCGACTCCTGCAACCCACTGGCTTGACAGCGTCTCTAGGATTGATGGTACCCCATGTTGCTGGGGTTATATGCCTATTACTACCATCTTGAGGTGAGCGTCCATCTATAAGCCCCGTGGGGTCATCCCCTTATTACCCCCACCTCTTACACATATATATTGGAGTAATACACGAGGCGCCGCCCGTTGGTCTTTCTCTTTTCTCTTCTATACAGATGTTTCTGAGGGGTGGAGGGATTGGAGGATGCCTCCCAAACTGACTTTCTTAGTGATCTGCATAATCACCTGGAGGACCTGGATAATAAGGGAAGGGGTAATAACATTCGTGTCCGTGGTCTCCCGGAGGCTACTTGGGAGGAGGATCTCCATGTAACCCTAGAGGCCATTGTCTCATAAGATCAAATTGGAAAGGGGCCCATAGGGCTCTTTGCCCCAAATCCACCACCGGCTCTCCCAGAGATGTCATCTGTTGTGTACATGACTTTGAGCTTGAGGAGACCATTATGGGTAAGGCCCGTTCCTTGGGGAACTTTGATTTTGACGGTGCCCCTATCCAACTGTACCAAGATTTGTCCTGGCACACCCTGCGGAAGTGTTGGATGCTCCAACCTCTCCTGGCTATCCTGCGACAGCACCAAGTGCCCTACAGATTGAATTTTCCATTTGACCTCCATGCCTGGAAAGATGGACGCTCTGCTTTCTTGCGCACCTTCTCTGACCTCCCGGCCTTCTGTTCTGCGCTGGACTTGCCTGTCCACAGATGGTGGACTGGGACCTGACCTCTCCCCCCCCCCTTCTGCCAGTGTGGCAACCGGTTCACCCCGTCAATCTGGTCTTCCCTGGAAGTCTGTCCCCCCTGGATCTCAGGGGCTCCCCATTGGCTCTTCCTTGAGAACTCCTGGTGGATGGTTGCGGTTTCCTGAATGGTCGTCTTTGGGCCCACTTTGAGTTTTGTCTCTCCCCTGACTTGCCTTGTTTTATTATGATGTTCATATTTTATTATAATGTTCAATGTGCATACACTTAATGTGTTTTTGCATTTTTGGTCCCCTACTTGCTTTTTAGGATGTATTCCTTTGGCATGGAGGTTCTTCCATCTCCCCCCTTTGAGGCTGTGTCAACGGGTATGATGTTTTTGCAGTGTTTGAATAATATGTTTTCTCCTCCTGTTTTGGCCTCTTCTATGACGGATGGTCATTGGTCCATTTTTGGGTGTGTTGTTTTTATGTCTTATTTGTTGTGGTTTTATTTCTCTGTTATTCTCTCTCTTGGGTCCTGTGTGATTCTTGTGTCCTTCTCTTATTGTTTCCTTTACTTTTTTATAGGTTGATCAGGTGTGGCACCTTGTCGTTCGGATCAAGCTGGCTACCACCCCTTACTTTGACTTTGGGTGGTGTTCTTCTGAGGGAGTCCTCCTCTTTATTGGCTGATTTTCCCAGTTTTTCGCCGCCATGGTCATGTGTGTCTCCTTGAATGTAAAGCAAAGGAATAGAGAGGGCGCTACCTAGCGCATTACCACTAAAAACCAGGGTGAACAGAGGTAATTACAATGCTCACCCAGAATGTTACACTCGCCAAGTGTAACAATGGAAAATAACTTGTGTGTAAGTATGCCGGCAGCCGGTCCACCTTCAGGAAGATGCACAAAGAAAACAAGGAGCCTCCAAGGAGGTGGCGGACATCAGGAGGCGCTGGACACACTCGGAGGGTAAAATCAACTTTAATCACCCATCATGCAACGAGTTTCACAGATTATCTGCTTCATCAGGCATCTGATGAAGCAGATAATCTGTGAAACTCGTTGCATGATGGGTGATTAAAGTTGATTTTACCCTCCGAGTGTGTCCAGCGCCTCCTGATGTCCGCCACTTCCTTGGAGGCTCCTTGTTTTCCTTGAATGTAAAGGGCCTTAACTCCCCCCCCCCCCCCCCGCCCTAAGCGGCGTCTCCTGCAGCGGGAGTTAACTATGCAAACTGATGTTGCTTTTCTCCAGGAGACACATTTCAACCATTCTGGCTCCTTTCAGTTTTTGCAGCCTCTCTATCCCCAGGCCTTTTTAGCTTCCTCAGATAGAAAAGTGGCTATTTTTATTTCTAGATCTTGCCCACTTCACGTTTCCTTCTCCTATGCGGACCCTCAGGGGCGTTTTGTTATAGTGGAATGCTCTTTAGGGGGAAAACCACTCCTTTTTTGTAATGTTTATGTGCCTAATACCTCCCAAATCCCCTTTATATGTAGGGTTGTGTCACCCTCTATAGTCAGTCATTCCCTAACGGATGCCTTTCCTCCCCCCGCTCAACTGCAGCTGGCCTCGATTTTTCATTGCATCCTTCGCACATCCTCATTGTATGATCTCTGGCAGAGCAATCATCGGACAGACAGGTATTTAGTTTTTATTCCCACCCTCATAAATTACACACTCGTATAGACAATTTTTTGGGTAATCTCCCAATGGTTCGTATGCTCTCAAGTGCTTCTTTGGAACCAATCTCATGGTGTGACCACTGTCCGCTCTTGCTTACCTTGCTCCTCTCTCTTATTTCTCTCGGCACTGTCATTGTATTGAATATGTTGCTACTAATGAGGGTTCCCAGGCTGTTTTGTGGGAAGCCAACAAGTCAGTTATTAGGGGACATTGTATTGCTTTGGGCTCCCAACTGAAATGTGATGCTCATGCTCACTCCCAGGAGCTTCATGCACAGATTGCTGGAAGCTCTTCTGCTTTCCTCTCCTTCTTTCTCAGTGTTGAGGCAGCTGGTGGCGGCTCGGGCTAAATTGGGTGGAATAGCTGTTCATAAGGTTGAGCAACAGCTATTGTATGTTAAACAGCGATTTTATGAGAAGGGCAATAAGGCACACACTGTTATCCAGATGTCTAAGGGATCATGCGGTTGCCCAGTTTCCTTCAGCACTGAGAGATTCTTCTGGTGTTTTCCACTATCATCCTGAAGAAAATTAAGTCTTGTTGACTATTTTTCTGGCCTTTATTCTCTCCCCTCCCAACTACTGACTGATCCGGAGGAGCATACCGCATCACTCATGAAGAGGAGGAGCTCCTATCACTCATGAAGAGCTCTCAAGGTCCTAAAGTCCCTCCCAGCGGAGTGTTCTCCCGGTCCAAATGGTTTTACTTACCTCTTCTATAAGACTTATTCCTCTGTACTTCTTGCCCGCCTAGTCCCCCTCTTTAACTCCTTTATGTGGGGGGGGGGGGGAGGAGGAGATCCCTGGACCCGTGTATGGCAGGAGGGCAGACAGCATTCTTGTATTTGAAATATTACAATCACCATTTGATGTTGCACATTCCCCACTTCATATAACACAGTACATATATATAATTGCAAAATGCCACTTCTTATTGTGATATGGATTTTATCAGTGACCTAGTAAATATCTAACTCCCGGCCAAATTTGTTATTTTCTTTACCAGATTAAGTGTATGCACAATAAGTAAATCACACAGACACAGACTGTCCGTGATAACATCCTTCTAAGGTTTATTGGCAATCATCCAGCTTATATAGGCATTGCAATTATCATAAATTCCCACACCCACTAGGGAGGTGAGTATTGCTTTGGCATACCATACAAGGTTTGCTTTCTCTGTTTTAACAGGAAGTTCCTCTACACAACGGGAGAAGGGAAAACAAGGAGCAGAGCCGCATGGGATGGGCTTTGTCATATAGTCTTTTTATAATGCATACACATATATACATATATATTGTAACACTCACATTTCAGAAGACAGGAACACCGGTGGATGTGGAGCCGCTAGACCTGTGTGGCAGATGACTCGGACCATACCAGGGAGCAGAGTCTAAGGTGCCGCTGGTTTTCACTAGAGCCTGCTGCTAAGCGGGATGGACTTGCTGTGGCAGGCAGCACCCAGATTACTACCCCTGGCACAGCTCGACCACACAGGCGGCTGAGGAGATGTGAGGCACAGGAGGGATAAGGCAGCTCATAGTCAGGATAGCAGAAGGTCAGGACAGGCGGCACAGTAGCCTAGTCAGAACAAAGCAGGAGGTCAGTAGGAAGGCGGCAGAGGAGTAAGGTCAGGTCACAGAGCAAAGGATCAGATACCCTGCAAGGCAACTCTCAGGAATGCTTTCTCTCAGACACAAGGCAACAAAGATGCGTCAGGAAGTGTGGGAGGAGGAGGAATTTATCAATGAGCCACAGGTGTACTACACTAATGGGAGCACTAGCCATTTAAATCTTAAAGCTCCAGCACCTAAATGCCCTAGGGGACAGGGACATGCGCGCCGGAGCAGAGGCAGGGGCAGGAGAAGCACCCGTGTGTGACGGAGTGGGATTCGCATGCGGCCGCGTCCCGCAATGCGAATGCCAGCCCCGCCAGCAGCAGTAGGTAACGGGACCATGTGCTCAGGGCCAGCATGTGGGGCCGGAACACATAATGTAACATATATATATATATATATATATATATATTTGTGCTCAGGGCTTTCATTCGTGCACGTGGTTGCAAGAGTTGACTACCGATTTATACATAAACACATATTGACTTACCAAGAGGTTAGAGTTCTTTCATACCTGAGATTGCACCTTATAGACAGACCTAAACCTATACCAATGAGAATGACTAACTCAGCGGTTGAATTGTGCCCATAACCGCGTATGAGGGCACGCCTGAAGAGTGCATGCCCTATGATGAGTTGATAAGAATAAGGGAGGGTTGGGAGGGTTCCGCAAACGTCACGTACGCCCCACCTACATGATGCAGGGACATTTTATACTCCTTCCCCTAACATGGCTCCACCTAGAGGTGCGAGGGGTGTGGGAATTCCCGCCCCCCCACACAAATTCAGCCTGATAGGCTTCCCACTTATGCTCAGGGCTTTCATTTGTGCACGTGGTTTCAAGAGTTGACTACCCATTTATACATAAACACATATTGACTTACCAAGATGTTATAGTTCTTCCATACCTGAGATTGCACCTTACAGACAGACCTAAACCTATACCAATGAGAATGACTAACTCAGCGGTTTAATTGTGCCCATAACCGCGTATGAGGGCACCCCTGAAGAGGGCAAAAAACTCAGACATAGGATTGATAACATTGCTCCTGATCAAGATAACCCACACCACCACTAGTCATATCTATCTACCCCTAACTGAACTAACTAACCTCAACCAACCAAGAGAGAATTGAGCCTGCTGGCTTGCAACCACATTGGCAGTACCTGACCCTGAGAAGTAACGGTAGAGCCGCCTACTACGGACGGCCTGACGCTGGAACAGGACCTGACTGCATACTGGCTGATTCGAGCCTATTGACGTACTTACTGTGACAAATGCAGCAAGATGGAACCAATAAACTTACCAGGCATAACATACTCCAGTCCCTGCTAATAAGTGGCAAAGTTTCCACTGTTAGTAAAGTGATACGCAACCTGACACAATAACCGACCTTTGGTGACAATGACCTTACATTGGCATGATGCCTATACCAATTAAGCCTCGATAAGCAACCTACCTGAAGAGTTGACTCGTCTGAACAGTGAGCCATACCCTCACCTGCCCAACATGTCGTCATAAATAAGATCTGAGGAGTGATGACCTGCAGCGAATGATGGGTCTCCTTGTCATGCACATTCCTGTAGATTTGATAGAACTCGTGTAACAATTGCGCCTATAGACTGTAGTAAATGAATGCGTGACAGGTATTAACAGAAGCATTGTGTCTGAAGACATGATCAGTCTATGCGTGCCTATTGTACCTATAGATTAGATAGGTTCTGTGTACCCTCGTGCCCTATAGATGTGGCAGGACTTTGCGTAATCATCCTGCCCGTAACAAGACAATCTAACTCAAACCTCGTACCTGTGGGCGTGACAGATCTTGAGTAAGCCTGTGGACATGAAGTACGTACGCGTGATGTTGACATCACTGGACTAAACAGATTAATGCTGACCACGAACTACAAACGTACGCACCGTGGACTGCTATCACCGTATATTCAGTGCAAGTTTAAACGTATGCAAAGTATACTGGCACAGAGGTATGTGCAGTGTAACTATTTGTGATTGTAGAGTACAAGCTATGACCATCTGTACAGTATGAAAGCTACGAACGTGTGTGTAGTATACTCCGTATGCATCCATGAGCGTATAACCAGTGCGAGCTATGTGTAAGGTAAGACAGTACGAAGCTAGATACGACAACAGATATGAGCATATGTTTCTGGATAGCGACCCGCGTATGTATGAAAGGATGGCACGCGTGAGGGCAATATGACCACGACAAGCACAAGAACAGTGCTCAAGGCCTGAGTGTTTAACACTGTCTGTACACATTGCATATAACACAATGAGCGTATGAACAGTGTGAGCTATGTGTATGGTAAGACATTATGAAACTAGATACAACAACAGTTATGAGCATATGTTCTGGATAGTAACCCGCGTATGTATGGAAAGGACGGCACACGTGAGTGCAAAATGACCACAACAAGCACACGAACAGTGCTCAAGGCCTGAGTGTCTAACACTGTCTGTACATTGCATATGGCACAACGAGCGCATGAAATGTACACAACAGTAACTGTACCTGCTGCCTAAGACACTGAGTGCATGTACTATATGCAACACCAACTGTGGCTCCTGCATGTGACACTTATGAGTGCACGTATTGTAAACAAAACACTAACTGTACCTACTGTATTTAACACAAGCATTGTGTCCGTAGACATGATCGGTCTCCACGTGCCTATCGTACCTGTAGATTAGACAGGTCCTGCGTATCCTCGTGCCTGTAGATGTGACAGGTCTTTGCGTAATCATCGTGCCTGTAACAAGACCAACTAACTCAAACCTCGTACCTGTAGACGTGACAGGTCTTTGAATAAAGCTGTGGACGTGATGGATGCTGTGGGCGTGATGTTGACCTGAATGGACTAAACAGATTTATGCTGACCACAAACTGCAAATGTACGCACCGTGGAATGCTACAAACATATGTTCAGTGCAAGCTTAAACGTATCAGGGGTATGTTCAGTGTAACCATTAATGATTGTAGAGAACAAGCTATGAGCATCTGTAAAGTATTAAAGTACGAACGCATGTATAGTATATTCCATGTGAATCCATGAGCGTATGAACAATGCAAGCTATGAGCGTGTGTATGGTAAGACCGTATGAAGCTAGATACAACAATATTTATGAGCATATGTACTGGACAGCGACCTGCGTATGTATGAAAAGGAGGGCACGCGTAAGTGCAATATGACCACGACAAGCACACGAACAGTGCCCAAGGTCTGATTGTATGACCCTATGTCTGTACACATTGCGTGTGACACAACGAGCGTGTGAACTGTACACAACAGTAACTGTACCTGCTGCATGAGACACTATCGGCGCATGTAATGTATGCAACACTAACTGTGGGTTTTACATATGACACTATGAGTGTACGTACTGTAACAAAAACACTAACTGTACCTGCTGCATTTGACACTGAACATAAGCACTGTATGCCACCTAACTGTGCCTACCGCCTATAACACTATGAGCGTATGCACTCTATACCATACCAGTGTGACTGTACCCACTGCATATGACACTGCGCATATGTAATGCAAACTACCCTAACTGTACCTACTGCATGTGATACTATGAGCATATTTACAGTATGCAGCACCTATGAGTGTAACCCCTACAAATAACACTATAAGCATATATACCGGAGTACGAACTAACTATACCCACTGCAACAACCCTATGAGCGCATGGACTGTATACAACACTAACTGCCCACTGCAATATAACACTATGAGCGTATGTACTGTATACGATACTACAACGTACCCACTGCAAGTATGCCACGTGCGTATGTGCTATGCCTAACCATGTAACCTACTGCATGCTACTATGACCTTGTGTACTGTATACGACACTGTAACTGCACCTTCTGTATATGATGCTACAACGCATGTATGTACTATATATATATATATATATATATATATATATATGCATTTTTTATTTTTTTATGAGTGACTGTACGGTATGAAAGTTATGAACGACTGCATGAACGCTATGAGTGACTACACGGTATGAACGCTATGAATGACTGCACGGTATGAACGCTGCGAGTGACTGCACGGTATGGACGCTATGAGTGCCTGCATGGTATGGACGCTATGAGTGCCTGCATGGTATGGATGCTATGAGTGCCTGCACGGTATGGCTGCTGTGAGTGACTACACGGAGTGAAATGCTTTGAGTGACTGCACAGTGTGAAACGCTATGAGTGCCTGCACAGTGTGGATGCTATAAGTGACTGCAGGTAAACGCCATGAGTGGCTGCACGGTATGAACGCTATAAGTGACTGCACGGTATGAGTGCTTAAGAGTGGCTGCACAGTATAAATGCTGTGAGGGACGGCACAGTATGAACGTAATAAGTGACTGAACGGTATGAACGTAATGAGTGACTACACGGTATGAACGTAATGAATGGTATAAATGCAGCAAATGCACCGTGTACATATGTAATATGTAGTAAGAATGCACGGAATGCAGGCTTGCAAATAATGATCGCCCAGTTATGAATGAATCTATGGTAATGGTGCAGTGAATGAAAGTGTGGAAACAGTACAACCCGTATGAAATGAGCACAGGAACTACTTGCATACTGGCACCCTATAATGACATGGCTCAAATTGCCTCCAGAAGCTAGAAGGCAGTACCTCCGAGGACGCAACATTGGGGCTCTGAGAGCGACGGGCGTCCAGCATATAATGCTGCCGGCTTGCAAATATCCCCCCCCCTTTACAACACTAAATACCCTCTGCAATTCTGTGCTGGTAACGCTATGACAATAATACTATACTCTGGTCGTATGTGCTCCGGGCTCCCGAATCCTCAGGTCTGAGGCAGAGCCGGCGGAGGCTTTTTTTTTTTTTTTCTTTACAACATCGTCACCTGCCGTTTGCAGGCTGCTTTAAAAACTGGTACCGCAGGCCTGCTGAGGCAAACAGACGCCGTCCGCCGCAACCAAGCCTGCCGTCGCCATAGTAAGCAAAAGCACATGGGATGCCGGTCCCAGGCTGGACACGTGGGACGCCGCCCCCTTCCCAGCAGCACGGCCACGAGCGAGCGGCTCCTGCCGGAGACCCCGGGATAGAACAGTAGACCGCAAGTGGTTATCAAGGGAGCGCCAGCTGTTCAGACCAGCCGCACAGCCGGCCAGAACAATACTGGTGCCGGAGCACGGGGAGCATAATGCTGCGGCTCAGGACACCAGCCAAAAGGTAAGAAACCTTGTCAGAGCCCGGCCCTTACTGAACCGCTCCTGACGCTATCTCGAACGGCTACGCTCATCCTCTGCTGCACCATACACACATGGCCCCGCTCAGAGAACCGGACCAACTGCCGATGTCCTTCCGCAAACGTCACGTACGCCCCGCCTACATGATGCAGGGACATTTTATACTCCATCCCCTAACATGGCTCCGCCTAGAGGTGCGAGGGGTGTGGGAATTCCCGCCCCCTCACACAAATTCAGCCTGATAGTCATTTTAAGGGGGGATTGTAGTGGATGCATATATATGTGGGAAGCCTATTTTACCTTTCCCCAATTTCTATCATCCTAACTCATCTGCCCCAGTGTGTTTTCCCAAACGCTTCACTGTACTTTAGGTGACCCATGGCTTGTCCATGGACCCCTTATCCTCAGACTTTACACATAGCGAGTCAGATGCGATCCCTATGGTTCACTGGTTTAATAGATGGCATTGAAGCTCTGTGATGGGGTATAGGCTTCATCACTAGTCTCAAAGTCCAAATTCGTCATCACTGGCGTGGCATTCTCGACAGCCTTCTCACACATCTTTAAGCAAGGCAAAACACAACATACAACAAAAGCAAGGATTATCAGGATTATAAGTATGTTTATTCCTATTTGGACCAAAGTCTTTTTCCACCCTCCCATCCAATCAAAGTACTGATCTTAGGGGTCTGAGATTCCAAAATTCTTTTTAAGTTCTACCGATAGGTCTTCTAGTTTATTTATGGCTATGGTTACTTTACCATTGGGTACTGTATTGGCTGAGATATATGTGCAACAGGTCTCCCCAAACATTTTACATACCCCTCTTTTCTGCCTTATCTAAAGCCATACAGTTTTGGAATGTCATAGTAGATGTGGCACTTAATTGTTCGGCCTGACCTTTAAGAGGAT
Organism: Hyla sarda; assembly: GCF_029499605.1. Lineage (NCBI taxonomy): Eukaryota > Metazoa > Chordata > Amphibia > Anura > Hylidae > Hyla > Hyla sarda. The sequence continues at coordinate 328,254,828 of NC_079189.1, forward strand.
CCACTAAGAAATTTATGAATCTCTGCTGGTTGTAATAGATATAATAAATCCAGTCTACATTCTTGTTTATGGAAATCTGGGGTATTATAGACTCAAATCCGGCTTTTACTTGATCTCTAGCTTTAAATTCATCTGGTTACCCCCTGGGACTCCTATAGCATCAATATACACATGGGGATCAAGGCTCCCAGCAGGGGCTGCACGTTTACCTTTGGAGTGTGGTTCGGGTTCCTTTGCAGGTTCGGTAGTGAAAATGTGCATGGGCATAAGAGCCTTGGCTAATGTGCATTCTCCAGTCCAATTACCTTTTAATCGGGTTCTGAGCTTCATATCCCCAAGTACCCCATACCTTATGGTAGTTAACATTTACTCATCCCACTGGCTAGGCCTATAATTTCTATATTTTACACCAAGTATTCCTTTTCTTTATAACATTATCACCCACTAAGATGCTTATTTCACCCCGCTATTTGTACAGGACACTAATGTTCACCCACTGATTCTCCTCATACAATGTCACATCCTAACAATCCGTTGTGATTATCTTTTCCTCTGGAATAACCATTGTTTTGTAAATACATAGATTTAACAGTTATCAGAGAATATACCTTAGATACATCTATATGGGATCACTATTTGTAAGCATCTCTTTCCTCACTTATATGGGTTTAAGGAAATGGGTAAAAATTATAGAATCTGAACTAGGCACAACTTTACAAAAAGTTCTTAGTTATATTATTTGCTGTATCTATGGTTAGGAAACCAGTACAGTCAGACAAGGACATACTTATATTGGTCCACCTTAGGCAGTTAGATTAACCCCTTAAGGATGCAGCTCATTTTCACCTTCAGGACACAGACCTTTTTTGCAAGTCTGACCACTGTCACTTTAAGCATTAATAACTCTGGGATGCTTGTACTTATGAATTTGATTCCAAGATTGTTTTTTCGTGAGATATTCTACTTTATGTTAGTGGTAAATTTTTGTCAATACTTGCATCATTTCTTGGTGAAAAATTCAAAAATTTCATGAAAAATTTTAAAATTATGCATTTTTTTTTAACTTTGAAACTCTCTGCTTATAAGGAAAATGGACATCCCAAATAAATTATATATTGATTTACATATACAATATGGCATCACAAAGTTGACATGTTTTTACTTTTGGAAGACATCAGGGCTTCAAAGTATAGGATCAATTTTCCAATATTTCACAAAATTTTCAAAATCAGAATTTTTCAGGGACCAGTTCAGTTTTGAAGTGGATTTGAGGGGCCTTCATATTAGAAATACCCAGCAAATGACCCCATTATAAAAACTGCACCCCTCAAAGTATTTAAAATGACATTCAGTAAGTGTGTTAAAATTTTCCTTTTTTTACACTCGCATGTTCTTGTAGACCCAGTTTTTTTTTATTTTTACAAGGGGTAAAAGGAGAGAAATCTTCCTAAAATTTGTAACACAATTTCTCTTGAGTAAGGAAACACCTCATATGTGTATGTGAAGTGTTCTGTGGGTGCACTAGAGGGCTCAGAAGGGAAGGAGCGACAATGGGATTTTGGAGAGTGAGTTTTTCTGAAATGGTTTTTGGTGGGCATGTCACATTTAGGATGCCTCCATGGTGCCAGAACAGCAAGAAAACCCCCACATGGCATACTATTTCGGAAACTACGCCCCTCAGGGAATGTAACAAGGGGCCAAGTGAGCCTTAACACCCCACAGGTGTTTGAGGACTTTTTGTTAAGGTTGGATGTGTAAATGGATTTTTTTTTCACTAAAATGCATATTTTCCCCCCCTCCAAATTTTACATTTTTACAAGGAGTAATAGGAGAAAATGTCCCCCAAATTTGTAACCCCATCCTTTCTGAGTATGGAAATATCCCATGTGTGGACGTCAAGTGCACTGCGGGCGGACTACAATGCTCTGAAGAGAAGGAGTCACATTTGGCTTTTGGAAAGCAAATTTAGCTGAAATTGTTTTTGGGGGCATGTCACATTTAGGAAGCCCCTATGGTGCCAGAACAGCAAAAAAAAAAAAAACACACATGGCATACTATTTTGGAAACTACACCCCTCAAGGAATGTAACAAGGGGTACAGTGAGCCTTTACACTCCACAGGTGTTTGATGACTTTTAGTTAAAGTTGGATATGTAAATGATTTTTTTTTTCACAAAAATGCTGGTTTTTGCCAAAATTTTACATTTCTACAAGCAGTAATAGGAGAAAAAGCCCCCCAAAATTTGTAACCCCATTTCTTCTGAATTCTCGTCAAGTGCTCTGCTGGCGCACTACAATGCTCAGAAGAGATGGAGCGCCATTGAGATTAGATAAGAGAGAATTTGGTTGGAATAGAAGTCGGGGGTCTTGTGCATTTACAAAGCCCCTGTGGTGCCTGAACAGTGGACCCCCCCACATGTGACCCCATTTTGGAAACTACACCCCCCACAGATTTTAATAAGAGGTGCAGTGAGTATTTATACCCTACTGGCGTTTGACAGATCTTTGGAACAGTGGGCTGTGCAAATGAAAAATAATTTTTTTCATTTTCATGGACCACTGTTCTAAAAATCTGTCAGACACCTGTGGGGGGTAAATGCTCACTGCACCCCTTATTACATTCCGTGAAGGGCCTAGTTTCCAAAATGGGGTCACATGTCGGGGGGGTCCATTGTTCTGGCACTATAGGGGCTTTGTAAACACACGTGGCCTTCAATTCCCGACAAATTTTCTCTTCAAAATCCCAATGGCGCTCCTTCTCTTCTGAAAATTGTACTTTGCCCGCAGAGCACTTTACATCCACATGTGGGGTATTTTCATACTCAGAATAAATGGAGTTACAAATTGTGGGGGGCTTTTTTCCTATTTTCCCTTGTGAAAATGAAAAATTTAGGGTAACACCAGCATTTTAGTAAAAAAAAAAAAATGGATTTTTTTCATTTTCCCATCCAAATTTAACAAAAATTCGTCAAACACCTGTGGGGTGTTAAAGCTCACTATACCCCTTGTTACATTCCGTGAGGAGTGTAGTTTCCAAAATGGGGTCACATGTGGGTATTTATTTTTTTGCGTTTATGTCAGAACCGCTCTAAAATCAGCCACCCCTGTGCAAATCACCAGTTTAGGCCTCAAATGTACATGGCACGCTCTCACTCCTGAGCCTTGTTGTGCGCCCGCAGAGCATTTTACGCCCACATATAAGGTATTTCCGTACTCAGTAGAAATTGCGCCACAAATTTTGGGGGTCTTTTTTTCCTTTTACCTCTTGTGAAAATAAAAAGTATGGGGCAACACCAGCATGTTAGTGTAAAAAAAAAATTCTTTTTTTTACACTAACCGGCTCATGTAGACTCCAACTTTTCCTTTTCATAAGGGGTAAATTTGTAGTGCAATTTCTCCCGAGTACAGAAATACCCCATATGTGGCCCTAAACTGTCTCTATGAAATACGACAGGGCACCATGCGCATTTGAGGACTAAAATAGGGATTGCATAGGGGTGGACATAGGGGTATTCTACGCCAGGGATTCCCAAACAGGGTGCCTCCAGCTGTTGCTAAACTCCCAGCATGCCTCGACTGTCAGTAGCTGTCCAAAAATGCTGGAGTAGCAGTTTTGCAACTGCTGGAGGCTCCGTTTTGGAAACACTGCCATACAATGTTTTTTAATTTTATTGGGGGGACAGTGTAAGGGTGTGTATATGTAGTGTTTTACCCTTTATTATGTGTTAGTGTAGTGTAGTGTAGTGTTTTTAGGGTACATTTGCACCAGCGCAGGTTTACAGTGAGTTTCCCGCTAAGAGTTTGCGCTGCGGCAGAAAATTTGCTGCACCTCAATCTTGAAGCAGGAAACTTACTGTAAACCTGCCCATGTTTATGTACCCTGTACATTCTCATGGGGGGGGGGGGGGGGCAAACCTCCAGCTGTTGCAAAACTACTTTTGCAACAGCTGGAGGCACACTGGTAGGTAACAGAACCTAACTGAAGGTTTTCCAAACTCAATATTTTCCAACCAGGGTGCCTCCAGCTGTGGCAAAACTACAACTCCCAGTATGTACTGATCACCGAAGTGCATGCTGGGAGATGAAGTTATGCAACAGTTGGAGGTACGCAACTACAACTCCCAGCATGGAGAGACAGCTGTTTGCTGTTTAGGCATGCTGGGATTTGCAGTTTTGCAACATCTGGAGGGCTACAGTTCAGAGACCAGTGCACAATGATCTCCAAAACTGTGGCCCTCCAGATGTTGGAAAACTACAAATCACAATATGCCCAGACAGCAAACTGCTGTGTGGGCATGCTGGGAGTTGTAGTTTTGCAAGATCTGGAGGATTACAGTTTATAGATCACTGCAAAGTGATCTCCAACTGCAGCCCTCTAAATCTTGCAAAACTACAAATCCCAGCATACCCAAACGGCTGTCTGGGCATGCTGGGAGTTGTAGTTCAGCAACATCTGGGGGTGGGCTACAGTTTAGAGAGCACTGTATAGTGTTCTCCAAACTTTAGCCCCCCCCCCAGATGTTGCTAGGCAACTACTCACCGGCTTCCGTAGTCTTCACCAGGGAGCCACGAGGGAGCCGCACATCATCGCCGCCCGCTGCAGCCGATCAGGTAAGGGAGCTCCACCGCCGCCACCGCCGGTCAGGCTACAGTTCCCCCTTCTTCCCGGTGTACCGTCGGTGAGCAGGATGGGGGAACCGGACTTTAACCCCCCTGCCCCCGATATGCTATTGGTCGTCGCTTCTTGATGACCAATAGCAGGAATAGGAGGGGTGGCACCCCTGCCACCTAACTCCTATTCCTTCACGGGGACCGGAGTGTGTTGGTGTCTTGGACACCCCCAATCCCCCTGATTTTCCGTGTCACTGGACCCGGATCCGCCGAAAATCGTCGGTCTGAATTGACCTTCGATTTCCGGCGATCACAGGCATGGGGGGTCTCAGGACCCGCCTAGGGATTTGCACGGGATGCCTGCTGTCATTAGCAGTCATCCCGTTCCGGTCCCCGACCGGCTAGCGGCTGGGACCGGAATTCCCACAGGAGTATCCATACGCCCTCCATCCTTAAGGACTCAGGATGCAGGACGAATGCATACGCCCTTCATCCTGAAGAGGTTAAGTCTACTCATAGTCTCTGAAACAGTTAAGATAATTATGGAGTGTGTTGGTCAGGTACCTTTATTGTTTTACCTAGATCATAATAGATTCAAATTTTACAAACCTTCTTTCTGCATTGTGGAATCCTTAGGCCACCCAATATACGGACATTACTACACACATAGCTCCCTTCTGCTTAGTATATGGGGCCATATATGTTACAATGGGGTACAAGACTGTTGGCACACACAGTTTCTTACCAACTCTCTAGATGCTGACTTTGCCCCATACCACCTCTTTCTTCTTCCATTGGTCTCTCTCAGCATGCATTGCTGGTTCCTGCAAGAGACCTAACCAGACAGATCCAAACTCCCCATCCACCTGTATACTCTGTACCATAACTGTGGGAGGACAGGATCACTGCAGCCTTGGCAGCCTTTTCCACCATCCAGTCCCCTTGGCTTCTGGGGGTGGTTTCCTTCATGTGGGTCTGATATTTTATGATGGCCACCTTCTCTGGCAGTTCTAGGACTTTGAACACTTGAATTACAAACTACAGATTCTATATTTGATTGGTTTGCCCAAGGATTCAAGAAAATCTTTACTCCAATAGGCCCATATTTGTGGGCGGTAATTTAAAAGTGTACCCGTACTCATTATGTATCACCTTCAGATTTCTTACACATCTCATTGAATATCTTCTCCTCTACTTTCTAAACCAACAGCTCAGATCGAGTGGTTTATTGAAGTAGAACTTCATTCTGCTTGTGGTCACCATATATCCTGTCTCATGTATTACATCTTTGCATCACTTGGAGCAAGCTTACATTTACAACTCAGCATCAACCATGGATTCTCTGATATCTTATCATGGCTCTTGAACTTAACCTCATAAGTTTAAGTCAATTTAATCATAATCTGAAAGTAGCAAAGCTACCAAAGAGCGCTCTTCTTTTTCTGCATCTTCATATTACACTAAATTATCATTATAAAGTTATTCATTAACAATTGATGTTATTCAGATAAATGGAATGTAGAATGAACATACTCAATTTCAAACAGTGGATATATATATTTCCTTCAAGTCTAATGTGACTTTGTGTGCCGGGAGAGGAGACTGTCATTCTCCCTATAAATCCACATTTCTCCTCCCACTCCTCTATGTCACTGGTCACCGCCCCTTTGAGTCTGGGTGTTTGCTTTACCTCAGTTTAGATCAGTCATCAATAACCCTTGAATGTCTAGTAGCTGACTGGATTCCTGTGTCACTTTACATGAAGACATACAATACACATATAACATGTAATAATACTGACATGTAAAAATACGTACAACACACAGGGCCCAACACACATTCTCACCAAAAATGTAAAAGAATAAAAAATCTACAGAGCTCTTTCAAAAATTACCTTCAATGCCCATTGTTTATAATGAAATACTCATTAACTGATTTTAAATGCTTAGGTATTACAACATTATACTATCAATTAAATAGTGATCACTTTTTTTATATCCGTTATCTTAGTTTTCTTGGCCAAACTTCTTCTCTTGTTACTCCTATAATATAAGACAATTAATCGTATTCCTGATACACTTCATTTTTGGCATCCATTGTGCACAACAGTGAAAACAAAACTTATTAGGAAATTAATGAAATATCATCAAATAGGTTCAATTAATACCACGTAGCAGGTGCCGGGGCCGAAAACGTCACACTGCCACTCAGCCTATCGCCGGCCGAGTCGGGACTTCGCTGCGGCCGGTGATTGGCTGAGTGCAGTATGACTCGTCGACCACCGGCCAACCAGGAAGAGAATCGCGGCAGAGACCGGAGCCGGTGCATATAATTTTTTTTTACTGCCGGCAGTATAGAGGACAATTTTTCTATTCTGGAGTTCTCCTTTAATGCCTTGTATTGTGCGACTGCCTCACGGTACCATAACTCAGAGTCCCTGTTCGGGCGCCAAACTGATAAGGATTTTATCAGTCACCTAGTAAATATCTAACTCCCGGCCAAATTCGTTATTTTCTTTATCAGCTTCAGTGCATGCACAATAAGTTAATCCCACAGACAGTGATTTACTTATGATTTACAAACAATCATCCAGCTTTAATAATGTTATCAAAATTGGTACAAGATAAACAGGGAAATTCCAGCTTAGCAATTGCATTCAATTGGCATAAGTTCCCACCCTCAGGGAGGTGAGTATAGCTTTGGTACACCACATACGGTATGCTTTCTCTGTTAGATTTTTTGGAAAAACTTTAGGCGTTGGCTTTAACAGGAAATTCCTCTACACGACGGAAGGAGGGAAAGCAAGGAGCAGAGCAGTATGGGATGGGCTTTGTCATAGGGGCATGGGGGATGTTTTAGTAGCATGGCTTTGTCAAATAGTCTTTTTATAATGCATACACACACACACATATATATATATATATATATATATATATATATATATATTTACATCCACTACAATTGAACTGTCCATATGATGCAGCTAACATTTCATATTGCAGTCCATATAGATAGCACGGCTTCATATTGCACTGTTCAAGTATATTGCAACCGCCACTAGCTATTGCACTATATTATCTAACATAATGCACAATCCACCGCTTTATATTGCACTGTTCATGTAAATTGCAACCGCCACTTTGTATTGCACTATTCATGTAACATATTGCACCCTCCATTAAATGAGTAGCCGTAGCAGGCTCCTTTCTTTAGTATAATCCCACTCTATACTGATACTCCTCAGATCATTCAGTAAATCATATTAACAGCACGTTGTAATCCATTTTCTTAGATATACTGAATAAAGTAGAAATTGTTACGCATCCGAAGATTCCTTAGGGGTTTCTACACGTTTCTTTTGCCATCAGTCGTCACGGTTTTGTGGCATCACATTCTTCTGTCATTTGTGCCACTGTTGCAGGTGTGAGGCTCTGGTGGCGACCGTATACTAAACTCAGAACCTGTGCTCTTTTTAAAGAGGCTAACCCCTCCCCACATGACGTACCTGTACACCTCTGACCCCATCTCGCGCTCACTATCATATGGTCAGAATACCTGAACCAGGTGTGTGTGGGTGGTTAGTGGAGATACACATCATGAATTGTTTCACGCCTCATTCTGACAACCGGGATTCATGGTTATTGGTGAGGCTTGCTTTCCATATTATACGATCCTGATTCCCGTACTTTATTTTATAAATGATGCGATCCAAATGCCAATGCTTAGAATATTCCGGTATTATAAAATCTGGAAGATTATGAATATTACAGAGGGGCCATAAAGAAGAATACTATGCGATCCCCGATGGTGTATGTATACTATATTGTTTGATACCTATAGTGAAGTTACTAGAATAATATGCTAACCATGATGGTATATGTATATATTTTGAGAAGGTGAAAGGCCTCGTGGTGGATGGGCGATATGTGTCACCAAGGCTCCTGGCTTTGGTGAAGTAAGAGCCAGTATTTAATCAGTGTCTGTGCTGTGATGCCGTAGTATGGCTGGAAGGCCAATCCAGGACGGCTCTTACTGGGAATGACCAAGTGCAGGGTGGGGTTCATTCCCCACAATTCAGGCTGCCTTTTGTTGCCCTTAAAGGCAACCTGTTTCACCAGCTGAGGGGGATTTGCTAGTTGCAGCTCACACTGCAAGAGAGAGCTGTATGTGGAGTTCTTCCCTGTGTTTGCTCCAAGGTTGGAAGCTGGTGAACAGCCTGCCTGGTGGCCTAGATAAGACTTGCTTGATACCGCATGGCATGGACTCACAGGAATACAGGTGGACCTTTGTTACGTTTTCCTTTGTTTTGCATCTAAAGACTGTTTGCTGTGTGCCAAGTGTGAAGAAAACACTGAACTTTGATTTACCTTGCTTCTATACTGCAACCGCACCTATTTGCAAGAGCGAGTCATCACAATATATGTATACTGCATTATTTAGTACATATGGTAGGATACAGTTATCAAAGATCGCCCCAGACTTAATATATCGGAGGAATAATGATATGCAAGAATAGTATTCTATGTGTTGGAATGTATAGGTACACACTAATTAAATATTCTGATGTTAGTGTAGAATTATGGGAGGAAGAATGAGTGGTGCAAAAATGAACGGCTCTGTGCCTGGGTAGATTCCCTGCTTCAACCTCTCATTCCAAAAATGCCCGGTCATATTAAAGACACTAAACATCTTCTTGCCATGCTCAAGAATGTGGCTTGGGGTCCGGAGTGCAGGTGGATCACGGCAGATGTGACCTCCCTGTATTCCGTTATCCCCCATAATCTAGCAATACAGGCGTTATCTTGGTTTCTTGGTACCTTCTCCCGCTATCCCTCCCCACTTTGTGAATATATTTCACTAGTGGTGGAATTTTTGCTGATCCACAACTTCTTCATGTTCAACAGGAGGTTTTACATTCAGGTCACTGGAGCTTCGATGGGGGCGAAGTTCTCCCCCTCTCTCGCCAACATATATATGTGTTGGTGGGAGAGGGTGACACTCTTCGCCCCCACCAACCCCTACAGTCAGTGTCTCCTATGGTATGGCCGCTATATCGATGACCTCCTGTTTATCTGGGGGTCCGATGTGGCGGCCATACAGGGGTTTACTGATTTTCTTAACTCCAATGACCTGAATTTACAGTTTACGGTGACATCCAAAATTGAATCAGTCAATTTCCTTGATCTTACATTGCGGGGTGACTTGACTACGGGCAAAATTAATACTACAACATTTCGCAAAGAAACTGCAGTTAATTCTATACTTCATGCCAGGTCTTGCCACCCCGCACATGTGATAGAGAATCTTCCAGTTGGTGAAATGATCCGCACACGCCGTAACTGCTCCCAGGATAGCGACTTCGAATCCGAGGCCGTTGCCCTTGGTAACAGACTTAGACAAAGACAGTATCCAGAATGGACCATATCTAGAGCCAAAACCATTGCTGAAAACCGTGATCGTGACGAACTTGTGGTCTCACATAAATTGACTAGTAAAAAATCCCCCTCTTTAGTTTTCTCAACACAGTATAGTACTGACTTTACAGCCATCAAAAAAATCATTGAGAAAAACATACCGATTGTCCACACTGATCCAGATTTTAGGGAGGCTCTCGGTGATGGCTTTAGTTGTGTTTCACGAAAGGCCCCCACTCTCGGTCAAAAATTGTCACCGAGCTTATACTTGGAGTCTCCTTGTATAAAACCAACATGGCTTAATCACCCTGGATCCTACAAATGTGGGGCCCAGAGGTGCATATGTTGCAAATATATGCACAACTCCACATCGTTTGTATCATCTAGTAATAATCAGACATATGATATTAAACAGTATATAAATTGTAAAACTATTGGAGTTATTTACCTGTTCACATGCCGCGTCTGTAATGTGCAATACGTTGGATGTACTATCAATCCACTCAAGGTGCGCATACGCAAACATCTGTCTGACGTTGCCCACTTCCAGAGGCGGCATGTCTCCATGGTAACGAAACATTGCGTAGACATGCATGAAGGGAACACCTCCAGCTTCATGTTACAAGGAATAGAAAGAGTGAATAAACCACTACGGGGAGGAGATTTGAGACAAAAGGTCCTCGATAGAGAGATTTTTTGGATCTTAACGCTTCAAACACGCATACCGCAAGGTTTGAATAGACGACTTGACACCATACTGCATTATTAGTGGAAAGTCGTTCAAATATATGTTCCTTACATATATACTACTTTTATAAATTATTTTATGCAAACCTATGTACTTCCACTCTACATGCAATTATATGGTCTCTAAGTCTAGAAATAATAAACTTTTTCCTTCATTTTCTAGCGTGTATTTTTGCTTTATACCACATTGATTATTCATGTTCATTAACAATAATCTTTAATACCTCAAGTATGTTGTTCGAGATTACCCAAGTCAAGATATTAAATCTACATGTTCTCCCATCTAGTTTTATGGATATTAACATGTCTGCTTTTATTTTTTTGATTTTTTCTCTTTTTGTGACTGCTCACGATTGTATAATGAAAGGTTTTGTTATTTATTTTATAAATTCTCTATATGATAAATCCTGAGTGTCCAAGTAGAGTTAAAGGCATTGCCAATGTATCATGCTCCATTTTGTAGTGTACATATTTAACACTATATGGTGATGCTAATTATGTATGCAGGTGTAGCAGAGGCGTCACCTGCTGTGTCGTCACTTCCACCTAGCATATATAAGCAGACTCACATAAAAATGTTTTAAGTGTATGACTAAGGCCCTGCGGGCTGAAACGCGTCACACTGCATGAATCCTTGCTGTATCCCTTAGCAACATGCATTTTAGCCAATAAAGAAGTTCCTTTGCATGAGAGTCTGCGCTGGATATTTCTTTCTCTGCCTACTACTTACCTGGATTAGTCCAAATCCAATCCGGGCGCTTACAGGAGTGAGCTGGCACCTTCGCTTCTTGCTTCAAAAATGTACATGGGATCTATTCTTATATAAAGCAGGCAAATGATATAAAATCATTTAACCGTATCCAATTTATATGTTCACTCAGTTTCTCTCTGAAGCATCATCTTTTCCCAGTTTCCCCCCCCCCCCCCCCCATTTAGGTGGAGGGCATCACTTCAAGTGTGAAACACATAATGACGTGTATCTCCACTAACCACCCACACACACCTGGTTCAGGTATTCTGACCACATGATAGTGAGCGCAAGTCCGGAGTGCAAGATGTGCAAGATGGAGTCAGAGATTAGAAGGTACGTCATGTGGGCAGGGGTAAGCCTCTTTAAAAAGAGTGCGGGTTCTGAGTTTAGTGTACGGCTGCCACCAGAGCCACACACCTGCAACAGTGGCACAAAAGACAAAAGAATGTGATGCCACAACACATGGTCCCTGACGACTGATGGCAAAGGAAATGCATAGGACCCCCTAAGCAATCTAAGGATACGTAATTATTTCTACTTCAGTATATCTAAGAAAATGGATTACAATGTGCTGTTAATATGCTTTACTGAAGGATCTGAGGAGTATCAGTATGGAGTGGGATCACACTAAAGAAAGGAGCCTGCTACCGCTACTCATTTAATGAATGGTGCAATATGTTACATGAACAGTGCAATATGAAGCAGTGGATTGAGCATTATGCTAGATAATACAGTGCAATATCTAGTGGCGGTTGTAATATACATGAACAGCGCAATTTGAAGCAATGCATCATATGGACAGTACAATAAGAAGTGGCATTTTGCAATTATATATATGGACTGTGTTATATGAAGTGGGAAATGTGCAATATCAAATGGTGATTGTAAAATTTCAAATACAAGAATACAGTCTGCCCTCCTGCCATACACGGGGCCAGGGATAAGTGCAATAACAGATTACCACTGTGCTTATAGCGTTTGCAACTGCCTTTTTTTTCGATTCTGGTCTTGTACAGTCACACTATATGGGTCAAGATCGGGATACTTACGTGTGCATTATTGCAAGCACTGATGATTGCTCCCCGCATTGTGAATTCACTCAGTAAGTGTACCAACACGAACTGTCATTCATATTAACGCAGGACCCACACGTGGGTCCGTGTGATCAGTGACCTACGTGTATAATACGTTTACCTGCTGTGTTGTTTCTTGTGTGAAGCATTGGCAATGGTGGCGGTTTGTAAATAATTTGTGTGCCATTTTTGTGGATATGTTGTGTTAATACAGCCTTCATTAAAAGTGAAGTTTTAATATATACTGACAAAAGGTTCCCTGGTGTTACTACGTTTATTGTTAATTGGAAGACCTCAATAGACGGTGGATATTATCCCACAATTTTGAAGTTACTAAATACTTATGTCACTGCTATATTTTTATTATTACTTTTCAATAAAATAGCAAAGATTTGCAACATTCTGTTTTCTCTTGGCCATTATGGTGTATTGAGTGCAGGATGAGGAAAAGGCTGCAACAAAACATTTAAATAAAGTAAAAGGGTCTGAGGCCTTTTGGAATGCACTGTGCAGTGTCCAGTTAGCGGACTTCTATGGTATATAAAATATGTCAAGTTCCTGGTGATCAACGGTATGGAAATACACACTTACTAGAATAGAAAAGTGGTTTCCTGCCCTTCTCATGCTTGTATGTAAAACCCAAGATACCAAAGTGATCTTGTGATGGTTTCTAGCTGCTATAAAGAATTTTATAACTATCTTAGAACATTTCATGGAATATAATCTTTTACAAATGGAAGTGAATCCCATGTTTCCCAGCATTGAAAAAGCATTTATCTTCAACACATACATATTTCCCACACAAAATCAAAAGAACAAAGATGCAAAGGGCCACATCAGTCTACTTATACAACTTGGTTCTTGGAACCATCCTAGTGTAATTTGAGTATTAGTATAGTGTATGTTTTACCATAGTATATCTTTTAATTGAAAGCATGTGTGTTACTTAAAATGATAACAAGTAAATTTGAAAAGATGTGGCAAATATTTAACACTAGTGCATTTAAAGCTAACTCTCACCATTTATCATGTTGTAATGTCTACTAGAATGGTTTACACTCATTGTTTGTTTTATTTCACATCCATCTTTCCATTTGTTAAATGTTGTAGCTTTCTCTTCCATTAAATATATTGTAGACTGATATATATTACACATGTAAAGGAACACTAAACGCAAAGTCAGCAGCCAATAAAAGCTTGAAGCTTGTACACATATTTAACATGTCTATGAATTGTCCCTGAAGGTTCTCATAACTGAAGAGGTGTGGAACAAGGAAGTAATCAAGGGAGCAAAAATTTTTCAGACCTTAATGTCACTTATTCCAATAGGGAACATTATAGTCGGCCACATCAGAGCCTCAAGTTACTGTTGCAAGACATAAAGATCATATTTTGTATCATATTTTTGTATTTAATTTAAAACAGAGTCTTTAACTGAAACAGAAACAGCTGTGTAGGAGACTTAAAATTGCTTCAATGGTTAGGTTGTGAAAAACAGTGTCATGTCACAGGTCATACATCATAACAAGACTGAGCACAGCTACAAGACGCAAGGTAGTTACACTGTATACTCCAAAAAACATCCTGTGGTAAAACACGGCCACACAGGGAAAATAGGGACTAGTAATATACTGGAAGCTAAGTACCAAAAATGAATTACTAGAGACAATTAAAGTAATGAAAAGTATGACATTAATCTTAATTAAGGCAAATACAAATATATAAAAAAAACACATAAAAAATATTTTTCATAAAAAATGGCTCAGTTAAACAACACCATGGATAGCAAATGCCAAGGTAAGCTGTAACCACAAGTAGGCAGCAGTCCAGATAGTAAGATATAATGTAAACAGTAGATACACAAAAATATGTAAACAAGGTAAAGATAATAGTAAATCAAACCAGACTGTGGACACCAGTACCAATAGGTATAATAAGCCTTACCATGAGATATGCTCAACCCCTACATATGTTTTGCTCCTTCGAGCTTCCTCAGGGGGCATGGCTAACTAAGGGTTCCGACCGGCTTTATTAACAGGTATTGGGCCAATAACATTCACTCACAGATACATACATGGGCTCCGAACCTATCCAACCTATTGTGACAACTCCAGAAGCTTCCCTGTACAGGTGTTAATAGGAAATACCTAAATGCAGTGGTCTCCATATGCTGCGTCATATAGTGTGTAAGGCCGGAAGTGCTGGGCCCCGGTTCACATGACCCGCAAGATCTCGAGCTCCCGATATCGCAGCTCGGTCCGTATCTACGCATCAGTAAGTCCCCGCGTCATTGTCAGAGTCCTGTCACCCAGTTGGGTCCCATGACCAACGTAGCGCGGGAATTCCGCGAGAATATGCACTATGGAGAAATAGAGGCCGTCAATGTAAAGAAGCGGCGCATACACAAGTGGATGTCAGTGTCCAAATACTATAATTCAAGGTAAGTAGTCAGTCCGTCAAAGTCACACATAAGTGAATGAAGTGCAAAACGTGATACATGCAAAACAGCAAGTGAAAAAATATATATGATATGTGATAATATTCCCCTGATAGCCACCAGTGAAGAACAAAATGATGATATGGTGAAAAATGCAATCCCTCTATAAATAAAGAACAAGAAAAATGTATAAATAATAATAATAAAGTAAAATGTGCTATGAGAAAAAAATTAAGTAACCATACAGTGTGTATTACCATGCCTAAAAGTGTGGGTGTGTATTGTGTACACAGAAATACACAGTGATACACAGAAAAAGCCATTGGCTCTAATGGACCTAAATGGGGCTGTAAAACATGTGGTAGATGCGTAGTCTGTGCAAGCATAGAAACTACCCATCAATTTTTTTATTCAAGAGAAAGGAATATCGTATTACCCACACGATCTCATGTAATACCATTGGAATAATTTACCACGCCATGTGCCCTTGTGGACTTATCTACATCGGTCTCACCACCCGTGAGTTACGTAGGCATGTTGGAGAACATGTTCTGGGAATCTCTGCAGCCATCAATGAAGAAGACCCCTCCACATTTACTACCATTCCTCGGCACTTCAGAGAATTTCATGGATGCGATCCCACTGGCTTTCGGGTAAGAGGGATCGACAGGGTGCTAATTAGTCCCAGAGGGGGAGATTGGAAAAGAATACTAGCTCAGAGAGAAGTTAAATGGATTCTATAAACTAAAAACCATGACCCCTCAGGGCCTAAATGATCATATTAGCTTTGTTCCTTTCTTATAATTATTACTGTTTCCTCATTTAGTTGTCTATACTTTGGGTTTATATGGTTTTATGGTTTTTGATTGTTTTTATGGACCTTTGTTTGTAGTTGTGGGTGATATATTGTACTCTCTACACAATTACATGTTTTTTTCTTTTTCTTTTTTCAGTTTGCTATGGGCTTCTGCCTTCTGGAATCTATCATATTAAATTGTTCATTTTGAACCCAGTACCTACGGTATAATAGGCCCAGGTCTTTATATGCATTTTATATAAATGATATTTGTATCTTTATATTATTATATTTATTTATTAATATGTGTATCTATTACTTGTCCCCTTTTTATACATTTTGGATTAATTCAGTCCTACATTAGTCCTGTCATATTTTGCCTCCAAAATTTCTCTGCTATATATGCAGGTGTAATATACATCTTGTATACATATACATATATATTTATATTATTTTTTCACCTCTTATGAACTTTCACCCCCCTCTCCCCCATAATTATTCTCACATCCATTTTATTTTAGCTTACACTGTATACATTACTTACATTTATGTTTCCACTTGGTATCTACTGGTGGCATTTATTATTACACCCATAGACTATACCTAATGTATACTTCTAGCCCCATTTGGGTGAACTGTTTTATTCACTTTCTTTTTATTATAGTCACTACACTTATTGCATATAAATTCTTTGATATTGATTTACAATAACTGGCTCTATACCTTTTAGCCCCATTTGGGCGACTGGCTTTTTTACCCCTCACTAGTCTCTTATACCACACATCACTCTTTTAATACACAATACACACCCACACTTTTAGGCATGGTAATACACACTGTATGGTTACTTTATTTTATTTTATTCTCATAGCACATTTTACTTTATTATTATTATTATTTATACATTTTTCTTGTTCTTTATTTATAGAGGGATTGCATTCTTCACCATATCATCATTTTGTTCTTCACTGGTGGCTATCCGGGGAATAGTATCACATAGCACTCACAGTTGGTGCACTTTTTTCACTTTTCACTTGCTGTTTTGCATGTATCACATTTTGCACTTCATTCACTTATGTGTGACTTTGACAGACTGACTACTTACCTTGTATTATAGTATTTGGACACTAACATCCACTTGCGCATGAACTGCTTCTTTACCTTGACAGACTCTATTTCTCCATAGCGCATATTCTCGAGAGATTTCCACGCTACGTTGGTCATGTGACCCAGCTGGGTCACATGACTGTGACGATGACGCAGAGACTTACTGTTGTGTAGACACAGACCAAGCTCCGATATCGCGAGCTTGGGATCTTGCGGGTCATGTGATCTGGGGCCCAGCACTTCCGGGCTTACACGTTATCTGACGCAGCATATGGATATCATTGCATTTAGGTATTTACTATTAACACCTGTACAGGGCGGCTTCTGGAGTTGTCACAATAGGTTGGATAGATTCAGAGCCCATGTAAGTAAGTATGTGTGAGTGAATGTTATTGGCCCAATACCTGTTTATAAGGCCGGTCGTAACCCTTCGTTAGCCATGTCCCCTGAGGAAGCTCGAAGGAGCTAAACATATGTAGGGGTTGAGCATATCTCATGGTAAGGCTTATTATACCTATTAGTACTGGTGTCCACAGTCTGGTTTGATTTACTATTATCTTTACCTTGTTTTCATATTTTTGTGTATCTACTGTTTTCATTATATCTTACTATCTGGACTGCTGTCTACTTGTAGTTACAGCTTACCTTGGCATTTGTTATCCATGGTGTTATTTAACTGTGCCATTTTTTATGAAAAATATTTTTTATGTATTTTTTATATGTTTGTATTTGCCTTAATAAAGATTAATGTCATAATTTTAATTACTTTTATTGTCTCTAGTAATTCATTTTTGGTGTGTAGTTACACTGTATCAGCAAGAACTATCGGGCAACGATTTCAAAGCAGTCTGGGGTTGCAAGATGTGGTGTTCATGCTCTTTTGGGAAACAACGGGCAATGCTAAGGACCGTAAATACAGTGATTGGCAAAAGAAACTTAGTGCAGCAGATGAAAGACACATTGTGCTTATTTCCTTCACAATTAGAGGATGTCCAGCAGTGCTATAAACTCAGAACTGGCAGAAACCAATGGGACCCAGATACTGTTCGGAGATGTCTGTCTACAAGTGATCTTTATGGAAGTATTTCTAAAAGGGAAGCCATCCCTTTTATGTGTTAATATGGCAAAGCAACTAAACTATGAATGAAAATAATGGAACTGGGGCACAGAAAAATGACAGCAGGCACATTTAGACTAAGGCTGCATTCACACCACGCTTTTTCAATACAGTTCCCGTATTAGGTTTTTGATGAAAAACTGATTCCTCAAAACCGGACTAAACTGTATCAAAATGTATGTACAAATTTTAACCTGTATACGGTTAAAAAACCGTATACAGTTTACAAAATGATGTCCGGTTGCAACTGTTTGAAAACCATACAGGATGCAAAATGGACACAACCTGATGCATCGTTTGGCATACAGTTTTCAATCAAGAGTCAATGCATACGGTTTTCAATACGGTTCCATACGGTTTTCACATTGAAAAACGTATATGGGAACTATATTGCAAAAACATGGTGTGAATGCACCCTAAGAAAAGCAATAATTTGAAATATTTTACTGTAAAAGAAGGCAGTTTGCAGAGACGGCTCTAGCATTAGGCCATTTAGGCCATCGCCTAAGGCCTCACGCTTAAGTTTAACTTAACCAGTGCCTGTGGGCCACGGCGGTGCATCTGACCAGCCCCTGCGGCCCCTCTGCCACTTTAAGAGAAAGGGCTGCTGGGGCTGGTCGCATGCCGCACGCAGGCACTCCTTATACTTCCCTGTCCTCCCAGCCCTTCCCCCAGCTGCTGACCGAAGCCTGGAACAAGAAGAGAAAGTCACCTTCTTGCTGCCTCACAACCTGTGACACAGTCTTGGCGGTTTTCTTTCTCCCCACCTGCGAGCTGCGACCCACAGCCAGCACCCAGCGGCAATAAGTTCAAAACAGGTCAGGTGCTGCACTTTTCCATTCCTGTTTCCCAGTAAGCATAAGGGCCTAGCAGGCTGTATGAAGAAATATATTGCCAGACGCTGTATACGAATAACTTTGCTGTGTGTACTCATTGCCCTGTCTGGCCCATACTACATATATAATATATGTATTATGGGCCAGCCAGGGCAGAGCACACACAGCACAGTCCTTGATATATAAACGGTGATATAATACTCCAGGGTATATATACATCAACTGTACTTTGCCCACTGCACTGGCTACCATATATTATGCATATATATATATATATATATATATATATATATATATATATATATATATATATACATATACATATATATATATATATTTATATATACGTATGTTGGCCAGGGCAGTGGGCACAGCACGGTTTATGTATATATGCACTGCAGACTGCAGATTGGCTGGCCAATACTATATAACGAGTATAGTAGATTACAGAACCAAAAGCCGGAGATTTAGAATCTTGATGGGATGTGACTTTATTTGCTCCCCATTGTGCCACATTTCAGCAACAAACTGCCTTTCTCAAGCAAAACATATAAAGTGACAATTTGCATATATATATATATATATATATATATATATATATCAAAAATAGAAAAAAATAGGGAACCTTTAAAATATTAATATTTATTATATTCATTAAAATATGAAAAAACTTGAAGAAATCACACCACGTGAAAAAAACTAAAAATGTATTGCCACCGCCATATGTTGGTATCTTTCTTGGTGCTCACCTCTCCATATTATTTCATATAGATGAGCGCCCCAACATTATATTCTTGTATTAACGCTACAGTCTTTTTGATCACTGTTCACACTTGGTTTTAGATATTTGAGCCAAGAAAAAACGTTCATGCAAATACCGCAATTTGAATCAATAAAATTGTTGATAATTTACTGCATCCCGTGCCATTTGTTAAGATGGATGATTTACTACATGCAATGTTCCTTTTGATGGTATGGGAACACGCTTCAGTGTTTGTCCGTAGTATTTATTATATATGAGTGTCTGCATTTTTGCAGATGTTAGATGTACCTCATCATTTGGTATATTGCACCAAGCTCAATCATCCACACATAACATGTCGGTACAAACACGGTGAGATGTCTGATATAAATGTTACACCAGATTATTCATCCATATAAATCGCATCAATGTGTACACGGTGAAAGCGTTTTATATGACTTTTAGTGCAAAAAGCTTCCTTGTCCCATAGGTATTATACAAAGTCCAATAGGTCCACTATCTGCATGTATATCAGCGCCTTATTGGATATTGCACAGTTCCTCTTACATGCACTTCACATAGTCCCAAATATGCATAAACCAGTATTTTTACATTAGCAGACGTGTTACTAGTTTAGTTATTATTATTGATAGACATGTTTGAGCTTCATATATTATTGCACTGTCCCTTAGAATACTAAGATAATTTCATTTCATATGTTCACACACAAATGGTGGCAATAATAGATAGAGGACGTGAGAAAAAACCTGTTGTCTTCTCCTTGTGTTCGTTCACACTGCTCCTCTGTAAGGTATCGGTTCGACGCGTTTCCTTTAGCCTTTAATTCATCAGGAACCGTACTTAGGCTTTCTTACTGTTATTCCAGTATCTCCTTTTTTGTTTGTTTGTGGAGCGAGCTTGTGCTTAACTCTGATGGCGGTCGCACACTGATTCAAATCTCCACTTGCTATTTATACAGGTGTGTAGCCCTCCCCTTCACCGCATCATCAATGGATCCTCCTATCATTCCACTACACGTCACTGTGTTCTTTTAGCAGAGCGGAGGTATTCAATCCAGGTGCCTGGAAGGGGATTGTTTGATACGTATCCAGGGGAAAAGAGTTTCCCGTTCCAGAAATCTATTGTCCATACTTTACAATTGTGTTATGTTTTTGGTCTAATGATGTTGAATAAGTTCGTATGGATGCTTTAAGATGACTTTGAACTGAATTGCACCCAACACCAGTATTTTAGGTAACTGAGCACTGTACCAACTAAATGAAACAGGAAAAACATATAGAATCATTCAGCCCCCGTGGTTTCACCGTTTCTAGCTGGAAAGTCCAGGATGCTTCACATTGTAGGAGCTGTCTATCCCAACTCCCTCCTCTTTTTGGGGGAGGGATCACTTCTATTACCTGAGCTTGCAGGCCTTCTGGGCAGCTATCATGGAACTTAGAAAAATGATTTCCAATTGGTGTGTCCCTGCTGTGTACGATGTCTGCTGCGTGTTCTTGGAGTCTTTTTTTAAAAGACCTGAATGTTTTAAGAATTTGAGATGGCTCTTGCTTATTGTTGAAGTGAACCTCAGATTAAGATCATTTATATATACATATGTTGGCCAGGGCAGTGGGCACAGCACGGTTTATGTATATATGCACTGCAGACTGCAGATTGGCTGGCCAATACTATATAACGTGTATAGTAGATTACAGAACCAAAAGCCGGAGATTTAGAATCTTGATGGGATGTGACTTTATTTGCTCCCCATTGTGCCACATTTCAGCAACAAACTGCCTTTCTCAAGCAAAACCTATAAAGTGACAATCTGCATATATTTTTATATATATATATATATATATATTTATATATATATAACTGATGAGTTTGCAGAGACTTCGCTTACAAACATACATGTTTCTGATCACAACCTCTACTCACCAATCGATCAGTATTCACATATCTTCATAGTGTGGTGTAGCTTGTAAACAAGGATGGGCTGACTCAGCTGACTCGTGATCGCCGCTCCACAATGCCAGTGCCCTTACTGTGCGCACAAAATGTCCTGCACATGTGACAGATTTGGCGCATGCGCCTTACTGTTGCAGATTCACACATCACCTGCGAGTCCAACCGGACTTCAATACAAGTGAGCTGGATAAAGGAAAAATATAGTATAGTAGAAAAATAGGGCTGACAGGACATATGTGGATAAAGAAATATATATTTTATTTATAATATAAAAAGAGTTGCCATATTGAGACATGGATTAATGTATCACAAAATATAACTTAGATCCCAATTTTTCGTGAAGTCTCCGATGAACTCATCTTCTACAATTATCTTCCTTAAAGTAACAATGTGATATCCTCCATAAGATGACAAAGTAATAAAGTGGTAATGCCTAAAAAATAAAAAAAATTATTAAACCTCTTGGGGACGCAGGGCATATGCATATGCCCTGCATCCCCGATCCTTAAGGACTCAGGGCATACCTGTATGCCCTGAACATTTCCGGTCCCTGCTGCTCACAGGGCGGGGACAGGACTAGGATGCCTGCTGAAATCATTCAGCAGGCATACCTTGACAACGCTTAGGGATGATCGCCGCAAATCGCCCATCAATTCAGATTGGAGATTTGCGGCAATTTCGGGTCAATCGGGTCCTCGGTGACCCAGAAAAAAAGGATGATAGGTGCCATCCGAGACAGCACCTATCATCCTTTAGCAGCAGGAGTGAGGAGGCACTGGTGCCATCTCACGATCATCCTGATTCATCGGCCTGTTAAGGAGGGCGAGAGCGAGTGCCGGGAAACCTCACCCAAGGCGGCGGGACCGGGGCCCCAGGAGCAGAGTTGGAGGCGGCGGCAGGTGGATCATCAGAGCGCAGCAGCAGGAGGTAAGGCTGCTGGGAGTTGTTGTTATGCAACAGCAGAAGGCACAATTGCAACTCTCATCATGCCCTTTGGTAGTTTGTGCATGCTGGGGATTGCAGTTATGCAACACCTGGAGGCACATTTTTGTGCCTCCAGCTGTTGCATAACTACAACCCCCAGCATGCACAGACAGCCAAAGGGCATGCTGGGAGTTTCAGTAGTATGCATTCAGCTGTTGAATAACGACAAGTCCCAGCATGCCCTTTGACTGTCCAGGCATGTTGAGAGTTGTAGCTTTTTGTTACCTAAATCAGTGTTTTGCAACCAGTGTCCCTCCAGCTGTTGCAAACTACAACTCCCAGTCGACACTCATAGACCATACATGCTGGAAGTTGTAGTTTTGTAACAGCTGGAGTCACACTGGTTGCGAACATTGAGTTAAGTAACAAACTCTCAGTGTTTTGCAACCAGTGTACCTCCAGCTGTTTTGTAACAACAACCCCCAGTTGTAGTTTTGCAACAGATGGAGGTTCCCCCCCCCCACTCCTTGTGAATGTACAGGGTACATTCACATGGGCAGGGGTTTACAGCGAGTTTCCCGCTGCAAGTTTGAGATGCAGCAAATTTTCTGCTGCAGCACAAACTCCCAGCGGGAAACTCGCTGTAAACCCCCACCCATGTGAATGTACCCTAAAAACACTGTACAAAATAAAAAGTTAAACACTACATAAAACACATACATAAAACGTCTGGTAGAGCACTGTTTCCAAAATGGAGCCTCCAGCTTTTGCAAAACAACAACTCCCAGTATTGCCAGATATCCATTGACTGGCCAGGCATGCTGGGGTTTTTGCAACAGCTGGAGGCACCCTGTTTGGGAAACACTGCCATAGGGTAATTTTGGTATCGGAGGCAAGTGTAATTCTTGCATCCGGGTACGTCCATATGCAAATCCCTAATTTAGGCCTCAAATGCGCATGATGCTTTCTGACTTTGGAACCCTGTTGTATTTCAAGACAACAGTTTAGTGCCACAAATGGGATATTTGCGTACTTGGGAGAGATTGCCTAACTAATTTGGTGGGCTTTTACCCCTTATGAAAAGGTAAAGTTCGGTCTACACTTGCATCTTATGGTAAAAAAAATATATATATATATATATATATATATATATATATATTATTATTATTTTTTTTTTTTTTTACACTAACATGCTGGTGTTGCCCCATACTTTTCATTTCACAAGAGGTAAAAGAAAAAAAAGACCCCCAAAATTTGTAACGCAATTTCTCCGGAGTATGAAAATACCCATTATGTTGGCGTAAAATGCTCTGCGGGCGCACAAAAGGGCTCAGGAGTGAGAGTGCACTATGTACATTTGAGGCCTAAATTGGTGATTTGCACAGGGGTGGCTGATTTTACAGCGGTTCTTACATAAACTCAATAAAATAAATACCCACAGGTGACCCCATTTTGGAAGCTATACCCCACACGGAACGTAACAAGGGGTATAGTGAGCCTTAACAGCCCACAGGTTGTTACGCCTAGCGCTCCGGGTCCCCGCTCCTCCCCGGAGCGCGTACGGCGTCTCTCTCTCCGCAGCGCCCCGGTCGGTCCCGCTGACCGGGAGCGCTGCACTGTCATGGCCGTCGGGGATGCGATTCGCACAGCGGGACGCGCCCGCTCGCGAATCGCATCCCAGGTCACTTACCCGTTCCCGTCCCCTGCTGTCATGTGCTGGCGCGCGCGGCTCCGCTCTCTAGGGCGTGCGCGCGCCAGCTCCCTGAGACTTAAAGGGCTAGTGCACCAATGATTGGTGCCTGGCCCAATTAGCTTAATTGGCTTCCACCTGGTCCCTGACTATATCTGACCTCCTCCCATGCACTCCCTTGCCGGATCTTGTTGCCCTTGTGTCTAGTGAAAGCGTTTTGTGTGTCCAAAGCCTGTGTACCAGAACTTCTGCTATCCACCCTGACTACGAACCTTGCTGCCTGCCCCGACCTTCTGCTACGTCCGACCTTGCTTCTGTCTACTCCCTTGTACCGCGCCTATCTTCAGCAGCCAGAGAGGTTGAGCCGTTGCTAGTGGATACGACCTGGTCACTACCGCCGCAGCAAGACCATCCCGCTTTGCGGCGGGCTCTGGTGAAAACCTGTAGTGACTTAGAACCGGTCCACTAGCACGGTCCACGCCAATCCCTCTCTGGCACAGAGGATCCACCTCCTGCCAGCCGGCATCGTGACAGTAGATCCGGCCATGGATCCCGCTGAAGTTCCTCTGCCTTATATCTCTGATATCACCACGGTGGTCGCCCAGCAATCCCGACAGATCGCCCATCTAACCCACCAGCTGTCGGAAGTGTCCACCATTGTGCAGCAACTTCAGTCGCAACTTCTGCAGCAATCATCTCCCCCGCCAGCTCCTGCACCCCTTCCGCAGCGAGTGGCCACTCCTAGCCTCCGCCTGTCCTTGCCGGACAAATTTAATGGGGACTCTAAGTTTTGCCGTGGCTTTCTTTCGCAATGTTCCCTGCACTTGGAGATGATGTCGGACCAGTTTCCTACTGAAAGGTCTAAGGTGGCTTTCGTAGTCAGCCTTCTGTCTGGAAAAGCCCTGTCATGGGCCACACCGCTCTGGGACCGCAATGACCCCGTCACTGCCTCTGTACACTCCTTCTTCTCGGAAATTCGAAGTGTCTTTGAGGAACCTGCCCGAGCCTCTTCTGCTGAGACTGCCCTGCTGAACCTGGTCCAGGGTAATTCTTCCGTTGGCGAGTACGCCATACAATTCCGTACTCTTGCTTCTGAACTTTCCTGGAATAATGAGGCCCTCTGCGCGACCTTTAAAAAAGGCCTATCCAGCAACATTAAAGATGTTCTGGCCGCACGAGATACTCCTGCTAATCTGCATGAACTCATTCATCTAGCCACTCGCATTGACATGCGTTTTTCTGAGAGGCATCAAGAGCTCCGCCAGGAAAAAGACTTAGATCTCTGGACACCTCTCCCACAGTCTCCATTGCAATCTGTGCCTAGGCCTCCCGCCGAGGAGGCCATGCAAGTGGATCGGTCTCGCCTGACCCTGGAAGAGAGGAATCGCCGTAAGGAAGAGAATCTTTGTCTGTACTGTGCCAGTACCAAACATTTTTTGGTGGATTGCCCTATCCGTCCTCCACGTCTGGGAAACGCACGCTCGCACCCAGCTCTCGTGGGTGTGGCGTCTCTTGATGCTAAGTCGGCTTCTCCACGTCTCACGGTGCCTGTACGGATTTCTTCTTCAGCCAGCTCTTCCCTCTCAGCCGTGGCCTGCCTGGACTCTGGTGCTTCTGGGAATTTTATTCGGGAGTCCTTGGTGAATAAATTCCGCATCCCGGTGACCCGTCTTGTCAAGCCACTCCACATTTCCGCGGTCAACGGAGCCAGGTTGGATTGCACCGTGCATTTCCGCACGGAGCCCCTCCTAATGTGCATCGGACCTCATCATGAGAAAATTGAGTTTTTGGTCCTCTCCAATTGCACTTCTGAAATTCTCCTTGGACTACCCTGGCTTCAACACCATTCCCCAACCCTGGATTGGTCCTCAGGGGAGATCAAGAGCTGGGGTACCTCTTGCTTCAAGGACTGCCTTAAACCGGTTCCCAGTACTCCCTGCCGTGACCCTGTGGTTCCTCCTGTATCCGGTCTCCCTAAGGTCGTTATGGACTCTGCCCGCCTTAAGAAGTGCCTCTCCCCCCCTCCCAGTCCAGTCAGTCAAGCCTCGGTGCCTCCTCGTGGCCCTCGTCCTGGTGTCACACTGCCCCGTGCCAGGCCTCGCCCTCTGCCCTCCCTCCCCATTCCCACTCCTGCTGTACTGCCTGCCGTTGAGGAATCCCTCCATCCTTTCCCGGTGTCCTCATCCCAGGGGGGGCAGTTACCGGACAAAGAGAAGGGGAGACCTAAGGGGGGGGGGGGTACTGTTACGCCTAGCGCTCCGGGTCCCCGCTCCTCCCCGGAGCGCGTACGGCGTCTCTCTCTCCGCAGCGCCCCGGTCGGTCCCGCTGACCGGGAGCGCTGCACTGTCATGGCCGTCGGGGATGCGATTCGCACAGCGGGACGCGCCCGCTCGCGAATCGCATCCCAGGTCACTTACCCGTTCCCGTCCCCTGCTGTCATGTGCTGGCGCGCGCGGCTCCGCTCTCTAGGGCGCGCGCGCGCCAGCTCCCTGAGACTTAAAGGGCCAGTGCACCAATGATTGGTGCCTGGCCCAATTAGCTTAATTGGCTTCCACCTGGTCCCTGACTATATCTGACCTCCTCCCATGCACTCCCTTGCCGGATCTTGTTGCCCTTGTGCCTAGTGAAAGCGTTTTGTGTGTCCAAAGCCTGTGTACCAGAACTTCTGCTATCCACCCTGACTACGAACCTTGCTGCCTGCCCCGACCTTCTGCTACGTCCGACCTTGCTTCTGTCTACTCCCTTGTACCGCGCCTATCTTCAGCAGCCAGAGAGGTTGAGCCGTTGCTAGTGGATACGACCTGGTCACTACCGCCGCAGCAAGACCATCCCGCTTTGCGGCGGGCTCTGGTGAAAACCTGTAGTGACTTAGAACCGGTCCACTAGCACGGTCCACGCCAATCCCTCTCTGGCACAGAGGATCCACCTCCTGCCAGCCGGCATCGTGACACAGGTGTTTGATGATTTTTGTTAAAGTTGAATGGGAAAATGAAAAAAAAAATGTCACTAAAATGCTGGTGTTACCCTAAATTTTTCACTTTCACAAGAGCAAATAGGAAAAAAAGCCCCCCAAAATGTGTAACCCCATATGTGGATGTAAAGTGCTCTGCGGGCGAACTACAATGCTCAGAAGAGAAGGAGCGCCATTGGGCTTTTGGAGAGCAAATTTGTCCGGAATTGAAGGCCACGTGTGTTTACAAAGCCCCCATAGTGCCAGAAAAATGGACACCCCCAATCTGACCCCATTTTGGAAACTACACCCCTCATGTAATGTAATAAGGGTTACAGTGAGCATTTACGCCCCACCTGTGTCTGACAGATTTTTGGAACAGTGGTCTGTGAAAATGAAAAATGTATTTTTTCATTTTCAAAGCCTACTGTTTCAAAGTTCTGTCAAATGCCAGTTGGGTGTAAATACTCACTGCACCCCTTATTAAATTCTGTGAGGGGTGTAGTTTCCAAAATTTAGTCACATGTGGGTGGGTTCACTGTTGTGGCAGCATGGAAGCTTTGCAAACGCACATGGCCCCCGACTTCCATTCCAAACAAATTCTCTCTCCAAAAGCTTAATGGCGATCCTTCTCTTCTGAGCATTGTAGTGCGCCAGCAGAGCACTTGACGTCCACACATTGGGTATTTCCATACTCAGAAGAGATGGGGTTGCAAATTTACCTCTTGTAAAATTTGGGGAAAAACCAACATTTTAGTGGAAAAAAAAATTAATTTACACATCCGACTTTAACAAAAAGTCATCAAACACCTGTGGGTGTTAAGGCTCACTGGAACCCTTGTTACATTCCTTGAGGGGCGTAGCTTCCAAAATAGTATGCCATGTGCTTTCTCTTTTTTTTTTTTTTTTTGCTGTTCTGGCACCATAGGGGTAAAACATAAAATGTTTGTCTGGCTGATTCTGCAGAGACAAGTCTTGGCTGGGAGAAGTCATCATGGCGAACTGAGCCAGATAGATAAGAAAAGAAGAAGTAAACTGATCAGAGAAGACGTTACCTGTGAGATTCTAGATGTAACTATAATCACTTATATGGTCTGCAGGTGGCTCGGGTACAGTTCTTATCTACCACTATGCTTTCACTGCATGTGGGAATATTAGACTTTGTATTGTGGATATTATACAGTAACAGTATTGTGGTGTTAGTCAATCATTAGTCAGTCACAATGGTAGTCGGGGTGATGGTATGGTGGTATTATTTGTTCCTCGCTGGTAACACACACAATTAGCAGTGTGCACCTGTGCACGTATTTCATCTTGTCTGAAGGTGCTGACCTTTTTTCTTGTTTTTTACTGGTATTATTGATAATATTGGTCTCAGTATACAGGATTTGATTAGTAGTAGTATGATGGCAATGTGTATGGGAATAATATTTCCTCCTTGTATACTGGTAATATTGGTCTCATTATACAGGATTTGGTCAGTAACAGTATGATATTAATATGTATCTTGATAATATTCCTCCTTGTATACTGGTAATGTTGGTAATATTGGTCTCAGTATACAGGATTTGGTCAGTAATAATGTTGGGCGCGAATATTCGCATTTAGAATTTTTATTGCGAATATCGCTAATTCACGAATTCGTGAATATTGCAAATATATTTGCTTTATGTTCAAAATTTGAATATTCACTTTTTTCCGCATATGCAAATATTCCTTCTTTTCACTTGTGGGCCAATTAGAATGATGCAAATACAGTTGTCAGAGGTTATCAACAACATCCCTAGCAACCAATAGTAAAGTTGCCCACCCCCTCACTGTTTTCTTTCTCGAATACACATATATGCAAATCTTCACATATGCGAATATTCGCATATGCGAATATGACGAATATGCGAAATTCACAAATATAGGACGAATATTCATCCAAAGATTCGCAAAATATCGCAAATTCGAATATGGGCAATGCTGCTCATTTCTAGTCAGCAACAGTATGATTGTAATATGTATGGTGATAATATTTCCTCCTTGTATACTGATAATATTGGTAATATTGGTTTTGATTTCAGTATAGAGAATTTGGTCAGTAGCAATATGGTGGTAATATGTATGGTGATAATGTGGTGTCCCAGTACCGCATTTCATATGGTACTTATTTATCTATGGGTCCTCGTAGCCAGAGTCCCTAGGACTTAGTAATCTCTGTTAGTTAGTCCGCCCCTAGTCGCCTCTATTGTAGTATATAGATTTCGAATTTATCCATAGAATAATGTATATAGTATTATTTCTGTATATAAATGGTTAATTACCTGTTTCTATTAGTGTTGCAGGACCTGCGGGTCATGTGACAGGGTGAACTCTATGGTTTTAGCTTAAGGACCTTTGGAGGCCCTCTTACGTCAGTAATCCCATCACACCATGTACTGGTGAATGGCAGACATTCGGACCAATCAGAATCGCCACGCCCCCTGCCCATATAAAGGAGCGGCGGCCATCTTCTCGCTCTCTTTCTCCTGGCTCTTGAGGAGAGAAGACCTATATCGCAGTAATCACAGTGAGTTAGGCCTGAGCCTTGCGGCAACGGCTGAATGATCTAAATTATAGAGTGTGTCATCCTCTAAGCACTCTGCAGTATCACCGGACCCAATATTTCCCCTAAATCCGGACGGATCTGCACATCACTCCCTAAATTCAGAGCCTTCAAGTTTAATGCAAGGTCCGCAACTTCTGCCAGACGCTAAACAACCTAAGAACTGTTACATGAGACTGTTACTACGCATTGGATATTGCAAGCACTGCAGTAAAGTTATTCAAGTTCAAGTTAAATCTGCTTGTGGACCTTCAGTCATTTCATTGCACCTATCGCTTCTGGGAAGGGTGGCGATAGGCCGGAACATAGATTCCACATACCAGCCCTCACTCTGGCGTCACGAGTTACAGGGTTAATATTAACCCCTCATATATCAACATCATACCATCCCTACCATACACCCCCCAAGGGCTACCACACTAATATTCATCCTTGTATACTGGTAAAATTGGTCTCAGTACACATGATTTGGTCAATAACAGTATGATTGTAATATGTATTGTGGTAATATTTCCTCCTTGCATACTGGTAATATTGGTTTCAGTATACAGAATTTGCTCAGTAACAATATGATTGTAGTATGTATGGTAATATTATTTCCCTCTTGTATACTGGTAATATTGGTCAGTATACAGGATTTGGTCAGTAACAGTATGATGGTAATATGTCCTCCCGGCATACTGGTATTATTGGTGAATGTGGTCTCTGTGTACTGTACAGAATTTGCCATGGGGCCCACACGACACTAGTTACACCCTGATCTTCTATCTGTCCGCCGCCACTTAATCTTGCTGCTTCAGCAGATCGGATCACAATGCTAAGTCTGCAGAAAATGATTTGGGGCCTTATTTCTTACACTAAAAGAAGGGATCAGATTACAATTTAAATTTCTCTTCCATCCACTAACTATGGAGTTTTTTTTTTTAAAGCACTTTTACTTTGCCGCATTTCTCCATACCTGCATAAAACCTTTGTGCAGTACTGTATGCCTATTGCACCAGAAGCGAATCTTGGAGGTTCCCTCATCTTGAATAGAGGATGTACAGTAGGTGTAAGCATCTTTATTACTAATTAATTTTTTCCAGTGCCGACGTCCTTGGTCCCGCTCCCGTGATATAACGCGGAGTCCCACGGTGACCCCGCATCATATCACGGCGGGCCCGGCGTCATAGTGAAGCCGGGACCTGCCGCTAATAGCGCACGGCACTGATCGCGGTGCCGCGCGCTATTAATCCCTAAGCCGGCAGCATTAATGAAATGGCAAGATTTGTTCATGACAGCCTCTGTGTACACAAGGTCCATGCCAGGGCCATCTGAGAGAGACAGAGGAATAATGTGGAATCCATATGGTATAGAGCCGAATGCATTAAACAAAGCATACATTACCGAATTGTTTAGTGAACATGGGAACTATTTCACTTCATCTGTTCAGAGAATTTTCTGTAAATAGTGGAACTACTCATATCTTAAGAAAACCATATGCTCATTTGTCTGAGGAATGTTTCCTAGATAATGAATGAGACTTAAAGTACAAGTCAATGTGGTTAAGTCAATTTCATAAGTTATAAATAAACTGTGACAGCACAAGTCTTCCTCCTACGCAAGGAACAGGCCAAATGAACCATTCTCCTCTCTAACTAAGGTACAAAGAAAGCAATCCACAAGAAGAAAAAGCCAAGAATTGCATAACTTCAATTTTTTTACTTACATTTATCTTGTTAATGGGTTTTTCTTCCTCATTTATAGGGATTAAACTGATAGGGATTACTAGATAAGTGGATACTAACCAGAGCTTGAATAAAAATGCAAAAGAAGAAATAAAACTAGAGACTGAAAATAATGCATTAGTATGAAACCAAATCACATCAATGTAGATGCAGTAGGTGCCCTGCCATATCAAGAACCATATTATTTACTTTTAGATTTATGGGAGTCAGGCCGGAATAACATAGGAGCTGATGGAGCTGCAGCTCTAGGCACCTACCTGAAAATAGGCCCATCTGTCAGGAAGGGAGAAAGGCTCAAAGCCACGGCAGAGGCATATCAAAGAACAACAGGCTGTTTTGCATCAATGACATGCTTTCCGGTCTTCCAGTTCCACAACCTACCTACCTGGCTAACAACCTACCTACCTGGCTATCTAACAACCTAGCTAAGAAGCTGCAAAGCTAGCTACCTACCTGTCTAATAACCTACTATCATATTTACCTACCTAAGGATGTGCTTAACTATTTGGGATGGACTGCAGGATGGCATCAGGCAGCAATGATGATCTGCAGGAGCTGGAGAGGTAAGCGCTGGTGCCGAGCACATGGGACAGACAGACCTAGGCATTGTGTGCAGGGGATGTGAGTGCTACCTACCTACATACCTACCTAGCTATTTACCTACCTATATACCTGGCTACCTAACTACCTACCTAGCTAGCTAACAATCTGCCTAGTTACCTACCTATGTCACACTCTGTATCATGCTGTGTCGCACATAATACATGTAAATGGAGTCACACTGCAACCCACAAATGGCCACTGACTGTCACTTGTGGGCCCTTCAAAATCCTCAGCACCAGGCCCATGATGCTCTTAATTCGGCCCTGATTGGAGTAACAACAAGTTTAACACCTACAGTTGGGTATATCAGCTGAGGAGGTCCTGTCCAATGCTTATGCCTTTTTTGCATCTGTATGATATATTTTGGACTTAAAGGGGTACTCTGGGTACTCTGGTGAAAAAAAATTCATATCAACTGGCTCCAGAAAGTTAAACAGATTTGTAAATTATGTCTATTAAAAAAAAATCTTAATCCTTCCAGTATTTAACAGTTGCTGTATGCTCCAGAGGAAGTTGAGTTTTTCTTTTCTTTCTGACCACAGTGCTCTCTGCTGACACCTCTGTCTGTATCAGGCACTGTCAAGAGCAGGAGAAAATCTCCATAGCAAACCTCTCCTGATCTGGACAGTTCCTGACATGGACAGAAGTGTCAGCAGTTAGCACTGTGGTCAGACCGAAAAGAACAACTTAACTTCCTCTATAGTATACAGCAGCTGATAAGTACTGGAAGGATTAAGATTTTCCAATAGAAGTAATTTACAAATCTGTTTTACTTTCTGGCACCAGTTGATTTAAAAAAAAAAAAAAAAAAAAAGAGTACCCAGAGAGAAATAACAGCTTTAATAGATACATTTTTAAAGGTTCTCATAAATCCTGATGTCCAATGGGTTAGTCATGTTTCGATTTTTATTTGTGATAACACTAGCGGCTGGGCCCGGAAATGCGCAGGGCGTATCCATACGCCCTGTGTCCTTAAGGACTTGGAAACGGGGGCGTATGGATACGCCCTGTGTCCTTAAGGGGTTAAGGACCTGTCCCCAAGCTAAACTTTTAATATATTGTTCCCTATGTAATTATAAGACACTTTTGCTATTTATTTGCGGTTAAAATTCTCAAACAGTCAGTGTGGTCTCCTCCCGGCCTAGCAGGAGACCAAACTCAGGAAGTGCATGCAGGATATGGCAAGGCACAGCTCTCGCAAGCTTCAATGATGTCACGCCTGCTGGGGAACGCCCACTTTCTCATGTCGGGAGCAATGTGAGCAAGAGGAAAGATATGATACACAGCTTTTTAAAGATCAGATATTTACATTTGTGGGAAGAAATTGAAAATAAACAAAACGCCATTTTGTAACTTTTAGGGGCTTCCGTTTCTACGCAGTGTTCCGTTTCACATTTTTCAGTAAAACTTACAACTTATCTTTATTCTGTAGGTCCACATGGTTACAAGGATACCCAATTTATGTAGGTTTTATTTTATTTTACTACTTTAAAAAAAATTATAACTACATGCACCAAAATTAGTATGTTTAAAATTGTTATCTTCTGACCCCTATAACTTTTTCATTTTTCTGCATACAGGGCCCATCCTAAATGAGGCCACCTCCCCGTGGTGGATGAGGAAAACGTTTTGATCAAAAAGTGCGCTAAGATCCTAAATTTTTTTTACCAATGTGTTCTGCTGCAATCCTCTTTTTTTGTATGCTTTGAAGTGTGGTTTTGCAATATCTTAAGGGTCACAGTTTGGACACCACTGTATAGTGGTCTCCCAGCATGCTGAGACTGTCCAGGAATGCTGGGAGTTGTAGTTTTGCAACATCTAAAGGGCCAGATGTTACAGAACTACAACTCCCAGCATGCCTGGACTGTCTGGGCATGCTGAGAGTTGTAGTTTTGCAACATTTGGAAGGGCACAGTTTGGAGGCCACTGCACAGTGGTCCCCAAACTGTGGCCCTCCAGGTGTTGCAAAGCTACAACTCCCAGCATGCCCAGACAGCCAAAGGCTGTCTGGGCATGCTGGGAGTTGTAATTTTGAAGCCACTAGCATACTCACCAGTGATTGTCATTGGACAGGAGCTGCCGCACAGGAGCCCTCTGCCGCCCGTCGCACAGGAGCCGTGATCGCCACCCGGTAACCGCCGCGTGCTGCCCGGTGACCGCCGCCCACAAATCCCCCCTGCTCTGCCCACCTTTGGTAGTCTGGGCAGAGCGGTGGATTAACTGTTAATCCCCCACTCCCCATCTGCCTATGGTCAGCTAGTCCTGACCGACCAATGGCAGGGTATAGGAGTTGGCACCCCTGCCACCTCACTCCTATCCTTCAGGGCAATTGGTGCTGTCTTGCTGTCTCGGATTTTCTGGAGACCCGATGGCCCAGAAACGCTGTGATTTGCCGGTCTGAATTGACAGACGAATGTATATTATTATTGCTACATAGCTATTATTATACTTGAATTTGTACCCCTCCTTTCCCTAGTCCCCACCTTTTTCTGTGTCCATGCCTCTTGCTTTGAACTAATTTTTTGTATTATTTTCATAATAAAGATTACCTATTTTTATACGTGGTCCTTTTTTGAGTGGTCTTTAAGGTTGATAGGTTATATATGTTTCAGCACTTTACCAAGGATCAATATATTTTTGTAATTTAAAGAAAAATTCTTTAATAAAAAAACAGTTATATAAAAAAAAAAAGTCATGGCCATAAATGGTCACACCCCTGAAATGTTTCTTGAAAATGAAGTATTTCTCACAGAAAAGGATTGCAGTAACACGTTTTGCTAGACACATGTTTATTCCAGGGAGGAAAAAAGGCTAATTGGACATAATGTGACACCAAACTCCAAAAATGGGCTGGACAAAATTATTGGCACCCTTTCAAAATTGTGGATAAATAAGATTGTTTCAAGCAAGTGATGCTGCTTTAAACTTACCTGGAGCAAGTCACAGGTGTGGGCAATAGAAAAATCAAACCTGAAAGCAGATAAAAAGGAGAGAAGTTCACTTAGTCTTTGCATTGTGTGTCTGTGTGTGCCACACTGAGCATGGACAACAGAAAGAGGAGAAGAGAACTGTCTGAGGACTTGAGAACCAAAATTGTGGAAAAATATCAACAATCTCAAGGTTACAAGTCCATCTCCAGAGATCTAGATTTGCCTTTGTCCGCAACATTATCAAGAAGTTTGTAACCCATGGCACTGTAGCTAATCTCCCTGGGCATGGACGGAAGAGAAAAATTGATGAAAGGTGTCAAGGCAGGATAGTCCGGATGGTGGATAAGCAGCCCCAAACAAGTTCCAAAGATATTTAAGCTGTCCAGCAGGCTTAGGGAGCATCAGTGTCAGTGCAAACTATCCGTCGACATTTAAATTAAATAAAACGCTGTGGCAGGAGACCCAAAAGCAAGACTAATTTTGCCAAAATGAACTTGAGTAAGCCAAAATCCTTCTGGGAGAACATCTTGTGAAAACCAAATATAGACTAAAACTTAACATTTAGTGGATTCAAGTTAAAAGGATGCCCATCGACGGGCTACCATCAATATATGTAAACACCAAGGTAAAGTGCTCAAAAGTAACCAATATATAAATCAAGATAGTTATTAATAAAGATAAAGTACAAATAGTTGATAATAAAAGTATCACACCTGGCTCTCACTTGCCCTATCCCCTTGACTCAGGGAGTGGCAGATTAGGGACAACAGGCAGGGCAGGACAGGGAACCTATAATGCCCTGCGGTATCCCTAGTATATATACCTGCCCTAGGTGGAGGTTACGTCCTGATAAGGACGGCCCGCTCTGGAACCTAGCCTGCTCCTGCTAGATGTCCCTATGAGAACTAGCTAACTGACTAATTGTTTATGCTGATTATCTCCATTTGAGCCAAACCCTATGAATACTCTTGATACTATAGTGTGTGCATAAGAAGTGAGTCCCCCATGAGATAAATGGCAATGTCTAGGTGAGGATAATTATTAACCATATGGTGTGGAAATTCACCATTATCCTCAGTACATTCGTATAAAGTGATTATTAATATTGTGGTGTCCCGGTACCGTATTCTATCCGGTACCTGCGTGTGTGGGTACCTGCGCTAATAGTTTATTTAGGAAGCATGCAAATAGGATATCAATGTCTATAAATAGTTAATTACCTGTCTATAGCATAGCAGGACCTTCGGGTCACGTGGTCAGGTGAACTCTATGGTATTTCTGCTTAACCCCTTAAGGACCAGGCCATTTTACACCTTAAGGACCAGAGCGTTTTTTGCAAATCTGACCACTGTCACTTTAAACATTAATAACTCTGGAATGCTTTTAGTTATCATTCTGATTTCGAGATAGTTTTTTCGTGACATATTCTACTTTAATTTAGTGGTAAAATTTTATGGTAACTTGCATCCTTTCTTGGTGAAAAATCCACAAATTTGATGAAAAAAATGAAAATTTTGCATTTTTCTAACTTTGAAGCTCTCTGCTTGTAAGGAAAATGGATATTCAAAATAAATTTTTTGGGGGGTTCACATATACAATATGTCTACTTTATGTTTGCATCATAAAATTTATGAGTTTTTACTTTTGGAAGACATCAGAGGGCTTCAAAGTTCAGCAGCAATTTTGAAATTTTTCACAAAATTTTCACTCACTATTTTTCAGGGACCAGTTCAGTTTTGAAGTGGATTTGAAGGGTCTTCATATTAGAAATACCCCATAAAAGACCCCATTATAAAACTACACCCCCCAAAGTATTCAAAATGACATTCAGTAAGTGTTTTAACCCTTTAGGTGTTTCACAGGAATAGCAGCAAAGTGAAGGAGAAAATTCAAAATCTTCATTTTTTACACTCGCATGTTCTTGTAGACCCAATTTTTGAATATTTGCAAGGGGTAAAAAGGAGAACATTTTTAGTTGTAATTGAAACCTAATTTCTCTCGAGTAAGCACATACCTCATATGTCTATGTTAATTATTCAGTGGGCGCAGTAGAGGGCTCAGAAGGGAAGGAGCGACAAATGGTTTTTGGGGGGCATGTCACTATGTTGCCAGGACAGCAAAAAAAAAAAAACACACATGGCATACCATTTTGGAAACTAGACCCCTCAGGGAACGTAACAAGGGGTAAAGTGAACCTTAATACCCCACAGGTGATTCACGACTTTTGCATATTTAAAAAAAAAATTTTTTTTACCTAAAATGCTTGGTTTCCCAAAAATTTTACATTTTTAAAAAGGGTAATAGCAGAAAATACCCCTCAAAATTTGAAACCCAATTTCTCCCGATTCAGAAAACACCCCATATGGGGGTGAAAATTGCTCTGCTGGCGCACTACAGGTCTCAGAAGAGAAGGAGTCACATTTGGCTTTTTGAAAGAAAATTTTGCTCTGGGGGCATGCCGCATTTAGGAAGCCCCTATGGTGCCAGAACAGAAAACAAAAACCACATGGCATACCATTTTGGAAACTAGACCCCTCGGGGAATGTAACAAGGGGTAATGTGAACCTTAATACCCTACAGGTGTTTCACGACTTTTGCATATGTAAAAAAAAATATTTTTTTTTACCTAATAGGCTTGGTTTCCCAAAATTTTTACATTTTTAAAAAGGGTAATAGCAGAAAATATCCCCCAAAATTTGAAGCCCAATTTCTCCCGATTCAGAAAACACCCCATATGGGGGTAATAAGTGCTCTGCTGGCGCACTACAGGTCTCAGAAGAGAAGGAGTCACATTTGGCTTTTTGAAAGCAAATTTTGCTCTGGGGGCATGCCGCATTTAGGAAGCCCCTATGGTGCCAGAACAGCAAAAAAAAAACACATGGCATACCATTTTGGAAACTAGACCCCTCGGGGAACGTAACAAGGGGTTAAGTGAACCTTTATACCTCACAGGTGTTTCATGACTTTTGTATATGTAAAAAAAAATTTTTTTTTTACCTAAAATGCTTGTTTTCCCAAAAATTTTACATTTTTAAAAAGGGTAATAGCAGAAAATACCCCCCAAAATTTGTAACACAATTTCTCCCGAGTACGGCGATACCCCATATGTGACCCTAAACTGTTGCCTTGAAATACGGCAGGGCTCCAAAGTGAGAGCGCCATGCGCATTTGAGGCCTAAATTAGGGACTTGCATAGGGGTGGACATAGGGGTATTCTACGCCAGTGATTCCCAAACAGGGTGCCTCCAGCTGTTGCAAAACTCCCAGCATGCCTGGACAGTCAGTGGCTATCTGGCAATACTGGGAGTAGTTGTTTTGCAACAGCTGGAGGCTCCGTTCTGGAAACAGTGGCGTACCAGACGCTTTCATTTTTATTGGGGAGGGGGGCTGTTTAGGGGTATGTGTATATGTAGTGTTTTTTACTTTTTATTTTATTTTTTGTTAGTGTAGTGTTTTTAGGGTACAGTCGCACGGGCGGGGGGTTCACAGTAGTTTCTCGCTGGCAGCTTGAGCTGCGGCAGAAAATTTGCCACAGCTCAAACTTTCAGCCGGATACTTACTGTAAACCTTCGCCCATGTGAGTGTACCCTGTACGTTCACATTGGGGGGACGGGACATCCAGCTGTTGCAAAACTACAACTCCCAGCATGTACGGTCTATCAGTGCATGCTGGGAGTTGTAGTTTTGCAACCGCTGGAGGCTCCGTTTTGGAAACAGTGAAGTACCAGATTTTTTTCATTTTTATTGGGGAGGGGGGCTGTGTAAAGCATGCACTTTAGCTGATTGTGCAAGCTGGGAGTTGTAGTTATACAACAGCTGAAGGTACACTTTTCCATAGAAAAATGTGCCTCCAGCTGTTGCAAAACTACAAGTCCCAGCATGCCCATAAGGGCATGCTGGGAGTTGTGGTGGTCTGGCTCCTGCTGTTGCATAACTACAGCTCCCAGCATGCCCTTTTTGCACGTCAGTCCCTCGCCGCCGCCGTCACTCCTGGGGCCCCGATCCCAACAGGGACGCCGGGGATCGGGGTCCCCAGCACCCGGGGTGCACGTCCCGCACCCGCTCACGTCCTCCAGAAGAGGGGCGGAGCGGGTTGCGGGAGTGACACCTGCAGCAGGCGCCCTGATTGGTCGGCCGGGAAACCGGCTGACGAATCAGGACGATCGGGAGGTGGCACCAGTGCCACCTCACCCCTGCTGGCTCGGGCCCCAATCAGCCAGTAATTCCGGGTCACTGGAGACCCGATTGACCCGGAATTCGCCGCAGATCGCTGGACTGAATTGTCAATTCAGTCCAGCGATCTGCGGCAATCGCGGACATGGGGGGACATAATGACCCCCCTGGGCGATATGCCGGGATGCCTGCTGAACGATTTCAGCAGGCATCCGCACCGGCTCCGCTCCAGCTAGTGGCGGGGGCCGGAAATGCTCAGGGCGTATCCATACGCCCTCGGTCTTTAAGGACTTGGAAACGGGGGCGTATGGATACGCCCTATGTCCTTAAGGGGTTAAAGGGGTACTCCGGTGAAAACCTTTTTTTCTTTTAAATCAACTGGTGGCAGAAAGTTAAACATATTTGTAAATTACTTCTATTAAAAAATCTTAATCCTTCCTGTACTTATTAGCTGCTGAATACTACAGAGGAAATTATTTTCTCTTTGGAATGCTCTCTGATGACATTACGAGCACAGTTCTCTCTGACGTTATTATAATAATAACTCTTTATTTATTGTTGTCCTTAGTGGGATTTGAACCCAAGTCCCCAGCACTGCAAGGCAGCAGTGCTAATCACTGAGCCACCATGCTTCCCTTAGCATACAGCTGCTCTGTATGGTTGCTAAAATGGACAGAGATGTTAGCAGAGAGCACTGTGTTTGTGATGTCATCAGTGTTCCAAAAAGAAAGGAATTTCCTCTGTAGCATTCAGCAGCTAATAAGTACTGGAAGGATTAAGATTTTTTAATAGAAGTAATATACAAATATATTTAACTTTCTGCCACCAGTTTATTTGAAAGAAAAAAAGGTTTTCACCGGAGTACCCCTTTAACCCCTTCAGGACGGAGCCCATTTTGGCCTTAAGGACCGGAGCGTTTTTTGCCCATCTGACCACTGTCACTTTAAACATTAATAACTCTGGAATGCTTTTAGTTATCATTCTGATTCCGAGATTGTTTTTTCGTGACATATTCTACTTTAACATAGTGGTAAATTTTTATCGATACTTGCATCCTTTTTTGGTGAAAAATCCGTAAATTTGATGAAAAATTTGAAAATTTAGCATTTTTCTAACTTTGAAGCTTTCTGCTTGTAAGGAAAATGGATATTACGAATACATTTTTTTTTGGTTCACATATACAATATGTCTACTTTATATTTGCATCATAAAATTGATGAGTTTTTACTTTTGGAAGACACCAGAGGGCTTCAACGGTCAGCAGCAATTTTCCGATTTTTCACAAAATTTTCAAACTCAGTATTTTTCAGGGACCAGTTCAGGTTTGAAGTGGATTTTAAGGGTCTTCATATTAGAAATACCCCATAAATGACCCCATTATAAAAACTACACCCCCCAAAGTATTCAAAATGACATTCAGTCAGCGTTTTAACCCTTTAGGTGTTTCACACGAATAGCAGCAAAGTGAAGGAGAAAATTCACAATCTTCATTTTTTACACTCGCATGTTCTTGTAGACCCAATTTTTGAATTTTTACAAGGGGTAAAAGGACCAAATTTTTACTTGTATTTGTAGCCCAATTTCTCTTGAGTAAGCACATACCTCATATGTCTATGTAAAGTGTTCGGCGGGCGCAGTAGAGGGCTCAGAAGGGAAGGAGCGACAAGGGGATTTTGGAGAGTACGTTTTTCTGAAATGGTTTTTGGGGGGCATGTTACCTTTAGGAAGCCCTTATGGTGCCAGAACAGCAAAAAAAACCCACATGGCATACCATTTTGGAAACTAGACCCCTCGGGGAATGTAACATGGGATAAAGTGAACCTTAATACCCCACAGGTGTTTCACGACTTTTGCAAATGTAAAAAATAAATAAAAAATTTTGCCTAAAATGCTTGTTTTCCCAAAAAAAATTTATTTTTAAAAAGGGTAATAGCAGAAAATACCCCTAAAAATTTGAAGCCCAATTTCTCCCGATTCAGAAAACACCCCATATGGGGGTGAAAAGTGCTCTGCTGGCGCACTACAGGTCTCAGAAGAGAAGGAGTCACATTTGGCTTTTTGAACGCAAATTTTGCTCTGGGGGCATGCCGCATTTAGGAAGCCCCTATGGTGCCAGGATAGCAAAAAAAAACCACATGGCATACCATTTTGGAAACTAGACCCCTCGGGGAACGTAACAAGGGGTTAAGTGAACCTTTATACCCCACAGGTGTTTCACGACTTTTGCATATGTAAAAAAAATTTTTTTTTTTTATCTAAAATGCTTGTTTTCCCAAAAATTTTACATTTTTAAAAAGGGTAAAAGCAGAAAATACCCCCCAAAATTTGTAACACAATTTCTCCCGAGTACGGCGATACCCCATATGTGACCCTAAACTGTTGCCTTGAAATACGACAGGGCTCCAAAGTGAGAGCGCCATGTGCATTTGAGGCCTAAATTA
This sequence comes from Hyla sarda, assembly GCF_029499605.1. Classification (NCBI taxonomy): domain Eukaryota; kingdom Metazoa; phylum Chordata; class Amphibia; order Anura; family Hylidae; genus Hyla; species Hyla sarda. Next base: position 328,296,457 of record NC_079189.1, read on the forward strand.
GGGATTGCATAGGGGTGGACATAGGGGTATTCTACGCCAGTGATTCCCAAACAGGGTGCCTCCAGCTGTTGCAAAACTCCCAGCATGCCTGGACAGTCAACGGCTGTCCGACAATACTGGGAGTTGTTTTGCAACAGCTGGAGGCTCCGTTCTGGAAACAGTGGTGTACCAGACGTTTTTCATTTTTATTGGGGAGGGGAGGGGGGCTGTGTAGGGGTATGTGTTTATGTAGTGTTTTTTACTTTTTATTTTATTTTTTGTGTTAGTGTAGTGTAGTGTTTTTAGGGTACAGTCGCACGGGCGGGGGTTCACAGTAGTTTCTCGCTGGCAATTTGAGCTGCAGCAGAAAGTTTGCGGCAGCTCAAATTTGCAGCCGGATACTTACTGTAAGCCTCCGCCCATGTGAGTGTACCCTGTACGTTCACATTGGGGGGGGGACATCCAGCTGTTGCATAACTACAACTCCCAGCATGCCCGTTGGCTGTCGGTGACTGCTGAGAGTTGCAGTTTTGCAACAACTGTAGGCACACTGGTTATGTATCACGGAGTTTGTGACCTAACTCAGTGTTTCACAACCAGTGTGCCTCCAGCTGTTGCAAAACTACAACTCCCAGCATGTACGGTGCATGGTGTACGGTGACTGCTGAGAGTTGTAGTTTGCAACAGCTGGAGGCACACCGGTCGTGAAACACGGAGTTAGGTAAAAAAAAACCTCTGAGTTTCACAACCAGTGTGCCTTCAGCTGTTGCAAAACTACAACTCTCAGCAGTCACCGACAGCCAACGGGCATGCTGGGAGTTGTAGTTATGCAACCAGCAGATGCACCACTACAACTCCCAGCATGCACTTTAGCTGTTTGTGCAAGCTGGGAGTTGTAGTTATACAACAGCTGAAGGTACACTTTTCCATAGAAAGAATGTGCCTCCAGCTGTTGCAAAACCATAAGTCCCAGCATGCCCATAAGGGAATGCTGGGAGTTGTGGTGGTCTGCCTCCTGCTGTTGCATAACTACAGCTCCCAGCATGCCCTTTTTGCATGCTGGGAGCTGTTGCTAAGCAACAGCAGGAGGCTGTCACTCACCTCCAACGATCCAGACGCTGCAGGTCAGTCCCGCCGCCGCAGCTGCTCCTGGGGCCCCGATCCCAACAGGGGCGCCGGGGATCGGGGTCCCCAGCACCGGGGGTCGTCTTCCCGCACCCGCTCACGTCCTCCGGAAGAGGGGCGGAGCGGGTGCGGGAGTGACACCCGCAGCAGGCGCCCTGATTGGTCGGCCGGTAATCCGGCCGACGAATCAGGGCGATCGTGAGGTGGCACCAGTGCCACCTCACCCCTGCAGGCTCTGGCTGTTCGGGGCCGTCAGAGACGGCCCCGAACAGCCAGTAATTCCGGGTCACCGGGTCACCGGAGACCCGATTGACCCGGAATCGCCGCAGATCGCTGGACTGAATTGTCCAGCGATCTGCGGCGATCGCCGACATGGGGGGGCATAATGACCCCCCTGGGCGATATGCCGGGATGCCTGCTGAACGATTTCAGCAGGCATCCGGCTCCGGTCCCCAACCGGCTAGCGGTGGGGGCCGGAATTCCCACGGGCGTATGGATACGCCCTCGGTCCTTAAGGACTCGGGATTCAGGGCGTATCCATACGCCCTATGTCCTGAAGAGGTTAAGGACCTTTGGAGGTCCCTGTGACGTAGTCAATTCCATCACACTGTGTTTCATTCAAGGTCCGCAACAATTGTCAGTCATTGAGATATATAGAGACTGTTTGCCTGAGACTGTTATTGTTCATCGGATGTACCGCAAACATCTAAGTAAAGTTCTTCAAGTTAAAGTTCAACTACTTTGTGGATCTTCAGTCATGCACCACAAGTCCCAGGAAGGCAACAGGGCTCCCATAGGGTTAAGCTGCATCCTCTCACTCTGCACCATATTGTTCGTGTAATACTATCTGCACCCTGCTCAGTAAAGGCAGTTATTCATAACCTAATGTCGGTGTGTTCCTTTACTCTTCGTGTCTTGCCCAGGAGAAGCTGTCTCCAACCTCGGACCATGTGGCCTGGCATCACAAAGTGATAAGGTATTTCCATACACCACCCATGGTACCACAAACTCACTATTCTACTGGTGGGGTCACTGTGTACATACATTACTTGTACTGTACTGATCCTAAGTTACATCCTGTATTATATCCCAGAGATGAACTCACTATTCTGCTGGTGGGGTCCCTGTGTACATAACATTACTAATACTGTACTGATCCTGAGTAACATCCTGTATAAGAGTACGTTTGCATTGGTGGATGACCCGCAAGTTTCCTGCCATGGGTTTGAGCCATGGCACATTTTCCGCTGCAGAATTTCTGCTGCAGAAAATTTTAAGCAAACTCCATTAAGGTCAAAGTAACCAGTTAAGGAAATTTGGCCGCAGAAAATCCACCACAGCTCAAACATGCAGCAGGAAACTTGCGGGTAATCCACCCATGCAAATGTACCCTTATACTCAAGAGCTGTACTTGCTATTCTTCTGTTGCTGTCCCACTGTGTACAGAGGTGGTTAGAGGATGAGGGGGGCCATGGGGAGAGGATATGGAGCATTTCAATTTACAATATCAACAACAATACAAACATGTTGCTAATATGGGGGGGGGGGGGGGGGGGACCATTTTTGGAAATTGGCTGCCAAGGGGTATTAGAGCAGAAAAAGGTTGGCAACCACTGGTCTAAAAAAAAAGTTAAAGGTGACATATGCAAAAAAATAAAATAAAATAAAAAAGAAAAGACAACCTCTGTCCATGGACCATTGTAGAGGGGCATTCCCTGCTTGAGGCTTAGAGATGCTCTGTAAAAGTGACTGACAGACTAATTTGAATGGCTGCCATTTAATAACACACTTATGCCAACCTGTGACTCCCCCACTTACTTGGTGGAGTGCCCAAAACAGGACCCTAGGCAATCAGCTGTTTGCCACAGTGGCAAAGATTGTTCATAAACAATCTTAGTAGGGTATACATTGAAATATATATATATATATATATATATATATATATATACTAGCTGATTACCCAGCGTTGCCCGGTTTTTCCTTCCTAGTCTTTGTTAGGGAGGAAAATAAACAAAGGAGGAAGCTTTTGACTTCATATCCCATCCTCATATATTGTTGTCATATCCCAACCCCATATCCCATCCTCATATCCCGACCTCCTATCCCGACCTCCTATCCAGACCTCCTATCCCGACCTCCTGTCCTGAACTCCTATCCCATACTCCTATCCTGTCCTTCTATCCTGTCCTTCTATCCTGACCTCCTATCTTGACCTCCTATCCCGACCTCTTATCCCGACCTCCTATCCTGACCTCCTATCCCGTCCTCCTATCTTGACCTTCTATGTCATCCTCCCATCCTGTCCTCATATCCCATCCTCATATCCCGTCCTCCTATCACGACCTCCTATCCCAATCTACTATCCCGTCCTCCTATTTCGACCTCCTATCTCGACCTACTATCTCGACCTCTTATTTCAACCTCCTATCCCGACCTCCTATCCCGTCCTCCTATCCTGTCCTCATATCCCATCCTCCTATCTCGACCTGCTATCTCGACCTCCTATCCCGACCTCCTATCCCAACCTCCTATCCTAACCTCATATCCCGACCCGTAATATATGTACCAGGTATTGAAATATCTCCAGCCGTACGGAAGTTATGTGGGAACATACATTTCCCATTGATTTGCATGGGACTTTAAACAAAAACCCCGACCCTCACAAATGGGGGTAGTTAAGGGTTAAATTAACTATCCTATATTTTAAGTGGACATATGAGTAACATGTGACCAAGTATTATCGAAATATCTCCAGCCGTTTGGAAGTTATGCAGTAACATATATTTCCCATAGACTTGTATGGGACTTTAAACTAAACCCCGACCCTGGCAAATGGGGGTGAGTAAGGGTTAAATCACCATTCCTATGTTTGTTGTTGACATATAAGTAACATCTGTGCCAAGTTTCATGTTAATATCTTTAGCCGTTTGGACGTGATGCTGGAACATACACACACATACATACATACAGTGGGGATCAAAAGTTTGAGCACCCATGGTAAAAATTTGTATTAATGTGCATAAAGAAGCCAAGGAAAAATGGAAAAATCTCCAAAAGGCATCAAATTACAGATTAGACATTCTTATAATATGTCAACAAAAGTTAGATTTTATTTCCATCATTTACACTTTCAAAATAACAGAAAACAAAAAAATGGCGTCTGCAAAAGTTTGGGCACCCTGTAGAATTTATAGCATGCACTGCCCCCCTTGCAAAGCTGAGACCTGCCAGTGTCATGGATTGTCAATCTCAAAGGTTTTAAATGCCCAGATGCATCTGACCTTGCCCCAACAATCAGCACCATGGGTTCTTCTAAGCAGTTGTCTAGAAATCGGAAACTGAAAATAGTTGACGCTCACAAAGCTGGAGAAGGCTATAAGAAGATAGCAAACATTTTCAGATGTCAATATCCTCTGTTCGGAATGTAATTAAGAAATGTCAGTCATCAGGAACAGTGGAAGTTAAAGTAAGATCTGGAAGACCAAGAAAATATCAGACAGAACAGCTCGCAGGATTGTGAGAAAAACAATTCAAAACCCACGTTTGACTGCATAATCCCTCCAGAAAGATCTGGCAGACACTGGAGTTGTGGTACACTATTCCACTATAAAGAGATACTTGTACAAATATGGTCTTCATGGAATAGTCATCAGAAGAAAACCTCTTCTACGTCCTCACCACAAAAATCAGCGTTTGAATTTTGCAAATGAACATATAGACAAGCCTGATGCATTTTGGAAACAAGTTCTGTGGACCGATGAGGTTAAAATTGAACTTTTTGTCCGGAATGATACCTTGATGATGCATAATAACTTGATGCCATCTGTGAAATAGCTGAAGTTAACCCCTTAAGGACGCAGGACGTAAATGTACGTCCTGGTAAGGTGGTACTTAACGCACCAGGACGTACATTTACGTCCTAAGCATAACCGCGGGCATCGGAGCGATGCCCGTGTCATGCGCGGCTGATCCCGGCTGCTGATCGCAGCCAGGGACCCGCCGGCAATGGCCGACGCCCGCGATCTCGCGGGCGTCCGCCATGAACCCCTCAGGTGCCGGGATCAATACAGATCCCGGCATCTGCGGCAGTTCGCGATTTAAATGAACGATCGGATCGCCCGCAGCGCTGCTGCGGGGATCCGATCATTCATAACGCCGCACGGAGGTCCCCTCACCTTCCTCCGTGCGGCTCCTGGCGTCTCCTGCTCTGGTCTGTGATCGAGCAGACCAGAGCAGGAGATGACCGATAATACTGATCTGTTCTATGTCCTATACATAGAACAGATCAGTATTAGCAATCATGGTATTGCTATGAATAGTCCCCTATGGGGACTATTCAAGTGTAAAAAAAATGTAAAAAAATGTAAAAGTAAAAGTTAAAAAAAGTGAAAAATCCCCTCCCCCAATAAAAAAGTAAAACGTCCGTTTTTTCCTATTTTACCCCCAAAAAGCGTAAAAAACATTTTTTATAGACATATTTGGTATCGCCGCGTGTGTAAATGTCCGAACTATTAAAATAAAATGTTAATGATCCCGTACGGTGAACGGCGTGAACGAAGAAAAAAAAAAAGTCCAAAATTCCTACTTTTTTAATACATTTTATTAAAAAAAAATGCACTGCGTATAAACAAACAAAAGTTGCAAAATTGCATTTCTTTTTAATTTCCCACCATAAATTATATATTTTTTGGTTGTACATACATTTAACGGTAAAATGAAAGGCCAAAATGGGCTGTGTCCTGAAGGCGTTAAATGATTGGTAGATTTTTTAAAGCGAAGACCGTCAAAACATTTGCAGACCGAAGTAGTCATGGTTGAAAATAGACTAAGGAGCACTTTGTCAAATAAATACCCCTATCAGGCATGCATCAACAACCATTTGACTTTGGAACTCTGTTAGGTCTGACATATGAACAAATGAACAGAATTTTAGAATATAACAAGTAAAAAGGTTTACCAACAGCGACATTATTGGTGATGGCAGGTGTGTCAGAATGTTAACCCCTTAACGACCATGGACGTAAATGTACGTCCTGGTTTTGCGGGACTTCCCACACCAGGACGTACATTTACGTCCTGTGTATGACCGTGAGCATCGGAATGGTGCTGGCTTCATACACGGCAGGTTACGGCTTCTAGTAGCAGCCGGGGACCCACCCGTAATGGCCGACAACCGTGATCACGCTGATGTCCGCCATTAACCCCTCAAATGCCGTGATCAATACAGATCACGGCATCTGCGGCAGTGCGGTACTTTGAATGGCGCTCCGTGGCGATCCGATCATCCAGCATGGCGGCCGGAGGTCCCCTCACCTGGCTCCGGCCGTCTTCTGGGGTCTTCTGCTCTGGTCTGAGATCGAGCAGACCAGAGCAGAAGATCACCGATAATACTGATCAGTGCTGTGTCCTTTACATAGCACTGAACAGTATTAGCAATCAAAGGATTGCTATAGATAGTCCCCTATGGGGACATAAAAAGTGTAAAATAAAAGTTGAAAAATGTAAAATTAAAAAGTAAAAAAAAAAAACTGAAAAATCCCCTCCCCCAATAAAAATGAAAATTGTCAGTTTTTCCCATTTTACCCCCAAAAAGCGTAATTTTTTTTATAAACATATTTGGTATCCCCACGTGCGTAAATGTCCGTACTATCAAAATATAGTGTTATTTATCCCATACGGTGAATGGCTTAAAAGTAAAAAAATTAAAATGTCCAAAAATGCAGCTTTTTTGTCACATTTTATTAAAAAATAAAAAATAAAAAAAATTATCTAAAAGTTTTATATATGCAAATGTGGTATCGATAAAAATAAAAATTACAGATAACCGCGCAAAAAATGAGCCCTCAAACCGCCCTATATATGGAAAAATGCTAAAGTTATAGGTGGTCAAAATAGGGCGATTTTAGATGATTAATTTTGTACAAAAATATTTTTTTTAAGCAGTACAAAAATATAAAAGTATCTAACCATGGATATCATTTTAATCGTATTGACCCACAGAATAAAGAACACATGTCATTTTTACCGTAAAGTGTATAGTGTGAAAACAAAACCCTCCAAAATGCGCAAAATTGTGGTTTTCATTTTTCATTTTGGGGATCGCCATACATTTTATGGTAAACTGAGAGGTTTCATTACAGAGTACAATTGGTCACGCAAAAAACAAGCCCTTATATGGGTCTGTAGATGGAAATATAAAGGAGTTATGGATTTTAGAAGGCGAGGAGGAAAAAACGAGAACACAAAAATAAAATTGGCGTGGTCCTTAAGATGAAAAATGGCTTGGTCCTTAAGGGGTTAAATAGAGCATTGTATACACAAACATTAAGGTGCAGTTTCACTGACAAATGGAAAGAATATTATTTAAGTTTACATAATATAACTGGATAAAACTGGAAAATATTTATATTTAGACTTAGAGATGCATAAAAATATAGTGACACTGGAGTTATACTGCATTCTCTATGTTTGGCTTAATTGCCATTTTTCTGTAATGTATGCAGTTTCCAGACAGATAAACAGTTTTTCCAGCAACCGCATAGGGTCAAATATCAACAAGTTAATACAACTTAAGAAAACAGCTTCTGTCTCGGTCTCGCTTTCTCAGGCAAAAAATCATAGCACATGTATTTGACTTTCAAATTGTAAGACAGCCAGACAAACTCATACAAACATGCAGCTGCAGACTGTATTACTTCACTTTCAAGTAACTTTTTGATTGGGTTTCACTAAACAGATATCTGAGCTAAAGAAGGGTACATGGTGCTACCTCACACTTAACAGTTACTGTGGGGCAAAAAGGTATTTAGTCAGCCACCAATTGTGCAAGTTCTCCCACTTAAAAAGATGAGAGAGGCCTGTAATTTTCATCATAGGTATACATCTAAAATCCATAAAATCAAATTGTCTGATTTTTAAAGAATTTATTTGCACATTATGGTGGAAAATAATTATTTGGTCATTAACAAAAGTTGATCTCAATACTTTGTTATATACCCTTTGTTGACAATGACAGAGGTCAAATGTTTTCTGTAAGTCTTCACAAGGTTTTCACACACTGTTGCTAGTATTTTGGCAAATTTCAGATGGGCCCGGATATGTACTGGCTGGAGCAGGGGGGCACATCTGGCACTGCATGATTTGAGTCCCTGGTGGCGTAGTGTGTTACTGATGGTAGCCTTTGTTATTTTGGTCCCAGCTCTCTGCAGGTCATTCACTAGGTCCCCCCATGTGGTTCTGGGATTTTTCTCACCATTCTTGTGATCATTTTGACACCACAGGGTGAGATCTTGCGGTTAGCCCAAGATCGAGGGAGATTATCAGTGGTCTGGTATGTCTTCCATTTTCTAATAATTGCTCCTACGGTTGATTTCTTCACACCAAGCTGCTTGCCAATTGCAGATTCAGTCTTCCCAGCCTGGTGCAGGTCTACAATTTTGTTTCTGGTGTCCTTCGACAGCTCTTTGGTCTTGGCCATAGTGGAGTTTGGAGTGTGACTGTTTTAGGTTGTGGACCGGTGTCTTTTATACTGATAACAAGTTCAAACAGGTTTCATTAATACAGGTAATGAGTGGATAACAGAGGAGACTTTTTAAGAAGAAGTTACAGGCCTGTGAGAGCCAGAAATCTTGCTTGTTTGTAGGTGAGAAAATAATTATTTTCCACCATAATTTGCAAATAAATTCTTTAAAAATCAGACGATATGATTTTATGGATAATTTTTTGGGAGAACTTGCACAATAGTGGCTGACTAAATACCCCCCCGTCGTATATACCATTCAACCATAAAACACTGATATGACACCACTGAGCGGTGAAAAAAATGTTAGGATATTAGCACGTCAAGGGTTGGATGCATGCACCAACATTGTGCTTTTAAGCCCATTGAGGGTAATTTATCAACAACAGGTTTTTGCTTTTTTTGGTGTATAAAAGTGGCATAAATATTTCTGCTGTGCAAAATGTGTGCAACTTTTTGCTAAGAAGATTTTGACTAAAATGACTTTTGCTTGTTCACTTTGCAGTAGTAACTGATTAATGAATGCGACTTCATAAAAAAGTTACACATTTGTCACAATGCCCTTAATTACACCATAAACATACACCAGCCCAAACCTGGCTTCAAAGACTGTCCGTAGACAACATTTTAAAAAGTGGCACAAAAGTCGCAACAGGAGAAAAAGTTTCAGAAAAGTCAAAGAGAAGGAATCATACAAAGTAATGTTCTGAAGTGAAATTTCAAACAAATATGTTCGAGCCCCATATTTCTCACATGCCCTGCACAATGTAATACATTTGGTGCATGTGCAGTCTAACTACACCATCAATACCTGAATATAACATGAGTGCACCTATCCTGACTTTGACAAATGCACCACATTGTCTTTTCTCCTTCACCCAGCAGGATATAAAGTTTATCTTCCTAATCCATGCAGCTCGAAGACCTCGAAGAGTCCTCAAAGACTTCAGAGATTTGCAAAGTAAATATCCTGCAAGGCCTTGTAGTATCACCATTGATATAGTCTACTCTCTCTGGGCAATGTTTTTAATTGCTACGCAGCTGTTTTAGGACATCGTTAAAGGGGTACTGCGGTGGAATACTTTTTTTTTTTAAATCAACTGGTGCCAGAAAGTTAAACATATTTGTAAATTACTTCTATTCGAAAATCTTTCCAGTACTTATCAGCTGCTGTATGCTCCACCGAAGTGCCCCTTTAATGCTTAAGCTTGGTAGTTTTTAATGGAGTTCTATTAAGTAGCCTCCTTTAAAACATCCATGGCCTGTGCACACTCTGCGGATTATAACACAGTCCTATACAGTTTTGCAGCTTTGGGTGATTTGCTCAGATTTTACTATGGGCAACTGGTAAACTTTTCCTCTCCACAGGTTTTCATAAATCTCCCCCATTGTGCTGTGCGAGGAAGCATTCTTTTATTCAGTGTGCTCCTATACACTCTTCCCAAGTGGTTGCTGACATACATTCATTGGTAGTTGGCTGGATCCCACTTGTCAATGCTTTTGAGTACGGGTGGCATTAGTTACGGTAGATCCCATCTAGGTCACTAGCTTTTTCTTATAAAGGAGATTTTCTCTGTTATTTCACACTATGCTATTGGTACATCCAGAGGGTTTCAGAAATATTTGAGTTGTTGTTCCATAGCCTTTAAAGTTGTCATTATTTGTTTTTGTTCTGGCTTTTGTTCTTAATTTGGAATTACTTTGTAAAGGTCCTTATTGTATATTGTAGCCAGATGTTCCCAAATTGCCATAAGAATGTGGAAGTTGTTTTTCTTACTTTGCATGTGGGTCTACAATTCCCAGAATTAGTTCTCATGGAGCACATCTCAGAGTTGGTTTGGTGAAGATATAACTTTTGTTCTTCTTATTAGAAGCTGTTATTATGAACTTCTGTGCTGCTTTGGAGCCTCTATCAAACAAACTGCTGGGATGTTTTTATTTGGCCTATTTGTGTTAGATATTTTCAGATCAAACATGGTATGCAGTAAAATATGTTGTTATGGTCCTTTATAGCTTAAAGGGGAACTCCGCGTTTGGAAAACTGTTCCGAACACTGGAGCCGGGAGGTTGTGACATCATAGTGCCGCCCCTCATGACATCATACCCCGCCCCCTCAATGCAAGTCTATGGCAGGGGGCGTGACGGCCGTCACGCCCCCTCCCATAGACTTGCATTGAGGGGGTGGGGCGTGATGTGATGAGGGGGCGGGGCTATGACATCACGAGCTGCCGGCTGCAGCGTTCGGAACAGTTTGCTCCAAATGCTGAGCAGCGGAGTATCCCGTTAACTTATCCATTCTGCTACAATGTGTGTTTTACACAAATGGTTATTGAAGATTGGGAACATGTCCTGTATTACTGATTTGTTGGGTATCCCTTTATATTTCATAATTGACTTAGACCATATTCAGGATGGGGCAAGTTGATGAGTATAGTCTGCTGAGTTAATTGTACAGATTGTTTGTGTATGTGTTTTGTGCTTTTTTTATTTTAGGACAAGGCTCAACATAAAAGAATGTAAAAAAGTGAAAGAGTATGCATACTGTCCATATGCCTCGTATTTACTTATCTATTTCATATTTATCTATCTCAGTCTATCATCTTTCTTATATCCATTTATTCCATATGTAGAAAACTGAAGTAACTGCTTTACAATTCCTAGTGTTTTATAGCTTTTCCAGTTCGCTTATTCAGGAAATTGCACAGAAAGAAAAATGGAAACCTGAGCTAGGGGCTTTTTACTACTGAAAATGTGCAGCAGAGTCCAGCTCTAAGTCATGCCCTTCTATAAGCATTTGTAATAGCTATTCATGTTAAATTTTTTATTCCTATTACGCCTCTTTTACCCACGTACACTCCTAGAGAGGCCCGAGAACACTTATCTGAATATGTATGAGATGCTAGTAAGAACTCTTTTCTGAACTTGCTTCATATGAGCAGTTACACAGTCTTTCAAGCATGTTGTTTCCAGATGTAAGCCCCAAGTGACCTGTCAATTGCTTCCTGTTCAGTTCCAAAGCTTGTGAACGGATGGAATTACAAGTTTTGAACTCTGAATCTGCTCTCTCGATACTTCATTACTATTTTCAAGGTGTCTGCCCAGTTCCTAGCAAAGGTTTCATTGTGTTCCCTCCCCAGAAAGCAGAAGTCTTATTAAACCACCCAGTACCTAATGATTAAGTAGTGGAATTAACTTTCCTTCACATAAAGATGTCGCTGACTCTTAGAATATAATTGACTTTTCCATGGTGCCTGCTCCAAATCTCGAGGAATGACTGCTCACTTGGAAAGTGCAAGGCACATGCTCAAGATTTGGGCTGTAAACTTGTTGAGATCTCTGCAGGATACGAGGGGTGACAAAGTACTTGTCACTATTATTTGTTATATAATGTTATATTATAATCTGTGCTTATTAAAAAGGCTTTCCCAAGCCCCAGAAGGGCAAAGGGCCAGAATGCCAAAAACATGCTGCAGGCATCAATGACTTTGGATTGGCTTCCTCTGCACTACCAATGATGTGGCCCTAAAACTATTTTAAAGGGGTTATCAACCATAAAATGATTTTTAGTACGTACCTGCCAGACAGTAATGGACATGCTTAGGAAGGATCTGCACTTGTCTTGGGGCTTAACGGCTATGTTGTGAGATTACCATAACACTGTGGCTAGCTTTTTGTGAACTGGTATTCCCTGCTTGAGTTTTCTTCTTTGCCTACAAATCCCATAATTCCATTTTCCTCCCTCCCACACATCAGCCACCCCACCCATTGAAACATAAATGAGCTGCATCCATTCAAAAGTCCTGTGGTTTTCAATCAGGGTGCCTACAGCTGTTGCATTAGTAGCAGATTGATCTCTCTCCCACCAAGCGATCGTTCCACCCATTGAGGCAGACAGGCTCCCTATCATCAGCTGACTAGTGAGTCAGGTCACGGCCGCATTGTAACCTGGGAAAAAGCTGAGACAACAGTCATTTTATATTCTGTTAAAAATAAATATTGGGGTGAAAAACACATAAGAATTGTGAGAAAACCATCACACACAGGTAGAGACACTATATTATGAACCACATTAACTTTACAGCCCCTGTAGCATAGTAAAAAAAAAAATCCTGGAATACCCCTTTGATTCTGTTGTCAGTGGCACTAAAACAGTTAAAAGCCGGTAACACTTTGGGATAGCAAGATGGCAGGTATGAAGAAGCATAAGTCCTGAGCCCTCTCAATAGACTGCACCACAATATTTTTTTACATAAGTCGCAGGTTGTTTAAGCTGGGATTCCACATGGCTTTTTTTAAGTCCCTTTCCCCCTCCCCCACCCCGAAAAAAAAATTCCATACTCCCTGTATGTTTTTTTTTGGCCCAAAAATGCTGCATCCAGATGTTGGCTGGAATGGGAATATGATAGGGGAATATGAAACACCAGACCCAAATGGTATCTTCTCACCCTTTTGTGGCATTTTTTAAGCTCAGGGCTTGTTTTCCAAAATCGCAGCATGTAGAGGGTATGCTGTTTTTTCCAAAAAACTTCTTAATTTTTTCTCCCATAAACTTCTACAGAAGAACAAAAAAATAAGCCCAAAAAAAAAACAATGTGGATTTTAAATTGATGTTTTTTCTTACACTTTTCCCTAAACATTTTTCCAGTAAAAATGATTGTCACTTGATGAGTCACATGACATGTATTGAAAAATAAAAACACATATTAAAATCTACTCTTTTTGAAAAAAAAAAAAAAAAAGCTTTAATAACTGCATCATTGGAGTGAAAATGAGGGGAAAGTTTTCTGTAGTGTTTTTTTTTTCTGGCCAAAAAAGGCCACCCAATGGCTGTGTAGATTTCCGGCCTCACTATTTAATCTACCCTTGTTAAATAACATAACCCTTGTTATGTAACAGTAATATATTTTATCTACTTTATGTCATGTCCATGCCTATAATTTTGTGATTAAAGCTGTAGTAAAGCTATGTCCTTCATTTGAAGCCTTAGTGTCACGTTCAGAGTAGGGATCAATGCAGACTAGTGCTTGCCCCAAAACACTATCTCTATCTTCTCTATTGGCCGCCCCCAACTGGGCAATGATTGCTGCTCACACTAAGTGCATGCTGCATAAGGCAAGTAAAACAGGCCAGGTCAGCAACATGCAGGAAAATAGGTACCAAGTCAGTAGGCAAGGGGTTAATCCAAAACATGCCAGAGAGTCAAAATCTTGTAGGGAGCATAGGTCAAAATCAGAAATCACCAGGACAAGCCAAGGTCAAACCAGGAGGGTAACAAAGGTAGGGTTTGGTCAAAAGCAGAGGTTGGTCACAGAAGGTTAGGTCTGGTAGGCAAGAATTACCGGGGTCAAGAACGCTAGTAAAGAGTAAGGACCTCAATCATGGAAATAATTTGGATATCCCACTTTTGGGAGGTGTAAGCACCAGCACCACAGCTGATTGGCCTGGTACTCACACTCTGTCATTGATCAGGCCGATCGCGTCACACAATGAAACATGCAGGGCCATCTGTAGAAAATACTAGTTGGTGCTGGAGCTGAGTGGTAAGTTCATTACACTTGGTCAGCAGTTGTACCAAATAACTCCATTTTAAGTCATTGGAGTTTGTTAACTAGGCACTGCATCGTATAGAAGTCAGAAACAAATACTGTGTATACACATAACCTTAATAGACTATATGCATTTTTGTTCTTTGTTAATTTATAGAAATATTTGATTTCACATGTAATATATGTGCTAAGGTAAGAACACTAGAATTCTCACAGAGCCTTGCGGTTAAGTTATAGTGAAAAAGCTAGAAACTTTTAATTGTTTTCAAGTTTTTTTTTTTATAAAATAGAACTTTATTCTGTATTTGTCTATGGGGCCCCATGGTTATATCTGTTACCTTTTATTGTACGCAACTATTTTGATTGGTTTCAAAAGTCACCACAAGCAATACATTTTCAATTTTAATTGCGAATATTCCAAATGTGCATCTCACCATTGCCATCAAATAATGTTATTGTGAGCTGAGGTTACTGATAAATTCCTATACCCTGGAGTTAGAAACATTTACATAACAAAATGACAAACGGTTTAAGGGGGTACTAAACTGGAAAACACACACACACACACACACACACACATATATATATATATATATATATATATATATATATATATATATATTTTTTTTTATTATTTATTTATTTTTTTTATTATTATTTATTTTTTTTATCAACTGGTGCCAGAAAGTTAAACCGATTTGTAAATTACTTCTATTTAAAAATCTTAACTTTTCCAGTACTTATCAGCTGCTGAATGCTCCAGAGGAAGTTCCTTTCTTTTAGAATGTATTTTCTGTCTGACCACAGTGCTCTCTGCTGACACCTCTATCTATTTTAGGAACTGTCCAGAGCAGGAGAGGTTTGCTATGGGGATTTGCTCCTACTCTGGACAGTTCCTGACATGGACAGAGGTGGCAGCAGAGAGCACTGTGGTCAGACTGAAAAAAAATTGCAGAAAGAAATACAACTTCCTGGAACCAGTTGATTTAAAAAAAAAAAAAAATTCCACCGGAGTACTCCTTTAAAGTTGTAAATACAGGATCTAAACTCTATATGAAGTCATATATAATATTTTATAATGGTTCCACAATTCATAAGATAATCCATAAATCATCCATGCAGTAGATAAGTATCCTAAGATGTGCAAATGTCTTTGTTCATTTCCCAAAAGGATGAATTGGTTCATTAACTTCAATATTTATAAAGGAAGCTGATGTTTCAGACAAATAAGCAATAAAGCAATACATAGTCATATGTCATAAATAAATATTAATAATATTGTTCATTTGTATGTAATGGAGGAGACACAAGAAAAAAAATAGCAGGTAGTGAAGAGAGTGAAGGAGTAAGAACATTGACAACCAAGAATATATGTGTAGAACTATGTTGTGATTTATTTTGGTGCAGTTTACATTTTCAGACCTTTGACAACTTATCTACTTGTATTGTCTGAATTAAAGATCTATCACACTTTTAACTGGTTTATGTCAAACTAAATGTACATGAACTTTACTATATTACTGTATGTGAAAATGGCACTTGCATTTACCTTCACGATTACACATTTTGGCATAATGTCAAATATCTTTTAGAAAGCAGATTTTTGTGTGCTCTTTTTCCATTTAGGCTAAAACCCAGTTGAACTTAAATTGCTCTTTACTTTCCCATTCCAAACCCGTATTATTTCAGCAAGAAAGAATCTGCTAAATTCATTCTAGTGTTTTCAGAGAAGTCAATGGAGCCAAGTAGCAGATGAAGAATGGGTTACTTGTTTCCTTCTGTTAAATACCTATTCCCTCTTTAAAACAGCTTCATGCATTCAGAAATAGCACTTGTTTCTGACAAAATTTTAACTGTGTAAAAAATCAACTTAACAATCTTTTAATAGCAAAAGTTCTTTTAAGAGGTATTTCAAAGCTATTACATATGACTCCAAGCCCCAGTCCTTAAAGTATTTTCTTACTATGACAACAGCGATCCACTAATTGATGTGCTGGATTTCCATTGAGAAGTGGTTGTATTCACAATCTATTTAAATGTGCTGCAAGAGATTTCTGGCTCATACAGTTCATTCTATACTAGCATTAACCTCTTACAGCCCCTTACCACCAAAGCCTCTGCAGCTTGTGGTACTGTGTAAAAAAAAAAATCAAAGTGGTCTCCCAAGACATTCTGTAATACAACAAATCCCAAGGGGTGAGAGCAGGGCCCCTTATTAGCACAAATATGTTGTTAGGTACAAAGGGATGTCCTTAATTTGACCAAAATTCACAGTAAAGGCAGCACTCCTGTCTTGGTTCGAGGTACCACTACAGTGACTCACTAACCAGATTGCATTGTGCGCTACAATTGGTATATTCCAAGAGTATAAAGGGCCAAGCACGAAACCAAAGTATAGTGCAATTATGCAACGGAATCTGATCATCGTCCAAATTCCATTGTATAATGCTTATGTGTATTACTAATGTGCCAGCAAAACAGGGACATTTCTTTAGTTATAGGAGGTAGTAATCAAAGCCCAAGTGTTTGGTAACCAAGAAGGGGCAGGCCTAATTACTTATGGAAAGAAAGGGCACCCTTATTGTACCAGGGTAACACTTTCCTGGTAAAGTTTCTCAAACTAGTAAGGGTATGTTCACACACTAGAATTTCTTCACAGAATTCCGCATGAAAGTTGTGCCTGAATTTATAGCCAATTCACTGCCTCCGCTGCAGGAATTCCATTGAAGTGAATGGGCAATACATTTCTGCAGAATTTCTGTGCCTGAATTCTGCTGTGTGAACATAGCCTAAGAGTGGAGGGAGATACAACAAAATGTCTAAAATGTGTTCTAAAGGGGGATAAGAAAGGACACTGTTTACCGTATATACTCAAGTATAAGCCAACCCGAATATAAGCTGAGGCCCCTAATTTTACCCCCAAAAAACAGGAAAAGTTATTGACTTGACTATAAGCCTAGGGTGGGAAATACATCATCCCCCCATGTAATCATCCAGACCCCCGTCATTATCCCCCCCCTTCATCATCACCGCCTGTCAATCCCTTCATCAGTGGTCTTCAACCTGCGGACCTCCAGATGTTGCAAAACTACAACTCCCAGCATGCCCGGACAGCCATCGCTAGTGACGTTGCCATGACGCCGCCGCACAGGGACGTTGCACATGAACGTCCCTGTGCGGCGGCGTCAAGGCAACGTTACTACTCCGGGGCCGGGCCCGAAGCGCGGAGAAGAGGCCCCCCCCCGGTGAAAATGGACAGTCCATAACGACTAACCATCCCCACCGGACGGTCCCTGCAGCATAGATGGCCCCGACCAGCTCACCCTAACTTCCCGCCAAGGGGAGGTGAGTACAAAACAAAAGGGGGGGGGGGGGCCTGGATGATGAAGAAGGCCGCAGTGGTCTTCAATCTGCGGACCTCCAGACGTCTCAAAACTACAACTCCCAGCATGCCCGAACAGCCGATGGCTGTCCGGCATGCTGGGAGTTGTAGTTTTGCAACATCTGGAGGTCCGCAGGTTGAAGACCACTGATGAAGGTATTGACATGCGGAGAGTTCACTCGAGAACAAGCCGAGGGGGGGCGTTTTCAGCTCGAAAAATCGTGCTGAAAAACTCTGCTTATACTCGAGTGTATACGGTATCTATGAAGTGTCCTGAAAAAACAGGCCACTGCGTAAAAAGATTGCTTACAAACATCCATGGATTATTGATTTTATGTTTCTTTAACCCATACATATGTCACCTTATTTTACTCTATTGAACTCTGCACATCTTCATATTTTCTGGAATTTTAAAATGAAATTGCAGTTTTTACTTTTCACCAACTGCATTGCACTTAATCCAGGAAAATAAATATAGAAAACACCTGTGAGGTTAAAATGTTCACTACACCCCTACATAAATTCCTCAGCGGTGTATTTTCTGTAATGGGGGTGGGTGTATTTTCTGTAATGGGGGTGGGTGTATTTTCTGTAATGGGGGTGGGTGTATTTTCTGTAATTTTGGATGTTTCTCTGGAACTGTCAGCCATCACTGTGCAAATAACCAATTTAGGTCTTTAATTCACCAGATGCTCTCTAATACCCAAGTTCGGCCATATTTCCAGGCAGCAGATTAGGGCCACGTTTGTGGAGGGCATATTTTTTTTAAGATGGCATGCTCTGGCCAAACATACTGGGGAAAAATATGGCATATCGTTGGTAAAATTGTGTTTTTCATTTTTTTTTACAAATCTTTGCAACAGCTAGTGGTGTTAAATTAATAAATGTAGGCCTCTAAAGTTCTCTCTTACTCCTGAGCCCTACCATGCACCCACATCCTTTGACCCCTTATGAAAATAAAATATGTGAAACTACATCTAAATTTTACTGTGAAAATTTTATTTTTTCATTTTCATGTGCCACAATTACAAAAGCTTGACAAACACCTGTGGAGTTTAACTAATGGTACCCTTTGTTGCTTTAGAGGTGTAGTGTCCGAAATAACTTGTGTTAGGTTTTCACTGTCCTGGCATCATGAAGGATTTGTAAACATGATATGGTCCCTGACATTGATTCCAGCCAAATCCACTATCCAAAAGCCAAATGGTGCTTCTTTCCTTCTGACCCTGCCGTGCACTCACACAGCATTTTATGTCCACATATGCAGTATTTTAATATTAATACAGTAGCAAAACATATCTACCTGCAGATTACAAAGATTGTAATGGGGGTGTCTTGAACGCTCTTATATGCAAACCTCCAAAACAAATAAAAAAATGCAGGTAAATACAGATAATCAAGTACAAATATCTTGACTTATGTTACAAGAAGAATTAGTCGTTAATTCATAAAAATATGCAGAATTGTCCTAACCCAAAAAACTAACAAAAAATATACTGATTGGTCAGTTCCTGAGTATGATTTGTTTGACCTGTGATAGTTCAGAATAATCTAGATGACTTGTGTACAATAATAGGAATATCAAGGAGGGGGGATGAGATGACTGCATGGTGTCCCGTATGGTCAGGGAAATATGTGAAGTCCTGCACTCATCCATAGCCCCTATCCCTTCCTACTGTGGATCCACCCTAAATTACAGATTTCAACCATGAAGACGGTCCCTTCCTATCTACATGCTGGGACGTCAAGTCAAAATAACAGACTACAAACACACAGTCTAAGGGTCAGGGAACAGTCAGGATTACAAAAGATAAATACACACTAACTATACAGAAGGAGAAAAACAACCAATAGATAAATCAGAGTCTGCAAGCTGAAATCAGAGCAGAGAGAACAAGAGAGATGCCAAATCAGAAAGCGAAGGGTTAATCCAGGAAACACAGCCAAAGTCAAAATACCAGAAAGTAGGATACAAAACAGAATTCTAGCTACAGAAGTTACTTCTTTCACAGGCAACCAGTGAATGGACCAGGAAGATTTAAGATTCCCAGGCCTAGTATGGTGTGGATGAAAGATGGGATCTGAATGGATAAAGAAACAGCAAGAAGATAAAGGCTAGGGCAGTGCCACAGCAGCTAACTAAAAAAAAACACAGAACATTTAAAGAGACACCACTTTTACACATGGGTACACTCTTAGTAAACAGAACTAAACAAATGGCCAAAAAGAACCAAGTAAGGTTTATTATCACATCTGATTCAAGATAACAGAAAATAAGACTTGAAAAATATTAGTCAAAAATAGGAAAGTTGGTCTAGAAATCTTTCAAAATGTAAATACCTACACATACTTAAGGGTCACATTCCTGTACTCAGCCTTACTAAAGTTAAAAAAAAAAATCCTCATACCATATGTTTGTCACTTAATAAAAAATGTATTTTCCTTTAAGACTCCTTAACTTGTCACCTTATATTGGTTCTGCTTAGATTTACTGTTTTTAAATTAAACTTTAGGATGGTTAAGACTTTCCATATTGTTAATAATTCTTGTTCAGTGTTCTACTAGATTTGTTTTTCTGTGATTTGTAAGCCATAATTGCTGCAGAATATGTATATGTGACTCAATGCTATGCAGCTTAACATTTTTTCATAGTATTTCCATTGTTATATCCATCTTGTGTATAGAAATTATAGTCTGGAAAATGTATATTTTGTAAAGAACAGTTTGTATAATGGCATCATCTCAGCAGGTCTGAATGCCAACTGTGTTGAATTATTCATGTTAAAGTTGATATGCCAAGTTTAAGATTTCACAAGTGTGTTACTCCTACTATTTGGAAAGTTTTGGGGGAAAGGAAAAGATAGCTGCCAGATTGCAAATGATTTCCTCATGGACATCATTTAGCATACAATAAGTTATATATATATATATATATATATATATATATATATATATATACACACACACACACACACACACACACACACATACATCTCATTATTATTAGAGATGAGCGAACTTACAGTAAACTCGATTCGTCACGAATTTCTCGGCTCGGCAGTTGATGACTTATCCTGCATAAATTAGTTCAGCTTTCAGGTGCTCCGGTGGGCTGGAAAAGGTGGATACAGTCCTAGGAGACTCTTTCCTAGGACTGTATCCACCTTTTCCAGCCCACCGGAGCACCTGAAGGCTGAACTAATTTATGCAGGATAAGTCATCAACTGCCGAGCCGAGAAGTTCATGACAAATCGAATTTACTGTAAGTTTGCTCATCTCTAATTATTATATATAGCCACTTTTGGTGAATCAAGGATCAAAGAAAAAAGACTATTAAATAATCCAGATGTGACAACTGATTTGTGAGAATAAAAAGTTGCAGTAAGTTGGAATAATTTTCTTCTGGGCAATCATTCTTAGGCCCCATACAGACATAAATGGCATCCATGTCACATGGGTCCCTAATACAGTGCCCAGAGATATTTCTGTACATCTACATAAGCGACCCAAACAACTAAAAGGTCTGTTAGGTACATATATTTACAAATTGCCAGAATGCAGAAGGACCAGTTTACCAATTGTTAGAATAAATTGGCCCACTATTTGCCATATAGTAAAGAAACACCCATATATCCATACTGTACTTCTGATTACTTTAGATTTTTTATTTTTTTGTCAAATTTGTTTTTAATGTTTTAACAACACAAATAAGCATTACATACACATTGGTAGACACAGCTACCTTCAACAACATTGAATGAAAAGGGATTGATATATCATGAATGCAATGAACTCAAACAGGTATACGAATGCGGATCAGGTACTGGGAAAGGGGATGGGTAGGGAATAGGAAAGAACAGAGGGGGGGAGACTAAGGTGGATGGGGATGGAATGAACAATAAATGCATAGCCATTTTCAGACACATTTCAGCATAGATTATGCGCCTCCAAAGGACGACTGCAGCCAAGGCTGCCATATACTCAGGTATTTGCGGTGGGTGCTTAGTAATCTGTGTGACATTTCCTCAAATCTGCATACCTGATGGACCCTGGTAGTCCAGTCTGCAATAGTATGAGGGTCTTTTTGGAGCCATTTGAGCAGAATCAATGTTTTGGCAACTGCCACCAGATCACCGAGCAGAGAATGTTTGCTCGGGGTAAACCCAGGTGATGGGAGGCCCAGCAGTACAGCCTCGGGTTGAAGAATAACTGTCTGCTTCAGTATAGAATTAAGTGGACTACTAACCTCCCTCCAGAAGGAGGCTATAACAGGGTATGTCCACCAGATATGCAGGTGAGTTCCTATATGTAGATTGCAACGCCAACATCTGTTCGATTCTGACAAGTTATGGTTATAAAGAAATTCAGGGGTCTTGTAGTGTGATTCCTGAAGCCTAACACATCTAGAGAAACCATGTGAGTGCCGTAAGACAGTAGCAATTTCCTCGTTCGAAAATTACCTACCTAATTCCCTAGCCCAAGATTCAACATAGTGAGGTGGGGATATATTACAGGAGGTTTCAATGAATGCTATACTTGAGGAGAGTTTGCGTTTGTCAGGTTAGTTTGTCAGGAGTTTTTCAAATTTAGTCGGATTCCGCGGTGGCAGATGTCTTCCTCTACAACTCGCAGCAGTGGGTGAAGTGTCTGAGATGCATGAAGGACAACCTCTGTAGAGGAAATAAAGATCTCAATGTGTCAGATGCAGGTGATGCTCCATCCCCAAACAATTGGGAGACAGTGATATTGCTTAGTTTGTCCCACATTATCTGGTAGGTGGGTGAGAAGCAGTCCACGATAACCTATGATTTTAAGGCATGCCATATTATAGAGTTATTCTACTCTTGAGGTATTGATTTTGGAGAAAATATGTATAATCTATTCTCCCCACATCTATTGCCGAACTGGTGGTGCGATGTGTAACTATGGTTATGGTTAGCCTATCAAGAGGCTGGGTTGTCGGA
The DNA here is from genome assembly GCF_029499605.1 of Hyla sarda. Lineage (NCBI taxonomy): Eukaryota > Metazoa > Chordata > Amphibia > Anura > Hylidae > Hyla > Hyla sarda. The sequence goes on from NC_079189.1 coordinate 328,318,972, forward strand.
CAAATAAGGCTCTGTGCTAGCATCCCACACTATCTAAATGGTAACACAATCAAATCTTAGATTGGTTATCTCTTCTGAGCCAGACACATGTTTATGCTTCCGGATTGCCTGGTTCTTGACACTCTGTATGTCTTCCATCGACTATTCCTTGCCTGCTGGCTACTGATTTGCCTTGGTATCCAACTGAACTTTGACCTGAGCTTAGATATTAGTACTACAGTTTTTATTTTGCCCTTGACATGCTTGTCTGGTTCACATTTAGTTTGACCATTGTCCCTCTCCATTGGTTAGGCCATGTGCACTTAGCTAAGATAGGAACAGGGGAGGCCGTTACCTAGGGCACATACTCCAAGTAGGAAGGGGCCCTGGTAAAGGTGGAGTTTATAGCTGTACTTCCCTGCCCCCTGTCATCACCATATGGAGCTTCATTAAGTTTGTCTAAAGATCTATGGTGCAATTAGTCCCTTGCTGTAAGGGTCCATGCATTCAGATTAGATAAGTACAATAGCCTTTATGGTTAATTTTTAGCTCATGTTTAGCATTGCTTATGTTTTTAATAAATTTGTTCTTAATCTATGACTGCATTTTTAGGTAAATATTTTTAGATCAATAATTTTAAGAGTGCTATAAATCATTTAAAACAGCAGTCCCATTCAATTTGGCATGACCTATTATGATTTATCAATGTTTTAAACTATATTTCTGCATATGGTTTTGATATGTAAAGAAACTGTAAAAATAATTTCCCATCTCCATTCCCAGGAAGGAACACACACTTCATGGTACAACATTCAGCTGGAATTTAATTCCAATGATTCATAAAAAGTGTTGCCTTTAGCAATAGTTTATTAGGTTTTGTACACATGATCAAACAGATTAAGCAACCACGGATGGGGTTAATATAAAATGAATAGTATAATATGAAACTTTATGGTGGTCTGGTATCCATCTGCTCAGGCATACAAACATATTTGTTAACTAAATGAAGCTTTGAAAAAATCAAATAAGCCACAGCTTAGATTGTAGCTGCCCGTGTGTTTGAGGATATTTAGGCTTCTCGGTTATAACCAATCTATAAACTTCATGTGCACTGTTTTAAAATGAACATAAACACCACATACATACGTGCAGGGATTAAGCCTTCCAATTCACGTAACAAGCTAAAATATTCCTCTGTATTATTTACAGTACTTCCCTTACTTACATAGAAGTGACATTCATTCAGTGTTCTTCACAGATTGCATACACTCACATCAGTCCCAGGTTAGACCCACTGTCTAGTTGCCCTATTTCACTTGCTATGAGTACAGGAAGGTAAGTAACCTAGATAAACGTTTATTGTAAAATTACATGCACAGGAAAAATATACAGTCCACTGGTTAAATCACAAGTAACTGTGACTGTTATGTAACTTCATATTTTCCTATGCTGGGAAAAGCTACAATTCTGGAGTCTAGGGGACTACAGACTATCTTTTTTTTTATCACAGCAACAAAAAAAACTGTCAGATCAAAGTTTCCTCTCTAACAAATCACAGCAGCTGAAAATAACCTTTTTCTAAAATATATATACTTTAATGATATGCTTTAAAATAAGTATTAATTAGGCAAAATAGACTATAATTTGTGACCTAAAGGTGAAAAATCATATCAAATAAGGAGACAAAGGTCCTTTGTTAGATAGACAGCACCCTAGGAGAGAGATAATGTACCTCTTACCACAATTATCAGTCACTGCGGTTATATCGGTGGCATAGGCGTGCGCAGCCTATTGCATTAGGGTGTGCACCCTAAAGCACAAACTCACTCCGCGCATGCATGTGTGTGTGTGTGTGTTTATGTATGTATATATATATATATATATATATATATATATATATACACACACGCACTCCTGCTTGCATAGTGTAGGAGGATTGGATCCAGGGCCAGTTTTAGGCTTAGCGTGGCCCTGGGCAAAATCAGAAGTGGGGTCCCAAAAGTCGTAATAGTGCACTAATCAGATTAGCACATTTTTGGTCACTTCAAATACCATAAAAAATATCTAAAAAGCAAAAAAAAAAAAAATGGTACCGATAACAACTACAAATCACAGCGCTAAAAATGACCCTCACATCCCCATATACAGAAAAATAAAAGTGCTATAGGGATCAAAATAGTACAATTTTATATTTTTGTATAGTTACCCCACATTAGGTTGGCAGTATAGTTCCCCCACATTAGGTTGGCAGTATAAATCTCCCACATTAGGATGGAAATATATTTCCCCCACATTAGGTTGGCAGTATAGTTCCCCCACATTAGGTTGGCAGTATAGTTCCCCACATTAGGTTAGTAGTACAGTTCCCCCACATTAGGTTGGCAGTATAGTTCCCCCACATTAGGTGCAGTATAGTTCCCCCACATTAGGTGCAGTACAGTTCCCCCACATTAGGTGCAGTACAGTTCCCCCACATTAGGTGTAGTACAGTTCCCCCACATTAGGTTGGCAGTATAGTTCCCCCACATTAGGTTGGCAGTATAGTTCCCCCACATTAGGTTAGTAGTACAGTTCCTAAACATTAGGTGCAGTACAGTTCCCCCACAGCTACAATATAGTTCCCCCACATTAGGTGCAGTACAGTTCCCCCACATTAGGTGTAGTATAGTTCCCCCACATTAGGTGCAGTATAGTCCCCCACATTAGGTGCAGTACAGTTCCCCCACATTAGGTGCAATATAGTTCCCCCACATTAGGTGCAGTATAGTTCCCCACATTAGGTGCAATAAAGTTCCCCCACATTAGGTGCAGTACAGTTCCCCACATTAGGTGCAGTACAGTTCCCCCACATTAGGTGAAGTATAGTTCCCCCACATTAGATGCAGTATAGTTCCCCCAAATTAGGTGCAGTATAGTTCCCCCACATTAGGTGCAGTATAGTTCCCCACATTAGGTGCAGTACAGTTCCCCCACATTAGGTGCAGTATAGTCCCCCACATTAGGTGCAGTACAGTTCCCCCACATTAGGTGCAGTATAGTTCCCCACATTAGGTGCAGTATAGTTCCCCCACATTTGGTGCAGTATAGTTCCCCCACATTTGGTGCAGTATAGTTCCCCCACATTAGGTGCAGTACAGTTCCCCCACATTAGGTGCAGTACAGTTCCCCCACATTAGGTGCAGTATAGTTCCCCCACATTAGGTGCAGTACAGTTCCCCCACATTAGGTACAGTACAGTTCCCCCACATTAGGTGCAGTATAGTTCTCCACATTAGGTGCAGTATAGTTATAATTGTAGGGAGGAGGACAAGTCTAGAATTTACCATGAGGCTTACGGGACTAATTCTACCCCTGATCTTATATTTGCCAAGGGGTTCAATGGGCGGAGCCAAAGGGTTGTCAAAATTAGGTTTTGCCTAGAGTGTCAGAAATCCATGCACCAGCCCTGACTAGACCTCCCACTTGTGTGTATGTTTGCTGGTGTTTATAGGGAGGCATTTGATGTAGATTTGAAAAAAAAATTGTAAGTTGAATGGTAAAACTCATGTTTTTCTTTACTTTTCAAACAGAAGAACGCTTTTACTATAAGATGGTGGCACAGAGGGGGGGGAATATTCCAAATAGAATTTTTTTTTGCACCAGATTGGTTGAAAAAGTGATGCGGCACCCAGCAAGCTTGGAGCAGCGTGCATGTTGTAGTTTTGGGTCTGCAGCTGACCCAAAACTAGGACTCCCAGCATGTTACACCATAATCTAAATTGTACTCCTATATAGATGTGTGGAGTTGTAGTTTTGGTCATCATAGATTGTATCAGGGCATGCTGGGAATTGTAGTTGGTAACTGCACCTCCCAGCATTGCATTCCTTCAAAGAATGCAATGCTGGGATTTGCAGTTAACAACTATAATTCCCAGCATGCCCTGATCCAATATATGGTGACCAAAACTACAACTCCCATTATGTTGCACTGGGGGTGCTGTGTGTGTGTGTGTGTGTGTGAGTGGGGGGGGGGGGGGTGCTGTGTGTGAGTGTGTGGGGGGGGGTGCTGTGTGTGTGTGGGGGGGGGGGTGCTGTGTGTGTGTGTGGAGGGGGTGCTGTGTGTGTGTGGGGGGGGTGCTGTGTGTGTGTGTTTGAGGGGTGCTGTGTGTTTGAGGGGTGCTGTGTGTTTGAGGGGTGCTATGGGTTCTGTGTGGGGGATTGCGTACATAATACATACATAATATAAAATACATACATAATACATAAAAAAAATTAAAAAATTTTTTATTTCAGCTCCCGGGTCGGTGCTGTAGTAGTTTTCAGTATATTTGCTGGTAGAAGAGCACGGACTGCAGAGAGGGGGCCGTGTCCCGTGTATCAGAACAAAGGAAAAAAGAAAGGTGCCTCTTTCAAGGTGCTTGTAGTATTAAAACATCAAACCTTTAATCTGTATGCATTAAAAATAGAAAAAGGTGACATCAATCATTAAAGAGAAATGAAACGCCAACACGTTTTGAGCAAAATGTCGCTCTTAATCATGGCTATATATAGCCCAAAACGCACTGGAGTTTCACTTTTCTTTTATGATGTCACCTTTTTCTATTTTTAATGTTTACAGATTAAAGGTTTGATGGTTTAATACTACAAGCACCGTTATCCTTGGAAGAGCTGGAGGAAACTTTCTTTTTTCTTTTGTTCTGATTCATAATACATATATACATACATCATACATACACACATCATACATGCATAACCTACACATATATATATATATATATATATATATATATATATATACACACACACATACATACATAATGCATAAATACATACTATATGCATACAAACATCATACATATATAATACATGCATACATCATACATAGATATGCACACCATACATAATACATACACAAATCCATTATATATACATAGACATCATACATAAATACATCATACATACATAACATACAGTACATACATAACATATATATGGTATGTATGTACTGTATGTTCTGTATGTATGATGTATGTATGTATGATGTATTTATGTATGATGTGTATATGTATATATAATGGATTTGTGTATGTATTATGTATGGTGTGCATATGTATGTATTATGCATGTATTATATATGTATGATGTTTGTATTTATGCATTATATATATATATATTATACATACATAATGCATAAATACAAACATCATACATATATAATACATGCATAATACATACATATGCACACCATACATAATACATACACAAATCCATTATATATACACACACATCATACATAAATACATCATACATACATAACACACACCATACATACATAATACACACATCCCACCCCCCTCCCGTCCTCGGTCTGTGCACTTTTCTTACCTGCGGCAGCCATGTTGGGGTCAGAGGCCGGGCACGTCCACTCCCATCTGCAATGGACACTCGGTGCCAGGAGTTGCGGCCAGGATCATCCCAGGAGGTGTAAGCAGACGTGCGCAGCTGCGGGGCAGCCCCTGCATCTGCAGTTAGCGCAGCAGTGTGCACGGCTGGGGAAGGGGGAGGAGCGGCCCGGAGGAAGGGGATAGAGCGGCCGGAGGAAGGGGGGATAGAGCGGCCCGGAGGAAGGGGGGATAGAGCGGCCCGGAGGAAGGGGGGATAGAGCGGCCCAGAGGAAGGGGATAGAACGGCCCGGAGGAAGGTGATAGAGCGGCCCAGAGGAAGGGGGGATAGAGCGGCCGGAGGACGGGGGATAGAGCGGCCTGAGCCGCAAATAAAAAAAAAAATGTATTTTTAAACATCCGGTGTGCCCTGAAAGTCTTTCAGGGCACACCGGATGTTTAAAAATGCATTTTTTTTAAATTTGCGGCTCCGGCCAATCTATCCCCCGTCCTCCGGCTGGTGATGTCGGGGATGTCCGGTGGGGCTGGGGTTTAGTAGTGAGGGGAAAAAAAAAAAAAAGACCTGCAGCAGCGGGCCGCGGCTGCGGTGATTAGGGTGTGCCTGTGCACACCCGGCACACCCCGTGCGCACGCCTATGATCGGTGGCACAATTAATAATCCTCCACTCATAAGGCATTCTCATATATACTCCATGGTGCTATTAATAATTAAGGACCTCTCCCCACACCACGTGAGAAAGGTGATAAGATAAAATGTTACAGTTTGGTATCCATTCCGACACGTTTCCCCCCAACTTGTGGGGTTTCTCAAGGAACTAATAGGATACAATCATCAGTCATAAAAATTAACTTGTCTCTGGTGCTTTTAAATTGTCTCTGATGCAGCAGGTGCCTGAATGGATAAACATATAAACAAACTATTTGCATCTCTCTCAGTACAACATAGAGACTGCAAAACAAATGCATGAAAAAGTACATGCAAACTCTCCCCAAGAGGGGTACATACCATCACTTGATTGACACCACTCTCATGACCGATAAGCTATGGACAGTCTATTGCAATGCATCCCCATAGAAGAAACACTGGATAAAAAAGCAGTGCATGTCCGTAAGTTTTATAACACATTGCATTAACACAGTCAAGCAGGGGGGGGGCATGATGTGACATAGTTTCTCACTGTGGTACATACCTATCTCATGCCCGCCTAGTATCTACGATGGATACCGCGCACCACGATAAGCGCGCTCCTAGGTCTCCGGCGGCATGTATAAAGCTCAAAATACTGCCATTAAATATTCCGGGGTAGCGCAAATGCACTTCCGGTAGGTACAAATCTGCGTAACGCGCATGCGTTACTTCCCTGTTTCTTAATGTGTATTCTGTGATGTCACCCAGATCATGCGCAGGCGCACTCAGGCTTCTCATCACACAGCGCCCACACCGGAGTCCCTGTGTGCGCCTATTGCGCATGATCGGAGCTACTCCCGATCATGTGACCGTCATGTGATTTTAATGTTTATCAACAATGTAGTGAGGAATGGCAAATGCCAGTCCACACTATCACATAGCATACATACAAGGTAAGTAGCCCTCATACTATGAACTACTATCCATCGGGGAGGTTTTTTAATGAAAAAAAAATAAAAAATTATACAGAGCACCGTAGATGGTAAGTATTATGAAGGTCTGTGATTATGTCCGCAATTTGGGATGTATTTATGATCACCACATCCATTGTCCTTCCATAGTGGTTATCAAAGGAGAGAGAGGTGGCTATAAAGAGAGTAGCTATGAGACAATAAAAAAGATGATAATACTATTACTTAGAGTAGCAAGAAGATCTATTACTCTTAAGTATATTTAGTCTTCTATTGAGATGACATAGCTATCCAGAATATTGATATGTCATAACTTCCTCTTATGGCTATATCTGTTCCAGATCCCTGCTAATCCTATCATCAATCCCAGCATCATTAAGTTTCATGACTATGTTTCACATTAGAACGCAGGGAAGATAGATATAAGGATTCCAGAACATAGGTAGAAGAAAGGAAAAGCCACACTGGACAAAAAATGGGGAGACAGAAGTGCCCCCCTAGATCTAAATCCTAAACCCTCTGTCCCTACCTTTTGAGGGACCCACCTCCTTAACAGGGTGGTCTCAACCACGAGGACTTTCCCTCCCTTATTAAGTGATGGATCTATCAGGTTCACATCCTACAGAAAGGAAAAAGAGACAAATATCTGTGGCGATCCCATCCCCACAGATCTATAATCACAGCCTGCCAGCAAATTATAGTTAAAAAAGTCTTCATAATGTTCACCAAATACGTCTTAGCTCCTAGATTGGAGACAAATAGTTAATATAAAAAGGAGAACAAGGCAATTTACTTCATCTCCTAGTCTCCTGTAGCCTAAGCAAATCCTCCTTTAGCATCCTATGGAGTGACACTGCAAATTATCCTTGTTCGATAAAGGGTGTGAATAAAAGGCTCTCATTTAAGCCATAAGGTCTCATTGTCTTCAGTCTGAAAATCCATTCAGCCTCCTTCCTCAATATCTTTCTATCCATATCACCTCTCCTTATACTCGATCTGATGACCTCTATCACCTGAAATGTTAATACCTTAGGATCTCCATTGTGTTGTTCCTACACATGTTTGGTTATAGAAGTGTCACGTCTATGTCATACATCACCCAGATGTTCCCCCACGCTCCTTTGTATCTCACGGCTCGTTTTCCCCACATAGCCTAATGGGCATGTACATCTACATAAATATACCACTCCACTCGTTTTGCAATTTGCAAAGTCCCTGATCTTGAATTCTTGAAATGTGTGATCGTTCTTAAAGGTTTTAGATTTGTCCATAAAAGGGCATGCTATACAATTCCCTCCGCATTTATACGTGCCTATGGGTTTTCTTGTCAACCAAGATCCTGACACTTCTTCTATTTCAAAGTGGCTATGGACCTCAAAGTCCCTGATGGATCTGCCTCTTCGAAAGGTAATGGACGGATGGTCAGATAGCACATCTTTCAAATGAGGGTCAGTTTTTAGAATGCCCCAATATCGACCCAAAATGTTTCTAACCTGTTCCGATCTTTCATCAAAGGTGCCTATCATGCGGATCTGTTTGCTGTTATTGGTTGGTCTAGTTTTGGGAGTAAGAAGATCTGTCCTATCACTCCTGAGTGCATGCTTAAAGGCTTTTCTGAGGACCCTATCGGGATATCCCCTTTCTTGGAACCTCTTTCCCAGGTCAGCCGACTGCCTAATAAAGTCCTCCCTGTCTGAGCAATTGCGTCTCAGTCGTAGGTACTGACCCTTGGGGATCCCGTGTTTCTGAGGGTTGGGGTGGTGACTCTCGTATCTTAATAGGTTATTGGTCGCCGTGGGTTTCCTATATATGCTCGTAATAAGGCTCCCCCTTCCGTCTTTCTCAATTAGCACATCCAAAAAACGGGAGGGATACAGAACTGCTCTCTGATGTAAACCGCAGCCCAATAGGATTATGATTGAGGGATGATACAAATTCTTTAAACAAAGCCTCCGTACCCTTCCATAATATAAACACGTCGTCTATATATCTTCCCCAATACAGATTTTTTGATGTATACTGGTTTTCCTCCTCTCCAAAAACAATGTTATCCTCCCACCAACCCAGGGTCACATTAGCGTATGTGGGGGCACAGGGGCTCCCCATTGCTGTGCCCCTGAGTTGGTGGTAGATACGACGGTCAAATATGAAATAATTATGTTGCAGAAGAAATTGGAGGAGGGATAATACAAAGCGACCATGTTTTTGACAGGGGGTACCTCGAGACCTTAAATAGTGTTCAGTGGCCTTTAGACCCCACTCGTGTGGTATACTACTATATAAGGCCTCTACGTCTATTGATGCTAGTAGAACGTCTGTCTCCACTGTTATCCCGTCGAGTTTTTGCAATAAGTCCGAAGTGTCCCTAATATAAGAGGGCAGGGCAGTTACAAATTCTCTCAGGATCCTGTCCACATATATGCCACAATTCTGTGTAATTGAGGAGATACCTGATACAATTGGTCGTCCTTTTAGGGGATGAATCCCCTAATGGACTTTTGGCAACGTGTAAAAAGTCGCTATTTGTGGTTTTTTGGGTAGGAGGAATTGAAACTCATCCCTATCAATCAGTCTTTTATCTCAGGCATCAACAAGCACATTTTCTAGCTCCAATAAGAATTCATCAGTCGGATCCGAGGTAAGTACAGCATATCTGTCCCTATTTTGAAGAAGGTCTAAACACATGATCTTATATTTATCAGTGGGTAAGATAACCAGATTTCCCCCTTTATCTGCCGGTTTTAGCACAATACTTCTATCTTTTTCAAGTCTCCTCAAGGCCTGCATTTCCATATTATTAAAATTGTTCTCAAAATGCATGGGTCTTATACTTAGGTGTTTCAAATCATTCTCCACCATTTTCTGGAAGATGTCGATCGCTGGAGCGTCAGTGGGGGGAGGCATCCTCTCACTCTTCAGTTTTAAAGAAGTGAATGGGCCAATCCCCGACTCCTCTGGTATCAGAGTGTTTAAATCCGCCAGCATTCTGACATCTTCCAGGTCAGATCTTTCTATACCAAGACCTAGACTTTCTATCTCTTCCTGCTGAGAGAAGTGTTTGTGCCACCTAAGTTTGCGGAGGAAAAGATGTAGATCCTTAACCCACGAAAATAAGTTAAATCTCCCTACAGGTACATAGGATAGTCCTTTCTTCAGGAAAGAAATTTCAGCTTCAGTCAATACCTTGTCTGAAAGATTAATAATGTGATTTTCTACTGTTTCCTCTCTCTCAGTCTGTATTGGGGGGTCTCTAAAGGGGCAGCCTGGCTGACTCCAGACTATCTGTTTAAAGGGGAAGGCTTTTTTCAGACGTCCGAATGTCCGTATGGAAAATCTCCGTGTGGACATTCTGCAGACTGTAGCTGCCAGCATAACATGCTGGCACAAAGATCGCTTGGCAGTGCATTTCCATGTGGAGTCCGCAGAAAGAATGAACAAGTCCATTCTTTCTGCACACAAAAGAATTGGAATATCCGTGCCAGAAATTCCGCCGTGTGCACAGCACAGCAGAATCTCATTAAATTCAAGGGGACTCTGCTGCTGTGGAATCTCTGTGCACAATTCCAATGCGGAATTCCACACGGAAATTCTGAGTGTAAATGTATAGCCTAACTATTACTTTTAAAACCTTCTGATATGACAGGTTTAAAGGGGTTATCCACCGTAAGGTGATTTTAGTACGTACCTGGCAGACAGTAAGGGACATGCTTATGAAGGATCTGTCTTGGGCCTAAAATGGCTATGTCATGAGATTACCTTAACACTGTGGCAAGCTGTTTGTGAACTGGTATTTCCTGTTTGACTTTTCTTTTTTTGACTACAGATTCCACAATTCCATCTTTCTACCTCCCACACATCAGCCACCCCACCCATTGAAACATAAATGAGCTGCATCCATTCAAATCAGTGTGGTTTTCAATCAGGGTGCCTACAGCTGTTGCAGATTGATCTCTCTCCCACCAAGCGATCGCTCCACCCATTGAAGCACACAGGCTTCCTGTCATCAGCTCACTAGTGAGGCAGGTCTCGGCCGTGTTGCAAGCTGGGAAAAATGTGAGACAACAGTAATTTTGTATGCTGGTAAAAATAAATATTGAAGTGAAAATCACAGAAGAATTGTGAGAAAACCGTCACACACAGGTACAGACACTATATTATGAACTACACTAACTTTACAGCCCCTGTAGCATAGTCAAATAAAAAAATACCCCTTTAAAGAACACAGTTTTATGGGCCAGAACTTTTTTCTCTAGCCCATTACATGCCAAAAAGAAAGCCATTTGTTGGCATGTAATTTTTGTCATACAGAATATATAAAAAAAAAAAACAGCCCATTTGAAAACAAGTTAAAACCAAAAAAGGGATTAAAAGGGACAAAAAAGGGACAAAAAAAAACTGCCCAAATACAAAAAAAACTGTAATATTGCAATTTTTGAGGGTCAATATTAGCTTCAAAAACTGTGTGTAAACATACAGTAAAATATCAAAATTTCATATCAGTGGGCATCTGGGTGCTGAGCCCCCCACTAGCTGAACACTATTCTATAAATCCATACACAGCTAAAAGCACTCTCCAGCATTGCCAAGAAGCAAATGGGCAAAGCAAACAGTAGCTCTCAGATACTTGCTTTGGCCATTCATATAATTGTTTGGTGTGGGTCTCAGAACCCAAACCCCACCCATCAAAACTTGGTAAGTCTAAGTTTCTACTTGGGTTTTTTTTGTGCATTTTGCCTCAAAAAATGCCAAAACGGCCCCATGGCATTTTTTTTGTGAAAAAACGCTGCGGCCAGATGTGAGCTGTAAATCAATGAGAAATTGCAAAATGCATTTTCCACTTTGCATTTTTCAGTTTGGCATTTTTTAAAATCCTTTTGTCATTTTTTCACTCTTTTTTTGGCGTTTTCCTGCTCCTTGGCAGTATTTCAAAATCGCAGCATGTTGAGCATATGGCGTTTTTTCCCCTCAAATCGTGGCATTTTTCTCCCATAGAAGTTCTACGTCATGTGGGTTTGAACTTTGGTATTTTTGCAGGGAGTTTTTATTCTTTTTTGGACTAAAAAAAGGATGGAGATACCTTTTTTTAATAAAATTTTATAGGGTACCATAAAAAAAAACATATATATATATATATATATATATATATATATACAGTAAGGATGGAAAAAAATTGTATTTAACAACATTTTTATTTTTTTATAATGAAATTTCTATACATTTTTGAACAGGGATCAATTTATGTGGGTGGGCAGGGAACTAAAAATATAGCTGGCAATATAAAAAAATTAGAAAGGGGGCATTTTAATGTAAAAATCATATATTTTTTATAATTAATTTTGTTAAACTTTTTATTAAATAATAATGAACAACCAATATAGTGCTCAAGGTGTGCTTAAAATAGAACTTTTATTAAGTCACTAAAATATCCTAAAGTTACGTGCCTGTGTGACCAACATCAGATAAAATCTAGTAGGCTCTGCTGGGCCCTGCCAGCCCACTTGTGCCACTGGGAAACACAAAGATACCACCGACATGTTTTTACCATTTATTTCTTAGTGGCGTCCTCAGGGTTGTTCAAACAAAGGTTTCGTATTATAACAATTTAAGGTGACCAAAAAGCTTAGTGCAAGTACATAGTGGCGGATATTGGCTAATAGTAGTTATAAGGCAGCATCTCCTGTTAAGGAAAAATACATATGGGTGTGCCCCATAAAATATTGGCCCGCTGTAGAGGGAAAGGCTATACCTAAAATCCTGTATGGAGTAAAAATACACAGCCAGGTATCCTGTGGAAAGAGGTTCTGTCCCTTCAGATCCAATCTATCGCCATATTAGCCAAATCCAGCAGCTGTTTCAACTTGTAAGATAGAAAGGGACAGGCACAAATGCCCGTTCAATATCTCGTCCTGTAAAAAAACAAGAACTGTAATACAATAGTTCCCTGATGTTACTCATCGTTAGATGAGGCGAGTGGCAGGCATAGCACAGACCTGCCATTACGCAGGGAGCCGGATATTACCAGCTCTGCTTGCTCGGTGCAGCAAGGTGCCGGCGTCTGATGTCACTGCCAGTCAGGAGCGGAAGTTATATGCATAGTTCCACCCAACTCCGTGACGTGCAAAACAGAGTTGGTGTGTGCGAGGATCGGCTTCACTATTGCGCATTGGTTAACTCTGCTCACTGAAAATATTGGCAGGTATTAGACTTAAAGGGGTACTCCGGTGAAAACCTTTTTTCTTTTAAATCAACTGGTGCCAGAAAGCTAAACATATTTGTAAATTACTTCTATTAAAAAATCTTAATCCTTCCAGTACTTATTAGCTGCTGAATGCTACAGAGGAAATTCCTTTCTTTTTGGAACACTGATGACATCACGAGCACAGTGCTCTCTGCTGACATCTCTGTCCATTTTAGCAACCGTGCATAGCAGATGTATGCTAAGGGCAGCATGGTGGCTCAGTGGTTAGCACTGCTGCCTTGCAGTGCTGGGGCCTTGGGTTCAAAGCCCCCTAAGGACAACAATAAATAAAGCGTTATTATTATTATAATAACGTCAGCAGAGAGCACTGTGCTCGTGATGTCATCAGAGAGAATTCCAAAAAGAAAAGAATTTCCTCTGTAGTATTCAGCAGCTAATAAGTACAGGAAGGATTAAGTTTTTTTAATAGAAGTAATTTACAAATCTGTTCAACTTTCTGGCACCTGTTGATTTTAAAGAAAAAAGGTTTTCACCGGAGTACCCCTTTAATCATGAACAATAATCAGACGGCTGCTAAAACCCAGATAGATGTCCCAGTCAACATTATATCACATTGGTGTCCCATATAGGTTAAGTGACACCACGCGATAGCTATTATCTAAGGATGTTAGTGCAATATACAGAGGGCAGAGGGTACCCTGTCATACCCAGACATAACAATAAAAATGTATATAATGTATATATATATATATATATATATATATATATATGCATAGGCAGATATATGGTGGTATGTGGCCTGTGGTTATATGTCCCTATGTATAATGATAACAGTACATAAGAAGTACATGTAAGATTACGTTCAAATTTGAACTGAAATAGGTCCCCTAACAGTTTTAGATTAGAGAAAATGAGTTTGGGAAGTGGTGTTTCCCAACATTGGGATATATTGAGGATGGTTCCTGACTTGTAGGAGATCATTGGCCCACCCACCCCCCAAATTACATTCAGATGGGGACGTAGCATTGGGGACCTATTGGTTAAGAGCCATCTCCAACCTGACAACAGCACGGCTCAAAATTGGCTGGATAGGCTGGGAAATACTGCAGGTTGTTTCAAATGTGGACACTGTCATGCTTATCAGTATGTTTCTAAAACCACTGTAGTACCACTACAACAACATCCGATTCTTATCAGACATTTCATTAATTGTTCATCTAAATCAGTTATTTATGTAGCCTATTGTTCATGTCCCCTAATGTACGTATGGAAAACGATTAGAGAATTTAAAAGAAGGATACTAGAGAATGTCAGTGACATCAAGAACCAGAGAGATACCCCACTAGCCACACACATGAACCAACAACATGGTGGGAATCTATCAGCTGTTCAGTTTGTGGGCATAGACAGGGTTATACTACCACACAGAGAAGGTAATGTGGACAGAGAACTATTATAGAGAGGAGGATGTCGCTGGATATACAAGCTGAATACAGTGTCACCGCAAGGATTGAATGAGCAGCTGAACTTTGGTTGCTTTCTATAGAGTATGGTGGGTTGTCCAGGTAACCTGAGAGGTAGCAAGGGAGGGCTGTAGCTGGCCTATTAGGAGTTAGTGGTCACCTACTGACCTAGGGTTAATAGAACGGACTAGGAGGCCTAGGCTTAGGGACTTTGTATCTAGGGCAACTTAGGGACAGAATAGTGGCCCACTAGGCCCAATGATATGACCCTCCACCTCGCACCCAGGAATATACCCCTCTGACACCTTGTCATGCAGCTATATGGATTTTCAATCCTTGATCATCCCTAAAACAATACTTCCTAAGCTCACTTTCTCTCATCTAAAACTGTTAGGGGACCTATTTCAGTTAAAATATAAACATAATCTTGACAGGGAGCATCTATATATGTACTTCTCATGTACTGTTATTACTATACATAGGGACATATACCACAATATACCTGCCTATGTATGTACTATAAGTATATATATATATATATATATATATATACACACATTATATACATTTATTATTGTTATGTCTGGGTATGACAGGGTAAACCCTGCCCTCTGTCTATTGCACTAACATCCTTAGATAATAGCTATCGCGTGGTGTCACTTAAACTATATGGGATACCAATGTGATCTAATGTTGACTGGGACATCTATCTGGCCTATAGCGGCTGTCTGATTATTGTTCATGATTATGCCTAATACCCCCCAATGAACCCATACATTGATTGATACTTCACTGCCGGCACTTTCAGTTAACCAATGTAAAATAGTGAAGCCGATCCTGGCACACACCCACTCTGTTTTGCACGTTACAGAGTTGGGCGGAACTATGCGTACAACTTCCGCTCCTGACCGGCAGTGACGTCAGACGCCGGCACCTCGCTGCACCGAGCGAGCGGAGCTGGTAATCTCTGTCTCCCTGCGTAACAGCAGGTCTGTGCTATGCCTGCCACTCGCCTCATCTAACCATGAGTAACATCAGGGAACTGTTGTATTACAGTCACTGCTTTTTTTTACAGGACGAGATATTGAACGGGCATTTGTGCCTGTCCATTTCCATCTAACAGGTTGAAACAGCGGCTGCATTTAGCTAATATGGCAATAGATTGGATCTGAAGGGACAGAACCTCTTTCCACAGGATACCTGGCTGTGTATTTTTACGCCATACAGGATTTTAGGTATAGCCTTTCCCTCCACAGTGTGCCTATATTTTATGGGGCACACCCATATGTATTTTTCCTTAACAGGAGATGCTGCCTTATAACTACTATTAGTCAATAGCTGCAACTATGTACTTGCACTGAGCTTTGTGGTCACCATAATTGTTATAATACGAAACCATAGTTTAAATCTCACTGATGACACCCCTAAGAAATAAGTGGTAGAAACACGTCCGTGGTACCTTTGTGTACTGGCAGGCTAGTGGGCTGGCAGGGCCCAGCGGAGCCTACTTGTGCCTGTTGTTGTTGTTATATCAAAAAAGCGACCACTTTGTACAATTCAGGATTTTATCTGGTGTTTGTAACACAGGCACTTAACTTTTGGATATTTTAGTGACTAAATAAAAGTTCTATTTTAGGCACACCTTGAGTACTATATTGGTTGTTCATTATTATTTAGTTCTTGATTCTGGATGTTGTATTCATCCAAGCGTGGTTCTATGCAGGACTGATTATCTATGCTGCGCTATTATTTGGTCTAAACTTTTTATTAGTAATGTATGTATTTTAATAATGTATTTTATAAAGTGTGTGTGTTTTAACTTTTTTCACTTTATTTTTTACATTTTTTAGATAGTACTAACACTCCCAGCATGGAACAGACTGTTCCATGATGGGAGTAGTAGTACCTGTACTAATAGACAAATCGCCCCGGGTGTCACTTCTGACACCCGTTGCGATCCACCTGTATAATGTATAGAAGCGGGCAGCACGGCTGCTCTTCTCTGGTCCCCTGCACTGTATTATGCGATGTGAAGTTATTCACATCACAGATTATTTCCCACAGAGAGCTGTGATTGGCCAAATGATTCCAGCCAATCACAACTCTCTGCAGGAAATATGAATAGGTGTATATATACGGCATATACTACACTGCAGGGGACCAGAGAAGAGCGGCCACCCACCCGCATCTATACATTATACTGGGCGATTGCAGCGGGTGTCAGGAGTAACAATCACTGTGATCTGTCTTTAACTGCAAGTACTACTGCTCCCAACAAGGAGCACACTCTGCTCCATGCTGGGAGCTGTAGTACCTGCATTAATAGACAGATCGCAGTGGGTGTCACTCCTGACACCCGCTGCGATCGTCCTTTATCCTTCTGAGATGTGGAGTAGCTTTCTCCTGCCCTCCACATCTCTGCACTATACTCAGCTGGCCAGTGAATATAAATTCACATCACTCATTCATATTTCCCGCTCAGAGCGGTGATTGGCTGCCACCATCCGGCCAATCACCACTTTGAATAAGTGATGTGAATTCTATTCACATCACTGGCCCGCCGCAGTATAGAGCAGAGATGCGAGCGCAGAAGAAAGCCGCTCCACATCTCTGCAATATAAAGGATGATTGCATTGGGTGTCAGAAGTGACACCCGGGGCGATCTGTCTATTAGTACAGGTGCTACCACTCTCAGCATAGAACAGTCTGTTTCATGCTGGGAGTAGTAGTACTACCTGAAAAATTTGAAAAAGTTAAAAACACACACACACTTTGTTAAACACATTATTAAAATAAATTACTAATAAAAAGTTTAACAAAATTAATTATAAAAAATATATTATTTCTACATTTAAATGGCCCCTTTCTACATTGTTATTATTGCCGGCTACATTTTTAGGTCCCTGCCCACCCACATAAATTGATCCCTGTTTAAAAATGAATTAAAATGTTGTTTTAAAAAAATATAAATATCGTTAAATACTCTTTTTCCATCCCTACTGCATCTTTTTGGTACCCAACAATTTTTTCTTACGTTTTTTAGGGCCAGAAGAAAAAACAAGTCAAAACCTAGCATAATAGTTGTTTAAATTATAATTTAAGCCTAATTTCAAAACTTGAAAAATCTGGTGTAACTGAAGTAAAATGAAATTTTTTTTTTTAATCTACTCTTGTCACACAGACAAGGGAAGATATGTAGAGTTGTTTGATTAGGTCTGTCACCACTTAATGTGTAGCTGACACAGTTGAGTAGCTACACTTGTCGGTCAAAAGAGTGAAACACTGTGGTCGCTGATAGCTTTCTGTCCCTGAATAACAAATGTAGATGTGCGAAGTAAAAACATTTTATTAACAAGTTATAAAGACATGTCAATAATGTTCATCGGTCGGGATGTGGGTGTTTAGACCCAGACCGATCCATAGAATGACTCGGGAGAAGATCAAACTCACAATATAATGGTCTATGGGACTGTTTCAGTCAGGTTGCACTTCTCTCCCCGCCCAAGTGAAATTATTTTTTAAAGCGACAGGTACAAATAACCAGTGTCTTTAGTACTACTGACCATATCCATTATTAGCAGTATGTCATTTACACTTCCGAATCTCTGCCCGAAGATATTTTGGTTGGACTGGGCTTGCAAAACAAGCCAGCACTAGGACCTCTCAAACATGCGCCATCTCTAAAGATGGCAATGCATTTCAGAATGGATTCCGCCAAAAGAATAAACATTTTCATGTGCAGTCTGAGGTCTAGAATTTTTGCAGCAGAACGCCTGTCCTGAAAATTTTGCAGTGTGAATGGTGCAGCAGAATCCTATTGGGAACAATAGAAGGCTACTGCACTGTATTTTCTAAGCAGAATGCCAACCGAATTTCTATATTAGTCTATTTCCTTAAAGGGGTACTCCCCTGGCCAGCATTCGGAACACTTAGTTATGAACACTGTGTGCATGCTGGGGGGTCGGCCACTCCCCTCATGACGTAATGCCACGCCACTCAATGCAAGCCCATGGGAGAGGGCATGACTGCCGTCAGGCCCCTCCCCTAGACTTGCATTGAGGGGGCATGGTGTGAACTCACGAGGCGGCGTGGCCGACCTCCACAGCTCGTACACAGCGTTCGGAACTGAATGTTCCGAACGCTGGCCAGTGGAGTATCCCTTTAAAGGGGTTGTCCCACAAAGGTTAAGTTAGAAAAATCATATGTGTACCACATAAATATATGTAAAGGAGTATAAATATGCTGTTTTTGTGTAAAATATCATATTTCCCTATACTGTTCGTTTTCCCTATATATTAGATCACTACCCGGGTTTCCTCTCTGAACTGTGATCCTGCTGTTGCCAGGTAACAGAGCAAACACTTTCCCACAATCCTTCTTGCTTACATGTAACAATATCTTCAGGAGACATTAACTAAGCATGTATGACCACCTTTGTGGGTCCTCAGTAGGTTTTAACCAAGGGCAACAGTTATTAAAACAAAGCAGGCACATAGTGGATTAGTAAATGTATATCTCTCAAACAGGACATTTCAGAAATGCTTGTGTATTTGAGATACGTGAAATTTCACTTAATGCATCAGTATAGACCTATTTTTCTTAATGGGAGAACCCCTTTAAGAGATAACCATGTTAAATAATATGGTTTGCTGACTACATGGTTATTTTAGTACAACATGTTTTTCATACCAAGCATAAATGTATCCCACATGGTATTAATTCAGAATTATGCAATCTGTACTGGAATACCATGGATATTTGCTGATTTTTAGTTACAGCCTAATGTATCACAGCTTTTAATCTGTAAACATGTTAGTGATTGATTTACAAACCGTTTTATTGTCTGATATTAAATGAAAGTAAAATCGGACAAACAGTAGTTCTAAATAAAATGAGGGAGAGAATATTTATATATACGATCAGCAACACATTTTAATGTAGCAAAGGTATGAACATATACTAAGGGGAGGGTCACATAAAGCACATCTGCAGCGTATTTAAGGCTGCAGATGCGCTGCCGACAGTCACAGAGAGAGCTCCCTGTAGCTCTGTGTGTTCGCTCGTAGCAGTGGATCTCCAGCTGGCAGTCATGAGCTGACACAGAGAACTACCCGGCCGCAACTGGGAGCTTGCTCTGCAGTCCCTCTGTGACTGCTGTCAGCTCATCCGCAGCATCAAATACCCTGCAGATGCGCTGTGTGTAGCTCTGCCTATAAAAGGGTTTTCCAGTTGATTGATGACCTATCCTCAGGTTTTAGGTGAATGGGACTGGAAGTATTTGGTTTTGTTCATTGTGTGGTGACCATACCTGTTTACTACAGCTCAGTAACCAGTAACCAGAAATGCCTCTACAGTTAACAGAGCCAACTACTCCAGGCTAATTCACACCATAAAGACCCTGAAAGAAGGAGCTATTTGCAAATTTGTATACAACAATACTTTATCTTTATTAAATGCATGATGCAAAAACATACAATAACATTTGTTAAAAAGACAGGGAGAAATACACAAAAGATTGGCGGAAACCTGGGACTGTAGTACATGTAAACATTAGACCATGTGGAACAAATGGTAAAAGAATAGGACTGGAATTACTACTATTATATAGTAGCGCAAGACGTAACTACAAATGTGCTAGTGCATGTAGATAGTAAATGAACAATGTGCTTGTGCAGAATGAAGATGCGCTGCTAGAAATACAATCGTATACATATACAAGTACAAGAAATACTAACTAGATACCAACTACACAGATGCACAGTCAGAGCGTCCCAGGATGCCGCCACCCCAACACGTTTCGGTCCTGAGACCTTTGTCCGGGGGTCATCTGTGTGGTTGGTATCTATTTGTACTTGTATATGTATGCGTCCTATTTTTTTACCACTTGTTCCACATGGTCTAATGTTTACATGTACTACAGTCCCAGGTTGCCGCCAATCTTTTGTGTAGTTCTCCCTGTCTTTTTAACAAATTTTATTGTATGTTTTTGCATCATGCATTTAATAAAGATAAAGTATTGTTGTATACAAATTTGCAAATAGCTCCTTCTTTCTGGGTCTTTGGATTGGAGCCTATTTTTCAGCCATTGTTTGGGATCCATATATATATATATATATATATATATATATATATATATATATATATATATATACACACACATATATTTTTTGTTGCACATTTCATACATATTTATTTATTGGTAGCCATACTGTGAGCACCATTCTATATATATATATATATATATATATATATATATATATATATATATATTTTTGTCCTGACAGATATATTGATCCCCATTTCTCTTAGGTGCTTTCTTTATGCACGTTTTTTGTCGCATAATTCACAGCATAGTTCCCATAACACCAGTCCTGCAGAACAGGATAGGCCATCAATGTTGCCTAGATAACCTTTTTTGAGCAAAGGATGGAGAGGTCAGTTGTAAGGGGTCAAGACATTGGCCACTGAGATGACATGAATGTCCAACTTTTTATCATCTATTGTCCAGTTTGGATAGTATGCTGCTGCTGTAGTGCTACTTTATATAGTGCAGTGATACTTGAAGAGTTCATGGAAATTCATGATGACTATGTCCAGGTCCTGTTGGAAAGATGTTGTGTCCATCTGTATGTCTAAATAGTGTGCCCATACATAATGACTGCAAATTCATGTGTACAACAATATGCCCTTAAACATTGCTTTCAAATAGTACAGTAAGTTTCCTAGAATGTGTTGTAGTTAATCCTTTATTTTCTTCCATTAATATGCATCAGAACTAAGAATGTTCATGACTATGCTGCCTCTGAAATACTAAACAGTTGTTATAAAAACACAAAGCAATATATATATTGTAATCTTCATGACATGTTCATAAAAAACAAATGCTCTATATGCATATCCTCTGCAGACAGTGTTCTCATGCTGCCTCTCAAACAAATGGCTGAAGTGCCAGATGAATAAGACACAGAAAAGCCTTTCTTCACTTTATTCTGTGTATTAATTGCTACCCGTGAAGCTGCAACAAAAATGTTAGTTGCGAAATGTCACATTTGCATTATGTGACCTTATGTTGTTAGATATGTTCCATGTTCCTGCTGTCTCGGGCAACTAAGAGAGCAGGTCAAACACAGAGCAGGACAGGCCAGCAAGGGAACAAGCCTATGAATTTCTCAAGAAGAAAAGCCATATACAATATGACGTTAGTAGCTGGAGACAAATTGAAGGGAGGTCAATGAGAATGTGTGAGTAAGTAGAGACAGACAAAATATTAAAAACAAGCAATGACACAGAAACAAATTTATTAAAGAATTGATTAAAAAAAATCACAGCTTTAGAAAATATTTTGCATCCTCTGTAAATTAATAAATGGTGCGTGATCTCCAAATGTGGTTCCGTAAAGTTAAACAGTTTTGAGATTGTTTAAAAAGTTTTCATAAAATGTTTTATACTATGGGTGCATTGTACAGTATTTAGGAAGGTCATTAAAGGCAGAAAATTGGGTCTAGTCTAAATTCCAAAGAGGGAAGAACATTGGTGTCTATGTTTCCTAGCTTATTGTGAAGAAAACCACCACTTTGTTTGGGTTATATAGAAGACTTGTGCCCAAGAATTTGACTTTTTTATTGGATATGATTAGAGATTAGCAAACTTTAGAAAAATTTGATTCGGCCGATTCGAAAAATTTTCCGAAAAAATTTGGTTCGGTCTGAATTTATTTGTGGCGAATCTGTATTAAAAATGGCTATTTATGGCCTACAGAGAGCCTCAATAGGGGTGTAGAACACTTTGCCTTGCTGTAACACATGTAACATGCCTAGTGAGTGTGCTGGATTAGTGAAATAATACTGTTATTCAGTATGACATGCAGATTACAGGCATCGCTATTAGAATCACTTCCTCAGAGCGGCACAATGATAGAGCCTGGAGGTAGCATCAGTATGAGGAGACCATATAGTGGCTGAATGACCCAGCCTGGAGGTGGCAACAGCCTGATGAGACCATAGGGCCTCACAATTGAGAATAAATTAAAGATATTTTTTAACATTTAAAGATTCAAATAGATGAACCTAAAAAGTCTTATTTAAAGTGCCAGCAGCATGATGAGACCTTATGGCAGTACAGTGACATAGCCTGGAGGTGGCGGAAGCATGAGGAGACCATATAGTGGCTGAATGACAGAGCCTGTAGTTGGCGGCAGCATGAGGAGACCATATAGTGGCTGAATGACAGCCTGGAGTTGGCGGCAACAAGAGCAGACCATAGAGTGGCTGAATGACACAGCCTGGTGTTGGCGGCAGCATGAGGAGACTATATAGTGGCTGAATGACAGCCTGGTGTTGGCGGCAGCATGAGGAGACTATATAGTGGCTGAATGACAGCCTGGAGTTGGCGGCAGCATGATGAGACCATATAGTGGCTGAATGACAGCCTGGAGGTGGCGGAAGCATGAGGAGACCATATAGTTGCAGAATGAGACAGCCTGGAGGTGGCATCAGTATGAGGAGAACAAATGGTGGCAGTATGAGACAGCCTAGAGGTGGCATCAGCAGCATCAGGAGTCCTGAAAGTGACCCAGTGACAGAGTGGTGCAGTGGTTGGTAATACCAGTACCCGGTGATGAAAGTGGGTGAAAAAATAAGAACTTGGCATCAGCCTTGTGGCATCAGACGGGTGGCAGTATCAGAATAGTAGCTGAGGCTGGTAGGCAGATGAAAACAGTCTCTTTTGTAAAAGTGTTAGTGTGCACAGGTAAGTATTAAGGATATGAATTTAGTAAGACATATCTTTTAATAATATTCTTAGGATAAAATATATGTACCGCAATTTTTTTTTAAATCAAACAAAAGGATAGATGTGCAAAAAACACCATGTGAAACCTACACCAAGTATTAAAAGATGCAAAGACCTCTAAATGGAAACATTGCAAATCAGACTATGTTGGGGGATACCCTTCTGACACTGCAGCTCAAGGAGGGTGTGCTTTGTGGTGTACGAGTGGCTGAAGTGCATGCAAAGTTTCCGTCCCAATGTTAGGATGTCTTGCAGATGGGGGGAACGCTTCAGGAGCAGCTTGACAACCAGATTGAACACGTGTGCCATGCAGGGCGCATGTCTCAGGCTTCCTTGTCGTGGCACAGGCAAAATGTTCTTCCCGTTGTCAGTCACCATGGTTCCCATTTCCAGTTTTCGTGGAGTAAGCCATGATTCGATTTCTTGATAAATGACTTTTATCAGTTCCTCCTGTGTGACTTCGTTCACCAAGGCAAACCATGTGAAGAACAGCGTGACACCGCCGTGTCCTGCACACATAGTATGCTGGAGGGGCTCTGAGACTTGTTCGTTCAGTGGAGGCTGAGGACATGGTGGAGCATGGGAGGCAGAGTTGCTCACTGTCACAGGACCAACGGCCTGAGAGTGTGAAAGCGGAAGCCGCGTGACCTGTCCAAGTTGCTGTTGGGGCTGTGCAGGAACTACATTTACCCAGTGGGCCGTAAATACATGCATTGTCCCTGACCGTAGTTACAGCTCCACAAGTCAGCGCTGCCGTGCACTTTGTTACAGACTGACAGGCTCAAGGACTGGCGCACCTTCTCTTCCACAAAATTGTGCAGGGCTGGTACTGCCTTCTTCGCAAAGAAATAACTGCTTTGCACTTTCCACCTCTGCTCGGCACAAGCCGTCAGTTCTCTGAAAGGTGCAGGGCCCACCACTTGAAAAGGGAGGGACTGCAGCACCAGCAACTTAAACAGGAGCACATTCAGCTTCTGTGCCGTTGGATGAGTGGGCGCATACTGTTGTCTCTTGGACATGGCTTCGCGGATGGATTGTTGGTGGAGCAGGAGCATCTGGAGCGACAGAAGGAGATGCTCCACAGCTCCCTTCACCTGAGGTGGTGGAGCCTTGGCTGGCTGAAAGAGGGAGCGGCGTGCCACTGGGTAATGCAGAAGGCTGGACCACTACATCGGAGAAATGGTTCTTCCAGGCCGCTTTATGGTGGCAAAGCATATGTTGACGCAGGGCCGTGGTGCCAACATTGGAACCCTGGCCACACTTCATCTTCTGCCGACACATATTGCATGTGGCTATGTGAACCTCCTCCGGATGCTTGATGAAAAACTGCCACACCGTCAAGTAGCTGATTTTCCCACCAACAGTATGCACTAATTAACTACTACTCCCGCTGTCTCCAGTAACCCCTGTTCCACTACCTCCCGGAAAGGTAGGCTGCCGCAAAGCAGGTGGCCTCCCCCGGGCATGTTTGGCACCAGAATTTCCCCTTCTGCCACCATGCTGACTGCCAACCATGTTACCGCCTTGCTGGCTCAGCTGCTGCCTTACGTGCAACGTGCAACTCTCTTCTCCTGATGATGATGAAGCCCCTTCTACACCTGGTTCCCAATTGCAGTCGGCTTCATCATCAACAAGTATCTGCTCATCACTGATATCCTCCTCAGGTTCCTCAACAGTGTCTGATTCAGGACCCTGAACCCTGGCAACACTGCCTCCCACGTCACTTTCCTCATCACTACTTGCCTGCCTAGCGGAGGAAGCGGCGGATGTCTCCTCCACTTCTTGGCTGGGCAGTAGCTGCTGACTCTCCTCTATTAGATTGTCGTCAGTGAATAGTGGAGCTGAACCCACAGCATAAGATACTTCTGTAGGGGAGGGAACAGCATAGGACAGAGGCAATGGGAGGACAGGGACTGCGCCCAGGCCATGCCAACTGAGGGTTGTGTCTGAGGAACCCACCGACTGTTGACTGGGGGTGTCAGATGTCACTTGTGATGAAGTGAATGACCGTGTTAACCAATCGACGGCTGATGGGTTGCTGGTCGAGACACAACCGCTAGCTGATAACGGGAACTCAGGCCTCTCGCTGCGACTCCTGCTGCCACTCACCCCTAGTCTGCTGCGACCTCTGCCTGAAGGATTTACTTCTGCCACTCCTCTGTACATGTACTGGCAATACTCTGCCTGACATACTTAGTGTGTATATGAGGGGGGTACAATACGCTTCACTACGCTTAAAACAGTATTTGTCTAGAACAGCAGCAGGTGTGCACTTTTGGCTGTCCTTTCACAGTATGTAGGCCTTTGACAGATTAACAGGTACAAAATAGAACACTACTTAGATGTACGTATGCGGTATGCACTGATGAGGGCAGAAAAATGTGCTACAGTATGTAACATCTGCGCTCCGGCCAGACTGGCTGGCCGTGAGCGCTCTGTCATGTCCCTGCTGCCAGCAGGGCTGAGATTTGCTTTGTGGGATGCGTCCGCATGCGAATCCCAACCCGTCACTCACCTCCCTGTCCTTGCAGCCTCGGTGCACGTGTCCCCGCCTCCTAGGGAGCATGCGCCGTAGCTCTCACTCTTATAGGGCTAATGCTCATTTAGTCAAGGGTCTACACCTGCACCCTGGTCCTTAACCCCTCAAGGACTCAGGGTTTTTCAGTTTTTGCATTTTCATTTTTTCCTCATCACCTTCTAAAAATCATAACGCTTTCAATTTTGCACCTAAAAATCCATATAATGGCTTATTATTTGCGCCACCAATTCTACTTTGCAGTGACATTAGTAATTTTACCAAAAAATCCACTGCGAAACGGAAATAAAATCATTGTGCGACAAAATTTTAGAAAAAATTTCATTTTGTAACTTTTGGGGGCTTCCGTTTCTACCCAGTGCATTTTTCGGTAAAAATAACACCTTATCTTTATTCTGTAGGTCCATACGGTTAAAATGATATCCTACTTATATAGGTTGGATATTGTTGTACTTTGGAAAAAAAATCATAACTACATGCAGGAAAATTTATACGTTTAAAATTGTCATCTTCTGACCCCTATAACTTTTATATTTTTCCATATACCAGCCGGTATGAGTACTCATTTTTTGCGCCGTGTTCTGAATTTTTTATCGGTACCATTTTAGTATTGATCAGACTTTTTGATCGCTTTTTATTCATTTTTTCATGATATAAAAAGTGACCAAAAATGCACTATTTTGGGCTTTGGAATTTTTTTGCGCGCACGCCATTGACCGTGCAATTTCATTAATGATATATTTTTATAGTTCGGACATTTTTGCACACGGCGATACCACAAATGTTTATTTTGGGAAAAGGGGGGTGATTCAAACTTTTAATAGGGAAGTGGTTAAATGACCTTTTGTTAACCTTTTTTTTTCACTTTTTCTTGGAGTGTTATAGCTCCCATAGGGACCTATAACACTGCACACACTGATCTCCTATGCTGATCCCTGCAAAGCCATAGCTTTGCAGGAATCAGTCAAATAGGGGCTCGATTGCTCAAGCCTGTAGCTCAGGCTTGGAGCAATCAATCCCCGATCGGACGCTGCGGAGAGAGGTAAGGAGAACTCCGCCTGCGTCCCAGCTGATCGGAACATAGCGATGTCCCGATCAGCCCGACTGAGCTGCCGGGAACCATTTACTTTCATTTTCAGACGCTTTGATCGCCGCGTCTGAAGGGTTAACAGCATGCGGCACGACGATCGATGCCGCACACTGTTAGCCCAGGGTCCTGGCTATCGTTAGCAGCCAGGACCGACCCGGTGTGATGCGGGGTCACGGCGTGACCCCGTTTTTCACACCGGGACCAGGCTTAGGGTGTACAGGTACGCCCTAAGTCCTTAAGAGGTTAAATATCAGCTCCTCCCTTGGTTCTCTGCCGGATATTTGATTGTCTATTGCCATAGTGAAAGCTCTGTGTCTCTGTTACTGTGTACCTGTTCCTTGCTACCTTCCTACCCTGCACCTGTGTTCCTGCCCTGACCTACTGCCATCTTGCCACGTCCTGCCAGTCTCCTTCTGTGCCACGCCACCTCCCAGCTACCTGTGTGGACGAGTCGTGCCAGGGAAAGCGACATGGGTGCCGCTTTCCGCACCAAGACCATACCGCTTTGCGGCGGGCTCTGGTGAAAACCAGCGGCACCTTAGACTCTGCTCCCTGGCACTGCTCACATCATCATTCACACAGGCCCAGAGGATCCACCATCTGCCGAGACCATAACACAGTACGTCTAAAAACTCTGTATTTTAGTAAAACACTAGCTGGTGATTACTTTTGTCTGTCTTTTCATAGTATGTAGGCCCTTGACAGATTAACAGGTACAAAATAGTACACTACTTAGATGTACGTATGCGGTATGCACTGATGAGGGCAGAAAAATGCGCTACAGTACCCTTAAAAAAACTTATTTTTGTAAAACACCAGCAGTACATAACAGTGCTGCAGCCAAAAAAAGCTGTGTACTAAACACAAAACTGCACTCTGTCAAAGACTATTACGAATGGACTGCTGTGTATTATACCGTCTACAGACTAGTATATCCAGTAGATGATTTTTTGTGGAACAAAGACACTGAATTGCACTGAAAAAATGATTCCTGCTTCCTCTGCTAAGGTTTATTAAGTTGATGCAGCTTGTTGAAATGTATGAGGCAACACACAGCTATCTGCCCCTCTCTGTAACACTATGCTGAAGAAAGTGACTGGGAGGTTAACCCCTTAATGACACAGGGTATTTTCCGTTTTTGCATTTTTATTTTTTCCTCATCACATTTTAAAAATCATAACGCTTTCAATTTTGCACCTAAAAATCCACATTATGGCTTATTTTTTGCGCCACAAATTCTACTTAGCTGTGACATTGGTCATTTTACTCAAAAATCATTGTGCGACAAAATTGAAGAAAAATGCCATTTTGTAACTTTTGGGGGCTTCCGTTTCTACGCAGTGCATTTTTCAGTAAAAATTACACCTTATCTTTATTCTATAGGCCAATATGGTTATAATTATACCCTACTTATATAGGTTTGATTTTGTATTACTTCTGGAAAAAATCATAACTACATGCAGGAAAATGTACACGTTTAAAAATGTCCTTCTGACCCCTATAACTTTTTTATTTTTCCGCATACAGGGCAGTATAAGAGCTAATTTTTGCGTCGTGATCTGACATTTTTATTGGTAACGATATATTTCTATAGTTCGGACATTTACACACGCGGCGATACCACATATATTTATATTTATTTTTATTTACACAGTTTTTTTTTATTGGGAAAAGGGGGGTGATTCTGACTTTTATTATGGAAAGGGTTAAATAATCTTTATTAACACTTTATACTCTGATCACTGCCTGGCAATAGCCGGGCATTGATCAGTGTTATCGCCGCTTGACTGCTCCTGCCTGGATCTCAGGCACGGAGCAGTCATTCGGCGATCGGACAGCGAGGAGGCAGGGATCCTCCAGTTGTCATGCAAGTTGTTCGGGACACCGCGATTTCATCGCTGCGGTCCCGAACAGCTCCACTGAGTTAACCGGCAACTTTTACTTTCACTTTAGACGCGGCGATCTACTTTGATCGCCGCGTCTGAAGGGTTAATACCGGGCATCACCGCGATTGGTGATGTCCGGTATTAGCCGCGGGTCTCAGCCATTGATGGCCGCAGGGACTGGCGCGATATGATGCGGGGTCAGCGTGTGACCCTGCGTTCTATCGCGGGAGCCCGCTCATGATGTATGCATACGTCATGTAGCGGCAAGGGGTTAATGCCTGCAGCTGCAGTAGACATCCTTTTCAGTGAAAAAAAACAATGCTCTCCGTCCATGAGAACGCTGATGTGACTAGGAGGATGTTAAACGCTGATGGAATGTGCTTTTCTCTGCTGTAAAACACACACACACACAGGCTCTGAGTCCTATGATCCTTCTGCAGTGTATTGTAATGAAGTGAGGAGCCGGAATTATGGCTGCCGATTATACAGGGGTGACTGGCTGCTGATAGGCTGCATCCTGCATGTGATTCAGGGTCATCCCGCCTACTTCCCTTCCCGCCTTCCCAGTATCCCCTTGCCCCATGTACTGACATGTGGATCTGCCATTTTAGCTGCCCTGGAGCCTGGAACGCTGTAAAATGGAGTTTAATGAAGCGATTTGCGCTATAGAATTGCGCGATATTCACATTTGTTGCGAAACTAATATTTCCTTAAATTCGGGTTTGTCAGTTTCGATTCGCTCATCTCTACTGGCTCTTATTACCTTTTCAGCTGTTATTCACACCAGTCCTGCAACACACAGACACTGTGTACTACACCCAAAATTGCACTTTCTCTCTCAATCTCACTCTCTTCCCTATCAGTGCTTCTAGGCTGGATTTCAGCTTGAGGTGAATCGCTGCTGTAAAAAGGCTTTTCTGTGCAACACACTGCTCTCTGTCTCTCTCTCTCTCTGCAATAGAACGCTGATGTGACTGGGAGGTGAATCATTGCTGTAAAAATGCTTTTCTGTGCAACACACACTGCTGTTTGTCCATTTCTCTCTGTAATAGAATCCTGATGTGACTGGCCACAAGATGGCTGCCGATTATATAGGGCTGTGACATCACAGGGGTGGCTGGCTGCTGATAGGCTGCATGTGATTCAGGGTCATCCTGCTGACCTTTGTTCCAGCCTTCCCAGGATTCCTTGCCGCATGTCCACACATGTGGATCTGCATTTTAGATGCCCGGCCCCTGAAGCCTGGACCGCACTAAATGGAGTTTAATGAAGCGATTTTCGCAATTGAATTGCGGTGATTTTCGCATTCGTTATGAATTGAATTTTTCCTGAAATTCGTAACAAATTTGGATTCGTCAGATTCAATTCGCTCATATTTAGATATGATACATCATATATGAATAGCATTACAAAAAACTTTAATATATTATACACACTACATACTATTGGTTACGTAACTGGAGTAGTCAGGTTTTTTTTTATTAAAAGTTAAACTGAGAAATGTCATTACATGATACCCAATGTAAAAAATTGTGTATTTCTTTATACTATGTGACCTGCTAGTATCTTACATCTAATTATTTTACATCATATAAATAAATGCAGAAGTATGTGTAGCAGACCTGCTGCCTGTGATGGATAGTTTAAAGGCTCCGATATATGTGACCATGATAGAGCACTCTGGTAACACCTTCTAAAGCACTCTCATGACTAGGTTTACTGGCACAATACCAGCTTTATAGTAGGATAGTTCTTTTAAACAAAGCTTAGATAAAGTCCATCATTTGGTTTATTTTCTAAAGCTAAGCTAGTAACAAGTAATGAATTTGGTTATAAGAAAACAGACATGGTGCACATCTACAACACATCTAGTAACAAGTAATGCCTACATGGCATAGTATTAAGCTTTAAGGGGTTTCCAGCGAAAGAAACTACCTTTTGTATGGTGTCAAAAAGTATAATAAAGCAACTTACGCACGTAATGTTATTCTCCATAGGGCATCTCTATATCAGCTCTGCTCTCTCCCTGTAGCTGTGACATTACGTCACACTCAGAGCTCCATCCCTGCATCCTCCTCCCCTCCTGTGTGCTAAGTAATGTAAAGGGGAGTAATGTGAAGGGGAGCTCATATTACTACTCATTAGATTTTAAGGCAGAAAGAAGCCTTTCTCAGTCACAGTAGTTTCATTCAGAAAAGGTTTAGTGCTGTCTTATATGAGAAAGGCTTCCTGTTGCCTTAAAATCTAATAAACAGTAATATGAGCTCTCCTCTTTACACAGTCCTCAGCAAACAGGAGGAGATGGGATGCAGAGAGCTGTGCTTTCAGAAAGTGTGGTGGAACAGCTACAAACCAGACAGCTCAGCTGATAGATCTGTGCAGTATGGCTACTAACAATATATTAGTGAGTTGCTTTATTATACTTTTTGACACCATAAACAGATTGTTTGTTTTTCGATGGACAACCTCTTTAAAGCAATAGCAGGTGGTAAGCAAAATTATGGTCCCCCTCTTGGACACTGCCTGGCTTGTTCAATTCACTTTATGGTTGGCATAACCCTCAGCCAATAACAATATTACCAGAAAGGGAAACATTTTAGTAAGATTGGCAATATAACCTTATTACCTGAAGACCCAGACATAAATGTGGTCACTCTTGATTTTCTTTTCAAAAGATAAAGAAACATATCTAGCAGAGCCACAACGCTTAAGTATTATTTAATCGTTGTGTTTTTGTCTAGGAAACTAGGCTGAAAAGAAAAAAAAAATCTGTCCCATTAACACTCAAAGAACTGGACGCTGTACTGCTAGAAAAGGAAATAACATTCCCATTGAAATATTCCAGGATTTACTTGAGCCAAGTTCATGTTGCAAACAGGATGCATTAAAAGGATATGGCAACGCAACACTATATTAATGACTTTTTAAGTGATGGGTATTAGCTTACTTTGTCTACTCTTATTTTTTATCCTCGTAATGAGTATAGTATAGCTTTTACCTAATTCATCTTTCAAGACATGATTAGGGCAAAACAGAAGTGGATAAAAAGTAAAAATTTTATCAAGGAGTCTTTTTTAACAATAAGATACTTAAAGAAGTCATTTAGCAAATATTTCATTCAATTGCATAGATATCATATGTTACTTCTATAGTAGTAGTGAGTTGGTGGATTACAGTGTAAAGCTACACCCCACTAAAGCATCATTCTAAATATCAAAATAAATGCTCCCCCATGTATTTTCAAATGTGTAGAGTTATGAGGACTGAAGATTGGTATACAGTGGTCCCTCAACATACGATGGTAATTCGTTCCAAACGAGACATCGTTTGTCGAATCCATCGTATGTTGAGGGATTCGTGCAATGTTAAGTATAGGAAGCTGTACTCACCTGTCCCCGCCGCTCCGGACCGCGTCCCGCCGCTCCCGATGGTGACCCCGGGCCTCTGCTGGGCTCTCCTGGTCTTCTACGGTCCTCCGCTGTCTTCACCAGTCCTCTGCTGTCTTCGGCAAGGCCTTACTGGGCCTGCGTAGCAACATCATTACGCCGCTGCGTACGCTGTTCCTATTGGATGACAGGACGGCGTGCGCAACAGCCTATTGACGTCACCGGAGAGGGCAGAGAAGACACCGGAGGAACAGCACTGGACCCGGAGGGAACCGCACCACACGAGGAACATTAAGCTGCTATCCGGCAGCAGCTTAAGCATTTTGCGCTGCCGGATAGCACTTAATGCGATGGCCCCGACATAAAAAAGCATCGTATGTCGATTTGATCATATGCCGGGGCCATCATAGGTCGGGGGGTCACTGTATATGAATTTGGCATTGACCAAAGTAACATTTGAATATTTGTGCAGCCAAGTATTATGGAACAGCTACTCCAGTGTACATGCTCCTGCCACCAGCTCTGACATTCATTTCGGAAACCATTTATTTGCTCAGAGAATGTGTTGAAGATGAACGTAGATGTTAAAATGAATAGAATTGAGCAGCAATACAAGACACAGCATTCCGGGAAGAGTGATACTAAGCAAATGGGTCTTGTGTTACTTGTGTGTTTTATTATACATTCAACCTGTTAAAATGACACAATACTATGCTCAAAATTTATTGCATACATGGTTTGCATTTGATGGTGTTAAATAAAATGTCACCTATAAGGCAATACAACAAAGGATATGTTGCCGAGGCCACCCACTGGGAAAATTCAACACCAACAACAAAAGCGTCAGCAAAAAGGATGTATGAAACATTACAAAAGTTTAATTATTGAGAATCATATAAAAAAAGGCATCATAGCAATTAAAAAGCACAGTGTACACAGCTGGAAGAGAAGGCAGAAACATACAGGCTCAAAGTGAGGGGTATTTGAATGAAGAGAACACTGACAAACGTTGTATAAACAAGGGACTCACATGAAGAGATGCAAACTATGCAATAAAGTTCAATAGATTGAGATATACAACAGCGGTCAGCAAAAATGACAGATGCATATTACCACAACCGAGCCATGTAGTTACCTGCACCTACCCCAACGCACGTTTCACGCCAATGCGCTAAAACCTTTATTAAAAAGAAAAACAAGCGTAGTTGTTTTCAACAATTTTCAACCCTTACAACTTCTAAGGTGAAGATTTTAAAGGATTGAAATCTTATGCAGATGAGCAGCAAATTTCATTCCAGGACTTAAATGGGCACTGTTAGATTTAACCCCTTAAGGACCAGGGTTTTTTCCGCTTTTGCATTTTCATTTTCTCCTCCTTACTTAAAAAAAATCATAACTCTTTCAATTTTGCACCTAAAAATCCATACAATGGCTTATTTTTTGCGCCACCAATTCTACTTTGTAATGACATCAGTCATTTTACCCAAAAATCTAATAAAAATCTATAAAAAATATAATTGTGAGACAAAATAAAAAAAATAAAAAAAACACAGTTTTGTAACTTTTGGGGGCTTCCGTTTCTACACGGTGCATTTTTCGATAAAAATTACACCATCTCTTTATTCTGTAGGTCCATATGATTAAAATTATACCCTACTTATGTAGGTGTGATTTTGTCGTACTTCTGGAAAAAATCTTAACTACATGCAGGAAAATGTATACTATCACGATTCGGCAAGCTGGATGTGGATCCTCTGTGTCAGCGAGGGATTGGCGTGGACCGTGTCGGTGGACCAGTTCTAGGGATGCTACTGGTCTTCACCAGAGCCCGCCGCAAAGCGGAATGGTCTTGCTGTGGTGGTAGCAACCAGGTCGTATCCACCGGCAACGGCTCAACCTCGCTGACTGCTGAGTAGGCGTGGGACAGAAGGACTAGGCAGAGGCAAGGTCAGACGTAGCAGAAGGTCGGGGCAGGCGGCAAGGTTCGTAGTCAATAAGGATAGCAGGAGATCTGGAACACAGGCTTGGACAACACTAAACGCTTTCACTGGTACAAGGCAACAAGATCCGGCAAGGGAGTGCAGGGGAAGTGAGGTAATATGGACAGGGAGCAGGTGGAAGCTAATTAGGCTGATAGGGCCAGGCACCAATCACTGGTGCACTGGCCCTTTAAATCTTAGAGAGGAGTGGAGCCGCGCGCGCCAGGACGTGACAGCTGGGGACCGGGACAGGTGAGTGACTTGGGATGCGATTCGCGAGCGGGCGCGTCCC
Organism: Hyla sarda; assembly: GCF_029499605.1. NCBI lineage: Eukaryota > Metazoa > Chordata > Amphibia > Anura > Hylidae > Hyla > Hyla sarda. The sequence goes on from NC_079189.1 coordinate 328,353,552, forward strand.
GCTATGCGAACTGCATCTCTGCCGGCAATGTCAGTGCAGCGCTCCCGGTCAGCGGGTCTGACTGGGGCGCTGCAGAGAGAGGAACGCCGCGAGTGCTCCGTGGAGGAGCAGGGACCCGGAGCACTCGGCGTAACAGTACCCCCCCCCCCCCCTTAGGTCTCCCCCTCTTTTTGTCGGGATGTTTCTTCATTCGGGATGAGGCCTGTATGAGGGATTTTTGAGTCTCTTTCCAGATGGTGGAAAAGTCCCGGGAAACCTCATCAACAGCTGGCAAACCAGAAGGCGTGGGAGTGGGGAGGGGGGGAAGAGGGTGAAGCTGGGCATGGGGCAAAGAGTTACCAGGACGGGGGCTATGAGGAGGAGACACAGCATAGTCCTGATAGGCCTTGGGGAGACCAGGTAAAGGAGGAGACACTGAGGTTTGACTGACGGGACTGGGAGCAGACGTGAGGCATTTTTTATGGCAAGAAGCCCCCCAGCTCTTGATCTCCCCGGTGGTTTAATCAAGGGTAGGAGAGTGGTGTTGGAGCCATGGCAGACCAAGGAGGACTTCAGAGGTGCAGTTGGGCAAAACAAAAAGTTCAATTTTTTCGTGATGCGGTCCAATACTGATGAGCAGGGGTTCTGTGCGGTAACGCACGGTGCAGTCCAATTTAACTCCGTTGACCGAGGAAATGTGGAGCGGCTTGACGAGACGGGTCACCGGGATGCAGAACTTATTCACCAAAGAGGCCAGAATAAAATTTACAGAAGAACCAGAGTCCAAGAAGGCCGTGGCTGAGAAGGAGGAGTTGGCAGAAGGAGAAATCCGCACGGGCACAGTGAGACGTAGAGAAACAGACTTCGTACCAAGAGACGCCACACCCACGTGAGCTGGGTGCGTGCGTGCGTTTCCCAGACGTGGAGGGCGAATAGGGCAATCCACCAAGAAGTGTTCGGTACTAGCGCAGTACAGACATAAATTGTTATCCCTACGGCGAGTCCTCTCTTCATGGGTCAGGGGAGAGCGTTCCACTTGCATAGCCTCCTCGGCGGGAGGCACAGGGGTAGATTGCAAAGGATACTGTGAGAGAGGTGCCCAGAGATCAAGGTCTTTTTCCTGGCGGAATGCCTGGTGTCTCTCAGAAAAACGCATGTCAATGCGGGTGGCCAAATGGATAAGTTCTTGCAGGTTGGCAGGAATCTCTCATGCGGCCAGCACATTCTTGATGTTACTAGATAGGCCTTTTTTAAAGGTCGCGCAGAGAGCCTCGTTATTCCAAGATAATTCGGAAGCGAGAGTACGAAATTGGATGGCGTACTCGCCTACTGAAGAATTACCCTGGACCAGGTTCAGCAGGGCAGTCTCGGCAGAAGAAGCTCGGGCTGGTTCCTCGAAGACACTAAGGACTTCAGAGAAGAAGGACTGGACAGTGGCTGTGGCAGGATCATTGCGGTCCCAGAGCGGTGTGGCCCAAGACAAAGCCTTTCCAGATAGAAGACTCACTACGAACGCCACCTTAGACTGTTCGGTAGGAAATTGGTCTGACAACATCTCCATATGTAGGGAACATTGAGAAAAGAAGCCACGGCAGAGTCGGGAGTCCCCATCAAATTGGTCCGGCAGGGACAAGCGGAGGCTAGGAGCGGCCACTCGCTGCGGAGGAGGTGCAGGAGCTGGCGGAGGAGATGGTTGCTGTAACGTGGCGGTCAACTGCGACAGCTGCTGTCCTTGTTGGGCAATTTGCTGCGATTGCTGGGCGACCACCGTGGGTAGGTCAGCGAGACTTGGCAGCGGCACCTCAGCGGGATCCACGGCCGGATCTACTATCACGATTCGGCAAGCTGGATGTGGATCCTCTGTGTCAGCGAGGGATTGGCGTGGACCGTGTCGGTGGACCGGTTCTAGGGATGCTACTGGTATTCACCAGAGCCCGACGCAAAGCGGGATGGTCTTGCTGCGGCGATAGCAACCAGGTCGTATCCACCGGCAACGGCTCAACCTCGCTGACTGCTGAGAAGGCGTGGGACAGAAGGACTAGGCAGAGGCAAGGTCAGACGTAGCAGAAGGTCAGGGTAGGCGGCAAGGTTCGTAGTCAATAAGGATAGCAGGAGATCTGGAACACAGGCTTGAACAACACTAAACGCTTTCACTGGCACATGGCAACAAGATCCGGCAAGGGAGTGCAGGGGAAATGAGGTAATATGGACAGGAAGCAGGTGGAAGCTAATTAGGCTGATTGGGCCAGGCACCAATCACTGGTGCACTGGCCCTTTAAATCTTTTAGAGCTGGCGCGCGCGCGCCCTAAGGAGCGGAGCCGCGCGCGACAGGACGTGACAGCCGGGGACCGGGACAGGTGAGTGACTTGGGATGCGATTCGCGAGCGGGCGCGTCCCGCTATGCGAATCGCATCTCCACCGGCAATGTCAGTGCAGCACTCCCGGTCAGCGGGTCTGACCGGGGCGCTGCAGAGAGAGGAACGCCGCGAGCGCTCCGGGGAGGAGCAGGGACCCGAAGCGCTCGGCGTAACATATACGTTTAAAATTGTCATTTTCTGACCCCTATAACTTTTTTATTTTTCCGCGTATGGGGCAGTATGAGGGCTCATTTTGCGCCGTGATCTGAAGTTCTAGCGGTACCATTTTTGCATTGATAGGACTTATTGATTTATTCATTTTTTCATGATATAAAAAGTGACCAAAAATGCACTATTTTGGACTGAGGGGCGGAGCCTTGACGTCACAACACTCCAGCCCCATGATCAACAGTAATCAGACCCGAAGCGAACACGCTCCGGGGACTGATTTTAAACGGGTTGCGGCGGGACCCCCGCGATCAGGCATCTTATCCCCTATCCTTTGGATAGGGGATAAGATGTCTAAACGCTGGAGTACCCCTTTTTTTTTCACTTTTTTTTGCAATGTTATAGCTCCCATAGGGAGCTATAACACTGCACACACTGATCTTTTGCATTAATCAGTAGTTTCTCATAAGAAACCACTGATCAATGATTCTGCCAGTTGACTGCTCATGCCTGGATCTCAGGCACTGAGCAGTCATTCGGCGATCGGACAGCATGGAGGCAGGTAGGGATCCTCCGGCTGTCATGTAAGCTGTTCGGGATGCCGCTTTTTTGCCGTGGCAATCCTGAACAGCTCCTTGAGCTAACCGGCATGGTTTTACTTTCACTTTAGACGCTGCGTTCAAATTTGAACGCCGCGTCTAAAGGGTTAATAGCGTGCAGGACCGCGATCAGTGCTGCGCGCTATTAGCAACGGGTCCCGGCCGTTGTTAGAGGCCGGGCCCGACCCGCTATGATGCGGGGCCACGCCTTATAGAACGGGAGCGGACTCATGACGTACCAGTACGTCATGGGTCCTTAAGAGGTTAAAAACTTTTATATGTTGTACATCTTGCCAAAACATTACCTTTCTAATATACATCATAAGAAAATTTTATTTCCTTTTTATAGCAATCATGCCTTATAAAATCATGGCTTTGTCCAAGCTGAAGCACAGGCATAGACAAAGTCCCTTAAGTGAGGGTGGGATAGCACTCCTCTGTGCTCCCGTCTGATAGTATTCATCTGTGCTCTCTCCTGTCTGATAGGACTCCTCTGTGCTCTCCTGTCTGATAGGACACCTATGTGCTCTCCCCTGTCTGATAGTACTACTCTGTGCTCTCTCCTGTCTGATATGACTCCTCTGTGCTCTCCTGTCTGATAGTACTCCTCTGTGCTCTCTCCTGTCTGATAGGACCTCTCTGTGCTCTCTCCTGTCTGATATGACTCCTCTGTGCTCTCCTGTCTGATAGTACTCCTCTGTGCTCTCTCCTGTCTGATAGGACTCCTCTCAGCTCTCTCCTGTCTGATAGGACTCCTCTGTGCTCTCCTGTCTGACAGCACTCCTCTGTGCTCTTTTCTGTCTTAAAGTACTCCTCTGTGCTCTCTCCTGTCTGATAGGACTCCTCTGTGCTCTCTCCTGTCTGATAGCACTCCTCTGTGCTCTCTCCTGTCTAATAGGACTCCTCTGTGCTCTCTCCTGTCTGATAGTACTCCTCTGTGCTCTCTCCTGTCTGATAGTACTCCTCTATGCTCTCTCCTGTCTGATAGGACTCCTCTGTGCTCTCTCCTGTCTGATAGCACTCCTCTGTGCTCTCTCCTGTCTAATAGGACTCCTCTGTGCTCTCTCCTGTCTGATAGTACTCCTCTGTGCTCTCTCCTGTCTGATAGTACTCCTCTGTGCTCTCTACTGTCTGATAGGACTCCTCTGTGCTCTCTCCTGTCTGATAGGATGCCTCTGTGCTCTCTCCTGTCTGATATGACTCCTCTGTGCTCTCTCCTGTCTGATAGTACTCCTCTGTGCTCTCTCCTGTCTGATAGTACTCCTCTGTGCTCTCTCCTGTCTGATAGTACTCCTCTGTGCTCTCTCCTGTCTGATAGTACTCCGCTGTGCTCTCTCCTGTCTGATAGGATGCCTCTGTTCTCTCTCGTGTCTGATAGGACTCCTCTGTGCTCTTTCCTGTCTGATAGCACTCCTCTGGGCTCTCTCCTGTCTGATAGCACTCCTCTGTGCTTTCTCCTGTCTGATAGTACTCCTCTGTGCTCTCTCCTGTCTGATAGTACTCCTCTGTGCTCTCTACTGTCTGATAGGACTCCTCTGTGCTCTCTCCTGTCTTTTAGGATGCCTCTGTGCTCTCTCCTGTCTGATATGACTCCTCTGTGCTCTCTCCTGTCTGATAGGACTCCTCTCAGCTCTCTCCTGTCTGATATGACTCCTCTGTGCTCTCTCCTGTCTGATAGTACTCCTCTGTGCTCTCTCCTGTCTGATAGTACTCCTCTGTGCTCTCTCCTGTCTGATAGTACTCCTCTGTGCTCTCTCCTGTCTGATAGTACTCCGCTGTGCTCTCTCCTGTCTGATAGGATGCCTCTGTTCTCTCTCCGGTCTGATATGACTCCCCTGTGCTCTCTCCTGTCTGATATGACTCCTCTCAGCTCTCTCCTGTCTGATAGCACTCCTCTGTGCTCTCTCCTGTCTGATAGTACTCCTCTGTGCTCTTTTCTGTCTTAAAGTACTCCTCTGTGCTCTCTCGTGTCTGATAGGACTCCTCTGTGCTCTTTCCTGTCTGATAGCACTCCTCTGGGCTCTCTCCTGTCTGATAGCACTCCTCTGTGCTTTCTCCTGTCTGATAGTACTCCTCTGTGCTCTCTCCTGTCTGATAGTACTCCTCTGTGCTCTCTACTGTCTGATAGGACTCCTCTGTGCTCTCTCCTGTCTTTTAGGATGCCTCTGTGCTCTCTCCTGTCTGATATGACTCCTCTGTGCTCTCTCCTGTCTGATAGGACTCCTCTCAGCTCTCTCCTGTCTGATAGGACTCCTCTGTGCTCTCTCCTGTCTGATAGCACTCCTCTGTGCTTTCTCCTGTCTGATAGTACTCCTCTGTGCTCTCTCCTGTCTGATAGTACTCCTCTGTGCTCTCTCCTGTCTGATAGGACTCCTCTGTGCTCTCTCCTGTCTTTTAGGATGCCTCTGTGCTCTCTCCTGTCTGATATGACTCCTCTGTGCTCTCTCCTGTCTGATATGACTCCTCTGTGCTCTCTCCTGTCTGATCGTACTCCTCTGTGCTCTCTCCAGTCTGATAGGACTCCTCTGTGCTCTCTTCTGTCTGATAGCACTCCTCTGTGCTCTCTCCTGTCTGATGGTACTCCTCTGTGCTCTCTACTGTCTGATAGGATGCCTCTGTGCTCTCTCCTGTCTGATATCACTCCAATGTGCTCTCTCGTGTCTGATAGGGCTCCTTTGTGCTCTTTCCTGTCTGATAGTACTCCTCTGTGCTCTCTCCGGTCTCATAGTACTCCTTTGTGCTCTCTCCTGTCTGATAGTACTCCTCTGTGCTCTCTCCTGTCTGACAGAACTCCTCTGTGCTCTCTACTCTCTGATAGGACTAGGTTAATGTTTTGCCAAGATGTTCAACATATAAAAAGTTTTTGTATCTAACAGTGCCCATTTAAAGGAGTAGAGAAAAAAGAAAAACAGGTGCGCTCCTAGTGCAATATTGTTAGCTAAAATTTGGCCCAAAAAGGTAAATTTAGGCTTACCAGAAAGGGTTGCGCTAAGAGCACAACACCTCTGCAGGCATAATATATATGCTTTAAAAGTAACTGGTTGTTCCTACGATTTTCCATCGGAGGGGAAGCGCCTGGATAAAGTCACTATTTTTTATTGCTGGAACGCAATATCCACATTGCCTACATTTAAAGGAGTAGTCTAGTGAAAAGTATCTTCAGTCCATTGTGCCCAGGCTGCAAAAAAAAGAAAAAGAAAAAGGAAACAAACTTCCTCTGTTCCCCCGAAGCGCCGCTACATCTGATCGGTCCTCCGGTCCCATCTTCTGCCTTCTTCCTGTGCACGGATTGTCAAATTACACTCAGCTTATCACCGGCCGAGGCGGGACTTCCCTCCGGTCCGTGATAGGCTGAGCGCAGTGTGACAATCCGTGCACATGGACGAAGAAAGGAGACCGGATAGGAGGACCGAACAGCCAGGGGAACGGAGAAAGGTGAGTTAAAGTTTGTTTTCTTTTCTTTTTTTTTTGCAGCCTGGGCACAAAGGAAAGAAGATACTTTTCACTAGACTACTCCTTTAAGTAATGATGTCCCATTCTTAGAATATTTAATCAGTATGGGATTGGTGGAGAAATTACTCCTGGCACCCCAGTTTATCAACTGACTGAAGGGGCTGCGGCTCTTGTTCACTTGAATGGGAAAGCTGCAGTTCTGGGTACAGCTGATACTGAATGTTGGAGCTGTGCCTGGTAAGGATCTTTTCACACCTTGGGTGGGGGGGGGGGGGGGAGGGGTGTTATCATTGGTTTTACCCTTGCTTTGGGGTGTACATTTGTCTCACAGTTTGTCTCAGATGCTGTTTTGAGACTTTTCATTGCAACTTTTGCGTTAGAAGGTTTTTGAAAAAGAACATACCAAGTCATGATTTCAGGTGATATCATGCAGTGGTAAGGAATTCATGATATGCGACTTTTCACTTTGTGGCAAATTTTGTCACAACTGCACTAATTTTGGTGCAAATCTACACAAGCCCTCACTTGGCTTACAAAACTGACTGCAAACAGCATTAATAAAAAGGCGCAGAGGGGCACCATGCAAAGGGGTTTACTGAAGTAAGAAATGTGATCAGCACCAGATTTATCACTTGCACTGCACCGTGTAATAAATCTGGTGCAGGTACACGGTTTCCACCACATGAATTAATAGGGTAAAAAGACCTCCCCCTACACCACTCTTGATGAATACCCTCCTTGGTGTCCATTCACCATATGTGTTGGGTAATCTTTCAATGCATACAGTAAACATATATGTATAGTCATCCAACATAAGCCAAAAAAGCATAGTTTTGGCCTCCATTCAGGTGGTTTCTTTCTCTGTTTCCGTTTAATTGGTGGATGGAATAGTTGAACAAACTAAGATCCTGTAAAAAACAGTTAGGCTCCTAAATGGTAATTTCCATAGTTATATGTGGAGGTGTCCATTGCGGAGTCCCCCAATGTATATGCCGGTTGGACACTATAAAACTGTCATGCAAAAAGAGGTGGTAAGGCCACAAAGCTCACATTACCATGGCCCCTTTATTCATCTGTTCAACATAGGTATAAAATATTGATGTCCTATTCTAATTGTGTAAGATCCAGAAAACCCTCTTACGCCCTCTATAATGTGATTTTTTTTATATGTTAAAGAGGACCTGTGACAACCAAAAAAACATAAGATGCATTATCAATAAATAAGCTTAGTATGCCCTGATCAAATATCTTTTTTTATAGTTTCTTTCTCTGTTTCCGAAATATGAGGGTTTATAGTTTGTCTGATAATTCAGGGAATCAGTCAGATGGGAATAAACTTACCGTATTTTTCGCCCTATAGGACGCACCGGCGTATAAGACGCACCCAATTTATAGGTGCAAAATCTAAAAAAATAAAGATTTTGAACCCAATAGTGGTCTTCAACCTGCGGACCTCCAGATGTTGCAAAACTACAACTCCCAGCATGCCGTTGGCTGTCCGGGCATGCTGGGAGTTGTAGTTTTGCAACATCTGGAGGTCCGCAGATTGAAGACCACTGCATAGGAGGTAATACTCATGTGTCCCCGCCGCTCCGCACCCGTCACCGCTGCCCTGTCCCCGCTGTCGCTGTGTCCCCGTCGCTCCGGTACGTCTCTGCTGCCGGACGGGTATCCTCGCTCTCCGTCGCTGCCATCACGTCGTTACGCACGCCGACGCACGTACGCGACGACGTGATGACGAGGAAGGAGAGCGCCGGCCATACAGGGGATCCCTGAACAGAGAAGACACCGAGGAGGCAGGTAAGGTCCCTCCCGGTGTCCTGTAAGCACTAACCCGGCTATTCAGTCGGCCTGTTCCCTTCAGACGTGGCGGTCAGCTTTGATCGCCATGTCTGAAGGGTTAATACAGGGCATCACCGCAATCGGTGATATCCTGTATTAGCCGCAGGTTCCGGCCGTTGATGGCCGCAGGGACCGCCGCGGTAGGGGTGTATTCGCCATATAAGATGCACCGACTTTTTCCCCCCAGTTTTGGGGAAGAAAAAGTGCGTCTTATACGGCGAAAAATACGGTAATATAAATAATGGGGGTGAATATCTGGGGATAGGCGGGATTATATAGTCTGGGGGGGTGTATAAGGCATACCTGCCCCTCAATGTAAAATATCCACACACCCTGACTGTATAATCACGCCCATCAAAATTTATTTCATACCATATACAACTTATATAATGCCCAGAAACAGTACTACTCCTCATGTACACACATATAAGTTTATCCTGAAATGTTTGTGGAAAGTTCAGGCACGCTTTAAAGACCACCTTTTTTTCCCTCTCTGTATTTCATTATCAATTACTGTTACGCCTAGCGCTCCGGGCCCCCGCTCCTCCCCGGAGCGCTCACGGCGTCTTTCTCCCTGCAGCTCCCCGGTCAGTCCCGCTGACCGGGAGCGCTGCTCTGTCATGGCCGTTGGGGATGCGATTCGCACAGCGGGACGCGCCCGCTCGCGAATCGCATCCCAGGTCACTTACCCGTTCCCGTCCCCTGCTGTCATGTGCTGGCGCGCGCGGCTCCGCTCTCTAGGGCGCGCGCGCGCCAGCTCCCTGAGACTTAAAGGGCCAGTGCACCAATGATTGGTGCCTGGCCCAATTAGCTTAATTGGCTTCCACCTGGTCCCTGACTATATCTAACCTCCTCCCATGCACTTCCTTGCCGGATCTTGTTGCCCTTGTGCCTAGTGAAAGCGTTTTGTGTGTTTAAAGCCTGTGTACCAGAACTTCTGCTATCTCCCCTGACTACGAACCTTGCCGCCTGCCCCTGACCTTCTGCTACGTCCGACTTTGCTTCTGCCTACTCCCTTGTACCTCGCCTATCTTCAGCAGTCAGAGAGGTGACCCGTTGCTAGTGGATACGACCTGGTCACTACCGCCGCAGCAAGACCATCCCGCTTTGCGGCGGGCTCTGGTGAAAACCAGTAGTGGCTTAGAACCGGTCCACTAGCGCGGTCCTCGCCATCCCTCTCTGACACAGAGGATCCACTACCTGCCAGCCGGCATCGTGACAGTAGATCCGGCCATGGATCCCGCTGACGTCCCTCTGCCTTACATCTCTGATATCACCACGGTGGTCGCCCAGCAATCCCGACAGATCGCCCATCTAACCCACCAGCTGTCGGAAGTATTCACCATTGTGTCGCAACTTCAGCAGCAATCATCTCCTCCGCCAGCTCCTGCACCCCTTCCGCAGCGAGTGGCCACTCCTAGCCTCCGCCTGTCCTTGCCGGACAAATTTAATGGGGACTCTAAGTTTTGCCGTGGCTTCCTTTCGCAATGTTCTCTGCACTTGGAGATGATGTCGGACCAGTTTCCTACTGAAAGGTCTAAGGTGGCTTTCGTAGTCAGCCTTCTGTCTGGAAAAGCTCTGTCATGGGCCACACCGCTCTGGGACCGCAATGACCCCGTCACTGCCTCTGTACACTCCTTCTTCTCGGAAATTCGAAGTGTCTTTGAGGAACCTGCCCGAGCCTCTTCTGCTGAGACTGCCCTGCTGAACCTGGTCCAGGGTAATTCTTCCGTTGGCGAGTACGCCATACAATTCCGTACTCTTGCTTCTGAACTATCCTGGAATAATGAGGCTCTCTGCGCGACCTTTAAAAAAGGCCTATCCAGCAACATTAAAGATGTTCTGGCCGCACGAGAGACTCCTGCTAACCTGCATGAACTCATTCATCTAGCCACTCGCATTGACATGCGTTTTTCTGAGAGGCATCAAGAACTCCGCCAGGAAAAAGACTTAGATCTCTGGACACCTCTCCCACAGTCTCCACTGCAATCTGCGCCTAGGCCTCCCGCCGAGGAGGCCATGCAAGTGGATCGGTCTCGCCTGACCCTGGAAGAGAGGAATCGCCGTAAGGAAGAGAATCTTTGTCTGTACTGTGCCAGTACTGAACATTTTTTGGTGGATTGCCCAATCCGTCCTCCACGTCTGGGAAACGCACGCTCGCACCCAGCTCTCGTGGGTGTGGCGTCTCTTGATGCTAAGTCGGCTTCTCCACGTCTCACGGTGCCTGTTCAGATTTCTACTTCAGCCAGCTCTCCCCTCTCAGCCGTGGCCTGCCTGGACTCTGGAGCTTCTGGGAATTTTATTCGGGAGTCCTTAGTGAATAAATTCCGCATTCCGGTGACCCGTCTTGCCAAGCCACTCCACATTTCCGCGGTCAACGGAGCCAGGTTGGATTGCACCGTGCGTTACCGCACGGAACCCCTCCTAATGTGCATCGGACCTCATCACGAGGAGATTGTATTTTTTGTCCTTCCTAATTGCACTTCTGAAGTTCTCCTTGGACTACCCTGGCTTCAACACCATTCCCCAACCCTGGATTGGTCCACTGGGGAGATCAAGAGTTGGGGTCCCTCTTGTTCCAAGGACTGCCTTCAACCGGTTCCCAGTACTCCCTGCCGTGATCCTGTGGTTCCTCCTGTATCCGGTCCCCTTAAGGTCATTAAGGACTCTGCCTGCCACAGGAAATGCCTCTCCCCCCCTCCCAGTCCCATCAGGCAAGCCTCTGTGTCCCCTCATGGCCTTCGTCCTGGTGTCACACTGCCCCGTGCCAGGTCTCGCCCTCTGCCCTCTCTCCCCATTCCTACTCCTGCTGTTCTGCCTGCCGTTGAGGAATCCCTCCATCCTTTCCCGGTGTCCTCATCCCAGGGGAGGCAGTTACCGGACAAAGAGAAGGGGAGACCTAAGGGGGGGGGGTACTGTTACGCCTAGCGCTCCGGGCCCCCGCTCCTCCCCGGAGCGCTCACGGCGTCTTTCTCCCTGCAGCTCCCCGGTCAGTCCCGCTGACCGGGAGCGCTGCTCTGTCATGGCCGTTGGGGATGCGATTCGCACAGCGGGACGCGCCCGCTCGCGAATCTCATCCCAGGTCACTTACCCGTTCCCGTCCCCTGCTGTCATGTGCTGGCGCGCGCGGCTCCGCTCTCTAGGGCGCGCGCGCGCCAGCTCCCTGAGACTTAAAGGGCCAGTGCACCAATGATTGGTGCCTGGCCCAATTAGCTTAATTGGCTTCCACCTGGTCCCTGACTATATCTAACCTCCTCCCATGCACTTCCTTGCCGGATCTTGTTGCCCTTGTGCCTAGTGAAAGCGTTTTGTGTGTTTAAAGCCTGTGTACCAGAACTTCTGCTATCTCCCCTGACTACGAACCTTGCCGCCTGCCCCTGACCTTCTGCTACGTCCGACTTTGCTTCTGCCTACTCCCTTGTACCTCGCCTATCTTCAGCAGTCAGAGAGGTGACCCGTTGCTAGTGGATACGACCTGGTCACTACCGCCGCAGCAAGACCATCCCGCTTTGCGGCGGGCTCTGGTGAAAACCAGTAGTGGCTTAGAACCGGTCCACTAGCGCGGTCCTCGCCATCCCTCTCTGACACAGAGGATCCACTACCTGCCAGCCGGCATCGTGACAATTACATTTAGGCTGTCCTGTGGATAGGGGATTCGTCATTTTAAGTCATATGTATTTCAAATAATACCACTGAAAAACACAATGTATCATGCAAATTACAAGCCCTCATAAAGCTTTGTTGATAGAAAACTAAATGTCATGAATGACTGGAGGGACAGGGAGAGTGAGCCCTAAGCTGTCACTTATAACAATCGACAACCACAGTGTCAATCCCTTCCTGAGCTAAAGTGCAGTGGGCGTAAAGACAAATAATATACATAGTCACAGGCCAGAAACATAAAGGGAAAACTACCAAACAAGCAGATATACAAGACAGAATATATACACAAAAACATGGCAGAAGATAGTGTACTAACAAACAGTTCAGAAACCAGAATCCAGATAAACGGCAGATATGAATAAATGAACTAGACAAGGTATAGAATGAGTAAACAGCAGAAACCAGGAAATGCAGGGGATGAACAGAAGAACTGAATGCGAAACACTAAACTGATCAGGAACATAGGACATTGTTCACACTGGGACACAGAACAGAAAAAAACTGGACACCCCACTCCACAAAAGGAGCAGACAGCATAATAACTCCAAATAGACTTCGAGCCAGCGGGCACACTCCAGCGTGTGATCAGAATACTGGCCTAGAAGGAAACAGAAATATAATACACAGAACACTAACATAAACGGATACTAGTTAAAGGGGTACTCCCGTGGAAAACTTTTTATTTTAAATCAACTGGTGCCAGGAAGTTAAACAGATTAGTAAATCACTTCTATTAAAGAATCTTAATCCTTCCAGTACTTTTTAGGGCCTGTATACTAAAGAGAAATCCAAAAAAGAAATGCATTTCCTCTGATGTCAAGACCACAGTGCTCTCTGCTGACCTCTGCTGTCCATTTTAGGAACCGTCCAGAGCAGCATATGTTTGCTATGGGGATTTTTTCCTGCTCTGGACAGTTCCTAAAATGGACAGCAAAGGTCAGCAGAGAGCACTGTGGTCATGACATCAGAGGAAATGCATTTCTTTTTTTGGATTTCTCTTTAGTATACAGCCCCTAAAAAGTACTGGAAGGATTAAGATTTTTTAATAGAAGTGATTTACAAATCTGTAAAAATTTTACTTTTTGGCCAGAATTAGCAAAGGTATGTTTGGAGAAGAAGGGGAACAGAATTTAATGAAAAGAACCTCTGTCCAACTGTTAAGTATGGGGGTGGATCAATCATGCTTTGGGGTTGTATTGCAGCCAGTGGCACTGGGAACATCTCACAAGTAGAAGGAAAAATGGATTCAATAAAATGTCAGCAAATTCTGGATGCTAACTTGATGCCATCTGTGAAAAAGCTGAAGTTAAAGATAGGATGGCTTCTACAAATGGATAATGATCCTAAACACACCTCGAAATCCACGGGGGATTACATCAAGAGGTGTAAACTGAAGGTTTTTCCATGGCCTTACAATCTCCTGACCTCAATATAATTGAAAATCTATGGATAGACTTCAAAAGAGCAGTGCGTGACAGACAGCCCAGAAATCTAAAAGAACTGGAAGACTTTTGTAAGGAAGAATGGGCAAAGATACCTCAAACAAGAATTGAAAGACTCTTGGCTGGCTACAAAAAGTGTTTACAAGCTGTGATACTTGCAAAAGGGGGCAGTACAATATATTAACTCTGCAGGGTGCCCAAACTTTGCAGACATCATTTTTTTGTTTTCTGTTATTTAGAAAGTATAGATGATGGAAATAAAATCTAAATTTTATTGACATATAAGAATGTCTGTCTAATCTGTAATTTGATGCCTTTTGGGGATTTTTCCTTCTTTCCTTGGCTTCTTTATGCACATTAATACACATTTTTACCTGGGGTGCCCAAACTTTTGATCTCCACTGTATGACTCTTGAAATGCATTGACACAAGGAAGAAAACATCCTGAAGTGTTTAAAGGGGTTATCCAACATAAGGTGACTTCCCAAATTACTTGTCATCCAGTAAAGGACATGCTTACAAAAGATCTGTGCTTGTGTTGGTGGTAAATCTCTAAGTCATGTGTCCCCTATTATTCTACTGGCTTATTTGAGTGAACTGGCTATTTCCTGCTTCTGTGCCCTTCCTCCAACTACAATTCCCAGGATTCCTTGTTTTTAGTTGGGAGGTGACTTATCTCCCTCTGACACATCAACCACCCCACCCATTGCAGCACAGCTAGGCTCCTTTCCATGTGTGCTGTGCTAAAAACTATATTTCCCTGCAGCCCTCTGGAGAATGATACCCCCTTCCCCGCTCCCCCCAGCAGTCACTCCACACATTAAAGCACAAACACTCTCTCTTTCAACAACTGACTAATGATGCATTGTCTTGGGCAGCACTACAACATGGGAAAATCCTGAGACAACACTCATTTTGTATGCTGCTTAAAATAAACATCTGGGGCAAAGGTCACATAAGAATTGTGAGACCAGCCATTAAACACAGGTATAGGCATTATATTATGAACTACACTAACTTTACAACCCCTGTAGCATAGTCAAATAAAAAAAATCATGGATTACCCCTTTAAGGCCAATATATCTATATACTAGCTGAGGACCCGGCGTTGCCCAATTTTCCTTCCTTATCCTTGTTGTGGAGGAAAATCAATAGAGGAAGCATTTGACTTCATATCCCGTCCTCATATATTGTTGTCATATGCCAACCCCATATCCTGTCCTCATACCCCGACCTCCTATCCCGTCCTCCTATCCCGTCATCATATCCTGACCTCCTATCCCGTCCTCTTATCTCGGCCTCCTATCCTGACCTCCTATTCCGTCCTCATATCCCGTCCTCCTATCTCGACCTCCTATCTCAAATTCCTATCCCGACCTCCTATCCCGACCTCCTATCCCGTCCTCATATCCTGTCCTCATATCCTGTCCTCCTATCTTGATCTCCTATCTCAAACTCCTATCCCGACCTATCCCGACCTCCTATCCCGTCCTCATATCCTGTCCTCCTATCTCGACCTCCTATCTCGACCTCACCTGCACCTCAGCCCCTGGACTACAACTCCCATCATGGGCAGAATCTGTCCCATGATAGGAGTAGTAGTCCAAGGGCAGAGGGGCAGATCGCAGCAGATCATACTCTGGAAATCCACTGCGATCCGCATTTATTAACTATACAGGTGGTACATGCGGCTACACTGCGCTGTCCGCGGGCTCCTATACACACTTCTTATAATTCATAATCCCCGCTGGGAGAGGGGAGCTCTGTTTAGTGGATAGCTATTGACCAATCAGAGCTCCCATGTCCCAGGGATTATGAATCATGACAGTGTATACAGGAGCGGAGTGCAGTGCAGTGGAGCCGCATGTACTGCTGGCTTTTACAGTTATAGTGTTGAGCGGCATAGGCCATATTCAAATTCGCGAATATTCGCGAATATATGGACGAATATTCGTCATATATTCGCGAATATTCGCATATCCGTTATATTATCGTTTTATTTTCGCATATACGAAAAATTCGCGTATGCGAAAATTAACATATGAGAATATTAGCATATACAAAATTAGCATATGCGAAAATTCGCATATACGAAAATTAGCATATGCTAATTTTCGCATATGCGAATTTCGCACGCCAGTCTCACACAGTAGTATTAGAGCCTTCTTTACACCACACAAGCTGGAAGCAGAGAGGGGTGATCACTGTGATGTGTACTGTGAAAAGAAAAAAAACAACGAATATTAGTAATTACGAATATATAGCGCTTAATTACGAATATATAGCGCTATATTCGCGAAATCCGCGAATTCGCGAATATGCGATATTCGCGAATAATATTCGAATTGCAAATATTCGTGAGCAACACTATACAGTTAATAAATGCGGATCACAGCGGGTTTCTGCAGAATGACCCGGTGCGATCTGCACCTCAGCCCCTGGACTACAACTCCCATGATGGGCAGAATCTGTCCATGATGGGAGTAGCAGTCCTTACTGTGCCAAAATAGACACTTTGGTACGTGTCCTCCGAGGTGGTGTATATTTGCGCAAGAAAATACCGGTTGCACATTTTTTTTTGCTAAAAAAACTGTTAGTAAATTTGATTCTACAGTAGAAAATCCTCTACGGTAAACTTAACCGTAGACAAGGCAATGAAAAATTCTATCAAAATTTGCCCGAAAAAAAGACGCAAAAAAACACTTGCGCATATTTTTGCGCCAAAAAATTGACACAAAACAGCTCTATATACAATGATAAATTCCCCCCATTGAGTTTGATTATATATATATATATATATATATATATATATGTTATGTATTTAGACAGCCACCAATTGTGCAAGTTCTCCCACTTAAAAAGATGAGAGAGGCCTGTAATTTCATCATAGGTATACCTCCAACTATGTGAGACATAATGAGAAAAAAAATCCATAAAATCACTGTCTGATTTAAAGAATTTATTTGCTAATTATGGTGGAAAATAAGTATTTGGTCAATAACAAAAGTTCATCTCAATACTTTGTTATATACCCTTTGTTGGCAATGACAACAAAGGTCAAACTTTTTCTTTAAGTCTTTACAAGGTTTTTACACACTGTTGCTCGTATTTTGACCCATTCCTCTATGCAGATCTCCTCTAGAGCAGTGATGTTTTGGGGCTGTCGCGGGGCAACACGAACTTTCAACTCCCTCCAAAGGTTTTCTATGGGGTTGAGATCTGAAGGCTGGCTAGGCCACTCCAGGACCTTAAAATGCTTCTTACGTAACCACTCCTTTGTTGCTGGGCAGTGGGTTTGGGATTGTTACCATGCTGAAAGACCCAGCCACGTTTCTTCTTCAATGCCCTTGCTGATGAAAGGGGGTTTTCACTCAAAATCTCACGATACATGGCCCCATTCATTCTTTCCTTTAAATGGATCAGTCATCCTCGTCCCCTTTGCTGAAACACAGCCCCAAAGCATGATGTTTCCAACCCAAGCTTCACACTAGGTATGGTGTTCTTTGGATGCAACTCAGCATTCTTTTTCCTCCAAACACAGCAATTTGAGTTTTTACCAAAAAGTTCTACTTTGGTTTCATCTAACACTCTCCCAATCCTCTTCTGGACCATCCAAATGCTCTCTAGCAAACTTCAGATGGGCCCGTACATGTACTGGCAGGGGGACACGTCTGGCACTGCATGATTTGAGTCCCTGGCAGCGTAGTGTGTTACTCAAGGTAGCCTTTGTTACTTTGGTCCCAGCTTTCTGCAGGTCATTCACTAGGTCCGCCTGTGTGGTTCTGGGATTTTTGATCACCGTTTTTGTGGTCATTTTGACACCACGGGGTGAGATCTTGCGTGGAGCCCTCGATCGAGAGAGATTATCAGTGGTCTTGTCTTCCATTTTCTAATAATTGCTCCCACAGTTTGTTTCTTCACACCAAGCTTCTTGCCTTTTGCAGTTTCAGTCTTCCCAGCCTGGTGCAGGTCTACAATTTTGTTTCTGGTGTCCTTCGACCGCTCTTTGGTCTTGGCCATAGTGGAGTTTGGAGTGTGACTGTTTGAGGTTGTGGACAGGTGTCTTTTATATTGATAACAAGTTCAAACAGATTTCATTAATACAGGTAATGAGTGGAGAACAGAGGAGACTCTCTGTTACAGGTCTGTGAGAGCCAGAAATCTTGCTTGCTTATAGGTGACCAAATACTTATTTTCCATCATAATTTGCAAATAAATTCTTTAAAAATCAGACAATGTGATTTTATGGTTTTTTTTTTCTCATTATGTCTCTCATTCTTGAGGTATACCTATGATGAAAATTACAGGCCTCTTTTTAAGTGGGAGAACATGCACAATTGGTGGCTGACTAAATACTTTTTTGCCCCACTATACATATATATATATATAGACTATGTCTCTCAGAATGTAGCAATGTTAAAACAGAAAAAAAATGTCTGCATTGAATGCCAAAAAACCCAGTCCTGAAGGGGTAAATTTGCTAAATTATGAAACTGAAAATTTAGATTTAATAATAATTCTTGTGACTCAATGCATTAACTCAATAACGTTGTGTGCCCTACTTTGTAGGTCAGCATGGTTCCAAATTTATATTCTAACACGATGAAGAAAGAGGAAATGATCTTATATATTCAAGGATTCCTGCTTATGTTATCTGCACATTGCATATGGTAATATGCACACAAGCAAAAATATAAAACATAGAACATGAAGTCCTGCTTATTTTAGGAAAAAGTGTAACTGGTAAGGGAAATGTCATGTGCCCACACGTAAAGCCATATGATGCAAAGTGTCCTTTTCACTAGTTATAAATATCAACATAAAAGTTGTAGCAAGATAAAAGGAAACCACTCACAAAGTCAGTGCCTACCACATGGACAAACCATGAGTCATTTTTAAGTATTAGGTAGAATGCTAAACCTCCTTCTGTACTAGATTGTTCATAGTGCTCTCCATGTTAATTATACTAAATATACTTATTAGAACATGTTTAATACATTAAAAAAATTATATATATATTCTTATTGTGTACATTTAATTTGAAGTTCCTAGGTACTAACTATGTAACAGGCCCCAGTTCTTAGACCTTGTTTATATCTCCTAATATGGGGCAGTATGACCTTTGGGCCTTCTTTATACAGACACTAGCTGAGTACCCGGCGTTGCCCGGTTTTTCCTTCCTAATCCTTTTTGGGGAGGAAGATAAACAAAGGAGGAAGCTTTTGACTTCATATTCAGTCCTCATATATTGTTGTCATATCCCAACCCCACATCCCGACCTCCTATCCCGACCTCCTGTGCCAACCTCCTATCCCGTCCTCCTATCCCAACCTCTTGACCTCCTATCCCATCCTCCTATCTCGACCTCCTATCTTGACCTCCTATCCAGACCTCCTATCCCATCCTCCTATCCCGGCCTCCTTTCCCGTCCTCATATCTTGACCTCCTATCTTGACCTCCTATCCCATCCTCCTATCTCGACCTCCTACCCCAACTTTCTATCCAGACTTCCTATCCCGTCCTCCTATCTTGTCCTCCTATCCCAACCTCCTATCCTGACATCTTATCCTGACCTCCTATCTCGACCTCCAATCTCATCTTCCTATCCCGTCCTCCTATCCAGACCTCCTTTCCCGTCCTCATATCTCAACCTCCTATCTTGACCTCCTATCCCGTCCTCCTATCTCGACCTCCTATCTTGTCCTCCAATCCAGACCTCCTATCCCGTCCTCCTATCTTGTCCTCCTATCCCGACCTCCTATCCCGACCTCCTATCCCGACATCCTATCCCGACCTCCTACCCGACCTCCCATCCCGACCTCATATCTCATCCTCATATCCCGTCCTCATATCCTGATTCGTAATATGTGTACCAGGTATTGAAATATCTCCAGCCGTACAGAAGTTATGTGGGAACATACATTTCCCATTGATTTGCAGGTCTGGAGACATTCAAATATGCCATCTAAAACTGCCATTTAAAGTGCTTCTTAAGTGTGACATCAAGAATTATACCAGAATTCATTCACTTCATCTTGTCACCAGCCTATTCTGTCATTTACAGGTATGTCATCATTCATCTCTTGAACAACTATCACCATCATTTGTTCTCACCAATGCATATCTGTTTAGCTGTATTTAAATAATCAACCTGGTATGTCATCATTCATCTCTTGAACAACTACCACCATCATTTTAGGAACTGTCCAGAGCAGCATATGTTTGCTATGGGGATTTTCTCATACTCTGGACAGTTCTTAAAATGGACAGAGATGTCAGCAGAGAGCACTGTGCTCATGATGTCAGCAGAGCTCTGTGTTCCAAAAAGAAAAGAATTTCCTCTGTAGTATTCAGCAACTAAAAAGTACAGGAAGGATTAAGATTTTTTTAATAGAAGTAATTTACAAATCTGTTTAACTTTCTGGCACCAGTTGACTCAGTTGACTAAAAAAAAAAAAGTTTTCCACCGGAGTACCCGTTTAAGAGTGTTGGGTTTTTCTTAGTGTGAAATTGTGTCTTAGATTTGCATGATTCCAGTGTATTCATTCTATTTAATGGGACACACAGGTTTGGAAAGTTCTGACCAGCTTTTTCTTGGTGAAAATATCCAGCCATTTATTCACAGGCTCATTTGTGAATTCAATAGTCAATAGGTTGGGTAGTAAAACATGCCCCTTTTTGGTTGACTACATCCATTTCACAGCCAACCTTGCCCCTTTTTCTTGTTTTGTTGTGCTTGTAGGGCAAATTCTGGCGCAGACACAGTGTAGGCAGCAATGCGTCGAATTGGGGCACACAACCCGACCAAAGCAGGTTGGTTTTACAATAGTAAATCAGGGCCACTATGTCAAGAATTGTGAAACACTGAGTGCTAGTGAATCTTACAGTGACTTAAACGGTATTTTACCATGCTAACACTTAAAGGTTCTCAGAAAATGACCTGCTGTTTAAATCAGTTTTTCTTATGTTAAAAGGGTTATCCACCATAAGGTGATTTAACCCCTTAACGACCAAGGACGTATATTTACGTCCTTGGCCGGCTCCCGCGATATAACGCGGGGGTCACGCGGTGACCCCGCGTCATATTGGGTGGGTCCCATCATGTATCTGATGCCGGGACCCGGGGCTAAAAGCGCGCAGCAGCGATCGCAGTGCCGCACGCTATTTACCCTTTAGACGTAGCGTTCAAAGTTGAACGCCGCATCTAAAATGAAAGTGAAAGCTGCCCGGCTGCTCAGCGGGGCTGATCGGGACTACCGCAGTGAAAATGCGGTGTCCCGATCAGCTGGGATATGAGCGGAGGTCCTCTTACCTGCCTCCGGCGTGTCCCCTCGGCGATTCATTGCTCCATGCTTGAGATGCAGGCTTGAGCAATCGACCACCGATGATGCTGATCATTGCAAAGCTATGGCTTTGCAGTGAACCGTGCTGGCAATCAGTGTGTGCAGTGTTATAGGTCCCTATGGGAGTTATAACACTGCAAAAAAAAAGTCTAAAAAAAAAGTTAATAAATGTGATTTAACCCTTTCCTTAATAAAAGTTCAAATCACCCCCCTTTTCCAATAAAAAAAAACACCATGTAAATAAAAATAAATGTGGTACGCCTTGGGGGGTGTATAGTAGTGGGGATGTTGTTTCGGTATATGAGGGGTTAATATTAACCCGATAGTTCGTGACGCCAGGCTGAGGGCTAGTATGCTGAAGTAATTCTCCAGCCTATCGCCGCCCTTCCCAGTAACGATAGGTGCATGAAATGACTGAAGGTCCACACGGAAGTTGAACTTGAACTTGAATAACTTTACTTAAGTGCTAGCGGTAAATCCAATGCACAGTGACAGTCTTATATAAACAGTCTCTATATTGCTCAGTGACTGACAGTTGTTGCGGACCTTGAGTATTATTACAAGTCTCTGAATTTAGGATAATTATTGCAGATCCGTCCGGATTTAGGGGATAGATAAGGTCCGGTGATCTTGCAGAGTGCTTGGGATTGATACACTCACGATTCTGAATAGATTCAGCCATTGCCGCAAGGCTCAGGCCTAACTCACTGCATTAATAGCTGCGCAGATCCTTCTCGTTTGCCAGCCCAGGAACAAGAGAGAGATGCTTACTGCTTGGCTGCGCAGGAACAAGAAAGAGATGCTTACTGCTTGGCTGCACAGGAACAAGAGAGAGAACAATGGCCGCCGCGCCCTTATATGGGCAGGGGGCTGGTGTATCTGATTGGTCCAAATACCTGTCATTCACTGTTACACGGTATGATGGGATTGCATACGTCATAAGGACCTCCAAAGGTCCCAAAGCAGAAATACCATAGAGTTCACCTAGTCATGTGACCTGCAGGTCCTGGCACGCTACGTGCAGGTAATTAACCATTTATTTACATGTATATCACTATATTTACATGAACCTTGAGTAAACTACTGATTTACTATATGGAATAGAGGTGACAAGGGCAGGCTATACAAAGTGGACCTCTACGTCCTAGGGACTCTGGCTATGGGGACCCACAGACATATAGGTACCGTATAGGATGCGGTACCAGGACACCACATAAATATAAACATATGTGGTATCGCAGTGTGCGTAAATGTCCAAACTATAAAAATATATCATTAATTAAACCACTCGATCAATGGCGTACGCGCAAAAAAATTCCAAAGTCAAAAATAACTTATTTTTGGTCGCTTTTTATATCATGAAAAAATGAATAAAAAGCGATCAAAAAGTCCGATCAATACAAAAATGGTACCTCTAAAAACTTCAGATCATGGCGCAAAAAATGAGCCCTCATACCGCCCCATATGCGGAAAAATAAAAAAAGTTATAGGAGTCAGAAGATGACAATTTTAAACGTATACATTTTTCTGCATGTAGTTATGATTTTTTACAGAAGTACAACAAAATCAAACCTATATAAGTAGGGTATCATTTTAATCATATGGACCTACAGAATAAAGATAAGCTGTCATTTTTACCGAAAAATGTACTGCGTAGAAACGGAAGCCCCCAAAATTTACAAAATGGCGTTTTTTCTTCAATTTCTTTGCACAATGATTCTTTTTTTCCGTTTCGCCGTAGATTTTTGGGCAAAATGACTGATGTCACTGCAAAGTAGAATTGGTGGTGCAAAAAATAAACCATCATATGGATTTTTATGTGCAAAATTGAAAGGGTTATGATTTTTAAAAGGTGAGGAGGAAAAAACAAAAGTGCAGAAACAGAAAAACCCGTGGTCCTTAAAGGGGTACTCCGCCCCTAGACATCTTATCCCCGATCCAAAGGATCGGGGATAAGATGTCAGATCTCCCCGGTCCCGCTGCTGGGGACCCCGGGGATCGCTGCTGCAGCACCCCGCTATCATTACTGCGCAGAGCGAGATCAGGGGCCGGTGCATCGTAATGTCACGGCTCCGCCCCTCATGACGTCACGGCACGCCACCGTCAATACAAGTCTATGGGAGGGTGCTTGGCGGTCGTCACGCCCCCTGCCAAGACTTGCATTAAGGGGACGGGCCGTGATGTCATGAGGGGCGGAGCCATGACGTCACGCTGCTCCGGCCCCTGTATCGCCCGTCATTACGCACAGAGCGAACTCGCTCTGTGCAGTAATGATGGCGGGGTGCCGCAGTGGCGATCCCCGGGGTCCCCAGCAGCAGTGTTACACCGAGCGCTCCGGGTCCCTGCTCCTCGCTCGCGGCGTTCTCTCTGCAGCGCCCCGGTCAGACCCGCTGACCGGGAGCGCTGCACTGTCACTGCCGGCGGGGATGCGATCCACGGGTCGAATCCCAATCTACTCTCCTGTCCCGTTCCCCGGCTGTCACGTCCCGGCGCGCTGCCCTGCTCTCTAGGGCACGCGCGCCGGCTCTCTAAGATTTAAAGGGCCAGTGCACCACTAATTGGTGCCTGGCCCAATCAGTGTCAATTAGCTTCCCTGCTCCATGTGTATGAAAACCCACTTCCCCTTCCTGTCCTGGCCGGATCTTGTTGCCTTGTGCCCTGTGAAAGCGTTTTGTGAGTGCCTTTACCAGTGTTTCCAGACCTTCTGCCGTTGTCCTTGACTACGAACCTTGCCGCCTGCCCTGAGCTTCTGCTACGTCTGACCTCGCCTCTGTCTAGTCCTCCTGTACCACGCCAGTCTCAGCAGTCAGTGAGGTTGAGCCGCTACCGGTGGACACGACCTGGTTGCTACCGCCGCAGCAAGACCATCCCGCTTTGCGGCGGGCTCTGGTGAAAACCAGTAGCAACTTAGAACCGGTCCTCCGGTACGGTCCACGCCAATCCCTTTCTGACACAGAGGATCCACCACCAGTGTCCTGGCTACATACCAGTCCGGATACTGACAAGCGGGACCGCGGCGATCTAACATCTTATCCCCTATCCTTTGGATAGGGGATAAGATGCCAGGGGCAGAGTACCCCTTTAAGAGGTTAAGTACATACCTGCCAGAAAGTAATGGACATCCTTAGGAAAGATTTGTGCTTGTATTGGAGCTAAATTGCTGTGCTGTGAGATTACCATAACTCTGTGCCTATCTTTTTGAGAAATGGCTATTTCCTGTTGGCGTTCCCTCCCTCCAACTACAAGTCCCATGATATCTTGTTTGTAATTGTGAGGTCACTTTTCTCCCTCCCACACATCAGCCACCCCACCCATTGAAACACAGGTGTGCTGCCTTCCATTCTTTTCTGTGAACAACAGACCAGTGTTTTCGAACCAGTGTGCCTCCAGCTGTGGCAAAACTGCAATTCCGTGCCAAATATTCTCTCTACCACCCAGCAGTCGCTCCACCCATTGAAGCAGACAGACTCTGAACACCTCACTTGTGATGTAGAGCCACAGGCCTCACTGCAACCTAAGAAAATCTGAGATGGCACTCATTTTGTATGCTGTTAAAAATAAACATCAGCCAAAGATCACATAAGAATTGCGAGACCACCATAAAACACAGGTACAGACACTAAATTATGAACTGCACTATCTTTATAAAAAAAATTACTGATAGGTGGATTTAGGTTGTGAGCCCCAAAGCAAAGCAAAAGAAAGTAACTAATCATTTATTGCACATTAACGCTAACAATTTACCATTACTAAAACAGACATTTTAACTATGAAGTTGTGACAAAATCTGCCGATATGACAGAGCTAAGACCACAGGGGTAAAACCCAAATAGAGGAACCATTAATAAATACAAGGTGGTGGGGGAGTGGGGGATCTACTGGGGGTCCACTAAGTGTGAAATTAGATGAGGCTTATGTAATACTTGGTGGATTAAAAGGAGATCCAGTTCATTCTAGATACAGAGGAATTTTTGATGACTTATCTGGAATGAAAAACTTGGCTGCTATTAGGTGTTGAATAAAATAATGCAGATCAGTATTCAAGTTTAAAACATATTTGAGTATGACTTATAAGTGATGTCACTGTGATGGATAGATATATTTAGCTCTAATACCCTGTTCTCTGTAGGATTGTGCTAGAGGCTGTAAACACTAATTAACATACAATACTCTCCAGTGACAATATGGTGGAAGCTGATGACTGTAACAAGGAGGCACAGTTTATGTGATTGGAGCTGGCGAGTGCAGCTTGTAATGTCTCTCACCAATACCCACTTGCCTCATTCTGAATGGAGGGAAGGGAAGTACCCCCAAGCGGGTCACATACTGACTGGTCAATTACTTTCTTTACTTTCTAATAGATGTGTTAGATTTGGAAATCTTTTGGGTATATAGCCCTCTACAAATGTTTCATTTTTGAGACAGTATCTAAGGAGATGTAGAAAGCTTCTGTTTTATAATTCATGTATTCAATATTTTGAATACATGTAATATTTCACGCCCCCTCCCATAGGCTTGCATTCAGGGGTCGGAGCGTGACGTCACACGGGGCGGGGCCGTGACATCACAATGCTCCGGCCCCCCGTGATCGCCAGTAATCAGACCCGGAGCGAACGTGCTTCGGGGACTGATTCTAAAGGAGTAATGCGTGCAAGATCATGGGGGTCCCCAGCGGTGGGACCACTGCGATCAGGCATCTTATCCCCTATCCTTTGGATAGGGGGATAAGACGTCTTAGCGCCGGAGTACCCCTTTAAGAGGAAATCTATTACTGTGTAAAGAATAAAACAAGCACTTTTACTGACAGGCACTGAGAAGATCCCTGTTATAGCATATGTGGGTGCTATTACTGTTAGGCAGCACTGAGAAGATCCCTGTTAGGTCATGTTCACACATCAGAATTTCTGTGCTGGATTCCGCATCGGAACCCGGCATGAAGATTCTGCTGCAGCAGAGTCTCGTTGAATTCAACAGGATTCTGCTGCTCTGTGCACAGGGCGGAATTTCTGTGTCAGATTTTTTCCGGTACTGAAATTCAGTTTTCTGTGTCCGCACACAGAATGAACACGTTCATTCTTTGTGCGGAGAGCACATAGAATGCATAGCTGTCTATGAGATGGTCATTACTGTGTGGTCCTAGCACCGACATATTTTTCCCTGCAGAGATTCTCTGTGTGGACATTCTGTCATGTAACCATAGCCTTATAGTATATGTGGGTGCTATTACTCACATGCAGCACTGAGGAGATCACTGTTATAGTATATATGGGTGCTATTGCTGACAGGCAGCACTGAGAAGATCACTGTTATAGTATATGTGGGCCCTATTACTGACAGGCAGCACTGAGATCACTGTTATAGTATATGTGGGTCCTATTACTGACAGGAAGCACTGAGAAGATCACTGTTATAGTATATGTGGGCCCTATTACTGACAGGCAGCACTGAGAAAATCACTGTTATAGTATATGTGGGCCCTATTACTGACAGGCAGCACTGAGGAAATCACTGTTATAGTATATGTGAGCACTATTACTGACAGGCAGCACTGAGGAGATCACTGTTATAGTATATGTGGGCCCTATTACTGACAGGCAGCATTGAGGAGATCACTGTTATGGTATATGTGGGCCCTATTACTGACAGGCAGCACTGAGGAGATCACTGTTATAGTATATGTGGGCCCTATTACTGACAGGCAGCACTGAGGAGATCACTGTTATAGTATATGTGGGCCCTATTACTGACAGGCAGCACTGAGAAGATCACTGTTATAGTATATTTGGGCGCTATTACTGACAGGAAGCACTGAGAAGATCACTGTTATAGTATATGTGGGCACTATTATTGACAGGCAGCATTGAGGAGATCACTGTTATAGCATATGTGGGCCCTATTACTGACAAGCAGCACTGAGAAGATCACTGTTATAGTATATGTGGGCACTATTACTGACAGGCAACACTGAGAAGATCACTGTTATAGTATATGTGGGCACTATTACTGACAGGAAGCACTGAGAAGATCATTGTTTATCTGTGTGCAGTGACAATTTCAAGAACAAGGTTACAGTATTAGGTTAGGGCTACATGGCAAAAAAGGGTCCTTACAAGTTGCTGTTGCTCCACAGCTGTCTGTGCACTTTCTTCCTGCAAAGGGGGAAGCTGAGCTGATTTGCACTAAATGGGGTCATGTTGCGACCCCCAAACTACCGCAAGCACAAGTTCATCCTGGATGGAATTATGTTTCTCATGTTGTAGTCACAGCCATTTGGGGTTTGCAGCACAATCTAATTTACTCGCATTAGCTGAGATGCAGCACAATTCAGGGAGGGTAACATAGGGATCTTTGGTCACGCAATCTGGAGGCCCAATTTTTTATTTATGCCCAGGGCCACATTTAGTCTAAGGCTAAGTTTCCACTTGGTTTTTTTATTGACAGTTTTTGGAGTACTGCCACTGCAGTTTTTGAGACAAAGCCAGAAGTGTATTCAAAAGGAATAGAACATATAAAGGAAGGACTTATACTTCTCCTCCCTTATGGATCCACTTCTGACTTTGGCTCAAAAACTGCAGTGGCAGCTTTCCAAAAACTGCCAGAAAAAAAAACAAGTGGAAACCTAGCCTAAAACTGGCCCTGAATACATGAGGTGAACGGTTATGTATGTTTAGGGATTCTTTAATTCCTATTAGTTTCTAAGAGTCCGACAAGTTGATTAGTGTCTGTAGGGACTCCTTGTCCGACATTGTCCGACCATCCTCCATGCTTTATGCAGGTGTAGAGGAGTCTAAAGCCAGCTATTTTCTTGCCAGGTGGGTAAGGTCATAAATTTAGAAGATGAAGTTAGGCAACAGGAGTTAGCCAAAAGTAATTGGGGAGATTTATGAATACTGTCCTGTATGTAGACACTGGGTAGGCCAGTTTTAGCCAACCATAATAAACATTATGGATGCATATTCCATCTCATCCAAGGAAGGGATTAATGACCCGAAATAAAAGCATTATAGATACCTATGATATTTTCAGGTTGGGTCATTAGATATGCATGTGTCTGTAATACACATGCAAAAATGAATGTGTTTAACTTGTCTGAAACTGGCCCATAAAGAGATCATATAGGCAGAAGCTGTGCCAAATTTATTATGGTGGCCAATGCTGTATAATAAGGCTAGTAAATGTGCAACATCCAGCTCACCCTTGTCGTTGCGTCACAGACCCATATGGACCACACGTGAAACTTGATAAAACACAAACAAGGAATGTCCAGCACAGCAGCTCTTGGTCGTCTGACTAAGACTGAGTTGTCAGTCGAAACGCGTCACTCTGTTATCTGCACTATGTCTATCTTCTAATAAAGTAAGCCATCTGACAAGAGCTGCTGTGCTGGACATTCCTTTGTTGATGTTTTATCATGCAATATAATACATTTGGTGCATGTAGCAAGACATGATTCTGTTCCTTATGCCCCCTTATAGCCTATTGTATACCAATATTTTACACTAAAATAACGGTGCATTCTAGTTATAAATCTGGATAATTTGGCAACTTCTAAATTGAAAAATGTTTCTAAAACAGATACTAAATTTGTGGTAAAATGTATTAAAACTTTTGCAGAGGAAAAGTTGACCATGTGCCCATAGCAACCAATCACCAATTACTTTTTTTATTTGTTAAATACTTTTTTTTTTATTAAAGAAGTAATCTGATTGGTTGTCATGGGCAACTGGTCAACTTTTTTTCTGAAAAGGTTTTAATAAATCTCCTCATTGGTGTAAGGTATGTAGACCAGATTTATGTTGCAATTTAAACCCTAATTTAGGCACATGTTGTTCTCTAAATCTGCATAATGGCCCTCATTTACTAAGAAAATCGGGTTGTAAGTCTATCTTGCTTTCTTACCCGACTGCTTTTTTCCCCTGGTATTTATTATTATGTCGCATCCTGTTTGTCGCACGTGGGTTTTGTTGGTTTTGGTTTCCAACTCCTCTGAGCTGTCGGGAAAAAATCCACAACAATACAACAAATTCGGGTTGGAAACCTTAATAAATACGTGGGAAAGCTCAGAAATGTCGGGTAACGCCCCTTTTTCGGGTTTGGGAGAATCCACATCGAGTCCATTGGGAAAAAATGTCGCATGGTGTCGCAGACTGGCGCACGATGTCTGCGACATGGTGCAGACAAAGATGCGACAAAAAAACCTGACAAAAGAGGTCGGGTTTAGAATAGTAAATGAGGGCCAATATGTTAAGAAACTGACAATTTATGAAAAAAAATTTATGAACAAAAATATAGAACAAGAAAAAGATAAAAGCCTGCATTCACATGTTTGTTGGGTAATTTTCTGTAACTGAGCAGAATGATGAGCCTACTGGTCAATGGGTGAAAGGTTCAGGAAAATACATTACGAGTGAACAAATAATTTACTATTGTAATTTACCGCATTACGACAGTGTGTTAGTGCTATGGCGTGTGTCGTGGATGTTTGTGGGAGTAAAGGGTTATGGCGCTGTTCTCTAAAACACCTAGGGGAAGGAAGTTGTTATTCCATTAAGCACCTGGTAAAACATGAGCTGCTACAGCCATCAGTGAAACAGCTTTACTGCAGTAAAATAATAGTAGGTCACCTCAGGGACAGCAAAGCCATTTGGAATTTTAATCTGTTACATCTTTAACATGTTTTGCTGTTTTATACAATAAACCACATACAAACCATTTTGGTTATAAACTCTTTAATTATCAGTATAGATATCATCAGAGACTTAATAGTAGGTGCTTTATGGTAAAGCAAAAGGTATAAGTCACTATGAAAAAAATGTAGTAAAGGGTTCAACCACAAAACAAATTCTGAGAGCAACAACATGGAGCCATAAAAGTCTTTGGGTGCTGTATAATATGGATCCATAATATGGCTATTAGACTAAAAGAACTTTGTTATGGTGCAGTTAAATCCTAATGTATAGACGCAATTTCCATGAAATATTGTAGTTTGTTTTTTTTAGATATAAATTGTAGTAAGACTGTGCAATGTTGAACAGTTGCATTTATCAAGGCAATAAATTGGGACTTGACTGCATCCTGAGAATGAACCATAAGGCTCAGTTCACACATTTATTTTTTCTCAGTTTCACTAGGCTGGATTTCCACTTGGCAGTTTTTTTTTTTAAGGCTAAGTTTCCACTTGTTTTTTTTTCTGATGTTTTTGGGATATCTGCCACTGCAGTTTTTGAGCCAAAGTCAGAAGTGGATCCATAAGGGAGGAAAAGTGTAAGTCCTTCCTTTATATGTCCTATTCGTTTTGAATACATTTCTGGCTTTGGCTCAAAAACTGCAGTAGCAGTTTTCCAAAAACTGCCAGAAAAAAAAAAACAAGTGGAAACTTAGCCTAATACTGACACTTTTGAGTTTTTGAGCCTGTCAGGCCTAAGGCCTGAGTGTGGTTATGGAATCAATATATGTATTATGATTGCATATGTGTATCATGTTTAATCCAAGACCTGAGGGAGGATTTAGACTGTGTGTCTGTTGTTTGTGTATTCCATTTTTATTGGTGGGGGCTTGTTTGTGCTATACCTCTTTTGAAGCCAGACACACAAACTATCATAAAATGAAACCAAGGTGGGATCAGAGGGGAGGGGGGAATTTAGTTGTTCCCTCCTAAATTCAGCTATAAAACAAAAAATGTGAAAGCCTTGGGGGTCAGAAGCCTGGACCTCAAACCTTTGTTCCAAGCCGGTGGCAAAAGCTGGACAACATCCTAGGAAACAGCTGGAGACTCACAAGGACTGCTAGTTATGTTGTAAGGACTTTCTTTTTGTTTTCTGAATTTGTCTTGCTGTACTCTTTAGTATATTTTTGTACCTGTACGTTATTTGTTTATTTTATACTTAGCACTTAAACATTTAATCTGTAAAATGGTTTCTAATTAATCAGCTTTGGTCTCTAAATATATGAGCTCACCTTTTTAACTCCTTAAGCATGGACCCATTATTTACCTGAAAGGGGTATAACAGGATTTTTTCTTTTTATTTGACTATGCTGCAGGGGCTGTAAAATTAGTGTAGTTCATAATGTAGTGTTTGTACCTGTGGGTGATGGTTTTCTCACAATTCTTCTGTGATCTTAACCCCAATATTTATTTTTAACAGCATACAAAATGACTGTTGTCTCAGACTTTTCAAAAGGTTGCAATGCGGCCAAGACCTGACTCACTAGTCAGCTGATGACAGGGAGCCTGTCTGATTCAATGGGTGGAGGGATCGGTTGGTGGGAGAGAGATCAATCTGCAACTAATGCAACAGCTGTAGGCACCCTGATTGAAAACCACAGGTCTTTTGTTTCAATGGGTGGGGTGACTGATGTGTGGGAGGGAGGAAAATGGAATTGTGGGATTTGTAGTCAAAAAAAGAAAAGTCAAACAGGAAATACAAGTTCACAAAATGCTAGCCCCAGTGTTATGGTAATTTCACAACATAGCGATTTAGCCCCAAGACAAGCGCAGATCCTTCCTAAGCATGTCCATTACTGTCTGCCAGATACGTACTAAAATCAACTTATGGTGGATAACCCCTTTAATGAACAGGCTCTTTTTTTATTTTTTATTTGACTGGGTCTTTTTGAATGGTAATAACTTTAATAACAGAAAATAGCTTTTTCTGAGCGGAGCTACTCTGAGATAGTTTTTTCGTGACATATTGTACTTTTTATAAGTAGTGCATTTTTGTTGACACATGCAGCATTTTTTGTGAAAAACTCCAAAATGGTGTGAATAATTGGAAAATTTCTGGTGTTTTTTTTTTTTTTTTAATGGTGTACACTGTGCGGTAAAAGTGATGTTATATTTATTCTGTGGGTCAGTACGATTATGGCGATACCCATTTTAAATAGCTTTCTATGTTATTTTTTCCTTTTCTGAGCAAAATTCTTCTGCCATTTATTTTCCAACCGCCGTAACTTTTTTAGTTTTGGTCTGATGCCATTGAGTAAGGGCTTATTGTTTGCAGGATGAGCTGTTCTTTTTATTGGTATCATGTTTGCGATAAGTGCTTCCTTTTGATCTTTTTTTTTATTTCGCTTTTTGTACCAAAATTGGAGAATTGTGCGCTTTTTATTTTTTACGCTGTCACCATGCAGGATAACTTACATTATAGTTTTATAGTACAGGTCATTACAGATGTGGCAATACCTATTATGTACAGTATATGATTTGTGTCTTTTGATCATTTTTGATGATAATACTGGGCTTTTATTGGGAAAGGTGGGAAAGGGGCATTTTTTTTCTTTTTTTTTTGCACTTCATACTTTTAGAGAAGAACTTTTTATTTTATCTTTTTACAGGTTATACTATGCTGCAATACAATTTTACTGCAGCACAGTATGACCCAATCAGCTGCACACTGTACAGCCTGTGCGATCCAGCCTGTGGCTTGATCTCACAGGCTTCTGTACAAGGCAGACAGGAGGTCATGATCTGACCTCCTGCTGCCAAAGCAACCAACGGCAACCCGCCATTATATCGCGGCACCAGCGTTGGTGAACAGGGGGAGCGCGCTCCCCCTGTCAACACCATAGATGCCATGATCAGGATTGATCTATGGGGTCAATCTATGGGGTTAATGCTGCCGGGACAAGCGCGATCGTCCCAGCGGGCGAACGTGTTAGGTGCTGGAACATATGCATACGTCCTATAGCGGGAAGGGGTTAAAGGAGACCATGTTGAACACGTTTATCTAAGGGTTAACTTGCTGGGACAAGTAGTGGGTACCCAGAGGTCTGGTGGCTTTAACCCGTGCACGATCACACTCTCTTTAGCATTTTGGCTCGATCAATACGGCAGAATCATGACAGAGCCGAAGCTAGAAGGAATAGGAAATATAAATGAAGGATTTATACTTCTTCCTCATGGATCCACTTTAGGCTTTGGCTTTGTTCTCCTGATTGGTGGATATCTGAGCACTCAGACCCCTGCTGATCAAAACTGTCAATGCAAGTCTATGTGATGTGGCGTGGTGGCCATCACGCCCTCTCACATAGACTTGCATTGAGGGGGCATGGCTTGACATCACGAGGGGGCGTGGCTGACCTCCACAGCGCGCACACATGTTCCGAACCCTGGCCAGTGGAGTACCCCTTTAAGGATATGTTCATGGAATTCATGCAGCAGATTCTATGCTAGTAAATCACTGATAAAATATGCAGCATGAATATAGTATGTGTGAATATATCCTAAATGTTGGTTTCACACTTTGTAAATTTTACCATCTTATTTTATTTTACATGAACTTTTTCATCTGTAATCAGTAAAAAGAAGGCTACAATTTTTTGGGGGGCCATTTTTTTAAGAACGAATGTGAATGTGTGATAAAAGTGTTAAACTGGCCTTTGGATTTTCGGTGTGAATTTTGTTTAAGATTTCTTTGCAGATTCAGCATACTCACCTTACCAATACCCTGGTGTTCCCATGGCCATGTTTATCAGGTTTATCTAGTCTATTATTTAGTTGTCAACAAATAGCACATATTAACAAAACAACAGGTCATCGCTGGCAGCCACTAAACATAGAACTGCATGAGACCAGATAAGCATTGCTGTTACGGTAAGTATATTGCACTTTGCTAAATTTGCAAGATGTGATTCTTCATTCCCTGCCACTGGCTTGCTAAAATATTATCCATTAGCCTGCCACTGTAAATCACTGCAGATTTTTTTTATGCAAATCCACCACATTTCAGCTACATGTAAACATGCTCTAAAGGGTAAGTGTTCCTTGGGTTTATTTTTTTGTTATGCTTAAGTTTCAATTGCCTTTCTAAAAATAACTTTACTTAAAGAAATGTCTTAGTAAAGGTAACCCCAATTGGTCCCATATGATGACTAAATGTGGTGCCCACAAGAAGGATGGGTGTAGTAGTCCAGGACAGCTGAGGATATTGGTACCTTGGGTAATGTCTCTACTATAGTCATGGATGGCTTTGTGGCTGACTTACCCAGTATGACTCCCTAGGGACCCATGAAACTTTTGTAACTGAGGGTCCACACAAGTTTACATAGTCCTTGACTCAGAGGTACACTTGAGATGCCTGGGGGTGTACCCGTGGTAACTTGCAAAACAGAAATATATATACGTGCATAAACATAGAAGAAGGATCACACTCACCAGGAATTCAACTGTTTATTCTGTCACCAGTACATAAGGCGATGACATAAGTGGAGGCGGGGGGACAGGAGCTCCGGAACAAGTTGTTTCACGCCTGTTTGGCGCTTCCTCAAGCCGGTGAATGATTTCCGTCTCCGGGCGACACCTAAAATA
Organism: Hyla sarda; assembly: GCF_029499605.1. Lineage (NCBI taxonomy): Eukaryota > Metazoa > Chordata > Amphibia > Anura > Hylidae > Hyla > Hyla sarda. Next base: position 328,387,705 of record NC_079189.1, read on the forward strand.
GACGTCACATCCGGAGACGTCACTCATCACGTGATACATGTAAACAGAGGATATCATGTGACTCCCGAAAGTAAGTCCTGGCTCCGCTGATAAAAACAAACTGAAATACACAGTAAACATCAATATATAGACCAAAACAAAATCATGTAGAGACATATATAATCTACACTAACATTAAATAATAATAGTAATATAATACAAATGATGATATCTTATAACAAAGGTGCTAATTCTACCCGGTCATTAAAGCCCAGACCGTGGCTTCCAATTTAAGGATCCAGTGGGCTTCACGACGTAAAAGGTAAGTCTGACGATTGCCACCTCCTGGGAGATCTCTCACCCTTTCTATACCCGCAAAATTAAGGACACTCGGATCCTTTTGGTGGGCTTCTTCCATGTGGGCAACTAACCTAGGGACACCAACTCCGGTCCATATCGAACGTAAATGTTCACGGAATCTCACATGGAGGGGTCGAATGGTTTTGCCCACATAGAAGAAGCCGCAGGGACAAAAAATACTATAGACCACAAAGGAGGTACGACATGTGATTAAATCAGTTATTTCATGCAAAAAAAAACTCAACCGTAGATTTTTAGTACACAAGAATTGGGAGCAAAATGAGCAATTTCCACATCGGAAATTGCCCTTAGGCATAGAACCAGAAAGCCATTCACAACCCTTTACGGCCGGTTTATGTCCAACAGTTTGGACATGCTTCAATTTATCACCTAGTGTTCGATTTTTCCTATAAGTGATAAGAGGACAGTTTTTGGCCACATCCTTGAGGTCAGTATCTGACTCAATGATGTACCAATTATTTCTAATAGCATTAGCGACAGTGCGATTCATATGGGAATTAGCCAATGAAAATATAAACCTCCTTGGTTTCAGGTCTACTCTACCCTTTGGTCCTAGTAGATCCGTCCGTCTAACTGTCATAGCTCTGTGAAAACCGTCTTCAATTACACTTTCAGGATAATGTCGTTCAATAAGTCTTTTCTTTAAGTCAGTTGCCTGAGTCAAAAAAACAGTGTCGTCACTATTTACTTTACGCAAACGGAGAAATTGGGAGTAAGGAATGCTGCGCTTAACATGTAAGGGGTGGGAACTATCAAAATGGAGCAATGAAGTGCGAGCAATCTCCTTGCGGTAGCCCTCCGCACCATTCCTCACGACCAACTTAACAACCAAGAAACTAAGGTCAAAATCCCCAAAAACAGATGTGAACAACATATTTTCCTCGTTAGTTATGTTCAGAAAATCAACAAAAGAAGCAAAACGCTCTTCGGATCCCTCCCAAACTACCAGAATATCATCCACATACCTTAAAAAAAGTTTGATATTCTGAACATAAGGATTAACAGAAGAAAATATGTAACGTCGCTCAAAAATAGTCAAAAAAAGATTGGCATATGTACAGGAGACCGGGCTGCCCATAGCAGTCCCGGTCTCCTGCCTATACCAAATGTTTCCATCTATGAATTTGTTATGCGTCAAAATAAACATTAAGGAATCAGTTACAAAAGTGATGAAGTCTTCAGTCTTGTCCGTCTCTGTCAAAACCTCACGGATAGCCTGCACACCCGCACCATGTGGGATGCGGGTGTACAGGCTCTCAATGTCAATGGAAGTAAGTCTGTAAGTCTCTTGCCATGGAAAATCATGCAAGTGTGTCAGGAGGTTCCCTGTGTCTTTAACATAAGATGCTGTGGAAGGTAAAAGGGGTTTCAAAAGCCACTCTATGTATTGAGAAAGGTATTCAGTCGCTGAGCCGATCCCCGCAACAATGGAACGACCAGGGGTTAGTTGCCCACATAGAAGAAGCCCACCAAAAGTATCCGAGTGTCCTTAATTTTGCGGGTATAGAAAGGGTGAGAGATCTCCCAGGAGGTGGCGATCGTCAGACTTACCTTTTACGTCGTGAAGCCCACTGGATCCTTAAATTGGAAGCCACGGGTAGTCTGGGCTTTAATGACCGGGTAGAATTGGCGCCTTTGTAATAAGATATCATAATTTCAATTATATTATTATTATTTAATGTTAGTGTAGATTATATATGTCTCTACATGATTTTGTTTTGGTCTATATATTGATGTTTACTGTGTATTTCAGTTTGTTTTTATGAGCGGAGCCAGGACTTACTTTCGGGAGTCACATGATATCCTCTGTTTACATGTATCACGTGATGAGTGACTTCTCCGGATGTGACGCCTATTTTACGTGTCGCCCGGAGACGGAAATCATTCACCGGCTTGAGGAAGCGCCAAACAGGCGTGAAACAACTTGTTCCGGAGCTCCTGTCCCCCCCCCCCCCCCCCCCCGCCTCCACTTACGGCATCGCCTTATGTACTGGTGACAGAATAAACAGTTGAATTCCTGGTGAGTGCGATCCTTCTTCTATGTTTATGCATGAACTTTCTTCTTCCTGTTTATGGAGACGCACCACTACAGGCAACCCTCTAGCTAGCTCCGCAGCCCCCTTGGATGCTATTAGTGCCAGTAGCCTTTAATTCTGGTAGTGCTGGATCCGTGTTCTTTTTACTTTGAATAGACTGCTTGTTATTTTTCTTGGATACCTGAGCACACAGTAGAAGGGCGAATAGCCAAGTTAGCACCATGGAGGTGGATATGGCAGCGGAGCTTGGAGAGTCCGAGTCCAATGTACAGGCGAATAGAGTAGAGGAGGGGGAGTATTTTCTTGCCTGTAACGTCAAAGACCAGATTACAGTGATGAGTGCTAAATCACTGGAACAAAGAATGATCACTCTGGCTGACAAAGAGTGCCGTTTATTTTGGACTATTCATTCTTTGGAATCTTACCTGGTCAGCAAGCGCACTTCCAGAGGTCTGCGAGTCTACAAACACCCGTCACAGTTCACAGACGATCCAGTGTTTATGGCCGAATGGGATGAGACGCATTGTGAGCATGCTACCAATCTGACCAAATTGGTTTTGAACAAGAATAAATTGGAATATGAAATGATCACCATCGATTTGTGTAAAACCAAGAAAGAATATCATACTAGAGTGAGTGATTCTATCTATAATGCTTTTCTTAAGATGTTGGAGAGATAAATAGCCGTTGCTCAGTTTGAAATAATGGAACGTAAAAGGGAGAAATTTGTTAGAGACAAGGCTGACTATGATTCGGCCGAAATTTTTACATGGAACAAGAAGAACCAGAAACGTAGAAGGGCTCCCTTCAATCGCAGACGAGGTAATCAACGCCATCAACCGTCAGATTTTTGGACTTCAGATTCGGATGCAAGCCAGTCGGACGATATGTCCCTCCCACAAAGAATGGAGGATAGGAGACGTCCTGCAAAGATGGACAAAAATCCAAGCCCCAAATGTGACATTACCAATGTCCCCCCTGGTTCTGGCCCTTTAGGAAAAGAACCAGAAGGGGCAGGGGCCGCAAGAGAAGGAGGTGCCCAGGTGAAAAGGAAGGAGGTATCATGGAGGAAGGATCAGTGACTGTTGACAATGATTTAGTTGTCAACCTTTTGGACATTCCATTACCTGAGGATTGTTGCTCATTATTGTCCAAGGGGTTAAATTTTGGTTTGTGGGAACCCTTTGATATAGTCCAGTTTAAAGTTGATTTGTTGAAAGCCACACGCAAAATTAATTTGCACAAAATTTTCCATAAGAGTGGATTTTCTAATGAACAGGTACCTAGAGAGGGTGAAATTCCAGCTATTGTTGGTCCCCTGGGTTTCTCCCCGATTTTGGGGGCATATCCAGGTGACCTTGAAATGCTTGATCTGTTATGTCACCTATTAGAAGATATCACTGAGCCTCCTTCCCTCCTAACTGACAGAAAGATATTGGCATTTAGGGGTGATAACCCTTCCACGTATTCGCCTCCCATCCCTATGGGCAGCTCTATTGATCTGTTCATTCGGGCGGTTGAACGCGACGTGAAGGCTTTGGTTTACCCCCGTATGGAGCAAAACCTGTCGCAAAAGGAGAGAAGGGCACTTAGTTGGTTAAGGTCTCGGTCAGACTTGAAGATTACTAAGGCGGATAAAGGGGGAAGTACAGTGGTAATGCCACTTGCAATGTATGAAGCTGAGAAAGCTCGCCTCCTGGGAGATATAGTTACATATAAACGCCTAGGTAGTAATCCTACTAATAAAACCCTCATTCAACTACGTACTTTTTTGAGAACTAAAGTAGAAATAGGGCAGATCAATATTAAAACTGCTGAAAAATTAATACCCAAACATCCTCAGTTTGCCAAATGGTATTATTTACCAAAGGTTCACAAGTCGCTGAGCCGACCCCTGGTCGTCCCATTGTGGCGGGGATCGGCTCAGCGACTGAATACCTTTCTCAATACATAGAGTGGCTTTTGAAACCCCTTTTACCTTCCACAGCATCTTATGTTAAAGACACAGGGGACCTCCTGACACACATGCATGATTTTCCATGGCAAGAGACATACAGACTTACTTCCATTGACGTTGAGAGCCTGTACACCCGCATCCCACATGGTGCGGGAGTGCAGGCTATCCGTGAGATTTTGACAGAGACGGACAAGACTGAAGAATTCATCACTTTTGTAACTGATTCCTTAATGTTTATTTTGACGCATAACGAATTCATAGATGGAAACATTTGGTATAGGCAGGAGACCGGGACTGCTATGGGCAGCCCGGTTTCCTGTAAATATGCCAATCTTTTTTTGACTATTTTTGAGCGACGTTACATATTTTCTTCTGTTAATCCTTATGTTCAGAATATCAAACTTTTTTTAAGGTATGTGGATGATATTCTGGTAGTTTGGGAGGGATCCGAAGAGCGTTTTGCTTCTTTTGTTGATTTTCTGAACATAACTAACGAGGAAAATATGTTGTTCATATCTGTTTTTGGGGATTTTGACCTTAGTTTCTTGGTTGTTAAGTTGGTCGTGAGGAATGGTGCGCTTACCACTGAGGGCTACCGCAAGGAGATTGCTCGCAATTCCTTGCTCCATTTTGATAGTTCCCACCCCTTACATGTTAAGCGCAGCATTCCTTACTCCCAATTTCTCGACAGTTTTTTTGACTCAGGCAACTGACTTAAAGAAAAGACTTATTGAACGACATTATCCTGAAAGTGTAATTGAAGACGGTTTTCACAGAGCTATGACAGTTAGACGGACGGATCTACTAGGACCAAAGGGTAGAGTAGACCTGAAACCAAGGAGGTTTATATTTTCATTGGCTAATTCCCATATGAATCGCACTGTCGCTAATGCCATTAGAAATAATTGGTACATCATTGAGTCAGATACTGACCTCAAGGATGTGGCCAAAAACTGTCCTCTTATCACTTATAGGAAAAATCGAACACTAAGTGATAAATTGAAGCATGTCCAAACTGTTGGACATAAACCGGCCATAAAGGGTTGTGAATGGCTTTCTAGTTCTATGCCTAAGGGCAATTTCCGATGTGGAAATTGCTCATTTTGCTCCCAATTCTTATGTACTAAAAATCTACGGTTGTTGTTTTTTTTGCATGAAATAACTGATTTAATCACATGTCGTACCTCCTTTGTGGTCTATAGTATTTTTTGTCCCTGCGGCTTCTATGTGGGCAAAACCATTCGACCCCTCCATGTGAGATTCCGTGAACATTTACGTTCGATACGGACCGGAGTTGGTGTCCCTAGGTTAGTTGCCCACATGGAAGAAGCCCGCCAAAAGGATCCGAGTGTCCTTAATTTTGCGGGTATAGAAAGGGTGAGAGATCTCCCAGGAGGTGGCGATCGTCAGACTTACCTTTTACGTCGTGAAGCCCACTGGATCCTTAAATTGGAAGCCACGGGTAGTCTGGGCTTTGATGACCTGGTAGAATTAGCGCCTTTGTTATAAGATATCATCATTTGTATTATATTATTATTATTTAATGTTAGTGTAGATTATATATGTCTCTACATGATTTTGTTTTGGTCTATATATTGATGTTTACTGTGTATTTCAGTTTGTTTTTATGAGCGGAGCCAGGACTTACTTTCGGGAGTCACATGATATCCTCTGTTTACATGTATCACGTGATGAGTGACGTCTCCGGATGTGACGCCTATTTTAGGTGTCGCCCGGAGACGGAAATCATTCACCGGCTTGAGGAAGCGCCAAACAGGCGTGAAACAACTTGTTCCGGAGCTCCTGTCCCCCCCCCCCCCCCCCCGCCTCCACTTATGTCATCGCCTTATGTACTGGTGACAGAATAAACAGTTGAATTCCTGGTGAGTGTGATCCTTCTTCTATGTTTATGCATGAACTTTCTTCTTCCTGTTTATGGAGACGCACCACTAGAGGCAACCCTCTAGCTAGCTCCGCAGACCCCTTGGATGCTATTAATGCCAGTAGCCTTTAATTCTGGTAGTGCCGGATCCGTGTTCTTTTTACTTTGAATAGAAATATATATACAGTGGGGCAAAAAAGTATTTAGTCGGCCACCAATTGTGCAAGTTCTCCCACTTAAGAAGACGAGAGAGGCCTGTAATTTTCATCATAGGTATACCTCAACTATGAGAGACAAAATGGGGGAAAAAAACTCCATAAAATCACATTGTCTGATTTTTAAAGAATTTATTTGTAAATTATGCTGGAAATTAAGTATTTGGTCAATAACAAAAGTTCATCTCAATACTTTGTTATATACCCTTTGTTGGCAATGACAGAGGTCATACGTTTTCTGTAAGTCTTCACAAGGTTTTCACACACTGTTGGTGGTATTTTGGCCCATTCCTCCATGTAGATCTCCTCTAGAGCAGTGATGTTTTGGGGCTGTTGCTGGGCAACACTGACTTTCAACTCCCTCCAAAGGTTTTCTAGGGGGTTGAGATCTGGAAACTGGCTAGGCCACTCCAGGACCTTGAAATGCTTCTTATGAAGCCACTTCTTTGTTGCCCAGGGCGGTGTGTTTGGAATCATTGTCATGCTGAAAGAACCAGCCATGTTTCCTCTTCAATGCCCTTGCTAATGGAAGGAGGTTTTTCACTCAAAATCTGAGGATACATGGCCCCATTCATTCTTTCCTTTACACGGATCAGTCGTCCTGGTTCCTTTGCAGAAAAACATCCCCAAAGCATGATGTTTCCACCCCCATGCTTCACAGTAGGTATGGTGTTCTTTGGATGCAACTCAGCATTCTTTCTCCTCCAAACACGAGGAGTCGAGTTTTTACCAAAAAGTTTTACTTTGGTTTCATCTGACCATATGACATTCTCCCAATACTCTTCTGGATCATCCAAATGCTCTCTAGCAAACTTCAGACGGTCCCGGATATGTACTGGCTTAAGCAGGGGGACATGTCTGGCACTGCATGATTTGAATCCCTGGCGGCGTAGTGTGTTACTGATGGTAGCTTTTATTACTTTGGTCCCAGCTCTCTGCAGGTCATTCACTAGGTCTCCCTGTGTGGTTCTGGAATTTTTGTTTACCGTTCTTGTGATCATTTTGACACCACGGGTTAGATCTTGTGTGGAGCCTCAGATTGAGGGAGATTAGCAGTGGCCTTGTATGTCTTCCATTTTCTGATAATTGCTTTCACAGTTGATTTCTTCACACCAAGCTGCTTGACTATTGCAGATTCAGTCTTCCCAGCCTGGTGCAGGTATACAATTTTGTTTCTGGTGTCCTTCGAAAGCTCTTTGGTCTTGGCCATAGTGAAGTTTGGGGTGTGACTGTTTGAGGTTGTGGACAGGTGTCTTTTATACTGATCACCAGTTCTGGTTAGACTATGCAACAAGAACAGTAAGTTGAGGTCAGAACTGCAACATACCAGAGAGTATATTTCTATAACGAGAATGTGCATTCTTCTTCATTCAATCATGTATTCATTGGCTGGTAAACAGCAAACTGTGGTAAGCGCTGCTGTAGGCAAATTCCCCTCAATAGTACATTAAGGTTTAGTCCCATGTCATGATGTTTATTTAATAATAAAAACAATGTTTATCTTGGACATACTCAGTAATGTAACAGAGTGGATAGAATTTACTCCTGAACTAAACAGTAAACTGGTCAGGAGCCTAGTTGTCTCTAGTACTTCACAACAGATTAGTCAAGCTAGCATTAATACATTGTTGGTATAGAGAAAGAGACGCTCATTTCCATCAGTCAAGTCCTTTACACACAGTAAACTCTTTAGTCTGATATTGATGCTATATTTTCATGGATCTAGATTGCTTATCCTTTAGGGTAAATGAAAAAGAAACACTGGAAGCTTGTATATAACATAGAGTACACATATTTTTTTTTTTTTTTTTTTTTTTTACAAAAGGGATACCAATAAGAACTGCAGATGTATGCATGCTAGAAAAAAAAAGCTAGCAAATATATATATAGCTTTACCACATGAATCGCCTAAGCAAAATATCTATAAAATACCAATTGTATTGAAAAGACAAACACTAAAAGCACATATATTTTAGGTGGTCACATTATGCTGTTATATTTTAGGTGGTCACATTATACTGTTATTTTAATAGTTTTTAGTGTTTGTGCTATTTTTTTTTTTTTTTTAAATGATACTTTGTTGGCTCATGTGTATATATTTAGCAACTTTTCTTCATAGTACTGTAACCCCCCGACAAGCGATGGCCCCGACATATGATAAAATCGACATACGATGGCCTCTCAGAGGCCATCGCATGTCGATGTCAGCATCAATATACGATGCTTTTATATGTCGGGCCATCGCATTAACTGCTATCCGACTGCGCAAAATGCTTAAGCTGCTGTCGGATAGCAGTTTAAGCATCCCGGGCAGGTTCGCTTACCTATTCCCGCTGGTCCGGGTCCACTTCGCGATCCTCTGGCGTCTTCCGCATCTTCTCCAGGGTCCGGGCCTCGCTTTCTGGTGTCGTTATTTCGTCACTACGCACGCCGCGCCGGCGCAGCAGCTTAATAACGTCACCAGAATGCAAGGCCCGGACCCTGCAGAAGATGCGGAAGAAGCCGGAGGATCGCAAAGAAGACACCGGAGCAGCGGGACAGCATCGGGAGCCCCTCGGACAGCATCGGGAGCGGTGAGGACCTGGTCCGGAGCGGCGGAGACAGGTGAGTACAGCTTCCTATACTTTACATTGCACGGATCCCTCAACATACGATGGATTCGACAAACGATGGGTCATTTGGAATGAATTAACATCGTATGTTGAGGGACCACTGTATATGTACTATTGGGATTTTTGGCCTATTTTGCATCCCTATATGGGCAATATTATTTGAGTTACCTGTCCATTCAGTTGTTTCTAGAAGTACTAAAGTTGTTACCCCTTGCATCCACTCTGGTTTCTCTTAGCAGGACATTTATCAAAACCTGTCCAGAGGAAAAGTTGCTGGGTTGCCCATAGCAACCAATCAGATAACTTCTTTCAATTTTTTAAAAGGCCTCTGAAAAATGAAAGAAGCAATCTGATTGGTTGTTATGGGCAACTCAGCAACGTTTACTTATGTAGGAAATAGCTGGATCCTACATGCCCATAAGCTGTAGGCTTAGTGCTAGCCTCATATCTATGGTGTAGGGTCCATCCCAAATGAAGTCACCTTATCGTGGTGGGATGGTACACACTATTTGGCCGAATGGTAAGCTAAGGAACTCTATTTTTCTCTATAACAGTATTGCAATGTAAAACCTGTTAGATTATACATAAAGCTTAGCACTAGCAGTGTGCTGCTGACATTTTTCTTGTTTGCATTGGTGACACATCCTCCTACTCATCATGATATCATGTAGTAGCCCATAAGTTTGGTAAGAAGTGTTAAGTCTAGGTGTCTGGAATTTTGCTATTTTTAATTTAAAAATTTTTTTTCAGAGTTATATTTAGCTTTACGGGAAAATAAATTTTTACACATTTGAGAACTGAGAAGCAATGTACGATTGCTTTACCATTAGTGCACTATTTGCTTGCTGATAGCCATCCCTCTAGACGATGAAAAGCTTTATAAAAATATTAACTGTCCAACTTTGTTAATAGCAAGGAATTCATTTGTATGTGTGATGAGGGCCGGAGAGTGAAAGACCTTGTAGCTGGGAAACTGTCTGAGAACTTCTGTTTAATGGGGACTGGTTTAGCTTTCAGAAAGGAAAAGTCCATGCAGAGAAGAAGGACAATGACTCTCTTGTGTTGCAAGGCTGCCACACAGGAAGGGCAGCTGAAGGTCATAGCAAAGCCTGTGCACTACCAACTACATTAACAGAAAAAGAAATGGATGTGTGGACTGCTGAGTTTTCTTCACTTCAAGTACTTGAGAAAAATCACAGAGTGGAAACAAAATGATTGTTCCAATCTAACACTAAATATAACCAGAGGTGTGGACTAAAAGCAAAAAAAAAAAAAATCACATAGATATATACCTTCTGTGGACTATATCTGCCCAGACATGAGTGTATACTAATAATTTATTATATATAGTTTTTATAATTACTTGTATGCTTATTAAATCTCTTTTTGCCCTACTCACGTTCCTAAATTTAGGCTTTTTTAAGTTTAGGTCCCCATCACATTTTTTGAATTGTCATTTCCCTCTCACCTCTTGGTTAATTTCCCCTTGCAATATAATAGGAAAGGATCATCATCATGATTGGGGCCTTCCTGTTTAGGAGGTGGGCACCCCAAGAAGCAGGGAACCCAAGAAGCAGGGAAAGAGTTTTTAAGGGGCGGGTGGCGCGGGTTAGCCCTACAGCATTGTAAGCACTGATTCCCTTGTCATTCCCTGTTTATCTAGTTGTTCTTATGCCCGATTGTCCAATCTGTTATATAATTTTTCCAGACTAACCGTGAACATTTGGTTATTGTAACATTTTAGGTGTATGATTAAAAGCCTGTTGTTGCCTATTTGGTGTTATTTTCTCTGTGATTTTTTTCTATACAACACTTTGAAAACATTGCTATGAAATAGCTTTTCTTGCAACTTGGCTTTACATATTTCCCAGATTGCCTAATAATGCTCTTTTGCTAGCATTTTAGAATGTGTTGGTATAAAGCCCCACCAAGTGGTCACTATAATGCACATTCTGCTATTTTCTGCAGATTTCACGTAAATGAAGCATTTTGTATAAACAGGAGAATGCTGCTATATGTATAAATATTCTAGAAACGTATTCAGTTGGTACATTTAGTATTTTTTGACAACAACTTTCTAAAGCACTTGACCACCTGCAGAATTCCCCAGTGACCAATACTTTCGCAGAAAGGGAATAAAATAACTACCGTATATACTCGAGTATAAGCCGACCCGAGTATAAGCCGAGACCCCTAATTTCAACCCAAAATCCCAGGAAAAGTTATTGACTCGAGTATAAGCCTAGGGTGGGAAATACCTCATCCCCCCCTGTCATCATCCAGACCCGTCATTAACATCCTCATCATCCCCTTGTCATCATCCCACACATCCCCCCTTCATCATCCCCTTGTCATCATCCCACACATCCCCTTATCATCCCACACATCCCCCCTTCATCATCCCCTTGTCATCATCCCACACATCCCCTTATCATCCCACACATCCCCCCTTCATCATCCCCTGGTCATCATCCCACACATCCCCCCTTCATCATCCCCTTGTCATCATCCCACACATCCCCCCTTCATCATCCCCTTGTCATCATCCCACACATCCCCTTATCCCACACATCCCCCCTTCATCATCCCCTTGTCATCATCCCACACATCCCCTTATCCCACACATCCCCCCTTCATCATCCCCTTGTCATCATCCCACACATCCCCCCTTCATCATCCCCTTGTCATCATCCCACACATCCCCTTATCATCCCACACATCCCCCCTTCATCATCCCCTTGTAATCATCCCACACCCCCCCCCTTCATCATCCCCACCCCCCTTCATCATCCCCACACCCCCCCCCCTTCATCATCCTCTTCTCATCATTCGCCCTCAGTGGTCTTCAACCTGCGGACCTCCAGAGGTTTCAAAACTACAACTCCCAGCAAGCCCGGGCAGCCATCGGCTGTCCGGGCTTGCTGGGAGTTGTAGTTTTGAAACCTCCGGAGGTCCGCAGGTTGAAGACCACTGCGGCCTTCAACATGCGGACCTCCAGAGGTTTCAAAACTACAACTCCCAGCAAGCCCGGGCAGCCATCGGCTGTCCGGGCTTGCTGGGAGTTGTAGTTTTGAAACCTCCGGAGGTCCGCAGGTTGAAGACCACTGCGGCCTTCAACATGCGGACCTCCAGAGGTTTCAAAACTACAACTCCCAGCAAGCCCGGGCAGCCATCGGCTGTCCGGGCTTGCTGGGAGTTGTAGTTTTGAAACCTCCGGAGGTCCGCAGGTTGAAGACCACTGCGGCCTTCAACATCATCCAGCCCCCTCTCACCCCCTTTAGTTCTGAGTACTCACCTCCGCTCGGCGCTGGTCCGGTCCTGCAGGGCTGTCCGGTAAGGAGGTGGTCCGGTGAGGAGGTGGTCCGGGCTGCTATCTTCACCGGGGGCGCCTCTTCTCCGCGCTTCCGGCCCGGAATAGAGCCGTTGCCTTGACAACGACGTATCTGCGTCGTTGTCAAGGCAACGTGACTATTCTGAGGCCGGGCCCGAAGCGCTTAGAAGAGGCCTCCCCGGTGAAGATAGCAGCCCGGACCACCTCCTCACCGGACCACCTCCTTACCGGACAGCCCTGCAGGACCGGACCAGCGCCGAGCGGAGGTGAGTACTCAGAACTAAAGGGGGTGAGAGGGGGCTGGATGATGTTGAAGGCCGCAGTGGTCTTCAACCTGCGGACCTCCGGAGGTTTCAAAACTACAACTCCCAGCAAGCCCGGACAGCCGATGGCTGCCCGGGCTTGCTGGGAGTTGTAGTTTTGAAACCTCTGGAGGTCCGCAGGTTGAAGACCACTGCGGGTGGGGGAGTTCACTCGAGTATAAGCCGAGGGGGGTGTTTTCAGCACGAAAAATCGTGCTGAAAAACTCGGCCTATACTCGAGTATATACGGTATATCTCCCCTGTTGTTTTTACAGCAGTGGTATATTTTGCAATGATGGACAGAGAATTCACCAACACCCATTTCTCTATGTCAGAGGCAACCTCTAAGGTCTTGGGATGGCAGTAAAACCTTAGCTAGTTTTTGGGGGTTTTATAGTACATTTATCCATATAAGAAAAAACATTATGACATATTTTTAAATGTACAAAATGGTATGATTCTATTGCTATTTCACTGAATAATATATATATATTTTAAATTTACAGTATATATTGTGACAGCTTGGAGGCAAAATTAGCTCACAGGGTCAACAACTATGGGGTATGATGGTTGGCACACCAAATATTCTAAATCCAGGCTGGGTTTCCACTTTTTTTTTTTTTTTTTAATACTGCTACTGCAGTTTTCAAGCCAAAACCAGAAGTGTATTTAAAAGGAATGAGAAATAGAAAGGAAGGACTTCTACTTCTCCTTCCTGCTTGATCCACTTCTGGCTTCAGCTCAAAAACTGCACACAGGGCGCATCCACAGTGTATTTCATGCATTGGATGTGCCAACAACAGTGAGGGACTGCAGAGCGAGCTCTTAGCTACGGCCGATTAGCTGTGTGTGTGATTAGTGGTGTGTTTTCCGGTGTAGAAATCTGACTCTACGAGCAGGCAAACAAAGCTACCTGGCCGCAGCCAGGAGTTTACTCTGCAGTCCCTCTGTGACTGCTTCCTGCGCATTCACAGCTTGAAGTCTCCTGGGGATGCGCCCTGTGTTACCCTGCCCTGGAACTGACCAAAACTGGGTCAGGTCACCCATATACAATTTAATGGTGAGGCCAGAGCACTGTATGCAGTAAAAGAATAGTCATTTTATCTATTTGTGTTTCTGTTTTTCTATTTTTCTGTTTCTCTGTTTAGGAAAGGTATATACATTTTTTGATAGTTGATGGACTTGGAGGAAAAGCTTGAAAGATTGACTGGCTTACCAAGGAAATGGGTGAAGAGGACACACAGGAAGTGTTTTAACATCTTAAACACATTCAAAGTTTCAATAGTCCCCCACAGAACACTAGTGTGGTGATTTAATTGTGGTAAGCAAAAAGATGATGTTTTTGGTGCCAGAAATTGGGGTATGTATGAGGAGTATAGTGTAGGTTGACAATAAATGTGGTGTCCATCAGGACACAATCTGCAAGCAGGACTGCAGGCAGGACCAGAAGGAGGACCCCTGGTGGCCAAACTTTTAGTGGTTAATTTAACACATAAAGTTACACAATTCTATTATGAGTTATATTAGAAAGGTAATTCAAATAGGCTTATCTATATCATATACATTTTTATTACTAGTGACAGGTACCATGTAACTAAAATAATTTACTTTCGCCCCCTGTTTGACAGGGGTTGTGTGGGGACATCTCAGTTTCAGTAACAATACAATATTTCTAGAAACGTACATCTATTCATACTACGTTGGGTTTATATAGTTGCATGATTGCTATCAAAATGTAGTCTTTGTTGTGTTTATAAACATTAAGTCGAAGGCTGCTATAAATTAGAGGCACCTGGAATTCATTCTGAACAGCAAAGAATGAGGTCTTCTTGTGACATCACTAAATTGGGAGCAGATGCACCAAGATGAGTCAGGAAAAAAATTATAAGAAACACTGCAGTCATAGAAGGGTATTCTTTAATACCATAGATATAATAGCTTGAAACACTGAAATCATTTAGACACAACTTTTTACTGTGACAATTTGGTCATGGTGTGTGAATTGAGCCTTAGAACATCATTTTTTGAGTATTTTCTCTTTTTTCTTTGTGGTTTTTTTTTTGCATCTTTTTGAGGCATTTCATGCTATCAGCAGCTGTCCTGTGCTTTGTGGACAGACCATGCACTGATGTGCAGCCTGCTCTGACTGCTGACCAGTCATTTATCAGCTTTTTTCTTCATGTGGGTGGGTTGTTTGTTTGTTTTTTTGCACCTTTTATGGGTGTTTGCAGTCCATGCCACCAGCAGCTTTACTGTGCGGTGTGAACAGACTATACCCCTTGTGCAGCCTGCCTTGATTGCTGATCTTCAGCTTTTTAACCTGTTAAGGACCCAGTGCATATGGGTAGGTCCTGACACCCTGGTACTTAAGGACCCAGGACGTACCTGTACGTCCGTGGAAATTTCGGTCCCCGCCGCGCACCGGGCAGGGACCGGACTGGGTGACTGCTGATATCGATCAGCAGGCACCTCATGCAAATGCCCAGGGGGGTCTGATGACCACCTCCACATGTCGGCAATCGTCGCAAATCGCCGGTGAATTCACACCAGCGATTTGCGACAATCGCAGGTGACCTGGAAAATAAGGTTGATCAGGGTTGTCCAAGACACCCACGATCCCCTTGAAAGGATAGGAGTGAGGTGGCAGGGGTGCCACCCCTCCTATCTCTGCTATTGGTCGTCTAGAAGCGACGACCAATAGCAGATCGGGGGTGGGGGGGGTTAACTTTCGGTTTCCCCGTTCTGCCCACCCACAATAGGCAGGGCAGAACGGGGAAACCGAGGAGGACCAGCGCCGAAGGTCCACTTATGCATTGGCGGCGGCGGAGGCAACGACCGGTGGAGGTGATCGGAGGCAGCAGAGGACGGCGATGCAGCTCCCTGGATACTACGGAAGCCTGTGAGTTGCCTAGCAACATCTGGAGGGCTACAGTTTGAGACCACTATACAGTGATCTCTAAACTGTAGCCCTCCAGATGTTGCAAAACTACAACTCCCAGCATGCCCTGACAGCTGTTTGGGCATGCTGGGATTTGCAGTTTTGCAACAGCTGGAGGGCTACAGTTTGGAGATCACTGTGCAGTGAATTCTAAACTGTGGCCCTCTATATCTTGCAAAACTACAACTCCTAGCATGCTGGCATCTGGAGGGCCACAGTTTGGAGATCACGGTGCAGTGGATTCTAAGCTGTAGCCCTCCAGATGTTGCAAAACTGCAAATCCCAGCATGCCCAAACAGCAAACAGCTGTCTCGGCATGCTGGGAGTTGTAGTTGCGTACCTCCAGCTGTTGCATAACTACATCTCCCAGCATGCCCTTCAGCGATCAGTACATGCTGGGAGTTGTAGTTTTACAACAGCTGGAGGCACACAGGATGGAAAATACTGAGTTAGGTAACAGAACCTAACTGAAGGTTTTTGAACTAGTGTGCCTCCAGCTGTGGCAAAAATACTACTCCCAGCATGCACGGTCTGTCAGTACATGCTGGGAGTTGTAGTTTTGAAACAGCTGGAGTTCTCCCCCCCCCCCCCCCCATGTGGATGGGTATAGGGTACATTCACACGGGCGGGTTTAAAGTAAGTTTCCTGCTTAAAGTGTGATCTGAGGCAAATTTTTCGCCACAGCGCAAACTCCTGGTGGGAAACTCACTGTAAACCCACCAGTACGAATGTACCCTAAAAACACTACACAAACATATAATAAAGGGTAAAACACTACATATACACCCCCTTACACTGTCCCCCCAATAAAAATGAAAAAGTATTGTATGGCAGTGTTTCCAAAACGGAGCCTCCAGCTGTTGCAAAACAACAACTCCCAGCATTTCCGGACAGCCACCGTAGAATACCCCTATGTCCACCCCTATGCAATCCCTAATTTAGTCCTCAAATGCACATGACGCTCTTTCACTTCAGAGCCCTGTCGTATTTCAAGGAAACAGTTTAGGGCCACATATGGGGTATTTCTGTACTCGGGAGAAATTGCACTACAAATTTTGGGGGGCTTTTTCTCCTTTTACCCCTAATGAACAGGAAAAGCTGGGGGCTACACCAGCCTGTTAGTGTAAAAAAATAGAAATGTTTACACTAACATGCTGGTGTTGCCCCATACTTTTTATTTTCAAAAGCGGTGAAAGGAAAAAAAGACCCCCGAAATTTGTAACGCAATTTCTCCTGAGTACGGAAATACCCCATATATGGGCGTAAACTGCTCTGCAGGCACACAACAAGGCTCAGGAGTGAGAGCGCACTATGTACATTTGAGGCCTAAATTGGTGATTTGCGCAGGGGTGGCTGATTTTACAGCGGTTCTGACATAAACACAAAAAAATAAATACTCACATGTGACCCCATTTTTTGAAACTACACCGCTCACGGAATGTAACAATGGGTATAGTGAGCCTTAACATCCCACAGGCATTTGACGAATTTTCAAGTTGGATGGGAAAATAAAAAAAAAATGTTTCACTAAAATGCTTGTGTTACCCTAAATTTTTGTAAATGCACATGGCCCCTGACTTCCATTCCAAACAAATTCTCTTTCCAAAAGCTCAATGGCGTTCCTCCTCTTCTGAGCATTGTAGTGCGCCAGCAGAGCACTTGACGTCCACACATAGGGTATTTCCATACCATATAGGGTTACAAATTTTGGGGGTCATTTTCTTCTATTACCTCTTATAAAAATTTAAAAATTTGGGAAAAAACAGAATTTTTGTGAAATTTTTTTTTTTTCATTTACACATCCAGCGTTAACAAAAAGTCGTCAAACACCTGGGAGGTGTTAAGGCTCACTGTACCCCTTGTTACGTTCCCTGAGGGGTGTAGTTTCCAAAATAGCATGCCATGTGGGTTTTATTTTTAATTTTTTTGCTGTTCTGGCACCATAGGGGCTTCCTAAATGTGACATGCCCCCCAAAAACCATTTCAGCAAAATTTGCTTTCCAAAAGCCAAATGTGACTCCTTCTGTTCTGAGTATTGTAGTGCGCCAGCAGAGCCCTTGACCTCCACACATGAATATGACATATTTTCAGTTGTTTCACACTTTCTTGTTATGTCTATAATTCCACATGTGTTAATTCATAGTTTTGATGCCTTCACTGTGAATCTACAATTTTCATAGTCATGAAAATAAAGAAAACTCTCTGAATGAGAAGGTGTGTCCAAACTTTTGGTCTGTACTGTATATATATATATATATATATATATATATATATATATATATAGGAATTTCAAAAAGAAAAGAACTTCCTCTATAGTATACATCATCTAAAAAGTACTGGAAGGATTGGGCTTTTTTAATAGAAGTAATTTGCAAATCTGTTTAACTTTCTGGCACCGGTTGATTTAAAAGAAAATGTTTTCCAGTGGAGTACCCCTCTTAAGCAATACACTGTGCCATACCACAATAACGTTTTTTAATACACTAACACAAACTCACCCCCACTCCCCCCATAAAAACATCCCTTAGGGTATTTTTAAGCGAAGGAGGTATACGCCATGATTACCTCAGATGGCGACAACGGTCAGTAGAGAGATGAAGACCCCACCTTCCTCCTCTCTTACTCCCCCACCTCATCGTCCATCCTAGAAGGTGGCGTTGACGGCACAGGACAATTCCACAACATCCCTGTGCAAGTGACCCTGTGCCCCATACCAGTACGAGTAACCCTGTTACCTGTACAACTTTCCCAACCCACCAGGCAAGTATCACTGTACTCCCTACAGGTAAACCTGTCTGGACTGTGATCCCCTGACTATGATCCCCTGATTCCTGTGTTTGTTAGCTGTCCAGTAATCGTGATTGACCACACAGTTTGTTGTCCTCCTTGTTGTCCTCCTGGGAGTTAGCAGGAAAATTGTGTGGGACATGTTGTACCCACTGCTGTATAAAGGTTATCATCTGTATGTAACCTGTATGTTTCTTTTATACCATCATCCTTCTCTTCAAATCCTTTGTGGAACTGTGCAGAAATATCAAGAGGCCTCCCAACATATCCCATCACAGCTCCAATCCCCAAGGGTGAGAGCAAAGTCCTTACTAGTGAAAACCTTTTGTTGGTCAGATATATGGACAAGAGGGAGGTTCTTATGCTAACCGCAATTCATGGTAACAACAGCAGTTCTCAAACCTTATGGCACTATGCACAAAACTCAGGCATGGGACGAAAAGGTTGTGGCGTACAATGCTTTTGTAAAATACAGAAGTGCAGGCAACACAGGGAAATTCCACCAGTGCTCATCCATGAAGGCCTGAAGAAGCAGGCTCAAGTAGCTCTGGAACTGGCGCCCAGATCGTACGAGACCAACACTTCCCAGATGAGGTATGCCTCACTGGAAAGAAAGGAGGGTGTAGGAAAGAAAAGAACAGAGATGGCGCTCCGATAGTGCCGTTAACCTTTTTAAAAGTTAGATGCGTATCGCAAGGATAGAATAAAGCCGCTCATCTTTTCCAGTTGTGCTATATGCAGGCACAACACTGGGACACGCCTTTGTATGGGTTGTGGCCAGGTCCGGGAGCCACCGATCGGCGGTACCACTGGCAACAGTCTGGATTTCAGCTGGAGGCAGGTTGCAGGTATCCCTGCCAGGGGATGGGCACAAATCTGACTTGCGGTTCGGCGCTTCACCGGGATGCAAAAGACAGTTCTCGCAGGCAGTAGACTGTGATAACTTTTTATTTACCGATATACAAAATTATACATAGGTCATAGCAGTACAGATGGGTGCACAGGAAAACGCTTTTCGAGAGTGGATTCCTCTCTTCGTCAGAGGACAAAGTGAGGAATCCCCTCTCGAAACACACCCTTTGGTACATTCCTTAACCAGCCTAGCGGTATTCCCGAGCGTGACTCGGGGTTAATTTTCGCTGCTAGAAGCGGTAACCCCGAGTCACGCTCGGGGTAGAATTGCAGAGTTGCTGTGCGGGCTGCACAGTATATCGCAAAAGCAATCGAATCGCGATTTTAGCTTTTTGCGATATAGCGATGCAGCCCCCGGGAAAATATGTGATTATCTGCTCGGGTCAGCTCCATTGGCGGGGGCCGGCCAGAGCAGGTAAAGACATATACTAAAAGTCAGTGTTTCTCAACCAGGGGGCCTGCAGATGTTGCAAAACTACAACTCTCAGCCAAAGGCTGTCCGGGCATGCTGGGAGTAGTAGTTTCACAACAGCTGGAGGCCCCCTGGTAGAAAAACACTGAGCTAAGTGTAAAAGTAAAAAGGAGGAAAATTAAAAAAAAAACTTTTGCTTACCTAATCCCGGTCCCTGCAGATGCCGTTCCCCTCCGTGCGCTCTGGTCCCTGCTCTCTTCACTATTCATCTTACAGGACCTTTCCCTTTTCAGCCAATCACAGGCCGCAGTGGTGTAAAGCCTGTGATTGGCTGAAGGGGAAATGGCTTGTTCTGCAGCAAATACACTAGGTTTGAAATCTGCCCGGCAAACCTAGTGTATTCTGCTGCAGGACAAGAAAAGGGGGGAATGTGACACAGGGGGGAATGTGACACAGGGGGGAATGTGACACAGGGGAGAATGTAACAGGGGGGGGGATGTGACATAGGGGGGAATGTGACAGAGGGGGGAATGTGACTAGAGGGAAGAATGTGACAAGGGGGGGATGTGACAGGGGGAGGGGAATGTGACATGAAGGGGGGATGTGACAAGGGGGGAGGAATGTGACAGGGGGGGAGTGGAATGTAACATGGAGGGGGGAGAATGTAACACGGTGGGGGGGGAGAATGTAACAAGGGGGGGAATGTGACGGGGGGATGAATGTGACAGGGGGATGAATGTGACAGGGGGGAATGTAACAAGGGGGGGAATGTGACAGGGGGGATGAATGTGACAGGGGGGATGAATGTGACAGGGGGGGAAGAATGTGACAGGGGGGGGAAGAATGTGACAGGGGGGATGAATGTGACAGGGGGGATGAATGTGACAGGGGGGGATGAATGTGACAAGGAGGGGAGAGAATGTGACAAGGGGGGGGTGTGACAAGGGGGGGGGGGGAATGTGACAAGGAGGGGGAGAATGTGATATGGGGGGGGGGGGGGGAAATGTGACAAGGGAGGGGGAATGTGACGGGGGGAGATGTGGAATTTCAATGCAAAAAATTGTACCGCTTTTGGTACAAATTTCCAGACAGAATCATACCACCAGGGAGGTTAAGGGGCGTAGTTTTAAAATTGCCATTTTTTTTATGTTAGAACCTCTGCAAATATTAGCCATTGCAGTGTAAATCACCACATTTAGGCCTCAAATGTTCTCGATGCTCTCTCACTCCTAAGCCCTGTTGTGCACCCGCACAGCACTAAACATCCACATATGGGGTATTGCCAAACAAATTTTGGGGGGCTTTTTATACTTTTACACCATGTGAAAACGAAAACTTTTGGGTTACACAAGCATTTTAGTGTAATAATTCACAGTTTTCATTTTCACAGCCCGCAAAAATCTGTCAAAAATCTGTCAAACACCTGTGAGGTACTCCTTGTTACAGGGGAACTTAAGGGGGTGTAGTTTTCAAATTGGTGTTACATGTGGGGGGTTTCTGCTATTCTGGCACCATAGGGTGCTTTGGCACCTAACTTTCATTTCAGCCAAATCCTCTCTCCAAAAGCTCCATGTCACTTCTTCTCTTCTGAGCGCTGACATGCGCCCCTAGAGCACTATACATTGGGGCAAAAAAGTGTTTAGTTAGCCACCAATTGTGCTTATCCCAGTTATCCCACTTAAAAATATTAAAGAGGCCTGTCATTTTCATCATAGGTTTATCTCAACTATGAGAGATATAATGAGAAAAAGAAATCCAAATCGCATTGTCTGATTATTAAAGAATTTATTTGCAAATTATGGTGGAAAATAAGTATTTGATCACCTACAAACAAGCAAGATTTCTGGCTCTCACAGACCTGCAACTTCTTCTTCAAGAGTCTACTCTGTCCTCCACTCGTTACCTGTATTAATGGCACCTGTTTGAACTTGTTATCTGTATAAAAGACACCTGTCCACAACCGTCAACAATCACACTCCATCATGAAAAGCCAGACGTGTTCCCCTGCTTAAGCCAGTACATTTCCGGGCCCATCTGAAGTTGCTAGAGAGCATTTGGATGATGCAGAAGAGTATTGGGAGAATGTCATATGGTCAGAAAAGTAGAACTTTTTGGTAAAAACTCAACTCATCTTGTTTCAGGAGAAAGAATGCTGAGTTGCAGCCAAAGAACACCATACCTATTTTGAAGCATGGGGGTGGAAACATCATTCTTTGGGGCTATTTTTCTGCTAAGGGACAAGGACAACTGATCCGTGTAAAGGAAAGAATGAATGGGGCCATGTATGGTGAGATTTTGAGTGAAAACCTCCTTCCGTCAGCAAGGGCATTGCAGATGAAACATGGCTGGGTCTTTCAGCATGACAATGATCCCAAGCACACCAGGCAACAGGCAACGGAGAGTGGCTTCGTAAGAAGCATTTCAAGGTCCTGGAGTGGCCTAGCCAGTCTCCGAATCTCAACCCTATAGAAAACCTTTTGAGGGAGTTAAAAGTCTGTGTTGCCCAGCGACAGCCCTAAAACATCACTGCTCTAGAGGAGATCTGCATGGGCCAAAATACCAGCAACAGTGTGTGAAAACCTTGTGAAGACTTACAGAAAATGTTTGACCTCAGTCATTGCCAACAAAGGGTATATAACAAAGTATTGAGATGAACTTTTGTTATTGACTAAATTCTTATTTTCCACCATAATTAGCAAAAAAAATTCTTTAAAAATCAGACGATGTGATTTTATGGATTTTTTTTTTCTTATGATGTCTCTCATAGTTGAGGTATACCTATGATGAAAATTACAGACCTCTCATCTTTTTAAGTGGGAGAATTTGCACAATTGGTGGCTGAATAAATACTTTTTTTTGCCCCACTGTATGTTCACATTTGGGGTATTTTCTTACTTTGTACAAATTGTGTTATTAATTTTGAGGGTATTTTTCTCCCTTTACCCCTTGTAAAAATGCAAAATTAGAGGATACATCAGCATTTAAGTGCAAAACTGTAGTTTGTTTTTTTCATGACCCACTGGTCCAAAATTGTGTCAAACACCTGTTAAATGCTCACTCTACCCCTTGTAAGATTTCTTTGAAGTGTGTAGTTTCCAAAATGAATTCATTTGTGGGGGATTTTCACTGACATGACACTGTGGGGGCTTTGTAAACGTGACATGGTCTCCAAAATATTCCAGCCAAATTTTCTATCTGCTAAAGCCAAATGTTACTGCTCTTCTGAGCCCTGCCGTGCACCCACAGAGCACTTTATGTCTACATATGGAGTATTTCCATACTCAGGAGGAATTGCTTTACAAATTTTTTTCTTCTTTCACCTCTTGAGAAAATGAAAAAAATAGGTGTTAAAGGGGTATTCCAGTTTTTTTTATTTTATTTGACTATGCTACAGGGGCTGTTAAGTTAGCTTAGTTCATAATATAGTGTCTGTACCTTGGTTTGATGATGATCCCGCAATTCTTCTGTGATTTTTGGCCCCATGTTTATTTTTAACAGCATACAAAATAAGTGTTTTCACAGGTTGCAGTGTGGCCTGAGACATTACATCGCTAGTCAAGTGTTCAGAAGGAGCCTGTCTTTGCTTCAATTGGTGGAGTGACCACTGGGTGGAAAATAGATCATTTTGCAGTGAATTGTGGTAATGCAACAGCTGGAGACACCCTGGTTAGAAAACACTGGTTTAATGCATTGAAAGCAGCACAGGTGTGTTTCAATGGGTAAGCTGGCTGATGTGTGGGAGGAAGAAAAATGACCTCACACTTACAAACAAGGAATTATGGGACATGTACTTCTAGGGAGGGAACTCCACAGTGTTATGGTTCACTCAGAACATAGCTGTTTAGCTCCAAGACTAGCACAGATCCTTCCTAAGCATGTCCATTACTGTCTGACAGGGAAGTACTAAAATCAACTTATGGTAGATAACCTCTTTAACTCCTTAACGACGAGCGCTGTAAATGTACGGCACTGCAAAGAGTCCCTTCGCACACAGCGCCGTACATTTACGGTGCTGTGTTCCTTGACGCGGTGATCAGAATGGGATGACTGCTAATATCAGTCCCACTCCCCCTTGTTGGCGATCTCTGTGATTCGCCAGTCAATTCTGACCGGCAAATCACGGCTTTTCCGGGCTTATTGGGTCTCTGGTGACCCGATCAGGGATGATCAGAGCTTTCAGATACAGCCCTGATCATCCTAAGGGATAGGAGCCTGGTGGCAGGGGTGCCACCTCCTCCTATCCCCTGCGGTTAGCCGGTCAGGACTGACTGGCCAATGGTAGTTGGGGGCAGGGGGGGGGGTTAAATTTGACATCCTTGCTCTGCCCTCCCCTGGAAGTCCAGGCAAAGCAGGGTAAAGACAGTTACCAGCAGCAGACAGCGGGGGGCGGCGGCAGACAGCGGAGGGACGGCGGCGGGGAGGACCAGTGGCAGAAGATGCAGGCGGCGGAGACAGAGGCAGCAGTGAAGATCTGGTAAGTCATCTTCACTGCAGCCTTGTAGTTTCACAACTACAAATCCCAGCATTCCCAGACAGTCAAAGGTTTTAGTTTTTCAATATCTGGAGGGCTACAGTTTGGAGACCACTGTACAGTGGTTTTCAAACTGTGCACTTCCAGGTGTTGCAAAACTACAACTCTCAGCTTGCCCAGACAGTCCAGGCATGCTGAGGGTTGTAGTTCGGCAACATCTGAAGGGCTAGACATTGCAAAACTACAACTCCCAGCATGCAATTCGGCTGTCCAAGCATGCTGGGAGTTGTAGTTTTGCAATAACTGGGAGCACACTGTTTGGGAAACACTGTCTATTTGCTAACTCAGTGTTTCCCAACATGTGTGCCTCCAGCTATTGCAAAACTACAACTCCCAGAACGCACGGACAGACCATGCATGCTGGGAGTTGTAGTTTTGCAACAGCTGGAGGTACACTGGTGTGGAAACACTGCGGTAGTCTGTTACCTAACTTAGTGTTTCCCAACCAGTGTGTCTCCAGCTGTTGCATAACTACAACTCCCATCATGCACAATCTGTACAGGGAAAATTCACACGGGTAGGGGTTTACAGTGTTTTTCCTGCTTTAAGTTTTAGCTGCGGCCCGTGTGACTGTATCCTAAAAACACTACACTACACTTACACAAAATAAAGAGTAAAACAATACATACCCCTACACAGTCCCCCCCCCCCCCCCAATAAAAATAAAAAAAAAATTGTGTGGCACTGTTTCCAAAACGGAGCCTGCAGCTGTTGCAAGATAACTCCCAGTATTGCCGCACAGCCATTGACTGTCCAGGCATGCTGGGAGTTTTGCAATAGCTGGAGGCACCCTGTTTGGGCCTCAAATGCGCATGGCGCTCTCTCACTCCGGAGCCCTGTAGTATATCAAGGCAACAGTTTAGAGCCACATATGGGGTATTTCCGTACTCGGGAGAAATTGCGCAACAAATTTTTGGGGGCTTTATCTCCTTTTACCCCTTATGAAAAGGTAAAGTTGGGGTCTACACCAGGATGTTAGTGTAAAAACATTACATTTTCTACACTAACATGCTGGTGTTGCCCCATACTTTTCATTTTCATAAGAGGTAAAAGGAAAAATAGACTCCCAAAATTTGAACCGCAGTTTCTCCCGAGTACGGAAATACCCCATATTTGGACATAAAATGCTCTGCGGGCACACAACAAGGCTCAGGAGTCAGAGCTCACCATGTACATTTGAGGCCTAAACTGGTGATTTGCACAGGGGTGGCTGCTGGTTACAGCAGTTCTGACATAAATGCAAGGAAAAAACCCACCCACATGTGACCCTATTTTGGAAACTACAACCCTCACGGAACGTAACAAGGGGTATAGTGAGCCTTAACACCCCACAGGTGTTTGACATATTTTTGTTAAATTTGGATATGAAAATAAAAAATTTGATTTTTTTCACTAAAATGCTGTTACCCCAAAGTTTTCATTTTCACAAGGGGTTATAGGAAAAACACTATACAAATTTTGTAACACCATTTCTTCTGAGTAAGAACATACCCCATATGGGGATGTCAAGTGCTCTGCGGATGAACTATAATGCTCAGAGAGAGGGAGTGCCATTGGGCTTCAGGAGAGAGAATTTTTCCGGAATTGAAGACCATGTGCGTTTACAAAGCCCCCATTATGTCAGAACAGTGGAACCCCCTCACATGTGACCCCATTTTGGAAACTACACCCTTCAAGGAATGTAACAAGGGGTACAGTGAGCATTTACCCCCCACAGGTTTCTGACAGTTTTTTTGAACAATGGTCCGTGAAAATGAAAAATGTAATGCTTTATTTGCACAGCCCACTGTTCCAAAGATCTGTCAAGCGCCAGTGGGGTGTAAATACTCACTGCACCTCTTATTACATTCTGTGAGGGGTATAGTTTCTGAAATGGTGTCACATGTAGGGGGGTCCACTGTTCTGGTAGCACGGGGGCTTTGTAAACGCACATGGCCCCCTACTTCCATTCCAACCAAATTCTCTCTCCAAAAGCCCAATGTCGCTCCTTCTCTTATGTGCATTGTAGTTTGCCCACAGAGCACTTTACATCCACATATGGGGTATTTCCATACTCAGAAGAAAAAGTCCCCCAAAATGTGTAACACTATTTCTTCTATTACCCCTTGTGTAAATGAAAAATTTGGGGTAACACCGGCATTTTAGTGAAAAAAAATTTTTTTTTCATTTTCACGTCCAACTTTACTGAAAATTCGTCAAACACCTATGGGATGTTAAGGCTCACTGTACCCCTTGTTACATTCCTGGAGGGGTATAGTTTCCCATATAGTGTACCATGTGTTTTTTTTTTTCTTTTTTGCTGTTCAGGCACCGTGGGGGCTTTCTAAATGAGACATGCCCCACAAAAACCATTTCAGCAGAATTTGCTTTCCAAAAGCCCAATGTTGCTCCTTCCCTTCTGAGCCCTCTAGTGCACCCACAGAACACTTTACATACACATGAGGTATTTCCTTACTCGAGAGAAATGGGGTTACAAATTTTGGGGGACATTTTCACCTATTACTCTACTATTTGTGTGTAGTTTCCCAAACAGTGTGCCATGTGGGTGCTTTTTGCTGTTCTGGCACCACGGGGCTTCCTAAAAGCGATATGCCCCACAAAAAGATTTCTAAGGCTCCTCAAATCCGCTTTAAAAATGAAATGGTCCCTAAAAAAAAAAAAAAATGTCTACATTTTCAGGTAAATTTAGAAAATTGCTTGTAAACTTTGAAACCCACTAATGTCTTCTAAAAGTAAAATCATGTCTATTTTATGATGCCAACATAAAGTAGATATATTGTTTATGTGAATCAACATGTCATTTGTTTGACATGACCATTTCTTTTACAAGCAGAGAATTTCAAATTACGAAAAATGCAAATTTTCCCTTTTTTTTTAATGAAATTTTGGAATCAATGAAAATTTACCACTCATCATAAAGTGGGGTCCCAGCGGACGGGTCCCTTGCGATCAGACATGTTATCCCCTATCCTTTGAATATTGGATAACATGCCTAGGGGCAGAATACCACTTTAAGGCCAAAACAGGCTGTGTCACTATGGGTACGTTCACACTGCTGAATCTCTGCTCGCAGAATTCGACAAGCGTAGATTCCGTCTGGCGGCCGCCGCCGAAAATACCGCAGTAGGACCGCGCGGCACTATGCGGTCACCATTGACAGCTATGCAGTGCTCGCGGAATTCCGCACAAAGAATTAACATGTTCATTCTCTATGCAGAACAATTACAGTGGTGGAATTGTCTGCGGCTGAAATTCCTCAGTGTGAACGAGTCTTGCGGGAAACCCACACACTGATGGTAATGTTCACTGCGAGGAATTCCACTCGTAGAACTCTGCGGATATTCAGCAGTGTGAATGTACCGTAAGGGGTTAAATAAAAGAGTCAGCAAACATTTAAAACAAAAATTTTAAAGTACAATTCTTTTGCATAATACATTTTTATATTTTTTTTATTTCTATTGAAATGTATAAATACAATTTGAGCATTATATTAGCTTGGTATTGTAAGGCATTTCACACACTAGCGTCGCGGCTTTTGTTTATGAGCCATGACAGCAAAGCTGGATCTATTTTTCAATCCAAACAGACCTCATTGACTGTCCAGGTTTTCATATTTTTTGACAGATAGAATAGAACTCCAGACTGCATAATTCATTATACAAAAAGGCAGATGAAAAACCACAACCTTCAAAGGCAAGTGTGAACAAGGTCTATGCCCTACTCTGTACTTTAATTTCCTTAATTGTTTTTTTTTTAACCATGACTAGGCCTTGATTCACAAGTGACCACTGTTAATACAATCTTTGCTGTTATTTATACTGTTATTTTTACTTGATTTTTGAATAGCCTTAATATGTCTCATACCTCTATGAGTAATCTCATACCGCCGATGCCGCGCTCCCCTTGTTAGAGTTCAAAATGTAATAATGAACAAATGTAACCTCAAGGCCTCCACAACACAGGACCTTTATTATTTTGGCAGGCAATGAATGACATTCCTTAGATATGCTGCTTTGAGAATAAGCCTGCGAGCAATTGCTTTGATTATCCGAAATCTTCTGCAGCCGTTATTGCTAAATGGAGGAACACACTGGTAGAGGAAGATGTGAGCATACGATTACATAGCCATCACTGACAGGCATGTCACACTCGGAGATCTGATCTCGGCGGCATACACACAGGTGGCATGCTCCTACAATATCTGCAATGTCTGGGTAACAGTGACATTATTCAAGGCTGAAACCTTATCACTACATATCATCTTTAAAATGGCTTTTGTCATATGTTCTGCATTGTGATAAAAAGTGATGTCAATGCTACATGTGTCTATTTACTAGGCAAATAACAGGTGACAGAATTATGCCAATTGCTATCACATTTGGAATCCTGGGCAGTGGCCCAAGGCCTTCAATCTAGATGCAAAGTTGGGGAATTTCAGACACACAGTACAGGCGTCATTCCTTTGGATGCATGTGTTAGATATCATATTCTATTCAATTTGACTGCATTGAATGTGTACAGTATATACCATTTCTGTTGGTTTCATTAGAATGGATTAAATCTATACCAGATTGTATACTGTTTTCGTTTATATAATTTTCTGTTTCATTTTGAGGGCTGCCGTGTTGCCTTCAGAGGCAGATGAAAGTTTGGGGAGGTCACCGGGCTGAATGTTTGGTGTTTCTTCTGTCTCTTTTGATAGGTTTATATGATGCAAAACTAAGCTGGTATATACATTATTTAATATGGTCGGTCCTGCCATGTTTGGATCAGTAGAGAATCCAAAGCTATGTTCTCAACACAGTTATTCGTTACATGGCATATATAAATTGGGAGTATTGGCTGTATTGGAAACAAACAAAAAAGTGAAAGAGTAGATATTATGGTAAACTTTTCTAGTGGTGGACCCCACTGTAAATTAAAGTGCAGTCTTTTGGGCTATTAATTTCCTTAAATGGGCACTCTCATTAAAAAAAAAATTGCCTATTGCACTCCTTATGGTAAATAAAAAAAATCTTTCTATTTTACTTTGTTTAAAAAAAATTAAGTTTTATATGTTTTATTTATGTTTAAAAAAGCTGCCAGTAGGTGTGTCCCTACTTGTCCAGAGCACATTTCCCCATATCTCTTGCACAGACTTTGGACTCAGGAAAGCAGTCTGGAGGTCTGGAGTGCTGATGGGGGGGGGGGTGCAAGTCTCAGCCGCAACATAGGATGTCAGATCGCAGGGGTCCCGCCGCTGGGGAACCCCGGGATCTACCATGCAGCACCCACCTGTGGAGGTCCTCGGGCTGAGTCCATCTCGACCACGAGGACGGAGCATAGTTCTAACGGGGTGCGGCGTGGAAGATCACGGGGGTCCCCAGTGGCGGGACCCCCGCGATCAGGCATCTCATCCCCTATCCTTTGGACAGGGGATAAGATGTCTTAGCGTCGGAGTACCCCTTTAACTGCTCTGGGCTGTGGGCTGCCCTTTAACTGCTCTCCCCTGTATGGCTTCAGATGATGTCACGCCTGCTGTGGAACACCCCTTCCCAGTCTGTGAATGAGACTGAGCAGAAAATACAGAGCAATATCAAGGTAGAAAACTAAAATAAAAATGAAGGCAGGGGGTGGTTTATCATGTAGGGGGCAGTGAACTGGGAGGATTAGAAAATTTAACAAGATCATGACAGGTACTCTTTAACTCTTGTCTTGCTGCTAATGTCATGGCTATACCATGCAGTGGGTACACATCCAAACACAGTAAACACGCGATGTCCTGATCAGCTAGGACACAGCAGAAGGGTGCCTTACCTGCCTCCTGCGCATCCGATCGGCGATTGATTGCTCCAAGCCTGAAATCCAGGCTGGAGCAATCGACCGCTGATAACACTGATGATTGTCATGTTAACCTGTTAAGGACGCAGGGCGTATCCATACACCCTGCATCCCGAGTCCTTAAGGACGCAGGGCATATGGATACGCCCGTGGGAATTCCGGTCCCCGCCGCTAGCCGGTTGGGGACCGGATCGGAATGCCTGCTGAAATCATTCAGCAGGCACCCCGGCACATCACCCAGGGGGGTCCTGAGACTCCCCCCCCCCCCCCCCATGTCGGCGATCGGAGAAAATCGCATGTCAATTCAGACATGCGATTTTCTCCAATTCCGGGCTGATCGGGTCTCTGGTGACCCGATCACCCGGAAAATAGGTATGATCGGAGTTGTCAGTGACAGCCCCGATCAGCCTAAGGGATAGGAGTGAGGTCACAGTGCTGCGATCTCCTCCTATCCCCTGCCATTAGTCAGAACTGAGTTCTGACCAATGGCAGCGCAGGACAGGGGGTTGCCATTGAACCCCCCCGTTTTGCCCACCACTGGATGTCGGGCAGAATGGGGGGGGGGGAAGATGGAGGCTTTTACCTGAGGACCAGATGAGTTGGGCCCGGCGATCATCGCAGACATCCACTGGAGATCACGGCTCAGGTAGGGAATCGACGGTGGGGGGGAGAAATGAAAGTAATGTGATCTTTACTGTGGCAACCACTAGGAAGGCCGGACTGCAACTCCCAGCATGCCCAGACAGCCAAAGGCTGTCTGGGCATGCTGGGAGTAGTAGCTTTGCAACATCTGGAGGGTCACAGTGGTGCCCAAACGGTAGCCCTCCAGATGTTGCCAAACTACCACTCTCAGCATGCCTAGACCACCCAGGTATGCTGGGAGTTGTAGTTCTATGAAATCTGTCCCTTCAGATTTTGCAATTTTCATGAAATGTTTGAAAATTGCTGCTCTACTTTGAAGCTCTCTAATTTTTTCAAACAGTAAAAATATGTCCATTTTATGATGCCAACATAAAGTGGACATATTGTATTTTTGAATAAAAATAAAATGTATTTGGAATATCCATTTTCCTTACAAGTAGAGAGCTTTAAAGTTAGAAAAATGCAAAAATTTTCAAAATTTTCATGAAATTTGGGGATTTTTCACCAAGAAAGGATGCAAGTAACGCCGAAAATTTACCACCAAAATAAAGTAGAAAATGTCACGAAAAAACTGTCTCAGAATCAGAATATTCGGAAAAAGCGTTTTAGAGTTATTAACGTTTAAAGTGATGGTGGTCAGAATTGCGAAAAAGGGCTCAGTCCTTAAGGTGAAAAAGGGTTCAGACCTTAAGGGGTTAACGGGCATTTGACCGGTGAGCCGCCCGATCCAGGTCAAATTTAACTATAAGCACGTTTTATAGACGCGCCTATAGTTAAATTCAGGCCAAGAGGCCCAAGCGTCCGTCCTATGCACTCTATGCTCCTGCGCATGAGTAACATCATCATCATGCACTGGAGCACATACTGGAGGCTTTTATTTTTTATTTTTTTTTATATCTTAACAATAGTGGCTGCACTAAACTACGTAAATGGGGCTGCTGCACCTACAACTACCTAAAGGGGGCTGCTGCATTGCAACTACCTAAATTAACTGAACTAGCTTAAGAGAGTAACTATTTACAGGGGCAGATACCTACAGGAAGTACCTACCTAGTTAATGGGGGAAACTATTTGAAGGGA
This sequence comes from Hyla sarda, assembly GCF_029499605.1. NCBI lineage: Eukaryota > Metazoa > Chordata > Amphibia > Anura > Hylidae > Hyla > Hyla sarda. Next base: position 328,419,522 of record NC_079189.1, read on the forward strand.
CCTGTATACCCACTGAAGCAACCTAACTGCTTAACCTCTTAAGGATGCAGGGCATACCTGTACGCCCTGTGCTGGTCCCGGTCTATAAAGTGGGTCGGTCCTAGCAGCTAATGAAAGCCGGGACCCTGGGCTAAGAGCGTGCTGCACCGATAGTTGTGCCGCGCGCTATTAACCTTTTAGACGCGGCGTTCAAAGTTGATTACCGCATCTAAAGTAACAAAAATACACTCCCAGCAGCTCAGTCGGGCTGATCGGGACCATCACGGTGAAATCGCAATGTCCCAATCAGCTAGGAGGCAGCAGAAGGGTGCCTTACCTCCCTCCTGTGTGTCCGATTGGCGATTGAATGCTCCAAGCCGGAAATCCCGGCTTGAGCATTCGCCTGCCGATAACACTGATCATTGTCATGTTAATGCAAGGCAATGATCTGTGTAGCAGATCAGTGTGTGCAGTGCAATAGCCACTAGAGGGTCTATAACACTGCAAAAAAAAAGTGTGAAAAAAAAGTTAATTAAGATCATTTAACCCCTTCCCTAATAAAAGTAAGAAACACCCCCCTTTTCCCATAAAAAAAAAAAAACTGTCAATAAAAATAAACATATGTGGTATCGTCGCATGCAGATATGTCCGAATTATATTAACATATTGTTAATTAAACCGCACGGTCAATGGCGTACGCGCAAAAGAATTCCAAAGTCCAAAATAGCATATTTTTGGTCACTTTTATATCATGAATATATGAATAAAAAGCAATCAAAAAGTCCTATCACTACAACAATGGTACCGCTAAAACGTTCCCCGCACAAAAAATGAGCCCTCATACCGCCCCGTACACGGAAAAATAAAAAAGTTATGAGGGTCAAAATGACAATTTTAAACATATTCATTTTCGTGCATGTAGTTATGATGTTTTCCAACAGTAAAAATGTACTGTGTAGAAACGGAAGCCCTAAAAAGCTACAAAATGGCATTATTTCGTAGATTTTGTTGCAAAATTATTATTTTTTTCAGTTTCTTCATGGATTTTTTGGTAAATGACTAATGTCATTACAAAGTAGAATTGGTGGCACAAAAAATAAGCCATAATATGGAATTTTAGATGCAAAATTGAAAGGGTTATGATTTTTAAAATGTAAGGAGGAAAAACTAAAGTGCAAAAACGGAAAAACCCTGAGTCCTTAAGGGGTTAATGGGGGAGGGACCTATCTCTTCCCCAACACACTTATCTACCCACTCTACTGTGTAGGACACTAAAAGGGTTATTATTTCTGTTTGGAAAAGTACAGATCCTAAAATGTATGATGGTAATATGTATGGTAATAATATTCCTCCTTGTATACTGGTATTATTGGTAATATTGGTCAGTATACAGAATTTGGTCAGTAACAGTATCATAGTCACATGTATGGTGATAATATTTTTCCTTATATATGGTTATTATTGGACGGTTATTATTGGTAATATTGGCCTCAGTATATAGGATTTGGTTAGTAACAGTACAATAGTAATATGTATGGTGATAATATTCCTCCATATGTACCCTTGTTATTTGGTAGCTATATGATTTACATAGAGGTACACGTATTTATCATGGGGAATTGGCTTATATATCTTATTTTTTTCCTATTGTTTACTGTATTATGCCCAACTATGATTAACATTTTGCCCTCCCATATGACCGAAATGGGCTGCTTAGTCTAAAATGGCCGGGCCTATTTTTGGTTCTAGTCCAGCCCTGCTTAAGTCAGTTGTAATGGGGTACTTGGACAACTCAGTTCTGTGTGTCAAATCACAAATATTAACCAAATATTAACCAATGCAGAAGTTCCGAACAAGCTGAATATTACACCATATGACACTTTCTCTACTTTTGCACAGATCTCAATTGACTACTTTGAGTCTAGAAGCTCAAAATGGTTGTCCTTCATTTAGACATCTTCTACCATGCTACTTACTTAAAACCTATTGTTATACAGTATAGCTATGCAGGACCAAAATAAATTCATAATGAATACAATGACAGTATCTGTATTAATGACTATATAAACAACACATGGACACAATAAATTAAAAACAGATTTAAAAAAAAGGAGACAATGCAACAAACCAGAAAACAATAGTGGTTTGACGCTGAAAGAAATTCATCAACCATACACTTATGAATTAATACTAAATGGAGCAGTCCAAGTTAACAAAAAAATAGTGTAGAGCCGTGGGCTCAGAAAAAATATATACACATCTCAAGTAAACAGTATCAGAGAGGCCCATATATAAATAAAACATATACAAATCAAAGAGCCAAAGAACTAAATTCAATAGACATACAGTTTACCTGTCAACTGAACATGAAACCAGTGTGCCACCTCTCCCAGAACACACGATGTGCATTTCATATACAAGCTTTGTCTTTTGATATAATGTAGATAATACCATTACTGCATATGTATATTTGTAATATACATTGGTTAAAAAATGTGTATGTTTTTGTCCCTGCAGCTATTACATGTGTGTCTCTATGAGGAGTCCAAATACAGGAAGTGAGGGTGGACCCTTAGTGAGGGTGGACCCTTATGCAGTTTCCTGCTAATTAAAAACGCCTGGGCCAAATGGGTGGAGCGGAGTGCTGGCCATGGAAGAAGGGAGAGACTATAAATGTGCAACACAAAGAGAGAAACACAGCCGCACATCCACCATTTGTAATTTGATCTGATTGCTTCTCAGCATAATTTAAAAAACTAACATGTTATTAGTATACATTTTGATCAAAAAGTACAAGCCCACTCGCCACGTCAAGGCCACCTCGTTAGAGTGGGTCCCTAACCTGACACTGGCGTATTGCCCGGCGGTGACCACTGCCTCCGAGTCCACATGCCCAACGGGGGGAGTGACCCAGTTGCCAGGCAGCCCCACTACTGCCTGACCAAGCCCCTGGCTCTGGGCCACTCCACCCCACAGACAAAGCATCACAGAAACAATGGCTGCCACAGAGAACCACACCAGTATGAAACCTACCATGTGCTCACTGCCAGAGGGCTGGGAGAATGGTAGGAGGAAACCCTTATGCAGTTTCCTGCTAATTAAAAATGCCTGGGTCAAATGGGTGGAGCGGAGTGCAGGCTGGGAGAGACTACAAATGTGCAACACAAAGAGGGAAACACAGCCGCACATCCACCATTTGTAATTTGATCTACTTGCTTCTCAGCATCATTTCAAAAACTAACAGGTTGTTAGTATACATTTTGATCAAAAAGTACAAGTCCACTCGCCACGTCAAGGCCACCTATTCAGAGTGGGTCCCTAACCTGACACTGGCGTAGCGCCAGGCGGCGACCACAGCTGTTGACTAAATGGCAGATACACAAGACCATTCAGACACTGATACATATTATGAATTAACATAATGGATCTACTGTTTCTACAGTGGATCTCCAGGCTATAATATGGCTTGGATGGAATCAATTCTAAAGATTAACAGAATTCTGTACTTCTTTGAATAAATCTACTTTTGCAGTACAATTATAGCAGGCAATCTATGCTGTTTTGATGTTTTTAAGGTGTATTTATAGAGATTTATGGTGGCTGCAGGAACATGGACTAGCTGGGTTTGACCTTCTACTAGTGAAACAACAAATACGCTTGTAAATGTCAATTACCTTTCCTTTGCTAATAGCAATAACTGCACAGAAGGAACATAAAAACATTTGACTGAAGCTTTCATTGCAGATGACAAAGTCCTGTCAACTCAAGGCCAGAACATTGCGACTGAGTAAAATAGAAAGGATAGCTGACCGTGAAAAAAACAGCCATATTTTATTTACGACCATATTTTCAGCCGATTACGGTAAAAAAAAGGAAATGTTTTTTTTTTCTGTGTGTGTACATACCCTCAGGGTCAGCTTTCTTACAGTAAAAATCACAAATATTTTATTACCAGCCAAAACAAATATCGCAGTAAGCAAAGGCAACATGTTTTATGCATGTGCATCAGTGAATTCTCATTTTTTCTCATTATTCCTATGACATGAACAGATATTACATAACTGTAGGAAATATACACACACTATTCTATTTTTCCTGCAAGGAAATAAATCTATTATTGTACAAATAGAGGCCAATTTCATAAGAAATTCTATAACTTTAGCATGTTTTGGGGTACACGAGCCAAATCACCAAAGCAAACCAAAATTTGATTTTGTACATGGTTAGTGTAAAGGGAAAATCCAGTCATGTTTACATTCCCATATGTAATTGAGACATGCGGGCAGACTTTTCCAAGTGCCCACAACAGGAATGTGTAAAATCCTTCTTCCCACCAAACTGATTATACTCACTCTACAATGTCCTACATCACACATTTTTGCATTGGGTGGTTTAAGGATTTTTTTTACAGTATTCATATAATATCTATACATGTTTAAAGTATTTCTATCTCACGAGGGGATGGAGTATCACTAGTACATGACAAAACTTTATGCAGCACCGGGGCACCTTTACCTTGTTCCTCCACACAGTGACACCCAGCAGTCTTGTGCAGGAGCATTGCAGCCCAACTCCATTAAAGTGAATCAAGTGGATTGTAGTCCATTCAAGTGCATTGGTTGGACTGTGGCTCCCTGCAAAGCTGGGTGGCCGAGAGCACTGCTGTGCAGAGAAAAAAGTAATTTTTTTTTTACAATAATGATGTTTAGTGTGTAAAAAAAAAAAAGTGATCATCCCTCCCTGCTTCCTGCTATGGTCCAAAGAAGGTTCCAATATTATCTACTGTGTGAGTCGGTGTGGAGCGCGAATATTTAGTATATGCGAATATGCAAATATTCACAAATATTGGCACTTCCAGAGGACAATGATCTCTCCCTTCTTTTAGGTGAAAGGTATAATCGCGCATGCGCACTATCCGAATTTCATTACGACTTTTCATATGGAAAAAAAGGGAACGAACACAGCAAATATGCAAATTTTGCGAACATAGGACAAATATTTGTCCATATATTTGCGAAATATTGCAAATTCGAATATGGCTCCTGCCGCTCATTACAATTCCTGACATGGAAAGAGGTTTCAGCAGAGAGAACTGTGGTCAGATAGAAAGGAAATTCAAAAAGAAAAGAATTTCCTGTGGAGCATAGTGCAGCTGAGGGGTTAAGTACTGAAGGGGGTTAAGATTTTTAAATACTATTAATTTACAAATCTGTTTAAATTTCTGGCATCAGTTGATTGGAAAAAAAAAATTCCACTGGAGTACCCCTTTAAAGGAATACTGTAGTGCAAAGTAACTAAAATACTGAAGAATAGGGGCTAATTTATAGATCATGGGGGGTCCGACCTCATGATCTCCTGTACTGGGCCCCGGCAGTCTGCATAAAAGGAGCGTTCCGTCCCCTCATGACGTGGCGGCGGACACTACCCCTCCATTTATCTCTATGGGAATCATGTAGTGGCGTGTTGGCTGCCGCATCATGCAGGGATGGACACACCCCCTTCCTTCCTGCCAGGGCCCCGTACAGGAGATCGCTGGGGGTCCCAGCGGTTGGAAACCACGCAATCTATAACTTATTCCCTATCCTTTGTTTAGGGGATAACTTATTTTGCACTACAGTATTCCTTTTATGGGGTACTTTGCCCCTAGACAGCTGATGACAAGCCGGTGCTGCAGGAGAGATTGCGGGGGTCCCCAGCAGCGGGTAGGGGATAAGATGTCTAGGGGTGGAGTACCCCTTTAAGCTCTCATGAACAAGGCCCTCATAACTCCTGTTTAACCCCTTAACGACGCAGGATGTATATTTACGTCCTGTGCCGGCTCCCGCGATATGAAGCGGGATCGCGCCGCGATCCCGCATCATATCGCGTCGGTCCCGGCGCTCATCAACGGCCGGGACCCGCGGCTAATACCACACATCGCCGATCGCGGCGATGTGCGGTATTAACCCTTTAGAAGTGGTGGCCCTTTTGACCGCCGCTTCTAAAGTGAAAGTGAAAGTGACCCGGCTGCTCAGTCGGGCTGTTCGGGACCGCCGCGGTGAAATCGCGGCGTCCTGAACAGCTTGCAGGACACCAAGAGGGCCCTTACCTACCTCCTCGGTGTCCGGTCGGCGAATGACTGCTCCGAGATCCAGGCAGGAGCAGTAAAGCGCCGATAGCACTGATCACAGGCGTGTTAATACACGCCAGTGATCAGCATAGGAGATCAGTCTGTGCAGTGTTATAGGTCCCTATAACAGTAAAAAAAAAAGTGTTAATAAAGGTCATTTAACCCCTTCCCTAAGAAAAGTTTGAATCACCCCCCTTTACCCATAAAAAAAAATAATAATAAACATATGTGGTATTGCGTAAATGCCCGAACTATAAAAATATATCATTAATTAAACCGCACGGTCAATGGCGTAAGCGCAAAAAAATTCCAAAGTCCAAAAGAGCGCATTTTTGGTCACTTTTCATACCATAAAAAAATTAATAAAAAGTGATCAAAAAGTCCGATCAAAACAAAAATCATACCGATAAAAACTTCAGATCACGGCGCAAACAATTAGTCCTCAAACTGCCCTGTACATGGAAAAATAAAAAAGTTATAGGGGTCAGAAGATGACATTTTTAAATGTATAAATTTTCCTGCATGTAGTTATGATTTTTTCCAGAAGTGCGACAAAATCAAACCTATATAAGTAGGGTATCATTTTAACCGTATGGACCTACAGAATAATGATAAGGCATAATTTTTACCGAAATATGCACTGCGTAGAAACGGAAGCCCCCAAAAGTTACAAAATGGCGTTCTTCGATTTTGTCGCACAATGTTTTTTTTCCGTTTCGCCGTGCATTTTTGGGTAAAATGACTAATGTCACTGCAAAGTAGAATTGGCGACGCCAAAAATAAGCCATAATATGGATTTTTAGGTGGAAAATTGAAAGGGTTATGTTTTTTAAAAGGTAAGGAGGAAAAAACGAAAGTGCAAAAACTGAAAAACCCTGAGTCCTTAAGGGGTTAAATGTTTAGTGTGTAATATTATAACGTCTGATACATGTCTTTATTTGCATCCCCAAAAGTTTTGAGTAAAGTGCTGCGGAATCTGTTGACAGTAACTAAATTATTATTATTATTATTATTATTATTATTAATAATAACATTTTTAAATGTCTACTTCCAGAATAAAAGGACTCTTTAGAACACTTACACCTAAACACTGCTACTAATAATTTGACAATATTCTGAGCGAATGGTTATTATTTCAATAGCAGCATGCCCAGAATGTAGACAGATTTTCAGAAATCTCTGGGAGATGTTGATAGAATATAAACTCTCATGTCCCTATTACATTGCAGAAGCTCATTTGATTGGATGGCCTTTTAACAAAATCCGAGCAACACAGACAAAAATATCTTGTAAAGTTTATTTTTTTTACTAATTTTTTAACAGCATATAGTCACAATTTTTACAAGTGACCTGTGAGAATTTTCCAGCCAGGGATAGAGAAAGTTTTTGGAATTTAAACCTATTGTATATATGTAGGGAAAAAACAAATATATTTATGACAACACTGCCCCCTAGTGGTAGCAAGTGCACACACATCTTTTTATTCTCAAACTGCAGTAAAGAGTGACTAAATTTAAGAGGTAAAATGTATAAAAATATAAAACATAAAAAAAAAACATAAAAGTAAAAATGTTAAAAAAGTCAGACCTAAGAAACATAAAAAAAACATGAAAGTAAAAATGTTAAAAAGTCAGACCTAAGAAACATAAAAAAAAACATGAAAGTAAAAATGTAAAAAAATAAAAAGTAGAAACTCTTAAGCAAAAATTGACGTGTGGTGTGGATTTTAAATCTGCAGCATGTCCATTGTTATGTCAGATTTACTGTAATTTTTTCCCAGTGATTTCAATGAGAAAGTCAAAACACATGAAAGATCTGCAGCAAAATCCAAAACTCTGGAAGAGAAGTGCATTAACTTTTTTTTAATCTTTTAAATATTAACATGTTCATCTCCCAGATGAACAATGGCCAATTCACTGCAAAATCTACATGATTTGGTTTGGATTTGTATTTTTATACTTCCTCTCCCATTATCATTCACATCTAGTTTTTGCTGGAACATGTAGGAGTACCATGAGGCTATGTGCACAGTTTTTTTTGTTGTTTTTTTTTATGCCCAAACATTTTGTGACAGAGCTGTGGTGCTGGCATACCCAGGGGCGTACCTAGAGCATTTGGCATCGGGGCGGACCCTTTGTTTGGCACCCCCCCCCCCTTAATTACACCCCCTCCCCCCCCCCTTTATTTACCCCCTCCCAGGAGCGGACTGACAACACTCAGGGCCCATGGACCAAAAAAAAGCAAGGGCCCCTACTTGGCTCTGCAGCCAGCTCGTCAATCTTCTGCCATGCTCCTATTCCACCTAAATCCCACACACAATATACAAAAATTTATATATATAAGAAACACTTTAACATAGGTAAATTTCCATGATCAATGATACTGGTATACAAGGAGTAAATATATACCACACACAATAACTGGATAATACCACCATACTGTACTGAATTAAACCACTATACACAGACCAGTATACTATAAAGGATCTGTATACAATATAAGTGATTATATACAGGACCATATGGCGGTAGATATCAGCTGTACACAGGATGTGTATACCATATAAGTGATTACAGTTACATTTTGGGACTCACAATTACGTATTTTCTGATCAGCGGCGTCCTCTTTCCTTTTCTTCTCCATCCGGATAAGACCGCCATGTGGATCTCTTAACATCTGCAGGAAAAACATGTCAGACTCTGCATTTTTCCAGTGCCCTCCCCTCCTCTACACAATCTATAGACCCACAAACTATAATAATGCCCTCCTTGGTGTCCTGCACAGTAAATGGGCAGGTAGGTAGGTAGCCAGGTAAATAGGTAACCAGGTAGGTAGATCAGGTAACCAGATATGTAGGTAGGTGACAAGTTAGGTAGGTAGGGGGCTAGCTAGGTAGTTAGGCAGCCATGTATGGAGGCCAGGTATGTACATAGGTAGGTAGCTGGGTATGTAGGTAACTAGTTAGGCATCCAGGTATAAAGTTAGTTAGCCCCCCTTCCCAATAGGTATAGGAACAGAGTTAACCCCCCCTCCTTTCTCCTTAGGTATAGGCAGCAGAGTCCCCCCCCCTTTCCCCTTAGGTATAGGCAGAGTTAAACCCCTTTTTTCCCATAGGTATAGGCAGATCCCCCCCCCCTTCCCAATTGGTATAGGCAGAGTTACCCCCCTCTTCCCCATTGGTATAGGCAGAGTTACCCCCCCCTCTTCCCCATTGGTATAGGCAGTTACCCCCTCCCTTCCTCCCCTTTCCCCATAGGTATAGGCAGAGTTTCCTCCCCCCCCTTTCCCATAGGTATAAGCAGGTACACCCCCCCCTCTTTCCCATAGGTATATGCAGTTACACCCCCCCTCTTTCCCATAGGTATATGCAGTTACACCCCCCCCTCTTTCCCATAGGTATATGCAGTTACATCCCCCCCTCATTCCCATAGGTATATGCAGTTAACCCCCCCCCTCTTTCCCATAGGTATATTCAGTTACACCCCCCCCCCCTTTCCCATAGGTATATGCAGTTACATCCCCTCCTCTTTCCCATAGGTATATGCAGTTACATCCCCCCTTTCCCATAGGTATATGCAGTTACACCCCCCCCTTTCCCATAGGTATATGCAGTTACACCCCCCTCTTTCCCACATGTATATGCAGTTACACCCCCCTCTTCCCCATAGGTATATGCAGTTACACCCCCCCTCTTTCCCATAGGTATATGCAGTTATACCCCCCTTTCCCATAGGTATATGCAGTTACACCCCCCTCTTTCCCATATGTATATGCAGCTACACCCCCCTCCCTCTTCCCCATAGGTATATGCAGTTACACCCCCCCTTTCCCATGGGTATATGCAGATACACCCCCCCATAGGTATATGCAGTTACACCCCCTCCCCTTTACCATAGGTATATTCAGATACACCCTCCTCCTTTCCCAAAGGTATATGCAGTTACACCCCCCCCTTTCCCATAGGTATATGCAGTTACACCCCCCTTTCTCACAGGTATATACAATTACACCCCCCTCTTTTCCATAGGTATATGTAGAGTAAACCCCCCTCCCCTTCCCCATAGGTATATGTAGAGTAACCCCCCCTATAGGTATATGTAGAGTAACCCCCCCTCCCCTTTCCCATAGGTATATGCAGTTACACCCCCTCTTTCCCATATGTATATGCAGCTACAACCCCCTCCCTCTTCCCCATAGGTATATGCAGTTACACCCCCCCTTTCCCATAGGTATATGCAGATACACCCCCCCTTTCCCATAGGTATATGCAGTTACACCCTCCCCTTTACCATAGGTATATTCAGATACACCCTCCCCCTTTCCCATAGGTATATGCAGTTACACCCCCCTTTCTCATAGGTATATACAATTACACCCCCCTCTTTTCCATAGGTATATGTAGAGTAAACCCCCCTTCCCTTCCCCATAGGTATATGTAGAGTAACCCCCCTCCCTTATAGATATTTGTAGAGTAACCCCCCTCCCCTTCCCCATAGGTATATGTAGAGTAACCCCCCCTCCCCTATAGGTATATATGTAGAGTAACCCCCCCTCCCCATAGGTATATGTAGAGTAACCCCCCCTCCTCCCCTATAGGTATATATGTAGAGTAACCCCCCCTCCCCCATACATATATGTAGAGTAAACCCCCATCCTCCCCTATAGTTATTTATGTAGAGTAACCCCCCCATAGGTACATGTAGAGTAACCCCTCCCCCATAGGTATATGTAGAGTAACCCCCCCTTCCTCCCCTATAGGTATATGTAGAGTAACCCCACCACCATAGGTATATGTAGAGCAACCCCCCCCCCTCCCCTTCCCCATAGGTATAGGCAGAGTTGAGAAAAATAAAGAAAAAAATGATGCTCACCTGATATCCCACGCAGCGATCTCCTCAGCTGCAGGGCCCGCGTCTTCTCCCCTCCACAGTACAGGCGGTACATGCAGATACACCCCCCCCCCTTTCCCATAGGTATATGCAGTTACACCCCCCCCCTTTCCCATAGGTATATGCAGTTACACCACCCTCTTTCCCATATGTATATGCAGCTACACCCCCTCCCTCTTCCCCATAGGTATATGCAGTTACACCCCCCCCCCCTTTCCCATAGGTATATGCAGATACACCCCCTTTCCCATAGGTATATGCAGTTACACCCCCCCTTTACCATAGGTATATGCAGTTACACCCCCCCCTCTTTCCCATAGGTATATGCAGTTACACCCCCCTCCTCTTTCCCATAGGTATATGCAGTTACACCCCCCCTTTCTCATAGGTATATGCAGTTATACCCCCCTCTTTCCCATAGGTATATGCAGTTACACCCCCCCTCTTTCCCATAGGTATATGCAGTTACACCCCCCTCTTTCCCATAGGTATATGCAGTTACACCCCCTTTTTCCCATAGATATATGCAGTTACACCTCCCTCTTTCCCATAGGTATATGCAGTTACACCCCCCCTTTCCCATAGGTATATGCAGATACACCCCCCCTTTCCCATAGGTATATGCAGTTACACCCCCCCCCTTTCCCATATGTATATGCAGTTACACCCCCCTCTTTCCCATATGTATATGCAGCTACACCCCCCTCCCTCTTCCCCATAGGTATATGCAGTTACACCCCCCCTTTCCCATAGGTATATGCAGATACACCCCCTCTTTCTCATAGGTATATGCAGTTACACCCCCCCTTTACCATAGGTATATTCAGATACACCCCCCCTTTCCCATAGGTATATGCAGTTACACCCCCCCTTTCCCATAGGTATATGCAGTTACACCCCCCTTTCTCATAGGTATATGCAATTACACCCCCCTCTTTTCCATAGGTATATGTAGAGTAAAACCCCCTCCCTTTCCCCATAGGTATATGTAGAGTAACCCCCCCCCCCCTTATAGGTATATGTCGAGTAACCCCCCCTCCCCTTCCCCTTTGGTATATGTAGAGTAACCCCCCTCCCCTTCCCCATAGGTATATGTAGAGTAACCCCCCCTCCCCTTCCCCATAGGTATATGTAGAGTAACCCCCCTCCCTTATAGGTATTTGTAGAGTAACCCCCCCTTCCCCAATAGTATATGTAGAGTAACCCCCCCTCCCCTTCCCCATAGGTATATGTAGAGTAACCCCCCCTCCCCTTCCCCATGGGTATATGTAGAGTAACCCCCCCCCTCCCTTATAGATATTTGTAGAGTAACCCCCCCCTCCCCTTCCCCATAGGTATATGTAGAGTAACCCCCCTCCCCTATAGGTATATATGTAGAGTAACACCCCCCCCCTCCCCATAGGTATATGTAGAGTAACCCCCCCCTCCTCCCCTATAGGTATATATGTAGAGTAACCCCCCCTCCCCCATAGATATATGTAGAGTAACCCCCATCCTCCCCTATAGTTATATATGTAGAGTAACCCCTCCCCCATAGGTATATGTAGATTAACCCCCCCCCCTCCCCTTCCCCATAGGTATAGGCAGAGTTGAGAAAAATAAATTAAAAAATGATGCTCACCTGATATCCCACTCAGCGATCTACTAAGCTGCAGAGCCCGCGTCTTCTCCCCTCCACAGTACAGGCGGTATATGCAGTTACACCCCCCTCTTTCCCATAGGTATATGCAGTTACACCCCCCCTCTTCCCCATAGGTGTATATGCAGTTACACCCCCCCCCCCTTTCCCATAGGTATATGCAGTTACACCCCCCCTTTCCCATATGTATATGCAGATACACCCCCCCTTTCCCATAGGTATGTGCAGATACACCCCCCCTTTCCCATAGGTGTATATGCAGTTACACCCCCCCCCTTTACCATAGGTATATTCAGATACACCCCCCCTTTCCCATAGGTATATGCAGTTACACCCCCCCTCTTTCCCATAGGTGTATATGCAGTTACACCCTCCCCTTTCCCATAGGTATATGCAGTTACACCCCCCCCTTTCCCATATGTATATGCAGATACACCCCCCCCCCCCCTTTCCCATAGGTATGTGCAGATACACCCCCCCTTTCCCATAGGTGTATATGCAGTTACACCCCCCCCCCCTTTCCCATAGGTATATGCAGTTACACCCCCCATTTCCCATATGTATATGCAGATACACCCCCCCTTTCCCATAGGTATGTGCAGATACACCCCCCCTTTCCCATAGGTATATGCAGTTACACCCCCCCCCTTTCCCATAGGTATATGCAGTTACACCCCCTCTTTCCCATATGTATATGCAGCTACACCCACTCCCTCTTCCCCATAGGTATATGCAGTTACACCCCCCCTCCCCTTCCCCATAGGTATAGGCAGAGTTGAGAAAAATAAATAAAAAAATGATGCTCACCTGATATCCCACTCAGCGATCTTCTCAGCTGCAGGGCCCGCGTCTTCTCCCCTCCACAGTGCAGGCGGTATATGCAGTTACACCCCCCCCCCCTCTTTCCCATAGGTATATGCAGTAACACCCCCCCTCTTTCCCATAGGTGTATATGCAGTTACACCCCCCCCTTTACCATAGGTATATTCAGATACACCCCCCCTTTCCCATAGGTATATGCAGTTACACCCCCCTCTTTCCCATAGGTATATGCAGTTACACCCCCCTTTCTCATAGGTATATACAGTTACACCCCCCTCTTTCCCATAGATATATGTAGAGTAACCCCCCCCCTCCCCTTCCCCATAGGTATATGTAGAGTAACCCCCCTCCCCTTCTCCATAGGTATATGTAGAGTAGCCCCCCTCCCCTTCTTCATAGGTAAATGTAGAGTAACCCCCCCTATAGGTATATGTAGAGTAACCCCCCCTCCCCTTCCCCATTGGTATATGTAGAGTAACCCCCCCTCCCCTTCCCCATAGGTATATGTAGAGTAACCCCCTCCCTTATAGGTATTTGTAGAGTAACCCCCCTCCCCTTCCCCATTGGTATATGTAGAGTAACCCCCCCCTCCCCTTCCTCATAGGTATATGTAGAGTAACCCCCCCTCCCCTTCCCCATAGGTATATGTAGAGTAACCCCCTCCCTTATAGGTATTTGTAGAGTAACCCCCCTCCCCTTCCCCATTGGTATATGTAGAGTAACCCCCCCTCCCCTTCCTCATAGGTATATGTAGAGTAACCCCCCCTCCCCTTCCCCATAGGTATATGTAGAGTAACCCCCCCTCCCTTATTGATATTTGTAGAGTAACCCCCTCTCCCCGTTCCCCATAGGTATATGTAGAGTAACCCCCCCTCCCCTATAGGTATATATGTAGAGTAACCCCCCCTCCCCCCATAGGTATATGTAGAGTAACCCCCCCCCTCCTTCCCTATAGGTATATATGTAGAGTAACCCCCCCTCCCCCATAGGTATATATGTAGAGTAACCCCCCCTCCTCCCCTATAGTTATATATGTAGAGTAACCCCCCCTCCCCCATAGGTATATGTAGAGTAACCCCCCCCCCTCCCCCATAGGTATATGTAGAGTAACCCCCCTCCTCCCCTATAGGTATATGTAGAGTAACCCCCCCTCCCCTTCCCCATAGGTATAGGCAGGAGTTGATAAAAAAAAAAAAAAAAAAAAAATGATGCTCACCTGATATACCACGCAGCGATCTCCTCAGCTGCAGGGCCCGCGTCTTCTCCCCTCCACAGTACAGGCGCCGGATGAGTGACGTCACCGGCGCCTGTACTGCGTTCTGTGTGGGGGCGGAGGTCACATCTCCTCTGTGTAAGCTGCAGATGTGGCTCACACAGAGGGGACGCCTTCTCCTGTATGTGCATGTATCGCGCATACAGGAGAAGACACCGCTGTCTGCTGGTGATCTGGGACGAGTGTCCCAGATCCTCAGTAGTGGTGATGGCTGCGACGGGTCAGTCCACCCCTGGCACCCCCCCTTGTGAGCGGCACCCGGGGCGGGCCACCCCCCACCCCTTAGTACGCCACTGGGCATACACAAACAAACAAAGCCAGAAGCAGACAGCTCCTTTGTCTGTGTAGTGATGATGAATGCCTGATGAAACCTCCCAGGTGCGGTTAAACGCATTGCATTGTGGGAAATCCAAATAAACCTGCTGTTTTTACTTCATGCTTCTGGTCCTGGTCAGCGCCATCTTTAGCCATTCATCCCTTGGAAGTCCTCCCTTCTATCCAGTCTTGCCTGTGTAGTGGCCGTGCTGGGTTACTGCATCTCAACTCCTATTGAAATAAATGAAACCCTCTACCTGTTCCGTTCATTGTGTATGCAGGTGACCCAGGCAGAGCCAAACAGATCGCTGAGGCTCCAGAGGTTGATGACCAATCATGAAGAATTGCCATCAATAATTTAGGAGCTTTATCATTTTAAATTTAGCACTAAAGAACATACAGGCTCCAGTACCCTTCCTTAGTATTCCACTGCACCTGTAACTTGAGAATGCTGACACAACTGATTTATGGTAGAAGGGAAAACAGGAAAAAGCCGGGTATAAAGCGCAAACCACTCCAGACGTCTCTTCAAAGGTAATATAACTTTATTACAGCCACATACAACGCGTTTCGAGGTGCATGCCTCTTCTTCAGGTAACAGGCTTATCTGTATGTCAGTGCATCTGTATGCTTTTTATAACTAAAATTGGCGCCAAAAATTATTTTACATTTGAAGGTAAAATCTAGAAACAGACCCCTGGGACCGCCATGGGTACACGTTTCGCGCCGGCTTTCGCGAACCTGTTTATGGGTGCATTTGAACAAGCATTCATATTCGAAGATCACCCTTGGTCCAGGAACATAGTACTTTATAAACGATATATTGATGACTTGCAATTTATCTGGAATGGGTCCAAGGAAGACTTCACCAAATTTACAAAACATCTCAACGATAATCATTACAACATTACTCTCAGTGGGAAATGCGACAGTCAAATGGAGTACTTGGATCTCCTGCTATCAAGTAACAACAACCAAATTATAACAAAAACCTACTTTAAACAAGTGGATAGTAACAGTCTCCTATCGTATAAGAGCTGCCATTACAGAAAATGGAAGACGAGCCTGCCATACGGACAGTTCCACCGAATACGGAGAAATTGTACAAGGAATGAAGATTACAAACTTCAAAGCAAGACTATATCTGAGAGATTAATTGAAAAAGGGTATCCCAAAAAAATCATAAAAGCAGCTTACCAGAGGGCCCTAACCGAACATAAAAGAACTCCTGTGGAAGCAAAAGAAGCACCTATAGGAGAGCATGCAGAAAACATCGTCAAAGCCATGCAGGTGGAATCTCAACAACAACATAAGTATAAACATAACTTTATCACCACGTATTCCACCAATCATAACATCATTAGAAAAATTCTGGAGAAAAACTGGGATATCCTCCTTAAGGACCCTATCCTCAATCAACACATTCCAAATAAACCTCAGCTAACTTTCAGAAGGGCAGTCACCCTTAAAAGTAAATTAGCCTAAATTAGACTAAAAACCAAAATCCAGACCAAACTAATCACGGAAACAAAGGTAGGCACGTTTAAATGCGGTGGAAACTCTTGCAAATGCTGTCATAGCATTAAACAAGGTAAAAAAAACGTTTCAGAGCAACAACACAGGCGAGACCTTCCAGGTTAAAAACCGGATTGATTGCTCAACCACCTACGTGGTTTACCTGTTGGAATGCGAATGCCACCTGCAATACGTGGGGCGTACGATACAACATTTGAGGTCTAGGATTAATAAACATAGATCTAATGTGAAAAAAGGATACCTACTTCATAGTATTTCACGCCATGCACATGAGGTGCATGATAACAACTTTGGAGCATATAAATTAACAGCAATAGAATCTATACCAGCAAATCTCCACAATCGATTTGAAAGACTCCAGAGAAGAGAATCCTTTTGGATTTATAAATTGAATACTTTAACACCTATGGGTCTCAATGAATGCATGGATTTGATTTATTGATAAAGCACCATCCAGGGGTGTGGGATTTGACTGATGGAGTTCTCGGTCCAATCATTTGGATTTGTATCCTATGGCCTGGACCGAATGTATGCAATACATCATTGAATTTCTAGGCTTTTTCTATTGGAGTACAACATCTTGATACCATAGATTTATTTTTAATATTATTTAAGTGTCATATGAATATATGCCAATCAATCAGTTCTAACAACCTCTACCAGCTCAAACAACTTCATCTCTCTCCCGCAGCGCAACCAGTTGCAAAAATATAATCCTGGCCGGTACACATAAATACCCATTTACCAGCATATGTGCTATACTGAGTCACCACACTCACACTATTTCAATAGTGACAGCATGCACAATAGGAAACCTTAAGATCCATAACCATTTGGATATTGAGATACCCACCTGAATGGAATATCAATTTATCTCTAAGTAAATGTCACCTTAATTCCATACTACTTGCGTTCAGCATACTGCTTTTTAATTAATTTTTAATTTTATGATTATCATAATAGTGGCATCCCGGCACAGCACGAAGTTCGCGTGCGTGATGTCCACTTTCCCTCCACTAGAGCGGAGTGAACACGCCGGCGCAGTAGCGCCACAAGTATTATAGGGAGTACGCATGCGCGATACTCTCTCTGCCGGGATAGAGAGAACGAGCTGGCGCAGAAGTTCGGCTTGCCCTGAACACAGAGCGCCTGCGCCGTATTTGCCTCTATGGTTCGCTATGAAGCATATTGTCCTGAATGACATCCATACCGAACCAGCAGCTTTTTATTGTTATATGTTATTCTTTAATGTGTTTTATAGTGTATTATTTATTGTGTTTTAAATAATGTGGGCCAAACACCTGGCCATTACCTGCAAGTTGGGCCCCGCCCAGAGGGCGGGGCCCAAAAAGCCCTGATTTTTACCGCCAATTTTAGTTATAAAAAGCACACAGAGGCACTGACATACAGATAAGCCTGTTACCTGAAGAAGAGGCATGCGCCTCGAAACGCGTTGTATGTGGCTGTAATAAAGTTATATTACCTTTGAAGAGACGTCTGGAGTGGTTTGCGCTTTATACCCGGCTTTTTCCTGTTTTCCCTTCTACCATATCCATCGGCTGGAGTCCGATCCACGCTGACACCGGAAGAGCAGCACCACTATCCACCTATACGCTTCAAGTAGTTGTGAATTCTTCACAACTAACCCAGGTGAGCACCTCCACTCAAAACCTGTCTGTGCATCTCCTGCCTTATTAGATATACTGTCCCATGGGAAGCTTTGCCTTTTTTATCTTATAGAGACAATTGTTACAACTGATTTATGACACTCGTCTATAGATTCTAAAGTATATGCTAGTGATGCCACTGCTTGGAATAATAAGCAGGCCAAGTTCCAGTGGAAATGCTTAGTAGTAGTGCCTTATAAAGCCCCATACTAAACTGTCTTTACAGTTGCAGCATTGTTAGTGGCAGGGGCTGCGCACCAAGATGTCTTGGTTTAAAGGGGTACTCCGGTGCTTAGACATCTTATCCCCTATCCAAAGGATAGGGGATAAGATGCCTGATCGCGGGGGTCCCGCCGCTGGGGACCCCCGTGATCTTGCACGCAGCACCCCAGTTAAAATCAGTCCCCGGAGCATGTTCGCTCTAGGTCTGATGTCACGCGCTGCCGGCCCCGTGGTCGCCGGTAATCAGACCCGGATAAGATGTCTAAGCGCCGGACTACCCCTTTAAAGGAAACCTGTCACTAAGTTTTAATCTATATAACGAGTGACAACACGTAAAGGAAGTCAATATCATGTCCCATCATGCCTGGATGTCTGCTGGCATGTCTATAAATGTAGAGAAAACAACTTTTATAAATGTCACACGCAGTATGTGAACACACAGTCTAGCTGGCCCTGGCTGAGCTGCTCATTCATACCTAGATAGGCCTGGAAAGGCGGTTTATGCGTAATTACGGCCCGGAGAGCAATGACTACTTCAGCAGCCGCATGCCCAACTGACTACTTAAAGGTATACTCTGCCCCTAGACATGTTATCACCTAAGGCGATAGTGGATACCATGTCTGATCATGGGGGACGGGGGGCTGCTGGAACCCCATGCAATCCCCGGGCCGGCGCTATGGCATTCATAAACATGGAAGCCTGTGGAATTGTTTGTGATGTCCCGCCACGCCCACTTCATTCATGTCTAGCCATACATGTCTAGGGGTAGACTACCCCTTTAATCCTTCTTTACATACTGCGTATAACATTTATTGTTTTCTTCACATTTTTTGATGTACCAGTAGACATCCAGACATAGTAGGACACATGATATTAACCTCTATTATGTGTTGCCACTCATTATATAGGGTAAAATTTGGGGACAGGTTCCCTTTAATAGACTGTGAAGGAGATTTATCAAAACCTGTTCACAGGGAAAGTTGATGAGTTGCCATAGAAACAATCAGATCACTTCTTTCATTTTTGAAAAGGCCTCTGAAATATGAAAGAAGCCATATGATTGGTTGCTATGGGCAACTCAGCGACTTTTTCTCTGGACAGGTTTTTATGAATCTCCCCCTGTGTGTACAGATTAGCACATTCAAAAGGTGATCCAGTAAGATAAGTTGAGTAGGCAAGGGCAGCCGGGAAAAGTAGTATCTTGGGCTAAGTCTTTAAATTGGTCATGGATGGCTTTGTGGCTGGCTCTCCCTGTATGTCCACTTAAGGATTCAGAGAGGACTTGATTCCATTGAAGGGCTCACCGGAGGAGAAAGAACGGGTTAAGATGGGTGCACAATGCTGCGGATTTATTGGATTTAGTGGATTTATTATTACATAGATGACGCGTTTTGAGAGTGTCTGTTCTCTTTGTCAAGTCTTATAGCGAGGTGCAGATCTTGATGCTTTATATATGTTGACAGAATTTGAAAAGACCAGGGAAATACCGGGTGTGGTGACGTAACCGTACCCTGCACATCACATCCTGTTCACATTAGTCAGAAGAACAGGTGGGCGCATCTGATTACAATCACAAACACACGTAACATTATACATAAAACTATTCATAAAATTTGTTCTTATAACAATTATTGTTCATAACATTGGCGTAAAACAGTATATTTTTACATGATTTTAACCTAAAACACTTTTTTATTTTTGAAAACCATTGTCAGAAATAGCTATACATATGCTATACTTTCCTTTCTGTCTGACCACAGTGCTCTCTGCTGACACCTCTGTTCATATTAGGAACTGTCCAGAGTAGTAGCAAATCCCCATAGCAAACCTCTCCTGCTCCGTGTCAGCAGAGAGCACTGTGGTCAGACTGAAAAGGAAATTCAAAAAGAAAATAACTTCCTGTGGAGCAAATAGAAGCTGATAAGTACTAGGATGATTAAGATTTTTAAATAGAAGTAATTTACAAATCTGCTTAACTTTCTGGCACCAGTTGATTTAAAAAAAAGTTTTCCAGGGGAGTACATCTTTAATATGTTTTTTTGGACAGCGGAAACCAGTGTGCCTACGGTCCTTGGGAGTGCTAAAATTGAGGGGATGAAATGGACATTAATAAACACATTATTAGCAGCAAGAGGTTGGTCCAGAGGGAATTCTATTATGTTTCTATAAAAATTTTATTTTTATCTGATAACTTCCAGCATTTTATTAAGACCTTTCGGCTGTAAAGTACACAGCTTGTATATCCAATACATCTCTTTGTGGTTTAGAGTGTGTATCCGGTTTTGTGTTTCTTCTGAGATTTGTCCTATAGGATTGCTCTTAAACTTGGTTTTCTTATTTTCAATAGATGCGCAACATAAACATCTGGACTTGCGCACTTATTTACCCCATTTTTAGGTGGATGAAACTTGAATACACTTGAATAATTTATCTTTTTGGTGTGTCTTTTTAAATGGCTGGGGGCCAAAATGTTCTTCAAAGTGGGTGCCCATCGGAAAATGACTCCTGGGTTATTTTTGAGGTGTGGCTTTAATATTGGATCTTCTTGCAAAATGTGCCAATGCTTTTTGAGAACCTGATTTATATTGTTATGGGCTCTATTATAGGTGGTAATGAAATTTGGAGTGGATGTATGTTCCGTCCTTTCTTCTTTGTTCTCTGGATTGGTGGATGTTACAGATGGAAGACAGTCTTCCTGAGTGAGGTCTTTGGTCTTCTTATAGGCTTCCTTTAATAAACATGCTGTGTACTCTTTTGTAGGGTTTTTGCTTGCTGTTTAAACATATGGTCCTAGGTACAATTTTTTCGGACCGGTTTATATTGGCAGAAAGGTAAGTTTGCCACTTTTTTAGGTGGCCACTATAAAAGGACAGGTAGCTATTTGAGTCTACACTTTTAAAGTAAATGGACATGATGATTTGATCTTGCTCGTGAGTGATTTCTAGGTCCAAGAACTTGTTCTGATGTTCGGACCAATTAGCTGTGAGAGATAGCCCTCAATGGTTGTTGTTAATATTCTCGACTAATTCTTTAATCAGTGATGCTGGTCCATCCCATAGAATGAGGAGAACGTGAGTGGAAAAGAGATCTTGGGACCAGATGAATTTGTCCTCGAATTCACCCATTATTAAATTTGCGTAAGATGGGGCCATTTGCATCCACGCATTTGCATCCATTTGCAAACACGGTTCCTCGTGTTTGATGATAGGTCCACCCATTCTATCCCAAAAAATTTTTTCCAGGATCAGTGACAGACAAGCTAATAAGAATTATTTTTGTACATTTGCAATACTGGAGTCTTTTTCCAAAGTGTTTTTGATACATGATAAGCCTATTGTGTGCCTTATATTAGTGTATAAGGCTGCAACATCAAGTGTTAAAAAGATGTAATTCGGTTCCCATGAGATGGGTCTCAGTAGTCTGAATTTTTCAGGTAACTTTACAGGTTTTGTATGTGGTCCTGTAGAAGCAGATCTAGATACTGTGAGACATTGGATAGTAAACTATTTGTGCCTGCAATAATGGGTTGGCTGGGGGGTGCAATGGGGTCCTAATGGAATTTCGGAAGGTGATAGTAATATGGAGTGGATGGATGGGTTATGGTTAAAAATGTCTTTTCTTTCTTGGTTAGTATGTGGTTTTATAGAGCTCCTTCTAGGAGATTTTGTAATTTAGTCTGTAAATCTTCAAACGGGTCCCCTTCAATAATCCTATAGAAATTAGTGTCACCCAGAATATTGAGCGCTTCACTATTGTAATCTTGGTAATCCTGCCAGACTATCCCACCGCCTTTATCGGTTGGGCAGATTTAGGATTATTCCTCAACGCTTTTAATGCTCTTCTTTCTTTGGAAGAGGATTCATGTAACTCAGGATCAGCACTACAATAAGCCAGCTCAGGCAGCTGCCTTAGGGGGCTGAGGTGAAGGGACAGAACATAATTTACCATGTACATAATTTCATAATGTAGCTAGCCATTGACTTCAATAAGTCTGCAGCAAATCTGCAGCAGAATATGTTTGTGTGAAAAACGTGAAGAGCACCTTAAAACTATTAAATTTCCAAGCTGAAATTCCTGTGCAGCAGTGGAATCTGTTCGGATATGCATTGTCATGCTGAATCAGTTGGCGCTCGCTGTGCACGGAATGTCTGTCCTGGTGTTGGAGAGAGGTAGCTAAGTGGGGGGCACCAAAATGTACTGATGACTGATTAAGAGTTGATTCAGATTAGACTACATCAATTGGAACTGGGTGTAGATTCTCTGACAAAGCCAGGGCTAAGCTATATTGCTTTGCAACAGGCTTGGTTGGAATGGACAATGGACTATACTTAAACCTCCTCTCCTCACATGTCCTAGCAGGAGAAAGTTATGTCTTGTCTGCTCCCTAGCCTGAGCTAGACTCACCTGTGAATAGAATTAGACTGGTTCCAGCCCTCAAGGGAAAGAGGGTTTAATTTAGTAGACCCCTGCCTCAGAACTTTTCACACTTGCCTCCAATCCTGGTCTCATCCTTTACCTACACCAGGGACTTCTCACATGGATATACTTATATGATGTGTCACAGCTGTGCCAAGAAAGTGGTGTTGTTGTAAAGAAAATCCAAGCATTTACCAGGGTAGATGCAATGAAGTTAGAGTTTACTTATTGCAAGTTAAGAGGCCGGATGTGTTTCGGCATGCAGGCCTTCCTCAGCTTTCTTCAATACTCTACACAGATACTGATATTTATGAGTATGAAGGGGCGCCCATCCTCACAGTAACATATAAATGTGGTGTCCCAGCAACAATGGCTTTCCTGTGGCTTCGGACTGCTTTGGGCAGCTTTGCAGCACAAGGGGTTTGGCCCACCAAAGGACTTACTGTTCTGTCAATTAAGTTTGCACTTTTTTGAGAAGTAATATATTTTTCTAATTCATTCTATTGTTGTTATCTGTATATATGTTATTTCTTTGTTACTGAACCTTAAGAGAGAGAGAGCATTGTGAACCCCATGTAACCCTGCCTGCCAATGGGAACCTCTTATGTCTCCCCTATATAGTGTAGTGGGGGGAGGAGTCGCCTGAGTTCTAGTCCGGACCTGCTGAGCAACAGTGTGGTTAAGGTGTGCTGTGTGTAGAAGCCTCAAGGAAAGGCCTAAATCAAATCTACTGGTCATTCTGCAAGGATCGACCGTATGGTGGAAGTTCATGCCCCGGCGGAGAAGGCTACAATACCTTGACAGAACTCTACCTACCAGGATTCATCTACCTGTCTTACAAGTCAGTATTAATCCGTTTGGTAAAAGCATCACAAGGCAACAGGGCTCCCAAGGATTTACGCTGCATCCTCTCACCCAAAACCAACTGCCCATGTAAAGCCATCTACACCCAGCTCAGTAGAGACAGGTATCCGTAACCTGACGTCAGTGTGTTCCTTTACTCCCCGTGTCTGGCCCAGGAGAAGCTGTCTCCAAGCTCAGACCGTGTATAGGATAACGGTGCCCTGGCGTCACAAAGTGATAAGGTATTTCTCCTAACACCCCCGTGGCTACCACAAAAACAACTGTTATACAGCAACATACAGTGAAATAAGGTGCACAGTATATACGGATCCAAAGTATCAGTGATCACAGTTGCAGGAGGGGTGGCATCTTTGCTATCAAAGTTCATTCAGTGCAGGTGCCTAGTGCACAATACATCAATATCTGTATGTCCAGCATGTGGAATAGTCAGATGCTGTCAGGAGGAAGAGTCTTCTTGTAGAACTGCAGAGCTCAGCAATACTGCGGTGCCTCTCAGCGCATGCACCGATGCACTAAGGGGAGATCACTTTGAATTACACTGAAAGGAGCAGTTTCATATAGAAGTGTATAGGTAGTACATATACCAGAGGTTTGGCATGCGGCGATAATATTTTGGGACAAATAACAATCATGTCATAGAGTAAATTGAGGCCATTGTAATAAAGCAAAGCATTACAATAAAGCACTATAGGAAAACAGGAGGAGGCAAACACATGGGAACCCTGAGCCTATATGGATATCTATTGTAATGATATGAGGTCAGACCTACACAATCCTTATTTAAGAGAATACAGGGTGGTATATTGTATAAAAGACACACAGCAGCATTATCAGCAATCAAGGAAACTGTATAGCAGTATTGTGGCAGATTGATGCTGTATAACATTGTAAGGACTATCATGAGAATGGTACTAAAGTTAGCATAAGTTATATTCTTCTATAAAAGACCCAGTATAAGAAGCTCAAAGGGTCCAGTACATGTTGGTAAAATGGACAGACTGTGGATCAAGTCAAGCTATACCCTCAAGGAAGGAAGGTCAAAGTCCAGGTACAGACAGTCTAGAGCACCAGACAACACAAGTCATTTAATTGACATCTAAGTGTTACGCCGAGCGCTCCGGGTCCCCGCTCCTCCCCGGAGCGCTCGCAGCGTTCTCTCATTCGCAGCGCCCCGGTCAGACCTGCTGACCGGGTGCGCTGCGATATTACTCCCAGCCGGGATGCGATTCGCGATGCGGGACGCGCCCGCTCGCGATGCGCATCTCGGCTCCCGTACCTGACCCGTTCCCCGTCTGTGTTGTCCCGGCGCGCGCGGCCCCGCTCCTTAGGGCGCGGGCGCCGGGTCTCTGCGATTTAAAGGGCCACTGCGCCACTGATTGGCGCAGCAGGCCTAATCAGTATCCTCACCTGTGCACTCCCTACTTATACCTCACTTCCCCTGCACTCCCTCGCCGGATCTTGTTGCCATTGTGCCAGTGAAAGAGTTTCCTTGTGTGTTCCTAGCCTGTGTTCCAGACCTCCTGCCGTTGTCCCTGACTACGATCCTTGCTGCCTGCCCTGACCTTCTGCTACGTCCGACCTTGCTTTTATCTACTCCCTTGTACCGCGCTTATCTCAGCAGTCAGAGAGGTTGAGCCGTTGCCGGTGGATGCGACCTGGTTGCTACCGCCGCTGCAAGACCATCCCGCTTTGCGGCGGGCTCTGGTGAATACCAGTAGCAACTTAGAACCGGTCCGCCGACACGGTCCACGCCAATCCCTCTCTGGCACAGAGGATCCACCTCCAGCTAGCCGAATCGTGACAGTAGATCCGGCCATGGATCCCGCTGAGGTCCCGCTGCCAGTTGTCGCCAACCTCACCACGGTGGTCGCCCAGCAGTCGCAACAGATAGCGCAACAAGGCCACCAGCTGTCTCAACTGACTGTGATGCTACAGCAGCTACTACCACAGCTTCAGCAATCATCACCTCCGCCAGCTCCTGCACCTCCTCCGCAGCGAGTGGCCGCTTCCAGCCTCCGATTATCCTTGCCGGATAAATTTGATGGGGACTCTAAGTTTTGCCGTGGTTTTCTTTTGCAATGTTCCCTGCATTTGGAGATGATGTCGGACCAGTTTCCAACTGAAAGGTCTAAGGTGGCTTTCGTAGTCAGCCTTCTGTCTGGGAAAGCCCTGTCATGGGCCACACCGCTCTGGGACCGCAATGATCCTGTCACTGCCTCTGTACACTCCTTCTTCACGGAGATTCGAAGTGTCTTTGAGGAACTTGCCCGAGCCTCTTCTGCCGAGACTGCCCTGCTGAACCTGGTCCAGGGTAATTCTTCTGTTGGCGAGTACGCCATCCAATTCCGTACTCTTGCCTCCGAATTATCCTGGAATAACGAGGCCCTCTGCGCGACCTTTAAAAAAGGCCTATCCAGTAACATTAAAGATGTGCTGGCCGCACGAGAAATTCCTGCTAACCTGCATGAACTTATTCATCTTGCCACCCGCATTGACATGCGTTTTTCCGAAAGGTGTCAGGAGCTCCGCCAGGATACGGACTTTGTTCGCACGAGGCGGTTTCTCTCCCCGGCTCCTCTCTCCTCTGGTCCTCTGCAATCCGTTCCTGTGCCTTCCGCCGTGGAGGCTATGCAAGTTGACCGGTCTCGCTTGACACCTCAAGAGAGGACACGATGCCGCATGGTGAACCTTTGCCTGTACTGTGCCGGTACCGAGCATTTCTTGAAGGATTGTCCTATCCGTCCTCCTCGCCAGGAAAGACGCACGCTGACTCCGCACAAAAGTGAGACAGCTCTTGATGTGAACTCTGCTTCTCCACGTCTTACTGTGCCTGTGCGGATGTCTTCTTCTACCTTCTCCTTCTCTGCTATGGCCTTCTTGGATTCCGGATCTGCAGGAAACTTTATTTTGGCCTCTCTCATCAACAGGTTCAACATCCCGGTGACCAGTCTCGCCAGACCCCTCTACATCAACTCTGTTAATAATGAAAGATTAGACTGTACCGTGCGTTACCGCACGGAACCTCTCTTAATGTGCATCGGACCCTCTAATGTGCATTTTTGGTCCTCTCTAACTGCACTTCAGAAATTCTTCTTGGATTACCGTGGCTTCAACGCCATTCCCCAACCCTTGATTGGACCACAGGGGAAATCAAGAACTGGGGTACTTCTTGCCACAAGGACTGTCTTAAACCGGCTCCCAGTACTCACAGTCAAGACCCTGTAGTTCCCCCGGTATCTGTTCTTCCTAAGGCCTATCTGGATTATGCTGATGTTTTTTGCAAAAAACAAGCAGAGACTTTGCCTCCTCACAGGCCTTATGATTGTCCTATTGACCTCCTCCCGGGTACTACTCCACCCCGGGGCAGAATCTATCCTCTGTCTGCTCCGGAAACTCAAGCCATGTCGGAATACATCCAGGAGAACTTAAAAAAGGGGTTTATCCGCAAGTCCTCCTTTCCTGCCGGAGCTGGATTTTTTTTTGTCTCCAAAAAAGACGGCTCCCTACGCTCTTGCATTGATTACCGCGGACTTAATAAAATCACAGTAAAAAAACGCTACCCCCTACCTCTTATCTTGGAACTCTTTGACCGCCTACGAGGCGCCCACATTTTTACCAAGCTGGACTTAAGAGGTGCTTATAATCTCATCCGCATCAGGGAGGGGGACGAATGGAAGACCGCATTTAACACCAGAGATGGACACTTTGAGTATCTGGTTATGCCCTTTGGCCTTTGCAATGCCCCTGCCGTCTTCCAAGACTTTGTAAATGAAATTTTTCGTGATCTTCTATATACCTGTGTTGTGGTTTACCTGGATGATATTCAGATTTTTTCTGCCAACTTAGAAGAACACCGCCAGCATGTCCGCATGGTTCTTCAGAGACTTCGGGACAATCAACTTTATGCCAAAATGGAAAAATGTCTCTTTGAATGTCAGTCTCTTCCTTTCCTAGGATACTTAGTCTCTGGCCAGGGACTACAAATGGACCCAGATAAACTCTCTGCCGTATTGGATTGGCCACGCCCCTCCGGACTCCGTGCTATCCAACGTTTTTTGGGGTTCGCCAATTATTACAGACAATTTATTCCACACTTTTCCACTATTGTGGCTCCTATCGTGGCTCTAACCAAGAAAAATGCCAATCCTAAGTCCTGGTCTCCTCAAGCGGAAGACGCATTTAAACATCTCAAGTCTGCCTTTTCTTCTGCTCCCGTACTCTCCGGACCTGACCCATCTAAACCCTTCATATTGGAGGTAGACGCCTCCTCGGTGGGAGCTGGAGCAGTTCTTCTACAAAAAAATTCTTCCGGGCATGCTGTTACTTGTGTTTTTTTTTTCTAGGACCTTCTCTCCGGCAGAGAAAAACTACTCCATTGGTGATCGAGAATTACTGGCCATAAAATTGTCGCTTGAGGAATGGAGGCACCTGCTGGAGGGATCCAAATATCCAGTTATTATATACACTGACCACAAGAATCTCTCTTATCTCCAGTCTGCCCAACGGCTGAACCCTCGCCAGGCTAGGTGGTCGTTGTTCTTTGCCCGTTTTAACTTTAAAAATCCATTTTCACCCTGCTGACAAGAACATTAGGTCCGATGCTCTCTCTCGTTCTTCAGATGCCTCTGAAGTGGAAGCCTCTCCACAACACATCATTCCTCCGGACTGTCTGATCTCCACTTCTCCAGCCTCCATCAGACAAACTCCTCCAGGGAAGACCTTCGTTTCTCCACGCCAGCGCCTCGGGATTCTCGAGTGGGGACACTCCTCCCACCTCGCAGGCCATGCGGGCATCAAAAAATCCATTCAACTCATCTCTCGATTTTATTGGTGGCCTACTCTGGAGACTGATGTTGTTGATTTCGTGCGGGCTTGTACTGTCTGTGCCCGGGATAAGACTCCTCGCCAGAAGCCTGCTGGTCTCCTTCATCCTCTGCCTGTTCCTGAACAACCTTGGTCACAGATTGGTATGGACTTTATTACTGACTTGCCTTTATCCCATGGCAACTCAGTTGTTTGGGTGGTCGTTGATCGATTCTTCAAGATGGCACATTTTATCCCTCTTCCAGGCCTTCCTTCGGCGCCTCAGTTGGCGAAGCAATTTTTTATACACATTTTTCGCCTTCACGGGTTGCCCACGCATATCGTGTCGGATAGAGGCGTTCAATTTGTGTCTAAATTCTGGAGGGCCCTCTGTAAGCAGCTCAAGATCAAATTAAACTTCTCTTCTTCTTATCATCCCCAATCCAATGGGCAAGTAGAAAGAATTAATCAGGTCCTGGGTGACTATTTGCGACATTTTGTTTCCTCCCGCCAGGATGACTGGGCAGATCTTCTACCATGGGCCGAATTCTCATACAACTTCAGAGTCTCCGAATCTTCTGCTAAATCCCCATTCTTCGTGGTGTACGGCCGTCACCCTCTTCCTCCCCTCCCCACTCCCATGCCCTCTGGTTTGCCCGCTGTTGATGAAGTGACTCGAGACCTTTCCACCATATGGAAAGAAACCCAAAATTCTCTTTTACAGGCTTCATCCCGGATGAAAAAATTTGCTGATAAGAAAAGAACTCCCCCCATTTTTGCTCCCGGAGACAAGGTATGTCTCTCCGCTAAGTATGTCCGCTTTCGTGTCCCCAGTTATAAACTGGGACCACGCTATCTTGGTCCTTTCAAAATCAAGTGCCAGATCAACCCTGTCTCTTACAAACTCCTTCTTCCTCCTTCTCTCCGTATTCCCAATGCCTTCCATGTCTCTCTTCTTAAACCACTCATCCTTAACCGCTTCTCTCATAAAGTTGTTTCTCCCACTTCAGTTTCCGGTTCATCTGACGTCTTTTCGGTGAAGGAGATTCTAGCATCCAAGACGGTCAGAGGTAAAAGATTCTTCTTGGTTGACTGGGAGAATTGCGGCCCAGAGGAGAGATCTCGGGAACCTGAGGACAACATCCTGGACAAAAGTCTTATCCTCAGGTTCTCAGGCTCCAAGAAGAGGGGGAGACCCAAGGGGGGGTATTGTTACGCCGAGCGCTCCGGGTCCCCGCTCCTCCCCGGAGCGCTCGCAGCGTTCTCTCATTCGCAGCGCCCCGGTCAGACCTGCTGACCGGGTGCGCTGCTATATTACTCCCAGCCGGGATGTGATTCGCGATATATATATATAATTTAATATAATTAACATAAAATTGAAGCACAGTCTGGTAGTAAATTTTCTATCATGTACCAGTAAATACTGGTGATATCCTTGAGGTTTTGGTTATATCTATTTACTACTATATATATTTTCTTTTGACATCTAGGGTATAGGTGTATATCCAATATACCTCGGATAATCTATTTGTGAGCTGTACTATTTTAATTTCTTGCCAGTCAAGGATAGTAAGAGTGAAGTTCCTTTGGCCAGCTCAGTCCGAAAGTCCAAGTCCACCCCTGGCGGTAAGCAACTCTAAGGATGCATCGTAAAGTCCTACAAGTCTGTGTTAGTTGTCTCCCAAGTCAATCTAAAGTCCAGATAAGCCCAGTTGAATCATCACAGCTGCCCTATAACTACCCAGAGTTCCCAGTGACCTAAAGTGATATCCTATGCAACTTTACCCCAATTATTATACCAAAGTTTGCTGTTATACTGTATGGACTGTAACATCTACCTGCTCGAATTTTCACTAAAAGTAGTTTCTGTAACCCTGCATCTGTGGTGTTTATTGCCCCAGCGCTTGGCCAAAGAAGCTGCTCATTCTTGGAGTGTGGAGGTTAACACTACCCTAGCGTAACAAACTCTATTTCAGTCACAATATCCTGTCAATACACTACACACGCCACCCCATTAGCCACCACACCACATGAGGTTATCAAGTAAAATTGTCTTGCAGCATCTCCTGGCCTTCTTGTGTCTGGGCACCCCTGGTAACACTCACATTTCTGAAGACAGGAACTCCGGTGTATGTGGATCCGCTGGACCTGTGTGGCAGATGACTCGGACCATACCAGGGAGCGGAGTCTAAGGTGCCGCTGGTTTTCACCAGAGCCCGCCACAAAGCGGGATAGGCTTGCAGCTGCAGGTGACACCCAGGTCGCTACCCCTGGCAAGGCTCGACCACACAGGCGAGGCACAGGAGGGATGAGGCAACTCGTAGTCTGGATAGCAGAAGGTCAGGGCAGGCAGCACAGTAGCATAATCAGGACGTAGCAGGAGTTCGGTAGGCAGGCGGCAGAGGAGCAAGGTCAAGTCACAAAAGCAGGAGATCTAGTACACGGCAAGGAAATACAATGGAATGCTTTCTCTAGGGCACAAGGCAACAAAGATCCGGCAGAGAACTGAGGAGGGTGGAGGAATTCATAAACAAGCCACAGGTGGATTACACTAATGAGCGTACTGGCCCTTTAAATCTTAAAGTTCCGGTGCGCGTACGCCCTAAGGGACGGGGACACGCGCGTCGAAGCGGAGAGGCGGAGGCAGAGGCAGGAGAAACACCCGGAGAGTGACGGACTGGGGCTCGCATGTGGGCACATCCGCGATGCGAGTCCCAGCCCCGTTGGCAGCAGAAGGTAAGGGAACCATGCGCTCACGGCCAGCGTGTGTGGCTAAAGCGCATAGTGTAACATCCCTACTTACAGCTGCCAGGACACACGAAACTGGAATGCGCCCTGACGATCCTACTACACTGCCATCATGTGGAGGCTCTACATTGACAAATATTGTGTTGGGGACTGCAAAACCATTTGCACCACCAATGACATAACCACCAGTAGAACCACATCTCTACAGTAGAACCACTGTCCCATCCACCCACCCCTGGCACACCAAACTAACAGTGTGACAGATAATTTGACAGGTTATAAATGTTAGACTCATAATACCCCGACAAAGATTCAAATATTTGGAGAAAGATTCTGCAGCTGCAAGACAACCGTATACTATAACAGCTAGAAGAGGGTGCCAGGACACTGCACTTTATTTATATGACTATGCACACATATGGACGGGAATGGGAGCATTGTGATTTGTTCTACTGTCCATGACAAGTGTGCATGAGAGACAATGTGCTGTAAACGGCTTTGACTGTGCCAGCTCTTATGTACAGTTTAGTTTTAAGTAGCTATGGAATATGAAGTTATGTGCATGATTATATCTGTGATACCTTCCATGATACTAATCTGCATACAGTGACTACCTCTTTAAAGTGTCAATGGGAAAATTCTCTTTACTTGCAGTCAGTGCTATGGGAAGCTCACTTCTTATAGTGTACGTTCACTAATTCATGGCTGGCAGTCCAAATTTTATGCATATCCATCAGCTGAATATGCTGCCCTATGTAAGTTTGGCTACTGGGACTTTGGGTGTCTTTTTTTAGCCCCCTTTCATTTAGTAAACTGATATGGGCCAACATAACCCTCACTAGAATTTTGCAGGTGCAGCGTCCATATTCAGATACAGTTCAGATTGAGTGCTTTGCTCTTTAAAGAGTTTTTAAGGACTTCAATGATTGCCTTTCATCTGGCCATCAATATCTGGTAAGTGGAGGTCCAACACCAGTCACCTCTGCTAACCAACTGCTTGCCAGAGCCACGATACCAACATATGCAGTGAACGAAGCAAGAAGCAGATAGCTTTAGGCAATGAAAGCTTTGTTGTATTGCTGTGTACAAGGCCAGTTTTTAACAACTCAGGTGAGAGAAGCCATAAGAGATGCACAGAGATGTCATAAGTTGTAGAATAGAGCTGGGTCAAGATCAGCCTTTGGAGCGTGTTGCTGAGGTGGGGGACGGGGCTGCGGTGGCCGAGCCTAGCACTAGTGGGACTGGTGGTTTTAGTAGTGAGGATTCTGGAAGGCATTACGGTGGATTTAGTGCGGAGGAACGAGGAAGCCATGATGACACATCAGAAGTGCTGAGAGGAGTGGTGGGGATGATGAAGAGGTGTTTAAAGGGGAGAATGTCAGCGGGCCTTCTGGTCCGAGCAGCTCAGGAGCAAGTGATGGTGACACTGGTGCTGGATCTGAAGGCTTGAGAAAAAACATTCTAGAACAGGGGCACAGTTGGGTGTTGATGTACATAGCTATTTACGGTATCCTGTCGTGTGAAAATTCTTTACTATGTTACCAGATACAGGAAAGCAGGCACGGTGCTGTCTCTGCAGAGAGAAAGTGAGGCACAGGCAGGGTCCAAATTTAGGAATTAGGTCTCTACGTCAGCACCTTATGTATCACAAAGCCTGGGTAGAAGTATACCTAGTCCACCAATGCCTGCCCTCTGCTGGCTACAGATAACTCTATCTCACCACCATCTGCTGTATGCTGGATACTACTAATGACATCAATTCACCATCACCCTACTTCCATTCAGGCCTACACGTGTGGTGGACTCATATGTACTGATGTAAACTGTAGTGGATTGATACGTACTAACATATATATATATACACTTTTATTAAAATGTCTATTTTTCCTAAACTGCATGCAGAGATCCTCCTCCAGCTGAACTGCTCCCTCATCCTTCACCTGAAAAGCTCCTTCCTCCTCCCATCGAGAATCAAAGATGGTGTTGGAATGTAGCAGAGATAAGAGATGTTACTTTCTAGAGGAATACATAGGAGTTTTAACCAATTCACTGTTTTTCACACCAATTCATGTAACCTCCTGCACACAGCTTTGAATAACCATATAAAAAAAAAACTGTAGTCACTTCCTCTGTAATAAAGAAAGTATCAACTGAGCTGACAGGTGTCTGAGTGGTCTTTCTTAGCGATTGCACCGCTTCTAATAAAACTAATCAAGAAGGGAGAAAATCTTCACTGCGTACAACCAGGATGTATTTCACACGTACACAACCCATCAATCACAATAAAAGGGATAGTTTTTAATAATCCATGTCATCTTCACTTGCTAGACTAAGAACCTCTTGCTACTCCCAAAAGGGATACTTTTTGGAATGGTTAGAAGAATCCATTGCCGTCTTCTTCACTTGCTAGACTAAGAACCTCTTGTTACTCCCAAAAAAGGCATAATTTTTGACACACTGCTCAACTCTACTCCTATCTGTCTAACAGCCAGGCCTCTTCCATAGGCAGCACATTTTTGGGATTTGCCTCATCTGTGTTGTGCCCTCCTCCTCCCCAATCCCGTCAGTTATCAATTGAGTAATCCATGTTGTAGTGTGCCTGAATTCCTACCTAGTTGTCATCATTTTTCGGAGACAGCGGTACCATGCATGCCACAGTTGAAATGTGGAGTAGTACCTATGGGCAGGGGCAATACGTGACCAAAAAAAAGCCTTGCTCCATTTCTGTCTCAGCGGGATTTCCCGGCCAGGCCTGCACCACCTGACTGGGCTAAATTAAAATTAATCGCATTTGTTTTTGCAACAACCCTGCAGCAAGCCAGGGCTGCTGGCTAAAATTAGTGCCTAGTGGCCATTATTTTGCTGAGACAGATGTATCCTGCATGGCACGATTGATATGTGGAGTAGTACCTACGGCCAGGGACAACATTGCTGCCACTTCCAGCCAGGTCTGGGCCACCTGGCTTTGGCAAAATTCTACAAATTTATAGTGGTTGCTTTTGCAACCAACCTGCGGCCAGCCAGGGCTGTTGGCCAAAATAAAATTTGTTGTGTTTGCAAACACCCTGCAGCCAGCCAGGGCTGCTGGACAAAATTAAATAGACTTTTTAGCAAACTTGCTACCTCCAGCCAGACCCCATGGACTTCTAGCTCACTAGATTAGACCATTGGCCAGAACTTTCCCAGTTTGCTATGAGTGTTCTGTCTTGTCCACCCTCTAGTGTGGCTTCGGGGAGTGTGTTCAGGCTTCAGTCACCCCGAAGCAAACAAGATTGTCAGCCAGCAGTGTGGAAAAACTGACTTTTACTAAAATGAATCAGGCATGGATCAGTGAGGAATTTAAATGGGCACTGTCATGAAATAAAAAAATTGATATGTTGTAGTACTTAAGTACTACAACATATCTCTAATATAGTTTAATTAAAAAAAGTGATTTTAAACCAGTTTAAAATCACTTTTAAATTCGGCCACTAGGGGTCGCCCTCCTAGTGGCCGAATGCATTCGGCAGTGACGTCACTACAGAATTTCGTCTCATTTGAGCCTGGCAAATGAGTCGAAA
Organism: Hyla sarda; assembly: GCF_029499605.1. Classification (NCBI taxonomy): domain Eukaryota; kingdom Metazoa; phylum Chordata; class Amphibia; order Anura; family Hylidae; genus Hyla; species Hyla sarda. The sequence goes on from NC_079189.1 coordinate 328,454,365, forward strand.
TTCCAGTCACTGCGGTGCTCGCTCCCGCCTGTCAATCAAACAGGCGAGAGCGAGCACAGTGAAATCCAGGGCTGCGCATTGGCTCCCTGGACTCTCACACTGGCCGCCTCCCTGCTGCATATTCTCTCTGCAGCAGGGAGGCACATGGCTCTTACCTCTCCTTACAGCCGTGGCTCCTATGGGGATACGCCGCCTCCTCACTGCTGTGTCCTGTCATTACCGGGAGCGCGTTATAAAGAGAGGGGGCGCCATTTACAGGAGGGCCCATCACACTCTGAGCAACAAGCGTGTGCCCGGCTTCCTGTCATGCTCCTACACTCTGGTAACTCTCTCTATAGTTCTGGAGGACTTTCAATCCTCCAGAAACATAGAGACAGTTTCCAGAGTGTACGGGCATGACAGGAAGCCGGGCACACACTTGTTGCTTGCTACGGACCCCCGCTCATGGTCCGGCACAGGTGAGGGGGAGGGGGGCGATATTGGTCGGGGGCTGGGTGTCTTCCAACACAGGGTGCCTCCAGTTGTTTCCCCACTACAACTCCCAGCATGCCCTGACAGCAAATAGATGTCAGGGCATGCTGGGAGTTGTAGTGGTGAAACAGCTGGAGGCACCCTGTCAGGAGAACTATGGGCGGAACTCGGCCCCCAGAAGGCATCAGTGACGTGGTGCCTGCTGGGGAAGTCTGCCTGGTAGTGAGCACACTACCAGGCAGACAAAATGGCATTTTTAAGATAATAAAAAAATAAAATAAAGGCAGGGAGGGGGTTAGGGATAGATGGGCAATAGGCAGGGACAGAAAAAAAAAAAAGAGGATGGTGGGAGCTACCCTTTAAACCTCCTGCCAGATGCCACTGATTAGGCAATGCTACCACCACCCCTGCTTGTTGCTAGTGAAATCAGCCCGCCATCTAATGCTGGATGCTAGTGACATCAGTCCACCATCTCATACCAGATACTAGAAACAATAAAAGAATTTATAAAAAAAAAAAACAGCAGCGCTCATCCAGATTTATACAGTTAAAACCGATCAAGGTCAAAGATTGACTTACCTGGTGCAATGGAGGGTCACCATATGTTATAGGCGGCTCTCATTAGCACCGTCAGCCAGGTAAGCGTATCATAAGTTACTCTTATCTCTTCTTAAATAAGATCCCCAATCCTTGAGGAGGGCGCATCTCCAATATCCCCGAATGGCATATACCACCCGGGCTCATTACATATGAAGAAAACAAGAAAAAACAGTGCTAGCACTCAAGAGATGTAACTTGGTTAGGTACAATGGGAGGACTCAGGATGTATACTTGGTATTACTCACTCCTAGTGGGGGGACCAAAAACCTTAATACTATATTAAGGTTTTTGGTCCACCCACTAGGAGTGAGTAATACCAAGTATACATCCTGAGTCCTCCCATTGTACCTAACTAAGTGATACCGGATCCTAGGGACATCAGTTTGCCATCTCATGCTGGATGCTAGTGAAATCAGTCTGCCATCTTGTGCTGTACGCTATAAACATCTGTCTTCCATCTCATGCTGTACGCTATTAATATCAGTCAGCCACCACCTGCAGTACGTGGGCTACTAATAGAAACTCCAATCCACCATCACCCTACTTGCTGCCAGGCCTACACATACACAACCCCTCATCCCCAGAAAAGGGATCATTTTTTCAAGTTTTCATACAAGAGCTATTTCTTCAGTCTTCACTATAACGCCACTGTTACTACTCCTAAAAAAGGGAGAAATCATTTTTGGCACCCCGGGATAAAGCCATGGCGTCTTCCCATGCCTCCGTAGGCATATTAACACTGCCAGGCATCTATCAACAGCCAGGGATACTTTATGCTGCTTTATTTTGGTGTGAATAAACCGAAAATATTGGCGAGCTGGAAAAGTTACCATGGGTTACCGCAAGCCGCAAGTCACTATAACTAAGCCTTAAAAACACTTTAAAACTACTTGAACTATCCGAACAGTGTTAGACAGGGGTTTAGAGGTTTTAGGCAGTGTTAGGAACATTTTTTTAGGGGCTTATTTCATTGTCGGTTCAAGTCGAACCGAGCCGAACTGAACTCGCGATTTTAGAAAACTTTGGCGAGTCCGGCGAACCAAACTTTTACAAAAGTTCGCTCAACTCTATTGTAGAACCATGATGTAATGGAATGCTATAGGACAAAATGATATTGGTAGTAGAACAAATAGCTTGAGACAAGAGCACAAGAGGGGATAGAGACTTGGAGATCAGCCAGGAGAAGAAAATAGTGAAATTAGGAAAAATGGAAGATAAAAGTATCATCATGGAGTAAACATACCTATAATGGAGTAGATATATCAAGACCTGAATCTAGTGTGCCTGTGAGGACCAAGAGAGAAAAGGTAAATAAAAAAAAGGAGAAAATTGGAATGGAAAGCACAGTAGACGGGCCAGTTCATATTTGCAACAGAGTCCTTCCAGCATGTGACCTGTATAAATCCAGTACGCTTCTCTGTAAAGAAGTCACTTTTTTTTACCGCATCTAGGTGGGATGATTTTTTTTTCTAGAACCCGAAAGTGTAGTTGGAAAATAGAATGTTGTAGTTCAAGAAAGTGGTGTGGTAGTAGAAGTAATCAGTTCTCACACCTGATGGTTGACTTATGCTTGCTGATTCCATTCTTAACAGCCTGTGTGGCTTTTTCTATGTATAGTAGCCCACAGGGACATTTAATGGCATAGATAACATTCCTGGTGTTGCATGTAAAAACCTCTTTAATTTCAAATGGCCTCATTGTGTGTGGACGGTGAATGTAGTTGTCCTTTAGCACATTGTTACATTGTAAACAATGAAGGCCTGGGTAGGTACCATGTTTTCTCACTGAAAAGACTGCTTATACAGGTGAGGATATATTGCTTGCACCAGGCTATTGAGTATGTTGGGTGCTCTTTAAATTGGGGAGGTTGGGGTTCTTAAATTCAGGGTTGGCTCTGGGTAGAAATCTCAGTGTAGGCTCTGCTAAGGATGTGCCAGTGTCTCCATATGACATTATCAATACTTATAATTTAACTTTGGTTCTCTGGTTGTGTGGTCTTTTACAATTCTTTTGACGCGTGGATGGGTGTTCATAAAGTGTGACAAGCTATTCCTGTTTATCTCCTTTCTATGTAAGTATGTGGTAAAATCCTCCCTTATTGGCCTTTTATCACCCTAGTGTCCAAAGGCTGATAGAGGTAGTATCATATGTATAGTAGACTAGCTGAGGAAGGCTTTATGCTGATACACACTGTGTACCCTGTAATTGGCCATATAAACACTTTGCAGTTTGCATCATCGTTGAGTGACAGGATTTGATTTTCTTAGATTCTGATATTGTAACATGTATTTAGAGGACACAGACACACCCAGGTATATCTGCATATTAAGAGGTATTTTGATTACTGTTATTATATAGGATAAACATATAGAAACCTGTTTACTTTCTTTCTTTATCGTTGTACAAGTATGTGATCTATCAAGTTTGGACAGGTTGTATCATCAGTACACATACTTAACCTATTGACCATCATGAAAAACATCTTAGCAAGAGGCACAGTTGGCAGACAGCACCAGATCAAATATATCACAGTATAATGTTTGTTTCTAGAGATGAGCGAAGTTTCAAAAAAATTTGGTTCGATCTAAATTTATTTGTGGCGAATCTATATTAAAAACGTCTATTTCTGGCCTACAGAGAGCCTCAATAGGGGTTTAGAAAACTTTGCTATGGGGTAGTGAAATAATCCTGTTATTCAGTATGACATGCAGATTATCAGCATCTCTTTTAGAATCACTGCTGCAGAGCGGCACAATGACAGAGCCTGGAGGTGGCATCAGTATGAGGAGACCATATAGTGGCAGAATGACACAGCGTTGAGGTGTTGGCAGCATGAGGAGACAATATAGTGGCTAAATGACACAGCTTGGAGATGTTGGCAGCATGAGGAGACCATGTGGTGGCTTAATGACACAGCTTGGATGAGGCTGAAGCATGAGGAGACCATATAGTGGCTGAATGACACAGTGTGGAGGTGTTGGCAGCATGAGGAGACCATATAGTGGCAAAGCTGAATGACACAGCCTGGAGCTGGCAGCAGCATGAGTAGACACTAGTGTTGAGCGGCATAGGACATATTCGAATTCGCGAATATATGGACGAATATTCGTCATATATTCGCGAATATTCGCATATTCGTTATATTCTCGTTTTATTTTCGCATATGCGAAAAATCGCATATGCGAAAATTAGCATACACTAATTTTCGCATATGCGAATTTTCGCATATGCGAATTTTCACACGCCAGTCTCACACAGTAGTATTACAGCCTTCTTTACACCACACAAGCTGGAAGCAGAGAGGGGTGATCACTGTGATGTGTACTGTGAAAAAAAAAACAAAAAAAAAAAAACGAATATTCGTAATTACGAATATATAGCGCTATATACGCGAATTCGCGATATTCGCAAATAATATTCGAATTGCGAATATTCGTGAGAAACACTAGTAGACACTAGGGCTTCACGATCCCTAAGAATAAAAGATGAATTTTGAAATTTAAATTGAAGATTTAGGGTAGCTAGTGCTACCATAAAAAAAAATTCAGGCCCAGACCCAGCAGCATCAGTAAACCATTTATTGGCTGAATGACACAGCCTGGAGTTGGCTGAAGCATGAGGAGACCATTTAGTGTCTGAATGGCACAGCCTGGAGTTGGCAGCAACATAAATAGACACTAGGGCTTCACAATCCCTAAGATTGAAAGATTAATTCTGAAATTTAAACTGAAGATTTTGGGTAGCTAGTGCTACCATAACAACATTTTTATTCCCAGACCCAGGCCCAGCAGCATCAGTAAACCATATATTGGCTGAATGACTAAGCCTGGAGTTGGCTGAAGCATGAGAAGAGACCATATAGTGGCTGAATGAGACAGCCTGAAGGTGGCAGAAGCAGCATCAGGATTCCTGAAAGTACCCGGCGAAGAAGGTGGGTGAAAAAAGGTCTGATGCAGTGGAATGTTTGTAACTGGGGAGCAGCGCCTTAAATCTGTTTGGCACTATCCATATTTGTGAAGTGTTGGTGTGGCACCATAGTCAATCTACTCTCATGCATCAGGAATTGGTGGTTGGAAATCCAGGTTGATCCATGCCTGATTTATCTTCACAAAGCTCAGTCTCTCCACATTTTTTGTGGACAGATAAGTTCTCCTTGGGGTGACTATGTCCCCCGCCACACTAAACACCCGCTCTGATGGCACACTACTGGCCGGGCAGGACAGCTTTTCCAGGGCAAACTCAGCTAGTTGCGACCACAAATCAAGTTTGGCTGCCCAGAAGTCCAGCGGATCTTCAAGGTTAGTTGACATGGGAATGTCAAGGTATGCCACCACCTGCTGGTTCAGGTCCTGCTGCAGGTGTACCTGTTGATGATGAGTTGCTTCACTATGCGGGTGAAGAAAGCTACTCATCAGCTACTGTAGACTCAGGCTGCTGCTGATGAAGCTGGTACTGCTCCTGCGACCCCACCCCTCCCCAGCAGCCATGGCAGTGGAAGGTGAGCGCAGAGGGCCCCCCGAGCAAGGCCTGCGAGTGGATGGACGATGGAGCTGATAGGCATCGGCCAACTGACTATGTAGGATCTCTCTGTAGTAGGACAGTTTGTCCTCCCTCTCAGTGGGTGTAAAAAAGGCGAATATTTTGTGCCGGTAGCAAGGGTCCAATAAGGTGGAGAGCCAGAAGTCATCCCGCTGCCAAATGTTGACAATTTGGCGGTTACTACACAAGCAACTGAGCATGCATCGTGCCAATTGTGCAAGTGACTCAGAGGGACTCCCTGCCTCCATCTCCACTGCATATCGCCTTCCTCATAACCCTCTAGCTCCTCTGGCTGCTCCTCCTCTCCTGTCAGATTACTAGAAAAAACGCCCATCTTGCGAAACCTAAACTATACTCCACTGTGCCCCTCCCCCTCCTCCTCCTCCTCCTCCAGTTCAGCCCCCACAGGGCTCATGTGGCTGTGAGATGTAGGCACCATGTCTCCAGTACCTTGACCAGTCATAGTTTCCAACACGTGTGAAATGAAGAGAAATGAAGCAGTGAATAACGTCATTCATCCCGTAATCCTAGTGACTTACTAATAATGTGGCTTTCTCAAAGGGCCTGAGCAAACGGCAGGTGTCATGTATGAGCTTCCACTGGTTCACATTGAAGTTACACAGGGGAGTACCCCTATCCGCTTGGATCATCAAGAAATCGGTGATGGCTTTTCTCTGTTCGTACAGTCGGTCCAACATATGGAGGATGGAATTCCAATGTGTGGCAATGTCACACATCAGACTATGTTGGGAGATACCGTTCTGATGCTGCAGCTCAAGGAGGGTGTGCTTTGCAGTGTACAAGTGGCTGAAGTGCATGCAAAGCTTCCTACCCATTGTCAGGATGTCTTGCAAATGGGGGGAACACTTCAGGAACAGCTTCAGAACCAGATTGAACATGTGTGCCATGCAGTCGCAGCTCTTGCAAGATGTTCTTCCCGTTGTCAGTCGCCATGGTTCCTATTTACAGTTTTCGTGGCGTAAGCCATGCTCCGATTTCTTTACGAATGACTTTTAGCAGTTTTTCCCGTGTGACTCTTTTTGCCAAGGCAAAGCATGTGAAGAACAGTGGGAAACTGTCATGCCCTGCACACATCGTATGCTTAAGGGCCACTGAGACTTGTCTGGGCAGTGGAGGCTGAGGACACAGCGGAGGATGAAGAGGCGTAGTCGCACACTGTCACAGGACCAATGGCCTGAGAGCGTGGAGGAGGAAGCAGCATGACTTGTCCAAGTTGGTGTTGTGACTGTGCAGGAACCACATTCACCCAGTGAGCTGTAAAAGACATGTATTGTCCCTGACTGTAGTTGCAGCTCCAGACGTCAGCGCTGCCGTTCACTTTGTTGCACACCAACAGACTCAAGGACTGGACCACTTTCTCTTCCACAAAATTGTACAGGGCTTGTACTGCCTTCTTTGCAAAGAAATGATGGCTTGGCACTCTCCACCTCGGCATGGCACAAGCCATAAGTTCTCTGAAAGGTGCAGAGTCCACCACTTGAAATGGGAAGGACTGCAGCACCAGCAACTTAGACAGGAGCACATTCAGCTTCTGCGCCATTGGATGAGTGAGCGCATACTGTTGTCTCTTGGACATGGCTTCGCCGATGGATTGTTGGCGGAATGACTAGGAGGAGCAGGAGCATCTGGAGCAACAGAAGGAGGGTATGACACACCGCTCCCTTCGGCTGATGTGGTGGGGCCTTGGCTGGCTCAAAGAGGGAGCAGCGGGCTAATGGGTGATGCAGCAGGCTGGGCCACTGCATCGGAGCCACGGTTCTCCCAGGCCACTTTATGGTGGCAAAGCATGTGTTGACGCAGGGCTGTTGTGCCAACATTGGGACCCTGGCCACGCTTCACCTTCTGCCGACATATCTTGCATGTGGCTATGTGAACCTCCTCCAGATGCTTGATGAAAAACTGCCACACCGCTGAGTAGCAGATTTTCCCACCAACAGTCCGCATTAATTGACTGCTACTGCCGCTGTCTCCAGGAACCCCTTGTTCCACTACCTCCCGGGAAAGTAGGCTGCCACGAAGCAGGTGGTCTCCCCCGGGTACGTTTGGCTCCGGAATTTCCACTTCTGCCACCATGCTGACTGCAACCATGCTACCACCTTGCTGGCTCAGCTGCTGCCTCACGGGCAACCTGTAACTCGATTCTCCTGATGATGATGAAGCTCCTTCTGCACCCGGCTCCCAATTGCGATCGGCTTCATCATCATCAACAAGTGTCTGCACGTCAGTGATGTCCTCCTCAGGTTCCTCAACAGTGTCTGCTTCAGGACCCTGAACGCTGGCAAAACCGGCTCCCACATCAATCTCTTCATCACTACTTGCCCGCCTAAAGGGGGAAGCGGCAGATTTCTTCTCCACTTCTTGACTGGGCAGTAGCTGCTGACTGTCCTCTATTAGATCGTCCTCACTGAATAGTGGAGCTGAACCCACAGCATAAGATAGTTCTTTAGGGGAGGGAACAGCATAGGACAGAGGCAATGGGAGGACAGACACTGCTCTTGGGCCATGCCAACTGGGGGTTGTGTCTGAGGAACCCACCGACTGTTGACTGGGGGTGTCAGATGTCACTTGTGATGAAGTGGATGACCATGTTAACCATTCGACGACGTCAGATGGGTTGCTGATCAAGACACGATCGCTAGCTGATAACAGGAGCTCAGGCCTCTCGCTGAGACTCCTGCTGCCACTCGCCACTAGTCTACTGCGACCTGTGCCAGAAGGATTTAGGCCTCTGCCACTCCTCTGTGGACGCCCTGGCACTTCTCTGCCTGATACCCTTCACTACGCTTAAAAGCGTATTTGTCTAGAACAGCAGCAGGTTTGTACTTTTGGCTGGCCTTTCACAGTATCTAGGCCCTTGACAGATTTACAGGTACAAAATAGTACACTACTTAGATGTAGATATGTGGTAGGCACTGATGAGGGGAGAAAATTGCATCAGTATGCCTAAAAACTCGATATTTTTGTAAAACACCAGCCGGTGATTACTTTGGTCTGTCCTTTCACAGTATCTAGGCCCTTGATGAATTAACAGGAGCAAAATAGTACACTACTCAGATGTACGTATGTGGTATGCACTTATGAGGGCAGAAAAATGTGCAACAGTACCCTTAAAAAAAAACTTATTTTTTTAAAACACCAGCAGTACACAACAGTGCTGCAGACAAAAAAAGCTGTGCACTAAACACAAAATTTCACTCTGTCAAGGACTATTAGGAATGGACTGCTGGGTATTATACCATCTACAGACTAGTATAACCAGAAGATAATTTTTGTGGAACAAAGACACTGAATTGCACTGAAAAATTATTCCTGCCTCCTCTGCTAAGGATTATGAAGTTGAGGCAGCTTGTTGAAATGTATGAGACAACACACAGCTATGTGCCCCTCTCTGTAATACTATGCCGAAGAAAGTGACTGGGAGGTTAACGTCTGCAGCTGCAGTAAAAATCCTTTTCAGTGAAAAAAAAACAATGCTCTCCATCCACAAGTACGCTGATGTGACTAGGAGGTTATTAAACGCTGCTGGACTGCGATTTTCTCTGCTGTAACACACACGCACACAGGCTCTGCGTCCTGTGATCCTTCTGCAGTGTATTGTAATGAAGTGAGAAGCCGGAATTATGGCTGCCGATTATATACGGCTGTGACATTACAGGGGTGACTGGCTGCTGATAGGCTGCATCCTGCATGTGATTCAGGGTCATACAGCCTACCTGCCTTCCCGCCTTGCCTTCCCAGCGTTCCTTGCCCCATGTACTGACATGTGGATCTGCCATTTTAGTTTCCCTGGAGTCTGCACTGCAGTAAATCGAGTTTAATTAAGTGATTTGCATGATAGAATCGTGGCAATATTCGCATTCGTTGCAAATTTAATACTTCCTGAAATTCGTAACAAATTTGGAGTTTATCAGTTTCGATTCACTCATCTCTATTTGTTTCCTATGGAGTGTCACTCTTTAGGAAACAGGAGGGCAATGGCCATATTGTATATATTTTTTTAGATGCCAACATAGTGCCAACATACCATATTCTTTAGCACTGTAGACAGGTTGTCATCATTCACATATGATCCTGTCCCCAGTGGAGCTCATGATACAATTTCCCAATTTCTTTATTTTGCTTAGATGCAAACATACCATGGGTGATAGGAGGGGAATGGCAATATTGTACCCACAAAATAAATATATATATATATATATATATATATATATTAATAATAATTTTTTTTTTTCCTTATATAGTGCCAACATGCCATATATTTTAGAGCTGTAGACTTGACAGGTCATCATCCCTCACATGAGATATGAGATCTTGTCCTGATATGAGGGGCTGACAATGTAAATTCTCTATGGTAGAAATAGACATACACTCATTTCATAGGAAGCAAAATTAATCAGCAGGTTTTGGGAAGAAACAAGGGAGCCTCAATCAACCCCATGCGATATAGAGAGAAAACACAGACTCCCACCAAATATTGTCCTTGTTTGGATTTGACTCCAGGACTACATTGCTGCAAGGCAACAGTGTGAGCTATTTTTTTTTTTTCTGGCTCTCTCTCTATTGCCTTCTTCAATTTCTTTCTGATGGTGGCATTCTGTCATGTTATATCAACTAATTCTTAAAGGGAACTGAAAGCCTGTTCACATGTTATAAACCCAATTCACTAAGTTATAGTGTGGATGAAGAAAAATGAATATGCTTAAAATGGGCGGGCATAGAGTGGCATACAGGACACAGGCAGAAAAACTCGCCAAGTCAGCTCCCGCCTCCATTGCACAGTGAACTGAATTAGCAATCTCGCAAGGGGGGCAATATCTTAAAAACAACGTGACCAATTTAAATAAGTTATACCTCCTGCTCACCGGCACTATAGTGCAGGGAAACAGCTGTCAGTTTCCCTTTAACCCCTTAACGACCAAGGACCAAGGCGGTACTTCACACACCAGGACGTACATTTACATCCTGTACATGACTGCGAGCATCGGAGCGATGCTTGGGTCTTGACTGATGATAGCAGCCAGGGACCCTCCAGTAATGGCCGACATCCGCAATTGCATGGATGTCTGCCATTAACCCCTCAGATGCCATGAACAATACAGATTGCTGCAGCGCGGCTACATTTTATGCTGATCTGCTCGCCCGCGGCATGGCCGCAGATATCAGATCAGCTAACATAGAGGACGGAGGTCCCCTCACCTGCCTCCGCCGCCTTCCCGGCATCTTCTGCTCTGGTCTGAGATTGAGCAGACCTGAGCAGAAGATGACTGATAACACTGATCAGTGCTATGCCCTATGCATAGCACTCAACAGTATTAGCAATCAACTGATTGCTATAAATAGTCCCCTATGGGGACTATTAAAGTGTAAAAAAAAAAAAAAAGAAGTAAAACATTTTTTTTTAGAAATGTGAAAAATCCCCTCCCCCAAAAAAATATAAAATGTCCCCTCATACCGCCACTTATATGGAAAAATGAAAAAGTTATAGGTCGTCAAAATAGAGGGATTTTAAACGTACTAATTTGATTAAAAAAGGTTTCAATTTTTTTTAAGCACATCAATAATAGAAAAGTAAGTAATCATGGGTATCATTTATTTGTATTGATCCACAGATTAAAGAACACTTGTCATTGTTACCGTAAATTGTACAGCGTGAAAACGAAACCTTCCAAAATGTGCAAAATTATCATTTTCTTTATAGTAGTATTTATTTGGTTGTGCCATACATTTTATTATAAAATGAGTGATGTCAATACAAAGGACAACTGGTCGCGCAAAAAACAAGCCCTCATACTAGTCTGTGGATGAAAATGTAAAAGAGTTATGATTTTTAGTAGGCGAGGAAGAAAAAAATTAAAATGCAAAAATAAAATTGGCCTTGTTCTTAAGGTAAAAATGGACTTGGTCCTTAAGGGGTTAAGACCCATACATTAGCATCTTATTTTTCTGCCAGTTAGTATTAAATGAAAATAAAAGCAGAGACCCACTGAACACCTATTTTGTATTCATTCATTGGGGTGATCTAATAGAATACCGCAAATATTAGGGGACAAATAATAGGGGATAAGTAGCTAATGGGACAGGACACCGTCTCGCTCAGTAAGGGGAGTGTGTTGTCTACTGCTAGATGCCACGCACTCTATTCATTTCTATGGGAGTGTTGATGATTGCCAGACTCGGATCTCTTTGGAGCTCTCATAGAAATAGGGGACAGGGGATAAGTTACTTTTGTCAGCAGTACCCCTTTAAAACTATGTGTGGTTTACTATGATTTTCCAACATATATTGCTAAAGCACATAAAAACTATGTACTTAACCTGTATTTTCAATGAAACTGCAGTCATTTTTGACAAACTAATTAAAGTTTTGCCACCTCCAGCTGTAAACTCAGCCTTACAGGCTTTTTGGTAAACTGGATCAATCATAGGACTATGTGCAAGAAACAACTCATTTATTTGCTGCCAGGTAATAACTTCCACCAGTGACAATGAGATTAGCTCCTCTCATTGCTTATATATGTGCCAACTAAAACAAGGTTCTCATCATATATTCTGGAACACTAAGCCCGATAACTCAACTCTTATGTTTCATGCACTATCTTTCTATCTCTGCTCAGAGAGTGCCCAGTGCAGCAGATTAATATAGATTCATAAATTACTTTAATGATGTTGGAAATTATTTTAGGAAACTGAGTCATGGTGCTCTGTAATACGACCTCACTGACATCACGGTTCAGGTCTTAGTTGCCATTATACCTTCAAAAAGCTATTCTAATGTATACAACTGCATTCCTGTGTCATGGCTATAGACGTTTATATTAAACATAGTCAACTAGTTACTATGCTCGATTTGTTTCAAAAATGTATTTGTTTGCATGGCAAAAAAAAGCATAGTAAATGATATGCTGTATTATGTCAGAATACACTTTGGAAGGATATCTTGACATTTACTATTGATTGAGCCTAAGGCTGCCAGGAACTACACACATTAAACAGTGCCTCATCTGTATGTGGTTCAGTGGTCCATCACATGTTTTAAAATATACAAGTGTTAGATATACTCCAAGTTCCTTTGACTTTTAGGCGGGATACACATGTAGTAGCTTGGCCAGTATTTTTAGTCCAGACTAGGTGGAATGGAAAGACTTAAACTTTTCTCTGTTTTGAACCCCCTTTCTGGTTTTGGCTAAAAATACTGTCAAAAATACAAGAACCAGGTTTTAGACTGGCTATACACTTTTGCTAACCAATGTCTGTAAACAATCATGTGTACAAGATATGGCACTCCCTTTTAGTCAGTGCCCAAGTAGGAATCCCAATCCTCTTAAATATAAGGAAAAACTTGGCACTCAAATATAAGATGCAAAAGGATTTTAGTTTTCACAGTCCATACATAATTGACGTTTCGGTCCTACCAGGACCCTCCTCAGAAATTAACAGGACTGGTGCGGAGGAGAGTATAGAAGAAAGCGGCCAAGTGCCGTGCAAGTGGTGCAATGAGTAGCGTGGCCTTGGCTTCGGTCACGCTACTCATTGCACCACTTGCACGGCAATTGGGTGCGTCTTATACGGTTTATAATACGGTATATAAATTAGGTATTTTTGTAACTGAATAGACCAACAGAATAAAGATATGGTGTCATTTTTACCGAAAAGTGCACTGCATAGAATCAGAAGCCCCCAAAAGTTACAAAATTGCTTTTTTTTTTCAATTTTGCCCCACAAATATTTTTTTTCTGGTTTTGCCATAAATTTTTTTGTTAAATGATTGATGTCATTATAAAGTACAATTGGTGGCGCAAAAATAAGCCCTCATATGGGTCCGTAGGTGCAAAATTGAAAGCGTTATGATTTTTAGAAGGTGATGAGAAAAAAAACTAAAATACAAAAACCGAAAAACCCTGCGTCCTTAAGAGGTTAATGGTGTTTAATAAAATTTAGTTTTATATACTTATTTAAGTGTAAGCTCTACATTTTTCTTTAGTGTACATCATTTTTAAATAAATTACCTATTGTTCTTTGCTTCCTCCCATTTAATAATCTTCTTTGTTAACTTATTTTACATAATCTGTCCTAGACATATTGGGGAGATTTATCAAAACCTGTGTAGAGGAAGAGTGGTGCAGTTACCCATAGCAACCAATTAGATTATTTCTTTCATTTTCCAGAGGCCTCTTTCAAAATGAAGAAGCAATGTGATTGGTTGCTATGGGCTACTGCACCACTCTTCTTCTACACAAGTTTTGATAAATCCCCCCATTATACTTACACTGCTTCTCAGCTCCGTACAAGACAGGGCACTGATACAGTGCCTTTCATAACTATTCAAACTCTTTTTGACCATTTTGCTACTATTACTATCTGAAATTCAAATTTACTTAAATATACTTTTACCATTTGATTAACACAACATGCATAGTATTTTTTGCAAACTAACTTTTATTGTGACAATAACAATATTGAGAATAAAAAAGTTGTCATACTTTAGTCAATAGACTTTTGCACAAATATAAAACAAGTACAAAATGATGAAAAAAAAGTAATAATATAAGAGCAGTAACCACTCATATCCCAGCAAATCCCAGACATATCCGAGCAAAAATATAGAACATACATATCAATTACGTAAATCACAATAAAATCTAAGGTCTTATACAATCAAAACTGTAAGTTAAAGGGGTATTTCAGGATTTTTTATTTTTATTTGACTATGCTATAGGGGCTGTAAAGCTAGTGTAGTTCATAATATAGTTTCTGTACCTTTGTGTCATGGTTTTCTCACAATTCTTATGTAATTTTCATCCCAATATTTATTTTTAACAGCATACAAAATGACTGTTGTCTCAGATTTTTCCCAGGTTGCAATGCGGCTGAGACCTGACTCACTAGTCAGCTGATGACAGGGAGCCTGTCTGCTTCAATGGGTGGAGTGATCGCTGGGTGGGAGATAGATCAATCTGCAACAGCTGTAGGTACCCTGAAAACCACAGTTTTTTTGAATGGATGCAGCTCATTTATGTTCCAATAAGTGGTGTAGCTGATGTGTGGGAGGGGGGGGGGGAAATGGAATTGTGGGATTTGTAGGGAAAAAAAAAGAAAAGTCAAACAGGAAATACCAGTTCACAAAAAGCTAGCCACTGTGTTATGGTAATCTCACAACATAGTCATTTAGCCCCAAGACCAGTGCAGATCCTTCCTAAGCATGTCCATTACTGTCTGCCAGGTACGTACTAAAATCACATTATGGTGGATAACCCCTTTAAGCAATGACATCAAGAAGAGAGGCCATAGCATCAGTAGGCCCTAATAAAAGAGCATCACATGTAACAAGGAATAAGGCACTGGCACTTATGAATATTCAAAGTAGGCTAGGTAAGGCAAATACAGAAAAAACAAGACACAGCACAAAAGATAGAAAACACAGGAGACAAAGGAAGGGGCAGATATAGATGGAGGGGAGAGGAGGGGTAGAGGATCAGGGATACTGGAGTCAGAGAAACGATCCCATGGTATCAAAGTGACTATATTGTTCAAGGAGGCAGTGATCTTCCTTATGCGGGCAAGGAGGTCATGTACCGACAGAGGAGCAGATCTCTTCCAAAATTTGGCAATGTCTTAACAGCCAGCAATATGTGGAGGAGGAGCTTTCTTTTCCTCTTATTCAAAAAGGCAGGGGGCATGTGTAAAAGGTAGACTAAGGTAGACAAAGTTGAGAAAACATCAGAAAGCAGGGGTTCAACTTCGGAGCCCAGTAACCAATGCACAGAACCAAAAAATATGGTAGCTCAGCCCACAATGCCAGCATTTTGGGGAGATGGTGGGGTTTAGTCTATGGAGTAGTTCCGGAGTATGATACCAACCCATCAATAATTTATTAACTGGGTTTTCTTGTAGGCAATAGAAGCTTTAGAGGCCTGTTCCCACACCATTTTCCACAGTGGCAGGGAAAGATGGGAGTTCAAAACCTCCTCACAGTGGCTCATATAATTATGTGAGGGACCACCAGAGTGTACAGGAGTGTTCAATATGGAATAGGTGTAAAAAAAAAGAAGGCCTTTAACTATTGGGTCTTGGCCCCAAATTCATAGGTATAGACACCACTGTCAAGCATAATTTAGCGACTATGTGGCATCTCATCTGATGTAGTGGAGCCGCTAAGTGGAGGAAAGTCCATATTTAGACATCAGTTGGTCAAAAGACAGTAGGGAGTGAGAGAAGGCATCAACTACATCTACCCCCTAGAGTCCCATGCCCTCACCATTTCCGAAGTCAAACTAGCGGGTAAATCAGAGTGATAGAGGAAGGACAGCAGCAGAGGAGAGAGAAATTAGCTTGTGTTTCTCAGCACAATATCCCGAAACATACTTTGAAGGGACCACTGGGCCCAGGAGAGGGCCTAGGAAAACCATCAGGGTGAAGTAGACCATAGAAAAGAGTTCAGGTAGATAGGGGCCCGCCAGACTCTCTCAGTCTTCATCCATCTACTGTAGGCATGGTAGGAGGATTAAGAGGGCAGGCGGCTGAGGTGTAGGATTTTACTTATGTCCAGTACTGCCAGCCCCCCCCCATTAGATTTACTAGCCATAGTCACTGAAATAGGCAGCCAATGTCTTTAAGAGTTCCAAATAAATCACCAACTGGAGGAATCGTGAAGCAGAAAGACACATCCAAACTTTTTCAGAATAATAAAGTTTATTGGGAAGGATCATCATTATATTGCCACAATAAGGAAATAAAGTGCATCCGCCATTTTTCCATTAGGGCCCTAATCTCTCGGAACAAAGAGGAGAAAATGGTTGCAAATATAGTGGGGCATATTGGGGGGATCAATTGAAGGAAAAGTCAGCACAATAGATAGAGAGGAGGGAAGGTTCAATGGCATCGCCTCAGTTTTAGAGATAGTCACTTCGTAACCAGAGACTGTGCCGTAAGAGGGAGGACTCTATATAGATTAGGGAGGGAGAATAGAGGACTCGATAAGGTCAGGAGGACATCGTCCACAAATAGACAGATTTTAAATTCCACGTCCCATAATTGCACACCAGAAATATTTGGGTTCCTCCATATCAGAGAGGCAAGAAGCTCAATACAGAGGACGAAAAATTTATGGGGATAACGGACATCCCATGGTGGCTTCAGTTAAAGAGAAGGCAACTAACGTATGTATGATGGGGGATTTTGATGGAGGTGGTAGGATTCGAAAAAAGTCCCCACAGAGCAGTCAGGAACCTGTCCAAAATGCCAAACATAAAAGGCCAACCCAGCCTATCAAAAGCCTTTTTGGTGTCTAGACTAAGCATCAGGGCCTGTTCTGACTGACGATTGATTATATCTATAAGGTATATGAGCCTTCTTATGTTGTCCACATTTTCTTTATTTTTATTTGTAAATACTTCTGAAATTCATGTAATTTTCCCCCCGATTCCAAATGATGGACTATTTTGTGTTGGTCCATTACATAAAATCACAATGAAATAAATTTACATCTGTAGTTATACCATGAAAACACACTTATGCACTGTTTCCCAACCACGGTGCTTCTGGCTGTCTGGGCATGCTGGGAGTTGTAGTTTTGCAACAGCTGGAGGCACCCTGATTGGGAAACACTGGTATACTGTAACTGTCATCAGTCCTCAAACCAACACATGACCATGGCCAACTTGTAACCACTGGAAGTAAACAATGATGGTCCCCATGGAATAACAACAGCAAGCAGAGATCATGAAACCCAATAAAAAAAAAAACGTAAAACCCCTTCAGTAGAACAAGGAAGCCAAAATATTAATGCAAATGATGTAGATTTCTAATAATGATTCTCCACGCCTTCATAATCTGTGCCACACCTAAGATTTTAATGAGCATAATAAAATAATGCCTGGCCTTGTGCCCAGAACCGTTCCAATATAAATAGATCAGTACATATGACAGTTAGAGGCATCTCTTGAGAGAAGGAAGTGAGTGTGGAGTTTCAAGATTATTTACAAGATGGCAATTGAACAAATAAACAATAAGGTATATTTCTTTAAATTTATTTTAAAAATGTAAAAATGTTATGCTTTGACTGAAATCTAGATATTCTGAAGGGCCTTCAAAGTCATGATGCTAAGTTGCTACTTTCCCATGCAAAGAGTTGTAGCCGTCGTGTTTCTGGGGCATGGCTCAATGTTCTTATGTCGAATTTTTACAGAAACTGATTTAAAAAAAATGACTGACTGAGTGAAAAAAAACGATATACCTCTGTGTGAAATTGGAGGTGACTGTAGGTCAGAACAACTTTGTTGTACGGAACTATGATATGGCCTAGTGCTTGAATCCTAAGTAAAAGAAGGTGCTAATTTACAGTGCTTGTTCAAAATATTTTTGGGTAGCACAAGTTGTTGTAATAATACCATATCATGCAGCTCCTACAGGTTGGCACATTTTGTGTGTGTCCCTAGGCATTTAGGGACATTTTTTGGTTAGTTTAAAGGGGCACTCCAGTGGAAACAACTTTTTTTTTAAATCAACTGGTGCCAGAAAGTTAAACAGATTTGTAAATTACTTCTATTTAAAAATCTTTATCCTTCCAGTACTTATCAGCTACTATTTGCTACAGAGGAACTTCTTTACTTTTTTAATTTATTTTTTGTCTACCACAGTGCTCTCTGCTGACACATCTCTCCATGTCAGGAACTGTCCAGAGCAGGAGAGTTTTGCATTGGGGATTTGCTTCTGCTCTGGACAGTTCTTAAAATGGACAGAGGTGTCAGCAGAGAGCACTGTGGTCAGACTAAAAAGCAATTCAAAAAGAAAAGAACTTCTGTAGCATACAGCAGATTATAAGTACTGGAAGGATTAAGATTTTTAAATTGAAGTAATTTACAAATCTGTTTAACTTTCTGGCACCAGTTGATTTTTTAAAGGCCTCTTTACAAATAAAAAAAACAATCTGATTGGTGGCTATGGGCAACTACACCATTCTTACACTAAACAGGTTATGATAAATCTCCCCCATGCTCTCCAGTACTGAACACAATATTCCAAGTGAGAACTCACGAGTGCTCTGTACAGCAGCACTTCTCTCTCTACTGCTAATACCTCTCCCTATACACCTTTGAGCACTTCCCTCTTTCTACTGCTAATACCTCTCCCTATACACCCAAGCAATCTGATCAAGGCTCTTATATGGGTCTGACATTGACTTACAGGGTAGCCTCCTTTAGGTGGCAATAGAAAGACAGTTTTGCTTCTTCTGAGGAAAATGTAATTGCATAGATTTTCCCATGGAGCTATAAGTCTCCATACATCAGCTGAGCAACATAATTGAAAATTTGCATCAATCTCCAATTTTTTTTGTTTGTTATTTATTTGTTTATGCATTTGTTTATTTATTTATGTATTTCTTACAATGTGTTTCTGCTTAGTGGTTAATAATAAGTAAGATGGGAACCTGAATTTTAACCTGTGTTCTCCATTCACACACTGTTCTGCTTCTTTCTTTCTGGTTATCTAATTATTGTCACCACATCAATATTTTCTCCAGATATTTTCTGTATAGAAAACATATTACCTGTTGGAGTAGTAATAAAAAGGATGACATACGTATGTGGAACTCTGGTGTGTATAGTGGCTAGTTGAGGACAGACTTGAGTACAAACAATACATTTGCGGTATCCAAAGAAATGATGGGGGTTATTGTGCAAGCTAGCTGAAAGTAGTTGTCCTGTAGAGAAGCAGATGATAATGTCACATGGCATGGTGGTGAAGCTAAGTTAGTGGCCCCTTGTGAGCCCAACAATCATTTTGTCATATGAGTTGTCCCCTAAGACTTTAAGCACTAGACCATAACAGTTTATTTTGACCACTGCACTATGGTCTAGGTGTATATATACTTAGCAGTGGCAGGGCTCGATAAGTCTGGCAAAAGCTTGACCTAGAAAGGTTTTGAGTCCATCCCTATCTGGGAGAGGAGGCTAAACTAGGCTGAACTCTTCCCACAGCCTTCTAGAAGTTTATTGTGTAGAAACTGGTTGGAAATCATCATGTGACCAAGGCATCAATCATCTGAGACAAGGAACATGCATATTTTAAATACTACACTCTTACTTTATCTCAGTGAATGCTATTAAGTCAATACAATGTACAAAGAGTTTGTAACTTAACTTACAATATCCTCACATACAGATTTATGCAATTTGAAGGTTTTCTCACGGTTGCATGGCAGCATCATATGTATACTAGCTAGACCACAGGTTATGAGACACTACATATAAAAAAGCAGTGAATGCATAGAATTGTTGGTAATTAATTGAACAACTCAGTAAATTATTCCTTTTTATGTACATTTAGTCATGTAAGCCCATATTTATCAATTTGCCTAAAACTAAAACTGTACAATATTTCCTTGCTACAAACAGCTGTTTGAGAGTTGGGAACCCACCATACACATTAGATAGTTTGCTAGTTCAGCCACATGTCACATGTCCAATGTGTATGCTCAACTTAAGGCTAAGCCTTCAAAGTAACATGAAATGGGCTTTAAAACACTATACAATTGTGGTTGCATTGTTGAGATTTCCCTATGTTACTTATATTTCTAGCTTTAGGGTCTATTTACACATACAGTATTCTGTGCAGATTTGATGCACAGGATTTCAAGTTGTGTTCGGTCATTCAGTTTACATTGAAATCTGCAGCAGAAAATCCTGCGCATCAAATCTGCACAGAATACTGTACGTGTGAATACACCATTAAAGTGAATCTCGAACTCCATTATCTCAGTGAAGTAATTTTCAAGTTAATTCATTAGGGTGTTACAGATAATAATAATAATGATAATAATAAAGTAGATCTCCCAAGAATATTTACTCAATTATTATTCTTTTTTTACAGTATTCGATGGAAAGAACTATGAGAGAAGCTGGAGGAAGGCCTTTAGTAATTGCTTTTATATCTTATAGATGTCCACACTGCAGAAGGTTTTTGCCCATTCTCGAAGTAAGTAGAGTTCCATAAAGTAAGAAACCAAGAAAATCGGACTTATATAGTATGACATATAGGTATAGGTGTAGATCAGCCAAAAAAATTGCTAAGGCCTGAGAGTTTAAGGCAGTGAAGGTGCAGCTAGCAGTGGAGGCAGAGCTAGTGGTTGCCATTTCATTTGTGTGTTCATGAAAATTAAAGATGTGGTTACACAAAGGCCCTGATGTACTAAGAGTTTCTGTAGTTTTCTTTGTGGGTTTTAATTCCCTACAATTTTTTCCCACGGTATTTACTAATGTTTCCCTACATTTTGCACTTTCCCTACATTTTGCTTTTCTTACACATCTTCTGATCTGTCGGGTTTTCCTCAGCTCAAATCCACCACATTTTCTGTGGAAACCTTAGTAAATATGTTGGGTTTTTGTGAAAATGTCCGAAACACGCCTCTTTTCCCAATGGACACACACCTTTTTTGGGGTTTTCCAGGGGATTTTCTGGGTGGAAAATCTGTCTGGTAAACTCTGCAGTGTGCACTGTGCAGCGGAATCCCATTGCCAGCAAGGGGTCTTGGCTGCACTGGAATTTCTGAGTGGAATTTCAAAACTGAATTCTGCTCGGAAATAGTGTGAACCAGACCTAACTGGTCTCCACTACTATCACATTGACCCTTTTCAGACCTCTGGGTCTTGAAGATATCAAAAGTTCCATATTTGGCAGTCTCCCCCTACTCTCTATGCACTTTCAGAGATCAGTTAGAGACTAGTTTACCCTCCTGGACCACTGTATCAATAAAGCACTTTCTGCCTTTTTCTCAACCCCATTCCTCATCTGTTGGCATTATATGAATAAAAATTACTATATTATTACTAATATTATAATGATATTATTCAATTTGACCGAGCAGGTACAAAAACTACTTTTTTAGAGTATTTTTCTTAGTCTCAAGTAATTGTATCTCTTTCTTCTATAGGCACTATGTCAAGAGATGCCTGATGTCATCTTCAAGAAAGTGGATGTTAACGCTTCAGAAGTAACTTTTATTTCAATATATTGTCTTGCATTAGATATATAACTATCATAATGGAAATCAACTGGAGTCTTTTCTCTAAAGCTGTATGTTATTACCTTTAGGAGCTGAGGGATGAATATGGAATTGAGAGTGTACCAGATACTTACCTGTTCAAAAATGGTATTTTGGTAAGTGGATTTATATCAATAACATTACTATTATAATTGAATAACACAGTATTATTCACATTACCTTTATGTAATTGGTAGCTGTATGTTCATTATGTGGAGATCAGCAGAGGATTTTATTTTGAGCACTCACAATTTACCTATTACAAATGTGTTTCTATGACTGGAATCTTATGATCAGAGAGTCTTGGCACTTTAGATCTTATGTGAGAACTAAATACTGATGTGCTGAATGGATATATCAACCAAGCATTGTATAGCTTTCATATAGACATGTTGTAATTTCCTGCTTCACAACATATTTGTGCTGATACTTAAAATAGTTGGACCCACTTGCATTGAAAGACTGGTGGGGTGCCTATGACGCAATTGTACTAACCACATATTAGAGCCCATACTGCAGTTCCATTTTTTAGCTGTGCAGATGACTAACCAAACACAACCTATAAAATTGCACCAACCAAATGTAATTGATTTTATAGCAAAAGCAACACAGTAGTACCCATATAATAATGTCATAACCTTATGAGATGAGTGCAGATATGTTGATATACATTTTTGTAAGTTATTTGGTGTTGTATGAAATACCTTTCACATGTATTTTACTTTACTGTTCTAGTACATTATTCATCAACAACTTAACCACAGCTTATAGTAGTGCCCATATCAATCAGGCAGCCATTTATAAATACTAGGGTCTTTTAAATAGGTTTTCCATGATTTAGGATAGGACATCAATATTAGATCAGTGGGGGGCACAACTGATCAGCTAAAGGGCTGCAACAAGTGCCACATCTTCTTCTTTTACCCTGGCATGGTTGTGCCTAGAATTGCTGCTCATTACTACTTAGTCCCATTTAAGGGAATGGGGCATTGCTGCAATACCAGGCACAGCCTCTTCAAAATGTAGGGAGCTGTACCTGATAAATAGTGAAGGAGACACAATGCTTAATAATTACTCAAATGACCTTACATATTTATTTTGAATGTCATTAATAAACTAATATATTTACATTACAGAGCAATCGAATAGCTGGGGCCGACAAAGAGTCACTGCTGAATAGTCTCCAGTTTCTGAGAAACTAGAATTGACCATCTTCCATCAGCTGCCATTTAGTTTAGGCTGTTTAACCATCATCTAAGTAACCTGACTTTACTATGTTTACATCCGCCACCATAGGCAATGTCAATTAAACATGTTATGAAATATCTAATTTATGTTTAATTAAAATAAAGACATATTCCTGTCTACATGCCCTCACTGTCTACAGAAAAAGCCCTAATGTCATAAAAGTGCTCTTAAAAGCAGAAAGGATTAAGAAGAGAACAAGCTACCAATACTACCAAGAGGTAAGTTTGATATTATGTGGAACTACAACTCCCAGCTGACCCTCACCATAGTCCCTTCACATTCCTGGCTTAACACTGCATACAGATGACTCTCACTACGGATGCCGCTGGTTCAGCTCCTAAGCTTAATCCCTTTTTCTTGCCATAAATGATCCCTTGCCATAAATGATATTTGAAAAGCATTAACTACCTGGCATGAGTAAAGAGAAATTTGAAATGTGTCACTTTTTTTTTTTAAGTGGATCTTTGGCAGGCTATGCTGGGGTAGGTCTAAGCAATCTATTCCAATCTTGTCCTCCCTCAGGAAGTTATGGATTTTTCCAGTTGTATTTTCTGGATGCAGTTCCCAGAATTATCACAAGATGGCAACATAAATACTGATAGAACTGTAGTTTAGTCAGGAAACAGCTATCGGTTGTTACCAAGAAAGCAGACAGAATGCGGCTATCCAGATCCAATAATCCATAATGGTAGACGGAGGTCCCCTCACCTGCCTCCGTCCGTCTCCAGGGGTCTTCCGCTCTGGTCTGAGATTGAGTACACTAGAGCAGAAGACCGCCTATAACACTAATCGGTGCTAGCCCTATGCCCTACGGAAGCTGGTGAGTTGCCTATATAGTGGTCTCTAAACTGCAGCCCTCCAGATGTTGCAAAATTACAACTCCCAGTATGCCCAGACAGCTGTTTGCTGTGTGAGCATGCTAGGATTTGTAGTTTTGCAACAGCTGGAGGGCTACAGTTTGGAGATCACTGTTCAGTGGTCTCTAAAATGTGGCCCTCTAGATCTTGCAAAACTACAACTCCCAGCATGCCCACACAGCAGTTTACTGTCTGGGCATGCTGGGATTTGTAGTTTTGCAACATCTGGAGGGCCACAGTTTAGAGGTCACTGTGCAGTGGTCTCTAAACTGTAGCCCTCCAGATGTTGCAAAACTGCAAATCCCAGCATGCCCAAACAGCAAATAGCTGTCTCGGCATGCTGGGAGTTGTAGGTGCATACCTCCAGCTGTTGCATACCTACATCAGTACATACTGGGAGTTGTAGTTTTGAAACAGCTGGAGGCACACTGGTTGGAAAACCTTCAGTTAGGTTCTTTTACCTGTGTGCCTCCAGCTGTTGCAAAAATACAACTCCCTGCCTGTATGGTCTGTCAGTGCATGCTGGGAGTTGTACTTTTGCAACAGCTGGAGGTTTGCCCACACCCCCCCCCATGTGAATGTACAGGGTACATTCACACGGGCGGGTTTACAGAGGGTTTCCAGCTTCAAGTTTGAGCTGAGGCAAATTTTTCACCGCAGCGCAAACTCCTAGCGGGAAACTCACCGTAAACCGCTGCCAGTACGAATGTACCCTAAAAGCACTACACTACACTAATACATAATAAAGGGTAAAACACTACATACACACCCCCTTACACTGCCCCCCCCCCCCCAATAAAAATGAAAACATCGTACGGCAGTGTTTCCAAAATGGAACCTACAGCTGTTGCAAAACAACAACTCCCAGCATTTCCGGACAGCCACTGACCAGGCATGTTGGGAGTTTAGCAACAGCTGGAGGCACCCTGTTTGGGAGTCAATGGTGTAGAATACCCCTATGTCCACCCCTAAGCAATCCCTAATTTAGTCCTCAAATACACATGGCGCTCTCTCATTTCGGAGCCCTGTCGTATTTCAAGGAAACAGTTTAGGGCCACATATGGGGTATTTTCGTACTCGGGAGAAATTGCACTACAATTTTTTTTTTCCTCCTTTTACCCCTTACGAAAAGGAAAAGTTAGGGTCTACACCAGCCTGTTAATATAAATTTTTTTTTTTTACACTAACATGCTTGTGTTGACCCATACTTTTTATTTTCAAGAGGTTAAAGGAAAAAAAGACCCCCAAAATTTATAACGCAATTTCTCCTGAGTACGGAAATACCCCATATGTGGGCGTAGAATGCTCTGCAGGTGCACAAGGCTCAGGATTGAGAGCGCACTATGTACAGTTGAGGCCTAAATTGGTGATTTGCACAGGGGTGGCTGATTTTACAGAAGTTCTGACATAAACACAAAAAAATAAATACCCACATGTAACCCCATTTTGGAAACTACACCCCTCATGGAACGTAACAAGGGGTATAGTGAGCCTTAACACCCCACAGGTGTTTGGCAAATTTTCGTTAAATTTGGATGGGAAAATGAAGAAATTTTTTTTTTCACTAAAATGCTGGTGTTACTCTAAATTATTCATTTTCACAAGGGAAAACAGGGAAAAAAAGCCCCCCAAAATGTATAACCCCATTTCTTCTGAGTAAGAACATACCCTATATGTGGATGTAAAGTGCTCTGCGGGTGAACTACAATGTTCAGAAGAAAAGGAGCGCAATTGGGATTTTGGAGAGAAAATTGGCCACATGGCCTTCAATTGTCCGGAATTGAAGGCCATGTGTGTTTACAAAGCCCCATAGTGCCAGAACAATGGACCCCCCCCCCCCCCCACATGTGACCCCATTTTGGAAACTACACCCACAGGGGGCTTTGTAAATGCACACTTCCATTCCAAACAAATTCTGTCTCCAAAAGCCCAATGGCTGTCCTTCCCTCTGAGCATTCTAGTGCGCCAGCAGAACACTTGACATCCACACATGGGGTATTTCCATACTCAGAAGAAATGGGGTTACAAATTTGGGGGTCATTTTCTCCTATTACCCCTTTGGGAATTTGGGAAAAAAACTGCATTTTAGTGAAAACATTTTTTTTTACATTTACACCTCCGACTTTAACAAAAAGTCGTCAAACACCTGTGGGGTCATAAGGCTCACTGGACCCCTTGTTACATTCCTTGAGGGGTGTAGTTTCCAAAATAGTATGCCATGTGGGATTTTTTTTGCTGTCCTGGCACCATAGAGGCTTCCTAAATGTGACATGCCCCCCAAAAACCATTTCAGCAAAATTTGCTTTCCAAAAGCCAAATGTGACTCCTTCTCTTCTGAGCATTGTAGTTCGCCCACAGAGCATTTTACATCCTAACATGGAGTATTTCCATACTCAAAAGAGATGGGGTTACAAATTTTGGGGAGCATTTTCTCCCATTAGCCTTTGTAAAAATGCTAAATTTGGGGGAAAAACTGCACTTTAGTGAAATTTTTTTTTCCATTTACACATCTGACTTTAACAAAAAGTCGTCAAACACCTGTGTGTTAAGGCACACTGGACCCCTGTTACATGCCTTGAGGGGTGTAGTTTCCAAAATAGTATGCCATGTGTTTTTTTGCTGTTCTGAGACCATAGGGGATTCCTAAATGTGACATGCCACTCACTCTCCAAAATCCCATTGTTGCTCCTTCCCTTGTGAGCCCTCTACTGTGCTCGCCGACAACTTCACATACACATATGAGGTATTTTCTTACTCAAGAGAAATTGGGTTACAAATTTTGGGGGGCCTTTTTCTCCTATTACCCCTTGTAAAAATTCAAAAACTGGGTCTACAAGAACATGCGAGTGTAAAAAATTAAGATTTTGTATTTTCTCCTTCACTTTGCTGCTATTTCTGTAAAACACCTAAAGGGTTAACACACTTACTGAATATCATTTTGAATACTTTGAGGGGTGCAGTTTTTATAATGGGGTCATTTATGGGGTATTTCTAATATGAAGGCCCTTCAAATCCACTTCAAAAATGAACTGGTCCCTGAAAAATTCCGATTTAGAAAAATTTTTGAAAAATTTGAAAACTGCTGCTGAACTTTGAAGCCCTCTGATGTCTTCCAAAACTAAAAACATGTTAACTTTATGATGCAAACATTTTTTGGAATGTCTATTTTCCTTACAAGCAGAGAGCTTCAAAGTTAGAAAAATTCAAAATTTTCAATTTTTTCATACAATTTTGGAATTTTTCACCAAGAAATTATACAAGTATCGACAAAAAATTTACCACTATCATAAAGTAGAATATGTCACGAAAAAACTGTCTCGGAATCAGAATGAAAAGTAAAAGCATCCCAGTGTTATTGTCACCTACCGGCAGGACTGGTAGTGGATCCTCTGGACCAGAGAGGCGATGGCGCGGGTTGTACCAGAGGATCGGTTCTAAGTGGTTACTGGTTATCACCAGAGCCCGCCGCAAGGCGGGATGGTCTTGTTGCGGCGGTAACCACCAGGTCGTATCCTCCAGTAGAAACTCAACCTCTCTGGCAGCTGATATGGCGGAGTACACAGGGAGCAGGCAGGAGCGTAGTCGGACGTAGCAGAGGTCAGGGCAGGCGGCAAGGGTTCACAGGCGAGTAGGCGGTAGCAACGGGTTCGGCAACAGGCAAGGCAATACACACAATAGGAACGCTTTCTCAGAGGCTCTAGGGCACAAAGATCCGGCAAGGGCAGGAAGGGGCAGGTGCCTTTTATTGGGAAGGCAGGGGAAGTGAGGAACCAGCGCACCAATTACCGGTGCGCTGGACCTTTACATTTACTGAAGGCGGCGCGCGCGCGCCCTAGAGAGCGGGGCTGCGCGCGCCGGGAGGCAGAGATGGACGGCGCAAGGAGCGGGGAGCCAGGTAAGTGGAACTGGGACGCGGCGCGTGAACGGGGGCCAGCCGTCACGGCAGCCGCGTCCCCGACACAAGGGAACCCGTGTGACTGACCGGGAGTCGCCGGGATCCCGGGGCAGAAGGCCGAGGAGGTGGACGCTCCGGTCCGGGGACCGGAGCGCACGCTGTAACAGTACCCCCCCTTAGGTCTCCCCCTCTTCTTGGTGACCAGAAAAGAGAGAATGAGACTGCGGTCCAAGATATTCTCATCAGGCTCCCAAGACCTCTCCTCAGGACCGCAACCCTCCCAATCCACCAGAAAAAATATTTTCCAAAGAGAGATCTTGGTCGCCAAGATCTCCTTAACAGAAAAATTATCGGAGGTACTTGCAACAGGGGTGGGAGAAAAAGGCTTGGGAGAGAAACGGTTGAAGACAGCAGGTTTAAGAAGGGAGACATGGAAAGAGTTATGGATTCGGAGGGAGGGAGGAAGATGGAGCTGGTAGGAGACCTGATTAATCCGACTCTTGATTTTGTAGGGTCCCAAGTAGCGAGGACCCAACTTGTAGCTTGGAACCTTGAATCAAACCTTGTCACCTGGGCGGAATTCCGGAGGAGCTCTGCGTCTCTTGTCGGCTTGGACCTTCATACGAGCAGATGCCTTGAGGAGAGCCATTTGAGTATCATGGCAGATGGTGGAAAAGTCCATTACTAGATTGTCAACAGCAGGTACAGAAGAAGGGGTGGAAGATTGCGGCGGAGGTGGAAGAGGATGTAGGCCAAAAACTACAAAAAAAGGAGACTTGTTAGTAGCAGAGGATTGTTTGTAATTGTAAGAAAATTCCACCCAGGGAAGGAGATCCACCCAATTGTCATGGCGGGAGGATACAAAGTGGAGCAGATAGTCGCCCAAAATTTGATTCACCCGTTCTACTTGGCTATTGGACTGAGGGTGGTAGGAAGAAGAGAAGTAAAATTTGATCCCAAATTGCCCACAAAGGGCCCTCCAGAACTTGGAGACAAATTGTACACCACGATCCGAGACGATATGTTCGGGGAGGCCATGGAGACGGAAGATGTGTTGGAAGAATAGTTTGGCTAACACGGGTGCAGAAGGTAGACTGGAGAGAGGTACAAAGTGAGCCATTTTGGAGAAGCGATCTACCACAACCCAGATAACAGCCATGCAATGGGAGGAGGGAAGGTCTGTAACGAAGTCCATGGCAATGTGAGACCAGGGCCTTGCAGGAACGGGCAGAGGCAAGAGAAGACCCGCTGGTTTCTGACGGGGCGATTTATCCCGGGCGCAAATCACACAGGCGTGGACAAAGTCCGAGACATCCTTCTCCGGAGATGGCCACCAGTATCTTTGGGAGATCAGCTGAAGGGATTTTTGTATCCCTGGATGCCCGGCAAAAAGAGAAGAATGGCCCCACTTGAGTACCTGCAACCGCTGACGTGGTGGTACATAAGATTTGCCGGGAGGAAGAAGACGCAGGTCCACGGGAGCTACGGCAATCAGCCATTCAGGTGGGATAATATGTTGAGGTGTTAGTTCATCGCCCACTACATCAGAAGAGCGAGACAGAGCATCTGCTCTAATGTTCTTGCATGCAGGACGGAAATGGATTTCAGAATTAAAGCGGGCAAAGAACAAGGACCATCGAGCTTGGCGGGAATTTAGTCGCTGGGCAGACTGGAGATAAGCCAAGTTCTTGTGATCAGTGAAGATGTTCACAGGGTGTGAGGCACCCTCGAGTAAATGCCTCCATTCCTCCAGTGCCAATTTAATGGCCAGCAGTTCTCTGTCTCCAATCGAATAGTTTCTCTCTGCGGGGGGAGAATGTTTTAGAAAAGAAGCCACAAGTTACTGTTTTGCCCCGGGAGACTTTTGGGTAAGGACAGCTCCAGCCCCCACTGAGGAGGCATCCACTTCGAGAGAGAAGGGCTTGGTGGAATCTGGCCTAGAGAGAACCAGTGCAGAGGCAAAGGCAGCTTTCAGTGACTGGAAGGCTTCTTCGGCTTGAGAAAACCAAGATTTGGGGTTGACTCCTTTTTTTGTTAAAGCCACGATAGGAGCCACGATAGGAGCCACGAGAGTTGAATACTGTGAAATAAACTGTCTGTAGTAATTAGCAAAGCCCAGAAATCTTTGTATGGATCAGAGTCCAGAGGGATGTGGCCAATCCAGTACTGCAGAGAGCTTGTCTGGATCCATTTGAAGTCCTTGGGCTGAGATAATGTATCCCAGGAAAGGCAGGGAGGACCGTTCAAAAAGGCATTTCTCAAGTTTGGCGTATAGGCGATTGCTCCTAAGGCGGGTGAGAACTTGTCGCACATGGACCCGATGTTGAATCAAATTGGAGGAAAAGATGAGGATGTCATCCAAGTATACGACCACGCAGGTATAGAGTAGGTCTCTGAAGATGTCGTTGACAAATTCCTGGAAGACGGCAGGTGCATTACAAAGGCCGAAGGGCATCACCAGATACTCAAAGTGCCCGTCCCTTGTGTTGAAGGCGGTCTTCCACTCGTCCCCCTCTCGGATGCGGATCAAATTATAGGCCCCTCGTAGGTCCAATTTGGTGAAGATCTTTGCCCCTCGAAGGCGATCAAATAGTTCCGAGATTAGGGGCAGAGGATAACGGTTCTTGATGGTGATCTTATTAAGTCCTCTGCAGTCAATGCAGGGATGGAGAGAACCGACCTTCTTAGTCACAAAGAAAAACCCGGCTCCAGCAGGGGAGGAAGACTTTCTAATAAATCCTCTCTCTAGATTCTCACAAATATAGTCAGACATGGCAAGAGTTTCAGGAGGTGAGAGAGGATAGATCCTACCCCGTGGTGGGGTCAAACCGGGCACCAGGTCAATAGGACAGTCATAAGGTCTGTGAGGAGGAAGGACCTCAGCTTGCTTCTTGCAAAAGACATCCGCAAAAGAATGGTACGGCTTGGGCAGACCAGGAGGCGGAGCGACTTGCCGGACCTATTTGACAGGAGGAGGCTTGAGACAACGGCCAGAACAAGAGGAGCCCCAACGCAGGATTTCACTGGAGGTCCAATTCAGGATGAGACAATGTCGCTGTAGCCACGGCAGACCCATGAGGAGTTCGGAGGAGCAGAAAGGGAGGACAAAGAACTCTAAGGTTTCGGTATGGAATATTCCAATGTCCATCTGCAGAGGCTGGGTACGGAACTGCACCGTGGTAGAGAGTATCTCACCGTTAACTGTAGAAATGAGGAACGGCTTAGGTAGACGGGTTACTGGAATATGGTACTTGTCAACCAAGGAAGCATGAATGAAGTAGCCAGCTGAACTGGAATCCAAGAAGGCGGAAGCGGATAAAGAGGACTTGGAAGAGATGAACAACTGCACGGGTATGATGAGACGTGGAGGGGATGAATACACACCTAGCAACGCCTCTCCCACAAGGGAACCCGGGCTCCCAGTCAGTTTGACTGACCGGGAGACGCCGGGATCCCAGGGCAGAAGGCCGAGGGGGTGGATTCTCCGGTCCGGGGACCGGAGCGCACGCTGTAACAGTTATTGATGCTTAAAGTGACAGTGGTCAGAATTGCAAAAAATGCTCCCGTCCTTAGGGTTGTAATGGGCTCCGTCCCCAAGGTGTTAAAATGAATGTTTTTTGTTGGATCTGACGGGTACGCTTAAAGATCAAAATGGGTTTGGTCCTTAAGGGGTTAACTCCCTAAGGATGAAGCCCATTTTGACCTTAAGAACCAAAGCATTTTTTGTAAATCTGATCTCAGTCACTTTATGCAGTAATAACTCTGGGATGCTTTTACTTATCATATTGATACTTGCATAATTTCTTTGTTAAAAAAAATGGTGATAGTTTTCTGTGGCTCTCCATACAGGTTCACCGGTAGGGGGCTTAGGTTATCACATGTCTGGGGGGGGGGTCGAACAACTAGTATGGGCGGAATGGCCCCTCCCATAGACATGAATGGAAGAGTTGTGGTGTGACGTCCCGGCACAGAATGCCGGGGGGCTGCATGGAGATCACAGGGGTCCCAGCGGCGGGACCCCTGCAATCAGACATCTTATCCCTATCCTTTGGATAGGGGATCAGATGTCTAAGACAGGAATACCCCTTTAACCCCTTAAAGGGGTACTCCCCCTAGACATCTTATCCCCTATCCAAAGGATAGGGGATAAAATGTCTGATCGCGGGGGTCCCGCCGCTGGGGACCCCCGCAATATAGCATGCGGTACCCACCTGTTTCTTGTCCGGAAGCGCTGGAGGATTTGGGTCCCGTCACGAACTTCCTTTGGATAGGGGATAAGATGTCTAGGGGTGGAGTACCCCTTTAAGGACTCAGGGCGTATACGTCCTGAGTCAGTTCCGTTCTAATAGCGTGTGGCACTGATCGCGATGCCGCATGCTATTAACCCTTTAGACGCGGCATTCAAAACTTATCGCTGTGTCTAAAGTTAAACTAGAGTGCTGTCGGTTAGCTCAGGGGGCAGCTCGGGACTGCCGCGGCAAAATCGCAGCATTCCGAACAGCTGGAGCACACAAGGAGACTGCTCCATGCTTGAGATCCGGGCATGAGCGGTCAAGCGGCAGAATCATTGATCAATTTTATCCTATGGGATAACAAAGATCAATGTAAAAGATCAGTGTGTGCAGTGTTATAGTCCCCTATGGGTGCTATAACATTGCAAAAAGAAAAAAAGAAAAAAAAAGTTGATTTAACCCCTCCCCTAATAAAAGTTTGAATCACCCCCCCTTTTCTCATAAAAATAAACATATGTGGTATCACCACACGTGGAAATGTCCGCATTATAAAAATATATTGTTAATTAAACCACACAATCAATGGCGTACGTGCAAAAAAATTCCAAAATCCAAAGTAGTGTATTTTTGTTCACTTTTTATATCATGAAAAACTGAAATAAAAGCGATCCAAAAGTCCAATCAATACAAAAATGGTACTGTAAAAACTCCAGATCACGGCGCAATAAATGAGCCCTCACACTGCCCCATAAGGAGAAAAAAAAAAGTTATAGGGATCAGAAGATGACAATTTTAAACGTATACATTTAACTGCATGTAGTTATGATTTTTTCCAGAAATATGAAAAAATCAAACCTATATAAGTAGGATTACATTTTAATCGTATGGACCTACATAATAAAGATAAGGTGTCATTTTTACCAAAAAATTTACTGCGTAGAAACGGAAGCCCCTAAAAGTTACAAAATGGTGCTTTTTTCGTCAATTTTATCGCACACTGATTTTTTTCTCTGTTTTGTCGTCGATTTTTGGGTAAAATGATTGATGTCATTACCAAGTTGAATTGATAGCGCAAAAAAATTGCACTCATATGGATTTTTAGGTGTAAAATTGAAAGTGTTATGATTTTTTAAAGGTAAGGAGGAAAAAAATTAAAGTCCAAAACGGAAAACCCTCTGGTTCTTAAGGGGTTAATAATCCTGTACAGAAACAAATTCTGATACTGCCGCATAGGTAACTGTCTGAACTATTAAAATAAAATGTTAATGATTCACTAATATTTTAATAGTTCAGTTAGCCATGCGGCAGTATCAAATACTGGAGGAAAATAAACAAAGGAGGAAGCTTTTGACTTCATATCCCGTCCTCATATATTGTTGTCATATCCAAACCTCCTATCCCGTCCTCCTATCCCGTCCTCCTTTCCCGTCCTCCTTTCTCGTCCTCCTTTCCCGTCCTCCTTTCCCGTCCTCCTTTCCCGTCCTCATATCTCGACCTCCTATCTCGACCTCCTTTCCCGTCCTCCTTTCTCGACCTCCTGTCCCGTCCTCCTATGCCGTCCTCCTTTCCCGTCCTCCTTTCCCATCCTCCTATTCCATACTCATATCTCGACCTCCTATCCCGTCCTCCTATCTCGACTTCCTATCCCGTCCTCCTATCTCGACCTCCTATCCGGTCCTCCTATCCCGTCCTCCTATCTCGACCTCCTATCCCGACCTCCTATCCCGACCTCCTATCCCGACCTCCTATCCCGACCTCCTATCCCGACCTCCTATCCCGACCTCCTATCCTGACCTCCTATCCCGACCCGTAATATGTGTACCAGGTATTGAAATATCTCCTGCCGTACGGAAGTTATGTGGGAACATACATTTCCCATTGATTTACATGGGACTTTAAAACAAAAACCCCGACCCTCACAAATGGGGGTAGTTAAGGGTTAAATTAACTATCCTATATTTTAAGTGCATATATAAATAACATGTGAACAAGTATTATCGAAATATCTCAAGCCGTTTGGAAGTTATGCAGTAACATATATTTCCCATTGACTTGTATGGGACTTTAAACATAAACCGCGCCCCTGGCAAATGGGGGTGAGTAAGGGTTAAATCACCTATCCTATGTTTGTTGTTGAAATATAAGTAACATGTGGCCAAGTTTCATGTTGTTAATATCTTTAGCCGTTTGGACGTGATGCTGGAACATGCACACATACATACACACACACACACGTTGAGTTTTATACGTATTTATTGGCGTATAACACGCACTGGCGTATAACACGCACCCCCATTTTAACAGGGAAATTTAAGTAAAAAAATAAAACGTAAAATAAATGACTTGGACTAAATGCCACATCATCCCCCCAACTTCGTTTTCTCCTGCATCTGTTAGGTCCCGTCCCCTCCAGTGCCACATCATGCTTTCCCTTTTATCAGTCCCTGTGCCACATTTACCCCTCTCATTGCCCCCCCTTGTCTCATCATCCCCCCATTGTCTCATCATTTCCCCCTGTCATAGACCACCACTAGCCATACAGACATTAAGCATTTAGTGCCTCCCCCACCATCATTTCCCCCTGTCTCATCATGTCCCTCGTCATTCCCCCCTCATCATCCCCCCACCCTGTCTCATCATGTCCCCCATCATTCCCCCCTCATCATCCCCCCACCTTGTCTCATCATGTCCCCCATCATTCCCCCTCATCATCCCCCGACCCTGTCTCATCATGTCCCTCATCATTCCCCCCTCATCATCCCCAACCCTGCCTCATCATCCCCCCTCATAATTTCCCCATCTCATCATCCCCCCATCATTCCCCCCCTTCATTTCCCCGTCTCATCAACCCCCCATCATGTTCCTCCTATGGCATCCAGTGGTCTTCAACCTGCGGACCTCCAGATGTTGCAAAACTACAACTCCCAGCATGCCCGGACAGCCAACTGCTGTCCGGGCAAGCTGGGAGTTCTAGTTTTGCAACATATGTAGGTCCGCAGGTTGAAGACCACTCTTCCCCTTTCCTTACTTGTCTGCGCTTCGGCTGTCTTGCGGGCTGCGGGGTCAGTGAAGCAGATGAGTTACGTCCTCTCCCGGTTTCTCTGTGTGGCATCACAGAGGTCACTTTTCGGCGGCGACTACAGGAAATGAAAAGTGACGTCAGTGATGCCGCACAGAGAAGCTGGCAGAGGACGTAACTCATCTGCTTCACTGACCCCGCAAGACCCTCCGCCTGACCTGACCTGCCGAAGCGCAGCCAGGTGAGGAAAATAAACAAAACTATAAAAGCAGGAAAAGGGGGAATGATGAGGGAGGGGGGAGGTTCTCCCGCGCTATACACAGGTACTGGTGGATAGTGCGGGAGACGCTGATTAAAAAGTAGGGCGGATTCGGACAAGGTAGGGCTCATTTTAATCAGCATCTCCCGCACTATCCACCACACCAGTACCAGTGGATAGTGTGGGAGAAAACAAGTGACAGAGCGGGGAGGAGGCGCCGCTGGTCACTGATTTAAAGTGGCCGCGGCCGTGCTGTTAATACTTAACAAGCAGACGCTGCTGCGGCCGCTTTAAATCAGTGACCAGAAGACTTATCGGCATATAACACGCAGGCAGACTTTTTGCCTTAAATTTAAGTTTTAAAAATGCGTGTTATATGCCGATAAATACGGTATTTAGATATATATATATATATTTTTTACTTTTTTTGTATAGCAATAGGAAAAAGGGGAGCTAATTTTTATTGGGGGAGCAGTTAATTTCCTTTTTTTTTTTACTTTACTCTTTTTATATAGAACTCCAATACACATGGGGTATGTGCAGGCTGCAGAGCATTGCGCCCGACCCATGTCTGTAGTATAGACTCTTTAGAACTACAAATATTAGGATGAAAATGCTCTGCACCCCCCTCCCCATGTGTATAGCAGTGTGTGTGTATTACATATACACTGCTATAAAAATGGTAGTATGTGCAGAGCATTGCATCCTAGTGTCTGTAGATGACACTAGTGTATAATGCTCTGCAGATACACTGGTGTGTATAAATATTTACACATCTAGTTACCCCCCCCCCCAACCCCTCACATACAGGGCCGCTGATGCACTTACAGGGAGCTGTGTTGCCGAGTGCCTGGAGGAAGCCTTGCGCGCGGAAACACAGTAGCGGGATAGAACTGTAGGGAGGCGGCGGGACGGAACTGTAGGGAGGTGGCAGGACAGTGTTTACTATGCGCCGCTAACATAGTGCAGGGAGTGGATGGTGATTGTGAGCACCATTAAGACTGTAGCCCGGGGGTGGGGACGGGGGGGGGGGGGGTGGGCTGGGTTAATGTTTGCACGGCACTTACGCTGTGGGACTGTGCAGGGGGGGTATGTTTGCTTGGATTGGGGGGGGACCACTGTGGCAGCTCCAGGAGCGCTCCATGTTCAGGGGGGGGGGGTGAGGGTTGGGTGCTGCTGGCAGTGTGAGCGGTGGGGGTGCTGCTGTCCGGGCAAGCTGGGAGTTCTAGTTTTGCAACATATGTAGGTCCGCAGGTTGAAGACCACTCTTCCCCTTTCCTTACTTGTCTGCGCTTTGGCTGTCTTGCGGGCTGCGGGGTCAGTGAAGCAGATGAGTTACGTCCTCTCCCGGCTTCTCTGTGTGGCATCACAGAGGTCACTTTTCGGCGGCGACTACAGGAAATGAAAAGTGACGTCAGTGATGCCGCACAGAGAAGCTGGCAGAGGACGTAACTCATCTGCTTCACTGACCCCGCAAGACCCTCCGCCTGACCTGACCTGCCGAAGCGCAGCCAGGTGAGGAAAATAAACAAAACTATAAAAGCAGGAAAAGGGGGAATGATGAGGGAGGGGGGAGGTTCTCCCGCGCTATACACAGGTACTGGTGGATAGTGCGGGAGACGCTGATTAAAAAGTAGGGCGGATTCGGACAAGGTAGGGCTCATTTTAATCAGCATCTCCCGCACTATCCACCACACCAGTACCAGTGGATAGTGTGGGAGAAAACAAGTGACAGAGCGGGGAGGAGGCGCCGCTGGTCACTGATTTAAAGTGGCCGCGGCCGTGCTGTTAATACTTAACAAGCAGACGCTGCTGCGGCCGCTTTAAATCAGTGACCAGAAGACTTATCGGCATATAACACGCAGGCAGACTTTTTGCCTTAAATTTAAGTTTTAAAAATGCGTGTTATATGCCGATAAATACGGTATTTAGATATATATATATATATATTTTTTACTTTTTTTGTATAGCAATAGGAAAAAGGGGAGCTAATTTTTATTGGGGGAGCAGTTAATTTCCTTTTTTTTTTTACTTTACTCTTTTTATATAGAACTCCAATACACATGGGGTATGTGCAGGCTGCAGAGCATTGCGCCCGACCCATGTCTGTAGTATAGACTCTTTAGAACTACAAATATTAGGATGAAAATGCTCTGCACCCCCCTCCCCATGTGTATAGCAGTGTGTGTGTATTACATATACACTGCTATAAAAATGGTAGTATGTGCAGAGCA
This sequence comes from Hyla sarda, assembly GCF_029499605.1. Classification (NCBI taxonomy): domain Eukaryota; kingdom Metazoa; phylum Chordata; class Amphibia; order Anura; family Hylidae; genus Hyla; species Hyla sarda. The sequence goes on from NC_079189.1 coordinate 328,491,778, forward strand.
TTGCATCCTAGTGTCTGTAGATGACAGTAGTGTATAATGCTCTGCAGATACACTGGTGTGTATAAATATTTACACATCTAGTTACCCCCCCCCCAACCCCTCACATACAGGGCCGCTGATGCACTTACAGGGAGCTGTGTTGCCGAGTGCCTGGAGGAAGCCTTGCGCGCGGAAACACAGTAGCGGGATAGAACTGTAGGGAGGCGGCGGGACGGAACTGTAGGGAGGTGGCAGGACAGTGTTTACTATGCGCCGCTAACATAGTGCAGGGAGTGGATGGTGATTGTGAGCACCATTAAGACTGTAGCCCGGGGGTGGGGACGGGGGGGGGGGGGTGGGCTGGGTTAATGTTTGCACGGCACTTACGCTGTGGGACTGTGCAGGGGGGGTATGTTTGCTTGGATTGGGGGGGGACCACTGTGGCAGCTCCAGGAGCGCTCCATGTTCAGGGGGGGGGGGGGTGAGGGTTGGGTGCTGCTGGCAGTGTGAGCGGTGGGCGGGCCTGTGAGGGCAACCGAGGAGGGGGGGGGGGGCGTTCAGCACTTGGGATTGCTGCCCCTATGAAAAGTGAAGTACCGGCCCTGCACATGTGATTGGTGAGCAGTGGGTCAGCGGAAGGTGGGTCAGGGAGTTGATGAACAGAGGCATTGTGGTCTAGCGTCTGACCGCCATGCCCGCAGCAGCCTTATGACCACCGGCACCAACGTATCAGCCAATTATTCAATAATGAGATTCGTCGACAATGAATCCCGTTATCAAATGTTATCGATTTTATCGAATAATCGTTGCAGCCCTAATGTAATGTAAAAAAAATTTGAACAATTTAGCTGTGACCTTCAGGGCCTGGTTCAATCTTTGCACACCCTATAGTTACGCCCCTGTTTTTTATGCAAAGGAAGCACAACTCTGAAAAATGCTAAAGGCTAAACAAGCATGACGAGGCAAATCCTGCAACACACCTTCACTCACATCCTGATAGCTGCTTTTCTCACCATCCATTGTCACTATAATGGAGTCAGTATCCAGGGCTCACTGTACAACAAACAATAAGGTTGTGTAAGCACCATTTGATCGCTTTGACTAAAGGAAACAAATCTCATTTTTGTTACTAATGACGCCTCAACAATTATTTGACACAAGCCATTTGTTTCTAGGATTCTCACACAAACTTGGCAATGACAATAAGGGAAGTTACTGAAGCGTTGACATTTGTCACTTTATCTATAGCGTCTAACAGGAATACAACTATGCTTTGGTTTTGAAGACAAACGTCTGGACTTTCAGGTTTATGTACAAAGAGAATACAAGTCACCTTATCAACAAGAAAGTAACATTCACAATAATACATTCACTAAACCAACATTCGAGATATGAACCTTATTTACAAGTGTAGCAAACACTTGGAGAGAAAGTAGAAAGACGGAGCACTAACCTGTAAATCTTGGAGCAGAATAATCTTTATTTCCAGTGCGGGTACATCGTGAGAGGGGGAGTGGACTGCCAGGAACGACTTTGGGCAACGGACCGTATTGCGCTTCTGTACTTCCTCAGGCCCCAGCAGTCCACTCTCCCTCTACCGATGTACCCACACTGGAAATAAATATTATCCTGCTTCAAGATTTACTGGTTAATGCTCCATCTTTCTACTTTTTCTCCAAGTGTTTGCTATAAATGACTCTCACTAAGTAGTAGCACTATATACCAGCATATATACGGGACTGCTATAGTTGGAATACTATCTGCTAATTGGATCTACATACGGTGTCTGTTAAATGGGAATGGAAAGGTGCTGATACCATTATTGTATCTATCAGAGACAGAGATATTTACAAGTGTATTTGTTGTGTATAAGATATAAAAATATAAGTCTCTGCGCTCTAAGAGGTTTATCTGTTATCTGTTCTGGCCTTCCATGGGTAGATTGAGTAATGCTTAACTTTAAAGGGGTATTTCGGGAATTTTTTTTATTTGATTATGCTACAGAGACTGTAAAGTTAGTGTAGTTCATAATATAGTGTCTATAACTGTGTGTGACGGTTTTCTCACAATTCTTCTGTGATTTTCACCCCAATATTTATTTTTATCAGCATAAAAAATAACTGTTGTCTCAGATTTTTCCCAGCTAGCAATGCGGCCGAGACCTGACTCACTACTCAGCTGATGACAGGGAGCCTGTCTGCTTCAATGGGTGGAGTGATAGCTTGGTGGGAGAGAGATCAATCTGCATCTAATGCAACAGCTGTAGGCACCCTGATTCAAAACCACAGGTCTTTTGAATGGATGCAGCTCATTTATGTTTCAATGGGTGGGGTGGCTGATGTGTGGGAGGGAGGAAAATGGAATTGTGGGATTTGTAGTAAAAAAAAAAAAAAGTCAAGCTTTCTGTGAACTGGAAACAGGAAATTTCACAGAAAGCTAGCCACAGTGTTAAGGTAATCTCATAACATAGCCATTTAGCCCCAAGACAAACATGGATCCTTCCTAAGCATGTCCATTACTGCTTGCCAGGTACATACTAAAATCACCTTATGGTGGATAACCCCTTTAAAATCTACTCTAACTAGTACAATGCATTTAGAACGTTTCCAGACACTTTCACTTTTTTACATCTTGTATTGTTTTAGTTTTGTGCTAAAACAATAATAAAAAAAATTCAAGTTTCCCCCATCTGTACTCAATACTCCATAATGAGAAACAGAATTTTTTTTTTTTACAAATTTACTAAAAATGAAAAAAAAATTTGAATTTTGCACACAAATAAGTATTTCAGATACTTTGATATGACTTGAAATTTAGCTCTGGCTCCTCTCATTTCTCTTGATCACCTCTGAGATGTTTCTACACCTTGATTGGAGTCACCTGTGGTTAACTGATTTGGGGATTTACCATAGTTGACTGGACAAGATTTGGGAAGACACAGACCTGTCTATTTGATGTCTCACAGCTGACAATGCATATACGATCAAAAACCAAGCCATGAGGTAGAAATAACTGCCTGTAGAGCTCAGACAGGATTGTGTGGAAGCACAGATCTGGAGGGAGGTACAATAACCTTTTATGCTGCACTGAAGGTTCCCAAGAGCACAGTGAACTCCATAATTCTTAAATAGAAGAAGTTTGGAACAATTGGGACTCTTCCTGGAGCTGGCTGCTTCATCAAACTAAGTAATAAGGGAGAATGGCCTTAGTAAGAGAGGTGACCAAGAACCCAATGAGTCTTCTTTGTGCGGTTCCCATTTCTTTTCTTCTATGTCTTGCTCAGAACGCCATGAAAACCATGATTCCAACCATGATTCCAACCATGATTCCTCACCTCAGAAAGCATTTTATGTTAGGCTGTGCACATTACCAGCATATTTCATGACCCTTAGTACCCCAAATAATGCCTCCCTTGGTGCCCTGCATAGTATAAGTCCTGAAAATAACTGCATATCAGCCCCACAGCATTGTGTCAGCCACCGCATAAAAGTGATATCAGCTAAAGCAATCTCCACATTCCTTGGATTTATATGGTCGCTCCATCAATCTGGAGGTGCACCACGTGGTAGCTGCCTGGATACAGGTATCCCCGGTGCCCACTCACAGAGAGGGTCTCTACAGCAGGGTTTTTTAACCCCTTTTTGCACACAATAGAAAAACTCTCCAGTGAACTTTGGCACTTTTACATAAAATGCAGCAAAATCTTAAGAGTCTATAAAATGTACATGAATCTTCTATAGTGATGACAGACGACTAAGATGTCACCCATGTGCCAGGAAATGTAACAAGAGTACACACCACTGCATGTCTGACCTGCAAGGTGCTGCGAGGTGCAGAAGTAAAGCAGAAGGCCTCAAGAAACTTCATAATGACAAACTGATGGGGGCTCTGCTGCCCTGTTTGTCTTTTCCTTCCTGACCCTCCCCTGAAGAACTTTCCCGTCCTGCGGCTCTTCACCTGTAAGCTCTATAAATATTCAGTCACCCACAGTTTCCCTCTGTATGATTCCTCCTCCTGATCCTCCTCTAATAGGTGCCCTTTTTGCACCCCCATATAGATTTTTCTGTCCCTCATTAAAAAAGCCTTTCACCTCTTCTGCCCCCCCCTTTAGACACCCGCCTATCCCCCCCTTATTAATGCCCCCTTCAATACCCCCCCGTCCTACTGTGCCCCTTTATATAGAGCACTCTTCCTCTGTTTTCCCCCTTATATAGAGCACTCTTTGTCCACTGTATCCCCTTATTTATTCCCCTCTTCCCATCCTGTCCTTAAATACCTGTCCTCCAATTCCCCTTGCAGACTTCTCCTACCTCCCCCCACATTAGATCCCTTTACTTTCCCCACAGCGTCTCCTATCCCTCTTCTGTCCCCCCCATTAGATCCCTTTACTTTCCCCACAGCGCCTCCTATCCTTTGTCTGCCTCCCAATCAGATCCCTTAACCTTTCCCCACAGCTTCTCCTATCCCTCGTCTGGCCCCCCCTATCAGATCCCTTCACTTTCCCCACAGCTTTCTTTTACATTCCCCCCTGCCTCCCCTTTTTTCTTCCCTGATGTTAGTGGCCTCTTGCCTGCAGTCCGGTGCCTGCGCTGAACTCTGGCTCAGTGTAATCACTGAAGCCACCGCTTCTCCTCCTTCTGAGCTCCTGTCTATTGCGGCGCAGTGCTTCTAATGCAGGCAATGCGCGGTGACGTCATCTGCGTCCTGTACAATACTAAGTGGCGAGGCGTACATCGTACACCTCGCCACCTATGTTACTTCATCAGTGGGGGTCGAGATAGGCGGCCATGAGGTCCTTGCCAGTGCGAGGCCTTGGGCAGCTGCCTATCTCACCTAATGGTGGAGCCACCTCTGCTGGTCTGAGTAGACTCATACTATAGAAACACAAGGGTGACCTATCCCACTTGGAGATTAGGGCAAAGAACATGTACCACAACCAGCAAGAGGAGGTGACTGGTCATAAATGGTTTTTAACCACTTGAGTACAGGTACGCCCCCATTCCCAAGTACTTAAGGACTCAGGGCGTACCTGTACGCCCTGAGTCCCGTTAACAGAGTTTAAAACGTTCTCACGAGCCGAGAAGGCTATAAACCCGGTGGGTCACGACTACTATCAGCAGCCAGGACCCAGGGTTAATGCCGGGCATCACCAATCGGGCCGATGCCCGGCATTAACCCTTTAGACGACGCAATCAAAGTTGATCACGGCATCTAAAATGAAAGTGAAAGAATCCCGGCAACTCAGTGGAGCTGATCGGGACTATAGTGACAAAATCGCGATGTCCCGATCAGCTGAGAGAATGGCGAGAGGGCACTTACCTGACTCCTCGTTGCCTGATCGGTGTTCTATTGCTCCAAGCCTGCCATGCAGGCTGAAGCAGTAGAGCACCAATAACACTGATCAATGCTATGCCATGGCATTGATCAGTATATGCAACAGAAGACTGCATGGTATAGTCCCCTAAAGGGGCTCTAGTCATGAAAGAAGAGCTGTCTCTAAGAAAATTAAGTAGGTCAAAGCTTAGCTAGTGCTATGAGCAGTAGAGAGCCTGGGCTGTGTGAATGTATCTTAACCACTTAAGCTAACAGGAACACCCTGGCTCCCTGGTACTTAAGAACCCAGGGCGTACCTGTATGCCCGTGGAAATTCCGGTCCCAGCCACTCACCAGGCTGGGACCGGACCGGGATGGCTGCTGAAATCATTCAGCAGGCACCCCGTGCAACCCCCCCCCCCATGTTGGAAATACCGGGTCATACGGGTCTCTGGTGACCCAGAAAATAAGGGGGATTGGGGGTGTCTAAGACACCCCCGATCCCCCTGAAGGGATAGGAGTTAGGGTGCCACCCCTCCTATCCCTGCTATTGGTCGGTCAGAAGTGACCAATAGTAGATTAGGGGCAGGGGGGTTAAAATTTGGTTCCCCACTCTGCCCACCCACTGTAGTCCGGGCAGAGTGGGGGAACTGTAGGTTACCGGCGGCGATGATGTCCGGCGATCCTACGGAAGCCTGTGGAGTTGTTGCCTAGCAACAGCTGGAGGGCTGCAGTTTGGAGAACACTATACAGTAGTTGTAGTAACTGTAGCCCTCCAGATGTTGCAATACTACAACTCCCAGCATGCCCAGACAGCTGTTTGGGCATGCTGGGATTTGTAGTTTTGCAAGATTTAGAGGTGTACAGTTTGGAGATCACTGTGCAGTGGTCTCTAAACTTGCCCTCTAGATCTTGAAAAACTACAACTCCCAGCATGCCCACATAGCAGTGTGCTGTCTGGGCATGCTGGGATTTGTAGTTTTACAACCAACATCTAGAGCGCCACAGTTTGGATATCACTGTGTGGTGGTTTCTAAACCATGGCTCTCTAAATCTTGCAAAACTACAAATCCCAGCATGCAAGAACAGTAAACGGTTGTCTCGCCATGCTGGGAGTTGTAGTTGCCTACCTCCAGCTGTTGCATGACTACATCTCCCAGCATGCCCTTCGGCGATCAGTACATGCTGGGAGTTGTAGTTTTGCAACAGCTGGAGGCACACTGGTTAGAAAATACTGAGTTAGGTAACAGAACATAACTGAAGGTTTTCCAACCAGTGTGCCTTAAGCTGTTGCAAAAGTACAACTCCCAGCATGCACTGTCAAATTTTCCGCTGCAGCGCAAACTCCCAGCGGGAAACTCGCCGTAAACCCACCCATGTGAATGTACCCTAAAAACACTACACTACCACATAATAAAAAGGGTAAAACACTACATATACAATCCCTTACACTGTCCCCCCCACCCCCAAAAAAATGAAAAACGTATGGTACGGCAGTGTTTCTAAAACGGTGCCTCCAGCTGTTTCAAAACAACTCCCAGCATTTCCAAACAGCCACTGACTGTCCAGGCATGCTGGGAGTTTAGCAACAGCAGGAGGCACCCTGTTTGGGAATCACTTGCGTAGAATACCCCTAGGTTCACCCCTATGCAATCCCTAATCTAGTCCTCAAATGTGCATGGTGCTCTCTCACTTTGAAGCCCTGTCGTATTTCAAGGAAACAGTTAAGGGCCACATATGGGCTTTTTCGCCTTATGAAATGGAAAAGTTGGGTTCTACACCAGCCTGTTAGTGTAAAAAAATATTTTTACACAAATATGCTGGTGTTGCCCCATACTTTTAATTTTCCCAAGAAAAAAAGCCCCTCAAAATTTGTAAGCCCATTTCTTCTGAGAACATACCCCATATGGGGATGTAAAGTGCTCTGCTGGCGCACTACAATGCTCAGAAGAGAAGGAGCGCCATTGTGATTTTGAAGAGAAAATTTGTCCGGAATTGAAGGCCACGTGTGTTTACAAAGCCCCCATATTGCCAGAACAATGGACCCCCCCCATTTTGGAAACTACACCCCTCATGTAATGCAATAAGGGATACAGTGAGCATTTACGCCCCACAGGTGTCTGACAGATTTTTGTAACAGTGGTCCGTGAAAATGAAAAAATTTTCATTTGCTCAGCCCACTGTTCCAAAGATCTGTCGAACGCCATTGGAGTGTAAATACTCACTGCACCCCTTATTCAATTCTGTGAGGGGTGTAGTTTTCCAAAATGGGGTCACATGTGGAGGATCCACTGTTCTGGCACCACGGGGGGGGGGGGGGGGGGGGCTTTGTAAACGCACTTGGCTCCTGACTTCCATTCCAAACAAATTGCCTTTCCAAAAGCTCAATGGGGCTCCTCCTCTTCTGAGCATTGTAGTGCGCCAGCAGAGCACTTGACGTCCACACATTGGGTATTTCCATACTCAGAAGAAATGGGGTTACACATTTTGGGGGTAATTTTCTCCTATTGCCCCTTGTAAAAATGTAAGATTTGGGGAAAAACCAGCATTTTAGTGAAATTTTTTTTTTCTCATTTACACATCCAACTTTAAACAAAAAGTCGTGAAATACCTGTGAGGTGTTAAGGTTCACTGTAACCCTTGTTACGTTCCTTGAGGGGTTTAGTTTCCAAAATAGTATGCCATGTGTTTTTTTTTTTTTTTACTGTCCTGGCACCGTAGGGGCTTCCTAAATGAGACAAGCCCCCCAAAAACCATTTCAGCAAAATTTGCTTTCAAAAAGCCAAATGTGACTCTTCTGAGCATTAAAGTGCGCCCGCAGAGCATTTTCCGTCCTAACATGGGGTATTTCCATACTCAGAAGAGATGGGGTTACAAATTTTGGTGGGCATTTTCTCCCATTACCCTTTATATAAATTGTATATTTGGGGAAAAAAACTACACTTTAGTGAAAAAATTTTTTTCTTCATTTACACATCCAACTTTAACGAAAAGTCAAACACCTGTTGGGTGTTAAGGCTCACTGGACCCCTTGTTACGTGCCTTGAGGGGTGCAGTTTCCAAAATGGTATGCCATGTGGGGGTTTTACTGCTGTTCTGGCACCATAGGGGCTTCCTAAATGTGACATGCCCCCCAAAAACCATTTCAGAAAAACTTGCGAGTGTAAAAAAATGAAGATGTTGAATTTTCTCCTTTATATTGCTGTTATTCCTGTGAAACACCTAAAGGGTTAACACACTTACTGAATGTCATTTTGAATACTTTGAGGGGTACAGTTTTTATAATGGGGTCATTTGTGGGGTATTTCTAATATGAAGGCCCTTCAAATCCACTTCAAACCTGAACTGGTCCATGAAAAATTCCGATTTAGAAAATTTTGTGAAAAATTGGAAAATTGCTGCTGAACTTTGAAGCCCTCTGATGTCTTCCAAAAGAAAAAAACATGTCAACTTTATGATGCAAACATAAAGTAGACATATTGTATTTGTGAATCAAAATATAATTTATTTAGCAACAAATCAGATCATTTCTTTCATTTTTAGTGACCTTTCCAAAAATGAAAGAAGCGATCTGATTGATTGCTATGGGCAACTGGTCAACTTTTCCTCTGCTCAGGTTTTGATGAATCTATCCCATATCTTTTCCCACTTAACATGTTAACAGCAGATAATACGCTGCGACATTTCCAATGTGACAGGCTCCTTTTAGAGAACAGACTTGGGCAAAGATAAATCTTATTTGATAATGATTTGTAAGTTGTCACCAAATCTGAATTTTTGTAAATCCAGTGGATTTTTTTTTTTTTTTTATATTTGTACTTGGAATGACAAATCAGGATAAGTGTTTAGTTTCTTAAAATTTTAATGAAAACATTTAACTGGGGAAAAAAATAAAAATTAAAACAGGACATTAAACTTTGGGAAATACTAGAATGTTGTTGCATAGAACTTAGTGTATTGAGTAGAAGGCCGCAGACACACAGTAAAGTAGTCCCAACGGTTCTTATCTGATCCAGTTATGTTTCAAATGCAAGATCAAACTGTGTTTGTAATTTTTTTTTCCTCTTTATAAATGCATTTCATTATACTATAGGTTCAATATACTTTATCCTGTAAATTACACCCATGCTAAGAGAAATAGTTGACACCAGAGAAGCATTGTACTTAAAGCAGGTCAAATAACTGTGAAATGAAGACAGCCATTTTAAAAGATTCTTATGTGTAACAGGCCATAAATAACAGCAAAATCTTGTGGAAAAGTAACCAATAAATGGTGCTGCACCTAGAGTTACTGTTTAGATTATACAGCAAGGAACTGGTCAGCACAGTTCAATTTGAGTGTTTCTTTGTATGTACACACATAGGGACTATAGTGGAAAGTACTGATAAAGCAGTCACATGATTTCCACTTATATACTACAGACTGGACAATGTTTAATACATTAGGAAGTGTTTATACACAACCCCAATGTACAGAGATTGTGGAAAAAAAAAAGATTTATTAAAAGCCAAATAACTCCAAGGCTGCTGATGACCACAACCCTTTTAAGTGGAGGTAGTTGCTATCCCACCAAGAAAAATTTACAGGACTGACTGCAGGAAAATACATGAGATAATGTCTGGTGGTTCAACTCTTAAGGCCAATAGCAGTGTCTGCATGCGATAACTTTTTATACAACTTCTTCATGCTGTCCACTTTTTGACAAGAGCCTCAAGTTTATCCTTATCAGCACCACAAAGTTCATCAACCTGTCGGGTTTAAGACAAACAATTACATAAAGGTCAACAAAACTTGAAGCATTAAACTTAAAAGGGGTACTCTAGAGTTTTCAAAAACATATCCCCATCCAGAGAATAGGGGATAAGTGTCTGACTGTGGAGAGTCTGACATATGGGACTGCCCGCTATAACCACAACAGAGCCCCTAATCTCTCCACTACGTACTCCATGCATTGGCATCAGAGAAACTTGAAAGCCACATCTCCCGTGCTCCCATAAAGAAGGCATAAAGTGCGTGCTGACCCAATCAGGCCATGCAGGGGAGAACCAGGGCCCAGTGGTATGACTCATCGCCAATAGACACTTCTCCCCTATTCGCAAGATAAGTTTTAGAGGAGCAGTCAAGCGGCAGAATCACTGATCATGGCTATGCAGTATAATTATCAGTGTAAAAGATCAGTGTAATGCATGTTATAGCCCCTAGAGGGGGCTATAACACTGCATAAAAAAAAATGTAAAAAAAGTTAATAAAGATCATTTAATCCCCTCCTAAAAAAGTTCAAATCACCCCCTTTTCCATAAAAATAAAATAAAGTGTAAATAAAAATAATAATATGTGGCATCGCCGTGTGCGGAAATGTCCAAACTATAAAAATATATTGTTAATCAAGCTGCACGGACAATGGCGTACCAGCAAAAGAATTCCAAAGTCCAAGATAGTGTATTTTTGGTAACTTTTTATACCATATAAAAAAAAAAAAATTATATATATATATATATATATATATATATATATATATATATATATATATATATATATATATATATATAATTCTAAAAAATAAATATAAAAAAAATAAAATAAAAAAAAAAGGATCAAAAAAGTCAGAACAAAACAAAAAAAAAACAAAAAAACAATTAGCCCTCATACCGCCCCGTACACGGAAAAATAAAAAATAAAATGTATAGGGGTCAGAAGATCTTTAAATGTATAAATTTTTGTGCATGTAGTTATGATTTTTTCCAGAAGTACGACAAAATCAAAACCTATATAAGTAGGGTCTCATTTTAACCGTATGGACCTACAAAATAAAGAGAAGAAGGTGTCTTTTTTACCGAAAAATGTACTGCATAGAAATGGAAGCCCCCAAAAGTTACAAAAGTGTGTTTTTTTTCTTTCAATTTTGTCGCACAACTATTTATTTTTGGGTAAAATGACTGATGTTATTACAAAGTAGAATTGGTGGCACAAAAAAAAAATAAGCCATCACATTAATTTTTAGATAAATTGAAAGAGTTATGATTTTTAAAAGGTAAGGACGAAAAAACTAAAGTGCAAAAACTGAAAAACAATCGGTCCTTAAGGGGTTAAACTGTTAGGACGTACCTTCTGTCCACCTTTGTAAAAATGAAATGTTGGCATGGCTCTTACAGCACATTCACCAGCTATTTCCTGCAAAACATAAAAGGGGAAAGAAAGTGGATCAGCCATATATCCATAGAGATTGGAATTTTTTCTGAATGAAAGAGAAACACATTTTTGCTGAAGGCAGCCTTACATAATGACAGACTTGCTTTTTCCAGTGGTCTGTCTCCTATGCTGAAGTACACAGCTGTTTTATGGCACAGCATCAGAGGAGAAACCTGCAAGGCACCAGGAAAGGACCAGGGCCATGCAAGTTCTTCTACACTACTGCATATTTTATCATAGGCAACATTATTAAAGGAATATTCCACTACATAAAATCTTATACCTTAAACACAGGATAGGGGATTAGAGATTTATCATGGGGAGTTTCACTGCTGGGACGCTCTGCGATCTCCTGCATGAAGCCCATATAGCCAAGGCCTATATAAAATTGTCAGGATGCTGCATGAGGGCCCTATTCCTCCTGGCAGCCTCCCAGTCTCTTGGAGCACATGGTGAGTGAGCTTTTTACATCTGTTCCCCCTGGTGCGGTGCTGTTTGGCATCCGTTGCTGCCCCGGCGCTGTTTGTGGGGTGGCGCGGCCAAGGGACTGGCTTGAGTGGCATTGGGGCTGCTCTGCCAGTGTGGTCGTTCCCCCTGTGGGCACTGGTGTTGGGGCAGTGGTGGTCGCCACTTAGTGCTGTGCCATTATATGCTAGGGACCTGCTACTTACAGGCGGCTAGTGGGCTTGCACTTCATGATCATAAAGCACACTAATGACCTGTTAGTTTAATAAATGTTGCTGAGAAGCATTAGATCATTGTGCATGCTGTGGATGTGCAACCATGTCTGTTTTTCTCAAGTTGAATTCTCCTGTGGTATGGAGCAGGGTTGACACACCCGCTCCATGCATCTTTATGGGAGAGCCAGCGATACACAAGTACAGCACTCTTGTACCTCCGGCTCACCCATAGCGATACATGGAGGGGACGTGTCATCCCTGCTCTGTGCATGAGGGGAGACTTACAGGATATTGGGGGGGGGGGGGGGGGGGGAGGGTCCGAGCGGTCAAACCCCCTGCATTCAGATACTTAAAGGGGTATTCCAGGCAAAAAAAATTTTTATATATATCAACTGGCTCTGGAAAGTTAAACAGATTTGTAAATTACTTCTATTAAAAAATCTTAATCCTTCCAATAGTTATTAGCTTTTGAAGTTTTCTGTCTAACTGCTCAAAGATGATGTCACGTCCCGGGAGCTGTGCATGATGGGAGAATATCCCCATAGGAGCTGCACAGCTCCTTGGACGTGAGTCATCAGAAAGCAGTAAGACAGAAAACAGCAACTCAACTTCAGAAGCTAATAACTATTGGAAGGATTAAGATTTTTTAATAGAAGTAATTTACAAATCTGTTTAACTTTCCGGAGCCAGTTGATATATATATATATATGTAAATAAAAATAAAAGAAAATGGTTTTGGCCTGGAATACCCCTTTAACTCCTATCCTTTGGGTAAGGAATAAGATTTAATGTAATGAGTACTAGTCTGTCACCATTATATGCTGACATGTCTGTGAAATTTGCAAATGTTAGTCATATATAAAAGGATATTTTCCTCTAGAAGCATGTCTGTGGACCTATTGCGCAGTCCAGTCATATTCTGTGCACATGAATCCTATGTGTGGCCATACACCACGGATAGAAGCATGTTAAACATTTGAACAAAGCTGAAAAAAATCATCATGCAATAGTTTTTTCAGCCATACACATTTTAGTTTATAATGACAATCAGTTTTTCAAACAGGTTATACATGACCACTGATGCCGAGCGAAGACGAAAAGTCTTTCTGGTAACCGTATTAAAAGTTACGAGAGATGGTTAGTGGACAATCTTTCCTGAAAGAAAGATCTTTTTTTTGTTCAACATGAGCTAAAAATTCCAAATAAAGCTGGATGCCTCTTAGACAATGACAGTCTGTCAGCATTCATCTAAAAAGTTCACTGTTTAATTCCACCTGTCTGCTAATTGTTTTGGTGGAAATCATCCATTTTTAAATCAACTTTCATCTAATATGTATGGGCGCCTTAAAGGCTGTTGAGGAAAACCGACAAATCCACAGCAAACCTGGATATTTTATCAACTGAAAGCAATTCGGATCAAGAATTTCTATAAAAAAGGTAATACATAAGGTTATTCAAGTAAATGGAACTAATACAATTTTCTTAGGCTATAATAGGCTGTCCTACAATTTAATTAGGTAGTCTGGTATAGAAAAAATAATAATAGGTTCATATTTTGGAGCTGGGGTAAAAAATGAAAAACAAGTGATACTTCCTACCAGCAGCTCTCTTTGCAGCTTCTTCCAGTCAACCGCTGTTCATTTCTTAAACACTGCAGCCAGCAACTGGCTGAGCGGGCAGGTCCTGCTCCAACATCTTGTCTCGGAAGCAGGAAGAAGAGACGGGCAGCGGAAGACTAGAAGATGCTGCAATGGAAAGTGCTGGGGTCGGTAATTATTAGTTGCATATTATAAAATTTAGTTTATACCGGAATACCTGAGTAAGGTTGTTTTAAATAACCCATCACAATGGAGTAACTAAAATCAACAACATTACCATACTGTTATATTGGTATAATAAATAGGCTGACTAATACACTTCTAATCTAAAATGCTGTAAGAAAAAAAAACTCACCTGCCCTAATCTAAAACCAGCATCTAGGTGGTAGAATCATGCTTGTGAACAGTGTGGTGTAATGTAGAACTGGACAGGGATATGGTAATTGTGAAGATCTTTTAATGCACCAGAATGCAATCTCACCAACTGTGTCTATGGTGGGGTCGAAAAAAAACAAGGAAAAAAAAAAAAAAACATGCATAGTTGTGTCTTACCGATGCTTCATCCACATCAACCTTGTATAAGAGAATTCCAGGGAAGCTAGTAGCAAGAGACTGTAGAAAAAAAAATTAAAATACATTTATAATATATATATTTTTTTATAATAATAATAATAAATAATAATAATAAATACACAGTCAAAGCATGCAAGGTCAAAAAGCTGTTTAGTGACAGATACTATTCCAGCAATTTTGCCTTATAGTCCACTAACAAGATTTCTTTCTAAAAATGACATGCTATAATCATGATTTAAAACATCAATCGATTTATCAGATCAGTAGTAGTACTGTCATGTACATTGGCAAATTTGTATTAGGGCTTATTTTTAGTGGGACGTACTTTTCAGTGCACTTTATTTTCTCATAGAATGTATTAAGCCAGAAAAACACACGTTTGGCAAAATAAAAAAAATGCTGAAATGCTGTAATCTATGGGTCAGTACAATTCTAATGATACCAAATGAATAATTTATGTTTCGTTTTAAGTTTAAACAAAAAAATGTATTGAAGTTTTCGGACCCCTATAACTTAATATTTTTTCTCCTATGGAGTGGTGTTAGGCCCCTTTTACACTGCCGTTGTGCCCTGTCGAAAAACGCTTGTTAGGCTTTTTTTTTTTTTTTTTTAAATGCCTTTAACCCCTTAAGGACCCAGCCATTTTACACCTTAGGACCAAAGCATTTTTTGCACATCTGGCCACTGTCATTTTAAACATTAATAACTCTGGAATGCTTTTAGTTATCATTCTGATTCCGAGATTGTTTTTTCGTGACATATTCTACTTTAACATAATGGTAAAATTTTGTGGTATCTTGCATCCTTTCTTGGTGAAAAATCCCAAAATTTGATGAAAAATTAGAAAATTTTGCATTTTTCTAACTTTGAAGCTCTCTGCTTGTAAGGAAAATGGATATTCAAAATATTTTTTTTTTTTTTATTCACATATACAATATGTCTACTTTATGTTTGCATCATAAAATTGATGAGTTTTTACTTTTGGAAGACACCAGAGGGCTTCAAAGTTCAGCAGCAATTTTCCAATTTTTCACAAAATTTTCAAACTCCCTATTTTTCAGGGATCAGTTCAGGTTTGAAGTGGATTTGAAGGGTCTTCATCTTAGAAATACCCCACAAATGACCCCATTATAAACACTGCACCCCCCAAAGTATTCAAAATGACATTCAGTAAGTGTTTTAACCCTTTTGGTGTTTCAGAGGAATAGCAGCAAAGTGAAGGAGAAAATTCTAAATCTTCATTTTTTTTACACTTGCATGTTCTTGTAGACCCAATTTTTGAATTTTTACAAGGGGTAGGAGAAAATTTATACTTGTATTTGTAGCCCAATTTCTCTCGAGTAAGCACATACCTCATATGCCTATGTAAAGTGTTCGGCGGGTGCACTAGAGGGCTCAGAAGGAAAGGAGCGACAAGGGGATTTTGGAGAGTATGTTTTTCTGAAATGGTTTTTGGGGGGCATGTTGCATTTAGGAAGCCCCTATGGTGCTAGAACATATTAAAAAAAAAAAAAAAAAAAAAAAAAAAAAAAAAAACACACATGCCATACTATTTTGGAAACTATACCCCTTGAGGAACGTAACAAGGAATTAAGTGAGCCTTAATACCCCACAGGTGTTTCACAACTTTTGCACATGAAAAAAAAAAAAAAAAAATTTGCACTAAAATGTGTTTCCCCCCCGAAATTTCACATTTTTTGCAAGGGTTAATAGCAGAAAATACCCCCCAAAATTTGTAACCCCATCTCTTTTGAGTATGGAGGTACCCCATAAGTTGACCTAAAGTGCACTACGGGCGAACTACAATGCTCAGAAGAGAAGGAGTCATATTTGGCTTTTTGAGAGCATTTAGGAAGCCCCTATGGTGCCAGGACAGCAAAAAAAAAATGGCATACCATTTTGGAAACTAGACCCCTTGGGGAACGTAACAAGGAATAAAGGGAGCCTTAATACCCCACAGGGGTTTCACGACTTTTGCATATGTAAAAAAAATAAATAAAAATTTCTTCACTAAAATGTGTGCTTCCCCCCCAAATTTCACATTTTTTGCAAGGGTTAATAGCAGAAAATACCCCCCAAATGTTTAACCCCATCTCTTCTGAGTATGGAAATACCCCATGTGTGGACGTCAAGTACTCTGCTGGCGCACTACAATGCTCAGAAGAGAAGGAGCGCCATTGAGCTTTTGGGAAAAAAATTTTGGAATGGAAGTCAGGGCCCCCCCCCCACATGTGACCCTATTTTGAAAACTACACCCCTCACATAATTTAATAAGGGGTGCAGTGAGTATTTACCCCCCACTGGCATTTGACAGATCTTTGGAACAGTGGGCTGTGCAAATGAAAAATTAAATTTTTTCATTTTCACGGACCACTGTTCCAAAAATCTGTCAGACACCTGTGGGGCGTAAATGCTCACTGTACCCCTTATTACATTACATGAGGGTATTTATTTTTTTGCGTTTATGTCAGAACCGCGGTAAAATCGGCCACCCCTGTGCAAATCACCAATTTAGGCCTCAAATGTACATGGTGCGCTCTCACTCCTGAGCCTTGTTGTGCGCCCGCAGAGCATTTTACGCCCACATATGGGGTATTTCCGTACTCAGGAGAAATTGCATTACAAATATTTTGGGGGTCTTTAATTTCCTTTTAACGCTTGTGAAAATAAAAAGTATAGGGCAACACCAGCATGTTAGTGTAATTTTTTTTACACTAACAAGCTGGTGTAGCCCCAACTTTTCCTTATCATAAGGGGTAAAAGGAGAAAAAGCCCCCCAAAATTTGTAGTGCAATTTCTCCCAAGTACAGAGATACCCCATATGTGGCCCTAAACTGTTTCCTTGAAATACAACAGGGCTCCGAAGTGAGAGAGCTCCATGCGCATTTGAGGACTAAATTAGGGATCACATAGGGTGGACATAGGGGTATTCTACACCAGTGATTCCCAAACAGGGTGCCTCCAGCTGTTTCTAAATTCCCAGCATGCCTGGACAGTCAGTGGCTGTCCGGAAATGCTGGGAGTTGTTGTTTTGCAAGAGCTGGAGGCTCAGTTTTGGAAACACTGCCATACAATACGGTTTTCATTGTTATTGGGGGGGGGATGACAGTATAAGGGGGTGTATATGTAGGGTTTTACTCTTTATTATGTGTTAATGTAGTGTTTTTAGGGTACATTCGCACTGGAGTGTTACGGTGAGTTTCCCGCTAGGAGTCTGAGCTGCGGCGAAAAATTTGCAACAGCCCAAACTTGAAGCAGGAAACTTACTGTAAACCTGCCTGTGTGAATGTACCCTGTATGTTTACGTGGGGGGGGGGGGGCAAAACTCCAGCTGTTTCAAAACTACATATTCCAGCATGCCCAAACAGCTGTCTGGGCATGCTGGGAGTTGTAGTTTTGAAACAGCTGGAGGGCTACAGTTAAAGACCACTGTATAATGGTCTCAAACTGTACCCTGCAAATGTTGCTAGGCAACTCATCAGCTTCCGTCGGATCTAGCCGCACGTCATCGCCGCCTGCCGTCGCCCGCCCGGATCGATAAGTGGATCTTCGGTGCCGGTCCCCGTCGTTTCCCCGTCCTGCCCCGCCTATTGTGGGTGGGCTGGACGGGGAAAACGAAAGTTAACCCCCCCCCCCCCCGATCTGCTATTGGTGGTCGCGTCTAGACCACCAATAGCAGGGATAGGAGGGGTGGCACCCCTGCCACCTCACTCCTATCGCTTCAGGGGGATCCTGGATGTCTTAGACACCCGCGATCCCCCTTACATTCCGGATCACTATAGACCCGTAATCACGCAAATCGCAAGTGTGAATTCACATGCGATTTGCCGCAATCGCCGACATGGGGGGGTCTGATGACCCCCCTGGGCATTTGCACGGGTTGCCTGCTGAATGATTTCAGCAGGCATCCCGGTCCGATCCCCGCCCGGCGCACGGCGGGGACCAGAACTGCCCATGGCGTAACTGTACGTCCTTGGTCCTTAAGACCCAGGGTGTCGGGGCGTTACGTCATGTGTCCTGTAGGGGTTAAAGGGGTACTCCGGTGAAAACCTTTTTTTTCTTTTAAATCAACTGGTGGCAGAAAGTTAAACAGATTTGTAAATTACTTCTATAAAAAAATCTTAATCCTTCATGTACTTATTAGCTGCTGAATACTACAGAGGAAATGTTTTTCTTTTTGGAATGCTCTCTGATGACATCACGAGCACAGTTCTCTCTGCTGACGTTATTATAATAATAACATTTTGTTTATTGTTGTCCTTAGTGGGATTTGAACCCAAGTCCCCAGCAATGCAACAGTGCTAACCACTGAGCCACCATGCTGCCATTAGCATACATCTATGCATGGTTGCTAAAATGGACAGATGTCTGCAGAGAGCATTGTGCTCGTGATGTCATCAGTGTTCCAAAAAGAAAGGAATTTCCTCTGTAGCATTCAGCAGCTAATAAGTACTGGAAGGATTAAGATTTTTTAATAGAAGTAATTTACAAATATGTTTAACTTTCTGCCACCAGTTGATTTAAAAGAAAAAAGGTTTTCACCGGAGTACCCCTTTAAATGTGTAGGAAAATATGGCATGTGTGACCCTACCCTAATAGTGTATTTGAAATGGGATTTTCTACACCGGACTAAGCAAATGTTTAAAACTTACCTCATAGAAAGGAGCTATAAATTGGCACGGTCCACACCATGTTGCAGTAAAATCGACAACTATGAGTTTATCACCACCGCTTTCAATAATGGCCTTAAATTCAGGCTGTTACAAAACAGAAAAAGCTACAGTCAGATAGTGACAATATATTGAAATCAGGCTTTTCCAAAAAAAAAAAACACATTTTGAGAACATAGATAAAGGGGTATTCCAGAGTTTAAAAACATATCCCCTATTAACAGAATGGGGAGATTTATCAAAACCTGCGTAGAGGAAGAGTGGAGCAGTTGTCCATAGCATCCATAGGGGCAAAGGTTATAGCAGTAAAATCAAGAAGTATTACTTTACTGAGAGAGTAGTGGATGCATGGAATAGCCTTCCTACAGAAGTGGTAGCATACACGTGACAGACATAAGTCTATCCATCATATAAGGTAGGGACAAGGACTATTCAGAATATCGGGCAGACTAGATGGGCCAAATGGATCTAACCTGCTGATGCATTCTATGTAACCAATCAGATCGCTTCTTTCATTTTTAAAAAGGCCTCTAAAAATAAAAGAAGCAATCTGATTGGTTGCTATGGGCAACTGTGCCACTCTTTCTCTACACAGGTTTTGATAAATTTTCCCCAATAAGCATATGGGGGGAGGGTTATCAAAACTTGTGTAAAGGAAAAGTGGTGTAGTTGCCAATAGCAACCAGATTGCCTTCATTTTTTTCAGAGGACTTTTTAAAATGAAGTAAGAAGTAATTTGGTTGCTAAGGGCAATTGCACCATTTTTCCTCTACACAAGTTTTGATAAATCTCTCCCATAGTGTCAGAAAGCATGGGGCCCCGACATCTACGAGTACCCCCCCCCCCCCCCAAACTCCAGAAGGGGCCCGAAGTCTCCCTGCTGCATGGACTGTGTGGGCGGCATGCCCTCTATCCATAGACTAGCATAGCGTTAGTGTATCACCAATGCTCCTATAGAAAATGCCTGGAGAGTGTGCCAACCCCACTGTGCATGAAACAGGGAGATTCCGGGCACTGTTCTGTGGATAGGATATACACTTAAAATGCCAGAGTACCCCTTTAAAGAAGGGAGGAAAGTAAAGTACATGGAGCAGTGTTGCCCAACCAGGGTGCCTTCAGCTGTTGCAAAATCGGGCTGTCCGAGCATGCTGAGAATTGTAATTTTTGCAACAGCTAGAGCAGCGTTTCCCAACCAGTGTGCCTCCAGCTGTCCAGGCATGCTGGGAGTTGTAGTTTTTCAACAGCTGGAGGCACCCTGGATGGGCAACACTGCTCCAGGTACTTTACTTTCCTCCCACACTCCCAAATATACTGATATAGGGATTTAGAGACTAATCTGAGTGATGACAAGCTATGGAATATGTAAGCGTTATGCAAAGGACTTGTTTGTGTCGTCGCTAAAGGGTTAAAGGGCTGAGATCAGAGCTAGCACCAATCCTGGCCATTAGAACACCATACTATGCTAGTATGAGCAATGCATTATTTTCCTCTTCATTATTCGTGCAGGGTAGGAAAGGGTTATTGAACACTTAGGCTAGGTTCACACTGCGGAATCTCCAGGCAGAACATTTCCGCCCAGAGATTCCGAGTGCGTCCAGGACCGCGCGGACACTGCAGTCTCCAATAGACTGCAATGTGTTCCGCGAGTATTTCCGCCTGAATAACAACCAACGCCATTCTTCAGGCGGAAATTTTCAAGCAGATTTTCCTTTCACAAATTCCGACGTGTAAATTTGTGAACGGAAACCCATTCACTATACAGTGCATTTTAGAAAGCGGAATCTCTACCTGCAATTTCAAAGCGGAATTGCAGGCGGAAATTCCGTAGTGTGAACCTAGCCCTAAGGCGGCTTCCCCGTGCCTGGATACAAGATTTCAAGCCAATGTATGACTGGTAAAAGTAGCATTTACTGGAAACATTCTCCACTCCTTGTATTAACTGTAAAGTCTGAACATCCATGAGAAAACATCAAGGAAATCCTGTGTCACACAGCGCCCCCTCTGGTATCCGCTAGGAACAGCACAACTGGCCTACATAGTATTACAGGCGCAGAACACAACACTGGATAGCCATGCCCACTCCGTGCCACCTTACAAATATCAGAGCAATGTACAACCAATAGAACCCGAAAACTATCGCGACTGTGCCGATATATAAACGCCTGTCACCTGCCAGTGGTGGACATAGTCTGCTGTGTGAACACCACAAATAACTGCAAGCACAATAACTCGTACAGGAGCAGCAGGTCCTACCTGAAGAATTCATCTCCTCAGAGCCGCCTCTGCCAGCGGGTGAAGGGGTTAAACAGACACGTGACCACAGCGCCCACCCTAATGTCGGGTGGTATACCTGCACTTACCAGGCTCTCTACGTAGTGTACCATGATGTTCTCGTTCAGGGCTCACCCACTGACGGGAATCCTCAGACCTGCTGACTAAATATAGGGAGAGGGCTGGACTGGGCGGGGCGCCCCCTGGGGGAGAGCCGCGGTCATGACACGTCTCCTCACATGACTGGGTGGGGCGGCGGCGAGACAGCTGCTCGGTTTGTACGTACTGCGACATGTCTGCTCCCTCCCCATTATTGTGCCGACACACAGCGCTGTACTGCTATGCTGAGCCTCCTTTAGTGAGGTTACCGAAGCTCGGGGAGCCTGGCTGAGCCTTGTAGTCCTCCTTCAGTCATCCGCAGAGGGGTGTGTTCATGAATGCGCTGAGATGGAGACTGGGAGAAGCGCAGTCTCATCTTTATTAATGACTGTGACCTGCAGATAAGGGAGCGTCTACAAAGAGCAAGGACAGGCACACCTTGTGGCCAAGGCACTGTGAGGCTAGGATCTACCATAGCAGGCTACCTCACAGGTGACGGCTACATTTGAGTTCAACTTGAGAAAAAACAGACATGGTCGCACATCCACAACATGCACTTTGCTCTAATGCTTCTCAGCAATATTTATTAAACTAACAGGTCATTAGTGTGGTTTATGATCATAAAGTGCAAGCCCACTAGCCATGTCACGGCCACCTGTAAGTAGCGGGTCCCTAGCATAAAAAGTGAGTGGCAACTACCACCACCCCAACACCAATGCCCACAGGGGGAACAACCCAACTGGTAGAGCAGCCCCAATGCCACTCAAACCAGTCCCTGGGCTGCGCCACCCCTCAGACACAGTGCCGGGGCAGCAACGGATGCCAGATGTAAAAAGCTCACTCACCATGTGCTCCCAGTATGAGACTGGGAGGTTGCCAGGAGGAATAGGGCCCTAATGCAGCTTCCTGCCAAATATATAGGCTGAGGGGTAGGGGCAGAGTGCACACCAAGCAAAAGCAAAAAAAAGAGAGGATAGAAAACCACAATGTGAATTCAATGAGTCTTTCTCTCCAGTTGAATTCATAATGTGTTTTCTATCCCTTTTTTTATTTTTATTTTTATTTTTTTTTGCTTGGTCTGCACTCTGCCCCTCAGCCAAGGCATTTATAATTGTCAGGAAGCTGCATGAGGGTGTGAGGTGGATTTTTGCGCCCCCGTAGATCCATGCGCCCGCTCCTCCCCCAGCTCTCCGAACATTTCCGAAGCTAGAACTGGGGGAGGGCAGAGCAAGGGGAGAGAGAAGTACACGCCCCCTCCCTCATCTCCCCTCCCTGAGCTCGGCTGGACGCAGATCTCTACGGCCACGCCCCCTCCCTATGTGTAAAGGGGACATACTGCACGGGCTAAAGAGCCCGTACAGTATGTCCCCCTTTACACATAGAGCTCATTGGGAGCACTGCTCTATGTCCTGAGGGAGGGGAGATGAGGGAGGTGACCTGCCGTGGAGATCTATGTCCTCAGGGAGGAGGCGTGCCGTGGAGATCTGCGTCCAGCCGAGCTTAGGGAGGGGGCGTGTACCTCCTTGCTCCCCTTGCCCCAGCTCTAGCTTCGGAAATGTTCGGAGAGCTGGGGGAGGAGCGGACGCATGGATCTACGGGGGCGCAAAAATCCACCTCACAAGGGCCCTATTCCTCCTGGCAGCCTCCCAGTCTCATACTGGGTTCACATGGTGAGTGAGCTTTTTACATCTGTTCCCCCTGGTGTGGTACTGTATGGCGTCCGTTGCTGCCCTGGCGCTGTGTCTGTGGGGTGGCGCGGCCCAGGGACTGGTTTGAGAGGCATTGGGGCTGATCTGCCAGTGGGTTGTTCCCCCTGTGGGCACTGGTGTTAGGGCAGTGGTGGTCGCCACTTAGTGCTGCGCCATTTTATGCTAGGGACCCGCTACTTACAGGTGGCCGTGACGTGGCTAGCGGGCTTGCACTTCATCTTCACAAAACACACTAACGACCTGTTAGTTGAATAAATGTTGCTGAGAAGCATTAGATCATTGTGCATGTTGTGGATGTTGCGACCATGCACTGTGGTCTGTAGTTTTGGTACCATTTTTGTTTTGATGGGATTTTTAGATTGCTATTTATTAGTTTTTTATGATATATGAAGTGACCAAAAATGCACAATTTTTTTTTATGTATACTCCATACCGTGCGGTTTAGCTAACCTTATATTTTAATAGTTCGCATGCAGAGGTACCACATATGATTTTTTTAAATTACATTATTTTATTTTAATTAGCCCCCATAGGAAGCTATACCATGCAATCTTCTGATTGCATATACTGATCAATGCTATGCCATAGCATTGCATTGATCAGCGTTCTCGGACCTCTGCTGCTCTAGCCTGCATAGCAGGCTAGGAGCAACAGAATACCGATCGGATGGCGATGAGGCAGGGGAGCATCCTCCCGCCATTCACTCAGCTGATCGGGACGTGCAATGTTACCGTGGATGTCCTGATTAGCTCCACTGAGCTACCAGCACCGTTAACCCCTCATTTTAGACGCCGCAATCAACTTTGATCGCGGCATCTAGAGGGTTAATGCCTGGCATCAGTCCGATCGGCGTGCCCGTCATTAGCCATGGTTCCAGGCAACTGGGTGTGCCCGGCATTAGCCATGGTTCCAGGCAACTGGGACCCACTGGGGTTAAACCGTTCTACGCTCGTGAGAACGGTTTAAACACTGTTAACAGGACCAGGGCATACAGCTGCGCACTTGGTCCTTAACCCCTCAAGGACCTGGGCTTTTTCCGTTTTTTTCATTTTCAATTTTTCCTCCTTAACTTTAAAAAATCATAA
The DNA here is from genome assembly GCF_029499605.1 of Hyla sarda. Lineage (NCBI taxonomy): Eukaryota > Metazoa > Chordata > Amphibia > Anura > Hylidae > Hyla > Hyla sarda. Next base: position 328,515,945 of record NC_079189.1, read on the forward strand.
CTCTTTAAAATTTTCACCTAAAATTCTATATGATGGCTTCTTTTTTGCGCCACCAATTCTACTGTGTAATGACATCAGTCATTTTACCCAAAAATCTACGGCGAAACGGGAAAAAAAAATAATTGTGCGACAAAATTGAAAAAAAAATGCCATTTTGTAAATTTTAGGGGCTTCCGTTTCTACATAGTACATTTCTCGGTAAAAATGACACCTTTTCTTTATTCTCTAGGTCCATACGGTTAAAATGATACCCTACTTATATAGGTTTGATTTTGTATTACTACTGAAAAAAAATCATAACTACATGCAGGAAAATTTATACGTTTAAAATTGTCATTTTCTGACCCCTATAACTTTTTTATTTTTCCATGTTCAGGGGGCTATGAGGGCTCATTTTTTGCGCCGTGATCTGAAGTTTTTGTCAGTACCATTTTTGCATTGATCAGACTTTTTGATCGCTTTTTATTCATCTTTTTATGATATAAATACTTTGGACTTTTGGACTTTGGATTTTTTTTGCGCGTACGCCATTGAAAGTGCGGTTTAAAAAGCAGTATATTTTTATAATTCGGACATTTCCGCACGCGGCGATACCACATATGTTTATTTGTATGTACACTGTTTTTTTTTTTTATTCTTGGAAATGCCAGGTGATTCAAACTTTTATTAGGGGAAGGGATCATTGAAAGGGTTAGTGATTTTTTTTAACTTTTCTTATGCCATATTACAGCCCCTAGGGGGGGCTATAACATAGCATGTACTGATCTTTAACAATGATTGATGCATCTCCTTAAGAATGCATCAGTGTTTTCGGCGATTGAATGCTCAAGCCTGGATCTCAGGCATGAATCATTCAATCGGCGATCAGACTTCAGGAAGCAAGGTAAGAGACCTTCCTCCTTAAGTATAGCTGTTCGGGATGCCGCGATTTTACCGCAGCGATCCCGAACAGCTCCCTGAGCTAACTGGCACATTTTACTTCACTTATTCACTTTTAGCCACGCGGCTCAGCTTTGATTGGTGCCGCGCGCCGTGATTGGTGCCGCGCGCTATTAGTGGCGGGTCCCGGCTTCACTATGGCGCCGGGCCCGCCGTGATATGATGCGGGGTTGCGGTGTAACCCCGCGTTATATCACGGGAGTGGGACCAAGGGCGTAAGTTTATGATGTGATATCATCCGCATCATATCACGGCGGGCCCGGCGTCATAGTAAAGGGGTACTCCGGTGGAATTTTTTTTATTTTTAAATCATCTGGTGCCAGAAAGTTAAACAGTTTTGTAAAATACCTCTATTAAAAAATCTTAATCCTTCCAGTACTTATTAGCTGCTGAATTCTACAGAGGAAATTCTTTTCTTTTTGCAACACAGTGCTCTCTGCTGACATCAGAAGCAGAATCCCATTGACTTCACAGCAGAATTTCCACACTGGAAACATCTAAAAAAAAAATGAAAAAAAGTAATACGTGGACTAAATTATTATTATTAAATATGGCCGATAGGATAGTGCTAATTAAAATGGTGATACTTCCAATGACTTTACACTATTTGAGAGCAGCACCGGTGTGGGTAAAAAATAAATTTTTCAAAGCTATGGAAAACAAATTAAATGCACTTATAAATTTGGAGGCTAAAACGAGTAAGAATTAAGTTACACAATTTGGTACCACCGATTTAAGGAGGGGGGTCAGGTATACTTACTACTTATACTATTTTGTGGCGGCACAATTGATTTTTATTATTCAAGAACAATTTTTTAATAAGATAGGTCTAAATTGTATATGAATTTGGGAATTGTTAGAAAGGGGTAAGATAAGGAGTATAACACAGGATAAGATACCATTAATAGCACTGTTAAGTCAGGTATGGGGGAAAATTAGGGAAATTATAGGGATTACAGGAAGAATTTGGTGTACGCCAGTGTGGGATAATGATGATTTTCCAGAATTAAAAAAGTTCTCAGAATATATTAATTGGGCATTAAAATGGTGGAACACCTATGTCAGATGGGAAAATAAAAGACTGGCTGTATTTACGTGAGGAATTTAATTGAAACTATAGAAACTACTTTGGTTACTTACAGGTGAAGGATGAACTCAGAAAAGAAAAAGAGAGGGAAAGGTTAAAAGTAGGTACACATCAACTTATTGAATGTATTAAAGTGGCACACTGTACAAATTGATAGGTGGAAACATGAGGGGGGAAGTTCTGAATAGATTAGGAGGGGCAAAGGATGTACTGTATTTTTCGCCATATAAGACGCACTTTCTTCCCCAAAACTGGGAGGGAAAAGTTGGTGCGTCTTATACAGCAAATACACACCTATCGGGTCGGTCCCTGCGGCCATCAACAGGCGGGACCCGTGGCTAATGCCCTGTATTAACCCTTCAGACATGGCGATCAAAGCTGACCGCCGCGTCTGAAGCGAAAGTGACAGTAACCCGGCTGCTCAGTCGGACTGTTCGGGACCGCCGCGGTGAAATTGCGGCGTCCCGAACAGCTTACAGGACACTGGGAGGGACCTTACCTGCCTCCTCGGTGTCTGCTCCGTGCCGGGATCCCCTGCATGGCGGCGCTCTCCTTCAACGTCATCACGTCGTCGCGCACGCCGTCCCGTCATCCTATAGGAGCGCGTGCGTAGCGACGTGATTACGGCGACGGAGAGCGTGGATCCCGGGGAAGAAGACGTCCGGAGCGTCAGGACACCCCGGCGACAGCGATTGAGCGACATCCAGCGCAGCGGTGACGCGTCCGGAGCGGCGGGGACACGTGAGTATTACCTCCTATCCAGTGGTCTTCAACCTGCGGACCTCCAGATGTTGCAAAACTACAACTCCCAGCATGCCCGGACAGCCGTAGTTTTGCAACATCTGGAGGTCCGCAGGTTGAAGATCACTGTTGGGTGCAGAATCTTTTTTTTCTAGATTTTGCACCTTTAAAATTGGGTGCGTTTTATATGCCAGTGCGTCCTATAAGGCTAAAAATACGGTAGGTGAAGTAACGGAAGAAGAATGGAGGTTGACACTTGAACATTAAAAAAAGCCACAATTAATATGAATCATAGAATATCTTTCTTGATGTTATCATATCGCACACAATACTCTCCTAATTGTTTGTTTAAAGTTAAGGCTAGGAAGGATTAAATTTGCCCTAAATGTAACATGAATGAAGCCAGTTGGTCACACATGGTATGGAATTGCTCGCGGATCCAAGGATATTGGGTGGATATTTTTGAGATAATTGAAAATTTCAAGTAGACATGATTTTCAAATCCAAAACAGCTATATGGGGGTTAAATTTAGAAAGAGCTAAACATAAAAGTATGCATATTAAGGTAATGGGTCTAGCAAAAATGGTCATCTGAGAAGGTGAATGTCCCCCGAACCCCCCCAAAAAAGTGGGTAGAGCTTGTTAATAGGGCAAGGCTCTATGAGAGGATATATTATAGAAATAGCAAACAACTGAGCAAAATAGAGAGTAAGGCTGGGTTCACACTACGTTTTGTCCCATACGGGAGCGCATACGGCAGGGGGTAGCTAAAAGCTCACGCTCCCGTATGTCACCGTATGCGCTCCCGTATGTCATTCATTTCAATGAGCCGACCGGAGTGAAACGTTCGGTCCGGTCGGCTCATTGAAATGAATGACATACGGGAGCGCATACGGTGACATACGGGAGCGCGAGCTTTTAGCTCCCCCTGCCGTATGCGCTCCCGTATGGGACAAAACGTAGTGTGAACCCAGCCTAACTGGGCATACATGTTTGTTGGTACGTGCCAGGCTGACGAGGGTAAGGGTGGGAGATGGGTTGGAAGGAAGGGGAAGGGATATTTTGTTATGTTGTATATTTTGTATTTATTTGCAAATGAAAAACTAATAACATTTTGATAAACAAACAAAAAAAGAACACATTTGCATCACTCCCTCATCACAGAGCCAAAGTGCAGCGCATCATGGGCCAGGGCTCTGTCACAGCAACGGATGACGGAGGAGTGTGCGTGTGTACAGTATCTCACATAAGTGAGTCCACCCCTCAAATTTTTTGTAAATATTTTAATATATCTTTTCATGTGACAACACTGAAGAAATTACACTCTGCTACAAAATAGTGAGTGCGCAACCTGCATATCTGTGTTTAACCCCTTAAAGGGTACTCCACTGGAAAACATTTTCTTTTAAATCAACTGGTGCCAGAAAGTTAAACAGATTTGTAAATTACTTCTATTAAAAAATCACAATCCTTCCAGCACTTATCAGCTGCTGTATAATACACAGGAAGTTATTTTCTTTTTGAATTTCCTTTCTGCCTCACCACAAGTGCTTTCTGCTGACACTCTTTTTATTAGAAAAATACAAAACTTATCAAATACAAAACACAAAGCAAGCTTAACCAGCTATAACATAAATAAGAAATACTCTAGAACCAAAAACAAAACCTCATAAACAAAACCCTGCCTAACCGGCCAGCCCAGCTTTACTGAGATACTAAAATACTAAGATATTAAAGTATGCCCAAAATATCTAATCAAACACTCACACACTTACCGAAAATGAACATAAGAAAAATAAATAAATAAATAAAATAGCACAACTTGGCTTGTCAAAATATAAACATAAAAGTTATCATTACCCGACTATAACTCAAAACCATCCATACTTGGGAACACGCAACAAGAAAACTAAACAGAAACGTAGCAAGCACACCTAAAAAAAAAAAAATAAAAAATAAAAAAATAAAAAAAAATAAATAAATAAATTAAAATAAAATAAAATAAAAAAAAATAAAAAAAAAAATAAAATAAAAATTATTATATTTTTTGTACATACACATACATACAAACAAAAACTATAATAGTAATAATAATAATCATCAAAATAATCATATCACACATACATTCACTTACAAAACATCCAAATTAACTGGATCCTCTATCCGGGACTAATGAAAATACCAAAGAAAACATAAAACAGACCAAATAACTGAAATAAACTAAATAAACCACATATCAACACAGCAACTGGTCCGGCTACCATAACGCTGAAACAATATGAAACAATATAGATATAACACAATATAGGTACAAAATTACTAAGTGTGAAGGCTAATTATTATTAGCCTGTGTTTGTGGGAGGGGCGGGGATTTCGCTATAAGAACCCGCGGCAGCTCCTGTGTCTGACGCCGCGGGTTCTTCACGTCATCGATGGTCAGCTGACTGTCGGGTCAGCTGACCGGAAGTTCGCTCCGAGTTGGCGTGGGTAAGTGGCTGAGACTGACTGAGGCATGCGGCGGCGCCCTCCTCGCTCCGGAGGTAAGCCGCAGCTTCGGGGGGACCTCAGTCAGTCCAGCCCTGGTGTTTATCATTTTCTGGGGGCTCGATTATTAGAGGTGTGATTAAGCGGCCGGACTGAGCGGGGGTAGCGAATCCTGGCCTTCCTTTTGCTCTGAAGGTAAGTCAGAGCGCGGGGGTCCCCCCGTTCAGCCCGGCCCATTCTGCGGCCGGCTCGGGCCACGCTACATAGCGCAGTGTTTAGTAAATAGATAACTGCCAGCTCGAGCCACGCTACACTATCGCGGCATTAATATGGGTTAGTTGCCTGCTCGAGCCACGCTACACTAACGCGGCATTAATATGGGTTAGTTGCCTGCTCGAGCCACGCTACACTAACGCGGCATTAATATGGGTTAGTTGCCTGCTCGAGCCACGCTACACTAACGCGGCATTAATATGGGTTAGTTGCCTGCTTGAGCCACGCTACTCTAACGCGGCATTAATATGGGTTAGTTGCCCGCTCGAGCCACGCTACACTAACGCGGCATTTAATATGGGTTAGTTGCCTGCTCGAGCCACGCTACATAAACGCGGCATTTAATATTGGTTAGTTGCCAGCTCGAGCCACGCTACATAAACGCGGCATTTAATATTGGTTAGTTGCCTGCTCGAGCCACGCTACATAAACGCAACATTTAATATCGGTTAGTTGCCTGCTCGAGCCACGCTACATAAACGCAACATTTAATATGGGTTAGTTGCCTGCTCGAGCCACGCTACATAAACGCGGCATTTTATATGGGTTAGTTGCCAGCTCGAGCCACGCTACATAAACGCGGCATTTTTATGGGTTAGTTGCCAGCTCGAGCCACGCTACATAAACGCAACATTCAATATGGGATAGTTGCCAGCTCGAGCCACGCTACACAGACGCGGCATTTAATATGGGTTAGTTGCCAGCTCGAGCCACGCTACACAAACGCGGCATTTAATATGGGTTAGTTGCCAGCTCGAGCCACGCTACATAAACTCGGCATTTAATATGGGGTAGTTGCCAGCTCGAGCCACGCTACATAAACACGGCATTTAATATGGGGTAGTTGCCAGCTTGGGCCACGCTACATAGACGCGGCATTTAATATGGGATAGTTGCCAGCTCAGGCCACGCTGCACAAACGCGGCATTTAATATGGGGTAGTTGCCAGCCTGAGCCACGCTACATAAACACGGCATTCAATGTGGGGTAGTCACCAGCTCGGGCCATGCTATAATGTTTTGTTATATGACAGGGCCTGGGGCTGGATAGCCAGCTAGGGCTATGCCATTCACATATGGGCTGGTTCAGGCCACATCACAATGTTGTGCTAGTAGCGTTCATGTAGTGCATGCGCTTGTAGTATCTGCGTGGACGCTGGTAGTACTGTGCTCCGCTCTGTATGTTATAGTAGGGGTTAATTATATGTCAGCTCGCTCTCTGACTGCTCCGCTCTGCGCATTACTGTAAGGGGTTAATTATATGTCAGCTCGCTCTCTGACTGCTCCGCTCTGCGCATTACTGTAAGGGGTTAATTATATGTCAGCTCGCTCTCTGACTGCTCCGCTCTGCGCATTTCTGTAAGGGGTTAATTATATGTCAGCTCGCTCTCTGACTGCTCCGCTCTGCGCATTACTGTAAGGGGTCAATTATATGTCAGCTCGCTCTCTGACTGCTCCGCTTTGCTCGTTACAGTAGGGGTTTATGGTATGTCAGCTCGCTCTCTGACTGCTCCGCTCTGCACATTACAGTAGGGGTTAAATATATGCCAGCACGCTCTCTTACTGCTCCGCTCTGTATGTTACAGTATGGGTTAATTATATGTCAGCTCGCTCTCTGAATGCTCCGCTCTGCGCATTACTGTAAGGGGTTAATTATATGTCAGCTCGCTCTCTGACTGCTCTGCGCATTTCTGTAAGGGGTTAATTATATGTCAGCTCGCTCTCTGACTGCTCCGCTTTGCACGTTACAGTAGGGGTATATAAAAAAAAAAAAAAAAAAAGCGATCTTCGCTTTTGTCAGTTGATTGTGTAAGTTAGGTTATTGTTAGGTTGCAGTGGGCGTTCTGTACACACGCTTGCAGCATTTATACTGTACACACTCTCGTAGAAATTATATATTGTGCACACGCTCCTAGCAATAATACTGTGCACACGTTCGTAGCATTTCTTTGTTGTACATACGCTAGTAGCTTATATACTGTACACATGCTTGTAGTTCTCATACTGTACACACCCTAGTAGCATTTACACACTACACACGCTCGTAGCGTTAATACTGTACACGCTCGTAGCATTAATACTGTACACGCTCGTAGCATTAATATTGTACACGCTAGTAGCATTAATACTGTACACACGCTAGTAGCATTAATACTGTACACACGCTAGTAGCATCTATACTGTACAAACGCTCACTACTTTAATACTGTACACACGCTCGTAGCATTTATACTGTACACACTAGCAACATTTATTCTGTACACACGCTAGTAGCATTAATTCTGTACACATGTTCGTAGCATTTATACTGTACAGACACTCGTAGCATTTATACGGCACACGCTCATAGCATATATATTGTACACTCGCTCGTTCGATTCATACTGTACACACGCTTGCACATACTTGTAGGATTTATATTGTACACAATTGCACATGCTTGTAGGGTTTATATTGTACATGCTGGTAGGATTATACTACACACGTGCTTGTTGGGTTGATTCTGTACACATTCCCGTAGGAATTATACTGTGTACACGCTCGTAGGTTTATACTGTACACACGCTCGTCGGATTATACTGTACACACACTCGTAGGGTTTGTGCTGTACATGCTCGTAGGATTTATACAGTACACACGCTCGTAGGATATATATATGCTTCACACGCTTGTAGGTTTACACTGTATACGCGCTCGTAGGGTTTTGTACTGTACATGCTCGTAGGATTTAGACAGTACACACGCTCGTAGGTGTTGTACGATACACACGCTCGTAGTATTTATACTGTACACTCGCTCGTAGGTGTTGTACGGTACACACGCTCGTAGTATTTATACTGTACACCCGCTCGTAGGTGTTGTACGGTACACACGCTCGTAAGTTTTTATTGTGCACGCTCGTAGGGTTGTATTGCACGGGTGTTCGTGGGAGCCATGCTGTGCGTGCGCTCGTGGCATGCGTGCTACATACACTGCAGTGTTTGCGCGGGTTATTGAGCTTGTAGCATTTGTACCACACACATGCTCGTACAGTGCACGGAGTGTTGTCTTGTGCGTAGGCATGTGGTCATATAGTTACTGCATCCATGCATATCGTTGGTTATTGGTGTTGACCAAACGTGCATGTGCTTTGGTTGTGCATGTGCGCATGTGGTTAGCATGACTATAAGTTCGTCAAGTTTGTTGGTACAGTCGCTCATGGCTGTTTTACAACATAGTTTCTGTACATATGCACATAATTGTTCTGTGCATATTTGTGTATAGTAGCGCCGTGTTTACGTGCATAGTTTATTCTGGGCGTTCGCTCATATAGTTTGTTTGTGTATTCGCACATAATTTATTCGGTCTATACGCTCAGGGTTTCAGTGCATACTCTCATCGCCCTGTTCTTGAGTTGTCGTGGCAGCCCTGCATACCCGCATACGGGTCATCCGGTGTATATGTGCACAGTAGTTTGGGCATACATCCATAGTTCATTTTTTGGATACGCGCACATAATATTGTACGGCGCGTACGCTCACATGATTATTAGGTGCCCACATAGCATGTTCCGTACATACCAGCATGTAGTTTGTTCCTGCATGTTCGCATAGTTAGTCTGTGCTTATGCCCATATAGCTTGTTCTGTATGTACGCTCCGAGTTATTCTATGCATACGCGCACACATTTGTACGGCATATGTTCACTTAGTTCTGTGCATACGAGCATAGTTGTTTTGGCATACGTTGATTTAGTCCTGTGCGTGCGCGCAAATAGTTTGTTCTGTATATTCGCTTACATAGTTGTCAAGTGCACACGCTCAAAGTTTTGTGCGTACTCACTTAATCTGTTCTATGGATATGCTCTTGTAGTTGATTTAAGTTGTTCGGTGTATCTTCTCATAATTTTTCACTACATATGCTCGCTCATGCATATGTTATGTTATGATGTTTAGGCAATTTACCCATGTCTTTGAGACTGAGCAGGTTTTTCAGCATTGTGCGAGTCCGGGCACGCATTATTCGGTGGGTCACCATGTTTTGTTAACATTTGGGTCGTGTATACGAGGGTATAGGTTTCAGTTTATTATTTGCCACGTAAATACTAGTAGCTATATATGTTGGATGAGGCTTTTATTTGGCTAGACCAGTCACGTCTACAGGTCAGTCCGAATACAACCTGACTCGTCTTCAGGTTGGCAATAATGTCATTATATATTGCGTTTGTTCATTGAGAATTGCTTAGTTTGTTACTGTCGTGGTTACAACCCATCGTGGCTTCAGGTTACGGTCATATTATTAGTTACATATTTGGTTGAGTCTTTCGTTTTTCGGCCTGTCACGTCTACAGGTCGCTTCAGCTGTAACCTGACACGACTTCAGGTTGTCGGCAATGTCATGTTATGTTTATTATTTGCCACGTAAATACTAGTAGCTATATATGTTGGATGAGGCTTTTATTCGGCTAGACCAGTCACGTCTACAGGTCAGTCCGAATACAACCCGACTCGTCTTCAGGTTGGCAATAATGTCATTATATATTGCGTTTGTTCATTGAGAATTGCTTAGTTTGTTACTGTCGTGGTTACAACCCATCGTGGCTTCAGGTTACGGTCATATTATTAGTTACATATTTGGTTGAGTCTTTCGTTTTTCGGCCTGTCACGTCTACAGGTCGCTTCAGCTGTAACCTGACACGACTTCAGGTTGTCGGCAATGTCATGTTATGTGTTGTGTTATTCAGTAGTCAGGTGGTGCTACAAGGGATATAGCTTATTTTCATTGTGAGTTGCCTCGTCTATATTTTAATCATGGTTACAACCTGTCTTGGCTTCAGGTTAACGATTGTACTATTAGTTACATATTTGGTTGAGTCTTTCATTTCCGGCTTGTCACAGGTCGGTTCAGTTTCTACCTGACACGACTTCAGGTGGGTGACAACATCATTACGTTTTCATTTGTTTAATTAGCATTCGGGTCTGCATACAGGGACATAGCTTGGTTTAGTAGAGCTTTGTTTGTATCGGTTTAGGTTGACGATGGTAGTAATTACATGTTGGTTGAGTCTCATCGTCACGTTTTCGGCTTAAGTGGTCGCATTGCCGATCACATTCACAGGTTGGTTACAGTGACAACCTGTCACAGGTCTAGGTTGGCGACTAGGTAGTTATTTAAAAAAGGAAAAAAAAAAAAAAAAAGTTGGCACTTGACGTGGTGCATACGGGCATAGGGTTTGTTCTCTTAGGCTTGTCACGTCTACAGCTCACAGAGAGCCTCCTACACGCAGCCTTGAATACTCACGCTACATTTTTGCAATCGATACCCAGATGATGTCTCGCATGCCATTCCATTCCTATTTGTATTCATCGGGTTTTGCCACTCTTCAAGGTATCCAGAATAATACCACATTGTTTTGCCCTGACAGGACATCATTATTTGTGTCCCATGCATCATTCTGCCTTGATGGGTACACAAAGAGGGAGGTTCGCATGATTTTGGCTGGTTGGTTAGCTGTAGCCTTAGGTAATTCCCCATTTGGCTATCGGACGGCTAAAGTTAAGGCCTGAGGAATTTACTTGCAGATGCATGGCAGAAGTTACATGCACTTTGATGGGATGCAGATCATTACGCATTGAAATTGTGTAGTAGCGAAACGTCTTTGCTCGGTCAAGTTATCATCATACGGTATTTCCAAATTACACAAGTGGCGCTCAGCTCGAGTGTTGCAGCTTGCTTTCAGCACGTCAAGGATTCGACGGGGAGCTGCCGCCGCTGTAGTTGTTTAGGGGGGCGGCACTCACCACCACTACGCGGTTTGTCAAACATGTACGTATTCTTATTAAATCATTTGGTTGTGATCCGTCCGTTGTATTCAGCCACTCGCCAGGCTTTGGGGCAGCTGTTCCAACGCCAAGTCATGATGTGCCAGCTAACGTGAATAAGAAATAGGGGGCATTAGAAATCCATTATTACGTGCACTGCACCCCCAGTCCATAGTCAGAAATGGATGATGCATTTCAGTTATCGGTGTGGTGATTACTATGTGAGTTAATAGCGCTTTGTTCTCATTATGAGTTTTGCCCTCTATTTTTCAGGTGTACTCCTACGCGGCAGTATATGGCACACATCTAACTGCCTAGATAGGTTACAGGATTAATAGGAATAGGAGTTTGGTATGAGGTTCTGTTAGGTAGGCTCGCTATTTCTATGAGCACCGACCACAAGTGTGAAGGCTAATTATTATTAGCCTGTGTTTGTGGGAGGGGCGGGGATTTCGCTATAAGAACCCGCGGCAGCTCCTGTGACTGACGCCGCGGGTTCTTCACGTCCCACCCAACCCTCCCTCAATATCATTTCACTCCATGACTATCATTACACATCAGGGTATGCCCTCTATTTTTCAGGTGTACTCCTACGCGGCAGTATATGGCACACATCTAACTGCCTAGATAGGTTACAGGATTAATAGGAATAGGAGTTTGGTATGAGGTTCTGTTAGGTAGGCTCGCTATTTCTATGAGCACCGACCACAAATATACTATATAAATAAAATATAATATAAACAAAATATATGCACTACAGAAAACCCCTACAAAATCAATAGAAAACCCTAGGAAAAACCCTACACTAAAACTGTACCCTCACCCACACCACCCCTCCTGTACATGGGTCAGAGTCCATACCGTTCTTACAGTTCACAAAGTCCAGTCCTTAACTGACCCATGTCAGGTCCCCCAAAGATGAACACCACCACCCACAAGCACACCCTCCCCACCTAGCACTCCTCCCAACCAACTTATACACAAACTTATACAAACTGAACCACAACCCACTTTAGGCCCAAGTTTGGTCGCCTGTAAGCCCTTCATACCATATCAGCTTAAAAACAAAACAAAAAGCTAGCGTGCACATGCATCAGCCCACCACCAGGGAGAAGGATGGCAGACTTGATACATTCAAAATAATTTTACACTCTTTCCCTAACTCCCCCTACAATTCTCCCTAATCCTATCCCTTCATTCAAACTAACCCTGTTCTCATCCTATCTCTGTCCCTCTGACACTGTCCCCAACCAAAATAAAGGTACTCTACCCAAAAGATCTAGTACCTAGGGCACATCAAAAGAAAACCCTCTCCATAGGAGAGAAGCCCTACTGGTACCAAGACTGCCATACTCCAAAGACCTGATCTTCCCAAGGTCACCGGTGATGTTCCTACAGACCTCCACCTCGGAGAGGATTTTCTGTTGGGTTGACACTAAACACCGTGCATTCCACGTGTAGTACCTAACCACTAAACTGACTAAGAATAAAGTGCCCCGATCTCGGCCACCCAGGTTCCTGAATGCCCCATAAGCCCACTCTTGATAGGTAAGGCCGGCAAGTTGACTCCAGCCGATGGAAGCGCCCACCCTGTTGTAAACTCCTATATTAAAGGGACAATGAAGCAGGAAATGGTCCATGCTTTCCAGCGTGTCCCCACACTCTTCTCGGGGACATCCCCGGTCATCAGAGTTCCTACACTTCAAATTGTCCCTCACATATAGCTTCCCCTGAAAGCAGCGCCAGGCCAAGTCCCAAAACTTCTGGGGGATCCTTTTCATGTTTAAAAGGTACAACCCCACCCTCAGATCCCGACCTGGGCAGTCCCTGAGCGCCAGAGGCTTCTGGAAGTGGGTCAACAGAACCCGTTTGTCAAGGAACTGCCTTGACTGGGTCCTGATCTCCCACACTCCCAGACCCCACCGACGTATCGCCTTCAGAGTCGGGGTAGCGTAAGCCGGAAGATATCCATGGGGCGTACGGAGGTCCTTCACTTGCCCTCCTGTCTCCCATTCCTGGAAGAAAGGCCGAAACCATTCCCTACAGGAGAGTACCCACGGAGAAGCCCTCTCTGACCAGAGGTTTGAGATGTTAGCTTTCAAGAAGGTGTTGGTTAAGAACACCACAGGGTTTACCATAGATAAACCCCCTAGTCTCCTCGTGCGGTACGTAACCTCCCTCTTGACTAGGTTCATCCTGTTCCCCCATAACAGTTGGAAAAACAGGCTGTAGACCCTAGTGTAGTAAGCCTCTGGCAGGATACATACGCTGCCCAGATAGATAAACAAGGGGAGCAGGTACGATTTGATCAGGTGTACCCTTTCCCTGAGGGTCATAGACCAACCCTTCCACTGGTCCACCTTCTGAGTGGCATCCTGGAGCTTACCATCCCAGTTTTTGGTGGGATAATCATCCTGGCCGAATATGATGCCCAACTTTTTTGCTGACTCTTGGGGCCCTGGAAGGGTGTCCGGGAGATCAAACGTGGGATCTCCCCCTCCCAGCCAGAGACTCTCACACTTATCCCGGTTGATCTTAGACCCGGATGCCTCCGAGTAGCGGTCCACTTCCGACATCACCACATCGACCTCCTCTCGCGAGGACACGAAAATGGTGACATCGTCAGCGTACGCCACCACTCTCTGGGCGACATCCAGCTCTGCCAGGTTCATCCCGACTCCCGCCAACGGCCCACAATCTACCCTCCGGACGAAGGGATCGATTGCGAACACGTATAACAGCGGGCTCAAAGGACAACCCTGACGGACTCCGGACCCCACCTCAAAAGAGCGGCCAGACCAACCGTTCACCAGTGGGAAACTCTCTGCCCCGGCACACAAGATCTTAAGCCAATTCACAAAAGTACTCGGTAAGCCATATCTCAGGAGGACGGACCAGAGGTACTCGTGGTTCACCCGATCAAACGCTTTGGCCTGATCCAGGGACAGCAAGTACCCCTTCCAGAAACCCGCACTACTCCTCTCCACTGCCTCCCTGACACTAAGGACCGCACTTAAGGTGCTTCGGCCTGGAACAGAGCAGTGCTGAGCTCCTGAAAGGAGCCGGGGTGCAAACTTCACCAGCCGATTAAACAGTATCTTGGCCAGAAGCTTCCTGTCCGTATTGAGAAGAGCTATGGGCCTCCAATTCTCAATACGGCTGGGATCTTTACCCTTTGATAGAAGAATCAGGGCTGACCTCCTCATTGACTTCGGCAGAGTGCCCGAGGAGAGACACTCATTGAATACCTCAGTCAAGAGGGGAGCTAAAGACTCCTTAAAGGTCCTGTACCACTCGGATGTTAAGCCATCCGGACCCGGCGACTTCTTAGGGGCGAGCCCCTCGATCGCCAGTCTCACTTCCTCTTCCCTGATTCCTTCTGCCAAAACATCAAGAGAGGGGTCTACCCCTGGCTCAGGAATGGTTTCAGCCAGGAAAGCCGACATCTTGTCTCGATCTAGATCCTTCCTCCCCAAGAGGTGCGAGTAGAAGGATCTGACGACCTCCAAGATCCCTGATCTGGACCGATTCAGAGATCCTGTACTATCAATCAGTCCTGAAATGACTTTACTACTCACTGACATCTTACAGTTTCTGTAAGGGTCGGGCGAGCGGTACTTCCCGAAATCCCTCTCAAAAACCAAAGATGCGTGCCTATCGTACTGACACCTCATCAGCAAGGATTTCACTCTGGAGATATCCTCTCGGCTACCTCCAGTCGAGACAAGGAGCTCGAGTTTCCTCCTCAGACCCTGATACAGGCGATACCTGTTCAGGGACCTGAGGCTCGAGAGCTGGCGGAAGAACCACGCAACCCGCTTCTTGAATATCTCGCACCACTCTGACTTACTACTACATAGGCCCAGTAAAGGTACCTGACTCTGAAGAAAATCCTCAAAGGACTGTCTTATCTCTGCTTCCTCCAGGAGGGACGAATTCAGCTTCCAATAACCTTTTCCCATCCGGGGGGTCTCTGAAACATTCAGGGAAAACAAAATCATACAGTGGTCGGAGAACTCCACCTCAACCACGGACACTGCGGAAGAGACGGCTTCCTCCTTTAAATAAAACCTATCTATCCTAGACCTGCGACTACCTTGATGATAGGTGAAACCCGTGTGGCCTGAGGGGCTCCGGATGTGGGCGTCCTCTAGGCGAGCTTCTCTAGCTATGCTAATCAGTGCCACACTATCGCAAGTCAGCGGACCATTGGAGCCTCTCCTATCTTGGGACCTCGTGACATTATTGAAGTCCCCTCCAAAGATCACTTGCCGACTCGTAAAAAGAAAGGGCTTAATCCTCATAAAGAGATCTTTACGGCCCCGCTTAGTTTGTGGGGCGTAGATGTTAATGAGCCAGAGCTCTTGTCCCTTCATGAAGACATCTAAGATCAGGCACCTCCCCATTTCTAACTCAATAACCCGTCTGCATTCAACCGGAGCGGTAAAAAGGACCGCCACCCCACTATACGGCTCAGCCGCAAGAGACCAGTGGGAGGGACCGCGCCTCCACTCTCTTCTGGCTTTTACCAGGGAGGCTAGATCTGACAACCTGGTCTCTTGCAGATACAAAATGTCGGCTTCAACACGGCCGAGAAAATCAAAGGCTGCGAATCTAGCCGTATCAGACTTTATGCTGGCACAGTTAATAGATGCCAGTGTCAGTGGGGTGAGTGCCGCCATCCTGGGTGATTGAGTTAGATGGCCTCACCCTTTAAACCTTCTTCCTCTCCTTCCCTCCACCCCCATCTGAATCGGAGGAAGACCCTTTGCCTCTTTTTAAACTCAGGGATATATCCATCCCAGGATCTTTACCTCCAGCATCTGGTGTTACCTCTCCCCCTGAGGAAACTGCCCCAGAGGAAGGAGGCTCGGCATCTCCTGGAGGCCGCACTGCCTCCGGACCCTCGAGAAGAGGAGGGGAGATGGTATCCCCAAGGGCCTCATATCGATTTGAAAGGACGATCAGAGGGTCAGAGACTGAGTTGTTCCTTCTATGGTCTGAGGCTACAACTGAAGAGGAGGACGGCGCTGCCTTACTCTTACCCTTCTTCCTCCTCTTCTTCTTTTCCTGGCCACCATTTACTGTCTGCCCCTCCTTCTCCTCCTCATCCACAGTTTCGGATTCAGAGGCATGACTGGAGGAAGGAGCATCTTGACATTCTTCCCTACGCAGTCTCCCTATCTCCTCATCCAGTTCGGCCCCACCCAAAGCCTCAGAGTTATTCTGACCTCCTTCTGAGCCAGTGTCTGGAGTGGGACCCCGAGCTACCCCTGGCACCTGGGCATTCTCAAGGGCCCTCTCCAACCTGCGCTTCTCCTCTCGCCTCCGCATAGAGGGGGTCTTATGTTTTTCCTTCACTGGATTTGGTGCCCCCTCTCCTCCACTAGTCCCCTCCCCCGCTGGGGCAACCGTTAGGCTCTCCCCAGCTGGGGCGGTCACAGTGTTGGAGAACGAGCGTGGACACCGGCTGAACGGGTGACCTAAGTCACCACACAAGTTACACCGAATCTGCCCACAGGTGGCCGCCAGATGACCCACCCCACAGCAGAGGGCGCATATCTGCTGAGTGCAGTTGGCACTAAAGTGGTTTGGGTCACCACACCTGTGACACAGCCTCGGCTGCCCCTGGTAGAAGATCTGAATCCTGTCGCGTCCCAGAAAGGCGGCCGAAGGGATGTGGGTGACCGTGTTCCCTGAACGCCTGAGACGAACGGAAAACGTCCAGGCCCCAGACCATATATTGTGCTCGTCAAAGTTCTTCCGGGGGACGTCCGTCACCTCCCCGTACCTGCCCAGCCAGGTCATAATGTCATAACAAGAAAGTGACTCGTTACGGGTCAAAACGGTCACTTTCTTTACCATACTCTGGCGAGATACCGCTTTTACAGCGAAATCTCGCCATCCGGGCTCGTTTTTCATCAGCTCATAATTAGACCAAAAGAGATCTAGTCCTTCCGGCCTAACAAAGCTGACGTCAAACTCGGAGGAGCCGAAGGGGTGAATCAGGGCAAAGATGTCCCCAGCCCTGAAACCCATCTGGAAAAGAAGCTCCACCACCTTGCCCCTTTGGGGGCACGCATCTTCGCCTTTCCAGACCAAACGGGCCACATTCCTGCGACCTACCTCCTGCCCGTGTGTCTGGAGGGACCATACGGTCTCCCCATTCCTCTCTCGGAACGCTCCCAGACCATGTCTCTCCACCCAAAAAGACAGGTCCATCTCCTTTCCCTCTACCTGGAGCGTCCTTTCTCCTCTCTTTAGTGCCTCCAGGAGACGCCGTTGCAACTGACCTTCACCAGATGCAGGAGGTAAAGATCCTACTGAACCCCCAGCCGCCACACTTGCATAACTCCTGACGACCGGGGGGGCAGCCGGACCAGACACCGTCCCTACATCCCCGCCTAGGCCACCTGTACTGCCACAAAAGCCACTCTTATTCCTACCATCCACACCACTACTACTACTACTACTCTCATTCACACCACTACTCCTCCCATCTGTACCACTACCACTCCTCTCATTTACACCACTACCACCTCTCCTATTCACTCCACTATCACCACTCTTAATCACTTCACTGCCACTCCTCCCGATCACTCCACTACCACTCCTCCCATCTGCACCACTACCACTCCTCTCATTCACTCCACTATCACCACTCTCATTCACACCACTACCACTCCTCTCATTCACTCCACTATCACCACTCTCATTCACACCACTACCACTCCTCCCATCTGCACCACTACCACTCCTCCCATCTGCACCACTACCACTGCCACATACACCCCTCTCATCCACAGCACTACCACTCCCATCTTTCACACACCTTGTATTAACATTGCTTTTATTGACAGTATTTTTGGGATCAGCAGCTGCTTCACCCACTACCTCTGGGCTGGCCTGGACATGCTTTAGCTTGGCCTTTTTGTACATTCTCAGGTCGCCGGCGGCTGCCATTGTCGGCGACGCTGACTCCTCCTCCATTCGAGATGTCACCGCCGACATCACCTCCCGAAGCTGAGGCTGCCCCTCCAGGCGCACCTCCACCACTCCTCCTGCCACTGATGTGCAGGGACTCCCCTCTCTCACAGGGGAGATCCCTGCAGTGCCTGCGCCACACACTGTGCCCAACCGCACAGGCTCAGCAGCAGGTTCTGACACCTGGACGCTCCCCCCCCTCTCAGGGGAGTGCCCCGCAGCACCGACACTACTAGCAGCGCCCAGGGGACCGCCCCCCAAGCAGAAGATCTCACCACACACCTCAGGCGCCTGGACACTCCCCCCCCTCTCAGGGAAGTGCCCCGCAGGGCTAGTAACATTGCCCACAATACTCGGGGAACCGCTCCCCTTGCAAACTGCCGCATAACTATTGCCCACTATTAGCCTGTCCTGCTCTTCCCTACCAGCAGGACGCGTGACTGTAGCACCCGCGGCCATGTTGGATGCAGCACTGTACCCCCCGTGCTGGTCCCGTTCCACAGCAGAAGCGGGATCTGGCAGGGTGGGGGGCCCAGCAGCCTGAACCAACTTTTCAGGTGGCCCAGACTGCTGGATAGGAGAGAAAACAAACTTTATCTGCTCCTCAGCCTTTTTCTTCTTCTTCTTCTTCTTCCTCTTCCTCTCCTCAGGGCCCAGGTCCTGGCCAAAACTGAAATTTTCCAGACGGGTGGGTGATTCCTGCATTACTATGGCCCGCAGGAGCCCCCCACAGACCAGTCCACTGTCACCGCCATCATTACTGTCACTTTCCTCAGAGGTGGCTGGTAGGGCGACTTGGGCAGGGTTGATGTAATCCGCACTCGGGGTGACAGAGGTCTTAGGGGTACACGGGGTATCACACACATCCCCCTCACTCTCATCACCCTCACTGCCGCCATCTCCCTCACCACCTTCCTCCATCTTCTCCTCCGTGACACACAAGCACTCTTCCTCCCCCTGACTATCCTCTTCCTCCTTCACAGGGGTCCGCACGGTTTTATAGCGGTCTTCATTCTTTAATTTTTCTTTAAACATGCCTGCTCCCTCTACAATCAGCATTCGGGCTCTCACCACCTCCTGCTCCTCTGCCTTCAGCTCACACACCCTGGCAGCAAACTTAGCCCTCATAGCCTTGGCAGAGTTATCTGTTTGGTAGCGAGCAAACTTCAGGTCTTCCCTTATGATTTTCAGCTTTTTCCCCAGCTGCTCATATTCTACAAGATTTGCCTGCATGCGGGAACCGAAAGTAGCTAGCGACTCCCTGGGACCCTTCACCCCCCATTGCTGGGGTTCCATAGTATCAGACACAGTCCCCGAAGACATAACCATAAGCTTCTTACCGGACGCCTTGCGGTTTCCAGCGAAGGACGGGGGAGTGGGCTCCACATTACTGCGGAGCCTGCTGGATCTTCTCACCCTGTCCTTGGAATCGGCCGTAGCTCTCTCACTCCCACCCCCCTCCGGCCTAGTTCGAGGGGTGGAAGTCTGGGGCTCCATAGCAGGAGGCTCTCCCAAGGAAGCTGCCACCCTCCTGGGGAAAAGGCTGTAGGAAACACTGCTTCAATCCTCTCTCTCTGGAAGTCAGACACACCCAACAGCTGCTGTGTTCCACAGGAAGTGCTCTCTGCTGACACCTCTGTCCATGTCAGGAACTTTCCAGAGCAGGAGCAAATCTCTATAGCAAACTCATCCTGCTCTAGACAGTTCCTGACATGGACAGAGGCGTAAGCAGAGAACACTTTGGTCAGACAGAAAAGAACCATACAACTTAGGCTGGGTTCACACTACGTTTTGTCCCATACGGGAGCGCATACGGCAGGGGGGAGCTAAAAGCTCGCGCTCCCGTATGTCACCGTATGCGCTCCCGTATGTCATTCATTTAAATGAGCCGACTGGAGTGAAACGTTCGGTCCGGTCGGCTCATTTTTGCGCCGTATGCGCTTTTACAACCGGACCTAAAACCGTGGTTGACCACGGTTTTAGGTCCGGTTGTAAAAGCGCATACGGCGCAAAAATGAGCCGACCGGACCGAACGTTTCACTCCGGTCGGCTCATTGAAATGAATGGCATACGGGAGCGCATACGGTGACATACGGGAGCGTGAGATTTTAGCTCCCCCCTGCCGTATGCGCTCCCATATGGGACAAAACGTAGTGTGAACCCAGCCTTACTCTGTAGTATACAGCAGCTAATAAGTACTGAAAGGATTAAGATTTTTAAATAGAAGTAATTTACATATCTGTTTAACTTCCTGGCACCAGTTGATTTAAAGAAAATGTTTTCCAGTGGAGTACCCCTTGGACATGCGTTGTAAATATACAGTGCTGCAGCGAGTAACCATGCAAAACATTGTACATTTAGAGTGTGGCTATGTAGCGAGGGCAGGAGCAGCGCTCGCTACATAGTGGGTAAGCTCTGGCTGCTATCAGCAGCCGGGGGCCTCATCGATAATGGCAAACATCAGCGATCCCGCTGTTGTCCGCCATTAAACCTATTGATGCGGTGATCTATGCTGATCACCACATCTAGAGCGAAACCGGACGTCTCTTACCTTCCTCTAGCATGCAGGATCACGAGGTTCAGATAGTGTCAAGGGTGTGTGGCGGCAACAGGTAAGGGGTCCAAAGACAGGTGCTTGCTTGCCTGAGAATCCAGGGCAAGTGTTTTGGATCCCCATTAACTAGCGAGCCTGAGCAAGACCCAGACCCTGGGCTATGGAAACAAGACAGGCTTTAGCCACCTAGCAACGCCACTGTCTTTAAGTATTATATTTGCCACAAAAAAAACTCTTTGGCACATCTTTGGCTGTGCATAGATCCTAGGACTATGTTTAATTACTGTTTGTGTGTAGCTTTACTGGATGCCATGTCTGGAGCTTTATATATCTGGCAACAGCTACAGCATCTGGTAGCGCTATTTAGAGATAGATCACAACGGGGAAAGGGAGGGACAGTGCAGCTATGCTGCACCCTTAGCAGCATAGTGATGGAAGTTTACTATTCAGTGGGGTGGCCTATTTTGTTGCAGTTATTCAATCAATGAGGACAGAATTATTTGACTATGTAAATTACTGTACAAATAATATAAAAATTGCTTTGACTTTTAATAGTTTTTACTATTCCCCTTTAATATCGGTGTTAGCTTGTCCAATATCTTTAGTAAATAATACTCTGATAGTCCAGTTGAGTCTAGAAGAAGTGACCAATGAGTGACCACTTATCAGAGTACATGTGGTTTTTCATTCCACTATGAAGAGCATTGCAACTGGGGCACTTGCTGTCATTATAAGTGTACAGGTGGCATTTCAGAGTCTTAAAGGGGTACTCCGCTGCCCTGCTTGCAGAGCTCCGCTCCCCAGCGTCCGGAAGTTTATTGTTCCAAACGGTTGTGTCTGGGCTTCCGTGTTCAGGGCCGCCCCCCTCGTGACATCACGCCGCCCCCCCGTGACGTCGCGAGGGGGCGGGCGTGATGTCACGAGGGGCGGCCCTGAACACGGAAGCCCGCACACAGCCGTTTGGAACAATAAACTTCTGGACGCTGGAGAGTGGAGCTCCGAAAGCAGGGCAGCGGAGTATCCCTTTAAAAGTTTACAATGATTCAGGAACTGGCTTATGTCATAGTGCTCTTAAAGAATTGATATATTAAGAGCAGAAACTAGATATGAAACTGTCTTGATATGGAAATTAGTAGCAGATCTGGTTGGCTATTACAAACAATTTAGAATTATTATGTTGGGAGGGAACGTAAAGCTGATGAGTTTTACAAGTACTACAGTGTGAGACCTCATTCACACTTTGCACTTGCCATCCTTTGTTGATTTTTTTTATTGTAAACGCAGGATTAAAAGCTATGGACACATTTGCAAACCATTTTTAAGTCTTCCTTTGTACATATGGTGCAAAAAAAAAGCACAAGACATTTTCTCCACAGGTCTTTATTAAAAATAGCTTACTTTTGCTTCCGTAGATTGCTATATGAGCTCTCTTTTCTTTCTTTTACATTTGTACACAGCATATATGATTCTTCCCTGCAGACTACCTTCTCCTCTCTCTAGCTTGAGTGAGTTGTCCTTTAGTAAATCTTTCCCCTCCGCCCACTGATTGGGCTGAAGTGTCTCTAACACCCAGTAAGCAGAAATCCCATCTGACAGATTTATCTTTCCTTTCTCTAACTGGCAGTTAAATTATGAGAAATGTTTAATGAAGATTATTTAGAAAGTTGCTTCATTTTTTATTTAGGAAACAAATGAACATTAAAATGCTGATGAACATTCCGCACATATACTTGATGCGGCGGCACTAGAAACACTTTATATTGTGCCATCTCTATAGAAAGCAATGCATTTCCAAGCAGAATCTGCTGAAAGATTTAAGAGGTTTCTGCGAACAACGGAATAGGGATTTCCATGGCAGAGACATCAATGGGACTCTGCTGCAGCGCAATTGCAAAGCTGAATTTTATGTCAAGACAGGTGGCGAGTATTAAAGGAAAACTGTCAGCTTGCTCCCCCCATCTGGCACTGTGACGTAACCGCCGCTCGGCCCGCAGCACTGCCCGGCTTATTTATATTCATGCCCTCCCTCTCTTCCCCGTTCTGTATGTGACTCCACTGAGTTGAGGCCGCTTCTGGGTGTAGACAGGAAGCCAGCACATGCGCAGTGGAGTCCTGAAATCAGCGGCGAGGAGAGGGAGATGATGACGGAGAACATGAATATTCATAAGCCGGACGGTGCTGCAGGCCGAGCGGTGCTTACGTCACAGTGCCAGATGAAGGCAGTAACCCCGCCTGTGCCAGTTAGCAGCTGATTTGCACATCCAGAAGAAAGAAGATAACGGGCGAACTGTGTGGATCCGGGCATGGTAGGCATCAAACTGATCAGCGTCCCTCGCATTACCAGCCAGTACCACTGGTTAGTGCGGGGGTAGCAAGCTGACAGTTTTCCTTTAAGCAGATCTTTCTTTACTGCAAAAAACTAGCAGCAAAATAATGAATATGTTTTTACAATGAATATGAAGAAGGAACTTTAGGTATATAGGTGCAACCGAGGATGATAAAATAATGTCTTCATAATGTTTTCCTTATACATTTTTTATTGTTATTTTATCACTATTCCTTGCTTTATTTAAAATATATATATATATATATATATATATATATATATATAGATAGATAGATAGATAGATAGATAGATAGATATAATATTATCATCTCAGTTTTTTCTCCCTCCTTGTTTACCCACCCTCTTCTAAGCTGATCTTCTGTCATAACTGTCAACACAGCTCCGTTCTTCTCAGTGGTCACTGACTATTCCTTGTTCTCAGTCTGCCACCTAGTGTTCTTTTCAGAACATTACAAATGATGTCAACTCATCACTTTGCTTTTTCATCATTATTTAATTAATATATTTACACGAATATTATATTAAAGGGGCACTCCGGTGAAAAACTTTTTTTTTTTAAATCAACAAGTACACCCAGATCCTTCTCTACCAGTGACTCTGCCAGTTTAATCCCCCCGTTTTATGTCTTAGGGGGGGATTAAACTGGCAGAGTCACTGGTAGAGAAGGATCTGGGTGTACTTGTAGATCACAGACTACAGAATAGCATGCAATGTCAGGCTGCTGCTTCCAAGGCCGGCAGGATATTGTCATGTATAAAAAGAGGCTTGGACTCGAGGGACAGGGACATAATACTCCCCCTTTATAAAGCATTGGTACGGCCTCACCTGGAATATGCTGTTCAGTTTTGGTCACCTGTCCATAAAAGGGACACTGTGGAGCTGGAAAGGATGCAGAGATGCGCGACTAAACTAATATGGGGCATGGAACATCTAAGCTATGAGGAGCGATTAAAGGAGTTACAATTGTTTGGTCTTGAGAAGAGACGTTTAAGGGGGGATATGATAAACGTATATAAGTATATAAATGGCCCATACAAAAAATATGGAGAAAAACTGTTCCAGGTTAAACCCCCCCCCCCCCCCCCCCCCCCCCCCTAAGGACGAGGGGGCACTCCCTCCATCTGGAGAAGAAAAGGTTTAGTCTAAAGGGGCAACACGCCTTCTTTACCATAAGAACTGTGAATTTATGGAACAGTCTACCTCAGGAACTGGTCACAGTAGGAACAATTAATAGCTTTAAAACAGGGTTAGATACATTCCTGGAACAAAATAACATTAATGCTTATGCAGAATTATAAAACAACATCCTTTCCCCTTATCCCCTTACACCCTTCCCTTCAATTCCCTGGTTGAACTTGATGGACGTATGTCTTTTTTCAACCATACTAACTATGTAACTGGTACCAGGAAGGTAAACAGATTTGTAAATTACTTCTTTAAAAAATCTTAATCCTTCCAGTACTTATTAGCTGTTGAATACTACAGAGGAAATTATTTTCTTTTTGGAACACAGAGCTCTCTGCTGACATCACGAGCACAGTGCTCTCTGCTGACATATCAGTCCATTTTAACCCCTTAAGGACCATGGACGTACGCGTACGTCTAAGCATCCTGGTAGTTAAGGACCAAGGACGTACGTGTCCGTTCGTGGGAATTTCGATCCCTGCCGTGCACCGGGTGGGGACCGGACCGGGGTGACTGCTGATATCGATCAGCAGTCACCCCGCGCAATTGCCCAGGGGGGTTATCAGTCATGTCGGCGATCGGCACAAATCGCAAGTGAATTCACACTTGCGATTTGCGCGATTCCGGGTCATTACGGGTCTATGGTGACCCGGTGACTCGGAATATAAGGGGGATCGCGGTTGTCTAAGACACCCACGATCCCCCTAAAGGCATAGGAGTGAGGTGGCAGGGGTGCCACCCCTCCTATCCCTGCTATTGGTGGTCTAGACGCGACCACCAATAGCAGATCGGGGGCGGGGGGGGTAACTTTCGTTTTCCCCGTCCTGCCCACCCACAATAGGCGGGGCAGAACGGGGAAATGACAGAGGACCGGCGCCAGGAGTCAACTTACCCTGCGGGCGAGGTTCCGGGCAACGATCGGTGTCTGAGATCGGCGGGTAGCGATGTCGTGCAGCAGGCTCCCTGGATCCGACGGAAGACGGTAAGTTGCCTAGCAACATCTGGAGGGCTGCAGTCCGAGACCATTATACAGTGGTCTCTATACTGTAGCACTCCAGATGTTGCAAAACTACAACATCCAGCATGCCCAGACAGCTGTTTGGGCATGCTGGGATTTGTAGTTTTGCAACAGCTGGAGGGCTACAGTTTGAGACCACTATATGGTAGTCTCTGAACTATAGCCCTCCAGATCTTGCAAAACTACAACTCCTAGCATGCCCACACAACTGTTTGCTGTCTGGGCCTGCTGGGGTTTGTAGTTTTGCAGCATCTGGAGGGCCACAGTTTGCAGTGGTTTCTATACTGTAGCTCTCCAGATGTTGCAAAACTGCAAATCCCAGCATGCTGGGAGTTGGAGTTGCAATCCCTCCAGCTGTTGCATAACTACATCTCCCAGCATGCCCTTCGATGATCAGTACATGCTGGGAGTTGTAGTTTTGCAACAGCTGGAGGCACACTGGTTGGAA
The DNA here is from genome assembly GCF_029499605.1 of Hyla sarda. NCBI lineage: Eukaryota > Metazoa > Chordata > Amphibia > Anura > Hylidae > Hyla > Hyla sarda. The sequence continues at coordinate 328,541,804 of NC_079189.1, forward strand.
AATAGTGAGTTAGATAACAGAACCTAACTGAAGGTTTTCCAACCAGTGTGCCTCCAGCTTTTGCAAAAGTACAACTCCCAGCCTGCATGGTCTGTCAGTACATGCTGGGAGTTGTAGTTTTGAAACAGCTGGAGGTTTGCCCCCCCATGTGAACGTACAGGGTACATTTACACGGGCAGGCTTAGAGTAAGTTTTCTGCTTCAAGTATGAGCTGTGGCAAATTTTTCGCCGCAGGGCAAACTCCTAGCAGGGAACTCACTGTAAACCTCCGCCAGTGTGAATGTACCCTAAAAACACTACACTACACTAACACAAAATAAAGGGTAAAACACTACATATACACCCCCTTACACTGTCCCCCCAATAAAAATTAAAAACGTATTGTACGGCAGTGTTTCCAAAACGGAGCCTCCAGCTGTTGCAAAACAACAACTCCCAGCATTTCTGGACAGCCACTGATTGTCCAGGCATGCTGGGAGTTTAGCAACAGGAGGCACCCTGTTTGGGGATCACTGGCGTAGAATACTCCTATGTCCACCCCTATGCAATCACTAATTTAGTCCTCATATGCGCATGGTGTTCTCTCACTTCGAAGCCCTGTCGTATTTCAAGGAAACAGTTTAGGGCCACATATGGGGTATCTCCATACTCGGGAGAAATTACACTACAAATTTTGGGGGGATTTTTCTCCTTTTACCCCTTATGAAAAGGAAAAGTTGGGGTCTACACCAGCCTGTTAGTGTAAAAAAAAAAATTTTTACACTAACGTGCTGGTGTTGCCCTTCTTATTTTCACAAGAGGTAAAAGGAAAAAAAGACCCCCAAAATTTGTAACGCAATTTCTCCTGAGTACGGAAATACCCCATATGTGGGCGTAAAATACTCTGCGGGCGCACAACAAGTCTCAGGAGTGAGAGCGCACTATGTACATTTGAGGCCTAAATTGGTGATTTGCACAGGGGTGGCTAATTTTACAGCAGTTCTGACATAAACGCAAAAAATAAATACTGACATGTGACCCCATTTGGAAACTACACCCCTCACGGAATGTGACAAGGGGCATAGTGAGCCTTAACACCCCACAGGTGTTTGACAAATTTTCGTTAAAGTTGGATGGGAAAATGAAAAAAATAATTTTTTTTCACAAAAATGCTGGTTTTACCCTAAATTTTTCATTTTCACAAGGGAAAATAGAAAAAAAAGCCCCCCAAAATTTGTAACCCCATTTCTTCTGAGTAAGAATATACCCCATATGCAGATGTAAAGTGCTCGGCGGGCGAACTACAATGCTCAGAAGAGAAGGAGCGCCATTGGGATTTTGAAGAGAAAATGTGTCCGAAATTGAAGGCCACGTGTGTTTACAAAGCCCCCATAGTGTCAAAACAATGGACCCCCCAACATGTGACCCCATTTCGGAAACTACACTCCTCACGTAATGTAATAAGGGATACAGTGAGCATTTACACCGCACAGGTGTCTGACAGATTTTTGGAACAGTCGTCCGTGAAAATGAAAAATTAAATTTTTCATTTGCTCAGCCCACTGTTCCAAAGATCTGTCAAACGCCAGTGGAGTGTAAATGCTCACTACACCCCTTATTACATTCTGTGAGGGATATAGTTTCCAAAATGGGGGTCACATGTGGGGGGTCCACTGTTCTGGCACCACGGGGGGGCTTTGTAAACGCACATGGCCCCTGACTTCCATTCCAACCAAATTCACTCTTCAAAAGCTCAATGGTGCTCCTCCTCTTCTGAGCTTTGTAGTTCGACCGCAGGGCACTTGACATCCACACATGTGGTATTTCCATACTCAGAAGAAATGGGGTTACAAATTTTGGGGGTCATTTTCTCCTATTACCCCTTGTAAAAATGTAAACTTTGGGGAAAAAACAGCATTTTAGTGAATTATTTTTTTTTTTTCATTTACACATCCAACTGTAACAAAAAGTTGTGAAATACCTGTGAGGTGTTAAGGCTCACTGTACTCCTTGTTACATTCCTTGAGGGGTGTAGTTTCCAAAATAGTATGCCATGTCGGTATTTTTGCAGTTCTGGCCCGTTAGGGGCTTCCTAAATGCGACATGCCCTGAAAAAAAAAACATTTCAGCAAAATTTGCTTTCCAAAAGCCAAATGTGACTCCTTCTCTTCTGAGCATTCTAGTTCGCCCGCAGAGCATTTTACGTCCTAACATGGGGTATTTCCATACTCAGAAGAAATGGGGTTAAAATTTTGGGGGGCATTTTCTCCCATTACCCTTTATAAAAATGGTAAATTTGGGGGGAAAAACTGCACTTTAGTGAAATTTTTTTTTTCATTTACACATCTGATTTTAACGAAAAGTCGTCAAACACCTGTGGGGTATTAAAGCTCACTGGACCCCTTGTTACGTGCCTTGAGGGGTGTAGTTTCCAAAATGGTATGCCAAGTGGGGGGGGGTTTCTGCTGTTCTGGCACCATAGGGGCTTCTTAAATGTGACATGCCCCCCAAAAACCATTTCAGAAAAACTCACTCTCCAAAATTCCACTGTCGCTCCTTTCCTTCTGAGCCCTCTACTGCGCCCGCCGAACACTTGACATACACATATGAGGTATTTTCTTACTCGAGAGAAATTGGGTTACACATTTTAGGAAGATTTCTCTCCTTTTACCCCTTGTAAAAATTCAATAACTGGGTCTACAAGAACATGCGAGTGTAAAAAATGAAGATTTTGAATTATCTCCTTCACTTTTCTGCTATTCCTGTGAAACACCTAAAGGGTTAACACACTTACTGAATGTCATTTTGAATACTTTAAGGGGTGCAGTTTTTATAAAGGGGTCATTTGTGGGATATTTCTAATAAGAAAGCCCTTCAAATCCACTTCAAACCTGAACTGGTCCATGAAAAATTCTGATTTGGAAAATTTTGTGAAAAATTGGAAAATTGCTGCTGAACTTTGAAGCCCTCTGGTGTCTTCCAAAAGTAAAAACATGTCAACTTTATGATGCAAACATAAAGTAGACATATTGTATTTGTTAATCAATATATAATTTATTTGGAATGTCTATTTTCCTTACAAGCAGAGAGCTTCAAAGTTAGAAAAATGCTAAATTTTCAATTTTTTTCATCAAATTTTGGAATTTTTCACCAAGAAATTATGCAAGTATCGACAAAATTTTACCACTAACATAAAGTGGAATATGTCATGAAAAAACTATCTCAGAATCAGAATGAAAGGTAAAAGCATCACAGAGTTATTAATGATTAAAGTGACAGTGGTCAGATGTGCAAAAAATGCTCTGGTCCTATAGTGAAAAATGGCCTGGTCCTTAAGGGGTTAAGAACTGTCCAGAGTAGGAGAAAATCTCCATAGCAAACATATGCTGCTCTGGACAGTTTCTAAAATGGACAGAGATGTAAGCAAAGAGCACTGTGCTCATGATTCAGCAGAGAGCAGTGTGTTCCAAAAAGAAAAGAATTTCCTCTGTAGTATTCAGCAGCTAATAAGTATTGGAAGGATTAAGATTTTTTAATGGAAGTAATTTACATATCTGTTTATTTTTCTGGCACCAGTTGATTTAATAAAAAAAAAAGAAAAAAGTTTTCCACTCGAGTACTCCTTTAACCCCTTAAGGACCAGGCCATTTTACACCTTAGGACCAGAGCGTTTTTTGAACATCTGACCACTGTCACTTTAAACATTTATAACTCTGGAATGCTTTTAGTTATCATTCTGATTCCGAGATTGTTTTTTCGTGACATATTCTCATTTAACATGGTGGTAAATTTTTGTGGTAACTTGCATCCTTTCTTGGTGAAAAGAAATGATGAAATTCTGATGAAAAAAATTGAAAATTTAGCATTTTTCTAACTTTGAAACTCTCTGCTTGTAAGGAAAATAGACATTCCAAATACATTTTTTGGTTCACATATACAATATGTCTACTTTATGTTTGCATCATAAAATTGACAAGTTTTTACTTTTGGAAGACACCAGAGGGCTTCAAAGTTCTGCAGCAATATTCCAATTTTTTACAAAATTTTCAAACTCACAATTTTTCAGGGACCAGTTCAGGTTTCAAGTGGATTTGAAGGGCTTTCTTATTAGAAATACCCCACAAATGACCCCTTTATAAAAACTGCACTCCTTAAAGTATTCAAAATGACATTCAGTAAGTGTGTTAACCCTTTAGGTGTTTCACAGGAATAGCAGCAAAGTGAAGGAGAAAATTCAAAATCTTCATTTTTTACACTCGCATGTTCTTGTAGACCCAATTTTTGAATTTTTACAAGGGGTAAAAGTAGAAAATTTATACTTGTATTTGTAGCCCAATTTCTCTTGAGTAAGCACATACCTCATGTCTATGTAAAATGTTCGGCGGGCGCAGTAGAGGGCTCAGAAGCGAAGGAGCGACAAGGGGATTTTGGAGAGTACATTTTTCTGAAATGGTTTTTGGGGGGCATGTTGCATTTAGGAAGCCCCTATGGTACCAGAACAGCAAAAAAAACACATGGCATACCATTTTGGAAACTAGACCCCTTGACGAACGTAACAAGGAATTAAGTGAGCCTTAATACCCCATAGGTGTTTCACAACTTTTGCATATGTAAAAAAAAAAAAAAAATTCACTAAAATCTGTTTCCCCCCAAATTTCACATTTTTGCAAGGGTTAATAGCAGAAAACCCCCCCAAAATTTGTAACCCCATCTCTTCTGAGTATGGAGGTACCCCATAAGTTGACCTGAAGTGCACTACGGGCGAACTACAATACTCAGAAGAGAAGGAGTCATATTTGGCTTTTTGAGAGCAAATTTTGGTCGGGGGGCATGTCGCATTTAGGAACCCCTTATGGTGCCAGAACAGCAAAAAAAAAAAACACATGGCATACCATTTTGTAAACTAGACCCCTTGAGGAACGTAACAAGGGGTAAAGTGAGCCTTAATACCCCACAGGGGTTTCACGACTTTTGCATATGTAAAAAAAAAAAAAAATTTCATTAACCCCTTAAGGACCGGAGGTTTTTCCGTTTTTGCATTTTCGTTTTTTGCTCCTTGCCTTTAAAAAATCATAACTCTTTCAAATTTACACCTAAAAATCCATATGATGGCTTATTTTTTGCGCCACCAATTCTACTTTGTAATGACGTCAGTCATTTTGCCCAAAAATCTATGGTGAAGCGGGAAAAAAAATCATTGTGCAACAAAATTGAAAAAAAAACGCTGTTTTGTAACTTTTGGGGGCTTCCGTTTCTACGTAGTACATTTTTCGGTAAAAATGACACCTGATATGTATTCTGTAGGTCCATACGATTAAAATGATACCCTACTTATATAGGTTTGATTTTGTCGGACTTTTGGAAAAAATCATAACTACATGCAGGAAAATTAATACGTTTAAAATTGTCATCTTCTGACCCCTATAACTTTTTTATTTTTCCGTGTATGGGGCGGTATGAGGGCTCATTTTTTGCGCCGTGATCTGAAGTTTTTAACGGTACCATTTTTGCATTGATAGGACTTATTGATCATTATTTTGGACTTTGGAATTTTTTTGCGCGCACGCCATTGACCGAGCGGTTTAATTAATGATATATTTTTATAATTCGGACATTTCCGCACGCGGTGATACCACATATGTTTATTTTTATTTTTATTTACACTGTGTTTTTTTTTTTATTGGAAAAGGGGGGTGATTCAAACTTTTAATAGGGAAGGGGTTAAATGATCTTTATTCACTTTTTTTTTTCACTTTTTTTTTGCAGTGTTATAGGTCCCATAGGGACCTATAACACTGCACATACTGATCTTCTATGTTGATCACTGGTTTCTCATAAGAAACCAGTGATCAACGATTCTGCCGCATGACTGCTCATGCCTGGATCTCAGGCACTGAGCAGTCATTCGGCGATCGGACAGCGAGGAGGCAGGAAGGGGCCCTCCCGCTGTCCTGTCAGCTGTTCGGGATGCCGCGATTAGCCGCGGCTATCCCGAACAGCCCGACTGAGCTAGCCGGGAACTTTCACTTTCACTTTTAGCCGCGCGGCTCAGCTTTGAGCGCGCGGCTAAAGGGTTAATAGCGCGTGGCGCCGCGATCGGCGCTGCGCGCTATTAGAGGCGGGTCCCGGCTTCACTATGACGCCGGGCCCGCCATGATATGACGCGGGGTTACTGTGTAACCCCGCGTTATATCAGAAGAGCAGGACCAATGACGTACCGGTACGTCATTGGTCCTTAAGGGGTTAAAATTTCCACCCCCCAAATTTCACATTTTTGCAAGGGTTAATAGCAGAAAATACCCCCCAAAATTTGTAACCCCATTTCTTCTGAGTATGGAAATACCCCATGTGTGGACGTCAAGTGCCCTGCGGTCGAACTACAATGCTCAGAAGAGGAGGAGCGCCATTGAGCTTTTGAAGAGTGAATTTGTTTGGAATGGTAGTCAGGGGCCATGTGCGTTTACAAAGCCCCCGTGGTGCCAGAACAGTGGACCCCCCCCCCCACATGTGACCCCATTTTGGAAACTACACCCCTTACAGAATTTAATAAGGGGTGCAGTGAGTATTTACACCCCACTGGCATTTGACAGATCTTTGGAACAGTAGGCTGAGCAAATGAAAAACAAATTTTTGCATTTTCACGGACCACTGTTCCAAAAATCTATGAGACACCTGTGGGGCATAAATGCTCACTGTATCCCTTATTACATTACGTGAGGGGGTCATATGTTGGGGGGTCCATTGTTCTGGCACTATGGGGGCTTTGTAAACACACGTGGCCTTCAATTCCGGACACATTTTCTCTTCAAAATCCCAATGGCGCTCCCTCTCTTCTGAGCATTGTAGTTCACCCGCCGAGCACTTTGCATCCACATTTGGGGTATTTTCTTACTCAGAAGAAATGGGGTTACAAATTTTGGGGGGCTTTTTTCCTGTTTTCCCTTGTGAAAATTAAAAAATTTAGGGTAACACCAGCATTTTAGTGAAAAAATAAAAAATTTTTCTCATTTTCCCATCCAACTTTAAGGAAAATTTGTCAAACACCTGTGAGGTGTTAAGGCTCACTATACCCCTTGTTACATATCGTGAGGGGAGTAGTTTCCAAAATGGGGTCACATGTTGGTATTTATTTTTTTGCGTTTATGTCAGAACCGCTGTAAAATTTGCCACCCCTGTGCAAATCACCAATTTAGGCTTCAAATGTACATAGTGCGCTCTCACTCCTGAGCCTTGTTATGCACCCGCAGATCATTTTGCGTCCACATCTGGGGTATTTCCATACTCAGGAGAAATTGCGTTACAAATTTTGGGGGTCTTTTTTTCCTTTTACCTCTTGTGAAAATAAAAAGTAAAGGGCAAATATTTTTTTTTTTCACTAACAGGCTGGTGTAGACCCCAACTTTTCCTTTTCATAAGGGGTAAAAGGAGAAAAAGCCCCCCAAAATTTGTGGCCCTAAACTGTTTCCTTGAAATACGACAGGGCTCCGAAGTGAGAGAACACCATGCGCATATGAGGACTAAATTAGGGATTGCATAGGGATGGACATAGGAGTATTCTACGCTAGTGATTCCCAAACAGGGTGCCTCCAGCTGTTGCTAAACTCCCAGCATGCCTGGACAATCGGTGGCTGTCCAGAAATGCTGGGAGTTGTTGTTTTGCAACAGCTGGAGGCTCCGTTTTGGAAACACTGCCGTACAATACATTTTTAATTTTTATTGGGGGGACAGTGTAAGGGGGTGTATATTTAGTGTTTTACCCTTTATTATGTGTTAGTGTAGTGTAGTGTAGTGTTTTTAGGGTACATTCACACTGGTGGAGGTTTACAGTGAGTGACTGCTAGGAGTTTGCGCTGCGACAAAAAATTTGCCGCAGCTCATACTTGAAGCAGAAAACTTACTCTAAGCCTGCCCGTGTGAATGTACCCTGTACGTTCACATGGGGGGGGCAAACCTCCAGCTGTTTCAAAACTACATCTCGTAGCATGTACTGACAGACCATGCAGGCTGGGAGTTGTACTTTTGCAACAGCTGGAGGCACACTGGTTGGAAAACCTTCAGTTAGGTTCTGTTATCTAACTCAATATTTTCCAACCAGTGTGCCTCCAGCTGTTGCAAAACTACAACTCCCAGCATGTACTGATCACCAAAGGGCATGCTGGGAGATGTAGCTATGCAACAGCTGGAGGGATCGCAACTACAACTCCCAGCATATTGGGATTTGCAGTTTTGTAATATCTGGAGAGCTACAGTAAAGAGACCACTGCAAACTGTGGCCCTCCAGATGCTGCAAAACTACAAATCCCAGCTTGCCCAGACAGCAAACAGTTGTGTGGGCATGCTAGGAGTTGTAGTTTTGCAAGATCTGGAGAGCTATAGTTCAGAGACTACCATATAGTGGTCTCAAACTGTAGCCCTCCAGCTGTTGCAAAACTACAAATCCCAGCATGCCCAAACAGCTGTCTGGGCATGCTGGGAGTTGTAGTTTTGCAACATCTGGAGTGCTACAGTATAGAGACCACTATATAGTGGTCTCGGACTGCAGCCCTCCAGATGTTGCTAGGCAACTTACCGGCTTCCGTCGGATCCAGAGAGCCTGTTGCAAGTCATCGCTGCCCGGCGATCTCCGACACTGATCGTCGCCCGCAGCCTCTGCAGATCGGTAAGTGGACTCCGGAGCCGGTTCTCTGTCGTTTCCCCGTTCTTCCCCGCCTATTGTGGGTGGGCAGTACTGGGAAAAGGAAAGTTAACCCCCCCGCCCCCGATCTGCTATTGGTGGTCGCGTCTAGACCACCAATAGCAGGGATAGGAGGGGTGGCACCCCTGCCACCTCACTCCTATCTCTTCAGGGGGATAGTGGGTGTCTTAGATACCCGCGATCCCCCTTATATTCCGGGTCACCGGGTCACCATAGACCCGTAATGACCCAGAATCGCGCAAATCGCAAGTGTGAATTCACTTGCGATTTGCGCCGATCGCCGACATGGGGGGGTCTGATGACCCCTCTGGGCATTTGCACGGGGTGCCTGCTGATAGATATCAGCAGTCACCCCGGTCCGTTCGCCGCCCGGCGAGCAGCGGGATGCGAAATTCCCACGGACGTATTAGTACGTGCCTGGTCCTTAAGACCCAGGTCGCAGGGACGTACTCATACGTGCCTGGTCCTTAAGAGGTTAAAAACTGCCAAGGAGGCCAAAAACGCCAAAAGGATTAGAAAAACGCCAAACTGAAAAACACCAAGTGGATTTGGCCATACTCAGAAAAAAACGCCATGCAGCAGAATGGGCGTTTTTATTGGCGTTTATGTAAAAAAAAAACAAGTGGAAACCTAGCCTAATACTTCCCTCCTGTCTTTCATAAAATCTATCTTTTCTGTGACCTAAAATTTCTAATTCCCCGTAGAATTCCACTTGGAAATTTCACTGTGTGAACATAGACTTAACGTGGATGGAAGTTCTCTCGCCTGCTACAAGTAAAAGTATGGAACTGTCATGTGGCATCACTCCTAAGTGTTAAGCTTTGTTCACACTACGAAATTTCATCACGGAGAATCTCTTTGCGGACATTCCACAACCCGTGCTGGCACCAGGATACGCATTGAATGAACGTGTTTATTCCTTCTTTGGACATGGAAATCGGAATTTCTGTGCTGGAAACATCTGGCACAGAAATTCTGCCATGTAAACAAGGCCTTATGCCTTGTGTTCTCTTTCAAAGGTTTTTTCTTGGATCTTTGAGGCCTGACACAAAGAGGAGGGCACACCAGAATCAACGGCTTAAGAGCTAGGCCTTTTTTGGTGAATTTACTTACAAATATTAAAGGGGGACTCCGCCCCTAGACATCTTATCCCCTATCCAAAGGATAGGGGATCAGATGTCTGATCGCGAGGATTCCGCCGGTGGGAACCCCCATGATCTCTCCAGCAGCCCCCTGTGTCGCTTCGTTCTGTGCCTAATGACGGGCGATACAGGGACGGTGTATCGTGATGTCACAGTCCCACCCCCTCAATGCACCCCACTCCCATAGACTTGTATGTCACCCCACTCCCATAGACTTGTATTGAGGGGGTGGGGCCGTAGCCCCCTGTATCACCCGTCATCAGGCTTCCCAGTGGCGGGACCCCCACAATCAGACATCTTATCCCCTATCCTTTAAGTCTTTCATGTGGTGTACATGTGCATGATTAAGATCGCCTGTTCTGATCAAAGCCCTCTTGATTTGTGCCTATTGATATATTAAAAATAAATACAGCACAATGAAAATATTTGTACATTTTTTTTCATATACTTCTGACCTTGGCTTAAAATTATAAATTGCTGATACTGATCAATACACAGAAAATGTTTCACACAATTCATTGTGGGTATCACTCATTTTGGCATGTTGTAAACGTCTGGTGATATGCTGACCATAGCAGTGCTTTGTAAATATCAAGTTCTGAATAGGTCACTGATGCTTTAGTTCAACAATAAAGAAGCTTTATTCTACAATAGTTGGATTAAAGCGGTGGAATTCTACTACTGTCCATGAACTGCCTCTTTGTTTTTGTTTAGTTTTTTTACCTTCTGGCAGACACAGCCTTTTTTTTTCATAAGGTTTTATTTTTATATGTATATATTGTATGTGTGTGTATGTATGTGTGTGTGTATGTATGTGTGTATGTACAGTACAGACCAAAAGTTTGGACACACCTTCTCATTCAGAGTTTTCTTTATTTTCATGACTATGAAAATTGTAGATTCACACTGAAGGCATCAAAACTATGAATTAACACATGTGGAATTATAGACGTAACAAAAAAGTGTGAAACAACTGAAAATATGTCATATTCTAGGTTGTAGCCACCTTTTGCTATGATTACTGCTTTGCACACTCTTGGCATTCTCTTGTTGAGCTTCAAGAGGTAGTTACCTGAAATGGTTTTCACTTCACAGGTGTGCTGGTGTGGAGTAGGAGGTGTGATGGTGTGGGGGTGCTTTGCTGGTGACCACTGTTGGGGATTTATTCAAAATTGAAGGCATACTGAACCAGCATGACTACCACAGCATCTTGCAGCGGCATGCTATTCCATCCGGTTTGCGTTTAGTTGGACCATCATTTATTTTTCAACAGGACAATGACCCCAAACACACCTCCAGGCTGTGTAAGGGCTATTTGACCAAGAAGGAGAGTGATGGGGTGCTGCGCCAGATGACCTGGCCTCCACATTCACTGGACCTGAACCCAATCGAGATGGTTTGGGGGGAGCTGGACCGCAGAGTGAAGGCAAAAGGGCCAACAAGTGCTAAGCATCTCTGGGACTCCTTCAAGACTGTTGGAAGACCATTTCAGGTGACTACCTCTTGAAGCTCATCAAGAGAATGAGTGGGCAAAGCAGTAATCAAAGTAAAAGGTGGCTACTTTGAAGAACCTAGAATATGACATATTTTCAGTTGTTTCACACTTTTTTGTTACGTCTATAATTCCACATGTGGTAATTCATAGTTTTGATGCCTTCAGTGTGAATCTACAATTTTCATATTCATGAAAATAAAGAAAACTCTGAATGAGAAGCTGTTTCCAAACTTTTGGTCTGTACTGTATGTGTGTATGTGTGTGTGTGTGTGTGTGTGTGTGTGTGTGTGTGTGTGTGTGTGTGTGTGTGTGTGTGTGTGTGTGTGTGAATGTGTGTGTGTATGTGTATGAGTGCATGTATGTGTGTATGTATGTATGTATGTATGTGTGTGTATGAATGTATGTATGTTCCAGCATCACTTCCAAACAGCTAAAGATATTAACATGAAACTTTGCACACATGTTACTTATATGTCAACAACAAACATAGGATAGGTCAACAAAATGGAGGCTCTTAGCGCACTTTTTGATCAAAACGTGTCCCCCAATCCACCACACGGAGGTGGCCTCATTTCAGATGGGACCCTAACACCAACTCACCTCTGCTGGGCATGCAGCCTCTGACTGGGTGACATGCTGGATCCACTATCAATCCAAACCCTACAGAGGGAGCCACTCCCCCCAAATTACACAGCAAAAACAAAGAAACAAAATGTAGCCAGCACCTAACCCAATACACGGGTGCACGCTGCTGTGGCAAGTACAAAACATGTAAAAAAAGAAAATGGCAGCAGCACACTTGGTCAACAAAATAGAGGCTCAAAACGTGTCCCCCCATCCACCACGCAGAGGTGGCCTCATATCAGATGGGACCCTAACACTCACTCACAGCAGCGTGCACCCGTATATTGGGTATAGGTGCCGGCTACATTTTTGTTTTTGATAGGTAAATTAACCCTTACCCACCCCCATTTGCGAGAGTTGGGATTTTTATTTAAAGTCCCATACAAGTCTATGGGAAATATATGTTACAGCATAACTTCCAACCAGCTGGAGATATTTCAATAATACTTAGTCACATGTTACTTATATGTCAAATAAAACTATATAAAAAAAAGTTAAATTAACCCCTAACCTGCCCCCATATGTGAAGGATGGGGTTTTTGTTTCAAGTCCCATGCCAGTATATAGGAGTTCTGGTGCCTTACTCCACAAGCTTTGCTCTGCTTCTCCTGGTGAATGTGTCAGTCCGGCTGGTAAGCCACACCCTCCCTGCATGCCATGTCCCATCTCACAAAGACATGCTCACCTTTTAAGCCACACCCCTTTTATTTTCAGTTTACAATATCTTTGCCACAACGCAGCCCCAGTTGAGGACAGGATATGAGGATTAGAAATGAGGATTTGCTATGGGGATGGGATATGAGTATGGGAAATGAGGTCAGGATATGAGGACGGGATATAGGGTCAGGATATGAGGACGGGATATGGGGATGGGATATGGGGTTGGTAAATGAGATCAGGATATGAGCTCAGGATAGGAGGACGGGATATGAGGAAGGGATATGGGGACGGGATATGAGGAAGAGATATGGGGACGGGATATGGGGTCGAGATATGATAACAAAATATGAGGACAGGATATGGGGTCAGGATTTAGGAACGGGATATTAGGACAAAAGCTTCCTCCTTTGTTGCTTTTCCTCCCCCACAAGGAAAAGGTAGGAAAAAAACGGGCATCGCCGGGTACTCAGCTAGTACATATCTAAATGTGGAACTCCCAACTCTCCATCTTTAAATTAAGTTGTGAGTGTTTCTAACTTAAAGAAAATGTTCAGCGGTAAGAAATTTATCCCCTATCCGCAGCAATCTCCAAAATAAAGGGGTATTCCAGGATTTTTTTTTACTTGACTATGCTACAGAGGCTGTAAAGTTAGTGTAGTTCATAATATACTGTGTTTACCTGTGTGTGACAGTTTTCTCACAATTGATTAACACTGTGATTTTCAACTCAATATTTATTTTTAACTGAATACAAAATGACTGTTGTCTCAGATTTTTCCCAGGTTGCAATGCGGCCGAGACCTGGCTCACTAGTCAGCTGATGACAGGGTGCCTGTCTACCTCATTGGGTGGAGGGATCGCTTGGTGGGAGAGATCAATCTGCAACTAATGCAACAGCTGTAGGCACCCTGATTGAAAACCACAGGTCTTTTGAATGGATGCAGCTCATTTATGATGTGGCTGATGTGTGGGAGGGAGGAAAATGGAATTGTGGGATATGTAGTCAAAAAAAAGAAAAGTCAAACAGGAAATACCAGTTCACAAAAAGCTAGCCATAGTGTTATGGTAATCTCACAACATAGCCATTTAGCCCCAAGACAAGCGCAAATCCTTCCTAAGCATGTCAATTACTGTCTTCCAGGTATGTACTAAAATCACCTTATGGTGGATAACTCCTTTAAGCTAACCATACACATATGGCATTTTACAGTACATATGTGCACTGGAGGCTCTGATTGGGGCCTCTGTCACAGAGTCCATTCTTAGCAGAAAAACTGTGCTTGGCAGTCTGTTGCACAACACACCAACGGATCCAGACAGATCCCATTGACTTTAACCCCTTAAGGACCAAGTCCATTTTCACCTTAAGAACCAGAGCGTTTTTTGCACATCTGACCACTTTCACTTTAAGCATTAATAACTCTGGAATGCTTTTACTTTTCATCCTGATTCCGAGATAGTTTTTTCGTGACATATTCTACTTTATGTTAGTGGTAAATTTTTGTCGATACTTGCATAATTTATTGGTAAAAAATTCCAAAATTTGAGGAACAAATTGAAATTTTAGCATTTTTTCTAACTTTGAAGCTCTCTGCTTGTAAGGAAAATAGACATTTCAAATAAATTATATATTAATTCACATATACAATAAGTCTACTTAATAGTTGCATCATAAAGTTGACATGTTTTTACTTTTGGAAGACATCAGAGAGCTTCAAAGTTCAGCAGCAATTTTCCAATTTTTCACAAAATTTTCAAAATCGGAATTTTTCAGGGACCAGTTCAGTTTTAAAGTGGAATGAAGGGCCTTCATATTAGAAATACCCCACAAATGACCCCATTATGAAAACTGCACCCCTCAAAGTATTCAAAATGACATTCAGTAAGTGTGTTAACCCTTTAGGTGTTTCACAGGAATATCAGCAGAGTGAAGGAGAAAATTCAAAATCTTCATTTTTTACACTCGCATGTTCTTGTAGACCCAGTTTTAGAATTTTTACAAGGGGTAATAAGAGAAATAGCCCCCCAAAATTTGTAACCCAATTTCTCTTGAGTAAGGGCAGGAGCAACAATGGGATTTTGGAGAGTAAATTTTGCTGAAATGGTTTTTGGGGGGCATGTCGCATTTAGGAAGCCTCTGTTGTGCCAGAACAGCAAAAAACCCCCCACATGGCATACCATTTTGTAAACTACGCCTGTCGAGGCATGTAACAAGGGGTCCAGTGAGCCTTAACACCCTACAGGTGTTTGTAGACTTTTCGTTAAAGTCGGATGAGTAAATGAAAAAAATAATATTTTCACTAAAGTGCAGTTTTTTTTCCCAAATTTACCATTTTTACAAAGGGTAATTGGAGAAAATGCCCCCCAAAATTTGTAACCCCATCTCTTCTGAGTATGGAAATACCCCATGTTAGGACGTAAAGTGCTCTGCAGGCGAACTACAATGCTCAGAAGAGAAGGAGTCACATTTGCCTTTTGGAAAGCAAATTTTGCTGAAATGGTTTTTGGGGGGCATGACCCATTTAGGAAGCCCCTATGGTACCAGAACAGCAAACAAAAACCACATGGCATACTATCTTGGAAACTACACCCCTCAAGGAACGTAACAAGGGGTACAGTGAGCCTTAACACCCCACAGGAAATTGACAAACTTTTTGTTAAAGTTGGATTTGTAAATGAAAAAAAAAAATCACTAAAATGCTGTTTTTTCCCTAAATTTTACATTTTTACAAGTGGTAATAGGAGAAAATGACCCCCATTTCTTCTGAGTATGGAAATACTCCATGTGTGGATGTCAAGTGCTCTGCTGGCACACTACAATGTTCAGAAGAGGAGGAGCGCCATTGAGCTTTTGAAGAGTGAATTTGTTTGGAATGGAAGTCAGGGGCCATGTGCGTTTACAAAGCCCCCCGTGGTGCCAGAAAAGTGGAGTATTTACACCCCACTGGCGTTTGACAGATCTTTGGAACAGTGGGCTGTGCAAATGAAAAATTACATTTTTCATTTTCATGGACCACTGTTCCAAAAATCTGTCAGACACCTGTGGGGCGTAAATGCTCACTGTACCCCTTATTACATGAGAGGTGTAGTTTCCAAAATGCGGTCACATGTGGGGGTGGTCCATTGTTCTGGCACTATGGGGCTTTGTAAACACACATGGCCTTCGATTTTGTTTTCATTTTCCCATCCAACTTTAATGAAAATTCTTCAAACACCTGTGGGGTGTTAAGGCTCACTATATCCCTTGTTACATACCGTGAAGGGTACCAAAATAAAACCCTTTTGAAATCACAGATCATACGCAAAATGTAGTATATATACACAGAGAACCAGCGTATAATGAATCAAGATAGTTTATTGAATACAAATCATTAAAAACAGTCACAGACAGAAAATTAACCGTTTGTTAAAAACAAGGAAAAACTGACAATGAAAACCGAAGAAAATGGAGTCCCTCACTTAAAATAGAATCCCAATATAATACCCAAGTACATACAGCCTTGATAACCAAGGTAAATAACACTGTTATGAGGTCAGGGATACTTGATACCCACCAAGGGGTTAACATAAACTCCTAGTAAGCAATATATCACATAGTGTGAGAAAACAATACCAAACAATGCAGACCGAGTGCAGGATGCCACTGCCAGACTTTTCGCAACTCAGGGAGGCTTCTTCCGGGGTGTGGTCATGGCTAGAGCTGTCCACTGTTAAGTATATGTCCCCATCCAATCACAAGATCCGGCGCTAATCACATGTGCGCTACGTCAGCGCTCAATGTGAGTTGCCAAGAACTCAGTCCCGAGGCCGCCCCGGGCCGCGCATGCTTCCGAAGAGCGGTCCCGGCCCGAGCTCCCCACCCACAGCCAATCAGCAGTCACCATAATATAAACAAACTTGCACGTGCTACGTCAGCGCCGTGCGTGAAGGATGCCGGCACCAGCCCCACCGCCCGGGCGCACAGGCGCACAAGTGACGGACCAGGAGCCAGCCCCGCCACAAACATCGACCAATAGGTAGGTACTAAATATAAAGGACACGCTCCACAACAGCAGGAGGACATCGAAATGGACCACCTTGTAACGAAGGAACTGTGCTGAGCCGACCTCTCCCCGTGGGATGAAGACACACCACACCACCGGGAGCGCCACCGCCAAGCACATAGCGAGGCAGCGCCGACCCCGGTCCCGCAAGCCCAGCTGGGGCCAGGGAAGCAACAGCGCACAGGGAGCGAAACAGCATCAGCACTAATTAGAGAGAAAAATTAAATAGATAAATAAATATAAGATACATAGTACAATATTACCATGTGGGCTCCAAGTCCCTATAACATCATATTAAATTAACCAATATACATGTGTGTACACAAGAGGTTTATATAAATATAGTGAATACTAAAAAGGTACATACCATAACCATAAAAATATATAGTACATATATATACATCCTAATATACATAACATATAGATCCTATGGGCAAACACATAACATAAATATAAAAATAAAAATATTAATAAAAAATAGAAGTGGATAAGTGTATTACCAGCAAATGTTGACCCTGTGCAACGCGCATGACAAATGCGCGTATACACATGTCAACAAACCTGATGTGTGAACGTGTGTAGGCGGCGGCAATGAACTCACATAGGAATATCATTGCCGTCGGTGCATAATAAAAAATGTATGTATCCAAGTACACAGTAAACTGAAAACATTGAAAAAATTATTATTGTTCAGTGATAAGTAAAAGATGAATAGATTAATAAAATTAATAAAATTGATTAATAAAATTGAAGAATATATATGAAAAAATAATATGGTAGAAGATAAAAAAATTATTGGCAGAATGGCCAGTTCCAATCATGACAAAATAAAAAACCGTGCATGTGTGAAAATCAAAACAAGTGAAGGGTGAAACACACGTGAAAGTGCATGAGTGAAAGTGAATATACTATACCAATTAGGTCCAAATAGGATCCATGTGGTAGAACCTAGTACCTTAACCACAATTAGAGAAACCTAGGCTCCAGAAAATAAATTAAATCAAAATACTAAATCAATCCAAAAATCACATACACCACATATAGGGAGAGAACTTTTTGCTCTCAACGCCCACCGAAAGGAGACATGGAGCCCACAAAGAACAATCCCGTCCATAAATATATCATATCATATGTAAATATACACATATAGTCCATGGATCCTTTAATTGGATCCCAGGTCCAAGAGGTGCCCTTCTACACAGGACGTCACAGATGTCTAATAGGTAGCAAGTCATGCCAAAAAGCGCCGCAAGATAGTTAATGTCCATGGTTAAATTTCATAAAAGTAGACAGCTAGAGAAAAAATAGAAAAGTAGAGTAAGTGTTAAAAACATGAAATAATTAAAACAAAAATTAAAACCACAAATACTGAGCCAAGGACAAAGCAACAAGAGGAGGTGCGCTACTATACAAATGGTACAAAACTGTTAGTTTCATTCAACCCATGAGTTGTCATGGTATTTATTTGGAAAATCCACCTAGTTTCACGTTCGGCCAGGTATTTCTGCCAATTGCCCCGCCTTGGTCCAATCTAAGTAGGGTACTATCACAATGGTGCTTCAACTTAAAATGCCTCGGAATTGTCTTGAGGATCATAGTATCACCGTGTACTTTAGCCAGCTCAATATCTCTCACATGCTCTCTCACTCTTCACTTTAATTCACGTGTCGTCATGCCAATGTACATCAAATTACATGGGCAGCTAGCTACATATACTACTCCCTTGGTGTTGCAGTTGATACAGTGGCGAATCCTTAAAAGTAGTTGTTTTGTCCATATTCGGGCACGCAACACATCTGCCGCATGGACCACTGCCATGTTGTGGACCTCTACTCCCGAACAGAAAGGCAGTTTCTGGTGTAACATGTAAACTGTGGACTAACGTGTCTTTCAAGTTTCTAGCATGATGATATGTGATACTGGGATTAGGGGACAAAGACAGTGCCAAAGTGTCATCAGTTAACAGTATCGGCCAATATTGATTCATAATGTCCCTGACCTCCTGATTTTTAGAGTTGAAATCCATAATGCATCTAATGGTTTCATTCTTTGTTCCACTTACCTTCTGTGGCCAAAGAAGAGACTTCCTGTCGCTGTTCTTGGCTCTCCAGTAAGCATGATTTATGCACCGCCTGCTGTAACCGCGTTCACAAAACCTCTGACATAAATTTGCGGCTTGAAGTTCGAACTTCTCATCATCTGAGCACAAACGCAGTGCTCGTAGAAACTGGCCCACTGGAATGTTTCTTGTAAGGTGTATCGGGTGTGCTGAGGTAACATGTAATAAAGTATTCACGGAGGTCGCCTTTCTATAGAGGTAAGTCTGGATGAATCCTTGGTTGTCCTTGATGAGTTTCATATCTAGGAAATCAATCGAGGAGTTACTGGCCTTATATGTCAGGCGTATATTTCGATCATTAACATCCAGTTCACACATGAACGCCTCCAACTCCAACAGAGTACCATGCCAAACCATTAGAATGTCATCAATGTATCGACCCAACCACACCACCTTATGGAGGTGTGGTGAGATATCAATGGTGAAAAGGGTCCTCTCCCACAGTCCCATAAAGAGATTGGCGTACGAGGGTGCACAAGCCGCCCCCATCGCCGTGCCATTCTTTGTGGGCTCCATGTCTCCTTTCGGTGGGGGTTGAGAGCAAAAAGTTCTCTCCCTATATGTGGTGTATGTGATTTTTGGATTGATTTTGTATTTTCATTTAATTTATTTTCTGGAGCCTAGGTTTCTCTAATTGTGGTTAAGGTACAAGGTTCTACCACATGGATCCGATTTGGACCTAATAGGTATAGTATATTCGCTTTCACTCGTGCACTTTCACGCGTGTTTCACCCTTCACTTGTTTTGATTTTCACACATGCACGGTTTTTTATTTTGTCATGATTGGAACTGGCCATTCTGCCAATCATTTTTTTATCTTCTACCATATTATTTTTTCATATATATTCTTCAATTTTATTAATCAATTTTATTAATTTTATTAATCTATTCATCTTTTACTTATCGCTGCACAATAATAATTTTTTCTATTTTTTCACAGTTTACTGTGTACTTGGATACATACATTTTTTATTAGGCAAACTCATTCCTATGTGAGTTTGTTGACATGCACCGACGGCAATGATATTCCTATGTGAGTTCATTGCCGACGCCTACACACGTTCACACATCAGGTTTGTTGACATGTGTATACGCGCATTTGTCATGCGCGTTGCACAGGGTCAACATTTGCTGGTAATACACTTATCCACTTCTATTTTTTATTAATATTTTTATATTTATTTTAGGTGTTTGCACAAAGGATCTATATGTTATGTATATTAGGATGTATTTATATGTATATATTTTTATGGTTATGGTATGTACCTTTTAGTATCCACTATATTTATATAAACCTCTTGTGTACACACATGTATATTGGTTAATTTAATATGATGTTAGAGGGACTTGAAGCCCACACGGTAATATTGTACTATGTATCTTATATTTATTTATCTAGTTAATTTTTCCTCTCTAATTAGTGCTGATGCTGTTTCGCTCCCTGGGCACTGTTGCTTCCCTGGCCCCCGCTGGGCTTGCGGGACCGGGGTCGGCGCTGCCTCGCTATGTGCTTGGCGGTGTCGCTCCCGGTGGTGCTCGCCCTGGATGCGGGGGTTTGGTATGTCTTCATCCCACGGGGAGAGGTCGGCTCAGCACAGTTCCTTTGTTACAAGGTGGTCCATTTCGATGTCCTCCTGCTGTTGTGGGGCTTGTCCTTTATATTGGTGGGGGGCTGGCTCCTGGTCCGTTGCTTGCGCTTGTTTATATTATGGTGACTGCTGATTGGCTGTGGGTGGGGAGCTCGGGCCAGGACCGCTCTCCGGACACATGCGCGGCCCGGGGCAGCCTCGGGACTGAGTTCTTGGCAACTCACATTGAGTGCTGACGAAGCGCAAATGTGATTAGCGCCGGATCTTGTGATTTGATCGGGACATATACTTAACAGCGGACAGCTCTAGCCATGACCATGCCCCAGAAGAAGCCTCCCTGAGTGGTGAAACGTCGGGCAGTGGCGTCCTGCACTCGGTCTGCATTGTCTGGTAATGTTTTCTCACACTATGTGATATATTGCTTACTAGGAGTTTATGTTAACCCCTTGGTGGGTATCAAGTATCCCTGACCTCATAACAGTGTTATTTACCTTGGTTATCAAGGATGTATGTACTTGGGTATTATATTGGGATTCTATTATAAATGCAGGACTCCATTATCTTCGGTTTTCACTGTCAGTTTTTCCTTGTTTTTAACAAACGGTTAATTTTCTGTCTGTGACTGTTTTTAATGATTTGTATTCAATAAACTATCTTGATTCATTATACGCTGGTTCTCTGTGTATATATACCGTGAAGGGTGTAGTTTTCAAAATGGGGTCACATTTTTTTTTTGCATTTATGTCAGAACCGCTGTAAAATCAGCCATCCCTGTGCAAATCACCAATTTAGGCCTCAAATGTACATAGTGCGCTCTCACTCCTGAGTTTAGTTGTGCATCCACAGGGCATTTTACGCCCACATATGGGGTATTTTCGTACTCCGGAAAAACTGCGTTACAAATTTTGGGCGTCTTTTTTTCCTTTTATCGCTTGTGAAAATAAAAAGTATAGGGCAACACCAGCATGTTAGTGTAAATTGTTTTATTGTTTTTTTTACACTAACAGGCTGGTGTAGCCACCAACTTTTTCTTTTCATAAAGGGTAAAAGGAGAAAAAGCCCCCCAAAATTTGTAGTGCAATTTCTCCCGAGTAAGGAAATACCCCATATCTGGCTCTAAACTGTTTCCTTGAAATACGACAGGGCTCCGAAGTGAGAGAGCTCCATGCGCATTTGAGGACTAAGTTAGGGATTGTATAGGGGTGGACATAGGAGTATTCTACACCAGTGATTCCCAAACAAGGTGCCTCCAGCTGTTGCTAAACTCCCAGCATGCCTGGACAGTCAGTGGCTGTCCGGAAATGCTGGGAGTTGATGTTTTGCAACAGCTGGAGGCTCCATTTTGGAAACACTGCCGTACGATACGTTTTTCATTTTTATTGGGGGGGGGGCGGTGTAAGGGGGTGTATATGTAGTGTTTTACCCTTCATTATGTGTTAGTGTAGTGTAATGTAGTGTTTTTAGGGTACATTCGCACTGGCGGGGGTTTACAGTGAGTTTCCCGCTAGGAGTTTGCGCTGCGACATTCACATAGGGGGGGGGGGGGGGGCAAACCTCCATCTGTTTCAAAACTACAACTCCCAGCATGTACTGACAGACCGTGCATGCTGGGAGTTGTACTTTTGCAACAGCTGGAGGTACACTGGTCGGAAAACCTTCAGTTAGGTTCTGTTACCTAAATCAGTATTTTCCAACCATTGTGCCTCCAGCTGTTGCAAAACTACAACTCCCATCATGTACTGATCACCGAAGGGCATGCTGGGACATGTAGTTATGCAACAGCTGGAGGTACGCAAGTACAACTCCAAGCATTCCCAGACAGCTGTTTGCTGTTTGGGCATGCTGGGATTTGCACAGTGATCTCCAAACTGTAGCCCTCCAGCTGTTGCAAAACTACAAATCCCAGCATGCCCAAACAGCAAACAGCTGTCTGGGCATGCTGGGAGTTGTAGTTTTGCAATATCTGGAGGGCTACACTTTATGGTCTCAAGCAGTAGCCCTCCAGATGTTGCTAGGCAACTCATCGGCTTCCGTAGGATCCAAGGTAGCAGCATCGCCGTCCTCTGCTGCCGCCCTCTGCCGATGGTAAGTGGCTCTTCGGCGCCGGTCACTGTCGATTCCCCCGCTCTGTCCGGACTACAGTGGCTGGGCAGAGCGGGGGAACCGAACGTTAACCCCCCGCCTCCGATCTGCTATTGGTCTTCGCTTCTGAATGACCGATAGCAGGGATAGGAGGGGTGGCACCCCTTCATGGGGATCGTGGGTGTTTTGGACAACCCTGATCCCCCTTATTTTCTGGGTCACCAGAGACCCGTACGAACCGGAATCGCATCAAATCGCCGGTGTGAATTCACTGGCGATTTTTGGCGATCGCCGACATGGGGGGGGGCGCTCAGGACCCCCCTGGGCATTTGCGCGTGGTGCCTGCTATCAGCAGTCACCCTGGTCTGGTCCCCGCCCGATACGCGGTGGGGACCGAAATTCCCATGGGCGTACATATACGCCCTTGGTCCTTAAGTATCAGGGCATCAGGGCAGACCTGGACACCCGTGGTCCCTAAGTGGTTAATGGGGTCCATCTGGTGTCCATTCAACTTAGCAGGATTTGAGCAGACAAAAAAAAAATGCTGCTTGCAACAGTTTTTAACTGATTCTGTGTAGGAGCTCCAACGATGTAGTGAACTTAGTCTTAAATAGCTGTGAATGTTTGGTCAACAGCTCTCCTGATGCTCTCATAAACATGCATGTGTGGCATAGCTGAACATGTATGTGTTTATACCTGCTATTGCAATATAGTCAGGAGACTATCATATAGAAAAATATATAATGAATAAATTATATGTCCAGTCCTCATGGATAGTAAAATATAGGAAAAATAGCAAAAGGGAAAAAGCAAAAAGAATAAAGCAAAGAAATAAAGACTAAAGATATGGAAAAATTGAGGGATAGTAGGTTACAGATGAAAGTATGGGATATATAGAGATAAAACTAGTAATAACTTAAAGAATCATATCTTGATTATAATAATAATAATAATAAAAATGCCTGCAGAATAAATAGCTTAAACAATGATGTGCATTTATTGAGTGAAAATGGTATTAAAACGCCTGGGCAGGGCCCTTGCCCAGGTATTATGAAAAATATGCTTATTAAAAAAAATATATATATAAATAAAAAAAAAAATATATATATATATATATATATATATATATATATATATACATATATATATAGATATGTTCATAAAAATATTTTATATCAGATAGCAGCCAATGTCCAAAGTCAGTATAATGATTCTAATCTGATTTAGCAGCCACAGTGGTTAGAATTGTTCATCAAATAGAGCCAATGCACTGTAATAGCAGCAAAGTAGATACAAAGTGTCTGTTAGATGTAGCAGATGAGAGGAGCGATACATTTGTAACTTTCACTTCACTTCAATTGAAGACAGCCGGTTATTATGAGTGTGAATGATTACAATATTTGAACATTCAGATCGGTACCTTATTTGAAGTCTTCGCCGTGTTCCACGGCAGCTGACCGTCTCCAGAGCGGCAGACTCCGGAGACTGTAATATATCAGCGCCCACACGGACTAAAACGAGGGCAACCACCAACCTGGCATGGGTGTAGGGGTTCCACCGAGAAGGCGTTTATGAAGGTACACTGGTCCCAAATAATGTGATGTTGTCCTCTGTAATGCAGAGAGCCGGCATTCAATATGAGACGGTGGGTGAATGAAGTTGTGCTGGACACTGTTCGCCCGTCGGCCTAAGGAGCAGCAATCAGCTGTAAGCCGGCGTCCTCGTGGTGTGAATAGAGCGCTATTCAATGGTGGGCCGCAGGTTTGGGTACTGCAGCGCTGGCAAGGCGGTATCGGCTGATTTAGTGGCTAATATGAGCAAAAGATGGTTGTGGCAATACTTATAAATCGATGCTAAACGTGTTTCACCACTATTGTGGTATTTCTCAGTAGCCTTAATATATTAATTATATTTAATAAATAAATATTATAATATTTAGAATCCGACAGCAGGGTCACCAGCACTAAATATGCGGATAGATAATGCGGGTGACTCTTTTTAACACTGCTTACCGGATGAAAATTGATGCAGCTGTTCAGAGATATATGGGTCTGGTTGCTAAAATGTTAATTCCTTCCTTCTTCCAATGGAGGTGAGCTGCTGCAGTATGAGCAACGCTTTCTCGCCCCCTTCAGCTGATATCACCACCCCCACCCCCCCAATTATTCAGTGAGATTGCCACAGCAGGCAAGAGAAAGCATTGCTCATACTGCAGCAGCTGCCTCCAACAGCTGCAACGATTTTTTGCCCAGTAAGCTGTGCGGGAAACCCTGTTTGTTACGCTATCTATCTGTATATGCAGGTTAGTGTGGGTGACATTGTCTGCTGTCACATTCCTTTTAAACAACGCTTTCAGGTGGCTGTAATATAGCAATATTTTACCATTGTTTTTTAGGTTTTTCCTACTTTTCTTTAACCTATGGCTTTTCATTTTGTTACCATAAGGGCTTATTTTGTTACTAGCATATATCTACAGTATAGCATATGTATGTGATACAGTATAGCACTCAATTCCAAGAGATAAAATGCATTATTTTGCATTATTTATAAACCTCTTTCAATCTTGAGTGAGGATCCTTTTTCATGCTCCTTGTTGGAAGCACGGCCTAATTCTAATGGCTTTTATAAATGTGGGAACACCCCATGTAAATATGTATGGCTTTGTAAAACAGTGCAGAAGTACATTTCAGGTGCAGAAGGCATCAACGAATTTCATATCAATTATTTCATCAACTGTAACACCAAAAATACTATTTATGTAATGTAATGTACACAGTGCACCTGAGGTAAATAGGCTGCCCTAGCAGAATACTTACCTCAGCTTGCAATCCCCTATCTTGCATCCTTGGTAGGGTTGAGGGAGGATCAACTCTCCGCAAAGTGATCTGTAGTAGGCGTCCGTGGTTGCCAATAGTGATCTGCTGTTATAGCTTGTCATAGACAGACTGTACTAGCAGATCACAGGTTAAATGGATCCGTGCAATGCAGTAGTACTGCATTCATCTGTATGAGAATACATGTTCCTTAGGGGGACTAAAAATATTTTTTATTTTTTTAAATGTGAAAACATCCCTCAATAATAAAAATCCTATATAAATACTATACTTGTAATAAAAAAAAAAAGATTTACACACTACGAACTGTGATCTGATTTTTCTTCTCTGTTTAACAATCAATTTTATTGGTTTTAAACAAAAAGGAATATGTCACGTATGGGCAGGGAAGGAGTGCACTCTATTCTCGCCCACTCCCCCTGTCCCTGCCTACTTGCGTACCTGTCCTGAATAACAGGTCCACAACCACAAAGACAGTCCCTTCCTATATATGTGAGGGGCGTATTTGTCAAAATAATAAACTACAATGACACAGTCTAAAGTCTGGGGACTGTAAAAACAGACAAACTAACAAAGAAGACTAAACACGCAATATGTCCAATGTCAACTATCCGCATCAGAAGCCAGGGGATGTCAGTACAAAAACGCTAATAACAGAGAGAATAGTCAAAGAGAGGAGCCAAAGGTTCAAAAAGCCAGATATTACAAATACGAAAGACAGCTAGCTAGAGTACCAACAGAACTCTATAGCAAGCACTGACTGTGAGTAAACTACCAGCTTATATAGAGCAAGACCAGGTGCTGCAAACAAGGTCAGCTGACCAGTTCAGACAGACGGGCGTAACCCTGCAACAAAGAACAACAAGAAGCTGTCAGAACTTTTTAACCCTACAGGTTCTGACAGTCCCCCCCCCCCCTTTTAGGAGGGGACACTGGACCCTTCAAAACCTGAGAGTAAAGAGGTCTTGACTTGGATACAGATGGTATCAATGTCCTCAGGTGTAACCTAATGCTCCAAATCACACCACTCATTGGTGTCCTCACAATCATCTTTACTCTTTTCAGACTTAGGTTCAATATGAACAATTTTAGCTGGCTTCTCAATACCCCCATAAAAAACATTGGGAGAAACAGGCATATCAATACCCCAATAAAAAACATTGGTAGAAACAGGCATATCAATACCCAAGTGGCTGCCATGATGACCATTTGGATGCGGACGTTTGGCTCAGGACCTGATGAAATGTGTGTTCTCCCCTCAGTAGAAACACAAGCCGTAGAGTTGGCAAAATCTTCTGCACTCTTCTGGAGTGTGGATGGACCCTATCTGCATAGGTTCCTCCTCAGGCACAGACTGATGTTTAGGAACAGAAGAGGAGACAGGCAAAAAAGGAGGGACAGAGGAAGAACAACATTCCCATCTGCGTTCACGTAAACGTCTATCTAAACAAACTGCTAAAGTCATAGCTTGGTCTAAGGTGTCAGGAGAGGGGTAGGTCACTTACATATCCTTCAGGACATCAGATAACCCCTGTCTAAATTGGCAAATCAAAGCTGGAGTATTCCATCTGGAAGCCACACACCACTTTCTGAAGTCTACACAATACTCCTCAACAGGTCTGCGCCCTTGCTTAAATGTACGTAACTGAGATTTAGCGTACATAGCACAGTCTGGTTCAGCGTACAAGAGACCCAATCCCGCAAATAAAGCGTCAACTGAGGACAACTCCAGAGCATCAGGATCAAGGGAAAATACCCATTCCTGGGGACCCCCTTGCAGAAGAGACATAATACCTACTCTTTGGGCCTCAGAACCAGACGTGTAAGGTCTTAACCTAAAGTATAATTTGCAGCTCTCACAGAAAGTTTTGAATTCTTTCCGGTTACCAGAAAACCGTTCCGGGAGACTAACTTGTGGCTCTAAAGGAGTTGAAGGTGGAGAAGTAGTGCGTGGGGATTCAAGCTCCAGGATTCTGGCCAGCAACCTTTGAATCAGCTGCTCCTGGTGTTCCAAACTGTCAATCAAGTCCTGGTTGACTCTAGACTGAGATTGAGATTTCTCTTGCTGCTGTACCTTCTCAGCTAAATCCTGGACCAACTGAGTCAAACCCTGAATTTGCTCGACTAATGCAGACATTGCTTCCATAATGCAGGAACAGAGCAATTGCAAGTATATGGGCTTGCTATAATGTCACGTATGGGCAGGGAAGGAGTGCACTCTATTCTCGCCCACTCCCCCTGTCCCTGCCTACTTGCGTACCTGTCCTAAATAACAGGTCCACAACCACAAAGACAGTCCCTTCCTATATATACGTGAGGGGGGTAATTGTCAAAATAATAAACTACAATGACACAGTCTAAAGTCTGGAGACTGTAAAAACAGACAAACTAACATAGAAGACTAAACACTCACACAATAGGTCCAATGTCAAATATCCGCGTCAGAATCCAGGAGATGTCACAGTACAAAGTCGCTAATACCAGAGAGAATAGTCAGGGAGGAGCCAAAGTTTCAAGAAGCCAGTTATAACCAATACAGAAGACAGCTAGCTAGAGTACCAACAGAGCTCTATAGCAAGCACTGACTGGGAGTAGACTGCCAGCTTATATGGAGCCAGACCAGGTGCCGCAAACAAGGTCACTGACCAGTCCAGACAGCCGGGGCGTACCCCAGCAACAAAGAACAACAAGAAGCTGTCAGAACTTTTTAACCCTACAGGTACAGAATAAACATAGCATGGAATACAACACATTACATAAATTTAGTTGATTAATTGTTATATATGAGGTTTATGAAGTAATTTAAGTTAAGTCTCTGATAGGTAAGGCTGGGTTCACGTTACGTTCTGAGCTTACAGGAATCGGATCTGGGCTGGGGGGAGTGAAAAGGGGGCGCTCCAGTATCCCAGCCGCACTGGCCCATATCTCATTCATTTCAATGAGCCGACCGGAGTCAGATAGTGACTCCAGTCGGCAAATTTTTTCCCCATATCCGTTTTTTGACCGGACCGAAAACCGTGGTATGCTGCGGTTTTAGGTCCTGTCACAAAACCGGATACAGAGTACAAATGAGCCGACCGGAGTCACATAGTGACTCCGGTTGGCTCATTGAAATGAATGAGATACGGGCTGGTCCCGTAAGCTCAAAACGTATTGTGAGCCCAGCTTAAAAAGATTAGATTTAGATAAGCAAAGAACTGTTAAAGTTTGTCAATTGTGAAGCAAAGCTGTGTACAAGTTATTAGGAAATTACATTTTTTTTCATTTAAAAATGTAATGCATTTCTATTACAGATGAGCGAATCGAAGTTGACGAACCTGAATTCGTAACGAATTTCATGAAAAATTTGAATATCACCGCGATTCTATTGTGCGAATCGCTTCATTTAACTCCATTTTACAGCGTTCCAGGCTATTGGGGACCTAAGATGGCGGATCCACATGTGAGTATTATGGGGCAGGGGATTATGGGAGGGCGGGAAACAGCGGTGGGAATGAAGGTAGGCGGGCTGACCCTGAATCACATGTGAGATGCAGCCTATCAGTATTCACCGACCCCTGTGATGTCACGGCCCCTATATAATCGGCGGCCATCTTGCCTCTCTTCATTTAATCTATGCACTCAGATGGAGAGGACGGGACTGCATGTGTGTGAATAGCTCATACCACAGCATTACACTGCAACTGCTAGTCACATCAGCATTAGGGAAAGGCAGGAGTGCAGAGTGCTGTGCTGTTACTCTGAGAAGGATCATTGATAGCTAAACCTCCTATTCACGTTATTGAGCATTGCAGCAGAGAGGGGCAGATAGCTGTCAGCTGCCTCATACAGATCTCCAAGCTGCCTGAACTTTCTGAAGCATCTTATCTCCTCATTGTTCAGAGCCCAATTGAGTTTATTTGTTTGCTCCACAAAACTTCTGCTGCTCAGAATTGTGGGACAGAGTGCAATTTAGGGTTTAATCCCTGGATTTTTTTTTTTTGTGGTGCTGCACTGTTGTGTCCTGCTGCTGTTCAGAAATATGTGATTGTTCAGTGGACTATAGTGCATTTGCACCATTTTGTACATGTTAATCTGTCAAGAGGCTGGCTACATACTGTGCAAGTCCAAAAAATACTATTCACCGGCTGTTTTTTTTTTAAACAGTTTTTTCTGCGTATAGTTACGCATATATAACTGCACTCATCAGTGCATACTGCATAGGTACATGCGAGTATTGTACCATTTAGTACCTGTTAAGCTGTCAAGGTGCTCCATACCGTCAAAGTCCAAACATTAGTATCCACCGGCTGGTGTTTTACAAAAATACAGTTTTTTCTGCTAATAGGCATATTACTGCCCTCATCAGTGTATACCGCATACGTACATCCAAGTATTGTACCATTTAGTACCTGTTAAGCTGTCAAGGTGCTCCATACCGTCAAAGTCCAAACAATAGTATCCACCGGCTGGTGTATTATAAAAATACTGAGTTTTTTCTGCTAATAGTTAGGCATATTACTGCCCTCATCATTGCATACCGCATACGTACATTCAAGTATTGTACCATTTAGTACCTGTTAATCTGTCAAGGTGCTCCAAACCGTCAAAGTCCAAAAAATAGTATCCACCGGTTGGTGTTTTACAAAAATACAGAGTTTTTCTTGCTAATAGTTAGGCATATTACTTCCCTCATCAGTGCATACCGCATAGGTACATCCAAGTATTGTACCATTTAGTAGCTGTCAAGGTGCTCCAAACCATCAAAGTCCAAACAATAGTATCCACCGGCTGGTGTTTTACAAAAATACAGAGTTTTTTCTGCTAATAGTTAGGCATATTACTGCCCTCATCAGTGCATACCGCATAGGTACATCCAAGTATTGTACCATTTAGTACCTGTTAATCTATCAAGGGCCTACATACTGTTCAAGGACAGCCGTAAGTAATCACCTTCTGCTGTTCTAGACAAATACTGTTTAAAGAGTAGTGTAGCGTATTGTAATACCCTCATAAACGCACTAAGTATGTCAGGCAGAGAAGTGCCAGGACGTGCACAGAGGAGTGGCAGAGGTCTAAATACTTCAGGCAGAGTTGGCAGCAGACTTGGGGCGAGTGGCAGCAGGAGTCGCAGCGAGAGGCCTGAGCTCCCATTATCAGCCAGCGGTCGTGTCTCCACCAGCAACCCATCTGCGTCATCGATTGGTTAACACGCTCATCCACATCATCACAAGTGACATCTGACACCCCCAGTCAACAGTCGATGGGTTCCTCAGACACAACCCTCAGTTGGCATGGCCGAGAGCAGTCCGTGTCCTCCCATTGCTTTTGTCCTAAAGAGGACAGTCAGCAGCTACTGGACAGCCAAGAAGGGGAGGAGACATGCGCTGCTTGCTCCACTATGCGGCCAAGTAGTGATGGGGAGAGTGACGTGAGAGGCAGTGTTGCAAGTGTTCAGAAGCAGAGACTGTTGGGGAACCTGAGGAAGACATCAGTGACGTGCACACAACTGTTGATGATGATGAAGCCGATCGCAATTGAGAGCCGGGTGCAGAAGGGGCTTCATCATCATCAGGAGAAGAGAGTTGCAGGTTGCCCTTGAGGCAGCAAGGCGGTAGCACGGTTGGCAGTCAGCGTGGTGGCAGTAGTGGAAATTCAGGAGCCAAATGTGCCCGGGGGAGACCACCTGCTTCGCAGCAGCCTACCTTTCCGGGAGGTAGTGGAACAGGGGTTCCTGGAGATGGCGCCAGTAGCAGTCAATTAGTGCGGACTGTGGGTGGGAAAATCAGCTACTCGGCGGTGTGGAAGTTTTTCATAAGGCATCCGGAGGAGGTTCACGTAGCCACATGCAAGATCTGTCGGCAGAAGGTGAAGCGTGGCCAGGGTCCCAATGTCGGTACCACGGCCCTGTGTCAACACATGCTTCGCCACCATAAAGCGGCCTCGGAGAACCGTGGCTCCGATGTAGTGGTCCAGCCTGCTGCATCACCCAGTGGCCATCTGCTCCCTCCTTCATCCAGCCAAGGCTCCACCACCTCAGCCAAAGGGAGCTGTGTGTCAAACCCTTATTCTGTCGCTCCTGCTTCTCCCGCTTTTAGTCAGGGATTCCCAAGCCGTCATTTATTTGCGAAGAAGGCAGTACCAGCCCTGCATAAGTTTGTACTAGAGAAGGTGGGCCAGTCCTTGAGCCTGTCGGTGTGTTCAAAAGTGCACGGCAGCGCCGACGTGTGGAGCTGTAACTAAGGGCAGGGACAATACTTGTCTTTTACGGCTCACTGGGTAAATGTGGTTCCTGCACAGCCACAACAGCAACTTGGACAGGTCACACCGCTTCCTCCTCCACGCTCTCGCTCCAAGGCAGTTGGTCCTGTTACAGTGTGTGATGCCGCCTCCTCATGCTCCACCGTGCCCTGGGCCTCCACTGCACATCCAAATCTCGGTGGCCATTCATCGTACCATGTGTGTAGGGCACGGCGGCGTAAAGCTGTTCTTCACATGGTTTGCCTTGGCGAACGGAGTCACACAGGGGAGGAACTGCTAAAGTTCATTAGTAAAGAAATCTGAGTATGGCTTACTCCACGAAATCTGGAAATGGGAACCATGGTGACAGACAACGGGAAGAACATTGTGTCCGCGCTGACAAGGAAGTGTGAAACATGCGCCCTGCATGTTGAATCTGGTAGTCAAGCACTTCCTCAAGTCTTTACCCCATTTGCAAAACATCCTGAAAATGGCAAGGAAACTGTGCATGCACTTCAGCCACTCGTACACCGCCAAGCACACCTTCCTTGAGCTGCAGCGTCAGAACGGTATCTCACAACATAGTCTTTTTTTTATTTTATTTTTTGAACAATATTTTATTGAAGTTATAAAAGAAAACATACATGAGATGAGAGCATAGTTTGCACAAATACTCAACAATCCAACTACAATAAAACAGAAGGATCACTCTCCGTTGCACAGCACATTTTCCTACGATAGTAGATGCCTGGAAATTTAACATGAATGCGAACAATGGCTATTCCTCACCCTCATAGAGAAGAAATTAGAATGCGTCCTTAGGTACGCATAATAGGTAGGTATACGAACAATGAAAAGCCATCACTGATTTCTTGATGATACAAGCAGATAGGAGTACTCCCCTGTGTAACTTCAATGTGAACCAGTGGCAGCTCATACGTGACACCTGCCGTTTGCTGAGGCCCTTTAACGACGTAATTCCACTCCTGCATTTCCTACAACAAATGATTGAAACCATGGCTGGTCACGGCAATGGAGATGTTGCGCCTACATCTCAAGGCTACATGAGCCCTGTGGGGGCTGAACTGGAGGAGGAGAATGATGAGGGGCAGAGCGGAGCACAGTTTAGGTTGGATGAGATGGCCGGTGTCTCTAGTCTTCGGACAGGAGAGGAGGAGTAGGAGCAGCCAGAGGAGCTGGAGGGTTATGAGGAAGTTGAGACAGAGGACCCAGACACACCGTGGCAGTATGCCGTGGAGATGGAGGCAGGTAGTCCCTCCGAGTCACTGGCGCAAATGGCACGATGTATGCTCAGTTGCTTGCGTAGTGACCCCCAAATTCTCAAAATTTGTCAGCGGGATGACTTCTGGATCTCCACCTTATTAGACCCTCGCTACCGTCCCAAAATGGGGGCCTTTTTTATACCCACTGAGAGGACAAACTGACCTACTGCAGAGACATTCTACGTAGCCACATGGTCCATCCACTCGTAGGTCTGACTCGGGGGGCCCTCTGTGATCACCTTCCACTGCCATGGCTGCTGGGGAGGGGAGGGGTGGGAGGAGCAGTACCAGCTCAATCAGCAGCAGCCTGAGTCTACAGTCGCTGATGAGTAGCTTTCTTCACCCGCATAGTGAAGCAACTCATCAGCAGCAGGTAGACATGGAGCAGGCCCTGCACCAGCAGGTGGTGGCATACCTTGACATGGCCATGCCAACAACCATTGAAGATCCACTGGACTTCTGGGCAGCCAAACTTGATTTATGGCCACAACTAGCAGAGTTTGCCCTGGAAAAGCTGTCCTGCCCGGCCAGTAGTGTGCCATCAGAGCGGGTGTTTAGTGCGGCCGGGGCCATAGTCACCCCAAGGCGAACTCGTCTGTCCACCAAAAATGTGGAGAGACAGACGTTTGTCAAGATTAATCAGGGATGGATCAGCCAGGATTTCCAGCCACCAATGCCAGATGCCTCAGAGTAGATTGACCAAGCTGCTATACCAACATTTCCCAATTATGGTTGGTTATGAAACCCTCTTGGGTTATCAATTAGGGTTATGTTACCCTCTTTGGTACTGCGATTGCCTGCTCCTGGCTCATCCTGTGTCTTTCAGGAACTACTTGCCTCACTGATGCTTCTGGCCTTGGGCCTTTAATTTTTAGATGTTTAGCAGTAGCTAAATATATGCTTAATGCAAATGTCAACATTGATCTTTAAATGTAAGGGGTTATGAAACCCTCTTGGGTACTGCGAATGCCTGCTCCATACTCATTCTGTGTCTTTCAGGAACTACTTGCCTCCCTGCTCTCAGGCCTTGGGCCTTCAATTTTTGGATGTTTAGCAGTAGCTAAATACATGCTTAATGCAAATTTCAACATTGACTTTTAAATGTAAGGGGTTGGTTATGAAACCCTCTTGGGTACTGCGAATGACTGCTCCTGACTGATTCTGTGTCTTTCAGGAAATAATTGTCTCCCTGATGCCTCAGGCCTTGGGCCTTAAATTTTTGGAAGTTTAGCAGTAGCTAATACATCCTTAATGCTAATTTCAACAATGATCTTTAAATTCTTGGCGCTCTGCTAGGGCCTTATCCTACCCCGCCGGGGCCGATCCGAGGACCTCACTAAACCATCCAATCGGTAGTAGAGACATGCGGTGTGTACAAAGGGCAGGGACTTAATGAACCCGAGCTAATGACCGGCGCTTAATTGTGATTCTTCTTTCCTGGTAAATAATTGCAATCCCTGATCCCTATCGCAAAGGGGGTTCAGCGGGTTGCCCGCACCTGTCGGTGAAAGATAGACACATGCTGGTCCGTTCAGTGTAGCGCGCGTGCAGCCCTGGACATCTGAGGGCATAACACACCTGTTATTGCTCGATCTCGCGAGTGATCGTACAATTTAAGGGGTTATTAAAGCCTCTTGGGTACTGCTGATGCCTACTCCTGACTGCTCCTGTGTCTTTCAGGAAGTACTTGACTTCCTGATGCTTCTGGGCTTGGGCCCTTAATGTTAGGATTTTTGAAATACATACATACATGCTTAATTAAAATTTCAACATTTATGGTGCAATGTATGGGGTTATTAAACACTCTTGGGTAGTGTTTTTTTTTCAAATTTTCTGATAATTATCACAGTAATAAACTTGAATTTTCAACAATAATAACCATTACACCATTGAACGATTGTTGCGTGTGATTTTTTAAGTAAAATTTTCAAAAAAAAAATACGCAGAGGGATGAACTCTGCTTCTTTATTTCATAAAAAATTCTTTTATAGAAGAATGTCTTTTGGTGGTCCACCGTCCTGCATTATAGAGTCTTCTGGACTCTTGGCTATGGGCTTGTTCTTAAACAAAGGTACAAAAACCAAAAATGGCCGGTCAGAGCTATGGAAACGTTGCGCCTACATCTTACGGCCACATGAGCCTTGTGGGTGCTTGTGAGATTAGGTCCTTTGTCCTGGACACAAATTTTGATTTAAATTTCAAATAAAAAAATCACACATTTCAATGGTCTCCTCATGCTGCAGCCAACTCCAGGCTGCATCATTCTGATAATATATAGAGAGCACTCGCTGTCCTAAATTTTTGTTAACATTTTTCGTCAAAAATGTTTGTCTTTTTTATTAGGGATTGTGAAGCTTTGGTGCGTACTCATACATCAGCCAACTCCAGCCTGTGTCATTCAGGCAATATGTGGTTTACTGATGGCGCTGCTGGGCCTGGGTCTATGAATTTCACATTTTCTCATAGGTAGCACCCGCTATCCATAAGTCTTCTT
Source organism: Hyla sarda (assembly GCF_029499605.1). Lineage (NCBI taxonomy): Eukaryota > Metazoa > Chordata > Amphibia > Anura > Hylidae > Hyla > Hyla sarda. The sequence continues at coordinate 328,577,062 of NC_079189.1, forward strand.
CATAAATTTCTACAATTGTTGTTTGTTTTTTTTGAGGGATTGTGAAGCTCTAGTGTGTACTTATGCATCAGCCAACTCCAGGGTGTGTCTTTCATGCAACATATAGGTAGCACCCTTTGTCCTAAATATTCTTAAAATTATTTTAAAAATGGTTGTTTTTTCTTTGGAATTCTGAAGCCCTGGTGTGTACTCAATGCTGCTTCCTGCTACACTCTGTCAGCCCGTTGATCCTGCGACAGTGTGCTACTCCGCCTCCACATCCTCCTCTGTGTCTTAAGCCTCCACTGCCTGGACGAGTCTCAGTGGCCCTTCCATGTGTGCAGGTCACGGCAGTGTCACGCTGTTCTTCACATGGTTTGCCTTGGCAAGAAACAATGGCCGGTCAGGGTAATGGAGATGTTTCACCTAAATCTCACGGCCACATGAGCCCTGTGTGGGCTTGTTGGATTTGGTCCTTCGTACCCACACGCTGGGGTCCGGGACACGAAAAGGTTGTTTTAAATTTCAAATAAAAAAATGATGGCGCTGCTGGGCCTGGGTCTGTTAATTTCAAATTTTCTCATGCGTAGCACCCGCTATCCAAAATCTTTTTCAAAAATTTCTAAAATTGTGGTGTTTTTTGGGGGGATTGTGAAGCCCTGGTGTGTACTCGTGCATCAGCCAACTCCAGGCTGTGTCATTCAGGCAATATATGGGTTACTGATGCCGCTGTGGGGCCTGGGTCTGTTAATTTCAAATTTTCTCATAGGTAGCACCCGCTATCCAAAATCTTTTTCAAAAATTTCTAAAATTGTGTTTTTTTTGGGAGGGATTGTGAAGCCCTCGTGTGTACTCGTGCATCAGCCAACTCCAGGCTGTGTCATTCAGGCAATATATGGGTTACTGATGCCGCTGTGGGGCCTGGGTCTGGTAATTTCAAATTTTCTCATAGGTAGCACCCGCTATCCAAAATCTTCGGTTTAAATTTATTAATTCATCTTTTAATCTTAGGGATTGTGAAGGCCTAGTGCCTACTCATGCTGCCAACACCTCCATGCTGTGTCATTCAGCCACTATATGGTGTCCTCATGCTTCAGCCTCATCCAAGCTGTGTCATTCAGCCACTATATGGTGTCCTCATGCTGACAACATGTCCATGCTATGTCATTCAGCCACTATATGGTGTCCTCATGCGGCCAACATGTCCATGCTGTGTCATTAAGCCACTATATGGTCTCCTCATGCTGACAACACCTCCATGCTGTGTCATTCAGCCACTGTATGGTGTCCCCATGCTTCAGCTTCATCCAAGCTGTGTCATTCAGCCACTATATAGTGTCCTCATGCTGCCAACACCTCCACACGGTGCCATTCAGCCACTATAAGGTGTCCTCATGCTGCCAACACCTCCATGCTGTGGCATTCAGCCACTATATGGAGTCCTCATACTTCAGCCTCATCCAAGCTGTGTCATTCAGCCACTATATGGTATCCTCATGCTGCCAACATGTCCATGCTGTGTCATTAAGCCACTATATGGTCTCCTCATGCTGACAACACCTCCATGCTGTGTCATTCTGCCACTATATGGTGTCCTCATGCTTCAGCTTCATCCAAGCTGTGTCATTCAGCCACTATATGGTGTCCTCATGCTGCCAACACCTCCACACTGTGCCATTCATCCACTATATCGTCTCCTCATGCTGCCAACACATCCACACTGTGTCATTCAGCCACTATATGGTGTCCTCATGCTTCAGCCTCATCCAAGCTATGTCATTCAGCCACTATATGGTGTCCTCATGCTGCCAACACCTCCATTCTGTGTCATTCTGCCACTATATGGTGTCCTCATGCTGCCAACACCTCCACACTGTGCCATTCAGCCACTATATGGTGTCCTCATGCTGCCAACACCTCCATGCTGTGTCATTCAGCCACTATATGGTGTCCTCATGCTTCAGCCTCATCCAAGCTGTGTCATTCAGCCACTATATGGTGTCCTCATGCTGACAACATGTCCATGCTGTGTCATTCAGCCACTATATGGTGTCCTCATGCGGTCAACATGTCCATGCTGTGTCATTCTGCCACTATATGGTCTCCTCATGCTGACAACACCTCCATGCTGTGTCATTCAGCCACTATATGGTGTCCCAATGCTTCAGCTTCATCCAAGCTGTGTCATTCAGCCACTATATAGTGTCCTCATGCTGCCAACACCTCCACACTGTGCCATTCAGCCACTATATGGTGTCATCATGCTGCCAACACCTCCATGCTGTGTCATTCAGCCACTAGATGGAGTCCTCATGCTTCAGCCTCATCCAAGCTGTGTCATTCAGCCACTATATGGTGTCCTCATGCTGCCAACATGTCCATGCTGTGTCATTCAGCCACTATATGGTGTCCTCATGCTTCAGCCTCATCCAAGCTGTGTCATTGAGCCACTATATGGTGTCCTCATGCTGACAACATGTCCATGCTGTGTCATTAAGCCACTATATGGTCTCCTCATGCTGACAACACCTCCATGCTGTGTCATTCAGCCACTATATGGTGTCCCCATGCTTCAGCTTCATCCAAGCTGTGTCATTCAGCCACTATATGGTGTCCTCATGCTGCCAACACCTCCATGCTGTGTCATTCAGCCACTATATGGTGTCCTCATGCTTCAGCCTCATCCAAGCTGTGTCATTCAGCCACGATATGGTGTCATCATGCTGACAACATGTCCATGCTGTGTCATTCAGCCACTATATGGTGTCCTCATGCTGCCAACATGTCCATGCTGTGTCATTAAGCCACTATATGGTCTCCTCATGCTGACAACACCTCCATGCTGTGTCATTCTGCCACTATATGGTGTTCTCATGCTTCAGCTTCATCCAAGCTGTGTCATTCAGCCACTATATGGTGTCCTCATGCTGCCAAAACCTCCACAGTGTGCCATTCAGCCACTATATGGTGTCCTCATGCTGACAACACCTCCATTCTGTGTCATTCAGCCACTATATAGTGTCCTCATGCTGCCAACACCTCCATTCTGTATCATTCAGCCACTATATGGTGTCCTCATGCTGCCAACACCTCCATACTGTGCCATTCAGCCACTATATGGTGTCCTCATGCTGCCAACACCTCCATTCTGTGTCATTGAGCCACTATATGGTGTCCTCATGCTTCAGCCTCATCCAAGCTGTGTCATTCAGCCACTATATGGTGTCCTCTTGCTGCCAACACTTCAACGCTGTGCCATTCAGCCACTAAATGGTCTCCTCATGCTGCCAACACCTCCACGCTGTCATTCAGTCACTATATGGTCTCCTGACACTGATGCCACCACCAGGCTCTGTCATTGTGCTGTTGTGCGGCAGTGATTCTAAAAGCGATGCCGGTAATCTGCATGTTATTCTGAATAACAGTATTATTTCACTAACCCAGCACACTCCATATGCGTTTTAGAACACAGCAAAGTGTTCTATACCCCAATAGAGGCTGTATAGAGGCTGTATGTAGGCTAGAAATAGCCTTTTTTTAATATAAATTTGCCGCAAAAAAATTGGGATCAAAACAAACTTTTCCGGAAGATTCGGCGAATCGGCCGAATCAAATTTTTGAAAAGTTTGCTCATCTCTAATTTCTATGTAACAGATGAACATACAGTCTCATTGGTTTAATGAGACCATTTGAAACATAGAATAGGAGCAATGTCTCAAACACATAATATAACATAATGTATAGAGAGTAGAGGAAAGAGAAGAAAGAGAAAGAAGGAGAAAGACAATATGTGGTATAAAAATCCAGAAGTACTGATTGTGAATCATGATGTATCATTTCATGTTTTTTTTGTGTCAATCATAATGTAAGTGAGCGAGATTATTTTTAGTAGTTACCTGGATACATAAAGCTAATTTGAAAGATGGTAGTAGCGATTCTGGGGTGCCCCTCCTCCGCTTCATCTGTATGTCATCAGGTTGTGCTGTGTTGTTGTATATATCTGCTCTTCTCTGGTTGTATCATCCCATCAAGCTGAAGCTTGGATTGAAAATGTGCTTTAGCTGATGTAGACCTTGGATATACTGTAACTGTGAACAGAGACTGTGAAAATGCTAAACCATGTTTTCCGCCATCTTCAGTTAATGTTATTTGTTATCAGAGACTGATCATAAGAGTGAGTGTCCTCTTTGAGAGACTGTAACAGTTTAAAAAGTACCTGTCACCAAATAAACTGTTCTAAACTAACCCAGGCTATGTTCCCTAACTACTCCTAACACTCCTTCCATCCTTAAAAAATTCAGAGCTTTAAAAAGCTTTGTATCTTGCGTTTATTCTGGCTCACATGTCCCAGCAATATCCCAGCAGGAGAAAGTGGGCATTTCCTAGCAGGCATGCCACTAAAGCCTGCTGGGGGACCACTTCTGCCCTCACATTGTTGCAGTGTTGTGATGAATAGAATACCTCAGGCTCTGTGCAGCTTTCAATGAGGCTCTATGCATGTTTCAGTGAAGCTCTGTGCAGCTTTCAATGAGGCTCTATGCATATTTCAGTGAGGCTCTGTGCATCTTTCAGTGAGGCTCTTTGCTGCTTTCAGTGAGGCTCTATTCAGCTTTCAGTGAGGCTCTGTGAAACTTTCAGTGAGGTTTTGTGCCACTTTCAATGAGGCTCTGTGCAGCTTTCAGTCTGTGCAGCCTCAGTGAGGCTCTGTGCAGCTGTCAATCAAGCTCAGAGTAGAGAAACACTTCCTAAGTTTAGTCTCCTGCCAGGTCAGGAGGAGACCAAACTCACTGTATTAATTGCAGCAGGGAAGAGAACAGAGCCACCTAGTAGTCGTTTTTTCTATTATATTTTAAACATATGTTGATTTTAAAAGCAAGTGAATGGGTAAGGGTCTGTTAATTACACAAGCAATACTATATTAAAAGTTTTATTTGTTGACAGGTACTCTTGTAACTGTTGCCATCCTGGACAGATTGTTTTCATAGTAATCATCGAGTTGTACGACACTCAGAAAAGGCCATGTCTTAGGGCCCTATTACATGGGGCAATGATCAAATAGGCTTGTTCGATGGTTGATTGCGTCATTTTGTCCTGCTAAAAAAATCATTGGCGATCAGCCGCACGTCTCCTTTGTAATTGGGTTGCACAAATAATCCAGTGATTTTTCTTGCAGCACTCCCTGCATGATGGTCGATGCCAAGATCATTGCTCATTTACAGGGACAGCTATGGCTGTCATATGGCCCTTACACCCTCTTGTTTCCTATTACCAAGTTTCTACCTACTGTGTTTATAATCATTAAGCAGTTTGAGATGTCGCAGAAAAATACAATGTGCACTTTTGCATATTATTGTGATGCTGTTTGCATTTTTGAAGCTAATAATGATGTAAGTTTTTCTTTTCCATTTTGTGGTGCAATCTGCTTAATGATTTTTTTGTATGTCTATGCCAGTTGATGAGATTGTTGACGTTGCATCTGTGGATAGCCACTTTTGTGCTGTTGGACTACATACTTTTTATGTTCCAGGGACATGTCAAAAGTTTTGATGGGTCCAGTCTCACCAGCTGCCACCCCCTCCAATTGCTAGATGTAGCCGGGTGATGCATGGGCAATGCGAGCACAGAGGCTGTAGTTGGGTCAAGGGCACATATACTTTTTAACTGATCCTCTAATAGGCACACCAGTCCATATTGTAATGCTCCTTACACAAACATAATTTGCACAGAGCAGTCATTAAAAGAAAATCGTATCTGCCATCTGTTCACACGAGTCAATGTGTCAAGTATGCCAAGCAACATCTTGATAAACCAGAGCTATTTTGGACTTAACATTTGCATCATCAGATCACAGCACTTAACTATTTAGCTACAATGACCAAAGGCATGCTTGTTAAAAGGAGAAAATGTCAAGGAAAGACCTCCTGAGCACAGTTGCCAACCATCACTAAATTCCTGGATAGTCCATAAACGCTGGGAAGTTTTTTCTGTTGTATGTGAAAAAACGGTGTGTCCAGAATTTTTTTTTTTACATTGAAGGAGAATACTACTACTCCCAGCATGGAACAGACTGCTCCATGAATGGAGTAGTAGTACCTGTGCTAATAGACAGATCGCCCGTGTGTCACTCCTGACAACCGCTTCGATCGTTCTGTATAATGTATAGATGCGGGAGGCTTTCTCGCATCTAGATAGGACGATCACATTGGGTGTCAGGAGTGATACCTGCTGTGATCTGTCCTTAACTGCAGGTACTACTACTCCCAACATGGAGCACACTCTGCTCCATGCTGGGAGCTCTAGTACCTGCATTAATAGACAGATCGCAGCAAGTGTCACTTCTGACACCTGATTCATTTGTCCTGTATAATGTATAGATGCGGCCGGCCGGCCGGCCGCTCTTCTCTGGTCCCATTGTAGTATGAATATATGCCATATATATACCAATTATTCATATTTCCCGCAGAGAGATGTGAATGGCTGGAACCTTCTGGCCAATCACAGCTCTCTGTGGGAATTATGAATAAGTGAAGTGAATTCTATTTACATCATTGGCCGGCCAGAGTATAGTGCAGAGATGCAAGCGCAGGAGAAAGCCGCTCCATCTCTGCAATAGAAACGACAATCACATCTGGTGTCAGGAGTGACACCTGCTGAGATCTGTCTATTAGTACAGGTACTACAGTTCCCATCATGAAAAAGTCTGCTCCATGCTGGGAGTAGTAGTATTATCTAAAAAATGAAAAAAATTAAGAAAATAATTGAAACACACATACACACACTTTATTGAACACAATATTAAAATATTAATTATTAAAAATTTATTATTTTTACATTTAAATGGCCCCTTTCCACATTTTTATTATTGTCGGCTGCATTTTTAGTTCCCTGCCCACCCACATAAATTGATCCCTGTTTAAAAATTAACATTTTTTTTTCCCGGGAGCAGGCAGGAACCAGAAAATTCAGTGCTCAATATTAAAAATGGGGCAAAAAAGTAAAGTGAAATAAAAAAAAACTATGATTTAGAAAGAAAACTAGAAACAAAATTATGACATGCACTCCTCATTAATTTTAATATTAAGTGCTGAATTTTCTGGTCCCTGCCTGCTCCTGAAAAAAAAAAATGTTAATGTTCATTTATAAACAGGAATCTATTTATGTGGGTGGTCAGGGACCTAAAAATGTAGCCGACAATAATAAAAATGTAGTGTGTGTGTGTTTTTCACTTTACCATGATGGGAATAGTAGTTCCTGTACTAATAGACAGATCGCCCCGAGTGTCATTCCTGACACCCAAAGCGATCGTCCATAATATAGCAGAGATGCGGAGTGGCTCTATACAGCGCTCACATCTTTCCACTATACTCTGGGCCGGACAGTGATGTGAATAGAAATTCACATCAATGTCCAGCCCGGAGTATAGTGCAGAGAGTGGCCGGCCGGAGTACAGAGCAGAGATGCGAGCGCAGGAGACAGCCGCTCCGCATCTCAGGGATGAAGGATGATCGCCTGACGCAATAACAAAGAAAATATTAATTTAAAAGAATAATAAAATTAGGTAGGGTAGCATTAAAAAAAATATTAAAAAAAGATACAGTAGTGATGGAAAAAATTGTATTTAAAGACATTTATCTTAATTATAACAAAATTTTAATAACTTTTTAAACATGGATCAATTTATGTGGGCAAGCAGGGCACTAAAAATGTAGCTGACAATAATAAAAATGTAGTGTATGTGTGTTTTTCACTTTTTTTTAAAATATACTACTACTTCCAGCATGGAATACACCGTTCCATGATGGGAATAGTAGTACATGTACTAATTGACAGATCACCGTGTCATCTGACACCTGTTACAATCCTCCTGTATACTGTATAGATGTAGATGCAGCCGGCCGCTCTTCTAGCCACTCTTCCATGGTCCCCTGCACTGCCGTGTATATACACTTATTCATATTTCCCGCAGAGAGCTGTGAGTGGCCAGATGGTTCCAGCCACTCACAGCTTTCTGCAGGAAATATGAATAATAGGTATATATACAGCATAATATATATATATATATATATATATATATATATACTACAGTGGGACCAGAGAAGAGCTTCAGGCCGCCCGCATCTATACATTATACAGGATGATCTCTTCGGGTGTCAGAAGTGACACCCGCTGCAATCTGTCTATTAATGCAGGTACTACAGCTCCCAGCATGGAGCAGAGTGTGCTCCATGTTGGGAGTAGTAGTACCTGCAGTTGATGACAGATCACAGCAAGTGTCACTCCTAACACCAGCTGCGATTGTCCTATCTATTGCAGAGATGCGAGCGCAGGAGAAAGACGCTGGCATCTATACATTATACACGACGATCACAGGGGTGTCGCTAATGAAGAAATTCGTTATTTAGAATCGTGTTGAAGTTCGGATTCGGTCCAATTCGAATTTTTCATGAAATTTGGAACAAATTCGACTTCGTCAGATTTGATTAGCTCATCTCTTGCTGTGAACACAGAAAACGTGTACTAAAAAATACTATATATATACAAAATTTTAAAAAAATTCATCAAAATTGCTTTTTCACAGTCAGTGGAGAAAATTATTTGGAAACATGGTTGGGTATAATAACAACCAATTCAAAGCATACTTCGAAGTTAGTATTGTACTACTTAAAAAGAAAGTAACGTTTTGGAATGGCCTACACAGTCTCCAAATTGATTATTTATTATGACCTTGAATTATCATGCAAGGTTTTCATTATTGAAAACAATACTATGTGTAGTACTGACATGTTTTTGTGTGCGTTTTTTATACATAAAAAAAATCACAGAAAAAGGCCACAATTACTGGTTACTGATGCAAGGGCACCTATTCCCACCATGATTCAGGTCAGCCACAATGTTATATGGGTGAGGTTGCACAGGTGCAAAATACTGATGAACAACCACCCCCACGCCTACTTCTCATGGGGGGTGGTTGCCTAGTATTATAGTTGCACACAGATAAGGCATATACAGGGTGCACCATGCTGGCTTACAGCCTATTAGTGATGCCCATAATATTCTATCTGACAGGCTGCCCATTATCTTATATGTGCACCCCACAAAGACTTGCCCCACAGTTGCCCCCCCTTCCTCAAAAGAACAGACCACATAATAAAAAAGATATACTCCATATGATAAACATGAGGTATAAGTTGATATTTCGACCAAAATGCGCAAGCTCACAACCAGTGTCAAAGGTCCTCATTCGCTTGGGAGTCCCTACACTAACATTATAGAAAAAATTACAGAAAAATGGGACAGATCACTCAAAAATCACAGAAAAAAAGCCACACTTACTGGTTACTGGTATAACAGGATAGACACATATTCCTACTATGATGCAGTTTTTATAGCTGTCTAAACTCTTGCACAGTTTTCTGCTCAGTACTGAGCAACTGACTTTTCTTTAGCTCTCTCTGCACAGTTCTCTGTACAGTACTAAGCACCTGAGGTCTCTTTAGGAGCATTTATTTACTTGACCTATTACTAAAAAAATTTTGCCATCTCGCTCGGCATGTAATAGAATCTGTGTTTAAGTTTAAACTGAATTACTCTGGTTTTTTTATTAAGAGATGCATTAAGAGAGTTGGACTAGTTAAAATATCTTTCCAATCCCGCACTAGGGTTTGCCCAAGATCTGTCGCCCATTTTCCCCTGCTGAGAAATTCTATGCCAAAAGACTGTATTATTTAGTATTTTATAAAAACTAGACTGACTTTTTTCCCTTGTTCCCAATATTACTTCATATATATATATGTATGTTGAAATTGAAAGTATTGAAAAAATGTTATTTCTTTAAAGGGGCACTCCATTGCTAGATATGTTATCCCCTATCCAAAGGATAGGGGACAACATGTCTGATTGTGGGGCTCCGCCACTGGGGACCCCCATGATCTCTGCAGCGGCACCCCGTGATGGATAACTGGCAAAAAACATGTCTATGAGAGGAGGCATGATGGGTGTGTACTAGCTGTCACACCTCCTCCAATAGACATGAATGGAGGGGGCGTGGTGTGACATCACGATCACGGAAGACCCAGGCTTCCGTGACCGTAACACTGCAGCATCGGCCAGGAGATTGCAGGGGGTCCCTGCAGCTAGACCACAGCAATCAGACATGTTATCCCCTATCCTTTGGATAGGGAATAACATGTCTAGGGGCGGAGTACCCCTTTATGCCCATACATTTTTTACCCCCTTTTACCCCAAAATTCCCATCTGTTTGTGGCACCCATGTTCAGTGCCAGCTCCATATTGTGCCCCCCTTTTTTTAAATAATTTTCAGTCATAATAAACCTGATTCCATCGCCTCTAAAAAATGTTTAAATTTTCAGCTAAATTCTTTAACCAAATACTGAAACCATCCACTACCCAGACTACCTGTAATGAAGTACAAGCTAAGTAATATTGTCTAAAATTTTGAATAGCTAACCCACCCTTATTTTTTGGAATTGATAAATATTTCAGTTTAATTCTAACTCTCTCCCCCATATCAGATAGTTTTAGATTTTATCAAGTTTTTTAAACCAACATTCTCATATTTTGATTAGGGATAAAATACAGTACCTGAGGCAACACCACCATTTTTATCAACACAATATAATCTGCCATTGATGAGGGAAGTTTCAACTATACAGTGCTTTTTTTCAGCTTTATAATAATTGGCCCTAAATGAAAGGTCTCTCTGCACATTTAAAATGATTTCAGGACAGGGCTGTACTGGCTTTTACATAAAACTAAGCTGTGCTATACAATTTAACAAGAGCTTGATTGGCTAGTTATTTATTTATGTATTTATTTTATTTATTTCCAAACTATTCTTCTTTTCTTAAACCATGTGAAAAGCCCAAGGTTTACTCTTGGACTCTTTGTTTTTTTGGGGAACATTTTCATTTATCTCTAGTTACAATATAGAGCGCAAGGTATTTATATTTAGGCATGTATAGAACAATAGCCTTATGGTCCATCTAGTGGTAAAAGTAGATAATTCTCTGTTTACACTTTCTGTATTTTGAAACCCAAAGATTCATTGTGTTGGCCTTCTTTAATCGTAAAATAGTTTGAGTTGCTGCTCATATGTCAAATTGGTCCTTAAAGAAGAAGAATCATGGACAAAAACGTATTCCCTATTTGCAGAATAGAGGATAAGTTTTAGATCACGGGGGGTCCAAGCGCTGCCCCCCGTGATCTCCTGTATGGAGCCCCGGCTCTCCTCCACAGCGGCACGTAATGACCTCCACCCGAAGGGGGGCAGCCACGTCCCCTCTATATAGCTCTATGGGAGAGCCGAAGATTCCCGAAATGTACTTTTCCTTTAATACAAGGTCCAGTGCCAGATTTAGGGGTGCATGACCTGTGCAGCTACACAGGGTGAATCCCTCTCACCCTTTTGAGAAGAACTGCAAGTGACATAATGATTACGCAACAAGCCAATGCAGAGGAATAATATTTATTTAATGCCAACAGATTCCACAGCACTTTACAATTTTGAAGGTACGAATAAAGATAAATATGAGACATTACAATATTATACAGTACAATAAATATTCAAACAGGAGTCAGAGCCCCATGTATAAGGGATGTGGTTGAGGCTAGAGATGAGCAGATTTTTTAGAAGTTTGGTTTTGCAAGTTCGCACTGTTAGGTCACCCAGGAGTGTATCTATGTACTTCTGAGCTGTTTTTAAGGCAAAAAATCATTTTAAAGTTATTGATTTTAAACGCAATGGGTAAACGGATAATACCCAGTGGTAACTAGCAGGTTTAAAAAAAAAAAAACACATTGCACTAGCAGAATTTTTATGCTTTCTAAAATGAATGTCCAAAAATGACCCCTTTTTTGTTTGCAGATGCCTGCTGGTATTTATATGCACACAGAGGTATCTAAAGAAAGAATCCAAGGAACAATGGCTTTTTCCGAGTGGTCCAAAAAATTATCCTTTTTGGAAGGAACAAGTTTTGTGCCTAGAAAGTGAAGAAGCAAAATGTGAAAAATGATTCCCGTAATGTGGCAAAGCAACAGGACTGGCATCCTAGAAAGTGCACAAAAGTGACACAAAACCCTCTCTACTTTTTCACAGTGTAATACAAAACAAAACTGCCACAATTAACTTCCCATCAAACTGATTTTGTAGAACAAATGCAGGATGCTTTCTGCAGTGCTGCGTTACTACAATTATTATATATGTGTGGTTCTACTCCTTAGTGTTCCTCAGAGAGATCATATCCTAACACATGCTCTCTTAAAAATGGCTCAAGAAGCTATGTGCATAGACTTTTATACTGGTTACGACATCACCCCAATATTGCCTTCTGATTGTCTGGGACAGTTTCTTGAATAGCATTATGGGATCCTTTTAGGTCATGTGATACTGTAGCAGGTTCTGTCGAACCGAGGTTTGAGTTCTAGCCAAATTGAACTATTAGCAAAGTTCTGACTGAACTCTGGTTCTACAGGTTTATTTATTTCATTTCTAGTTGAGACAAAAGGTAGAAAGTGCTTTAATTCAAAAACTTTTTATATGTTGTACATCTTGGCAAAACATTAACCTTTCTAATATACTTCATAAGAAAATGTTATTTCCTTTTTTATTGAAATCAAGGCTTATAAAATCATTACTTTCTCCAAGCTGAAGCACAGACATAGACAAAGTCCAGTATGTGAGGGTGGGCTAGTACTCCTCTGTGCTCTCTCTCCTGTCTGAGAGGACTCCTCTGCACTCTCTCCTGTCTGATAGTACTCCTCTGTGCTCTCTCCTGTCTGAAAGTACTTCTCTGTGCTCTCTCCTGTCTGATAGGACTCCTCTGCACTCTCTCCTGTCTGATAGTACTCCTCTGTGCTCTCTCCTGTCTGATAGTACTCCTCTGTGCTCTCTCATGTCTGATAGTACTCTTCTGTGCTCTATCCTGTCTGATAGGACTCCTCTGCACTCTCTCCTGTCTGATAGTACTCCTCTGTGCTCTCTCCTGTCTGATAGTACTTCTCTGTGCTCTCTCCTTTCTGATAGTACTCCTCTGTGCTCTCTCGTGTCTGATAGTACTCCTCTGTGCTCTCTCCTGTCTGATAGGACTTCTCTGTGCTCTCTCCTGTCTGATAGGACTCCTCTGTACTCTCTCCTGTCTGATAGTACTCCTCTGTGCTCTCTCCTGTCTGATAGTACTCCTCTGTGCTCTCTCCTGTCTGATAGCACTCCTCTGTGCTCTCTCCTGTCTGATAGTATTCCTCTGTGCTCTCTCCTGTCTGATAGTACTCCTCTGTGCTCTCTCCTGTCTGATAGTACTCCTCTGTGCTCTCTCCTGTCTGATAGCACTCCTCTGTGCTCTCTCCTGTCTGATAGTACTCCTCTGTGCTCTCTCCTGTCTGATAGTACTCCTCTGTGCTCTCTCCTGTCTGATAGTACTCCTCTGTGCTCTCTCCGGTCTGATAGCATTCCTCTGTGCTCTCTTCTGTCTGATAGCACTCCTCTGTGCTCTCTCCTGTCTGATAGGAGTCCTCTGTGCTCTCTTCTGTCTGATAGCACTCCTCTGTGCTCTCTCCTGTCTGATAGTACTCCTCTGTGCTCTCTCCTGTCTGATAGGACTCCTCTGTGCTCTATCCTGTCTGACAGGACTCCTCTGTGCCCTCTCGTGCCTGATAGTACTCCTCTGTGCTCTCTCCTATCTGATAGTACTCCTCTGTGCTCTCTCCTATCTGATAGTACTCCTCTGTGCTCTCTCCTGTCTGTTAGGACACCTCTAAGATCTATCCTGTCTGATAGGACTCCTCTGTGCCCTCTCTGTCTGATAGTATTCCTGAAGTCTCAGGGGGCAGTGATTGTGGGGGAGACCAATAGGGGAACATTATAGTCCTGCTTAAAGAGATGTGTCTTTAGGGCATGGTTAAACTGGATGTTGGGTATAAATCTGAGAGTTTCAGGCATTGTATTTCAGAGAAGTCTTAAAGACGGAAGTGAGAGGTTCAGATTTGTACATATTTGTACATAAAGGATGGCAGACAAAGATTAGGGAGGAGATATTGGAAGGTGCAGCATTGCAGAGAGCTTTGTGGGAGAGAGGGAGGATTTTGTACTGTATTCTGGACTGAATGGGTTACCAGTGTAGTGACTGACACAGGGTAGAGGCATCGGTGTAACAGCTTTTAGAGGCAGATGAGTACTGGTCTATGTGAGGTGTGTATGTTAAATAGAGAGGTCTGGGTCCTGAATTTATTTAGAGCTCTTGGTCTGTGGTTTGAGTTAGTTTGAGATCTTATTCATTTAACCCCTTCTTGACCCAGCAAATCTTTTTTTGTTGGCTCGTGTTTTTTTGGCTACTCACATTCTAAGACCCATAACTTTTTTTATTTTTCTACTGACAAAGTTGTATTAGGGCTTCTTTTTGTGGGACAAGTTGTACTTTTTATTGGCACACTTTATTTTATCATATAATGTATTACGGAGCCAGAAAAAAATATAAATAAAAAAAAGGCAAAATTTAAAAAATATGGAATTGCGCAATTTTGTGGGGGCACTAATGTTTTCAGGGTTCACAATACCGTAAATTTGACATGCTATCTTTATTCTATTGGTCAGTATGATTCCAGTAATAACAAACTTGGGTAATTTTTGTTTCATTTTAAGGTAAAAAAAAAAATAGAAAACTTAAAAAACTAAAAATAAAAAATGTGTTCAATATCATGTTCTGACCCTTATAACTTTTTTATTTTTCCACTTACAGAGCTATGTTAGGGTTTATTACATTTTGGTGTTTGGAATTTCTAATGCTTTTACACCTTTTACTGTGCAGTACCAGGAACATCATAATTTATTAGTTCGGACAATTACACACGCGGCGATACCAAATATGTTTGTTATTAATAATTTTTTTACAGTGTTTTTTTTTTAACAATGAGAAAGGTGGGGGGGGGGGTGTAATTTGAACTTTTATTGGAGAGGATTTTTTTTTTACAAATTTTTTGCCCCTTAGGGGCTTATTATCAGTCATCATTATTGCATCACATTAATCTATGTTTTTGCCGCTCAATTGCTTAGGGTTGCCAAAGGCAGCCCTAAGCAATCATTGATCCACCAAGGACCAGGAAGGACGGGTAAGTCTTCGTTCCTCCCTGGCAACCCATCTACAGCCCGTGGTTACATTGCAGATGGTTCCCCTAGACCCCAGGCATAATCGGCACTTAATGTTTACATGTCGTGATTGCTGTTGATCACGACATTTAACCATTTCAATGATGGACATCAGAGCCATCTCCAATGTCCGTCATTACCAGCAGGGTGTCAGCTGCTGATAGCAGCAAGGATCTGCCGGTTATGACGCGGACCCGACGTTATATTCCCCTAAACCGACCTATGACGTACTGGTATGTCATAGGTCGGGAAGGGGTTAAACGCATTGGCCAGAACCTGTAATGTTTTATATTGTTATGTTTTTCTCCAGCACTGACACTTAATCCAAATTATTATTATAATATATTTTTTTTACATGGACTTTTAATTTACAGTTTTGGACCCAAATATTACAGGTTGGAGGAGCCCAATTACATTGTGTGACCACAAAGGGCTATTGACAACGTTCATTGTCTTCTTACTTTATTGACGCTGTACATCCATGATCATCATGAAAGCGGTTTTGCAGCAGATCAAGCGGTGCTAACGCCAAGAGGGTAGTGGTGCGCAGGGGGAGTGGAGACGACAGACTGTTTTACTGACACTTCTTCAGGTCTGACAGACCGGATAACGAAGAGTGAGTGCATTGCGTACATTCTTTTGCAATGTTTTCATACGCAGTAGCACCACTCTACTAATCAAGCGTTACCTATAGCAGAGAGCATTAATCAGCTACTTAACCCTAGAAGTGCCGTGGTGTTGTTTCTACCTATGAACTTTTGTGGACAACATACCGGTAATTGTTCTAATCTAACTGGGGCATTATAAAAATATTATATTTATATAGAAATAAGTAACTTATGTATGAAAATAAAAAACTTTTTAGGCTTCCAGAAACTCCAACCTTTTCTATCTTGAAATACTGTCTACATTTGCCCATGTGATATGAATTTCATTTTTGTACCCAAGGCAGAATCAAGATTGTCCTTAAAGGGGTACTCCACTGAAAACCTTTTTTTTTTTAATCAAGTGATGCCACAAAGTTAAACAGATTTGTAAACTTCTTAACCCTTCCAGTACATATCAGCTGCTGTATACTACAAAGGAAGTTCTTTTCTTTTTGACCTTCCTTTCTGTCTGACCACAAGAGCTCTCTACTGACACCTCTGTTCATGTCAGAAACTGTCCACAGCAGGATAGGCTTGCTATGGGGATTTACTCCTACTCTGGACAGTTCCTAAAATGGACATTTTAGGTGTCAGCAGAGAGAACTTGTGGTCAGACAGAAAGGAAGTTCAAAAGAAAATAACTTCCTTTGTAGTATACAGCAGCTAATAAGTACTGGAAGGGGTAAGATTTTTAAATAGATGTAATTTATAAATCTGTTTAACTTTGTGGCACCAATTGATTAAAATGTTTTTTTCCAGTTGAGTACCCCTTTAAGAAACCACCTTTTTTTTTCCTTTTTAAGGAAATAGAAAGGAAATTATATGTGAAAAACCAGGAAATATGTGACAAATGACAAATACAAAGGTATATTATACATAAAGATTTTAAATAAAAATAACAATGAATAACAGTTCTATGTTAACCACAGATCATTTTTTTCCTTTTGTTATTTTATGGCTTATCTTGAAAGTTATAATATGAGCAGATGGACCAGAAACACTCATAATAAATACTGTAAGGGTAAGCTTTTCTAGTATCTTAGTATCTGAGGTCTTTTTACATGGATGATATTTAAAATAACTGGTTCTTCTGGTTAAGGGCGTAACCATTAATATCAGCCTGGCAGATTTACAATATGCTATTTACTGGCAGTCTGTGCTCTACACCTTGCTTACGAAAAGTAGTTTTATTTTGCAGATTTCATTGAGATATTTTTATTTTCCCTTCTCGCTGTATTAAATGGGCTTTGCAGTTTCAGCCTATAAATCATAGTCATTGTAAAATAAAAACATGAAAATATTTGAGTGATTGATACACAGAATATATTAGAATGTTACATGACTTTTCATTCTACAATGTAGTACATTTGAGGAGCCTTATTAGTCCAGTGATGCAGTTGCAAATCATAAAATGTTGCAGTGTCTTGTAATACCTTTTTTATTGGACTAACAGAATTTTGTAGATATAGAATGGACTTGATAAAGGGAGGAATCCTGAAAGCTTGTCTCTACAAAATTCGGTTAGTCCAATAAAAAAAGGTATTACAAGATACTCCAACATTTTATGATTTGCATCTGCATTCTACAATGTATATACTTTATTTGCTGAAACAAAATATCCAATTGATATTACAGTTTCTTTTTGCAGCTATGAAATATATACCTTTTGTGGCATTGTTGGATGATTATAATTGAAACAAATTATTGTAGCAAAGGGTCCATACTGTGTGAAATGCATTTAAAGCACAATACATCTGAACTACATGGGCCTGCTTAGCTATTTTATTAGTGTATAAAAACCTTAAACATTGCTCTGATGGAAATAGCTATGACCTTCTAATGCTACACTTCTTTTTATGAATCTAATAAAAGCCAGCTCTAGTTATTATAACCCATTTGTGAATATATTGGGATTTTTGAACTTTATTGTTTTTTTTTATAAGCCTGTTGTAACAGTTGATTCCTTGACACATGAAACAGCTGTCCCTTTAAGATTTGCGGCTTTATAAAAAAAAAAAAACATCTGAAGTATATGTATTTACCCTATTTATATTAATAACTAATATACTCTAGATACTAGCTATAATCAGATCACTGCAGCCGAAATACTTTCTAATTTTATTATTTATTTATATTTTTTAATTCTATTAACCACTTAAAGACCAAGCCCCTTATGACCTTAAAAGGGTACTCCGCTGCTCTGCGTTTGGAATAAACTGTTCCAAACACTGGAGCCGGGCCTGGAGCTCGTGACATCATAGCCTTACCACCTCATGACATCACACCTCGCCCCAAGTTAACAATTTAGTTATCTATAGGGGCTGCAATATCGTGATATAATAACATGCTGGTGTAGAGCCCAACTTTACCTTTTCATAAGGGGTAAAAGGAGAAAAAGCCCACCAAAATTTGTAAAGCAATTTCTCCCGAGTACGGAAATACCCCATATGTGGCCCTAAACTGTTGCCTTGAAATACGACAATTCTCCGAAGTGAGAGAGCGCCATGAGCATTTGAGGCCTAAATTAGGGATTTGCATTGGGACAGACCAGGATGCAAGAATTACACTTGCCTCCAATACCAAAAATACCCTATGGTAGTGTTTCCCAAACAGGGTGCCTCCAGCTGTTTTGCAACAGGTGGTGGCTCCATTTTGGAAACAGTGCCGTACCAGAAGTTTTTCATTTTTATTGGGGGGAGGGGGGGTAACTGTGTAGGGGTATGTGTATATGTGGTGTTTTACTTTTTATTTTGTGTAGTGTAGTATTTTTAAGGTACATTCACACGGCGGGGGGTTTACAGCGAGTTTCCCGCTGGGAGTTTGAGCTGCAGCGGAGAATTTGCTGCATCTCAAACTTGCAGCGAGAAACTCAATTTAAACCCCCGCCCGTGTAAATGTACTCTCCAGCTGTTGCAAAACTACAACTTCTAGCATGCTCTTTGGCTGTCCGTGCATGCTGGTTGCAAAACACAAATCTTGTTACTTAACTCAGTGTTTCGCAACCAGTGTGCCTTCAGCTGTTGCAAAAACTACAACTCTCAGCATGCACTGACAGCCAAAGGGCATGCTGGGAATTGTAGCTATGCAACAGCTGGAGGCACACTACTACAACTCCCAGCATGCCCTTTGGCTGTCCATGCATGCTGGGGGTTGCAGTTATGTCTCGGATGGCACCTATCACCCTTTTTTTCTGGGTCACCGAAGACCCGATTTAGCGCAAATCGCCACAAATCGCCTGAGTCTTTGGACCCCCACCCCAGGTGTTTGCACGGGGTGCCTGCTGAATAATTTCAGCAGGCATTCCGTTTACTGGCCGGTTACCAGTGGTGAAAGTAAATGTCCATAGCGTACAGGTACTCCCTGGGTCCTTAAGTACCAGAAAGTCCTTAAGGGGTTAAATCTTATATTTTTTGTTTTTAAATCTTCGAGTGCTCATGGCACAGTTGAATAGAAAAATCTATACTTACCATTCTGGCTCTGTGCCACTAATACTGTCTCGCTCTCTGTGCCCTGCATTTCCTTTTATTTGTGTTGCACAAGGACATTCTCGCTCAGCCGATCAGTGGCTGAGGTAGGACATGCTTTAGTCACTGATTGGCTGACTGGAAAGTTCCTTGTGCTACACAGATACACAGATAATTGCAGCTCGGCAGGGGACCAACACGAGACAGCTTTAGTGGCGAGGGAGAGAGGAGTAGAAGTATAGGGTTTTTTTTTCTATTTAAAGGGGTACTCCGGTGGAAACTTTTATTTTTTTTCAAATCAACTGGTGCCAGAAAGTTAAACAGATTTGTAAATTACAACTATAATCCAGATGGAAAATCCCGCACTCACCAAGTCCATCGCTGTGTCTGTGGAGGTTCAAGGAAGAGGAAGGTGAAAGGAGTAGAAAGGGCTCAGAGGCAAAAAAAAATGGTGGTTTCGTTTTTTTTTCCACCAGAGTACCCCTTTAACTGTACTTTGAGCAAAGTTAGATAGAAAAAGATTTTTCCAAAATACATTTTGAACATCTAGAATACAACATATATCAAAGGTGAGCAATTGCATAAAGTGCATATGTTTAATGTAGGCATTAGATTCTTACAAAATGAGAGGGAACAAATTAACTAAGCTACACAGTGTACTTTCATATAGAATCTTCTTTAGGATTACTAGGAGTTGGAAAGATACAAGATCTGAGTGATGAAAATTAACCTAAAAGCCTTATGTAAAGGGTCCCCATCTTTTTCATGAGGACCAGGGCCTCCACATTTTGTATATACACAGTGTAAGGTTCATTTATATTTTGATTTAGTTCTACACTACCTCCTTTTTTTTTTCTACCTTATTCTAGCTGTGAGGCCTTGGTTCCTCCACAGGCTGAACACTGATTGGCTCCCTTGCGGAGGAGGGAACTGAAGGCTGGTTTAAGCCCAGCTGCTGCATCTCTCCAGCATCTTTGGAAACTCCAGGTCAAGAAGAAAAGACAGCGCCTCTCTTTCCCACCCTATGAATGTTGCTATGTTTGTGTCTGCCCCACTGCTGGGGGAAACTAGGATTTGAGTTGTCCATTTGTTCGAGTAATGGTATGATTTAATACTGATGCTAAATAATGGTTCACTAAATTGATTTAATTATGCCAACCCTAAATAAACACAGCAGCCTATTTTCTCCACATCTGCTTCTTGTCTTCATTCTGATTTGGGGTCCAATGTCTCATGGTCAATGGAAAAAGATAATATTAGTGTTGTTTCATGATACTTGAAGGCCGGCCCTAGGAATATAGGCTGGATGCTTTTTTTTTGCTTGTTGCCATGGAATACGTACTGTAGGCAGTTTCCTGTTCTTGCCAGGCATGCTCAGGTGCTCAGTTCCCCTCACACACAGTGAATATACTGTACATCCAAACAGACTGCAGGATACAGTTGCTACACTGGCCTATCAGGAACATCTAGTAGTACATCATCTAGAGTACATTTAGAGTCTGGCTGAATATTCACTGGCCAGGATGAGGTAAATATGCGTCACCTAATTTTATTTATGGCTATAGCTTCTATATTACACTCTGTAACACTAAATTCACAAGGTAGTAAGGGGGTAGATATTATTCTCTATAATACTACTGTATCCTGTGTTAGGAGAGAAGAGATAACTTTACCATTATGAAGATTACATTCTCTATGGATGGCTTACACTATGCAACACAGGAATGAGCATCTGCTGTCACAACCTTCATCCTAGCTTCATTCAGTATTTGCAATGGGGCTCCCTAATGAAGCTTCACAATGCTGACGTGAACATAGCAATTAGCATAGTTACATAGTTTGCAGTGCTGAAAAAATGCCTACATTTCAGTTCAGCCTATTACCCTATCATGTTTATCTAAAGGGAGTAAAAAAAAAAAAAAAAGACCATGAGGTGAATTTTCTAATTTTAGGGATAAAAATTGCTCCAGGAATAAATTCCTGGATAAACAGACCACCCCCAGAATATATTCACTATTAATTTAATAGCTGTTGGCCAAACGATCATCTGTGACAACTATCTTTCCTGATACACCCATCTAGCAAACAAAGGATGTAGCAATTAAAATGTAATATACTCAATCCTCTTTCTCTTTCACATTTACTGTTGAGGATAGTTGGACATAGACATCAGATGATTGGATGGTTTCATCAAAAAGTTTATCTTACACATGTCTAATGTGTATGTTGACTGTCATTTCCAAAGACTTTTGACAGACATGTCATGTTTTGAGTGTTCAGACCCAACCAATCTCTAGCTACCAAAGGGAGAAATGTGTGGTAGTGCTCTTCACTCACTGGCTGGCAACAATCTCTGTCCAACAAGGCTAGACAAGCCCCATTATTAGTTTCTGAGATCTTTTCCAGCTAGGGAGTGAAGTGCACTTTTGCTGGCAACATCTAGAGAGCAATTGGGGTCTGAATACTCAGACACTGACTTACAAATCAAAACCTTTGAAATGTCTGTCTAATGTGTCAAAAGTTTTAAAAGACAGGAACACTTTAAGGCCATGTTCACACGTCTGGAGTTTCCGGACGGAGTTCCACATTGGAGATTCTGGAGCAGCGATTGGAGATTGGAGATTTCAGAGTCTGGAATTTCTGTGTCATTTTTCGTGTCCACAGAAAGAATGAATGTTTACATTTTTTTCAGCAGACACCACACGGAAGGCATAGCCGTCTATGAGATGGCACATTCCTGTGCAGCCCTAGTGCCGGCATATCATGCCTGCACCCACACTCTCCAGAATGTCTGTGATGAGATTTTCCGTGTGGACATTCTGGACATGTGAACATGGAGAGTTACAAAATAAAAAGATAAATCTATAGAGTTACAGAATTACAATACAGTACTTCTTCCTTTTTAAACACAAAAGTCTTTATGATTTTTAATTCTGACATAGTTTTTGGTAATTAAACTAATATAAGTTAAAACTATCTTGGAACTCACTTCATATAAATTTCAGGTAGTAGACACAGTATGATTGTAGTCATGATTATTGCCTTTTGGGAAATAGCTTAACAGCGAGTCATCAGAGCTTAACAAATCCCAGGTGTCAGGCTGCTATGGCAACTAAGAATTTCATGTTGGCATCCAGGTTTTTGTCAGCTCTTTTCAATGATTGTCCATCTTAAAAAAAAAAAAAAATTATAATTCTTTACCTACCTCCATCTACAGAGGAGCAGCGGACATTAGTCAGCAGCCAGTCAGCAGCCTCGGCAGTGACGCTCCAAACCTAGGAGTACGGAGCATCACAGCGAGGCTGCTGATTGGTTGTAACAGTCATATCATACCAGAGCACCGACTGAAGACATCTGCAGGACGGGATCAGCATGGGAACAATGATAACTGACACACTGGGGGGAGATGAGGGGACATTAATAACTGAAGCACAGGTGGGTAATCAAAAGGGAATCCCTGCCCCAATCAGGTCAATGGATTTCCCAATAGCCCAATCGGACCCTAAGGAAATGCTGTGTAGTCAACCGCCTTGGCTGTCCAGTGGTCATACAATTGCAGCTTCAAGTCCCCTTATGTATATATATATATATATATATATATATATATATATATGTATATCTATATATATATATATATATATATATATATATATATATATGTGTGTGTGTGTGTGTGTGTTCCCTGAGGAACACATGTACATATGAAGGGAGAAACACGTCAGAATAAAATAGAATATGGAACTTGATTGGAGAATATCCGCAATATATATATCAAATCTGATTGGAGTATATCCATGACAAGGGTCTGCTCTTCGTATGTTTATCATGAACTGTGATATTGGGACACTTTGTAGAACAAGAGTGAATACTGGTAACACAACATTACTGTGAAAAGCTTCCTTTTATGATCATCTGTCTGAGACTTGTACCTAAGTCCTTTTTTCAGCCTAGAACTGTAGAGCTTGCTTTATGTTTTTGAAACATTATTGGTATAAGTTTGGATGAATATATTATTTGTTGATTGTGATGGTCCAACTACACAGTGTTTCACGCTTGTTTGCACTTTCTCAAGCCCTTCTTGAAGGGCTTGAGAAAGCGCAAACAGGTGTATAACAGTATCGCCCTGGTGTTCGTCTCCCTTGCGGCCTTTATTCTATCCTGCTGTCCTCGTTTCTGTATTTTTATCTGTCCAGAATGATGAATTATGTCTGAACAGGTCTCAGGCTACTATAATAGTGATGTCGCGAACATAAAATTTTCGGTTTGCGAACGGCGAACGCGTACTACCGCAAAAATTTGCGAACCGGCGAACCGGGCGAACTGCCATTGACTTCAATGGGCAGGCGAATTTTAAAACCAACAGGGACTCTTTCTGGCCACAATAGTGATGGAAAAGTTGTTTCAAGGGGACTAACACCTGGACTGTGGCGTGCTGGAGGGGGGATCCATGGCAAAACTCCCATGGAAAATTACATAGTTGATGCAGAGTCTGGTTTTAAACCATAAAGGAACAGGATACTAGAATACTCTATATTATAGAATACTCTATAATGCAGGACGGAGAAACACACAAAGAAATCCTTTTCAAAATAAAAATTTTCATCAAATAAAGATGAAAGCAGCGGCCAGAAAAATTGCACCACCAGAAAAAGTGCAGCACCAGAGGCCAGAAAAATTAGGCATGTACACATGGCTGGAAAATCTGGTATTGTCGCAGCCGCTGCTATAGGAGTGACCAGAACTGTTTCTGTTTGTTTCCCAGGCAGAAAGTGCCCTAAAACATTGCGGCTTGAACCCTAGTGTGTGGCGGATAAGTCACGCAAGTCATCCTTGGTCGCCATCTTACCCAGACGGAACGTGATTGGTCGGATTCTTCAAAAAAGAGTTGCCGCCAATGCCTCTAGGAATCCCCCAAAGAGGAATTATATGTCTTTACCCTGATTGGTCACCGCCCGGACCTGCCCAGCAGCGATTGGTCGAATTCTTCAAAAAAGATTTGCCACCGATGCCTCTAGGAATCCTCCAAAGAGGAATTATACGTCTTTAACCTGATTGGTTGCTGCCCGGACCTGCCCAGCAGCGATTGGTCGAATTCTTCAAAAAAGATTTTCCACCGATGCCTCTAGGAAACCCCCAAAGAGGAATTATACGTCTTTAACCTGATTGGTCGCCGCCCGGACCTGCCCAGCAGTGATTGGTCGAATTCTTCAAAAAAGATTTGCCACCGATGCCTCTAGGAATCCCCCAAATAGGAATTATACTTCTTTAACCTGATTGGTCACTGCCCGGACCTGCCCAGCAGCAGTTGGCTGAAAGATTTGAAAGACAGCCTGCCACCACCAGCGGCAAAGACTTGCAACCTGAACTCATACGTCCCCTCTCTGATTGGCTCACTCGACATCCCGAACAGCCAATCAGAGTTAAGCCTACCATCCCCATGCCCATGTTTGGATGACATCCCCTCACCGACTTTTTCCTATGACAGCGTAACTGTACACAGCCATGTGCGGCACGTCCCTGATTGGGCGCCCCCATACCATCCAGCAGCAGGCGACCAATCAGCTTCAAGAGGCCCGTCTTCATTCAAAATCCACCAAGGCAACCCTGCACAGCGTCACCAGGTTTACTCAATGCGCAGTGTAGGTGATATACCTGCCCTGACCATGCTTTGCAGACCAGGTATCAGTGGTCAGATGGACCCTTGCCCCAACACTGTGTGCCAGACATGCCATTACTTCCTGTTGCACAATCGAGTACAGGTTGGGGATTGCCTTTTGTGCAAAGAAATTTTGGCCAGGTACCTTCCACTGCGGTGTCCCAAAAGCTAAAAAAAACAATTTGAGCTATTTTTTTTAATTTTTTATTCAAAATTTGTTAAAATTTTTTAAATTTCGGCCAGGTATCTTCCACTGCGGTGTTCCAATAGCTAAAAATTTTTTTTAGCCAAAGGATAAGTTAGCCTGCACTATTGGTTACAAACTATTATATGGACCTGGCTAGCAGGTGCCAGCTGCTGGGCTAAAATATACAGCAACAGGAGAATACAGCAGCACACTGTTAGCACAAAGATATAGATAAAACATGAGTATATAGATACAACATGAAAAGCTATACAGCTATGGTGCAAAAAATGAAAATATAAAATGAGGAAGTTATGAATAGTGAGGTTCTTAGCTTGCAATTTGGCGGCCAAATAGCTTGGACCATCCCACCACGATAAGGTGACCTCATTGGGATGGACCCTACACTATGAATATGCCTCTGTGTGAACAGTTCAGCAGGCATTGCAGGATTTGAAACATCCATGACACCTAATATACACCTGATACAGGTGGGTGTGGTGCAAGAGCTGTAAAAAAATTTTTGCTATTTTTTTGTAAATTTTTTTACATTTTTTTTAAAAGCTGGTGGGCTATGAATTCAGACAAGCCAGCTGTCACACCACATATGATTTGCACCAGTGTGACAATGAGCCCAGCAAGCCCAAAAACTCCCAAGTGTGAAGTGAACTGACTGATTTTATTTCACAGCCAAAAAAGTTTTTTTATTTTTTCTTCAAATTTACAATACGGTCACACCACATATGGTTTGCACTAGTGTAACAATGAGCCCAGCAGGCCCAAAAACTCCCAAGTGTGAAGTGAACTGACTGATTTTATTTCACAGCCAAAAAAGTTTTTATTTTTTTTCAAATACACACTACGGTCACACCACATATGATTTGCACTAGTGTAACAATGAGTCCAGCAGGCCCAAAAACTCCCAAGTGTGAAATGAACTGACTGCTTTTATTTCACAGCCAAAAAAGTTTTTTTTTTTTTTCAAATTTACACTACGGTCACACCGTGACCACATATGATTTGCACTAGTGTGACAATGAGCCCAGCAGGCCCAAAAACGCCCAAGTGTGAAGTGAAGTGACTGATTTTATTTCACAGCCAAAAAAGGTATTTTTTTTTCATTTACACTACGGTTACCCTAAAGATGATTTGCACTAGTGTGACAATAAGCCCTGAAGGCCAAAAGACTCCCAAGTGTGAAGTGAAGTGACTGATTTTATTTTCCAGCCCCAAATTTTTATTTATTTTTTTTAAATTTACACTAAGGTCACCCCAAATATGATTTGCACTAGTTGCTGGAAAGAAAATAAGTTTGCCAGCGGAGTACCCCTTTTAAACAGTGGTTACCCAACCAGGCTGCCTCCAGCTGTTGCAAAACACACAGACTGATGTTTGAGCCCTTTTAATACTGTAGTTGCTGGACTGAAAAAAAGTTTGCCAGCGGAGTACCCCTTTTAAACAGTGGTTACCCAAGCAGGGTGCCTCCAGCTGTTGCAAAACACACGGACTGATGTTTGAGCCCTTTTAATACTGTAGTTGCTGGACTGAAAAAAGTTTGCCAGCGGAGTACCCCTTTTAAATAGTGGTTAGCCAACCAGGGTGCCTCCAGCTGTTGCAAAACACACGGACTGATGTTTGAGCCCTTTTAATACTGTAGTTGCTGGACTGAAAAAAAGTTTGCCAGCGGAGTACCCCTTAACCAAAGGTTACCCAACCAGGGTGCCTCCAGCTGTTGCAAAACACACGGACTGATCTTTGAGCCCTTCTAATACTGTATCTGCTTGAAAGAAATCAAGTTTTCAACCGAAGTACCCCTTTTAACCTGTGGTTCCCTCCCAACCAGGATGCCTCCAGCTGTTGCAAGACACACAGACTGATATTTGAGCCCTAAAAAGGGCTTTTTTGGGTGCTGTCCTTAAAGCAGATGTTATATTAGTGGTTTAGGAGTTTAGTGGACCCTGAATGAACCACCTAGCTATCGCTTTCCCTATTACAGCAAGAGCAGCTTCACTTTCCCTCCTCTCTCTAAGCGTACAGCATGCCGAATGAAAGTAAAATGGCGTCCGTGCAGGAGGTAGGAGGGTCTGGAAGGGAGGGTCTGCTAGTGATTGGCTGTAATGTGTCTGCTGACTGAGACACACAGGGTCAAAGTTTACCGCAATGTTAATGAATAGGGGGCAGATCGAACTTCACATATGTTCGCCCGGCGAGGCGAACGCGAACTAGTGAAGTTCGCCGGGAACCGTTCGTCAGCGAACAATTCACAACATCACTATACTATAATGGTGAGTGCAACATTTTTTCATTTTCTTCTTGGATTGAGTTATTCTACTTGTATACCTGCCAACTTTTCAGTGTATATGTCTGTCATGACTTGCTATTGTTCTATTATGCATTGGTTTTTAATAAAAAGCCTAGAAAGGGGTTAGGGATCTTGCTTCTCCTGTACACAAAATCCCCCAAATTTATAAGAATTAACACCTACACATATCTGTGCCACTCCCAAATATTGAGAAGAACATTACCAATTGTATTGTATTTCATAATAATGGGCTGGGCTGTTTCCCTGAGGGTCATTGGAATACTCACAAATACCAGGAAACAGAAAGAAGCATCCAGAGCGTGCTGCAACATCTTCATAGAAAGAATTAGACGTGGAGACATACAAAGAAAAAAACGAATCATGTCTATGATAGAAATAAGCGACGAGGTAAAGTTTTTTGCGTTTTCTTGTGTCTTTAGTATATTTTATGGTGACATATTCATCATTAAACAATTTATCATGATAACTTGTATTCCTGTAAATGCAAACCTTTTTCCTAAACATTCAAATAATTCAGTAGGTACTGTATTAAGATGTTGGTTGGGAGTGCGGCCATAGTTGGTCACATTCATACCTATCTATCTAGCTGCCTGTCTAACGATATAGCCCTATTAAGTTTTTTTTTCTTCAGATTTGACATAAGAGACATTCTCTAAGCAACAACAAAGATAAGATAATTTAAGCATATGAGTAGTGATTACAAAAGACATATAAGGCTCCTTGTACATCCCGTGTGGGAGATAAACTGACCCAAACATCTTTTTTTTTTAATCAAAAAAGGAAGATTTAATGACAGCAGAAGGAAAAAAAAATATTAATTTCCTAATATGTCTTTAAAAAATGTTATATTCTACTTTGTGCCAAAAGCCCTCCTTTTGATAATAAATTAAAAAAAAATAAAATAAAAAAATAAACATACAGGAGATGGCTATTGTGGTATTTTGTTAGCCAATTGAAAAAGTTTTTATATATTTAGTAAAAGAAACCAAATATTGATCTTGCAGATATGATACCTATTTCCATAACTATTAGAAAACAAAAACTAAGATGTTAATTTGCAAGCTTTCATGATATAAGTATCTAAAATTAAAAAACCACAAGCACAGTAGAGCAGAAATATGGTGTCAATGGTGAAAATTGACATGAAAAAGAAAAAACTATGAACTGGTTAGAGTAAATCCTTAATTTAGTTACCAATAAGCAGTGTTTGGTGTAAAAGGCTTGATGGACAGGCCCGTCCATATACACAAATAGGGACTATATTTACTTGTACATATTTATTTGTACGTTTGCATCCAACTTACTGTGCCTGTTGTGTATTAAAGTGTCTTTAAAGGGGTACTATGGTAGACATTTTTTTAAATCAGTTGGTTCAAGAAAGTGAAACAGATTTATAAATTACTTCTATTTAAAAATCTTAATCCTTTCAGTACTTATCAGCTGCTGTATGCTCCAGAGGAAGTTGAGTTGTCCTTTTCAGACTGTCCAAAGTGCTCTCTGCTGACACCTCTGTCCATTTCAGGAACTGTCCAGAGTAGGAGCAAATCCCCATAGCAAACCTATCATGCTCTGGACAGCTCCTGACATGGACAGAGGTGGCAGCAGAGAGCACTGTGGTCACACAGAAAAGAACGACTCAACTTCCTCTGGAGCATACGGCATCTGATAAGTACTGGAAGGATTAAGATTTTTTTACAGAAATAATTTACAAATCTGTTTAACTTTCTGGCACTAGTTAAATTGAAATAAATTGTCTTTCACTAAATTTACCCCAAAATTAATAGTGCTTAATTAATACTTGTTTCTCACATAGTGATGCTTCCGTTCCCTGCTTTTGGGGATTTCAGTCATGCCTGGGTAGGCATGATAAAGGCAGGCCAGTATGACTAGAATTAGGTTGGCAATTCTCCTCTGTGACTTGGACATATACCAGTGTGACTAAAAAATACTCATTGCATTGTTCAAAGTTGATGTTATGCAGATTGTAGAATCACTTTATACATACAAATACATTTTAAGGTACTAGAGTAAGTTTGGGTGGCAGGTTAGAGGCAACTGCCCTTACACAGTAATAGTGCCACATAAGTCCCTCCTAATGAGTGGTCCCTACAGTGTACTAGTGCTCTCTTAGTATACCCTTAACACAATAAAATCCTGACCATCACCTTCCATTCACTCACATTATAAAACCTAAGTTCACGACCATTTTACAGATTCCCTGAATTGCAAGACAAACTATAAACCCTCAACCAAAGGCATATAAAGAATCTGTAAAAAGGTGTGTGACCAGGGTACCCTAAGCTATTTAATTACAGTAAAATCGATTTTAGGGGGTTGGCCACAGGTCCTCTTTAATGTCTCTAACAAGATCCCCTATGTAATTCCCAACACAAAAAAATGCCCATTTTGTGCCTCCCACATAATGTACCCCAAAAATAAGCCCCCACATAATATAGATGTCCTTTTAGTACCTACACATACTAATAATGACCACAAAGATATTCCCACCATTCCTAAAGTACCTCCTAACCCATCTTGTTGTAGTACTTTTTTGCATAGGGTTTTTTCTACATCATTATTTTATATAATTTTATTATATTTTTATTTTATTATTGAGTCATATAAGAGTTTGTTTTTGTGGAATAAGTTGTACTTTTATTTGCTAACCTTCATTCTACCATAAAATGTATTGCAAAACCAAAAAAAAAAAAAAAATGATTTGTGGATGAAATTATGATATCAAAATTATGTTTCAAAAATTGATTTGCATCACCATATTTTGACCCTCTATAACTTTTATTTTCATTTTTTTTTTTGTTTGTTATTTGGAGTGAGTATTTTATAATGCCACCTGTTTGGGGTACAAGGGACATTTTGATTGCTTTTTACTGCATGTTTTTTTCATGCAAAATACTGCCAGGTATGGAACAGGCTTAGCTCCTGAACATAGGAGTATATTCCATATTATTTATAGTTTAGTTCAATGTATAACAGTATGCACCTAGTTCTTATGCTTCCTGCAATGGTGGCGGCATACAGCCAACGTGTTATGTTTTTAATTTATATCCATGCTGGGAATATGGAGTTCTGGATCAAACAAAGCATTAGTCCTATAATACCTTTGGCTTTATTGACACAAAGGTGTTTTTCTTTTTCCACCCTTTATGTCCTATATGTGCTTAATTTCTACTGCCAGGTTAGGCAGTAGACTAGAAGATGTAGTCAATTAGGCAAGCTTGGTCAGTAATGAATAGATCTGGAATACCACTTTTTTTTCCTTAAAAGACTTTTATGATTACACAAAAATTACAAATATAATCAACCGGATCACTATAGTCCATATTCCATTCCATTACCCACCCCTTATCATATTTTAACATATTTTTGGGGCCCTCAGACCACAGACCACTTCTCAGTTTCAATGCTTCCTAGCTGATATTTTGGTCACTTTTGAATGCTGGCAGTGCTTTCACTCTAGTGGTAGCATGAGACAGAGTCTACAACCCACACAAGTGGCTAAGGTAGTGCAGGTAATCCTGGATGGCACATCAATGCGAGCTGTGGCAAGGTTTGCTGTTTCTGTGAGCGTAGTGTCCAGAGCATGGAGGCGCTACCAAGAGACAGGCCAGTACATCAGTAGACGTGGAGAAGGGCGTAGAAGGGCAACAGCCCAGCAGCAGAGCCGCTACCTCCGCCTTTGTGCAAGGAGGAACAGGAGGAGCACTGCCAGAGCCCTGCAAAATGACCTCCAGCAGGCTACAAATGTGCATGTGTCCCCTCAAACGGTAAGAAACAGACTCCATGAGGATGGTACGAGGGCCTAACGTCCACAGATGGGGGTTGTGCTTACAGCCCAACACCGTGCAGGACGTTTGCCATTTGCCAGAGAACATAAATATTGGCAAATTCGCCATTGGTGCCCTGTGCTCTTCACAGATGAAAGCAGGTTCACACTGAGCACATGTGACAGACATGACAGAGTGGAGAGCGCTTTACTGCCTGCAACATCCACCAGAATGACCGGTTTGGCGGTGGGTCAGTAATGGTGTGGGGTGGAATTTCTTTGGGGGGAAAAACAGCACTCCATGTGCTTGCTAGAGGTAGCCTGACTGCCATTAGGTACCTAGATGAGATCCTCCAACCCCTCATGAGACCATATGCTGGTGCGGTTGGTCCTGGGTTCCTCCTAATGTAAGATAATGCTAGACCTCATGTGGCTGGAGTGTGTCAGCAGTTCCTGCAAGAGGAAGGCGTTGATGCTATGGACTGGCCCGCCCGTTCCCCAGACCTGAATCCGATTGAGCACATCTGGGACATCATGTCTTGCTCCAGCCACCAACGCCACGTTGCACCACAGACTGTCCAGGAGTTGGCGGACACTTTAGTCCAGGTCTGGGAGGACATCCCTCAGGAGACCATCCGCCACCTCACCCGGAGCATGCCCAGGGATTGTAGGGAGGTCATACGGGCATGTGGAGGCCACACACACTACTGAGCCTCATTTTGACTTGTTTTAAGGACATTACATCAAAGTTGGATCAGCCTGTAGTGTGCTTTTCCACTTTGATTTTGAGTGTGATTCCATATCCAGACCTCGGTGGGTTGATACATTTGATTTCCATTGATCATTTTCGTGTGATTTTGTAAAGACGAAAGTATTTCATACGATTAGTTAATTCATTCAGATCTAGTATCTTAGTGTTCCCTTTATTTTTTTGAGCAGTGTAATTTACTGTATATTGAAATTGGAACAGGAAATGGAGATGAGTGTTTATCAGTGCAACATTAGAATGAGGATTACTAAGATGGGTAATGCCTATTTTGTTTTTTGTAACCCACTTTGCTCCAATGTTAAAATGGTACAAAAATAGAGTTAAAAGGGTTTTCTACCAAAACACAAAAATGAACAGTATAATGACTCGTTATGTGTAAGGGCACTGAAATCTCACACTATGAGGGACATTTATCATCATTGCTTTGGTAAGCAAGTTCTGTAGGCATTTTTTTCTTGCTTTTGGCTTTGCTTATGTGTGACACATTTATTATACTATCATGATGGGTTGATAAATAGGGCTTACATAAGCAAAAACCAAAAAATCACTTTTGAATACCATTTTTTTTGCACACATAAGCAAAAACCAATAAATGACTTCAGAACACAAATTTGCAGCTTTGAAAAAAATGTGTGATATATATATGTTTTTTTACATTTTTTACCGCTTTTTTACCTTTTTTACCGCTTTAGCTGTTAGCCCCCTAGACAGCTAGGGTTAACCCCCAATTATTACCCCGGTGCCCACCGCCACGGGAGTGCTGGGAGAAGCCGGTACCAACAGGCCTGGAGCTTCAAATATGGTGCTCCTGGGCACAGGCGGTAACAGGCTGGCGTTATTTAGGCTGGGGAGGGCCAGTAACAATGGTCCTCGCCCACCCTGGTAAAATCAGGCTGTTGCTGCTTGGTTGGTATTTGGCTAAAAATAAAAATAGGGGCAATCTTATCTTTTTTTTTGCATAAATAATTAATTATTTTAAAAAAATTCATAGGGTCCCCCCTATTTTTATTTTCAGCCAAATACCAACCAAGCAGCAACAGCCTGATATTACCAGGGTGGGCGAGGACCATTGTTACTGGCCCTCCCCAGCCTAAATAATGCCAGCCTGTTACCGCCTAGGCCCAGGAGCTCCATATTTGAAGCCCTGGGTCTGTTGGTACCGGCTCTTCCCGTTTTTGTGGCTAACACTAAGCCTCAGCTTACTAATGGACTCCGTCTATAAGACAGCTTCCACTACTAAGCCTGTAAAATAAATTTAAAAAAGCACAACACGTTTCAAAAAAATGTATTCCAAAAAACACTCCCCCACAAGCCCTCGTTAACCATTTTATTAACATTAAACTGATTAAAAAAAACGCTGGTCATCGAAGCAGTCCACCGAATCCGAAGTAGTCCACAGGATACACGGATCTGAAATGAGAAAAAAAATTAAAGAAAAATAGGTTAATACATTTATTGTCACTACAACTCCCAGCATGCCCTTACAGTAAGGATATGCTCGGAGTTGTTGTGTGGGGGGGTAACAATCTCCCGCACCACATGACTACAACTTCCAGCATATCCCCACTGTAAGGGCATGCTGGGAGTTGTAGGGGGGCGGGTGACAAGCCTGTCACCTGCCCCCTGCTGCACAACTACATCTCCCAGCATGCCAGCATGCCCTTACAGTAAGGACGTGCTGGGAGTTGTAGGGGGGGGGGTGACAATCTCCCGCACCACATGACTACAACTCCCAGCATATCCCTACTGTAAAGGCATGCTGGGAGTTGTAGGGGGGGCGGGTGACAACTACAACTCCCAGCATGCCCTTACAGTAAGGACAGGCAGGGAGTTGTGGGGGGGGGGTGACAGTCTCCCTCACCGCATGAATACAACTCCCAGCATATCCTTACTGTAAGGGCCTGCTGGGAGCTGTAGTTGTGCGGCAGGGGGCAGGTGACAAGCACCCTCCCCCACCCCCCCTACAACTCTCCTAGCATGCCCTTACTGTAAGGACATGCTGGGAGTTGTAGTCGTGCCAGCCAGGTAAGTGGTCTGGCACGACTACAACTGGCTGCAGTGATCAGAGAATCCCTGTAATTTCATATTTCCTGCCGGGTCACGTGACACGGGACCCAGCGGGAAATATGAAATTACACCAAACTCCGCGGAGCTGTGGTAAGGAGCCCAGGCTGAAATAATACTGCAGCCACCCGGGACTCCCGCAGCCGGGCACGGAGATGTGCAAAAGCCGTCCCTGCCATCTCTCGGCGTGTACCGCAGTGCTGAGGGATGACAAGGACGGCACCTACACATCTCCCTGCCCAGCTGTGGGAGTCCCGGGCGGCTGCTGAGTTATGTCAGCCTGGGCTCCTTACCAGGCGCTGCAGAGATAATAGTTGACGGAGCCCGGGCAGCTGAAGTGTGGCTAGCCCGGGCTCTTTACCACGGCGCCGCAGGATATATGAGGAGCCCGGGCGACTGAAGTGTTGCTAGCCAGGGCTCCTTTTAACATCGAGCGGAGTGCGGCTCTGAGGTATGTTAAAAGGAGCCCAGGCTGGCATCACTCTGCAGCCGCCCAGGCTCCTCTGATTCTATCCCCGCTACCCTAAGATAATGATGGGGATGGGGACACTGCTGTACATACCCCCACCCCCCCTTGTCTTCCACCCGCCCGTGCGGCACATTGTCCGCCCGCTACAATACTACAACTCCAAGCATGCTCTCACTGTATGGGCATGCTGGGAGTTGTAGTCTTGCAACAGGTAGCAGACAGATGGGAGATGTGCGGCGCAGGAGACAAGTGGGGATGTCATTATGTTAGGGTAGCAGGGTTAGAATCAGACAGAGCCCGGGTGGCTGCAGAGTGATGTACAGTTCTAATATATTTCCCACTGGAGCCGTGATATCGGCTGCCAGCAGGAAATATAAAATTTGCTCTCAAAAGCCATTTTGTACGCCAGCTCTGGGCTGGCTTACATTTACGCAGTTTTTGAGGGCTTGCGACTTTTTTTGCGCAGTTGCGACTGTCGCAGTTAATAAATACCAGACTACTCGTAGTCCATTTTAAAATTATTACTACGTAGTTAAGTTTTGGAAAACGTGCTTTTCTCGCATTCCAGTCAAAATGTCGCACGAAAAATCGCGTAGTCGCAGGTGAGACATTTGTGCGACATTTTTAGTAAAAAAAAGTTAACTAAACCGCTTGATAAATGCCTTTCTATATTCCTTCGACTTCAAAGATTGTACTAGTGAGGAGAAGATGAAACAAGAGTACAAGTTTGCTGTATAGACTTTTGCTATGTTTAGACATCTGCCAAGGCATGCCCAGATTCTTTTCTCATGATGTCAGCAATGTCATTTCATCAAGTTTAGATGCCTCATATACACAATAATCTGCCCTGACGAGGTCTGAATTGGCTAAGTTCTAGTTACTCCACCTAAACCACACCCTATCTTAATGGACATTTTGTTATGTAATAGTGATATGAATTTTCCATCTTTGCTCATGTGAGAAATTGACACTATAGATAATTTGCATTGCTTTAACTACTGTGACAAAAAAAAAATGATATGGTATTCAGGAGTGGAAATTCACATTAATGGTAATATACAGTATATTTATAACACTAGTTTCTATAGGTAAAAAAAAAAAAGTATGGTCAAAAATATAAATCAGCCATAAAATGAAAATCAATACTGATATTGAATTAAAGTCTAATATTGTGTAGGCCCCTCATACCACCAAATAGCTCTGACCTATGGAGGTCATGGTAATAGATCACTGAAGGTGTCCTGTGGTATCTGGCACCAAATTGTTAGCAGCAGATCGTAAGTCCTTTAAGTTGCCATTTGTGGCCTCCATGAATTAGACTTATTTTTCCAGCACATCCCACAGCTGCTCAAGCTATTTAAGATTTGGGGAACTTGGAGCACCTTGAACAGTTTGTTATGTTCTTCAAACCCGTCCTGAACTCTACTTGGGTCCAAGGTTTCTTAGAGGAAAATTGGTTAGAGCATCACACTGCTTCCACCGGCTTGTGAATCCGGGTCCCATCTCTTCCCCAGTAGGTGACACATAAATCTGGCTGTCCACAGGATTAGTTCTATTTAGTTATATAGCACCCATGGTTACAGGGCACTTTACTTTTAATAAGGATTAAAATACATGACACAAACACGGGTAAAGGGAATGTGACACATAGTAAATAGGGATTACAATTTAGAAAGATGTTCAGTAAAAATTGATTCATTAGGCCACTCCCCCATTTTCCATTGCTCCATTTCCATTTTCCATTGCTCCATTTCCATTGCTCCATTTCCATTTTCCATTGCCCGGTTGTGATGCCTATTTATAGGTGCTTTCAGCCATGGAAATGGGTGTGCATGGGTACCAGTCTCCAGCCTCATACACAACAAGCATGTTATGCACTGTGTGTTCTGACAGCTATCTATCACAGTCAGCATTTACTTCTATAGCGATTTGTACATTAGCTGAATATACAGTTTATATGATAATAAAGGTGCTGCATCCTTTAAACTATATAACAGTGACTTGGTATCCTAATGATGTCAAAACCAGTCTTACTCCTAAGGTTATTATATGGTTAAAAGGGGAAGTTAACTCATCCCCAAGTTCACATTTGAATCATTTT
This sequence comes from Hyla sarda, assembly GCF_029499605.1. Lineage (NCBI taxonomy): Eukaryota > Metazoa > Chordata > Amphibia > Anura > Hylidae > Hyla > Hyla sarda. The sequence continues at coordinate 328,613,659 of NC_079189.1, forward strand.
TTTATCTTCTTTTATATAGCATGAGCTTGAAGAATTGTTAAGGAGATCGGGATGTAAGCTTGTAGTTGTTGGTTTTACCTCCGGAAATTGTGGACCCTGCAGAATAACAACCCCCCACTTGGAGGTAAATGGAATGCCTTATATTTTTCTGTCTAATTTTATAGGAAGAGCCACAGTGATTTATTTTGTTCTCAACACATAGTAAATTGGTCCTTTTTTGGGAAGACTGCTATGGCATTTTTTATCAAAAGTAAGAGTGGATTCAAAAGGAATCCACTTTTGGCTTTGACTCAAAAACTGGGTTTTTGTTTCATACAGTTTAGACACCCAGTTTTATATCTCATAGATCCCTACTGGTTAAAAAACAGACTAAAAAAAAATGCATTTGTAAATGTGTTTTTCTGACATTTCCCACCAAATTCTTTAACCCCTTAAGGACGCAGCCCTTTTTCACAATTCTGACCACCGTCGCTTTACGAATTAATATTCTGATTGTGAGATAGTTTTTTCGTGACATATTCTACTTTATTTTGGTGGTAAATTTTCAGCGTTACTTGCATCCTTTTTTGGTGAAAAATCCCAAAATGTCATGAAAATTTAGCATTTTTCTAATTTTGAAACTCTCTACTTAATGGATATTCCCAATAAATTTTTATTTTTATTCACAAATTCAATATGTCCACTTTATGTTGGCATCATAAAATGGACATATTTTAGCTTTTTGAAAAAATTAGAGGGCTTCAAAGTAGAGCAGTAATTTTCAAAAATGTCATGAAAATTGCAAAATCTGAAGGGACAGATGTTACAGAACTACAACTCCCAGCATGCTTGGGCAGTCTAGGCATGCTGAGAGTTGTAGTTTGGCAACATCTGGAGGGCTACCATTTGGGCACCACTGTAACAGTGGTCTCCTAACTGACCTTCCAGATGTTACAAAACTACAACTCCCAGCATGCCCAGACAGCCTTTGGCTGTCTGGGCATGCTGGGAGTTGCAGTTTGGCCTTCCTAGTGGTTGCCACAGTAAAGATCACTTTACTTTCACTTTCATTTACCCCCCAACGTCGTTTCCCTACCTGTGCCTGTCTCCAGCGACGATCGGGGGTCCCCACGCATCTTCTCCTCCAGGTACCAGCCTCCATCTTCTCCCCACGTTCCCCACGACATCCAGGGATGGGCAGAACAGGGGTTGCCATGGCAACCCACTGTCCTGCGCTGCCATTGGTCAGAATCAGTTCTGACCAATGGCAGGGGATAGGAGGAGATCGCAGCACTGCGACCTCTCTCCTAGCCCTCAGGATGATCGGGGCTGTCACTGACAGCTCCGATCATCCCTATTTTCCGGGTGATTGGGTCACCAGAGACCCGATCAGCCCGGAATAGCAGAAAATCGCATGTCTGAATTGACATGCGATCGCCGACATGGGGGGGGGGTCTCAAGACCCCCCTCGGCGATGTGCCGGGATGCCTGCTGAATGATTTCAGCAGACATCCCGGCCCGTTCCCCAACCGGCTAGCGGCGGGGATCGGAATTCCCACGGGCGTATGCATATGCCCCACGTCCTTAAGGACTCGGGATGCAGGGCGTATGCATACGCCCGGCGTCCTGAAGAGGTTAATAGAAATCCATGAATCCATAATCAAAGAATCACATGACTTGCAATGAGAAAAACGCAGGTGGAAAATATGCCACATAAAAACGTACACACTATTATTGTGAAAAAAAATCCAATAAGTACTACTGTATCACACAAAAACATAGACAGTTTTGTGTTTTTTTTTCAGGTCAAAAAATCAATACTTAAAAAGGAAACCTTTGGCTGCTATCACACACATAGAGGTTTTTGAGCCCAAACCATAAGTGGATCCAAAAGAAATTGGAAATATAAAAGGAAGGATTTATACTTCTTCCTGCTGGATCCACTTCTGGATTTGGCTAAAAACTGCAGTGGTAGTTTCCCAGGGAAAGAAAACTGCTATGTGTTACAGCTGCCTTAAACAGCTCCTCAGTTTTTTCGTACACAGCTTGAAGATTATTAAAACTTTTGCAGAGGAAAGTTGACCTGTTGCCCATATCAACCAATCAGATTGCTTCTTTTATTTTACAGAGACCTTTTAAAGAATTAAAGAAGCAATTTGATTGGTTTCTATGGGTAACTGGTCAACTTTTCCTCTGCACAAGCTTAAAGCACCTAAAACAATGTCTAGTCCTCAGTTAGGCTACCTTGACACACTGGAAATGGGGAGGTGCGCCATCTTGCTGATAGACTACATTTGGCCAGATCTGTGACATAAGCCATTCTTTTAACATGTCCAAGTAGGAGTAGACAGTGACCTTATCCTCGGCATAAAAAGAAGGAACCATAGACTTTGCACCTGTTCAGTGCACAGAATGCATTTACTTTGGGATCATGGGCACATGTTTTTTCTGAGCCCCAAATTCTAAAAAGTAGCCTCATCGCTGAACACTACCATGTCAACAAATTAATCTTCTTTCAATAGGCCCTGCAACTTAATGCAAATGCCGAGGAGGCAGGGCCAAGCTGCTCACATGCTAGCACACTGCTTTGCTCGTCCTCATCTTCCAGCTCCTCATTGATTGATTACAGTGAGGGCAAGAAAGGAGGTGTGCCAGGCTGTGGCACTTGAGCAGCTCAATCCTGTTTCCTTGACACTTGGCTGAGAAATAAAAAGGGTATTTTATAAAATTGGCAACCATTATCAGCTCCAGGAAAGGTCCAGTTTGCTGTTACACCATAACAGCTATCCAACTGTGTCTGCACCTCTTCAACTATTCAAGACATAGCTGCTTTCTTTTAGAAACAATGTCACTCTTGTTCATGGATGGGTCAGGTATTGCAGGTTTGCAGTTCTGCTTTATTTCCTATGAATGGGAATAGGACAGAATGGCAAACCTGCAGTACTGAGCTACTATGCCACGTTTTGCTCATGGAGAAGGGTGGCACCATGTTCCTTAAATAATACAACTATTTAACTGTTACTTCGTTCTTCTGTCTCACACTACTCACATATGATTTATTCTGATGTAGAGGATATTCTTCAAATGACTTACTGGGAGCTCTTTTTTTTTCTTACAGAAATTGTGTGCTCAAATGCCCGATATTAATTTTGTTAAAATTGATGTCCGTAAAGCAGATGTAAGTAGCAACTAAGCGTAATCATAACTTGGTAAAATACTGTCATTTTACCAAAAATTTACATTTCTGTTATCACTAATTTATTGCATTTTTTTATAGGTGTTTGTCGAGAAATTTGAGATCACTGGAGTACCAGCATTTTGTTTCTTCAGAAACATGCAAATGGTATGTGACAACAAGCTTGTATTAAGAAAATGCCTTTTCAATGACAAGATTGTATTGAAATTAGATCTTCCCATTAAAAGATAGCAATTTTAAGCAATTTTTAAAAAAAAACAATTTTTTTATAATGGTTTGCAGACAAAAACTAAGGCCGGCATTTATCATTGTAGGTGTAAGTGAAGCATTTTTCTACACCTTTTTTTTGTGGGCTGTAATGTGTAAGCACCACATTTATTATTAAATGGTCATTTGATAAATTTTGTGCAGGTCACATTTTATGAAATTTCTCTCTTCACATACACCAAAAAGCTAAGCTAAGTCTGGGCTGGTGTAGTTTTAGAGACTTTTCAGTGGCTTTGCGCCTTTTTTGCGCCTTTTCACAAAAAGGCGCAGTTGATAAAACCTGTCCATATCATGTGTAAAGCCAAAATCAGTGGATTGCAACTCAAAATCAGCAGAAATGTGTAAACCAAAAGGCGCAAAAAACCATGCTTGCTCCTTTTTTGCGCCTTTTCTAGACACAAAAAACTGTCTAAAGACAATGATAAATGTCAGCCTAAGTCTCTACAACAATTCTGTGCTGATGTCTGCTTCAGTATCCCATTCATATGCATGAACATTTCCAAGTGGCTTTGGCCAAGCAAAAAAGTCTACCACAGAAATAAGTTGTTACGCCGAGCGCTCCGGGTCCCCGCTCCTCCCCGGAGCGCTCGCTACACTCCTCTCACTGCAGCGCTCCGGTCGGTTCCACGGACCCGGGGCGCTGCGATACCGCCTCTGGCCGGGATGCGATTCGCGATGCGGGTAGCGCCCGCTCGCGATGCGCACCCCGGCTCCCGTACCTGACTCGCTCTCCGTCAGTTCTGTCCCGGCGCGCGCGGCCCCGCTCCCTAGGGCGCGCGCGCGCCGGGTCTTTGCGATTTAAAGGGCCACTGCGCCGCTGATTGGCGCAGTGGTTCCAATTAGTGTTTACACCTGTGCACTTCCCTATATCACCTCACTTCCCCTTCACTCCCTCGCCGGATCTTGTTGCCATCGTGCCAGTGAAAGCGTTTCCTTGTGTGTTCCTAGCCTGTGTTCCAGACCTCCTGCCGTTGCCCCTGACTACGATCCTTGCTGCCTGCCCCGACCTTCTGCTACGTCCGACCTTGCTTCTGTCTACTCCCTTGTACCGCGCCTATCTTCAGCAGCCAGAGAGGTTGAGCCGTTGCTAGGGGATACGACCTGGTCACTACCGCCGCAGCAAGACCATCCCGCTTTGCGGCGGGCTCTGGTGAAAACCAGTAGTGACTTAGAACCGATCCTCTAGCACGGTCCACGCCAATCCCTCTCTGGCACAGAGGATCCACTACCTGCCAGCCGGCATCGTGACAGTAGATCCGGCCATGGATCCCGCTGAAGTTCCTCTGCCAGTTGTCGCTGACCTCACCACGGTGGTCGCCCAGCAGTCACAACAGATAGCGCAACAAGGCCAACAGCTGTCTCAACTGACTGTTATGCTACAACAGTTACTACCACAGCTCCAGCAATCATCTCCTCCGCCAGCTCCTGCACCTCCTCCGCAGCGAGTGGCCGCTTCTGGACTACGACTATCCTTGCCGGATAAATTTGATGGGGACTCAAAGTTTTGCCGTGGCTTTCTTTCCCAATGTTCATTACACTTGGAGATGATGTCGGACCAGTTCCCCACTGAAAGGTCTAAGGTGGCTTTCGTAGTCAGCCTGCTGTCTGGAAAAGCCCTGTCTTGGGCCACACCGCTCTGGGACCGCAATGATCCCGTCACTGCCTCCGTACACTCCTTCTTCTCGGAAATCCGAAGTGTCTTTGAGGAACCTGCCCGAGCCTCCTCTGCTGAGACTGCCCTGTTGAACCTGGTCCAGGGTAATTCTTCCGTTGGCGAGTATGCCGTACAATTCCGTACTCTTGCTTCTGAATTATCCTGGAACAATGAGGCCCTCTGCGCGACCTTTAAAAAAGGCCTATCCAGCAACATTAAAGATGTTCTGGCCGCACGAGAAATGCCTGCTAATCTTCATGAACTTATTCACCTTGCCACTCGCATTGACATGCGTTTTTCCGAAAGGCGTCAGGAGCTCCGCCAAGATATGGACTCTGTTCGCACAAGGCGTTTCTTCTCCTCGGCTCCTCTCTCCTCTGGTTCCCTGCAATCTGTTCCTGTGCCTCCCGCCGTGGAGGCTATGCAGGTCGACCGGTCTCGCCTGACACCTCAAGAGAGGACACGACGCCGCATGGAGAACCTCTGCCTGTACTGTGCTAGTACCGAACACTTCCTGAGGGATTGTCCTATCCGCCCTCCCCGCCTGGAAAGACGTACGCTGACTCCGCACAAAGTTGAGACAATCCTTGATGTCTACTCTGCTTCTCCACGTCTTACTGTGCCTGTGCGGATGTCTGCCCCTGCCTTCTCCTTCTCTTCTGTGGCCTTCTTGGACTCTGGATCTGCAGGAAATTTTATTTTGGCCTCTCTCGTCAACAGGTTCAACATCCCAGTGACCAGTCTCGCCAGACCCCTTTACATCAATTGTATAAACAATGAAAGATTGGACTGTTCCATACGTTTCCGCACGGAGCCCCTTCTAATGAGCATCGGATCTCATCACGAGAGGATTGAACTTTTGGTCCTCCCCAATTGCACCTCGGAAATTCTCCTTGGACTTCCCTGGCTTCAACTTCACTCCCCAACCCTGGATTGGTCCACTGGGGAGATCAAGAGTTGGGGGCCCTCTTGTTCCAAGGACTGTCTAAAACCGGTTCCCAGTAACCCTTGCCGTGACTCTGTGGTTCCTCCAGTAACCGGTCTCCCTAAGGCCTATATGGACTTCGCGGATGTTTTCTGCAAAAAACAAGCGGAGACTCTACCTCCTCACAGGCCTTATGATTGTCCTATCGACCTCCTCCCGGGCACTACTCCACCCCGGGGCAGAATTTATCCTCTCTCTGCCCCAGAGACTCTTGCCATGTCTGAATACGTCCAGGAGAATCTAAAAAAGGGCTTTATCCGTAAATCCTCCTCTCCTGCCGGAGCCGGATTTTTCTTTGTGTCCAAAAAAGATGGCTCCCTACGTCCTTGCATTGACTACCGCGGTCTTAATAAAATCACGGTTAAGAACCGCTACCCCTTACCCCTCATCTCTGAACTCTTTGATCGCCTCCAAGGTGCCCACATCTTTACTAAATTGGACTTAAGAGGCGCCTATAACCTCATCCGCATCAGAGAGGGGGATGAGTGGAAAACAGCATTTAACACCAGAGATGGACACTTTGAGTATCTGGTCATGCCCTTTGGCCTGTGCAACGCCCCTGCTGTCTTCCAAGACTTTGTTAATGAAATTTTTCGTGATCTGTTATACTCCTGTGTTGTTGTATATCTAGATGATATCCTAATTTTTTCGGCCAATCTAGAAGAACACCGCCAGCATGTCCGTATGGTTCTTCAGAGACTTCGTGACAATCAACTCTATGCTAAAATTGAGAAATGTCTGTTTGAATGCCAATCTCTTCCTTTTTTAGGATACTTGGTCTCTGGCCAGGGACTACAAATGGACCCAGATAAACTCTCAGCCGTCTTAGATTGGCCACGCCCCTCCGGACTCCGTGCCATCCAACGTTTTTTGGGGTTCGCCAATTATTACAGGCAATTTATTCCACATTTTTCTACCATTGTGGCTCCTATTGTGGCTTTAACCAAAAAAAATGCCGATCCCAAGTCTTGGCCTCCTCTAGCGGAAGACGCCTTTAAACGACTCAAGTCTGCCTTTTCTTCGGCTCCCGTGCTCTCCAGACCTGACCCATCTAAACCCTTCCTATTGGAGGTTGATGCCTCCTCAGTGGGAGCTGGAGCTGTCCTTCTACAAAAAAACTCTTCCGGGCATGCTGTTACTTGTGGTTTTTTTTCTAGGACCTTCTCTCCGGCGGAGAGGAACTACTCCATCGGGGATCGAGAGCTTCTAGCCATTAAATTAGCACTTGAGGAATGGAGGCATCTGCTGGAGGGATCAAGATTTCCAGTTATTATTTACACCGATCACAAGAACCTCTCCTACCTCCAGTCTGCCCAACGGCTGAATCCTCGTCAGGCCAGGTGGTCTCTGTTCTTTGCCCGATTTAATTTTGAAATTCACTTTCGGCCTGCTGATAAGAACATTAGGGCCGATGCTCTCTCTCGTTCCTCAGATGTTTCTGAAATTGAACTCTCTCCTCAACACATCATTCCTCCTGACTGCCTGATTTCCACTTCTCCAGCCTCCATCAGGCAAACTCCTCCAGGAAAGACCTTTGTTTCTCCACGCCAACGCCTCGGAATCCTCAAATGGGGTCACTCCTCCCATCTCGCAGGTCATGCGGGCATCAAGAAATCTGTGCAACTCATCTCTCGCTTCTATTGGTGGCCGACTCTAGAGACTGATGTGGTGGACTTTGTGCGAGCCTGTACTATCTGTGCCCGGGATAAGACTCCTCGCCAGAAGCCCGCTGGTTTTCTTCTTCCTCTGCCTGTCCCCGAACAACCTTGGTCTCTAATTGGTATGGATTTTATTACTGACTTACCCCCATCCCATGGCAACACTGTTATTTGGGTGGTCGTTGATCGATTCTCCAAAATGGCACATTTCATCCCTCTTCCTGGTCTTCCTTCAGCGCCTCAGTTGGCTAAACAATTTTTTGTACACATTTTTCGTCTTCACGGGTTGCCTACGCAGATCGTCTCGGATAGAGGCGTCCAATTTGTGTCTAAATTCTGGAGGGCTCTCTGTAAACAACTCAAGATTAAATTAAATTTTTCTTCTGCATACCATCCTCAATCCAATGGACAAGTAGAAAGAATTAACCAGATCTTGGGTGACTATTTACGACATTTTGTTTCCTCCCGCCAGGATGACTGGGCAGATCTTCTACCTTGGGCCGAATTCTCGTATAATTTCAGAATCTCTGAATCTTCCTTTAAATCCCCGTTTTTCGTGGTGTACGGCCGTCACCCTCTTCCCCCCCTCCCTACCCCCTTGCCCTCTGGTCTGCCCGCTGTGGATGAAATTTCTCGTGATCTTTCCTTCATATGGAGAGAGACCCAAAATTCTCTCTTACAGGCTTCTTCACGCATGAAGAGATTCGCGGATAAGAAAAGAAGAGCTCCTCCCATTTTTTCCCCTGGAGACAAGGTATGGCTCTCCGCTAAATATGTCCGCTTCCGTGTCCCTAGCTATAAGTTGGGACCACGCTATCTTGGTCCTTTCAAGATTTTGCGCCAGATTAATCCTGTCTCTTACAAACTTCTTCTTCCTCCTTCTCTTCGTATTCCTAATGCCTTTCATGTTTCTCTTCTTAAACCACTTATCATTAACCGTTTCTCTCCCAAATCTGTTTCCCCCACTCCTGTCTCCGGCTCCTCGGACATCTTCTCCGTCAAAGAAATCTTAGCATCTAAAAAGGTCAGAGGGAAAACCTTCTTTTTAGTGGATTGGGAGGGTTGTGGTCCAGAAGAGAGGTCCTGGGAACCTGAGGACAATATCCTGGACAAAAGTCTGGTCCTCAGGTTCTCAGGCTCCAAGAAGAGGGGGAGACCCAAGGGGGGGGGTACTGTTACGCCGAGCGCTCCGGGTCCCCGCTCCTCCCCGGAGCGCTCGCTACACTCCTCTCACTGCAGCGCTCCGGTCGGTTCCACGGACCCGGGGCGCTGCGATACCGCCTCTGGCCGGGATGCGATTCGCGATGCGGGTAGCGCCCGCTCGCGATGCGCACCCCGGCTCCCGTACCTGACTCGCTCTCCGTCAGTTCTGTCCCGGCGCGCGCGGCCCCGCTCCCTAGGGCGCGCGCGCGCCGGGTCTTTGCGATTTAAAGGGCCACTGCGCCGCTGATTGGCGCAGTGGTTCCAATTAGTGTTTACACCTGTGCACTTCCCTATATCACCTCACTTCCCCTTCACTCCCTCGCCGGATCTTGTTGCCATCGTGCCAGTGAAAGCGTTTCCTTGTGTGTTCCTAGCCTGTGTTCCAGACCTCCTGCCGTTGCCCCTGACTACGATCCTTGCTGCCTGCCCCGACCTTCTGCTACGTCCGACCTTGCTTCTGTCTACTCCCTTGTACCGCGCCTATCTTCAGCAGCCAGAGAGGTTGAGCCGTTGCTAGGGGATACGACCTGGTCACTACCGCCGCAGCAAGACCATCCCGCTTTGCGGCGGGCTCTGGTGAAAACCAGTAGTGACTTAGAACCGATCCTCTAGCACGGTCCACGCCAATCCCTCTCTGGCACAGAGGATCCACTACCTGCCAGCCGGCATCGTGACATAAGTAGTATGATCTGTGTCACATCCATGACAGATACCGTATTTATCGGCGTATAACACGCACCTTTTAGGCTAAAATTTTTAGCCTAAAGTCTATGTGCGTGTTATACGCCGATACACCCCCAGGAAAGGCAGGGGGAGAGAGGCCGTCGCTGCCCGCTTCTCTCCCCCTGCCTTCCCTGGGGTCTAGAGCCCTGCTGCCGGCCCTTCTCTCCCCCTAGCTATCGGCACCGCTGCCCGTTCTGTCCCCCTGACTATCGGTGCCGGCGCCCCACTGCCGGCGCCGATAGCCAGGGGGAGAGAAGCGGCGCCGACAGCCAGGGGGAGGTAAGGGGCAGCGGCACCCATTGCCGGCGCCGCTGCCCCGTTGCCTCCCCCCATCCCCGGTGGCATAATTACCTGGGTCGGGTCCGCGCTGCTGCAGGCCTCCGGCGTGCGTCCCCTGCGTCGTTGCTATGCACGACTGCGCATAGCAATGACGCAGGGGATGTGCGCCGGAGGCCTGCAGCAGCGCGGACCCGACCCAGGTAATTATGCCACCGGGGATGGGGGGAGGCAATGGGGCAGTGGCGCTGGCAATCGGTGCCGCTGCCCCTTCTCTCCCCCTGGCTGTCGGCGCCGCTTCTCTCCCCCTGGCTATCAGCGCCAGCAATGGGGCGCAGGCACCGATAGTCAGGGGGACAGAACGGGCAGCGGCGCCGATAGCCAGGGGGAGAGAAGGGCCGGCAGCAGGGCTCTAGACCCCAGGAAAGGCAGGGGGAGAGAAGCGGGCATCGACGGCCTCTCTCCCCCTGCCTTTCCTGGGGGTATATCAGGGTATACACGCGCACACACGCACCCTCATTTTACCATGGATATTTGGGTAAAAAACTTTTTTTACCCAAATATCCTTGGTAAAATGAGGGTGCGTGTTATAGGCCGGTGCGTGGTATACCCCGATAAATACGGTATCTAAGGGTCAGACGTGGATTTTTGATGCCGCAATACAATTGATCTGAAAACAATGTGTGGGCCTATCATAAGAAGACCTACATCTTGTCCATTCAAATACACTTTTATTTTTGACTGTGAGTTTGCGTGCAACATGTAAACTTGACCTTATGTCTCATGCACACAGCTGTGTGCACCTCCATGAATCCCTATCAAAAATCTAAAGCTTATAGTAGGATTGGCAGTGTGTTGTGTTTGGGATCAGTGTGTTATGGATTCCAAATACAGCCATTAATGGTGCCCATACATAATTACATTATTTTATAACAGTCATCCCGATCTCCCCAAACACATGAATGTTTGACACAACTGAATGTTCTGTAGGGAGTAGAAAGCCAGCCAAACAGCTCTGGCCCCAGCCTTTAACTCCAAAAACAAATGGGTCAGGTGGAGAAAAAAAAAACGCCTGACTCTTCTTTCCACCAACATCGTCTGTCAATGGAGAATTAGGAGTACATCATACATCAGTGTTTTCCAAACAGGGAACACTGTTGCAACACTACAACCTTTGATGGTCTGATCATGCTGGGAGTTTGGGAAACACTGCCATACTTTTAAGAGAGCTGGCCTAACCCGCTGACTTTAATATAAGGTGTAAGCACCTTCACCCTGATGTTATAGGTTTTATTCACATCACATTTTTGGAGCACATTAAGTATGGATTGGGATACCAGCAAAAAGTACCTTAAAGTAAAATTGAAAGGAGGATCACCTGCACTTAACTGAATAAACAGGATTCTAGTGCAGGTGACCCTCTTTCTAACAATCTTTACTTGACCAAAACCTGTCTAGCTGTGCAGAACATAGGACTATAAATGTATACTATTTTGCAAAAAAAATAGCAATGGGGGTGTTATCATTGGCTGTTTGAGCAATGATTTCTCCGCCATCTTTTTCTCATCCAACCCGCCCCTTCATTTATATTCACCTCCTCATGCTGCTGCTTTCTGTATGACGAGCCAAGTCGGGGTGGTCATCACTTGTGTGGCGGGCATTACGCATGCGCTGCTACTCACTACACACACCAAAAAAGCAGTTATACAGGTCCGGCATTGGCGCATCATGCCGATGTTCAGATGAGGATGTGAATGGGAGGGGGTAAAATATTGATGAAAGGGCGAGTTGGATGTGAGGGAAATGGTAGTAATCATTGCTTAGACAGCAATGACAACTCCCACATTGCTATTATTTTTCGCAAATTAGCATAAATATCTCCAGCATACATTTTCAGTCATATCCACTGAATGGCTGAACGTATTTCAGTCAAGTAAAGATTGTTAGAAACAGGGTCACCCACACTAGAATTTGTGTTGGTGCAGAAATTCTTCCATCAGTTTCCCTTTAAGCTCTATACAAGTCTAGGGACCCACTATGGGCACAATCTAGTATTTTTCAAAATACTTTTTGGTAACATCCCAACATATGAGGTACTTGCAATGTACCCATAAAATGTATTGTGAATTGGGGCTTACTAAAAAGCATGTATAGCATTTAGGTAATAATCACGAATGTTGCATACATCAATACTTACTAATAGGGACAGGACATTTCATTCACTTTTACTAACATACTGTATTTCATCTCCTCTAGGTATATAAATTCCAAGGTGGAAATATTGACTTCCTAGACAGCAAAGTTAACGAGCTAAGGTTTCGGATTTAATGTGTTGCAGCTTCAAATAAAGACATTTTGAATATATAAAAAAAAAACTGTCAACTTTTTTTTATGACAACTTGGTTAATTACCGTCATTATATAACACAAATACACACCTCTGTCTGTCAAATAGTGAGATCACTGCAATGTTCAGTTACTGTATATCACCTACACTCTTCCTGGGAATATATTGTACAATATGCCAATAGGTAACAACACTACACCGAATATATATAACCTACAATTGTCACCAAAAATACCACTGATTACTTCAAAACAATGTCTTTATTCATACAAAAATATCACAATACCACAATACATGACAAGACAGACAACCCCTATCCCATAAAAATCATGTACCCCATAAGCATCAGCGCCCCCCGCCACAATGATAAAAGATGGTGGTAATATGCACAATATATCCAATCAAACCTCCATATTAGAGATGAGCAAAGTTAAAGTGATTCGATTCCTCACAAACTACTCGGCTCGGCAGTTGCTGACTTTAGCCTGCATAAAATAGTTCAGCTTTCAGGTGCCCCAGTGGACTGGAAAAGGTGGATACAGTCCTAGGAGACTCTCTGAGCACCTGAAAGCTGAACTCATTTATGCAGGCTACAGTCAGAAACTGCCGAGCTGAGAAGTTTGTGATGAATTTAATTACTATAACTTCGCTCATCTCTACTCCATATACTCAATGATGGTAATGAAGCAAGTCCATATGAATAACAATGCATGCAAGTATCTAACAGCATTCATTACCTGTTTCAGGCATGTTACCCGTGGCCATCTGGGGACCCCATGCACCCTTAACAGACGTTGTTTCGCCGGCAACCCCACTTCATCAGGAGGACCTCCTGACAAAGTGGGGTTGCCCATGAAACGACGTCCGTTGAGGGTGCATGGGGTCCCCAGATAGCCACGGGTAACATGCCTGAAACAGGTAATGAATGCTGTTAGATACTTGCATGCATTGTTATTCATATGGACTTGCTTCATTACTCTCATTGAGTATATGGAGGTTTGATTGGATATATTGTGCATATTACCATCATCTGTTATCATTATGGCTGGGGACACCGGTGCTTATGGGGTACATGTTTTTTATGGGAAAGGGGTTGTCTGTCTTGTCATGTATTGTGGTATTGTGATATTTTTCTATAAATAAAGACATTGTTTTGGATTAATCAGTGGTATTTTTGGTGACAATTGTAGGGTATATATAAATGTTCAGTTATTGGTCTGGTATCAGAGCATCTAAAGCTACACATCTTTTTCCATATCAGACAGTATTAACCCCTTGGGGACGAAGCCCGTTTTAACCTTAAAGGGATACTGCAGTGGAAAACTTTTTTTTTTTAATCAACTAGTGCCAAAAAGTTAAAAAGATTTGTAAATGACTTCTATTAAAAAAAATCTTAATCCTTGCAGTATTTATTAGCTGCTGAATACTACAGCGGAAATGGTTTTCTTTTTGGAACACAGAGCTCTCTGCTGACATCATTACCACTGTGCTCTCTGCTGACACCTCTGTCCCTTTTAAGAACTGTGCAGAGTAGGAGAAAATCCCCATAGCAAACATATGCTGCTCTGGACAGTTCCTAAAATGGACAGAGATGTCAGCAGAGAGCCCTGTGTTCATGATGTCAGCAGAGAGCACTGTGTTCCAAAAAGAAAATAAATTTCCTCTGCAGTATTCAGCAGCTAATAGGTACTGGAAGGATTAAGATTTTTTAATAGAAGTTATTTACAAATATGTTTAACTTTCTGGCACCAGTTGATTTAAAACAAAAAAGTTTGCCACCGGAGTACCCCTTTAAGGACCAGGCCATTTTGCAAATCTGAACACTGTCATTTTAAGCATTAATAACGCTGGGATGCTTTAACTTATGAATTTGATTCCGCGATTGTTTTTTCATGACATATTCTTCTTTATGTTAGTGGTAAATTTTCATTGATACTTGCATCATTCCTTGGTGATAAATAAAAAAATGTCATGAAAAATTTTTAACTTTTTAATTTTTCTAAATTTGAAGCTTTCTGCTTGTAAGGAAAATGGACATTCCTAATAAAATACATATTGATTCAAGTATTTAATATGTCTACTTTATGTTGGCATCATAAAGTTGACATGTTTTTACTTTTTGAAGATATAAGAGGGCTTCAAAGTTTAGCAACAATTTTCCAATTTTTCATGAAAATTTCAAAATCTGAATTTTTTAGGGACCAGTTCAGTTTTGAAGTGAATTTGAGGGTCTTTATGTTCAAACTATCCCATAATGGACCCCATTAGGAAAACTGCACCCCTCAAAGTATTCAAAATTACATTCAGAAAGTTTGTTAACCCTTTAGGTGTTTCACAGGAAGCAGCAAGGGGGAGGAGAAAATTTAAAATCTTCATTTTTTACACTAATATGTTCTTGTAGACCCATTTTTTTTTCATTTTTACAAAGAGTATGGAAATATCTAATATGTGGATGTGAAGTGCTCTGTGGATGCACTAGAGGGCTCAGAAGGGAAAGAGTGACAATGGGCTTTTTGGGGAGCAAATTTTACTGAAATGGGGGGCATGTCATATTTAGGAAGCCCGCTTGGTGCCAGAACAGCAAATAAAAATAAAAAAACACATGGCACACTATTTGGGAAACTACACACCTCAAGGAACGTAACAAGGGGTATAGTGAGCCTTAACAACCCACAGGTGATTGACAAATTTTCGCTAAATTTGGACGTGAAAGTGAAAAATTCGATTTTTTTCACTAAAATACTGGTGCCACCCCTGTTTAAATAATCAATTTCACAAAGGTTAATAGGAGAAAATGCCCCCCAAAATTTGTAACACCATTTCTTCTGAGTATGAAAATATTCCATATGTAGATGCTGAGGGCTCTGTGGGCGCACTACAATGCTCAGAAGAGAAGGAGCGTCATTGGGCTTTTGGAGAGAGAATTTGGTTGGAATAGAAGTCAGGGGCCAAGTTTACAAAGCCCCAATGCTACAAGAACAGTGGACCCCCCCCCCTCATATGACCCTATTTCAGAAACTAAACCCCTAACGGAATGTAACAAGGGGTGCAGTGAGCATTTACACCCCACTGGCATTTGACAGATCTTTGGAACAGTGGGCTGTGCTATTGAAAATTTTTATTTTTCATTTTCATGGACCACTGTTCAAAAAATCTGTCAGACACCAGTGGGGTGTAAATGCTTACTGCACCCTATATTACATTCCATGAGGGGTGTAGTTTCCAAAATGGGGTCATATGTGGGGGGGGGGTCCACTGTTCTTGCACCATGGGGGCTTTGTTAAAGCACATGGTCTTCATTTCCATCCAAATTCTCTCTCCAAAAAAACAAATTTTGCTCCTTCACTTCTGAGCCCTGTAGTAAGCCCGCAGAGCACTAAACATCCACATATGAGGTATTTCCTTACTCAGGAGAAATGGTGTTACAAATCACCCCTTTTGAAAAAGAAAAATTTGGGGTAACACTAGCATTTTAGTGAAAAAAATCAAATTTTTCATTTTCACGTCCAACTTTAATGAAAATTTGTCAAACACCTGTGGGGTGTTAAGGCTTACTATACCCCTTGTTACATTCCGTGAGGGGTGTAGTTCCCAAAATGGGGTCAAATGTGGGTGGTTTTTGTTTGCATTTATGTCAGAACCGCTGTAAAATCAGCCACACCTGTGCAAATCACCAATTTAGGCCTCAAATGTACATAGTGTGCTCTCACTCCTGAGCCCTGTTGTGTGCCCGCAGAGCACTTTACGTCCACATATGGGTTATTTCCTTTCTTTTACCTCTTGTGAAAATAAAAAGTATGGGGCAACACCAGCATGTTAGTGTAAAAATTGTTTTTTTTTTTACACTAATGCTGGTGTAGACCCCAACTTTTCCTTTTCATATGGGGTAAAAGGAGAAAAAGCCCCCCCAAAATTTGTAACGCAATTTCTCCCGAATAGGGAAATACCCCATATGTGGCCCTACACTGTTGCCTTGAAATACGACAGGGCTCCAAAGTGAGAAAGCGCCATGCCTAAATTAGGGATTTGCATCGGGACAGACCCGGATGCAAGCATTACACTTGCCTCCGCCGCCCAATTACGCTACGGCAGTGTTTTCCAAACAGGGTGCCTCCAGTTGTTGCAAAACTCCCAGCATGCCTGGACAGTCAATGACTGTCTGGCAATACTGGGAGTTGATATTTTGCAACAGCTGGAGGCTCCATTTTGGAAACTGTACAATACGTTTTTCAATTTTATTGGGGGGGGGGGGGGGGTGTCAGTGTAAGGGAGTGTAGTGATTTACTTTTTCTTTTGTGTTAGTGTAGTGTAGTGCATTGTAGTGTTTTTAAGGTAGATGCACATGGTTGGGTTCACAGCAAGTTTCCCGCTGGGAGTTTGAGCTGCAGCAGAGTATTTTCTGCAGCTCAAACCTAAAGCTGGAAACTCAATGTAAATCCCCTGTAAGTCCCCGCCCGTGTGGATGTACTTTTTTTCTTGCAAAACTACAACTCCTAGCATGCACTGACAGAATGTGAATGCTGGGAGTTGTAGTTTTGCCACAGCTGGGGGCACAATGGTGGGGAAACACTGAGTTAGGTTTACAGATTAATTCAGTGTTTCCCCACCAGTGTGCCTCCATCTGTTGCAATACTACAACTCACAGCATGCCCAGACTGTCCAGGCATGCTGGGAATTGTAGTTTGGCAACATCTGAAGGGCCATAGTTTGGAGATCACTGGACAGTTGTCTTCAAACTACAACTCCCAGCATGCACTGACAGCTGAAGGGCAAGCTAAGAGTTGTAGTTATGCAACAGCTGGAAGGGGCACAGTTTGGAAGCCAGTGTAGTGGTCACCAAACTGTGTCCCCCCCACCAGATGTTGCAATAATACAACTCCCAGCAATCCCAGACTGTCCAGGCATGCTAAGAGTTGTAGTACGGCAACATCTGAAGAAGCAGATGTTGCAGAACTACAATGCCAAGCATGCCTGACTGTCTGGGCATACTGGGAATTGTAGTTTTGTAACATCTGGAGGGACACAGTTTGGAAACTACTGCATCTCCAGGTGTTGCAAAACTACAACTACCAGCATGCACAGACTGTCCAGGCATGCTGGGAATTGTAGTTCTGCAACATCTGAAGGGCCAGATGTTACCGAACTACAACTCCCAGCATGCCTTTGGCTGTCTGGGCATGTTAAGAGTAGTAGTTTTGCAACATCTGGAGTACCGCAGTTTGGAGACTATTGCACACTACATGCTGGTAGTTGTAGTTTTGCAACACCTGGAGGTGCAGTGGTTTCCAAACTGCGTCCCTCCAGATGTTACAAAAGTACAATTCCCAGTATGCCCAGACAGTCAGGCATGCTTGGCATTGTAGTTCTGCAAAATCTACGACTTCAGATGTTGCCGAACTACAACTCTTAGCATGCCTGGACAGTCTGGGCTTGCTGGGAGTTGTAGTATTGTAACATCTGGGGGGACACAGTTTGGAGACCACTATACTGGGTTCCAAACTGTTCCCCTTCCAGCTGTTGCATAACTACAACTCTCAGCTTGCCCTTCGGCTGTCAGTGCATGTTGGACCCCGGCTCTCAACTTTAACCCTCCCGCCCCCCTCCTGCCACTGGTCGGTCAGTCCTGACCGACCCACCTCACTCCTATCCTTCATAGTGATTGGGCTGTCTGACAGCCACGATCACCTTTATTTTCTGGGCAAATGGGTCACCAGAGACCTGATCAGCCAGGAAAAGCCATGATTCGCTGGTCAGGACCCCCTAGGCGATGTTCTGGGATGGCTGCTGATAGATATCAGAAGTCATCTGTTCCGGTCACCACCCCATGTGCGGGAGTGACCAGAATTCCCACAGGCGTACAGGTACGCCCTTGGTCCTTAAGTACCAGGGAGCAAGGGTGTAGCAAAGGGGTTATTCAGTGATTTTATTTTTTTTTACATTCTGTGGTGTAAGGGTCCATGTCCGTTAAATGATACCGCTCAGTCTAACAGGCCTGGGCCCTCAAATCAAATCACACTGCTGCTCACCCTTTCACTGGCCGAAGCTTTGGTTGTGGCTGGTGATTAGCTGAGCGCAGTGTGATGTATGGGCACCAAAAGCAGGAAGAAGACCGGGTTCCAGAGGACATGAGAACCATCTCAGTGGCCCCAGGGGAGTGGCAGAAGGTAAGTTAAAGGGGTTTACTCCGGTACTGAATCACTTATCCCATATTTGCTCTGTGGATGGGGAAAGCCGGGGCGCCAGGCAGGAGATCGCAAAGAGCCTCCAGGATCAGACACTTATCCCTATTCTGTGGGATAAGTTGTTCAGTATCGGAGTACCTCTTTCTGCCCCTGTGCAGAATGCCAAATTTAAAAAATTGAAAATGGCTGGTAATCGTTATACTCATAAAGATGAAAGCACATTTAAGAAGTCAGGGGATAATTCAATAAACAAGTGGTTTTACTAGTTCCTCAGTTTAGAAAGTTATTCAATACAGTATTGTCTTTCTATCTACAGTATCTATCTAGCTATCTAGACAAAGAATAAGTCAGCCAGCACTTTAGTTGATACCAAACTATTATATGGACCTGGCCTACAGGTGCACGCTACTAGGCTAAATATACAGCAACAGAAGAATGCAGCAGCACACTGCCAGCACAAGGATATAGGTGAAACATGAATATGCAGTTAAAACATGGAGAGCTATACAGCTATGGTGTAATAGATGCAAATGTGAAACTATGAAATAGTGAGGCACTTAGCTCGCAAATTTGTCTCCGCCGGCGGTCAAATAGCTTGGACCGTCCAAGCTATTTGACCGCCGGCGGAAACAAATTTGCGAGCTAAGTGCCTCACTATTTCATAGTTTCACATTTGCATCTATTACACCATAGCTGTAGAGCTCTCCATGTTTTAACTGCATATTCATGGTTCACCTATATCCTTGTGCTGGCAGTGTGCTGCTGCATTCTTCTGTTGCTGTATATCTAGCTATCTAGCTATGTATCTTTCATCTATCTATCTATCTACAGTATCTATCTATCTCATATCTATCTATCTCATATCTATCTATCTCATATCTGTCATCTATCTACAGTATCTATCTATCTCATATCTATCTATCCAATATCTATCTATTTATCTATTTATCTATCTAGGAAAGTGAAGAAGGCAGCACAACCTCTTAATAGAAAACAGCGGGTGCCAGCGATGAAATGGTCCCGGGTCAGGGGTCCTATAGATATCCACACCAGAAAACAGGGACCACAGCACTCCAATAGGTGGAGCCAGCACTCCCAGGCGAGATGCCTGCTGAAATCATTCAGCAGGCACCCCATGTCAAAGCCAGCACTCCCAGGTTTTGACATGGGGTGCCTGCTGAATGATTTCAGCATGCATCTTGTTCCGTTCACCGCCCGGTTACAGGCGGTGAATGAAAATGTTCAGGGTGCACAAGTACACCCTGGGTGCTTAAGTCCCAGGAAGCCAGGGCGTACGTCCTGTGTCTGGGACGGGTTAATGACGGTACCAATTTATGTAAGCGGGCGGGCACCTGAAGCCGACAATTTTAAAAATGTATAAAAGGGCCATCTAATTTTAAAAACTATATAATTTTTATAATTAATTTTGTGAAACTTTTTATTAGTAATGTATTTTAATTATTTGTTTAATAAAGTGTGTTTTTTACTATTTTTAAAAAAAAAATGTATTTATTTTTTACATTATTTACAGATTGTTCCATGCTGGGAGTAATAGTACCTGTACTAATAGACAGATTGCCCGCGTGTCACTACTGACACCCGTTGCGATCCTCCTTTATATTGCTGAGATGCCAAGCGGCTCTCTTCTGCGCTCCACATCTCTGCTATGAACTCTGGGCTGGCCAGTGATGTGAATAGAAATTCACATTACTGATTCATATTTGCTGCTCAGAGCGGTGATTGGCTGGATGGTGACAGCCAATCACTGCTCTGGGCAGTATATATGAATTATTGATGTAAATTTCTATTCACATCCCTGGGTAGCCATATAGTGCAGAGATGCGAGTGCAGGAGAAAGCTGCTTCGCATCTTAGAAGCATGAAGGACTATCGCAGCGGGTATCAGGAGTGACACCCTCTGTGATCTATCCTTAACTGCAGGTACTACTGCTCCCAACATGGAGCACACTATGTTCCATGTTGGGAGCTGTAGTACCTGCATTAATAGACAGATCGCAGTGGGTGTTATTTCTGACACCTGTTGCGATCCTACTGTATAAGCCATAGAAGCGGGCGCACATCTCTGGTCCCCTGCCCGCACTGTATCCTTCTGTGATGTGAAGTTATGTTCACATCACAGATTTGTATATGCTGCTGAGAGTTATGATTGGCCGATAGTGTTGAGCACGACTATTCGAATTGCTAATTCGAATATGGCTTATGCCGCTCATCACTATTGGCCGACACCATCTGCCCAATCACCGCTCTGAGAAGCAAATAGGAATCTGTGAGAGAGATGAGCGAATGGAATCTGATGGACCCAAATTTGTTATGAATTTCATGAAAAATTCGATTAGCAACGAATGTGAATATTGCCACGATTCTATCGCACAAATCACTTAATATAACTCCATTTAGTGCGGTCCAGGGCATCTAAAATGGCGGATCCACATGTGAGGACATGGGGAAAGGAACTCTGGGAAGGCGGCTAGGCAAGGCGGGAAGTCGGGTAGGCGGGATGACCCTAAATCACATGTGATGTCACAGCCCTTTATAATAAGCAAGGAAATAGGATGGACAGCTTGTGTGTGTGTCACACAGAAAAGCTTTTTCCAGCAGCGTTTCACCTCCTAGTCACATCAGCGTTCTGGTGGACAGAGAGCAGTGCTTTTTCAACAGAATTTTCTTTTTACTCCAGCCTTTAACCTCCAAGTCACTTTCTACAGCAGTGTATTACAGAGAGGGGCAGAGAGCTTTGTGTGTTGCCTCAGACATTTGAACAAGCTGGCTTAGCTTGAGAAACCTTAGCAGAGCTTAATGGAATAATTTTTCAGCGCATTTCTGCCCTCTTTGTTCCACAACAAATGGTCTGTTGGTTATACTAGTCTGTAGACGGTATAATACACACCCAGCAGTCCATTCCTAACAGTCTGTGAGAGTGTGAAATGTTGGGTTTAGTACACAGCGACTTTGTGCTGCTGCACTGTTGTGTACTGCTGGTGTTGTGCAAAAATATGCTTTATAAGCATACTGTTGCCCATTTTTCTGCTCTCATGAGTGCATGCCACATACCTACATCTAAGTAGTGTACTATTTTGTAACTGTCAATCTGTCAAGGGCCTAGATAATGTGAAAGGCCAGGCAAAAGTAATCACCGGCTGGTGTTTTACTCCAATATGTTTTTTAAGTGTACTCTAGCTCATTTTTCTGCCCTCATAAGTGCATACCATAAACCTACTTCTAAGTAGTGTACTATTTTGTACCTGTTAATCTGTCAAAGGCCTAGATACTGTGAAAGTTCAGGCAAAAGATATCACCGGCTGGTGTTTTACTCCACTACTTCTTTAAGCGTACTGTAGTGCATTTTTCTGCCCTCATAAGTGCATACCACATACCTACATCTAAGTAGTGTACTATTTTGTACCTGTTAATCTGTCACAGGCCTAGATACTGTGAATGTCCAGGCAAAAGTAATCACCGGCTGTTGTTTTACTCACTACTTCTTTAAGCGTACTGTAGCACATTTTTCTGAACTCATAAGTGCATACCACATACCTACATCTAAGTAGTGTACTATTTTGTACCTGTTAATCTGTCAAGGGCCTAGATACTGTGAACGGCCAGGCAAAAGTACTCACCAGCTGGTGTTGTGCACAAATACATTTTTTAAGCATACTGTAACGCATTTTTAGGCCTCATAAGTGCATACCACATACCTACATCTAAGTAGTGTACAATTTTGTACCTGTTAATCTGTCAAGGGCCTAGATACTGTGAAAGTCCAGGCAAAAGTAATCACCGGCTGCTGTAGTGCACATATAAGTTTTTTAAGCATACTGTAGCGCATTTTTCTGTCCTCAAAAGTGCATACCACATACCTACTTCTCAGTAGTGTACAATTTTGTACCTGTTAATCTATCAAGGGAATAGATACTGTGAAAGGCTAGTCAAAAGTACTCACTGGCTAGTGTTGTAAATAACATGTAATCAGATACTGTGAAAGGACAGCCAATAGTACACACCTGCTGCTGTTCTAGACAAATACTGTTTTAAGCGTAGTGAAGCGTATTGTACTCCCCTCATATACGCACTAAGTATGTCAGGCAGAGAAGTGCCAGGAAACTGTATGTACACCTACGTGGTGTCCTTTATATATTTTACTGTTAAACTAATTTAGACCTAGTAACTGTGAAAGGCCAGCCAAGGCTACACACTGGTTTCTGTAGTCTAATACAGTTTTAAGGGTAGTGGAGCGTATTGTCCTCC
The DNA here is from genome assembly GCF_029499605.1 of Hyla sarda. NCBI lineage: Eukaryota > Metazoa > Chordata > Amphibia > Anura > Hylidae > Hyla > Hyla sarda. The sequence goes on from NC_079189.1 coordinate 328,636,393, forward strand.
TCTCATATATAACAGTATAACATATACACACTCAGCTGATGTATAAGTATGTCAGGCAGAGTAGTGCCAGGATAGGCACAGAGTAATGGAAGAGGTCTCAATGCATCAGGCACAGGCAGAGGTCACAGCAGACTAAGGGCGAGTGGCAGCAGGAGTCGCAGCGAGAGGCCTGAGCTCCAGGTATGAGCCAGCGGTCGTGTCTCGACCAGAAACCAATCTGCCGTCATTGATTGGTTAACACGGTCATCCACTTCATCACAAGTGACATCTGATACCCCCAGTCAACAGTAGGTGGGTTCCTCAGACAAAACCCTAAGTTTGCATGGCCTGGGAGCAGTCCCTGTCCTTCCATTGCCTCTGTCCTATGCTGTTCCCTCCCCTAAAGAAGTATCTTATGCTGTGGGTTCAGCTCCACTATTCGGTGAGGACAATCTAACAGAGGACAGTCAGCAGCTACTGCCCAGCCAAGAAGTGGAGGAGACATCCGCCGCTTCCTTCCGCTAGGCGGGCAAGTAGTGATGAGGAGAGTGACGTGGGAGGTGGGGTTGCCTGCGTTCAGGGTCATGAAGCAAACACTGTTGAGGAACCTGAGGAAGACATTAGTGACATGCAGAAAACTTGTTGATGATGAAGCCGATCGCAATTGGGAGCCGGGTGCAGAAGGGGCTTCATCAGCTGAGCCAGCAAGGTGGTAGCATGGTTGGCAGTCAGCATGGTGGCAGAAGTGGAAATTCTGAAGCTAAACGTTCCCGGGGGAGACCACCTGCTTAATAGCAGCCTACCTTCCCGGGAGGTAGTAGAACAGGGGTTCCTGGAGACCGCGGCAGTAGCAGTCAATTAATGCGGACTGTTGGTGGGAAAATCAGCTACTCGGCGGTGTGGCAGTTTTTCATCAAGCATCCGGAGGAGGTTAACATAGCCACAAGGTGAAGCGTGGCCAGGGTCCCAATGTTGGCACCACAGCCCTGCATCGAAATATGCTGCGCCACCATAAAGCGGCCTTGGAGAACCGTGGCTCCAATGTAGTGGTCCAGCCTGCTGCATCACCCAGTGCCGTGCTGCTCCCTCTTTAAGCCAGCCAAGGTTCCACCACCTCAGCCGAAGGGAGCTGTGTCATCTACCCTGCTTCTGTCACTCCAGATGCTCCTGCTCCTCCTACTTTTAGTCAGTCATTCAGCCAGCAATCCATCGGCAAAGCCATGTCAAAGAGACAACAGTATGCGCTCACTCATCCAACGGCGCAGAAGCTAAATGTGCTCCTGTCCAAGTTGCCGGTGCTGCAGTCCCTCCCTTGTCAAATGGTGGACTCTGCATCTTTCAGAGAACTGATGGCTTGTGCCGAGTCAAGGTGGAGAGTCCCAAGCCGTCATGTCTTTGCGAAGAAAGCAGTACCAGCCCTGCACAGTTTTGTGGAAGAAAAGGTGGGCCAGTCCTTGAGCCTGCTGGTGTGTACCAAAGTACATGGCAGCACCGAAGTCTGGAGCTCTAACTATGGTCAGGGACAATACATGTCCTTTACGGCCCACTGGGTGAATGTGGTTCCTGCACAGCCACAACACCAACATGGAAAGGTCACGCCGCTTCCTCCTCCACGCTCGTAGTGTGCTGCTACGCTTCCTCATCCTCCACCTCCTCTCAGTGCCCCTTCAGCATACCATGTGTGCAGGGCACTGCGGTGTCACGCAATTCTTCACATGGTTTGCCTTGGCGAACGGAGTCACACAGGCGAGGAACTGTAAAAGTCATTCATAAAAAAATCGAATCATGACTTACTCCCCAAAAACTGGAAATGAGAACCATGGTGACCGACAACGGGAAGAAAATCTTGTCTGCGCTGCGATAAGGAAGGCTGAGCCATGTGCCCTGCATGGCACACATGTTCAATATGGTTGTCAAGCGGTTCCTGAAGTGTTCCCCCCATTTGCAAGACATCCTAACAATGGGAAGGAAACTTTGCATGCACTTCAGCGACTCGTACACTGCAAAGCACCCCCTCCTTGAGCTGCAGCGTTAGAACGGTATTCCCAACCTGGTCTGATTTGCAACGTTGCCACATGTTGGAATTCCACCCTCCATATGTTGGACCAACTATATTAACAGAGAAAAGCCATCACCTATTTCTTGATGATCCAAGCAGATAGGGATACTCCCCTTGAATGTCAACCAGTGGAATCTCATACGTGACACCTGCCATTTGCTCAGGCCCTTTGAGGAAGCCACATTATTAGTAAATCACCAGGATTACGGGATGAACAACATCATTCCATTGCTTCATTTCCTACAACATGTGTTGGAAACGATGGCTGGTCAGGGCACTAGAGACGTTGTGCCTACATCTCATGGCCACATGAGCCCTCTGGGGGCTGAACTGGAGGAGGAGGAGGGGGAGGGGCACAGTGGAGCACAGTTTAGGTTCTGCTATATGGGCGGTTTTTCTAGTCATCTGACAGGAGAGGAGGAACAGGAGCAGCTAGAGGAGCTAGAGAGTTATGAGGAAGGCGAGACAGAGGACCCAGACACACCCTCCGAGTCACTTGCACAAATGGAACAATGCATGCTCACATGCTTGCGTAGTGACCACCGAATTGTCACCATTCGGCAGCCCGATGACTCCTGGCTCTCCACCTTATTGGTCCCTCGCTACCTTCACAAAATGGGGGCCTTTTTTAAACCCATTGAGAGGGAGGACAAACTGACCTACTAGTCAGTTGGCCTATGCCTATTGGCGCCATCGTCGATTCTCTTGCAGGTCTGAGTCAGGGGGCCCTCTGTGCTCACCTTCCCCTGCCATGACTGCTGGGGAGGGGTGGGGTGACAGGAGCAGTACCAGCTCCATCAGCAGCAGCCTGAGTCTACAGTCGTTGATGAGTAGCTTTCTTCACCCACATAGTGAAGCAACTCATCAGCAGCATGTAGACCTGGAATAGGACCTGAACCAGCAGGTGCTGGCATACCTTGATATGCCCATACCAACACATCTTGAACATCCGCTGGACCTCTCAGCAGCCAAACTTGATTTGTGGCCGCAACTAGCAGAGTTTGCCCTGGAAAAGCTGTCCTTCCTGGCCAGTAGTGTGCCATCAGAGCGGGTGTTTAGTGCGGCGGGGGCCATAGTAACCCCAAGGAGAACTCGTCTATTCATGAAAAATGTGGAGAGACTGACCTTTGTGAAGATGAATCAGACATGGATCAGCCAGGATTTCCACCCACCAATGCCTGATGCATCAGAGTAGATTGACCATGGTGCCACACCAACACTTCACTTCATATGGAGAGTACCAAACAGATTTAAAGCACAACTGTCACAAATTTGTACCCCCATAAACTAATCACAGGGTAACAAAGTTCTCTAGAATTACTCTCTAGGTATACCTTTTACTGCTTTCTAGCAGCTTTTATCAGGCTAAAAGATGCTTTTAAGACAGCCAGCAACAGTCGGATATGCATGGCTATGGCCCGTGGCCGCCACGCCTATCTCCTGTATGTCATCGCTAGGACCGCTGTGTGATTGGTCCCAGCACATAGGCCCCTTTATTTTCCTTATCTGTGGCGGCGAACGTACAAATGTATAAGTAAAACAAGAGCCCGTTCTCCTATTAGGTTACAGTGCCATCACATGGGGTTAGTTTGCACAGCAAGCAGCAGAGCATTACTCTGCGCACTGGGACCAGGAGCGAGCACTTGCTTTGAAAACTAGCCGCCCACAGCGCCGGTGATGTAAGCATAGCATACTGGGGCCATCAGGAGAGGGTGCTTGTGGCCCGCAGCACCAGGAGACAGTTTTCTTCACATCACTGGCGCTGAGGGCGGCTAGTTTTCATAGCAAGCGCTCGCTCCTGACCCCAGTGCACAGCGTAATGCTCTGCAGCTTGCTATGCAAACTAACCTGCTGTGACGGCACTGTAACCTAATAGGAGGATAGGAGAACGGGCAATGTAAACTGATAGAAGAACGGGCACTTGTTTTACTTATACATTTGTATGTTCGCCGCCACAGATAAGCAAAATAAAGGGGCCTATGTGCTGGGACCAATCACACAGCGGTCCTAGCGATCATATACAGGAGATAGGCGTGTCGGCCACGCGCCATAGCCACGCCTATCCGACTGTTGCTGGCTGTCTTATAAAGCATTTTTTAGCCTGATAAAAGCTGCTAGAAAGCAGTAAAAGGTATACTTGGAGAGTAATTCTAAAGAACTTTGTTACCCTGCGATTAGTTTATGGGGGTACAAATTTGTGACAGTTGCGCTTTAAGGCGCTGCTCCCCAGTTACAAACATTCCTCCGCATCAGCCCTTTTTTCACCCACCTTCATCACCGGGTACTTGTATTGCCACCCACCGCACCACTCTGTCACCGGGTCACTTTCAGGACTCCTGATGCTGCCACCTCCAGGCTGTGCCATTCAGCCACTATATGGCCTCCTCATGCTGCCGTTACCTCCACGATGTGTCATTCAGCTAGTATATGTTCTGCTCATGCTCCCGACAACTCCAGGTTGTGCCATTCAGCCTCTATATGGTCTCCTCATGCTTCCGCCACCTCCAAGCTGTGTCATTCAGCCACTATATGTTCTACTCATGCTGTCACCAACTACAGGCTGTGCCTTTCAGCCACTATGTGGTCTCCTCATGCTGCCACCACCTCCACACTTTGTCATTTAGCCACTATATGTACTACTCATGCTGCCGCCGACTCCAGGCTGTGCCTTTCAGCCACTATATGCTCTATTCATGCTGCTGCCACCTCCACGCTGTGTCATTCAGCCCCTATATGTTCTACTCATGCTGCCACCAACTACAGGCTGTGCAATTCAGCCACTATATGCTCTCCTCATCTGCCACCAACTCCAGGTTGTGCCATTCAGCAACTGTATGTTCTACTCATGCTGCCGCCAACTCCAGGCTGTGCCATTTAGCCACCATATGATCTCCTCATCTCCCACCAACTCCAGGCTGTGCCATTCAGCCACTATATGGTCTCCTCATCTGCCGCCAACTCCAGGCTATGACATTCAGCCACTATATGTTCTACTCGTGCAGCCACCAACTCCAGGCTGTGCCATTCAGCCACTATATGGTTTCCTCATGCTTCCGCCACCTCCACGCTGTGTCATTCAGCCACTATATGTTTTACTCATGCTGCCAGTAACTACAGGCTGTGCCATTCAGCCACTATATGATCTCCTCATCTGCTGCCAACTCCAGGCTGTGCCATTCAGCCACTATATGTTTTACTCATGCTGCCGCCAACTCCAGGCTGTGCCATTCAGCCACTATATGTTCTACTCAGGCTGCCACCAACTCCAGGCTGTGCTATTCAGCCACTATATGGTTTACTGATGCTGCTGGGCCTGAGACATTACCTAAAAAATGTAATGGTACCACTAGCAAACATAAATCTTCAATTTAAATTTGAAAAGTCATCTTTTAATCTTAGGGATGGTGAGGCCCTATGGTCTCCTCATGCTACCGCCAACTCCAGGCTGTGTCGTTCAGCCACTATATGGTTTACTGATGCTGCTGGGTCTGGGAAATTACCTAAAAAATTTTATGGTACCACTAGCTAACATAAATCTTCAATTTAAATTAGAAAATTCATCTTTTAATCTTAGGTATAGTGAAGCCCTATGGTCTCCTCATGCTGCCGTCCAACTCCAGGCTGTGCCATTCAGCCACTATTTGCTGCCACCAAGTCCAGGTGGTCATTCAACCACTATATGGTCTCCTCATGCTGCTGGGACATTACCTAAAAAGAATGATAGTAGCACTAGCTACCATAAATCTTCCATTTGAATTTGAATATTCATCTTTTTATCTTAGGGATTGTGAGGCCCTATGGTATCATCATGCTGCTGCCAACTCTAGGCTGTGGCTTTCAGTCACTATATGCTCCCACCAACTCCAGGCTGTGTCCTTCAGCCACTATATGGTCTCCTCATGCTGCCACCAACTCCAGGCTGTGCCACTCAGCCACTATATGCTGCCAACAAGTCCAGGCTGTGTCATCCAGCTACTATATGGTCTCCCCATGCTCACAACACCTCCACGCTGTGTTATTCAGCCACTATATGGTCTCCTCATGCTGATGCCACCTACAGGCTCTGTCATTGTGCCGCTCTGCTGCAGTGATTCTAATAGTGATGCCTATAATCTGCATGTCATACTGAATAACAGTATTATTTGACTAACACAGCACACTCCCTATGAGTGTTAGGACAAGGCAAAGTGTTCTACTCCCCTATTAAGCCTCTCTGTAGGCCAGAAATAGCCATTTTTAATAGTGATTGGCCGTGAAAAAATGTGCTCATCACTAATCTGTGATGTTAAGAGAACTTCACATCATAGAGAAGTATAGTGCAAGGCAGGGAAGCAGAGAAGTGCAGCCTTGCCGCCGGTTTTATAGATTTACAGGAGGATTGCAACTGGTGTCAGAAGTGACACCTGGGGCAATCTGTCTATTAGTACAGGTACTAATACTCTCAGCATGGAACAGTCTGTTCCATGCTGGGAGTAATAGTAGTACCTAAACATTTTTAAAATAAAGAAAAAAGTTTTTAAAAAAGGAAAAAAAACTTTATTAAATACATAGTTAAAATACATAAGTAATAAACAGTTTTACAAAATTAATTATAAAAAAATATATTATTTTTACAATTAAATTGCCCCTTTCTAAATTTTTTATATTGTGGCTACATTTTTAGGGTCCTGCCCGTTTATATAAATTGGTCCCTGTTTAAAAATGTATAAAAATGTTGTTCTAAAAATATAAATTTCATTAAATACAAATTTTCCATCCCTACTGCATGCTTTTTTTTTTGTACCCAACAAAATTCTTAAAAACACGCCAAAGGGGCCAAAATTTGCAGACAAAGGCAAAATGCCAGAAAAAACGCCAGAACCCTAGCCCCCCCCCCCTCCCCCCCAAAAAAACGCAGTGCAGTGGCATCGGACATTATTTCCAAGAATGTAGTCTGTTGTGCTTTTGCAATTTCTGTGTACAGAAATTTTGCGCCAATGTAAACCCCCCTCCTCAAATTCATTCTCATGTGGTAGAGTCAGAGAAACAGTTGAGTGGGTGACATCTTTTGCACAAAAAAACACAAGGATCACCAGTATCACATTTTCACGTTCTTTATTTGTGTATTAAATCACTATTTTAAAGGTTCTCATTGCAATAATAATGCTGAAAACTGACTGGTTACCAAGAGCCTTGCTTCACTTGTTGCCTGAGCTTTTTTTTTCCAAAGGGTTCCAAAGGCTCACCATGTTAATAAAAAATCAATACATACATTTTATACTTTCCGTTTAGCAACTTTTCATAGAAAAGCATCATAAATGACTATTTAGCTGTTATGATGGCTTTTCCAATGTTGTCCCCTTTAAGCATCCCAATAAACGCAGAAGGCATGTTGTCAAACCCCTTGGTAATGTGCTCGTGGTACTTTAGTTTTCCCTGTGAAAAAATAATAAATTATTGATGACTTCTACAATCTAAATAAGATTAACTGTAGCCAATAAAGATACATTTTTTATTACAAAGTATTATAGGGAATATAGAAAACCAAGATACACATTATATATAGCACATAGGAGGAAATATATCAATGATCACACCAGTAAAGGGGTGTAAATCATAGTATAACATTCTCTATTTTTGCACAAAACATAGGAAAAGTCATGTTTTTTTGGTAAACTTTTCCTCTGTACAAGTTTTAATGAATCTCCGCCAATTATTTTATTTAATGGCATAGGTTTTTTTATAGTAATAATATTGATAATCAATATTCTACATCCAAATTGGTAAAGTTTTTGACAACGTGTAAAAAGCCATTACTAATTCACTTTCCAGTCACAAAACCTGTTACTACTCCAAATAATAATGTTTGAACCACTTGGAAAAAGCCGGAGAGCAATTGCTGCTTCTTCTTATATCTGTATGAGCATACAAACATCAGCAGGCACCTGCTTCCAAAAAGGGATCATTTTTGTAAAAAAAAAAAAAGTATAAAAAAATCTGCTAGGGCAGTGTTTTTATTCAACCTGTCAGTTATCACCGGGTACCATCTCCTTTAACCAATAGTCATATATTTTGCTGTACTTTGTCTTAAAACAGCTCAGAAGTACGTAGATACCCTTCAAGGTGACCTAACAGTATTATAAAGGACTTTTAGGGCTCTAAAACACTGTTAAATGCTATTTGTGGGCTATTGGTGAAGTACAGATTTGGACAAAACTAGTTCAGTCAGAGCCAGAACTTTTTGCCAGAGTTCGGCGAACCAACATAACCAAGCTTTAAAGAAAGTCTGCTCATCTCTACTCATCACCGAACACATCCCATTTCTGCCTATATAATTTGTTTTGTTTTGCATTTACATATTGTTTTCAGCTTTCTATCCTGACACCTTGATGTCTTCCTTGGTTTACCCATATGTTTTCCTTTATAACCTTTGTATATTTTATACTTGCTCCAATTTTTTTCACAGCTTACTGGGAGCAACTAACATCTTTTTTCATACACCATTTTTAATTTTCAACCTTGAAGTTCATTACGATTTAATTTTAGAATTATGAAGAGCCTTAATACGGCGCCCCTAGAAGTCTATAGGGCTCTGCTGTATGCCCTATGGGGGAGATTTATCAAAACCTGTGCAGAGGGGGGGGGCGTGTCCTGCAGCGCATGGCGGCGGTCGCATAATTCTTGTGCTCCGCTCTCCTCTGGGCTTGCTAGCGGCTTCATAGCGTCTGTACCTGCCTAATCTGCTCCTCAAGGACCGCCACTGGTTGGGGAATTACCTGCCAGAGAAACCATGACCCGTACGAGAGGAAACAAGAAGAAAAGCCCCATGAAACTTACGGCGTTCTTCCCCGCCGCCGAGACCTCCCAAGATGGCGCGGCGGTATTCCCGCCTCGGCAGGCCGGAGTGCCCTCTGCAAGCGGATCATCATCACCGCTGGCGGGGAATGCCTCTCCGGCTTCGACCTCCTCCAGGGCAAGCAGCGACCATCACCTGGCTCTGACGTCCACAGCTCTGTCCGCTCCCGGTGGCTCTGCAGCGCGGACCGGCTCACCTCAGGTACGACTCTCCCCTGGGCCTTCAGATAACCAGCCGCCGGGGGGTCTGCCTGTGAGGGATTCTGAGGGGGGTGCCCAAGCCCCGCTCACAGAGCAGGTCATGAGAGGCTTACTATCGGAACTGAAACGCTCCATACAGGCTGACCTCAATACGGCGGTCACAAGCATACAGTCTGAGCTGGCTAATATAGGGCACCGTACCTCTCATATTGAGACTAAAATGGCGGAGCTCACGGCCTCACATAATGCAGTGGTGGATGTGACTAGCTCCTTGGAGGAAGAGGTGCTGGCCCTTAAATTAAAGCTCGCAGATGTAGAGGACCGCTCCCGCCGCAACAATCTTAGGGTTAGAGGGGTGCCGGAGTCTATCAAAACGGAGGATCTTCAGGACTACCTAACTGACTTCTTCACCTTGCTTCTTCCTCATTCCACTGCTCTTGACCTGCTCATAGACAGGGCGCACAGACTGCCTAAGCCGAAGTCTCTCCCCGGCTCTGTGCCGAGGGATGTGATTCTCCGAATGCACTTTTACCACATTAAAGACCACCTTATGCAAGCTGCTCGTACTGCCTCGGGCCTACCTGAACGATTTGCTGCACTGCAATTATATACGGATCTCTCAGCGGCCACCCTTGCCAGGCGACGGGAATTCAGTGCTGGTACTAAAGTTCTGCGGGAGCGAGGGATTCCCTACAAGTGGGGGTTTCCTGTCAAGTTGATTGTTACTCATGAGGGCACTAAGAAAGTGGTGTCCACGCCAGCCGAGCTGGAGCGCTTATGCAGTGAATGGAACTTATCTGCTACCTCACCATCCCAGAAGGCCTCTGGAACTTCTTCCATTCCTGCGGTGGAGGAGGAATGGAGTGTGGTCACTAACCGCAAACGGAAGAACACTAAGTGAGGTGAAGGTGCTGTGTTCTCTGGTTTTTCCCTATGCTGTGTGGACTACTTGCTACGGGTTGCTGCGTCTGGAACTGGTACAATTTTTCTGGTCCTGTTTAACCTCTTTGTGCCTTGTGCTAGGTACCTCCTGGACAGAATAGTTTTTCTTTTTTTGCAGGCCCAGCTGCGGACATTACGATTTCTCCTGTCCCCCATTGAGGCTTACCACATGGCCTTCATTGTTCTTTGTGTTTTTGTGGTTTTCCTGTTTTTGTTCTCCCCTTGTTGGTGTCTTACCCCTGTATGTTGGTCTGTCCTGTCTAGGTCATTAAGGTACATGTCCTCAAGTCCTGACGGTTGTTTTTGCACAGAAATGACGAAGTTACTAGTGCTGATGTTTATTACTGTTAAGAAAATGTTAGCGGTGATTGTGAAATCTTCTATGCCTTGCAATGGTACTTAACTTGGTTTCTATTAATGTTAGAGGATTGAACTCGCCATTCAAGCGTTCCCGAGTGTGGCATGAAGCCAAGCGCTTGCATGCCGATGTTCTCTCCCTGCAAGAAACTCATTTAAATGTAGAAGACGCCGGGCGTCTAAAACATCATAGGTACCCCCACATGTTTAACTCTCACGCTCAACACAAAAAGAGGGGGGTGGTCATTGCTATACGGGACTCGGTGGCTTTTTCTGTACAACATACTCAGATTGACGCTGACGGCAGATACATAATTTTGATATGCACGCTCAATAGTGTGCTATACACGCTGGTGGCTCTGTATGCACCTAATCGTCATCAATGTATGTTCCTTAAGTCACTCCTACGTCAGGTGGAGAAGGTAGCAAAGGGACATGTGGTACTGTTGGGCGACTTTAATATGACTATGTGGCCGCAGGTAGACGCTACAGCTCCATCCTCTAGGCCGGGCCCGACTAGCTTTTTTTCTATGATTTCTGCCTTTGGGTTGTATGATGCATGGAGGGTGACCCATCCTACTGAGAAAGACTTTACATTCTATTCTACTGCACATGGGACTTACTCCCGCATAGATTATACCTTGGTGTCTAGATCTCTGCTCCCTTTACTAGCACAAACTAAGATCATGCCGCTGGAGTGGTCTGATCACTCCCCCATTAGTATTTCCATCAGGGAAACTTACACACATCACCCAGCTTCGGTCTGGCGACTTAATCCCATGATTCTGCATAATCCTGAGTATGCTGAAGCCACAGCTGCAGTCGTCCCTGCCTTTTTCCAGATTAATGATGATAGGTCAGTGACTGACACTACCCTGTGGTGTGCCTTTAAGGCTACCATTAGGGGCCACTTCATTAGTCAGACGTCACATGAGCGAAAGGTGAGAGTGTCCAGGACTTTACAATTGCAACAGAGGATGGCTGAGTTACATAGGCATAACAAAGAATGCTTCTCACCTGCGGCTGCTGCTGAACTCACACGGCTGCATGCTGAACTACACGCCTTGTCTTTACACTCACACGAGTTGGCACTTAGGAGGCTTAAAATGACGTACTATTGGCAGGGTAATAAGACGAGCTCTACATTGGCTAGGCAGTTGAAGAAGAAGATGGCTAGATCTAGAATAGCTTACCTGACTAATCCACAAGGTGTCAAGCTTACTGACCCGAAGGGAATGGCTGATTGCTTTGCGGGTTACTATAGCAAATTATACAACCTAGGCCAGGACCCCTTGACACACCAACCATCTGCTGACACTATCTCTTCATTCCTTTCGTCTGTGTCTATGCCCACTCTGTCACCTGACCAAGCAGAAGAACTTAGTAGGCCTTTCTTGGAGGAGGAGGTGATTTCTTGTATCCGCTCCCTCAAAAAGGGTAAGTCGCCGGGACCTGATGGTCTCCTGAATGATTTTTATAAGAAGTTTGACACGCTAGTTGCCCCCTATCTAACCAGGGTCTTTAACAATATTAGTGATTCCGGTCAGCCCCCAAAAGAGATGTTAGAGGCTTTGATAGTCACCATCCCTAAGGAAGGTAAACCCCCTGATGACCCGAGTAGTTATAGGCCCATTTCGTTGCTTAATAGTGACATCAAGCTGTACGCTATGGTGTTGGCATCCCGACTTAATGTTTTTCTCCCTTCCCTTGTGAATAGAGACCAGGTAGGCTTTGTGCAGAGACGTCAGACCCTAGATGGCACGAGACGCCTTCTGAGCCTGATTACTAAGGCCCACACTGATCGGACGCCTTCTCTGCTCCTTTCCTTGGATGCGGAGAAGGCGTTCGATCGGGTTCATTGGGGATATCTGCGAGCGGTTCTTTGTAAGTTTTGCATTCCTCCCGCATTTGGGCGAGCGATCATGGCCCTCTACACCTTACCTTCGGCTAAGGTGTTCTCGTCCGGTGCCCTCTCCGAGGGATTTTCCCTGACCAACGGGACGAGACAGGGGTGCCCCCTGTCCCCAATAATTTTTACCCTTGTTATGGAGCCGTTTGCACAATGGATTAGAGAATCTTCCGTTGTCACCGGCATTAGAGTAGGCCCCACGGATCACCGAATCGGCCTCTTTGCCGATGACGTTATCCTGTGCCTCTCCCGCCCTCAGATCTCCTTACCAGCTGTGATGGAGATACTGGAGAACTTCAGTCACGCTAGCTATTATAAACTGAATGCGTCTAAGTCCAATATCCTGGCACTTAACGTACCTATAGATTTGGAGAATACACTGAAAACGCAGTTTCCCTTTAGGTGGGCTTCAGAGAAGATACCTTACTTAGGCATATCTTTAACTCCCCACCCCAACAACCTAGTGGCAGTGAACTTTTCCACCCTGAAGGCACAACTTGTGAAAGATATGGAACAGTACGGATCCCTTCCTATCTCATGGGCGGGGCGGATAGCCACGGCTAAAATGATGATGCTACCTAGAATCCTATACTTCCTTAGGAATTTGCCGGTAATAGTACCAGCTTTCTATATAGCACAACTCCAGAGGATGGTACTCCGCTTTATATGGGCGGGGAAGAGATCCAGGGTTAGAGCAGCCTTATTGTATCAGTCTGTAGAGAGGGGGGGTATGGGAGTCCCAAATATTAGGGCTTACTATCAGGCGGTTATACTAGATCAATTGAAGAAGTGGTGGTGGCAGGTGGAATCACCGCATTGGGTGGAAATTGAAGCATCTCTTCTGTCCTCTCCTTCACTTTTCTATTTCCTATGGACTCTCCGCTTCAACCCTACCTCTTCGCCCCCTTCTCCATACACTACGATAGCTGCTGCAGTCAGACAGTGGAGTAGGTCTACTATATGCAATAGATTACTCCCCCCTAGAATAAGCCTGGTTCCTGTGGAGGCAATTGGCCTGCACCTCCCTGACATTGACTTCCGACACTGGGTGACTAGAGGTATCAGATTCCTTTCTGACGTAGTCGATGGGGATGGCTTGCTTCCTTTCTCCACGATAGTTGCTAAATATGGGATTCCTAATAAGGACTTTTTTCTATATCTCAGATTGAGACATTTTATACAATCCCTACAGTGGCCAGTGGTTCCCCTTAAAACGACTTACGAATCCCATTTCCTGGATGGGGGGACGTTTCGGAAAGGCATTACTATCGGATACTCTGAGATAGTGAAATTAGATTGCCCGGAGCGTTACCCCTTCCAGGACAAGTGGGAACGGGACCTGAATATGACATTCTCCTCAGAACAGTGGGCGTTAGCATTTTCTTTACCTAAAAAACACTCTAGGTGTGCTTCTCACTTTGAGGCGTCCCGCAAGCTCCTATATAGATGGTACTACACCCCTGTCAGATTGGCTAGGATGTTCCCATCGGTCCCCCCACTGTGTTGGAGATGCAGGGCGGCAGAGGGGTCGCTGTTACATGTCTGGTGGTCTTGCCCTGAAGTGCGACCGTTCTGGGAGCAAGTGAGGAGCCTGCTTGTCTCCTTACTCATGGTTCCCTTCCCTTGGGGTCCAGAGGTGGCCCTGTTAACTCTGGGTGTAGAATTGTTGCTTCCCACACACACTACGATCCTGTTCCAGGTTCTCACTGTGGCTCGAACGGCGATTGCTAGGTGCTGGAAGTCAACAGACGTTCCTGCCCTCCCAGCCATTAAAGCGGAAATACGCAATAACCTCACCCTTGAGGGACTCATAGCTAAGCGGTTAGGACTTTCTAAACAACGTATTGATGTGTGGTTTACTTGGATCGAACAGTTGTAGTGCCTTACATTACGATTTCTGTATTGCTTTCCTGTATTCCTATGTTTTTTTATTTTTCTGTACCTTATTATGTATATTTACATAACTGTATACTCCTTGAAGATTTGACATTGGATGGACCGTATGACCTTCCCTGTTTTTCTTTTATCTGTGTTCCTTGTTGGAAATAATAAAACTAAAATAAAGTTTTAAAAAAAAAAAAAAAAAAAAAAAAACCTGTGCAGAGGAAAAGTTGCCTAGTTGCTCAGTGGCAACCAATCAGATCGCTTCTTTCAGTTTTCACAGGTCTCTTTAAAAATGAAAGAAGCTATTCTATTGGTTGCCATGGACGACGGCACCACTCTTCCTCTGCACAGTTTTTGATAAATCTCCCCTATGTCTCTTTAATACAGAGCAGCAGGGATTTTATGTGCCTCCGAGCACACAGCATCACAATTGCACAAAAGTTTTAAGAGATAAAAATAAAGAAGCTACTTATTGAGAGGCATTCAGAAATTCTTTTTATCCATAACACAGTATTGTAGAGATTCACCATATGGCGGTAAGTGGACTGCTTATGTCTCAGAGCAGCAAGGATTTGATGTGCCTCTAAGCAGACAGTCATACAATTGCACAAAGGTTCTAAGTGATGAAAATAAAGTTACCTCAACAACCCATTGCATCAGTTTCTCCAATCCCTCATTATATCTGCTGAGCCAACGTTGTACTGTAAAGCCTTCCATTTTCAGCTCATTAAAGATTAAAGGAAGGTGAACGTATTCTCCTGCAGCAAATCAGCTTTATGTTAGTTCATTTATTTTTATTCAAAAAAATAATAATTTAAGAAGTGTATTTAGAAATGATATGAAGATAAATATGGTGAGACGCCCAGCTTAGCAACAATTTCTACAAGTTCTTAACAGGAATCTTAGCATGTGACAATACAACTACATGTACCTACTAGGCTATGTCTTAGTATTTTTAGTTAAAACCAGGAGTGGAACTGACATAAAGAAAAACTAGAAAGGAAAAAATGCACTGTTTTCTCTCCTTTGGACCCATTCTTGAATTGGTAAAAATACTAATTAAAATGAGTTACAAAATAAGGCTTAAATTATGGCCCAATATGCTGTGTATGCAGATAGGGGGAGATTTATCATTGTTTTGCTGTGCAAAGTTCTTTCTGTGTGGTTTTATTTTGCACAGTTTTTTTCTGTTGTGCACCAAATTTATCAAAAAGGCCCACAGACTTTAATAAATATTGTGCAAATTTAAATTCACCTAACAAACGGCTGTGAGCTGCCAAATTGGAAGTTTGCTTTCGTTTTCCCTCAGACTGAGTTGCCTGTGCTCCGGAGACCTGTGTGCTCCGTACAGAAGGTGCTGTCACAGCAGGTCGCCCTAGTTGTAAGTGTTTAATGTTAAAAAAAAGTGTTTCTGCCTGTCTTATTTGTGCGCATAGCTTGTCAAGAAGCCACCTGGGCAGTGGGGTTGCTAGGGTTGGTGTCACCCGATGCGGTACAAAATTGTGTCACCCCATACCTACACCCCCCCCCCCCCCCCACCCAAGTAAATTGGTATAGCACATTGTGAAAAATTCCAGTATATTAATCAAATCTAACAATTGCCACAGAATGGAATAGCGCTAAAGAAGTTTTCACCATTTAAAACTACAGCTCCCAGAATGACTTAAAGGAGTACTCCACTGGAAAACATGTTCTTTTAAATCAATTGGTGCCAGAAAGATTAAACAGATTTGTAATTTACTTCTATTTAAAAATCTTAATTCTTCCAGAACTTATCAGCTGCTGTATGCTCCACAGGAAATTCCTTTCTTTTTGTATTTCCTTTCCAGTCTGACCACAGTGCTCTCTGTTGTCATCTCTCTCAATATCAGTAACTGTCCAGAGCAGGAGAGGTTTGCTATGGGGATTTGCTCCTACTGACAGTCCCTGACATGGACAGAAGGGTTTTAAATAGAAGTAATTTACAAATCTGTTTAACTTTCTAGCATCAATTGATTAAAAAAATAAAAATGTTTTCCAGCAGAGTACCCCTTTGAGCAGTGGTGAGGTTATGCTGGGAGTTTTAATTTCCATCATCATAACTGTAGAACTTACAAGTGACTACAGCTCTGATAGGACATAGTGAGGAGAATACACAATAATATCAGTGACTATAGGTGAAGTCTTCTCTATAGTCTTACGTTATCTAAGTCAGCTGGTACATACCGCCATGACTTGTTAAGGCTAAATCTTCTCTCTGCAGAATGTGATGCCCAGATGGTTCCTCACTATGTCAGCGGATTCTGTTCCCCTATATCAGGGGCCATGAAGCAAATAGCAAACGACCAACTGAAGTGTGGAAGATGTATGACCTGAATACTGCCACACACTGAACCCCTGAATATAATACTTCTGCACACTGTACCCTCAGAATCTAATAATACCACACACTGAGCCCCTGGTATATTACTGCCACACACTGGGCCCCTGGTATATTACTGCCACACACTGTACCCCCTGAATATAATACTGCCACACACTGTGCCCCTGAATATAATTCTGCCACATACTGTACACCCTGAATATAATTCTGCCTCACATTGTACCCCTGAAAATAATACTGCCACATACTGTGCCCCTGAAATAAAACTGCCACACACTGTGCCCCTGGTATATTACTGCCACACACTGTACCTCTGAATATAATACTGCCACCCACTGTGCGCCTGCTAATAATTCTGCCACACACTGTACCCCCTGAATATAATACTGCCACACACTGGGCCCCTGGTATATTACTGCCACATACTATGCCCTTGGTATATTACTGCCACACACCATTCCCCTGCAATATTACTGCAACAAACACTGTGCCCTGTACTGACCAATTGTACCTCTGTGTCTCTAAAACAATTAATGACACCACTGTGCCCCCACAATGAATGTTGCCACGGTGACCCTTACAATGAATGATGCCACTGTGCCCCCCGCAATGAATAATGCCACTGTGCCCCAAAGAATTAATGATGCCACTCTGACCAAAATAATTAATGATGCCACTGTGCCCCCAGAATGAATGATGCCACTATGCCCCGACAATGAATTATGCCACTGTGCCGCCAGAATTATTGATGCCACTGTGCTGCCAGAATTAATGATGCCACTGTGCTGCCAGAATTAATGATGCCACTGTGCCCCACAGAATTAATGATGCCACTGTGCCCCCAGAATTAATGATGCCACTGTGCCCCCAGAAATAAAGATGCCACTGTGCCGCGCATAATTAATGATGCCACTGTGCCCCATAGAATTAATGATGCCACTGTGCCCCACAGAGTTAATGATGCCACTGTGCCCCACAGAGTTAATGATGCCACTGTGCCCCACAGAGTTAATTATGCCACTGTGCCCCCAGAATTAAGGACGCCACTGTGTCCCACAGAATTAATGATGCCCCTGTGCCCCACAGAGTTAATGATGCCACTGTGCCCCCAGAATGAATTATGCCACTGTACCCCCAGAATTACTTATGCCACTGTGCCCACAGAATGAATGTCACTGTGCCCTACATAATTACTGATGCCACTGTGCTCACAGAATTAATGATGCCACTGTGCCCCAAAGTTTCAATGATTCCACTGTGCCCACACAGAGTTAATGATGCCACTGTGCCCCCATAATTAATTATGCCACTGTGCCCACAGAGTTAATGATGCCACTGTGCCCCCAGATCTAATGATGCCTCTGTGCCCCACAGAGTTAATGATGCCACTGTGCCCCCAGATCTAATGATGCCTCTGTGCCCCACAGAGTTAATGATGCCACTGTGCCCCCATATAAACTTGTGACTCTCCAGCTGTTGCAAACTACAACTCCTTTCATGCACAGACAGACGGTCATCATGGGAATTGTAGTTCTACAAAAACTGGAGAGTCACAGGTGAGGGAACACAAATGTTTACCTGACAACAGCTTAGGCTCGCCCAAGGTCCCGTGCTGCTCTGCTGCTCTGGCCTCTTCTACTCAGGCCTTGCCAGAGCAGATGATGTAGGCATCGCTAATTGAGCCTCCTGCAGTACAGGAGAAGCACGGCAGGGCAGGGACACAGTGTTCCCTTGCTCAGGCCTGCGGCTATTCATTTGTATCAGTGTCTTAAAGACACTGCTACAAATTAATAAATAATGGGAGATCCGGTGGGCGGTCTGGATGACTGGTGGGATACAGTGTCTGGCAGGTTTATAATAATAAATGTTTTCATATAGAGCAGGGGCACTCAACTGGTGGACCGCGGTCCAGATCCGGACCGCGGTCCACCAGTTGAGTGCCCCCTGCTCTATATGAAAACATTTATTATTATAAACCTGCCAGACACTGTATCCCCTATATATACTGCTACTATACACTGCACTCTGAAAATAAACCTTCCACACACCATACCCTCTGAATATAAATCTGCCGCATACTGTACCCTCTGAATATAAAACTGCCACACAATGTACCCTCTAAATATAATACTGTCACACACTGTACCCTCTGAATATACTACCTCACTGTACCCTCTGAATATACTACCACACACTGCACCCTCTGAATATACTACCACACACTGTGCCCTCTGAATATAACCTTACCATACAGTGCACCCTTTGAAATAAAACACCACAACAGCAGCAGGACCCCTCATCATCCATTAGCTGATGCTATTACCATGTGATGGGGGGGGAGATTGGTGGTGTTGCTGGTGGATGATGGGGGTGCTACTGCTGGGGGGGTGATGCTGGTGGATGATGAGGGTGCTATTGCTGGGGGGGAGCATTAGCTAGGCAGCAGTTCCCCCACATTAGGTAGCAGTTTCCCCATATTAGGTAGCATAGATTCCCCACATTAGATAGCAGTTTTCCCACATTAGGTAGCAGGTTCCCCACATTAGGTAGCAGGCTCCCCACTTAAGGTAGCAGGCTCCCCACACACACAGACACACACACACACACACTCTGACACAAACATATATACCCACTTTTCCTGGCCTGTGCAGCACTTCTCCTCTCCAGTGGCCATGCCACTGCACCTGGGTTGTCAGGACCTGTCCACCTGGGTGAGGAGCACCGGGCGCTGCGCTCTTCTTCTAGCACCCAGTGCTTGAAAGTCTTGGTCTACATCTGCGGTTTATTTGTACCATTTGCGCAAAAATTTTGCGCATTTTTGACAACGGCACAGTTAATAAATACTGTCCACTCCATGGGCTACCGCACAGCCCTGCAACCTATAGCCAGTTTTACCAAAATCATCTATTTCAAAAAGGCGCAAAGTAATTGCACAAATAAAAAAAAATTGCGCAATGATGCACATTTTTACAGCAAAAAAAAATTATGGGAACAGCTTGATAAATCTCACCCATATTGTTTTGCTATCTTCCCACACAGTATTTTGGGCACTACTTTCAGCATGAGCTTTTGGCCATATGTTTCTTTTAAGCTGTTTTGAGTCCTAAAAGGATGACATTACTGACCAAAATACTGTGTGGGAACATATCCTTTGACTTTTTATTTGTTGCTTGAGTTTCTGCATCACAGACAACCAATTACAAGTTATAAAGCCAGAGAGAACTTTTTGTGTGTTATACTTAAAAATGACAAAATTACCTTTTCTAGGTGTGGTATCATTGTACAGGGCAATAGCTCCACAAACAGCCACTCTTCCATATTTTCTCATCTGAAGTAAGGCAACATCTGCAAAATGTCCTCCAACCTAAATTGCATGTAGGCACAGACACACAGGTTCTTTAATGATATGACAATCAGAATGGCTCATCTAATAACATTAATATCTAGTATAAATTTTGACTTTTAAAATGGCTTTGAAGCCTTAATTTAAAAATTAGGTAGTATGTAAAGTAAAAAAAGTAAGTGTTGTGAAAAATGTACTGCTATTTGCATAAATTATTGTAAATAGCCAAATACAGTATATTTCATTATGGTGCATTAATACACAGAGTGGTGTCGATCACTGCAAAGCATAGTGACAGGTTGCATTTTATATACCAATGCATAAAGGATAATGGGGGAGATTTATCAAAAGCTGTCCAGAGGAAAAGTTGCAAATATCAACCAATCAGATCACTTCTTTCATTTTTAAAAAGGCCTCTGAAAAAAGAAAAGGCCTCTGATTGGTTGCTATGGGCAATTCAGAAAGTTTTCATCTTGACAGGATTTGATAAATCTTCCACAATGTTCTTGTCTGTTCCTTGACCAGCCAGTTAAAAGGCTATACTTTTATAAAATTATTACATATTGCTAGGATATGTCATCACTTTATGATCAGTGGGACAGCTGTGATCCGACCTCTAAGACCTCTTCTGATCTTAAAGGGGAACTTTAATCGTATCCTCTATCCACAGGATAAGGGATAAGTGACTGATCGTGGGGGGTCCAACTGCTGGGTCCTCCGAGATCTCCTGCCCAGCACCCTGGTGGTCTGAAGGTTTTTTTTCTTCCATGCACTGTCTATAGCGGAGCCAGAGATTCTGTAAAAGCACTGTACTCGTGCATCTTTGGCTCTCCTATAGAGATGCATGGAAGGGGCGTGTTGACCACTGCTCTGTGGTCCCTCCTTGCGGACAGACAGACAGGGATACAGGCAGGAGATTGCTGGGCTCCCCCGCCCACTCCCATGATCAGACACTTAGTTAAGTACTGGAGTTGCCCTTTAAGAATTAAAGGGGTACTCCGGTGCTTACACATCTTATCCCCTATCCAAAGGATAGGGGATAAGATGCCTGATCGCGGGAGTCCCGCAGCTGGGGACGCCCTGGATCATGCACGGGGGAACCCCGATGTAATCAGTCCCCGTAGCGTGTTCGCTCTGGGTCTGATTACGGTCGACCGCACGGCCGGCAGCGTGTGACGTCATGCCTTCGCCCCTGTGTGACGTCACGCTCCACCCCTCAATGCAAGCTTATGGGAGGGGGCATGATAGCGAACACGCTCCGGAATCTGATTACAAACGGGGTGCACCGTGCATGATCACGGGCGTCCCCAGGTGCGGGACTCCCGCGATCAGGCGGGGATGAGATGTGTAAGCACCTGAGTACCCCTTTAAGGCAACAAAGTGCTGATGTAGCTGTGAATGGGGCTGGCCAGTGTTGCTGTGTAGGGTAAAATTCTGAAGTGGTTTCAATCAGCAGTTATGAAATGTTGGCATATCCTAAAGATATGCACCTTATAAGATTGGAATTATTTGTGTTTTGCTCTCAAGCTTTTCTTACTGCATTCGGTGATACAAATTATGATTCTTTATAAGCATGAAGTTCAAATACAATATAAAAGAACATACATTTGAGTTATATAGAGATACTTGCATTTTATAGAAGAGTGCAAAAAAAGTTATAAAAGGCTTTAGTTGGGCTGCCCTAAGTTAGAAGAAGCATAGCCATGTTTCTAATTACTTAAATAATAATATAATAATCATCTCACATTCTCAAAAAAACAGTCATAACCATCTGGGGATGCCTTCTTTAATGCTTCTTCCAATGAGCCCACTGTCTTGTAGTTGAAAGCTTCATCAAAGCCGATATCTTTCAGATATTGAACCTTGTCTTCGGAACCAGCAGAGCCAACCACCTTACAACCCTGGGAATAAAATCATTTTAGTTTGCAACAATATTTAATGGGCTGTCCAGGGATTATTATTATATATATATATATATATATATATATATATATATATATATATGGAGGTGGTATAGCAATAAAAATGTCATTTACCCCTACTTGATCCCCCACAGCTGATGTTCCAATACCTTCCAAGCTATGTGTGTTCACTATAATACGAAAGCATGGCAAAATTTTAAAAGTATTCACCACTGAAAGCTGAGCCCTTGACGTGTCTGAGGTCTATGCTTAAACACATTTTGACCCATTGTTTTGTACTTGATACATTTTAAGTGAAGATCTCACAATGAAAAAAAAACAATGTGTGACTATTGCCTAGTAGCATTTTGATTCATGACAAACGAACAAAATAACAGATTTTTTTTCTGCATTATAATTTTGGATAACCTACAGTTTTCTACTGATCTCTCTGATATACCGTATCAAAGTGATTTACTTTCTATTAAATAAATGTGGGTGACTCTAAGGACTTGTTCACATGGGTTAAAAAAAAAGGTTAAAAATTTAGCCTCTGAATCCATGTCAGATATCCAAGACAAACCCTTGGTTTTCTGATGCGGATTTTGACATTGCATGCTGCCAATTTCTCCATTGTTTTAGACAATAGGGCCAGTCCAATTCCCAATGCAATCCAAGTCCTTTGCCCAACTGTATGGCTGACCAATGCCTCAATAAAACAACTAAAAATAATGTATAATGTATAATGCATAAATTAAAGAATGAAAGAAAAATATATGAAATCAATTAAATATGAAAAGCACAAATATATATATATATATATATATATTTAGATGTGTTTGTCTCAACGGTGACCGTACTCACAATGATTTTTGAAATTTGTCCAACTAGTGACCCAACAGCCCCAGCAGCTCCGTTGACCAAAACAATTTCACCCTTTTTAGCAAAGCAGACCTCTTTTAAGCCAAAATAGGCTGTTAAACTGTAAAACAAAGCATTATATTGTGAATTGTAGCATGTATCCAGAAGTATATATGTTTTATCTGTTGTTTATATGTTGTATATATAAATAGCAAAAAGGCATTATGTATGTAACAGACACTGGCGTAGCAAGAAAACGCTGCAATTGTTTTTTTACAGCTCAGTACATGAAGTTCATAAAATGAAATAAAACTCAGATACAAAGTGGAAGATATAGCACCCTCCATAACACAATAAACAGTTTTAAAAAATATACGTCTGTTTGTGCATGCTTATAAAAACTGACAAGACAAAGTTGTTCCATGGATATAACATAAAAGGCATGTAGGTATATTTCTGAAAAGTGTTGTAAAAATAAATTTTTTTAAATTAATTTTATTTAAATAAATTATTTATTTTTATAAAAATAAATGAAAATTATATTTGGTGCTACACTTTCATACTAAATATGGTTTAATATATAACTCCATGGGACTAAGCTGATGCATACTCACCCCGGCATTCCAATTGTTCCAAGAGCCAGAGACTTGGGAATATGATCAGGCCAATTTGGTAGTAAAGGAGTCAGATCTTTGCCTTGAGAGATAGAATGTGTTCTCCAACCAGCATTTGAAACAACATAGCTTCCGACTGGGAAAGCAGTATTGTTACTTTCCAAAACTCTATAGAAGAAAAAATATGATTATAAGAAAAGCTCTTACTAATGGTAGAACTATTAGCATAAAAGAAAGTTATCTCTTATCTTCTAATGAATCTGTCAATAGTCATTCTTATGTACACCCAGTCTTTACATGGGCACTGTCAGATTCAAAAACTTTTTATATGTTGTTACTGATGAAAATGAAAGACATTTTGTAATATAAGTGTTTAAATGTTTTTAAATATTTAATAACGAGTACGGCTCCTGAAAATCCCGCCACTAGGAGTTCTGGGACACTAACCAGTCCTACAGCAGCATCAACTTGTCCATGAGTCATAGACAAGAGATAACTCATTGGCAAGGCTGCATAAACATACACACCAATCACCTCCCACCACCACAAGTGAGGGACACGCCCTGAGAGGATTCGAACACTGTGAGCTAATGAAAAGAGTTATTTTATAATAAATATAGGTGATAGAGGAATAAAAATTAGATGTACATGGTCAGGATTAGGTACTGCGTAGCATATTTTTTGTGGGATCTGACAAGTACCCTTTACAGGTGATTTCTGACTTAACCCCTTAAGGACTAAGGGGTGTTTTTCGGTTTTTGCACTTTCGTTTTTTCCTCCTTACCTTTTAAAAATCATAACCCTTTCAATTGTGCACCTAAAAATCCATATGATGGCTTATTTTTTTGCGCCAACAATTCTACTTTGCAGTGACATCAGTTATTTTACCAAAACATCTACAGCGAAACGGAAAAAAAATCATTGTGCGATGAAATTGAAGAAAAAACGCCATTTTGTAACTTTTGGGAGCTTCCGTTTCTATGCAGCAAATTTTTAGGTAAAAATGACACCTGATCTTTATTCTGTAGGTCCATACTATTAAAATGATACCCTACTTATCTTGGTTTGATTTTGTCGTACTTCTGGAAAAAATCATAACTACATGCACGGATTTATACGTTTAAAATGGTCATTTTCTGACCCCTATAACTTTTTTATTTTTCTGCGTATGGGGCGGTATGAGGGCTCATTTTTTGCACCGTGATCTGACGTTTTTAGCGGTACAATTTTTGTACTGATTGGACTTTTTGATCGCTTTTTATAAATTTTTTCATGATTTAAAAAGTGACTAAAAATACTTTATTTTGGACTTTGGAATTTTTTTGGGCGTACGGCATTCAGGGTATGGTTTAATTAATGATATATTTTTATAGTTCGGACATTTATGCATGCGGCAATACCACATATGTTTATATTTATTTTTATTTACATGGTGTTTTTTTTATGGGAAAAGGCGGGTGATTTGAACTTTTATTAAGGAATGGGTTAAATCACATTTATAAATTTATTTATTTTTTGCAGTGTTATAGCTCCCATAGGGACCTATAACACTGCACACACTGATTGCCAGCACTGTTCACTGCAAAGCCATAGCTTTGCAGTGATCAACATTATCGGCGGTCGATTGCTCAAGCCTGAGATTCAGGCTTGAGCAATCGACCGCCCATAATGCTGATCACTGAGCAGCAGGGCAGCTTTCACTTTCGTTTTAGACGAAAGGGTTGAACGCCGTGTCTAAAGGGTTAATAGCGTGCAGCACTGCGATCGCTGCCGCGCTATTAGCTCCGGGTCCCGGCTTCAGATACCTGCTGGGACCGACCCGCGTGACCCCGCTGGGACCCGTGACCCCGCGTTGTATCGCGGGAGCCGGCCAAGGACGTAAATATACGTCCTTGGTCGTTAAGGGGTTAAAAAAAAAAAAAAATAAAAAAAAAAAAGCTCTACTTGTTCTTCTGAAAGAGAGCCACACTTTTCCATGGACAATTTTTTTGCATTACTGCTTAGTTTCATTATTTTAAATGGGACTGCACTACCACACACAATTATGGCACTTTTTTGCATGTGTTCCTTTCTTTTTCTTTTGCATGTACTGGTTTATTCTTGTATACAGGATAGCGTTTGACACCATGCTACTGGCCGAGGGGAGCTTCTACGCCCTAACACTATGCTGCTGGTTGTAATACAGGGTTTACACCATGAAGCCCTGTGGTGATACTAACAAGTAAGGTGTTGTGTGATCATGTTTCCATGGGTGAGGGGAAAAAACTGGTGGATGATGGATAAAAGGAGAGAGTTTGTGGAACTGCTGAATGCTCACAGGCACTGCGGCTGAACGGTGATTCCTGCTCATGGTCTAAAGTTGCAACCATTGAAGGGCTGCTGCAAGCCCTGGAGACATGTGCCTGGAGCTGTCATGAGTGCTGTTTTTTCCCCACACTACTGCTGTTCCTCTGTCTAGTGCCACTGAACTACTCTGTACATATCTCCCAGGTGTCCCTCTTGCACAAGAATTTACTTGTTACTCTAGTTTAGGCATCTTGCACCAGCATCTCTGAAAATGCATTGAAATCATATTTTGAGAGATATATTTTGGCATTTCAAAATCTTAACTGTCTACATACCAACATATTATTGAGTACGTTTTAAAATTCTTTGTTTACATCGACTTTTAATGATTTCTTTAACTTCTTAAGGACCAAACTCATTTTGCCCTTAAAGCGTACCCGTCAGATCCAACAAAAATTTTTTTTTATGTGTCTAGCACCTTTATTTATTTTTTTATTACACTTTTAATTTAGCTCACTAGTCTGAATTCCTCTCAAAGGGAGGGGGCGTGGCCTGACTGTGCAGGTCTCCGCCCCCTCCCTCAGTATGCGTTCTGCTCACATCTCCCCTAGCATTAGCAAAACTACAACTCCCAGCTTGTCCTCTCTGGCAGCAGCAGGACACAAGCTGATAGTGGGAGGATTTTTCCTCCAGCTATGAGCCTTCACAGCTTTCAATCAAGGAAGTGTGTCCATGACATGGGACTGAAAGCAATTGCAAAACCTATTGGTTATACATGTTTTACAACATTTCAAAAGTTTTTGTATCTGATAGTGCCCATTTAAAGGGGTATTCCGGCCAAATACATCTTATTCCCTATCCAAAGGATAGGCCCAGCGATGGCCCCCCTGCGATCTCCGTACAGCACCCGCATTCTATGTGGGGCTACTTCTCCAGTCTTGGAAACTCCTGTGTTTCCAGGAATAGAGACGTGATGTCACACCATGCCCCCTTGTGACATGGCACCACACCCCCTCCATTTATGTCTATGGGAGGGGGCGTGACAGCTTTGGATAGGGGATAAGATGTATTTGGCCAGAATACACATTTAAGGATCAGGCAATTTTTTGCAAATCTGACCTGTGTAACTTTATGCATTAATAACTCTGGAAAGCTTTTACTTATCAGTCTGATTCTAAGGCTGGGTTCACATCACGTTTTCTCCCATACGGGAGCGCATACGGCAGGGGAGAGCTAAAACCTTGCATTCCCGTATGCCTTTCTATCCGCTCCCGTATGTAATTCATTTCAATGAGTTGGCCGGAGTGAAATGTTCGGTCCGGTCGGCTCATTTTTGTGCCGTATGCGCTTTTACAACCTGACCCAAAACTGTGGTTGACCACAGTTTAAGTTCCGGGGGAAAAGTGCATACTGCCCAAAAATGAGCCAATTTCACTCCGGCCAGCTCATTGAAATGAATTACATACGGGAGCGCATAGAAAGGCATACGGGAGCGCAAGGTTTTAGCTCCCCCCTGCCGTATGCGCTCCCGTATGACTGTTTTTTCATGACATATTCTACTTTGTGTTAGTGGTAAATTTTTTTCATTATTTGCATCATTTCTTGGTGAAAAATTCCCAAATTTCATGAAAATTTTGCATTTCTCTTAACTTTGAAACTCTTTGCTTGTAAGGAAAATGGACATGACAAAAATAAATTATATATTTATTCACATATACAATATGTCTACTTTATGTTAGTATCATAAAGTTGACATGTTTTTACTTTTTGAAGACATTAGAGGGCTTCAAAGTATAGCAGTATTTTCCAAATTTTCCAATTTTGAAGTGGATTTGAGGTGCTTTTCTGTAAGAAATCTCCCATAAATGATGTCATTATAGAAACTGCACCCCTCAATGTATTCAAAATTACATTCAGAAAGTTTGTTAACCCTTTAGGTGTTTCACAGGAATAGCAGCAAAATGGAGGAAAAACTCAAAGGTAGAGATTTATCAAAACCTGTCCAAAGGAAAAGTTGCGCAGTTGCCCATGGCAACCAATCAGCTCGCTTCTTTCATTTTTAACAAGGCCTCTGCAAAATTAAAGAAGCAATCTGATTGGTTGCTATGGGCAACTGGGCAACTTTTCCTTTGCACATGTTTTGATAAATCTCCCCCATAATCTCCACTTTTTTACACTAACGTGTTCTTGTAGCTAAATTTT
Organism: Hyla sarda; assembly: GCF_029499605.1. Classification (NCBI taxonomy): domain Eukaryota; kingdom Metazoa; phylum Chordata; class Amphibia; order Anura; family Hylidae; genus Hyla; species Hyla sarda. The sequence goes on from NC_079189.1 coordinate 328,664,127, forward strand.
TTAAATATATTTTTACAAGGGGTAAAAGAAAAAGAAATTTGTTAGGCTGAGTTCATATCACATTTTTACCAATACGGGACAGCAAACGGCTGGGGGGAGCTAAAACCTTGCACTCCCGTATCCCTGCCGTATGCCGCCCGTATGTAATTAATTTCAATGAGCCGACTGGAGTAAAACACTTACTCCGGTTGGCAAATTTTTGCCCCTTATGCGGTTTTCCACCGGACTTCAAACCGTGGTCGATGGTTTTAGGTGCGGTGGGGAAACCGCACACGGGGCAAAAATGAGCCGACCGGAGTCAGCGTTTCACTCCAGTCGGCTCATTGAAATGAATTACATATGGGTGGCATACGGCAGGGATACGGGAGTGCAAGGTTTTAGCTCCCCCCAGCTGTATGCGGTCCGGTATTGGTAAAAACGTGATGTGAACCCAGCCTAACCCAATTTCTCTTGAGTAAGGAAATACCTCATATGTGGATGCAAAGTGCTCTGTGGGTGCCCTAGAGGGCTCAGGAGGGAAGGAGCAACATTGGGATTTTGTATAGAGGATTTTGATGAATTGATCTTTGTTGCTTTTAGGAAGCCCCCATGGTGCCAGAAAAACAAATGAAACCCCACATGGGACACTATTTGGGAAACTACACCCCTTAAGGAACATAACAAGGGGTACAGTGAGCTATAACATCCCACAGGTGTTTGATGAATTTTCGTTTAAGCTGGACGTGAAAATGAATAATCAATTTTTTTTCACTAAAATGCTGGTGTTACCCCAAATTTTTTATTTTCACAAGGGATAATAGGAGAAAATCCCGCCAAAAATTGTAGCCTCATTTCTTTGTAGTATGGAAATACCCCATATGTGTATGTAAACTGCGCGCTACAGGGCTCAGAAGAGAATGAGCAAAATTTGGCTTTTGGAGAGAGAATTTTGCTGAAATGGTTTTTGGTGGGCATGTCACATTTAGGAAACCCCCATGGTACCAGAGCAGCAAAAAAACACATGGCACACTATTTGGGAAACTCAAGGAACGTAACAAGTGGTACAAGGAGTCTTAACACCCCACAGGTGTTTGACGAATTTTCGTTAACGTTGGATGTGAAAATGACAAATGTAATTTTTTTTTTCACTAAAATGCTGGTGTTACCCCAAATTTTTCATTTTTACAAGGGGTAATAGGAGAAATTATTTGTAACACCATTTCTTCTGAGTATGGAAATATCACAAATGTGGACGTAAACTGCTCTGCATGCGCACAACAGGGCTCATAAGAGAAGGTGCGCCATTGGGCTACTGGAGAGAGAATTTGGAGAATCGAGGCCATGTCCGTTTACAAAGCTTCCATGGTGCCAAAACAGTGGACCCCCACATGTGACCCTATTTCGTAAACTACACCCCTCACAGAATTTAATAAGGGGTGCAGTGAGCATTTACACCCCACTGGCGTTTGACAGATCTTTGGAACAGTGGGCTGTGCAAATTAAAAATTTAATTATTTTCACAGACCACTGTTCCAAAAATCTGTCAGACACCTGAGGGGTGTAAATACTCACTGCACCCCTTATTACATTCTGTGAGAGTGTAGTTTCCAAATATGGCCACATGTTTTTTTTTTTGTGTTTATGTCAGAACCGCTGCAACTATCAGCCATCACTGTGCAAATTTCCAATTTAGGCCTCAAATGTACATGGTGCTCTCTCTCTCCTGAGCCAAGTTATGTGCCCACAGATCGCTTTGCATCCACATATGGGGTATTTCCGTACTCAGTAGAAATTATGTAACAAATTTTGGGGCTTATTCTCCTTTTACCATGAAAATGAAAAGCATGAGGAAACACCAGCATGTTAGGGTAAAATTTTTTTTTTTTTTTACACTAACATGCTGGTTTAGACCCCAATGTGGTGGCCCAGTACAGGAGTTGCGCCCCTGTCCCCTTGCTGTCCTGTCTGGCGGACTCTAATGTGTGTCTTTAAATATTGTTGCTAAGCCTATGTAACATGGGAAGGTGTCAGTGACCATGTGATCTACAGGGTGACTTATAGGACCCCTCCAGAGTCTCGCCCATGCAAAACCTGGGAGGAGCTAGCTTAGTGAGTTCTGAGTTCTGTGTTTAGAGCATGCTGAGGAACAGTCAAGATCTGAAAGTGTCTGGTGTCCTGAGGAGACCCAAGGCCTAGTCACGCAGCCACGCTTCCATCACCAAGTGCCCCACAGGTGAACGTCAAAGTCTGGTAAGCTACACAGGGGGTGAAGTCTAGTCAGTTCTAGTCAAGTCAGTCAAATCTGTCTAAATTCAGCGTGGATCTGCAGCATTCTGTCCAAGTCCACTACAAGTCCCAGTCACTGGTCACAAGTGGTCACTGGTCACCTCCTTGGGCCTAACTGAGCTGTAAAGACAATTCCATCTGTCTGCCTCAATAAAGCTGCCATTGTTCTGTAACTTGACGTCAGAGTCATTATTTGCCCCGTGTCTAGCCCAGGATCCAGTGGCCATACCTCGGGTAGTGCAGAGGTTAGCCACACCCTGGCATCACGAATACAAGGGGGTAATGCCATCTGCCCCTAGGGTAATAACATCTGCCCTCATCACACCCTCACCCCACCAACCTTTCCTTTTCATAAGGGGTAAAAGAAGAAAATGCCCCAAAATTTGTAACACAAGTTCTCCTGAGTTCAAAATTCCCCATATGTGGCACTAAACTGTTGCCTTGAAATATGACAGGGCTCTGGAGTGAGAGAACACCATGCGCATTCAAAGCCTTAATTAGGGATTTGCATAGAGGAAGACTCAAATGCAAGCATGGCATTTGCCTCCTCCACCAAAAATACCCTACGGCAGTGTTTCCCAAACAAGGTGCCTCCAGCTGTTGAAAAACTCCCAGCATGCCTGGAAAGTCAATGGCTGTCTGAAAATGCTGGGAGTTGTCGTTTTGCAACAGCTGAAGGCTCAGTTTTAGAAACAGTGCTGTACAAGACGTTTTTAATTTTTATGGTGGGGGGTTAAGGATAACTGTGTAAGGGTGTGTATGTAGTGTTTTACTCTTTATTTAGTGTAGTGTAGTGTTTTTAGGGTACATTCACATGGGCAGTGGTTCACAGCGAGTTTCCCGCTGGGAGTTTGAGCTGCAGCGGAAAATTTCCGCAGCTCAAACTTGCAGCTGGAAACTTACTGTAAACCCCCGCCCGTGTGAATGTACCGTTTTTTTTATATATTTTTTTTGTGGGGGGGGGGGGGGGGAGAAGGGTAGCACACAAACCCCCACCTGTTGCAAAACTACAACTTCCAGCATGCACTGACAGACCTTAACTCAGTGTTTTCCAACCAGTGTGCCTCCAGCTGTTGCAAAACTTCCACTCCCAGCATGCACTGACAGCCAAAGGCAATGCTGGGAGTTGTAGTTATGAAACAGCTGGAGGCACACAATTATAATTTACCTATCCTTTCTCTTGGAATTGTTTGGGTTTAGCTGTCTTGATCATTTACCTTATCATGAGTAAATATTTAAAGGAATTGCTTGTCTGTTTTTGTGGATTAATAAATCATTTTCATAAATAATTTGTTTTTAAATTGTGATGTGCAGTCTGTTGCACATTTTCTTTTTATTGATTGTAAGTCACGAAGGAAACCTTAGGTGATCATATAGTAATACGATTAAGAAAGTTTTTCCATTTTCTGTCTTTTTATTTTTTTTTTATTGTACAATAGAATCCAATAATATAGTGAGTAATTTGCTGCATTGGAAATCATGAGTTAAAAATGGTTATTGGAGTGTAATTGTACCAGAGTTATTTGGCAGGAGAGTTATTTGGCAAGATTTTTCTTGCGAAATATAAACATTCCCTAATAGAGCTCAATAGTTCTTTCACATTGAAAAGAAATCTTCATACTCAAGAAATAAACAAATCTTTAACATTTACCTTGCAACCTGAGTCCCGATCATGACGTCTCCCTCCTTCATCATTCTCTTACTGTAAGGCCTTTTTTAAACCCAAAAAAAGTATATTTCAATGTACAGTAGGTCAAAATCAAACTTAAACAACAGCAAGAGTGATCACGAGTAGTGGTCAATAAAATATGAAGAGCTAATACTGACATGATCTTTAATAGTCAGCCACTTGACCCTTTAGTATAAGTATACAAAAAATATACCATGTTATTTACATATATTTAGTGCTATAGCAGGAATTTGCTAAGCTTTTTGTGCAAATAGAGGGTAATAGAGCTAAAATCTGTGAGTAATACGTTGTTACTACAGCATTTATTAACACAGTCGATATAAAAGTGGGTACAGAGCCATAACCCAGTCATTTGATTGACTCCATAATGAGTACCTGCTAGCATGTCCTTTGCTATATTTTCTTTTCTTTGCATATAGTGCATGGGGGCCATTTTTTCTGCAGAGATTGGTATGGACTGACTGTCATGGCTAAAGCAAGTGTAAGTATAATGACTGGTTGACATTTAGGAAGTTTTCACAGTGTACAGCCAAATCCATTAAACATAAGCTTTTTGATAGGTTCTGGCACATGCGTTAAATTGATCTATAGGCCCCTGTATAGCTAACACGGGCAAAAAGTGTGTCATTTATGGCCTGTGTTTGGAACAAATGTGGCAGGGTCTTATATCATGCAGAATACTTTGTTTTTACCAATGGACCCTTTACATTACTAAGTGGTATACATTGGTATTTATATGTTGGGCACTTTCCATGGCATATACCATTACTTTTCTTATTACATTTTGGTCATTGCATTAGGTTATCTCAGTGATGTTACATTGTATTAGATTGGATTTTTAAAATATTTTTTTCCCAATATAAAATTAAAAAAACACACAGGAGCTAAATATCAATTTGTAGATTTTACACATTTGCAAAATGTAGCATTTAGTCTGCAAAAAAAAAGTGGGCAGGGCTTCCAAGCTGAATGAAATATGTCTAGTTTCTGACAGTCTCTAGCATTTTCTGTATTTTTTCTTTGTATGTGCCATTTTCCTAGAGCAGTAGTCATAAATCTCCCTCAATGGTGGATGCTTTTTATATACTTTAGTTTTACAATAGCTTCCCATAGAACCAGCAGTTCTAGGAACTTTTTCAGAATTAATTCTGTAAAGCATTATAAACAAATTTTTCATCTCATCATGATGATAGTGATGTGCTTCCTTCCATTTCTATAACTGCTATATGTGAATAGGGTTATTGGTGCTTTACCATGTAACCCAACAGCAGCCAGTGGGTATGTCCTGGGTGGGATTTGGCAAATACTTTCTTGGATGCTTCTATAAATAAAGCAAATCAAATAGACTTAGGGACATGAAATGTACGGTAAGTATATTCTACACATATACATTCTATATTGGTTCACATAAATAAATGTTACAGATAGTTAAACTAGTTTTGCAAAACATTTGACATGTCATGGCTTATGCTGAGTGCTAAGTCCCTATAGCCCTTAGTTGATCCTGGAAGTTAAAGAGGTAGAAACAAAACACTTTCTTTGAGCCCCTATACTGATTTGTTCAGCCCTCCTAGATTAAAGGTGTACTCCGCCCCTGGCACCCCCCACGATCTCTGCTTCGGCACCCAAGTCATCCGGTGCAAGGAGCAGACTTCGCAACTGGACTAACGATACGGCGCCGGAGGCTTGTGACATCATGGCCACGCCCCCTCATGACATCACACCCTCCCTTTCAATGCAAGTCCATGGGAGGGAGCGTGGCGGCTGCCACGCCCCCTTTCATTGACTGGCATTAAGGGGGCGTGGCATGATGTCACAAGCCTCCGGCGCTGCAGCTGGTGTTCTAAACAAACGCTGGGTGCTGCAGGGGAATCGCGGGGGGTCCCAGCGATCAGACATCTCATCCCCTATATGTCTAGGGGTCGGAGTACCCCTTTAACTGAACAGATCAAAACTGAGAAATCGTATGTATGTATCTATATAGGTTGAACGTAAAAAAAGGGAGGTCAGTCAGTCACATGACATTTAGCAACAGTCGTATTTTAGTACATAAATACTTGTCAGTATATTGGGGCTATGTTATGATCTGTTGACAGGAACAATATCAACTAGCATTAAAAACAGCGGACAGGCTCTGTTTATGGGGACAATTTATTTTTTGAAAAGTAGTAATAATTCCATAATATGATATGGTTTGTGTTTCCATTGCTCGATGACACGAGAACATTTACCGTGTTAAATGTGGAAAGTAGATCTGGGAAAGGCAACTATTTTTATGCAGCATTGTAGTGTATACACATGAATTCACATATATGCCAAAGTAGATTAATCCTAATTTTAAGGGACTGTTCACATCATATTTGGATTTATTGCCGGTATAAAATGGGAGATCATTAAAAAGGTATTCCGGCATACAGGGTGTTACGCCGAGCGCTCCGGGTCCCCGCTCCTCCCCGGAGCGCTCGCTACACTCTCTCCGCTGCAGCGCTCCGGTCAGATCCACTGACCCGGGGCGCTGCGATTCTGCTGCCAGCCGGGATGCGATTCACGATGCGGGTAGCGCCCGCTCGCGATGCGCACCCCGGCTCCCGTACCTGACTCGCTCTCCCTCGGTCCTGTCCCGGCGCGCGCGGCCCCGCTCCCTAGGGCGCGCGCGCGCCGGGTCTTTGCGATTTAAAGGGCCACTGCGCCGCTGATTGGCGCAGTGATTCCAATTAGTGTCTTCACCTGTGCACTTCCCTATATCACCTCACTTCCCCTGCACTTCCCTGCCGGATCTTGTTGCCATTGTGCCAGTGAAAGCGTTCCTTGTATGTTCCTAGCCGGTGTTCCAGACCTCCTGCCGTTGCCCCTGACTACGATCCTTGCTGCCTGCCCCGACCTTCTGCTACGTCCGACCTTGCTTCTGTCTACTCCCTTGTACCGCGCCTATCTTCAGCAGCCAGAGAGGTTGAGCCGTTGCTAGTGGATACGACCTGGTCACTACCGCCGCAGCAAGACCATCCCGCTTTGCGGCGGGCTCTGGTGAAAACCAGTAGTGACTTAGAACCGATCCACTAGCACGGTCCACGCCAATCCCTCTCTGGCACAGAGGATCCACTACCTGCCAGCCGGCATCGTGACAGTAGATCCGGCCATGGATCCCGCTGAAGTTCCTCTGCCAGTTGTCGCTGACCTCACCACGGTGGTCGCCCAGCAGTCACAACAGATAGCGCAACAAGGCCAACAGCTGTCTCAACTGACCGTTATGCTACAACAGTTACTACCACAGCTTCAGCAGTCATCTCCTCCGCCAGCTCCTGCACCTCCTCCGCAGCGAGTGGCCGCTCCTGGGCTACGCCTATCCTTGCCGGATAAATTTGATGGGGACTCTAAGTTTTGCCGTGGCTTTCTTTCCCAATGTTCCCTGCATCTGGAGATGATGTCGGACCTGTTTCCCACTGAAAGGTCTAAGGTGGCTTTCGTAGTCAGCCTTCTGTCCGGAAAAGCCCTGTCATGGGCCACACCGCTCTGGGACCGCAATGATCCTGTCACTGCCTCTGTACACTCCTTCTTCTCGGAAGTCCGAAGTGTCTTTGAGGAACCTGCCCGAGCCTCTTCTGCTGAGACTGCCCTGTTGAACCTGGTCCAGGGTAATTCTTCCGTTGGCGAGTATGCCGTACAATTCCGTACTCTTGCTTCAGAATTGTCCTGGAATAATGAGGCCCTCTGCGCGACCTTTAAAAAAGGCCTATCCAGCAACATTAAAGATGTTCTGGCCGCACGAGAAATTCCTGCTAATCTACATGAACTTATTCACCTAGCCACTCGCATTGACATGCGTTTTTCCGAAAGGCGTCAGGAGCTCCGCCAAGATATGGACTCTGTTCGCACGAGGCGTTTCTTCTCCTCGGCTCCTCTCTCCTCTGGTCCCCTGCAATCTGTTCCTGTGCCTCCCGCCGTGGAGGCTATGCAGGTCGACCGGTCTCGCCTGACACCTCAAGAGAGGACACGACGCCGCATGGAGAACCTCTGCCTGTACTGTGCTAGTACCAAACACTTCCTGAGGGATTGTCCTATCCGTCCTCCCCGCCTGGAAAGACGTCCGCTGACTCCGCACAAAGGAGAGACAGTCCTTGATGTCTACTCTGCTTCTCCACGTCTTACTGTGCCTGTGCGGATGTCTGCCTCTGCCTTCTCCTTCTCTACCGTGGCCTTCTTGGACTCTGGATCTGCGGGAAATTTTATTTTGGCCTCTCTCGTCAACAGGTTCAACATCCCAGTGACCAGTCTCGCCAGACCCCTTTACATCAATTGTGTAAACAATTAAAGATTGGACTGTACCATACGCTTCCGCACGGAGCCCCTTCTAATGAGCATCGGATCTCATCACGAGAGGATTGAACTTTTGGTCCTCCCCAATTGCACCTCGGAAATTCTCCTTGGACTTCCCTGGCTTCAACTTCATTCCCCAACCCTGGATTGGTCCACTGGGGAGATCAAGAGTTGGGGGCCCTCTTGTTCCAAGGACTGTCTAAGACCGGTTCCCAGTAACCCTTGCCGTGACTCTGTGGTTCCCTCAGTAACCGGTCTCCCTAAGGCCTATATGGACTTCGCGGATGTTTTCTGCAAAAAACAAGCTGAGACTCTACCTCCTCACAGGCCTTATGATTGCCCTATCGACCTCCTCCCGGGTACTACTCCACCCCGGGGCAGAATTTATCCTCTCTCTGCCCCAGAGACTCTTGCCATGTCTGAGTATGTCCAGGAAAATTTAAAAAAGGGCTTTATCCGTAAATCCTCCTCTCCTGCCGGAGCTGGATTTTTCTTTGTGTCCAAAAAAGATGGCTCCCTACGTCCTTGCATTGACTACCGCGGTCTTAATAAAATCACGGTTAAGAACCGCTACCCCCTACCCCTCATCTCTGAACTCTTTGATCGCCTCCAAGGTGCCCACATCTTTACTAAATTGGACTTAAGAGGCGCCTATAACCTCATCCGCATCAGAGAGGGGGATGAGTGGAAAACGGCGTTTAACACCAGAGATGGACACTTTGAGTATCTGGTCATGCCCTTTGGCCTGTGCAACGCCCCTGCTGTCTTCCAAGACTTTGTCAATGAAATTTTTCGTGATCTGTTATACTCCTGTGTTGTTGTATATCTGGACGATATCCTAATTTTTTCTGCCAATCTAGAAGAACACCGCCAGCATGTCCGTATGGTTCTTCAGAGACTTCGTGACAATCAACTCTATGCCAAAATTGAGAAATGTCTGTTTGAATGCCAATCTCTTCCTTTTCTAGGATATTTGGTCTCTGGCCAGGGACTACAAATGGATCCAGACAAACTCTCTGCCGTCTTAGATTGGCCACGCCCCTCCGGACTCCGTGCTATCCAACGCTTTTTGGGGTTCGCCAATTATTACAGGCAATTTATTCCACATTTTTCTACCGTTGTGGCTCCTATCGTGGCTTTAACCAAAAAAAATGCCGATCCCAAGTCATGGCCTCCTCAAGCGGAAGACGCCTTTAAACGACTCAAGTCTGCCTTCTCTTCGGCTCCCGTGCTCTCCAGACCTGACCCTTCCAAACCCTTCCTATTGGAGGTTGATGCCTCCTCAGTGGGAGCTGGAGCTGTTCTTTTACAAAAAAATTCTTCCGGGCATGCTGTCACTTGTGGGTTTTTTTCTAGGACCTTCTCTCCGGCGGAGAGGAACTACTCCATCGGGGATCGAGAGCTTCTAGCCATTAAATTAGCACTTGAGGAATGGAGGCATCTGCTGGAGGGATCAAGATTTCCAGTTATTATTTACACCGACCACAAGAACCTCTCCTACCTCCAGTCTGCCCAACGGCTGAATCCTCGCCAGGCCCGGTGGTCTCTGTTCTTTGCCCGATTTAATTTTGAGATTCACTTTCGTCCTGCCGATAAGAACATTAGGGCCGATGCTCTCTCTCGTTCCTCGGATGCCTCAGAAGTTGAACTCTCTCCGCAACACATCATTCCACCTGACTGCCTGATCTCCACTTCTCCAGCCTCCATCAGGCAAACTCCTCCAGGAAAGACCTTTGTTTCTCCACGCCAACGCCTCGGAATCCTCAAATGGGGTCACTCCTCCCATCTCGCTGGTCATGGGGGCATCAAGAAATCTGTGCAACTCATCTCCCGCTTCTATTGGTGGCCGACTCTGGAGACGGATGTTGTGGACTTTGTGCGAGCCTGCACTATCTGTGCCCGGGATAAGACTCCTCGCCAGAAGCCCGCTGGTTTTCTTCATCCCCTGCCTGTCCCCGAACAGCCTTGGTCTCTGATTGGTATGGATTTTATTACTGATTTACCCCCTTCCCGTGGCAACACTGTTATTTGGGTGGTCGTTGATCGATTCTCCAAAATGGCACATTTCATCCCTCTTCCTGGTCTTCCTTCAGCGCCTCAGTTGGCTAAACAATTTTTTGTACACATTTTTCGTCTTCACGGGTTGCCTACGCAGATCGTCTCGGATAGAGGCGTCCAATTTGTGTCTAAATTCTGGAGGGCTCTCTGTAAACAACTCAAGATTAAATTAAATTTTTCTTCTGCATATCATCCCCAGTCCAATGGACAAGTAGAAAGAATTAACCAAGTCTTGGGTGATTATTTGCGACATTTTGTTTCCTCCCGCCAGGATGACTGGGCAGATCTCCTTCCATGGGCCGAATTCTCGTATAACTTCAGAGTCTCTGAATCTTCTTCCAAATCCCCATTTTTCGTGGTGTACGGCCGTCACCCTCTTCCCCCCCTCCCTACCCCCTTGCCCTCTGGTCTGCCCGCTGTGGATGAAATTTCTCGTGACCTTTCCATTATATGGAGAGAGACCCAAAATTCTCTCTTACAGGCTTCTTCACGCATGAAGAGGTTCGCGGATAAGAAAAGAAGAGCTCCTCCCGTTTTTTCCCCTGGAGACAAGGTATGGCTCTCCGCTAAATATGTCCGCTTCCGTGTCCCTAGCTACAAGTTGGGACCACGCTATCTTGGTCCTTTCAAAATTTTGTGTCAAATTAATCCTGTCTCTTACAAACTTCTTCTTCCTCCTTCTCTTCGTATCCCTAATGCCTTTCACGTCTCTCTTCTTAAACCACTCATCCTCAACCGTTTTTCTCCCAAATCTGTTCCTCCCACTCCTGTTTCCGGCTCCTCGGACATCTTCTCTGTCAAAGAGATCTTAGCCTCTAAAAAGGTCAGAGGGAAAACTTTTTTTTTAGTGGACTGGGAGGGTTGTGGTCCTGAAGAGAGATCCTGGGAACCTGAGGACAACATCCTAGATAAAAGTCTGCTCCTCAGGTTCTCAGGCCCTAAAAAGAGGGGGAGACCCAAGGGGGGGGGTACTGTTACGCCGAGCGCTCCGGGTCCCCGCTCCTCCCCGGAGCGCTCGCTACACTCTCTCCGCTGCAGCGCTCCGGTCAGATCCACTGACCCGGGGCGCTGCGATTCTGCTGCCAGCCGGGATGCGATTCACGATGCGGGTAGCGCCCGCTCGCGATGCGCACCCCGGCTCCCGTACCTGACTCGCTCTCCCTCGGTCCTGTCCCGGCGCGCGCGGCCCCGCTCCCTAGGGCGCGCGCGCGCCGGGTCTTTGCGATTTAAAGGGCCACTGCGCCGCTGATTGGCGCAGTGATTCCAATTAGTGTCTTCACCTGTGCACTTCCCTATATCACCTCACTTCCCCTGCACTTCCCTGCCGGATCTTGTTGCCATTGTGCCAGTGAAAGCGTTCCTTGTATGTTCCTAGCCGGTGTTCCAGACCTCCTGCCGTTGCCCCTGACTACGATCCTTGCTGCCTGCCCCGACCTTCTGCTACGTCCGACCTTGCTTCTGTCTACTCCCTTGTACCGCGCCTATCTTCAGCAGCCAGAGAGGTTGAGCCGTTGCTAGTGGATACGACCTGGTCACTACCGCCGCAGCAAGACCATCCCGCTTTGCGGCGGGCTCTGGTGAAAACCAGTAGTGACTTAGAACCGATCCACTAGCACGGTCCACGCCAATCCCTCTCTGGCACAGAGGATCCACTACCTGCCAGCCGGCATCGTGACACAGGGTAGTATTCCCTCACTATTACCATATGGTTCAATAGACTAAATATGGTATACTAGTCCCTCTGGTACAGTATATGTCTCATTTGATGTACACAAAAGCGTGGTATTGTACGCTTTTGTATCCCGCAATAAAATGTATACCAGTATAAAAGTAACCAAACGTTGTCTCAAGTAGGCTGCATTTGGCCAATTGCACCTTATGGCTATACTGCAGCATACATTAGAATATCTTTTTCATGTACTGCAGCCAAAATGTAATGTGAACAGCCCCTTAAAAGTATAATTTGCTTGTGCTGTGTCATTTTATAGCCAGTATTTATCAAGAATTAATAATCCAAGTGTTCTCGATAAATAACTTTACAGATTATTAGATTATTATTGATCGATCAGGCTAGTTCTGCATTGCTCAAGTATTCTGTTATGGCAAAATTGAATACATCTTAGTCAATATTGTGAAATAATGATTGATATATATATATATATATACATATGTACCTCATGTATGGGTCCACACTGAAATACTCAGCTTCCACCAAAACCTCTGCAGAGAAAATATCAATAATATATATAAGCACACATGTTTATTCTCTAGATCAGTGTTTTCCAAACAGTGTGCCTCCAGCTGTTGCAAAACTACAACTCCCAGCATGCCCAGACAGCCAAAGGCTGTCTGGGCATGCTTGTAGTTGTAGTTTTGCAACAGCTGGAGACACACTGTTTTAAAACGCTGCTCTGGTTTGTATGTTAAAGTGATGCACAGTGGGGGAAATAATAGGGTGTACTACAAAATCTGGTGATGTTTTTTTGCCAAAAAGTGGCTTACCTGAAATTAAGCACTTTTTTAAATGTGTTTTACACACTTTAAAAAAAAAAAAAACATGCCGAAAGAAAAAAAGGACAGATGGCGCTGCCTTGTGCCGTTACCTTTGATGGCACAGGTAATAGGTTCAAAAAGTTACCTACGTACCTGATGGTGTTGGGCTAAGAGCTCAACACCTCTATAAACATGAGATTGATTGCGTGGCTACCCTGGCCTGAATCCATCCTCACGGGAGGGATGCAGAAGGATATCTTGAAACCGCTTGAGGGAATCCAATGGAGGAAAATGTCAGGTTTGTTGCTGGGCTCATCCCACTGCAGCGATGTGCGCCCAGCAACAGACCTGACGTTTTCCTCCGTTGGATTCTCTCAAGCGGTTTCAAGATATCCTTACACACTTTTTAAGACACTTTTGTACCTTACTCTACAGGGCATGGTAAAAGAGAAAAGTGTATGACTGGCTCAAATGCTATTTTCTCTACTTCCCCAGCACTAGGCACCGTTAGGACAGATGCAGCGGGGATCAGGGCAGGTAAGAGTAAGTAATTTTTTTACCCAGCTTGAACCTAGGCACAAATTTTTTTTGAACAATCCCTTTATAGATCCAGTCCATCATATCCACCAATGCTCCTGTAACAACCACAACCATGATAAATATAGTGGCACTAATAATGATTCCATTTAAAACAGATCCTAATCTGTATCCTGACAGATACTTACAATGGATTTGTCAGATGCCTGTTTTATTATTGGACAAAATAATGCAGAAGATGCTATGTGGAACTACCCAATAAAAAGTAACAAATTGTAATATGTATTTACAGTATAAGGGTAGGGTCACACGTATTGCATCTGCAACATATTTCATGCTGCAGGAAACCCGCCGCAGATTCTGCTATGGGCAGACACACAGGGCTACCCTGCCGCAGCACTATGTGGCAGACCCGCACGTCACAGTCCTATCGGGGCACTGGGACCAGCCTCCAAACCTTACTGCACACACAGGGCAGTGGGTAGCCCTACGTGTCTGCTCATAGCAGAATCAACACAGTTTTTCCCGCTAGCAGGCAGATTTCCCACAGCGTGAAATACACTGCGGATGTGTTACATGTGACCCAATCCTAACAGGAAATGTTACTACTGTAAAAATCTTTTCATACACTGTTCCTATATTGGTGTTTTATCATCCCTTTTATGGCCTATTCACATGTACAGTATTCTGCGCAGAGATTTCTGCAGGAAAGATAGCACTATGTTGTGCTATATTGTACTAAACAATAATATAGGGTTGCAATGTATAGTGCCACTGTCATGGACTATCCTCAGATAGAAGTGAATATAAAATGCCTAAATGTAGTTAGACTAGCGGGCACAGGGTTGGAGTATGCCAGCTTTAAAAAATAAAAAAAAACTCAGAACAGAATGTGCAGATGTGACTCCTGAATAAGTGGCTTGCCAGTCAGAAACTGCCCTGTGTTTCCTGTGTGCCATATATAATACTGGTGCATTCAGGACTATGTGTAACCCCTACCTCTGCATTCCCTATAGAAACACACCTCCTCGAATAGCTCAGCATCGCTGTTGAAATGAGAGTCACTGCCTGAGTTTTTTTTCCCCAAAAATGGTGCATATATGTTCTGCTGCATGCTCTAGCACGTTTTCCCGTGTTTTCCTAATGAGCATCTCTATAGGACTTGAAAAATGCCATAAAAATGTGTATTACAAATGGTCTGAATAGAACGGGTCTAGATTTTCATGGCAATCTTCATCCGAATTCCTAATATTAGATGAGATGATATTGAGTATAGTATTGTGTATATGTTAAAAAGTGTATTAGAAATCTACAAACTTTCTAGACTCCTGAAAAATTGTAGAAAATGTGTTTATGTTCATACCTACCTCCATGTTTTATCTTTGGTAGCTGTACCTCCTTTAACTTGAAATCTGACAGTTTTGGGGCTCCCTCAAAGTGTTTGATGAGGGTCCAGGCACGAGACAGCACCATTCTGTGAAGACTGAGAGACAGAAGAATCAATAAGACTAGTAACAGTGTTTCCTAAGTCTTTTCATACTGAAGGTACAAGGAGGTGGAGTCATCACAATAAAATGTGTAGTTTACTTGGCACGGCGCACAATACCACATTCATCTCGCTAAATAACCTTGCCAACTAACTGATCCTTCTTTACATTTCTACAAAGCTGGTTGGACATTTTTTTTATTTGGTTATGAGTTAATATTTGTACTACATGTATGTGCTTGAGGTGTAATTTATTGATATGCACAGCAATCTATGAAGGAGCAATGACTTGGCAAATATCATTAATACATATGAATGGTCACGGTGAGCTGGCTCTTCTGAACAGGGAGAAAGTTCAGGGATTCATTCAGCTAGATATTCATCTGTTCAGTAAAGTTATGAACATCAAAAGTATCAAAGTCTAAATGCTTCTTGACCTTCTGTCTGTTTCAATGACCAGTAAAATACTAGTATATATGATTTGAATTCCCAGCTGTTACTGTCCATATTATGTAATTCCATTGTCTATACATTATAACTGCTCCCTGACTTGTAAAATTAGTGGGGCAAAAAAAAAAAAAAAAGTCAGCCACCAATTGTGCAAGTTCTCCCACTTAAAAAGATGAGAGGCCTGTAATTTTCATCATAGGTATACCTCAACTATGAGAGACATAATGAGAAAAAAATCCATAAAATGACATTGTCTAATTTTTAAAGAATTTATTTGCAAATTATGGTGAAAAATAAGTATTTGGTCACTTACAAACAAGCAAGATTTTCTGGCTCTCACAGACCTGTAACTTCTTCTTTAAGAGTCTCTTCTGTCTTCCACTTGTTACCTGTATTAATGGCTCCTGTTTGAACTTGTTATCAGTATAAAAGACACCTGTCCACAACAGTCACACTCCAAACTCCACTATTACCAAGACCAAAGAGCTGTCCAAGGACACCAGAAACAAAATTGTAGACCTGCACCAGGTTGGGAAGACTGAATCTGCAATAGGCAAGCAGCTTGGTGTTAGAAAATGGAAGACATATCAGACCACTAATAATCTCCCTCGATCTGGGGCTCCATGCAAGATCTCACCCTGTGATGTCAAAATGATCACAGGAACGGTGAGTAAAAATCCCAGAACCACAGGTGGACCTAGTGAATGACCTGCAGAAGCTGGGACCAAAGTAACAAAGGCTACCATCAGTAACACATTACATCGCCAGGGACTCAAATCATGCAGTGCCAGACATGTCCCCTGCTTAAGCCAGTATATGTACTGGCCCCTCTGAAGTTTGCTCGAGAGCATTTGGATGATCTAGAATAGTATTGGGAGAATGTCATATGGTCAGATGAAACCAAAGTAGAACTTTTTGGTAAAAACTCAACTCGTCGTGTTTGGAGGAGAAAGAATGCTGAGTTGCATCCAAAGAACACCATACCTACTGTGAAGCATGGGGGTGAAAACATCATGCTTTGGGGCTGTTTATCTGAAAAGGGACCAGGATGACTGATCCGTGTAAAGGAAAGAATGAATGGGGCCATGTATTGTGAGAATTTGAGTGAAAACCTCCTTCTATCAGCAAGGGCATTGAAGATGAAACGGGGCTGGGTTTTTCAGCATGACAATCATCCCAAACACACTGCCGAAGCAATGAAGGAGTGGCTTTGTAAGAAGCATTTTTAAGGTCCAGGAGTGACCTAGCCTGACTCCAGATCTCAACTCCATAGAAAACCTTTGGAGGGAGTTGAAAGTCTGTATTGCCCAGCGACAGCCCCAAAACATCACTGCTCTAGAGGAGATCTGCATGAAGGAATGGGCCAAAATACCAGCAACAGTGTGTGAAAACCTTGTGAAGACTTACAGAAAACATTTGACCTAATTGCCAACAAAGGGTATAGAACAAAGTATTAAGATTAACTTTTGTTACTGACCAAATACTTATTTTCCACCATAATTTGCTAATAAATTCTTTAAAATTCAGACAATGTGATTTTATGTTTTTTTTTTTCTCATGAGGTCTCTCATAGTTGAGGTATACTTATGATGAAAATTACAGGCCTCTCTCATCTTTTTAAGTGGGAGAACTTGCACAATTGGTGGCTGACTAAATACTTTTTTGCCCCACTGTACTTGTAACATTACTCACCACCATGCTATACCCTGTTCAGTTGAGCACCACAATAAAAGTCCATTATAATTATATATATTATCAAAAAGCCTTTAAAGGGTATCTGTTGTTGAGGGCAGCTTTTCAAGATAAGCTGTCATATGTGCACATGAGGCATAACATTTCTGGCCATTTTTTAATTAAACATGCTCTGTTTCACCATTTTTTTGCAATGCAGGATCCATTACTAAGTTTCAGTTGTCCCTGAGCTAGTAGACTCTAATCTCTATGATGGCTCGCATAATCGGCACACACACGGGAAAGAGTGTCCTATTCTTCTACATTTCTGTAGCACACCTTCAGGAGCAGCAGCATTGGGGACATTATAGAGCAGTATTGAGCAGGGAATTAGTGAATCAATTAATATCAGCGGCCTAAGTCTTTCTGCGCCTGTTTGTTTTACAAATTTGGGTCTGGTTGCCCTAGAACCCAAGCTTATGATATGGTATTGTTGTTGCCTGTCATTCTGAGCAGCAGGGGTTGGTGGGTCTAATCAGAGTCCTGCCTGGGGGGTCAGCAATCATGAGGTGCCCTGACTTTCTTTCTGTCTGCTTATAATGAATCTGGGTCCAGAGTATGGGTCCTTATGTCTCTGGGCTCTGTAACATGTATAATAACCCCCTAGACACTTGAAGCAGACAGAAAACAGGTATGCTGAGGTCCAAAAGAATGTCCATATGCGTTTTACTTTACTATAAGAAAGCAGTAATTTTTAACATGAGAAGTATCTATTCGCTGTTATAGTTATGTATTTTTAAGCCATATGGTTACAGAACATACAGAAAACTGATAAATACTTCTGAATTATTAACCCTTCCGACGAACGGATGTATATTTACATCCACTATGAGCTCCGGCTGTATGATGCACACTCAGCAGGTGAGCACGCATCATACCCGCTGGGTCCCGGTTGCTATCAGCAACCAGGACCCATGGCTAATACCGGACTTCAACGATCAGGCTGATTTCCAGTATTAACCCTTTAGACGTCACAATCAAAGTTGATTGTGGCATCTAAGACGTGAGAAAACAGTTATCGGTTAGCTCAGTGGGCTGTTTGGGACCGCCGCGGTGAAAGTACGGCGTCCCGATCAGCTGAGAGGACCGCGGGAGGATGCTTACCTGCATTCCTGACGTCCAATTGTCGCTCCATTGCTCCAAGCCTGAGATCCAGGCTTGAGAAATCGAGCACAGATAACACTGATCAATGCTATGCTGTAACTTTCCTTGTTTTCTTTTCTCAAGAGCCCAATATCTTGTATTTCGGAATTTGTGAAATGAAATATTGTTTTATACATTACATGTAGTGGTATACAGTAAATAATCTAATAGAAACTGCCCTCTTACAACTGTGAAACATTGGTAGAAGCGTCATGATTTGAGGCCGTTTTTGACTGACACAGAACATGGCAGCTCACCATCAATAATGTAACTGTGAATTCTGGATTAATAGGGTAGAGGGTAGGCACACAAACCTACTATAAATTTCACAGTAAATGCAAAACAAAATCTATGTTACATATGGAATATGCTTCAGATTCACCACAGATATCACCCTCACACATTAAAAGAGTTGCTAGCAATGACAAAATTCTATAACCCATATAGTACTTAAATGTTGCAGATTTCAAAATATGCACCAGAAATAAATTTGAAAGCATGTGAATCTTATTTGTAAAATCACATCCGCATGTATTTCACTCTAAGGGTACATTCACACGAGCAGACCCACAGCATATTTTACGCTGCAGATTTGTCGCTGAAGGACCCCTGCATGGTGGTTTTACATGTGCCTGCTTGGAGCAGCAATACGCCGCTACAAGCAGACACACTGCATGCGCTCATGCGTGGCAACTCGCACATAGCAGTATGTTTACTCATAGCGGCGTATTGCCGCTCTAAGCAGGCACATGTAAAACCACCATGCAGGGGTCCTTCAGCGGCAAATCTGCAGTATAAAATACGCTGTGGGTCCGCTTGTGTGAACGTACTGTAAGGCTAAGTGCACACCACTGTTCACCTCCATCCAGGACCAAACAGATTTTCTGTCTTGTGCCCATTGGTTTAGAAGAGTTAAAGGGGTACTCCGCCCTAGACATCTTATCCCCTATCTAAAGGATAGGGGATAAGATGTTTGATTGCTGGGCCGCCCCTCCCAAAGACTTGCATTAAGGGGGCTGGGCATGATGATGTCCCGAGGAGGCGGAGCCATGACATCACAATACTTCGGCCCCTGTATTGTAAGTCATCACTCATGGAGCAAACTTAGCTCCATGCAGTGATCACTCGGGGGGGGGCTGCAGGAGAGATTGTGGGGGTCCCCAGCAGCGGGACCCCTGTGATCAGACATCTTATTCCCTATCCTTTGGATAGGGGATAAGATTTCTAGGGCGGAGTACATCTTTAGGCTGAGAAATAAAAATGGACTTGTAGTGGACTTGCTCCTCTCAAGTCCTGTACTTTTAACAGATTGAGCCAAAGAGCTCCCCTGGATGGAGCTGAACATTGATGTGAACCTATTCACAAATTCACAGTTGAAATCTCCAATGAATCTGTAACATTTTAATTCACACTTAGGACATAATAAAGTCTGAACTTACAAGTTAGGATGCATTCACACCGTGTTATTACTATCTGTCTAATGTATACATTTAATAGGGAAAAACAGATACGGTAATGGATGCTAAAAACGGATGCTGCAGTATGCTATTTATGAAGGCAATGCATTCCTGAGCGGTCCTAGCACTGGCATGTTTAGCTGGTGCCTGCTGTCTGCGGAATGTCCACTTGGAAATTTTTGAGGCAGATGTTCCGCTGTGTGAACATAGCCTAAGAATGGAATTTCCACAAGGAAATTCTGCATGGATTCTGCATTTAGCATTCCCCGTTGATCTCAATAGGATTCTTCTGCTTAGTTTACAAGTCAGAAGTTCCGTAAAGAAACGGAAATTTGCTGGAAGATTGAACATGTTCAATCTTTTGGCCGAATCCGCCAGAGAAGTTTAGACAGTTTTGATTAATCTACCCCATTGTATCTTTAACCAACCCACCTTTCAATCCAACAACGCCATCTATTCTTGTTCTAAAATATATTTGTAGAAGCTTTATCCAACTGTATAAAAGAAAACATATTTTGTTGCCCATATGAATCAATTGCACTACAGCTTTCTTTTTTTAAAGTGTGCTTTAATAATTAATAGCTATATTATCATTGGTTGCTATGGGAAACTAGGAGTCAGTCTTTTAGACAGTTTATTAAAGGGGTACTCCGGTGGAAAACTATATATATATTTTTTTTTTTTCAAATCAACTGGTGCCAGACAGTTAAACAGATTTGTAAATTACTTATATTAAAAAATCTTAATTCTTCCAGTACTTATTAGCTGCTGTATACAACAGAGAAAATTAAGTAGTTCTTTTCTGTCTGGCCACAGTTCTCTCTACTGACACCTCTTTCTATGTCAGGATCTGTCCAGAGCAGGATGGGTTTGCTCTGGGGATTTGCTCCTTCTCTGGACAGTTCCTGACATGGACAGAGGTGTCAGCATAGAGCACTGCGGTCAGACAGAAAAGAACAACTCAACTTCCTCTGCTGATAAGCAGCTGATAAGTACTGGAAGGATTAAGATTTTTTAATAGAAGTAATTTATAAATCTGTGAAAAAGAAATATATTGCCCGGACCTTCCAAGGTAGTATATTTTAATTATATGAATGATAGAAAACTGGGTCGTACTCCAATAATAATTCAATGGTTATTTATTAAAAATGTATAGTGCATTATTCCTCACAGGGCCCTTGTGAGAAGAAACACATATAATAGATATACAAAATTACATATATAAAATTAAAATGTAGAAATATTATAAAAATGTATCACTGGCATATAGAATAGCTCTATGCTGATGGATTCATATATCGTCTTTAGAGTATTGTAAAGGTATAAATGTCCTTTTATATGGTAATTAAAGTGGATACTCTGTTACCGGTCCTGGGTGATGTGGCTGTGTCAGCTCCCGTGTCCGGATGGCGGTCAACGGTCCTAGATAGTGCTGTGGCTTTGTCTTTCAAGATCCAGGTGTTTATGCGGTGTTGGTCGTCCCAGGCTAGTGGCACTAGCAGGTGCCGATGGTGATTCGCCGGGAGGCCGTGCGCTGGCAGGCGCTGTTGGAAATTTGTCAGGAGACCAAGCGCTGGCAGGCGCTGATGGTATCAATCTCCTCACCGCTGGACTTGGAAGCCGGAGACTACACGCTGGGTAGATGGAGCTTGCCTCGTGTAGATGGCGTGTGACGTCAGCTTGAGCCGGAGCTGACCAGGTAAAATCAGGACCGGACACTAGTCTAGGTCGACTAATGCGTGAGGAATCCACAATGTGATGGATTTGCTCCGTAAACTAGAGCTTGGATTCATAAAGAGCATAAATGCCAGTGTACAAAATCAGTGCATAAGACTAGACGCGTTTCAGGGTTCTCAGATACGACCCTTTCCTCAGTAGTCATAATGGTTAAAAGCAATATTTGTCTATTTATAGGAGTACGAATCCCATAATTCAACAGTGTTCTAAGTGATAACAGAAACATGAAATGGATGATCAAAATAAGGAATTACCTAGAGAGCAAAAGTGAATGTGAATACCGTCAAAGGACGGAAAATAGATAATATGTATGGGTGAAACTAACTGAACTTTGTATCTGATTACAATTTAGTATCTTTCCCACAATAACGATGAAGATAATAATGATGGAATTAAAATGTATATAAAAATAAAAATAAGAATAAGAATAAAACAAAGATGAGGGTGTAGTTCCAGATGGAAATAAAAACAAAAATAATTAAAATCTAATGAAAAAAGTAAATATGAAAAATAGAAAATAAATAAAATAAAGGATAATAGATAATAAGTAAATAAAAAGGGGGTTGGATGAATTACATAAGTAAATGGATAATGGTAGAATGGATACAAAATATAAAGGAAAAAGAGATATACGAAAATAAAAATAAAAATAAAAATAAAAATAAAAATGAAATAAGAATAGAAAGAAATATAAGTGTGGATGAAAAGAAATGAATAAAATATAATTAAAAATTAAAAATTAAAATAGAATAAAAATAAAGATAATGATAGTGATAATAATAATAATCATGAAAAGGAAAAGAGTAAAAATGGAAATAATATATAATGAATAAAGTGGTGGAAAATAAAATAAATAAAAATAAAAATAAAAATGAATAAAGATAAAGGAAGAAAAATAAAAATAAAAATGTAAATAAAAATAAAAATAAAAATAGAAATAAGGTGTCAGAGTAGAGGATGGAGTCAGTCCATGGGGCACCCCCCAAAATACTACAGGGGTGAACCCATGGGCCAAGTGCATCCCCTACAGAAATCCAAATAGTTCAAAACTGGAGTTGAGTCCCCCTGGTTCTAAAGTTGCAAATTCAAAGATCTTCTTACTTTCAGCCTTAGACATCTTAAGCAGATGACTGCCACCACGCCAGTCCTGTTTGACTAATTGGAAACCAGTGAAGGAGAGAGAAGACATATCGCTATTATGAATGGTAGAAAAGTGAGCTGATAACGGATGTTTTAAGTTCTTATTTTTGATGTTATTGAGGTGTTCAGCTATCCTCATCTTAAGGGCCCTTTTAGTACGACCCACATATTGCTTTTTACAGCCGCATTCTATTATGTATAGTACCCCTTTTGAATTACAAGTGATTAATTCTTCTATTCTCCATTTGAACGTATTAGTTTTAGAACAAATTTCCAAAACTTTCTTGGGGCCCTTAGTTTTTATACAATTGGCACATATTCCACACCTCACAAATCCCTTTGTATTTAACCAAGTGGTGTTCTGTTTCCTTGGGGGAGCTTTTATAGATGGAGCAACTATGAGGCTCAAATTTGGGGCCCGAGTGTATACTATCGGAGGACGTGATGGTAAAAGTGCCCCCACCTCACGATCTTGTTGTAACAAATGCCAATGTTTCCGTATTATTTTCTCTACTTTTTTGTAAGAATTGTTAAAGGGAATTACCAGTTTTCCTCCAAAATCGGCTTCTTTTTTTTCTTTAGTGTTTTCAAAAAAAGTGGTTCTGTCTAGTGATTTAATCTTTTCTAGAGATTCTTCCAGGAGCTGATCGGGATAGTGTTTCTCCTTAAATTGACTTGTAAGGAGGTTGGCCTCGACCAAAAATTGGTCATCTGAGGTACAATTCCTTTTTAACCTGCGATATTGTCCCTTTGGGACGTTCATTAGCCACCTAGGTAGGTGGCAACTCGAAAACCCTATGTAGCTATTTTTAGCCGTTGGTTTATAGTATGTTTTGCAAGTGAGACCATCCCGATCAGCGCTGATAACAATATCCAAAAAATTAATGGATTCCCTACTGATGGTAGATGTGAAGTGTAAATTATATTCTTGTGTGTTCAAACCTAAAATGAAGTGCTCTAAACTAATCTTGTCACCCTCCCAAATTAAAATAATATCATCAATGTACCGCTTCCAGAGCACCAGGCCTGCGCCAAGATGGGGTATGATGTTACTTTCCTCCCAGGCTGCCATAAAGAGATTGGCATAACTTGGCGCAAACCTGGTGCCCATAGCGGTACCAATTAATTGTAAATAATAATCCCCTTCAAAGTAAAAGTAATTGTGTGTCAAAATGAATCGGATGGCTGAAGTGATGAAATTAATCTGTGGTGATTTAATGTGCCCATGTTTCAAAAAGTGTTCGACTGCTGCTATCCCTAAGTCGTGTCGGATAATCGTATAAAGTGAAGAGACATCCAAAGTGGCTAATATATATTTGTTAGACCACTCAAATTTTTCAATAATATCAACAACTTGTGTGGTGTCTTTAAGGTATGTGTGGGTTTTTTGCACAAATGGTTGGAGGAATCTGTCTACATATTGAGACAGGTTCGAAGTGATTGAGCCTATCCCTGACACAATGGGGCGTCCAGGGGGATTAATCAAGCACTTGTGGGTCTTTGGGAGACAGTAAAAAATCGGCAAGCGGTCTGGGGTCCCTAATATGAATTGATGTTCCTTCTCATTGAGGATACCATCTTCCACTGCCTCCTTACATAATAAATGTAATTGTTGACTGAATTCCTGAGTGGGATCATGTTTTAGTTTTTGGTATGTATTAGAATCATTTAACTGTTTATTGCATTCTTGTATGTAATCTGTAGTGTTAAGGATGACAACTGCACCCCCTTTATCAGCGGGGCGGATTGTGACTGTGTCTAATAGTTGTAATTCTTTCAAAGCTATTCTCTCTTTCTGAGAAATGTTATCCTTCGGGTATTTAGTCTTTTGGATTTTTCTCAAATCATTTTCTACTAATTTTTTAAAAGTGGTAACGTCAGGGCCCATAAGATGTTTAGGATAGAACCATGATTTAGGTCTACACTCAGTATGTATATACTCGGTCTCAGTTGTTGATCGTTGTAACGGAGTTTTTAAAAAATGTTTTTTTAAACAGATATTGCGAATGTATTTTTCCAAACCAATATAGGTCTGGAACTTGTCCAGTGTGTGGGATGGGGCATATTTTAATCCCTTGTTCAAAAGGGTTTCTTGTGCCAAAGTTAATGTGTGATTGCTCAAATTTATGATGGGTGTATTCCCTGGTGGGGTTTGACTATTTTTTGTGGGGGTAGAATGACATGGTCTAGTTCTATATCATCTACGTAACCTCTTTTTTTGTTTGGGGTCCCTAATGTTTGTTGTGTGGGAGGGGCTTGATGTACTTCTGCTGATATTGTATGGGTTTTTAATGGGACTTTGATTGGTTGGGTTATTTGTTGTTTTGGTTGATATCTGTTTTGATAAGGTTGATGTTTGTAATAATTTGGACGGAAATTGTGGGGACTGTTTGTGCGATTTGTATATGGTCTGTAATTGTTTCCCTGAGGGGGATTCCTGTAGTGTAATTCCTCCCTTGAATGGTATGGTTTCTTGTAATGTGGGTTTGCCTCTAAAAAATCACCACTCTCCAATAAAGGGGCATAGTGGTTCCTCACAGGCACATTGTATTGATCATTATGTGTGGTAATATTTTGTTTTTGGGTCTGCCAATGTAATTTCTTATTTTTTCTATTCATTATTTCCATCTCTAATTTATCTAATTTTTTACAAATATATTCCTGTTGTTTGAAATACTCTGCGTTCTGTTCGAACTTGTCTAATTCAATTTTTAACTGGCTTATTTGTAAGTCACAGTTGTTTAGAAGTTCATGTCTACGTTCTATGACAAGTTGGACCAGACCCCTAGAGTATTCCTTTAAGGTTTTATTCCATTTATTGTTAAAAGTCTCTCCTTCAAGGTCACCTGCGGGAGTTTTTGATAAAGTAAGTCCTTTAGGAACAATGTCTAATTCTAACAAATGAGACAAACTTTTGATCTCCCATTGATTCCTTAGACGTTTGGACATAGTCAACTCCAATTTTTTGAACATCTGGATTAATGCTAAATTATTTTGTTCACTAGATGATTCAAATTGTGAATTATTAAATTTATATTTATCAATAGATTCTTTTTTGCTCTCTAGGTGTGTCCATATATTCATACTGGAAATTATAATTGGAGCACGTTCACTATTAAGGTATATAAAGTCAGAAGAAAGAGAAAACGGGGGGTGCAAGTGCAGCTCACAATTGGTGTATAAATACTACCTGAGGTCAACAGGGCATGCAACTATACCACAGTTGCAAAAATAATAAAATATGTGAAAAAGAAATATATTGCCCGGACCTTCCAAGGTAGTATATTTTCATTATATGAATGATAGAAAACTGGGTCGTACTCCAATAATAATTCAATGGTTATTTATTAAAAATGTATAGTGCATTATTCCTCACAGGGCCCTTGTGAGAAGAAACACATATAATAGATATACAAAATTACATATATAAAATTAAAATGTAGAAATATTATAAAAATGTATCACTGGCATATAGAATAGCTCTATGCTGATGGAGTATTGTAAAGGTATAAATGTCCTTTTATATGGTAATTAAAGTGGATACTCTGTTACCGGTCCTGGGTGATGTGGCTGTGTCAGCTCCCGTGTCCGGATGGCGGTCAACGGTCCTAGATAGTGCTGTGGCTTTGTCTTTCAAGATCCAGGTGTTTATGCGGTGTTGGTCGTCCCAGGCTAGTGGCACTAGCAGGTGCCGATGGTGATTCGCCGGGAGGCCGTGCGCTGGCAGGCGCTGTTGGAAATTTGTCAGGAGACCAAGCGCTGGCAGGCGCTGATGGTATCAATCTCCTCACCGCTGGACTTGGAAGCCGGAGACTACACGCTGGGTAGATGGAGCTTGCCTCGTGTAGATGGCGTGTGACGTCAGCTTGAGCCGGAGCTGACCAGGTAAAATCAGGACCGGACACTAGTCTAGGTCGACTAATGCGTGAGGAATCCACAATGTGATGGATTTGCTCCGTAAACTAGAGCTTGGATTCATAAAGAGCATTTATGCTCTTTATGAATCCAAGCTCTAGTTTACGGAGCAAATCCATCACATTGTGGATTCCTCACGCATTAGTCGACCTAGACTAGTGTCCGGTCCTGATTTTACCTGGTCAGCTCCGGCTCAAGCTGACGTCACACGCCATCTACACGAGGCAAGCTCCATCTACCCAGCGTGTAGTCTCCGGCTTCCAAGTCCAGCGGTGAGGAGATTGATACCATCAGCGCCTGCCAGCGCTTGGTCTCCTGACAAATTTCCAACAGCGCCTGCCAGCGCACGGCCTCCCGGCGAATCACCATCGGCACCTGCTAGTGCCACTAGCCTGGGACGACCAACACCGCATAAACACCTGGATCTTGAAAGACAAAGCCACAGCACTATCTAGGACCGTTGACCGCCATCCGGACACGGGAGCTGACACAGCCACATCACCCAGGACCGGTAACAGAGTATCCACTTTAATTACCATATAAAAGGACATTTATACCTTTACAATACTCTAAAGACGATATATGAATCCATCAGCATAGAGCTATTCTATATGCCAGTGATACATTTTTATAATATTTCTACATTTTAATTTTATATATGTAATTTTGTATATCTATTATATGTGTTTCTTCTCACAAGGGCCCTGTGAGGAATAATGCACTATACATTTTTAATAAATAACCATTGAATTATTATTGGAGTACGACCCAGTTTTCTATCATTCATATAATTAAAATATACTACCTTGGAAGGTCCGGGCAATATATTTCTTTTTCACATATTTTATTATTTTTGCAACTGTGGTATAGTTGCATGCCCTGTTGACCTCAGGTAGTATTTATACACCAATTGTGAGCTGCACTTGCACCCCCCGTTTTCTCTTTCTTCTGACTTTATATACCTTAATAGTGAACGTGCTCCAATTATAATTTCCAGTATGAATATATGGACACACCTAGAGAGCAAAAAAGAATCTATTGATAAATATAAATTTAATAATTCACAATTTGAATCATCTAGTGAACAAAATAATTTAGCATTAATCCAGATGTTCAAAAAATTGGAGTTGACTATGTCCAAACGTCTAAGGAATCAATGGGAGATCAAAAGTTTGTCTCATTTGTTAGAATTAGACATTGTTCCTAAAGGACTTACTTTATCAAAAACTCCCGCAGGTGACCTTGAAGGAGAGACTTTTAACAATAAATGGAATAAAACCTTAAAGGAATACTCTAGGGGTCTGGTCCAACTTGTCATAGAACGTAGACATGAACTTCTAAACAACTGTGACTTACAAATAAGCCAGTTAAAAATTGAATTAGACAAGTTCGAACAGAACGCAGAGTATTTCAAACAACAGGAATATATTTGTAAAAAATTAGATAAATTAGAGATGGAAATAATGAATAGAAAAAATAAGAAATTACATTGGCAGACCCAAAAACAAAATATTACCACACATAATGATCAATACAATGTGCCTGTGAGGAACCACTACGCCCCTTTATTGGAGAGTGGTGATTTTTTAGAGGCAAACCCACATTACAAGAAACCATACCATTCAAGGGAGGAATTACACTACAGGAATCCCCCTCAGGGAAACAATTACAGACCATATACAAATCGCACAAACAGTCCCCACAATTTCCGTCCAAATTATTACAAACATCAACCTTATCAAAACAGATATCAACCAAAACAACAAATAACCCAACCAATCAAAGTCCCATTAAAAACCCATACAATATCAGCAGAAGTACATCAAGCCCCTCCCACACAACAAACATTAGGGACCCCAAACAAAAAAAGAGGTTACGTAGAAGATATAGAACTAGACCATGTCATTCTACCCCCACAAAAAATAGTCAAACCCCACCAGGGAATACACCCATCATAAATTTGAGCAATCACACATTAACTTTGGCACAAGAAACCCTTTTGAACAAGGGATTAAAATATGCCCCATCCCACACACTGGACAAGTTCCAGACCTATATTGGTTTGGAAAAATACATTCGCAATATCTGTTTAAAAAAACATTTTTTAAAAACTCCGTTACAACGATCAACAACTGAGACCGAGTATATACATACTGAGTGTAGACCTAAATCATGGTTCTATCCTAAACATCTTATGGGCCCTGACGTTACCACTTTTAAAAAATTAGTAGAAAATGATTTGAGAAAAATCCAAAAGACTAAATACCCGAAGGATAACATTTCTCAGAAAGAGAGAATAGCTTTGAAAGAATTACAACTATTAGACACAGTCACAATCCGCCCCGCTGATAAAGGGGGTGCAGTTGTCATCCTTAACACTACAGATTACATACAAGAATGCAATAAACAGTTAAATGATTCTAATACATACCAAAAACTAAAACATGATCCCACTCAGGAATTCAGTCAACAATTACATTTATTATGTAAGGAGGCAGTGGAAGATGGTATCCTCAATGAGAAGGAACATCAATTCATATTAGGGACCCCAGACCGCTTGCCGATTTTTTACTGTCTCCCAAAGACCCACAAGTGCTTGATTAATCCCCCTGGACGCCCCATTGTGTCAGGGATAGGCTCAATCACTTCGAACCTGTCTCAATATGTAGACAGATTCCTCCAACCATTTGTGCAAAAAACCCACACATACCTTAAAGACACCACACAAGTTGTTGATATTATTGAAAAATTTGAGTGGTCTAACAAATATATATTAGCCACTTTGGATGTCTCTTCACTTTATACGATTATCCGACACGACTTAGGGATAGCAGCAGTCGAACACTTTTTGAAACATGGGCACATTAAATCACCACAGATTAATTTCATCACTTCAGCCATCCGATTCATTTTGACACACAATTACTTTTACTTTGAAGGGGATTATTATTTACAATTAATTGGTACCGCTATGGGCACCAGGTTTGCGCCAAGTTATGCCAATCTCTTTATGGCAGCCTGGGAGGAAAGTAACATCATACCCCATCTTGGCGCAGGCCTGGTGCTCTGGAAGCGGTACATTGATGATATTATTTTAATTTGGGAGGGTGACAAGATTAGTTTAGAGCACTTCATTTTAGGTTTGAACACACAAGAATATAATTTACACTTCACATCTACCATCAGTAGGGAATCCATTAATTTTTTGGATATTGTTATCAGCGCTGATCGGGATGGTCTCACTTGCAAAACATACTATAAACCAACGGCTAAAAATAGCTACATAGGGTTTTCGAGTTGCCACCTACCTAGGTGGCTAATGAACGTCCCAAAGGGACAATATCGCAGGTTAAAAAGGAATTGTACCTCAGATGACCAATTTTTGGTCGAGGCCAACCTCCTTACAAGTCAATTTAAGGAGAAACACTATCCCGATCAGCTCCTGGAAGAATCTCTAGAAAAGATTAAATCACTAGACAGAACCACTTTTTTTGAAAACACTAAAGAAAAAAAAGAAGCCGATTTTGGAGGAAAACTGGTAATTCCCTTTAACAATTCTTACAAAAAAGTAGAGAAAATAATACGGAAACATTGGCATTTGTTACAACAAGATCGTGAGGTGGGGGCACTTTTACCATCACGTCCTCCGATAGTATACACTCGGGCCCCAAATTTGAGCCTCATAGTTGCTCCATCTATAAAAGCTCCCCCAAGGAAACAGAACACCACTTGGTTAAATACAAAGGGATTTGTGAGGTGTGGAATATGTGCCAATTGTATAAAAACTAAGGGCCCCAAGAAAGTTTTGGAAATTTGTTCTAAAACTAATACGTTCAAATGGAGAATAGAAGAATTAATCACTTGTAATTCAAAAGGGGTACTATACATAATAGAATGCGGCTGTAAAAAGCAATATGTGGGTCGTACTAAAAGGGCCCTTAAGATGAGGATAGCTGAACACCTCAATAACATCAAAAATAAGAACTTAAAACATCCGTTATCAGCTCACTTTTCTACCATTCATAATAGCGATATGTCTTCTCTCTCCTTCACTGGTTTCCAATTAGTCAAACAGGACTGGCGTGGTGGCAGTCATCTGCTTAAGATGTCTAAGGCTGAAAGTAAGAAGATCTTTGAATTTGCAACTTTAGAACCAGGGGGACTCAACTCCAGTTTTGAACTATTTGGATTTCTGTAGGGGATGCACTTGGCCCATGGGTTCACCCCTGTAGTATTTTGGGGGGTGCCCCATGGACTGACTCCATCCTCTACTCTGACACCTTATTTCTATTTTTATTTTTATTTTTATTTACATTTTTATTTTTATTTTTCTTCCTTTATCTTTATTCATTTTTATTTTTATTTTTATTTATTTTATTTTCCACCACTTTATTCATTATATATTATTTCCATTTTTACTCTTTTCCTTTTCATGATTATTATTATTATCACTATCATTATCTTTATTTTTATTCTATTTTAATTTTTAATTTTTAATTATATTTTATTCATTTCTTTTCATCCACACTTATATTTCTTTCTATTCTTATTTCATTTTTATTTTTATTTTTATTTTTATTTTCGTATATCTCTTTTTCCTTTATATTTTGTATCCATTCTACCATTATCCATTTACTTATGTAATTCATCCAACCCCCTTTTTATTTACTTATTATCTATTATCCTTTATTTTATTTATTTTCTATTTTTCATATTTACTTTTTTCATTAGATTTTAATTATTTTTGTTTTTATTTCCATCTGGAACTACACCCTCATCTTTGTTTTATTCTTATTCTTATTTTTATTTTTATATACATTTTAATTCCATCATTATTATCTTCATCGTTATTGTGGGAAAGATACTAAATTGTAATCAGATACAAAGTTCAGTTAGTTTCACCCATACATATTATCTATTTTCCGTCCTTTGACGGTATTCACATTCACTTTTGCTCTCTAGGTAATTCCTTATTTTGATCATCCATTTCATGTTTCTGTTATCACTTAGAACACTGTTGAATTATGGGATTCGTACTCCTATAAATAGACAAATATTGCTTTTAACCATTATGACTACTGAGGAAAGGGTCGTATCTGAGAACCCTGAAACGCGTCTAGTCTTATGCACTGATTTTGTACACTGGCATTTATGCTCTTTATGAATCCAAGCTCTAGTTTACGGAGCAAATCCATCACATTGTGGATTCCTCACGCATTAGTCGACCTAGACTAGTGTCCGGTCCTGATTTTACCTGGTCAGCTCCGGCTCAAGCTGACGTCACACGCCATCTACACGAGGCAAGCTCCATCTACCCAGCGTGTAGTCTCCGGCTTCCAAGTCCAGCGGTGAGGAGATTGATACCATCAGCGCCTGCCAGCGCTTGGTCTCCTGACAAATTTCCAACAGCGCCTGCCAGCGCACGGCCTCCCGGCGAATCACCATCGGCACCTGCTAGTGCCACTAGCCTGGGACGACCAACACCGCATAAACACCTGGATCTTGAAAGACAAAGCCACAGCACTATCTAGGACCGTTGACCGCCATCCGGACACGGGAGCTGACACAGCCACATCACCCAGGACCGGTAACAGAGTATCCACTTTAATTACCATATAAAAGGACATTTATACCTTTACAATACTCTAAAGACGATATATGAATCCATCAGCATAGAGCTATTCTATATGCCAGTGATACATTTTTATAATATTTCTACATTTTAATTTTATATATGTAATTTTGTATATCTATTATATGTGTTTCTTCTCACAAGGGCCCTGTGAGGAATAATGCACTATACATTTTTAATAAATAACCATTGAATTATTATTGGAGTACGACCCAGTTTTCTATCATTCATATAATTAAAATATACTACCTTGGAAGGTCCGGGCAATATATTTCTTTTTCACATATTTTATTATTTTTGCAACTGTGGTATAGTTGCATGCCCTGTTGACCTCAGGTAGTATTTATACACCAATTGTGAGCTGCACTTGCACC
The DNA here is from genome assembly GCF_029499605.1 of Hyla sarda. Lineage (NCBI taxonomy): Eukaryota > Metazoa > Chordata > Amphibia > Anura > Hylidae > Hyla > Hyla sarda. The sequence goes on from NC_079189.1 coordinate 328,696,549, forward strand.
CCCCGTTTTCTCTTTCTTCTAATTTATAAATCTGTTTAACTTTCTGGAGCCAGTTGATATGATTTTTTTTTCCACTGGAGGACCCCTTTAAGTCTTACCCATTATTAAAATCATGCCCTATAACACCGTGTTCTGCCAAGCCATACAGCTACATGATAGGATTTCAAAAACTATGGGGGCATTTACTAATATGTGTTGTTAATTTTTTTTTACGTGTTTTTTGGCGTGTTTCTGCCAAATTCATTAAATGGTTGCAGGGAATTTGATACATTTTGTGGAGGATACACATTTTCTGAAATTTCACTCTTCACATACACAAAAAGTTACGCTAGGTCTGGGCTGGTGTAGAATTGCACCTTAATGGTGGGTTTTGCAACTTTTTTGCAACAGTCGCACTTGATAAAATCCTCACCACTGCACAAGACTAACCCATAACATCTGGCCTGTGCGCTCTTTTAAAAAAAAAGGTGTAAATCGAAAAGGCGCAAGAAATAGCCTGAGGCTCAGCGCTGCGCCTAAATTGCAACAAATCAATGCTAAAAAAATGCTCGAAACACAATGATAAATGACCCCATATATCCCATATAGTAGTATATCCCAACCAAGTCCTTTGCTGACCTCCGCAAGAGTAGCCAGTAATAATAATACCAGTTATGGCAGATGTGCAGATGTCTTTTCTCCATCCTTAATTGTGGATTGGGGTGATGTGTCATTTTATTTTACACAACAGGCAACAAAAAGATCCGCAGTGGTAAATAAATATAATAACAATTTCTGTTCTGTATGGTCAATGATTTTCACTAATGCTGTAATACAGTCAGAGTTATGGGAGCGGGTATGTGCCACTGAAGCTGAGTATCTGGGCTGTTGCCAAAAAGCAACTTTGCCGTGGCCAGGGTATTTAGATGCTAGAGCATCAAACGATAAATTTGGCCCGGGTAAGGAAGGCCTGGCTATGCTGTGATCAATACACAATGTTACTGTAATTGCTTTATTTATACAGTGCTAAATCAGTCCACAGCTCTTTACAAAGCTTGTTGTTATTACTCACTGTCCCCAATGGGACTATGCTCTACATTAACCTTTCGGTAGGTTTTGTAATGTGAGAGTAAACTGGAGTGCCTTGAGGAGAGGACAAACATGGGGAGAACATACAAACTTCATGTACTGTAGATGTTGCCCTTGGTTGGATTTGAGCGCAAGACCATAGGGCAACAGTGCCAACCCCTGGGCCACCGTGAGATTTTATCTGACACTGCTTCTTTCTTAGCATATGTTATAAACCATTAGAATACATATAAACTCTAATCTTTGTATTTTTTTCCAGAAGAATTTTGAAAAGATCGCCACAGTAGTTGTCATTTGGACAAATATCTTAAAAATACATTTAAAAACATTTAAAAAAGCATAAAACAGCTGGTATGAAAAAAAAAAGACATTGACAAACAGTGTGTAAAACCACCACTATTCAGGATACAGTGGGTTAATGTTGGGATAAACAAGTGTAATCACAGAATGCAGAAGTCCTCAGACGACCTACGAGCACAAAGCCTTGTAATAGAACACATACGCAACAATGCAAAGACAAAACTCCCAAATCTTACTGCTATCAACAGCCCATGTACAGTAATCTGCAGCGAAATGTTCTGTAAAAGTAGAGGAATTTATTCTCTATGTTACCTCATTGTGCAATGACAGAAAATATCCACTCGGAGAACTTCTGAAGCTTGAGAGTTTCCCTGGTCTCCTAAACTCCTCCTTTATAAAGTCATATGGATAATTAAAGGGGAAGGCTCAATACTGATAACAGAGCCAAAGAACCGTATACAATATATTATGTCCTGGCAGATAGAAATGGGCGATTGTTGTAAAAAGATTTAGAATACATAAACACTTACAATATCAATTACTATCACTATTTAAAGCTCTGTTCACACAATGTTTCCTGTTGAAAGGCTTTTTTTAAAATCTCTCCCTTTAAGAAAGTGGTCTCTTTAATGCATAACAATGCTCTTCCACCCATTCTGCAAAGTTCAGCATGGAGAGGCACTGTTAACGTTAGGCAGTTGAGTTGCAGAGGCAATTGAACAATGCTCAGCGAGTTCCGTCCACGAGCCCTTGTCTAAATAATAGAATTTGTGCACACAGTGTGTGGATTGTCGTACAGCTTCCTTGGCAAAGCGACCACCCAGCGTGTGCTGTATCTCTTAAAGGGGTACTCCTGTGGAATCTATTTAACTTTCTGGTGCCAGAAAGTTAAATAGATTTGTAAATTACTTCTATTAAAAAATCTTAATCCTTCCAGTACTTATTAGCTGCTGAATACTACAGAGGAAATTGTTTTCTTTTTGGAACACAGAGCTCTCTGCTGAATCACGAGCACAGTGACTGACATATCTGTCTATTTTAAGAACTATCCAGAGAAGGAGAAAATCCCCATGGCAAACATATGCTGCTCTGGACAGTTCCTAAAATGGACAGAGATGTCAACAGGGAGCACTGTGTTTGTGATGTCAGCAGAGAACTCTGTGTTCCAAAAAGAAAATAATTTCCTTTGTAGTATTCAGCAGCTGATAAGTGCTGGAAGGATTAAGATTTGTTAACAGAAGTAATTTACAAATCTGTTTATCTTTCTGGCACGAGTTGATTTAAAAAAAAAAAGTTTTCCACTGGAGTACCCCTTTAATGCCAATCTGTGCAAAACGGACAGCAGAGCAATGCTGGAGTAACTCTTTTAAGGTTGTACTCTGATGGAAAACAATATTTTTTAAATCAACTGGTGTCAGAAAGTAAAACAGATTTGTAAATTACTTCTATTTAAAAAAATGTATCCTTTCAGTACTTATCAGATGCTGCATGCTGCAGAGGAAGTTCTTTTCTTTTTTCATTTCTTTTCTGTTTGACCACAGTGCTCTCTGCTGACACCTCTGTCCATGTTAGGAACTGTCCAGAGCAGGAAAGGTTTGCTATGGGGATTTGCTCCTGCTCTGGACAGTTCCTGACACGGACAGAGGTGTCAGCACAGAGCACTGTTGTCAGACTGAAAAGAAATTCAAAAAAGAACTTCCTGTGGAGTAATTGATAAGTACTGGAAGGATTAAGCTTTTTAAATAGAAGTCATTTACAATTCTGTTTAACTTTCTGGCCCCAGTTGATAAAAAAAAAAAATACCAGCAGAGTACCCCTTAAAATAAGATGCAGCAGGATACGTCTACTGTTCCATTCTGTTACCATTGTTTTTGAATTTACAAAAACAGTGTACAAAGAATCCTACTATACAACAGAACAGAAAAAAGAACCTGGAACATTTTTTTGTCCCCTTAAATTCTGCTTTAGTAAATTTGTCCAACCCAAAAAATGCCTTTCAGCAGGATCAAAAAATATTGATGAGAACTAAGCCTTAAATGCATCTAATGTGCCAGACATGTTACAGTACATTCTGGAAAATGCATGAATCACGCAGTTGGCTCTCACAAGTTTTGAAAGGGTTTGAAGAGTTCTGTTGTAACTTGTACTGTACAATATAGGAAATGTGATTCATTTATTGAACTCAATTTCTGCCACTGGAATGCACAATGGGGGAGATTTATCAAAAACTGTGCAGAGGAAGAGTGGTGCAGTTGCCCATGGCAACCAATCAGATTGCTTCTTTCACTTTTAAAGAGACCTGTGAAGCAATCTGATTGGTTGCCATGGGCAACTGCACCACTCTTCCTTTACCACAGGTTTTAATAAATCTGCCTAGATAGGGCTTGTCATCAAGACTGTGGGCATACCTATATCGTCTCCATAGTTCTTTCCAGCATTGAGATGTCTTTTTATTATAATGCAAATGAGGTTTAAAAGCCATGGTGACGTTCCCCAGCACAGCAAGAGCCCAGTTTAGTCCAGCCCAAGTCCTCTTTGTCTAGTGGCTGTCAGTTAAACAGAGTAGGGTTAAAAGGGTATTCCAGGAAAAAACTTTTTTATATATATATATATCAACTGGCTCCAGAAAGTTAAACAGATTTGTAAATTACTTCTATTGAAAAATCTTAATCCTTTCAGTACTTATGAGCTTCTGAAGTTAAGGTTGTTATTTTCTGTCTAAGTGCTCTCTGATGACACTTGTCTCGGGAAATGCCCAGTTTAGAAGAGGTTTGCTATGGGGATTTGCTTCTAAACTGGGCGTTTCCCGAGACAGGTGTCATTAGAGAGGACTTAGACAGAAAAGAACAACCTTAACTTTAGAAGCTCATAAGTACTGAAAGGATTAAGATTTTTTAATAGAAGTAATTTACAAATCTGCTTAACTTTCTGAAGCCAGTTGATATATAAAAAAAAAGGTTTTTCCCTGGATAACCACTTTAACCCCTTAAGGACTCAGCCCATTTTGGCCTTAAGGACTCAGACAATTTAATTTTTACGTTTTCATTTTTTCCTCCTCGCCTTCTAAAAATCATAACTCTTTTATATTTTCATCCACAGACTAGTATGAGGGCTTGTTTTTTGCGCGACCAGTTGTCCTTTGTAATGACATCACTCATTATATCATAAAATGTATGGCGCAACCAAAAAACACTATTTTTGTGGGGAAATTAAAACGAAAAACGCAATTTTGCTAATTTTGGAAGGTTTTGTTTTCACGCCGTACAATTTATGGTAAAAATTACATGTGTTCTTTATTCTGAGAGTCAATACGATTAAAATGATACCCATTATTATATACTTTTATATTATTGTTGCGCTTAAAAAAAATCACAAACTTTTTAACCAAATTAGTACGTTTATAATCCCTTTATTTTGATGACCTCTAACTTTTTTATTTTTCCGTATAAGTGGCGGTATGGGGGCTCATTTTTTGCGCCATGATCTGTACTTTTTTTTTATACCACATTTGCATATAAAAAACTTTTAATACATTTTTTATAATTTTTTTTTAATAAAATGTATTAAAAAAGTAGGAATTTGGGACTTTTTAAATTTTTTTTCGTTCACGCCGTTCACCGTATGGGATCATTAACATTTTATTTTAATAGTTCGGACATTTACACACGTGGCGATAACAAATATGTCTATAAAAAATGTTTTTTACGCTTTTTGGGGGTAAAATAGGAAAAAACGGACGTTTTACTTTTTTATTGGGGGAGGGGATTTTTCACTTTTTTTTTACTTTTACATTTTTTTACATTTTTTTTTACACTTGAATAGTCCCCATAGGGGACTATTCATAGCAATACCATGATTGCTAATACTGATCTGTTCTATGTATAGGACATAGAACAGATCAGTGTTATCGGCTATCTTCTGCTCTAGTCTGCTCGATCACAGACCAGAGCAGGAAACGCCGGGAGCCGCACGGAGGAAGGAGAGGGGACCTCCGTGCGGCGTTATGAATGATCGGATCCCCGCAGCAGCGCTGCGGGCGATCCGATCGTTCATTTAAATCGCGGACTGCCGCAGATGCCGGGATCTGTATTGATCCCGGCACCTGAGGGGTTAATGGCGGACGCCCGCGAGATCGTGGGCGTCGGCCATTGCCGGCGGGTCCCTGGCTGCGATCAGCAGCCGGGATCAGCCGCGCATGACACGGGCATCGCTCCGATGCCCGCGGTTATACTTAGGACGTAAATGTACGTCCTGGTGCGTTAAGTACCACCTCACCAGGACGTACATTTACGTCCTGCGTCCTTAAGGGGTTAAGCAAGTGGGCCAGAAGGCAGTAATAAAGAAGACATGGGCTGGACTGACCTGGGCTCTTGCTGTTTGGAAACGCTCCCTTGCATACCTGTCAGATCCCACAAAAACAAAACAAAAACTGTTATATGTTAGTCAGTACCTAATCCTATTCATGCACATGTAATGTTTAAGTCTCTATCACTCATATTTAACTAAGAAATAGCACAATACAGCTGCTCAATGTCTTTTCCTCTTGTTCTCTTCCCCCACAAAGCCAGAACAGCAAAGTGAAAACACACATGGCATGCTATTTGGGAAACTACACCCCTCTAGGAAGGTAACAAGGGGTATAGTGAGCCTTAACACCTCACAGGTGATTGACAAACTTTTGTTAAATTGGGATAAGAAAAATGAAAAAATTTATTTTTTTCACAAAAATGCTGGTGTTACCCCAAATTTTACATTTTCACAAGGGGTAATAGGAGAAAATGTCCTCGAAAATTTTTAACTCCATTTCTCTCGAGTAAGGGAATACCTCATATGTGGCTGTAAAGTGCTCTGTGGGCGCACTAGAGGGCTTAGAAGGGAAGGAGCGACAATGGGATTTTGGAGAGCGAATTTTGCTAAAAAAAGTTTTTGTGGGGCATTTCACATTTAGGAAGCCCCCATGGTGCCAGAACAGCAAAAAAAAAAAAAAAAAAAAAGGCACAATATTTGAGAAACAACACCCCTCAAGGAACGTAACAAGGAGTGCAGGTGATTGACAAGCTTTCATTAACCTCTTAAGGAACCTTGACGTACACGTATGTCATGATACCCTGGTACTTAAGGAACCATTACGTACGCGTACATCATGGAGAATTCCGGTCCCCGGCGCGTGCCGAGCGGGGATCGGACCGGGATGCCTGCTGAAATCTTTCAGCAGACATCCCGTGCAAACGCCCAGGGGGGTCATCAGTGAATTCACACTTGCGATTTGTGTGATTCCGGGTCATTACGGGTCTATGGTGACCCAGTGACTGGAATATAAGGGGGATCGTGGTTGTCCAAGACATCGACAATCCCCCTGAAGGGATAGGAGTGAGGTGGCAAGGGTGCCACCCCTCCTATCCCTTCTATTGGTTGTTTAGATGCGACGACCAATAGCAGAAGGGGGGCGGGGGGGGGGGGGGGGTTACTTTCGGTTTCCCCGTTCTGCCCACCCACAATAGGCAGGGCAGGATGGGGAATCCGACAGGGACCGGCGGTGATCGGCGTGCGGCGATGTCCTGCGGCTGGCTCCCTGGATCCTACGGAAGCTGGTGAGTTGCCTAGCAACATCTGGAGGGCTACAGTTTGAGACCACTATACAGTGGTGTCTAAACAGTAGCCCTCCAGATGTTGCAAAACTACAACTACCAGCATGCCAAGACAGTTGTTTGCGCATGCTGGGAATTGTAGTTTTGTAACAGCTGGAGGTCTACAATTTAGAGACCACTGCACAGTGATCTCCAAACTGTAGCCCTCTAGATCTTGCAAAACTACAACTCCTAGCATGCCCACACAGCAGTTTGCTGTCTGGGCATGCTGGGCTTTGTAGTTTTGCAAGATCTGGAGGGCCACAGTTTGGAGATCACTGTGCACTGGTCTCTAAACTGTAGACCTCCAGATGTTGCAAAACTGCTAATCCCAGCATGCCCAAACATAAAACAGTTGTCTCAGCATGCTGGGAGTTGTAGTTGCGCACCTCCAGCTGTTCATAACTACATGTCCCAGCATGCACTTTGGCGATCAGTACATGCTGGGAGTTGTAGTTTTGCAACAGCTGGAGACACACTGGTTGGAAAATACTGAGTTAGGTAACAGAACCTAACTGAAGGTTTTCCAACCAGTGTGCCTCCAGCTGTTGCAAAAGTACAATTCCCAGCATGCAGGGTCTGTCAGTACATGGTGGGAGTTGTAATTTTGAAACAGCTGGAGGTCCCCCCCCCCTTCCATGTGAATGTACAGGGTACAGGGTACATTCACACAGGCATGTTTACAGTAAGTTTCCTGCTTGAAGTTTGAGCTGCGGAAAATTTTTCGCCGTAGCACAAACTCCTAGTGGGAAACTCACCGTAACCAGCCAGTGCGAATGTACCCTAAAAACACTACACTACACTAACACATAATAAAGGGTAAAACACTACATATACACCCCCTTACACTGTCCCCCCCCCCCCCCAATAAAAATGAAAAACGTATTGTATGGCAGTGTTTCCAAAACGGAACCTCCAGCTGTTGCAAAACAACTCCCAACATTTCCAGACAGCCACTGACTGTCCAGGCATGCTGTGAGTTTAGCAACAGCTGGAGGCACCCTGTTTGGGAATCACTGGCGTAGAATACCCTTATGTCCACCCTTATGCAATCCCTAATTTAGTCCTTAAATGCGCATGGAGCTCTCTCACTTCAGAGCACTGTCGTATTTCAAGGAAACAGTTTAGGTCCACATATGGGGTATGCTGGTGTTGCCCCATACTTTTTATTTTCACAAGCATTAAAAGGAAAAAAAGACCTCCAAAATTTGTAATGCAATTTCTCCTGAGTGCGGAAATACCCCATATGTGGGTGTAAAATGCTCTGCGGGCACACATCAAGGCTCAGGAGTGAGAGTGCACTATGTACATTTGAGACCTAAATTGGTGATTTGCACAGGGGTGGCTGATTTTACAGCGGTTCTGACATAAACGCAAAAAAGAAATACCCACATGTGACCCCATTTTGGAAACTACACCCCTCACGGAACGTAACAAGGGGTATAGTGCGCCTTAACACCAAACAGGTGTTTAATGAAAATTCTTCAAAGTTGGATGGAAAAATGAAAAAAAAAAAATTTCCCTAAAATGCTGGTGTTACCCTAAATTTTTCATTTTCACAAGTGAAAATAGGAAAAAAGACCCCCAAAATGTTTAACTCAATTTATTCTGAGTAAGAATATGTGTGGATGTAAAGTTCTCTGCGGGCGAACTACAATGCTCAGAAGTGCAGGAGCGCAATTGAAGGCCATGTGTGTTTAAAAAGCCCCCATAGTGCCAGAACAATGGACCCCCCCCCCCACATGTGACCAAATTTTGGAAACTACATCCCTCACGTAGTGTAATAAGGGGTACAGTGAACATTTACACCCCACAGGTGTCTGACAGATTTTTGGAACAGTGGTCCGTGAAAATGAAAATGAAAATTTTTCATTTGCACAGCCCACTGTTCTGGCACCATGGGGGGGGGGGGGGGGGGGGTTGGGGGGGGGTTGTAAACACACATGGCCCCTGACTTCCATTCCAATATAATAAAAATCATTTTAATAATGCTGAATTTTGCACAGCTTTTATATCCCGATATTCGGGACATGCAAAAAAAAGTGGAAAATATAGTTAGAAAAAATTGAGATATATTAAAGCAAGATCCCTATCTAAATGATGCACTAGGCACTAGTAACTTTAAACGTAAATTAATCTATCGACGAGCGAAAAATATTGGACAAGATATAGCACCTTCATATCCGAAATTAACCAAAAAGAATAAAGAGATGATTAAACAAAAAGGATCATATAAGTGCAATCAAAAAAGATGTGGTACATGTTCACACATAGAAGATGGAAAACAGAATATTTTGTGTGCGGCAACAGGAGAGATGATACCTATTAAAACACATTAGAATTATTCTAGTATTTGCATAGTCTATGTGTTGGAGTGTCCGTGTGGGACCCAATATGTCCCAAACCCTTCGTTAACGTATTAATTCGCATAGGTTTAATATAAAGCATAAATATTCAAAACATAGTGTATCTGTTACGCCTAGCGCTCCGGGTCCCCGCTCCTCCCCGGAGCGCTCACGGCGCCTTTCTCCCTGCAGCGCCCCGGTCAGACCCGCTGACCGGGAGCGCTGCACTGTCATGGCCGTCGGGGATGCGATTCGCACAGCGGGACGCGCCCGCTCGCGAATCGCATCCCAGGTCACTTACCCGTCCCGGTCCCCTGCTGTCTTGTGCTGGCGCGCGCGGCTCCGCTCTCTAGGGCGCGCGCGCGCCAGCTCTCTGAGACTTAAAGGGCCAGTGCACCAATGATTGGTGCCTGGCCCAATTAGCTTAATTGGCTTCCATCTGCTCCCTGGCTATATCTGATCTCCTCCCTTGCACTCCCTTGCCGGATCTTGTTGCCTTGTGCCAGTGAAAGCGTTTAGTGTGTCCAAAGCCTGTGTACCTGAACTTCTGCTATCCATCCTGACTACGAACCTTGCCGCCTGCCCCCGACCTTCTGCTACGTCTGACCTTGCCTCTGCCTAGTCCTTCTGTCCCACGCCTTCTCAGCAGTCAGCGAGGTTGAGCCGTTGCTAGTGGATACGACCTGGTTGCTACTGCCGCAGCAAGACCATCCCGCTTTGCGGCGGGCTCTGGTGAAAACCAGTAGCCTCTTAGAACCGGTCCACTAGCACGGTCCACGCCTATCCCTCGCTGACACAGCGGATCCACAACCCGTAGCCGAATCGTGACAGTATCTCTGCATTTTGCCTTATTTCATAATGCAGATCCTGAGTTGCTACGGGTTACTCCTGTAGAGGAAATAACAGAAGGGCTCCGGCGATTTGCTACTTATTACTATATTTTTAAATTGAACACGTTATCCCCGAATGGTTTTAACCCCTTAAGGACCAAGGGCGTACAGGTAAGCCTTTGCTCCCTGGTACTTAAGGACCAAGGGCGTACCTGTACGCCCGTGGGAATTTCGGTCCCCGCTGCGCACCGCGCAGGGACCGGGCCGGGGTGACTGCTTATCTCTATCAGCAGTTACCCACGCAAATGCCCAGGGGGGTCACCCATGTCGGCGATCGGCGCAAATCGCAAGTGAATTCACACTTGCGATTTGCGGCTATTCGGGGTCATAGGGGTCTATAGTGACCCGGTGACCCGGAAAATAAAGGGGATCGCGGATGTCCTAGACACCCACGATCCCCTTGAAGCAATAGGAGTGAGGTGGCAGAGGTGCCACCCCTCCTATCTCTGCTATTGGTGGTCTAGACGCGACCACCAATAGCAGATCGGGGGCGGAGGGGTTTACTTTCGGTTTCCCCGTTCTGCCCACCCACAATAGGCGGGGCAGGACGGGGAAACCGACAGGGATCGACGCCGAAGATCCACTTACCCATCGGCGATGGCAGCGGGCGACGATCGGCAGAAGAAGAGGACGGCGACGCAGTTCCCTGGATCCGACGGAAGCCGGTGAGTTACTTAGCAACATCTGGAGGGCTACAGTCTGAGACCACTATAGTGGTCTCTAAACTGTACCCCTCCAGATGTTGCAAAACTACAACTCCCAGCATGCCCATAGAGCTGTTTAGGCATGCTGGGAGTTGCAGTTTTGCAACAGCTGGAGGTCTACAGTTTGAGACCACTGCCCAGTGATCTCTATACTGTGCACCTCCAGATATTGCAAAACTACAACTGATAGCATGCCCACACAGCAGTATGCTGTCTGGGCATGCTGGGAGTTGTAGTTTTGCAACATCTGGAGGTTCACAGTTTGGAGACCACTGTGCAGTGGTCTCTAAACTATAGCTCTCCAGATGTTGCAAAACTGCAACTCCCAGCATGCTCAGACAGCAAACTGCTATGTGAGCATGCTGGGAGATGTAGTTGTGCACCTCCAGCTGTTGCATAACTACATCTCCCAGCATGCCTTTCGGCGATCAGTACATGCTGGGAGTTGAAGTTTTGCAACAGCTGGAGGCACACTGGTTGGAAAATACTGAGTTAGGTAACAGAACCTAACTGAAGGTTTTATAACCAGTGTGCTTCCAGCTGTTGCAAAAGTACAACTCCCAGCATGCACGGTCTGTCAGTACATGCTGGGAGTTGTAGTTTTGAAACAGCTGGAGGTTTGCCCCCCCATGTGAACGTACAGGGTACATTCACACTGGCGGGTTTACAGCGCAAACTCCTAGTGGTAAATTCACTGTAAACCTCTGTCGGTGTGAACATACCCTAAAAACACTACACTACACTACACTAACACATAATAAAGGGTAAAACACTACATTTACACCCCCTTACACTGTCCCCCCAATAAAAATAAAAAACGTATTGTACGGCAGTGTTTCCAAAACGGAGCCTCCAGCTGTTGCAAAACAGCAACTTCCAGCATTTCCGGACAGCCACTGACTGTCCTGGCATTCTGGGAGTTTAGCAACAGCTGGAGGCACCCTGTTTGGGAATCACTGGCGTAGAATAACCCTATGTCCACCCCTGTGCAATCCCTAATTTAGTCCTCAAATGCGCATGGAGCTCTCTCACTTCAGAGCCCTGTCGTATTTCAAGGAAACAGTTTAGGGCCACATATGGGGTATCTCCGTACTCGGGAGAAATTGCACTACTAATTTTGGGGGCTTTTTTCCTTTTATCCCTTATGAAAAAGAAAAGTTGGGGTCCACACCAGCCTGTTAGTGTAAAAAAAAAAAAATATTTACACTAACATGCTGGTGTTGTCCTTTACTTTTTATTTTCACAAGAGGTAAAAGGAAAAAAAGACCCCCAAAATGTGTAACGCAATTTCTCGTGAGTACGGAAATACCCCATATGTGGGCGTAAAATGTTCTGCGGACGTACAACAAGGCTCAGGAGTGAGAGCGCACCATGTACATTTGAGGCCTAAATTGGTGATTTTCACAGGGGTGGCGGATTTTACAGCGGTTCTGACATAAACCCAAAAAATAAATACCCACATGTGACCCCATTTTGGAAACGACACCCCTCCCGGAACGTAATAAGGGGTATAGTGGGCCTGAACACCCCACAGGTGTTTGACAAATTTTCATTAAAGTTGGATGGGAAAATGAAAAAAATAATAATTTTCACTAAAATGCTGGTGTCACCCTAAATTTTTCATTTTAACAAGGGAAAATAAAAAAATAAAGCCCCCCAAAATTTGTAACCCCATTTCTTCTGAGTAAGAACATACCCCATTTGTGGATGTAAAGTGCTCTATGAGTGCACTACAATGCTCAGAAGAGAAGGAGCGCCATGGGATTTTGAAGAGAAAATTTGTCTGGAATTGAAGGCCACTTGTGTTTACAAAGCCCCCATGGTACCAGAACAATGGACCCCGCCCACATGTGACCCCATTTTGGAAACTACACCCCTCATGTAATGTAATAAGGGGTACAGTGAGCATTTACACCTCACAGGTTTCTGACAGATTTTTAGAACAGTGATCCGTGAAAATGAAAAATGTAATTTTCCATTTGCACAGCCCACTGTTCCAAAGATCTGTCAAACGCCAGTGGGGTGTAAATGCTCACTGCACCACTTATTAAATTCAGTGAGGGGTGTAGTTTCCAAAATAGGGTCACATGTGGGGGGTCCACTGTTCTGGCACCACGGGGGGCTTTCTAAATGCACATGGCCCCTGACTACCATTCCAAACAAATTCTCTTTCCAAAAGCTCAATGGTGCTCCTCCTCTTCTGAGCATTGTAGAAATTTTGTGGGGTATTTTCTGCTATTAACCCTTGCAAAAATGTGAAATTTGGGGGGAAGCACACATTTTAGTGAAAAAAAATATTTTTTTTTTACATATGCAAAAGTCGTGAAACCCCTGTGGGGTATTAAGGCTCACTTTATTCCTTGTTACGTTCCTCAAGGGGTCTAGTTTCCAAAATGGTATGCCATGTGTTTTTTTTTTGCTGTTCTGGCACCATAGGGGCTTCCTAAATGCGACATGCCCCCCGAGCAAAATTTGCTCTCAAAAAGCCAAATATCACTCTTTCTCTTCTGAGCATTGTAGTTCGCCGTAGTGCACTTCAGGCCAACTTATGGGGTACCTCCATACTCAGAAGAGATGGGGTTACATATTTTGGGGGGTATTTTATGCTATTAACCCTTGCAAAAATGTGAAATTTGGGGGGAAACACACATTTTAGTGAAAAAAATTATTTATTTTTACATATGCAAAAGTCGTGAAACACCTGTGGGGTATTAAGGCTCACTTTATTCCTTGTTACATTCCCCAAGGGGTCTAGTTTCCAAAATGGTATGCCATGTGTTTTTTTTTTGCTGTTCTGGCACCATAGGGGTTTCCTAAATGCAACATGCCCCCCAAAAACGTACTCTCCAAAATCCCCTTGTTGCTCCTTCGCTTCTGAGCCCTCTACGGCGCCCGCCGAACAATTTACATAGACATATGAGGTATGTCCTTACTCGAGAGAAATTGGGCTACAAATATAAGTATACATTTTCTCTTTTTACCCCTTATAAAAATTCAAAAATTGGGTTTACAAGAACATGCGAGTGTCAAAAATGAAGATTGTGAATTTTCTCCTTCACTTTGCTGCTATTTCTGTGAAACACCTAAAGGGTTAAAACACTTACTAAATGTCCTTTTGAATACTTTGGGGTGTGAAGTTTTTATATAATGGGGTCATTTGTGGGGTATTTCTAATATGAAGACCCTTCAAATCCACTTCAAACCTGAACTAGTCCCTGAAAAATAGTGAGTTTGAAAATTTTGTGAAAAATTGGAAAATTGCTGCTGAAGCCCTCTGATGTCTTCCAAAAGTAAAAACACGTCAATTTTATGATTGAAACATAAAGTAGACATATTGGAAATGTGAATTAAAAAAAAATATTTTAAATATCCATTTTCCTTACAAGCAGAGAACTTTAGAAAGTTAGAAAAATGCTAAATTTTCACATTTTTCATCAAATTTGGGGATTTTTCACCAAGAAAGGATGCAAGTTACCACAAAATTTACCACTATGTTAAAGTAGAATATGTCACGAAAAAACATTCTCGGAATCAGAATGATAACTAAAAGCATTCCAGAGTTATTAATGTTTAAAGTTACAGTGGTCAGATGTGCAAAAAACGCTCTGGTCATAAGGTGTAAAATGGCCTGGTCCTTAAGGGGTTAATGAAAATATTGTACGTCCTTAAAATAAGAAAGAAAGGTGAATGTTAACATTCATTTTCCACTTTTTAAATTTTTTGAAATATATTGTTTAAAAAAATCAGGTGTTGGTGTGGCCCAATAGGAATTTGTATCCGAGTTAACCTGGAAGTAAATGAGTATGCAAGGAACTCACCTGGTTATTTAAGTATATCCCTGAGGAAGGGGAATGATCCCCGCAGCACGTCAGATGTTTGTACTAGTACTCCAAAGATCTTTGGAGTGGAAAGAAAAGAGACGAGGGGAACGCCCAGCTCCATAAGCGCTGTTCAGACCAAGTGTTTGAAGGCATGTAGGATTGAGGACTGTTTTAGGACGAAAGAACCCTCCTCAGTGAAGTAAGTGCATTTGGAATACTGTATTTTATGAATGCACTATTTTATGAATGGAACATGTCCGCTCTCATATTTTGAGATTTTTTTTATTTTTCAATTGCTGTATTCGGAGGGACTTCTGTACCGACCGAAGTGGATTGCAGCGGACAAGGAACCACAGGGGATAGTGCAAAAGGTGTTCTAAGGTTGTGAGTGGTTTGACAAGAACCACTCACCAAGTGTAAGTTCTGGTTCACACTCTACTTTCCTAAGTCTGTGTTTTATGTGAAAAGTTCTTGGACCGCTCCCGAAAGGTTTTTATCTGTGCTTTTTCGAAATAAAAAATATCCACAACACCATAAATAAAATAAAAATGTCAGCTTTTCCTCTTCTGATACAGAAGGCATGGACTATTGCACAGGTGGCTCTGAGTCTGAACCGGAAGCCCATATGGAGTCAGTTCACCAACATTTGGCTGCAAATAACCCAAATCAGACAAAAACACAGGAACGCTTCATGTGAACAAAGCCCTAGAACATTATCGAGGCAGAAACGCAGAAAACATAGGGCAGGCAGGAAACACCAGAAATCCATATCCAAGAGCAATGAAATATCAACGCAATTACAAGTAAATATCTATCCAGTTTATAATTTTTCTGCAACTATTCTATCTTTGCCACAATTACAGGTGTTGAAAAAAAAGGTCTTAAATTTGTATTCAACCAATCTTTTTTTGTTTTCCACCATCAATAAGTTTGTCAGACTTCAAACAGTAAAAGGTCATTTATTTCAGTTTGATCAGGATAATCATGAACAGGGAGACTCTCATGCTAACGAAGATAATAACAATCTTAGTCTGAGGCATGAATTTTATGCCCCTTTTAAATACATTTCAGGAACAAGCATCTACTTTAATCCTGACCGACCTACAAGACCCACTTTCTGATATCTCCCCGATCTGTTCTACTAATGCAGTGTTTCCTACCCCTAACCCTACGTTTTATACAGTTAATTCTAAATGTGAGGCAATGGATTTGTTCCAACAACGCATCGAACAAGATTTGAAACAATTGGAAATAAAGAGTGATAAAAAAACAGCTTCGAATTTACCATAGAAACAAAGAAAAGCACTAACAGAACTAAGGAACAATGCAAATATCATCATCACCATCTGATAAAGGTGGCTCAGGGGGGGTGATGGCCCATCCGTTGTATGAATAATTGGTTAATGAAATGCCCCAGGATAAACACACATACTGATTGATTAAGTCTGATCCAACCAATATCACTTGTGCAAAATTGGAGAACTTGTTACAGGAGGGAATAAGCTTGAATATTATAACTATGAAACATAATGAATATATGCTACCTGCCACATCGGTTTGTCCGGTTTTTCATGCATTTCCAAAACCACATAAGAATAAACTCCCTCCTCCACTGAGGCCTATTGTGGATGGGATTAACTCCCTTCTTGAGCAACTTGGCACATGGTTGGATTAACTCTTACAACCACTTGTTACCTGCACCCCAGGATATATTCAAGATACCAAGTCACTTCTACAAGCCATACAACATATCAATTGGCCAAAGGATGCTACATGGTTATCTTCTGACATAGTAGCACTATATACCTGTATCCCACATTCCCATGCAGTCCAAGCCGTAGCATACCATCTTGATAAGTACAGCAATTACAGAACAAAACTTAAACAATATATTTTGGATGTTTTATTTTTTCTATTAACACACAACTTTTTTTGTTTCAATAAACAATATTATTTGCAGATAACTGGATGTCCTATGGGAATCAAATTCTCCACATCCCTGGCCAATCTGTATATGGCCCGCTGGGAGGAGGTTGTCCTGTATGCCACTGCTAACCCATTTTCCCATCTAATTGGGTGGTATGGCAGATACCTGGACGACCTCCCCCTAGTGTGGCTGGGTACCCCAGAACAAGCTACGGAATTGAGTGAAATTCTAAACCTTAACCAGTATAATTTACAGTTTACAACAGTGGGATAATTTGAGCACAAAGTTTTTGGATTTCAATTTGACTGGTATACCGCAACAAAATTGTAAATAAACTATATTGCAAAGAAACTGTGGGTAATAGTTTATTACATGCCAATAGCTGCCACCCACGACATGTCATTAATAATCTCCCAATAGGAGAATTTGTGAGAGCTAAGAGGACCTGTTCTGAAATACAGGACTATCAAAAAACATTTTCTGAAATAACAACTCGCCGAACAGACAGAGTATATTCATATAAGGACATCCAACGAGCCATAAATATTGTCAACTCCAAACCAGAAGGATACTGTTTGGAAAATAGATAGCAGAATAACCCTTTCTTTCACCGACCCCCTCACAGTTATAGTACACAATTTGAACAAGTGAAACAAATTGTCTTGCAACATTTACCTATTCTACATCACGATGAAAAATTATCCAAAATACTGAATACAGGGGTCAGAGTGGTTCCTTGCAGGGGTAAGTCCCTTCACAACCAACTTTTCTCTAGTGACTTCAGAACCAACACAAATGATAAACAAAATTGGCTTAGCTGTTCGAGGTGCTATAAATGTGGCCACACACGATGCAATCTTTGCAAATATATTCATACATCAAGTCATTTCCAATTTACCTCTATTGGTATTACATATGATATAAAAACCTTTATAAACTGCCATACTACACATGTGGAGTACATGTGTAGAAAGGGAACAGAAAAAAAAAAAAAAAAAAGGCACTCTCTTAGTGCAGTGATTTCCCAAGTAATCGTAAGCAAGTGCACATACATTGGTAAATAGTATACTCAGATCAAAGGTGAGAATGCTCACTCACCTTTCAGTGTTGCCCAGCAGGCACAACACTATAAACCACATGTATGAGTGTATATACTCAAAATCCGTCCTTGCAGCAGCCTTGCGTCCTGGTCCCGGTCATCATAGATGGCGGTCAGGTGAATCAATGGAGTGGAGAGGTATAAGCTTTTCCCTTATGTGGATCGCAAACTTGCGCTTGCAGGGCGGCTGCCTGTCACAAATGCATAGAAGGCAGCGGGAGTAAAACCAGGCAGGTTTTATTGGTTAAAATGCAAACAGAGACAACGCGTTTCGCAAGGATCCCCTTGCTTCGTCAGGTCAGCTATCTTGCTACGTGCCATCTATGCAGTTTACAGTACATTGGATGTACAACCAGAAAATTAACAACAAGAATTGCTGAACATCTTGTGATGCCATCCAAAACTGCAGCTTTTCAAAGGCATATGTCTATCCCTATCGTCATAATCATACCTATACATAGTTTAACATATTTCTTTTTTGTTTTACTGCATATACATTTGTACAGACCCATCTGACTGACGATGACAGGCCACCAAAGCTTTAGCAGTATCAAGTGGGAAGACTTATAGGCTGTTACACGCAAAATAGGGTTTAGGAAAAACTTCTTGACCTTGGTTTGTCTTCTTTATACTCTCCTGGGAGCTAGGGTTTGTAGCAATGGGGGTTATCGCCATTTGAGCTAGGTAGGGGGACACGGCATGGTTGACCTCTGTCCTCACTACTATTTGCTATTGCCACAGAACCTCTGGGTTCCTTAATTAGGTTTCTCACTACCCAGACCTAGCTTAATCAATCGTAGCAATGTAGCAATAATGTTGATCATAGATATGGTTTGGGACATTGTCTTATCATAAACTGGGGAAGTCAGTGATATTGCCTTTGGACACAGACTCTATAGAGGTGCCCTTACCCTCTACATTTTATATACCTGGGTGTTATTCTCATCTTGTCTCCAAGACTTTTTAAAAGATCATTTACTCCCTCTACTCCTTAAATGTACTAAGAAAGTAGAGATGTAGACCCATATTCCACTCTCAGTTGTGGTAAGAAGAATGTGAAAAATTATTTTGATGCCAGAGCTTCTTTATGTATTACATAATACTCCGGTTTGAATACAGGCTAGAAATTTTAAGCAGGTTCATAATATCTTTCAAAATTTAATTTAGAAAATAGATTACTCTCTGCACGCTTGGAGGCCAATGTGAAAAAAGACTCTGGAGGTCCTACTATTCCGAAACAATTTCTTTATTTCTTGGCATCTCGTTTACAACATTTGAAAGGTTGGGATCAATCTGAGGGATTGGACATTTCAGGTCAGTTTGTGGCGATTGCTACCAGATTCAGTCCACCAGTTGCAGAATTGGAGGTAAATATTTTGCTTGCACAGTGACACTCTTTCTGTACATAACTCCTTATGAATAAAGTGTGAAACACAATAGGCTCTCCTCTGTTTAGGGATTTACACCGTACACTACAGGGATTCAGAGAGTGTTCTATCAGGCTAAATTAAAATAGTTCTGGTCATAATCCCAAAAATGCCTTACTTGTTTAACTGGATACAGTCTGATATGTCCAGTATTTTTGTGCTGTGTTGTGTGGGTGGGAAGAATAAATGCTGTAAAATAGGTGTGCCATTGACTTTTTAATCAAATGGAGAAGGTAACAAGTTCAATAGGCAGTTTCTGTTATCTTTCACAGCAAAGTTAGCATTGGCAAACCAGGTAAGGTGTGCCACAAGGAATGGCAGACAAACAATAAAATGTTTGCACTTCATTCATTATTTTTAACTTCTGACTATTCAGTACTTTATTTAAAATTTCAATATTTTTAAGTTGATAATTATTAGAACCATATATTGTATTACATAGTCACTCTACCATGATCATTTGTTCTAACAGAAATTAGTTGAAATTAGGTCCTTGATATCTAAGTAAGCAAATGTATTCTTTGTAAAAATAATGGTGGAATAAAAGCAAAATGCTATATTTTACAGAAGAACAGATCAATGTCCATAAAAATATATACAGTAAAAACACAGTAAAAAAAAAATACCGGAAGTCAGCTTTAGTGAGGCTTCGGCATCTGGGCTTTGCTCAGACATAGAACTATTTGAATAATTAAGTTGGGGGGGGGGGGGGACATAGGCGGAATATAGACAAGGCAGGGGAGCCTGGCCAGCTGGCTCCCCACCTCCACTGCGCGCTGGGGCACATTAGGAATAAAGGTATTTACCAACATAACTCACCACCTCCTGGACAGATTTAAGGGAGTTACCCATCATTTTAAGGCAGTCCACCTGCACTATAACCGAGTATACTGGGTTTAGTGCAGGTGAACTATCTGTCTATTTTCTTTTAATAAATCAGACAGCAAAGCTTCCTGTTCAAAAAAACTTTATATACATATATATATATATATATATATATATATATATGTATATACTGTATATATTGTTACGTTACGCGTTCTGGCCGCACATGCTGCCGTGAGCGCATGGTCCCGTTACCTGCTGCTGCTGGTGGGGCTGGGATTCGAATTGTGGGACACGCCCGCATGCGAATCCCAGTCCATCACTCACCGGGTGCTTCTCCTGCCCCCGCCTCTGCCTCTCTGCTCCGGCGCGCGTGTCCCCAGCCAGTGCGCACATTAGTGTAGTACACCTGTGGCTCATTAATAAATTCCTCCTCCTCCTCCCACACTTCCCTGCCGGATCTTTGTTGCCTTGTGACTAAGAGAAAGCATTTCTGAGAATTGCCTTGCCGTGTATCTTATCCTGATCAGATGACAGTAGGATCCGGCCATGGATCCCACTGAGGTACCCCTGCCTGAAGTCGCGGATCTTCCCTCCGTTGTGGTATGTCAGTCTCTGCAATTGGCGCGACAGGCGCAGCAACTTACCCAACTGTCTGCTTTGTTACAGCAGCTATTGGCCTTGCAGCAACAACAGCAGCTGGTACCGCAACCTTGCCCACTCCCACCACCAGTTCCTGCAGTGTCTTCTGGCTCCCAGCTACATCTGCCTTTACCTTCTGAGTATGATGAGGATTCCAAGTTATGCAGAGGCTTCATTACACAGTGCTCCATGCACTTGGAGCTCATGTCTGAACAGTTTCCGACGGAATGTGCGAAGGTGGCCTTTGTCATTAGTCAGGAAAAGCCCTGGCCTGGGCTACACCCCTTTCGTTATCATCCAATTTGTCTGCTTTCTTGGCAGAATTTCGCAGTGTCTTTGAGGAACCCGCATGTGCCTCTTCTGCTGAGAGGGCTTTGCTGAACCTCTGACAAGGGAATTCTTCCATTGGTGACTATGCGGTTCAATTCTGCACTCTAACCTCTCAACTTGTATGGAATGATGAGGCCTTGTGTGCCACATTCAAAAAAGACTTTCAAGCAGGATTAAAGACTCCCTTGCAGCACGTCATCCTCCATCTTCTCTAACTGAACTTATCCACTTGGCCACATGCATTGATGTGCATTTTGCTGAGAGACAGGAGGAACTGAGCTTAAAGAGGGAACCTGCCCAAACACGGAGATATCCTCACCTGGCACCTCAGTTTCAACGTCCACCTCTTCAGTTTCCTGTGCCTCTTCCCAAAGAGGCTATGCAAGTGGATCGTTCTCGACGTCACAACGAAGAAGTGAGAATTTCTGCTTGTATTGTGCTCGCCCAGAGCACTTCCTCAAGGACTGTACAGCTCGCCCACATCGTCCAGGAAAACATTCACACCTAGGGTTCTTTGGAGAGGCGTCCCTGGCTGTGAATACTACCTCTCCACGCTTAACTATTTCTGTACAAGTCTTTGCCTCAGCCAAGTCTTCCTTCAGCACTACAGCATTTTGGGATTCTGGATCAGCAGGTGACTTTATTGATGCTTCTTTGGTCCACAAGTATCATCTTCCTCTTACTCGGCATGCCAAGCCCTTTTTCATCTCCTCTGTTAATGGACAAAATCTGGACTGTATGGTTCACTTCCGTAGAGAATCTCTCGTCATGCAAGTGGGAGTATTGCATAAAGAAAAGATTGAATTCTATGTTCTTGCAGACTGTACTTCAGAGATTCTTCCTGGCCTTCCTCCAACTGGATTGGAGAACTGGAGAAATTATTCGCTGGGGACAATCCTGTCAAAATCTTTGCCTCCAACCAGTTCAGTCTAAAGTTGTTTCTCGTCCTCCTTCTTTACCTGGCTTGGGGCCACCTTACAGAGATTTCTCTGATGTATTATGCAAGAAACAGGCTGAGTCTCTAACTCCACATCGTCCTTACGACTGTCCTATAGATCTTCTGCCTGGTACCACTCCTCCTCATGGAAGGATATAACCTCTATCGGTTCCTGAGACCAAAGGCATGGCTGAGTATATCCAGGATAATCTCCAAAAGGAATTTATCCATAAGTCCTCTTCTCCTGCTGGAGCTGGTCTCATCTTTGTAGGGAAGAAGGATGGATCACTCCGTCCATGCATTGACTACAGGGGTCTTAACAAAATCACGGTTACCCTCTGCCTCTTATCTCAGAACTTTTGACCATCTACGTGGTACCAAGGTCTACTCCAAATTGGATTTACGTGGAGCGTATAACCTCATTCATGTCCGCAAGGGAGATGAATGAAAAACAGCCTTCAATACTTGTGACGGACATTTTGAGTATCTCGTAATGCCTTTTGGTCTCTGCAATGCTCCAGACATTTTTCAAGAGTTTGTCCATGATATCTTCTGTGATCTTCTCTACACCTGTGTTGTCGTATACCTATATAACATCCTGATCTTCTCTTCCAACTTAGAGGAGCATCTTACTCATGTTTGTTTGGTTCTTCAGCGACTATGGAAGAATCATCTGAACGCCAAACTGGAGAAATGTCTGTTTGAGAATTCTAGTCTTCGGTTTCTTGGCTACATTGTCTCTCATCGGGGCCTGCAGATGGATCCAGAAACATTTTCTGCAGTGTTGGATTGGCCTCATCCTTTGGGCCTATGTGCTATTCAATGCTTTCTGGGATTCCCAAACTATTATCGTCAATTTATCCCACATTTTTCGTCCTTGGTTGCTCCTATTGTGGCTCTCACTAAGAAGGCTTCTAATCCTAAGTCTTGGCCTCAAGGCTGAAGAGGCCTTCTCCAGGTGGTCACTGTTCTTTTCTAGGTTTAACTTCTTCATCAGCAGACAAGAACATCAGAGCAGATGCTCTCTCCAGGTCCTCTGACGTCATTGGTTTGGACTCCACACCTAGGCATATTATTCCTCTAGACCATTTGATTTCTGCCGCTCCTGCCATAATTCAGCAAGTTCCTCCGGGAAAATCCTTTGTGCCTGCCAGATTGAGACGCAAGGTACTGAAGGGGGGTCATTCTTCTTTGACAGCAGGACATCCAGAAATACGCAAGACTCTACTTCTAATCTCCCGGCACTACTGGTGTCCCCATCTTGAACGTGATGTTTCTGATTTTGTTTGTTCCTGTGAAACCTGTGACCGTGACAAAACTCATTGACAGAGACCTGCAGGACTCTTACAGCCTTTACCCATTCCGGAGACTCCCTGGTCCCATATAGCCATGGATTCCATCACCGATTTGCCACCATCTCATAATAATTGGGTCGTTGTAGATCGGTTTTCCAAGATGGCTCATTTCATTCCACAATCAGGTCTTCCTTCTGCTCCACAGCTGGCGAAGTACTTCTTGCTGCGTGTCTTTCATTTACATGGTCTTCCTCAGCATATCGTTTTGGATTGGGGTGTGCAGTTTGTCTCTAAGTTCTGGCAAGCCCTTTGTAACTGTCTGTACATCAATCTGGACTTCTCCTTGACCTACCACCCTCAGTCCAATGGTCAGGTGGAGAGGGTTAATCAAATTCTTGAGACTTATCTTTGGCATTTTGTTTCAGCTCGCCAAGACGATTGAGTTGACCTTCTCCCCTGGGCTGAATTCTCATATAATCATAAGGATTCTGAGTCCGCGAGTTTGTCTCCCTTTTTTGTTGTCTACTGACTCCATCTCCATTCTCCTCTCCCAGTTTCCTCCGGTGTGCCAGCTGTTGATGAGCTGGTCCGTGACTTCTCCACCATTTGGTAACAGACCCGACAGTCGTTATCCCTGGCTTTTTCACGCATGAAGGCGCAAGCTGATAAAAGTAGAAGACCTCCTCCGTCCTTCTCTCCTGGTGACATGGTGTGGCTTTCATCCAAGTACATCCGCTTCAAGATCCCCTGTTACAAACTCGGTCCGCGCTACCTTGGTCCGTTCCAGATTCTACAAAAAATCAATCCTGTCTCCTACAAACTCTGTTTACCTGCTACGTTATGAATTTCCGATTCCTTCCACATCTCTCTTCTCAAGGCTCTTGTCATAAACTGGTTTTCTCAAAAGAACCCTGTCCCCACACCTTTCTCCGGCTCTTCTGACGTCTACAAAGTTAAACAGATTCTTGCCACTAAAACCATGAATGGTAAACTATTTCTTCTGGTAGACTGGGAGGATTACGGTCCTGAGGAGAGATCTTGGGAGCCAAAGGATAATATCCTGGACAGTGACCTTTTCAGGAGTTTTTGGGGCAGACCAAAGGAGGGGTACTATTACGTTATGTGCTGCGGCCACACACGCTGGCCATGAGCGCATGGTCTTGTTCCCTGCTGCTGCTGGTGGGGCTCGGATTCGCATCGTGGGACACGCCCACATGCGAATCCCAGTCTGTCACTCACCAGGTGCTTCTCCTGCCACACCAGGTGTTTCTCCTGCAGCACACAAGAAAAATGTGAAAGAACGTGGATTTTATTGCTTTATTCCAGTGCAAAAATCAGAGAGCAACGTTTCCGCTGCCTCTCGCCGCCATTATCAGGCTCAACTAAGGGAACTTAGTGCTCAGTTTATATACAAGCAGTGATTACAACAATTAATAATTACATCAATTGGATAAGTGACATACAGTGTACAGTTATCAAAACAAAAAAATATATTACAATGTGCATCAGAGCAAAAAAATGCATTATAAGTAGTGTTCAATGATCTTAATGATCATAATGTGACGGTGCTCACTCAGTAAAAGTGTAGCGATACGCTTGATTATGACAGTGATGTACCGGTATATCCATCAGTGTATTCATATACAAGTTATGATATTCGGGCACTTACCCGGCAGAGCCACATGTACTGTATCGGAGTGTGGGTGATAACTCACTGCGCAGCCGCACCGGTTTGACCAATGGGGGACGCGTCTGGCCGGAAGCTGGCAGCCTATGAAAATGTAGAACGTCATGAATGAAAGTATCATCAGTGCGCATGTGTATCAGGTAAGCTCGGGTTGTCAGCGCCATCTTAACTGAGGGCTAATTTGCCCATAGTGTAAAACATAGTATCAGATTAGAAATAACCAGCGAAAGTCCTGTGTCTCTTAGCATGGGTGTTCTGCAGTGAGCTGGCGTGGCTCCCCTATTGTGCACACCTATGAGTGGGTCATGGATGAACACACAGGAAACAATCCACGCATAACGTAGAGAGACTCCTGTGGGGCTTCTGACTGACAGATGCCTGCACAGAGCAGGAATCTGTGTCATCTTCCTCTCACCTACCACTCTGGGTCCACAGGGAATACTGCACCCCGAGAGACAAACTAGACAACTTGCTAGGGTAATGGTAAAAGCATTCAGATCCATATTAAACTATTTAGTCCAACGCTTCGCAAGAATATCAATTGATACAGTGGCTCTGCTGGTGGCCGTACAGAACATAGTGAATTCCATCTGTAATACAAGAGAAAGGTATAATAAGTATAAGCATATAGTTCCCATATTATATACAGAACATAGTAGACGTATTACAGATATTCGGGCTACTATCAGGAAGGCTTACTTGATCATTTTAGATGTAGTCTTGAATTCTACATTAAGGCCCCGGGGTCTCATGGTGTTCAAAGTAAAAATCCATTTTAATTCAAATTTTTTAAGGGCTGTTATCCTATCCCCACCCCTTTTGAGTGGTGCAATGTGATCTAGGAGCATGAATCTCAAATCTTTCTCCTTATGTTTTGCTTCAAAGAAGTGTTTGGAAACTGGTAAATCAAGTTTTTGTTTTCGTATTGAGTATCTATGTTGGTTGAGACGAGTTTTGACGTCCAAACTTGTCTCACCAACATACAGCATGTTGCACGGACACTAAAGTACATAGATAACAAAATCTGAATTGCAATTTAAGTAATGTCTAATATCGTATTCCTGTCTAGTATGTGGATGTACGAATTTTGGTCCCTTGTGCATGTAACTGCAGTTAACACAGTTTCTGCAAGGGAAATTGCCTGTACTCTTAATGCTTAAGTACTTCTGTCCTCTTACAGTGGTGGATACATCTGTCTTGATAATTTTGTCTCTTAGATTAGGGGCACGTCGAAATGACATCAGTGGGGGTGACTTAAATTTGGTTACATGTGTATGTCCGTCACGTACTAAGTGCCAATGTTTACAAATAATGGATGATATAGAGTGGGAATTTTCACTGCATGTGCTGATAAACGGAATTCGATTGATGTTAGTCCCATCACACTTGCCTAAACTAGAGACATTCACATGTTCCTGTTTGTCTTGTCTTAACTGTCTGATGTGCACCCTGTGTGTTTCTATCAGTTTCCTGGGGTATCGCCTACTTAGAAACTCAGTGCTCATCTTTGACAGTGCCGCCTCCAATTTGGTGTCGGTATCAGTAATGCGTTACATAGTTACATAGTTAGTACGGTCGAAAAAAGACATGTGTCCATCAAGTTCAACCAGGGAATTAAGGGGTAGGGGTGTGGCGCGATATTGGGGAAGGGATGAGAATCCGCACAGAGAATCTGGCTTTATGGCAATGCTCTCACCATGGCTCTTGGATGCGCACTGTCAAACCTGAGAAGTGTATTTGTATCAGTAGGTTTGTGGTATAGGTCTGTAGTGATTTTGTCCTCATCTTTGCCCACGGTCCCATCTAGGAAGTTCACACATTTAGTGGAGTGAGTCAATGTAAATTTTATGTCTGTCTCGATGTTGTTCAAAAATTCATGAAAAAGAAAAAGCTCATGCTCAGTGCCTGTCCACAGTACAAAAATATTGTCAATGTATTGCACCCATTTGCATACATGTTGAAAATGGGGCGACACATAGACAAAGTCCTCCTCGATCTGGGCAATAAAAAGGTTGGCATAGGTGGGCGCCACGTTACTGCCCATCGTGGTACCCCTCATTTGCATAAAAAAAATGCATAGTTGAATACAAAGTAATTACATTCGAGTACTAATTTGAGTAGAGATACAAACAAAACAAACAAACAAACATTTCCTGTAGTTCTTGACCAGGTTTGCACACACTGCAGCAGGAATTTTGGCCCACTCCTCCATACAGTAATAAAAGACAAAAGAAAGAGGTGCGCTCCTAGTGGAATACTGTAAAAGTAGGGTGCTGCGTGGAGAACATTGCACCTTACTGTCTGATGTTGTGCTGAGAGCACAACGCCTTCACAGGCATGTAAATTCGCTCATAGTCTGTTGCTCTGGTGGGGTTGCTGCCTTGGCGTCTCTCCCCGTAGCCTACAGGTTATGGCATAATATGGAAAGAAAAATTGGAAAAAAGCTGGACGTCTTTGGTGGCATCTTCCCCAATGAAACTAGTATTGTCAAAATGTAAATGAATGGCGTTTAATGGGTTAAAATACAACTTAGTTGCTTCAAACCCGGCCCGGGTTTGAAACAACTAAGTTGCATTTTAACCCAATAAACGCCATTCATTTACATTTTGGCAATACTAGTTTCATTGGGAACGTGCCACCAAAGACGTCCAGCTTTTTTCCAATTTTTCTTTCCACTCCTTCATACAGACATTCTTCAGATCCTTTAGGTTTCGGGGCTGTCACTAGGCAATACGGACTTTCAGCTCCCTCCAAAGATTTTCTATTGTGTTCAGGTCTGGAGACTGGCTAGAGCACTCCAGGACCTTGAGATGTTTCTTATGGAGCCACTCCTTAGTTGCCCTGGCTGTGTTCTTTGGGTCGTTGTCATGCTGGAGGACCCAGCAACGACCCATCTTCAAAGCTCTTACTGAGGGAAGGAGGTTAGTGGCCAAGGTCAAGCGATACCTGGCCCCATCCATCCTCCCCTCAATACACTGCAATCGTTCTGTCCCTTTTGCAGAAAAGCAGAAATAATGTTTCTACCTCCATATTCATGGTTAGGATGGTGTTCTTGGGGTTGTACTCATCCTTCTTCTTCCTCTAAACACGACGAGTGGAGTTTAGACAAAAAAGCTCTATTTTTGTCTCATCCAAATAATCCAGATGGTCATTGGCAAACTTCAGAGGGGCTTGGACATGCGCTGGCTTGAGTAGGGGGACCTTGTGTGCGCTGCAGTATTTTAATCCATGACAGCGTAGTGTGTTACTAATGGTTTTATTGGAAAGTGTGGTTCCAGCTCTCTTCAGGTCATTAACCAGGTCCTGCGTTTAGTTTTGAGTTGATCGATTATGCTCCACGAGGTGAGATCTTGCATGGAGCCCCAGACCGAGGGAAATTGACTGTCATCTTGAACTTCTTCTATTTTCTAATAATTGCACCAACAGTTGTTGCCTTTTCATCAAGCTCCTTGCCTATTATCCTGTAGCCCATGCTAATGTTGTGCAGGTCTACAATTTTATCCCTGATGTCCTTACACAGCTCTCTGGTCTTGGCCATTGTGGAGAGGTTGGAGGCTGTTTGTTTGCTTGAGTGTGTGGACAGGTGTCTTTTATACAGGTAACAAGTTCAAACAGGTGCAGTTAATACAGGTAATGAATGGAGAACAGGAGGGCTTCATAAAGAAAAGATAACAGGTCTGTGAGAGCCGAGATTCTTACTGGTTGGTAGGTGATCATGTGGTGACCCATGGGTGTATGTTGGTGTGAGTGGTGGGATCAGATGGTATTAACCCCGGGGGCAAGATGTTGTTAATCCTTAGTGCTCATGATGCCAGTGTGGTTTTAGGGTTCCGCAACACCACATGCCCGGTTTCTCTGCTATCCCAGTTGCTAGTAGTAAAATGAGAGTCCACAACCAGTTATGGTCAAACGGAGGCTTTACTGAGTATAAGACAGATGGAATTATCTTCACAGCTAAAGCCAGATTTCTGAGAGAGGTGGCCAGGACCCAGAAGGACCTTGCAGCTTGCTGGACCAATATACTTGTAATTAACTTGACTTGAGACTGAACTTGACTATATGCAGGACTTGACTACTTGTAGTGACAGCAGATATAGACTTGAGACTTACTGGAATGACTATAGCTTTTAGGGTCTTCCAGATGCTGATCACTTGCACTGAGATCTCTGGTGGTTGCTGTGCTCAGCAAAGACTAGATGCTTGCAGCAGCAGAGCTGGTAGCAAAGAGAGAGAATTATAAAGTGGGTGGTTGGACCAAAGCCCATTGGTCAAGCTGCGGGTCATAGGTTAAGCTGGTGCTCTCTGTGAGAACATGTGACAGCAAATCATGTGACTGCATAACATAACATTTGACAGACTTACACAGGTCCTTGAGACCTCCCACAGGTCCTTTGTACTAGCTATACATAAGGATACTGTCTAGGCATTAAAGGGGTATTCCAGGAATTTTTTTTATTTGACTATGCTACAGGGGCTGTAAAGTTAGTGTAGTTCATAATATAGTGTCTTTACCTGTGTGTGATGGTTTTCTCACAATTCTTATGTGATTTTAAACCCAATATTTATTTTTAACAGCGTACAAAATGACTGCTGTCTCTGATTTTTCCCAGCTTGCAATGCAGTTGAGACCTGACTCACTAGTCAGCTGATGACAGGGAGCCTGTCTGCTTCAATGGGTGGAGAGAGCAATCTGCAAGTAATGCAACAGCAGGAGGCACCCTGATTGAAAACCACATGTGTGCAGCTCATTTATGTTTCAATGGGTGGGGTGGCTGATGTGTGGGAGGGAGGAAAATGGAATCATGGGATTTGTAGGCAAACAAGAAAACTGAAAACAGGAAATACAAGTTCACAAAAAACTAGCCACAGTGTTATAGTAATCTCACAGCATAGCCATTTAGCCCAAGAAAAGCTCAGATCCTTCCTAAGCATGTCCATTACTGTCTGCCAGGAATGTACTAAAATCACCTTATATTGGGTAACCCCTTTAAAGTGATATACACAACATTATGGAACAACAGGGGAGACCTTGCAGGGGAGCCCCCAGGTCACTGAGGGTCTCAACCTGACAGGGCCTAAGGGTAGTACAGGACCATGTCCTGTACTGGGACATCACAATCAAATACTTATGTCATGCAATAAAACGAAAATGAATTGATATTTTTTAAATCATACAATGTGATTTTCTGGATTTTTGTTTTTGATTCCGTCTCTCACAGTTAAAAAAAAAAGTACCTATGATAAAATTTACAGACCTCTACATTGTAAGTAGGAAAACCTGCAAAATCGTCAGTGTATCAAATACTTGTTCTCCCCACTGTACATATATTTTCAAAGAGTGAAATTCTATTTTAGATAAATAATTTAACACCAGGTCATTGCTACTGTGCTACTGAAATCACAAAATGGTTGTTTTGCTTTTTTGGAAAAACAAATTCAATTATTGAAATATAAATATTGATAACGATAGAAAAAAAATCTTTTTACCCTCTGACTTCTTTTTTCTTCATTGGGTTGCAACAACACATATGTCATCATGCTTGTTTGAATTAACATTGCAGGCCAGTTTGTACTACCTCCCTACACCTGCACTAACATTTAAAGAGTTACTCCCATGCCCCAGCTTTCAGAACATTTGGAGCGGCCGGCCACACTCACGGTCACGCCCCTTGGGACATAACACCACACCCCCTCCATTCATGTCCATGGGAGGGGGCATATTGGCCATCACTCCCCTTCCCATAGACATGCATGGAGGGGGTGTGGCGTGATGTCATGAGGGGTGTGGCTGTGACATCATGACCACTGCCACAGGAACTGGGCATTTGTTTAGAATGCCAGGTGCTGGGGGAGATCACAGGGGGCCCCAGCAATGGGACCCCCGCAATCAGACATCTTATCCTCTACACTTTACACTTACCAAGTACACTTACCATATTGTCTTTGGTGGTCGAGTACAGGCAATCTCCAATAATCATTGTGTGTGTACACAGCATTAAACCAGAGAGAAAAACGGTTACAGAGCAGGGCTGCCAGGCTCACTACCAGCAGTGAGTCAGCAGAGTGAGGAAGGGAGAGGAGTCATTACAGTGCAGGCAAGAGAGGGACACGCCCCCTCCCTTTGAGACAATTGAAAAGACATTAAGCAGCCGGAATATGCAATGTTTTTCATGAAATATCAGTGATAGGTATGCTTTAAGCCCTAGAGGACATGCAACATACATGAAAGTCACTGCGCCCTGGTAATTGGCACACAGTGACACACATGTACATTGCAGGGGGTTTACAATCTATGATATGAGCACTGGAGCTGTGCTTGATTCATAGACTGTATGCCCCGGCTGCTATCAGTATCCACTAATCGTGGATATCAGCCAACACAATGCTGACCGTTGTTAACCTTTTAGATACTGTGACCAATACTGATATCTATATTTATTTCCCTCGTGTCTTTGCCTTCAGACATGTTTCATCCACGCAGTTATCACTTGTCTGGACACTAATAGTATAATTATGGAAACACAAACGCTGAAAAGAAACGTCAAACGTTATGCAAACTGATTTATTTACTAAATGTGCTAGTGTGTTCAGCTTAACAGATGTCACAGTGCTAAAGAAATGTATACTGCAAATGGATATATGTAACCCCTTCCTGACCAAAGACATACCTGTACGTCATGGGTGGCAAGGTGTTCCCGACCCATGACATACAGGTACGTCATGAACATTTTTGCCGCTACTCGCGTCACCCCGCAGCGCCCGGAAAGATGGTGGCTATCACTGATAGCCAGCCATCTTACCATGCGACCACGGGGGGTTTCATCCCCCACCCCTCCCAGCGATCGCTGCTATTAGCTGGTCAAATCTGACTAGCTGATAGCAGCGTTTCGCTATGAAAATACTTAGCAGCGCGGTGTGTGAGTCCCGATCACGGGGATCAGGACACACACCGCTCTGCTAAGTGTCCCTGACCCGTCCCCCGGCGTCACTTACCCGTCCAAGCGGTGTCCCGAGCAGTCCCGGCGCGAGCGACGTCCTCCATGCGGTCCCGGCGGCGCTGCGTCCCGGAGGTGAGTTTCCGGCAGCAGTGCGGCATCTTCATTGGCAGCAGTGAGATCGCCGTAAAGCGATCTCACTGCTGCCTCTGGGAGTTTCAAAACTGCAACTCCCAGCATGCCCAGACAGCCTTTGGCTTTCTGGGCATGCTGGGAGTTGTAGTTTTGCAACATCTGGAGGTCCTCAGTTTGGAGACCACTGTATAATGGTCTCCAATCTGTGCTCTTCCAGATGTTGCAAATCTACAAATCTCAGCATGCTCAGTCTGTCCAGGCATGCTGGGAGTTGTAGTTCTCTAACATCTGGAAGAGCACAGATTGGAGACCATTATACAGTGGTCTCCAAACTGTGGACCTCCAGATGTTGCAAAACTACAACTCCCAGCATGCCCAGACTGCCCAAGCATGCTGGAAGTTGTAGTTCGGCAACATCTGATCCTTCAGATATTGCCGAACTACAACTTCCAGCATGCCTGGGCAGTCTGGGCATGCTGGGAGTTGTAGTTTTGCAACAACTGGAGGCACACTAGTTGGGAAACATTGTCCGTTTCCTACCTCAGTGCCTCCAGCTGTTGCAATTGTTGCAAAACTATAACTCCCAGCATGCACTGACAGACCATGCATGCTGGGAGTTGTAGTTTTGCAACAGCTGGAGGCACACTGGTTTGGAAACACTAAGTTTGGTTGCAAAACACTTGAAAGTTTATTACTTAACTTAGTGTTTCCAAACCAGTGTGCCTCCAGCTGTTGCAAAACTACAACTCCCAGCATGCACGGACAGCCAAAGGGCATGCTCGGAGTTTGCAACAGCTGGATGTTTGCCCCCTCCCCCCAATGTGAATGTACAGGGTACACTCACATGGGCAGAGGTTTACAGTGAGTGCTGCAAGTTTGAGATGGCCCAAATTTTGCGCTGCAGCTCAAACTTCCAGCGGCAAACTTGCTGTGAACCTCTGCCCATGTGACTGTACCCTAAAAACACTACACTACACTAACACTAACCTAAAATAAAAAGTAAAAAACACTACATATACACATATCCCCACACAGCCCCCCCCCCAAAAAAAAAAAAAAATATGAAAAACGTCTGGTACGCTACTGTTTCCAAAACGGAGCCTCCAGCTGTTGCAAAATAATAACTCCCAGTATTGCCGGACAGCCATTGACTGTCCAGGCATGCTGGGAGTTTTGCAACAGCTGGAGGCACCCTTTTTGGGAATCATTGGCATAGAATACCCCTATGTCCACCCCTATGCAAATCCCTAATTCAGGCCTCAAATGCGCATGGCGCTCTCTCACTTTGGAGCCCTGTCGTATTTCAGGGCAACAGTTTTGGGACACATATGGGGTATCGCCGTACTCGGGAGAAATTGCCTTACAAATTTTGGGGGGCTTTTTCTTCTTTAACCCCTTATGAAAAGGTGAAGTTGGGGTCTACACCAGCATGTTAGTGTAAAAAAATAAATTTTTTACACTGACATGCTGGTGTTGCCCTATACTTTTCATTTTCACAAGAGGTAAAAGGGAAAAACGACCCTCTAAATTTGTAATGCAATTTCTCCCGACTACGGAGATACCCCATATGTGGGCGCAAAGTGCTCTGGGGGCGCACAAAAAGGGCCAGAAGGGAGAGTGCGCCATGTACATTTGAGGCGATTTGCACAGGGGTGGCTGATTGTTACAGCAGTTCTGACAAACGCAAAACAATAAATATCCATATGTGACCCCATTTTGGAAACTACACCCCTCACGGAATGTAATAAGGGGTGCAGTGAGCATTTACACCCCACAGGCGTATGACAGATTTTTGGAACAGTGGTCTGTGAAAATGAAAAATAAAGTTTTTGATTTGCACAGTCCACTGTTTCAAATATCTGTCAAACGCCAGTGGGGTGTAAATGCTCACTGCACCCCTTATTAAATTCCATGAGGGGTATAGTTTCCAAAATGGGGTCACATGTGGGGGGGTCCACTGTTCTGGCACCATAGGGGCTTCCTAAATGGGACATGCCCCCCAAAAACCCTTTCAGAAAAACTCACTCTCCAAAATCCCATTGTCGCTCCTTCCCTTCTGAGCCCTCTACTGCGCCCGCCGAACACTTTACATACGCATATGAGGTATTTCCTTACTCGAGAGAAATTGGGTTACAAATTTTAGGGTGATTTCTCTCCTTTTACCCCTTGTAAAAATTCAAAAATTGGGTCTACAAGAAAATGCGAGTGTAAAAAATGAAGATTTTGAATTTTCTCCTTCACTTTGCTGCTATTCCTGTGAAACACCTAAAGGGTTAAAACACTTACTGAATGTCATTTTGAATACTTTGGGGGGTGCAGTTTTTATAATGGGGTCATTTATGGGGTATTTCTAATATCAAGACCCTTAAAATCCACTTCCAACCTGAACTGGGCCCTGAAAAATTACGATTTTGAAAATCTTGAGAAAAATTGGAAAATTGCTGCGGAACTTTGAAGCCATCTGGTGTCTTCCAAAAGTAAAAACTTGTCAATTTTTTTATGCAAACACAAAGTAGACATATTGTATATGTGAATCAATATGTAATTTATTTGGAATATCCATTTTCCTTTCAAGCAGAGACTTTCAAAGTTAAAAAATGCTAAATTTTCAAAATTTTCATGAAATTTTTAGATTTTTTACCAAGAAAGGATGCAAATATCAGTGAAATTTTACCAAAAACATAAAGTAGAATATGTCACGATAAAACATTCTCGGAATCAGAATGATAAGTAAAAGCATTCCAGAATTATTAATGTTTAAAGTGACAGTGGTCAGATTTTCAAAAAATGCCCAGGTCATGAAGGTGAAAATGGGCTGGGTCATGAAGGGGTTAAACTTGTATAATTGCTTTTCCAGTGTTCTCGCCATTGAGCATCCCCATGAATCCAGTCGGCATGTTCTCAAAACCTTTTGTGATGTGTTCATGATATTTTACCTTACCCTGAAATAAAAAAAATATATGTATATATTATACATGTATATATTAAAAAATTAAGTTATGTGTAATAATGTAAAATGAAACCGCAAAAAAACTATTGAACACACAAAGAAAGGAAGATGCAAAAGGGCATGATAAGCCAAGACAACAGCTGACATGTATTGGTAATTAAAAAGAAATCCAGCTCCTTGTCAGGGCAAATTAATATCAGCTGGTTCAGTCCTAACTGATGGCCTACAAAAAGATCTCATTGCCAAGCTGCCAAAGAAGATATATCTCATGATGGGTAAAAGCAAAGAGCTGTCTCAGGACCTTCACAACCTAATTGTTTAAAAACATAACAATGGCATTGGTTAAAGGTGCATTTCTAAGCTTCTAAATGTTTCAGTGATCTCTGTTGGGTCAAAATACGGAAGACGAAAGTCTAAGTTATAGACTAAGTGTAGCCCCGGGCAAAAATAAAAATGGGGTGCCCAGATTGCTTGACCAAAGAGCCCCATGTAGCACTCCCTGAATTGTACTGTATCTCAGCTAATATGAGTAAATGTGATTGCGCTACAAACCACAAATGGCTGTGACTACAACATGAGAAACGTAATCATTTTATCCAGGATGAATTTGTGGCTGCGATAAGTTGGTGGTCGTAACGTGACCCCATTTAGTGCAAATCAGCTCAGCTCCCCCCCCCCCCCCATCTGCAAGAATGAAGTGAACGGACAGCTGTGGAGCAACAGCATGATAGACTAGGACTGCACAGGAACGCACCGCCTCATAGAAGGCTATACATTCCATGCGGACTCCGCACAAAGAATGAACGTGTTCATTCTTTGTGCAGACACTGAAAAAATAGAATTTTCGAGCCGAAAACATCTGTGCACAGCGCAGCAGAATCCTGTTAAATTCAACAGGACTCAATTGCAGCGGAATCTCCGTGCTGAATCCCAATGCAGAATCCGGGCGTGTGAACATGGCCTAACAGTAATCTTCTATCTATAATAGTGCCCCTTTTGTGCCCCATACTATGTAATAATGCCCACTTTTGTGCTCCTTGCTGAACTACAGATCACGGAGAAAAAAAAAAAAAAAATATTAGCCCTCATGCAGCCCTGTATACGGAAAAATTTGAAAATGACAGGGGTCAGAATAGGGCAATTTTAAACAAACTTATTTTGTTGAAAACTGAGTTTTTTAAAAGCAGTACAATAATAGAAAAGCATATAATATGGGGATAATTTATATCATATTGACCAACAGAATAAAGAGAACCTGTCAGTTTAACCGTAAAGTGCACTGCGTAAAAACTAAAATCCTCCAAAATATGCAATATTGCGTTTTTCTTTTCAGTCTCCCCTCAAAATAATATTTTTTTGGTTGCGCTATAATGGTTGCGCTGTACATTTTATGGTAAAATGAATGGTGTTATTACAAAATTCAATTGGTGGTGCAAAAAAAACAATCCCCCTGTCGGTCTTTGGAGAAAAATAAGAGTTATGGCAAAAATCAGCTGTGTCCTCAAGGGGTTAAAATCTTAAATTACCCCCCCATTATATCTGTTACTGATTCCACACTGGGTAGGCAGCGTTATATATATGCTGTACTTGAATGTTTATCCCCCACCCCCTCCATATTTTCTCCTATTACCTTCTTCTTTCTTTATCCAATGCACAGATCCCATACACAGCTCAGACTTACAATGTATCTGCTAAGACCTGGGATGACATAACCAGGAGTTCTAGCCTATAGGATTCATTGCAGGTCCTAGCAGGTACATAGTTAGTCAGTGTGTGATGTCTATAGGCTCTCTGCAGCCCGGTCAACTTTAGGGCTTTAATCACACCACTGTATTTTGCCACGTTTTGCTCAAAATCGTGGCAAAAATATTGCAATTTAACCACGATTTGCGCAAAATGCAGTAGTGTTAGTATAGCCCTAAAACTTTTCAAGGGGCCCATTTTTGGATGGGGGCCCTGGGCAAATGCCCGGGTGCCCCCCCCCCCCCCCCAATGCCAACCTTGACCAGGTGCTTCTCACTGGATTTCTGACAGAGAAGTGAAAAGAATAATCAGAAGAGTTGTCCAAGAGCCAAGGAACATTTGTGATGAGCTTCAGAAAGACCTGGTATTAGCAGGTACTGTTGTGTCAAAGAAAACAGTAAGTAATACACTCCGCCCCATGACCTGTATGCATGCTCACCACACAAGACTCTGTTGCTGAATTAAAAGCATGTTGAAGCTCATTTAACCCCTTAACCCCTTAAGGGCCAGGGGTTTTTCCATTTTTAAACTTTCATTTTTTCCTTCTTACCTTTAAAAAGTCATAACTCTTTCAATTTTGCACCTAAAAATCCATATAATGGATTATTTTTCGCAATTCTACTTTGTAATGACATCAGTCACTTTACCCAAAAATCTACATCGAAACGAAAAAAAAATCATTGTGAGACAAAATTGAAAAAAAAAAAAAAGCGCCATTTTGTAATGTTTTGCTTCTGTTTCTACGCAGTACATTTTTCGGTAAAAATGACACATTCTCTTTATTCTATAGGTCCATACGATTAAAATGATACCCTAATTTTATAGGTTTGATTTTGTCGTACTTCTGAAAAAAATCATAACTACATGCAGGAAAATGTATATGTTTAAAATTGACATATACATATGCATTGATATATATAGGGGCCATGTGAGGGGGCATTAATATATATATATATATATATATATATATATATGTATATGGGCCATGTGAGGGGCATTAATATATATATATATATATATATATATATATATATGGGGGCTATGTGAGGGGGTATTACTATGTGTGGGGGCCATGTGAGGGGGCATTATTATATGTAGGGCCATGTGAGGGGGCATTATTATGTGTGGGGCCATGTGAGGGGACAATTTTCATCTATGGGGGTAATGTAAGAAGGCATAATAATATATGGGGTCAATGTGAGGGGGCATTATTATGTATGGGGATGTGTATGGGGAAATTACTATATATGGAGGCAATGTGAGGGGGCATTAAAATGTATGAGAACAATGTTGGGGCTTATACTATACATGGCACAAAAGAGACTACTATATGGGGCAGTGTAATACATATAGGGGGATTGTGTAGAGGTGAGGACTTTGCTGTAGCGAGAATCCTAAAATGTTTGTCTGGCAGATTCGGTGGAGACGAGTTGTGATCGGGAAACGTTTTCATGATGACCCAGGACAGATGGAAAGAAAGAGAAAAGTGAACGACTCAGATCAGAGAAGACACCCTGTGAGTATGTAACTATAATGACTAATATGGTCTGCAGCCCCTGTGTACAGCTCAAATCTACTCCTATATAGAGGTTATTGGGGGGAGATTTATCAAAACAAGTGTAGGGAAAGAGTGGTGCAGTTGCCCATAGCAACCAATCAGATTGCTTTTTCCAGTTTTAAATAGACCTGTGAAAATTGAAAGAAGCACTCTGATTGGTTTCTATGGGCAACTGCACCACTCTTCCTCTACACAGGTTTTGATAAATCTCACCCATTGATCTTTTGTATAGTGGTTTTTATTCAATAACAATATAGCAGTGTTAGTCAGGGAAATGTATGCGACTAGTTTCTCCATACAAGAGTCATCTTGAAGCTTTCATTACCAACAAAGGCTTTTGTACAAGTACAAAGTATTAACCTCTTAAGGACCAAGGGTTTTTCCGTTTTTGCACTTTCGTTTTTTCCTCCTCACCTTTTAAAAATCATAACCCTTTCAATTTTGCACCTAAAAATCCATATGATGGCTTATTTTTTGCGCCACCAATTCTACTTTGCAGTGACATCAGTCATTTTACCCAAAAATCTACGGCGAAACGGAAAAAAAAAATCATTGTGTGGCAAAATTTAAGAAAAAACGCCATTTGTAACTTTTGGGGGCTTCCATTTCTACGCAGTACATATTTCGGTAAAAATTACACCTTATCTTTATTCTGTAGGTCCATACGATTTTGATCGCTTTTAATTAATTTTTTCATGATAGAAAAAGCAACCAAAAATACATTATTTTGGACTTTGGAATTTTTTTGCGCGTACGCCATTGACCGTGCAGTTTAATTAATGATATATTTTTATAGTTCGGACATTTACACACGCGGCGATACCACATATTTTTATTTACATGGTGTTTTTTTTTATGGGAAAAGGGGGTGATTTGAACTTTTATTAAGGAAAGGGTTAAATCACATTTATTAACTTTTAATTAATTTTTTATTTTTAATAAAAAATGTTTTCACTTTTTTTTTTGCAGTGTTATAGCTCCCATAGGGACCTATAACACTGCACACACTGATTGCCAGCACTCTTCACTGCAAAGCCATAGCTTTGCAATGATCAGCGTTATCGGCGGTCGATTGCTCAAGCCTGAATCTCAGGCTTTGAGCAATCGCCGAGGGGACACGCCGGACGCAGGTAAGAGGACCTCCGCTCGTGTCCCAGCTGATCGGGACACCGCATTTTCACTGCGGTGGTCCCGATCAGCCTAGCTGAGCAGCCAAGCAGCTTTCACTTTCGGTTTAGACGTGGCATTCAACTTTGAACGCCGCGTCTAAAGGGTTAATAGCGTGCGGCACCGCGATCGCTGCCGCACGCTATTAGCCCCGGGTCCCGGCATCAGATACATGCCGGGACCGACCCGGCGTGACCCCGCGTTATATCGCGGGAACCGGCCAAGGACGTAAATATATGTCCTTGGTCGTTAAGGGGTTAAAGGGGTATTCCAGGATTTTTTTTATTTGACTATGCTACAGGGGCTGTAAAGTTAGTGTAATTCATAATATAGTGTATGTACCTGTTTGTGATGGTGGTCTCGCAATTTTTCTGTGATTTTCACCCCAATATTTATTTTTAACAGCATACAAAATTACTCATGTCTCGGGTTTTCCCAGTTTGCAGGTGATGACAGTGAGCCTATCTGCTTTAATGGGTGGAGCCACCGCTGAGTGAGAGAGAGATCATTTTGCAACAGCTGTGGTCACCCTGGTTAGAAAGTACTGGTCTTTTTAATGGAATGCAATTAATTTGTGTTTCAATGGGTGGGGTGGCAGATGTGTGGGAGAGAGGAAAGTGACCTCAAACTTACAAGCATGGAATTATGGGATGTGTAGTTTGAGAACGAAATCCAACAGGAAATCCAGTGGGTAAGTACTAAAATCACCTTATGGTGAAAAGCCCCTTTAAATAAATATAAGTAAACATGTTCAATACTTTTTTTCTGTGTCATTTCACATTGTTACACACAACATAATTTCCGAGCTTATTTGATTCAGTTTCTTATGATTCTATGTATGGATCTATGATATATGTATGGATATGTAATATATATATATATATATATATATATATATATATATTTACATATATATATAGATAGATAGATAGATTTGGACCCAGCAAATGCAGGAGCTAGCTTAAGCACATGTGACTCTGGCCAGGCCAGGAGATCGGCTGGGACAACAGCGGCTGGGACAGGCTGACTGATTAAGGTTGAGATATATGTAGCAAACTTCAAGGGTACAGTAATAAAGGCGCTGACCAAGAAGGGAACCAGTGAAGCCAGGTAAGTAACGAACAGCTTTAATCCAATGCAGCGCAAGCACGGTTTCATCGGTTTCATGATGAAACCGCGCAAACGCGGTAAAGCGCGTTGCATTGGATTAAAGCTGTTTGTTACTAACCTGGCTTCACTGGTTCCCTTCTTGGTCAACGCCTGTATTCCTGTACCCTTGAAGTTTGCTACATATATCTCTATTGTCTTCAGGAAGGCTGCAGACCGATATCACTACGTTGAACGCGTATCCTTGTTGTGTGGGAATTTGCACAACTTGGCAGGGAGAGCCTTTACTTTACCCTTCCTCCCCACACACCTGTGATCCCGTTGATTCTCCACAAGGGAGCGCCTGTTCTTCTTTTGTTTTACTGGTTAAGGTTGAGGGAAAGCTGAATGGAGCTAAGTTAGTAATATTCTTAATAAAAACCTGATCCAGAGTGCTCTGGACCTCAGGTTGAGCCAAAGGTCAACCTTCCAACAAGACAATTAGCCTAATCACACAGCAAGGAAAACACAGGAGTGGCCTAGGGACAGGAATGAAATAGACTCTGTGAATGTCTTTGAATGGCCTAGTCAAAGCCCTAACATTGAACATCTCTGGAGAGACCGGAAAATGGCTTCCACTGATGGTCCCATCCAACCTGGCAGAGCTTGAGAGGATCTACCGAGAAGAATGGGAGAAAATCCCTAAATCCAGGTGTGTAAACCATGTGACATGATACCCAAGAAGACTGGAGGCTGTAATTGTTGCCAAAGGTCCTTTAACTCAGTGCAAGTAAAAGGTCTAAATACTTATGTTAAAGAAATATTTGAACTTTACATTTAACTTAGCAAAGCTTTGCCATATTCTGTTTTCACATTATGGGACTGCAGAATGATGGGGGGAAAACTTGATTTGCTATTTTGATTTTAGCACAAGGCGGCGCCATATTGTACGTTTTTTTGCAGTGTATTACATCAGTAATCAGCGGATTGCATGCCTATGGGAAGGGGGGTGTAATTTATAAAACCATTTCTGAAATAGGTGGGTTGTTAAAGGGGTACTCCGCCCTTAGACATCTTATCCCCTATCCTTTGGACATAACATGTCTGAACGAGGGGAGTCCCCAGGACAGAACTGGGGCTTTCCAAACAAGGAAGCCTGGGGCTTCCATTTTCGTGACATCACACCATTCCCCCTCCATTCATGTCTGTGGAAGGGGGTGTGGCAGCTAGTACACAGCCCTCACGCCCCCTCCCATAGACATGAATGGAGGAAGGGTGGTGTGACTCCACGAACATGGAAGCCCCAGGCTTCCATGTTCAGAAAGCCGCAGCGCCGGCCGAACTCGCCGCAATCAGACATGTCTAGGGGTGGGGTACCCCCTTTAAAGGGTTAAATAAAAATCCAGCTATTATTTTTAAATCAGTGTTCAACAAGCTCTTTCTCAATTGAAGCCAGTCCAGTGATTAGCTGATCATTGCTGTTTCCGCTTCAGTAAGTGCACAGCGATCAGCCTTGTTATAAAATGTTACTGCTGATTTGGCATTTCCACTGCTGCAGTACTATAGACCATAGTAATAATGGCCAATCATGTAATCCATGGACAGGTAGAGTCTCTCATGCTCCCTCTTTATTAGCAGCTTTCCATTCTAAGATCATGGGGTGAGCAGAAGGCAAGGACTTCTTTATATGAGATCAGTATGTTATCAGTTTGAGAATTTTATCAACACTACAGAATGGCCAAATTTCCATTTCCATGTAAGCTTCTTCCCCCATTACTACAGGTTATATTGTGATTACCTCTAAAACCCATTGCAGGAGTTGTTTTTGTCCCTCCATAAATCTGTCTGCCCAGCGAGTCACAATGAAGCCTTCCATACGGAGTTGTTTAAAAAGAATGATGGGTTGTATGTAAGGTCCTATAAAGGAAATGCAGAATGAAACAAAACTTAAGACTTGAGAATAATAGTCATCTGAATAGAAATTACACATTGATATACACAATATATAACATGGAAGCCAAAAGACCACAAAGGAGATGTCACATTGAGCATACAGTCCAATCTGCAGTAATCTTTTATAGAGCAGGAAAAATTAAGCAGACTGGTATATTGTTTTTGGGTTAAGATTGTGTTTTATTCATGCTGGCTCTTGCAGAGAGGAGCATGCGTTGTCTACTGGTAGACGGGACACCCTCCATTCATTTCTATGAGAGCATGGATGATTTCCGAGTGCTGTACTATGTCTTTTCAATGCTCTGATAAAAATGAATGGAGCACATGACGACTGCACCACGCGCTCTACACTGAGTGCCGGGTCT
Organism: Hyla sarda; assembly: GCF_029499605.1. NCBI lineage: Eukaryota > Metazoa > Chordata > Amphibia > Anura > Hylidae > Hyla > Hyla sarda. The sequence continues at coordinate 328,739,365 of NC_079189.1, forward strand.
GTCCTGGTGATCGCAGGGGGGTCCCAGTGCTCGGACACCCCCCTTATCCTAGGGATAAGGGATTAGTTCATTTTAGTTGGATATCTCCTTTAAGTAAAGATAATCACACCGTTGATGCTGTAATCATACAGTTTCTGCTATAAGTTTCCATACACATTAGCCAAATTAATTTAAACTCAGTTTTTTACAATTCCTGGCTTTTACTCCTAGTATGTACCACATCTCTTAGGTCAGTGAGGATCACTACTATATTTCTAGAATGAAATGTCAGAATAATATTAGAGACAATGATTTATTTAATATGCAATATCACAGCATTGATCAGTATAAGCAATCCAAGATTGCTTATTATATTCCCTTATGGGGATTTTAAAAGTGCTAAAAAAATGTTTTAATAATATAAAAGGCTTTATCCCATTTTTTCATGAAAAAAAAAACAATAATTAAAAATCATATTTGGTATTAAAACAATGTTTATTATCCTACATGGTGAACAAAATATAATAAAAAATAAAAATACCTACGGCCATAATTAAGGAAACAGTATAAAAAGGTGTCGTAGTCCTAGGTGTTTTAGGCAATTTTATTACTTCCTATGGATTTGTTCCTTACATAATTGGAGTGAAACTTCAAGCTCAGTAGTGAAGCCTAGTCCTTAATCATTCTCATATACTGTATACAGTATATTATTTGCTCTAGAATCATACCTGAGGGAGGCACTGCATCATTATACATGGATATAGCACCACACACAGAAATTCTTCCAAAATCCTTCATTTGAGGCAGGGCAGCATCAGCAAACTTCCCTCCAACCTACAGAGCAGCCAAAAAGATTGTTTATTTTATTGACACATACATTGCTACTTCATATTGGACATTTTTCAAAATAGGACATTATTCTAATTCATCCACATGGTGTCACTGTTTGCTGGTAGTCAAATATGATCGCTCCTCTTTTTCAGCCGAACCAAATACATGTTGCTTTCAACCTAAAGGGGTTGTCTGCTTTCTGTAACGTGCAGGTGGGTAAAGGCTATTAAGAAAGCGATGAACCAGCAGTCAAAGTCATTTACATTGACATTTTTCTTGTCCTGCTTACTCACTCCAGACTAACAAACAATAAGCCAGCTACACGGAAATGATACAGTTATGGTTTTCTATGCAGAACACAGAGTAGTAGCTAGGCTTTCTTTGGAAATACTTAGTTAAAGGGGTACTCCACTGAAAACATTTTTTAACTGAAATGGTGCCAGAAAGTTAAACAGATTTGTAAATTACTTCTATTAAAAAATATGAATCCTTCCAGTACTTATCAGCTGCTGTATACTACAGAGGAAGTTCTTTTCTTTTTGAATTTCCTTTCTGTCTGACCACAAGTGCTCTCTTGCTGACACTTCTGTCCATGTCAGGAACTGTCCAGAGCAGGATAGGTTTGCTATGGGGATTTGCTTCTACTCTGGACAGTTTCTAAAATGGACAGAGGTGTCAGCAGAGAGCACTGTGGTCAGGCAGAAAGGAAATTCAAAAAGAAAATAACTTCCTCTGTAGTATACAGCAGCTGATAAGTACTGCAAGGATTAAGATTTTTTAATAGAAGTAATTTACAGATCTGTTTAACTTTCTGGCACCACTTGAGTTAAAAAAAAAATTCCCCATAGGAGTACCCCTTTAATTGTCTTAGCTATGAAAGTACAGTGAAGACCCTGGCAAGACAGAGTAATTAGTTGGTGTCTCCCCTGATACTCAACACCTGGTGCACATATCTTTTGTATTACGGTGGTGAAGCTGAGAGAAAAATCTGCTGAGGATTTAAAGGGGTATTCCAAGGTTTACTAACTTTAAAAGGGTATTCCAAAGGATAGGGGATAAGCTGTCTATCGCAGGGGTCCCCCTTGCTGATGGGACCCCCTTGATCTCTGTGCAACACCGGGCATTCTGTGCCGGGTGGTGCTCCAGTCTCAGAAACGCTGGGTTTCCGAGACAGAAATGTGATGTCACCACGCCCCCTCGTGACATCACGCCACATCCCCCTAGTGACGTCACGCTACGCCCCTCCATTCATGTCTATGGGAGGGAGCGTGACAGAGGGGGCAATGAGACATCTTCTCCCCTATCCTGTGGATAGGGGATAAAATGTCTAAGGGTGAAATACCCCTTTAAACTATCCTGCCCATTATGTAAAGTTATGTTAGTTCTACATGTAGTTGATCTACGGATCTGCCCCGATTTTGTCCACTGTTTCTTGTTTACACCATATTTTATAACCGTATTTTCTGTTGTGGTATTGATAAATTTGTCTTAAGCCTATTCCACAATCCTTTGCGGCTCGAGACCGCAGCTGATGTCAGGGGGATTGATATCATCTGCTGTCTCAAGCTGCTAAGAATCATGGAACAACGGAATGCTGAAACTGGAGGGACCATTTAAAAAAAAATAATTGGACAATCCGCGGCAGAGCCGTAGACCAAGTAAATTTTGAACTAGCATAACTTCACATAATGGACAGGATAGTTTAACCCCTTAACGACCAAGGACGTAAATTTACGTCCTGGTGCTGCGGTACATAGCTCACCAGTACGTATATTTACATTTTGTACATGACCGCGAGCATCGGAGCGATGTTCGGATCAGGCGTTGCCGTTCCCGGCTGCTGATCGCAGCCAGGGACCTGCCAGTAATGGCCGACATCCGCGATCGCGCAGATGTCTGCCATTAACCCCTCAGATGCCATGATCAATACAGATCACGGCATCTGCGGCAGTACGATTAGAAATATGGAGGATGGGATCACCCGCAGCGCTGCCGCAGCAATCCGATCGTGCAGAGCGGCGCACAGAGGTCCCCTCACCTGTCTCCGCCGCCTTCCACGGGTCGTCTACTCTGGTCTGGTATCGAGCAGACCAAAGCAGAAGATGACCGATAACACTGATCATTGCTATGCCCTATGCATAGCACTGAACAGTATTAGCAATCAAAGTATTGCCATAAAAAGTCCCCTATGGGGACTATTAAAGTGTAAAAATAAAAGTAAAAAAAGCTTTAAAAAAAGTTGAAAAAAATAGAAAAATCCCCTCCCCCAATAAAAATGTAAAATGTCCTTTTTTCCCATTTTACCCCCATAAAGTATAAAAAAAAAAAAAAAAATACACATATTTGGTATTGCCGCATGTGTAAATGTCCGAACTATTAAAATATAATGTTATTGATCCTGTCGGGTGAACGGCGTGAACGTAAAAAAAAGAAAGCGCTAAATTGCTGCTTTTTTTGTCACATTTTATTTTTAAAAAAATAATTAAAAAAAATAATAAAAGTTTTATATACACAAATGTGGTATCAATAAAAAGTGCAGATCATGGCGCAAAAAATGAGTTCTCATACCGCCACTTATATGGAAAAATGAAAAAGAGATAGGTCGTCAAAATAGAAGGATTTTAAACATACTAATTTGGTTGAAAAGTTAGCTTTTTTTTTAAGCGCAACAATAATAGAAAAGTATATAATCATGGGTATCATTTTAATCATATTGACCCACAAAATAAAGCACACATTTAATTTTTACCCTAAATTGTACGACGTGAAAATGAAACCTTCCAAAATTAGCAATATTGGCGTTTTCTTTTTAATTTCCCCACACAAATAGTATTTTTTTGATTGCGGCATACATTTTATGGTAAAATAAGTGATGTAATTATGCAGGACAACTGGTGGCGCAAAAAACAAGCCCCCATACTGGTCTGTGGATAAAAATATACAAGAGTTACAAACAAGGAGGAAAAAAACGGAAATGCAAAAATAAAATTGGCCTGGTCCTTAACCTCTTAAGGACCATGGACGTGTATACACGTCCAGGCAGGATGCACTTTCCGCCATTAGGACGTGTATACTCGTCCATGGTTCCTGTGGGTGCTGCAGAGTGCACCCAAGAGATCGCGGAAGGGACTCGGCTGTAACACACAGCCGGGACCCTGCCGCAATGCCGCAATGCCGGGACTGAAGCTCCCTCTGTCCCCCCTGGAGCACCCCGCAGCGCGATCGCAGGGTGCTGTGTGTGATCCCCGGCAGACGGGAGCCTGCCAAACTGCCGGCACCAAAGAAAACTTCTGTCCCGGCAGTTTAACCCTTACAGCCGCGGTCGGAAGCGACTGCGAGTTGTAAGGAGTTTTGACAGAGGGAGGGGGCTCCCTCTGTCTCTCTCCTGTAGCACCCCGCAACGATCGCAGGGTGCTGCTGCTTACCTGGGCAGCTGGGGGTCTTTACTAGGACCCCCAGGTCTGCCCTGGTTATTGCCTGACAGGACGTGCCAGAGGCACGTCCTGATATGCTGCCTGCTAGTGTAAAACTAGCATGCAGCATATAACTGCAATGCTTTGGAATACTACGTATTCCAAAGCATAAAAAAAGTGAAAAAAATATAAAATAAATTAAAAAAAGTGTATAAAAACAATAAGTATAAAAAAAGTGTAAAAAAAAGTAAAAAAAATAGTATAAAAAGTGTAAAAAAATTATAAAAACACATTTATTAAATAAATATAATGAAAAATAAAAATGTATAATGTGTAGGATCACACGGCGCACATCCGCAGCATAATACGTCACAATAATGAGCTCCCTGCTGCGGCTGGGTAGCTTTGTGTGTCCACTAATAGCGGCAGATTTCCTGCCGGCAGTCTTAAGCGGACACACTGAGCTACCCAGCCACAGCAGTGATCTCGCCCTTGTGACTGCTGGAGGGCATCCGCGGTGTGAAATATGCTGCGGATGCGCTCTATGTTACCCTACACTGCGTCCCATTCATACTGCGTTTCCGCAGTGTTAGAGGTATCCGTCAGCATCATGTCAAAAAGAGTGATGCTGACGAGAACTGTACAATCTCCATTTATTTCTGAATGAGACTTCTACAGTATACTTTGGATCCCTTTTTTGACATGACAACGAACACCGATACTGCAGAAACGCAGTATGAATGGGGACTATTCATATAATGATGCCCTGAAAGCCAAAGGGGGCTCCTCTCCTTCTTGGTCCTACCAGGCGGTCAGGCAACCTGTTATGGCCTAAGTAGGGGTACTGCCCAGCCCGGGAAGAACAGGGTGATAAAATATGGGGCGTATTTCCTCCATTTTAAAAGCGACTTACCAAAATGATGTCCCACAAATAAAAAATTTGTGGAAAAAAAAGCTAATTTCTATTTTTTCCACTGACTTTGAAATAATTCTAGCCACACAATAAGGGCTCAATGTACTCCCTTTTGCTCTAGGTGAATACTTTAGAGGGTGTAGTTTCGAAAATGGGGTCACATCTGGGGGTGCGGTATTGTTCTGACAGCTGGAATGCTTTGCTAGATTAAGTGCGGCCTATAATTTGTATAATGATATCCTGAAAGCCAAATGGTGCTCCTCTCCTTTTGGGTCCCACCATGTGGCCATGCAACCAAATATGGCCTAAGCGGGGGGAGTACCAAACACGGGACGAACAGCGTAATAAAATATGGGGCGCATTTTCTACTTTTCAGATGCAATGTACAAAAAATATTTCCCACAAATAATGACTTTGTATCCATTCCAGCCACACAAAAAGGACTCAAAGTACTCCCTTTTGGTCTAGATGAATACTTTAGGGGGTGTAGTTTCCAAAATGGGGTCACTTGTGGGGGTTCTGTATGGTTCTGGCAGCTAAAACCCTTTGCAGGCATGAAGTGTGGCCTATAATCCATTCGGCCTAAAATGATGCCCTGAAAGCCAAATGGTGCTCCTCTCCTTCTGAGTCCTACCACGCGGCCAAGGAACCAAATATGGCCTAAGCGGGGGTATTTCCAAACACGGGCCGAGCAGCTTAATGAAATATAGGGTGCATTTCTTGCAATATCAGAAGTGATTTACAAAAAATATGCCCCACAAATGATGCATTTGTGGAAAAAATGCAAATTTCTATTTTTTTTACACTGACTTTGTAATAATTCCTGCCAAAAAACGATAGTGTTAATATACTCACTGTACCCCCTAGAGAATACCTTGAGGGGTCTAGTTTTTAAAATGGGGTAATTTGGGGGGTGTTCCTATGTTCTACTACCTTCAAATTTCTGCAAACCTTGCATAGCACATAAAAAAAAGATGTACTTTTCAAATTTTCAAAATTTTCAACATTTCAAGTTAAATTGTTAGGCTTCTAATTAATTTCAAATGTTAATTAAAAATGAAAAAAATTCTGTCAAAATAAAGTAGACATCTGAAGGTATAAGTTTCATAAACTATTTGGTCAGTAAGTATAAATATATGCAACCTATTAGTGTTAAAATAGCAAAAAATCCAAATTAAAAAAAAAATTTCATGATTTTTTTGCATTGTAAAAGAAAACTACAAATGATATCGGCTTACATTTACTATGTACATGAAGGACAACTTGTGACAAAAAAACAATGTCAGAATTATCGTGATTGGCAAAACTTTACCAGAGTTATTCTCCAATAAAGACAGACATCCCCGATATGAAAAAACAGGCCTGGTCTTTCAGGGGCGTACAGCTTTACTTGTGTTGGTCCTTAAGGGGTTAAAGGGGTACCCCGCCCCTAGACATCTTATCCCCTATCCAAAGGATAGGGGATCAGATGTCTGATCGCGGGGTCCCACTGCTGGAGACCCTGGGGATCTCGGCTGTAGCACCCCTCTGTCATTGTTGCACAGAGCAAACTCGCTCTGTGCGTAATGACAGGCGATACAGGGGCCAGAGCATCGTGACGTCATGGCTCCGCCCCTCATGACCTCACAGCCCGCCCCCTTAATGCAAGTCTATGGGAGGGGGTGTGACGGCCACCACGCCCCCTCCCATAGACTTGTATTGAGGGGGCGGACATGATGTCACAAGGGGGGGGAGCCGTGATGTCACGATGCACCGGCCCCTGTATTGCCGCTCATTACGCACAAAGCGAGTTTGCTCTGTGCAGTAATGACAGAGGGGTGCTACAGCCGAGATCCCGGGGGTCCTCATCAGCGGGACCCCCGCTATCACACATCTTATCCCCTATCCAAAGGAATACCTGAATACAACTCAATTGTGAATGTCGGTATATGAAAACGTTACTATACAAATATTACTAATATTTTAGTAGTTTGTGGCTTACATTCTCAAAATAGCAGTCATAGCCTTCCGGAGATGCTTTCTTCAGAGCTTCTTCCAAAGAGCTCACTGTCTTGTAGTTAAAAGCTTCATCAAAACCAATTTCCTTCAAATATTGGATTTTGTCATCTGAACCAGCAGATCCAACTACTTTACAACCCTAAGGAGAAATGTGACAGATCCATCTTACAACGCACAAAATAATAGATTTTGCATTTTTTTTAAATCATAACGTCTAACAAACAAACTGAAGGTACCTGGTCCCATTCTGTTACAATGGACCCTCAAATTACAATATTGACTGGTTCCAGGACGACCATTGTATGTCAAAACCAATGTATGTTGAGACCAGAACTCTATGGAAACCTCTATGGTTCTGAAGTCCCAAAATGTCATCCAAAAATAGGAAAAAGTGAGGATTAAAGAAAAATAAGTAGATAATTAATACAGATAAAGCAAATCCTTACATATAAAAGTCATAAAGATCTGCTGGTGCTGTAATCATTGTCTATGTAGAGGACAGGAGCTTCTTCAGGGTCCCTTTACAGTACACACAATCTTCCAAAAAAGTAAAATAGTGCAGCATAAACTTCAGTAATACAGGTGTTTTATTAGTAAATGCCCATTCTGTTTGGTCAGTTCTTCCAGCCATTGTCACATTTCGCAGATCTGGACTGTCCGTAGCCTCCTAACTGTCTGATCGCCGAATGACTGCTCTGTGCCTGAGATCCAGGCAGGAGCAGCAGAGCAGCGATAACACTGACCAATGCCATGCTATTGCATGGCAGTGATCAGTATAGGAAATCAGTGTGTGCAATGTTATAGTCCCCTATGGGGGCTATAACATTGCAAAAAAAATAAAGTGTTAATAAATGTGATTTAACCCCTTTCTTAATAAAAGTTTGAATCACCCCCCTATTCCCATTTAAAAAAAAAAATGTGTAAATGAAATTAGAAATGAACATATGTGGTATCGCCGCATGCGTAAATGTCCGAACTATAAAAATATATCGTTAATTAAACCGCACAGTCAATGGTGTACACGTAAAAAAATTCCAAAGTCCAAAATTGCGTTTTTTGGTCACTTTTTATGCCATAAAAAAATAATAAAAAGTTATCAAAAAGTCCGATCAAAAGAAAAATGGTACTGATAAAAACTGTGCAAAAAATGAGCCCTCATACCGCCCCTTATACAGAAAAATTTTAAAGTTATAGGGGTCAGAAGAGGACATTTTTCAAATAAAAAAATAAAACCAATATAAATTGTGTATCCTTGTGACTGTATGGACCTACAGAATAAATATAAGATGCAATTTTTACAGAAAACTGCACTGTGTAGAAACATTAGCCGCTAAAAATTACAAAATTGCTTATTTTTTTTTCAATTTTGCCCCACATATAATTTTTTTCTGGTTTCACCGTAGATTTTGTAGTGAAATTATTAATGGTATTACAAAGTAAAATTGTTGGGGCAAAGAACAAGGCCTCATATGGATTTTTAGATGGAAAATTAAAAGTGGAAGATTTTTAGAAGGTGAGGAGGAAAAAACAAATGTGCAAAAATGAAAAATCGCCAAAGAGGGAAGGGGTTAATAAAAACTTTTGACATGTCATGCAGACATGTCTAAAACTTTGACCCTATAAGGAACTTATCTCCTACAATGAATTGGATCAAACTATGAGTCAAGGAGCAAAACATACAGCCATGCGCTTCTTCCTGATATCTCTAGAAATAGGTAAGGGTCACTTTTGACATGCCTTTGATACATTTTAGTTTTTTTTTTTTAAATGACAGTAAGACTATGTTTACACGCAAGAATTTCTACATGGATTTCCGCATGAAAATTATGCATGAATTTATAGCCAATACACTTGAAAGGAATTCCGCCATCCCATTCACACAGCAGAATTTCTGCTGCAAGATTTCTGCTGCTGGATTTCCATTGAAGTGAATGGGCAGTTAAAGGGTTATTCCAGGAAATAACTTTATTATTATTATTTTTTTTTATATCAACTGGCTCCAGAAAGTTAAACAGATTTGTATATTACTTATATTAAAAAATCTTAACCCTTCCAATAATTATCAGCTGCTGAAGTTGAGTTGTTTCTGCCTGGCAACAGTAGAAGAGGTTTGCTATGGGGATTTGCTTCTACTCTGGACAGTTCCCGAGACAGGTGTCATCAGAGAGCACTTAGAGTAATTTACAAATCTGTTTAGCTCTCTGGAGCCAGTTGATATATATAAAAAAAAGTTTTTCCCTTATATTTCTGCAGAATTTTCATGCAGAATTCTGCCGTGCGAACAGACCCTAACACTTCGAAATGACAACGGCGTTTTCAGAACATTAATATAGCATTGAACTGGAAATTCCCATAAAGCTGCCCCATGAAGAACAATAATTTATAAGTTTATAAAATATTTGTAAGGCACCACAGCAACTTGTTGTTGCCAGGCATGGTGGCAGGGGCGGACATATCACTTGTTCAGCCGGTTCGGCTGCACAGGGGCCCAGCGTGTTAGGGGGCCCACCTAGTGGCCCAGGTCACAGCCTGGGCCTCACAGTCTGGGCCCCTGCAGGGCCCCCTGCCAGTACTTCATACTAAATGCTGCAGCAACAGGTCCCGGACCTGCCGCTGACAGCAGTAATTTAGCTTTAAACCGGCCGGGCGAGACGGACAGGCAGGGCCGTCATCAGGGGGGTACAACCGGTACCCCAGTAAGGGGCCCGGACCCTCAGGGAGGCCCGACTGGCCCCAACACTCTTTCTTGCGCGTCAGTGAGTGATTGTCACTCACTGACGGCTGGGGGGGGGGGGGGGGGGGGAGCGCCTTACTGTACACTGACTGACTACATCACATTCTTTTTTCTTATGTTCCAGCCCTGCCCTGTCTGTTGCCCAGACTGGCCAGCGGGGGCTGGAGCGAGAGGGAGCGCCGTCCGGAGGGCAGCACTCTGTCACTTGAAAATGTCAGGGGCTGCAGTTGGTATGAGACATGCCTGTGCGCGGCTCTCAGTTACCAGCAGGGCCTGCTAGTAGCAGCTGGCCAGTGACGTCAGCTCACGTGTCCCTCCTCTTCCTGCCCAGTTCCTGTAATAGAGGAGCGGAGCAGCAGGCTACACTGCACACAGGTACTTACTTGTATGGGGGCAGTGTATGATGGCTGTGTGTGTGTATGTGTGTGTGTGTGTATGGGGGCAGTGCATGTGTGTATGGGGGCAGAGTGTGTGTGTATGATGGCTGTGTGTGTATAAAGGGGCAGTGTGTGTATATAGCAGCTGTGTATGTGTATATAGAAGCTGTGTATGTGTAGGATTGCCTTGTGTGTATACAGGGGCAGTGTGTGTATATAGAGGCAGTGTATTTATTTATGGCCATGTGTGTATGATGGCAGTGTGTGTCTATATAGTGTCAGTGTATGTGTATATAGTGGCTGTATATGTGTGTATGATGGCAGTGTGTGTCTATATAGTGGCAGTGTATGTGTATATAGTGGCTGTATATGTGTGTATGATGGCAGTGTGTGTCTATATAGTGCCAGTGTGTGTGTATATAGTGGCTGCATATGTGTGTATGATGGCAGTGTATGTGTATATAGTAGCTGTATATGTGTGTATGATGGCAGTGTATGTGTATATAGTGGCTGTATATGTGTGTATGATGGCAGTGTATGTGTATATAGTGGCTGTATATGTGTGAATGATGGCAGTGTGTGTCTATATAGTGGCAGTGTATGTGTATATAGTAGCTGTATATGTGTGTATGATGGCAGTGTGTGTATATAGTGGCTGTATATGTCTGTATGATGGCAGTGTATGTGTATATAGTGGCTGTATATGTGTGTATGATGGCAGTGTGTGTCTATATAGTGGCAGTGTATGTGTAAAAATAGCTGTATATGTGTGTATGATGGCAGTGTGTGTATATAGTGGCTGTATATGTCTTTATGATGGCAGTGCATGTGTATATAGTGGCTGTATATGTGTGTATGATGGCAGTGTGTGTCTATATAGTTGCAGTGTATGTGTATATAGTAGCTGTATATGTGTGTATGATGGCATTGTGTGTGTATATAGTGGCTGTATATGTGTGCATGATGGCAGTGTATGTGTATATAGTGTCTATATATGTGTGTATGATGGCAGTGTGTGTGTATATAGTGTCAGTGTTTGTGTATAGTGGCTATATATGTGTGTATGATGGCAGTGTGTGTCTATATAGTGGCAGTGTATGTGTATATAGTGGCTGTATATGTGTGTATGATGGCAGTGTGTGTCTATATAGTGGCAGTGTATGTGTATATAGTGGCTGTATATGTGTGTATGATGGCAGTGTGTGTCTATATAGTGGCAGTGTATGTGTATATAGTGGCTGTATATGTGTGTATGATGGCAGTGTGTGTCTATATAGTGGCAGTGTATATGCATTTAGAAGCTGTGTATGTGTATGATGGCAATGTGTGTATAAAGGGGTAGTGTGTGCATATAGCAGCTGTGTATGTGTGTGTATGAAGGCAGTGTGTGTATATAGAGGCAGTGTATATATTTATGATGCATGTGTGTATATAGAGGCAGTGTATGTGCATATAGAAGCTGTGTATGTGTATGATGGCAATGTGTGTATAAAGGGGCAGTGTGTGCATATAGCAGCTGTGTATGTGTGTGTATGAAGGCAGTGTGTGTATATAGAGGCAGTGTATATATTTATGATGGATGTGTGTGTGTATACAGTGGCAGTGTATGTGCATATAGAAGCTGTATGTGTGTGTATGAAGGCAGTGTGTGTATATAGAAGCAGTGTATATATTTATGATGCATGTGTGTATATAGAGGCAGTGTATGTGCATATAGAAGCTGTGTATGTGTATGATGGCAATGTGTGTATAAAGGGGCAGTGTGTGCATATAGCAGCTGTGTATGTGTGTGTATGAAGGCAGTGTGTGTATAGAGGCAGTGTATATATTTATGATGCATGTGTGTATATAGAGGCAGTGTATGTGCATATAGAAGCTGTGTATGATGGCCATGTGTGTGTGTATATAGGGGTAGTGTGTGTGTGTATGTGTTATGGCCGCCATAATCGTCCTGTCATATACACGCTAAGCCACATATTTATGACTGTAAATACTGTCACATCAATTCCTGATGACAGGACAGCCGGAAACGTATAGAGTCTAAAAGAAAAAGGAAAAGCCAATTAGGAAGCAAAATCAGGATAACAGCTTTTGTTTCACACTAATGTGGAGGATTGTTTGTTTACTTCATGTGACTAATCTTAGAATGTGGGAATTGTGTAACTAATAGTACCTGCAGATATGAAGATGTCCTAAGAACAGTTATGTTGTATGCACTGAATGGATTAAATGCCATTCATTTGATAGTATGCAGTAAGAGACTGAGAATGTGGTCTGCCAGAGAGAGGATTTATACATTGATGTTTTGGAGTGTGCTAAAACTCTCAATAATATACTAATAATGAGTGTGACTACAAAACTAACACTACTAATTCTGAATACATGCAAATACATAAAATAACTGACAAGGATTCCTGCGATGGACATGGAACACATGATTGTATATAAGACTAACACATTGATGTTGAAAATTGAATGTCCACTCAGGCAAGTGTGCATATATGGTCGGTGTGAACAGGCGGCTAGTATTAATATGGCTACTAAGATGGTGGCCGGAAATAGATGCAGATATGTATAAATACAGTTCTATTCACTTTCTTTTTTGATATATGGTTTTTAGAAGAAGTATTAAAAGTGAGATTTTAAAGTCTCAGATTATGTATTCAGTGCCATATACAGTCATAATGGTAAATGTTGCACCCCTGAAATTTTTCAAGAAAAAGAAGTATTTCTCACAGAAAAGGATTGCAGTAACATGTTTTGCTATACACATGTTTATTCCCTTTGTGTGTATTAGAACTAAGCCAAAAAAGGGAGGAAAAAAAGCAAATTGGACATAATGTCACACCAAACTCCAAAAATGGTCTGGACAAAATTATTGGCCCCTTTAACTTAATATTTGGTTGCACATCCTTTGGAAAAAATAACTGAAATCAGTGTCTTCCTATAAGCATCAATAAGCTTCTTACACCTCTCAGCCAGGATGTTGGACCACTCTTTCTATAACCATCAATAAGCTTCTTACACCTCTCAGCCAGAATGTTGGACCACTCTTCCTATAACCATCAATAAGCTTCTTACACCTCTCAGCCGGGATGTTGGACCACTCTTCCTATAACCATCAATAAGCTTCTTACACCTCTCAGCCGGAGTTTTGCACCCCTCTTCCTTTGCAAACTGCTCCAGGTCTCTTATTGGAAGGCGCCTTTTCCCAACAGTAATTTAAGAATCTCTCCACAGGTGTTCAATGGGATTTAGATCTGGACTCATTGCTGGCACTTCAGAACTCTCCAGCGCTTTGTTGCCATCCATTTCTGGGGGCTTTTTGACTATGTTGGCTATGTTTGGGGTCATTGTCCTGCTGGAAGACCCAAGATCTCGGACGAAAACCCAGCTTTCTGATACTGGGCTGTACAGTGCGACCCAAAATCCGTTGGTAATCCTCAGATTTCATGATGTCTTGTACACATTCAAGGCCCCCAGTGCCAGAGGCAGCAAAACAACTCAAAACATCATTGACCTCCACCATATGTCACTGGTGGACAAAATGCTCTATCTTGGTCTCATCTGTCCACAAGACGTTTTCCCAGAAGGATTTTGGTTAATCAAGTTCATATTGGCAAAATGTAGTCTTGCTTTTTTATGTCTCAGTGTCAGCAGTGGGGTCCTCCTGGGTCCCCTCCATAGCGTTTCATTTCATTTAAATGTTGACTGATAGTTCGCGCTGACTCTGATGCTCCCTGAGCCTGCAGGACAGCTTAAATATCTTTGGAACTTGTTTGGGGCTGCTTATCCACCATCCGGACTATCCTGCGTTTACATCTTTAATTAATTTTTCTCTTCCATCCATGCCCAGGGAGATTATCTACAGTGCCATGGGTTGTAAACTTCTTGATAATGTTGCGCACTGTGGACAAAGGAAAATCTAGATCACTGGAGATAGACTTGTGACCTTGAGATTGTTGATATTTTTCCACAATTTTGGTTCTCAAGTCCTCAGACAGTTCTCTTCTCCTCTTTCTGTTGTCCATGCTTAGTGTGGCACACACAGACACACAATGCCAAGACTAAGTGAACTTCTCTCCTTTTTATCTGCTTTCAGGTGTGATTTTGATATTGCCCACACCTGTTACTTGCCCCAGGTGAGTTTAAAGGAACATCACATGCTTGAAACAATCTTATTTATTCACAATTTTGAAAGGGTGCCAATAATTTTGTCCAGACCATATTTGGAGTTTGGTGTGACATTATGTCCAATTTGCTTTTTCCTCCCTTTTTTGGGGTTAGTTCCAATACACACAAAGGGAATAAACATGTGTATAGCAAAACATGTGTTACTGCAATCCTTTTCTGTGAGAATTTTATAGAAAAATTTCAGGGGTGCCAACATTTACGGCCATGACTATATGTGTGTATTGGCGCTGTGTATGAGTATATAGAGGCTGTGTACGCATATGGGGCTGTATATGTGTATTTTCTTAAGGTTGCAGGGTAAATGTACGTCCTGCCCCCCTCCAGTTCTATGCTTCTTAACCGGCTGGTTAGAGCTGGGACATGTGGCTAATGCCAGAGTTCTCCAATCAGGGTGATGTCCAGCATTAACCACATTAGATGCCACAATCAAAGTTCATTGCAGCATCTAAAAGTATGAAAATAGGTTGCCAGATAGCCCAAAGGAGCTGATCAGGACCACAGCAAAATTGTGGTGTCCCGATCAACTCAGCGGAGGGTACCTATCTGCCTCCGGCTCGTCTGATCTGTGCTCCATTAGTGCAGAAAGCTTCAACAGCCTGTAGTAAGGTAGCGCCAATAACACTGATCAATTCTGTGCTATGGCACAGCATTGGTAAGTATATGCAATCTAAAAATTACCTGGGGGCGGGGAGGGGTTGAAGGGGGCCTTGACCTGTGTAAGGGGCCCCAAAATTTCTGATGGCAGCCCTGATGAGAAGGACCGGGGGGGGGGGTATCAGCTGTGTAATAATGATGAGGTGCTTAAGGTATATGGGGTGATGAGGAGACTGAGGATGGAGTGCGTGGGGTGTATAGGGGTGATGAGGAGACTGAGGATGGAGTGCATGGGGTGTATGGGGGTGATGAGGAGACTGAGAATGGAGTGCATGGGGTGATGAGGAGACTGATGATGGAGTGCATGGGGTGTATGGGGTGATGAGGAGACTGAGGATGGAGTGCATGGGGTGTATGGGGGTGATGAGGAGACTGAGGATGGAGTGCATGGGGTGATGAGGAGACTGAGGATGGAGTGCATGGGGTGTATGGGGTGATGAGGAGACTGAGGATGGAGTGCGTGGGGTGTATGGGGGTGATGAGGAGACTGAGGATGGGGTGCGTGGTGTGTATGGGGTGATGAGGAGACTGAGGATGGAGTGCATGGGGTAATGAGACTGAGGATGGAGTGCATGGGGTGTATGGGGTGATGAGGAGACTGAGGATGGAGTGCATGGGGTGATGAGGAGACTGAGGATGGGGTGCGTGGGGTGTATGGGGTGATGAGGAGACTGAGGATGGAGTGCATGGGGTGTATGGGGTGATGAGGAGACTAAGGATGGAGTGCATGGGGTGATGAGGAGACTGAGGATGGGGTGCGTGAGGTGTATGCGGGTGATGAGAAGACTGAGGATGGAGTGCATGGGGTGATGAGGAGACTGAGGAGGGG
This sequence comes from Hyla sarda, assembly GCF_029499605.1. Taxonomy (NCBI): domain Eukaryota; kingdom Metazoa; phylum Chordata; class Amphibia; order Anura; family Hylidae; genus Hyla; species Hyla sarda. The sequence continues at coordinate 328,755,287 of NC_079189.1, forward strand.
GTGCGTGGGGTGTATGGGGGTGATGAGGAGACTGAGGATGGAGTGCATGGGGTGATGAGGAGACTGAGGATGGGGTGCGTGAGGTGTATGGGGTGATGAGGAGACTGAGGATGGAGTGCATGGGGTGATGAGGAGACTGAGGATGGGGTGCGTGGGATGATGAGGAGACTGAGGATGGGGTGCGTGGGGTGTATGGGGTGATGAAGAGACTGAGGATGGAGTGCGTGGGGTGTATGGGATGATTCAGTGGTTGGTACAGTATTTGGCAGTATTATATTCATGGAGTACAGTGGTTGGCAGTATTATATTAATGGAGTACAGTGGTTGGCAGTATTATATTCAGGGGTACAGTATTTGGCAGTATTATATTCAGGGGTACAGTGGTTGGCAGTATTATATTCAGGGGTACAGTGGTTGGCAGTATTCAGGGGGTACAGTGGTTGGCAGTATTATATTCAGGGGGTACAGTATTTGGCAAGGTTATAACGATTATTGTCATCATACAGATAATGAGGATCTACTGACAAATTAAGGAACCAATGATGTCCAGGTGTCAGACTCTGCAGAGAAGATGGAAGAAATCCTGGTGTCTGGACCAGATGAAGAAGAAAAGTAAAGACAACAGAGAAGACGTCACTCAGGTCAGTGATATCATTGTGTATTTTCCTAACTGTCCCATCAGAGCTGTAGTCACTGATATCATTGTGTAGTCTCCTGACTGTCCTATCAGCTGTAGTCACTTCAGACATGATGGGAGTTGCAGCTTTCCAACATCTGAGGAGCCACTTGAACCAAGGTGATTGGTGGGGGTCCCATGAGTCAGACCCCCACCATAAAAATGGGCTGTTTATTTTAAAATGCCTGAGCCTATTTTTGGTCCCAGTCTGGCCCTGCCTGTAAGTCACTTCTATTACTTAGGAGCCAAGGAACCAGGGGGTGCCAAGGGGTGTTGTGCTAAGTCCAGGGGTGCGATTGTAAAGGGGAGCACTGCCCTCTGCCTCCCTTGATACGGGTCAGGCTGACCCGGGGGAATACTCACGGGGCCTGGTCCGCACACTGAGAGGGACAGGGGCCACCCGGAGCCAGACAGGGGCCACCTGGAGCCCACCTCAGGAGCTGTTCCATCCACCTGTGGTGGACAAGGCAAGTGGCGACACAACACGCGCGGGGTAAGTGGAGGCACTCCGGTGCTGGGGGGGGGGGGGCAGGCACATTCTTTGCACAGGGCCCTCTGCTGTCTGTGTCCGCCCCTGCATGGTGGCTTTCATCTTAAGGCTATGTTCAGATGGCGGAATATTTGCAATTCTGCACAATTTCCGTTCAGCAAAGCTGGCTGAACAGAATTATGGAATTCCGGCTGAATTGCGGGGGAATTTCTACAGAATTCTGAGTTCTCAAAACACAGCACGCTGCCGAAATTCAAAGCCCCATTGACTTCACTGGGATTCCGCTGCAGAATTCTGCAAAGTTAAGGACAGAAATTGCTGCCGTGGAAATTCTGCTGAGTGAATGGGACACCGGAATTCCGTTAAAAGTCAATGGACAGTTAATTTGGGTGGAGGTCTGAACATAGCTTTAGAGAAGTCATGTCTTGTGGCAGCATTTGGCCACTACAGGTCATGCAATGTGACATCCAGTTGTTACAAAAATGCAGTTTTGTAGAGAATTACAACCTTTGTTACAACAATATAATGATAGTAAGTTATCTTTCATTCTTGTATTGTGAAAGAAGTGTATCTAGTATAGACAATACAGTCATACAGTGAAAATAAGGCAGTTACGAATAAACTTTTTTCCTCCACAGAGGCATCTGGAACTTTTCACTGTATCTGGAAATATTCACTAAAAGTGTAAAGAAAGCCCACGGACCGGACAGAATGGGAGGGGAGGAGGTGCATGACAGGGGTTGTATGAGGAGCAGGGTTAGGAAAGGGTCAATGGTGTGAGAGCGGGAAGCTGGAAAGGGTAGGAGCTAGGAATGGATAAAAAAGGACAGGCCGGAAAAGGAGGAGCCAGTGGAGCGCGTGGAAGAGGAGTTGTCCCGCCCGACCCTTTTTTGTTTGGGGTTCATGTGGTGGTTGGGTTTTGGGAACAGTTGTTGTAGCGGCAGGAATGGGAGGGGGGACTTTTGGAGAACATTTTTGGAGAACAGTGGCAGGGCTGGTGGAGCTGGGATGGGACCAGTATACTCTTCAAAGGTGGGGCCCTTGGTTCAGTGGGTGAGGCGACTAAGGGCACAGTAGGAGACGGATAGGAATGGGTTGCTTTTAGGTCCTCCTCCTGGTCAATTTAGCATCTCAGGGGTTAAGCATATTTGCACTGTTACAATTATTATGAAGGTGTTAGTGTTGTTACCCCTTGAGTTTGACAAGTTTGATGTGAATATTTACATATTTATGTGGTAAAACTTGAATAAACTTTGGTCCACTGTGGCCTTTCCTACCACAACGTATGTGTCCGTGTCGTGATGTAATGGGTGGGGAGGTAGTAGGTGAGTGGATCTAGATGATCACCTACTTAAGCTGACATTCTTCTTTACTTACTTTGATCTTGGCAATCTGTCCCACAACTGACCCGACTGCTCCAGCAGCACAATTGACAAGAACGACCTCTCCTTCCTTTGGATTGCAGATTTCCAAAAGTCCAAAATATGCAGTTACACTGATGAAAAGAAAAAAAAAAAAAAAACAGAATCATGTTGATAGAAATCACTCCATGCTATGTACCACATCTGGTTGAGACATTGAAAACACATCATTTAGTGGGATTGAGGCATTTTTTACCTAATTTTGTTAAAAACCAGGCTGGAAAATATTATTTGGTTGAACACTGTGGGATGTTATCCATTAGACCAGTGGTCTCCAAACTGTGGCCCTCCAGATGTTGCAAAGCTACAACTTCAAGCATGCCCAGACATGTGGTTGTCCAGCTGTTTTGAAACTCTGAGCATGTCCTTACAATCACGTTGTGGAAGTAGTTTTACAACAGCTGGAAAGCCAAAATTTGGATACCACTCATTAGAGAGCTGCATCACTACTGCATCTATAGAAGAGAAGAGCCTTCTGTGTACAGTCTTAGAAAGTCTCAAAAACATTCTATGAATTCAAACCCTGCAACACTCAGAAAAGCCACTAGGAAAGCCAAGGAGATCTCAACATCTGGATCCCCACCAATTAAAATGCCTGACCTATAACTTATGGCAGAAGTTCTACAAATTTATAGATATCCTAGAATAAAATTCTCTGAAGACTATTCTCCATTCCTTGCTGGCTCAATGTCTGTAAAAAGCTTGTTGTGCTCATTTGCATTTTAGAAGTGATCTCAATGTATGTATATATGTATGTATGGATGGATGCATATGTTCAAGCACCACTTCCAAATGGCTTGAGATATTCTAATTAGATTTGGTACACATCTTATTTATAAATAAACTTATAAACTTACTTATAAATTACTTATAAATTAACCCTAACCCATTCCCCATTTGCCAGGGTCAGGGTTTTTTGTCTAAAGTCCAATGCAAGTCTATGGGACTTCCATTATCATACTCCACAAGCTTCGCTCTGCATCTCGTGTGAGTGTGTTGGTCCAGCTTGCAGGCCACGCCCCTTTTAGTAACTTTTTGACCGGAATGAGCAAAGGTACGTTTGGAGAAGAAGGGGAACAGAATGTAATTTAAAAAAACATCTGTCCAATGGGGGTGGATCAATCATGCTTTAGGGTTGTATTGCAGCCAGTGGTACAGGGAACATCTCACGAGTAGAAGGAAAAATGGATTCAAAAAAATTTCAGCAAATTTTGGATGCTAACTTGATGCTATCTGTGAAAAAGCTGAAGTTAAAGAGAGGATGGCTTCTACAAATGGAAAATTATCCTAAACCACGGGGGATTACATCAAGAGGCGTAAACTGAAGGTTTTGCCATGGCCTTCACAATCTCCACAATAATTGAAAATCTATGGATAGACCTTAAAAGAGCAGTGCGTGACAGACAGCCCAGAAATCTCAAAGAACTGGAAGACTTTTGTAAGGAAGAATTAGCAAAGATACCTCAAACAAGAATTGAAAGACTCTTGGCTGGCTACAAAAAGCGTTTACAAGCTGTGATGCTTGCCAAAGGGGGCAGTACAAAATATTAACTCTGCAGGGTGCCCAAACTTTTGCAGAAACCTGTTTTCTGTTATTTTGAAAGTGTAAATAATGGAAATAAAATCTAACTTTTGTTGACATATTATAAGAATGTCTAATCTGTAATTTGATGCCTTTTGGAGATTTTTCCATCTTTCCTTGGCTTCTTTATGCACATTAATACATTTTTTTACCTGGGGTGCCCAAACTTTTGATCCCCACTGTATAATTATTTGCGATAGAGCACCACAATGGCAGTGAAGAAAAAGATAGAAGTATGAAGAGTCCAGGTATTACTAAGATGGCATTTTGCTGATTGGAGGGCAGTGCCAGCAGTACTTTTCTCTATCTAAGGTTGGAATATAAGGTTGGGATAGGAGGTGAAATATAAGAATGGCATATGAGATCAAGATACAAGGTCAGTATATGAGTACAGTATATAAGGGCAAGAGTGTCTTTATATGTTGCTCCTCTCCCACAAGGTTTAGGTAGGATGACTGGGCAATGGGAGATACTCTGCTAATTCGATTAAGAAACTTTAAATAGTTTTCTATTCCTCAGATATGATGCAGACTTTGCCCGGCCTGAAAAAAAACCACATAAAAATTCCACCCAAACTGCACAGTGTAAACAAGGCCTAATTTAGATAAAAAGGCTTACCCAGGCATGCCCACTACTCCAAGTGCCAGAGATCTGGGCAGAGATTCAGGCCATTCAGAAGGCAGGGCTTTTAATCCTGTGCCATTAGATATAAAGTGTGTTGTCCAGCCTGAGTTCGAAACATAATAATCACCTACTAGGAATGCTGAATTTTTGCTTTCTAATATCCTAGATGAGAAAAAAAGACCCATATGAAATATCTGATGCACATCCCTCCACACATGCATAACACCCTAACAATGGTCAGTAAAAGTTTTCAAAACAAATGTTATATAACACAATTTACTGTAGGATAATAGGACTCATTTTAACATTTTAGTCTCAGTATTTTGGGCCATTTTTTGAACCATCAAATGACTGTCATGTGGCTCAAAAAACAGACCAAAAGGAAAAACTACTGAAAAAAATCGACCTAATGGCTTTTTGGTCTTTTTTTAAAGCCATTTTTTCAAACATTGATTTTTTTTTTTTTACCGTAAAATAGATGGAAAATTGTGTGACAACAAGTGATGATGACTGTCCAGGTTTTTGCACTATAAGTTTTTATTACCTAGATTTTTATTTTACTAGACACAGATACTGAAATGTGTTCTTTTTTCTAATCTGACTGTAATTTATAATAATTTCATTTTTTACACATTGGTATGGGGGCAGCCATTTTGCATGCACTGTTTTAACAACATTTAGAGATGTGCATTACGGAAAGCACTATGGACGTAGGCACAATGGACAGGAGCTGACCCATTGACGTGAATGGAATAGGTGTCTGGACATGCACAACGACCTGCTTAGAGGTCTATCCACAGGAAGAGGGAGGCTGAACTTTGAGCTGAAGCTATTGTGAAGATTCTGTCTTATCTATGTACTGATTACACTGTACTCCTGTCACCTTTCATTTCCCGATGACACATTCATTTTAACCCCTTAGTGGCCGCCCATACATGTTTTTACATCACATGGGGGGGGGGGGGGAGAGGGGGTCCCAACATATAGAGTCGGTTAACCAGCAGAGCTCGCTCTCTATGTGGTAGATGTCAGCTGGTATGGAAAATTTCTTGGTCACTGAGGGATTAAGATGGAGTGGCCCCTAAGTAAGAAGGGCAGTAACAGTCAGATAGACAGGTTCAGCTGCATGAGTACCTTCCTTTCTTACTTTGACATCTAACAGTACATCCTCTTCCAACAAGATGCTTATTAAAGCTAGTTGGTGGATGATAATAAAATCATAGGCGTGCGCAGCCTATTGCATTAGCGTGTGCACCCTAAAGCACAAACTCACGCAGCGCACGCATGTGTGTGATATATATACACACACACTCTTGCTTGCATGCACACATACATAAACATACCTACACTCATAAATATCAATACAAACAAAATGAAAAACTTTATTAAAACTTTTTTTTGGATTGGAGGCTTTTTTGGATTGGAGGCTCCATTATACATACACTGTACAGCAATCATACCTCCATTATACATACACTGTGACTGTACAGCAATCATACATCCAATCCATTAATAATGGATTGGATGTATGATTGCTGTACAGTCACAGACAGTGTATATATAATGGTGGTATGCTTGCTGTACAGTGTATGTATAATGGAGGTATGATTGCTGTACAGTGTATGTATACTGAATGTATGATTGCTGTACAGTGTATATATAATGAATGTATGATTGCTGTACAGTGTATGTATAATGGAGGTATGATTGCTGTACAGTGTATGTATAATGAATGTATGCTTGCTGTACAGTGTATGTATAATGGAGGTATGATTGCTGTACAGTGTATGTATAATGGAGGTATGATTGCTGTACAGTGTATGTATAATGGAGGTATGATTGCTGTACAGTGTATGTATAATGGAGGTATGATTGCTGTACAGTGTATGTATAATGGTGGTATGCTTGCTGTACAGTGTATGTATAATGGATGTATGCTTGCTGTACAGTGTATGTATAATGGTGGTATGATTGCTGTACAGTGTATGTATAATGGATGTATGATTGCTGTACAGTGTATGTATAATGGATGTATGCTTGCTGTACAGTGTATGTATAATGGAGGTATGATTGCTGTACAGTGTATGTATAATGGAGGTATGATTGCTGTACAGTGTATGTATAATGGATGTATGATTGCTGTACAGTGTATGTATAATGGAGGTATGATTGCTGTACAGTGTATGTATAATGGTGGTATGCTTGCTGTACAGTGTATGTATAATGGTGGTATGCTTGCTGTACAGTGTATGTATAATGGATGTATGATTGCTGTACAGTGTATGTATAATGGTGGTATGCTTGCTGTACAGTGTATGTATAATGGAGGTATGATTGCTGTACAGTGTATGTATAATGGATGTATGATTGCTGTACAGTGTATGTATAATGGCGATATGATTGCTGTACAGTGTATGTATACTGAATGTATGCTTGCTGTACAGTGTATGTATAATGAATATATGATTGCTGTACAGTGTATGTATAATGGATGTATGATTGCTGTACAGTGTATGTATAATGGATGTATGATTGCTGTACAGTGTATGTATAATGGATGTATGATTGCTGTACAGTGTATGTATAATGGATGTATGATTGCTGTACAGTGTATGTATAATGGATGTATGATTGCTGTTCAGTGTATGTATAATGGACAGGGCCGTCTTTAATTTTGATTGGACCCTGGGCAAGCAATTTTTTTTGGTCCCCCCGGTCCCCCACCCCCATCCCACACACACTCGGGATCAGTACAGGATAAGTAATGTAATGTATGTACACAGTAACCTCACCAGCAGAATAGTGAGTACAGCTCTGGAGTATAATACAGGATATAACTCAGGATCAGTACAGGATACGTACTGGGGAGGGGATTATCAGATTATGCATGTGAGGGGAGGATAATAATGATTATTATAATCCTCCCCTCACATAACATTATCCCCTCACATATATATATATATAATATCATACTCAGATTATATGTGAAGGGATAATCAATGTGAGGAGGGATTATCAGATTATACATGTGAGGGGTAGATGTTACATATATGTGAGGGGAGGATTATAATAATCATTATTATCCTCCCCTTACATGCATAATTTCCTCCCTTCTCACATTATATAATAAATCCCCCCTCACATTATATAATAAATCCCCCCTCACATTATATAATAAATCCCCCCTCACATTATATAATAAATCCCCCCCAACATTATATAATAAATCCCCCCCACACTATATAATAAATCCCCCCTCACATTATATAATAAATCCCCCCTCACATTATATAATAAATCCCCCCCACACTATATAATAAATCCCCCCTCACATTATATAATAAATCCCCCCACCCCCACACTATATAATAAATCCCCCCTCACATTATATAATAAATCCCCCCCACACTATATAATAAATCCCCCCTCACATTATATAATAAATCCCCCCACCCCCACACTATATAATAAATCCCCCCTCACATTATATAATAAATCCCCCCCCCACACTATATAATAAGTCCCCCTCACATTATATAATAAATCCCCCCCCACACTATATAATAAATCCCCCCCCCACCCCCACACTATATAATAAATCCCCCCTCACATTATATAATAAATCCCCCCCACACTATATAATAAATCCCCCCTCACATTATATAATAAATCCCCCCCCACACTATATAATAAATCCCCCCTCACATTATATAATAAATCCCCCCCACACTATATAATAAATCCCCCCCACACTATATAATGAATCCCCCCCCACCCCCACACTATATAATAAATCCCCCCTCACATTATATAATAAATCCCCCCCCACACTATATAATAAATCCCCCCTCACATTATATAATAAATCCCCCCCCACACTATATAATAAATCCCCCCTCACATTATATAATAAATCCCCCCCACACTATATAATAAATCCCCCCTCACATTATATAATAAATCCCCCCCACACTATATAATAAATCCCCCCTCACATTATATAATAAATCCCCCCCCACACTATATAATAAATCCCCCCTCACATTATATAATAAATTTCCCCTCACATTATATAATAAATCCCCCCCACACTATATAATAAATCCCCCCTCACATTATATAATAAATCCCCCCTCACATTATATAATCCCCCCTCACATTATATAATAAATCCCCCCACCCCCACACTATATAATAAATCCCCCCTCACATTATATAATAAATCCCCCCCACACTATATAATAAATCCCCCCTCACATTATATAATAAATCCCCCCCAACCCCCACACTATATAATAAATCCCCCCCACACTATATAATAAATCCCCCCTCACATTATATAATAAATCCCCCCCACACTATATAATAAATCCTCCCTCACATTATATAATAAATCCCCCCTCACATTATATAATAAATCCCCCCCCACACTTTATAATAAATCCCCCCTCACATTATATAATAAATCCCCCCCCCCACACTATATAATAAACCCCCCCTCACATTATATAATAAATCCCCCCACCCCGACACTATATAATAAATCCCCCCTGACATTATATAATAAATCCCCCCCACACTATATAATCCCCCCTCACATTATATAATAAATCCCCCCCACCTCCACACTATATAATAAATCCCCCCTCACATTATATAATAAATCCCCCCCCACACTATATAATAAATCCCCCCTCACATTATATAATAAATCCCCCCACCCCCACACTATATAATAAATCCCCCCTCACATTATATAATAAATCCCCCCCAAACTATATAATAAATCCCCCCTCACATTATATAATGAATCCCCCCCACCCCCACACTATATAATAAATCCCCCCTCACATTATATAATAAATCCCCCCCCACACTATATAATAAATCCCCCCTAACATTATATAATAAATCCCCCCCACACTATATAATAAATCCCCCCTCACATTATATAATAAATCCCCCCCACCCCCACACTATATAATAAATCCCCCCTCACATTATATAATAAATCTCCCCCACACTATATAATCCCCCCTCACATTATATAATAAATCCCCCCACCCCCACACTATATAATAAATCCCCCCTCACATTATATAATAAATCCCCCCCACACTATATATTAAATCCCCCCTCACATTATATAATAAATCCCCCCCACACTATATAATAAATCCCCCCTCACATTATATAATAAATCCCCCCCACACTATATAATAAATCCCCCCTTACATTATATAATAAATCCCCCCCACACTATATAATAAATCCCCCCTCACATTATATAATAAATCCCCCCTCACATTATATAATAAATCCCCCCACACTATATAATAAATCCCCCCTCACATTATATAATAAATCCCCCCCACACTATATAATAAATCCTCCCTCACATTATATAATAAATCCCCCCTCACATTATATAATAAATCCCCCCCCCACACTTTATAATAAATCCCCCCTCACATTATATAATAAATCCCCCCCCACACTATATAATAAATCCCCCCTCACATTATATAATAAATCCCCCCACCCCCACACTATATAATAAATCCCCCCTCACATTATATAATAAATCCCCCCCACACTATATAATCCCCCCTCACATTATATAATAAATCCCCCCCACCCCCACACTATATAATAAATCCCCCCTCACATTATATAATAAATCCCCCCCACACTATATAATAAATCCCCCCTCACATTATATAATAAATCCCCCCCCACCCCCACACTATATAATAAATCCCCCCTCACATTATATAATAAATCCCCCCCACACTATATAATAAATCCCCCTTCACATTATATAATAAATCCCCCCCATCCCCACACTATATAATAAATCCCCCCTCACATTATATAATAAATCCCCCCCCACACTATATAATAAATCCCCCCTAACATTATATAATAAATCCCCCCCACACTATATAATAAATCCCCCCTCACATTATATAATAAATCCCCCCACCCCCACACTATATAATAAATCCCCCCTCACATTATATAATAAATCCCCCCCACACTATATAATCCCCCCTCACATTATATAATAAATCCCCCCACCCCCACACTATATAATAAATCCCCCCCACACTATATAATAAATCCCCCCTCACATTATATAATAAATCCCCCCCACCCCCACACTATATAATAAATCCCCCCTCACATTATATAATAAATGCTTCCCACACTATATAATAAATCCCCCCTCACATTATATAATAAATCCCCCCCACCCCCACACTATATAATAAATCCCCCCTCACATTATATAATAAATCCCCCCTCACATTATATAATAAATCCCCCCCACCCCCACACTATATAATAAATCCCCCCTCACATTATATAATAAATCCCCCCCACCCCCACACTATATAATAAATCCCCCCTCACATTATATAATAAATCCCCCCTCACATTATATAATAAATCCCCCCCATCCCCACACTATATAATAAATCCCCCCTCACATTATATAATAACCCCCCCCTCACATTATATAATAAATCCCCCCCACACCCACACTATATAATAAATCCCCCCTCACATTATATAATAAATCCCCCCCACCCCCACACTATATAATAAATCCCCCCTCACATTATATAATAAATCCCCCCTCACATTATATAATAAATCCCCCCCACCCCCACACTATATAATAAATCCCCCCTCACATTATATAATAAATCCCCCCTCACATTATATAATAAATCCCCCCCCCACACTATATAATAAATCCCCCCTCACATTATATAATAAATCCCCCCCACCCCCACACTATATAATAAATCCCCCCTCACATTATATAATAAATCCCCCCCACACTATATAATAAATCCCCCCACCCCCACACTATATAATAAATCCCCCCTCACATTATATAATAAATCCCCCCCACACTATATAATAAATCCCCCCTCACATTATATAATAAATCCCCCCCACCCCCACACTATATAATAAATCCCCCCTCACATTATATAATAAATCCCCCCCACCCCCACACTATATAATAAATCCCCCCTCACATTATATAATAAATCCCCCCCACACTATATAATAAATCCCCCTCACATTATATAATAAATCCCCCCACCCCCACACTATATAATAAATCCCCCCTCACATTATATAATAAATCCCCCCACACTATATAATAAATCCCCCCTCACATTATATAATAAATCCCCCCCACACTATATAATAAATCCCCCCTCACATTATATAATAAATCCCCCCCACACTATATAATAAATCCCCCCCCACACTATATAATAAATCCCCCCCCCACACTATATAATAAATCCCCCCTCACATTATATAATAAATCCCCCCCACACTATATAATAAATCCCCCCTCACATTATATAATAAATCCCCCCCACAGCATATAATAAATCCCCCCTCACATTATATAATAAATCCCCCCCACACTATATAATAAATCCCCCCCACACTATATAATAAATCCCCCCCACACTATATAATGTATCCCCCACCCCCACACTATATAATAAATCCCCCCTCACATTATATAATAAATCCCCCCACACTATATAATAAATCCCCCCTCACATTATATAATAAATCCCCCCTCACATTATATAATAAATCCCCCCTCACACTATATAATAAATCCCCCCTCACATTATATAATAAATCCCCCCCACCCCCACACTATATAATAAATCCCCCCTCACATTATATAATAAATCCCCCCTCACATTATATAATAAATCCCCCCCACCCCCACACTATATAATAAATCCCCCCTCACATTATATAATAAATCCCCCCTCACATTATATAATAAATCCCCCCTCACATTATATAATAAATCCCCCCTCACATTATATAATAAATCCCCCCCACCCCCACACTATATAATAAATCCCCCCCCCCACACACACACACACTATATAATACCCCCCCCCCCCCACACACACACACACACGCACACACACATTAAACATACTCACATATCCGGTGGTGAGTCCCCTAATGCGGCCTGGATCCTGGAAGCGGCCGTGTGGGGACTGAGAGGAGCGGGAGACTCTCTCTGCTCCGCTCCTCTCTATGATGCCGCCCGTGACGTCGCACATCACGTCACGTGACCATCTCCCAGACAGCCATTGCGGTACTGGCTGCCTGGGGATGAGTGACGACGGCGGCGAACATAAAAAGGTAGCGTGCGACGCAAACCCGCCCCCCCCCGGGCCCTCTCCTTCCCCCTGGGCCCCCTCCCACTAACATTTTGGCCGGGCCCCTGACGCCCCCCCCGGGCCCTCTCCTTCCCCCTGGGCCCCCTCCCACTAACATTTTGGCCGGGCCCGCCAGCCTTTATCAGCTTTATCAGGGCCCATGGGGCAAAAGGGGCGAGCTGCTTTTGGGCCCCCAGGAATTACAGGGCCCGAGGCAGCTGCCCCTTTTGCTCCACGGCCGCGGTGAATAGGGTGTGCCTGGGCACACCCGGCACACCCTGTGCGCACGCCTATGAATAAAATGGACTGTAAAAAGTCATATTCAGTTTTGTTGTTTTTAAAAACAGAAATAGTGTACGTTTGTAAAGATGAAAATGAATGATTTTCAATCAATTTCAGTGTTTATCAGTTTTACTGACAAAATAAATTAACCATTATAGCTGGGTCCCAAGTGTTCCTGCAAAACAATGACTTATGTTGTTAAGAATGTAATGTGAAAAATATAAAATTTACCTGGCAACTTGGGATCCAATCATTACATCACCTTCTTTTAACATCCGTCTACTATATGGTCTGTCAGATATAAATCAATTGGGTTAGTCTTATTTTGTTTGATTTAATTAACTTATATCGTGCAAACATATTCCATAGGGCTGTAAAAAGATTATCCTTCATATTGATTACCATTGGGGATCAAATTCTAAATTTCAAAATAACCTATGAGTATGTTTTCAGAGTGTAAGAGAGTATGTAGGGAAACCTGTGCAAATATAGGGAAAACATACAAACGCCATACATATGTTTCCTTTGGTCAGTTTTAAACTCAGGACCCAGAACCCTATGTACTGTATCATGAGAATTCACAAAATATTTTTCTACCTGGGGTATAAAGATAAATCCTGCCAAAAATATTCATTACTGATTTTCTTTCATTCTCATGCACCACAAAATACATTTATTGTTGAAATCTCTCTCTGTTACTTCCATACTTATTAGTGAAAATGTGCTGAATGTCCGCACGGAAAACACATGCGGACATTCCACACATTTGACTAATCTGGTGGGCGATAGGACAGTGCGGAAATGCGCCATTGAATAGACAGCAATGCATTTTCTTGCAGAATCCCCAGAAACAACAGACATGTCTATTCTTTCTTCAGAGGCTGGAATCTGAAGTTCTGTGGAAGAAATATCTGGCGCGGAAATTATGATGTATGAAAAGCGAAATGTCCGTGCGGTATATTCCATGCAGACATTCTTCAAAAATTCCTCAATGTGAACATGCCCTAAGAATCCCAGTTATTGTGGTGGTCTCTTTACCAGACTGTTTTCTTTGATGTTTTCCCATCCATCTTAGTCTGGGGTTTCTTTTAAAGACTTGAATTAGCCACGACATTTACAGCATAATATTCCGAACTTGTGGCAGCTTCTTGAATGGGTTTTCCCCTAAATAATGTTTTGGTTATAGTCAAATAATTCTGAGCACTCAGAAGAGAAAATGCTACAGAAGAGAAAATGCTACAGAAGAGAAGATACTACAGAAGAGAAAATACTACAGAAGAGAAGATACGACAGAAGAGAAGATACTACAGAAGAGAAGATATGGCAGAAGAGAAAATACGACAGAAGAGAAGATACTACAGAAGAGAAGATACGATAGAAGAGAAGATACGACAGAAGAGAAGATACGACAGAAGAGATGATACAACCGAAGAGAAGATACCACCAAAGAGAAAATACGACAGAAGAGAAGATACAACAGAAGAGAAGATACGACAGAAGAGAAGATACTACAGAAGAGAAGATGCGACAGAAGAGAAGATACTACAGCAGAGAAGATACGACAGAAGAGAAGATACGACAGAAGAGAATATATGACAGAAGAGAAGCTACGACAGAAGAGAAGATACGACAGAAGAGAAGATAATGTTTTGGTTATAGTCAAATTATTCTGAGCACTCAGAAGAGAAAATGCTAGCTACAGAAGAGAAGATATGACAGAAGAGAAGATACTACAGAAGAGAAGATACGACAGAAGAAAAGATAATGTTTTGGTTATAGTCAAATAATTCTGAACACTCAGAAGAGAAAATGCTACAGTACAGAAGATACTACAGAAGAGAAAATATGACAGAAGAGAAGATACAAAAGAAGAGAAGATATGACAGAAGAGAAGATATGACAGAAGAGAAGATAAAACAGAAGAGAAGATACGAAAGAAGAGAAGATATGACCGAAGAGAACATACCACCAAAGAGAAGATATGACAGAAGAGAAGATACGACACAAGAGAAGATACTGCAGAAGAGAAGATACGACAGAAAAGAAGATACAACAGAAGAGAAGATACTACAGAAGAGAAGATACGACAGAAGAGAAGATACTACAGAAGAGAAGATACAACAGAAGAGAAGATACGACCGAAGAGAAGATACGACAGAAGAGAAGATACTACAGTAGAGAAGATACAACAGAAGAGAAGATACGACAGAAGAGAAGATACGACAGAAGAGAAGATACGATAGAAGATACGACAGAAGAGAAGATACGACCGAAGAGAAGATACGACAGAAGAGAAGATACTACAGTAGAGAAGATACAACAGAAGAGAAGATACGACAGAAGAGAAGATACGACAGAAGAGAAGATACGATAGAAGAGAAGGTACAACAGAAGAGAAGATACTACAGAAGAGAAGATACAACAGGAGAGAAGATACGACAGAAGAGAAGATACTACAGTAGAGAAGATACGACAGAAGAGAAGATACAACAGAAGAGAAGATACTACAGAAGAGAAGATTCGACAGAAGAGAAGATACGACAGAAGAGAAGATACTACAGAAGAGAAGATATGACAGAAGAGAAGATACAACAGAAGAGAAGATACCACAGAAGGGAAGATATGACCGAAGAGAAGATACCACCAAAGAGAAGATACGACAGAAGAGAAGATACAACAGAAGAGAAGATACTACAGAAGAGAAGATACGACCGAAGAGAAGATATCACCAAAGAGAAGATACGACAGAAGAGAAGATATGGCAGAAGAGAAAATACGACAGAAGAGAAGATACTACAGAAGAGAAGATACTACGGAAGAGAAGATACTACAGAAGAGAAGATACTACAGAAGAGAAGATATGACAGAAGAGAAGATACGACTGAAGAGAAGATACGACAGAAGAGAAGATACGACAGAAGAGAAGGTATGACAGAAGAGAAGATACGACAGAAGAGAAGATACGACAGAAGAGAAGATACGACAGAAGAGAAGATATGACCGAAGAGGAGATACCACCAAAGAGAAGATACGACAGAAGAGAAGATACGACAGAAGAGAAGATACGACAGAAGAGAAGATACTACAGAAGAGAAGATACGACAGAAGAGAAGATACTACAGAAGAGAAGATATGGCAGAAGAGAAAATACGACAGAAGATAAGATACTACAGAAGAGAAGATATGACAGAAGAGAAGATACGACAGAAGAGAAGATACGACAGAAGAGAAGATACAACCGAAGAGAAGATACCACCAAAGAGAAGATACGACAGAAGAGAAGATACGACAGAAGAGAAGATACAACAGAAGAGAAGATACAACTGAAGAGAAGATACGACAGAAGAGAAGATACGACAGAAGAGAAGATACTACAGAAGAGAAGATATGACAGAAGAGAAGATATGACAGAAGAGAAGATTCGACAGAAGAGAAGATACGACAGAAGAGAAGATATGACCGAAGAGGAGATACCACCAAAGAGAAGATACGACAGAAGAGAAGATGACCGAAGAGGAGATACCACCAAAGAGAAGATACGACAGAAGAGAAGATACGACAGAAGAGAAGATACGACAGAAGAGAAGATACTACAGAAGAGAAAATACTACAGAAGAGAAGATACGACAGAAGAGAAGATACTACAGAAGAGAAAATACTACAGAAGAGAAGATACGACAGAAGAGAAGATACTACAGAAGAGAAGATACCACAGAAGAGAAGATACGACAGAACAGAATATATGACAGAAGAGAAGATACTACAGAAGAGCAGATACTACAGAAGAGAAGATATGACAGAAGAGAAGATATGACAGAAGAGATGATACGACAGAAGAGAAGATATGACCGAAGAGGAGATACCACCAAAGAGAAGATACGACAGAAGAGAAGATATGACCGAAGAGGAGATACCACCAAAGAGAAGATACGACAGAAGAGAAGATACGACAGAAGAGAAGATACGACAGAAGAGAAGATACTACAGAAGAGAAATTATGACAGAAGAGAAGATACTACAGAAGAGAAGATACCACAGAAGAGAAGATACGACAGAACAGAATATATGACAGAAGAGAAGATACTACAGAAGAGAAGATACTACAGAAGAGAAGATATGACAGAAGAGAAGATATGACAGAAGAGAAGATTCGACAGAAGAGAGGATACGACAGAAGAGAAGATACAACAGAAGAGAAGATACGACAGAAGAGAAGATACTACAGAAGAGAAGATATGACAGAAGAGAAGATATGACAGAAGAGAAGATTCGACAGAAGAGAAGATACGACAGAAGAGAAGATATGACCGAAGAGGAGATACCACCAAAGAGAAGATACGACAGAAGAGAAGATGACCGAAGAGGAGATACCACCAAAGAGAAGATACGACAGAAGAGAAGATACGACAGAAGAGAAGATACGACAGAAGAGAAGATACTACAGAAGAGAAAATACTACAGAAGAGAAGATACGACAGAAGAGAAGATACTACAGAAGAGAAAATACTACAGAAGAGAAGATACGACAGAAGAGAAGATACTACAGAAGAGAAGATACCACAGAAGAGAAGATACGACAGAACAGAATATATGACAGAAGAGAAGATACTACAGAAGAGCAGATACTACAGAAGAGAAGATATGACAGAAGAGAAGATATGACAGAAGAGAAGATTCGACAGAAGAGAAGATACGACAGAAGAGAAGATATGACCGAAGAGGAGATACCACCAAAGAGAAGATACGACAGAAGAGAAGATATGACCGAAGAGGAGATACCACCAAAGAGAAGATACGACAGAAGAGAAGATACGACAGAAGAGAAGATACGACAGAAGAGAAGATACTACAGAAGAGAAATTATGACAGAAGAGAAGATACTACAGAAGAGAAGATACCACAGAAGAGAAGATACGACAGAACAGAATATATGACAGAAGAGAAGATACTACAGAAGAGAAGATACTACAGAAGAGAAGATATGACAGAAGAGAAGATATGACAGAAGAGAAGATTCGACAGAAGAGAGGATACGACAGAAGAGAAGATACAACAGAAGAGAATATACGACAGAAGAGAAGATACTACAGAAGAGAAGATATGACAGAAGAGAAGATACTACAGAAGAGAAGATACCACAGAAGAGAAGATACGACAGAACAGAATATATGACAGAAGAGAAGATACTACAGAAGAGAAGATACTACAGAAGAGAAGATATGACAGAAGAGAAGATATGACAGAAGAGAAGATTCGACAGAAGAGAAGATACAACAGAAGAGAAGATACGACAGAAGAGAAGATACTACAGAAGAGAAGATACGACAGAAGAGAAGATACTACCAACACAAAGTGAAACCTCTCCAAAAACAACGGGGGAAATTTATTAAAACCTGTGCAGAGTTGCCCAGATGCCCATCGCAACGAATCAGATCGCTTCTTTCATTTTTCCTCTTTTGTGGTTTCTATAAGCAACTGGTCAACTTTTCCTCTGCACAGGTTTTAATAAACCTCCTCCAACCTCTTTGAGAAAACCATTCCCTTATCCAGACCAGGATTTGTACAAAGGATTTAAAGACCATTATGCATTTTGCATAGTGGTTGTTTTCTTTTAAAGACAACCCCCATAGTAGATAATTTTTCAATGTCATTTTAGTGTGGTCTTCTCAATGAGATTTCACTGTATTGTTCTTTTATATCCCCTCTATAGTGTGTCCTTTCTATGTTCTCATAGGTGGGCATGTATGCACCGTTTCTGAGCTGTCTTATTTTCAATACTACAGTGTACAGGCTGTCCTAAAATCTTCAGTATTTTCTCTTGTCAGGAGAGATATTGAGCATATGCAGAGAAGACACTGAGAAAGAAAGAATAAGCCGACCACAGAAAGGTAGATGCACTTACTGTGGCACTGTAATACATTTATATTTGTAATGTATAAAGTCTGCACAAAAAAATAAGTGTACAGTGGTCCCTCAACATACGATGGTAATTCGTTCCAAACGACCCATCGTTTGTCGAATCCATCGTATGTTGAGGGATCCGTGCAATGTAAAGTATAGGAAGCTGTACTCACCTGTTCCCGTCGCTCCGGACCAGGTCCTCACCGCTCCCGTTGCTGTCCCAGGGGCTCCCGATGCTGTCCCGCTGCTCCGGTGTCTTCTTCGCGATCCTCCGGTGTCTTGCGCATCTTCTGCAGGGTCCGGGCCTCGCTTTCTGGTGACGTTATTACGCTGCTGTGCTGGCGGCGGCGTGCGTAGTGACGTAATAGCAACGCCGGAAAGCAAGGCCCGGACCCTGGAGAAGATCCGCAAGACACCAGAGGATCGCGAAGTGGACCCGGAGCTGCGGGAATAGGTAAGCGAACCTGCCAGGGATGCTTAAACTGCTATCCGACAGCAGCTTAAGCATTTTGCGCTGCCGGATAGCACTTAATGTGATGGCCCCGACATATAAAAGCATCGTATGTCGATGCTGACATCGACATACGATGGCCTCTGAGAGGCCATCGTATGTCGATTTTATCATATGTCGGGGCCATCGTAGGTGGGGGGGTTACTGTATATACAAAAGATGTTTTATGTAACTAAACTTAAAATTAATCAAATGCCAAAATATTTACTATTAATTGGTTTGTCTTTAATGGGAAGACTACATTATTTAAAGGGGTACTCCGCCCCTAGACATCTTATCCCCTATCCAAACGATAGGGGATAAGATGTCAGATCGCCGGGGTCCCGCTACTGGGGACCCTGAGGATCGCTGCTGCAGCACCCCGCTATCATTACTGTGCAGAGCGAGATCGCTCTGCACGTAATGACGGGCAATACAGGGGGTGGAGCATCGTTACGTCACGGCTCCGCCCCTCGTGACGTCACGGTCCGCCCCCGTCAATACAAGTCTATGGGAGGGGGCGTGGCGGTTATCACGCCCCCTGCCATAGACTTACATTAAGGGGACGGGCCGTGATGTCATGAGGGGCGGAGCCATGATGTCACGCTGCTCCGGCCCCTGTATCGCCCGTCATTACGCACAGAGCGAACTCGCCCTGTGCAGTAATGATGGCGGGGTGCCACAGCAGCGATCCCCGGGGTCCCCAGCAGCGGGACCGCGGCGATTTAACATCTTATCCCCTATCCAAAGGATAAGATGCCAGGGGCGGAGTACCCCTTTAAGAACTGCATGGTAACCATTTTTACACGAGTTACTGCAACATTGTTCTCTTTTGGTGCAGTTTTAGGAATATGTAGGGAGATTTATCAAAACTTGTACGGAGAAAAAGTTGTCCAGTGGACCATAGCAACTGATCACATTGCTTCTTTCATTTTCCAGAAGAAAAAAAAAAAAAAAAGTAATCTGGTTGCTATGGGCAATTAGGCAATGTTTAATTAATTCTCCTGTAGAAGTGCTTGGTCAGCCTAAAACTGACCAAACTGAAATACAATGCAAAAATAGTGCCTTTTACTGAAAAATCATAAAATGTTATAACAATTATTATTAATACTATTTACCTCATATATGGGTCTACACTCAAAAAAACGGATTCCAGGAGAAATTCTGAAAAGACATAAAAATGTTAACATAAATTCAGATATTGAAGGGGTACTCCAATGGGAAAAAAAATTATCAACTGGTGCCAGAAAGTTAAACAGACTTGTAAATGACTTCTATTTAAAAATCTTAATCCTTCCAGTACTAATCAGCTGCTGTATGATCCACAGGAAGTTCTTTTTTTTTATTTCCTTTCTGCCTGACCACTTCTCTCTGCTGACACCTCTGTCCAT
Source organism: Hyla sarda (assembly GCF_029499605.1). Taxonomy (NCBI): domain Eukaryota; kingdom Metazoa; phylum Chordata; class Amphibia; order Anura; family Hylidae; genus Hyla; species Hyla sarda. Next base: position 328,776,372 of record NC_079189.1, read on the forward strand.
GTTTGGAACTGTCCAGAGTAGGGGCAAATCTCCATAGAAAAGAATTTCCTGTGGATTATACAGCAGCTGAAAAGTACTGGAAGGATTAAGATTTTTTAATAGAAGAAATTTACAAATCTGTTTAACTTCCTGGCTCCAGTTGATTATGAAAATAAAATGTTTTCCAGTGGAGTACCCCTTTAATTCAGAATTAAAAGGAAACTGACAGCTGTTTCAACCGCTTTAAACCATATACACAGGGTCATAGTGCGTGTGAACCAGATTAAAATGATGTATTACTCATCCGGATCCCTGGTCCCTTTCTGGAGATACGCACTTTATTGGCTCCCGTTGCTACAATGTTAATTAAACCCCTTTTCACAATGAAGGCAGGAGCCCGTGTTCTGAGGTTCTCTGCCTCTGTTCTCTCTGCTCCCATATGGCGGGCATTTGGGAGGAAAGGGGACAGAGGCAGAGGGGACTTTTGAGTGTTTTGGTGGCATTAGGATCACTCGGAAATGCGCCGTCTTCATACTCATACATGTATTTGTGTTTGTTTTACTGTGTTGTGTTTGTGTTACTATGTATGTTCTTTTTACTAATTTTAATATCATACATTTAATATTTTCTATGATCTTTGCAGCAGTTGCCTTTTGGTGGTGATGTTTATGAGTTTGTATACATAGCGCAGTGGTGGACAGAAAACCACGCAACACGCTATTGCAGTCAAACACACAGCTAAACGAAGTGCCAAGACTAACTTTCCTCCACCATGAATGTATACATAATGATGGATATTTATCAACGGTATCAACGGGTTTAGTCAGGTTTTCTTTACTATAATTGTCGCAAAATTGTCGCAACTGCGACTACGTGTGTTTTCGTGCGACAATTTGCATGAAGAACAAGAAAAGTAAGAAAATTCAAACTTGCTTATGTAGTAAATTTTTCAAAATGGATTTGCTTTAGTTGGGTATTTATCAACTGCGACAGTCGCAACTGCGCAAAACAAGTCGCAACAAGGTTAAAAATTTACTAAATTTACTCCAGCTCAAACATGGAGCAGAAAAAGCTACTACCAAAGTAAAAAAGGAAAAATTGCTTATGTGAAAGAAAATTATCAACAGGCTGAAACCAGTTGATAAATAAGTCACACATAAGCAAAAAAATTACTAAAAAAAAAGGATACATAAGCAAACACTGATAAATGTCCCTCAATATGTAATAAAACATTTTTAAGAACAATTTTTGACCCAAACACTGTCCCTACTTCCTATGAGTCCATATTATAGATAATTCAGGAGAGGAATGGTTTAGCCTGTAAATATGATTTATTCATGGAATACAGCAATGTTTGTAGGTTATGAAAAGTGAAAAGATACTAAGTATATAAAAGAAAGTTCTTTTACCTCCATCTTGCAGTGGCGGCAGCTCTTTTTCTATAAGCTTGAAGTCCTCAGGTTTCGGTGCACCCTCAAAGTGCTTTACCATTGTCCATGACTTAGATACAACCATTTTTCTGTATAGAAAATTATGAAAAATAAAGCTATGACACATTGTAAAATATTGTTGTTGTTTTTTTATAATAAAAATACTAGTAAAAAATTGAATGTCCCCTAGCTGACTATTGGAATGGAGTCATAGACACCATATTTCACATCACCTCAGTCAGACTACCGCTCTCCCCAGAAGTTGCACTCCTCTCAATATTACCCCCAAATGTACCAAAATCCTCGTCTAGATTAATCTCCTTTCTGCTTCTGACAGCTAGGACGATCATTCCCAGACTTTGGAAGTCCACATCTCCCCCTACCCTTTCGTCCTGGTTCCAAGAATTGACACACATACACAGGCTGGAGGAGCTAAGAGCAGACTCACCTGCTCGCTTGGCCATATACTCTCAGATCTGGCTCCCATGGAGTTCATTTGTTAACTCTAGGGAGTTCGCATCTATACACCCTGCGTCATGTTACGCGCCCTGACTACCCTGGCCCCCTCTAGCACTTGATATCCCCATTTGCCACATGGTTAAGACATTACCTTGCACAGTCTCACGGATAGCCTCGGGCGACGCGGTGGTTTGGACCCTCATCGATGGACTTGGTAAGTCCTCAGACATAACTAGTACCTCTTTGCTTCCTTATCTTTTTCCCTACCCTTCTCCCTCTTCACTTATTCCTCCCTATTCTACTATCACTTCTCTCCCTATACCTCCCACTCATTTCTCATCTCATAGCCTCGTACCATCCCTTTTGCCACCAACCTTGACAGGTCTAGCATAACCTAGAGTTCTTCTCCGCATGCATGTAGTAATTGATAGGCTTTGTTACCACGTTTCTTTACTCCCACAGATATGTACCGCTCCCTATGTTGGATTATTGCAATTGGCCGTTAATGGGACGCGTACACATATCCGGTTAATACACAAGACGAAGTAAAGAGATGTGATAGTTTTTATGTACTTCTTAAGTTCTAGTTTATTGTACTCCAGACCCTGTCTCACTTTGATTAGTCATGCCATATACCTACCAATATGCATGCTATTCTGACACACCATTAGGGCCATATTTTCATGTGTTGTTTAAATAGCAGTTCCATTTTTCTGGCCTGTGTTCAGACTATACGATACCATTTACCACTGTTATGGAAATGTCGGTGATGACCTGTTTGACACCTGCTGTTGCCTATTGTTGGAAACTTAATAAAACTTTACTTTGAAAAAAAAAAAAAAAAAATTGAATGTCCATTGTATCCAGAATGAAAATGTGCAAAAAACCTATTAGATAGAAATGTATTTATTCTTATAGAACAACATATTTTTAGCGCTTAACAGTTTTGAGGGTATATATATACAGACAGAAATTAGCTGTATACTGTATATAATTTTATTTTTTTTTTACAATTGAGCCTAAATCATTTTATTATTTTTTTTACAATTTTCTGGTGGCCCAGTACGGGAATTGTGCCCTCGTACCCCTGTTGCCCTGTCAGGCAGCCTCCTTGCAGTGTCCCCTGGGCCCCCTTACACCTGTCCCCTCGTCTATATATTGTTTGCCATGTGTTATACTGTATAATACATATATGGACACATTTTTTACTTTCACTTTCATACAGTAACAATAAGCATGATTATAACTGAATATCACTGTTTCTATACAATGTTGCCTATACACATACCCCTGTAGAAGTACGGGACCTTCAGATTCTGCTGCCGTGCATCTGCGCTGAATACATCTATGTTCTATGAAGCACAGCCGACCAGCTGATGCGTTATACACCCATTCATTCTTTCACTCCTCTGAATCAAACTATTGCCGAGGAGGACGGCTTTTTACGTTCACTTTTATTTGCATCTCTCTGGCAATTTAACTGCAGCTTTATTTGCAATGGATTACCATGTATAAACATTTCTATGTTTCTGACAAGTTATTGTTCATATACATGTATATACACACATATGCTGATTGTTCCGCCCCTTTTCATTATGTCACCCCCACAAACGTTATCCTATGCACGTCACCATTGTGCGCTGTTCACATGGGGCGTTCCCTTGTTTGACCCGTTCGCAGGTTTTTTACTGTTTTAAATAGTACTAAAGTGTTCATGCAAGATACAAGCCACTGTTCATTGAGAAAGAGGCGGATGCCTCGAAACGCGTCTGATTGGCAAAATAAAGAAGTTTTATCCTGAATGGATGCTTGAGGTTAACATGTGATCATCAGTTGTCATGTGAGTTTTCATGTGAGTATAACCCAGGAGGTATCAGTGGCCATGTGACTTAATGGTGACCTATTGGACCCCACCGGAGTCTCCTCTATAAAAGCCCCGGGAGGAGTCTCTTTGCTCTCTTTCTGCTGAGTTGCAGTGCAGTCAGGTCCTATAGTGAGTCTGGAGTCCATAGGAGGCCTCAAGTCAGTTTAGCAGCCACAATTCCACAAGTAAGCTACAACCACAGCATTCTCAGTCTCAAGTCAATTCAGTCACAGTCATCTATTGTCAAGTCAGAGTGGCCTGCACTAAATTGTCCAAATCTACTGCAAGTCCCAGCAAGCCCTTAAGATCTCTGAAGTCACTGGTCACCTCCGTGGGCCTGGCTGAATTGTATAGACTGTACCAGCTGTCACTCAGTAAAGCTAGCGTTGTCGTTAACTTGGCATCTGAGTCAGTATTGCCACGTAACTAGCCCGGGATCCAGCGGTATACCTTTGGTTGGTATTGAGCATAAACCACGCCCTGGCTTCACAAATACAAGGGGTTAATGCTATCTGCCCCTAGGGTAATTCCATCTGTCCTGCATCTCACACCCTCTACCACAATTTTATCTAGATTTAGGCTAGGTTTTCATCAAAGGTTACTTGAAAAGCTTTTTCGGTTTTCTGCAGATTTGCCGGCTACACATCCATGGTGTGAATTTATGCCTTTCTGTTATCCCAAACCAGTCTGCCCATACTTCTTTGACCTCTGGCATTAACATCCACACAACTGCCACTCACTGGATATGTTTTTCTTTTTCAGACCATTCTCTGTAAACCCTAGAGATGGTTGTGTGTGAAAATCCTAATAGACCAGCAGTTTCTGAAAAACTCAGACCAGCCCTTTTGGCACCAACAACCATGTTATGGGCCTAAATGCTGCCATCTGGGTTGACTGATTAGTTAAGTGGTCAGTGAGTGTATAGTGTTCATAATGTGCATTTAGTTCCAGTACAAGCTTATCCAGCTCCAGCAAGCCTTGTCAGCTCTTGCATAATAAAGAGCAATGAAAGCTCCAGATTACTCTATAAGCAGAGGAACGTCCAGCTAAACATGCTTTATACACAGAACCTAGTCCTGACCTGCTTCAGGGGCTGCCAGACTTCCTACTACAACACATAATCTTTATGATTCCATGCATTCAGATGGACAGTGGTCTTTATAATAGCAATTATACTTGATAATGGGCCGACAGGTATTGAAACACAATTCATTGGCTTATTATGCTCCAGAATATCTCCAAAATGTTTCATATTTTAAATAGAAACATTGGATCCTAGCAAGGAAAATTTAAATAATCTCTCTATTGAGGTTTACTCTTCTACCTCTGATGTGATCTAACCATATAATAATATTAAATAAGATAATAATAATAATAAATGTTGGTAAATAAACAACTATTCATTTAGACATTTTTTGTGCTGTGTTTACAGCAACCATCTGGTCAAATATCTGATTTAGGAGCTCTGTCGAAGTACAAGTGGCTCCTGACTGGTAGCACACAGAGTCCGTCCTTTACTCTTATGAAAGTTAAAGCTCAAGAACATGGTATGGTACAGCGCAAGAAAGCTTTCTGGCAGCCATTTATACCAACTCTGACCATAGCTATGACCTGCCTGTTATGATGATGTACATGATTTTTATGAGGGAGTCGGGGGTAAAATGTCTATGGCCAAGTTTAGATTCAATTGACGTTTTGTTTTGCTGCAGTTTTTTATGCCAATATATATATATATATATATATATATATATATATATATATATATATACAAACAGACATAAAGATCCTGACAAGATTCAGGTCTAGAGGAAAGCAACTGCCTAAGATATGATTTGATTTAAGGGTTAAAATAAACAGCAGAGGTGAAGGATGGAGCCAGAAGAGGAGTTGCAGGAGCCAATGCACCTTACTGTATGCCATATGGTTGAGTAGCAAGCTTGTATGAAGTGCAAATTATGTTCACACAAAGTATTTTAGATGTATTTTGAGGTGTAAAATGGCTGGCATTGTACAATTTTTTTTTTGACAGACATAATAATTATCATAGTTGTAAAAATAGCGGCATGTACTTCTTTTGAACAGAATAAACATTTGAAAACTGTGAGCAAAACCTGAATTGACAAAGATGCCCATAAAACAAAAACGTGCATAAAAATGCTTCAAAAGCAATAAGAAAAAAACCATCTGCATAAAAAAATATATATTTTAAAATATATTGAAAACCCCTTTTTTCAATGCATAAAAATGGTTTTAATACAGATCCAAAATATGGAAGTGTCACTGAGCACTCACATAGTGTTAACTTATGGAGTTGGGTTAGATTGTGCCTCAAGATGGCTGGCAACACTCGTGTGCTGCTAGGGGTCTCAGGGATGGCAGGAAAAAAAAAAAACACCGGGTCCATCTAATCTGGCCTTATATTATTTCCTTTTTATTTTTATCTTGGGATGTTTAACTCAGGTTTACATTCACATACTGTGGATTTGCTGACCGCATCTGCTTGTAGTATGTCCCAAACATCTACTACTCTTTTAGTAAAATACAATTTTCTCAAGTTACTTGTGATCCCCCAACTAACCTCAGATCATGTCCCCTTGTTCATGTGTATAACTTTTTATTAAAGCACTTCCTTTCTTAAACTTATTTTTTTAAATGTCTTTTTATTTATTTTAACAAAAGAACAAAGTTGAAAAAAGAAACAAGAAACAGTCACTATATGCAATTTCTCATGAGATGAAATCATGAGATATATAGGGCAATGGCAAAGCATTCATCTTTCAACTGGGTTATGTGCGAATAAGGACAAGAACCTAGCATATTAACTGCCAGCTTTATTCCCATACCCAAACCAAAAGGCCTCGAGATACTGTACGTAAAGTGTAGATTATTTTTTCTGTCTAACCAGGATTCATATTCCAATTTGGCTTGCTGACAAGATTAGTATGTTCAGAAGGAGATGATAGAAAACAGGTGTAAAAGCGAATGTGCCATCAAAAAATTACCTATTATGCAAGTTTTTATGTTATACATATTTGAAAGCATTTTTAATGCAAATTTCCATTTTGCTATTCATATTCTAAAATAACCCTAAAATGTTACAGTTTTCATCCTGGCCATTCTGGCCTAATATAAGGCTGACATTTCCTGTTCTGTAAAGATAACTTTTTAGAAGTCTCCTCTGTATCATCACAGACAAGATTAAAATGAAGGGTGACAGCGGTACAGTATATACATACAATTGGGCCATTCACAATAGGTGATTTTTAGAGTTTAGCCTCCCCCTGCCTGCACAATCACCTTTGCATAGGCTACAGAGTATGCCTAGAAAATTCTTCCATACAAGTGAATGATGTTAAGAACATCTCAAGCAAGATGTGTGCCCCCATATTAATGTACTGAAATATATATATATATATATATATATATATATATATACATATTACAAAAATAAATACCCCTTCTCCTTCTGCAGTATGACTGACATCTAGCAACACCTTTCTAAGTATCATCAAAGCCTAAAAGGTACCAGGTTAGTTTTTTTGGTATTTAATCCATTTAAGGGCAACTATCACTAATTTCATGCTTCCTGAACCATGGGCAGCATCAGGGGCAGACTGACAACACTCGGGGCCCCCAGACCAAAAAAAGGCAAGGGCCCCTGCTAGGCTCTGCAGCTCTGCAATCTTCTGCCACACACCTATTCCACCCAACTCCCACGGACAATAAACTAAAATTTATATATGTAAGAAACACTTTAACGTAGGTAAATTTCCATGACTAATTATACTGGTATACAAGGAGTAAATATATACCACCACACAATAACTGGATAATACCGCCATACTGTACTGAATAAAACCACTATATACAGACCAGTATACTATAAAGAATCTGTATACAATATAAGTGATTATATACAGTACCATATTGCGGTAGATATCAGCTGCACACAGGATGTGTATACCATATAAGTGATTGCAGTTACATTTTGGGACTCACAATTACATCTTTCCTTTTCTTCTCCGTCTGGATCAGACCGCCATGTGGATCTCTTAACATCTGCAGGACAAACATGTCAGACTCTGCATTTTTCCAGTGCCCTCCCCTCCTCTACACAATCTTTCCATCTATAGGCCCACAAACTGTAATAATGCCATCCTTAGTGTCCTGCACAGTAAAAGGGCAGGTAGGTAGGTAGCCAGGTAAACAGGTAACAAGGAAGGTAGATCAGGAAGCCAGATATGTAGGTAGGTGACAAGCAAGGTAGGCAGGGGGCTAGCTAGGCAGTCATGTATGAAGGCCAGGTATGTACATAGTTATGTAGCTGGGTATGTAGGTAGTTAGATTGCCTGGTATGTAGGTAAGTAGTTAGGCATTCAGGTATAAAGATAGGTAGCCCCCCCTTCCCCGTAGGTATAGGCCGCAGAGTAAACCCCCCCTTCCCTGTAGGTATAGGCAACAGAGTTAACGCCTCCTTCCCTGTAGGTATAGACCGGAAAATAGAAAAAAGAGAGACCGACGGGGGCGCCTTGTGGGTTACCACTAACACAGATAGCAATGTTTAGACACGAGCCGTCAATGGGCAAGGAGTGGCCACTCACCTTGAGCAAATAGAATATTCGCATAACAACCCACACAGTGGGTAACCAGAGGCAGAAACAGCTGCTAGGCCTGATTCCCAGGGAAAGGAATAATCCGATCCTGGTAGAGGTCGATGGAGAGAGAAAAGATGACCCTTGCGATGGCGCTGCTAGTTCCGAAATAAAGTGGATGCCAGACCAGAGGTATTATTTAAACACCGGAGGCGTTTTTTAAACATGAGAAAGTCATAAAAGTACAGGGATGATGCGTTTCGGGGGAAGCCATCCCCTTGCTCAGATCAGTATGAGTTATACAAGTATATGCTGGATTTAAGTACATTCAAAATTGGCGCCAGTACAAAAAGTGGGCTGGGCTAAGAGATAACATCACCACATCAAGCATCAGGTATATACAATGAATAACACACATCTGTTAAATACAAGTGTAAAATTTTTTTTGAATTGTGGAACCACAATGAATGCAGCATAAATATGGATAGACCAAAAACAGATGTGATTTTGAAGGAGCTGCTGTGTCACATCTGACATCCGGTCTCCAGATGTTAACATCCTGCTGTATACAGGATGGGGGACCGGAGGGTCCTGGTAGTGTGTGGAAACTTCCTAAGGTGCCATGATAAGATAAATAGCGATGAATCCTGCGCTAGACGCGCTACTGCTGATCCACCAATGTGCAGGGATACATAGATTAGTATAAGGATGAATGGGCAGCAATAAATAGTGTAGGCGGTGATAATAGTAATGATAATTACAGGGCATGTTCAAGGCACAAAAGAGAATAAAAATATAAATAAATATTGCAAACAATAAATAATAAAAACAGAATATGATACTATAGGAGACATGATAATATAATATGGGAGGTGTTGTAAAAGATGCTAATACAAAAACATCGCATAAAATCACATGGATTAATTAATTCATAAAATAATTAAAGTAATAGGACGATAGTCCTAAGACAACACATGATCAGATGTGTGCAAATATGATGGTGTAAAAAAATAAAATAAAATATATATATATATATATATATATATATACAAATTCTGAGGCCTCCCACAACAACAAGACATACAACATCAAGGGACAATACTCCTGCACCACAGATAATGTGGTCTACATGATACAATGCACCAAGTGTGACCTGGGATGTTACATTGGTGAGACCAGTCAGCCACTCAATAAAAGGATGAACCTCCACAGATCGTCCATCAACAACCATAGAGAAAAGGACTATTGCACCCCAGTTGGACACCATTTCCCCCAAACAGGTCACTCCCTACAGGACCTCAAAATCAAGATCCAGAAAGGAAACTTCAAGAACACCCAGGAAAGAAAGACATTTGAAGCCAAAATGATAGTTCTTTATGACTCCAAGAACAGAGGACTTAATGTGGATTTAAGCTTCTTATCCCATTATCAAAATTTCCTATAACCTTTGCTAAACTCTCTCCCCTCTCCCTGCTCTAACACCATTACACCCCTGCTCCCCCTCCCCTGTCCAAGTCTTATCTTCAGTCTATGGCTCTGTAGTAAAATTGTCCGTCCAGCGTAACCACCATTCTCACCTCTGCTCTCCAGCCCCCCCCCCCCTCTTCAGCCTTATCCTATCATTCTATAGCTATACAATTTATGGCCCAACTTTATGTCCATTCTCCACATATGTCGTTTCAACCCCTGCATATTTTGTGAGATAGAACCTGTGTTTTCTCCTTGTGAGCTCAGAAATGCTTATGACTTGATAAAGGGAGGAATCCTGAAAGCTTGTCTCTACAAAATCTTGTTAGTCCAATAAAAAAGGTATTACAAGATACTGCAACTACCGATGATTTTGCTTTTTATATATATATATATATATATATATATATATATATATATATATATATAGACACACAAAATTATATATGTATATATAAAAAACATACATATAAGTATATATATATATATATATATATATATATATATATATATATATATAGATGCAAATCATAAAATGTTGCAGTATCTTTTTACCTTTTTTATTGGACTTTCAGAATTTTGTAGATAAGCTTTCGGGATTCCTCCCTTTATCAAGTCTAAAGCAAATCTAAGCTCACAAGCAGAAGACACAGGTTACATCTCACAAATATGCAGGGGTTAAGACAATAGATGTGGAGAATTCACACTAAGATGGGCCATAAATTGTCCAGCTATAGGAACATAGACTACATAGATAAGGATGAGAAAAAGGGGAGGGAGGGGGGAGCAGGGGAGAGACTGGTAATTAAACAGGACATAGTGAGATACAAAAGAGAATCCAGTACAGGTTATTAGAAATTTTGATAATGAGATAAGAAGCTGAAATCCACATTTAGTCCCCTGTTTTTCGAGTCAAAAAACAGTATCATTTTGGCTTCAAATGTCTTTCTCTCTTGTATGTTTTTGAAGTTCCCTCTCAGTATCCTGATTGCTTTAGACTTGACAAAGGGAGAAATCCCGAAAGCTTGTCTCTACAAAATTCTGTTAGTCCAATAAAAAAGGTATTACAAGATACTGCAACATGTTTTGATTTGCATCTGCATCACTGGACTAATACGGCTACTCAAATTTACTATATATATATATATATATATATATATATATATATATATATATACATATACATAAATGACATAGGGGAAGCACGTAGCCATAAAACCATAAAGGGCACTCCGATAATAAAACAGTATATTAAAAATTATATGTTAAAAATTACATTCAATGATCTCGTTCAAACCATGCGGAACCAGAGAACGTAGGGTGTGTATCCAAAAATTCTCTTGTCTCCTCAGTGTGTCAAAACGTTGTGAAACATTCTTAGTGATGTGTTCGATGATAGTGGCTTGTACCAGTACAAAGTTGCCAGAGTGGCGTTCATATATGTGGCGTGACACACTGTGTAGGGTAAAACCGTGTACTGTATTGTTTCGGTGTTTGTTCAGACGTTTACAGAAACACCGGATCGTCCTCCCCACGTACTGCAATCCGCAAGGACATTGAAGTAAACAGATAACATACTGGGATCCGCAGTTAAGGCGTGTTTTGATGGAATATGCTGTTTTGGTAACATGTGAGCTAAAGTCCTTGCGTTTGTGTGTGATGTGAGGGCAGCACTTACCTCTAGGAAGACCAAATTTGTAGTTACCCGTGGTAGCCAGAAAATTTGATGATATATCCTTGGCAGTTTTGGACCTGAGTTTACTAGGGGCAACCAAATTGCGAAGGTGCGACCTCTACGGAAAGTGAGAGGAGGTTTGGAAGGGAGGATAGTGCTCAGGTAGGGGTCTCTCAGTAGAATCGCCCAATTCTTGGTGAGCGCTTTCCTAATGTTACCATGTTCCCTGGTGTAAATGGTGACAAAGTTGGTGGATCGATCCTGAATGGATGGATCTGTGTTGGTTTTTGGAGCCAATCAATCTTTTTGTGTGAGATCTAGTGCTTTCTTCAATGAGGAATGTACCAGGGGGACAGGATAGCCCTTTCCCTTGAAACAGGCCTTTAAAATCTTGCTCTGGGCCTTAAAATTCTCCTCCTTGGTACAGTTCCTACGAATCCTTTTAAATTGTCCGTAGGGGATATTGCAGAGCCATGTTTTGCAGTGTGCACTACTGAAATTCAAATAGTTGTTGCTGTCCACCTGTTTAAAGAACGTTTTGGTATACAGTTTATTGCCTTCATCATGAGAGATGATGACATCAAGGAACTCTGCATGGTTGTTATAGATGGACTGGGTAAACTGCAGTGACCAGTAGTTGGTATTAAGGTCAGGAAGGGAGGTGTTCAGATTCTCTGTGCTACCCTTCCAAATAAAGGAAATGTCATCGTTGAATCGATGATAATATATACAGTTGGAAAATAGCGGATGCGGGTAGACAAATTTAATCTCAAACAGAACGACAAATACATTTGCAAAACTCGGGGCCACCTTGGACCCCATAGCAGTCCCAGTGTGCTGCAAGTAAATTTAACCCAGAAATTCTAAATAATTATGTTGTAATATAAAGCAGATGGCATGTTAGAATCACTGTGTAGGAAGTGTGCGACAGCTTCAATCCCCAGGTCATGTTCTATCACTATGTAGAAGGAGGATATGTCCATGGTGACCAATAAATACTCGGGGGACCACTCGACCTCCAAGATGGTGTTGATAAAATCTGTAGTATCAGGGGTGGGATGTGAAACTGGTGACGTGTTTCTTCAACAGAAGGTTGATATAATGGGAGAGATTTGAGGATATAGAGTTGATACCAGATATAATTGAGGGACCACTGTTTTTTTAATATAATGATCTAACCATTTTTATACATTTAATCCCATGCCTACTTTCATTTAATTTAATTTTTCACCATCATATTTGCACACATCTGTTCATGTGTTGTCTCATGACTATCGTCCTATTACTTTTACTGATTTATGAATTAATTAATCCATGTGATTTTATGCAATATTTTTGTATTATCATCTTTTACAATACCTCCCATATTATATTATAATGTCTCCTATAGTATCATATTCTGTTTTTATCATTTATTGTTTGCAATATTTATTTATATATATTTGTATTCTCTTTTGTGCCTTGAACATGCCCTGTAATTATCATTACTATTATCACCGCCTACACTATTTATTGCTGCCCATTCGTCCTTATACTAATCTATGTATCCCTGCACATTGGTGGATCAGCAGTAGCGCGTCTAGCGCAGGATTCATTGCTATTTATCTTATCATGGCACCTTAGGTAGTTTCCACACACTGCCAGGACCCTCCGGTCCCCCATCCTGCGTACAGCAGGATGTTAACATCTGGAGGGCTGATGTCAGTTGTGACACAGCAGCTCCTTCAAAATTATATCTGTTTTTGGTCTATCCATATTTATGCTGCATTCATTGTGGTTCTACAATTCTAAAAAAAAGTTTACACTTGTATGTAACAGATGTGTGTTATTTATTGTATATACCTGATGCTTGATGTGATGTCATCTCTTAGCCCTGCCCACTTTTTGTACTGGTGCCAATTTTGAATGTATTTAAACCCAGCATGTACTTGTATCACTCAAACTGATCTGAGGAAGGGGGTGGCTCCCCGAAACGCATCATCCCTGTACTTTAATCCTTTCTTATGTTTAATAAACCACTCCGGTGTTTTCATAATACCTGTGGTCTGGCATTCACTTTATTTCGGAACTAGCAGCGCCATCTTTTCTCTCTCCATTGTAAGTATAGAAGGCAGAGTTTACCCCCCTTCCCCAAAGATATAGGCAGCAGAGTTAGCCCCCCTTCCCCATAGGTATAGGAACAGAGTTAACCCCACTTTCTCCTTAGGTATAGGCAGCAGAGTCCCTCCCTTTCCCCATAGATATAGACAGAATTAAACCCCCCATTCCCCATAGGTATATGTAGAGTTAAACCCCCTTTTCCCCATAGGTATAGGCAGAGTTACCCCCCCATCCCCTCCCTTTCCTCATAGGTATAAGAAGAGTCCCCCCCTTTCCCCATAAGTAGAGGCAGAGTCCGCCCCCCTTTCTCCATAGGTATAGGCAGAGTCCCCCCATTTCCCCATAAGTATAGGCAGATTCCCCCCCTTTCCCCATAAGTATAGGCAGAGTTCCCCCCCTTTCCCCATAAGTATTGGCAGAGTCCCCCCCTTTCCCCTTAAGTATAGGCAGTGTCCCCACCCCTTCCCCCATAAGTATAGGCAGTGTCCCCCCCCCCTTCCCTATAGGTGTAGGCAGAGTCCCCCCTTTCCCATAGGTATAGTAAGAGTTACCCCCCTTTCCCTATAAGCATAGGCAAAGTTCCCACCCCTTTCCCCATAGGTGTAGGCAGAGTCCCCCCCCCCTTCTTCAAAAGTATAGGCAGAGTTCCCTCCTTTCCCTATAAGTATAGGCAGAGTCCCCCCATTTCCCCATAAGTATAGGCAGAGTACCACACCCCTTCTTTCCCCATAAGTATAGGCAGAGTCCCCCCTTTCCCCATAAATATAGGCAGTATTCCCCCCCCTCTTCCCCATAGGTATAGGTAGGGTTAAAATATAAAAAAAAGTGATGCTCACCTGATGTCTCATGTAGCGATCTCCTCAGCAGCAGGGGCCCGGGTCTTCTCCCTTCCATATTAAAGGCGCCGATGAGTGACGTCATTGGCGCCTGTACTGCGTGCTGCATGGGGGTGGAGGTCACGTCTCCTCTGTGTAAGCTGCAGATGCGGCTCAGACAGAGGGGACACCTTCTCCTGTATGTGCGTGTTTCGCGCATACAGGAGAAGGCAGCACTGTCTGCTGGGGATCTGGAACAAGTGTCCCAGACCCTCACTAGTGGTGGCGGCCAGCCCTTAACCTGGCCGGGCCCTTGGACGATTTCCGATCGGACCGGCCGGTCAGCCCCCCCTGGGCAGCATGTTTTCTCTCTGAAAACTGTGTCATTTCAGACAAATCATAGTTATTACTTTGGCTCCAAGTCATTGGGTCATTGGGTCAAGGCACTGAAGGGACATAAATATGGAAATAAATAGCATATGGGCTTATTTGCCAATCATTGCCAGGCATTGTTTTACTTCCGGTTAAAACAATGGACACTCTAGCAGAATCTGATTATAATGTCCTGAAATTCCCAATGGATAATGCAGTGGGGCACCAAAGGGCAATTTTCCACAAGGCCCCCTGCCCTAGTTGGTACTGGGATTGGATACTTTTACTGTTTGTGTGTGCACCATTACAGTGGGAGAAATCAAGGGGCACCTGTACTGTAGGGTGGGACACCCAAGAAGTACAATCACTGTGTGGGATACAAAGAAAGGGCTCCACAACTATGCAGAGCAGTAGGGAGCCACTATTACCACAAGGTACACTAAGGTGACAGAAGTAAGTGGCAACCGGGAGAAGTCATCATGGGGGTCTAGGACAGATTAAGAAGTAAAGGAATAGTAAATTACTTAAAATGAAAGACATCGTCTGTGAGTCACTGGGTGGAACTTCATTGTAATTTTATGAGGTCTACAGTGAAATTATACCCTGCAGAGCCCAGGGTGGAGTACAGCAAGTCATACATTAAAGGCAATGCTAAAAAGCTAAACAATTCTTGCAGGAGTTGCTAGGCAAAAGGCTTCAACTTGCTTGAGAGTGAGAATGTGTTCTATTTGTTGAAGGTATGTCTGACATTAGCTGTACCTTGGCTCACATGGCTTAATCTCCATAGGAATATGTAGCGGGACAGGAACTGAAGAAGCTTCCTGACAGAAACCAGGGCTAGACTGAACTAAACAGGAAACAATTTCCACCTCTTCTATCAGGTTAGGGGGTAAAGTATGGAGAACTCCTGCATTTGTTGGCTAGGAGTTTTAGCTTTGACTAGATTTCGCTTTCTGCTGTACAGATATGCAATACAATGTGAATCAAGTTTTGCAAAAATGAACCCTTTGCCCAATGGAGAACTTGGTGTATGCATGTTATGACAGAAAAATCTAAAAAGTCACATTTTCAATGTAGAAAATATAGTTACGTAGGCCTTCAGCACCTGAAACTAAAACGTTACTGTCCAGTTTATCTTTTATTATCTCAGCCACCCAACTTAGTTTGGTGTAGCAGCTGGTACATCTCGTACTGTGCCACCACACCAGTCAAGTGCTGGGTACTCTATAAAGACATTATTGGCTATATTGGAATTAATAACAAATAAAGGTTCTTAGCTTACCATTTGGCCAAATAGTGTGTACATCCCACCATGATAAGGTGACATAATTTGGGACAGACCCTACACTATAGATATGCCTCTCTTGGGCTAGCAATAAGTCTACAGTTTTTGGGCATGTATGATCCAGCTATTCCCTACTTAAAATCATCTAGTGGAATGGGTGGGGTGCACAAACCATAATGGAGACAGCCACTCCCTCCACATATGTAACGTAAAAAAGCGAAAATTGGTCAACACATCCTGCATAACTTTTATATATATAAATGTATATATATATATATATATATATATATATATATATATATATATATATATATATATATATCTCAAGTATACAGGTGCAAGCTGCTGAGGCTGAACTACAAATGCATACAAGAGAATTACAGCAGCACATTGCTAGCAGTAAGATATATGTGTAATATAACATTGCAATACTGCTATAGAGGAAAATAAAGGTTCTTAACTTACCATTTGGCCAAATAGTGTGTACCATCACACCACGATAAGGTGACCTCATGTGGGACAGACCCTGCACTATGGATATGCTTCTCTTGGGCTAGCAATTTTATGTTAAATATGTGGAGATAGTGGCTGCCTCCATCTTTGTATTTTTGCTATACAGTTTCTGTATATGTTTTCAATTTGAAAACCCCATGGAATTGTATTGAAAACTGTATGCATTGACTTTTTTATTGAAAACCGTATGCCAAACGATGCATCAGGTTGTGTCCGTTTTATATCTTGTACAGTTTTGTCTTGTTTTTTCCCTGTACCCAAAACTGTAGCCTACCACGGATTTTGTCTATGTTAAAAACCGTATTTAAACCGTATACTTTTTTTTTTAACATGGGAGTCAATGGGAACCGTACAGAATCGTATGTGCATACGGTTCCATACGGTTTTTGACTTTGCACATGCGCAGTGCACACCAAAAGTTTTTTTCTTGGAATTTTAATCAAACAAGTGAAACTTTATTCATAAAAGACTGAAAAGTTAAAAACGTATACATTTTTTTTTCTTAAAAACGTATGCAACCGGACATCATTTTTCAAACCGTATACAGTTTTGAACCGTATGCAGGTTAAAATTTGTACACACGTTTTGACACAGTGTTGTCTGGTTTTGAGGAATCCATTTTTCATCAATAACCTGATAGGGGAACTGTTTAGCAAAAATGTGGTGTGAACCCAGCCTAAAATGTGTTATATTTCACATATATCTCAGCACTAGCAGTATCTGTGCCTGTGGACAGCGTGAAGGAAAAAAAAAAAAGTTGCACAGTTTTTGCGTAAACAGTGGGAATTTCTTAAAAGTAGCAGAGGAGAAATCATACAAAGTAGTGTACCGAAGAGTAATTTAAAAAAATGTGTACTAGAACCATATCACCATTCAACCACTTAATAAATTTGGTACACATTACCACCACACAAACAGTGGTGTAGACAAATTGGTCACATACACCACCCTTGATAAATCTCGCCCCCATTGTCCTGATAAGGAGGTACGTCCAAGGATTTTGTGTTATAGCTAAGCTGTTTCCATATATTCTTTTGTTGGAGGGGAGGTGAACAAGACTTATGTCTTCTTGAGGCTGGTATCTCGATCTTTTATATAACAAAAGATAAAAAGATAACAGCAACACCCCTACACCCTGTGCATATTCAAGAGAACACATAGGGAGTCATATTCAAAACTCTTTACATCAATTTTGCGTTTTGGCGTGAAAAAGTTCACATCAGATATTCAGATATAAGTTTTTTTTACAAGAGAATTATCCAAGGTTTACACTATTCATGCCAGTTCTGCAAAAGTGGGCGTGGCTATATGCATTTCATGTGTTACATGATATTTTCAAAGGGGTGAGAGTTCATTTCAAATAAAAAAAATTCACACCACCTTTTTGGTAGTGTAGAAATCACAGAAATGGTTGTAATTTTTTATTTTATTTTTTGTTTCGTTTTTTTGGGAAAAGGTGTAATGTAATCAATTATTGAAAAATAAATAATTACTATTGCAAATTATTATTATTTTTTTTAATGGTCACTGCACCTGAACTCACATTTAAGCCCTAGAAATGTTCTATTTATACAGTTATCGCTTGTCTGGACACTAGTGATCATGGAATATTACATGAGATGCTTCTGCCAGAATTTTCTGGGATGTAAAATTTGGCGCCAAAATTGTCGATTTTGGTGCCAAACTCGGCAAATTTTGGCGCAAAAAAAAACAAACAAAAGTGGCACGAAAATGAACTCTCACATATTTTCATAGCAGCACAAGAAACCTTTGAAAATGTGAGGAGAAAAAAAAAAGTATAATTAATATCACTTTAACAGAAATTACAGTAGTTTTTTAATATCTCCCCCATAGTGGCTGCACGTTGCAGCATCCCTATTATATGTGAGTACAGTATATAGGTCACTACTCATAGAGCTGGGTGTAGAATGTGCAGATCTTTGGCATTGTAGGACCCACAAGTATGCTTAATGCTTTCTAATAATCTGAGATTTACCTGCTTAAAGCCAAGCCCAGGTGTTGTTTGGATCTTGTACGAAAAACGTGCTGCTGAACAAGTCTCGTCTAGACCATAGGTTGCTCAGCACAGGAACAGAAGTCCTTACACAACTTCCCCCTGTGTTGGTGTCCGGCCACTCCTCCAGTATCTAACCAGTGCTGCTGCAGCCTTTCATAAGCTAATGCTGAGCTCCAAGACCTCCCTTTCTACCCCCTCTCTAGAGAGAATGCAGCTGGCTGCAGACCAGAATACTGAGTAAAGTTCACGCCAGAGAAGGAACAATCCTTGTGTTTCATGAAGAAATACATAAAGTCAACACTGTAATTACAACTTGTACATGAAGGTTATATAACATTTTGGGCAGAGGCCTTTTGCAATGAATCACATAAAATTGTAAGGTAAACGTGTGTGTAATTTTACTTACTATTCAGAGCTGACAAAGAGCACAAATAAATAATAAAGAAAGCATACATAAAAGAAATTGCATCTAATAATTTAAAAAAAATATGCAGACCCAATATTTCTTCTCATAGGTTAGAAAGATATTTTCCATACCCCCCTCACTCAGGATGATAAGCGTCTTCCTACCGTCAATCTCACTATCCACTCCCCACTTCACGCTGAACATTATGTTTACTGTTACCTACCTTTCAGTTGTACCTTTTCACTTGTAGCTTCTGGGTCCCGATGCAAAAATCTGCAACAGGGCTCCCCGTACCAATTATAATACTGGTCTCTTATGGGGCAACATTGCTTTGGGGCCCCCTTTGGCACCAAGGTCCCAGTGCGGCTGCTATCTCTGCACCACCTATAGCTGCGCCCACGCTGCCTTTGATTACAATACACTTATCTGGCACAAAAATGCTCCCTATGTAATGCTCACTGCCAGGTTTTTATAGTAAGATCTTATAGCCTGACAGTCTTGCATGGTGAGCATGTTTGTGCATTCTTTGTTCATGTTGTTCAAATTTCGGTGAAAAATATAGAAAAATCTATATATATATAAAACTCAATGGGGGGAATGCACAAACAGCATTTTCTTGCGCAAATATACACCACCTCGGAGGACACGTACCAAAGTGTCTATTTTGACACAATAAGGACTGCTAATCCCATCATGGACATACTCTGCCCATGATGGGAGTTGTAGTCCAGGGGCTGAGGTGCAGATTGCAGCAGGTCATTATCCAGAGACCTGCTGCGGTCCACATTTATTAACTATACAAGCCAGCGGTACATGCGTCTACACTGCGCTGCACTCCGCTCCTGTATATACTGTCATAATTCATAATCCCCGCCTCCGGAATACGGGAGCTCTGATTGGTCAATAGCTATCCACCAATAAGAGCTCCCCTCTCCCGGCGGCGGGGATTATGAATTATAAGAGCTGTATATAGAAACTGGTGGCAGCGCAGTGTAGCCGCATGTACCACCAGCTTGTATAGTTAATAAATGTGGATCGCAGGAGAGTGATCTGCCCCTCTGCCCTTGGACTACTACTCCTATCATGGGACAGAGTCTGTCCCATGATGGGAGTAGTTGTAGTACCACAGCGCTGCTGAGGGATGACACTTGCACATCCCCCGGCTGCGGGACTTTTAGGACCACTACTCCCATCATAGACAGACTCTGCCCATGATGGGAGTAATAGTCCAGGGGCTGAGGTGCAGATCACAGCAGGTAGGTCATTCTGCAGAGACCCGCTGCGATCTGCATTTATTAAGATAACAAGCTGAAGGTACATGCGTCTCCACTGCGCTGCCACCGGCTTCTATATACACTGCCCTAATTCATAATCCCCGCCGCCGGGAGAGGGGAGCTCTGATTGGTCAATAGCTATCCACCAATCAGAGCTCCCCTGTTCTGGCAGGGATTATGAATTATTACAGTGTATATAGAAGCCGGCGGCAGCGCAGTGTAGACACAGGTACCGCCGGTTTGTATAGTTAATAATCTCCAGAGAATGATCTGCTCCTGTGCTTCTATATACACTGTAATAATTAATAATCGCCGCCGGGAGAGGGGAACTCTTTGATTGGTTAATAGCTATCCACCAATCAGAGCTTCCGTGTTCCAGTGTCGGGGATTATGATTTATGACAGTGTATATAGGAGCGCAGTGTAGCTGCATGTACCGCCGGCTTTTTAATTTAAATGCGGATCGCAGCAGATTTTCTATGGAGATCTGCTGCGAACCTCATTTAATAACTATATAAGCCGGCCTTACATGCGTCTACATCGCGCTGCCCGCCAGCTTGTATATACACTGTCATAATTCATAATCCCTGCCACCGGAACACAGGAGCTCTGATTGGTGCATAGCTATTGACCAATCAGAGCTCCCCTCTCCCGGCGGGGATTATGAATGATTACAGTGTATATAGAAGCTGGCAGCAGCGCAGTGTAGACGCATGTACCACCAACTTTTTAACTTAAATGTGGATCACAGCAGATCATTCTCTGGAGATCTGTTGCGATCCGCATTTATTAACTATACAAACCGACGGTACATGCGTCTACACTGCACTGCCGCTGGCTTCTATAAACAGTGTAATAATTCATAATCCCTGCCGTAACATGGGCGCTCTGATTGGTGGATAGCTATTGACCAATCAGAGCTCCCCTTTCCCGGCGGCAGGGTTATGAATTATGACAGTGTATATAGAAGCCGGTGGCAGCGCAGTGTAGACGCATGAACCGCCGGCTTGCTATCTTAAATGCGGGTTACAGCGGGTCTCTGCGGAATGACCCGGTGCCAGCTGCAACTCTGCCGCTGGACTATAACTCCCATCATGGGCAGAGTCTGTCCATGATGGGAGTAGTAGTCCTAAAAGTCCCGCAGCCAGGGGATGTGCAAGTGCCATCCCTCAGCAGCGCTGTGGTACTACAACTACTCCCATTATGGGACAGGCTCTGTCCCTTTTTAGGAGTAGCAGTCCAAGGGCAGAGGGACAGATCTCTGTTCACATTATGCGTTTTGCATAATGGGAACAGAGTCTTTCTGGCAGTGTGTTCCCAAACAGGGAGACTCCAGCTGTTGCTTATCTACAGCCCCCCATGATTGGAGTTGTAGTTTAGAAACAATAGGAGGCTCCCTGTTTAGGAACACACTGCATTATGGGCGCTCTTCCCAGGGGAGAGCAAAAAAAATGTACTCACCCATATTTCTTGTTTTTCTTTTCTTCTCATTTCAGATACGTGAATGTGGAGGACGACGTCAGATTCGGTGGACTGCATTTTTTTTTTATTTCAATAAAATGGTTAACAAGGGCTGTGGGGGAGTATTTTAAAAAAAAAATTTTTTTCAATGTGTCTTGTTTTTTATGATTGAATTTTCAGGGTTAGTAGTGGAAGCTGTCTTATAGACGGAATCCATTACTAAGCCGGGGCTTAGCGTTAGCCCCAAAATCAGCTAGTGCTAACCTCCGATTATTACCCCGGTACCCACCCCCAGAGGGGTGCCGGGAAGAGTCAGTACCAACAGGCCCCGAGCATCAAAAATGGCGCTCCTGGGCCTAGGCGATAAAAGGCTGGCGTTATTTAGGCTGAGGAGGGCCAGTAACAATGGTCCTTGCCACCCTGGTAACGTCAGGCTGTTGCTGCAGGGTGGGCGAGGACCATTGTTACTGGCCCTCCCCAGCCTAAATAACTCTAGCCTGTTACCGCCTAGGCCCAGGAGCGCCAATTTTGACGCTCTGGGCCTGTTGGTACCAGCTCTTCCAGGTACCCCTGTGGCGGTGGGTACCGGGGTAATAATTGGAGGTTAGCGCTAGCTGTTTTGGGGGCTAATGCTAAGCCCAGGCATAGTAATAGATTCTGTCTACAAGACACCTTCCACTACTAAGCCTAAAAATTCTATTCTAAAAAAACACAACACATTGAAAAACATTTTTTATAAAAAAAAAAACACTCCCCCACAGCCCTTGTTAACCCTTTTATTGATATTTAAAAAAAATACGCTGTTCATCGTTACAATTCACAAAATCTGACATAGTCCTCCGCATTCATGTATCTAAATTTTGAAGTAAAAAACAACAAAAAGTTTAGTACATTTTTTTGTTTCCACACACCAGCAAAAACACAAGAAAAAAATGCAAGAAAAACTGACAAAGCGCAGGAAAAAGCTGGGACAGTTTTTCTGGCATTTTTTATGATGGACAAAAAACCTCAATGGAATCTGACCTCAAAGCAATAGAACAAAATCCTCACATCCATTTTTCCTGTGAGGTAGAGAAGGAGTGTACGGTAGAGTGCGGGGGGGGGGGGGGGGGCGTTTCTATATTTGCACAAGATTTATCAAAGTAATGTACAGCCTTAGTAAATTCTGAGCAGGAGTGTAAATAAGACAAGCAGTGTAAAGGGGTAGAACTGTGTCTACAATAGACAAATAATGATAAATTCCCCCAATGTGTGTATGTATGTGTGTATGTACCAGCATCACGTCCAAACGGCTGAAGATATTAACATGAAAATTGGCACACATGTTACTTATATTTAAACAACAAACATAGGATAGGTAATTTAACCCTTACTTAAATTTAACCCCCATTTGCCAGGGTTGGGTTTTTTGTTTAAAGTCCAGTACAAGTCTATGGGAAATATATGTTACTGCATAACTTCCAAACGCCTGGAGATATTTCGATAATAATTGGTCACATGTTACTTATATGTCCACTTAAAATATAGGATGGTTAATTTAACCCTTAACTACACACATTTGTGAGGGTCTGGGTTTTTGTTAAAGTCCCATGCAAATCAATGGGAACTGTACAGTGGGGATCAAAAGTTTGGGCACCCCAAGTAAAAATTTGTATTAATGTGCATAAAGAAGCCAAGGAAAGATGGAAAAATCTCCAAAAGGCATCAAATTACAGATAAGACATTCTTATAATATGTCAACAAAAGTTAGATTTTATTTCCATCATTTACACTTTCAAAATAACAGAAAACAAAAAAATGGTGTCTGCAAAAGTTTGGGCACCCTGCAGAATTTATAGCATGCACTGCCCCCTTTGCAAAGCTGAGACCTGCCAGTGTCATGGATTGTTCTCAGTCATCATCTGGGAAGACCAGGTGATGTCAATCTCAAAGGTTTTAAATGCCTAAACTCATCTGACCTTGCCCCAACAATCAGCACCATGAGTTCATCTAAGCAGTTGTCTAGAAATCTGAAACTGAAAATAGTTGATGCTCACAAAGCTGGAGAAGGCTATAAGAAGATAGCAAAATGTTTTCAGATGTCAATATCCTCTCTTCGGAATGTAGTTAAGAAATGGCAGTCATCAGGAACAGTGGAAGTCAAAGCAAGATCTGGATGACCAAGAAAAATATCAGACAGAACAGCTCGCAGGATTGTGAGAAAAACAATTCAAAACCCACATGTTACACCGAGCGCTCAGGGTCCCTGCTCCTCCCCGGAGCGCTTGCGGCGTTCACCTCCGTGCAGCTCCCCGGTCAGACCCGCTGACCGGGAGCGCTGCACTAGTGACACCGGCGGGGATGCGATCCGTGTAGCGGGACGTGCCCGCCCGCGGCTCGCATCCCAATCTCCTCACCTGCCCCGTCCTCCGTCTACTCAGTCCCGGCGCGCGCGGCCCCGCTCCCTAGGGCATGCGCACGCCGGCACTCTGAGATTTAAAGGGCCAGTGCGCCATTGATTGGCGCCTGGCCCAATCAGTACTTGTGCCTTCCCTATTTAAACCCACTTCCCCTTCCTGTCATCGCCGGATCTTGTTGCCTAGTGCCTGTGAAAGCATTTTGTGTATTCCTAAGCCAGTGTTCCAGACCCCCTGCTGTTGCCCCTGACTACGACCCTTGCTGCCTGCCCTGACCTTCTGCTACGTCTGACCTTGCTCTTGCCTCGTCCCTTGTACCGTGCCTGTCTCAGCTGTCAGCTGGGGTTGAGTCGCTATCGGTTGGAACGACCTGGGGGTTACCTGCCGCTGCAAGTCCATCCCGCTTTGCGGCGGGCTCTGGTGAAAACCAGTAACCCCTTAGACTCCGTTCCCCTGGTACGGCCCACGTCATCACCCCACTGACACAGAGGATCCACCACCAGTGTCTTCGCTGCATACCTATCCGGATCCTGACAGTAGATCCGGCCATGGATCCCGCTGAGATTCTGCTGCCTTGTGTCGCTGACCTAACCACGGTGGTCGCCCAGCAATCCCAACAGATCGCGCAACAAGGACAGCAGCTGACTCAACTGACCGTCATGCTGCAACAACTTTTGCCACAGCTTCAGCAATCATCTCCTCCGCCAGCTCCAGCGAGTGGCCGCTCCCAGCCTCCGCCTGTCTCTACCGGACAAGTTTGATGGGGACTCTAAACAGTGCCGTGGCTTCCTGTCCCAATGTTCCCTACACTTGGAGATGATGTCGGACCAATTCCCCACTGAACGGTCTAAGGTGGCTTTTGTGGTCAGTCTCCTGTCTGGAAAGGCCTTGTTATGGGCCACGCCACTCTGGGACCGCAACAATCCTGCCACTGCTACTATCTAGTCCTTCTTCGCTGAAGTTCGTAGTGTCTTTGAGGAGCCAGCCCGGGCCTTCTCAGCCGAGACTGCTTTGCTGAACCTCGTCCAAGGGAGTTCTTCCGTCGGCGAATATGCCATCCAGTTTCATACCCTCACCTCAGAGCTATCCTGGAACAATGAGGCCCTCTGCGTGACCTTCAAGAAAGGCTTATCCAGCAACATCAAAGATGTACTGGCCGCACGAGAAATTCCTGCTAACCTGTCTGAACTTATCCATTTGGCCCCCCGCATTGACATGCGTTTCTCTGAAAGACGCCAGGAGCTTCGACAGGAAAAGGATCTTGTTCGCACCAGGCGATTTCTCTCCCCGGCTCCTCTCCTCCCAGGTCCTTTGCAATCAGTTCCTGTGCCTTCCGCCGAGGAGGCTATGCAAGTGGATCGGTACCGCCTGACCCTACAAGAGAGGAATCGCCGCCGTAAAGAGAATCTGTGCCTGTACTGTGCTAGTACCGAACACTTCCTAAAAGACTGTCCTATCCACCTTCCGCGTCAGTAGAGATGCACTCCGTTACCTCACAAAGGTGAAACGACTCTTGGTGTGAATTCTGCTTCTCCACGTCTCACTGTGCCTATGCGGATTTCTCCTTCTGCCAACTCCTCCTTCTCTGCTGTAGCCTTCTTGTACTCCAGTTCTGCAGGAAATTTTATTTTGGCCTCTTTTGTTAATATGTTCAGCATCCCAGTGACCAGTCTCGTCAAGCCGCTCTACATTTCTTCTGTCAACGGCGAAAAATCGGACTGCACTGTGCGTTACCGCACAGAACCCCTGCTTATGAGCATTGGACTGCATCATGAAAAAATTGAATTTCTTGTTCTGCCCAACTGCACCTCTGAAGACCTCTTCGGTCTGCCATGGCTCCAACGTCATTCTCCTAATCTTGACTGGACCACCGGGGAGATCAAAAGTTGGGGTCCATCTTGTCTCAAACGATGCCTCACGTCTGCTTCCACTTGTCAAACCCCTGTGGTTCCACCTATACCGAGTCTTCCCAAGGCCTGCCAGGACTTTGCTGACGTTTTCTGCAAAAAACAATCAGAGATCTTGCCGCCTCATAGGCCTTATGACTGCCCCATTGACCTCCTTCCTGGTACCACTCCACCCCGGGGCAGGATCTACCCTCTGTCTGCCCCAGAGACTCAAGCCATGTCTGACTATATCCAGGAGAACTTAAAAAGAGGTTTTATTCGGAAGTCCTCATCCCCTGCTGGAGCGGGGTTCTTCTTTGTCTCTAAGAAAGATGGATCCTTACGACCATGCATTGACTACCGCGGTTTAAATAAAATCACCATTAAAAACCGCTATCCCCTGCCTTTGATCTCTGAACTCTTTGACCGTCTTCGTGGTGCCAATATTTTCACTAAATTGGACTTAAGAGGCGCATATAATCTTATTCGCATCAGGAAAGGGGATGAGTGGAAGACCGCATTCAATACTAGAGACGGACATTTCGAATATCTAGTTATGCCCTTTGGGCTCTGCAACGCCTCTGCAGTCTTCCAGGACTTTGTTAATGAGATATTTCGGGACTTATTATATACCTGTGTTGTGGTTTACCTGGACAACATCTTGATTTTCTCCTCTAACCTGGAGGAACACCGTCGTCATGTCCGCCTAGTGCTCCAGAGACTTTGTGAAAACCACCTGTATGCCAAGATGGAAAAATGTCTCTTTGAATGCAACTCTCTTCCTTTCCTAGGTTATCTAGTCTCTGGCCAAGGGCTTCAAATGGACCCAGATAAACTGTCAGCGGTCTTAGATTGGCCACACCCTTCTGGACTCCGTGCTATCCAACGTTTCCTGGGATTTGCCAACTACTACCGACAGTTTATTCCCCATTTTCCCACCATTGTGGCCCCTATTGTGGCCCTGACCAGGAAGAATGCCAACCCTAAGTCATGGCCTCCTCAAGCTGATGAGGCCTTCAATCGTCTCAAAACTGCCTTCGCTGCTGCACCAGTGCTGTCCAGACCTGATCCATTGGAACCTTTCTTTCTGGAAGTTGATGCCTCCTCAGTCGGAGCCGGAGCCATACTCCTCCAAAAAAACTCTACCGGACGTAACATTACTTGTGGTTTCTTCTCTAAAACTTTCTCTCCGGCTGAAAAGAATTACTCCATTGGAGATCGTGAACTTCTAGCCATCAAGTTAACACTCGAAGAATAGAGGCATCTATTGGAGGGTTCCAAACACCCCATTGTCATCTACACTGACCACAAGAATCTCTCGTACCTCCAGTCTGCTCAGCGTCTGAATCCTCGCCAGGCTAGATGGTCGTTGTTTTTTGCCTGCTTTAACTTCGAGATACACTTCCGTCCTGCAGACAAAAATGTCAGGGCTGACGCCCTTTCTCGTTCCTCTGATGCCACCGAATCTGAAGTCCCTCTGCAGCATATCGTACCTCCCGAGTGCCTGGTCTCCTCTGCTCCAGCTTCACTGGGACAAACTCCCCCTGGAAAGACTTTTGTTCCTCCACACCTTCGCCTCAAGATCCTCAAATGGGGACATTCCTCTCACCTTGCAGGCCATGCTGGCATTAAAAAGTCCATCCAGCTTATTTCTCTTTTGTATTGGTGGCCTACGCTAGAGGGTGACGTTACTGATTTCGATCGAGCCTGTACTGTTTGTGCCCGGGATAAAACCCCTCACCAGAAGCCTGCTGGACTCCTCCTTCCTTTACCCGTCCCCGAGCAACCATGGTCCCAAATTGCCATGGATTTTAGTACGGATCTGCTTGTATCCCATGACAACACCGTCATCTGGGTGGTCGTTGATCGTTTCTCCAAAATGGCACACTTCATTCCACTTCCTGGTCTTCCTTCTGCGCCACAATTGGCGAAGCAATTTTTTCTGCTTATTTTTCACCTTCACAGGCTACCCACGCATATCGTCTCGGATAGAGGCGCTCAATTTGTGTCGAAATTTTGGAGAGCTCTCTGTAACCAATTAAAAATCAAATAAAATTTCTCGTCCTCCTATCACCCTCAATCCAATGGACAAGTAGAGAGAGTAAACCAGATTCTTGGTGACTATTTGCGACATTTTGTCTCCTCCCGCCAAGACGATTGGGTCGACCTTCTACCCTGGGCTGAATTCTCATATCATTTCAAAAATTCGGAATCCTCTGCCAAATCCCCGTTTTTTGTGGTGTACGGCCGTCACCCTCTGCCCCCCCCCCTCCCCATTCCCACTTCTTCTGGACTGCCGGCTGTAGATGAAGTTACCCGGGACTTCTCTGTTATCTGGAAGGAGACTTAAAAGTCGCTCCTACTGGCCTTGTCTCGTATGAAGAGACATGCTGATAAGAAGAGAAGAACTCCTCCTGTGTTCGCCCCTGGGGACAAAGTTTGGCTCTCTGCCAAATATATCCGCTTTCGTGTTCCCAGCTACAAGCTGGGCCCACATTACATTGGACCTTTTAAAATCAAGAGTCAAATCAATCCTGTCTCCTACAAACTTCTTCTCCCTCCTTCTCTTCGTATTCCTAACTCCTTTCACGTTTCCCTTCTCAAACCTCTCGTTCTTAACCGCTTTTCCCCCAAGGTCACCGCTCCTGCTCCTGTCTCTGGCTCCTCTGATGTCTTCACAGTAAAGGAAATCCTCGCCTCCAAGGTAGTCAGAGGTAAAAAAAAATTCTCGTAGACTGGGAGAATTGTGGCCCCGAAGAGAGGTCTTGGGAACCCGAGGATAATATCCTCGACAAGGAGCTCATCCATAGGTTCCTAGGCTCCAAAAAGAGGGGGAGACCAAAGGGGGGGGGTACTGTTACGCCGAGCGCTCCGGGTCCCTGCTCCTCCGGGTCCCTGTTCACCTCCATGCAGCGCCCCGGTCAGACCCGCTGACCGGGAGCGCTGCATTAGTGTCACCGGCGGCAATGCGATCCGCGTAGCGGGACGCGCCTGCGGCTCGCATCCCAATCTCCTCTCCTCACCGTCCTCCGTCTGCTCAGTCCCGGTGCGCGCGGCCCCACTCTC
Organism: Hyla sarda; assembly: GCF_029499605.1. Taxonomy (NCBI): domain Eukaryota; kingdom Metazoa; phylum Chordata; class Amphibia; order Anura; family Hylidae; genus Hyla; species Hyla sarda. Next base: position 328,805,428 of record NC_079189.1, read on the forward strand.
TAGGGCACGCACGTGCCGGCTCTCTGAGATTTAAAGGGCCAGTGCGCCATTGATTGGCGCCTGGCCCAATCAGTACCTGTGCCTTCCCTATGTTACGCCGAGCGCTCCGGGTCCCCGCTCCTCCCCGGAGCGCTCGCTACACTCTCCCCGCTGCAGCGCTCCGGTCAGATCCACTGACCCGGGGCGCTGCGATTCCGCTTCCAGCCGGGATGCGATTCGCGATGCGGGTAGCGCCCGCTCGCGATGCGCACCCCGGCTCCCGTACCTGACTCGCTCTCCCTCGGTCCTGTCCCGGCGCGCGCGGCCCCGCTCCCTAGGGTGCGCGCGCACCGGGTCTTTGCGATTTAAAGGGCCACTGCGCCGCTGATTGGCGCAGTGATTCCAATTAGTGTGTTCACCTGTGCACTTCCCTATATCACCTCACTTCCCCTGCACTCCCTTGCCGGATCTTGTTGCCATCGTGCCAGTGAAAGCGTTTCCTTGTATGTTCCTAGCCTGTGTTCCAGACCTCCTGCCGTTGCCCCTGACTACGATCCTCGCTGCCTGCCCCGACCTTCTGCTACGTCCGACCTTGCTTCTGTCTACTCCCTTGTACCGCGCCTATCTTCAGCAGCCAGAGAGGTGAGCCGTTGCTAGTGGATACGACCTGGTCACTACCGCCGCAGCAAGACCATCCCGCTTTGCGGCGGGCTCTGGTGAAAACCAGTAGTGACTTAGAACCGATCCACTAGCACGGTCCACGCCAATCCCTCTCTGGCACAGAGGATCCACTACCTGCCAGCCGGCATCGTGACAGTAGATCCGGCCATGGATCCCGCTGAAGTTCCTCTGCCAGTTGTCGCTGACCTTACCACGGTGGTCGCCCAGCAGTCACAACAGATAGCGCAACAAGGCCAACAGCTGTCTCAACTGACCGTTATGCTACAGCAGTTACTACCACAGCTTCAGCAGTCATCTCCTCCGCCAGCTCCTGCACCTCCTCCGCAGCGAGTGGCCGCTCCTGGTCTACGCCTATCCTTGCCGGATAAATTTGATGGGGACTCTAAGTTTTGCCGTGGCTTTCTTTCCCAATGTTCCCTGCATCTGGAGATGATGTCGGACCAGTTTCCCACTGAAAGGTCTAAGGTGGCTTTCGTAGTCAGCCTTCTGTCTGGAAAAGCCCTGTCTTGGGCCACACCGCTCTGGGACCGCAATGACCCCGTCACTGCCTCTGTACACTCCTTCTTCTCGGAAATCCGAAGTGTCTTTGAGGAACCTGCCCGAGCCTCTTCTGCTGAGACTGCCCTGTTGAACCTGATCCAGGGTAATTCTTCCGTTGGCGAGTATGCCGTACAATTCCGTACTCTTGCTTCAGAATTGTCCTGGAATAATGAGGCCCTCTGCGCGACCTTTAAAAAAGGCCTATCCAGCAACATTAAAGATGTTCTGGCCGCACGAGAAATTCCTGCTAATCTACATGAACTCATTCACCTAGCCACTCGCATTGACATGCGTTTTTCCGAAAGGCGTCAGGAGCTCCGCCAAGATATGGACTCTGTTCGCACGAGGCGTTTCTTCTCCTCGGCTCCTCTCTCCTCTGGTCCCCTGCAATCCGTTCCTGTGCCTCCCGCCGTGGAGGCTATGCAGGTCGACCGGTCTCGCCTGACACCTCAAGAGAGGACACGACGCCGCATGGAGAACCTCTGCCTGTACTGTGCTAGTACCGAACACTTCCTGAGGGATTGTCCTATCCGTCCTCCCCGCCTGGAAAGACGTACGCTGACTCCGCACAAAGGTGAGACAGTCCTTGATGTCTACTCTGCTTCTCCACGTCTTACTGTGCCTGTGCGGATGTCTGCCTCGGCCTTCTCCTTCTCTACTGTGGCCTTCTTGGACTCTGGATCTGCAGGAAATTTTATTTTGGCCTCTCTCGTCAACAGGTTCAACATCCCAGTGACCAGTCTCGCCAGACCCCTTTACATCAATTGTGTAAACAATGAAAGATTGGACTGTACCATACGTTTCCGCACGGAGCCCCTTCTAATGAGCATCGGATCTCATCACGAGAGGATTGAACTTTTGGTCCTCCCCAATTGCACCTCGGAAATTCTCCTTGGACTTCCCTGGCTTCAACTTCATTCCCCAACCCTGGATTGGTCCACTGGGGAGATCAAGAGTTGGGGGTCCTCTTGTTCCAAGGACTGTCTAAAACCGGTTCCCAGTAACCCTTGCCGTGACTCTGTGGTTCCTCCAGTAACCGGTCTCCCTAAGGCCTATATGGACTTCGCGGATGTTTTCTGCAAAAAACAAGCTGAGACTCTACCTCCTCACAGGCCTTATGATTGTCCTATCGACCTCCTCCCGGGCACTACTCCACCCCGGGGCAGAATTTATCCTCTCTCTGCCCCAGAGACTCTTGCCATGTCTGAATACGTCCAGGAAAATTTAAAAAAGGGCTTTATCCGTAAATCCTCCTCTCCTGCCGGAGCCGGATTTTTCTTTGTGTCCAAAAAAGATGGCTCCCTACGTCCTTGCATTGACTACCGCGGTCTTAATAAAATCACGGTTAAGAACCGCTACCCCCTACCCCTCATCTCTGAACTCTTTGATCGCCTCCAAGGTGCCCACATCTTTACTAAACTGGACTTAAGAGGTGCCTATAACCTCATCCGCATCAGAGAGGGGGATGAGTGGAAAACGGCATTTAACACCAGAGATGGACACTTTGAGTATCTGGTCATGCCCTTTGGCCTGTGCAACGCCCCTGCTGTCTTCCAAGACTTTGTTAATGAAATTTTTCGTGATCTGTTATACTCCTGTGTTGTTGTATATCTGGACGATATCCTAATTTTTTCTGCCAATTTAGAAGAACACCGCCAGCATGTCCGTATGGTTCTTCAGAGACTTCGTGACAATCAACTCTATGCCAAAATTGAGAAATGTCTGTTTGAATGCCAATCTCTTCCTTTTCTAGGATATTTGGTCTCTGGCCAGGGACTACAAATGGATCCAGACAAACTCTCTGCCGTCTTAGATTGGCCACGCCCCTCCGGACTCCGTGCTATCCAACGCTTTTTGGGGTTCGCCAATTATTACTGGCAATTTATTCCACATTTTTCTACCGTTGTGGCTCCTATCGTGGCTTTAACCAAAAAAAATGCCGATCCCAAGTCTTGGCCTCCTCAAGCGGAAGACGCCTTTAAACGACTCAAGTCTGCCTTTTCTTCGGCTCCCGTGCTCTCCAGACCTGACCCTTCCAAACCCTTCCTATTGGAGGTTGATGCCTCCTCAGTGGGAGCTGGAGCTGTTCTTCTACAAAAAAATTCTTCCGGGCATGCTGTCACTTGTGGTTTTTTTTCTAGGACCTTCTCTCCAGCGGAGAGGAACTACTCCATCGGGGATCGAGAGCTTCTAGCCATCAAATTAGCACTTGAGGAATGGAGGCATCTGCTGGAGGGATCAAGATTTCCAGTTATTATTTACACCGACCACAAGAACCTCTCCTACCTCCAGTCTGCCCAACGGCTGAATCCTCGCCAGGCCCGGTGGTCTCTGTTCTTTGCCCGATTTAATTTTGAGATTCACTTTCGGCCTGCCGATAAGAACATTAGGGCCGATGCTCTCTCTCGTTCCTCGGATGCCTCAGAAGTTGAACTCTCTCCGCAACACATCATTCCACCTGACTGCCTGATCTCCACTTCTCCAGCCTCCATCAGGCAAACTCCTCCAGGAAAGACCTTTGTTTCTCCACGCCAACGCCTCGGAATCCTCAAATGGGGTCACTCCTCCCATCTCGCAGGTCATGTGGGCATCAAGAAATCTGTGCAACTCATCTCCCGCTTCTATTGGTGGCCGACTCTGGAGACGGATGTTGTGGACTTTGTGCGAGCCTGCACTATCTGTGCCCGGGATAAGACTCCTCGCCAGAAGCCCGCTGGTCTTCTTCATCCCCTGCCTGTCCCCGAACAGCCTTGGTCTCTGATTGGTATGGATTTTATTACTGATTTACCCCCTTCCCGTGGCAACACTGTTATTTGGGTGGTCGTTGATCGATTCTCCAAAATGGCACATTTCATCCCTCTTCCTGGTCTTCCTTCAGCGCCTCAGTTGGCTAAACAATTTTTTGTACACATTTTTCGTCTTCACGGGTTGCCTACGCAGATCGTCTCGGATAGAGGCGTCCAATTCGTGTCTAAATTCTGGAGGGCTCTCTGTAAACAACTCAAGATTAAATTAAATTTTTCTTCTGCATATCATCCCCAGTCCAATGGACAAGTAGAAAGAATTAACCAGGTCTTGGGTGATTATTTGCGACATTTTGTTTCCTCCCGCCAGGATGACTGGGCAGATCTCCTTCCATGGGCCGAATTCTCGTATAACTTCAGAGTCTCTGAATCTTCCTCCAAATCCCCATTTTTCGTGGTGTACGGCCGTCACCCTCTTCCCCCCCTCCCTACCCCCTTGCCCTCTGGTCTGCCCGCTGTGGATGAAATTTCTCGTGACCTTTCCATCATATGGAGAGAGACCCAAAATTCTCTCTTACAGGCTTCATCACGCATGAAGAAGTTCGCGGATAAGAAAAGAAGAGCCCCTCCCATTTTTTCCCCTGGAGACAAGGTATGGCTCTCCGCTAAATATGTCCGCTTCCGTGTCCCTAGCTACAAGTTGGGACCACGCTATCTTGGTCCTTTCAAAATTTTGTGTCAGATTAATCCTGTCTCTTACAAACTTCTTCTTCCTCCTTCTCTTCGTATCCCTAATGCCTTTCACGTTTCTCTTCTTAAACCACTCATCCTCAACCGTTTTTCTCCCAAATCTGTTCCTCCCACTCCTGTTTCCGGCTCCTCGGACATCTTCTCTGTCAAAGAGATCTTAGCTTCTAAAAAGGTCAGAGGGAAAACTTTTTTTTTAGTGGATTGGGAGGGTTGTGGTCCTGAAGAGAGATCCTGGGAACCTGAGGACAACATCCTAGACAAAAGTCTGCTCCTCAGGTTCTCAGGCTCTAAGAAGAGGGGGAGACCCAAGGGGGGGGGTACTGTTACGCCGAGCGCTCCGGGTCCCCGCTCCTCCCCGGAGCGCTCGCTACACTCTCCCCGCTGCAGCGCTCCGGTCAGATCCACTGACCCGGGGCGCTGCGATTCCGCTTCCAGCCGGGATGCGATTCGCGATGCGGGTAGCGCCCGCTCGCGATGCGCACCCCGGCTCCCGTACCTGACTCGCTCTCCCTCGGTCCTGTCCCGGCGCGCGCGGCCCCGCTCCCTAGGGCGCGCGCGCGCCGGGTCTTTGCGATTTAAAGGGCCACTGCGCCGCTGATTGGCGCAGTGATTCCAATTAGTGTGTTCACCTGTGCACTTCCCTATATCACCTCACTTCCCCTGCACTCCCTTGCCGGATCTTGTTGCCATCGTGCCAGTGAAAGCGTTTCCTTGTATGTTCCTAGCCTGTGTTCCAGACCTCCTGCCGTTGCCCCTGACTACGATCCTCGCTGCCTGCCCCGACCTTCTGCTACGTCCGACCTTGCTTCTGTCTACTCCCTTGTACCGCGCCTATCTTCAGCAGCCAGAGAGGTGAGCCGTTGCTAGTGGATACGACCTGGTCACTACCGCCGCAGCAAGACCATCCCGCTTTGCGGCGGGCTCTGGTGAAAACCAGTAGTGACTTAGAACCGATCCACTAGCACGGTCCACGCCAATCCCTCTCTGGCACAGAGGATCCACTACCTGCCAGCCGGCATCGTGACACCCTATTTATACCCACTTCCCCTTCCTGTCATCGCCGGATCAAAATCAGCGTTTGAACTTTGCATATTAACATATAGACAAGCCTGATGCATTTTGGAAACAAGTTCTGTGGACCGATGAGGTTAAAATTTAACGTTTTGGCCGGAATGAGCAAAGGTACGTTTGGAGAAGAAAAGGAACAGAATTTAATGAAAAGTACCTCTGTCCAACTGTTAAGCATGGGAGTGGATCAATCAAGCTTTGGGGTTGTATTGCAGCCAGTGGCACAGGGAACATCTCACGAGTAGAAGGAAAAATGGATTCAATAAAATTGCAACAAATTTTGGATGCTAACTGAAAAAGCTGAAGTTAAAGAGAGGATGGCTTCTACAAATGGATAATGATCCTAAACACACCTTGAAATGCAAGGGGGATTACATCAAGAGGCGTAAACTGAAGGTTTTGCCATAGCCTTCACAATCTCCTGACCTCAACATAATTGAAAATCTATGGATAGACCTTAAAAGAGCAGTGCATGACAGACAGCCCAGAAATCTCAAAGAACTGGAAGACTTTTGTAAGGAAGAATGGGCAGAGATAGGGGGCAGTACAAGATATTAACTCTGCATATTTGTTTTCTGTTATTTTGAAAGTGTAAATGATGGAAATAAAATCTAACTTTTGTTGACATATTATAAGAATGTCTAATCTGTAATTTGATGCCCTTTGGAGATTTTTCCATCTTTCCTTGGCTTCTTTATGCACATTAATTAAGGAGGTTGGGATCGGACGTCGGGATAGGAGGACGGGATAGGAGGTCGAGAGAGGAGGACAGGATAGGAGGACTGGATAGGAGATTGAGATAGGAGGTCGAGATAGGAGGACAGGATAGGAGGACGGGATAGGATGTCGAGATAGGAGGACTGGATAGAAGGACTGGATAGGAGGTCGGGATAGGAGGTTGGGATAGAAGGACAGGATAGGAGGTTGAGATAGGAGGTCTGGATAGGAGGACGGGATATGAGGATGGGATATGGGGTTGGGATATGACAACAATATATGAGGACGGGATATGAAGTCAAAAGCTTCCTCCTTTGTTTATTTTCCTCCCCAACAAGGATTAGGAAGGAAAAACCGGGCAACGCACGGTACTCAGCTAGTAAATAAAAAATAAAAACATTTATGTTGTTATTTAGTGTTTACATTACCATCAAGCTTAACATTTTTACAGTAAAGCTTCTCTGTTATAAGAGCAGAAAAATAAAAAGGATGAATTTCCAGATGTCAACACCAACAACACCCAACTGACTTATTATGGTGTCCAAGGTTGTGATAGGAAGAACAATGCTGTACAATGCGCTATTCTTCCCATTACCTAACCAAAAATCTCCAATGGGAAGGGGAAATAAGCTGTATAATAATGTATCAGTGTAAGATATCACTTCTACAAGACTGTTTCCTTTGCCTAGCCCCTTAAGGATGAAGCCCATTTTGACCTTAACCCCTTGTGGACCTAGCCCCTTTTGACCTTAAAGGGGTACTCCTCCCCTAGACATCTTTGGACAGTGGATAAGATGTCTGATTGTTGGGGTCCTGTTGCTGGGGACCTCCGTGATCTCTTCCTCAGCACTACCGTACATATGCAGCAAGGAGCTATGTTTGCGCTGTGGCTGATGACGGGCTGATGAAAGGTATAGTGATGTCATGGCCCCACCCTCTCATGATGTCATGCCCGCCCACTAAATGCAAGTCTATGGGAGGGGGAGTTGCGGCCGTCATAACGCTTTCAATTTTGCACCTACAGACCCATATAAGGGCTTTTTTTGTGCATCACCAGTTGTACTTTGTAATGACATTAATCTTTGAATAAAATCTACTGCAAAACAAAAATATATATATTTGTGGGGTGAAACTTAAAAAAATGCTATTTTGTAACTTTTGGGGGTTTCTGTCTCACACTCGCACTTTTTGGTAAAAATAACCTATGGTAACAAGGATACCCAATTTCTGTAGGTTTTATTTTATTTTACTACTTCAAAAAAATTATTACTACATGCACCGAAATTAGTATGTTTAAAATAGTAATCTTCTGACCACTATAACTTTTTTATTTTTCCACATACTGGGCTATATGTGGGCTCATTTTTTGTCCATGATCTGCAATTTTTACCGGTTCCATTTTTGTTTTCATGGGACTTTTTGATCGCTTTTATTTGTGCATTTTTGATTCATATACCATAAAAAAAATAAAAAATAAACTGTTTTGGACTTTGGTATTTTTTTTATGTGTATGTCATCAACTGTGCAGTTTAACCCATTAAGGACCAAGCCCATTTTGACCTTAAGGACCACGCCAATTTTATTTTTGCATTTTAGTTTTTTCCTCCTCGCCTTCTAAAATCCATAACTCTTTTATATTTCCATCCACAGAACTATATAAGGGCTTATTTTATTTTATTATTTTGCGTGACCAATTTTGCTTTGTAATGAAACCTCTTACTTTACCATAAAATGTACGGCGAACCCAAAAAAATATTTTTTTAGAGAGGAAATTTAAATGAAAACCACAATTTAGCACGTTTTGGAGGGTTTTGTTTTCACACTGTAAAATTTATGTTAAAAATTACATGTGTTCTTTATTCTGTGGGTCAATGAAATTAAAGTGATACCCATGGCTAGATACTTTTATATTTTTGTACCGCTTAAAAAAAATCTAAAACTTTTTGTACAAAATCAGTAATGTGAAATTGCCTTATTTTGACCACCTATAACTTTTTCATTTTTCCATATAAAGGGTGGTATGATGGCTCATTTTTGCGCCGCCATCTGTACTTCTTATCGATACCACATTTGCATATATAAAACTTTTAGATAATTTTTTATTCATTTTTTTGGGAATAAAATGTGACAAAAAAAGCAGCATTTTTGGACTTTTTTTTTTTTTACATTCACGCCGTTAACCTTACGGGATCATTAACATTATATTTTGATAGTTCTGACATTTATGCATGCGGCAGTACCAAATATATTTATTTAAAAAAATTACGCTTTTTGGGGGTAAAATGGGAAAAACGGACAATTTTCATTTTTATTGGGGGAGTGGATTTTTTTTTACTTTTTATTTCTATATTTTCCACTTTTTTTTCCACTTTAATAGTCCCCATAGGGTACTATCTATAGCAATCATTTGATTGCTAATACTGTTCAGTGCTATGCATAGGACACAGCACTGATCAGTATTATCTGCTATCTTTTGCTCTGGTCTGCTCGATCTCAGACCAGAGCAGGAGACAAGGGGAGACGGACGGAGGCAGTTGAGGGGACCTCCGTCCGCCATTACAGATGATCGGATCGCCGTGGCTATTTTAACATGCGCATTGCCGCAGATGCCGTGATCTGTACTGATCACAGCATCTGAGGGGTTAATGATAGCAGCCGGAACCAGCCGTGTATGACGCGAGCACTGCTCTGATGTTTGCGGTCATACACAGGACGTAAATGTACATCCTGGTGCGCGAAGTAGCGCCAAACCAGGATGTACATTTACGTCCGTGGTCGTTAAGGGGTTAACTAACATTATATTTTAATAATTCAGACATTTACGCATGCAGCGATGCCACATATGATTGTGTTTATTTTTGATTACATTATCTTATATAAAAAATGGGAAAAGGGGGATGATTCAAACTTTTATTAGGAAAGGGGTTAATTCACTTTTATTAACTTTTTATTTCTTTTTTACTACACTGAACAATGGTATGTGATCTATAAGAAAAACTTGGCAGAGCTCCTCATGGGACAAGTACCGTTTGGTAAAGATGGTGACGGTAAGAGAATGGTAACACATGTAACTGTATTCTGCTCACCTTGCTTGATTGTGTAATACACACAACCACATATGCGCATGTATCAATACAAGTGGCGCAGCCTCCCGATGTCGTAACCTGGAGTGATCCTGGCCGAACAGCAAGAACTCAGGAATAAGAAAAATATTACCGGGTTTCTGGCACAGTCCACCAAACAGATGAAGCGATTAGAGAGGAGCAAACTTTTCAAAAATTCGATTCGGCCGATTCGCCGAATTTTCCCGAAAAGTTTGCTTCGATCCGAATTTATTCGCGGTGAATCGATATTAAAAAAGGCTATTTCTAGCCTACATACAGCCTCTATAGGGGTATAGAACACTTTGCTGTGTCCTAAAACGCATATGGAGTGTGCTGGAGTAGTGAAATAATACTGTTATTCAGAATTACATGCAGATTACCGGCATCGCTCTTAGAATCACTGCCGCACAGCAGCACAATGACAGAGCCTGGTGGTGGCATCAATGTCAGGAGACCACATAGTGACTGAATGACATAGCATGGGCATGTTGGCAGCAAGAGGAGACCATTTAGTGGCTAAATGGCACAGCGTGGAGGGTGTTGGCAGCATGAGGACACCATATATTGCCTGCATGACACAGCCTGGAGTTGGCTGATGCACTAGTACACTACACACCATGGCTTCACAATCCCCCCCAAAAAAACAACACAATATATGAAATTTTTGACAAAGATTTCTCATTGGTAGCACCCGCTATCCAAAAATTTGAAATTAACAGACCCAGGCCCCACCTCTGCGGCATCAGTAACCCATATATTGCCTGAAGGACACAGCCTGGAGTTGGCTGATGCACCAGTACACACCCGGGCTTCACAATCCCCTCCAAAAAACAACAACATTTTAAAGAATTTTTTTAAAGAAATACCTTTGTGTAAGAACAAGCGCATATCCAACAGTTCACAAGACTCTATAATGCAGGACGGTGGACCACCCAAAGACATTCTTCTCAAAAATAATAAACCACACAATGTTTGAATTTTTTTTACAAAAACTAATTCAATATGTGTGTAAGCGCATATGTCTCCAAAAGATCAGATCACAAAAAGGACTTTTTTCGCCCAAAATGATGAAGCAGAGTTAATTGCTGCCCGTATTTTTTTTTTAATTTTCATAAAAAAATCACACGTAACAAGCGTTCTGTTGTGTAACGATTAGCATTCTGCAAAATTCTATTTTATTACTGATAAAATTATCAGTAAATAAAAAAAAAAAAAACACTACCCAAGATTACCCCATACATTGCACCAGGAGCAGTCAAGAGTAGGCCTCAGGAGTACCCAAGAGGCTTTAATAACCCCCTACCTTTGCACGATCAATTGCGAGATCGAGCAATACCAGGTGTGTTATGTCCTCTGATTTCAGGGGCCGCACTGAACGGATTAGCGTGTCTCTATCTTTCATTGACCGGTGCTGGTAACCCGCTAACTCCCGGAAAGGTAAGCTGTCGCAAAGCAGTAGGTCTCCCCCAGGCACGTTTGGCTCCAGAATTTCCACAACTGCCACACCACGCTGACTGCCAACCTTGCTACCGCCTTGCTGACTCAAGGGCAACCTACAACTCACTTCTCCCAATGATGAACCCCCCTTCTCCTGAGATCGAGCAATAACAGGTGTGTTATGCCCTCAGATGTCCAGGGCCACAGGCGCGCTCCACTGAACGGATTAGGGTGTGTCCATCTTTTTTTGTAGCACCCGCAATCCAAAAATTTTAAATTCCCAGACCCAGGCCCCACCTCTGCGGCATCAGGAACCCATTTATTGCCTGAAGGACACAGCTTGGAGTTGGCTGATGCACCAGTACACACAGGGCTTCACAATCTGCCCCAAAATCAACAAAGTTGTATAATTTTTTTTTTTTAAATGTACAACTTTGTGTAAGCACAAGCGCATATCCAACATTTCAGAAGACTCTATAAGGCAGGACGGTGGACCACCCAAAGACTTTCTTCTCAAAAATAATGAACCACACAATTGTTGAATTTAAAAAAAAAATTTGAAATTCCTAGACCCAGGCCCCACCTCAGCTGCATCAGTAACCCATAGATTACCTGAAAGACACAGCCTGGAGTTGGCTGATGCACGAGTACACACTCGGGCTTCACAATCCACCCCAAAAAAACAATTTTTTTTTAAAATTGTCTGACAAAATACCTTTTTGTTAAAACAAGCGCATATACAGCAGTTCAGAAGACTCTATAATGCAGGACAGTGGACCACCCAAAGACATTCTTCTATAATATAATAAACCACACAATATGTTCAATTTTTTTAAATAATTGAAATTCCAAGACCAAGGCCCCACCTCTACTGCATCAGTAACCCATATATTGCCTAACGGACACAGACTGGGGTTGACTGATGCACGAGTACACACTACACACCTGTCACCCGGGCTTCACAATCCACCCCAAAAAAACGCTAAATTTTATTGAAATTGTCTGACAAAATACCTTTTTTTTTTTTTTTTTTTTTTTAAACAAGCGCATATACAGCAGTTCAGAAGACTCTATAATGAAGGACGGTGGACCACCCAAAGACATTCTTCTATAACATAATAAACCACACAATATGTTAAATTTTTTTAAATAATTGAAATTCCAAGACCAAGGCATCAGTAACCCATATATTGCCTAACAGACACAGACTGGAGTTGACTGATGCATGAGTACACACTACACACCCGTCACCCGGGCTTCACAATCCACCCCAAAAAAACGCAACATTTTATCGAAATTGTCTGACAAAATACCTTTTTTTTTTTTTTTAAAACAAGCGCATATACAGCCGTTCAGAAGACTCTATAATGCATGATGGTGGACCACCAAAAGACATTCTTCTCAAAAATAATAAACCACACAATGTTTGAAATTTGGTTCAAAAAATTATTACATGTGTGTAAGCGCATCTGTCTCCAAAAAATGACAAAAGGATTCCAATCGCCAAAAATGATTAAGCAGAGTTTGAAGTGGATAAGAAGGGTCTTCATATTAGAAATACCCCATAAATGACCCCATTATAAAAACTGCACCCCCGAAAGTATTCAAAATGACATTCAGTAAGCGTTTTAACCCTTTACAGGTTTCACAGGAATAGCAGCAAAGTGAAGGAGAAAATTCACAATCTTCATTTTTTACACTCGCATGTTCTTGTAGACCCAATTTTTGAATTTTTGCAAGGGGTAAAAAGGAGAAAATTTTTACTTGTATTTGAAACCCAATTTCTCTTGAGTAAGCACATACCTCATATGTCTATGTAAAGTGTTTGGGGGACGCAGTAGAGGGCTCAGAAGGGAAGGAGCGTCAAATTGAAGGCCAATTTCTCCCGATTCAGAAAACACCCCATATGGAGGTGAAAAGTGCTCTGCTGGCGCACTACAGGTCTCAGAAGAGAAGGAGTCACATTTGGCTTTTTTGAAGGAAATTTTGCTCTGGGGGCATGCCGCATTTAGGAAGCCCCTATGGTGCCAGGACAGCAAAAAAAAAAAAAAAAACACATGGCATATCATTTTGGAAACTAGAGCCCTCGGGGAATGTAACAAGTGGTTAAGTGAACCTTAATACCCCACAGGCGTTTCACGACTATTGCATATGTAAAAAAAAATTAAAAATTTTTACCTAAAAGCCTTCTGTTCCCAAAAATTTTACATTTTTAAAAAGGGTAAAAGCAGAAAATACCCCCCAAAATTTGAAGCCCAATTTCTTCCGAGTACGGCGATACCCCATATGTGACCATCAACTGTTGCCTTGAAATACGACAGGGCTCCAAAGTGAGAGCGCCATGCGCATTTGAGGCCTAAATTAGGGATTGCATAGGGGTGGACATAGGGGTATTCTACGCCAGTGATTCCCAAACAGGGTGCCTCCAGCTGTTGCAAAACTCCCAGCATGCGTGGACAGTCAACAGCTGTCCGACAATACTGGGAGTTGTTGTTTTGCAACAGCTGGAGGCTCCATTTTGGAAACCGTGGCGCACCAGACGTTTTTCATTTTTATTGGGGAGGGGAGGGGGGCTGTGTAGGGGTATGTGTATATGTAGTGTTTTTTACTTTTTATTTTATTTTTTGTGTTAGTGTAGTGTAGTGTTTTTAGGGTACAGTCGCACGGGCGGGGGTTCACAGTAGTTTCTCGCTGGCAGTTTGAGCTGTTGCAGAAAATTTGCTGCAGCTCAAACTTGCAGCCAGATACTTACTGTAATCCTCCGCCCATGTGAGTGTACCCTGTACATTTACATTGGGGGGGGGGGACATCCAGCTGTTGCAAAACTACAACTCCCAGCATGCGCTGACAGACTGTACATGCAGAGAGTTTTAGTTTTGCAACAGCTGTAGGCACACTGGTTATGTATCACAGAGTTTGTGACCTTACTCAGTGTTTCAAAACCAGTGTGCCTCCAGCTGTTGCAAAACTACAACTCCCAGCATGTACGGTGCATGGTGTAAGGTGACTGCTGGGAGTTGTAGTTTGCAACAGCTGGAGGCACACCGGTCGTGAAACACTGAGTTAGGTAAAAAAAAAAACTGAGTTTCACAACCAGTGTGCCTTCAGCTGTTGCAAAACTACAACTCTCAGCAGTCACCGGCAGCCAACGGGCATGCTGGGAGTTGTAGTTATGCAACCAGAATATGCACCACTACAACTCCCAGCATGCACTTTAGCTGTTTGTGCAAGCTGGGAGTTGTAGTTATACAACAGCTGAAGGTACACTTTTACATAGAAAAAATGTGCCTCCAGCTGTTGCAAAACCATAAGTCCCAGCATGCCCATAAGGGAATGCTGGGAGTTGTGGTGGTCTGCCTCCTGCTGTTGCATAACTACAGCTCCCAGCATGCCCTTTTTGCATGCTGGGAGCTGTTGCTAAGCAACAGCAGGAGGCTGTAACTCACCTCCTGCTGCTTCTCCATCGCAGGCTGTCCCTCGCCGCCACCGTCGCTTCTGGGGCCCCGATCCCAACATGGACTCCGGGGATCGGGGTCCCCAGCACCCGGTGTCGTCTTCCCGCACCCGCTCACGCCCTGCGGAAGAGGGGCGGAGCGGGTGCGGGAGTGACGCCCGCAGCAGGCGCCCTGATTGGTCGGACGTAATCCGGCCGACGAATCAGGGAGATCGTGAGGTGGCACCAGTGCCACCTCACCCCTGCAGGCTCTGGCTGTTCGGGGCCGTCAGAGATGGCCCCGAACAGCCAGTAATTCCGGGTCACCGGGTCACTGGAGACCCGATTGACCCGGAATCGCCGCAGATCGCTGGACTGAATTGTCCAGCGATCTGCGGCGATCGCCGACATGGGGGGGCATAATGACCCCCCTGGGCGATATGCCGGGATGCCTGCTGAACGATTTCAGCAGGCATCCGGCTCCGGTCCCCAACCGGCTAGCGGTGGGGACCGGAATTCCCACGGGCGTATGGATACGCCCTGCGTCCTTAAGGACTCGGGATGCAGGGCGTATCCATACGCCCTGCGTCCTTAAGAGGGTAAGCATGTATTTAGCTACTGCTAAACTTAAAAAAATTATAGGCCCAAGGCCAGAAGCATCAGTTTTTCCGATATTAGGAGCATAGTTGTCCCCCAGATTAGGCAGCATAGATGTCCCCCAGATTAGGAGCATAGTTGTCCCCCAGATTAGGCAGCATAGATGTCACACAGATTAGGCAGCATAGATGTCCCCCAGATTAGGAGCATACTTGTCCCCCAGAGTAGGCAGCATAGATGTCACCCAGATTAGGAGCATAGTTGTCCCCCAGATTAGGCAGCATAGATGTCCCCCAGATTAGGAGCATAGTTGTCCCCCAGATTAGGCAGCATAGATGTCACCCAGATTAGGCAGCATAGATGTCCCCCAGATTAGGAGCATAGTTGTCCCCCAGATTAGGCAGCATAGTTGTCCCCCAATCAGCGCGGGCCGGTCAGAGCCAATCATAGGGCCGTATGTGGCTTTTCCAGGACAAACTCCGCTAGTTGCGGCCATAAATCGAGTTTGGCTGCCCAGAAGTCCAGCGTATCTTCAACGGTTGTTGGCAGGGTCATGTCGAGGTAAGCCACCACCTGCTGGTTCAGGTCCTGCTCCATGTCCACCTGCTGCTGATGAGTAGCTTCACTATGCGGCTGAAGGAAGCTACTCATCAGCGACTGTAGACTCAGGCTGCTGCTGATTGAGCCGGTACTGCTCCTGCCACCCCTGCCCTCCCCAGCAGCTGTGGCAGTGGAAGGTGAGCGCAGAGGGCCCCCGGAGTCAGACCTGTGAGTGGATGGACCATGTGGCCAACCGACTACGTAGAAGCTCCCTGAAGTAGGTCAGTTTGTCCTCCCTCTCAGTGAGTGTAAAAAAGGCCCCCATTCTGGGCCGGTAGCGAGGGTCTAATAAGGTGGAGATCCAGAAGTCATCGCACTGACGAATTTTGACAATTCGGGGGTCACTACGCCAGCAACTCAGCATGCATCGTGCCATTTGTAACAGTGACTCGCTGGAACTACCTGCCTCCATCTCCACTGCATACTGCCACGGTGTGTCTGGGTCCTCTGTCTCGCCTCCCTCGTAATAACCCTCCAGCTCCTCTGGCTGCTCCTGCTCCTCCTCTCCTGTCCAATGACCAGAAACACCGGACATCTCATCCACCGTAAACTGTGCTCCGCTCTGCCCCTCATCATCCTCCTCCAGTTCATCCCCCACAGGACTCACGTAGCCTTCTGATGTAGGCGCAACGTCTCCATTGCCGTGACCAGCCATGTTTTCAATCATTTTTTGGAGTAAATGTAGGAGTGTAATTACGTTGTTCATGCGTTCGTGGCGTAATTTGAGCGACTAACAAAAAATGTGGCTTCCTCAAAGGGCCTCAGCAAACGGCAGGTGTCATGTATGAGCTGCCACTCGTTCACATTGAAGTTACACAGGGGAGTACTCCTATCTGCTTGTATCATCAAAAAATCTGTGATGGCTTTTCTTTGTTCGTATAGTCTGTCCAACATATGGAGGGTAGAATTCCAACGTGTGGCAACGTCACAAATGAGACTATGTTGTGGGATACCGTTCAGACGCTGCAGCTCAAGCAGAGTGTGCTTGGTGGTGTACGAGTGGCTGAAGTACATGCACAGTTTCCTTGCCATTGTCAGGACGTCTTGCAAATGGGGTGAAGACTTGATGAACTTCTTGACAACCAGATTCAACATGTGTGCCATGCAGGGCGAATGGTTCACACTTCCTTGTCACAGCGCGGCCCCAATGTTCTTCCCATTGTCGGTCACCATGGTTCCCATTTCCAGATTTCGTGGAGTAAGCCATATTCGGATTTCTTCCCTAATGAACTTCAGCAGTTCCTCCCCTGTGTGACTCCATTCGCCAAGGCAAACCATGTGAAGGACGGCTTGACACCGCTGTGCCCTACCCACGTGGTACGATGAAGGGCAACCGAGATTTGGATGTGCAGTGGAGGCCGAGGACATGGGGGAGGAGGAGGAGGCACACACTGTAAAAGGACCAACTGCCTGGGAGCGAGAGCGTGGAGGAGGAAGCAGTGTGACCTGTCCAAGTTGCTGTTGTGGTTGTGCAGGAAAAACATTTACCCAGTGGGCCGTAAAAGACATGTATTGTCCCTGCCCGTAGTTACAGCTCCACACGTCGGCGCTGCCGTGCACTTTTAAACACACCGACAGGCTAAAAGACTGGCCCACCTTCTCTTGTACAAACTTATGCAGGGCTGGTACTGCTTCTTCGCAAAGAAATGACGGCTTGGGACTCTCCACCACGGCTCTGCACAAGCCATCAATTCCCTGAAAGCTGCAGAGTCCACCAGTTGGAAAGGGAGGGACTGCAACACCAGCAACTTGGATAGGAGCACATTCAACTTCTGCGCCGTTGCATGAGTGGGCGCATACTGTTGTCTCTTGGACATGGTTTTGCCGATCGATTGTTGGCGGAATGGCTGACTACGAGCGGAGGAAGCAGGAGCGCAAGAAGGAGGGTTTGACACAATGCTCCCTTCGGCTGAGGTGGTGGAGCCTTGGCTGGATGACGGAGGGAGCGGATGGCCACTGGGTGATGGGGCAGGCTGGACCACTACCTCGGAGCCACGGTTATCCCAGGCCGCTTTATGGTGGCGAATCATGTGTTGACGCAGGGCAGTGGTGCCGAGATTGGGACCCTGGCCACGCTTCACTTTCTGCCCACAGATTTTGCATGTGACTACGCTAAGGTCCTCTGGATTGTTTATGAAGAACAAACACACCGCAGAGTAGCTGATTTTCCCACCCGCAGTTCGCATTTCACTGCTACTGGCGCCGTCTCCAGGAACCCCTGTTCCACTACCTCCCTGAATGGTAGCTTGCCGCGAAGCAGGTGGTCTCCCCCTGGCACGTTTGGCTCCTGAATTTCCACTACTGCCACCATCACGCTGAATGCCAACCGTGCTACCGCCTTGCTGCCTCATAGACAAAGAGCAAATCTCTTCTCCTGATGATGATGAAGCCCCGGCTTCTGCACCCGGCTCCCAATTGCGATCGGCTTCATCATCATCAAAAGATGTGTGCACGTCACTGATGTCCTCCTCGTGTTCCACAACAGTGTCTGTCTCAGGACCCTGAACACCGCCTCCCACGTCACTCTCCGCATCACTATTTGCACACCTTGCGGAGCAAGGGACGCATGTCTCCTCACATTCTTGGCTGCCCATTAGATGCTGACTGTCCTCTATTACATCGTCCTCGCTAAATAGTGGAGCTGAACCCAAAGCATGAGATACTTCTTTGGGAGAGGGAACAGCATAGGACAAAGGCAATGGGATTACGGGGACTGCTCCCGGGCCATGCGAACTGAGGGTTGTGTCTGAGGAACCCACCGACTCTTGACTGGGGTTTTCAGATGTCGCTTGTGATGATGGGGATGAGTGTGCAAAACAATTGACGAGGAGAGATGGGTGGACGACACGACCGCTGGCTGTTAATGGGAGCTCAGGCCTATTGCTGCGACTCCTGCTGCCACTCGCCCCAAGTCTGCTGCCAACTCTGCCTGATGTATGTAGGCCTCTGCCCCTTCTCTGTGCATGTCCTGGCACTTCCCTGCCTGACATACTTAGTGCATTTATGAGGGTATAGAACAGCAGCAGGCGATTACTTACGGCTGTCCTTTCAAAGTATAACAGTTACTAAATAGTACACTCCTTTGTTGTGTGTATGCCCTTTGTATGCCCTTTGCAATGATGAGCGCGCTGTTAAGCGTATTTATACACAGAAAAAAACTCTTTTTTTGTTGTATACACCAGCCAGTGTATACTAATGTGTGGAATAGCACTGAATTTAGCACCAAGACAGAAATACAGGTACTAAATAGTACACTACTTGGTTGTATGTATGCTCTTTGCAATGATGAGTGCACTGTTAAGCGTATTTGTACGCAGGAAAACCTTTTTTTTTTCTTTTATACACCGGCAGGTGTATAACGTGTGGTATAACACTTAATTTAGCACAGAGACAGAAAAAAAGGTGGTATATGGTAAGCTATTTGCTTGAATTTAGGCTCTTTGCAATGATAAGGCCACTGAAAAAGCGTATTTTTACGCAGGAAAACCTTTTTTTTCTTTAATACACCGGCAGGTGTATAACGTGTGGTATAACACTGAATTTAGCACAGAGATAGAAAAAAAGGTAGTATATGGTACACTATTTCCTTGTATGTAGGCCCTTTGCAATGATAAGGCCACTGTTAAGCGTATTTGCACTCAGGAAAAACTTTTTTTTCTTTACTACACCGGCAGGTGTATAACGTGTGGTATAACACTGAATTTAGCACAGAGACAGAAAAAAAGGTAGTATATGGCAGGCTATTTGCTTGTATTTAGACCCTTTGCAATGATAAGGCCACTGTTAAGCGTATTTTTACTCAGGAAAAAAAAATTTTTCTTTAATACACCGGCAGGTGTATAATGTGTGGTATAACACTGAATTTAGCACAGAGACAGAAAAAAAGGTAGTATATGGTACGCTATTTGCTTGTATTTAGGCCCTTTGCAATGATAAGGCCACTGAAAAAGCATATTTGTACTCAGGAAAACCTTTTTTTTCTTTAATACACCGGCAGGTGTATAACGTGTGGTATAACACTGAATTTTGCACAGAGACAGAAAAAAAGGTAGTATATGGTACGCTATTTGCTTGTATTTAGGCCCTTTGCAATGATAAGGCCACTGTTAAGCGTATTTGTACGCAGGAAAACCTTTTTTTTCTTTAATATACCCGCAGGTGTATAATGTGTGGTATAACACTGAATTTAGCACAGAGACAGAAAAAAAGGTAGTATATGGTACGCTATTTGCTTGTATTTAGGCCCTTTGCAATGATAAGGCCACTGTTAAGCGTATTTGTACGCAGGAAAACCTTTTTTTTCCTTTAATACACCGGCAGGTGTATAACGTGTGGTATAACACTTAATTTAGCACAGAGACAGAAAAAAAGGTAGTATATGGTACGCTATTTGCTTGTATGTAGGCCCTTTGCAATGATAAGGCCACTGTTAAGCGTATTTGTACTCAGGAAAAACTTTTTTTTCTTTAATACACCGGCAGGTGTATAACGTGTGGTATAACACTGAATTTAGCACAGAGACAGAGTAACAGGTGAAAAATGGTAAAAAGGCACTAAAGTCCCCACTAATATGACTTATTTCTGAACAGCAGCAGGACCCAACAGTGCAGCACCACCAAAAAAAAGGGATCCAGGGATTAAACCCTAAATTGCACTTCGTCACATGATTCTGAGCAGCAGAAGATTTGTGGAGCAAATAAAAACTCAATTGGGCTGAAAAATGAGGAAATGAGATGCTTCAGAAAGTTCAGGCAGCTTGGAGATCTGTATGAGGCAGCTGACAGCTATCTGCCCCTCTCTGCTGCAATGCTCAATAACGTGAATAGGAGGTTTAGCAATCAATGATCCTTCTCAGTGTAACAGCACAGCACTCTGCACTCCTGTCTTTCCCTAATGCTGATGTGACTAGCAGTTGCAGTGTAACGCTGTGGTATGAGCTATTCACACACACACAGTCCCGTCCTCTCCATCTGAGTGCATAGATGAAATGAAGAGAGGCAAGATGGCCGCCGATTATATAGGGGCTGTGACATCACAGGGGTCAGTGAACACTGATAGGCTGCATCTCACATGTGGTTCAGGGTCAGCCCGCCTACTTTCATTCCCGCCGCTGTTTCCCGCACTCCCATAATCCCCTGCCCCATGTACTCACATGTAGTTCCGCCATCTTAGCTCTACAATAGCCTGGAATGCTGTAAAATGGAGTTTAATGAAGCGATTTGTGCGATAGAATCGCGGCGATATTCGTATTTGTTGCGAAACTAATTTTTCATAAAATTCGTAACAAATTCGGGTTCGTCAAGTTCGATTCGCTCATCTATAGTGTATATACTCAAAATCAGTACTTGCAGCAGCCTTGCGTCCCGGTTCTGGTCATCAGTGATGGCGGTCAGATGAATCAATGGAGTGGAGAGGTATAAGCTTTTCCCAGATGTGGATCGCAAACTGGCGCTTGCAGGGAGGCTGCCTGTCACAAATGCATAGAAGGCAGCAGGAGTAAAACCAGGCAGGTTTTATTGGTTAAAATGCAAACAGAGACAATGCCTTTCGCAAGGATCCTCTTGCTTCGTCAGGTCTCTGACGAAGCAAGGGGATCCTTGTGAAACGCGTTGTCTCTGTTTGCATTTGCATTGATACTACACATGTGATTTATCTTGCTACGTGCCATCTATGCGTTTAAAGTACATTGGATGTACAACCAGAAAATAAAAAACAAGAATTGCTGAACATCTTGTGATGCCATCCAAAACTGTGGCTTTTCAAAGATATATGGCCGACATTCATCATTGTAGGTGTAAGTGAAGAATTTTTCTAGACCTTTTCTTTGTTTGCTGATAATGTGTAGGAGTACCAAATTTATAAAAAGGTAGCAGAGCATTTGATACATTTTGTGCAGGTACACATTTTCAAAAATTTCACTTTTCACATACACCAAAAAGCTAAGCTAAGGCGCAAAAAAACGCAAATAAACCCTGCTTTCGCCTTTTTTTGCGCCTTTTCTAGACACAAAAAAACTGTCTAAAGACAATGATAAATATCGGCCTATGTCTGTATTTAAAAGACACTTTGTTGAGAAACATGCGGGAGACCTATCCTGCCTGAATATCCAGGGCATTGAAAAGGTTATTGGAGTAAGCTAGTGTTCAGATGGGAGGCATTTTGGATCCTCCGTCTGGACACCAGGTACTTGCGGGGATTAAATGATAGAAATGACTTATCTTATATCTATTAACATTTCTATCCCTATCTCATAATCATACCTATACATAGTTTTACATATTTCTTTGTTGTTTTACTGCATATACATTTGTTCTTCAGCACGTATACCTGCATTCGTATATTCAGCTGCTTGCATAATTGTACTAATTACCGGAACACACGCCATATGGGAGGTGTGTCCTTTACCCATTCATTACTTCCTCTGGCAGATATATATGCTTGTTGTTTTCTTCTGTGAAATATCGCTATGATTAAGGTTGACATGCAAAACGAAACGTGTCGGGGTTTCATTTGGCTTTTACCTTGCACTTTTTTCTTTGGATTTTAATGGAATAATTAAAGTTTTGAAGTTTTAAGGAAACTGGATCTACATTTATTTTTGCTCCATGAGCTTTATGCCCATGGTCTGGTGTTGTTATGTATAAAAGACCCGGCACCATTCTTTTACTACACCTTCGTTTACGAGGGAGCCTTACAGATAGCTACTTTACTTGGACCCCACTTCTTAGATTTTTCAAAGCCTATATGTTTACTTACCTCTGACAAAAAGCTCCTTACTAGAGAGTTTGCAAATAGGATGTCCTCTGTTTTTTCTACCTTGAACCACCTGGATCAATTTGGCTTTATGTCCAATAGGTCTATCTCCCATAATTTTTGTCAGAATAAAATTTACAGACCCAGCTGACTGACGATGACAGGTCAACAAAGCTTTT
Organism: Hyla sarda; assembly: GCF_029499605.1. Lineage (NCBI taxonomy): Eukaryota > Metazoa > Chordata > Amphibia > Anura > Hylidae > Hyla > Hyla sarda. Next base: position 328,828,010 of record NC_079189.1, read on the forward strand.
GATAGTATCAAGTGGGAAGACTTATAGGCTGTTATATGCAAAATAGGGTTTAGGAAAAACTTCTTGGCCTTGGTTCATCTTCTTTATACTCTTCTGGTAGCAGAGGTTTGTAGCAATGGGGGTTATCGTCATTTGAGCTATTGCCACAGAGCCTCTGGGTTCCATTAACCCCTTAAGGACCAGGCCATTTTATACCTTAAGGACCGGAGTGTTTTTGCAATTCTGACCACTGTCACTTTAAACATTAATAACTCTGGAATGCTTTTAGTTATCATTCTGATTCCGAGATTATTTTTTCGTGACATATTCTACTTTAACTTAGTGGTAAAATTTTATGGTAACTTGCATCCTTTCTTGGTGAAAAATCCCAAAATTTGATGAAAAAAATGAAAATTTTGCATTTTTCTAACTTTGAGGCTCTCTGCTTGTAAGGAAAATGGATATTCAAAATATATTTTTTTTGGGTTCACATATACAATATGTCTACTTTATGTTTGCATCATAAAATTTATGAGTTTTTACTTTTGGAAGACACCATAGGGCTTCAAAGTTCAGCAGCAATTTAGAAATTTTTCACAAAATTTTCAAACTCACTATTTTTCAGGGACCAGTTCAGTTTTGAAGTGGATTTGAAGGGTCTTCATATTAGAAATACCCCATAAAAGACCCCATTATAAAAACTACTCTCCCTAAAGTATTCAAAAAAACATTCAGTAAGTGTATTAACCCTTTAGGTGTTTCACAGGAATAGAAGCAAAGTGAAGGAGAAAATTCAAAATCTTCATTTTTTACACTCGCATGTTCTTGTAGACCCAATTTTTTAATTTTTGCAAGGGGTAAAAAGGAGAAAATTTTTACTTGTATTTGAAACCCAATTTCTCTCGAGTAAGCACATACCTCATATGTCTATGTTAATTGTTCGGCGGGCGCAGTAGAGGGCTCAGAAGGGAAGGAGCGACAAATGGTTTTTGGGGGGCATGCCGCATTTAGGAAGCCCCTATGGTGCCAGGACAGCAAAAAAAACACATGGCATACCATTTTGGAAACTAGACCCCTCAGGGAACGTAACAAGGGGTAAAGTGAACCTTAATACCCTACAGGTGATTCACGACTTTTGCATATGTAAAAAAAATATATATTTTTTTTACCTAAAATGCTTGGTTTCCCAAAAATTTTACATTTTTAAAAAGGGTAATAGCAGAAAATACCCCCCAAAATTTGAAGCCCAATTTCTCCCGATACAGAAAACACCTCGCATGGGGGTGAAAAGTGCTCTGCTGGTGCACTACAGGTCTCAGAAGAGAAGGAGTCACATTTGGCTTTTTGAAAGCAAATTTTGCTCTGGGGGCATGCCGCATTTAGGAAGCCCCTATGGTGCCAGAACAGCAAAAAAAAAACCACATGGCATACCATTTAGGAAACTAGACCCCTAGGGGAACGTAACAAGGGGTAACGTGAACCTTAATGCCCTACAGGTGTTTCACGACTTTTGCATATGTAAAAATGTTTCACGACTTTTGCATATGTAAAAAAAAAATTTTTTTTTTTACCTAAAATGCTTGTTTTCCCAAAATGTTTACATTTTTAAAAAGAGTAATAGCGGAAAATACCCCCCAAAATTTTAAGCCCAATTTCTCCCGATTCAGAAAACACCCCATATGGGGGTGAAAAGTGCTCTGCTGGCGCACTACAGGTCTCAGAAGAGAAGGAGTAACATTTGACTTTTTGAAAGCAAATTTTGCTCTGGGGGCATGCCGCATTTAGGAAGCCCCTATGGTGCCAGAACAGCAAAAAAAAAAACACATGGCATACCATTTTGGAAACTAGACCTCTCGGGGAACGTAACAAGGGCTAATGTGAACCTTAATACCCTACAGGTGTTTCACGACTTTTGCATATGTAAAAAAATATATATTTTTTTTACCTAAAATGCTTGGTTTCCCAAAATGTTTACAATTTTAAAAAGGGTAATAGCAGAAAATACCCCCCAAAATTTGAAGCCCAATTTCTCCCGGTTTCAGAAAACACCCCATATGGGGGTGAAAAGTGCTCTGCTGGCGCACTACAGGTCTCAGAAGAGAAGGAGTCACATTTGGCTTTTTGAAAGCGAATTTTGCTCTGGGGGCATGCCGCATTTAGGAAGCCCCTATGGTGCCAGGACAGCAAAAAAAAAAAACAAATGGCATACCATTTTGGAAACTAGACCCCTCGGGGAACGTAACAAGGGGTAATTTGAACCTTAATACCCTACAGGTGTTTCACGACTTTTGCATATGTAAAAAAATATATATTTTTTTTACCTAAAATGCTTGTTTTCCCAAAAATTTAACATTTTTTAAAAGGGTAATAGCAGAAAATACCCCACAAAATTTGAAGCCCAATTTCTCCCGAGTACGGCGATACCCCATATGTGGCCCTAAACTGTTGCCTTGAAATACGACAGGGCTCCAAAGTGAGAGCGCCATGCGCATTTGAGGCCTAAATTAGGGACTTGCATAGGGGTGGACATAGGGGTATTGTACGCCAGTGATTCCCAAACAGGGTGCCTCCAGCTGTTGTAAAACTCCCAGCATGCCTGGACAGTCAACGGCTATCTGGCAATACTGGGAGTAGTTGTTTTGAAACAGCTGGAGGCTCCGTTATTGGGGAGGGGGGTTGTATAGGGGTATGTGTATATGTAGTGTTTTTTACTTTTTATTTTATTTTGTGTTAGTGTAGTGTAGTGTTTTTAGGGTACAGTCGCACGGGCTGGGGTTCACAGTAGTTTCTCGCTGGCAGTTTGAGCTACGGCAGAAAATTTGACGCAGCTCAAACTTGCAGCTGGATACTTACTGTAATCCTCCGCCCATGTGAGTGTACCCTGTACGTTCACATTGGGGGGGGGGGGGGAAATCCAGCTGTTGCAAAACTACAACTCCCAGCATGTACGGTCTATCAGTGCATGCTGGGAGTTGTAGTTTTGCAACAGCTGGAGGCACACTGGTTGTGAAACACCGAGTTTGGTAACAAACTCAGTGTTTTGCAACCAGTGTGCCTTCAGCTGTTGCAAAAGCTACAACCCCCAGCATGTACGGACAGCGGAAGGGCATGCTGGGTGTTGTAGTTATGCAACAGCTGGAGGCATACTACTTTGGCTGGGGATGCTGGGGATTGTAGTTATGCAACAGCTGGAGACACACTGGTTTGCTACTTAACTCAGTGTGCCTTCAGCTGTTGCAAAACTACAACTCTCAGCAGTCACCGACAGCCAACGGGCATGCTGGGAGTTGTAGTTATGCAACCACCAGATGCACCACTACAACTCCCAGCATGCACTTTAGCTGATTGTGCAAGCTGGGAGCTGTAGTTACACAACAGCTGAAGGTACACTTTTCCATAGAAAGAATGTGCCTCCAGCTGTTGCAAAACTACAAGTCCCAGCATGCCCATAAGGGCATGCTGGGAGTTGTGGTGGTCTGCCTCCTGCTGTTGCATAACTACAGCTCCCAGCATGCCCTTTTTGCATGCTGGGAGCTGTTGCTAAGCAACAGCAGGAGGCTGTCACTCACCTCCAACTATCCTCGCCGCACAGGTCAGTCCCTCGTCGTCTCCGCCGCCGCCGCTGCTCCTGGGGCCCCGATCCCAACAGGAGCGCCGGGGATCGGGGTCCCCAGCACCCGGGGTGCACATCCCGCACCCGCTCACGTCCTCGGGAAGAGGGGCGGAGCGGGTTGCGGGAGTGACACCCGCAGCAGGAGCCCTGATTGGTCGGCCGGTAATCCGGCCGACGAATCAGGGCGATAGTGAGGTGGCACCAGTGCCACCTCACCCCTGCTGGCTCTGGCTGTTCGGGGCCATCTCTGACGGCCCCGATCAGCCAATAATTCCGGGTCACCGGGTCACTGGAGACCCGATTGACCCGGAATCCGCCGCAGATCGCTGGACTGAATTGTCCAGCGATCTGCGGCCATCGCCAACATGAGGGGTCATAATGACCCCCCTGGGCGATATGCCCCGATGCCTGCTGAACGATTTCAGCAGGCATCGGGCACCGGCTCCGCTCCAGATGGTTGCGGGGGGCCGGTAAAACACATGACGTTCTCATACGTCATGTGTCCTTAAGGACTCGGAAATGGAGACGTATGAGAACGTCATGTGTCCTTAAGGGGTTAAGGACACTTGACGTTCTGGAACGTCATGTGTCCGCTCCCGATCTATAACGCGTGGCCATGGCGTGGCCCCGCGTCATAGCGGGTCGGGCCCGGCCTCTAACAAGAGGCCGGGACCCGTGGCTAATAGCGCGCGGCACCTGGTCCTTAAGGGGTTAATTAGGTTTTTTCATGAGATTATTGTTTTTTCATGGAGACGTAGAGAAGAGAGAATTAAGCAAAACTACTAAGGAGTCAATGACCAGAAAAAACTCTAAACCCCAAGGCCAAAGCCCGGGGTGAAAAACCCCTATTGCTTACCCCTAAAAATTAACTTTTATTCAATATAGATAAAAATTCCCAAAACTGCTAAATGTTAAAACTGATGCCAGGTGTACCTAGTATTAACAATGTCAGAATAAAGAGAATAGTGTCCACTATTTCTCCATGAAATTAGCCCTGCAGTAGCTAGTGATATGAGAGGTAACAAACTGGTATCGCTTAAAAGGCAAAACACTATTGCCGCCTCAAATGAGGCGGCAATAGTGTTTTGTCTTTTAAGCGATACCAGTTTGTAGTCTGACAATGTTAATACTAGGTACACCTGGCATCAGTTTTAACATTTAGCAGTTTTGGGAATTTTTATCTATATTGAATAAAAGTTAATTTTTAGGGGTAAGCAATAGGGGTTTTTCACCCCGGGCTTTGGCTTTGGGGTTTAGTGTTTTTTCCGAGAAGAGAGAATCTCACTACCCAGACCTAGATTAATCAATCGCAGCAATGTAGCAATCATTTTGATCATAGATATGTTTTGGAACATGGTCTTATCATAAACTGGGGAAGTCAGTGATATTACCTTTGGACACAGACTCTATAGAGGTGCCCTTACCCTCTACAGACTGTGGGCCATTTTATATTCCTGGTTGTTATTCTCATCTTGTCCCCAAGACTTTTTTAGAAGATCATTTACTCCCTCTACTCCTTAAATGTACTAAGAAAGTAGAGATGTAGACCCATATTCCACTCTCTGTTGTGGTAAGAAGAATGTGAAAAATTATTTTGATGTCAGAGCTTCTTTATGTATTACATAATACTCCTGTTTGAATACAGGCTAGAAATTTTAAGCAGGTTAATAATATCTTTCAAAATTTAATTTAGAAAATAGATTACTCTCTGCACGCTTGGAGGCCAATGTGAAAAAAGACTCTGGAGGTCCTACTATTCCGAAACAATTTCTTTATTTCTTGGCATCTCGTTTACAACATTTGAAAGGTTGGGATCAATCTGAGGGATTGGACATTTCAGGTCAGTTTGTGGCGATTGCTACTAGATTCAGTCCACCAGTTGCAGAATTGGAGGTGAATATTTTGCTTGCACAGTGACACTCTTTCTGTACATAACTCCTTATGAATAAAGTGTGAAACACAATAGGCTCTCCTCTGTGTCTAGGGATTTACACCGTACACTACAGGGATTCAGAGAGTGTTCTATCAGGCTAAATTAAAATAGTTCTGGTCATAATCCCAATAATGCCTTACTTGTTTAACAGGCAACTGGATACAGTCTGATATGTCCAGTATTTTTGTGCTGTGTTGTTGTTACGCCTAGCGCTCCGGGCCCCCGCTCCTCCCCGGAGCGCTCACGGCGTCTTTCTCCCTGCAGCTCCCCGGTCAGTCCCGCTGACCGGGAGCGCTGCTCTGTCATGGCCGTTGGGGATGCGATTCGCACAGCGGGACGGGCCCGCTCGCGAATCGCATCCCAGGTCACTTACCCGTTCCCGTCCCCTGCTGTCATGTGCTGGCGCGCGCGGCTCCGCTCTCTAGGGCGCGCGCGCGCCAGCTCCCTGAGACTTAAAGGGCCAGTGCACCAATGATTGGTGCCTGGCCCAATTAGCTTAATTGGCTTCCACCTGGTCCCTGACTATATCTATCCTCCTCCCATGCACTTCCTTGCCGGATCTTGTTGCCCTTGTGCCTAGTGAAAGCGTTTTGTGTGTTTAAAGCCTGTGTACCAGAACTTCTGCTATCTCCCCTGACTACGAACCTTGCCGCCTGCCCCCGACCTTCTGCTACGTCCGACTTTGCTTCTGCCTACTCCCTTGTACCTCGCCTATCTTCAGCAGTCAGAGAGGTGAGCCGTTGCTAGTGGATACGACCTGGTCACTACCGCCGCAGCAAGACCATCCCGCCTTGCGGCGGGCTCTGGTGAAAACCAGTAGTGGCTTAGAACCGGTCCACTAGCGCGGCCCTCGCCATCCCTCTCTGGCACAGAGGATCCACTACCTGCCAGCCGGCATCGTGACAGTAGATCCGGCCATGGATCCCGCTGAAGTTCCTCTGCCAGTTGTCGCTGACCTCCCTACGCTGGTCGCCCAGCAAGCTCGTCAGATCGCCCAACAAGATCACCAGCTGTCGTACTTGACCACCATGACACAGCAACTCCAGTCACAACTACAGCAAGTACAGTCACAGCTACAGCAGCAACAACCATCTCCTCCGCCAGCTCCTGCACCCCTTCCGCAGCGAGTGGCCACTCCTAGCCTCCGCCTGTCCTTGCCGGACAAATTTAATGGGGACTCTAAGTTTTGCCGTGGCTTTCTTTCGCAATGTTCCCTGCACTTGGAGATGATGTCGGACCAGTTTCCTACTGAAAGGTCTAAGGTGGCTTTCGTAGTCAGCCTTCTGTCTGGAAAAGCTCTGTCATGGGCCACACCGCTCTGGGACCGCAATGACCCCGTCACTGCCTCTGTACACTCCTTCTTCCCGGAAATTCGAAGTGTCTTTGAGGAACCTGCCCGAGCCTCTTCTGCTGAGACTGCCCTGCTGAACCTGGTCCAGGGTAATTCCTCCGTTGGCGAGTACGCCATACAATTCCGTACTCTTGCTTCTGAACTATCCTGGAATAATGAGGCTCTCTGCGCGACCTTTAAAAAAGGCCTATCCAGCAACATTAAAGATGTTCTGGCCGCACGAGAGACTCCTGCTAACCTGCATGAACTCATTCATCTAGCCACTCGCATTGACATGCGTTTTTCTGAGAGGCATCAAGAGCTCCGCCAGGAAAAAGACTTAGATCTCTGGACACCTCTCCCACAGTCTCCACTGCAATCTGCGCCTAGGCCTCCCGCCGAGGAGGCCATGCAAGTGGATCGGTCTCGCCTGACCCTGGAGGAGAGGAATCGCCGTAAGGAAGAGAATCTTTGTCTGTACTGTGCCAGTACTGAACATTTTTTGGTGGATTGCCCAATCCGTCCTCCACGTCTGGGAAACGCACGCTCGCACCCAGCTCTCGTGGGTGTGGCGTCTCTTGATGCTAAGTCGGCTTCTCCACGTCTCACGGTGCCTGTTCGGATTTCTACTTCAGCCAGCTCTTCCCTCTCAGCCGTGGCCTGCCTGGACTCTGGAGCTTCTGGGAATTTTATTCGGGAGTCCTTAGTGAATAAATTCCGCATTCCGGTGACCCGTCTTGTCAAGCCACTCCACATTTCCGCGGTCAACGGAGCCAGGTTGGATTGCACCGTGCGTTTCCGCACGGAGCCCCTCCTAATGTGCATCGGACCTCATCACGAGGAAATTGTATTTTTTGTCCTTCCTAATTGCACTTCTGAAGTTCTCCTTGGACTACCCTGGCTTCAACACCATTCCCCAACCCTGGATTGGTCCACTGGGGAGATCAAGAGTTGGGGTCCCTCTTGTTCCAAGGACTGCCTTCAACCGGTTCCCAGTACTCCCTGCCGTGACCCTGTGGTTCCTCCTGTATCCGGTCCCCCTAAGGTCATTAAGGACTCTGCCTGCCACAGGAAATGCCTCTCCCCCCCTCCCAGTCCCATCAGGCAAGCCCCTGTGTCCCCTCATGACCCTCGTCCTGGTGTCACACTGCCCCGTGCCAGGTCTCGCCCACTGCCCTCTCTCCCCATTCCTACTCCTGCTGTTCTACCTGCCGTTGAGGAATCCCTCCATCCTTTCCCGGTGTCCTCATCCCAGGGGAGGCAGTTACCGGATAAAGAGAAGGGGAGACCTAAGGGGGGGGGGGGGTACTGTTACGCCTAGCGCTCCGGGCCCCCGCTCCTCCCCAGAGCGCTCACGGCGTCTTTCTCCCTGCAGCTCCCCGGTCAGTCCCGCTGACCGGGAGCGCTGCTCTGTCATGGCCGTTGGGGATGCGATTCGCACAGCGGGACGGGCCCGCTCGCGAATCGCATCCCAGGTCACTTACCCGTTCCCGTCCCCTGCTGTCATGTGCTGGCGCGCGCGGCTCCGCTCTCTAGGGCGCGCGCGCGCCAGCTCCCTGAGACTTAAAGGGCCAGTGCACCAATGATTGGTGCCTGGCCCAATTAGCTTAATTGGCTTCCACCTGGTCCCTGACTATATCTATCCTCCTCCCATGCACTTCCTTGCCGGATCTTGTTGCCCTTGTGCCTAGTGAAAGCGTTTTGTGTGTTTAAAGCCTGTGTACCAGAACTTCTGCTATCTCCCCTGACTACGAACCTTGCCGCCTGCCCCCGACCTTCTGCTACGTCCGACTTTGCTTCTGCCTACTCCCTTGTACCTCGCCTATCTTCAGCAGTCAGAGAGGTGAGCCGTTGCTAGTGGATACGACCTGGTCACTACCGCCGCAGCAAGACCATCCCGCCTTGCGGCGGGCTCTGGTGAAAACCAGTAGTGGCTTAGAACCGGTCCACTAGCGCGGCCCTCGCCATCCCTCTCTGGCACAGAGGATCCACTACCTGCCAGCCGGCATCGTGACAGTTGTGTGGGTGGGAAGAATAAATGCTGTAAAAAAAGGTGTGCCATTGACTTTTTAATCAAACGGAGAAGGTAACAAGTTCAATAGGCAGTTTCTGTTATCTTTCACAGCAAAGTTAGCATTGGCAAACCAGGTAAGGTGTGCCACAAGGAATGGCAGACAAACAATAAAATGTTTGCACTTCATTCACTTCTGACTATTCTGTACTTTATTTAAAATTTCAATATTTTAAAGTTGATAATTATTAGAACCATATATTGTATTACATAGTCACTCTACCCTGATCATTTGTTCTAACAGAAATTAGTTGAAATTAGGTCCTTGACATCTAAGTAAGCAATTGTATCCTTTGTAAAAATAATGGTGAAATAAAAGCAAAATGCTATATCTTACAGAAGAACAGATCAATGTCCATAAAAATATATACAGTAAAAAACACAGAAAAAAAAATACTGGAAGTCGGCCTTAGTGAGGCTTCGGCATCTGGGCTTTGCTCAGACAGAGAACTATTTGAATAATGAAGCTTGGGAGGGGGGGCGGATGTGGCATAGGCGGCTCCCCACCTCCACTGAGTGCTGGGGCACATTAGGAATAAAGGTATTTACCAACATAGCTCAGCACCTCCCGGACAGATTTAACAGAGTTACCCATCATTTTAAGGCAGTCCGCCTGCACTATATCCCAGTATACTGGGTTTAGTGCAGGTGAACTATCTGTCTATTTTCTTCTAATAAATCAGACAGCAAAGCTTCCTGTTCAAAAAACTTTATATACACACACACACATATATATATATATATATATATATATATATACTGTATATATTGTTACGTTACGTGCTCCGGCCGCACATGCTGGCCGTGAGCGCATGGTCCCGTTACCTGCTGCTGCTGGTGGGGCTGGGATTCGAATTGTGGACACACCGCCCCCATGCGAATCCCAGTCCATCACTCACCGGGTGCTTCTCCTGCCCCCGCCTCTGCCTCTCTTCTCCGGCGCGCGTGTCCCCAGCCAGTGCGGACATTAGTGTAGTACACCTGTGGCTAATTAATAAATTCCTCCTCCTCCCACACTTCCCTGCCGGATTTTTGCTGTCTTGTGACTAAGAGAAAGCATTTCTGAGAGTTGCCTTGCTGTGTATCTGATCCTGACTAAGCTACTGTGCCACCTGCCCTGACCTTCTGCTATTCTGACTACGAGCTGCCTTATCCCTCCTCTGCCTCGCATCTCCTCAGCTGCCTGTGTGGTCGAGCCGTGCCTGGGGTAGAGACCTGGGTGCCGCCTGCCGCAGCAAGTCCCTCCCGCTTTACGGTGGGCTCTGGTAAAAAAAACAGCGGCACCTTAGACTCCGCTCCCTGGTACGGCCGAGTCATCTACCACACAGGTCCAGCGGATCCACATCCACCGGTGTTCCTGTCTTCTGAAACGTGACTGTTACAGCAAGATCCGGCCATGGCTCCCACTGAGGTACCCCTGCCTGAAGTTGCGGATCTTCCCTCCGTTGTGGTATGTCAGTCTATGCAATTGGTGCGACAGGCGCAGCAACTTACCCAACTGTCTGCTATATTACAGCAGCTATTGGCCTTGCAGCAACAACAGCAGCTGGTACCGCAACCTGGCCCACTCCCACCACCAGTTCCTGCAGTGTCTTCTGGCTCCCATCTACATATGCCTTTACCCTCTGAGTATGATGAGGATTCCAAGCTATGCAGAGGCTTCATTACACAGTGCTCCATGCAATAGGAGCTCATATCTGAACAGTTTCTGACGGAACGTGCGAAGGTGGCTTTTGTCACTAGTCTACTGTCCGGAAAAGCCCTGGCCTGGGCTACACCCCTTTCGGTATCATCCAATTTGTCGGCTTTCTTGGCAGAATTTTGCAGTGTCTTTGAGGAACCCGCATGTGCCTCTTCTGCTGAGACGGCTTTGCTGAACCTCTGGCAAGGGAATTCTTCCTTGGTGACCATGCTGTTCAATTCTGCACTCTAACCTCTGAACTTGTATGGAATGATAAGGCCTTGTGTGCCACATTCCAAAAAAGACTTTCATGCAGGATTAAAGATGCCATTGCAGCACGTGATCCTCCATCCTCTTTGACTGAACTTATCCACTTGGCCACATGCATTGATGTGTATTTTGCTGAGAGACAGGAGGAACTGCGCTTAAAGAGGGAACCTGCCCAAACACGGAGATATACTCACCTGGCACCTGTGTTTCAAAGTCCACCTCTTCAGTTTCTTGCGCCTCTTGCCAAAGAGGCTATGCAAATGGATCATTCTCGTCTTATGCAACAGGAGAGGTCACGACGACGCAGTGAGAATTTCTGCTTGTATCCTCAATGAATGTACAGCTCGCCCACAGCGTCCAGGAAAACATTTCGCACCTAGGGTTTGTTGGAGAGGTGTTCCTGGGTGTGAATACTACCTCTCCACGCTTAACTATTTCTGTACAAGTCTTTGCCAAGTCTTCCTTCAGCACTACAGCATTTTTGGATTCTGGATCAGCAGGTGACTTTATTGATGCTTCTTTGGTCCACAAGTATCATCTTCCTCTTACTCGGCTTTCCAAGCCCTGGTTCATCTCTGTTAATGGACAAAATCTGGACTGTATGGTTCACTTCCGTACAAAATATCTCATCATGCAAGTGGGAGTATTGCATAAAGAAAAGATTGAATTCTATGTTCTTACAGACTGTACTTCAGAGATTCTTCTTGGCCTTCCTCCAACTGGATTGGAGAACTGGAGAAATTCGCTTGGGACAATCCGGTCAAAATCTTTGCCTCCAACCAGTTCAGTCTAAAGTTGTTTCTCGTCCACCTTCTTTACCTGGCTTGGTGCCACCTTACAGAGATTTCTCTGATTTATTATGCAAGAAACAGGCTGAGTCTCTACCTCCACATCGTCCTTACAACTGCCCTATAGATCTTCTGCCTGGTACCACTCCTCCTCGTGAAGGATATACCCTCTATCAGTTCCTGAGACCAAAGCCATGGCTGAGTATATCCAGGAGAATCTCCAAAAATAATTTATCCATAAGTCCTCTTATCCTGCTGGAGCTGGTTTAATCTTTGTAGGGAAGCAGGATGGATCACTCCGTCCATGCATTGACTACAGGGGTCTTAACAAAATCACGGCTACCCTCTACCTCTTATCTCAGAACTTTTGACCCTCTACATGGTGCCAAGGTCTTCTCGAAATTGGACTTACGTGGAGCGTATAACCTCATTCATGTTCGCAAGGGAGATGAATGGAAAACAGCCTTCAATACCTGTGACGGACATTTTGAGTATCTCGTAATGCCTTTTGGTCTCTGTAATGCTCCAGACGTTTTTCAAGAGTTTGTCCATGACATCTTCCGTGATCTTCTCTACACCTGTGTTGTTGTATACCTAGATAACATCCTGATTTTCTCTTCCAACTTAGAGGAGCATCTTACTAATTTTCATTTGGTTCTTCAGCGACTATGGAAAAATCATCTGAACGCCAAACTGAAGAAATGTCTGATCGAGAATTCTAGTCTTCGGTTTCTTGGCTACATTGTCTCTCATCGGGGCCTGCAGATGGATCCAGAAACATTTTCTGCAGTGTTGGATTGGCCTCATCCTTTAGGCCTACGTGCTATTCAATGCTTTCTGGGATACCCCAAACTATTATCGTCAATTTATCTCACATTTTTCGTCCTTGGTGGCTCCTATTGTGGCTCTCACTAAAAAGGCTTCTAATCCTAAGTCTTGGCCTCAAGGCTGAAGAGGCCTTCTCCAGACAAGGTGGTCACTGTTCTTTTCTAGGTTTAACTTCTTCATCCACTTCCATCCAGTAGACAAGAACATCAGAGCAGATGCTCTCTCCAGGTCCTCTGACGTCAATTGTGTGGACTCCACGCCTAGGCATATTATTCATCTAGACCATTTGATTTCTGCCGCTCCTGCCGTAATTCAGCAAGTTTCTCCGGGAAAATCCTTTATGTCCGCCAGATTGAGACGCAAGGTACTGAAGTGGGGTCATTCTTCTTTGACAGCAGGACATCCTGGAATATGCATGACTCTACTTCTAATCTCCTGGCACTACTGGTGTCCCCATCTTGAACATGATGTTTCTGATTTTGTTTGTTTCTGTGAAACCTGTGACCGTGATAAAACTTGTTGTCAGAGACCTGCAGGACTCTTACAGCCTTTACCCATTCCGGAGACTCCCTGGTCCCATATCGCCATGGATTTCATCACCGATTTGCCACCATCTCATAATTATTGGGTCAGATCGGTTTTCCGAGATGGCTCATTACATTCCTCTATCAGGTCTTCCTTTTGCTACACAGCTGGCGAACTACTTCCTGCTACATGTCTTTCGTTTACATGGCCTTCCTCAGCATATCGTTTTGGATTGTGGTGTGCAGTTTGTCTCTAAGTTCTGGCAAGCCCTTTGTAACTGTCTGTACATCAATCTGGACTTCTCCTTGGCCTACCACCCTCAGTCCAATGGTCTGGTGGAGAGGGTTAATCGAATTCTTGAGACTTATCTTTGGCATTTTGTTTCAGCTCGCCAAGACGATTGGGTCGACCTTCTCCCCTGGGCTGAATTCTCATATAATCATAAGGATTCCGAGTCCACGAGTTTGTCTCCCTTTTTTGTTGTCTACGGACTCCATCTCCATTCTCTTCTTCCTCTCCCAGTTTCCTCCCGTGTGCAAGCTGTTGATGAGCTGGTCCGTGACTTCTCCACCATCTGGCAACAGACCTGAAAGTCGTTATCCCAGGCTTCTTCACGCATGAAGGCGCAAGCTGATAAAAGTAAAAGACCTCCTCAGTACATCTCTCCGGGTGACATGGTGTGGCTTTCATCCAAGTACATCCGCTTCAAGATCCCCTGTTACAAGCTGTCTCCTACAAACTCTGTTTACCTGCTACGTTATGAATTCCCGATTCCTTCAACATCTCTGTCCTCAAGCCTCTTGTCATAAACTGATTTTCTCAAATGAATCCTGTCCCCACACCTGTCTCCGGCTCTTCTGACGTCTACAAAGTTAAACAGATTCTTGCCACTAAAACCATGAGAGGTAAACTATTTTTTCTGGTCGACTGGGAGGGTTACAGTCCTGAGGAGAGATCTTGGGTACTATTACATTATGTGCTGCGGCTGCACACGCTGGCCATAAGCGCATCATCCTGTTACCGGCTGCTGCTGGGGGGGCTCGGATTCACATCTTGGGACGCGCCCGCATGCAAATCCCTGTCTGTCACTCACCAGGTGCTTCTCCTGCCTCCGCTTCTGCCTCTCTGCTCCGGCGCACATGTCCCCATCCCCTAGGGCGCATGCGCCGGAGCTTTAAGATTGAAAGGGCCAGTGCGCCCATTAGTGTAGTACATTTATGGCTCATTGATAAATTCCTCCTCCCCCCACACTTCCCTGCTGGATCTTTGTTGCCTTGTGCCTGAGAGAAAGCATTCCTGAGAGTTCCCTTGACGTGTATCTGGTCCTTTGCTCTGTGACCTGACCTTGCTCCTCTGTGGCCTGCCTGCTGATCTCCTGCTATGTCCTGACTACGCTACTGTGCCACCTGCGCTCCCTGGTATGGTCCGAGTCATCTGCCACACAGGTCTAGCTGATCCACATCCACCGGTGTTCCTGTCTTCTGAAATGTGAGTGTTATTTTTATATATATATATATATATATATATATATATATATATAATGTATTAATATATATATATATATATATATATATATACATACATACATACACACAGACACCAGCCCGACTACCAATTCTAGAGTGGAGTGGTGGTCTTCAACCTTGGCAACAAGCTGTCAACAAGGGGAGTACAGGAAGATCAGAAGAAATCAAATTTGCAAGAGGGATGTATTTGCAAAAATATTTACCTTGACGTGCCCTACTGCCCTACAGGTTTAACTAGGATAGTTGCAAAAACTACATTTAAAGATCAATGTTTACATTTGCATTAAGCATGTATTTAGCTACTGCTAAACTTCAAAAAAATTATAGGCCCAAGGCCTGAGGCACCAGGGAGGCAAGTAGTTTGTGAAAGACACAGAATGAGTCTGGAGCAGTCATTCGCAGTACCCAAGAGGGTTTCATAACCCCTTACATTTAAAGATCAATGTTGACATTTGCATTACGCATGTATTTAGCTACTGCTAAACTTCAAAAAATTATAGACCCAAGGCCAGTAGCATCATCTTTCCCCATATTGAGAGCATAGTTGTCCCCCAGATTAGTCAGAATAGATGTCACCCAGATTAGGCAGCATACATGTCCCCCAGATTAGGAGCATAGTTGTCGCCCAGATAAGGAGCATAGTTGTCCCCCAGATTAGGCAGCATAGATGTCCCCCAGATTAGGAGCATACTTGTCCCCCAGAGTAGGCAGCATAGATGTCCCCCGGATTAGGATCATACTTGTCCCCCAAGATTAGGCAGCATAGATTTCCCCCAGGTTAAGCAGCATAGGTGTCACCCAGATTAGGCAGCATAGATGTCCGCCAGATTAGGCAGCATAGATGTCCCCCAGATTAGGAGCATAGTTGTCCCCCAGATTAGGCAGCATAGATGTCACCCAGATTAGGCAGCATAGATGTCCCCCAGATTAGGAGCATACTTGTCCCCCAGAGTAGGCAGCATAGATGTCCCCCAGATTAGGAGCATAGTTGTCCCCCAGATTAGGCAGCATAGATGTCCACCAGATTAGGATCTTAGTTGTCCCCCAGATTAGGAGCATAGTTGTCCCCCAGATTAGGCAGCATAGATGTCATCCAGATTAGGCAGTATAGATGTCCCCCAGATTAGGAGCATACTTGTCCCCCAGAGTAGGTAGCATAGATGTCCCCCAGATTAGAAGCATACTTGTCCCCCAGATTAGGCAGCATAGATGTCCACCAGATTAGGAGCTTAGTTGTCCCCCAGATTAGGAGTAGTGTTGAGCGGCATAGGCCATATTCGAATTCGCGAATATTCGCGAATATATGGACGAATATTGGTCATATATTCACGAATATTCGCATATTCGTTATATTCTCGTTTTATTTTCGCGTATGCGAAAATTAACATATGTGAAAATTTGCATATGCGGAGATTAGCATAAACTAATTTTCGCATATGCGAATTTTCGCACGCCAGTCTCACACAGTAGTATTACAGCCTTCTTTACACCACACAAGCTGGAAGCAGAGAGGGGTAATCACTGTGATGTGTACTGTGAAGAAAAAAAAATAATAAAAAACGAATATTCGTAATTACGAATATATAGCACTAGATTCGCGAAATTCGCGAATTCGCGAATATGCGATATTCGCAAATAATATTCGAATTGCGAATATTCGCGAGCAACACTAATTAGGAGCATAGTTGTCCCCCAGATAAGGAGCATAGTTGTCCCCCAGATAAGGAGCATAGTTGTCCCCCAGATTAGGCAGCATAGATGTCATCCAGATTAGGCAGTATAGATGTCCCCCAGATTAGGAGCATACTTGTCCCCCAGAGTAGGCAGCATAGATGTCCCCCAGATTAGAAGCATACTTGTCCCCCAGATTAGGCAGCATAGATGTCCACCAGATTAGGAGCTTAGTTGTCCCCCAGATTAGGAGCATACTTGTCCCCCAGAGTAGGCAGCATAGATGTCCACCAGATTAGGATCTTAGTTGTCCCCCAGATTAGGAGCATAGTTGTCGCCCAGATAAGGAGCATAGTTGTCCCCCAGAGTAGTCAGCATAGATGTCCACCATATTAGGATCTTAGTTGTCCCCCAGATTAGGAGCATAGTTGTCCCCCAGATAAGGAGCATAGTTGTCCCCCAGATAAGGAGCATAGTTGTCCCCCAGATTAGGCAGCATAGATGTCATCCAGATTAGGCAGTATAGATGTCCCCCAGATTAGGAGCATACTTGTCCCCCAGAGTAGGCAGCATAGATGTCCCCCAGATTAGAAGCATACTTGTCCCCCAGATTAGGCAGCATAGATGTCCACCAGATTAGGAGCTTAGTTGTCCCCCAGATTAGGAGCATACTTGTCCCCCAGAGTAGGCAGCATAGATGTCCACCAGATTAGGATCTTAGTTGTCCCCCAGATTAGGAGCATAGTTGTCCCCCAGATAAGGAGCATAGTTGTCCCCCAGAGTAGTCAGCATAGATGTCCACCATATTAGGATCTTAGTTGTCCCCCAGATTAGGAGCATAGTTGTCCCCCAGATAAGGAGCATAGTTGTCCCCCAGATTAGGCAGCATAGATGTCATCCAGATTAGGTAGCATAGATGTCCCCCAGATTAGAAGCATACTTGTCCCCCAGATTAGGAGCATAGTTGTCCCCCGGATAAGGAGCATAGTTGTCCCCTGGATAAGGAGCATAGTTGTCACCCAGATTAGGCAGCATATATATGTCCCCCAGATTAGGAGCATACTTGTCCCCCAGAGTAGGCAGCATAGATGTCCCCCAGATTAGGAGCATACTTGTCCCCCAGATTAGGCAGCATAGATGTCCACCAAATTAGGAGCAGAGTTGTCCCCCAGATAAGGAGCATAGTTGTCCCCCAGATCAGGCAGCATAGATGTCATCCAGATTAGGCAGCATAGATGTCCCCCAGATTAGGCAGCATAGATGTCCCCCAGATTAGGAGCATACTTGTCCCCCAGAGTAGGCAGCATAGATGTCCCCCAGATTAGGAGCATACTTGTCCCCAGATTAGGCAGCATAGATGTCCACCAGATAAGGAGCATAGTTGTCCCCCAGATCAGGCAGCATAGATGTCATCCAGATTAGGCAGCATAGATGTCCCCCAGATTAGGCAGCATAGATGTCCCCCTGATTAGGAGCATACTTGTCCCCCAGAGTAGGCAGCATATGTGTCCCCCAGATTAGGCAGCAGATTAGGAGTTTAGTTGTCCCCCAGATTAGGAGCATAATTGTCCCCCAGATAAGGAGCATAGTTGTCCCCCAGATTAGGCAGCATAGATGTCATCCAGATTAGGCAGCATAGATGTCCCCCATATTAGGAGCATAGTTGTCCCCCAGAGTAGGCAGCATAGATGTCCCCCAGATTAGGAGCATACTTGTCCCCCAGATTAGGCAGCATAGATGTCCACCAGAGTAGGAGCTTAGTTGTCCCCCAGATTAGGAGCATAATTGTCCCCCAGATAAGGAGCACAGTTATCCCCCAGATTAGGCAGCATAGATGTCATCCAGATTAGGCAGCATAGATGTCCCCCAGATTAGGCAGCATAGATGTCACCCAGATTAGGCAGCATAGATGTCCCCCAGATTAGGAGCATACTTGTCTCCCAGAGTAGGCAGCATAGATGTCCCCCAGATTAGGAGCATACTTGTCCCCCAGATTAGGCAGCATAGATATCCACCAGATTAGGAGTTTAGTTGTCCCCCAGATTAGGAGCATAGTTGCCCCCCAGATAAGGAGCATAGTTGTCCCCCAGATTAGACAGCATAGATGTCACCTAGATTAGGCAGCATAGATGTCCCCCAGATTAGGAGCATAGTTGTCCCCCAGATTAGGCAGCATAGTTGTCCCCCAATCAGCGCGGGCCCGTCAGTGCCAATCAAATGGCCGTATGTGGAAAGCGGTCCGTACAATGCCCAGGTCTGCCCCAGAGGGTTTCATAACCAACCACAATAGAGAAAATTTTGTTGTAGGAGCATGGTCAATCTACTCAGACCCATTTGTCATTGGTGGCAGGAAATCCTGGCTGATCCATCCCTGATTCATCTTGACAAACGTCAGTCGCTACACATTTTTAGTTGACAGATGAGTTCGCCTTGGGGTGACTATGGCCCTGGCCGCACTTAACACCCGCTCTGATGGCACACTACTGGTCGGACAGGACAGCTTTTCCAGGGCAAACTCCGCTAGTTGCGGCTATAAATCGTGTTTGGCTGCCCAGAAGTCCAGCAGATCTTCAACGGTTGTTGGCAGGGTCATGTCGAGGTCATGTCGAGGTAAGCCAACACCTGCTGGTTCAGGTCCCCGTTCAGGCTGCTGCTGATTGAGCCGGTACTGCTCCTGCCACCCCTCCCCTCCCCAGCAGCCGTGGCAGTGGAAGGTGAGCGCAGAGGGCCCCGCGAGTCAGACCTGCGAGTGGATGGACCATGTTGCCGATAGGCATCGGCCAACCGACTACATAGAAGCTCCCTGAAGTAGGTCAGTTTGTCCTCCCTCTCAGTGGGTGTAAAAAAGGCCCCCATTCTGGGCCGGTAGCGAGGGTCTAATAAGGTGGAGATCCAGAAGTCATCACGCTGACGAATTTTGACAATTCGGGGGTCACTATGCAAGCAAATCAGCATGCATCGTGCCTTTTGTGACAGTGACTCGCTGGGACTACCTGCCTCCATCTCCACTGCATACTGCCACGGTGTGTCTAGGTCCTCTGTCTCGCCTCCCTCGTAATAACCCTCCAGCTCCTCTGGCTGCTCCTGCTCCTCTTCTCCTTTCCAATGACCAGAAACACCGGCCATCTCATCCACCGTAAACTGTGCTCCGCTCTGCCCCTCATCATCCTCCTCCAGTTCATCCCCCACAGGACTCATGTAGCCTTCTGATGTAGGCGCAACATCTCCATTGCCGTGACCAGCCATGTTTTCAATCATTTTTTGGAGTAAATGTAGGAGTGGAATTACATCGTTCATGGCGTAATTCGAGCGACTATTAAAGGGCCTCAGCAAACGGCAGGTTGCAATGCGGTCGAGACCTGACTCACTAGTCAGTTTATGACAGGGAGCCTGTCTGATTCAATGAGTGGAGAGAGCAATCTGCAAGTAATGCAACAGATGGAGGCACCCTGATTGAAAACCACAGGTCTGCAGCTCATTTATGTTTCAATGGGTGGGGTGGCTGATGTGTGGGAGGGAGGAAAATGGAATCATGGGATTTGTACGCAAACAAGAAAACTGAAAACAGGAAATACAAGTTCACAAAAAGCTAGCCACCGTGTTATGGTAATCTCACAGCAAACTTACTGTCTGCCAGGTAGGTACTAAAATCACCTTATGCTGGATAATCCCTTTAAAGTGATATACACAACATTATGGAACAATAGGGTGAGACCTTGCAGGGGAGCCTCCAGGTCACTCAGGGTCTCACCCTGACAGGGCCTAAGGGTAGTACAGGACCATGTCCTGTACTGGGACATCACAATCAAATACTTATGTCATGCAATAAAACGAAAATGAATTTATATTTTTTAAATCATACAATGTGATTTTCTGGATTTTTGTTTTAGATTCCGTCTCTCACAGTTTAAAAAAAATTACCTATGATAACATTTACAGACCTCTACATTGTAAGTAGGAAAACCTGCAAAATTGTCAGTATATTAAATACTTGTTCTCCCCACTGTACATATATTTTCAAAGAGTGAAACTATATTATATATAAAAAACTAGCTGAGTACCCGGCGTTGCCCGGTTTTTCCTTCCTAATCCTTGTTGGGGAGGAAAATAAACAAAGGAGGAAGCTTTTGACTTCATATACTGTCCTCATATATTGTTGTCATATCCCAACCCCATATCCCGACCTTCTATCCCGCCCTCACATCTCGTCCTCATATCCCTACCTCATATCCCGTCCTCACATCTCGTCCTAACATCTCGTCCTCATATCCCATCCTCATATCCCAACCTCATATCCCGTCCTCACATCTCGTCCTCACATCTCGTCCTCATACCCCGTCCTCATATCCCGACCTCCTATCCCGTCCTCCTATCTCGACCTCCTATCCCGACCTCCTATCATGACCTCCTATCCCGTCCTATCCTGTCCTCCTATCTCGACCTCGTATCCCGACCTCCTATCCCGACCTCCTATCCCCACATCCTATCCCCACCTCCTATCCCCACCTCCTATCCAGTCCATCTAACCCAACCTCCTATCCCGTCCTCCTATCTCGACCTCCTATCCCAACCTCCTATCCCGTCCTCCTATCTCGACCTCCTATCCCAACCTCCTATCCCGTCCTCCTATCCAGTCCATCTATCCCCACCTCCTATCCCGTCCTCCTATCCCGTCCTCCTATCGGATCCTCGGATCCCGTCCTCCTATCTCGACCTCCTATCCTGACCTCCTATCCCGTCCTCCTATCCCGGTCCTCCTATCCCATCCTCCTATCCTGTCCTCCTATCCTGACCTTCTTTCCCGTCCTCCTATCCCAACCTCCTATGTCGACCTCCTATCCCGACCTGTAATATGTGTACCAGTTATTGAAATATCTCCAGCCGTACGGAATTTATGTGGGAACATAAATTTCTCATTGATTTGTATGGGACTTTAAACAAAAACCCTGACCCTCACAAATGGGGGTAGTTCAGTGGCGGATCCAGGGGGGGGGCAACGGGGCAATTGCCCCCCCCCCCCGAGATTTCTGCCCCCTCCCCGTATAATACTGCTAAAATAGCATAGCGGAGCGGGAGCTGTCAGCTCCCGCTCCCTCACACTGTTTATTTACCTTTTTGCCGGCTCGGCGCGGCTGCGGGGACCAAGTGCTGACAGGCTGGCGCGATGACATCACATTATGGTGCCGGCGCCGGAAGATCCCGTCCCCGCGGCTCGTCTGCAGTGCACACTGAGCTGCCTGTGTGACGCTGCAAGTAAGAAGATTTTCGGCGGGGGAACAAAATCTAAGTGCACATTTTTCTGTTTCTGTTTAAAAGAGTCAACTACATGACACTGGGGTAGGTGGCAATTATGTGGCACAGGAAAGGAGAAATTAATGTGAGCGGCCTATGACAGGGGGCATTATATGTTAAGAGCACTGACCCCTGTCATGTGTCTCTCACATATAATGCCCCCTGTGCTGTGCCCCTCACAAATAACGCTCCTGTCATGTGCCCCAAACATAAAATGCCCCCTGTGCTGTCCCCCTCACAAATAATGCTCCTGAGGGGACAGGATGGGGGCATTATATGTGAGGGGCACAGCACAGGGGGCATTATATGTGAGGGGCACAGCACAGGGGGCATTATATGTGAGGGGCGCATGAAGGGGGCATTATATGTAAAGGGCAAAAAACGGGGGCATTATATGTGAAGGGCACCGCACGGGGCATTATATGTGAGGGGCGCATGATGGGGGCATTATATGTGAGGGGCGCATGATGGGGGCATTATATGTGAGGGGCCAAAAATGGGGGCATTATCTGTGAAGGGCAGAGCACGGGGCATTGTATATGAGGGGCACATGATGGGGGCATTATATGTGAGGGGCACATGATGGGGGCATTATATATGAGGGGCGCATGATGGAGGCATTATATGTGAGGGGCAAAGAACGGGGAATTATATGTGAAGGGCACAGCACAGGGGGCAATATGTGTTAGGGGCACAGGGCATTATTATGTGGGGGGAACAGGACAGGTCATAATCATTATATGTAGGGGCACACGATGGGGCATTATTACTATATGTGAAGGCACAGAGTGTTTTGTATTTCAGAAGTATATTGTAGATTATGAGGAATTTCTGGGGTGGTACGTTTTTTATGGGCCACAAAACATTTGGGTATTTTATTCAGAGGGTGCACTGCACAGCAAGTTATATTCAGAGAATGCACTGTGTGGTAGTATTAAATTTAGAGAGCACAGTGTGTGATAGTATTATATTCAGAGAGTGCAGTGTGTGGTAGTATTATATACAGAGGGTACGGTGTGTGGTAGTATTATATTCAAAGAGTGCAGTGTGTGATAGTATTATATGCAGAGGGTACGGTGTGTGGTAGTATTATATTCAGAGGGTGCAGTGTGTGATAGTATTATATACAGAGGGTACGGTGTGTGGTAGTATTATATTCAGAGAGTGCAGTGTGTGATAGTATTATATTCAGAGAGTGCAGTGTGTGGTAGTATTATATACAGAGGGTACGGTGTGTGGTAGTATTATATTCAGAGAGTGCAGTGTGTGATAGTATTATATACAGAGGGTACGGTGTGTGGTAGTATTATATTCAGTGAGTGCAGTGTGTGATAGTATTATATACAGAGGGTACGGTGTGTGGTAGTATTATATTCAGAGAGTGCAGTGTGTGGTAGTATTATATTCAGAGAGTGCAGTGTGTGATAGAATTATATACAGTGGGTACGGTGTGTGGTAGTATTATATTCAGAGAGTGCAGTGTGTGGTAGTATTATATTCAGAGAGTGCAGTGTGTGATAGTATTATATTCAGAGAGTGCAGTGTGTGGTAGCAGAGAGCGCAGTGTGTTATAACATTATATTTAGAGGGCACAGTGTGTGGTAGTATTATATTCAGAGGGTATGGTGTGTGGCGGTATTATATTCAGAGGGTACAGTGTGTTGTATATTCAGGAGGTACCGTGTGTCAGAATTATATTCAGAGGGTGTGTGGCGGTATTGTATTAGAACAATACAGTGTTTAGCAGTATTATAATAATTATTGTTTTCATATAGAGGATCAGAATCCGCTGACATAGTGAGGAGACGTCTGGGCGTCAAGTTCTGCAGAGAGAAGATTTAGCTGGAACAAGTATTGGTGGTATGTACCATCTGAATTAAATAAGGAAAGACTATAGAGAAGACGTCACCTGTAGTCACTGATATCATTCTGTATCCTCCTGTGTGTGTCCCATCAGAGCTGGAGTCACTTGTCAGTTCTGCAGTAATGATGGGTGAAACAACAACTCCCAGCATCCCCTTACCACTGCTTAGGTCATACTGGGAGCTGTAGTTTTAAAATGGTAAAAACTTCTTTAGCACTTTCCCATTCTGTGGCAGTTGGTATATTTGATAATTATTCTGACATGTGAACATGGCCTAAGAGTCTTAAACAAGGTTAGGACTGTATGATACATTTAATAATATTGTAAGTTCCGTGAGCAACATCTTATTTTCTGTCCGCCAACACAAAATACTCTAATAGTGCCACTCCCGAGACTCGACTCTGGATCCGCCCCTGGGGTAGTTAAGGGTTAAATTAACTATTCTATATTTTAAGTGGACATATAAGTAACATGTGACTTTAAACATAAACCCCGCCCCTGGCAAATGGGGGTGAGTAAGGGTTAAATCACCTATCCTATGTTTGTTGTTGACATATAAGTAACATGTGTGCCAAGTTTCATGTTAATATCTTTAAACGTTTGGATGTGATGCTGGAACATACACACATACACACACATACACACACACGTTGAGTTTTATATATATATATAGTTTTAACACCAGGTCATTGCTACTGTGCGACTGAAATCACAAAATGGTTGTTTTGTTTTTTTGCTTTAAGCCCTAGAGGACATGCAACATACATGAAAGTCACTGCGCCCTGGTAATTGGCACACAGTGACACACATGTACATTGCAGGGGGTTTACAATCTATGATATGAGCACTGGAGCTGTGCTTGATTCATAGACTGTATGCCCTGGCTGCTATCAGTATCCACTAATCGTGGATATCAGCCAACACAATGCTGACCGTTGTTAACCTTTTAGATACTGTGATCAATACTGATATCTATATTTCTTTTCCTTGTGTCTTTGCCTTCAGACATGTTTCATCCACGCAGTTATCACTTGTCTGGACACTAATAGTATAATTATGGAAACACAAACAAAAGAAACATCAAACATTATACAAACTGATTTATTTACTAAATGTACTAGTGTGTTCAGCTTAACAGATGTCACAGTGCTAAAGAAATGTATACTGCAAATGGACATATTTAAACTTGTATAATTGCTTTTCCAGTGTTCTCTCCATTGAGCATCCCCATGAATCCAGCCGGCATGTTCTCAAAACCTTTTGTGATGTGTTCATGATATTTTACCTTACCCTGAAATATAAAAAATAAATAAATAAATAAATAAAAAATAAAATATATATATATATATATATATATATATTCAAAAATTAAGTTATGTGTAATAATGTAAAATGAAACCGCAAAAAAACAATTGAACACACAAAGAAAGGAAGATGCAAAAGGGCATGAAAAGCCAAGACAACAGCTGACATGTATCAGTAATTAAAAAGCAATCCAGCCCCTTGTCAGTGTAAATTAATATCAGCTGGTTCAGTCCTAACTGATGGCCTACAAAAACGTCTCATTGCCAATCTGTCAAAGAAGATATATCTCATGATGGGTAAAAGCAAAGAGCTATCTCAGGACCTTCGCAACCTAATTGTGTGGTGTCCCAATACCGTATTTCATACTGTACCTTTGTAAAGGTCCCCATAGTCAGAGTCCCTAGGAACATCGGGGTCCCTCTTCTATAGTTATCCCCTTGTCACCCCTTAGTTAGTTCATATTTGTATAGGATTTCATATAAATATAAGTATAAATATGTATATATTCAAATGCCTTCCTGTTCAGCGTAGCAGGACCTGCGGGTCATGTGATTAGGTTCAGAACTCAGGTTTTGCTAAAGGACCTTTGGTGGTTCTCATGACGTGTTCACCCACAATGCAATGTAACGGTGAGTGACAGTTGTTATGGACCAATCCAAAACGGCCAGCCCCTGCCCATATAAGGGAGCTGCGTCATCTTGATTGCTCTCTTTGGTTGCTGATTATAGATGAGGTAGGACCTCCACAGCTTACAAGACAATTTACTAGGCCAAAGCCTTGCGGCCTCGGCCTATAACATAGCGGATATACTAAGCAATTCCCCGCTACTCACCGCAAGATCACTGGACCTAAACGCACCCTTAAATCCAGCGGATCTATGCTACAAAATCTCTGAGAAGCTAAATTGAGCTTATCTGATCCCAACCAACTGTCAATCACTGCTCAGTTATATCTGTAGAGACTCTGTTATCTGGACTGTTACTATTGCTGCATGTACAGAAATTCTTCAGTAAAAGTTCCTGCAATTTTTCAGTTAACAGTGGTTGTGGACAATCCTTTATTTCTGCATCACCTATTGCTCTTGGGAAGGGTGGCAATAGGCCTCTCAAGATTTCCGTATTTAACCCTCACCCTGGCGTCACGAGTGACAAGGGTTAACAGCGCCCTTTATAATACTGAACAGCAACTACCCTACACCCCACAAGGCTTTATCCCACCAAGGCACCACAATTGTTTAAAAACATAACAATGGTATTGGTTACAGGTGCCTTTCTAAGCTTCTAAATGTTCCAGTGATCTCTGTTGCGTGAAAATACGGAAGACGAAAGTCTAAGTTATAGACTAAGTGTAGCCCTGGGCAAAAATAAAAATGGGGTGCCCAGATTGCGTGACCAAAGAGCCCCATGTAGCACTCCCTGAATTGTACTGTATCTCAGCTAATATGAGTAAATGTGATTGCGCTGCAAACCACAAATGGCTGCGACTACAACATGAGAAACGTAATAATTTTATCCAGGATGAATTTGTGGCTGGTTGGTGGTCGCAACGTGATCCCATTTAGTGCAAATCAGCTCAGCCCCCCTCCCCCCCATCTCCCCATCTGCAAGAATGAAGTGAACTGACAGCTGTGGAGCAAAAGCAACTTGTAAGGACACATTCTCCATGCAGACATTCCGCAAGCTGCGGGACAACAGCATAATAGACTAGGACTGCACAGGAACGCGCCGCTATGTATTCTATGCGGACTCCGCACAAAGGGGGGTGCAAACACCCAGGGGGGTCATCAGCCCCCCCCCCCCCCCCCATGTCGGCGATCGCGGCAAATCGCAAGTGAATTCACACTTGCGATTTGCGCGATTCCGGGTCATTACGGGTCTATAGAGACCCGGTGACCCGGAATATAAGGGGGATCGCGGTTGTCTAAGATACCCACGATCCCCCTGAAGGCATAGGAGTGAGGTGGCAGGGGTGCCACCCCTCCTATCCCTGCAATTGGTGGTCTAGACGCGACCACCAATAGCAGATCGGGGGCAGGGGAGTTAGCTTTCGTTTTCCCCGTCCTGCCCACCCACAATAGGCGGGACATAACGGGGAATGAAAGGAGACCGGCGCCGAAGATCCACTTACCGATCCGGGCTGGCGACGGAGGCTGCGGGCGACGGAGATCGGCAGGCGGCGATGACGTGCGGCTGGATCCGACGGAAGCCGGCGAGTTGCCTAGCAACATCTGGAGGGTACAGTTTGAGACCATTATACAGTGGTCTCTAACTGTAGCCCTCCAGATGTTGAAAAACTACAACTCCCAGCATGCCCAGACAGCTGTTTGGGCATGCTGGACTATGTAGTTTTGCAACAGCCGGAGGGCTACAGTTTGAGACCACTAAATAGTGGTCCCTAAACTGCAGCCCTCATGATCTTGCAAAACTACAACTCCTAGCATGCCCAAACAACTGTTTGCTGTCTGGGCATGCTGGAATTTGTAGTTTTGCAACAGCTGGAGGACCACAGTTTGGAGATCACTTTGCAGTGTTCTCTAAAACTGAAGCCCTCCAGATGTTGCAAAACTGCAAATCCCAGCATGCACAGACAGCAAACAGCTGTCTCGGCATGCTGGGAGTTGTAGTTGCGTACCTCCAGCTATTGCATAGCTACATCTCCCAGCATGCCCTTCGGCGATCAGTGCATGCTGGGAGTTGTAGTTTTGCAACAGCTGGAGGCAGACTGGTTGGAAAATACTGAGTTAGGTAACAGAACCTAACTGAAGGTTTTCCAACCAGTGTGTCTCCAGCTGTTTCAAATGTACAACTCCCAGCATTCACGGTCTGTCAGTACATGCTGGGAGTTGTAGTTTTGAAACAGCTGGAGGTTTGCCCCCCCCCCCCCCCAATGTGAACATTCAGGGTACATTCACACGGGCAGGTTTACAGTAAGTTTCCTGCTTCAAGTTTGGGCTGCGACAAATTTTTCGCCGCAGCGCAATTTCCTAGCGGGAAACTCACCGTAACACGCCAGTGCGAATGTACCCTAAAAACACTACACTAACACATAATAAAGAGTAAAACACTACATAGACACCCCCTTATACTGTCCCCCCCAATAAAAATGAAAAATGTATTGTATGGCAGTTGTATGGTCTCTTCGGCGCCAAAACGGAGCCTCCAGCTGTAGCAAAACAACAACTCCCAGCATTTCCGGACAGCCGCTGACTGTCCAGGCATGCTGGGAATTTAGCAACAGCTGGAGGCACCCTGTTTGGGAATCACTGGCATAGAATACCCCTATGTCCACCCTATGCGATCCCTAATTTAGTCCTCAAATGCGCATGGTGCTCTCTCACTTCAGAGCCCTGTTGTATTTCAAGGAAACAGTTTAGGGCCACATATGGGGTATCTCCGTACTTGGGAGAAATTGTACTACAAATTTTTGGGGGCTTTTTCTCCTTTTACCCCTTATGAATAGGAAAAGTTGGGGGCTACACCAGCTTGTTAGTGTAAAAAAATAAACCATTTTACACTAACATGCTTGGGTTGCCCCATACTTTTTATTTTCACAAGCATTAAAAGGAAAAAAAGACCCCCATAATTTGTAACGCAATTTCTCCTGAGTACAGAAATACCCCATATGTGGGCGTAAAATGCTCTGCGGGCGCACAACAAGGCTTAGGAGTGAGAGCGCACCATGTACATTTGAGGCCTAAATTGGTTTGCACAGGGGTGGCCGATTTTACAGCGGTTCTGACATAAACGGAAAAAAAAAATACCCACATGTGACCCCATTTTGGAAACTACACCCCTCACGGAATGTAATAAGGCGTGCAGTGAGCATTTATGCCCCACAGGTGTCTGGCAGATTTTTGGAACAGTGGTCCGTGAAAATGAAAAATGTAATTTTTCATTTGCACAGCCCACTGTTCCCAAGATCTGTCAAACGCCAGTGTGGTGTAAATACTCACTGCACCCCTTATTACATTCTGTGAGGGGTGTAGTTTCCAAAATAAGGTCACATGTGGGGGGTCCACTGTTCTGGCACCACGGGGGGCTTTGTAAACGCACATGGCCCCTGACTTCCATTCCAAACCATTTTTTTCCCAAAAGCTCAATGGCGCTCCTTCTCTTCTGAGCATTGTAATGCGCCAGCAGAGCACTTGACGTCCACACATGGGGTATTTCCATCCTCAGAAGAGATGGGGTTTCAAATTTTGGGGGGCATTTTGTCCTTTTACCCCTTGTAAAAAATTTTAATTTGAGGGAAAACTAGCATTTTAGTGAAAAAGAAAAATCATTTACACATCCAACTTTCACGAAAAGTCGTCAAACACCTGTGGGGTGTTAAGGCTCACTTGACACCTTGTTACATGCCTTGAGGGGTGTAGTTTCCAAAATAGTATGCCATGTGTTTTTTTTTGCTGTCCTGGAACCATAGTGGCTTCCTAAATGGGACATGCACCCCAAAAACCATTTCAGCAAATTTTGCTTTTCAAAAGCTAAATGTGGCTCCTTCTCTTCTGAGCATTGTAGTTTGTCCGCAAAGCATTTTACGTCCTAACATGGGATATTTCCATACTCAGAAGAGATGGGGTTACAAATTTTGGGGGTCATTTTGTCCTATTATCCCTTGTAAAAAAATTTAATTTGAGGGAAAACTAGCATTTTAGGAAAAAAAAAAATTTTCACGTCCAAATTTAACGAAAAGTTGTCAAACACCTGTGGGGTGTTAAGGCTCACTGGACCCCTTGTTACGTGCCTTGAAGGGTGTAGTTTCCAAAAAAGTATGCCATTTGTTTTTTGTTTTTTTTTTTGCTGTTCTGGCACCATAGAGGCTTCCAAAATGTGACATGCCCCCCAAAAACCATTTCAGAAAAACTCACTCTCCAAAATCCCACTGTCGCTCCTTCCATTTTGAGCCCTCTACTGCGCCCGCCGAACACTTGACATACACATATGAGGTATTTCCTTACTCGAGAGAAATTGGGTAACACATTTTAGAAATATTTCTCTCCTTTTACCCCTTGTAAAAATTCAATAACTGGGTCTAAAAGAACATGCTAGTGTAAAAAATGAAGATTTTGAATTTTCTCCTTCAATTTGCTGCTATTCCTGTGAAACACCTAAAGGGTTAACAAACCTTTTGAATTTCATTTTGAATACTTTGAGGGGTGAAGTTTTTATAATGGGGTCATTTGTGGGGTATTTCTAATAAGAAGGCCCTTCAAATCCACTTCAAAACAGAACTGGTCCCTGAAAAATTTCAATTTGGAAAAATTGGAAAATTGCTGCTGAACTTTGAAGTCTTCCAAAAGTAAAAACATGTCAACTTTATGATGGAAACATAAAGTAGACATATTTTATATGTGAATCAATATATAATTTATTTGGGATATTCATTTTCCTTACAAGCAGAGAGCTTCAAAGTAAAAAAAAAAATGCTAAATGTTCAATTTTTTCATCAAATTTTGGAATTTTTCATCAAGAAATGATGCAAGTATCGACAAAATTTTACCAATAACATAAAGTAGAATATGTCACGAAAAAAACTATCTCGGTATCAAAAGGAAAGGTAAAAGCATCTCAGAGTTATTAATGTTTAAAGTGACAGTGGTCAGGTGTGCAAAAAATGGCCGTGTCCTACAGTGAAAATTGGCTGAGTCCTTAAGAGGTTAGCCAAATTAGTATATTTAAAATCCTTCATTTTGACGACCTATAACTTTTTCATTTTTCTGAATAAGCGGCAGTATGAGGGCTATTTTTTTGCACCATGATCTGTAAAAATAAATTTTATAAATGTTTTTATTATTATTATTATTATAATTTTTAATAAAATGTGACAAAAAAAAGCACATTTTATGTTCATGGCGTTCAGCAACATTATATTATAATAGTTTGGACATTTACGCATGCAGCGATACCCAATATGTGTATTAACCCCTTAATGACGCAGGACGTATATTTACGTCCTGCGCCGGCTCCCGCGATATGATGCGGGGTCGCGCTGCGACCACGCATCACATCGCGTCGGTCCCGGTGCTCATCAACGGCCGGGACCCGTGGCAATGTGCGGTATTAACCCTTTAGAAGCGGCGGTCAAAGCTGACGGCCGCTTCTAAAGCGAAAGTGAAAGTATCCCGGCTAGTCAGTCGGGCTGTTCGGGACCGCCGCGGTGAAATCACGGCATCCTGAACAGCTTGCAGGACACCGGGAGGGCCCTTACCTGCCTCCTCGGTGTCCGATCGACGAATGACTGCTCCGTGCCTGAGATCAAGGCAGGAGCAGTCAAGCGCCGATAACACTGATCACAGGCGTGTTAATACACACCAGTGATCAGCATAGGAGATCAGTGTGTGCAGTGTTATAGGTCCCTATGGGACCTATAACACTGCAAAAAAAAAAGTAAAAAAAAGTGTTAATAAAGGTCATTTAACCCCTTCCCTAATAAAAGTTTGAATCACCCCCCTTTTCCCATAAAAATAAAATAAAACAGTGTAAA
The DNA here is from genome assembly GCF_029499605.1 of Hyla sarda. Taxonomy (NCBI): domain Eukaryota; kingdom Metazoa; phylum Chordata; class Amphibia; order Anura; family Hylidae; genus Hyla; species Hyla sarda. The sequence goes on from NC_079189.1 coordinate 328,859,169, forward strand.
TAAAAATAAAAATAAACATATGTGGTATCTACGCGTGCGTAAATGTCCGAACTATAAAAATATATCGTTAATTAAACCGCACGGTCAATGGCGTACACGTAAAAAAAATTCCAAAGTCCAAAAAAGCGTATTTTGGTCACTTTTTATACCATTAAAAAATGATTAAAAAGTAATCAAAAAGTCCGATCAAAACAAAAATTGTAACTTCAGATCACGGCACAAAAAATGAGCCCTCATACCGGCCTGTACGTGGAAAACTAAAAAAGTTATAGGGGTCAGAAGATGACATTTTTAAACGTATAGGTGACGCATCTTTCCCTGTATCAGTGGTCTCCAAACTATGGATCTCACGCTGTTGCTAAGCTAAAACTCCCAGTAAAACATCAACTCCCAGCATGCACAGAGTGTTGTTGGAACAGCTAACAGTCCACAGTTTGGAGACCTAGGGGAGATTTATCAAAGCCTGTGCAAAGGAAATGATTCCCAGTTGATTGGTGAGTGCTTCCAATAATTTTCTACTGTGAGACTGTTATGCTCACTACTATAAACTATTGGGATTGAGTACCACATCTGTATGCAGGAACCTGCAAAGTCGGGAAAAGATGTAGTGTTGGACTTTGTAGTGCTGAGCACTGTATCTTCCAGTGTCTCCCTATACACTGCTAGAGACAAGAGAGACGTGTCAATCAAGCCGGCTGGGCAGGGAGCAGCCGCCAGGACCTGCCCCTGTGACTATTTACCTGTATTCTTGTAGCATTTTCAAACTATGTCTCTGTGCAATTTGTGTCCTGGAATCGCAATGCCTGCCCCAGTGTTATGCTTCCCACGGTATTTTAACCCTATGCAATATCTACTACGGGAGGGGGAACAGTAAAAAAACAAAAACCCTTTCTAAAATTCCTTGCTTTCACACTGCCACTGAAATGACGGAATTCTGTTTCTGGTATCTGGCACTTTCGGTTAGGTGACATGACATGGCCAGCCATCCAATCAGTGCCTGAGGCTGGACATTGCTTCGGCCCGTAATTAAATGAGCAGCTGTGTGAGATCAGGTAACCTAACCCAGAAGTGCTGGACACTGGGAACTGAGTTCCGTGATTCTGGCGGTAGCTCAAGTGCAAAAAAGAGAGGGTTGCTTTTATTTATTTATTTATTTTACTGTTTTTCCCAAGTGGATTTTACATAGAGTTAATGGGTACTCCGGTGCTTAGACATGCCTGATCAAGGAGGTCCCGCCGCTGGGGATCCTCGTGATCTTGCACGCCGCACCCCGTTAAAATCAGTCCCCTGAGCGTGTTCGCTACGGGTCTGATTACTGTCGATCACGGGGCCAGAGTGTTTTGACGTCAAGGCTCTGCCCCATGTGACGTCACGCTCCACCCCCCTCAATGCAAGCCTATGGGAGGGGGCGTGACAGCTGTCATGCCCCCTCCCATAGGCTTGCATTGAGGGGCGGATGCGTGACGTCACACGGGGGTGGAGGCATGACGTCACACGTCGCCGGCCCCGTGGTCACCGGTAATCAGACCCGGAGCGAATACACTCCGGGGACTGATTTTAATTGGGGTGCTGCGTGCAAGATCACGGGGGTCCCCAGCGGCGGGACTCCCGCGATCAGGCATATTATTCCCTATCCTTTGGATGGGGATAAGATGTCTAAGCACCGGTGTACCCCTTTAATACCACATTACTATCTTGTATGTTGAGGCTGCACCCCTTTGACTTCAGGGCGCAGCCACAACGTAGTTCTCCTATAGAGGCATGGCAAATCAAGTGCCAGGCTTCCCTGTCCCTTCCCTGCAGTGACTGCTACAGTGATGCTGTGGGGCTGGTATGACAATTTTTCCAGGGCTAGTTTTTAGCCCCAGTCCGGCCCTGGCCACCATGCTGGATGATCGGATCCCCGCAGCAGCACCGCGCGCGATCCGATCATCCATATAACCGGGACCTGCCGGTACCAGCCAGGACCTGCCGCGCATGACACGAGCACCGGACTGGTCATGGCGGCGCATAAATGTACGCCATGGTGCGTTAAGTACATTGTTGTTAAGGTGTTAAAGTTTTCTGCACAACATTTGTTAAAGGCCAGCAAAATACTTGGAGAATATAGAGTGGTCAGATGATAGCAAAATTTTACTGTTTGGATGCTATAATACACACCATGTTTGTAGGAAAAATAGCATTGCATATCTCCCTAAAAACATCATTCCAACAAATCTGCTAACATTTACCAGGATGACAGAGATGAAAAGGGGGTGGACATTTTAGCAAGACAATGATTCTAAACACACAGCCAAGGAAACATAAACCTAAAGCTGCTTGAATGGCCCAGCCTGTCACTTGACTTAAATCCCATTGAAAATCTATAAAAAGAACTGAAGATCATGATTCACAGAAGAGGCCAACAGAACATTCAAGATTTAAAGATTGTTTGTGTGGAAGAATGGACCAAAAATCTCATCAGGGCAATGTATGCGACTAGTTTCTCCATACAAGAGTAATCTTGAAGCTTTCATTACCAACAAAGGCTTTTGTACAAAGTATTAAAGGGGTATTCCAGGATTTTTTTTTTATATTTGACTATGCTACAGGGGCTGTAAAGTTAGTGTAGTTAATAATATAGTGTATGTACCTGTTTGTGATGGTGGTATCACAATTTTTCTGTGATTTTCACCCCAGCACACAAAATTACTCATGTCTCGGGTTTTCACAGTTTGCAGGTGATGACAGGGAGCCTGTCTACTTTAATGGGGTGAGCCACCGCTGAGAGAGAGAGATCATTTTGCAACAGCTGTAGGCACCCTGGTTAAAAAACACTGGTCTTTTGAATGGAATGCAACTAATTTGTGTTTCAATGGGTGGGGTGGCAGATGTGTGGGAGAGAGGAAAATGACCTCAAACTTACAAGCATGGAACTATGGGATGTATAGTTTGAGAAAGAAATCAAACAGGAAATCCAGCGGGTAAGTACTAAAATCACCTTATGGCGAATAGCCCCTTTAAATAAATACATGTTCAATACTTTTTTTCTGTGTCATTTCACATTATTACACACAATATCATTTCTGAGCTTATTTGATTTAGTTTCTTAACATTCTATGTATGAATCTATGATGTATGTATGGATATGTTAGATAGATAGATAGATAGATGTGGACCCAGCAAAGACAGAAGCTAGCTGAAGCACATGTGACTCTGGCCAGGCCAGGAGCTCTTCTGACTGGTTATAGCCCACCCCTTTTCCCAGAGAGGAGGGTTAGACTAGGGGACTTATCTTGCATTTATTGGCTAGGAGACAAGAGCGGCTGGGACAGGATGACTGGTTAAGGTTGAGAGAAAGCTGAATGGAGCAAAGTTAGTAATATTCTTAATAAAAACCTGATCCAGAGTGCTCTGGACCTCAGGTTGAGCCAAAGGTCAACCTTCCAACAAGACAATTAGCCTAATCACACAGCCAGGAAAACACAGGAGTGGCCTAGGGACAGGAATGAATTAGACTCTGTGAATGTCTTTGAATGGCCTAGTCAAAGCCCTAACATTGACTACACAAAAAAAGAGAAAGAGATACGCAATATAATGCACACCCACAGTAACTGTAATCCAAAAAGTATATCTTTATTACATATAAATAGTACAAAAAGCAGACAATACAGTTAAAACCAATTAAAAAAGGCCCAATTGGCCACTGCACAAACGAGGGGGGGGGACCCCCTACCAAAAAGAAGGGGAGAAACCCCACCCAGGGCACCTGCCTCCACAAATACACAGGTTATCAACCTATCATACAACAAGAATGTTTAATCAATACAGTCCTGTCCCCACAACACCAATAATATGTATACAACCTGAGTGTCCTTAATGTGACAACACCCCTGAGGAAGTTGCTGAAGGGCAACGGAACGCGTGGGGTCTTTAGGGGGGCACCTGCCGTACTACTTCTCCATCTATTGTCCTCTACTACCAGTCCCCTGTGCTATATATTAAGGACACTCAGGTTGTATACATATTATTGGTGTTGTGGGGACAGGACTGTATTGATTAAACATTCTTGTTGTATGATAGGTTGATAACCTGTGTATTTGTGGAGGCAGGTGCCGTGGGTGGGGTTTCTCCCCTTCTTTTTGGTAGGGGGTTCCCCCCCCCCCTCGTTTGTGCAGTGGCCAATTGGGCCTTTTTTAATTGGTTTTAACTGTATTGTCTGCTTTTTGTACTATTTATATGTAATAAAGATATACTTTGGATTACAGTTACTGTGGGTGTGCATTATATTGCGTATCTCTTTCTCTTTTTTTGTGTAGTTATTGTTATTTGGTACGCTTAATAGCACCCCTTTGTGTATGATGCTGAGCCCACCTCCTTTCTATATACAAAGCCCTAACATTGAACATCTCTGGAGAAACTGGAAAATGGCTTCCACTGATGGTCCCATCCAACCTGGCAGAGCTTGAGAAGATCTACCGAGAAGAATGGCAGAAAATCCCTAAATCCAGGTGTGTAAACCATGTGACATCATACCCAAGAAGACTGGAGGCTGTAATTGTTGCCAAAGGTGCTTTAACAGTACAAGTAAAAGGTCTAAATACTTATGTTAATGAAATATTTTAACTTTACATTTAACTTAGCAAAGCTTTGCCACATTCTGTTTTCACATTATGGGACGGCAGAATGATGGGGGAAAAACTTGATTTGTTATTTTGATTTTAGCACAAGGCGGCAACATATTTTAACTTCTGCTTACAGAAGTTTTTTTTGCAGTGTATTACATCAGTAATCAGCGGATTGCATGCCTATGGGAAGGGGAGGATGTCATTTATGAAACCATTTCTAAACTAGGTGGGTTGTTAAAGGGGTACTCCACCCTTAGACATGTTATCTCCTATCCTTTGGACTTAACATGTCTGAACGCGGGGAGTCCCCAGGACAGCACTGGGGCTTTCCAAACAAGAAAGCCTGGGGCTTCCATGTCCGTGACATCACACCATTCCCCCTCCATTCATGTCTGTGGGAGGGGGTGTGGCAGCTAGTACACAGCCCTCACGCCCCCTCCCATAGACATGAATGGAGGCAGCGTGGTGTGACTCCACAAACATGGAAGCCCTAGGCTTCCTTGTTCAGAAGGCCGCAGCGCCGGCCGAACCCGCCACAATCATACATGTCTAGGGGCAAAGTACTCCCTTTAAAGGGTTAAATAAAAATCCAGCTATTATTTTTAAATCAGTGATCATTGCTGTTTCCGCTTCAGTAAGTGCACAGCGATCAGCCTTGTTATAAAATGTTACTGCTGATTTGGCATTTCCACTGCTGCAGTACTATAAGACCATAGTAATAATGGCCAATCCTGTAATCCATGGACAGGTAGAGTCTCTCATGCTCCCCTCTTTATTAGCAGCTTTCCATTCTAAGATCATGGGGGTGACCAGGAGGCAAGGACCTATTTCTATGAGATCAGTATGTTATCAGTTTGAGAATTTTATCAACACTACAGAATGGCCAAATTTCCATTTCCATGTAAGCTTCTTCCCCCATTACTACAGGTTATATTGTGATTACCTCTAAAACCCATTGCAGGAGTTGTTTTTGTCCCTCCATAAATCTGTCTGCCCAGCGTGGCACAAGGAAGCCTTCCATACGGAGTTGTTTAAAAAGAATGATGGGTTGTATGTAAGGTCCTATAAAGGAAATGCAAAATGAAATGAAACTTAACACAAATAATAGTCATCGGCATAGAAATTACATTGGATGGAGATGTCACATTGAGCATGCAGTCTAATCTGCAGTAATCTTTTATAGAGCAGGAAAAAATAAGCAGACTGGTATATTGTTTTCTGGGTTAAGATTGTGTTTTATTCATATCAATCTCTGCGCATTCTGGGCTTAAGAGTCCATGACACAGGATAGGGGATAAGTACATGATTGCGTGGGGTCCGAGTGCTGGGATCCCCGTGATCACCAGGACGGGACCCCTGGCTCTTGCAGAGAGGAGCACGTATTGTCTACTGGTAGACGGGACACCCTCCATTCATTTCTATGAGAGCATGGATGATTTCCGAGTGCTGTACTGAGTGCGTGATTTTCGACGCTCTGATAAAAATGAATGAAACGACTGCAACATGCCTCCACACTGAGCACCGGGTCCGTCCTGGTGATGGTGGGGGGTCCCAGTGTTCGCCACCCCCCCCCCTCCCCGCATTTGCACGCGTTCCGCTATTTATCCCCTGTCCTAGGGATAAGGGATTAGTTCATTTTAGTTGGATATCTCCTTTAAGGAAAGATAATCATACCGTTGATGCTGTAATCATACAGTTGCTGCTATAAGTTTCCATACACATTAGCCAAATTCATTTACACATTTACAAGTGTTTAACAATTCCTGGCTTTTACTCCTAGTATGTACCACATCTCTTAGGTCAGTGAGGATCACTACTATATTTCTAGAATGAAATGTCAGAATAATATTACAGACAATGATTTATTTAATATGCAATATCACAGCATTGATCAGTATAAGCAATCCAAGATTGCTTATTATATTCCCTTATGGGGATTTTAAAAGTGCTAAAAAAAATGTTAATAAAATAAAAGGCTTTATCCCATTTTTTTCATGAAAAAAAAAAGAATAATTAAAAATCATATTTGGTATTAAAACATAATGTTTATTATCCTACATGGTGAACAAAATATAATAAAAAATAAAAATACCTAAGGCCATAATTAAGTAAACAGTATAAAAAGGTGTCGTAGTCCTAGGTGTTTTAGGCAATTTTATTACTTCCTATGGATTTGTTCCTTACATAATTGGAGTTAAACTTCAAGCTCAGTAGTGAAGCCTAGTCCTTAATCATTCTCATATACTGTATACAGTATATTATTTGCTCTAGAATCATACCTGAGGGAGGCACTGCATGATTATACATGGATATAGCACCACACACAGAAATTCTTCCAAAATCCTTCATTTGAGGCAGGGCAGCATCAGCAAACTTCCCTCCAACCTACAGAGCAGCCAAAAAGATTGTTTATTTTATTGACACATACATTGCTACTTCATATTGGACATTTTTCAAAATAGGACATTATTCTAATTCAGGGGTCCTCAAACTACGGCCCGCGGGCCACATGCGGAACGCCAAGGACATTTATCCGGCCCGCCGCTGCCTGAGACATCCCTGTGTCCCAAAAGATGTTTTCGGGACACAGGGATGCGCTCTCGGAGACCCCGCGTTTTCTTTAAAAATGCAGAGGCCGCCGGGAAAGTGGCGCACGCAGGGACGTCATTGACACCGTGCGTACGCCCACAGCAACGGAGCGCGGAGGAGCGGGGCAGCGATGAGGACGTGCGTTGGCCAGCTAGGTAAGTGTTACCAGCGGCACGTCAGCTTCGGTGCTCCGACCACCCCGCTCCTTCGGTCCCGGGACTTACTGCTATGTCCGGACCGGAGGAGCGGTGGTCGGAGCACTGAAGTGGGGCAGAACACAGGCATACAGCCTCCAGCCATACACTGGCTGGAGGCTGCATGTCTGTGGGGGAACATACTGCACCTAATGTGGGAGAAAATACTGCACCTAATGTGGGGGAAAATACTGCACCTAATGTGGGGAGCTATACTGCACCTAATTTGGGGGATCTATACTGAACCTAATTTGGGGGATCTATACTGCACCTGATGTGGGGATCTATACTGCACCTAATTTGGGGGATCTATACTGCACCTAATTTGGGGGATCTATACTGCACCTAATGTGGGAGATCTCTACTGCGCCTAATGTGGGGGAACATGCTGCACCTAGTATGGGGAGCTATACTGCACCTAATTTGGGGGATCTATACTGCACCTAATGTGGGGGAACATGCTGCACCTAATGTGGGGAGCTATACTGCACCTAATGTGGGGGAACATGCTGCACCTAATGTGGGGTAACATTATACTACACCTAATGTGGGGGAACATTATACTGCACCTAATGTGGGGAAACATTATACTGCACCTAATGTGGGGGAACATTATACTGCACCTAATGTGGGGGAACATTATACTGCACCTAATGTGGGGGAACATTATACTGCACCTAATGTGGGGGAACTATACTGCACCTAATGTGGGGGAACTATACTGCACCTAATGTGGGGGAACTATACTGCACCGAAAGTGGGGGAACATACTGCACCTAATGTGGGGGAACTGTACTGCACCTAATGTGGGGGAACTGTACTGCACCTAATGTGGGGGAACTGTACTGCACCTAATGTGACGGAACTGTACTGTACCTAATGTGGGGGAACTGTACTGTACCTAATGTGGGGGAACTGTACTGCACCTAATGTGGGGGAACTGTACTGCACCTAATGTGGGGGAATTGTACTGCACCTAATGTGGGGGGACTATACTGCACCTAATGTGGGGGGACTATACTGCACCTAATGTGGGGGGACTATACTGCACCTAATGTGGGGGGACTATACTGCACCTAATGTGGGGAGACCTATTCTGCACCTAATGTGGGGAAACTGTACTGCACCTAATGTGGGGGAACTGTACTGCACCTAATGTGGGGGAACTGTACTGCACCTAATGTGGGGAACTGTACTGCACCTAATGTGAGCACTGAACAGTATTAGCAACCAAAGAATTGCTATAAATAGTCCCCTATTGGGACTATTAAAGTGTAACAATAAAAGTAAAAAAAGTTTTGAAAAAAGAAAAAAAATTTAAAAATCCCCTCCTCCAATAAAAATGTAACAAGTCCTTTTTTCCCATTTTACCCCCATAAAGTATAAACAAAAATAATTAATGCACATATTTGGTGTTACCGCGTGTGTAAATGTCCAAATAACTAAAATATAATGTTATTGATCCTGTACGGTGAACGGCGTGAACGTAAAAAAGCAAAAAAATAAACGCTAAATTACTGTTTTTTTGTCACATTTTATTAAAAAAAAATTATAAAAAAATAATAAAAGTTTTATATACACGAATCTGGTATCAATAAAAGGTACAGATGATGGCGCAAAAGATGAGTTCTTATACCACTACCTATATGGAAAACCGAAAAAGTTGTAGGTCGTCAAAATAGAAGGATTTTAAACTTACTAATTTGGTGAAAAAGTTTGCGATTTTTTTTTTTAAGTGCAACAATAATAGAAATGTATGTAACCATGGGTATCATTTTAATCATATTTACCCACAAAATAAAGAACACATGTCATTTTTGCTGTAAATTGTACGGCGTGAAAACAAAACCTTCCAAAATTAGCAAAATTGCGGTTTTCGTTTTAATTTTTTAATATCCCCACACAAATAGTATTTTTTGGTTGCGCCATACATTTTATGGTAAAATAAGTGATGTCATTATGCAGGACAACTGGTGGCACAAAAAAACAGCCCCCATACTGGTCTGTGGATAAAAATATAAAAGAATTATGATTTTTAGAAAACAAGGAGGAAAAAAACCAAAATGCGAAAATTTTATTGGCCTGGTCCTTAAAGGGGTACCCCGCCCCTAGACATCTTATCCCCTAACCAAAGGATAGGGGATAAGATGTCTGATCACGGGTGTCCCGCTGCAGGGGACCCCCGGGATCTCGGCTGCAGCACCCCTCTGTCATTACTGCACAGAGCAAACTTGACGTCATGATGCTCCGGCCCCTGTATCGACAGTCATTATGCACAGAGCAAGTTTGCTCTGTGCAGTAATGACAGTGGGGTGCTGCAGCCGAGGTACCGGGGGTCCCCAGCATCGGGACCCCTGCAATCAGACATCTTATCCCCTATCGTTTGGATAGGGGATAAGATGTGGGCTTGGTCCTTAAGCGGTTAAAGTAACCCCAAAATACCCCTTTAAACAAATGAAAGCTACTACCCGAATACAACTCAATTGTGAATGTCGGTATATGAAAACGTTACTATACAAATATTACTAATATTTTAGTAGTTTGTTGCTTACATTCTCAAAATAGCAGTCATAGCCTTCCGGAGATGCTTTCTTCAGAGCTTCTTCCAATGAGCTCACTGTCTTGTAGTTAAAAGCTTCATCAAAACCAATTTCCTTCAAATATTGGATTTTGTCATCTGAACCAGCAGATCCAACTACTTTACAACCCTAAGGAGAAATGTGACAGATCCATCTTACAACACAGAAAATAATAGATTTAGCATTTTTTTTTTAATCATAACGTCTAACAAACAAACTGAAGGTACCTGGTCCCATTCTGTTACAATGGACCCTCAAATTACAATATTAACTGGTTCCAGGATGAACATTGTATGTCAAAACCATTGTATGTTGAGACCAGAACTCTATGGAAACCTAGCAATTGGTTCTGAAGTCCCAAAATGTCATCCAAAAATAGGAAAAAGTGAGGATTAAAGAAAAATAAGTAGATAATTAATACAGATAAAGCAAATCCTTACATATAAAAGTAAGAAAGAGCTGCTGGTGATGTAATCATTGTCTATGTAGAGGACAGGAGCTTCTTCAGGGTCCTGTACAGTACACACAATCTTCCAAAAAAGTAAAATAGTGCAGCACTCACTTGGTGTCCAAATGAGCAGCTAGCCCTGGCAAAAGTAAAGAGTAGTACAGAACATGTAGTACCTCCCTGTACTGTAGTGCGGCGCTACCAGACAGACAGTCAGTTCATTCACTACAGTAATACAGGTGTTTTATTAGTAAATACCCATTCTGATTGGTCAGTTCTTCCAGCCATTGTCACATTTTGCAGATCTGGACTGTCCGTAGCATTGTATGTTGAGTATAATTTCAAATGATCCAGAAAAGATCATTGTATGTCGAAAATATTGTAAGTTGAGGGATCACTGTATCGGCATATATTAGCCATATATTAGCCACACAGACAGAGAGGCACTTGTAAACAAATAATATAAAAAGTTGGCACAATTTAGGGGTTCAGTTAGATAAATGTCATTTCTGTCGTTTAACCCCTTGACGCAAATGGACATTCATTAACGTCCATCTGCGGCTCCAGAGGTATGACGCGCGCTCAGCAGGTGAGACACGCATCATACCCAGTGGGTCCCAGTTGCTATAGGCCGATCGGGCTGATGTCCGACATTAACCTTTTAGTGAATGGGCAGTTAAAGGGGTATTCCAAGAAAAAACTGGCTCCAGAAAATTAAACAGATTTGTAAATGACTTCTATTAAAAAAATCTTAATCCTTCCAATAATTATCAGCTGCTAAAGTTGAGTTGTTATTTTCTGTATGGCAACAGTAGAAGAGGTTTGCTATGGGGATTTGCTTCTACTCTGGACAGTTCCCGAGACAGGTGTCATCAAAGAGCACTTAGAGTAATTTGCAAATCTGTTTAACTTTCTGGAGCCAGTTGATATATTTTATATGATATATATATATATATATATATATATATATATATATATATATATATATATAAAAAGTTTTCCCTTTAATTTCTGCAGAATTTTCATGCAGAATTCTGTGCGAAAATTCTTCCGTGCGAACAGACCCTAACACTTCGAAATGACAACTGCCTTTTCAGAACATTAATATAGCATTCAACGGGAAATTCCCATAAAGCTGCCCCATGAAGAACAATAATTTATAAGTTTATAAAATATTTGTAAGGCACCACAGCAACTTGTTGTTGCCAGGCATGGTGGCTTTCATCTTAAGGCTATGTTCAGATGGCGGAATATTTGCAATTCTGCACAATTTCCGTTCAGCAAAGCTGGCTGAACAGAATTGTGGAATTCCGGCTGAATTGCGGGGAAATTTCTACAGAATTCTGTGTTCTCAAAACACAGCACGCTGCCGAAATTCAAAGCCCCATTGACTTCACTGGGATTCTGCCGCGGAATTCTGCAAAGTTAAGGACAGGAATTGCTGCCGTGGAAATTCAGCTGAGTGAATGGGACACCGGAATTCCGTTAAAGTCAATGGACAGTTAATTTGGGTGGAGGTCTGAACATAGCTTTAGAGAAGTCATGTCTTGTGGCAGCATTTGGCCACTACAGGTCATGCAATGTGACATCCAGTTGTTACAAAAATGCAGTTTTGTAGAGAATTACAACCTTTGTTACAACAATATATTGATAGTAAGTTATCTTTCATTCTTGTATTGTGAAAGAAGTGTATCTAGTATAGACAATACAGTCATACAGTGAAAATAAGGCAGTTACGAATAAACTTTTTTCCTCCACAGAGGCATCTGGAACTTTTCACTGTATCTGGAAATATTCACTAAAAGTGTAAAGAAAGCCCACGGACCGGACAGAATGGGAGGGGAGGAGGTGCATGACAGGGGTTGTATGAGGAGTAGGGTTAGGAAAGGGTCAATGGTGTGAGAGCGGGAAGCTGGAAAGGGTAGGAGCTAGGAATGGATAAAAAAGGACAAGCCAGAAGAGGAGGAGCCAGTGGAGCACATGGAAGAGGAGTTGTCCCGCCCACCCGACCCTTTTTTGTTTGGGGTTCAGGTGGTGGTTGGGTTTTGGGGGTTTTGGGAACAGTTGTTGTAGCGGCAGGAATGGGAGGGGGGACTTTTGGAGAACATTTTTGGAGAACAGTGGCAGCGCTGGTGGAGCTGGGATGGGACCAGTATACTTTTCAAAGGTGGGGCCCTTGGTTCAGTGGGTGAGGCGACTAAGGGCGCAGTAGGAGACGGATAGGAATGGGTTGCTTTTAGGTCCCTCTCCTGGTCAATTTAGCATCTCAGGGGTTAAGCATATTTGCACTGTTATAATTGTTATGAAGGTGTTAGTGTTGTTACCCCGTGAGTTTAACAAGTTCGATGTGAATATTTATATATTTATGTGGTAAAACTTGAATAAACTTGGTCCACTGTGGCCTTTCCTACGACAAAGTAGGTGTCCATGTCGTGATGTAAAGGGTGGGGTGGTAGTAGGTGAGTGGATCTAGATGATCACCTACTTAAGCTGACATTCTTCTTTACTTACTTTGATCTTGGCAATCTGTCCCACAACTGACCCGACTGCTCCAGCAGCACAATTGACAAGAACGACCTCTCCTTCCTTTGGATTGCAGATTTCCAAAAGTCCAAAATATGCAGTTAAACTGAAAAAATAAATAAATAAATGAAACAGAATCATGTTGATAGAAATCACTCCATGCTATGTACCACAACATCTGGTTGAGACGTTGAAAACACATAATTTAGTGGGATTGAGGCATTTTTTACCTAATTTTGTTAAAAACCAGGCTGGAAAATATAATTTGGTTGAACACTGTGGGATGTTATCCATTAGACTAGTGGTCTTCAAACTGTTGCCCTCCAGATGTTGCAAAGCTACAACTTCAAGCATGCCCAGACATGTGGTTGTCCAGCTGTTTTGAAACTCTGAGCATGTCCTTACAATCACGTTGTGGAAGTAGTTTTACAACAGCTGGAAAGCCAAAATTTGGATACCACTCATTAGAGAGCTGCATCACTACTGCATCTATAGAAGAGAAGAGCCTTCTGTGTACAGTCTTAGAAAGTCTCAAAAACATTCTATGAATTCAAACCCTGCAACTGTCGGAAAAGCCACTAGGAAAGCCAAGGAGATCTGATAAAAAAGAAGAGGCACTACGCTCAACACCTGGACCCCCACCAATTGAAATGCCTGGCCTATAACTATATCATGTCAGAAGTTTTACAATTTATAGATATCCTAGAATAAAATTCTCTGAAGACTATTCTCCATTCCATGCTGGCTCAATGTCTGTAAAAAGCTTGTTGTGCTTATTCGCATTTTAGACGTGATCTCAATGTATGTATGTATTGATGGATGGATGTGTGTGTTCCAGCATCACTTCCAAATGGCTGGAGATATTCTGATAAAACTTGGTACACATCTTTACTTATAAATGAACTTATAAACTTACTTATAAAATACTTTGAAATTAACCCTAATCCATCCCCATTTGCCAGGGTCAGGGTTTTTTGTCTAAAGTCCAATGCAAGTCTATGGGACTTCGATTATCGTACGCCACAAGCTCCGCTCTGCATCTCCGGGAGAGTGTGTTGGTCCAGCTTGCAAGCCACGCCCCTTTTAGTTTCTGCCCTTTTTTTTCCGTCTCAAGGCCAAAAACACCATTATCTCTTGATACACCTACATCACAGGTCCTTCAACCACAATTTCTTCATCCCCCCCTTACAAAGTCCACATCACCGGGTGAATGTGTCAGTCTGGCTTGCAAGCCACACACCCTCCCATAAGGCCACATCACCAACAAAACCACTCCCCCCCCCCCCCTTTATTTTTATTGTTCAATCCCTTTATCACAACTTCCGGACAGCATATGAGGTTGGGATGTGAGGTCAGAATATAACAATAGAAAAGACTTGATGGCACTCACTAATAAAGCAGATAGAATTTATTTGCAGTCAGGTCTATGGATACACACAATGCCAATAGGCCATTTCATACTCTATCCAGTGCTGAATCTTGACCGGCCATTGTGTGTGTATCTATAGACCTGACTGCAAATAAATTCTATCTGCTTTATTGGTGAGTGCCATCAAGTCTCTTCTATTGTGAAATTGTACCTATAATTATTTGTGATAGAGCACCACAATAGAAGTGAAGCAAAAGATAGAAGTATGAAGAGTCCAGGTATTACTAAGATGGCATTTTGCTGATTGGAGGGCAGTGCCAGCAGTACTTTTCTCTATCTAAGGTTGGAATATAAGGTTGGGATAGGAGGTGAAATATAAGAATGGCATATGAGATCAAGATACAAGGTCAGTATATGAGTACAGTATATAAGGGCAAGAGTGTCTTTATATGTTGCTCCTCTCCCACAAGGTTTAGGTAGGATGACTGGGCAACAGCAGATACTCTGCTAATTCGATTAAGAAACTTTAAATAGTTTTCTATTCCTCAGATATGATGCAGACTTTGCCCGGCCTGAAAAAAAACACATTAAAATTTCACCCAAACTGCACAGTGTAAACAAGGCCTAATTTAGATAAAAATGCTTACCCAGGCATGCCCACTACTCCAAGTGCCAGAGATCTGGGCAGAGATTCAGGCCATTCAGAAGGCAGGGCTTTTAATCCTGTGCCATTAGATATAAAGTGTGTTGTCCAGCCTGAGTTCGAAACATAATAACCACCTACTAGGAATGCTGAATTTTTGCTTTCTAATATCCTAGATGAGAAAAAAGACCCATATGAAATATCTGATGCACATCCCCCACACATGCATAAAGCTATACCAAAACAACGCTATACCAAAATTTTCAAAATACAATTTACACAATTTACTGTAGGATAATAGGACTCATTTTAACATTTTCGGCTCAGTATTTTGGGCCATTTTTGAACCATTAAATGACTGTCATGTGGCTCAAAAAACAGACCAAAAGGAAAAACTACTGAAAAAAGATTTGACCTAATGGCTTTTTGGTCTTTTTTTAAAGCCATTTTTTCAGACATTGTTTTTTTATTTATTTTTTTTTTTTTTGGTTCATAAAAAAGATGGAAAATTGTGTGACAACAAGTGATGATGACTGTACAGGTTTTTGCACTATAGGTTTTTATTACCTAGATTTTTATTTTACTAGATACAGATACTGGAATGTGTTCTTTTTTCTAATCTGGCTGTAATTTATAATAATTTCCTTTTTTATACATTGGTATGGGGGGCAGCCATTTTGCATGCACTGTTTTAACAACATTTAGAGATGAGCATTACAGAAAGCCCTATGGATGTAGGCACAATGGACAGGAGCTGACCCATTGACGTTAATGGAATAGGTGTCTGGATGTGCACAACGACCTGTTTAGAGGTCTATCCACAGGAAGAGGGAGGCTGAACTTTGAGCTGACGCTATTGTGAAGATTCTGTCTTATCTACATACTGATTACACTGTACTCACCAGCAGAGCTCGCTCTCTATATGGTAGATGTCAGATGATATGGAAAATTTCGTGGTCACTGAGGGGTTAAGAAGGAGTGGCCCCTAAGTAAGAAGGGCAGTAACAGTCAGATAGACAGGTTCAGCTGCACAAGTACCTTCCTTTCTTACTTTGACATCTAACAGTACATCCTCTTCCAACAAGATGCTTATTAAAGCTATTTGGTGGGAGATAAATTGGACTGTAAACATTCATAGTTTTCAGTTTTTTTTGTTTTTAAAAAGTTTAATAAGTTTATACAGATGGAAATGAATGATTTTCAATCAATTCCAGTGCTTGTCAGATTTACTGACAAAATAAATTACCCATTATAGCTTGGTCCCAAGTGTACCTGCAGAACAATGACTTATGTTGTTAAGAATGTAATGTGAAAAATATAAAATTTACCTGGCAACTTGGGATCCAATCATTACATCACCTTCTTTTAATATCCATCCACTATATGGTCTGTTAGATATAAATCAATTGGGTTAGTCTTATTTATTTTGTTTGATTTAATTAACTTATATTGTGCCAACATATTCCATAGGGTTATAAAAAGATTATCCTTCCTATTGGTCACCATTGGGGATCAAATTCTAAATTCCAAAGTAACCTATGAGTATGTTTTCAGAGTGAAAGAGAGTATGTAGGGAAAAATGTGCAAATATAGGGAAAACATACAAAGGCCATGCATATGTTTCCTCTGGTCGGTTTTAAACTCAGGACCCAGAACCCTATGTACTGTATCATGAGAATTTACAAAATATTTTTCTACCTGGGGTATAAAGATAAATCCTGACAAAAATATTCATAATGGATTTTCTTTCATTCTCATGCACCACAAAATCAATTTATTGTGGAAATCTCTCTATGTTACTTTCATACTTAATAGTGAAAATGTGCTAAATATCTGCACGGAAAACACATGCGGACATTCCACACATTTGACTAATCTGGTGGGCGATAGGACAGTGCAGAAATGCACCATTTCATAGACAGCAATGCATTTTCTTGCAGAATCCCCAGAAATAATAGACATGTCTATTCTTTCTGCAGAGGCCGGAATCTGAAGTTCCGTGGCAGAAACATTTGGCGGGGAAATTCTGACGTGTGAACAGTGAAATGTCCGTGCGGTATATTCCATGCAGACATTCCGCAAAATGTCCTCAATGTGAACATGACCAAAGGATCACAGTTATTGTGGTGGTCTCTTTACCATCTTAGTCTGGGGTTTCTTTTAAAGACTTGGATTAGCCACCACATTTACAGCATAATATTCCGGACTTGTGGCAGCTTCTTGAATGGATCTTCCCCTAAATATTTTTTTGGTTATAGTCAAATAATTCTGAGCACTCAGAAGAGAAAATGCTACAGAAGAGAAGATACGACAGAAGAGAAGATACGACAGAAGAGAAGATACGACAGAAGAGAAGATACGACAGAGGAGAAGATACGACAGAGGAGAAGATTCGACAGAGGAGAAGATACGACAGAGGAGAAGATACAACAGAGGAGAAGATACGACAGAAGAGAAGCTACTACAGAAGAGAAGCTACTACAGAAGAGAAGATACGACAGAAGAGAAGACATAACAGAAGAGAAAACACAACAGAAGAGAAGATACTACATAAGAGAAGACACGACAGAAGAGAAGACACTACAGAAGAGAAGACACTACAGAAAAGATACTACAGAAGAGAAGACACTACAGAAGAGAGATACTACAGAAGAGAAGATAGTACAGAAGAGAAGATAGTACAGAAGAGAATTTATGACAGAAGAGAAGATATGACAGAAAAGAAGATACTACAGAGGAGAAGATACTACAGAAGAGAAGATACTACAGAAGAGAAGATACTACAGAAGAGAAAATACGACAGAAGAGAAGATACGACAGAAGAGAAGATACGACAGAAGAGAAGATACGACAGAAGAGAAGATACTACAGAGGAGAAGATACGACAGAAGAGAAGATACGACAGAAGAGAAGATACGACAGAGGAGAAGATACGACAGAGGAGAAGATATTACAGAAGAGAAGATACTACAGAGGACAAGATATTACAGAGGAGAAGATTCGACAGAAGAGAAGATACTAGAGAAGAGAAGATACGACAGAAGAGAAGATACTACAGAAGAGAAGTTACTACAGAAGAGAAGATACGACAGAATAGAAGATACTACAGAAGAGAAAATACTACAGAAGAGAAGACACTACAGAAGAGAAAATACTACAGAAGAGAAGACACGGCAGAAGAGAAGACACGGCAGAAGAGAAGATACTACAGAATAGAAGACACTACAGAAGAGAAGATACTACAGAAGAGAAGATACTTCATAAGAGAAGATACGACAGAATAGAAGATACTACAGAAGAGAAGATATGACAGAAGAGAAGATACGACAGAATAGAAGACACTACAGAAGAGAAGATACTACAGAAGAGAAGATACTACAGAAGAGAAGATACTACAGAAGAGAAAATACGACAGAAGAGAAGATACGACAGAAGAGAAGATATGACAGAAGAGAAGATATGACAGAAGAGAAGAAACGACAGAAGAGAAGATACTACAGAAGAGAAGATACGACAGAAGAGAAGATACGACAGAAGAGAAGATACTACAGAAGAGAAGATACGACAGAAGAGAAGATACGACAGAAGAGAAGATACGACAGAAGAGAAGATACGACAGAAGAGAAGATACTACAGAAGAGAAGATACTACCAACACATAATGAAACCTAATGGGGGAGATTTATTAAAACCTGTGCAGAGAAAAAGTTGCCCAGATGCCCATAGCAATGAATCAGATCACTTCTTTCATTTTTCCTCTTTAAAAATGAAAGAATCGATGTGATTGGTTTCTATAAACAACTGGTCAACTTTTCCTCTGCACAGGTTTTGATAAATCTCCCCCAACCTCTTTGAGAAAACCATTCCCTTATCCAGACCAGGATTTGTACAAAGGATTTAAAGACCATTATGCATTTTGCATAGTGGTTGTTTTCTTTTAAAGACAACCCCCATAGTAGACAATTTTTCAATGTCATTTTAGTGTGGTCTTCTCAATGAGATTTCACTGTATTGTTCTTTTATATCCCCTCTAAAGTGTGTCCTTTCTATGTTCTCAGAGGTGGGCATGTATGCACCGTTTCTGAGCTGTCTTATTTTCAATACTACAGTGTACAGGCTGTCCTAAAATCTTCAGTATTTTCTCTTGTCAGGAGAGATATTGAGCATATGCAGAGAAGACACTGAGAAAGAAAGAATAAGCCGACCACAGAAAGGTAGATGCACTTACTGTGGCACTGTAATACATTTATATTTGTAATGTATAAAGTCTGCACAAAAAAATAAGTGTATATACAAAAGATGTTTTATGTAACTAAACTTAAAATTAATCAAATGCCAAAATATGTACTAATAATTGGTTTGTCTTTGATGGGAAGATTACATTATTTAAGAACTGCATGGTAACCGTTTTTACACGAGTTACTGAAACATTGTTCCCTTTTGGTGCAGTTTTAGGAATATTTAGGGAGATTTATCAAAACTTGTACAGAGGAAAAGTCCAGTTGCCCATAGCAACTGATCACATTGCTTCTTTCATTTTCCAGAGGCCTTTAAAAAAAAAAAAAAAAAAAAAAAGTAATCTGGTTGCTATGGGCAATTAGGCAATGTTTAATTAATTCTCCTGTAGAAGTGCTTTGTCAGCCTAAAACTGACCAAACTGGAATACAATGCAAAAATAGTGCCTTTTACTGAAAAATCATAAAATGCTATAACAATTATTATTAATACTATTTACCTCATATATGGGTCTACACTCAAAAAAACGGATTCCAGGAGAATTTCTGAAAAGACATATAAAATGTTCATATATTGAATTCAGATATTGAAGGGGTACTCCACTGGAAAAAAAAATATTTTTATCAACTGCTGCCAGAAAGTTAAACAGAATTGTAAATTACTTCTATTAAAAAATCTTAATCCTTCCAGTACTAATCAGCTGCTGTATGATCCATAGGAAGTTCTTTTCTTTTTTAATTTCCTTTCTGCCTGACCACACTGCTTGCTGCTGACACCTCTGTCCATGTCTGGAACTGTCCAGAGTAGGAGCAAATCTCGATAGAAAATAATTTCCTGTGGATTATACAGCAGCTGAAAAGTACTGGAAGGATTAAGATTTTTTAATAGAAGTAATTTACAAATCTGTTTAACTTCCCGGCACCAGTTGATTATGAAAAAAAAAAAAAAAGATGTTTTCCAGTGGAGTACCCCTTTAATTCAGAATTAAAAGGAAACTGCCAGCTGTTTCATCCACTTTAAACCATATACACAGGGTTATAGTGCGTGTGAACCAGATTAAAATGATGTATTACTCATCCGGATCCCTGGTCCCTTTCTGGAGATACGCACTTTATTGGCTCCCGTTGCTACAATGTTAATTAAACCCCTTTGCACAATGAAGGCAGGAGCCCGTGTTCTGAGGTTCTCTGCCTCTGTTCTCTCTGCTCCCATATGGCGGGCATTTGGGAGGAAAGGGGACAGAGGCAGAGGGGACTTTTGAGTGTTTTGGTGGCATTAGGATCACTCGGAAATGCGCCGTCTTCATACTCATACATGTATTTGTGTTTGTTTTACTGTGTTGTGTTTGTGTTACTATGTATGTTCTTTTTACTAATTTTAATATCATACATTTAATATTTTCTATGATCTTTGCAGCAGTTGCCTTTTGGTGGTGATGTTTATGAGTTTGTATACATAGCGCAGTGGTGGACAGAAAACCACGCAACACGCTATTGCAGTCAAACACACAGCTAAACGAAGTGCCAAGACTAACTTTCCTCCACCATGAATGTATACATAATATGTAATAAAACATTTTTAAGAACAATTTTTGACCCAAACACTGTCCCTACTTCCTATGAGTCCATATTATAGATAATTCAGGAGAGGCATGGTTTAGCCTGTAAATATGATTTATTCATGGAATACAGCAGTGTTTGTAGGTTATGAAAAGTGAAAAGATACTAAGTATATAAAAGAAAGTTCTTTTACCTCCATCTTGCAGTGGCGGCAGCTCTTTTTCTATAAGCTTGAAGTCCTCAGGTTTCGGTGCACCCTCAAAGTGCTTTACCATTGTCCATGACTTAGATACAACCATTTTTCTGTATAGAAAATTATGAAAAATAAAGCTATGACACATTGTAAAATATTGTTGTTGTTTTATTTTTTATATAATAAAAATACTAGTAAAAAATTTAATGTCCATTATATTCAGAATGAAAATGTGCAAAAAACCTATTAGATAGAAATGTATTTATTCTTATAAAAAGTTTTGTGGGTATGTATACAGACAGAAATTAGCTGTATACTGTATATCCTTTTTTTTTATTTTATTTTTTACACTAGAGTCTAAATCATTTTATTATTTTTTACAATTTTCTGGTGGCCCAGTACTGGAATTGTGCCCTCATACCCTTGTTACCCTGTCAGGCAGCCTCCTTACAGTGTCCCCTGGGCCCCCGAACACCTGTCCCCTAGTGTATATATTGTTTGCCATGTGTTATACGGTATAATACATATCGAAAGTGTTAACATGTGATCATCAGTTGTCATGTGAGTTGTCATGTGAGTTTAACCCAGGAGGTATCAGTGACCATGTGACTTAATGGTGACCTATTGGACCCCACCAGAGTCTCCTCTATAAAAGCCCTGGGAGGGGTCTCTTTGCTCTCTTTCTGCTGAGTTGCAGTGCAGTCAGGTCCTATAGTGAGTCCGGAGTCTATAGGAGGCCTCAAGTCAGTTTAGCAGCCACAATTCCACAAGTAAGCTACAACCACAGCATTCTCAGTCTCAAGTCAATTCAGTCACAGTCATCTATTGTCAAGTCAGAGTGGCCTGCACTAAATTGTCCAAATCTACTGCAAGTCCCAGCAAGCCCTTAAATCTCTGAAGTCACTGGTCACCTCTGTGGGCCTGACTGAACTGAATAGACTGTACCAGCTGTCACTCAGTAAAGCTACCATTGTCGTTAACTTGGCGTCGGAGGCAATATTGCCCCGTGCCTAGCCCAGGGTCCAGAGGTATACCATCGGGTGGTATTGAGGATAAACCACGCCCTGGCTTCACGAATACAAGGGGTTAATGCTATCTGCCCCTAGGATAATTCCATCTGTCCTGCATCTCACACCCTCTACCACAATATTATCTAGATTTAGGCTAGGTTTTCGTCAAAGGTTACTAGAAAGGCTTTTTTTTCGATTTTCTGCAGATTTGCCGGCTACACATCCATGGTGTGAATTTATGCCTTTCTGTCATCCCAAACCAGTCTGCCCATACTTCTTTGACCTCTGGCATTAACATCCACACAACTGCCACTCACTGGATATGTTTTTCTTTTTCAGACCATTCTCTGTAAACCCTAGAGATGGTTGTGTGTGAAAATCCTAATAGACCAGCAGTTTCTGAAAAACTCAGATCAGCCCTTTTGGCACCAACAACCATGCCATGGGCCTAAATACTGCCATGTGGTTGTTGACTGATTAGTAAAGTGGTCAGTGAGTGTATAGTGTTCATTAGAGATGAGTGAATCGAATTTGACGAACCCGAATTCGTTACGAATTTCATGAAAAATTCGATTTGCAACGAATACGAATATCTGCGCGATTCTATCGCACGAATCGCTTCATTAAACTCCATTTTACAGCGTTACAGGCTATTGTAGAGCTAAGATGGCAGATCCACATGTGAGTACATGGGGCAGGGGATTATGGGAGGGCGGGAAACAGCGGCGTGAATGAAGGTAGGTGGGCTTACCCAGAACCACATGTGAGATGCAGCCTATCAGTGTTCACTGACCCCTGTGATGTCACAGCCCCTATATAATCGGCGGCCATCTTGCCTCTCTTCATTTCATCTATGTACACAGATGGAGAGGACGGGACTGCGTGTGTGTGAATAGCTCATACCACAGCGTTACACTGCAACTGCTAGTCACATCAGCATTAGGGAAAGGCAGGAGTGCAGAGTGCTGTGCTGTTACTCTGAGAAGGATCATTGATTGCTAAACCTCCTATTCACGTTATTGAGCATTGCAGCAGAGAGGGGCAGATAGCTTTCAGCTGCCTCATACAGATCTCCAAGCTGCCTGAACTTTCTGAAGCATCTCATCTCCTCATTTTTCAGCTCTATTGAGTTTTTTTTTTCTCCACAAATTTTCTGCTGCACAGAATTGTGTGACAGAGTGCAATTTAGGGTTTAATCCCTGGATTTTTTTTGGGTGGTGCTGCACTGTTGGGTCCTGCTGCTGTTCAGAAATAAGTCATATTAGTTTGGACTTTAGTGCCTTTTTACCATTTTTCACCTGTTACTCTGTCTCTGTGCTAAATTCAGTGTTATACCACACGTTATACATCTGCCGGTGTATTAAAGAATTTTTTTTTTCCTGAGTACAAATACGCTTTTTCAGTGGCCTTATCATTGCAAAGGGCCTAAATACAAGCAAATAGCGTACCATATACCACCTTTTTTTCTGTCTCTGTGCTAAATTAAGTGTTATACCACACGTTATACACCTGCCGGTGTATTAAAGAAAAAAAAGGTTTTCCTTTGTAAAAATACGCTTAGCCGTGGCCTTATCATTGCAAAGGGCCTAAATACAAGCAAATAGCGTACCATATACCACCTTTTTTTCTGTCTCTGTGCTAAATTAAGTGTTATACCACACGTTATACACCTGCTGGTGTATCAAAGAAAAAAAAGATTTTCCTGCGTAAAAATACGCTTAACAGTGGCCTTATTATTGCAAAGGGCCTACATACAAGCTAATAGCGTACTATTTAGTACCTGCATTTCAGTTTTATACCACACCTTATACACCTGCCGGTGTATTAAAGAAAAAAAAGGTTTTCCTGCGTAAAATTACTCTTTTTCAGTGGCCTTATCATTCCAAAGGGCCTAAATACAAGCAAATAGCGTACCATATACAACTTTTTTTTCTACCTCTGTGCTAAATTAAGTGTTATACCACACGTTATACACCTGCCGGTGTATTAAAGAGAAAAAAAAGTTTTTCCTGCGTACAAATGCGCTTAACAGTGCGCTCATCATTGTAAAGGGCATACATACAACCAAGTAGTGTACTATTTAGTACCTGTATTTCTTTCTCGGTGCTAAATTCAGTGCTATTCCACACATTAGTATACACTGGCTGGTGTATACAACAAAAAAAGAGTTTTTTCTGCGTATAAATACGCTTAACAGTGCGCTCATCAGTGCAAAGGGCATACATACAATAAAGGAGTTTACTATTTAGTAACTGTTATTCTGTCTAGGGCCTATATACTTTGAAAGGACAGTCGTAAGTAATCGCCTGCTGCTGTTCTATACCCTCATAAACGCACTAAGTATGTCAGGCAGGGAAGTGCCAGGACATGCACAGAGAAGGGGCAGAGGCCTACATACGTCAGGCAGAGTTGGCAGCAGACTTGGGGCGAGTGGCAGCAGAAGTCGCAGCAATAGGCCTGAGCTCCCGTTAACACCCAGCAGTCGTGTCGTCGACCCATCTCTCCTCGTCAATTGGTTTGCACACTCATCCATTAATCACAAGCGACATCTGACAACCCCAGTCAAGAGTCGGTGGGTTCCTCAGACACAACCCTCAGTTGGCATGGCCCGGGAGCAGTCCCTGTAATCCCATTGCCTTTGTCCAATGCTGTTCCCCCTCCCAAAGAAGTATCTCATGCTTTGGGTTCAGCTCCACTATTTAGCAAGGATGTTGTAATAGAAGACAGTCAGCATCTAATGGGAAGCCAAGAATGTGAGGAGACATGCGTCCCTTGCTCCACAAGGCGGCCAAGTAGTGACGCGGAGAGTGACGTGGGAGGCGGTGTTTCAATTGCTCAGGGTCCTGAGGCAGACACTGTTGTGGAACACGAGGAGGACATCAGTGACGTGCACACATCTTTTGATGATGATGAGGCCGATCGCAATTGGGAGCCGGGTGCAGAAGCCGGGGCTTCATCATCATCAGGAGAAGAGATTTGCTCTTTGTCTATGAGGCAGCAAGGTGGTAGCACGGTTGGCAATCAGCGTGGTGGTGGCAGTAGTGGAAATTCAGGAGCCAAACATGCCAGGGGGAGACCACCTGCTTCGCGGAAAGCTACCATTCAGGGAGGTAGTGGAACAGGGGTTCCTGGAGACGGCACCAATAGCAGTGAAATAGTGTGAACTACGGGTGGGAAAATCAGCTACTCTGCGACGTGGTTGTTCTTCATAAAGAATCCGGAGGACCTTAGCGTAGTCACATGCAAAATCTGTGGGCAGAAAGTGAAGCGTGGCCAGGCTCCCAATCTCGACACCACGGCCCTGCGTCAACACATGATTCGCCACCATAAAGCGGCCTGGGATAACCGTGGCTCCGAGGTAGTAGTCCAGCTTGCCGAATCACCCAGTGGCCATCCGCTCCCTCCGTCATCTAGCCAAGGCTCCACCACCTCAGCCGAAGGGAGCATTGTGTCAAACCATCCTTCTTGCGCTCCTGCTTCCTCCGCTCGTAGTCAGCCATTATGCCAACAATCGATCGGCGAAGCCATGTCCAAGAGACAACAGTATGCGCCCACTCATCCAACGGCGCAGAAGTTGAATGTGCTCCTGTCCAAGTTGCTGGTGTTGCAGTCCCTCCCTTTCCAACTGGTGGACTCTGCAGCTTTCAGGGAATTGATGGCTTGTGCCGAGCCGAGGTGGAGAGTCCCAAGCCGCCATTTCTTTGCAAAGAAGGCAGTACCAGCCCTGCATAAGTTTGTACAAGAGAAGGTGAGCCAGTCCTTGAGCCTGTCGGTGTGTTCAAAAGTGCACGGCAGCGCCGACGTGTGGAGCTGTAACTACGGGCAGGAACAATACATGTCTTTTACGGCCCACTGGGTAAATGTTATTCCTGCACAGCCACAGCAGCAACTTGGACAGGTCACACCGCTTCCTCCTCCACGCTCTCGCTCCCAGGCAGTTGGTCCTTTTACAGTGTGCACCTCCCCCTCCTCCTCCCCCGTGTCCTCGGCCTCCACTGCACATCTAAATCTCGGTGGCCCTTCATCGTACCACGTGTGTAGGGCACAGCCGTGTCAAGCCGTCCTTCACATGGTTTGCCTTGGCGAACAGAGTCACACAGGGGAGGAACTGCTGAAGTTCATTAGGGAAGAAATCCGAGTATGGCTTACTCCACGAAATCTGGAAATGGGAACCATGGGGACCGACAATAGGAAGAACATTGTGGCCGCGCTGCGACAAGGAAGTGTGAACCATTCGCCCTGCATGGCACACGTGTTGAATCTGGTTGTCAAGAAGTTCATCAAGTCTTCACCCCATTTGCAAGACGTCCTGACAATGGCAAGGAAACTGTGCATGCACTTCAGCCACTCGTACACCGCCAAGCACACTTTGCTTGAGCTGCAGCGTCAGAACGGTATCCCACAACATAGTCTCATTTGTGACGTTGCCACAGGTTGGAATTCCACCCTCCATATGTTGGACAGACTATACGAACAAATAAAAGCCATCACAGATTTTTTGATGATTCAAGCAGATAGGAGTACTCCCCTGTGTAACTTCAATGTGAACGAGTGGCAGCTCATACGTGACACCTGCCGTTTGCTGATGCCCTTTGAGGAAGCCCCATTTTTTGTTAGTCGCTCGAATTACGCCATGAACGACGTAATTCCACTCCTACATTTACTCCAAAAAATGATTGAAAACATGGCTGGTCACGGCAATGGAGATGTTGCGCCTACATCAGAAGGCTACATGAGTCCTGCGGGGGATAAACTGGAGAATTATGATGAGGGGCAGAGTTTACGGTGGATGAGATGGCCGGTGTTTCTGGTCATTGGACAGGAGCAGGAGCAGCCAGAGGAGCTGGAGGGTTATTATGAGAGAGGCGAGACAGAGGACCCAGACACACCGTGGCAGTATGCAGTGGAGATGGAGGCAGGTAGTCCCAGTGAGTCACTGTCACAAATGGCATGATGCATGCTGAGTTGCTTGCGTAGTGATCCCCGAATTGTCAAAATTTGTCAGTGTGATGACTTCTGGATCTCCACCTTATTAGACCCTCGCTACCGGCCTAGAATGGGGGCCTTTTTTACACCCACTGAGAGGGAGGACAAACTGATCTACTTCAGGGAGCTTCTACGTAGTCAGTTGGCCGATGCCTATCGGCCACATGGTCCATACACTCGCAGGTCTGACTCGGGGGGCCCTCTGCGCTCACCTTCCACTGCCATGGCTGCTGGGGAGGGGAGGGGTGGCAGGAGCAGTACCAGCTCAATCAGCAGCAGCCTGAGTCTACAGTCGCTGATGAGTAGCTTCCTTCAGCCGCATAGTGAAGCTACTCCTCAGCAGCAGGTGGACATGGAGCAGGACCTGAACCAGCAGGTGATGGCTTACCTCGACATGACTCTGCCAACAACCGTTGAAGATCCGCTGGACTTCTTGGCAGCCAAACTCGATTTATGGCCGCAACTAGCAGAGTTTGCCCTGGAAAAGCTGTCCTGCCCAGCCAGTAGTGTGCCATCAGAGCGGGTGTTTAGTGCGGCCGGGGCCATAGTCACCCCAAGGCGAACTCGTCTGTTCACTAAAAATGTGAAGAGACTGACGTTTGTCAAGATGAATCAGGGATGGATCAGCCAGGATTTCCAGCCACCAATGACAGATGGGTCTGAGTAGATTGACCATGCTCCTACAACAAAATTTTCTCTATTGTGGTTGGTTATGAATCCCTCTGGGGCAGACCTGGGGATTGTACGGCCCGCTTGACACATACGGCCCTTTAATTGGCTCTGACCGGCCAGCGCTGATTGGGGGACAACTATGCTGCCTAATATGGGGGACTTCTATGCTGCCTAATCTGGGGAACAAGTATGCTCCTAATCTGGGGGACATCTATGCTGCCTAATCTGGGTGACATCTATGCTGCCTACTCTGGGGGAAAACTATGCTCCTAATCTGGGTGACATCTATGCTGCCTAATCAGGGGGACAAGTATGCTCCTAATCTGGAGGACATCTATGCTGCCTACTCTGGGGGACATCTATGCTGCCTAATATGGGTGACATCTATGCTGCCTAACCTGGGGGACAACTATGGTCCTAATCTGGGGGACATCTATGCTGCCTAATCTGGGGGACAACTATGCTCCTAATATGGGGAAAACTGAAGCTTCTGGCCTTGGGCCTATCATTTTTTGAAGTTTAGCAGTAGCTAAATACATGCTTAATGCAAATGTCAACATTGATCTTTAAATGTAAGGGGTTATGAAACCTTCTTGGGTACTGCGAATGACTGCTCCAGACTCATTCTGTGTCTTTCACAAACTACTTGCCTCCCTGGTGCCTCAGGCCTTGGGCCTATAATTTTTTGAAGTTTACCAGTAGTGTGCCATCAGAGTGGGTGTTTAGTGAGGCCGGGGCCATAGTCACCCCAAGGCGAACTCGTCTGTCCACTAAAAATGTGGAGAGACTGATGTTTGTCAAGATGAATCAGGGATGGATCAGCCAGGATTTCCAGCCACCAATGACAGATGGGTCTGAGTAGTTTGACCATGCTCCTACAACAAAATTTTCTCTATTGTGGTTGGTTATGAAACCCTCTGGGGAAGACCTGGGCATTGTACGGCCCGCTTGCCACATACGGCCCTTTGATTGGCTCTGACCGGCCCGCTCTGATTGGGGGACATGTGTGTAAGCGCATCTGTCTCCAAAAAATCAGGTCACAAAAGATTTCTTTTGTTGGAGGGGAGGGTGAACAAGACATATGTCTTCTTAAAGCTGGTATCTCGATCTTTTATATAACAAAAGATAAAAAGATAACAGAAACACCCCTACACCCTGCGCATATTCAAGAGAACACATAGGGAGTCATATTCAAAACTCTTTACATCAATAATTTTCCGTTTTGGCGTGAAAAAGTTCACATCAGATATTCAGATATAAGTTTTTTTTTACATGAGAATTATCCAAGGTTTACACTAGTCATGCCAGTTCTGCAAAAGTGGGCGTGGCTATATGCATTTCATGTGTTACATAATATTTTCAAAGGGGTGAGACTCCATTTTAAATGTTTTATTTATACAGTTATCGCTTGTCTGGACACTAGTGATTTTACATGATATTACATGAGAAACTTCTGCCAGAATTTCCCGGGATGTAAAATTTGGCGCCAAAATTGCTGATTTTGGTGCCAAACTCGGCAATTTTTGGCGCAAAAAAAAACAAACAAAAGTGGCATGAAAATGAACTCTCACATATTTTAATAGCAGCACAAGAAGCATGTGAAGAGAAAAAAAAAAGGATAATTAATATCACTCTAACAGAAATTACAGTAGTTTTTTAACCCCTTCAGGACGGAGCCCATTTTGGCCTTAAGGACCGGAGCGTTTTTTGCACATCTGACCACTGTCACTTTAAACATTAATAACTCTGGGATGCTTTTAGTTATCATTCTGATTCCAAGATTGTTTTTTCGTGACATATTCTACTTTAACATAGTGGTAAATTTTTGTCGATACTTGCATCCTTTCTTGGTGAAAAATTCATAAATTTGATGAAAAATTTGAAAATTTTGCATTTTTCTAACTTTGAAGCTCTCTGCTTGTAAGGAAAATGGATATTACTAATACATTTTTTTTTGTTCACATATACAATATGTCTACTTTATGTTTGCATCATAAAATTGATGAGTTTTTACTTTTGGAAGACACCAGAAGGCTTCAACGGTCAGCAGCAATTTTCCGATTTTTCACAAAATTTTCGAACTCAGTATTTTTCAGGGACCAGTTCAGGTTTGAAGTGGATTTGAAGGGTCTTCATATTAGAAATACCCCATAAATGACCCCATTATAAAAACGACACCCCCCAAAGTATTCAAAATGACATTCAGTAAGTGTTTTAACCCTTTAGGTGTTTCACACGAATAGCAGCAAAGTGAAGGAGAAAATTCACAATCTTCATTTTTTACACTTACATGTTCTTGTAGACCCAATTTTTGAATTTTTACAAGGGGTAAAAGGACAAAATTTTTACTTGTTTTTGTAGCCCAATTTTTCTCGAGTAAGCACATACCTCATATGTCTATGTAAAGTGTTCGGCGGGCGCAGTAGAGGGCTCAGAAGGGAAGGAGCGACAAGGGGATTTTGGAGAGTACGTTTTTCTGAAATGGTTTTTGGGGGGCATGTTACCTTTAGGAAGCCCTTATGGTGCCAGAACAGCAAAAAAAACACATGGCATACCATTTTGGAAACTAGACCCCTCGGGGAATGTAACATGGGATAAAGTGAACCTTAATACCCCACAGGTGTTTCACGACTTTTGCAAATGTAAAAAAAATAAAATAATTTTTTACCTAAAATGCTTGTTTTCCCAAAATTTTTTAATTTTTAAAAAGGGTAATAGCAGAAAATACCCCTAAAAATTTGAAGCCCAATCTCTCCCGATTCAGAAAACACCCCATATGGGGGTGAAAAGTGCTCTGCTGGCGCACTACAGGTCTCGGAAGAGAAGGAGTCACATTTGGCATTTTGAAAGCAAATTTTGCTCTGGGGGCATGCCGCATTTAGGAAGCCCCTATGGCGCCAGGACAGCAATAAAAAACCCACATGGCATATCATTTTGGAAACTAGACTCCTCGGGGAACGTAACAAGGGGTTAAGTGAACCTTTATACCCCACAGGTGTTTCACGACTTTTGCATATGTAAAAAAAATAATTTTTTTTTTACCTAAAATGCTTGTTTTCCCAAAAATTTTACATTTTTAAAAAGGGTAAAAGCAGAAAATACCCCCCAAAATTTGTAACACAATTTCTCCCGAGTACGGCGATACCCCATATGTGGCCCTAAACTGTTGCCTTGAAATACGACAGGGCTCCAAAGTGAGAGCGCCATGCGCATTTGAGGCCTAAATTAGGGACTTGCATAGGGGTGGACATAGGGGAATTCTACGCCAGTGATTCCCAAACAGGGTGCCTCTAGCTGTTGCAAAACTCCCAGCATGCCTGGACAGTAAACGGCTGTCCGACAATACTGGGAGTTGTTTTGCAACAGCGGGAGGCTCCGTTCTGGAAACAGTGGCGTACTAGACGTTTTTCATTTTTATTGGTGAGGGGAGGGGGGTTGTATAGGGGTATGTGTATATGTAATGTTTTTTACTTTTTATTTTATTTTGTGTTAGTGTAGTGTAGTGTTTTTAGGGTACAGTCGCCTGGGCGGGGGTTCACAGTAGTTTCTCGCTGGCAGTTTGAGCTGCAGCAGAAAGTTTGCGGCAGCTCAAACTTGCAGCCAGATACTTACTGTAATCCTCCGCCCATGTGAGTGTACCCTGTATGTTCACATTGGGGGGGGGAAGAACATCCAGCTGTTGCATAACTACAACTCCCAGCATGCCTGTTGCCTGTCGGTGACTGCTGAGAGTTGTAGTTTTGCAACAACTGTAGGCACACTGGTTATGTATCACTGAGTTTGTGACCTAACTCAGTGTTTCACAACCAGTGTGCCTCCAGCTGTTGCAAAACTACAACTCCCAGCATGTACGGTGCATGGTGTACGGTGACTGCTGAGAGTTGTAGTTTGCAACAGCTGGAGGCACACCGGTCGTGAAACACTGAGTTAGGTAAAAAAAAAACTCTGAGTTTCACAACCAGTGTGCCTTCAGCTGTTGCAAAACTACTCTCAGCAGTCACCGACAGCCAACGGGCATGCTGGGAGTTGTAGTTATGCAACCAGTAGATGCACCACTACAACTCCCAGCATGCACTTTAGCTGTTTGTGCAAGCTGGGAGTTGTAGTTATACAACAGCTGAAGGTACACTTTTCCATAGAAAAAATGTGCCTCCAGCTGTTGCAAAACCATAGGTCCCAGCATGCCCATAAGGGAATGCTGGGAGTTGTGGTGGTCTGCCTCCTGCTGTTGCATAGCTACAGCTCCCAGCATGCCCTTTTTGCATGCTGGGAGCTGTTGCTAAGCAACAGCAGGAGGCTGTCACTCACCTCCAACGATCCACGCCGGAGAGGGGTGGAGCGGGTGCGGGAGTGACACCCGCAGCAGGCGCCCTGATTGGTCGGCCGGTAATCCGGCCGACGAATCAGGGCGATCGTGAGGTGGCACCAGTGCCACCTCACCCCTGCAGGCTCTGGCTGTTCGGGGCCGTCAGAGACGGCCCCGAACAGCCAGTAATTCCGGGTCACCGTGTCACTGGAGACCCGATTGACCCGGAATCGCCGCAGATCGCTGGACTGAATTGCCTGCTGAACGATTTCAGGAGGCATCTGGCTCCGGTCCCCAACCGGCTAGCGGTGGGGGCCGGAATTCCCACGGGCGTATGGATACGCCCTCGGTAGTTAAGGACTCGGGATGCAGGGCGTATCCATACGCCCTATGTCCTGAAGAGGTTAATATCTCCCCCATAGTGGCTGCAGGTTGCAGCATCCCTATTATATGTGAGTACAGTATATAGGTCACTACTCATAGAGCTGGGTGTAGAATGTGCAAATCTTTGGCATTGTAGGACCCACAAGTATGCTTAATGCTTTCTAATAATCTGAGATTTACCTGCTTAAAGCCAAGCCCAGGTGTTGTTTGGATCTTGTACGAAAAACGTGCTGCTGAACAAGTCTCGTCTAGACCATAGGTTGCTCAGCACAGGAACAGAAGTCCTTACACAACTTCCCCCTGTGTTGGTGTCCGGCCACTCCTCCAGTATCTAACCAGTGCTGCTGCAGCCTTTCATAAGCTAATGCTGAGCTCCAAGACCTCCCTTTCTACCCCCTCTCTAGAGAGAATGCAGCTGGCTGCAGACCAGAATACTGAGTAAAGTTCACGCCAGAGAAGGAACACTCCTTGTGTTTCATGAAGAAATACATAAAGTCAACACTGTAATTACCAACTTTTATTTGAAGGTTATATAACATTTTGGGCAGAGGCCTTTTGCAATGAATCAGATACAATTGTAAGGTATCTCCAACGATCCACGCCGATGGCTGCCCGGGCTTGCTGGGAGTTGTAGTTTTGAAACATCTGGGGGTCCGTAGGTCGAAGACCACTGTATCAGACATTGACAAGCGGTGATGATGAAGGTGGGGACATGTGGTGATGATGACAAGGGGATGATGAAGGGGGGGTATGGGATGATGACAAGGGGAAGATGAAGGGGGGGTGTGAGATGATGACAAGGGGATGATGAAGGGGGGTGGGGATGATGACAAGGGGATGATGAAGGGGGTGTGTGGGATGATGACAAGGGGATGATGAAGGGGGGTGTGGGAGGATGACAAGGGGATGATGAAGGGGGGGGGGTGTGGGATGATGACAAGGGGATGATGAAGGGGGGTGTGGGATGATGACAAGGGGATTATGAAGGGGGTGTGTGGGATGATGACAAGGGGATGATGAAGGGGGGGTGTGGGATGATGACAAGGGGATGATGAAGGGGGGTGTGGGATGATGACAAGGGGATGATGACAGGCGGTGATGATGAAGGGGGGATGATGACAGGCGGTGATGATGAAGGGGGGATGATGACAGGGTGATGATGATGAGGGTGTTAATGATGGGGGTCTGGATGATGAAAGGGGGGATGATGTATTTCCCACCCTAGGCTTATACTCGAGTCAATAACTTTTCCTGGGATTTTGGGGTGAAATTAGAGGCCTCGGCTTATATTCGGGTCGGCTTATACTCGAGTACATATATATATATATATATATATATATATATATATATATATATATATATATATATATATATATATATATATATATGAATATGGGTGCACTACTGTGGTAGTTGTGAACAATACATTGGCTATCCCTCAACACTGATGTTAAAATTGAGACATTCGCCAGTGTATCCTTATATGAAGGACACACCAGATAAGGATACACTGGTGAATGTCTCAATTTTAACATCAGTGTTGAGGGATAGCCAATGTATTGTTTACATCTACCACAGTAGTGCACCCATATTCTTGTATTGTATTCTAATTGTTACATATCCACACCGTTTATCTGGTGTAGGATTCTATTGTGGCACTTGTAGTCCGCTGCAGGCATCCTCCATTGTATGCATTTTTATGCTGGGGATCGCTCCTAGCAACGGACTACAAGGGCAGGATCTGCTCCACCAGTATAAATGCACAACCGCATTTGGGGTTGAGCACTTCCAGCCATTTGAGACCACGTTTTTTGTTGTTTGTTTATATATATATATATATATATATATATATATATATATATATATATATTTATATATATATATATATATATATATATATAACTCAATGTGTGTGTGTGTGTGTATGTATGTATGTATGTATGTGTGTGTGTATGTTCCAGCATGACGTCCAAAAGGCTAAATATATTAACAACATGAAACTTGGCACACATGTTACTTATGTGTCAACAACAAACATAGGATAGGTGATTTAACCCAGGGGCAGGGTTTTTTTTAAAGTCCCATACAAGTCAATGGGAAATATATGTTACTGCATAACTTCCAAACGGCTGGAGATATTTCGATAATACTTAGTCACATGTTACTAATACGTCCACTAAAAATATAGGATAGTTCATTTAACCCTTAACTACTCCCATTTGTGAGGGTCAGGGTTTTTGTTTAAAGTCCCATGCAAATCAAATGTATGTTTCCACATAACTTCCGTACGGCTGGAGATATTTCAATACCTGGCACACATATTACCGGTCGGGATAGGAGGTCGAGATAGGAGGATGGGATATGAGGACGGGATAGGAGGTCGAGATAGGAGGTCGGGATAGGAGGTCGGGATAGGAGGTCGAGATCGAAGGTCAAAATAGGAGGACTGGATAGGAGGACAGGATAGGAGGTCGGTATGGGAGGTCGAGATAGGAGGTCGAGATAGGAGGACGGGATAGGAGGACAGGATAGGAGGATGGGATAGGAGGACGGAATAGGAGGTCGGGATAGGAGGTCGAGATAGGAGGACGGGATAGGAGGTCGGGATAGGAGCTCGGGATAGGAGGTCAGGATAGGAGGTCAGGATAAGAGGTCGATATAGGAGGACGGTATAGGAGGTCGGGATAGGAGGTCGGGATAAGAGGTCGGGATATGGGGTTGGGATGTGACAACAATATATGAGGACAGGATATGAAATCAAAAGCTTCCTCTGTTGATTTTCCTCCACAACAAGGATTAGGAAGGAAAAAGCGGGCAACGCCGGGTACTCAACTAGTAAATAATAAAGAAAGCATACATAAAAGAAATTGCAAGGCTTCAAAACAGAAAGTGAAGTGCTGGCACTGTTCTCCCTCTATGCTCTCCCTTAAATGGTCTATATGCGCACTCTAGCTAGCAGCGTATCTTCGTGTGGTGGTGCTCATGTACTATAGTAGTAACAAGGTGAATACAAATCCATATAGTTGAGAAGAAAGTACAGGCAACTCACCACGTTGTAGTAACTTCGTGTTTATTACTGGGACATGCAGGTAAAGCGGCTCCACGCCACACCGGGATGCCGAACACTAGTGCGTTAACCGATGACAGCTGTTTCTTTCCGTTCAGGAACTTCAACAGATCTGGGTCGATAACCAGGGGGTGAAAAGGGCTGACAGCAGCGCTCTAGACCCCAGGAAAGGCAGGGGGAGAGAAGCGGGCAGCGACGGCCTCTCTCCCCCTGCCTTTCCTGGGGGTATATCGGGGTATACACGCGCACACACGCACCCTAATTTTATCATGGATATTTGGGTAAAAAACTTTTTTTACCCAAATATCCTTGGTAAAATGAGGGTGCGTGTTATAGGCCGGTGCGTGGTATACCCCGATAAATACGGTATATTTTAATAATTCAGACAATAATTCAGCTCACCTTGCTTGGTTGTGTAATACACACAACCACATATGCGCATGTATCAATAAAAGTGGTGCAGCCTCCCGATGTCGGAACCTGGAGTGATCCTGGCCGAACAGCAAGAACTCAGGAATAAGAAAAATATTACCGGATTTCTGGCACAGTCCACCAAACAGATGAAGCGATGTATCTTTAAAGTAGTTTTATTAGCCAAACATGCCAGTTTTGGAGCATAGGAGTTCCTTCTTCAGATGAAATCGCAGTATGGCAATACAGAATGTGTGGGTTTCAGTTATACATTAAAATTGGTCTAGAGGTGTCAATGGTGTAGATGAAGAATAGGGAAAAGGGCAAATAGAGAGGAGTCATCAATGGGTAGCAATGGAACAGGACTGGACTAATGAGGACATAGTTAGAAGGGGAGTAAAGGAAACGGGAGATAAAACATATGCAGAACATGAGGTGCATATGGACATAGTAAGGCGAAAGTATGGCTTATTATGTACCACAAGTTTATGGAACTGAACCAGTGATTAATAAACAATCAACTGTATGATAAAATATATATAGTGATGATAATAGGTGCTGAACAAGGGATGAAAACTATATTCAATTATATACCTGGTTCCTATTGGCACAATTCATGGAAATAAATAAATAAACAATAAAATAACTTGCATAAAAACAATAATAATGACATGTAAAATTACCCTATGAGATCCTATACTAGGGTAACAGTAGGGCTTGAGTCCTGCAGGAACGCACAGGAACGGCGTTCCTTTGCTTTTTTGAGAGGAGGAACACCGTCCCTGTTACACTAGTCCTGCAGAACTGACCTCTGAATTATTATTACCCTCCCTCCGTCTCCTCCCCTGGCCCAGACTGCAAGATGTTGAAGATGTAGGACCTGTAGAACCTTTGATGATGTGACGTAACCATCACATGTTGGGGGCGGAGCTTAGCTGTGGAGGAGGGGGAAGATCGTGGTTGAAGGACCTGTGTGATGCTGTGGAGGAGGTGGGGCTGAGCTGGAGGAGACATGTCACATGTCACCCCAGTAAGGTAATTACATAGAAGGAGATTTGTTACAGTGTTACACCACAGTAGTATTAACCACTTAAGGACCAGATCAATTTCCATTGCAGGACCAGAGCTTTTTTGCACATCTGACCACTTTCACTTTAAGCATTAATAACTCTGGGATGCTTTTACCTTTCATTCTGATTCCGAGAAAGCTTTTTTGTGACATATTCTAGTTTATGTTAGTGGTAAATTTTTGTCGATACCTGCATCATTTCATGGTGAAAAATTCCAAAATTTTATGAAAAAATTGAAAATTTTGCATTTTTCTAACTTTGAAGCTCTCTGTAAGGAAAATTAATATTCCAAATAAATTATATCTTGATTCACATATACAATATGTCTACTTTATATTTGTATCATAAAGTTGACATGTTTTTACTTTTGGAAGACATCAGAGGGCTTCAAAGTATAGCAGCAATTTTCCAATTTTTCACAAAATTTTCAAAATCAGAATTTTTCAGGGACCAGTTTAGTTTTGAAGCAGATTTGAAGGGCCTTCTTATTAGAAATACCCCACAAATTACCCCATTATAAAAACTACACCCCTCAAAGTATTCAAAATGACATTCAGTAAGTGTGTTAACCCTTTAGGTGTTTCACAGGAATAGCAGCAAAGTGAAGGAGAAAATTCAAAATCTAAAATTTTTACACTTGCATGTTCTTGTAAACCCAGTTTTTGAATTTTTACAAGTGGTAAAAGGACAGAAATCTTCCTAAGATTTGTAACCCAATTTCTCTCGAGTAAGGAAATACCTCATATGTGTATGTCAAGTGTTCGTCGGGCGCAGTAGAGGGCTCAGAAGGGAAGGAGCGACAGTGGGATTTTGGAGAGTGAGTTTTTCTGAAATGGTTTTTGAGGGGCATGTCCCATTTAGGAAGCCCCTATGGTGTCAGGACAGCAAATTTTACATTTTTACAAGGGGTAATAGGAGAAAATGCCCCCCAAAATTTGTAACCCCATCTCTTCTGAGTATGAAAATACCCCATGTGTGGGCGTCAAGTGCACTGCGGGCGCACTACAATGCTCAGTCACATTTGGCTTTTGGAAAGCACATTTTGCTGAAATGGATTTTGGGGGGCATGTCCCATTTAGGAAGCCACTATGGTGCCAGAACAGCAAAAAAAAAACACATGGCCTACTATTTTGGAAACTACACCCCTCAAGGAACATAACAAGGGGTCTGCTGAGCCTTAACACCCCACAGGTGTTTGACGACTTTTCGTTAAAGTTGGATGTGTAAAGGATTTATTTTTTTTCACTAAAATGCTGGTTTTCCACCAAATTTTTACATTTTTACAAGGAGTAATAGGAGAAAATGCCCCCCAAAATTTGTAACCCCATCTCTTCTGAGTATGAAAATACCCCATGTGTGGGCGTCAAGTGCACTTTGGGCGCACTACCATGCTCAGAAGAGAAGGAGTCACATTTGGCTTTTGGAAAGCACATTTTGCTGAAATGGATTTTGGGGGGCATGTCCCATTTAGGAAGCCCCTATGGTGCCAGAACAGCAAAAAAAAAAAAACACATGGCCTACTATTTTGGAAACTACACCCCTCAAGAAACGTAACAAGGGGTCCGCTGAGCCTTAACACCCTACAGGTGTTTGACGACTTTTCGTTAAAGTTGGATGTGTAAAGGATTTATTATTTTTTCACTAAAATGCTGGTTTTCCACCAAATTTTTACATTTTTACAAGGAGTAATAGGAGAAAATGTCCCCCAAAATTTGTAACCCCATCTCTTCTGAGTATGAAAATACCCCATGTGTGGGCGTCAAGTGCACTTCGGGCGCACTACCATGCTCAGAAGAGAAGGAGTCACATTTGGCTTTTGGAAAGCACATTTTGCTGAAATGGATTTTGGGGGGCATGTCCCATTTAGGAAGCCCCTATGGTGCCAGAACAGCATAAAATAAACCACATGGCCTACTATTTTGGAAACTACAACCCTCAAGGAACATAACAAGGGGTCCGCTGAGCCTTAACACCCCACAGGTGTTTGACGACTTTTCTTTAAAGTTGGATGTGTAAATGATTTTTTTTTTCACTAAAATGCTGGTTTTCCACCAAATTTTAAATTTTTACAAGGGGTAATAGATGAAAATGACCCCCAAAATTTGTAACCCCATCTCTTCTGAGTAAGAAAATACCACATGTGTGGGCGTCAAGTGCACTCCGGGAGCACTACAATGCTCACAAGAGAAGGAGTTACATTTGGCTTTTGGAAAGCACATTTTGCTGAAATGGATTTTGGGGGGCATGTCCCATTTAGGAAGCACCTATGGTGCTAGAACAGCAAAAAAAAACACATGGCCTACTATTTTGGAAATTAGACCCCTCAAGGAACATAACAAGGGGTACAGTGAGTCTTAACACCTCACAGGTGTTTGATAAAGTGGGATGTGAAAATGAAAAATTTAATTTTTTTACACTAAAATGCTGGGGTTACCCCAAATTTTTCATTTTCACAAGTGGTAAAAGGAGAAAATGTCATTGTAAATGTGTAAATACATTTCTTTGGAGTAAGGACATACCTGAAGTCTGGGCGTAAACAGCATGCCCACCGATCTCAGAGGAACAGGTCGCATTCAGGGGCCTTGAGCTTCTGCGGTGCGGCCTATGGAGCCAGAACAGTGGGACCCCCCCCCAAAGGGCATTACATGGGGTAAATAACTGGGGTACACTAAATAACTAAAATGGGGTACAGTGGGACATAAAATTATAAAACAGGTTATGTTCCCAGAATGATGACCCAGAGCATAGCCAAAACTAAAAAAATATGTCCGCCCCAAACCCTGTGCTCTGAATCATCATTCTGGGAACGTGACGTGTGTGACGTACCCCGCTCAGGTGGAGAGAGAGCGCTGCGCATTTGAGGCAACAAAAAAAGTCCCCGATGATAGTGACTCAGTGACCCATGACCCAGAGAAAAAAATACCCCCAGAGGTCTTATCAGTTTTTTTAGATGAGTTTTTTTGGGCAATTTAGTGGTTTATGGGTTAAAATTTGGAATGTACTCTGGACTTGGTACATTGGGGTCAAATTATGGAAAATTAAAATGAAAAGGGAAAATTTAGTACTGCATGGAAGTGTGATACTCCCTGAAGCAGTTTTTAATGCAGAGGCCCGGATGATCGAGGCAAGTGTGACATTGAGTGGTGGTGTCCTTCCGTATCCGCCTCTTGTAACACTCTCTGCATCTTTTCTGGGAATCGTCCCTTCTTTCCATTGTGGGGGACCTCACCTGGAAAGTGTTGGCCTGGGATGATCCTGGCACCTATTATTCCAGTTCCTTGGGAAGTCCGGCCTGCTCTTTCCCGGTCGCCAAAGATCAGGACCTTTAGGACTTCTTCTTGGAACTGGAGGAATGTCCCTGTGTTGCCAGCGTACTGGGACAGTACAAAAGCGTTGTACATGGCAACCTGTACCAAGTAGACCGCAACTTTTTTGTACCATACCCGTGTTTTCCGCATGGCCTTGTATGGCTTGAGGACTTGATCAGAGAGATCAACTCCCCCCATATACCGATTGTAGTCCAGAATACAATCGGGCTTGAGGACCGGTGTTGTGGTACCTCGCAAAGGGACAGGTGAGCTGCCATTACCATGAATAGTGGTCAGCATAAGGACATCCCTCTTATCCTTATACCTGACCAGCAACAGGTTTTCATTGGTAAGGGCACGGGACTCACCCTTGGGCATAGGTGTCTGCAGAAAATTAGAGGGAGGCCTCTCTGGTTTTTCCGCACGGTCCCACAAGCGGATGTGGATCTGGCGGCAAGGGATGTGAAGAGAGGGATGCTGGCATAAAAATTGTCCACGTACATGTGGTAACCCTTATCCAGCAATGGGTGAACAAGCTCCCAAACGATTTTCCCGCTAACACGCAGAGTGGGGGAATAATCTAGGGGTTCAATACGAGAATCTCGTCCCTCATACACTCTAAACTTGAGTGTGTACCCGGAGGTACTCTCACAAAGTTTATAGAGCTTCACGCCATACCGCGCCCGCTTCGAGGGAGTATACTGGCGGAAGATGAGTCTCCCCTTAAATCTGATAAGAGACTCATCGACCCAGAGCTCCCTGAGGGGTACGTAGGCCTCCAAAAATGTGGCCCCAAAGTGATCGATGACCGGCCTCACTTTGTAAAGCCGGTCATAGGTGGGATCACCTCGGGGTGGACATGCCTCATTATCTGCATAATGGAGGCATTTCCAAATGGCCTCGAACCGCCTCCATGCCATGACCATACTGAAAAGAGGGGTCTGGTAGAAGATGTCCCCGCTCCAGTACTGCCTGACACTTGGTTTTTTGACCAGGCCTATATGCAGCAAGAGGCCGCAAAATGTCCTCATTTCTGCTGCATCAATGGCATACCATTCATTGGGCCTGGCCAAAACAGAATCAGGGTGGTGGGCGATGAACTGAGTGGCGTACAGATTCGTCTGCTCCACTATGTGATTGACAAAACTGTCACTGAAAAAATAACTGAAATAGTCAATTTCAGTGAATCCAGAATTGTCAATCCGGATTCCGGAGTCACCAACAAACTCCGGAACCTGTGGCTGATAACCCTCTGGGGGTCTCCAGACAGGTTCACCGGAAGGGGGCTCCGGTAAACTTGTCTGGGGGGTCAGACTCCTAGTACGAGCGGCATCATCAGTCGCACTAGTGCCGGCCACTGGGCCACTATCATGGGGAGTGCGTGGCCTCGCCTAGCGGCGTCTCCGCCACCGTACAGGGGACTCATCATCAGTACTAGATGAAGAGGAGGATGATGAAGAACACAGGAATGTAGGATCTTCATCGTCCTCACTGACTGATTCGGAGTCGGAGGCAAGAAAAGCATACGCCTCCGCTGCCGAAAATGCCTGGCGAGCCATCGCCTTTTTTCTACGGTGGTGTGGGGGTGGCGGGGGTGGTGGGTTGGTGGCGGGGGTGGTGGGTGTGTGTGTGTGGGGGGGGTGAGTATGTAGTGTGTGTGATTGGTGTAACTGTAACTGTATGGGGAAAAAAAGCGCTGCGGACAAAAAATAAATAAAAATGGGGGGCCAAATGCAGCGCCCTGAACCCCTAATAGGGCCCGGGTCACACAAAAAAAATTGTGGCGGACCCTTTAGGTCCTATTAGGGGGCCATGGGGGGGGGGACAATTTTTTACTTTTTTACACTTTTTTTTTTTACTTTACTTTACTGGTTAACCCTACATGTCCCTGGGGCTGTACTCTCTCCCTGCTCTAAGGGGGGTCTTCCTCTGTGAGGGGCTCCGATCTTCACAGAGGAGGGGTCCCTGGCTCCTTCTCGCAGTTCTGCCTGCTGAATGAACTCAGGGGACTAGCAGAGCCGTGAGAAGGGGCCGTTAACCCCTCAGCTGCCGGCTGCTATTGGCAGCGTTCCTGGGGGGGTGACGAAATCGCCACCTCCCCATAGATACAGAGGGTGATAGGGGGTGTATTCTACACCCCCGATCCCCTTGTATCTCCTGGTCAGCGGGTCACACGTGACCCGCATCTCCGGAATAGCTGAAAATCGCAAGTGTGAGGAGCGGGTGTATTAGAAATCTTGGGTGAGTTCCCACACTTTTTTTTCCAGGACTTGACCCCTGGGTAACAGATAATGCAGCCATAAAAATATTAGAATAAATTTGGCTAAATGACAGATGGATGGCAAATGACGTGAATGCCATGGATAAGATCTATTAGTGCTCATAAATTCAGGTGTGCATAACCGGGCTATTATTGCTCTCCACCTGTCTAAGAGTACTAAAAAGGTGATATGTAAGCTATGGTCACAATATTATTAGCGAATGATGTCTATGGCTTCGTTAAGACCCAAGACGTGCAGGCTATTCAATTTGTAGATCCAGTAGGACTCCCTGCGTTGGAGCCTCTCAAATCTGTTATGAACATTGCTAGAGATGTGTTCGATGGCTAGCAGGGAAAATTATGCAAAATTGTTATTGTGGTGTGCCGCAGCATGCCTGGATACACTGTGATTAGAGATGAGTGAACCGAAGTTGACGAACCCGAATTTGTTACGAATTTCATGAAGTATTCGATTCGCAACGAATGTGAATATCGCAGCGAATCGCTTCATTAAACTCCATTTTACAGCATTCCAGGCTACAGGAGACCTAAAATAGCGGATCCGCATGTCACTACATGGGGCAGGGAATTATAGGAGAGCGGGAAAGTACGGCGGGAAGGGAGGTAGGCGGGATGACCCTGAATCACATGCGAGCTGCAGCCTATCAGCATTCCTTGACCCCTGTGATGTCACAGCCCTATATAATTGGCAGCCATCTTGCGGCTGCTCATTTCATGCCATATACACTGCAGAGATAGGACGGACTGCGTGTCTGTGTGTGTTACATACACAGAAACTCTGAATTGATCATACTGCAGCGTTCCACTGCCAACTGCTAGTCACATCAGCATTGTGGACAGACAGAAGTGCAGTGCTATTCACTTTATTGAGCATTTCATCAAAGAGGGGCATATAGCTTTTCCTTGCCTCATACATATCAACAAGCTGCCTGAACTTTATGAACCATCTTATCACAGGAGGCAGGAAAAAAAAATTCTGCGCAATTCTGTGCATTTTTTCCACAAGAAATCATCTGTTGCTTATAATTGTGTGTAGATGGTATAAAAACCAGTTCACACCATTCTTAGCACTCTGTGACAGTGCAATTTAGGGTTTAATCCCTGTTTTTTTTTTTTTTTTTTTTTTTTTGTGGTGCTGCACTGTTTTGTCCTGCTGCTGTGCAAAAATATAAGTTTTTTTCAGCGGACTGTGGTGCATTTGTCTGCCCTCATACTTGCATACCATATACCTACATCAAAGCAGTCTACTATTTTGTATCTGTAACAAGTCTAGA
Organism: Hyla sarda; assembly: GCF_029499605.1. NCBI lineage: Eukaryota > Metazoa > Chordata > Amphibia > Anura > Hylidae > Hyla > Hyla sarda. The sequence goes on from NC_079189.1 coordinate 328,902,877, forward strand.
TACAGGGAAAGTCCTGGCAAAAGTAATCATTGGCTGGTGTTTTACAAAAATACAGAGTTTTTTGGCGTATTGTTGCGCATTTTTTTGCCCTCATACGTGCATGCCACACATACGTACGTCTAATAAGTGTACCATTTTGTACCTGTTAATCTGTCAAGGGCCTACATACTGTGAAAGTCCAAGCAACAGTACTCAGTAACTGGTGTTTTACAAAAATAGAGTTTTTTGGCATATTGTTGCGCATTTTTCTGCCCTCATCAGTGCATACCGCATACCTACATCTAATTAGTGTACCATTTTGTACCTGTTAATCTGTGAAAGGCCTACATACTGTGAAAGTCCAAGCAACAGTACTCACCGGCTGTTGTTTTACAAAAATACAGAGTTTTTTTGCATATCGTTGCGCATTTTGTTGCCCTCATACGTGCATACCACATACGTACATCTAATAAGTTTATCATTTTGTACCTGTTAATCTGTCAAGGGCCTACATACTGTGAAAGTCCAAACAATAGTACTCACCGGCTGGTGTTTTACAAAATGTACAGAGTTTTTAGGCTCATTGTAGCGCATTTTTCTGCCCTTATAAGTGCATACCACATACCTACATCAAAGCAGTCTACTATTTTGTATCTGTAAATCTGTAACAAGTCTAGATACTGGGAAAGTCCAGGCAAAAGTAATCACCAGCTGGTGTTTTATGGAAATACGTTATCCAAGTGTACTGTAGCGCATTTTTTTAGCTCATACGTGCATACTTCATATGTACATCTAATAAGTGTACCATTTTGTACCTGTTAATCTGTCAAGGGCCTTCATACTGTGAAAGGACACCCAAAAGTAATCACCTGCTGCTGTTCTAGACAAATACTTTTTAAAGAGTAGTGAAGCATATTGTAATACCCTCATATACGCCCTAAGTATGTCAGGCAGAGAAGTGCCAGGACATCAGGACGTACACAGAGGAGTGGCAGAGGCCTAAATACTTCAGGCAGAGGTCGCAGCAGACTAGGGGCAAGTGGCAGCAGGAGTCGCAGCGAGAGGCCTGAGCTCCCGTTATCAGCTAGCGGTCGTGTCTCCCCCAGCAACCCATCTGCCGTCGTCGATTGGTTAACACAGTCATCCACGTCATCTCAAATGACATCTGACACCCCCAGTCAACAGTCGGTGGGTTCCTCAGACACCACCCTCAGTTGGCATGGCCTGGGAGCAGTCCCTGTCCTTCCATTGCCTTTGTCCTATGCTGTTCCCTCCCCTAAAGAAGTATCTTATGCTGTGGGTTCAGCTCCAGTATTCACTGAGGACGATCTAATAGAGGACATTCAGCAGCTACTGCCCAGCCAAGAAGGGGAGGAGACATACGCCGCTTGCTCCGCTAGGCGGACAAGTAGTGACGAGGAGAGTGACGTGTGAGGTGGTGTTGCCAGGGTTCAGGGTCCTAAAGCAGACACTGTTGAGGAACCTGAGGAGGACATCAGTGACGTGCAGACACTTCTTGATGATGATGATGAAGCCGATCGCAATTGGGAACCGGGTGCAGAAGGGGCTTCATCATCATCAGGAGAAGAGAGTTGCAGGTTGCCCTTGAGGCAGCAGCTGAGCCAGCAAGGCGGTAGCTTGTTGGCAGTCAGCATGGTGGCAGAAGTGGAAATTCTGGAACCAATCATGCCACGGGAAGACCACCTGCTTCGCAGCAGCCTACCTTTCCGGGAGGTAGTGGAACAGGGGTTCCTGGATACGGCGCCAGTAGCAGTCAATTAGTGCGGACTACAGGTGGGAAAATCAGCTACTCGGCCGTGTGGCAGTTTTTCATTAGGCATTCAGAGGTATGCAAGGTATGTCGGCTGAAGGTGAAGCGTGGCAAGGGTCCCAATGTCGGCACCACAGCCCTGCGTCAACACATGCTTCGCCACCATAAAGCGGCCTGGGAGAACCGTGGCTCCTATGTAGTGGGACAGCCGCTCCCTCCTTCAGCCAGCCAAGGCTCTACCACCTCAGATAAAGGGAGCTGTGTTTCATACCCTCCTTCTGTCGCTCCAGATGCTTCTGCTTCTCCCACTTTTAGTCAGCTACTCCGCCAATAATCCATCGACGAAGCCATGTCCAAGAGACAACAGTATGCGCCCACTCATCCAACGGCGCAGGAGTTGAATGTGCTCCTGTCTAAGTTGCTGGTGCTGCAGTCCCTCCCTTTTCAAGTGGTGGACTCTGCACCTTTCAGAGAATTGATGGCTTGTGCCGAGCCGAGGTGGAGAGTCCCAAGCCGTCATTTCTTTGCAAAGAAGGCAGTACCAGCCCTCTATAAATTTGTTCAAGAGAAGGTGTGCCAGTCCTTGAGCCTGTCGATGTGTACAAAAGTGCACGGCAGCGCCAATGTGTGGAGCTCTAACTACGGGCAGGGACAATATATGTCTTTTACGGCCCACTGGGTAAATGTGGTTCCTGTACAGCCAGGTCACAAAGCTTCCTCCTCCACCCTCTCACTCTCAGGCAGTTGGTCCTGTTACAGTGTGCGACTCCGCCTCCTCATCCTCCACTGTGTCCTCGGCCTCCACTGCATGTACAAATCTTAGTGGCCCTTCAACGTACCATGTGTGTAGGGCACGGCGGTGTCACACTGTTCTTCACATGGTTTGCCTTGGCAAACGGAGTCACACAGAGGAGGAACTTCTAAAACGGAAGCCCCCAAAAGTTACAAAATGGCGTTTTTTCTTTGATTTTGTCGCACAATGATTTTTTTTTTCCGTTTTGCCGTTTATTTCTGGGTAGAAAGACTAATGTCACTGCAAAGTAGAATTGCCGATGCAAAAAATAAGCCATAATATGGATTTTTAGGTGGAAAATTGAAAGGGTTATGATTTTTAAAAGGTAAGGAGGAAAAACGAAAGTGCAAAAACTGAAAAACCCTGAGTCCTTAAGGGGTTAAATGTAAGCGGTTATGAAACCCTCTTGGGTACTGCGAATGCCTGCTCCTGACTCATCCTGTGTCTTTCATTAACTACTTGCTTTACTCATGCTTCTGGCCTTCGGCCTTTAATTTTTGGATGTTTAGCAGTAGCTAATTACATGCTTAATGCAAATTTCAACATTGATCTTTAAATGTAAGGGGTTATGAAACCCTCTTGGGTACTGCGAATGCCTGCTCCTGACTGTTCCTATTTCTTTCAGGAACTACTTGCCTCACTGATGCTTCTGGCCTTGGGCCTTTAATTTTTGGATGTATGCATTTTTAAACGTATAAATTTTCCTTCATGTAGTTATGATTTTTTCGAGAAGTACGACAATATCCAACCTATATAAGTAGGGTATCATCATACAGAATAATGATAAGGTGTAATTTTTACCGAAATATGCACTGCGTAGAAACGGAAGCCCCCAAAAGTTACAAAATGGCGTTTTTTCTTTGATTTTGTCGCACAATGATTTTTTTTTTCCGTTTTGCCGTTTATTTCTGGGTAGAAAGACTAATGTCACTGCAAAGTAGAATTGCCGATGCAAAAAATAAGCCATAATATGGATTTTTAGGTGGAAAATTGAAAGGGTTATGATTTTTAAAAGGTAAGGAGGAAAAACGAAAGTGCAAAAACTGAAAAACCCTGAGTCCTTAAGGGGTTAAATGTAAGCGGTTATGAAACCCTCTTGGGTACTGCGAATGCCTGCTCCTGACTCATCCTGTGTCTTTCATTAACTACTTGCTTTACTCATGCTTCTGGCCTTCGGCCTTTAATTTTTGGATGTTTAGCAGTAGCTAATTACATGCTTAATGCAAATTTCAACATTGATCTTTAAATGTAAGGGGTTATGAAACCCTCTTGGGTACTGCGAATGCCTGCTCCTGACTGTTCCTATTTCTTTCAGGAACTACTTGCCTCACTGATGCTTCTGGCCTTGGGCCTTTAATTTTTGGATGTATGCACTAGCTACATACATGCTTAATTGAAATTTCAAAATTGATCGTGCAATGTAAGGGGTTATGAAAGCCTCTTGGGTACTGCTGATGCATGCTCCTGACTGTGAGTTTCAGGAACTACTTGGCTTATTGATGCTTCTGGGCTTGGGCCTTAAATTTTTGGATGTTTAGCACGAGCTAAATACATGCTTGATCGAAATTTCAACATTGATATTTCAATGTAAGGGGTTATGAAACCCTCTTAGGTACTTCTGATGCCTGCTCCTTAGTGCTTCTGTGTCTTTCAGGAACTACTTGGCTTACTGATGCTTCAGGGCTTGGGCCTTAAATTTTTGGATGTTTTGCACTAGCTTACATATATGCTTAATTAAGATTTCAACATTGATCTATCAAGCTTAGGGGTTATGAAATCCTCTAGTGTTCTGCTGATGCCTTTTCCTGACTGTGTCTTTCAGGAACTACTTGGCTTACTGATGCTTCTAGGCTTGGGCCTTAAATTTTAGGATGGTAGCACTAGCTAACATGCATATTCAATAGAGATTTGAACATTCATCTTTTACTTTTAGGGGTTGTGAACTGCCTCCTGCTCCACTCTGTCAGCCCGTTGGTCCTGTGACAGTGTTCGACTCCACCTCCTCATCCTCCACCATGTCCTCAGCCTCCACTGCCCGGACAAGTCTCAGACTCTCAGTGGCCCTTCAGCATACCATGTGTACAGGGCATGGCGGTGTCATGCTGTTCTTCACATGGTTTGCCTTGGCGAAAAGTGTTGGAAACAATGGCTGGTCCGGGCAATGGAGACATTGCGCCTACATCTCACGGCCACATGAGCCCTGTGGGGGCTTGTTAGATTTGTCCCTTGTACCCACACGCCGGGGTCCAGGACACTAAAACTTGGGAGTTAAAAGTTAAATTTCAAAATCATTAAATTAAATTTCAAATTCTTAAATTTAAATTAAAAAAATCATACATTTCAATGGTCTCCTCGTGCTTCAGCCAACTCCAGGCTGTGTCATTCAGGCAATATATGTTTTACTGATACCACTGCTGGGCCTGGGTCTGGGAATAAAAATTTGGTTATGGCAGGTAGCACTAGCTATCCAAATTCTTCATTTTAAAATTCAAAATTCTTGTGTTTTTGGGGGGGATTGTGAAGCCCTGTGGTCTCCTCATGCTTCAGTCGACTCCAGGCTGTGTCATTCAGGCAATATATGCTTTACTGATACCGCTGCGGGGCCTGAGTCTGGGAATAAAAATGTTGTTATGGTAGGTAGCACAAGCTATCCAAATTCTTCATTTAAAAATTCAAAAATTCTTGTGTTTTTTCATGGGGATTGTGAAGCCCTGGGGTATCCTCGTGCTTCAATCAACTCCAGGTTGTGTCATTAAGGCAATATATGGTTTACTGATACCGCTGCTGGGTTGGGTCTGGGAATAAAAATGTTGTTATGGTAGGTAGCACTAGCTATCCAAATTCTTCATTTTAAATTTCAAAAATTCTTGTGATTTTTGGGGGGGATTGTGAAGCACTGGGGTCTCCTCATGCTTCAGTCAACTCCAGGCTGTGTCATTCAGCCAATATATGGTTTACTGATACCTCTGCTGGACCGGGGTCTGGGAATAAAAATTTTGTTATGGTAGGTAGCACTAGCTATCCAAATTCTTCATTTTAAAATTTTTAAATTCTTGTGTTTTTTTGTGGGAATTGTGAAGCCCTGGGGTCTCCTCATGCTTCAATAAACTCCAGGCTGTGTTATTCAGCCAATATATGGTTTACTGATACTGCTGCTGGACCTGGGTCTGGGAATAAAAATTTTGTTATGGTAGATAGCACTAGCTATCCAAATTCTTCATTTTAAATTTCAAAAATTCTTGTGTATTTTTGTGGGGATTGTGAAGCCCTGGGGTCTTCTCATACTTCATTCAACTCCAGGCTGTGTCATTCAGGCAATATATGGTTTACTAATACCGCTGCTGGAACTGGGTCTGGAAATAAAAATTTTGTTATGGTAGGTAGCACTAGCTATCCAAATTCTTCATTTTAAATTTCTAAAATTCTTGTGTTTTTTGGGGGGGATTGTGAAGCACTGGGGTCTCCTCATGCTTTAGTCATCTCCAGGCTGTGTCATTCAGGCAATATATGGTTTACTGATACCTCTGCTGGACCAGGGTCTGGGAATAAAATTTTGTTATGGTAGCTAGTACTAGCTATCCAAATTCTTCATTTAAAATTTAAAAAATTCTTATGTTTTTTGGGGGGGATTGTGAAGCCCTGGGGTCTCCTCATGCTTCAGTCAACTCCAGGCTGTGTCATTCAGGCAATATAAGGTTTACTGATACCTCTGCTGGACCAGGGTCTGGGAATAAAATGTTGTTATGGTAGCTAGTACTAGCTATCCAAATTCTTCATTTTAAATTTCAAAAATTCTTATGTTTTTTGGGGGGGATTGTGAAGCCCTGGGGTCTCCTCATGCTGCAGTCAACTCCAGGCTGTGTCATTCAGGCAATATATGTTTTACTGATACCACTGCTGGGCCTGGGTCTGGGAATAAAAATTTTGTTATGGCAGGTAGTACTAGCTATCCAAATTCTTCATTTTAAAATTCAAAATTCTTGTGTTTTTTGGGGGGGATTGTGAAGCCCTGTGGTCTCCTCATGCTTCAGTCGACTCCAGGCTGTGGCATTCAGGCAATATATGCTTTACTGATACCGCTGCCAGGCCTGAGTCTGGGAATAAAAATGTTGTTATGGTAGGTAGCACAAGCTATCCAAATTCTTCATTTAAAAATTCAAAAATTCTTGTGTTTTTTCGTGGGGATTGTGAAGCCCTGGGGTCTCCTCGTGCTTCAATCAACTCCAGGCTGTGTCATTAAGGCAATATATGGTTTACTGATACCGCTGCTGGGCTTGGGTTTGGGAATAAAAATGTTGTTATGGTAGGTAGCACTAGCTATCCAAATTCTTCATTTTAAAATTTTAAAATTCTTGTGTTTTTTGGGGGGGATTGTGAAGCACTGGGGTCTCCTCATGCTTCAGTCAACTCCAGGCTGTGTCATTCAGCCAATATATGGTTTACTGATACCTCTGCTGGACCAGGGTCTGGGAATAATTTTTTGTTATGGTAGGTAGCACTAGCTATCCAAATTCTTCATTTTAAATTTCTAAAATTCTTGTGTTTTTTTGGGGGGATTGTGAAGCACTGGGGTCTCCTCATGCTTCAGTCAACTCCAGGCTGTGTCATTCAGGCAATATATGGTTTACTGATACCTCTGCTGGACCAGGGTCTGGGAATAAAATTTTGTTATGGTAGCTAGTACTAGCTATTCAAATTCTTCAATTTAAATTTCAAAAATTCTTGTGTATTTTTGTGGGGATTGTGAAGCCCTGGGGTCTTCTCATACTTTATTCAACTCCAGGCTGTGTCATTCAGGCAATATATGGTTTACTGATACCGCTGCTGGAACTGGGTCTGGAAATAAAAATTTTGTTATGGTAGGTAGCACTAGCTATTCAAATTCTTCATTTTAAATTTCTAAAATTCTTGTGTTTTTTGGGGGGGATTGTTAAGCACTGGGGTCTCCTCATGCTTCAGTCAACTCCAGGCTGTGTCATTCAGGCAATATATGGTTTACTGATACCTCTGCTGGACCAGGGTCTGGGAATAAAATTTTGTTATGGTAGCTAGTACTAGCTATCCAAATTCTTCATTTTAAATTTCAAAAATTCTTATGTTTTTTGGGGGGGATTGTGAAGCCCTGGGGTCTCCTCATGCTTCAGTCAACCCCAGGCTGTGTCATTCAGGCAATATAAGGTTTACTGATACCTCTGTTGGACCAGGGTCTGGGAATAAAATTTTGTTATGGTAGCTAGTACTAGCTATCCAAATTCTTCATTTTAAATTTCAAAAATTCTTATGTTTTTTGGGGGGGATTGTGAAGCCCTGGGGTCTCCTCATGCTTCAGTCAAATCCAGGCTGTGTCATTCAGGCAATATAAGGTTTACTGATACTTCTGCTGGACCAGGGTCTGGGAATAAAATTTTGTTATGGTAGCTAGTACTAGCTATCCAAATTCTTCATTTTAAATTTCAAAAATTCTTATGTTTTTGGGGGGGATTGTGAAGCCCTGGGGTCTCCTCATGCTTCAGTCAACTCCAGGCTGTGGCATTCAGGCAATATAAGGTTTACTGATAACTCTGCTGGACCAGGGTCTGGGAATAAACATTTTGTTGTGGTAGGTAGCACTAGCTATCCAAATTCTTCATTTTAAAATTCAAAAATTCTTGTGTTTTTTCTTGGGGATTGTGAAGCCCTGGGGTCTCCTAATGCTTCAGTCAACTCCAGGCTGTGTCATTCAGGCAATATATGGTTTACTGATACTGCTGCTGGGCCTGGGTCTGGGAATAAAAATTTTGTTATGGTGGGTAGCTCTAGCTGTCCAAATCTTGGGTTTCAATTTCTGAATTCATCTTTTAATCTTAGGGATTGTGAAGGCCTAGTGTTAACTCATGCTGGTGCCTACTCCTGGCTGTGCCATTTAGCCACTATATGATCTCCTCATGCTGCCAACACCTCCACGCTGTGTCATTCAGTCACTGTGTTGTCTCCTCATGCTGCCAAAACCTCCACGCTGTGTCATTCAGCCCCTATATGGTCTCCTCATGCTGCCAACACCTCCACGCTTTGTCATTCAGCCACTACATGATCTCCTCATGCTGCCACCACCTCCACATTGTGTCATTCAGCCACTATATGGTCTTCTCATGCTTCAGCCTCATCCACGCTCTGTCATTCAGCCACTACATGGTCTCCTCATGCTGCCACCACCTCCACGCTGTCATTCAGCCACTATATGGTCTCCTCATGCTTCAGCCTCATCCAAGCTGTGTCATTCAGCCACTATATGGTCTCCTCATGCTGCCAACACCTCCACGCTGTGTCATTCAGCCACTATATGGTCTCCTCATGCTGCCACCACCTCCACACTGTGTCATTCAGCCACTATATGTTCTCCTCATGCTGCCAACACCACCACGCTGTGTTATTCAGCCATTATATGGTCTCCTCATTCTGCCAACACCTCCACCCTGTGTCATTCAGCCACTATATGGTCTCCTCATGCTGTCAACACCTCCATGCTGTGCCATTCAGGCACTATGTGGTCTCCTCATGCTGCCAACAACTCCACGCTGTGTCAATCAGCCACCATATGGTCTCCTCATGCTGCAGCCTCATCCAATCTGTGTCATTCAGCCACTATATGGTCTCCTCATACTGCCAACACCTCCACGCTGTGTCATTCAGCCACTATATGGTCTCCTCATGCTGACAACAAATCCAAGCTGTGTCATTCAGCCACTATATGTTCTCCTCATGCTGCTACCAACTCCAGGCTGTGTCATTCAGCCACTAAATGGTCTCCTCATGCTGCCGCCAACTCCAGGCTGTGTTATTCAGCCACTATATGTTCTCCTCATGCTGCCGCAAACTCCAGGCTGTGTCATTCAACCACGATGTGGTCTCCTCATGCTGCCACCACCTCCACGCTGTGTCATTCAGCCACTATATGGTCTCCTCATGCTGCCAACACCTCCACGCTGTGTCATTCAGCCACTATATTGTCTCCTAATGCTGCCAAAACCTCTACGCTGTGTCATTCAGCCACTATATGGTCTCCTCATGCTGCCAAAACCTCCACGCTGTTTCAGTCAGCCACTATATGGTCTCCTCATACTGATGCCACCTCCAGGCTCTGTCATTGTGATTCTAAAAGCTTTGCCGGTAATCTGCATGTTATTCTGAATAACAGTATTATTTCCCTACCCCAGCACACTCCATATGCGTGTTAGAACACAGCAAAGTTTTCTATACCCCCTATTGAGGCTCTCTGTAGGCTAGAAATAGCCTTTTTTAATATATATTCACCGCAAATAAATTTGGATCAAAACTAACTTTTTCGGAAAATTCGGCCGAATCTGATTTTTGAAAAGTTCGCTCATCTTTAACTGTGATTTATGAATCCTCTGGATACGTTGAATCTATGATTGTTTATCCGTGTTCTGAGTTGTTGGGTGGTCCTGCCCACATATTGGAGGTTGCATGAGCATTATAAAAGATAAATGACACGTGGTGGAGAAGTTGATTCTGCTTTTAATGGAGAATGATTCTCCATAGACATTACTCTTGAAGTTGGATTTCCCATTTAGGATATTTGTACAACATTTCCAAGCTTTAGCCCCACACTACGTAGGACTGTGATTCAGAACAGGTGGTTATGAAGTTGCATTTAAAATTTTTCTCTATTATTTTGTCTGGTCTTACTTCTCTCTTGACTTTTTTTGTTGTTAATGATCCGCTCTTGTTCTGGTTTGGTGATCCTCGGTGTGTGTTGACTTTTTTCATTCTCCCTTGGATTTTTCAGTGCTCTGAGGTATGCTGATTTAATAATACGTGAGGGGTAACCTTTTTTTTTTTTTTTAAATCTCTGCAATATGATTTTGCTTTGTTGTTTGTAGTCCCAGATCTTGGTGCAATTCCTGCGAAATCAGTGGAATCGTCCATATCGTAAATTTGTTTTCCACTTTCTGTGGTGGTAGCTGTCAAATGATAGCAAGTTGTTGCAGTCAATCTTTTTGAAGAAGGTCTTAGTAATGACTCATTATCATTAGTCAGTAGTAGGTCTAAGTACTGCATATTAGAAACGCAACATTTTCCCTCAGGGAAATGTTGTAGTAGTTGGTGTTGAGATATTCTGTAAATGCTGAAAATGCTGCCTCAGATCCATACCATATGAATATCAGATCATCAATGTAACGTTTATTTGTTACGATGTTGTGTGACCATTGGTGGTTGCCGTAGATATGGTGTTTCTCAAATGCCGCCATATATATATTTGCATATATATATATATATATATATATATATATATATATATATATCTTAATTTTTATTGATGATGCCATCTTCATATGCATTTAGAATAGGATTCTGAAAGGATCTGGAGAATTCATCAGTGGGGTTGTATGTGAAGGTCATATAGTACTGTTGATCACTTATAATCCTATATGCCTCGCTTGTATAGGTGTCGTAGTCCTGTATGACAATACCTCCTCCCTTTTCTGTGTTTCTAATAAAAATGTTTTGGTTGGCAGACAAGGACTTTAGGGCTTGTTTTTTTGACTGGAGAGATATGATTTCTCGAAAAGTTTTTTGACAAGTTTCATGAAGTCCGACACCATTTCAAAAAAGGTTTTGACAAAATGTCCCCTGTGATGGAGGGAATAGAAATTAGAGGCTGTTTTAAGGTGTGTAGTGATGGGGGGAGGGTACAGGGAAATTACATTTCCTTCTGTTGGTGTCCATGTTTTCCCTGTATGGTACTGCATGGAGAAATGATGTGTTGTCAAATGAAGTGTCAGTTGCTGTGTGAATCTATTCAAATCCACATATAAATAAAATTCATGGATGGTGCTGCTGGATGGACAAAAGGAGAGTCCTCTCCCGAGTAGACTGCATTCTGCGTCGTTTAAGATATGCCTGGAGGGGTTGAATATTTTGATACTCTCCTTGTTGGTGTGGTCTGTTCTTCTGCACCAGAAACCCGGAAATATTTTTTCCTATTTCTGAGATACACTCAGAACAATGCTATGCCATAATATACACCATGTTCAAAATTATTAAGCAAATTCTATTTAAGTGTCACAAAGATTGAATATTTAGTTTTTCAGTTGAACTCATTGTGTCTCAGGGCTCTTTTGATCACTAAAAACAATCTTGGAAACCTGTGATAATTACCGTATTTTTCGCTGTATAAGACGCACTTTTTCTTCCCCAAAACTGGGGGGGAAAAGTCGGTGCGTCTTATACGGCAAATACACCCCTATCGCGGCGGTCTCTGCGGCCATCAACGGCAGAGACCTGCGGCTAATACAGGACATCTGTCAGAATTCGGCAGGCTGGAGGTGGATGCTCTGTGTCAGAGAGGGATTGGCGTGGACCGTGCCGGCTGATCGGTTCTAAGTTGCTACTTGTTTTCACCAGAGCCCGCCGCAAAGCGGGATGGTCTTGCAGCGGCGGTAGCAACCAGGTCGTATCCACCGGTAACGGCTCAACCTCTCTGACTGCTGAGATAAGTGCGGTACAAGGGATTAGGCAAGAGCAAGGTCAGGGCAGGCAGCAAGGATCGTAGTCAGGGGCAACAGCAAGAGGTCTGGAACACTGGCTTGGGATACACAAGGAATGCTTTCACTGGCACAATGGCAACAAGATCCGGCAAGGAAGTGCAGGGGAAGTGAGGTAATATAGAGAAGTGCACAGGTGAACACACTAATTAAAACCATGCGCCAATCAGTGGCGCACTGGCCCTTTAACCCCTTAAGGACTCAGCCCATTTTGGCCTTAAGGACTCAGACAATTTAATTTTTACATTTTCATTTTTTCCTCCTCGCCTTCTAAAAATCATAACTCTTTTATATTTTCATCCACAGACTAGTATGAGGGCTTGTTTTTTGCGCGACCAGTTGTCCTTTGTAATGACATCACTCATTATATCATAAAATGTATGGCGCAACCAAAAAACACTATTTTTGTGGGGAAATTAAAACGAAAAACGCAATTTTGCTAGTTTTGGAAGGTTTTGTTTTCACGCCGTACAATTTATGGTAAAAATGATGTGTGTTCTTTATTCTTAGGGTCAATACGATTAAAATGATACCCATTATTATATACTTTTATATTATTGTTGTGCTTAAAAAAAATCACAAACTTTTTAACCAAATTAGTATGTTTATAATCCCTTTATTTTGATGACCTCTAACTTTTTTATTTTTCCGTATAAGTGGCGGTATGGGGGCTCATTTTTTGCGCCATGATCTGTACTTTTTTTTGATACCACATTTGCATACAAAAAACTTTTAATACACTTTTTATATTTTTTTTTTTAATAAAATGTATTAAAAAAGTAGGAATTTTTGACTTTTTTTTTTTTCGTTCACGCCGTTCACCGTACGGGATCATTAACATTTTATTTTAATAGTTCAGACATTTATGCACGCGGCGATACCAAATATGTCTATAAAAAATGTTTTTTACGCTTTTTGGGGGTAAAATAGGAAAAAACGGACGTTTTACTTTTTTATTGGGGGAGGGGATTTTTCACTTTTTTTTTACTTTTACTTTTACATTTTTTTACATTTTTTTTACACTTGAATAGTCCCCATAGGGGACTATTCATAGCAATACCATGATTGCTAATACTGATCTGTTCTATGTATAGGACAGAGAACAGATCAGTATTATCGGTCATCTCCTGCTCTGGTCTGCTCGATCACAGACCAGAGCAGGAGACGCCGGGAGCCGCACGGAGGAAGGAGAGGGGACCTCCGTGCGGCGTTATGAATGATCGGATCCCCGCAGCAGCGCTGCGGGCGATCCGATCGTTCATTTAAATCGCGAACTCCCGCAGATGCCGGGATCTGTATTGATCCCGGCACCTGAGGGGTTAATGGCGGACGCCCACGAGATCGCAGGCGTCGGCCATTGCCGGCGGGTCCCTGGCTGCGATCAGCAGCCGGGATCAGCCGCGCATGACACGGGCATCGCTCCGATGCCCACGGTTATGCTTAGGACGTAAATGTACGTCCTGGTGCGTTAAGTACCACCTCACCAGGACGTACATTTACGTCCTGCGTCCTTAAGGGGTTAAATCGCAGAGAGCCGGCACGCACGCGCTCTAGGGAGCGGGGCCGCGCGCGCCGGGACAGCACAGATGGGGAACGAGTCTGGTAAGCGGGTTGGGATGCGCACTGCGATGCGAACGGGCGCGTCCCACATCACGAATCGCATCACGGCTAGGGACATTATCGCAGCGCTCCTGGTCAGCGGGTCTGACAGGGGCGCTGCGAACAGGAGAACGCTGCGAGCGCTCCGGGGAGGAGTGGGGACCCGGAGCGCTCGGCGTAACAGTACCCCCCCTTGGGTCTCCCCCTCTTTTTTGAAGCTGAAAATTTGAGAATAAGGTCCTTGTCGAGAATGTTATCCTCCTGTTCCCATGACCGCAATTCTCCCAATCTACAAGAAAACATTTTTTACCTCTGACCGTCTTGGATGCGAGAATTTCTTTAACCGAGAAGACATCTGAGGACCCGGAGACAGGAGTAGGAGCAACAACCTTGGGAGAGAAGCGGTTAAGGATAAGCGGTTTAAGGAGAGAGACATGAAAAGCATTGGGAATACGGAGAGAAGGGGGAAGAAGGAGTTTGTAGGAGACAGGAATGATTTGGCACTTGATTTTAAAGGGTCCAAGGTAACGTGGTCCCAGTTTATAACTGGGGACACGGAAGCAGATATACTTGGCGGAGATCCACACTTTGTCTCCAGGAGCGAAGACAGGAGTTCTTTTTTTTTTGTCGGCATGTTTCTTCATCCGGGATGAGGCCTGTATGATGGATTTTTGAGTCTCTTTCCCGATGGTGGAGAAGTCCCGGGTAACCTCATCAACAGCGGGCAAACCAGAAGGCGTGGGAGTGGGGAGGGGGGGGGAAGAGGGTTACGGCCGTACACCACAAAGAACGGGGATTTAGCGGAGGACTCAGAGACTTTGAAATTGTACGAGAATTCGGCCCATGGTAGAAGATCGGCCCAATCATCCTGGCGGGAGGAAACAAAATGTCGCAAATAGTCACCAAGAACCTGGTTAACTCTCTCCACTTGCCCATTGGATTGGGGATGATAGGAAGACGAGAAGTTTAATTTGATTTTAAGTTGATTACAGAGGGCCCTCCAGAATTTCGACATAAATTGAACGCCTCTATCCGAGACGATATGTGTGGGAAGCTTGTGAAGGCGAAAAATGTGCACAAAAAATTGTTTCGCCAACTGTGGTGCAGAAGGAAGACCTGGAAGTGGAATAAAATGTGCCATCTTGGAGAAATGATCAACAACCACCCAAATGACTGTGTTGCCATGGGATAAAGGCAGGTCTGTTATAAAGTCCATAGCAATTTGAGACCATGGTAGCTCAGGAACAGGCAGAGGATGAAGGAGGCCGGCAGGCTTCTGACGAGGAGTTTTGTCCCGGGCACAGACTGTACAAGCCCGAACAAAATCAGTAACATCTGCTTCCAGGGTAGGCCACCAATAAAAACGAGAGATGAGCTGGATGGACTTTTTGACGCCAGCATGGCCGGCGAGATGTGAGGAGTGTCCCCACCTGAGGATCCTGAGGCGCTGACGTGGAGGGACGAAGGTCTTTCCAGGAGGAGTTTGTCTGATGGAAGCTGGGGAAGCGGAGATCAGACACTCAGGAGGAATAATGTGTTGCAGGGAGGCTTCCATTTCAGAGGCATCCGAGGAGCGAGAGAGGGCATCAGCCCTGATGTTCTTGTCAGCAGGGCAAAAATGAATCTCAAAGTTAAAACGGGCAAAAAACAACGACCACCTAGCCTGGCGTGGGTTCAGCCGTTGGGCAGACTGAAGATAAGAGAGATTCTTGTGATCAGTGTATATAATAATTGGGTATTTGGACCCCTCCAGCAGGTGCCTCCATTCCTCGAGGGCCAGTTTTATGGCCAGTAGTTCTCGATCACCAATGGAGTAATTTTTCTCCGCCGGAGAGAAGGTCCTAGAAAAGAAACCACAAGTAACGTTATGTCCAGAAGAGTTTTTTTGTAGGAGTACAGCACCGTCTACCTCTAGTGAGAAGGGTTTAGATGGATCAGGTCTGGAGAGTACGGGAGCAGAAGAAAAGGCAGTTTTGAGACGGTTGAACGCCTCGTCCGCTTGAGGAGGCCAGGACTTAGGGTTGGCGTTTTTCTAGGTTAGGGCCACAATTGGGGCCACAATGGTGGAAAAATGTGGAATAAATTGTCTGTAGTAATTGGCAAACCCCAAGAAACGTTGGATAGCTCGGAGTCCGGAGGGGCGTGGCCAATCCAACACGGCCGACAGTTTGTCCGGGTCCATTTGAAGTCCCTGGCCAGAGACTAAATATCCTAGGAAGGGAAGAGATTGGCATTCAAAGAGACATTTCTCCATCTTGGCATATAACTGATTGTCCCGGAGTCTCTGAAGAACCAGGCGGACATGACGGCGGTGTTCTTCGAGGTTAGAAGAGAAAATCAAAATGTCGTCCAAGTAGACCACAACACAGGTATATAATAAATCACGAAAAATTTCATTTACAAAGTCCTGGAAGACGGCAGGGGCGTTGCAAAGCCCAAAGGGCATAACCAGATATTGAAAGTGTCCGTCTCTGGTGTTAAATGCGGTCTTCCACTCGTCCCCTTCCCTGATGCGGATGAGATTATATGCACCTCTTAAATCCAATTTGGTAAAGATGTTGGCGCCACGTAGGCGGTCAAAGAGTTCCGAGATAAGAGGCAGGGGATAGCGTTTTTTTATAGTGATTTTATTAAGACCGCGGTAATCAATGCATGGTCATAAGGAACCATCTTTTTTGGAGACAAAGAATAACCCTGCTCCGGCAGGGGAGGATGACTTGCGGATAAATCCCCTTTTTAAATTTTCTTGGATGTACTCCGTCCTGGCTTGTGTTTCAGGAGCAGACAGGGGATAGATTCTGCCCCGGGGTGGAGTAGTACCAGGGAGGAGATCAATAGGACAGTCATAAGGCCTGTGAGGAGGTAAAGTCTCTGCTTGTTTTTTGCAAAAAAGATCAGCATAGTCCATATAGGCCTTGGGGAGACCTGGTATCGGAGGAGCCATAGGGTTTTGACTGGCAGGACTGGGAGCAGACATAAGGCATTTTTTGTAGCAAGAAGTACCCCAGTTCTTGATCTCCCCGGTGGTCCAGTCAAGGGTAGGGGAATGGCGTTGAAGCCAAGGTAGTCCGAGAAGAATTTCAGAAGTGCAGTTAGAAAGTACCAGAAATTCAATCTTTTCGTGATGGGGTCCAATGCACATTAAGAGGGGTTCTGTGCGGTAACACACAGTACAGTCCAATCTTTCACCATTAACTGAGGCGATGTAGAGAGGTCTGGCGAGACTGGTCACTGGGATGTTGAACCTGTTAACGAAAGAGGCCAAAATAAAATTTCCTGCAGATCCAGAATCCAAGAAGGCCACAGCTGAGAAGGAGGAGTTAGAAGAAGAAATCTGCACAGGCACAGTAAGACATGGAGAAGCAGAGTTCACACCTAGGGCTGTCTCACCTTTGTGCGGAATCGGAGTGCGTCTTTCCTGACGTGGAGGACGGATAGGACAATCCTTCAAGAAGTGTTCGGTACTGGCACAGTACAGGCATAGGTTCTCATTGCGGTGGCGTGTCCTCTCTTGTGGTGTCAGGCGAGACCGGTCTACTTGCATAGCCTCCACGGCGGAAGGCACAGGAACAGATTGCAGAGGACCAGAGAAGAGAGGAGCCGGGGAGAGAAACCGCCTAGTGCGAACAAAGTCCATATCCTGGTGGAGCTCCTGGAGTCTTTCGGAAAAAACGCATGTCAATGTGGGTGGCCAGATGAATAAGTTCATGCAGGTTGTTAGGGATTTCTCGTGCGGCCAGCACATCTTTGATGTTACTGGATAGGCCTTTTTTGAAGGTCACACAGAGGGCCTCGTTATTCCAAGATAATTCGGAGGCGATTGAGAATTGGATGGCGTACTCGCCTACTGAAGAATTACCCCGGACCAGGTTCAGCAGGGCAGTCTCGTCAGAAGAGGCTCGGGCTGGTTCCTCGAAGACACTTCGAATCTCCGCGAAGAAAGAGTGTACGGAGGCAGTGACAGGATCATTGCGGTCCCAGAGCGGTGTGGCCCATGACAGGGCCTTCACAGACAGGAGACTAACCACGAAAGCCACCTTTGACCGTTCAGTTGGGAATTGGTCCGACATCATCTCCAAATGCAGGGAACATTGCGAGATAAAACCACGGCAAAGTCTAGAGTCCCCATCAAACTTGTCCGGCAATGATAAACGGAGGCTGGATGCGGCCACTCGCTGCGGAGGAGGTGCAGGAGCTTGTGGAGGAGATGGTTGCTGAAGCTGTGGTAGAAGCTGCAGTAGCATAACAGTCAGTTGAGACAGCTGATGGCCTTGTTGCGCTATCTGTTGCGACTGCTGGGCGACCACCGTGGTAAGGTCAGCGACAACTGGCAGCGGGACCTCAGCGGGATCCATGGCCGGATCTACTGTCAGGATTTGGCAGGCTGGAGGTGGATCCTCTGTGTCAGAGAGGGATTGGCGTGGACCGTGCCGGCGGACCGGTTCTAAGTTGCTACTGGTTTTCACCAGAGCCCGCCGCAAAGCGGGATGGTCTTGCAGCGGCGGTAGCAACCAGGTCGTATCCACCGGCAACGGCTCAACCTCTCTGACTGCTGACATAAGCGCGGTACAAGGGATTAGGCAAGAACAAGGTCGGATGTAGCAGAAGTTCTCTACCGATTTTTTATTACCTTCCCAAACTACACATGTCCCTCACTCACCCTCCTGGTCGTCCTATTATTTCGGGGGTTGGGTCCTTCACTAGTAATCTATCGCACTTTATTGACTTATTTTTACAGCCTTTTGTGTTACAGTTACCATCATATCTTAAGGACTCCACCCAACTAATTAGAGAAATTCACAATTTAAGTTTACCTTCACATTTTTTATTCATCACACTTGATGTTTGTTCATTATATTCGAATATTTCCACATCGGTTGGTTTGAAAGCTATTTATGATACTTTGTCTAATGATCCTACATTGGATCCTTTACAGATCTCCTTTTTAATTGAAGCCATGCATTTCATTTTGGATCACAACGCATTTCAGTATAATAACACGATTTACAGCTCGGGGCTGCGCTATGGGGACTCGTTTCGCCCCAAGTTATGCCAACTTGGTTATGGGGCGATTCGAGTCCCTGTACATTAAGCAGCCCACTCATTTCAGTTCTCATATTATTTTTTAC
This sequence comes from Hyla sarda, assembly GCF_029499605.1. NCBI lineage: Eukaryota > Metazoa > Chordata > Amphibia > Anura > Hylidae > Hyla > Hyla sarda. Next base: position 328,921,693 of record NC_079189.1, read on the forward strand.
AGACGTTTTATAGATGATTTGTTCTTTATTTGGTCAGGTTCTATCATCTTGGCTGAACAGTTTGTTTCTCATCTAAATTCTAATGATTGGGGTTTTTCTTTTACCCTACATTTTTCTAATAATGAGATAGAATTCTTAGATTTGTTGATTAAAAAAGATATCAATAATAAGATTATAACAGAAACCTTTTTCAAAAAGGTAGACGTTAATAGTCTTTTGGAATACAGTAGTTCTCATTATCCAAAGTGGATTAAAAACGTGCCCTATGGGCAGTATTTGCGTATACGCAAAAACTGCACCAATAAACAAGATTTTTTAAAACAGTCAGGCATTCTTCGTGAACGTTTTCTATCCAAAGGCTATCCCCCCTCCATCCTAACCGATGCATTCAATAGGGTGAAGGATATATCACAGGAAACACTTGTGAGAAAAAGAAAAAAAGAGTTTGTTCAGACAGCACCTAAGGAGTCCTATAAATATAATTTTATTACAGATTATAATTGTGGAGCAGGTGATATTCGCCGAATATTAAGAAAAAATTGGTCTATCCTATTGGATGACTCTATTTTAAAAAAATGTTTGCCATCCCAACCAGGTATTACGTTTCGTCGGTCCCCGAACCTGAGAAATTTGGTGGCTCCTAGTAGGTTCAAATCTGAATCTCTTCAACAAAACCATTCTGTTGGCTCCAAAGGGCCGGGCACCTTTCCTTGTGGGCGACCAAGGTGCCTTTGTTGTGCTATGATTGGCACTCCCTCTGTTTCATTTAACTCCACAGTATCTAAAAAAAGTTTCCAAATAAAAAATCATTATTCCTGTGATAGTTCGTTTGCTATCTATCTACTTACTTGCTCGTGTGGGCTTCAATACGTTGGCCGCACCGTACAGACGGTGCGGTCACGTATGAACAAACATAGATCTAACATTAAAAATGGTTTTGTTCTACATAGTGTCTCACGCCACTTACTTCTTAAACATGATAGATGCATTGATGTTTTAAAGCTGACTATACTAGAAACTATTCCAGTTTTTAGTCATAATCGTATACAGCGATTAAATAATAGGGAATCCTTCTGGATTTTTTCTTTGGTTACTTTATTTCCAGATGGTCTTAATGAGACACTGGAAAATGCCCGTTAAAACATCGAAGAGAAAAAAGAGGAAAGAGGAAAAAATAAATAAATAAATAAAGGAGAAAAAAATGGGAAAAATGGAGGAAGGGAAAAAAAAATAAAAATAAAATTAAAAAAAAGGAAAAAACAAAAAAAAAAATTTAAATATATTTTTTTTAAATATATATAGTACTATAATATTTTTAATATTTTTTTTGTTAAAATTTAATATTTGTTTTTAATTGTATTGTATTTGTTTTATTGGGTACTTTGTTGTGATGTTATTCTGTGCTTCTATCTTGTTGTGAAGGGCTTAAAGGGCTTGACCCCTCAAGGGGTTAATTTAATTTTCCTCCTTGAAGGGGTTAACCCCTTTTCCCTATATATACCTTGTAATCTGCTAAACCCAACATGCCTGAGGGAGCGTGTGACCGTGAAACGCGTTTCATTATGGGAAATAAATCCTTTTAACTTCTTATCTGGTCTCAGCGCTTCCATTGATCCCGCTCTGCTACCTGGAGATTGCTTGTTTTTATCGTGATTCTATTTCAGCGGGACGAAGCTGCAGAGACCCTTTGATGATACACCCTGTTCCATTGTTGTACTTGGTTGGAGTACAACTTCATGTGGTAAGCGCAATTCACACTTAGCGTTACCAACTTACCTTTGGTGTTACACTACGGAGCGCATCCGTTTGTGCTTTTTTTATTTCGGATGTAGCAGAAGGTCAGGGCAGGCAGCAAGGATCGTAGTCAGGGGCAACGGCAAGAGGTCTGGAACACTGGCTTGGGATACACAAGGAACGCTTTCACTGGCACAATGGCAACAAGATCCGGCAAGGAAGTGAAGGGGAAGTGAGGTAATATAGGGAAGTGCACAGGTGAACACACTAATTAAAACCATGCGCCAATCAGTGGCGCACTGGCCCTTTAAATCGCAGAGAGCCGGCGCGCGCGCGCCCTAGGGAGCCGGGACAGCACAGATGGGAAACGAGTCTGGTAAGCGGGTCGGGATGCGCACCGCGAGCTGGCGCGTCCCGCATCGCGAATCGCATCCCGGCTAGGGACATTATCGCAGCGCTCCCGGTCAGCGGGTCTGACCGGGGCGCTGCGAACAGGAGAACGCTGCGAGCGCTCCGGGGAGGAGTGGGGACCCGGAGCGCTCGGCATAACAACATCACCGATCGCGGTGATACCCTGTATTAACCCTTCAGACACGGCGATCAAAGCTGACTGCCGCGTCTGAAGGGAAAGTGACACCAACCCGGCTGTTCAGACGGGCTGTTCGGGACCGCCGCGATTTCACCGCGGCGTTCCCGAACAGCCCGACTGAATAGCCAGGTTAGTGCTTACAGGACACCGGGAGGGACCTTACCTGCCTCCTCGGTGTCTTCTCCGTTCAGGGATCCCCTGTATGGCCGGCGCTCTCCTTCCTCATCATCACGTCGTCGCGTATGTGCGTCGGCTTGCGTAACGACGTGATGACGGCGACGGAGAGCGAGGATACCCGGCCGGCAGTAGAGACATTACGGTGCGATGGGGACACGGCGACAGTGATGGAGCGACATCCAGGGCAAAGGTGACGGGTCCGGAGCGGCGGGGACACGTGAGTATTACCTCCTATGCAGTGGTCTTGCACCTAAAAATTGGATTTTGCACCTAAAAATTGGGTGCGTCTTATACGCCGGTGCGTCCTATAGGGCGAAAAATACGGTAGATTGCCAGGTGAGCCCAATTTAAGGAAAATCTACTAAAGGTGGGTTTTCCACATTATTAAGCAGAGCACCATTTTCAAGCAATATAGGGAAGAAAAAGTATCGCCATGCTTCCGAAAAGAATGAAATAGTTCAATGCCTTGGACAAGGTATGAAAACATTAGATATTTCATGAAAACTTAAGCGTGATCATCGCACTGTTAAGAGATTTGTGGCTGATTTAGAGCAGAAAGTTTGTGCAGATAAAGGCACATTGAAAACTATTTCTGCCAGATCCATGCATCGGATCATGAAAGCAGCTGCTAAAATACCAATATAAAGCAGCAAACAGATATTTGAAGCTGCTGGAGCCTCTGGAGTCCCACGGACATCAAGGTGTAGAGTCCTCCAAAGTCTTGCAACTGTGCATAAACCTTCTATTCGGCCACCACTGACCAATGCTCACAAGCTGAAACAGTTGCATTGGGCAGAAAAATACAGGAAAACTAATATTCAAACAATTGTGTTCACTCATGAGTCCTGTGCAACCCTGGATGGTCCAGTTGGATGGAGTAGTGGATAGTTTTTGCATGGCCACCCTGTTCCAACAAGGCTGTGATGTCAGCAAGGGAGTGGTGGAGTCCCCAAAGGTGTAAAGATGAACTCTGTAAAGTGTGTGGAGTTTCTGACTGACCACTTTCTTCCCTGGTACAGAAGGAAGAACTATGCTTTCTGTAATAAAATCATCTTCATGCATGTCAATGCACCATCTCATGCTGCAAAGAATACCTCTGCATCAAGGGCTGCTATGGGGATAAAAGGAGAGAAAGTCATGATGTGGCCTCCATCCTCCCCTGACCTCAATCCTATTGAGAAACTTTGGAGCATCTTCAAGCAAAAGATCTTTGAGGGTGGGAAGCAGTTTAGATCCAAACAGCTGCTCTGAGAGGCTATTCTGACATTTTGCAAACAAATTCAAGCAGAAACTGTCCAAAAACTCACAAGTTCAATGGATGCAAGACTTGTGAAGCTACTATCAAATACGGTGTCCTATGTTAAAATGTAATGTGACCTGTTCAAATATTGAAAAAGTTAAAATGTTGCTAAAAGTTTAATTAAAATAGCTTTTGATTTCAGTAAATATGTTCCAAATGCAACAAATGACAATTTTCGGTTATTTACAGCCTATAAAGTGTTTTGAAACTTACTGTGCGTAATAATTTGGAACAGTGCATTTTGTAAGTTAAAAAAATTAAATGTTATCATTGGGAGGTTTGTTCAACAAAATTTGAATTGCACTCTTAATAGTTGATAACATGATAATTATGCTGACTGTTATTTACATCAATTATTTAGGTAAATGTGAAAAATATAATCAGCATAATAATTTGGAACAAGTTGTAGCATTGATCAGTGATATTGGTGCTCTGCTGCTCCAGCCTGCATGGCTGGCTGGGAGCAGCAGAAGACCGGTCGGATGATGAGGAGGCAGGTAAGGGCCCTCCCGCCATCCTCTCAGCTGATCAGGACCCATGATGTCGCTGCGGATGTCCCGATCAGCTCCACTGAACTAACCGGCACCGTTTACCATAATTTTAGACGGCGATCAACTTTGATCGCGTCGTCTAAAGGGTTAATGCCAGGCATCGGCCTGATCAGCGGGGCCTGGCATTAACCATAGGTTTTGGCTGCTCATAGCAACTGGCCTCCATGCTGGGAGTTGTAGTTTTGCAACAGCTCGAGGCACACTGTTTGGAAAACACTGATCTAGACTGACAGTTTAACCAACTTCCTACCAACTTCCTGTCTGTCTTTCTCTTTCTCAGTTGAGCATTTTCTGATGTTACCAGTGGAAGTTGTAACACTGCATATAAAATGTAGTATTATCCCCTATTATTAAGGACTAGGCCATTTTTCATTTTTGCACTTTAGTTTTTTCCTCCTCCTCCCCTTCTAAAAGTCTCTTTAACCCCTTAAGGACCCAGGCTTTTTCCGTTTTTTCATTTTCAATTTTTCCTCCTTAACTTTAAAAAATCATAACTCTAAAATTATATATAATGGCTTAATTTTTGCGTCACTAATTCTACTTTGTAATGACATTAGTCATTTTACCCAAAAATCTACGGTGAAACGGGAAAAAAAATCAATGTGCGACAAAATTGATGAAAAAACACTATTTTGTAAGTTTTGGGGGCTTCTGTTTTTACGCAGTACATTTTTTGTCAAAAATGATACCTTATCTTTATTCTGTAGGTCCATACGGTTAAAATGATACCCTACTTGTATAGGTTTGAATTTGTATCACTTCCGAAAAAAATCATGAATACATGCAGGAAAATTTATACGTTTAAAATGGTCATCTTTTGACCCCTATAACTTTTTTATTTTTCTGTGTTCAGGGCGCTATGAGGACTCATTTTTTGCGCCGTCATCTGAAGTTTTTACCATTTTTGTTCTGATCAGACTTTTTGATCACTTTTTATTCACTTTTTTGTGGTATAAAAAGTGATCAAAAATGCGCTATTTTGGACTTTTTGCGCGTACGCCATTGAACGAGCAGTTTAAAAAGCGGTATATTTTTATAATTCGGACATTTTCGCACGCGGCGATACCACATATGTTTATTTTTATTATTATTTACATAATGTTTATTTTTATTTTTGGAAATGCCGGGTGATTCAAACTTTTATTAGGGGAAGGGATAATTGAAAGGGTTAATGATTTTTTTACACTTTTCTTATGCAATATTATAGCTCCTGTAGGGGGCTATAACATAGCATGTACTGATCTTTTACACTGATTGATCCATCTCCATAGGAATGGATCAATCAGTGTTTTCGGCGATTGAAGGCTCAAGCCTGGATCTCAGGCTTGAAGCATTCATTCGGCGATCGGACAGCACAGGAGAAGGTAAGAAGACCTCCTCCTGTGCTACAGCTGTTCGGGATGCCGCGATTATACCGCGGCGATCCCGAACAGCTCCCTGAGCTAACCGGCAACTTTCACTTTCATTTTTAGCCGCGCGGCTCAGTTTGAGCGCGCGGCTAAAGGGTTAATAGCGCGCGGCACAGCGATCAGTGCCGCGCGCTATTAGAGGCGGGTCCCGGCTTCACTATGACGCCGGGCCCGCCGCGATATGATACGGGGTCACCGTGTGACCCCGCGTTATATCGCAGGACCGGGACAAAGGACGTACCCATACGTCCTGGGTCCTTAAGAGGTAAAATTTTTCACCTACAGACCCATAAGGCGGCTTGTTTTTTGCTCCATCAATTTTACTTTGTAATAACATCAATCATTTCACCATAAAATCATTGGCAAGACATAAAATTTTATATTTTTGAGGCAAAATAAAAAAAAGCCATTTTGTAACCTTTGGGGCTTCCCATTCTTTGCAGTGCACTTTACCCAAATTGTTAAATACGCAATAGTTCTTGCTCGGTGTAGACGTATTATTATCATCATCACTATAACTATATTATACAGTCATATTCCCTGGTGACCCTATTGCAGTATACATGCTGCTCCATAATAATGTGTGTATCAAAGAGAAAAAGGGAGCTTAACCACTATTTGACCAATAAAACAATACCTTTATTTTAATTTTCCATAAAACATATATTACGCATGATTGGGTCTTTTATTGCAACAATCCAATACTGTAAAATACATATTTAACATATTATTGCATTACATGGCAATTTTGCATGGGGTAATTTATGCTGAAAAATCAGTAATACTCCATATAACAGCGTGTGTTGGGGTGGGAAACTATTCTCTCACCTGAGAAGACCCAAATCCCTACACTACACATATATCTATTACGTACACATATCTTCAGATGCAGTATTCCACTTACCCATATCTTTTATGGTTTGCTCCGGCACCTCCCCCGACCTCAACGCACGTTTGGCAGTCTTTTTCAAGAGGTCATGCTAGCAACATCTCCACCCAAGATTTATATATGGACACCAATAAATCTTGCCAGGTATGTTTGTTGTTGGCGCATGTGCCGAAGATTTCCGGATGCGACCTTGCATCATACCTCAGTGCCGCATCGTCAATGCACATGTCCGGGACGGCATATTCCGGACACGCGCATTGCGAGATTACGGCACCTGGGCATGCGCTGTCAATCAAACGCATCAAGCGCACATGCACTATATACCAGGTTCAGATATTTTAGTTCCTCTTCCATTGTGTCTCATTTCACTGTTAACCCCTTAAGGACCAAGGGCGTACAGGTACGCCTTTGCTCCCTGGTACTTAAAGACCAAGGGCGTACCTGTACGCCCATGGGAATTTCGGTCCCTGCCGCGCGCCGGGCGGGGACCGGACCGGGGTGACTGCTGATATCGATCAGCAGGCACCCCGCGCCAATGACCTGGGGGCTCATCAGACCCCCCCCCCATGTAGGCGATCGCCATGTTGGCGAAAATTCACTTGCGATTTTCGGCTATTCCGGTGATGCGTGTCACGTGTGACCCGCTGACCCGGAGATACAAGGTGATCGGGGGTGTAGGATACACCCCCTATCACCCTCTGTATCTATGGGGAGGTGGCGATTTCGTCACCCCCCCAGGATCGCTGCTATTGGCCGGACGATCGTCCAGCCAATAGCAGCCGGCATGGGAGGGGTTAACGGCCCCTTCTCGCGGCTCTGCTTGCTCCCTGAGTTCATTCAGAGGCCAGAGCTGCGAAAAGGAGCCAGGGACCCCCACCTCTGTGAAGATTGGAGCCCCTCACAGAGTAAGACCCCCCTTAGAGCAGGGAGAGAGTACAGCCCCAGGGACAGGTAGGGTTAACCAGTAAAATAAAGTTAAAAAAAAGTGTAAAAAAAAGTTAAACATTCCCCCCCCCCCGACCCCCTAATAGGACCTAAAGGGTCCGTCACAATTTTTTTTGTGTGACCCGGGCCCTATTAAGGATTCAGGGCGCTGCATTTGGCCATTTTTTTTTTTGGGCCCCAGCGCTCCCCCCCCCCCCCATACAGTTAGTTACACCAATCACACACACTACATACTCCCCCCCCCCCCCCACACACACCCGCCACCCCCGCCACTAACCCCCCTCCCCACCACCGTAGAAAAAAAGCGTTGGCTCGCCAGGCATTTTCGGCAGCGGAGGCATACGCTTTTCTTGCATCCGACTCCGAATCTGTCAGTGAGGACGATGAAGATCCTACATTCCTGTGTTCTTCATCGTCCTCCTCATCATCTAGTACTGATGATGAGCCCCCTGCACGGCGGCGGAGACGTGCGAGTGGTGATGCTGCTCGTACTAGGAGTCTGACCCCCCAGACAAGTTTACCGGAGCCCCCCAATCTGTCTGGAGACCCCCAGAGGGTTATCAGCCACGGGTTCCGGAGTTTGTTGGCGACTCCGGAATCCGGATGGACAATTCTGGATTCACTGAAATTTACTATTTCAGTTATTTTTTTCAGTGACAGTTTTGTCAATCACATGGTGGAGCAGACGAATCTGTACGCCAGGCAGTTCATCGCCCACCACCCTGATTCTGATTTGGCCCGACCCAATGAATGGTACGCCATTGATGCAGCAGAGATGAGGACATTTTGGGGCCTCTTGCTGTATATGGGCCTGGTCAAAAAACCAAGTGTCAGACAGTACTGGAGCGGGGACATCCTCTACCAGACCCCACTTTACAGTATGGTCATGGCACGGAGGCGGTTGAAGGCCATTTGGAAATGCCTGCATTATGCAGATAAGCGGCATGTCCGCCCCGAGGTGATCCCGCCCAGGACCGGCTTTACAAGGTGAGGCCGGTCATCGATCACTTTGGGGCCAAATTTTTGGAGGCCTACGTACCCCTCAGGGAGCTCTCGGTTGATGAGTCTCTTATCAGTTTTAAGGGGAGACTCATCTTCCGCCAGTATATTCCCTCGAAGCGGGCGCGGTATTGCGTGAAGCTCTATAAACTTTGTGAGAGTACCTACGGGTACACTCTCAAGTTTAGAGTGTATGAGGGACGAGATTCCCGTATTGAACCCCCAGATTGTTCCCCCACTCTGGGTGTTAGCGGGAAAATCGTTTGGGAGCTTGTGCACCCTTTGCTGGATAAGGGTTACCACGTGTACGTGGACAACTTTTATACCAGCATCCCTCTGTTCACATCCCTTGCCGCCAGATCCACGTCCGCTTGTGGGACCGTGCAGAAAAACCAGAGAGGCCTCCCTCTAAATTTTCTGCAGACACCTATGCCCAAGGGTGAGTCCCGTGACCTTACCCATGAAAACCTGTTGCTGGTCAGGTATAAGGATAAGAGGGATGTCCTTATGCTGACCACTATTCATGGTAACGGCAGCTCACCTGTCCCTGTGCGAGGTACCACAACACCAGTCCTCAAGCCCGATTGTATTCTGGACTACAATCGGTATATGGGGGGAGTTGATCTTTCTGATCACGTTCTCAAGCCATACATGGCTATGCGGAAAACACGGGTATGGTACAAAAAAGTTGCGGTCTACTTGGTACAGGTTGCCATGTACAACGCTTTTGTACTGTCCCGGTACGCTGGAAACACAGGGACATTCCTCCAGTTCCAAGAAGAAGTCCTAAAGGTCCTAATCTTTGGCGACCGGGAAAGAGCAGGCCGGACTTCCCAAGGAACTGGAGTTATAGGTCCCAGGATCGTCCCAGGCCAACACTTTCCAGGTGAGGTCCCCCACACTGGAAAGAAGGGACGATCCCAGAAAAAAGAGTGTGTAACAGGAGGGGGATTCGGAAGGACACCACCACTCAATGTGACACTTGACCCAATCATCCGGGCCTCTGCATTAAAAACTGCTTCAGGGAGTATCACACTTCCATGCAGTACTAAATTTTCCCTTTTCATTTAAATTTTCCATAATTTGACCCCAATGTACCATGTCCAGAATACATTCCAAATTTTGACACCATAAAACTACTGAATTGCCGAAAAGAAAAACTCATGTAAAAAAAAAAAAAACTGATAAGACCTCTGGGGGTATTTTTTCCTCTGGGTCATGGGTCACTGAGTCACTATCATCGGAGACTTTTTTTGTTGCCTCAAATGCGCAGCGCTCTCTCTCCCCCTGAGCGGGGTGCGCATTTGAGGCAACAGGTTAGGGACGGCCACACACGTCACATTCCCAGAATGATGATTCAGAGTATAGGGTTTGGGGTGGGCATATTTTTTAGTTTTGGCTATGCTCTGGGTCATCATTCTGGGAACATAACCTGTTTTATAATTTTATGTCCCACTGTACCCCATTTTAGTTATTTAGTGTACCCCAGTTATTTACCCCATGTAATGCCCCTTGAGGGGGGGTCCCACTGTTCTGGCTCCATAGGCTGCAACGCAGAAGCTCAAGGCCCCTGAATGTGACCTGCTCCTCTCAAACCAGTGTACAAGCTGTTTAGGCCCAGACTTGTGGTATGTCCTTACTCCAAAGAAATGTATTTACAAACTTACGGTGACATTTTCTCCTTTTACCACTTGTGAAAATGAAAAATTTGGTGTAACCCCAGCATTTTAGTATAAAAAAATCAAATTTTTAATTTTCACATCCCACTTCATGAATATTTATCAAACACCTGTGGGGTGTTAAGACTCACTGTACTCCTTGTTATGTTCCTTGAGGGATGTAGTTTCCAAAATAGCATGCCATGTGTTTTTTTTTTTTTTTGCTGTCCTGGCACCATAGGGGCTTCCTAAATGCGACATGCCCCCCGAGCAAAATTTGCTCTCAAAAAGCCAAATGTGACTCCTTCTCTTCTGAGCATTGTAGTTCGCCCGTAGTGCACTTCAGGTCAACTTATGGGGTACCGCCATACTCAGAAGAGATGGGGTTACAAATTTTAGTTTTTTTTTTCCTACTATTAACCCTTGCAAAAATGTGAAATTTGGGGGGGAAACACATTTTAGTGAAAAAAATATATATCTTTTTTTACATATGCAAAAGTCGTGAAACCCCTGTGGGGTATTAAGGCTCACTTTATTCCTTGTTACGTTCCTCAAGGGGTCTAGTTTCCAAAATGGTATGCCATGTGGGGGGGTTTTGCTGTTCTGGCACCATAGGGGCTTCCTAAATGCGACATGCCCCCCGAGCAAAATTTGCTCTCAAAAAGCCAAATATGACTCCTTCTCTTCTGAGCATTGTAGCTCGCCCGTAGTGCACTTCAGGTCAACTTATGGGGTACCTCCATACTCAGAAGGGATGGGGTTACAAATTTGGGGGGTATTTACTGCTATTAACCCTTGCAAAAATTTGACATTTGGGGGGAAACACACATTTTAGTGAAAAAAATATATATTTTTTTACATATGCAAAAGTCGTGAAACCCCTGTGGGGTATTAAGGCTCACTTCATTCCTTGTTACGTTCCTCAAGGGGTCTAGTTTCCAAAATGGTATGCCATGTGTTTTTTTTTGCTGTTCTGGCACCATAGGGGCTTCCTAAATGCAACATGCCCCCCAAAAACCATTTCATAAAAACGTACTCTCCAAAATCCCCTTGTCGCTCCTTCGCTTCTGAGCCCTCTACTGCGCCTGCCGAACAATTTACATAGCATTATGAGGTATGTGCTTACTCAAGAAAAATTGGGCTACAAATACAAGTATAAATGTTCTCCTTTTACCCCTTGTAAAAATTCAAAAATTGGGTCTACAAGAACATGCAAGTGTAAAAAATTAAGATTGTGAATTTTCTCCTTCACTTTGCTGCTATTCCTGTGAAACACCAAAAGGGTTAACACCCTTACTGAATGTCATTTTGAATACTTAGGGGGTGTAGTTTTTATAATGGGGTCATTTATGGGGTATTTCTAATATGAAGACCCTTCAAATCCACTTCAAGCCTGAACTGGTCCCTGAAAAATAGTGAGTTTGAAAATTTTGTGAAAAATTGGAAAATTGCTGCTGAACTTTGAAGCCCTCTGGTGTCTTCGACAAGTAAAAGGTTGTAAATTTTATGATGCAAACATAAAGTTGACATATTGGAAATGTGAAAAAAAATGTATTTGGAATATTCATTTTCCTTACAAGCAGAGAGCTTCAAAGTTAGAAAAAAGCTAAATTTTCAATTTTTTCATCAAATTTGGGGATTTTTCCCCAAGAAAGGATGCAAGTTACCACAAAAATTTACCACCATGTTAAAGTAGAATATGTCACGAAAAAACTATCTCAGAATCAGAATGATAAGTAAAAGCATTCCAGAGTTATTAATGTTTAAAGTGACAGTGGTCAGATGTTCAAAAAACGCTCTGGTCCTAAGGTGTAAAATGGCCTGGTCCTTAAGGGGTTAACTTTCTCTATGGGAACAGAATGTAAGGGCCCACATTGCATACTACTCTCTCTCAAACCATTATATGGAGTATTAGGATACCATTCTAACCATTTTATAGTGTCAAAAACCATATTAGTGCATATATTTTAAAATTATACATGAAGGGAAATTATTTTAAAATATACATATGATCAATACATTTATAAAAGTGCACATAATATTATATAAACCAATTATATAAAGTGCATGTGCTGCATGACATTATCACAATAGTGTACATAGGTGCAAATGTGCAAACACCCCTTTCATAAATGTAATACAATATAATATACGTTATGAATTATGAATTATAAATTATAAAGTAGTGAAAAGATATAGCTACTGGCACTGCTGTAATGACGGAACTAAGTGAGCAACAGGTGAGATGAATGAAGCACAAATCCTGTACGGGTGCAACGTCCAGAAATGAAAGATTCCATATATCCAGACCAGAAGAAAGGTAGACAGCACTCACCAGGAAAGTAGCTTCAACTTCTTTTATTGTTCTTATGTAAACATCTCAGATCAGGAGTGCGGTGTCATGCAGGTATCATGGCGGAGACGCCGGGGACCCAGTGTGGAGGTAACAGCTGTGTTGTACTTCCGTACTTCTTCAGACCACACACGCCCCAGGCATAGCCACCAGTGATTGTGCCGGAGAGGCAGAACTGCAGTGTCTCGCCGACCTGGTCGAATTGGCTGGGGAAAACCCTCAGAGTATTAGTTGTATTTCTACTCAGGAAGCAATTTTCACAGGAAGTATAAAATCACAGTTTTGTCCCCTATTGCGCCAGGCAGTAATTTAGATTTGTTTTACTACAAAGTTATGGAGGTTATGAAAGCTCTTAAATATCCAGCAGTTGTTAGCAACCTCAATAAAGAAGAGAATGAGGTTAAGATTAAGATCACTTAATAGGTTAAGATCACTTAAAAATGTCATCTTTAACCTGTTAAGGTCCCATGACTTACCAGTACGTCATGAGTCCGCTCCCGTTCTATAACCCAGCGTCATAGCGGGTCGGGCCTGGCCCCGCGTCATAGTGTGTCAGGCCCGGCCTCTAACAATGGCCGGGACCCATGGCTAAAAGCGTGCGGCACTGATCGTGGTGCCGCGCGCTATTAACTCTTTAACTCTAAAGTGAAACTAAAACATTGCTGGTTAGCTCAGGGAGCTGTTCAGGATCGCCGCGGGAAATCGCGGCATCCCGAACAGCTTACAGGATTGCCAGAGGGTCCCTACCTGTCTCCTTGCTGTCCTATTGCCGAATGACTGCTCAGTGCTCATTTAACCCCTTCCCTTTTCCCATAAAAAAAAAAACTGTGTAAATAAAAATAAACATATGTGGTATTGCCACGTGCGGAAATGTCCGAATGATAAAAATATGTCATTAATTAAACTGCACGGTCAATGGCATACGCGCAAAAAAGTTCCAAAATCAAAAATAGTGTATTTTTGGTCACTTTTTATATCAGGAAAAAATGAATAAAAAGCGATCAAAAAGTTTGATCAATACAAAAATGGTAACGCTAAAAACTTCAGATCACGGCGCAAAAAATAAAAAAAAGTTATAGGGGTCAGAAGATGACAATTTTTAAACATATACATTTTCCTGCATGTAGTTATGATTTTTTTCCAGAAGTATGACAAAATCAAACCTACATAAGTAGGGTATCATTTTAATCGTATGGACCTACAGAATAAAGAGAAGGTGTCATTTTTACCGAAAAATGTAATGTGTAGAAACGGAAGCCCCCAAAATTTACAAAATGTTTTTTTTTTTTTGTCTCACAATGATTTTTTTTTGCGTTTCGCCGTAGATTTTTGGGTAAAATGACTGAAGTGATTACAAAGTAGAATTGGTGGCACAAAAAATAAGCCATCATATGGATTTTTAGGTGCAAAATTGAAAAAGTTAGGATTTTTAAAGGTAAGGAGGAAAAAACTAAAATGCAAAAATGGAAAAACCCGGGACCTTAAGGGGTTAAGAAGGTGGACATCGTGTTATTAACTGAGGAGTATTACATTAGAGAAGCCAGAAGACAGTTAGATAATGGCTCTAATTATGAGAAATTAAAAAACAATCCCACTTGTAAGATAAAATCTAAATTGCAAACCTTGCTTATAGAAGCAGTAGAAAAGGGTATATTATATAAAGACATGGCATCAAAGCTACTCCCTATTTTCCTGAAGTACCCTTCCTGGTACTTCCTACCAAAGATACACAAATACGCCCTATTGTGTCCGCGGTGGGCTCCATAACAAAATGTATCTCTAAATATATTGACTTCTTATTGAGACTCATACTGAGGGATGTCCCCCCTTTAGTTAAAGATACAAACAAATATTTGGCCTTACTGAAATATCAGGAATGGCAAAAAGGAGGTATATTGGCTTCTATTGATATATAATCCCTCTATACCAAAATCCCTCAAGATTTAGGAGTCTTTTGCATCCGAAGGCTGTTGGAAAAAAACTGTTGAATAAAAATCAAGGCTGTTGAATAAAAATCAAGCTATGATTGACTTGGTCTGCGAGGCGCATAACTTTAATCCTTAAAAACAACGCATTTTTATTTGACAACGATTGGTATAGGCAGACCTCCGGAGTGGCCATGCGCACTCCGTTGGCCTGCACTTTTGCCAATTTATTAGTGGAATGTTTTGAGAGAGATTTTATTTTCTCAGCTTCGAACCCTTTTCTGCGATTTGTGAAGGGATGTGCACAGTTCGTGGACGATATTTTTATCGTCTGGACGGGCTCTGAAGCGGACTTTGCAGGCTTTGTCAGTCACATTACCAACAACAATATGAACCTGAGTTTCACTTTTAATACTAGCACTACTCAGAGTTTCTTGATGTCTTGGTACTGGTAAGCGATGAAGGGTTGATAACTACTGGGTATAGGAAACCCTCTGCAGGTAATTCTCTCCTACACCACAGTAGTTATCACCCGGAACACGTAAAAACAGCCATACCCTATGGGCAAATGCTCAGACTTAAAAGGATTAATAACACTGAAGATGGCTTTAAAAAAGCAGCAGAATTGGCCGCAAGACTTAAAGAAAGAGGATATCTCCGTAATGTCCTAGAAAAAGCTTATAATCGTGCCCTGTCCCAGGATAGAAATCAATTATTAAAAACTAGAAGGAAAAATAAACAATCTGATAGATTTACTTTTTCCTTTAAATTTAGTCCCATTACCAGTTTCATTAATTCAGTTATCCATAAACATTGGTTTCTTACTCAGAATGACCCAGTTCTTTCAGAGTACACTCGCCATAATCCAATGATAGCCTATAGGAGAGCCAAGAATTTAGGCGATTCAATTACCTGCAGCAAATTTTCTTCACTCCGCACAAAAAAAAGAAGATAGCAGTTGGTTAAATCTAAAAGGAAATTACAAGTGCGGAGCTTGTAATTGGTGTCCACAGTTATTGTGTGATAAATCTGTGACTTTAGGAGGTGTTCATATTCACTGTAAAGATTTTGTTTGTTGTAAGACAAATTTTGTAGTATATGGTTTGATTTGTGAGTACGGACGATTTTATATCGGAAGCACCACAAGAGCGCTGCGCATTCGATTCCGCAAGCATCTGTACTCCTTACGGAGTAGGAAGGGCTGTCCGAGAGTTATAGAGCATGTGTGGGAAATAAATAACGGGAATCCTTCAGCTTTTCGTTTTTGTGGCATTGAAAGGGTGTATAATCAAGATGGGATAGACAGAAAGAGGGCTCTCTTTCAAACAGAGGCTCGTTGGATTATGTGCACTGGAGCTCAAGGAAATTTGGGACTAAATGAAAAACTCGATGTAAGTATTTTAATCTGAATTAATGCATTACCAGTGATGTTTTCCCAGCATGTATTTTGTGTTTTTAATTGTTTTTAACGCACATGTTTTTTTAACGCACACCTTTTTTGTATTCCCCTTGTACACGTCACACAGGTATATCACTGGTGGCTATACCTGGGGCGTGTGTGATCTGAAGAAGTACGGAAGTACGACACAGCTGTTACCTCCACGCTGTGTCCCCGGCGTCTCCGCCATGATACCTGCCTGACACCGCACTCCTGATGTGAGATGATTGCATAAGAAAAATAAAAGAAGTTGAAGCTACTTTCCTGGTGAGTGCTGTCTACCTTTCTTCTGGTCTGGATAAATTATAAAGTGTCTCCCTGATGTTTCTAAACACATTACCCCATCGTATGTAATATATCATTTAAAATATACCAGCCACCCTGCAGCAAAATTCCAAAACATGCTATACACCTCATTGTAAATATTAATTACTCCCTAATTGCCCACTCCCCTAAATGTAACTACCCAGATAGCCAATTCCATCTATTATCATCTTCATAGGGTACCACTTTTGTCCCATCCATATAGATCACATGGCTATCTTGCTTCTAGGGAGATGTCACTTGTTCTCATCTTACATATGACATATACAGGTACCTAAAATAAATTATTTTTAAATAAAAGAAAAAAAGGTTAAAAACACAGTAGAATAACTAAATCACAAATAAGGGGTGAAACTCAGGTGTTCCTTTAAACCCCTTGGGGCCATTGTCCCCAGGGAAACAATCCAGCGAGTTTCCTTTTGTGCTAGAATGCGTTTTATGTTACCTCCTCTAATTCCGCATTGCACCTGCTCAATACCCTTTACCATAAACTCTCTTGGATCACAATTGTGATACATTTTAAAGTGACGAGGAATTGTTTTTAAGTTTGCATGATCCTGTATATCTCTGGCCGCCAGTATATCCCTCACGTGCTCGCAAACTCTTATTTTTAATTGTCTGGGTTTCAATCCGATCTAAATTTTATTGCATCCACATGTCGCATGGTAGATGGCATTCAAGCTCATGCAGGATATATACTGAATTCCCGTGCACCATCAGAGGTTTTAACAAACTTGTCACTACTAATATTTTTACATGTGACGCAATGGAAAACACCCTATTATTGCTGATAAAATTCCAAAGAGACTTGGAGTTTTTGCTATGTAGTGACTCCTGACTAACATGTCTTTTAGGTTTTTGCCACGTCTCTGTCATGGAAAGTTTCTCGGGAAGTATAGACCCCCAATACTGGATCCACCCGTAGCACATCCTGATGTTTTTCCATTGCTTCTTTCATCTTACTCCACTGGCTATTAAATGTGAAGATAAATCTGGGGCATTTGTCATATATTTGGGCGTCCTTTTGTTTAACTTGCAGAAATTATTTTCTTGGTGTATTTTTTGCCTGTCTATATGCTTATTTTTATACTTTTCCTGCTATACCCCCTTTCCAAGAATATCTTAGTAAGCTCTTGGCTTTGTTCCTCAAAAGCCTCATCTGATGAACATATACATTTTACATGTAGAAACTGACCTGTAGGTACAGCTTTTATTGTCGATTCCAGATGTGCAGATGTAGAATGAAGCAATTCATTCGTAGTAGTTTCTTTTCTGTATATATTGGCCAGTAGATGTCCATCAGGTTGTTTTTCAATGGAGATATCCAGGAAATTGACAGCACTGTAAGTGTAGGTAAGTTTCAGATTAATAGTGTCATCATTCAATCTTGACATAAAGCTCTCTAAGCTTGCAGGAGACCCCTGCCATATGAACAGAGCGTCTTCGATGTAAGGCATCCAACATTGCACTATGGATAAGTGGAATACTGCATCTGAAGATATGTGTACGTAATAGATATATGTGTAGTGTAGGGATTTGGGTCTCCACAGGTGAGAGATTAGTTTCCCACCCCAACACACGCTGTTATATGGAGTATTAGTGATTATTCTGCATAAATTACCCCATGCAAAATTGGCATGTAATGCAATAATATGTTAAATATGTATATGGTTTGGAAACTGGTATTCCTCTTCCTTCATATACTTTACAGTATTGGATTGTTGCAATAAAAGACCCGATCATGCGTAATATACGTTTTATGGAAAATTTTAATAAAGGTATTGTTTTATTGATCAAACAGTGGTTAAGCTCCCTTTTTATCTTTGGTTTACCCAAATTATATAGGTTTTATTTTGATTTACTTCTTTTAAAAATTATAACTTTATGTACAAAAATAAGCATGTTTAAAAATGTCCCATTCCGACCTCTATAATTTTTTATTTTTACGTATACAGGGCTATATGGGGGCTCATTTTTAGTCATCTGTAGTTTGTATCAGTGACATTTTTGTTTTGATGGGACTTTTTTTTGCTTTTTAAGGTATACAAAGTGACCAAAAATACGCAATTCAGGATATTGTTTTTTTTTTTTTACGTATATGCCATTGACCATGCGGTTAAAGTAACTTTAGTAATTGAAATAAAGAGACCAGTTTAAAACTCTGCAGCTAATATACTGTCTACTATTCATTTTAGGCAGAGTGGCCTTTTAGACACTTGTGGCCTTTTTTTTTTTTAAGGTTTAAAATAACCGTGTTCGCTATTTGCTCATAGTAGAGTATTTTGCAAACAAATGTTGCCATACTGTTTTTTTTCAGCCTTTAAAGCTGATGTATTATTTTCTGCAATAGCAACAAATATTGCTGTGTAGTAGTGACTTTGCAAATCAAAGATAATCTCCATATCACTGCAGTCAGATTGTAGTTTAAAGTTTAATTTTCACAATCTACAAGACTATAAAAGGACACGAGAAGGTGTTATTGTTTGAAGAACAAGTCATTGTGCTTTGTCGGTAAAAGGTAAACTATGCTTAAACCTAGCTAGGTGTGTGCCAAACTTACTGTTTGACCTTCTGTTAAAATAGTTAATATGAACTTAATGACCAGTACATGTAATATTCTACAAAGTAAAACATATTGCAGTCCAAAGGTATTGTAACATCATAGAGAGTTGCCTCCCATATGAGCTAGAATGGAGGGTTATTTAAGAGTGACTCCCAGAGAAAGCTATTCTTGTCACATGGTTTCCTGTCAATTACAGCTAGGTGGAAAAAAAAAAAAACACTGAGTAAGGAGCACAGATAGGAAACACAATTATTTTACATTGTAGAGTAGTGAACCTGCAGTACAAATGGCAGAATTCAAATCTCAGGAATCACTACTTACCTACTTAAGGTGGATTCACTCTGCGGATTCTCCGCTTGCAGAATTCCATCTGGTGGATGCCAAAATACTTTGGCGGTAGGACCACGTGGCACTGCGCCATCACCATTGATGGCTATATAGTGCTCGCAGACTTCCACGCAAAGAATGAACGTTCATTCTTTGCGTGGAACAATTTAAACGGTGGAATTGTCAGACGCTGAAATTCCTCAATGTGAACAGGTCTTGCAGAACACCCATTAACACTGAAGTTAATGTTTACTGCACGTAATTCCGCTCACAGAATTCTGTGGGAATTACGCAGTGTGAACATACCCTTACACTCTCTGGGCCAAGCACCCTGCATCCAACCCACAGAGTAGTACTCTGAGAGAGTTGAAAAATCTTCAGGTCGAAAAATAACAGAAAAAAAACTAAATAAACAAAGTAGAAACTGTTATGCCGAGCGCTCTGGGTCCCTGCTCCTACCCGGAGCGCTCGTGGCGTTCTTCTCTGTGCAGCGCCCCGGTCAGACCGGCTGACCGGGAGCGCTGCACTGGTATCACCGGCGGGGATGCGATCCGCATAGCGGGACGCGCCCGCCCGCGGTTCGCATCCCAATCTCCTCACCTGCCTGTCCTCTTGCTGTTCTGTCGCGGCGCGCGTGGCCCCGCTCTCTAGGGTGCGCGTGCGCCGGCTCGCTGAAATTTAAAGGGCCAGTGCACCATTAATTGGTGCCTTGCCCAATCAGTACCTACACCTGCTCTATGTGTGTAAAAACCCACTTCCCCTTCCTGTCCTTGCCGGATCTTGTTGCCTTGTGCCCTGTGAAAGCATTTAGTGTGTTCCCAAGCCTGTGTACCCAGACTTTCTGCTGTTGCCCCTGACTACGACTCTTGCTGCCTGCCCTGACCTTCTGCTACGTCCGACCTTGCTCTTATCTTGTCCC
This sequence comes from Hyla sarda, assembly GCF_029499605.1. Taxonomy (NCBI): domain Eukaryota; kingdom Metazoa; phylum Chordata; class Amphibia; order Anura; family Hylidae; genus Hyla; species Hyla sarda. Next base: position 328,941,793 of record NC_079189.1, read on the forward strand.
TGTGTACCGTGTCTGTCTCAGCTGTCAGTTGGGGTTGAGTCGCTATCGGGTGGAACGACCTTGGGGTTACCTGCCGCTGCAAGTCCATCCCGCTTTGCGGAGGGGCTCTGGTGAAAACCAGTAACCCCTTAGACTCCGTTCCCCTGGTACGGCCCACGCCATCACCCCACTGACACAGAGGATCCACCACCAGTGTCCTCGCTGTATACCAGTCGGGATCCTGACAGAAACCTAGGCTAAACCCACCTCACTGTTCTTATTACTAAAAAGGTCACAAAAGAGTGCAAAAGCCGCAATAAGATTTAAATCTTTGCACAAACAAGGCTTGTATTAACAAATGCAACTTTGCATGTCAGCAAACTGGTGTGCATGTACCAGAGCTATTAGTTGAGTATAGAAGGGAGGGTTATTACTAGAGATGAGTGAACTTTTGAAAATTTTGATTCTGTCGATTCGCCAAATTTTCCAAATAAATTTGTTTCGGACCAAATTTACTCACCGCGAATCGCTATTAAAAATGGCGATTTCTGGCCTACAGAGAGCCTCAATAGGGGTGTAGAGCACTTTGCCTTGTCCAAACATGCATAGGGAGTGTCCTGTGTTAGTGAAATAATACTGTTATTCAGTATGACCTGCAGATTACAGGCATTGCTATTAGAATCACTGGAGAGCGGCGATGTGGCAGCAGGGAGACAATATGGTGTCAAATTTGAAGAGAATAAAGAGATGTTTTATGCAATTCTAATTTAAGTTTATTTAATTTGAATTTATTTTAATTTATTGATTAGCCATTCTGGTGAGCATCGAGCTGGCGGTCCTCCGCCAGGCAAGATACCACCTGTTCAAGTCCTTGCCTCTCAGCGCTCCCTTGACTATGAAAGTGCGAATGTTTAATTTAATCAGTTATGATCCATTATTATCTCTTCAAGCTGTTTCATTGGATTCTTGTGATAATTCCATAGATAATATGACTTAGTCGACCATAGGGCCTCCGTCTTGAAAAGATGACATAGATTTTTTTTTTATTTAAATTTAAGATTTATATTAGATTCCCAATTTTAATGTCTCTGTGCTCATTTTGAACTGATACTGAATGCCCACAAAACCCAATCTAACAAGGAGTCACATGGAGGCACAATGACAGAGCCTAGAAGTGGCAGCAGCATGAGGAGACCATAATCTGGCAGAATGACACAGCCTGGAATTGGCAGCAGCACGATAAGACCGTATAGTGGCGGAACAACCCTGCCTGGAGGTGGCAAAAGCCTGGCAAGACCATAGGGTCTCACAATAGAGAAGATTAAAGATATTTTTGAAATTTTAAATTGAAGATTTTACATATATGAAAATGTTAAAAGTTTTATTTAAGGTGCCAACAGCATCAGTATACCATATAGTGGCTTAATGGCACAGCCTGGAGCTGGCAGCAGCAAGAGTAGACAATAGGGCTTCACAATCCCTAAGATTAAAATAATTTTAAAATTGAAATTGAAGATTGTGAAATTGAAATTTAAGATTACACTCCCAAGTTTTATTGTCCCGGGCCCCGGCATGTGGTTACAAAGGACCAAATCTAACAAGGAGTCACATGTCACATGGCGGCACAATGACAGAGCCTGGAGGTGGCATGAGTATGAGTAGAACATATAGTGGCTAATTGGTACAGCCTGGAGTTTGAGGCAGCATGAGGAGACCATATAGTGTCTGAATGGCACAGCCTGGAGATGGCTGAAGCATGAGGAGACCATTTAGTGGCTGAATGGAACAGCCTGGAGGTGGTGAAGCATGAGGAGACGATATAGTGTCTGAATGGCACAGCCTGGAGGTGGCTGAAGCATGAGGAGACCATGTAGTGGCTGAATGGCACAGCCTGGAGATGGCTGAAGCATGAAGAGACCATATAGTGGCTGAATGGCACAGCATGGAGTTGGCTGAAGCATGAGACCATATAGTGACTGAATGGCACAGCCTGGAGGTGGCTGAATCATGAGGAGACCATATAGTGGCTGAATGGCACAGCCTGGAGGTGGTGAAGCATGAAGAGACCATATAGTGGCTGAATGGCACAACCTGGAGGTGTCATCAGGAGCATCAGGAGTCCTGAAAGTGACTCAGTGATAGAGTGGCAATACCAATACCCGGTGATGAAGGTGGGTGAAAAAAGGTCTGATGCAGAGGAATGTTTGTAACTGAGGAGTATCGCCTTAAATCTGTTTGGCAATATCCATATTTGTGAAGTGTTGGTGTGGTCAATCTATTCTGATGCATCAGGCTTTGGTGGGTGGAAATCCTGGCTGAATCATGCCTGATTTATCTTCACAAAGATCAGTCTTTGCACATTTTTCATGGACAGACGAGTTCTTCTTGGGATGACTATGGCCCCCGCTGCACTAAACACCCGCTCTGATGGCACACTACTGGCCGGGCAGGACAGCTTTTCCAGGGCAAACTCTGCTAGTTACGGCCACAAATCAAGTTTGGCTGCCCAGAAGTCCAGCGGATCTTCAAGGTGTGTTGGCATAGGCATGTCAAGGTATGCCACCACCTGCCAGTTCAGGTCCTGCTCTAGGTGTACCAGTTGCTTCACTATGTGGGGGAAGAAAGGTACTCATCAGCGACTGTAGACTCACACAGGGGGGGGCCCCCGATTCAGACCTGCGAGAGGATGGACGATGGCACCGATAGGCATCAGCCAACAGACTACATATGATGCCTTTGTAGTAGATCAGTTTGTCCTCCCTCCCAATGGGTGTAAAAAAGACCCCTATTTTGTGGCGGTAGCGAGGGTCCAATAAGGTGGAAAGCCAGAATTCATCCCGCTGCTGAATGGTGACAATTCGGCGGTCACTATGCAAGCAAGTAAGCATGCATCGTGCCATTTGTGTAAGTGACTCAGAGGGACTCCCTGTCTCCATCTCTACTGCATACTGCCACGGTGTGTCTGGGTCCTCTGTCTCGCCTTCCTCATAACCCTATAGCTCCTCTGGCTGCTCCTGCTCCTCCTCTCCTATCAGATTACTAGAAAAAAATGCCCATTTGGCGAAACCTAAAACTGTGCTCCACTATGCCCCTCCTCCTCCTCCTCCAGCAGCCCCCACAGGGCTCATGTGGCCATGAGATGTAGGCACCACATCTCCAGTGCCCTGACCAGCCATCATTTCCATCGTAAGAAATGAAGCAGTGGAATGGCTTTGTTAATCCCGTAATCCTGGCAACTGACTAATAATGTGGCTTCCTCAAAGGGCCAGAGCAAACTGTAGGTGTCACGTATGGGCTGCCACTGGTTCACATTGGAGTTACACAGGGGAGTACCCCTATCCGCTTGCATCATCAAGAAATCAGTGATGGCTTTTCTCTGTTCGTACAGTCGGTCCAACATATGGAGGGTGGAATTCCAACATGTCACAACGTCACAAATCAGACTATGTTGGGGTATACAGTTCCGATGCTGCAGCTCAAAAATAATGTGCTTTGCGGTGTATGAGCGGCTGAAGTGCATGCAAAGTTTCCTTCCCATTGTTCGGCTGTCTTGCAAACGGGGGGAACACTTCAGGAACCACTTGACTTCCCAGTGGCAGAGCAAGCAAGATGTTCTTCCTGTTGTCAGTCACCATAGTTCCCATTTCCAGTTTTTGTGGAGTAAGCCATGCTCCGATTTCTTTACGAATGATTTTTAGCAGTTCCTCCCCTGTGTGACTCCATTTGCCAAAGCAAACCATGGGAAGAACGGCGTGACACCGCCGTGCCCTGCACACATGGTATGCTGAAGGGACTTGTCTGGGCAGTGGAGGCTGAGGACACGGTGGAGGATGAGGAGGTGGGGTCGCACACTGTCACAGTACTAACGGCCTGAGAGCGTGGAGGAGGAAGCGGCGTGACCTGTCCAAGTTGGTGTTGTGGCTGTGCAGGAACCACATTCACCCAGTGAGCCGTAAAGGACATGTATTGTCCCTGACCATAGTAACAGCTCCAGACGTTGGCTCTGCCATGCACTTTGGTACACACAGACAGGCTCAAGGACTGGACCACCTTCTTTTCCACAAAATTGTGCAGGGCTGGTACTGCCTTCTTTGCAAAGAAATTATGGCTTGGCACTCTCCACCTTGGCACGGCACAAGCCTTCAGTTCTCTGAAAGGTGCAGAGTCCACCACTTGAAAAGGGAGGGACTGCAGCACCAGCAACTTAGACAGGAGCACATTCAGCTTCTGCACCGTTGGATGAGTGGGCGCATACTGTTGTCTCTTGGTCATGGCTTTGCCGATGGGTTGTTGGCGGAATGACTGACTAAAAGTAGGAGGAGCAGGAGCATCTGGATTGACAGAAGCAGGGTATGACACACAGCTCCCTTTGGCTGAGGTGGTGGAACCTTGGCTGGCTGAAAGAGGTAGCAGTGTGCCACTGGGTGATGCAGCAGGCTGGACCACTACATCTGAGCCACAGTTCTCCCAGGCCGCATTATGGTGGTAAAGCATATGTTGACGCAGGGCCGTGGTGCCAACATTGGGCAAAGGATTTTTAACTTTTTTTTTTTTACATTTTTCAACTTTTTTTTTTCAACTTTTTATGTCGCCTAATACTGTGCAGTGCTATGCATAGGACACAGCACTGCTCAGTATTATTGGTGATCTTCTACTCTGGTCTGCTCGATCGCAGACCAGAGCAGAAGACCCCAGGAGACAGCCGCGGCAGAGCTGCGGGCGATCCGATCATCCAATCAAAGTGCCGCAATGCCACAGATGTTGTGATCTGTATTGATCACGACATCGAAGGGGTTAATGGCGGACATCCGCGCGATCGCGGATGTCCGCCATTACCTGCGGGTCCCCGGCTGCTGCTAGCAGCCGGAACCTGCCATGTATGACGCGAGCACCCTTCCGATGCTCGCGGTCATACACAGGACGTAAATATACGTCCTGGTGCAGGAAGTCCTGCCAAACCAGGAGGTACATTTACGTCCATGGTCGTTAAGGGGTTAAAAAAATTATAACTACATGTACCAAAATTAGTATGTGTTAGGGACAGTGCTCCGGCCATCTATCCTGGCCGTGAGCACCCCCTTTCGTCTGCCTCTGTTGGTCCCCGGACTATCGGTGCAGGACGCACCCACATGCGTATCCCGGCGTTGCTAGGGGCAACACTCTGGCTGTTCTGTCCGGCCGTGAGGGCTCCCCGTCTAGTGTATGCGGCGGCTCTGGGACTTAAGGCATCCTCTTACCTCTCGCTGCTCCCGTCTGCCCTCCTGCTCTGCTTTGCCGGCGCGCACATCCCCTTCCCTTAGGGCGAGCGTGTCGATATTGCCAGATTTAAAGGGCCAGTATGCCCATAATTAATTGTCTGCTGGGCTGACTCTATATTAGTCTGGCACCTCCCTATTATGGTGCTGGATCTTTGTGCTTAGTGCGCTAGAGAAAGCATTACTGTGAGTGTGCCCTTTTAGTGTTCCAGACCTCCAGCTTGTGACTTGACTTTGCTCCTTTGCAGCCTGCCTCCTGACCTTGTGCCTTTGACCCGACTACGCTCCTTTGCCACCTGCCTCCTGACCTTGTGCCTGTTACCCATCTATGCTTCTGTGCGGCCTGCCTGCTGACCCGTGCTACGTCTGACTACGCTTCCTTCTCTGTGCCAAGTTACATCTGGGCAACCTGTGTGGATGGATCGTGCCAGGGTTAATGACCTGGGTGCCGCCTGCCGCAGCAAGACCATCCCACTTTGTGGCGGGCTCTGGTGAAAACCATCGGCACCTTAGACTCTGCTCCCTGGTGCAGTTCAGCCATTGTCCACACAGGTCAACGGATCCACTTCTCAGCCGATTACGGTAAGACCGTTACAGTATTTTTCAAAATTGTCCTTTTCTGACCCTTATAACTTTTTTTTTCTGTATATGGGGTGGTATGAGGGCTCATTTTTTGCGGCGTGATCTGAAATTTTTATCGGTACCATGATTGTTTTGATCAGACTTTTTGATCACTATTTATAAATTTTTTAGGGTAAACAAAGTTACCAAAAATAAGCAATTTGGGAATTTGGAATTTTTTTATGTTTACGCCATTGATCATGCTGTTTAATTAACCTTATATTTTTTATAGTTCGGACATTTATGCACGCGCCGATACCACATATATTTATTTTTATTTTGTTTTTATATTTATATAGAATTTGGGAAAAGGGGGGCGATTTAAACTTTTAATAAGGAAGGGGTTAATGTGTGTGTTTAAACTTTTTAAAACTTTTTTTATGTACACTTTTAGGAGGAATAATTTAATTCCATAGAACCGCATTGATCTGTGTGCTCTGCTCGATTGATAAAGCCTGGTCCTGCCAAGCTTTATCATTCACAGCACAGCAGCCGACACAGGAGCAGAGGTAAGCCCTCCATGATCACGCTGGGGGGGGGGGCGATCCACCCCACTGGCTTTGACAGCGGCGATCTAAAGGGTTAAAGGAGTTATCCACCTTAAGGTGATTTTAGTATGTATCTGGCAGACAGTAATGGACATGCTTAGAAAGGATCTGCGCTTGTTTTGGGCCTAAATGGCTATGTTGTGAGATTACCATAATACTGTGGATAGCATTTTGTGAACTGGTTTTTCCTGTTTGACTTTTCTTTTTTTGACTACAAATCCCATAATTAAATTTTCCTCCCTGCCACACATCGGCCACCCACCCCATTGAAACAAATATGACCTGCATCCATTTAAAAGACCTGTGGTTTTCAATCAGGGTGCCTGCAGCTGTTGCATTAGTTGCAGATTGATCCCTCTCCCACCAAGCGATCCCTCCACCCATTGAAGCTGACAGGCTCCCTGTCATCAGCTGACTAGTGAGTCAGGTATCGGCCGCATTGCAAGCTGGGAAAAATCTGAGACAATCGTCATTTTGTATGCTGATAAAAATAAATATTGGGGTGAAAATCACAGAAGAATTGTGAGAAAACCATCACATACAGGTACAGACACTATATTATGAACCAAAAAAAATTCCTGGAATACCCCTTTAACCTCTTCAGAACGAAGGGCGTATGCATACGCCCTGCATCCTGAGTCTTTAAGGATGAAGGACGTATGGATACGCCTGTGGGAATTCTGGTCCCCGCCGCTAGCCGGTTGGGGACCGGACCGGGATGACTGCTGATATCTATCAGCAAGCATCCCGTGCATATGCCCAGGGGGGTCCTAAGAACCCCCATGTCGGTGATCGTAGGAAAGTGCTGGTCAATTCAGACTGGTGATTTTCAGCAGATCCGGGTCATACCGGTATCCGGTGACCCGGAAAATCAGGGGGATTGGGGGTGTCCAAGACACCCCCGGTCCCCCTGAAGGGATAGGAGTTAGGTGGCAGATAGCAGATAGGGGGCGGGGTGGTTAAAGTTCGGTTCCCCCGTCCTGACCACCGGCGATAATACGGGCAGAACGGGGGAACTGTAGCTTGACCGGCGGTGGAGGTCCCTTACCTGATCGGCTGTGGCGGGCGGCGATGACGTGCGGCTCCCTCATGGATCCCTAGAGAAGACTACGGAAGCCGGTGAGTAGTTGCCTAGCAACATCTGGCGGGGCTAAAGTTTGGAGACCACTATATAGTAGTCTCCAAACTGTAGCCCCCCCCCCAGATGTTGCAAAACTACAACTCCCAGGATGCCCAGACAGCCGTTTGAGCATGCTGGGATCTGTAGTTTTGCAAGATTTAGAGGGCTAGAGTTTGGTGATCACTGTGCAGTGATCTCTAAACTGTGGCCATCCAGATCTTGCAAAACTACAACTCCCAGCATGCCCACACAGCAGTTTGCTGTCTGGGCATGCTGGGATTTGTAGTTTTGCAACATCTGGAGGGCCACAGTTTGGAGATCACTGTGCAGTGGTCTCTAAACTGTAGCCCTCCAGATGTTGCAAAACTGCAAATCCCAGCATGCCCAAACAGCAAACAGCTGTCTGGGCATGCTGGGAGTTGTAGTTGCATACCTCCAGCTGTTGCATAACTACATCTCCCAGCATGCTCTTTGGCGATCAGTACATGCTGGGAGTTGTAGTTTTGCAACAGCTGGAGGCACCCTGGTTGGAAAATACTGAGTTAGGTAACAGAACCTAACTGAAGGTTTTCCAACCAGTGTGCCTCCAGCTGTTGCAAAAGTAGTTTTGCAACAGCTGGAGGTTTGCTCCCCCCCATGTGAATGTACAGGGTACATTCACACGGGCAGGTTTACTGTAAGTTTGCTGCTTCATGTTTGAGCTGCGGCAAATTTTCTGCCGCAGCGCAAACTCCTTGCGGGAAACTCACTGTAAACCTGCGCCAGTGTGAATGTACCCTAAAAACACTACACTACACTAACACATAATAAAGGGTAAAACACTACAAATACACCCCTTACACTGTCCCCCCACCCCCCACCGCCCCAATAAAAATAAAAAACATTGCACGGCAGTGTTTCCAAAATGGAGCCTCCAGCTGGTGCAAAACAACAACTCCCAGCATTTCTGGACAGCCACTGACTGTCCAGGCATGCTGGGTGTTTAGCAACAGCTGGAGGCACAATGTTTGGGAATCACTGGCGTAGAATATCGCTATGTCCACCCCAATGCAATCCCTAATTTAGTCCTCAAATGCGCATGGCGCTCTCTCACTTCGGAGCCCTGTCGTATTTCAAGGAAACAGTTTAGGGCCACACTTCTGTACTCGGGAGCAATTGAGTTACAAATTTTGGGGGGCTTTTTCCCCTTTTACCCCTTATGAAAAGGGAAAGTTGGGGTCTACATCAGCCAGTTAGTGTAAAAAAAAAAAAAAAAATTTTTACACTAACATGCTGTTGTTGCCCCATACTTTTTATTTTCACAAGAGGAAAAAGGAAAAAAAAGACCCACAAAATTTGTAACGCAATTTCTCCTGAGTACGGAAATACCCCATATGTGGGCGTAAAATGCTCTGCGGAAACACAACAAGGCTCAGGAGTGAGAGCGCACTATGTACATTTGAGGCCTAAATTGGTGATTTGCACAGGGGTGGCTGATTTTACAGCGGTTCTGACATAAATGCAAAAAAATAAATACCCACATGTGACGCCATTTTGGATACTACAGCCCTCACAGAATGTATCAAGGGTTATAGTGATCCTTTACACCCCACAAGAGTTTGAAGAATTTTCGTTAAAGTTGGATGGGAAAATGAAAAAAAAAATTTTTTTTTGCTAAAATGCTGGTGTTACCCTAAATTTTTAATTTTCACAAGGTAAATTGGAAAAAAAAGCTCCACATAATTTGTAACCCCATTTCTTCTGAGTAAGAACATACCCCATATGTGGAAGTAAAGTGCTCTGCGGGCAAACTACAATGCTCAGAAGAGAGGGAGCACCATTGGGATTTTGAAGAGAAAATGTGTCCAGAATTGAAGGCCACGTGTGTTTACAAAGCCCCCATAGTGCCAGAACAATGGACCCCCACATGTGACCCCAATTTGGAAACTACATCCCTCACGGAATGTACTAAGGGGTGCAGTGAGCATTTACGCCCCACAGGTGTCTGACAGATTTTTAGAACAGTGGTCCGTGAAAATGAAAAATGTAATTTTTCATTTGCACAGCCCACTGTTCCAAAGATCTGTCAAACGCCAGTGGCGTATAAATGCTCAATGCACCCCTTATTAAATTCTGTGGGGGGTGTAGTTTTCAAAATGTAGTCACATGTGGGGGGGGGGGGGGTTCCACTGTTCTGGCACCACGGGGGGCTTTGTAAATGCACAAGGCCCCTGACTTCTATTCCAACCAAATTCTCTCTCCATAATCTCAATGGCGCTCCTTCTCTTCTGAGCATTGTAGTGCGCCAGCAGAGCACTTGACGTCCACACATGGGGTATTTCCATACTCAGAAGAAATGTAGTTACAAATTTTGGGGGGCATTTTCTCCTATTACCCCTTGTAGAAATGTAAAATTTGGGGGAAAAACTGCATTTTTGTGAAAAAAAATTCATTTACACATCCATCTTTAACTAAAAGTCGTCAATCACCTGTGGGGTGTTAAGGCTCACTGTACCCCTTGTTACGTTCCTTGAGAGGTGTAGTTTCCAAAATAGTATGCCATGTGTTTTTTTTAAATTTTTTTTTTTTTTTTTTTTTTACTGTTCTAGCACCATAGGGGCTTCCTAAATTTGACATGCCCCCAAAAACCATTTCAGCTAAATTTGCTTTCCAAAAGCCAAATGTGACTCCTTCTCTTCTGAGCATTGTAGTGCGCCTGCAGTGCACTTGACGTCAACACATGTGGTATTTCCATACTCAGAGGGGATGGGGTTACAAATTTTGGGGACATTTTCTCCTATTACTCCTTGTAAAAAAAAAAAATTTGGGGGAAAAAACTGCAATTTAGTGAAAAATAATAATTTACACGTCCAACTTTAATGAAAAGTCGTTAAACACCTGTGGGGTTTTAAGGCTCACTGGACCCCTTGTTACGTTCATTGAGGGGTGTAGTTTCCACAATTGTATGCCATGTGGAGGTTTTCTTGCTGTTCTGACACCATAGGGGCTTCCTAAATGTGACATGCCCCCCAAAAACCATTTCAGAAAAACCCACAGAGCACTTCACATCCACATATGAGATATTTCCTTACTCGAGAGAAATTGGGTTACAAATTTTAGGAAGATTTTTCTCCTTTTACCCTTTGTAAAAATTCAACTGGGTCTACAAGAACATTGCGAGTGTAAAAAATGAAGATTTAGAATTTTCTCCTTCACTTTGCTGCCATTCCTGTGAAACACCTAAAGGGTTAACACACTTACTGAATGTCATTTTGAATACTTTGAGGGGTGCAGTTTTTATAATGGGGTCATTTGTGGGGTATTTCTAATATGTAGGCCCCTCAAATCCACTTCAAAACTGAACTGGTCCCTGAAAAATTCTGATTTTGAAAATTTTGGGAAAAAATTGAAAATTGCTGCTATACTTTGAAGCTCTCTGATGTCTTCAAAAAGTAAAAACATGTCAACTTTATGGTGCCGACATATTGTATATGTGAATCAATATATAATTTATTTGGGATGTCTATTTTCCTTATAAGCAGAGGGTTTCAAAGTTAACAAAAATGCAACATTTTCAAATTTTTCATCAAATTTTGGAATTTTTCATCAAGAAATGATGCAAGTATCGACAAAATTTTACCAATAACATAAAGTAGAATATGTCACGAAAAAACTATCTTTGAATCAGAATGAAAAGTAAAAGCATCCCAGAGTTATTAATGCTTAAAGTGACAGTGGTCAGATTTGCAAAAAAGGCCTGAGTCCTTAAGGTGAAAATGAGCTGCGTCCTTAAAGGGGTTATCCAGGAAAAAAAAAAATTATATATATATTATAAAAAAATTATATATATATCAAATGGCTCCAGAAATTTAAACAGATTTGTAAATTACTTCTATTAAAAAATCTTAATCCCTACAGTACTTATGAGCTTCTGAAGTTAAGGTTGTTCTTTTCTGTCTAAGTGCTCTCTGATGACACGTGTCTCAGGAACCGCCCAGTTTAGAAGAGGTTTGCTATGGGGATTTGCATCTAAACTGGGTGGTTCCTGAGACACGTGTCATCAGAGAGCACTTAAACAGAAAAGAACAACCTTAACTTCAGAATCTCATAAGTACTGAAAGGATTAAGATTTTTTAATAGAAGCAATTTACAAATCTGTTTAACTTTCTGGAGCCAGTGTATATATAAAAAAAAAGTTTTTTCCCGGATAACCCCTTTAATGCGATCGCTGCATGTTGGCTATTAATGTCGCCCCTCAGCTACAAAAATCAGCTGGGGACCGGCCGGTATGACGCAGGCTCAAGTCGGGAGCCCGCGCCATACCGCGTTAACTGCACAAGGACGTGTATGCACGTCCTTGGTCGTTAACCAGTTAAAAGACAAACACAGTGAATGAAAGAGGATTTATGTGGTATTCCCGGGCAATATTACCTCCTACAGATTAACAAACATTGTATAACACAGAAGGCGTGGCAAGGCTACATTTTACACACCATCTAGTAATTAGGAAGTATGCAAATTGTGATGGCACTATACCATTTACAGTACACTTTATGTTCTCTTAAAGACAGACTTTGTAGTTTAGTGCCATCCCAATTTTTGTACTTTCTAACTACTAGATGGTGTGTATATAATGTAGCCTTGATAATATGCATGAGTAAGGGGGGCCGCCCCTGAAACGCCATTGCGTCGCTGGTGGAGAGCATTCTGTCGGACCACAGTTTACTGCTACTGTTATCTACGTTTGCCCTTATGCATGTAAGATGCTGTGTATGACAAGACTGATTTGAAGAAATAAAAAGAAAAAGTTAAGCATTACTTCTTCTGAAGCCTTATGGCACCAAATATCTGAGATAATCGGTAAATTATCTTTTCTGGTCCCATGTTGTGTATATGAAGCTTGAGATCGGAGGGAAATAGTGCAATCCCTGTTATAAGACTTCTATTAAAATTGCTGGAGCAACGAAGTGTATGTTTTGCTTTAAGTTATATAATGTAGCTTTGCCATGCCATCTGTGCTATATTGTTTGAATTCCATTGCCCAGGAATACCATGTGAACCCCTCTTTCAGTCGCTCTCTTCATCCTTTTTATACTGTATATTTGTATGATTTTATCATGTGTATGAATGAATAAAAATTGTATTTTGTGTAATACTTAAGTCCCAAGAGCATTTTTTTGTAGTTTTTTTTTGTTCGTTTTTGATACCATTATTTGCTTGTGTGGTGTCCCGCTGCAGAACACACTTGTCCAACTGCCCTGTCATGTGGATGTCACTTATGGTTCTGCTCTGGCCTACAGATCCAGGTTACATTGTTGTGTATTTCGGGATTTATGCCGCTGTATTATTTATTTAACATAATGGTATTGTATTGTCATGGAAAGCGTTAACTATCTTTAAAGGAGGATGCATGGGGAAGGACATTAGCAATTCTGCCCTGCTCCACCCAGGTCTGTCTAGACAGGCAGGAGTTAGGGTGGTTTCACACCACGTTTTGCACTTACAGTTCCCGTATACGGCTGGGAGTAGGACGGGGCTTTATCACGGCACCCGCACTCAGCCGTATAGGGGAACCGTATTTAATGCATGTCTATGAGTCGACCGGAGTGAACCGCAGCCTCCGGTCAGCTGCGTTTTCGCCCGTATGAGGTTTCCCGACCGCAGGCAAAAACGTGGTCGACCGCGTTTTTGCCTGCGGTCGGGAAACCACATACGGCCGAAAACGCAGCCGACCGGAGGCTGCGGTTCACTCCGGTCGGTTCATAGACATGTATTAAATACGGTTCCCCTATACGGCTGAGTGCAGGCGCCACGATTAAGCCCCACCCCCCCTCCTCCCAGCTGTATACGGGAACTGTAAGTACAAAATGTGGTGTGAAACCACCCTTAGTTAGTTGAGTCTGGAGAGGAGAGTGAGTGGAGGGCCAGTCCAGACCACTTCTGTGAGCCCTGTACCTCACCATATGAGGACAGGCCCAAAGACCCAGTTGCTGCAAAGTTTTCAGTTCTTGGGCAACATCACCCTTCACCAGGATCCCACCAACTAGGTTGTCCATCTGTCAAGTTCAAGTCAGCTTTGGGGACAAGTGTCAGGAGAGCCCTTGGCCCCCATAGCCAAAGAAAAGCAAAAAAAGCAGCCAAGAGGCACATCTTTAGGCGCAGTGGGGGAGATTTAGCAAAACCTGTCCAGAGGAAAAGTTGCCCAGTTCCCTTTAGCAACCAATCAGCTCACTTCTTTCATTTTAAACAAGACCTCTGCAAATTGAAAGAAGCGATCTGATTGGATGCTATGGGAAATGTTTCCGTTGCACAGGTTTTGATAAATCTCCCCTCCCATATGTTGTTGCACTTTGTGCGCCTTTTAAATATATGCCCTTTTTGTAAAGAGACTGTGAAATCCAGCGATGCACCTTTTCAGATGCAGTGGATGTTATTTATTATGTGGGCCCATAAAAAGGATGCATTAACCTTAAAAATGCTGCAACTTTATTCCAGGTCGGGGCAACCTTTCTATTGTGGCTGGAGCCAGCAAAATCAGAGCTAAAGTATTAACGTGCAATATTTATTAAGGATGTGTGCCTTTATAGTAAATTGGTTAGCCAATAAAAGACCCAAAAATTCTGCCAGGAAATACGGCATCCTACAGCCAACATTGATAAATGTCTGTACAAGTACATCCTGGCGGTAAGCACCCACATTGGCTTCCACACAATGAAGTTACAAGAGTCAGCTCTCAAGTCAAGCCTAATTCAGTCAACACAAATATTCCTCGATAAAAATCCTTGATACTCATGTTCAAATTAGGAAGCGCACGACTAAGAACCAATTGCTTCAAAACACCCCAAAGTTTCTGTATTGCCTTTAGTACTCCTTATTATGATTTTGGTAATTTTAATATGACTCGTTACATTTTGGACATTTAATCTTATTTTTTCTGGGAACGGGATGCCTTGTTCTTCCATATTAAGTCACATCTTAGTCCTTATAGCATCCTTCAGCGCAATTGCACTGAAATGAAGCTATCCTCTGTGTATCATCTTGCTATTATGTGGTGCTGTATGTCAATCAAGTGACTTAGCAGCACTTGACCTGTAAATATTTCAACCAGTGACAGAAATATGATGGGGTAATTGCATCTAGTCTTCTTTTTGTGCCCTGCACTGATTGTTGTATGAAGAGAGCCAGGGTTGGTTTTAAAGTAATTGTGGCCCTGGGCAAAATTAAAAAGCGGGGCCTGGAATGTGCAGCATCTTAGGTAACGTGAGTGAATGGAGCTATATTGCAAATCACAAGTGGCTGTGACCGCAACACAACAAATGTGATAAATCCATCCACAATGGGTTTCTGTCTCTGGCGATTTGTGGGTCGCAACACAACACCCTTCACTTACAGTACCTGAGATGCAGGATCATTCAGAGATTGCAACAGTGCAGCCAGGATTGGAAAAACAAAGTTGCTTTATTCCAAAAACAGCTCCCATACCTGTCCTCAACTCCTTTCTCTTTAATAGATCTGAGCAGCAATACTACAGATAAACTGAGGACAAGGGCAGCGCTGTGCCAGTAAGACAGCAGCTATGAGATTCTAATCCTGAATAACCCTTTTAACCATCTTATTGTCCCTACCTATATTCGATTGCACCTTGTTTGCTCGTCTCTGCATTCCTAATTTACTCCCCCCTTTTCATTCTTTTTTTCTCCCTCTTCCTCCTGTTCCATTGTACCTCATGATGTTGTTCTTTAGTCCTCCTTAATGACAAACTTGTACAAACTTGGGCTGATGTGTAGCAATATAATGCTGCATATTATGCTTTTCCAATTTTTTCTTGTACTCAAATTGACCTACAGTTTGACTGTTATATTGCCTTTGTGTGTTCAATGTCTATCTATGTCTTATCACATTGCATTTGTATAACAAAAATGACAATACTCTTTGTTAACTATTCTTTATTTAAAATTACAATAACAAACTGTGGTTCTATTATTAGTGTTTATTAACATTTAACCAAGTGTATATAACCAAAGATTGTATAATATTAACAATAATGTCCTTGCGAGGAGGATAAAAACTGTTGTCCTATTGAATAAACCTGGATGGGGGGGGGGGGGTGAATAAACCCACAGAAGTCATTATATGGGATGCAAAAACCACCCAAGATTAAAAAGTTAAGGGTATTATCAGTGGACAGCACTGTTTTATATTGATCATAATCCCTTCATTAGTGGATCATCTGAACAGTGGTTACATTAATTGTACTGTGTACCCAAAAAAAAAAAAAAAGTACTTGCTCTTCTACTGAACTTGACCAGGAACAAAAATAAGAGACCATTTCTAGTTATAATTTTTTGTTTTTGTACTGACCTGATAAAACATTTTTTTATTCTATTACAGACATATGATGTTGGAGGATTTTTTTTAACTCTTCAGTGGGGTTTCTTGTTGTAATTAGTGATTGGCTGAGCAGGCGTATGACATCCTATCAGTGGTTGAGGCAAAACAACGTTGTAGCCGCTGACTGGATGGGCGGTCATACAATGTCATGTCACCGAATTGCCAAACATCGTCATAGCGAGTCAAGCCCGGCACGTAGCAACGGCCAGGACCCGTGGCAATGATATTAGCGTTCAAAGGTGATTGCTGCGTCTAAAGTGAAAGCTATTAAGTGCTGGTTAGCTCAGTGGGCTGTTCAGCGAAATCACGGCGTCCCGAGCAGCTGAAGGACATGAGGAGGTGCCATGTCCGATCGCCGAATGACTGCTCAGTGCCTGAGATCCAGGCATGAGCAGTTAAGCAGCAGAAACACTGATCTATGCTATGCTATGGCATAGCATTGAACAGTATGAGAAATCAATGTACTACATGTTATAGTCCCCTATGGGAGCTTTAACATTGAAAAAAAAGTGGGAAAAAAAGTTAATAAAGATCATTTAACCCCTTCCCTAATTGAATCACCCCCATTTTCCCATAAAAAAAAAAAACTGTAAATAAAAATTAAAATATGTGGTATCGCCGAGTGCGGAAATGTCCGAATTATAAAAATATATAGTTAATTAAACCGCAAGTTCAAAATAGCGTATTTTTGGTCACTTTATATATCATGAAAAAATTTACAAAAAGCGATCAAAAAGACCAATCAATACAAAAATTGTACGCAAATTGTGCGCAAAAAATTATCACATAAAAAGTTATAGGGGTCAGAAAATGGCAATTTTGAACATATACATTTTCCTGCATGTAGTTATGATTTTTTCCAGAAGTACGACAAAATCACACCTATATAAGTAGGGCATCATTTTAATCGCATGGACCTACAGAATAAAGATAAGGTCATTTTTTACCGAAAAATGTACTGCGTAGAAACCGAAGCCCCCAAAAGTAAAGAAATTGTGTTTTTTCATTTTGTCGCACAATGATTTTTTTTTTCATTTTGCCGTAGATATTTGGGTGAAATGACTGTCATTACAAAGTAGAATTGGAGGTGCAAAAAATAAGCCATCATATGGATTTTTAGGTGCAAAATTGAAAGAGTTATTTTTTAAAGGTAAGGAGGAAAACACGAAAGTGCAAAAATGGAAAAACCCCAGGTCATGAAGGGGCTAATAAGAACGTTTTGGCTGGACAACCCCTTTAAGAAATAGTATTCATCTCACGGACTAGAAAGGGCTGGTAGGGCCCTTCACATAAATTAGTGCAGCACTGAAAGTCTTCTTAGCTTAAGCTTTAATAATTGCTTTTCCAGTGTTCTCTCCATTCAGCATTCCGATGAATCCAGCCGGCATGTTCTCAAAACCATTGGTGACGTGTTCATGATATTTCACCTTGCCCTATTATCAAATGTAAGAATAGCATGTTATGTTTTAAGCATTCAGTTTTTCACTGTGTATTGCATTTATATTTGCACTGTCCCATATAACTTCCAGAGAACCAGCCTTACTGCAGCCTTCATTTTTATGAATTATGAATAGATTTCTGGAGTTTCATTTACAGCATACTCACAGAATCTGTACCCAATAGAAAATGCCCTACAGAGCAGACTTTTATAGAACTAATAGAGTCTATGTTTGGCATCCGGTAGCTTAGAATTTTCATACCTCTAAAATCCACTCTAGGAGTTGCTTCTGTGCTTCTTCATATATGGGTTTATCTTCATAGTGAAAGATTAGAAATCCTTCCATGCGCAGTTGTTTAAAGAGAATAAGTGGCTGAACATAAGGCCCTAGAAGTGAATTATTTAGTTAATTACTGAAAATAGGAACTGTAAAAAAAAAAAAGCATTCTTTATCGTTCGGTATAGAATACATAGACATCAGGGCATGCTTGGCTAAATAACTTATGGGCAACTTTCAGTTAAGGCTTACCATCAGGTGAAAGTCGGAACACAACGCAAAAGGTGAGGGTTACACCTAGTGGCCGCATTGCCATGCAAGCATTGTGCACTGCCTGTTGTGAAAAGTGATTATTACCTTAATGATAAGTCACAGGGTAAAACATACTGTGTAGGATGTAAATTTTCAGCTTCCATTGTGACCAAAAAAACGGTAAGGATATGCTGCATTCACCTTACAATTCTTACATCTGGAGCACAGATCCAACTGGGAGATGGAAATAAATGGGTGCTCCCGTATCCCAGCCAGACACGGCCCCCATCTAATTCATTTGAATGAGCCGACCGGAGTTAGATAGTGACTCCACTATCGGATACGGGGCAAAGAGCATCCAACTGGAGTCACTATCTAACTCCGGTTGGCTCATTCAAATAATACGGTTTTAAGTCACTATCTGACTCCGGTCGGCTCATTCAAATGAATGAGAGTGGGTGGGGTCCGGCTGGCATACGGGAGTGCCCAGTTTTCCCATCTCCCCAGTATAGGATATAATATCAAGAGAATAGTTTGTTTAGATCCATGTGATGCTTGGTAGCTTTCAGACTGATTTTATATATAAAAACAAAAGAAAAAATATCTACTTATATTTAAACACAAGTCACCTGTTTGAGGAGTGGCATCATTGTATGATGAGATGCATCCACAAACCGCTATTCTTCCAAAGTCCTTCATTTGCTGCAGGACTGCATCTGCAAACTTTCCCCCAACCTATGCAAGTGGAAGAAATGAGAACCCAAAAAGGGGGCACAATAATTTGTTTTGTAATAGTTTCTAATGGTTGGTTTTTGTGACCACTAGTTAAATAGTATTAGCTGAAATCAAGACTATGAAATATACAAAGAGAAGATCTAGCTGGTATGAGCATAGATATTTAGAAAATATGCAGTAAACTTCCACTGCCCATGTTCACTTTAATTTACATTGCCTGTAGAGTAGTTACATTTTAGGCATTATGTTTGTTAGATCCATCATATTGCTGACAGCTATTTTTTTATGGTAATGAATGGCATGCTGTAACCATATATCCATAACTAGAAAAACAGTTAACTATTTTTGTAAAAGTTGTACAGGTTTTGAAGAGTACCTGCCACCATGTAAAGGCTGTATATTATGTTGCTGGTGTGTTACCTTCTTCATTCGATGTCCCCCGCTGTTTTCCTTTTTCAATTTC
This sequence comes from Hyla sarda, assembly GCF_029499605.1. Taxonomy (NCBI): domain Eukaryota; kingdom Metazoa; phylum Chordata; class Amphibia; order Anura; family Hylidae; genus Hyla; species Hyla sarda. The sequence continues at coordinate 328,960,851 of NC_079189.1, forward strand.
GTTTTACCGTATATACTCGAGTATAAGCCGACCCGAGTATAAGCCGAGACCCCTAATTTCAACCCAAAATCCCAGGAAAAGTTATTGACTCGAGTATAAGCCTAGGGTGGGAAATACATCATCCCCCCCTGTCATCATCCAGACCCGTCATTAACATCCTCATCATCATCACCGCCTGTCATCATCCAGACCCTCATCATCATCACCTGTCATCATCCCCTTGTCATCATCCCACACTTCCCCCCTTCATCATCCCCTTGTCATCATCCCCACCCTCCATCATCCCCTTGTCATCATCCCCACCCCCCTTCATCATCCCCTTGTCATCATCCCACACACCCCCCTTCATCATCCCCTTGTCATCATCCCCCACACCCCCTTCATCATCCCCTTGTCATCATCTCCACCCCCCTTCATCATCCCACCCCCCCCCTTCATCATCCTCTTATCATCTCACACCCCCCCTTCATCATCCTCTTCTCATCATCCGCCCTCAGTGGTCTTCAACCTGCGGACCTCCAGAGGTTTCAAAACTGCAACTCCCAGCAAGCCATCGGCTGTCCGGGCTTGCTGGGAGTTGTAGTTTTGAAACCTCCGGAGGTCCGCAGGTTGAAGACCACTGCGGCCTTCAACATCATCCAGACCCCTCTCACCCCCCTTTAGTTCTGTACAGTACTCCCCTCCGCTCGGCGCTGGTCCGGTCCTGCAGGACTGTCCGGTGAGGAGGTGGTCCGGTGGGATAGTGGTTCCGGGCTGCTATCTTCACCGGGGAGGCCTCTTCTAAGCGCTTCGGGCCCGGAATAGAGGCGTTGCCTTGACAATGACGCAGAAGTACGTTGGCAATGAACATACCTCTGCGTCGTTGTCAAGGCAACGTGACTATTCTGGGGCCGGGCCCGAAGCGCTTAGAAGAGGCCTCCCTGGTGAAGATAGCAGCCCGGAACCACTATCCCACCGGACCACCTCCTCACCGGACAGTCCTGCAGGACCAGACCAGCGCCGAGCGGAGGTGAGTACTGTACAGAACTAAAGGGGGGTGAGAGGGGGCTGGATGATGTCGAAGGCCGCGGTGGTCTTCAACCTGCGGACCTCCGGAGGTTTCAAAACTACAACTCCCAGCAAGCTCGGACAGCCGATGGCTGCCCGGGCTTGCTGGGAGTTGTAGTTTTGAAACCTCTGGAGGTCCGCAGGTTGAAGACCACTGCGGGTGGGGGAGTTCACTCGAGTATAAGCCGAGGGGGGTGTTTTCAGCACGAAAAATTGTGCTGAAAAACTCGGCTTATACTCGAGTATATACGGTAAGTATTTATCTTCTTGTAAAGCTTGCACACTGCTTGTGAGCTTTTTTGGCTGCAGGGGGGGGGGGGGGGGTTACCCGGCAGGCGTGACATCAGCTGAAGCCTGCCAGGTAAGACTTCCACCCTTTCCTGTTACAGAGGTGGGGGGGGGGTCTGTTCCTGTCCCTTTACTGAGTGTTTGGGCCGGTAACTGAGGAGGGAGATGCTGCAGTTATAAGTTGTGATCCGCCCCCGACTTAAGCTCAGGAAGTAGAAGTGGTGGGGTCAGCGGGTGATGTCCGGGCTGCACAGCGGTGAGAAAAAGGAAGGGAGCGGGAGAAAGAAGACAGTGATAGCGGGAACAGGTGAGCACAGTGTTCATTGTAGCACAGTGTTCATTGTAGCAGGCACAGCGGCCGTCCTGCGTGCTTTGCACAGTGCTGCTCAGCACAGGTGGGGGGGGGGGGGGGGGTCAGTGTGCACAGTGCTTGTTCCCACCTGTCTGATTGACAAGCAGAGAGTTTGGACTCATGCCAGGCCAGTATGAGCCAGGACATTTAGGACATTTTGCTTGAATTCCTCTCCAAGGGAGGGGTGTGGCCAAACTGTGCATGTCTCCACCCCCTCCCTCAGTATGCTGTCTGCTCACATCTCCACTAGAATAAGCAAAACTACAAATTCCAGCATGTCCTCAATGTCAGGGCATGCTGGGAGTTGTAGTTTCGCTAATACTAGGGGAGATGTGAGCAGACACATGGTTACATCTCCCTTAGCATTAGCAAAACTACAATTCCCAGCATGTCCACACTGTCAGGGCATGCTGGGAGTTGTAGTTTTGCAACAGCAGCAGAGACAGAATTTGGAGAACACTGCCATGACTATACACATCAGACCAGTCAACAGCCCTGCCTCATGTAATATGGCCAGAGACTACAACTCACAGCATTCCCAGACAGAGCTGTAGAGTTGTAGTTTTACAACAGCAGGATGCACCCAGTTGGGAAACAATGCTCTATATGGTCCAAGCTTCCTCCCTCCCCTGCTACTGTGGCTCCAGGTTAGGTTCAGCCGATGCTCAGTGCCGCTGCTCCAACCACAAACAAACAGTCTACCCCCCCCCCACCCCAGTCCCCTCATTCCACCGACACCTGTCAGCTATCAAGTTATCAAGTGCTGCTCCGCTGCTCCCCTGCACTTCATGGGGCCGACAAGTTCTGCTTACTCCACCGAAGCAGATCACAGCTGCACTGACTGGGTGCAGGCTTTCTGCGCTCGCACAGGCAGTATGTGTCCCGGCCTACACAGCGACTATCTCCTATACTGGATACCAGCACGCTTTATGGCCGGTATCCAGTATGTTGCCAAATCAAGAACAGTCTGTCTGGATAAAGACAGACGACACCTAGTGGCGGCTATTTTAATAGTTTTAATTTCTGGAGAAATTTTTAACTTTTTTTTATACATTTAAATTGTGAAAAGGCATCTTATGATCAGTTCTATAATATATCAAAAGTTTTTCACAATGACAGTGACTCTTTAATCAATTCTTCTCATTGATGCCATTTATTAGGAAAATGTAATCCTTAAAGTAAATTTATCTAGTGAATTGATTCTATCATCTCTAGTAGAAACATTTAAAAAAGGGGTTGATGGGGGTAAATAAGTCTTAAACGTTGCTGGTTTCCACTTGTCACTGTTACTTTCTGGTTGTCCTTGAAGAATTACCTGCTCAGCTAATGACTGATGGGACACTGCTGCTGCCAGTGATTGGCTGAGCCTGGCAATTCCTGTGGGGTCCATATTTCACCCCAGGAAGTATCTGGGTGCCAATAAGTTACCATGGTAGCCGGAGACCTTCAGTTCCTCTGTTCCTGCCATGTTGCATTTGCTTAAAAAAAAGTTATCAATACAAAAAATTGCAGGAAAATTAACACTTGATTTTGCCACATGCCAAAATGTCTGATTTTTTTAATATATTATTATAAATTCTATGTTGTCATGATTGCTAGGAAACCCTTGTGGATAGGTGATGGCCAAGCAGATATATTGTGCCCAAAGTTTTTACAGTTTTATTTTCTTTTAGATTGTAAAATTTTTCAAACATGATAATTTTGGCTAGTGTTACTGCTCCATTCCATTTCTTATTGCATATTGGGATTTCTTTTCTAAATGAAACTTAAAAGAGGTATTCCAGCATCTTTTTTATTTGACTGTGCTACAGGGGCTGTAAAGTTAGTGTAGTTCATAATATAGAGTCTGTACTTGTGTTTGATTATGTTTTTTTCTGTGATTTTTGCCTCTACATTTATTTTTAACAGCATACAAAATAAGTGTCATCTCAGGTTTTCCCAGGTTGCAGTGCAGCTGAGACATTACATCACTAGTCAGGTGCTCAGAGGGACCATGTCTTTGCTCCGCCGCTGGGTGGGAGATCATTCTGCAAAAATTTGCAACAACTAGAGGCAGCCTTTTCATTAAACACTGGTCTATTGCATTGAAGGCAGTACAGGTTTGTTTCAATGGGTGGGGCGGCTGATGTGTAGAAGAGGAGGAAGAAAAGTGACCACACACTTACAACCAAGGAACTCTAGGATTTATAGTTTGAGAGAACGAACTCCAACAGGAAAAAGCCAGTTCACAAAAAGCTAGCCACAGTATTATGGTAATCTCACAACATAGCCATTTAACCCTAAGACAAGCGCAGATCGTTCCTTAGCATGTCCATTACTGTCTGCCAGGTATGTACTAAAATCACCTTATGGTGGATACCCAATACTAATGCATTTCTTTCACCAATGTGTTTTCTTATAACTTACATGTTCAAAATAGCAGTCATAGCCTTCTGGTGATGCTTTCTTCAGAGCTTCATCCAAAGATGTCACTGTCTTGTAGTTAAAAGCTTCATCAAAACCAATTTCCTTTAAGTATGCAACTTTTTCTTCTGACCCAGTAGATCCAACTACTTTACAGCCCTTGAAAAATGCATAATAATAATAATATCATCAGCAACAATATTAGTAATAACAAATAATAAAAATAAGAATCACATAACGTATGGAGAGAACTTGGATACTGGCCGTTTAACCCTGTAAATACTGCAGTCAATAGCTACTGCAGCATTGAGGCATAAAGAGGTTTCTCCAACCATGATGCACTTGCAAGAGGCAAATCGGTTGTCACGGTTGTCATGGCTGCCTAGGGCCTTCTGAAGGCCTCCATGGCTACCAAAGGCAGGGTTTAAAAAGAGAAGAAAAAAAATGAACACCAAGTGACCGTATTCTGTAATGCAAAAAGTCTCATCGGGTTACACCATATTAAAACTACCCCACTTTTTTTAAATTTTTTATTTGACAAACAAAATAAACATAATTGGCTTTGCCACATTTTGTACTGATATATATATACATATACATATACATATATTTGTAGGGGTATAACTTTATAATATTAAAAAGTATAACATCCTGCAAAGAACAAGCCCTTATACGGCTCTAACATAAAAATCAAGTTATGGCTTTTAAAAAGGTGAGGAGGAAAGAAACTAAATGAAGGGGAAAAAAAAAGTATGAAAGGTTATGTAACCCCATAATGTGTATCAAAATAGTAACCGCCTTAATCCCATTTCATCCGGTCATGTAAGAAGAGCATTTCAAGACCTCACATATCTGAACTGTAACTTACCTTGATCTTAGCAATTTGGCCTACAATTGTGCCAACAGCACCAGCTGCAGAGTTCACGAGAAGCACTTCGCCTGGCTTTGGATTACAGATTTGTTTAAGACCAATGTATGCTGTTACTCTGTAAGAGAAATAAGATGGTAACTGATTGATTCAACCTCTAAGAAGTGGACAACTATGTGATATTAGTTTTGGTCAGAACTTTGATGTCTACAAGGGGATAGGAGACATTGATCAATGTATTTGAAAGGCTTACCCAGGCATGCCAACAGTTCCAAGTGCCAGTGATCTTGGCAGCGATTCAGGCCAATTGGATGGTAAAGCACGGAGTTTTTTACCATCTGATATGAAGTGTGTTGTCCACCCTGATTGGGCAACATAATAATCTCCGACAGCAAAGGAAGGGTTTTTGCTTTCCACCACCCTGAATTAAAAACAGTAACTGTAAAATGATTAAATATACTATTATTGGTAGCCATGTACACTTTCTCTCTCTTGAACCTTGACCATAAAGTATACTTAATTGCCATTGGTATGAAAGGGTCAAACAAACCAAGGATTTTGAAAAATACAGTGAAGCAGCCTCCCATTGTTCTCAATGGGATTCCGCTGCACCACTCACACTACGGAATTTCTGCTGCGGAATGTCGCCACGGTAATACCGGACCCCAGACTCCACCGAAGGATGAATGTTTATTCTTTTAGTGGAATGCACTAACATGCATGGCAGTCTATAGAGATGGCACATTTCAAATGGTCCTAGCACCAGCTTGTTTTGCCAGTGCCTGCACCAGGGGGAATCTCTGCCCAGAATATCTCCGGGTGGAGATTTTGTATTGTGATTTGTGAAGAAGCCCTTAGAGAAATACATAGTCACAATGCTACTTGTAAAGCAAAACATGAAGACCCCAATTATAAAAGACTAGTGTAGACACTAGTGTAGACAATTTATGGAGCAAATTCCTACAGAAACCTCCAACCTCCACTGTAATTTCTAACTTGCATTTAAACAATATCGCATTAAATGATAACCAGTGTATATTGTATGATTTCTTTTTAAAAACAGTGGACAAGGATTGGATCAGATATTTTGCCTCATTGACATGTAATATATTTGTTCGTGTGTTACAGGTATTTGTCTTGTATTGTCAAATGTTATGAGGGATGGTATACAGTATGGCAAAAAGAAAGAAGCTTACCTGGCAACCTGACTTCCCATTATAACATCACCTTCTTTTAGGCTTCTACTGTATGGTCTAAAAGGTGGAAGGTAGATTTAATATACACATCTTCATAGCAAAGCAATTACCATGGTCTCCAAATTATGAGAAAATGCTAGCCTACAGTAATGTCTACAGTAATACAAGGTAATATTTTCAAGGCAATCACTTTTTCAAGTATTTTGAGAATGTTATTGATAAAAAGATGCCTTGAAAATAACCCTGTCATAAATGTACCTCTGGTGGAACAGCCATCATTCGGCCATTAATAATGGAGAAATCTTGCAATATGTGTTCAAATTCTTTGCAGCTCCATCACAGGAGAAATATCGTATCAGGGTGCCCTCACATGGACTGATCACCCATGATTTTGCCGCTGCTGGTTTAAGCCGTGGCAGATTTTCCACAGCAGAAAATTGGCAGCACATTACATTGACTTCAATGGGGTCTCCTGCAGCTTTTCCATCACAGAAAATCTTCCACAGCTTAAACCTGCAGGTAATTCTTCCTTGTGAACGTACCCTTATACTGTGAAAATTCTAATCAGTGGGTTGTTTATATAGTTCACAATAGGTGTCCCAAAGTGAGAAACACTTTGTATACTCTAGTCTGGCCAAAAAAACAAACAAAAAACTATCTCATTGTATAAAATAAAAAAAAAATCCTAAAAAGGGTATATGAAAATGTGTTTTTACCTTTAAACCTCATTAAGAGAGAACCCACAGAGCTAAGGGAAAGGTTATTTTAGTTCTCTAGGAATACAAGGCAAATGGAGCACCAGCCTAGCATGCCTTCCCTTCCTATTTTTCTTAATACCCCCCTCCACCCCCAAACTGTGTTAAATATATATCCAATCAGATAATTTAGTAAGGAGCAGCATACACCTGTCTGATTTGTGGTTTGTGCTACTGCTACTGCTGATAGGGCATAGGCATCTGGCCTTCACCAGTGGTATCAATAGGGTCTATATATCTTGTTAGATGTTACATACTATAATTATTATTATTTTTTTGTATAAAAGACAACACAGCTACCAAGTAATACCAATACAAACAAATCCCAGTATATCAAGACCAATCTTGCCAATAATACCTGTATACAAGGGGCACATACCTTCTCTCTGTATAATGAGTAACAAAATCACGTTGCCTGAGCTGTGGGCAGGACACAGAAATCCTATCTAGGAACCTGTATCTCTCAGACATCTATGGGATATGCTGTGGTTGCCATTGGATACCATGATACTATTATCTCCTCATGCATCCCATCCATAGAATGTATCTGTAGCTGGATTCCTCAGATGTTTGTCTGCACTTGGCTCTGGGCTACAGCTAGGCAGAGTCAGTACATGCTCAGGAAACTGGCCACAGACACATTCTACTAACAGGATAATGCCATGTGCAAGTGGCAGTGAGGCTTGGAGGGTATAGAAATGATTACGATACTGTGCATTTTGGAAATTACTTACAATTGTTAAAACACAATTTACATTTCTAAGATATTTGACTTATTAAAGGGGTTATCCAGGAAAAAACTTTTTTTTTATATATCAACTGGCTCCAGAAAGTTAAACAGATTTGTAAATTTCTTCTATTAAAAAATCTTAATCCTTTCAGTACTTATGAGCTTCTGAAGTTAAGGTTGCTCTTTTCTGTCTAAGTGCTCTCTGATGACATGTCTCGGGAACCACCCAGTTTATAAGAGGTTTGCTATGGGGATTTGCTTCTAAACTGGGAGATTCCCGAGACACGTGTCATCAGAGAGCACTTAGACAGAAAAGAACAACCTTAACTTCAGAAGCTCATAAGTACTGAAAGGATTAAGATTTTTTTTCCTGCATAACCTCTTTAACTTTGAGGGCAAACTACTTTAAATGTAAAACCCTTGAACCAATTTGAATTAAATGTTTTCTTACCTCATGTATGGATCTACACTCCAAAATACAGATTCCAGCAATACCTCTGCAAGTATATAAAGACTAAAATTATATCAATCGTAACAATAGAAACAAAGTAGGTCTTATGCATCATAAAATTGCTAGAAATATTGTATACGTATTGTAAAACAACATTGTAAATACTATAAACCCCTTAAGGACATGTGCCGTAAATGTACGCGCTGCATAGTGTCACCTAGCGCACAGCGCGGCTGTGACGCGAGCACAGGAGATGTGCTCGCTTCAATCCCAGCGGGTTACCGGCGGCTGTCAGCAGCCGCGGACCCACCGGTAATGACGAATATCAGCGATCGCTCTGATGTCTGCCATAAACCCCTCAGATGCCGCAATCAATACAGATCAGGGCACCTGCGACAGTGTAGCACTAATAATGGCTGATCTGATCTTCCGCAGCATTGCCGTGGGGATCAGATCAGCCAAGATGGCGGATGGAGGTTACCTCACCTGCCTCCGTCTGTCTCCCAGGGTCTTCTGCACTGATCTGCCTTTCAGCAGACCAGAGCAATTGATCACTGATAATACTGATCAGTGCTATGCCCTATGCACAGCACTGAACAGTATTAGCAATCTAATGCTTGCTAAGTAGTCCCCTCCCCTGTGGGGACAAAAAAGTGTAAAATAAATGTAAAGAAAATATGTTAAAAAAGTGAAAACAAAATGTGAAAAAGCCCCTCCCCCAATAAAGTTTTAAATCACCCCTTTTCCCCATATTAATACAAAAAGTGTAAAAAAAAGGATTAATAATAAACATTTGGTATCGCCGCGTGTGTAAATAATTAATAAAAAGCGATCAAAAAGTCACATACGCAAATGTAGTACCAGAACAAACTACAGATCATGGCGCAAAACAATTAGCCCTCACACATCCCTGAAAATGGAAAAATAAGAGCGTTAGAGGTGGTCAAAATAGGGAAATTTTTAGCATACTGATTTTGGAAGAAAAAGTTTGAGATTTTTTAACAGCAGTACAATAATAGAAATGTATGTAACCATGGGTATCTTTTTAATCGTATTGACCCAGAGAATAAAGAAAACATGTCATTTTACCGCTAAAGCCTACAGCGCGAAAATGAAACCCCCCCAAATTTGCTAAATTTATGATTTTTGTTTAAATTTCCTTACACAAAAAAGATTTTTTGGGGTTTACCATACATTTTAGGGTAAAATGAGTCATGTCATTACAAAGTACATCTGGTCACGCAAAAAACAGGCCCTCATATGGGTCTGGGAATGGAAATATAAAAGAGTTATGACTTTTAGAAGGCGAGGAGGAAAAAAGGAAAACGCAAAAATAAAATTGGCCTGGTCCTTAAAGCTGTAGCACTTATTAAGCCTGCAAATTATATAGCAACAACCATTGAGATATACATATATGTGAAATGGAGACACATAATGCTGCTATAAACAAACATTGAACTTGATTTATTATTCTGTTCCCAACTGGCTTTTATCAGGTTGTGCAAATTGTGATGCGTGGATAAAAGCTTGTCTTTATTGAATCTTTACACAAAAATCACATACAGTAGGAATGTCTGATGCGTTTCGCACCAAGCGGTGCTTAACCCCTTAAGGACGCAGGGTTTTTCCATTTTTGCACTTTCGTTTTTTTCCTCCTTACTTTTTAAAAATCATAACCCTTTCAATTTTGCACCGAAAAGTCCATATTATGGCTTATTTTTTGCGCCACCAATTCTACTTTCTGTGACATCAGTCATTTTACCCAAAAATCCACAGCAAAACGGAAAACAAACTCATTGTGCGACAAAATTGAAGAAAAAATGCCATTTTGTAACTTTTGGGGGCTTCCGTTTCTACGCAGTGCATTTTTTGGTAAAAATGACACATTCTGTAGGTCCATACGGTTAAAATGACACCCTACTTATATAGGTTTTATTTTGTTTCACCGCTTGAAAAAAATCATAACTACATGCACGAAAATTAATACGTTTAAAATGGTCATCTTCTGACCCCTATAACTTTTTTTATTTTTCTGTGTATGGGCCAGTGTGGGGCTCATTTTTTGTGCCGTGATCTGAAGTTTTTATCAGTACCATTTTTAATTTTGATTGGACTTTTTGATCGCTTTTTATTCATTTTTTTGTGCTAAAAAAAAGTGACCAAAAATACACTATTTTGGATTTTGATTTTTTTTGACCGTGTGGTTTAATTAATGATATATTTTTATAGTTTGGACATTTACACACACGGCGATACCACATATTTTTATTTACACAGTTTTTTTTGTTTTTTGTTTTAAAAGGGGGGTGATTCTTACTTTTATTAGGGAAGGGGTTAATTCATCATTAGTAACTTTTTCCCCCCGCTATTTTATAGGAACTATAACATGCATTACATTGATTCCTAACACTGAACACTGATGATCGGCATAGAACTACATGCGGCTGATCATTGTTATCAGGGCTTGACTTCTTCTGCCTGGATCTCAAGTATAAAGAAGTCAATCGCCGATCGGATGCTGAGGAAGCAGGTAGGGGACCTGCCTTCGGCGTCCTAGCTGATCTGGAAGTTATAGGGGGTCAGAATACAGCAATTTTATACTTATTTTGTTTAAAAATTTTTTTTTTTTTAAAGTGGTACAATAAAAGAAAAGAATATATATAAAGATTGGTATTTTGATTGTAAAAGACCCACAAAATAAAGAAAACATGTCAGTTTTACCGTAAAGTGCACTGTGCAAAAACAAACCCCCAAAAGTTGCAAAGTTGTGGTTTTCTTTTCAATTTCCCACCATAAATGTTTTTTTTGGTTGTGCCATACATTTTATGGTAAAATAAAAGGTCTCATTACAAAGTACAATTGGTGGTGCAAAAAACAAGCCCTCATATGGCTCTGTGGATTGAAATATAAAAAAAGAGTTACCGTATATACTCGAGTATTAGCCCTTCCGAACATAAGCCGAGGCCCCTAATTTCACCCCAAAAACTTAGGAAAAACTTATTGACTCGAGTATAAGCCTAGGGTGGGAAATACATCATCCCCCCTGTCATCATCCCCCTCCCCTGTCATCATCCATCATCCCCCACCCCTGTAATCATCCAGACCCCCCTGTCCATATAACCCCCTGTCCATATGACCCCCCTGTCATCATCCAGACCCCCTGTCAATATACCCCCACCATATGACCCCCTTTCTTCATCCAGACCCCCCTTTCGTTTTCTTCTCAAATCCCCAGTTGTTTCTCTAGTAGCTGCAGGGACCATCCATGATGGGTGAGCCGGGCTGTCCATCTTCACTGCAGTGACCGTCCGCATTCCAGTGGGAGGGTGAGCCGGTACGGGCCGTCCATCTTCACCGGGAGGTCTTCTCTGCTCAGGGCCATCCTTGGACTAGTGACGCTGCATTGACACCACCACGCAGGGACGTCCGTGCCCAGCATGGATATCCTTTCGCGGCAGCGACAATGCAGCATCACTAGTTCGGGGATGGCCCGGAGTGGAGAAGAAGTCCTTCCGGTGAAGATGGACGGCCTGGACCAGCTCACCCTCCCCACCGGAATGGGGATGGTCCCTGCAGTGAAGATGGACGGCCCAGCCCCCCCCCCCCCACCACCGATATGCCTAAAGCGATATATATTTTTTTTGCTCACTCGAGTATAAGCCGAGGGGTGTGTTTTCAGCACGAAAAATCATGCTGAAAAACTAGGCTTATACTCGAGTATATACGGTATGTCTCTTAGAAGGCGAGCAGGAAAAAACAAACTCAAAAATCTAATTTTTCTGTTTCCTCAAAGCCAAAATTGGCTGTGTCCTTAACCTATTGGGGACGAAGGGTGTACAGGTACGCCCTTGAGTCACGGTAGTTATGGACCAAGGGCATACCTTTACTCCCTTGGTATTTTCGATGACCACCGCTCAAATCTGTACGCCCAACAGTTTGTTGCCGCGCACCTGGGCTCCATTTTGGCTAGGCCCAATGGATGCCCCCCCCCCCCCCATCAGTGCAGCCAAAATGAGGACGTTTTGGGGTCTTGTGCTTCATATGGGCCTAGTCATAAAACCTAGAGTCAGGCAATATTGGAGTAGGGACATCCTCTACCAGACCCCACTCTACAGTATGGCCATGACACGGAGATGCTTTGAGACCATACGGAAATGCATGCATTACGCTGATAATGCAGCATGTTGCCCCATGGTGATCTGCCTGTACAAAATCAGGTCGGTCAAAGATCACTTTGGGGCACAGTTTTTGGAGGCCTATGTACCCCAAAGGGAGGTCTCTATTGATGAGTCTCTCATTAGTTTTAAGGGGAGACTCATTATCCGCCAATATATCCCCACTAAGTGGGCGAGGTATGGCGTGAAACTCTAAACTCTGAGAGTACCTCAGGGTACACTTACAAGTTTAGAGTGTACGAGGGACAGGATTCCCATATTGAACCCCCAGAATGTCCCCTAATCCTGGGAGTCAGTGGGAAGCTTGTGTGGGACCTTTTGCACCCACTGCTGAATAAGGGTTACCACCTTTATGTGGATAATTTTTATACCAGTATCCCTCTTTTCAAATCCCTTGCCACCAGATCCACGTCCGCTTGTGGAACCGTGCGGAAAAATCAAAGAGGCCTTCTGACCTATTCCTTCCAGGCACCAATACCCAGGGGTGAGAGCAGGGCCCTAACCAGTGAAAACCTGTTGCTGGTCAGGAATAAGCATAAGAGGGAGGTCCTTATGCTGATCACAGTTCATGGTAATGACAGCACCCCTGTCCCTGTGCACCGCGACACTGTTCCTCAAGCCTGATTGTATTGTGGACTACAATCAGTATATGGAAGGAATTGATCTCTCTGATCTGGTACAAAAAAGTTGCGGTCTGCATGGTCCCAGTTGCTATGTACAACGCATTTGTACTATAACGGAGCGCTCACAACACAGGGAGATTCCTTCAATTCCAGGAGGTATTCATATAGGCCCTGATCTTTGGCGATCAGGGGGAGCAGCCCCGAGTACTTCCAGACCTAGAGGCGCCCAGATTGTCCCAGGCTAACACTTTCCAGGTGAGGTCTCCCACACTGGAAAGAAGAGACAATCCAAGAAAAAATGCACGTGTCGCAAGAGGGGGATAAGAAAGGACACCCCCACTCAGTCTGACACTTGCCCCGATCATCCGGGCCTCTGCAATAATAATTGCTTCAGGGAGTACCACACTTCCATGTAGTATTAAATTTAAAATCCTCTTACCCCATTTTAATTTCCCTTGATTTGACTGCAAGGCACCTTTCCACAGTACATTGTCTTCCAAATTTTAAACCCCAAAACCCTTTACATAATACCCCTGATAACACGTCTTGGGGTATTTTTTCCAAAAATGGGTCATGGGTCACTGAGTTACTAGCACTGAGGGTTTTTCAAGTTTGCTGCAAGCAACAGTTAAGAGAGGGGTCATCACAGTGCAGGCAAGCTAAGGACACGCCCCCTCCCTTTGAGAATTGAAAAGACATTGAGCAGCTGTAATATGCTATTTTTTTTGTGAAATATCGGTGACAGTTTTTTTTTGTGTGTGGGATCTGACAGGAATGCTTTACGCTTTAAGAAACACCTATCCATTCCAAATGTCCACTTCACCCCTATACACATTCCTCAGGGGGTGTATTGTCTGTAATTGGGTCACATGTGGGTGTTTTTTTTTTCTTCTTCTGAATGTATGCATCTGTCAGCTATTGAAATTCCCTATGGCTCAAATGTGAGCATAGGTCTATGAGTCTTGAACCTTGTTGTGTACCCGCACAAGCACATTACATCCACATATGGGGTATTTCTTTACTTGAAAGGAATTGAGCTACAAATTTTGGGTGCTTTTTCTACTGTTATCCCTTGCAAAATAGCAACAAAAAAACAACAAATTCTTAATTTTTACAGCCCACTGTTCAAAAGAGCTGTGATATGTAAATATGCACTATACCCCTTGTTATGTTCCTTGAAGGGTGGGGGTTCTGGCACATGGGGGCTTTGTAAACACACATGGCCCCAACTTCAATTCCAGCCAAATTCTCTTTCCAAAAGCCCAATGGCGCTCCTCTGCTGAGCATTGTAGTGCACCTGCAGGGCACTTTCTGTCCACATATTGTTTTTTTTTTCTTATTCAGGAGAAATTGGTATACAAATTTTGGGGGCTTTTTCTCCTATTACCCCTTGTAAATATAAAAAAAAAATGTTGGGTAATACCAGCATTATAGTGTTTAGAATCAAATGTTAAATTTTCATGTCCAACTTTAATGAAAAGTCGTCAAACACCTGTGAGGTGTTAAGGCCCTTGTTACATTCCTTTAGGGGTGTAGTTTCCCAAATAGTTTCCCATGTGTTTTTTTTTTTTTTTTTGCGCGCTGTTCTGGCACCATGGGGGCTTCCTAAATGTAACATGCTCCCCAAAAACCATTACAGCAAAATTCTCTCTCCAAAATGTGCCAGAAAAATCAACACACTTGCGCCAAAATAATAAACAACAGTCACAGAACCCATCCAACAGTTAAAACCCACAATTATTAGTAAATCAAGGCTATCAAGTCTGATAGTACCTGACCAGGAGAATGAGCGATAGTGTTGCTCGCGAATATTCGCAATGCGAATTTTATTCGCGAATATAGCACTATATATTCGTATTTACGAATATTTATTTTTTTTGTTGTTTTTTTTCACAGTACACATCACAGTGATCATCCCTCTCTGCTTCCAGCTTGTGTGGTGTAAAGAAGGCTCTAATACTACTGTGTGAGACTGGCGTGCGAATTTTCGCACATGCGAAAATTTGCATATGCTAATTTTCGCATATCCGATTTTTTGCTTATGCTAATTTTGTATATGCTAATTTTCGCATATGTTAATTTCGCATACGCGAATTTTCACATATGCGAAAAATAAAACGCGAATATTACGAATATGCAAATTTAGCGAATATATGACGAATATTCATTCATATATTCGCGAATATTCGCAAATTCAAATATGGCCTATGCCGCTCAACACTAATGAGCGGGAATAAGCACTCATCACTCCCTGGCTCTCCACGATCTCTGCCTCGTTGCTCCATAGACTTATATTGGAGAAGCGAAACAAAGATCACTGAGGGCTGGAGAGCAATGTATACTGCCGTGGGCATATCTCTACTCTTCCTTCTGGTCGGTGGCGGTCTCAGCATGTAACCCCCAACCAATTAAAACTTTTGACATTTTTTTTTTTAAGTGATCGGTACACTTAGTATAGTATCAATGAAAAATGTTATATTTCATAACTTTACCTACCTCAAATTATTAAACTACCGTATATACTCGAGTATAAGCCGACCCGAGTATAAGCCGAGACCCCTAATTTCAACCCAAAATCCCAGGAAAAGTTATTGACTCGAGTATAAGCCTAGGGTGGGAAATACCTCATCCCCCCCTGTCATCATCCAGACCCGTCATTAACATCCTCATCATCATCCCCTTGTCATCATCCCACACATCCCCCCTTCATCATCCCCTTATCATCCCACACATCCCCCCTTCATCATCCCCTTGTCATCATCCCACACATCCCCCCTTCATCATCCCCTTATCATCCCGCACATCCCCCCCCTTCATCATCCCCTTATCCCACACATCCCCCCTTCATCATCTCCTTGTAATCATCCCACACCCCCCCTTCATCATCCCCTTGTCATCATCCCCACCCCCCTTCATCATCCCCACACCCCCCCTTCATCATCCTCTTCTCATCATCCGCCCTCAGTGGTCTTCAACCTGCGGACCTCCAGAGGTTTCAAAACTACAACTCCCAGCAAGCCCGGGCAGCCATCGGCTGTCCGGGCTTGCTGGGAGTTGTAGTTTTGAAACCTCCGGAGCTCCGCAGGTTGAAGACCACTGCGGCCTTCAACATCATCCAGCCCCCTCTCACCCCCTTTAGTTCTGAGTACTCACCTCCGCTCGGCGCTGGTCCGGTGCTGCAGGGCTGTCCGGTGGGGAGGTCGTCCGGTGGGATAGTGGATTCCGGGCTGCTATCTTCACCGGGGGCGCCTCTTCTCCGCGCTTCCAGCCTGGAATAGAGGCGTTGCCTTGACAACGACGCAGAAGTACGTTGGCAATGAACGCACCTCTGCGTCGTTGTCAAGGCAACATGGCTATTCTGAGGCCGGGCCCGAAGCGCTTAGAAGAGGCCTCCCCGGTGAAGATAGCAGCCCGGAACCACTATCCCACCGGACCACCTCCTCACCGGACAGTCCTGCAGGACCGGACCAGCGCCGAGCGGAGGTGAGTACTGTATAGAACTAAAGGGGGTGAGAGGGGGCTGGATGATGTTGAAGGCCGCAGTGGTCTTCAACCTGCGGACCTCCGGAGGTTTCAAAACTACAACTCCCAGCAAGCCCGGACAGCCGATGGCTGCCCGGGCTTGCTGGGAGTTGTAGTTTTGAAACCTCTGGAAGTCCGCAGGTTGAAGACCACTGCGGGTGGGGGAGTTCACTCGAGTATAAGCCGAGGGGGGTGTTTTCAGCACGAAAAATCGAGTATATACGGTAGTTTGTGAAATTGTTAATGCACATACAGTGCCATTTCAAAAGTGAACCTTACCTCCATCTTTAAGTGGTTGCAACTCCTTCTCAACAAGTTTGAAGTCCTCCAGTTTAGGAACGCCTTCAAAGTGCCTCACCATTGTCCATGATTTCGATACAACCATTCTAGACATTACAGACATAAAAAAATATATAACTAGTGTCTTAAAGTTAAAGAGAATTCTACTTTGTCTCACTTTTTGACTTTCTGAACGTACATGAATAAGGAAATAAATTGTTAATGTCAGGCCTGTTATACATAAATGTATAGTCACTCACAGGTTAAGGCAGTTAGATTGGTGTATATACCCCAAAGAGCGCATTCACATAAATAGGATCTTCCACAGATTTTAAAGGGGTACTTTTTTTTTTAAATCAACTGATGCCAGAAAGATAAACAGATTTGTAAATTACTTCTTTAAAAAATCTTTATCCTTCCAGTACTTATTAGCTGCTGAATACTACAGAGGAAATTATTTTCTTTTTGGAACACAGAGCTCTCTGCTAACATCATGACCACAGTGCTCTCTGCTGACATTTCTGTCCATTTTAGGAACTTTCCAAGCAGCATATGTTTGCTATGGGGATTTTCTCCTACTCTGGACAGTTCTTAAAATGGACAGAGATGTCAGCAGAGAGCACATTTCCTCTGTAGTATTCAGCAGCTAATAAGTACTGGAAGGATTAAGATTTTTTTTTATAGAAGTAATTTACAAATCTGTTAACTTTCTGGCACCAGTTGATTAAAAAAAAAAAAAAAGTTTTCCACCGGAGTACCCCTTTGATGTAAAGTAAATGATTGACCACCGCATAAAATTTGCAGTGGACCCTCTATGTGTGAATGTACACTTAAGTAGAGTGTTGACAGTGATCTGAGACATATTGCCACAAGTGCTACAAATTTATTTCACAGATTTTGGGGGTTAGGAGCTACCTTTTGTGATGTCCATATGCCATGTTAGAGGTTTTGGACAAGGGCTAGGGTGACATATTTAATGAGAAAGCCTGGGTTTTGTTTTTTGGGGATGAAGATTGGGTGGGGGCAAAATATAAAAGAAATAGAATTCTAACTGTGGTTTTCAGAGCTGTATGAGATTATATGCAAGATGCAGATACGGATCTTACATGCCAATACAGCACACCTGGGATTGTATAAAAGACATGGTTAAATAACAAAACATAATGGCATTAGACATGTAAGGCTCTCTGTACAAAGTAATAATGCAGCATTGTGCATCAGATTGTATTTTGTGCCAAGGAAGGGATCTCATCCGATCTGCAAATATCAATAAACCTGTTGCAAAAGTAAGCTTTAGGAGACTTCACTGTGCCCACAGGAGGGCATCTGATACTGTCCTTGGCACTATATATACTATTCTAGCTGAGGACCCAGCATCACACAGTCTTCCTACCTAAAACATGTGGGGGAGGAAAAGCAACAATGAGGCTCTCATCCTGACAGCCGACCCCGCACTATTCTCTGCACCGGCCTGTTGAGTTGGCAGAGTGTTTAAAAGTCTTGGGCAATTTCTGCAGTAGAGCCCTGCACAGGTCTGTTTTCTTTTAATCCTACTTCCAGTTAATTTCTGACCATTCTATTCTGATGTGTGTTTTCTTTTCGCTATGTGTTTGTTCCACTCCCCTTGCTCCAGCATACATCCTGGGCTAGTAAAATATCCCATTCAAGAGCCTGGAAAACTAGTTAAAACATTCTCACCTAGCTTTTCTATGCTCCTGAACGTCATATCTGCACTCCCAGGTACTATAAATTAATGCAGTACAATACATGCCCTCATGTGTTCATAGGGGACTGTTGAGCACTATGGACTTGAGGCAGACAGTATATGGAGACATCGTCAAGGATTCTACAGGAGTAAATACTATACATATGGCATTATCTTTGCACAGGGCACTATATATAGTACAGACAAGCAGTGTTTGATGCATATCTAAGGTAGCTGTGTAGTGTACCTGGTATTCTAGTAGACTGAAGTCATAAGTCCTCATAACCTTTAGGAGGGACCTGAGCAGCACACGGGTGCAGCACTAGCACCAACCAGTCACTGCATGAGTGTGTGACCGTCCCCTTTCCCCCACAACATACTTAATGCCACCCACAAGTTTTTTTAATGGGTCCTGCGGGATTTCAATCCCAATGCAGTCCTCTAGTTGGAAGCCCAAGGGTAAAAAGATTAGGAAATGTACTGTAAGTCCCAAAGACTTACATGGTACTTCAGAGAAAACCCCTATCCTTGCAGGTAGGTTAAGGCAGGGGCATTGCTCAGGGGGGGGGGGGGGGGGGTTCTAACAGGGCTGGAGCCCCAGTCTCAGGCTCATAGCCCTGGGTCTCAGACTGCTGCTGTGCTTTTTTTTTCCGTGGCTTTAAAGGGGTACTCCGTTGGAAAACTTTTTTTTTTTTTTTTTTTTTTTTTAAATCAACTGGTGCTAGAATGATAAACAGGTTTGTAAATTGCTTCTATTCAAAATTCTTAATCCTTTCCGTACATATTAGCGGCTGTATTCTAGAGAGGAAATTCTTTTCTTTTGGGATTTCTTTTCTGTCACAACCACAGTGCTCTCTTTCGACACCTCTGTCAGGAACTGTCCAGAGCAGGATAGGTTTGCTATTTGCTAAAGGTTTGCTATTCGACATTTAAATGAAATGAAACGCTATGGAAGTAGACCCAGGAGGACCCAACTTCCTACACAGAGACATAAAAAAGCAAGACTACATTTTGCCAAAATGAACTTGAGTAAGCCAAAATCCTTCTGGGAGAATGTCTTGTGGACAGATGAGACCAAGATAGAGCTTTTTGGTAAAGCACATCATTCTACTATTTACAGAAAATGGAATGAGGCCTACAAAGAAAAGAACACCGTACCTACAGTGAAATATGGTGGAGGTTCAATGATGTTTTGCGCTTGTTTTGCTGCCTCTGGCACTGGGTGTCTTGAATGTGTGCAAGGTATCATGAATATGAAGATTACCAATGGATTTTGGGTCGCACTGTACAGCCCAGTGTCAGAAAGCTGGGTTTGCGTCAATGATATTGGGTCTTCCAGCAGGACAATGACCCCAAACATTTGTCAAAAAACACCCAGAAATGGATGGCAAGAAAGCAGGAGAGTTTTGAAGTGGCCAGCAATGAGTCCAGATCTAAATCCCATTAAACATCTGTAGAGAGATCTTAAAATTGCTGTTGAGAAAAGGCGCCCTTCCAATAAGAGACCTGGAGCAGTTTGCTAAGGAAAAGTGGTCCAACAGAATATCAGTTATTCTGTATTTTTCCTACTGAAGAAAGGGTCATGCTATTTAGCAAAAGAACCCTGAAACGCGTCTAGGTTAAATTACCGCACCTTGTTACACATCGATGGTGTGAACCTGGCACAGAGACTTGCTACATATTGGAAACATCAATCACTGCAGCTGTAGTCCGATCTGGACTCTTACCGCGATTTCTCACTAACCTGAATCTGCCGGGAAGCATACATTTTCCACCCGCCCTGAGAAAACACCATTCTCCATCATTATCCACCACGAGGGACGCCAGCGCTGCGACCGCCCTGCAATACCATCACAGGAGCAACACGGAGGCCACTGGGGACGTTGTGCCAAACGTACCCCTGCATAATTCAAACTCTGCACAAGTGACAGCCCTGTGCCAGCGCAGCCGGCGTATGATGGACGGAGACAACATCAAGCGCCAGGAGCGGGTGAGATACACTGACAGCAGTATCTAACACAGACCAGTAAGCCTGTACGAGTCAATAGACTGATAAAATCAACTGTATAGTGGATACACTACTGGTCCATCTATTCATCACTAAGATATCTTATCAGCTGCACCAGAGAAGGACTCAATACCTTTTTCAGACTGGTATATATTTTTCTATATTTTTCTATAATTTTTAATATTTTTTTTACCAATTTTTTCCAGTATATATGATTGTTAGAATCAAGCCTTTCTACTTTGGTGACCAATACCACTAGGGCCCAGTAGATTGTTCACCTTTATATATCTGTGCCAGCATTAGAATAATTTTATACAATTTTATTGATTGTTTTATACATGTTTAATAAAATTTATATCAATTGAAATTTCTCTTTATTTTCTATTCATTGTGTACCCTTCGGGGTAAAATCCTAGAAGGATTGGTTATATATTTTCTCTTTAATTTATAAATATTTTTAACTTTCTGCCACCAGTTGATTTAAAAGAAAAAAGGTTTTCACAGGAGTACCCCTTTAAGATATTATCCTGAACTTGTTGCTGGGGGGAAAACCCAGACAGTTTGGGTTTCAAGCAGATTGCTAAATCTGGGTCAGTATTTATAACCAAAACTAGCTATATTAGCAAAAATATAATGTAATGATTTTTCAGTTTTTTTGTGGACCTACTCCTAGTTTTGGCTAAAATACTCATGTGAACCCTGCCTAATGGTGAGCAGTCACCTATGCTATAAATGCAACTAATGAAATCAAGAAAACCTACATATGCACTCACATACCTCCCCAAGATTGAGACACAGACCTCCCTAGAAGGGTATTAGTAGCCTTCATTGGCAGAAAACAAACTTTCTGCATAGTGTGATGATAACCAGATAGATCTCCATCATGTGACTACAATAAATATGTGCACAATAAATACTGCTGATAACTGATTGCTGATCTAAAATCACAAAAGAGGTGATTTACCTGATTAGAAAGTTTTCTGTATCCAGGAAAACTACAGTGTATATCCACTAGTGTGAAACAGCTTGTGTGTGCACAAGAGCAAACCTATATAGCCTTGTCTCCCCTCCCCCTCCTTTTCTGTCAGAAAAATGTGAGATGATAGGTGAAACAGGAAAGGACTTTAACTCTTTGTGCCACAGATAAAGTGGAGTCCCGTGATTAAAGTGTACTTCCAATGTTTTAGACACTTTCAGAAAAAATTACTAGAGAGCGGCGCTGTATACAATCGTCATTTTTATAAATCATTTTCATATCACTTTGGCGTTTGAATACCTCCACCAAGCGCCCATTCGCTCTGCTCTTATGGTTGTGTAAAATATACTTGTATTTTATATACACATGTGAATATCCTCATAGATTAATATAATCTCCATGAAAACTGATGTAACATGGATGAAAACTACACTTGTGTAAAACTGCTCTTAACTCTTTAGTAATGACTGGGAAAGTGAAAATTGCTGAGTCATCCTGACATGGCGATGTCAGTAAAGATATCAGGATGACATATCTAGAGCACTAATAACTCTTCTCTTATGTTCTAACCAGCAGGGCAGGCCGAATTTTGTTGGAAATAAAACCACTGATGAGTAATAAGCTCATTATTTCATCTATTAAACCCCCTATAAAGAACCCACTGCTCCCAACCTGGCCCTTGACTATAGTGCATGCATCGTTGCTCACCAGGGGCACAAAAAGGATTTTCTCAAGGAGTTAGTTAAAAAAAAGAAAAAATAATAATAATAATAAAACATGTACACACCAGGACCTCCACATTACTACACATTACCCCCGCGTATTGACTGGATAATGCCAATACTGAATAAAAATGACTATACACAGACCAATATCACCAACACCACTCTACACTGATCAGCAAAACAAGCCAGCACTAGGATCGTTTGAAAATGTGCCATCTATATCAGAGTCGGACTGGGACCAAAATTAGGCCCAGGCATTTTAGAATTAGCAGCCCATTTTAGTCATGGGTTGGTATGGCTATGTGGAGGAGGAGCCACAAATGCGAGGGACCAAATGTTAATCACAGTTGGTGCTATGGTCACACAGTGTATTTCAGGCATGTTTCATTTAAAAAAAAAATGTGCATCTGCAAAATCGTGGAAAAATTGTGTTTGTATTTTTAATATTAACCCCTTAAGGACCAAGGACGTACAGGTACATCCTTGGTCCTGCTCCCGTGATATAACGCGGGGTTACACGGTAACCCCGCATCATATCACGGCGGGCCCAGCGTCATAGTGAAACCGGGACCCGCCGCTAATAGCGCGCAGCACCGATCGAGCGGCTAAAAGTGAGAGTAAAAGCTGCCGGTTAACTCAGTGGGCTGTTCGTGATCGCTGCGGTAAAATCGTGGCATCCCAAACAGCTTACAGGACAGCGGGAGGGCCCCTACCTGCCTCCTCGCTGTCCGATCGCCGAATGACTGCTCAGGGCCTGAGATCCAGGCATGAGCAGTCATGCGGCAGAATCATCGATCACTGGTTTCCTATGAGAAACCAGTGATCAATGATAAAGATCAGTGTGTGCAGTGTTATAGGTCCCTATGGGATAACAATGATCAGTGTGTGCAGTGTTATAGGTCCCTATGGGATAACAATGATCAGTGTGTGCAGTGTTATAGGTCCCTATGGAAGCTATAACACTGCAAAAAAAAAGTGAATAAAGATTATTTAACCCCTCCCCTATTAAAAGTTTGAATCACCCTCCTTTTTCCATAAAAAAAAAAAGCACAGTGTAAATAAAAATAAACATATATGGTATCACCGTGTGCGGAAATATCTGAATTATAAAAATATATCATTAATTAAACCGCTCGGTCAATGGCGTACGCACAAAAAAATTCAAAAGTCCAAAATAGTGCATTTGTGGTCACTTTTTATATCATTTAAAAATGAATAAAAAGCGATCAATAAGTCCTATCAATGCAAGAATGGTGCCGTTAAAAACTTCAGATCACGGCTCAAAAAATTAGCCCTCATACGGCCCCATACACAGAAAAATAAAAAAAAGTTATAGGGGTCAGAAGATGACAATTTTAAACGTATTAATTTTCCTGCATGTAGTTATGATTTTTCCAGAAGTACGACAAAATCAAACCTATATAAGTAGGGTATCATTTTAATCGTATGGACCTACAGAATAAAGATAAGGTGTCATTTTTACCGAAAAATTTACTACGTAGAAACAGAAGCCCCCAAAAGTTACCAAACTGCGTTTTTTTTTTTCAATTTTGTTGCACAATGATTTTTTTTTCCGTTTCACCGTAGATTTTTGGGCAAAATGACTGTCGTCATTACAAAGTAGAATTGGTGCTGCAAAAAATAAGCAATCATATGGATTTTTAGGTGCAAAATTGGAAGAGTTATGATTTTTTAAAGGCAAGGAGCAAAAAACGAAAATGAAAAAACGGAAAAAACCCCAGTCCTTAAGGGGTTAATGTGCTTAATGTAAGTGTATGGGAAAGTAGATGCAAACAATATTTAAAAAACATTCATTCAAACAAGATTTTATTAACCGTAAACAGTTCAAACAGTAAAGACATCGAGAGTCATTTGTCCAACATTACAATACTGCATTCAATATCGGCAGAACTGCTGCCTATAACTTTACTCGTATGGAGCGAGTGTCCACAGTTAGCAGGTTAGAGCATGGGGAGTATAGCTCTGTGAGCTCCAGCTAATATGATACTCTAGATAAGAGGGAAATAAAATGTCTAGCGCAGCAAACGCGGGTGTGAGAGGATCAGTAGTAGTATTAAGAGGGGAGGTGAGGGGGGGAGAAAAGAAGGAGGGGCGGAGAAGGAAGGAAAGGAAGAGTAGAAGAACCACTGACCTGTGTGCCCCCAGTTGCCATGATCACCACATCTGCTGTTGCCTTCTGTCATCTCCCGTCCGGGAGCGTGACTGAGGTCCAGGAGTGGAGGGGGGGGGGGAGGGAATGTGAGGATCTCACTGTGCCCTATAGCGAGGGGTTTCTAGGAAGGTCAACCAAGGCCTCCAGATCGCCCCAAACCTCTCAGTGCCACCCAAAGAGTCTGCCATCAATTCTTCCATAAGACAGAGAAAAAGTATCTCCGTACACCAGTTAATCATTGTCGGGGGCCATGTAGATTTCCAGCACCTGGGAATTACAGTCCGAGCCGCCATCAGGAGAAAGTGAGCCAGGAATCTAGAGGGAGTCTTACGGGATAGTAGTAGGATAGTCAGGAGCAACACTATGGGGTCATTCTGGTATGCTACCCCCGTGATAGTCTCAATGCGGGATATTACCTCTGTCCAGAAGGCGGAAAGCAATGAACAAGACCACCAAATGTGGGACATCGTGCCTCTCTCCTCTCCACAATGCCAGCATAAATCAGACACAGAGGGAAACATTCTGTGGAGTACCAGGGGGACCCTGTACCATCGTGAGAGGAGTTTGAAGTTGGTTTCCTGTGTTCTGCAGGATATCAAGAGCTTATGGCACAGAGTGAAAGCCGTAGACCAGTCAGATGGGGCGAAGGAGGTCTGAAATTTTGCCTCCCAAGCTGCAACATACGGTATGTCGGGGGATGTTGAGCTGCCTCTTCCATGAGTAGACCATAAATTAAGGACACTGCCTTGGGAGTCGGGGAGGAGGAGATGCACAGTTTCTCAAAGGGGAGCAGTGGCCTGTCCAATCTCAGGTGTGTTTGTTCTGTCCTGACAAAGTGTGCTAGCTGTAGGTAGTGCATGTGTCTCCCTGGATTGCAAAGGTGTTCTGGGACTAAGTTGTCATAAGGATGGAGGAGTGTACCATCTAGAAATCACTGTATCGGTAAAGCAGGGGGTTTAGAGATCCCAAGGAAGGACGATCTAGTGAGTCTCGGGGGGAAGCGTGGGTTGACCAAGAACAGCATCAGTGGGCCATCGGGGGAGAAGAGCTGTGTTCCGGATAGGTAGCGCTGAATGTGGTGATCCACCAGCAGAATAGTGAGTACAGCTCTGGGGTATAATAAAGGATATAACTCAGGATCAGTACAGGATAAGTAATGTAATGTATGTACAGCTTCAGAGCTGTACTAACCATTCTGCTGGTTGGGTCACTGTGTACATACATTGCATTACTTATCCTGTACTGATCCGGAGTGATATCCTGTAGATCTTTTATTAAAATTTCAAACATAACAATAAAAAAAAAATTACAAAACATAAACATATCATATCCGACAGAACATATCAATATAATGATCATAAAACCAACACCATAGCATAAAATACAACACCGGTCCACCCCACACTCATTCCTGCACACAAACAAATATATACAATATTTACAAAAGACATATTCCTATAATACCCATAATACCCATACCATACTAATAAACTATATACACTAATATACACTAATACTAAATGTGATTTTCCTGGCCCAGTTGCAATACCAAAAACCCAGTACCAGTAATATACCAAAAGAATAACAACAACAACAATAATAATATATACAAAATAATAAAAACCAACACAAACAAAATAACACCACTTTTTTTATTTTTCTATTTTTTTTTTTTTTTTTTTTGGCCCTGAGCTGGTCCCGCATCCCATGCCCCCAGTACATGTTACCAGACGTCCATGAACCAGTCCAGGATTTTCTGTATATATATAAAAGTCCCATACAAACCCCCTCCCCCCTTTTTAACCCACCACCCAACCTAAACTAAACCCAATCCCCAGGTGGCATCACACAATATATACAATATATACATTATATAAAATATACACAGACTAACAATATATAAGTATACAAATAGACTACAACAATAAATACAATAACAAATACATATAACACTATAAGCCAAACAACAAACCCCTAAAGCTCAAGTTCAGCGCCTGCAAGCCCTATATTACCATAAACCAACTGCTCAAAACAAAAAGACTAATGTGCCAGCATCAGCCCACCACCAGGGGGAGACAACAGGCTAAGGCACTTTAAAGGCAGAGCCCCTCCATAGACGAGAGGCCCTGCCAGCACCCAGCCTCTCGTACTCCAGAGAACGCACCTTCACCAGGTCACCGAGAATGTTCCTAACCACCACATCCACAGGGAGGATTTTACGCTGCGTCGACACTAAACACCGTGCGTTCCACGTGTAGTACCTAACCACTGAGCTGACTAGGAATAAAGTGCACCGGTCCCAGCCTCCAAGGTTTCTGAATGCCCCATAGGCCCATTCCGCATAGGAGAGACTGGCCAGCCGAGGCCAACCAATGGAAGCGCCCACCCTGGTGTAAACCTCTGTGTTAAAGGGACAATGAAGCAGAAAATGCTCCATGCTTTCCAGCATGCCTCCACACTCTTCGCGGGGACATCCCCGGTCATCAGAGCTCCTGCACTTCAGATTGTCCCTCACACACAATTTCCCATGGAAGCAGCGCCAAGTCAAGTCCCAAAACTTCAAGGGGATCCTGATAGAATTCAAAAGCTCTAAACCCACCTCCAGATCCCGACTTGGGCAGTCCTTGAGCGCCAATGGCCTCTGGAAATGAGAAGACAGGACCCTCTTGTCAAGGAATTTCCTCGACAGAGTCCTAATCTCTCCCATCCCCAGACACCACCGACGAATAACCTTCAGAACCGGGGTAGCGTAAGCCGGGAGATGCCCGTGTGGTGTGCGAAGATCCTTCACTTGCCTTCCTGTCTCCCATTCCTGGAAGAAAGGCCAAAACCATCCCCTACAGGAGGATACCCACGGAGGAGCCCTCTCTGACCAGAGGTTTGCTATATTGGTCTTAAGAAAGGTATTCACTAGGAATACCACAGGGTTGACCATACACAACCCCCCTAGTCTCCTTGTACGGTAAGTAACCTCCCTCTTCACTAGGTTCAGTCTGTTCCCCCATAACATTTGGAAGAACACACTGTAGACCCGGGTCCAAAGAGGTTCTGGCAACATGCATACACTGCCCAGGTATATCAGTAAAGGGAGCAGGAATGTTTTGATCAGGTTAACCCTTTCCCGGAGGGTCAAAGACCAACCCTTCCACTGATCCACCTTCTGAGCGGCGATCTTAAGCCTGCTGTCCCAGTTTTGTTTGGGGTAATCCCCTTGGCCAAATTCGATGCCGAGAACTTTTGCAGATTCCTGGGGCTCTGGAAGGGCGTCCGGGAGATCAAAATTTGGATCTCCCCCTCCCAGCCAGAGACTCTCGCACTTATCCCGGTTGATCTTGGACCCGGATGCCTCCGAGTAGCGGTCCACCTCTGACATCACCCATTGGCCTTCCTCTTGTGAGGAGACAAACACGGTGACATCATCAGCATACGCTACCGCCCTCAGAGCCAAATCCGGCACCGCCAGGTCCATTCTCACCCCCGCCAACGGTCCACAATCAATCCTCCTAAGGAAAGGATTCAATTGCAATTGCAATTGCAATTGCAAACACGTACAGCAACGGGCTCAAAGGACAACCCTGACGGACACCAGACCCAACCTCAAAAGAGCGGCCAATCCAACCATTCACAAGCGGGAAACTCTCTGCCCCTGCGTACAAGGTCTTAAGCCAATCAACAAACCCCCCCGGCAGGCCATATCTCAGAAGAACAGACCAGAGGTACTCATGGTTAACCCGATCAAACGCTTTTGCC
This sequence comes from Hyla sarda, assembly GCF_029499605.1. Classification (NCBI taxonomy): domain Eukaryota; kingdom Metazoa; phylum Chordata; class Amphibia; order Anura; family Hylidae; genus Hyla; species Hyla sarda. Next base: position 328,988,877 of record NC_079189.1, read on the forward strand.
TGATCCAAGGACAGGAAGTACCCCTTCCAGTGGCCAGCCCTACCCTGCTCCACAGCCTCTCGGACACTGAGCACAGCACTAAATGTACTGTGGCCCGGAACAGAGCAATGCTGAGCCCCCGAAAGGAGCCGGGGTGCAAACTCCACCAGCCGGTTAAACAGCACTTTTGCCAGAATCTTTCGGTCCACATTGAGAAGCGCTATGGGACGCCAATTCTCAATGTGGAACGGGTCTTTACCCTTTGACAGGATGATCAGCGCTGACCTCCTCATTGACTTTGGCAGAGTGCCCGAGGATAGACACTCATTAAATACCTCGGTCAACAGGGGAACCAAAGTGTCCTTAAAGGTCTTATAGAACTCAGATGTTAAGCCATCTGGACCGGGTGACTTCTTGAGGGCAAGCCCATCAATAGCCATCCTGACTTCCTCTTCCCGGATCATCTCTGTCAAAACGTCAAGAGAGGGGTCTACTCCTAGTTCAGGGATGGTTTCAGCCAAGAAAGCTGACACCTTATCCCGATCTAGATCCTTCCTTCCCAAGAGGTGCGAGTAAAAGGATCTGACGACCTCCAAGATCCCTGATCTGGACCTTTTCAAGGATCCCGTACTATCAATCAGTCCTGAGACTACCTTACTATTCACTGACATCTTGCAGTTTCTGTAAGGGTCGGGCGAGCGGTACTTCCCATAATCCCTCTCAAAAACCAAAGATGCGTGCCTATCGTACTGACACCTCATCAGCAAGGATTTCACTCTGGAGATATCATCACGACTACTTCCAGTCGAGACAAGGTGCTCAAGTTTCTTCCTCAGGCCCTGGTACAAACGGTACCTGTTTAGGCTTCTGAGGCCTGAGAGCTGGCGGAAGAATCTCGCAACCCTTTTTTTGAAGATCTCCCACCACTCTGACTTACTGCTACAAAGGCCCAGCAATGGTACCTGGCTCTGAAGAAAATCCTCAAAGGACTGTCTTATCTCCGCTTCTTCCAAGAGAGACGAATTCAGCTTCCAATAGCCAGGATAAGTAATGCAATGTATGTACACAGTGACCCAACCAGCAGAATGGTTAGTACAGCTCTGAAGTATAATACAGGATGTAACTTAGAATCAATATAGGATAAGTAATGTAATGTATATACACAGTGACCCCACCAGCAGAATAGTGAGTGCAATTCTGGAGTATAATACAGGAAATAGCTCAGGATCGGTACAGGTAATGTAATGTATGTGCACAGTGACCTCACCAATAGAATAGTGAGTACAACTCCGAAATACAGGATGTAACTTAGGATCAATATAGTATAGGTTATGAAATGTATGTAAACAGTGACCCCACCAGCAGGAGAACAGAGGGGTCAGGGATAGACAGAGGAGCGTGGTGGCATACAGAGGGGTCCGGTGGACTACAGAGGGGTCTGGTGGAGTACAGAGGGATCAGGGATGGACAAAGGGGTCTGGTGGAGTACAGAAAGGTTTGGTGAAATATAGAGGGGTCAGAGACAGACAGAGGGGTATTGGATGAACGGAGAGGTATGGTGGAGTACAGAGGAGTCAGGGATGGACAGAGGGGTCTGGTGGAGTACAGAGGGGTCAAGGAAGGACAGAGGGGTCTGGTGGTGTACAGAGGGGTCAGGGATGGACAGAGGGGTCTGGTTGAGTTCAGAAGGGTGAGGGATGGACAGAGGGGTCTGGTGGAGTACACAGGGGTCAGGGATGGACAGAGGGGTCTGGTGGAGTACAGAGGGGTCAGGGATGGACAGAGGGGTCTGGTGGAGTACAGAGGGGTCAGAGATGGACAGAGGGGTCTGGTGGAGTACAGAGGGGTCAGGGATGGACAGAGGGGTCTGGTGGAGTACAGGGGAATACAGGGTTTGGGGACGTAAACAATATGGTTTAGAATGGACATACTTCCTATCATATAAATAATACTGTAAGTTTCTCCCCTCTCTGGCTGCCCCTGTCATGCTAAGGGTTAAACCAGCTGAAACAAACCTTCTAGATAAGAACACAGGACCAGCCAGGGAGATCCACATCCTGGGCTGATGGTGAATTTACCTCACAGCCCTGGCCAGGATTACAAGAAGACATCCTCCATGAAGAAAGATTAGATAACTTTCACAATGTTCAGCCCTGCTGCTTCCTCAGCTCCATTAGCTCCAGGCTCACTGACAAGGGGCCAGCCTCCTCCTTCACTATGTAGTGCGGCCCACAGCTCTTAAAGCGGCAGTCACAGTTCTAAAAGTGACTGCGACTGTGACTGCAAGTAGCGACTCTTGAGTATTCAGTGCAGGCAGGAAGGTGACCCAGCCCACCAGGCAAATTTCCAGTGTGCCCGATGGCCAGTCCAGCCCTGGTCTATATAGATGGCAATGCATTTCTGAGTGAATTCTGGGGTCCGGAATTTCTGTATGTCCACCTTGGAAATTCTGTAGTGTAATGGGCACTCTTATTAAAACAACTTTTTGCTATTGCACTCCTTGTGGTAAATAAAAAATATTTCTAATGTACTTTTTTTTTTTTTAAATTATGTTTTCTATGTTTTATTTGTGTCAAAAAAAGCTGCAACTAGGTGTCTCCCTACTTGTACAGAGTACCTTTCCCCCTATCTCTTGCACAGACTTTGGACTCCTACTGGCCTGGCAGAAGTCCAAAATCAGGAAATGCTGAGGGGTGTTTGTGCAGCCATAGCCAATCATAGCTCATTTCACACACTGAACTACTCCCCTGTATGATGCTGGGGAACGCCCCTTCCCAGTCTGTGAAATCTGAGAGTAAGCAGAAAATACAGAGCAATATCAAGGTAGAAAACTAACAAATAATAAAAATAAAGGCAGGGGGTGGTTTATCATGATGGGGGCAGTGAACTGGGTTGATTATAAAATTTTACAAGATCATGAGAGGTACTCTTTAACCCCTTAAGGACTGAGCCCTTTTTCACCTTAAGGACTCGGCCATTTTTTGCAAATCTGACCACTGTCACTTTAAACATTAATAACTCTGGAATGCTTTTAGTTATCATTCTGATTCCGAGATTGTTTTTTTGTGACATATTCTACTTTAACGTAGTGGTAACATTTTTTGGTAACTTGCATCCTTTCTTGGTGAAAAATCCCAAAATTTGATGAAAAATTTGAAAATTTTGCATTTTTCTAACTTTGAAGCTCTCTGCTTGTAAGGAAAATGGATATTCAAAATAATTTTTTTTTATTCACATATACAATATGTCTACTTTATATTTGCATCATAAAATTGATGAGTTTTTACTTTTGGAAGACATCAGAGGGCTTCAAAGTTCCGCAGCAATTTTCCAATTTTTCACAAAATTTTGAAACTCGCTTTTTTTCAGGGACCAGTTCAGGTTTGAAGTGGATTTGAAGGGTCTTCATATTAGAAATACCCCATAAATGACCCCATTATAAAAACTGCACCCCGGAAAGTATTCAAAATGACATTCAGTAAGCGTTTTAACCCTTTACGGGTTTCACAGGAATAGCAGCAAAGTGAAGGAGAAAATACACAATCTTCATTTTTTACACTCGCTTGTTCTTGTAGACCCAATTTTTGAATTTTTGCAAGGGGTAAAAAGGAGAAAATTTTTACTTGTATTTGAAACCCAATTTCTCTCGAGTAAGCACATACCTCATATGTCTATGTAAAGTGTTCGGCGGGCGCAGTAGAGGGCTCAGAAGGGAAGGAGCGTCAAATGGTTTTTGGGGGGCATGTCACCTTTAGGAAGCCCCTATGGTGCCAGAACTGCAAAAAACCCCACATGGCATACCATTTTGGAAACTAGACCCCTCGGGGAACGTAACAAGGGGTAATGTGAACCTTAATACCCCACAGGTGATTCACGACTTTTGCATATGTAAAAAAAAAAAAAATTTTTTTACCTAAAATGCTTGGTTTCCCTAAAGTTTTACATTTTTAAAAAGGGTAATAGCAGAAAATACACCCCAAAATTTGAAGCCCAATTTCTCCCGATTCAGAAAACACCCCATATGGGGGTGAAAAGTGCTCTGCTGGCGCACTACAGGTCTCAGAAGAGAAGGAGTCACATTTGGCTTTTTTGAAGGAAATTTTGCTCTGGGGGCATGCCGCATTTAGGAAGCCCCTATGGTGCCAGGACAGCAAAAAAAAAAACACATGGCATACCATTTTGGAAACTAGACCCCTCGGGGAACGTAACAAGGGGTAAAGTGAACCTTAATACCCTACAGGTGTTTCACGACTTTTGCATATGTAAAACAAAATAAAAAAATTTACCTAAAATGCTTGGTTTCCCAAAAAATTTACATTTATACAAAGGGTTAAAGCACAAAATACCCCCCAAAATTTGAAGCCTAATTTCTCCGATTCAGAAAACACCCCATATGGGGGTGAAAAGTGCTCTGTTGGCGCACTACAGGTCTCAGAAGAGAAGGAGTCACATTTGGCTTTTTGAAAGCAAATTTTGCTCTGGGGGCATGCCGCATTTAGGAAGCCCCTATGGTGCCAGGACCGCAAAAAATACCCACATGGCATACCATTTTGGAAACTAGACCCCTCGGGGAACGTAACAAGGGGTTAAGTGAACCTTAATACCCCACAGGCGTTTCACGACTATTGCATATGTAAAAAAAATAAAAACATTTTTACCTAAAATGCTTCTTTTCCCAAAAACTTTACATTTTTAAAAAGGGTAAAAGCAGAAAATACCCCCCCAAAATTTGAAGCCCAATTTCTCCCGAGTATGGCGATACCCCGTATGTGACCCTTAACTGTTGCCTTGAAATACGACAGGGCTCCAAAGTGAGAGCGCCATGCGCATTTGAGGCCTAAATTAGGGATTGCATAGGGGTGGACATAGGGGTATTCTACGCCAGTGATTCCCAAACAGGGGGCCTCCAGCTGTTGCAAAACTCCCAGCATGCCTGGACAGTCAACAGCTGTCCGACAATACTGGGAGTTGTTGTTTTGCAACAGCTGGAGGCTCCGTTTTGGAAACCATGGCGTACCAGATGTTTTTCATTTTTATTGGGGAGGGGGGCTGTGTAGGGGTATGTGTATATGTAGTGTTTTTTACTTTTTATTTTATTGTGTGTTAGTGTAGTGTAGTGTTTTTAGGGTACAGTTGCACGGGCGGGGGTTCACAGTAGTTTCTCGCTGGCAGTTTGAGCTGTTGCAGAAAATTTGCTGCAGCTCAAACTTGCAGCCCGATACCTACTGTAAGCCTCCGCCCATGTGAGTGTACCCTGTACGTTCACATTGGGGGGGACCTCCAGCTGTTGCAAAACTAAAACTCCAAGCATGCGCTGACAGACTGTACATGCTGAGAGTTTTAGTTTTGCAACAGCTGTAGACACACTGGTTATGTATCACGGAGTTTGTGACCTTACTCAGTGTTTCAAAACCAGTGTGCCTCCAGCTGTTGCAAAACTACAACTCCCAGCATGTACGGTGCATGGTGTAAGGTGACTGCTGGGAGTTGTAGTTTGCAACTGCTGGAGGCACACCGGTCGTGAAACACTGAGTTAGGTAAAAAAAAAACTCTAAGTTTCACAACCAGTGTGCCTTCAGCTGTTGCAAAACTACAACTCTCAGCAGTCACCGACAGCCAACGGGCATGCTGGGAGTTGTAGTTATGCAACCAGCAGATGCACCACTACAACTCCCAGCATGCACTTTAGCTGTTTGTGCAAGCTGGGAGTTGTAGTTATACAACAGCTGAAGGTACACTTTTCCATAGAAATAATGTGCCTCCAGCTGTTGCAAAACCATAAGTCCCAGCATGCCCATAAGGGAATGCTGGGAGTTGTGGTGGTCTGCCTCCTGCTGTTGCATAACTACAGCTCCCAGCATGCCCTTTTTGCATGCTGGGAGCTGTTGCTAAGCAACAGCAGGAGGCTGTAACTCACCTCCTGCTGTTGCTTCATCGCTGGACTGTCCCTCGCCGCCGCCGTCGCTCCTGGGGCCCCGATCCCAACATGGACGCCGGGGATCGGGGTCCCCAGCACCCGGGGTCGTCTTCCCGCACCCGCTCACGCCCTCCGGAAGAGGGGCGGAGCGGGTGCGGGAGTGACGCCCGCAGCAGGCGCCCTGATTGGTCGGCCGATAATCCGGCCGACGAATCAGGGCGATCGTGAGGTGGCATCAGTGCCACCTCACCCCTGCAGGCTCTGGCTGTTCGGGGCCGTCAGAGACGGCCCCGAACAGCCAGTAATTCCGGGTCACCGGGTCACTGGAGACCCGATTGACCCGGAATCGCCGCAGATCGCTGGACTGAATTGTCCAGCGATCTGCGGGACATGGGGGGGCATAATGACCCCCCTGGGCGATATGCCGGGATGCCTGCTGAACGATTTCAGCAGGCATCCGGCTCCGGTCCCCAACCGGCTAGCGGTGGGGGCCGGAATTCCCACGGGCGTATGGATACGCCCTGCGTCCTTAAGGACTCGGGATGCAGGGCGTATCCATACGCCCTGCGTCCTTAAGAGGTTAAGTATAAATGTATAGATAAGATTCTATCAGGATTCTTAATGACATTTGTTTACAAATTGACTCCCCGATGTTGTACTTGAGTGCTTGTAAACCCAAATTCAGGCAAAAATTTCGTTTAAGTCAAAATCAACATGGCAATGGAGTCCAAGTTGCAACCGCAAATGCAAAAAAATAAATAAATTATTGTTTAGAAAACAAAGCCAGATTAAAGCCAGCATACAAATATTTGTCCTCAAAGTACATCATATAAGCATTATCAGGGGGGGGGGGGGGGCACATTGTCACACAGTAAATGAGGAAATAAAAATGCTTTGAACACTTGTAAAGCAAAGGTTACTGATGTTAACAACAATCAAAATACTTAAAAAAGGACTGTGCCACTTCATGCATCCAGGTGTTTAGCCACTAGATGGCAATCTTTACAATTCAACATATCAATTATATTGAATGTATTCTTATTTCTTTTTAGAGTTCCCGAGTGCTGAATTAAAGAAATACAGAGGAGTTTAAATACATAGCAAGGTGAGTTGCTTGCCAAAACTGGAATTTGGTTTCTACTTGTTTTTTTTACCATAATTACATTTATGATATACTGAATATATAGCAAAACTAATGGAGGAGTTGCACATAGCTGCCAATTAAATTCTGCCTATTAGCATAAGCCTGGTTGGTTGCTATCGGCGACACCTCCAGTTTACGTTTGCAATTGTTTGTATGCATCTGCACCTCTAGACTCAAAACATTTTTAATACTAAATAATTGTCCCATGTCTGATTTGGCTCAGTGTGATTTTGCCTTTACTTTGCAAAATAAGTGTAATGACCTCTGTGAAGAATGCTCTGTTTGTAGCATTCATAAAAATAATCTACATTTCAAGAATTCCAACCATCCAGTTCCTACCAGCTCAACCGGCTGCCTAGTATATTAAGTTACTGTTTGTTCCAACAAATGAATGTAATATCAATCATTGTTTTTCTAACTTATAGCAGTACTTTTTAGACTTCATTGACTCCTATGTACAGAATCCAGGTCTGTAATATGTATATGCATTTTCCCAATTCAGTAGCATAAAGAAGATAGAAGTAATGCCATAAGACCCGTTCATGTACACAAAGTTCTCATTTATTGAAACTAATGGTGAGCAGCAACAAATCTGTGGTCAATGTTTAACCCGCCTGTTGTCGTGACAGGTTCTATTTTTTTTTTTTTTTATAAAATCTTGACATCAGCCAACTACAAATGCAAAAAATTATAAAGGTACATTGCCACTTTGCCAGTTATGGTGTCACACAAAGTATACCCAGTTTCACTGTGAAATGAGTTTACTACTGTAGGCAGGAGCATTTGATAATTATACCGAATTACAAAGAAATAGTCAATTGTACATGGAAATAGTATTCCATGTACCAAACATTATAGCAAAAAAAATGAAAGTTTTATATGGTTGAATTGTACTTGCATACCAAAACATATCTAGGTTCTTTTGGTTTAATCCCTAAAGCTTTGTATATTCAGGCATGGAATGGTCAGGTAGGTCCATAGTTTATCTTGCTTGTTGACATCCTGTTCTACTCCTTCCAGTAGTTCTTCATTGTTACAATGACAGTATGTGACATGGGTGAAGCTATAGTGGGTTAATCTGTGTGGTGGACCACCAGTATATAGCAGGACCACGGGTTGTAGCGGTGTAGGTGGTGGGGCCAGATGGTATTAACCTCTGGGGCAAGATGTTGTTAACCACTAGTGTTCGTGATGCCACAGTGGTTTTTGGTACCGGAACCACACGAATGGTATCCCCGCTATTCCAATGGCTAGTAGTGAAAGGGGAGTCCACAACCAGTTATGGCTCAATAGAGGCAGGCTTTACTAAGTTCAAGACAGATGGAATTATCTTCATAGCTAGGCCAGATTCCCAGAGAGGTGGCCAGAAACTCAGAAGTCCTCACAGCTTGCTGGGACCAACAATACTTGTGTGATAGCCTAGGGGGTGTAGGGTATGGGGAGTGTAGCTGTGCGGTAATCAAAGGGTGCTTGTTAACCCTTGCTATTCGTGATGCCAAGGTGAGGGCTCCTCAATAAAGCTTTTCCTACCGCCGCCCTTCCCAGGAACGACAGAGAGGTAGATGATAATAGGTTTGAGGTAGATAATAATAATGGATTGTCCACAACCGGTGAGCTTCTGTAAACAGTGTTAACTTTTACTGAAGATTTTCTGTACACTTCATTAACATAACAGTCTCTTAGCATAACAACCGCTTCTTTTGGAGATTGACAATGGTTGGGACTTTAGCATTAAGAGTATTTTAAGGTATTGCGCTGTTCCACCGGATTTAGGGGAATTAGTTGCGGTCCAGTACTCACGCTAGCATTAGCAGAAATTAGAGCACAACTCACGTTTTTTGGTTCTGCTGAGGCGGTAGGTTTTGAGGCCTAGTGTGTCTTTGAAAGTTGCGTAGCACACCGTCCTGTTAGTCCGGCATCCACGAGAGCAGCAACCCAAGAGAGCGATAATTGGACGCAGTTCCCTTATATGGGCAGGGGCTGGACTAACGTTAATTGATCCATACGGATGTCAATCACCATTACAGAGATTTGTGGGTAACACGTGACCCAAGGACCTCCTAAGGTCCTGCAACATACCATAGAGGTTACTAGCATGGTCTCATGACTGAAGGTCCTGCAACGCTGAACAAGGTAAGTACTATACATTTCTATAAAATATAGATATAATTATTAATATATACATTTATTAACATTACAGTTAGACTTAAGGAGAGGCATCTAGGGGCTGTCCCACCTGAGGAACCCTACCTGAACGTAGTTACTCTGACTTTGGGGCCTCTACACTAGGTACTGGATGCAATACAGTATCGGGACACCACAAACCCCCTTACTTAAGATAAGTCGGCCTCAACATCAGTCCCCTAAGACAGAGGGACGAAATGAAGGTCGGGTACTGTTAGGATTCGGCTAGCTGGATGTGGATCCTCTGTGTCAGCGAGGGATTGGCGTGGACCGTGTCGGTGGACCGGTTCTAGGTTGCTACTGGTTTTCACCAGAGCCCGCCGCAAAGCGGGATGGTCTTGCTGCGGCGGTAGCAACCAGGTCGTATCCACCGGCAATGGCTCCACCTCGCTGACTGCTGAGAAGGCGTGGGACAGAAGAATTAGGCAGAGGCAAGGTCAGACGTAGCAGAAGGTCGGGGGCAGGTGGCAAGGTTCGTAGTCAATAACAATAGCAGAAGGTCTGGAACACAGGCTTTGGACAACACTAAACGCTTTCTCTGGCACAAGGCAACAAGATCCGGCCAGGAAGGGAAGGGGAAGTGAGGATATATGGACAGGGAGCAGGTGGAAGCTAATCAGACTGATTGGGCCAGGCACCAATCACTGGTGCACTGGCCCCTTAAATCTTAGAGAGCTGGCGCGCGCGCACCCTAGAGAGCGGAGCCGCGCGTGCCAGAACATGACAGCTGGGGACCAGGACGGGTAAGTGACTTGGGATGCGATTCGCGAGCGGGCGCGTCCCGCTATGCGAATCGCATTCCCATCACGAATGTTAGTGCAGCGCTCCCGGTCAGCGGGTCTGACCGGGGCGCTGCAGTGAGGAGAACGCCGCGAGCGCTCCGGGGAGGAGCAGGGACCCGGAGCGCTCGGCGTAACAGGTACATCCTATAAAACTACTTAACATTTTCATTTTTGATGTACAAACATTGATTTGGATAAACTCACGAACATGGTTGGTTAGTTCATGAATTTAGTAACAGGATGATATTATTCACATGAAATACATCCTACTTAGCATTTTCTTTTTTTTCTCTAGTTCACTAGACAAGTTAAATCTCACTATACATTTTTCTTTAGATTCACTAGACAATTGAAATCTCACCATAAATTTGTGCCATACTAGCTACATGCTAAGTCACTGGAAGTATATTGGCTTGCCTGAGGCTTTCTACCAATAAGGGTGGCTACTAGGATCTATTGGCTACACGCTCCTATCCCTAGAACACAACAGATAAACCTTACCTAGGTCCCCTTTAATTACGTGCATTATTTTTAAGCTCGCAAGAGTATCTACTGGCCAGGCAGAACATCTCGCACACATATATGAACAGAGAATTAGTGTACATGACAGTGGCAGGAATTGGAAAAATGTCATTAGCTACAATTCCCAAGGCATTTACTTTAGTGTGAGATAAATTTTTGTTTGTTTGGTGTACTAAGTTTAAGTGAGGTAAGTACACTTAAGTGATTGTTTTGGTGAAGTACTATGTGTTTAGTACTATGTGTAAGGTCAGTCTTGATACCTTAAGGGTAGTTTCCCTTGAGTGGACCTTTGAGAAGGTGTTATTGATGGATGACAAAATTGTTATTCCTCAGAGGAGCCGAGGAAGCCACCTACTAGCAACTACACCTATTATTTACATTTTTATGTACAGGTGTACAATAACCATTTACATTTAGTTATCCTAGCATGAATATTTATTAAACACTCCAACAAGGTTCAGGTGCATTCACCTGATAAGTGCAACTTTCACGAAGAATGTCACGTTACGATTGAGGTAAATACATGTAAACTTGTGTGCAAGGATCAGCAGTCCACCTGCACTAAGAGTCTAAACTTTCACGGCTAGCACAGTTTAGCCGGGTACCCACTTACGAATCTCCTACCTCTAGGAGTCTCTTGGTCTAAAGACCAGGCACAAAAGCTTGATGGTTACGTTACAACTTGAACAGTCTTAGCATAGTCCTGCTAGGCACATTTCTTGAACTTGTTGCAAAACAGTCTGTGAAGACAAAACAAAAAACTTTCAAAGCAGAATAAGTGTCAGCTTCAAATAAAACTCTGGCGGTGTCGTCTTGTTCCTCGCCTAGAGCCTCTACCCCTCTCAGGATCATGAGCAGGCAAAGAGTTAATGTGGCTCTCCCACACCACATTGGTCAGGGTAGAATGTGAAACTGAAGGATTGAGGTTAACAGTTGGTGCTGGTTGATTCGGCCCCACCTCCTCATCAGGCATGGGCCGCAGCACATTTGTTGGTACCTGGGGGGCAGACCAAAGCTCCTTGTCGAGAGTAGGCCCAGGTACTTCAGTTGGTATCTGTGGTCGAGGCCAAACCTCCTGGACAGGAGTAGGCCAGGGTGCTACTGAGGATTCCTCCATCGGGATCTCAGCCCACGAACCCCAGGTGCGGTTGTGAGGGGACAATCTCAACGGTGATGGAGTTCCAGGTGTCCCTGCGGTGTCCCCCGGAGGGGTATCCTGCCAGTCGTCGTCATTGGGCAGTGGGGGAAGATTGCAGGCCCCCGCTTCATCCAATGACAACCGCTGCAAACAGTCGGCAAGATCGTGGAACAGCTGGGCTGCGACCTTTGTGACACTCCACAGGTCCTTGAGACCTCTCACAGGTCCTGTAGGCTATCTATACATTAAGACACTGGCTACACAAAAGGTAGGATAAAGAACATTACAGAAACAGCAGGGGAGACCCTGCAGGAGAGACCCCAGGTCACTGAGGGTCTCAACCTGACAGGGCCTAAGGGTAGTAGTGATGAGCAGCAGGGGCCATATTCGAATTTGTGATATTTCGCAAATATATTGACGATTATTCGTCCTATGTTCGTGAAATTCGCATATTTGCTATGTTCATTCACTTTTTTTCCATGCGAAAACTCGCATTGGAAAATTTGCATAAAAATTTGCATGTGAAAAAAAATAAAAAAATTTGCATGGGAAAAACTAATATTCGTCATTACAAATATATAGCACTATATTCTAAATATTTGTGATAAAAATTTTCATTATGAATATTCGATAGTACAGGACCATGTCCTGTTCTGAGATATTACAAACCCCCCTACTCGTCCTCGACGTAGGTTCTGTCAGAGTTGAGGGATGAAGTGGCCGCGGGGCAGGATGCAGTCCTTAGGCATTATTGCACAAACGTCCATTGCAGGCTGGTAAACTTCCTTGAGTGAAATAACGGATAATATTAGAGTCTCTGTATAAATTAGGATTAGTGATGACTATGGCTATGCATTTAATGACTTGACTACGCATAATAATTAACTATACAGAACATGAAATTTGGACTATGCATGACAATTGACTATATACTAGACATTGTATACATGACTAGACTTAGAACTTTGAACTTAGACATTTTCAGATTGGGTTGCTTGAGGCTCTCTGCCCAATGCCTTGGCTACTGGGTCCCTTGGCATTTAAAACACATCTCCCCAGAACTCTATATTTAGTTTATTCTGGACATTTTTATGCTAGATAACTGATACAGATAACATTATAATATTACTGTTACCTTGTATTGACTACGTGTATTAGTTTAGTATCAGGAGTACTTTCTGGCCAGGAAAGTATCCTGCACACGAACATAATGATATATGACATTACAGTGGGGATAAAAAGTTTGGGCACCCCGGGTAAAAATGTTATTAATGTGCATAAAGAAGCCAAGGAAAGATGGAAAAATCTCCAAAAGGCATCAAATTACAGATTAGACATTCTTATAATATGTCAACAAAAGTTAGATTTTATTTCCATCATTTACACTTTCAAAATAACAGGAAAAAAATGGCATCTGCAAAACTTTGGGCACCCTGCAGAATTTATAGCATGCACTGACCCCTTTGCAAAGCTGAGACCTGCCAGTGTCATGGATTGTTCTCAATCATCATCTGGGAAGAACAGGTGATGTCAGTCTGAAAGGTTTTAAATGCCCAGATTCATCTGACCTTGCCCCAACAATCAGCACCATGGGTTCTTCTAAGCAGTTGTCTAGAAATCTGAACTAAACTGAAAATAGTTGACATTCACAAAGCTGGAGAAGGTTATAAAAAGATAGCAAAACGTTTTCAGATGTCAATATCCTCTGTTTGGAATGTAATCAAGAAATGGCAGTAATCAGGAACAGTGGAAGTTAAAGCAAGATCTGGAAGACCAAGAAAAATATCAGACAGAACAGCTCGCAGGATTGTGAGAAAAACAATTCAAAACCCATGTTTGACTGCACAATCCCTCCAGAAAGATCTGGCAGACACTGGAGTTGTGGTACACTATTCCACTATAAAGAGATACTTGTACAAATATGGTCTTCATGGAAGAGTCATCAGAAGAAAACCTCTTCTACGTCCTCACACAAAAATCAGCATTTGAACTTTGCAAATGAACATATAGACAAGCCTGATGCATTTTGGAAACAAGTTCTGTCCACCGATGAGGTTATAATTGAACTTTTTGCCCGGAATGAGCAAAGGTAAGTTTGGAGTAGAAGGGGAACAGAATTTAATGAAAAGAACCTCTGTCCAACTGTTAAGCATGGGGGTGGATCAATCATGCTTTGGGGTTGTATTGCAGCCAGTGGCACAGGGAACATCTCACGAGTAGAAGGAAAAATGGATTCAATAAAATTTCAGCAAATTTTGGATGCTAACTTGATGCCATCTGTGAAAAAGCTGAAGTTAAAGAGAGGATGGCTTCTGCAAATGGATAATGAGCCTAAACACACCTCGAAATCCACGGGGGATTACATCAAGAGAAATGAGCAAAGGTAAGTTTGGAGTAGAAGGGGAACAGAATTTAATGAAAAGAACCTCTGTCCAACTGTTAAGTATGGGGGTGGATCAATCATGCTTTGGGGTTGTATTGCAGCCAGTGGCACAGGGAACATCTCACGAGTAGAAGGAAAAATGGATTCAATAAAATTTCAGTAAATTTTGGATGCTAACTTGATGCCATCTGTGAAAAAGCTGAAGTTAAAGAGAGGATGGCTTCTGCAAATGGATAATGAGCCTAAACACACCTCGAAATCCACGGGGGATTACATCAAGAGGCGTAAACTGAAGGTTTTGCCATGGCCTTCACAATCTCCTGACCTCATAATAATTGAAAATCTGAATAAAAAAATGCAATAATCAGCGCTAGTGGATAAATTGCAATAGTCTGCAGTTTCATTTAAAGTGCAATAGTCTGCAGTTACCTGTCTATGGCAATAAATATTGAAAGGTCGGTGGATGCTCAATGGTTGATTAAGTGCACTGTGCTGAAAATACAAAATGAATAAATATGCAACAGTCAGTGCTAATGGTTAAGGTGCAATAGTCAGCAATCATAGAGGTGTAATAGTCTGCAGTTACCTGTCTACAGTGATAGGTGTAGAAAACGGTGAACTGCAGATACTGGATAGTTGATAAGGTGCACTTGTGCAGTAAGTACAAAAATGTATGGTTTAAACAGGTGCAACCTTCTGTTGGGAGTGCGTGTATATATGTATATATATATATATATATATATATATATATATATATAAAGGGGATGAGTATTTACCTCAGGGCGAGGCCACCACTCTTGGTGTAACGGAGCTTCAGAAGGCCATTAAGCACTCCGCGGGCATTCTGGGTAGGGGAATATGCAAAGCAGCTCATTACATCACCTTTTCAGGTAATGTTCCCTGGTATCAGCTTAGCTCCTGTTAAGGAATATAAAAAGCTGATCGCGATTTTATGCCAAGCCAGACTACTCCCATAAAATCCCGATCAGCTTTTTATATTCCTATATATATATATATATATATATATATATATATATATATATATATGTATCTCTGTGCACCTTTTTGGCTGTTGCACTTTTCTCCAAAAAAGTGTGGCTTGTTTAGGGGACAATATGCGCTATCTCAAAGCGGAGAGATCTGATCTATACATCGGACATGAAAGGGTCAAATTAATTGGTGCATTTCTTAGGAGCGATACTCTGCGTCCGTGACTAGGAAATACCTGTAGGTCCTTTCTGCATTGTTCCGATGAGTGTGCTGTTGTGTCGGGCATCCACGGTCTCAACAGTAGATGTGCAGCTGTGTAGATAGTGGCATACGGATGGGAGACAGCCCCGGCCGGTGGCGTCTCTACCATTCCGAAATCCTCTGGTGTCCAGGTAGTTCGTGGGTTCTGTGAGTGACATCACTTCAGGTGGCAAGAGAGAACAAAAAACCAACGCGTTTCGGAAGTGTAACCCCTTCCTTCGTCTGGGATGTTCTCATCTTGCATTTTATATGAGTTCGGAACCGGATGTATTGCGCAATCTACCTGTGGTGCCCTGATTGATTCTCCAAAAGGTGAAGGTATCATAAATGAGTTTTTCTAATGTAAGAATGATTAATAAAAACCAAATATTTCCATGTCCATATTCAAACCATACGGAACAAGTGTATATTCATTAAAAAAATCCATCGGCTTTCTGCACGCGAAATTTGCGCTATGTAATCCCCCCCCCCTCCCTCTCCATTGAAGGAGGATTTTTCCCAATCCAAAAAATGTGGATCCCTCACTGGATGAGTGATGTTTTTCTTTATAATGCTTGGATGGGGATGTCCCTCAAAACCCCTATTAATATTATATACATGTTCTCTTTTCTTATGGAGAGTGTTCTTTTTGTACGTCCAATGTAAATTTTATTACATGGGCAGCGCAGTCCACAAATAATTCCCTGCATTTTGCAGTCTATATGGCTTTACGAGGGATATATAGTTACATGTATTTACACATATGTCCACTAGATGGGGATCAAGTTGAATGATAAACACAATGCAATGATTCCTTGAAAGTAAATTGATTTTCCAGCTGAGCACATCCAACTTTCTCCTCCTTACCATCCCAGTCTGTCCTAAGGGAGAAATTACAGCAGCAACAGCAAGAACAGCATCACATCTGGTTGTGTATCGCAGGCACAGCACCATTTCTAAAGAGCTCCTCTGAGACCATTAAGTAAATACCTAGAACTTGGATGTAATAATCTACTCTGCTATGAAAGGCTTCAAATCATTTCTTTTTTTGTTGCATCTCATTGGGAGTTTAATGGTAGGTGCATATATTATGCCTAAGCTTTATATGCTGTATATAAACTATAATATTTATAAACTTTTACCTACAATTACACTCATCCAGGCACACAAAAATAGTGTTGTATTATTGATAATTATGAATATTATTTTTATTAGCATTATTATGTATTATAATGCATCATTTGATCATGTTCACTAAGTACTGGCGCAGTTGTATTTTTTGTTGACACTTTTAAGCTTCTGGGTTTACAGTACTTTGCTTCTTAAAAACATAGATTTGACGGACTAGCAATTTGCTGATATAACAAAAATAACTTCATTTAATGTCAATTGTTGCAATTTACCCAGGCCATGATTATTACCACAAATCACCACGTAATACTCCAAAGGGAGCACTGAAATCTACTAAGTCTGCAAATATTGGATTCTTTTATGTACATTTATATAATAGAGAGTAAAATTTTAGTTTGAAATGAAAGTCATTTTTTTTCTTGCATTAGGTCATCATTTCTAATGTCACCGAAGGATGGCATGACCTGGACAACACAGAATATGACTGCTGGCCGCTGGAAAAGCCTGATGAAGTAAATATGATCGAATGTGGAGGTAAGGTTACCATAGAAAGCTAGTGAATTTAGGAATCTGGTGACATTATTGTTATTTATGAAAAATGCAAATACTAATACACAATTCCAAATCGAAATGTTTATAACTGGTCACTGAAAATATCTCTGCACCTAGTGCTATGATTTTGCCCATAAGGCACATAATGCATTTGATCTACCCCAGAAAGAAAACTATTTCTACTATTTTTGAGAGACTTTATAAATGATATTGGAGAACTCGCAATGTAGTCCTATTATTGGAATAGCTTCCTTTACCCTCTGTAAAACTGTGGGGAATGTGATTTCTATCTTTAGCAGAACATTGGGGAACGTTATACAGACCAAAATAAAGTATTTTGCCCTTTCTTCCTTCTTTCCTAATGTCTGCTGTGATCATTTTTGACACTCTGAAAGGCCGGTTCACTTGTTCAGTTTTTTTTAATGACAATAACAGGAGTAGATTTATAAGGAGAGAAGTCTCAGTCTTTCTGTAAGAAGTGTTGTCTATTTATGATTCATTTCTGGCTTTGGTATTAAAAAACTGCATCTAAAAACCAAAACCTAAAAACATTCCCCAATGGTTTCTAGCCACTCATTTTCTACCGAAAGTAAGATATAGGACACCTGGGTAAGTATGTAGTGCATATTTACATACCAAACAAAATGATTCAATTGCCATATTCCCTTTGTGGAAAAGCTTGCCAGAAATAATGTCATTTATTAATCATGATTACCAGCTTTAGGTCTTATTTATTTAGTTAGTTATCGAAAAATTTTGTCATTTTTGTAGCAGTATTTTGAGCCAAAGCCGGAAATGTTTTCAAAAGTAATGGGAAATATATAGGAAGGACTTATACTTCTTCTATCTGTTGGATCCACTTCTGACTATGGCTCATAGGGAAAAACTGTAAAAAAATAAAGAAAAAAAAAGTTAGAGGGACTTCAAACTGCAGTTTTTGATGCATTTTTTTTTTTTTAAGACAAAACCAGAAGTGGATACACCAGGATAGAAAAAAAGTATTACTCCTTCCTTTGCATTTCTCATTCTATTTAGGTCGAAATCAAATTTTCTGACTGGTGTCTAGTCTCAAATCTGGGATGAATTACTGCAGATTGTGATTTTGACCATATGCGACCTTCTGTTGTAACCTGTTTTGTTGTGGCTTGACCTTAGGTATTGCAGGATACTGATTTCGTTTCTGATTCTGTTCTGATGCTGCCGTCTGGTTTGGATTCTGATTTGGACTTTGTAGTGATAGTTTAGTTTTGACCCAGCCTGTTGACTACATGTGTTATTTTTCCCATCTGTGTAGGGACTGACACCCAATTGGGGGCCACCATTACGGGTGGATTGTCCAATAAGGTATGGACAAATTGGTGAAATTTGGGGATTTCCATTTTTTTGGAGCTCATTTTTTATCACTGTATGTGGGCAGTATTCAGAACCCCATTGACATGCATTGCCATCTTAATTTCTGCAGGATTGCAGTGCAGAACCTGTATTGCCAATCGGTAGCACATCTGTAGTGTGTGAATTCTCGGTTTTGGCTCAACTTTTTTTTTTATCTACGCAATATGAAATTATTAAGTTTGTCAAGATGTTTTCTGCATTTCTGTGTTTCTTTGTAAAAAAAAATACACCCCCAATTGTGGAACATACCTAAAAGGGCACAAAACCCTATTTACTTAGGCAACCTTCCTAAAAACAATTTTTTTAAAATCTTTAGTAATATAATAGCATGTAGTCAGCCCTAGTCAGGACCATCACTCTATTAATTAGTTTCTTTCTAATATACTGCAGCAGTTTTATTAGTTTTTGTTGAAATTGCATATAGGTATCTGTATTATTATTATAATTAATTTTTTTTTAAACGCCCAAAAAAACAAATGCCACATGGGAACATACTTTACAGACCCTTTTATGCGATCCATATATCAGCTGAATGAGCATTCATAGTAGAGTGTTTTTATTGTGATTAAGCAGTCCTGCAACAGTACCACAACAGTACTGCAATGAAACTGCAATGCAACTGCTATGTGTAGTGACACAGCTGGGCTCCTTTCCCACTATAAATGAATCCGTTTTAATGATCCGTTATAATGATCCGCTAACAAAACCATTAAAAACGGACATTAAACGGCCGTTACAAAAGCCCATTATAGTCTATGGGATTTTTACATTATCCGTTTAACCCGTCATAGCCGTTATTAATAATGGATGTTATTTTGTGACAGGAGAAAGAATGGAAGAAATAGTGCATGCATTTCTTGGGATGAATTGTAGGGATGCCGTAGTCTGCCGTACTATGTAGTCATTTATTTAAGACAATTAATAGTGGTACTGTCCACTTGCCAAGGTGAGGTCTCCCACAATTGAAGGAAAAAATATGAAAATTAGGGAACCTTTAAAACATATCGATTTATTTCGTCCTTTAAAAATTGTGGAAAAAATGTTAAATATATATTAACAATGACCGCCACCAGTGCTACGGAGTATACAACTCCGCTGTCTGTTATAGTCAATACGTTCCATCAATGTCCATAAAAAGTCCACACACTATGTTCCGTACGTGCTAGATGGTGTAGTTAGGATAGAATATTAGCACACTGTTCACATTGGTCCTTAAACTCATAGATAGCGTCCTCGAAGTACTGTGTTTGACATATTGACCGCCATCAGTGTCGGACATCAACTTCAATAGATCCCTAAACATCAGCCTGGAAACGGTTCCTGAGGATCTGGCTAAGCAAACGCGTTGAACCGGAATGTACAGAGTGATTGTCACGATTCGGCTTCCAGGTAGTGGATCCTCTGTGCCAGAGAGGGATTGGCGTGGACCGTGCTAGTGGACCGGTTCTAAGCCACTACTGGTTTTCACCAGAGCCCGCCGCAAAGCGGGATGGTCTTGCTGCGGCGGTAGTGACCAGGTCGTATCCACTAGCAACGGCTCACCTCTCTGGCTGCTGAAGATAGGCGCGGTACAAGGGAGTAGGCAGAAGCAAGGTCAGACGTAGCAGAAGGTCGGGGGCAGGCGGCAAGGTTCGTAGTCAGGATGGGTAGCAGAAGTTCAGGTACACAGGCTTTGGACACACTAAACGCTTTCACTGGCACAAGGCAACAAGATCCGGCAAGGGAGTGCAAGGGAGGAGACTAGATAAAGGCAGGGAGCAGGTGGGAGCCAATTAAGCTAATTGGGCCAGGCACCAATCATTGGTGCACTGGCCCTTTAAGTCTCAGAGAGCTGGCGCGCGCGCGCCCTAGAGAGCGGAGCCGCGCGCGCCAGCACATGACAGCAGGGGACCGGGACGGGTAAGTGACCTGGGATGCGACTCGCGAGCGGGCGCGTCCCGCTGTGCGAATCGCATCCCCAACGGCCAAAACAGTGCAGCGCTCCCGGTCAGCGGGACTGACCGGGGCGCTGCAGGGAGAAAGACGCCGTGAGCGCTCCGGGGAGGAGCGGGGACCCGGAGCGCTAGGCGTAACAGTACCCCCCCCCTTAGGTCTCCCCTTCTCTTTGTCCGGTAACTGCCTCCCCTGGGATGAGGACACCGGGAAAGAATGGAGGGTTTCCTCAACGGCAGGCAGTACAGCAGGAGTGGGAATGGGGAGGGAGGGCAGAGGGCGAGGCCTGGCACGGGGCAGTGTGACACCAGGACGGGGGCCATGGGGAGGCACAGAGGCTTGCCTGATGGGACTGGGAGGGGGGGAGAGACACTTCCTGTGGCAGGCAGAGTCCCAGTTCCTGATCTCCCCGGTGGTCCAATCAATGGTGGGGGAATGAAGCCGGAGCCAAGGCAGACCGAGGAGGACCTCAGAGGTACAGTTGGGGAGAATGAAGAACTCAATCTTTTCGTGGTGGGGTCCGATAGACATCAGGAGGGGTTCTGTGCGGTAACGCACGGTGCAGTCCAATCTGGCTCCGTTGACCGCGGAAATGTAGAGCGGTTTGACGAGACGGGTCACCGGGATGCTGAATCTATTAACAAAGGACTCCAACATAAAATTCCCGGAGGCACCAGAGTCCAAGCAGGCCACGGCTGAAATGGAGGAGTTGGCTGTAGAGGAAATCCGCACGGGCACCGTGAGACGTGGAGAAGAAGACTTAGAAGCAAAAGATGCCACACCCACGTGAGCTGGGTGCGTGCGTGCGTTTCCCAGGCGTGGAGGACGGATAGGGCAATCCACCAAGAAATGCTCAGTACTGGCACAGTACAGACAGAGATTTTCTTCTCTACGGCGATTCCTCTCTTCCTGGGTCAGGCGAGACCGATCCACTTGCATGGCCTCCTCGGCGGGAGGCCCAGGCGAAGACTGCAAAGGATGCTGTGGGAGAGGTGCCCAGAGATCTAAGTCTTTTTCCTGGCGGAGCTCTTGGTGTCGCTCAGAAAAACGCATGTCAATGCGGGTAGCCAAATGGATGAGTTCTTGGAGGTTGGCAGGAATCTCTCGTGCGGCCAGCACATCCTTGATGCGACTGGATAGGCCTTTTTTAAAGGTCGCGCAGAGAGCCTCATTATTCCAGGATAGTTCAGAAGCAAAAGTACGGAATTGTATGGCGTACTCGCCAACGGAAGAATTACCCTGGACCAGGTTCAGCAAGGCAGTCTCAGCAGAAGAGGCTCGGGCAGGTTCCTCAAAGACACTTCGGACTTCAGCAAAGAAGGACTGGACTGTGGCTGTGGCAGGATCATTGCGGTCCCAGAGCGGTGTGGCCCAAGACAAGGCCTTTCCTGAAAGAAGACTTACTACGAATGCCACCTTAGACCGTTCAGTAGGAAACAAGTCTGACAACATCTCCATATGCAGGGAACACTGAGACAAAAATCCACGGCAGAGTCTGGAGTCCCCATCAAATTTGTCCGGCAGGGACAAGCGGAGGTTAGGAGCGGCCACTCGCTGCGGAGGAGGTGCAGGAGCTGGCGGAGGAGATGGTTGCTGCTGTAGCAGAGGCAGAATTTGCTGGAACATGGCGGTCAACTGCGACAGCTGCTGTCCTTGTTGGGCAATCTGCTGCGATTGCTGAGCGACCACCGTGGGAAGATCAGCGAGACTTGGCAGCGGCACCTCAGCGGGATCCATGGCCGGATCTACTGTCACGATTCGGCTTCCAGGTAGTGGATCCTCTGTGCCAGAGAGGGATTGGCGTGGACCGTGCTAGTGGACCGGTTCTAAGCCACTACTGGTTTTCACCAGAGCCCGCCGCAAAGCGGGATGGTCTTGCTGCGGCGGTAGTGACCAGGTCGTATCCACTAGCAACGGCTCACCTCTCTGGCTGCTGAAGATAGGCGCGGTACAAGGGAGTAGGCAGAAGCAAGGTCAGACGTAGCAGAAGGTCGGGGGCAGGCGGCAAGGTTCGTAGTCAGGATGGGTAGCAGAAGTTCAGGTACACAGGCTTTGGACACACTAAACGCTTTCACTGGCACAAGGCAACAAGATCCGGCAAGGGAGTGCAAGGGAGGAGACTAGATAAAGGCAGGGAGCAGGTGGGAGCCAATTAAGCTAATTGGGCCAGGCACCAATCATTGGTGCACTGGCCCTTTAAGTCTCAGAGAGCTGGCGCGCGCGCGCCCTAGAGAGCGGAGCCGCGCGCGCCAGCACATGACAGCAGGGGACCGGGACGGGTAAGTGACCTGGGATGCGACTCGCGAGCGGGCGCGTCCCGCTGTGCGAATCGCATCCCCAACGGCCAAAACAGTGCAGCGCTCCCGGTCAGCGGGACTGACCGGGGCGCTGCAGGGAGAAAGACGCCGTGAGCGCTCCGGGGAGGAGCGGGGACCCGGAGCGCTAGGCGTAACAGTGATCTAATATCCATCTGAACCAGAACATAAAGAGGGTCCACAACACGGCTGGGATCGATATCAGGTTCAGTTCCAAAAATTATGATGACAATCACATGATGTGCCAAATGTTGGACTTGAATGAACTATGCAGCATACTATATGGTCATAAAATGGGACTCAGCAATTAATACAGTGTTTTTGACCATATATTATGGAAGACTTACATCCATTCATAAATACCTTGGAGTTCCCTTTATGTAAGACCTACATGTGGAGATGCAGCAGGTCACTGCACCTAATCTCACCTGCCTATAATTAAGCGCAACAAGCAAGCACATAAAGTTACAAATTGAGATGATAAAAATGGATAACTGTGCAATAATGTAGCTCATGAGGATTATATAAACACCTATTGGATTCCACAAATGGGCAATATAACTGTCTAATATTTATACAATGTTAGTGACTATTATACTACATATAACGCACTAAAAACGCATTGGTATCTGAACACAGCCCTTATACATTGAGGGCTTATTTAATCTTCATGGAGGTGTCTAATCCAAAATTAAAGGGGTATTCCAGGCAAAAACTTTTTTTTTATATATCAACTGGCTCCGGAAAGTTAGAGATTTGTAAATTACTTCTATTAAAAAATCTTAATCCTTCCAATAGTTATTAGCTTCTGAAGTTGAGTTGCTGTTTTCTGTCTAACTGCTTTCTGATGACTCACGTCCCGGGAGCTGTGCAGCTCCTATGGGGATATTTTCCCATCATGCAAGGGATATTCTCTCATCATGCACAGCTCCCGGGACGTGACATCATCATTGAGCAGTTAGACAGAAAACTTCAGAAGCTAATAACTATTGGAAGGATTAAGATTTTTTAATAGAAGTAATTTACAAATCTGTTTAACTTTACGGAGCCAGTTGATATATAAAAAAAAAGTTTTTGCCTGGAATACCCCTTTAACCAGATAACGACCATGGACGAGTATAGACGTCCAGGTTGGCAGCACCCACGAGACCGCGGCAGGGACTCGGCTGTATCACACAGCCCGGACCCTGCTGCACTGCCAGGACCGAAGTAAACTTCGGTCCCGGCAGTTTTAACCCTTACAGCCGCGGTCAGAAGTGACCGCAGGCTGTAAGTGTTATGACAGATGGAGGGGGCTCCCTTTGTCTCCTCTGCAGCACCCCACATCGCGATCGCGGGGTGCTGTGTGTGGCCGCGGCTGACCGGGACCTGCCGCACTGCCGGGAGTGAAGTTCACTTCACTCCCGACAGTTTAACCCTTACAGCCGCGGTCAGAAGTGACCGCGCGCTGTAAGGAGTTCTGACAGAGGGAGGGGGCTCCCTCTGTCTCTCCTGCAGCACCCCTCATCGCGATCGCGGGCTGCTGCTGCATACCTGGGCTGCCGGGGGTCCTACAAAGACCCCCAGGTCTGCCCTGGGTATTGCTGCCTGCTATATGCTGCCTGCTAGTGAAAACTGGCAGGCAGCATATAACTGTAATGCTTTGGAATACTAAGTATTCCAAAGCATTAAAAAGTGTAAAAATAAATAAATAAATAAATAAAATAAAAGTGTAAAAATAAATAAAAATGTAATAAAAGTGTAAAAAAAATATTAAAAATACATTTCTTAAATGAATCTAATAAAAAAAAAATGCATAATGTGTAGGTTCGCATTGGCGGACATCCGCAGCATGTAATATGCTGCGGATGTCCACCATATGATCCTACACATTATGCAGCAGTCACGGTAATGAGCTCCCTACTGCGGCTGGGTAGCTTTGTGTGTCCACTCATAGCGGCGGATTTCCCGCCAGCAGACATGAGCGGACACACTGAGCTACCCAGCCGCAGCAGTGATGGATATATTCGCCATGAGCGGGTGCTTATTCCCACAACATGGCGGATATATCCATCAGGAGCCTTAACTGTCACAGACAGACGCATTATACTGCCAGCCGACCAAGGAAAAAATCAGAGTGGTCCAGCCAATAACTTGTAGGGGTGCGGTATATAAATGGGGTCACTTGTGGGGGTGGAGGTACTGTTCTGCCCTGAAAGCCAAATGGCGCTCCTCTCCTTCTGAGTCCTACCACGTGGCCAAGGAACCATATATGGCCAAAGCGGGGGTATTTCCGAACATGGGACAAGCAGCTAAATAAAATATAGGGTGCATTTCTTTCAATATCAGAAGTGATGTACAAAAAATATGTCCCACAAATGATGCATTTGTGAAAAATTGCAAATTTCGAATTTTTAACACTGACTTGTAATAATTCCTGCCAAAAAACTATGGTGTTAAAATACTCACTGTACCCCCTAGCGAATACCTTGAGGGGTCTAGTTTTTAAATTGGGGTCATTTGGATGTACTTTTCAAATTTTCTAAATTTCAAGTTAAATTGTTAGGCTTCTAACTAATTTAAAATGTTAATTAAAAACAAAAAAAATGACGTCAAACTAAAGTAGACATCTGAAAGTATAAGTTTCATAAACTATTTGGTCAGTAAGTATAAATATATGCAACCTATTAGTGTTAAAATAGCAAAAAATCTTAATTTTTTGTAAAAATGTCATGATTTTTTGCATTGTAAAAAAAAACTACAAATGATATCGGCTTACTTTTACTATGTACATGAAGGACAACTTGTGACAAAAAAAAATGTCAGAATTATCGTGATTGGCAAAACGTTACCAGAGTTATTCTCCAATAAAGACAGACATCCCCGATATCAAAAAACAGGCCTGGTCTTTCAGGGGCGTACATGTTTATTTGCATTGGTCCTTAAGGGGTTAATACCATGCTAACATAGTTACTAAACATATCGGTGACAACTCTGAGTGCATGTGTCAACTAGGCATGAGTGAGTGCGTGCTATATTATACCTGATAGTATAACAATACTAGGATACAACAGTTATAAATGCTGATGTAAGGGCTATATATAACTACATTAGGAATCCATAATATCCAAGTAGTATCAGCGACACTGCTCAGTGAATATAATATATATGGTTCAGTATCATGATCAGTGCCGCTTTATCCCTTATCATTCTAGCATATGAATGAATGCATGGGTATCTGGATGTAAGCAACATAGCAATAACAGAGTAAAAAGGTTGCTATATAAATGATAATCTAAAATATGCTCTAACAATGCAAATATAGTCTATACTGATTCCTATACTGTTTTGTGACAACAGACGCACTATTTGATGGTATAAAAGTATGCTAAACAAGGGTGTATGTTAAATAAGCACATAACGCAACATTACACTTAATAACGCACCATGGTCTGAACAGAGACTTATATTTATAAGTACCATTTTTGGAAGGAACTATACCCAAGTGTCCACTATTTGATGGTACAAAAGATGCTGAACAATGATGTATGTCCAATAAGCACATAATGAAAAACGGCATATAATCACGCACCATGGTCTGAATTGAGACTTATAATTCAAAGTGCCAACATTCGAAGAAATTACACCCAGGTGTTCAATTACTTGTCCAATACTGCCAGCAGGGACTGGGAAAGATATAACTCATGTGAACATGATACTATGAGATATATAATCACTATCTCTTTTCCATCCATACTGGAAACAGTTGTACAATTAAATATGGACTGAGCAGCATACAACATACAATAATCCGGGACATTGTTTAAAATACAAGCATCTATCTGGATGTAAACCCTCAATATGTCAAACACAGTACTTCGAGGACGCTATCTATGAGTTAAAGGACCAATGTGAACAGTGTGCTAATATTCTATCCTAACTACACCATCTAGCACGTACGGAACATAATGTGTGGACTGTTTATGGACATTGATGGAACGTATTGACTATAATAGACAGTGGAGTTGTATACTCCGTAGCACTGGTGGCGGTCATTGTTGATATATATTTAAACATTTTTTCCACAATTTTTAAAGGAAGAAATAAATCTATATGTTTTAAAGGTTCCCTAATTTTCATATTTTTTTTTAGTAATTTATTTATCTTGGTTACACATGAACACTTGATTTCTGGGTTACGCATGCATGTCTTTTACTTTTAAGTGATGGTGAACATTGCCCCTCTGTGTAAGCATTAGCAGTGCATGTGCACAGTCACAGTGTCATGTGCCTATTCCGTGATTTCCCTACCTGGTATATTCAAACAGGCAGCTGCTGGTCACAAGTGCCTATTATTTGTGTCTCTTGTCCGTCACTAGCATTGCTTAAGGGTTCCCTTTGGGTTTTCTTGGACTGTTTTGCTTTTTCTGACTACCACTACTTTAATTGTGATTTTGACCATATGCGACCTTCTGTTGTAACCTGTTTTGTTGTGGCTTGACCTTAGGTATTGCAGGATACTGATTCTGTTTCTGATTCTGTTGTGATGCTGCCGTGGTTTGGATTCTGATTTGGACTTTGTCGTGATAGTTTAGTTTTGACCCAGCCTGTTGACTACATGTGTTATTTTTCCCTTCTGTGTAGGGACTGACACCCAATTGGGGGCCACCATTAAGGGTGGATTGTCCAAGAAGGTATAGACAGTGGGCTCCATGCTATACATCCGTACTGTGGTGTCCCAGTAAAACTGTTCCAGCTACCATTGTTAGAGTTTATTTTGGTGGCTGAGATTCTAAAGGTTTGATTTATACATACAACGTATATAGGGTACTAAAGATTGGTTGTATTTCTGTGCATTCCCCCTTGTTTATTGCATACACTGAAATAACAAAAGAGTTAACATTTCTTGCAATACTGTACAAAAAAGTATGATCCTTTGGTCACATGCTTCTTCTAGCTAATGCAGGAGAAAGTCCTTAGTCCAACCTCTCTAGCTCATGACCAAGGGAGGACCTAAACATGTTAGAACCAGTTCTGACCTGACTTTTGACAGAGCGTGGGATCTAGCTCTGGTACTGCTAGGCATACCTACACCTAGTCCATATTAACTATACTCAAGTCTACAATCAACTCACTATTTCTGCTCCTGTTCCTGTCTACACTGTAAGGATTTTACTCTACAATATCCTTCCTGTCTCTGAGAGGGAGAACTTCATCTGCACAAGAGAGGAGAATGGTGAACAAAAGCCTCTCTTAATTACTGATCTTTTGTGAGCCAAACTGCTAGGTCAGTGCAGCCTCTCTGACACGTCAGAAATACATTCCTAGATGCACCTTTTTAAATGTGTCCTGTTACAGAAGCCACCACAGAGTGAGTAAAGTGAAGTCTACATTTTGCCTTTGCACCACAGTGAACCAACCTGTGAACATCCTCATTCAGCCGTTTTAATATTTTGGACTGAGATCTTGAGAACAAGTGAACATTAAAGCGCAACTGTTACCAGTGCCCCCCCCCCCCACCAACACCACAGACTACGCACATGAGCTTACTGTTGTGAACACATGTAACGCAGCCATACCTTTGGCTGCGCTTCTGGTTGCTTTATTTGTACGAAAATCAGGTATGGATGCCGGTCAGCAACAGACGCCTACCCTCCCTATGTCACCAATTGGACCGCTGCCAGAGAGACAGAGGTCCTCAGAACATGCGTCCCTTACGTCCTGGATGCGCACACGGCCCAGCGTGACTTACCAGAGCAAGCGACCACTCCCTGCCTCTAGCACAGCGCAGGCGCACAAAAGCAGGAGCCAGCGCTCGAGGAGGGAGCCAGTGCTCGCTCTGGTAAGTCACGCCAAGCGCATGTCCAGGACGTCAAAGGCGCATGTGCTGTTTCTCTGGCAGAGGTTCAAGTGGTTATCAACATTCTTCTGACTCTAACTAAAACTTTATTTTTCCAAGTTGTATTCAACTATATTATATTGGATTTGCACAAGGATTTCAGTAAAGTTTACAGGTTGTCTTACAGAATCATAGTCTCTGGAGGTCTCAGTCCTGCACTTTGGATATGGTAACATATTCACTGACAAAAGGGTTGTGGGGTCACAGAAGATAATTGGCTTAGTACGCCCCATAACCCTTATCATCTCCCTAGTGACTAAGACAGTATCAGGCCTTATTTACATAACTGTGTAGAGTTGTCACATTTTGGTAGGACTTTGCTTCATACATTATTGAGTGACTGTTACCTGGATTAATATTATGCCTGTAGTGCCTGCAGTGACATATCTGTGTACACTTCCTAACTTATACTTTCCATAGGTCTGGAGATGGCATGGGTGCTCCGGCCACCTGCAAAAGTGTATATTGGTGAAATGTTTGATGTTATCTACTCTGTGTCAGCTTCTGATGACTTTTATGTATATGCGGTGACAAATGAGATTCTATCACACAGGTAGGCATGTTCATCATGTGTATTTAACTTTTATGTAGCATAAAGTAATGTATAGGAGACTTTTTACCTTTTGCACCTAAATATATCTACCGTAATATCACTAATACATCGGTTTAATAACAGCACACTCTTGATATATTTTGGTCTTTGTGTACATTTTCTTTCCATAAAACATATACCTTTTTTTTACTACTGTTTACTAACACTTCACGTGCTGATTTATCTTGTGTCCATATAATTTAAAGAAATACTTATATGAAGCACTAACTTAACCAGGGAATAAATCCCCATAATATGTCTCTTTTAAATGGGTAAAGTAAGCAAACTGCAAAAAATATTGCAAAGTAAAACTGAGTTAGTGTTCAGAAATATTTCATGTTAATTTGGTCCCGTATGGCCTAGACTATATGAATGGATCATTATAGTCTATATAAGTATGAAATCTCTCACTAATAATAAATGTGTATACACAGGGACATGAATTTGCTTATGCAGAGTTGACTATATTTTTTAAGCTACTAGACAATAAATTAACATTAAACGATGCTTGTAAAAGTATACAGTATTTCCCATTAACTTCTTATCGTTGCAAATATCTATGTGATGACTGTAAATGCAGAAGCAGTAATAAAAATATTTTTAGTACAAATATTATTATTTGCTTGCAAAACCTTTATTCGCACGTTTCTGAGAAGAGGAAGTCATAAGTTAGAAAGGAGGCATAGGCTTGGCTGCAAGTTTTCTTGTGTAGCGAAGTAACAACTCATATGGAAAAACATGTATGTAGTCACCGGTAGTCCTTGTGGCAGAGTCATAGGCATTCTGTACTGCTGCATTATAACCACATGGGGGTCATATTCAAAACTCTTCAGGTCAAAAATTTAACATTTTGCGCCCACATTTTGGCACAAAAAATACAACAGATATTCAAAGTGATTTACATGAGAATTATCAAAGGTTTACATCAGTCACAGCAGTTTTGAAAAAGTGGGCGTGGCTATGTGCATTTCATGTTTTACATGATATTTTCAAAGGGGTGAGACTCCATTTTACATAAAAAATTTCACACCAGCTTTTTGAAAGTGAGGAAATCACAGAAATGGTTGTAGTTTTTTTTTTGTTTTTGTTTTATTTCTTTAGTTTTTTGGGGAAAATGGGTCATTTAATCAGTTCCTGAAAAATAAATAATTATTGCAAAATGTTATTTAACTCTTTAAGGGTCCGGGGTTTTTCAGTTTTTGCACTTTTGTTTTTTCCTCCTTACCTTTAAAAAATCATAATTCTTTCAATTTTGCACCTAAAAATTCATATGATAGCTTATTTTTTTCACCACTAATTCTACTTTGTAATGAAATCAGTAATTTTACCCAAAAATCTTCGGAGAAATGGAAAATAAATCATTGTGTGACAAAATTGAAGAAAAAAAACGCCATTTTGTAACTTTTGGGGGCTTCCGTTTCTACACAGTGCATTTTTTGGTAAAAATGACACCTTCTCTTTATTCTGTAGGTCCATATGATTAAAATTATACCCTACTTATATAGGTTTGATTTTGTCTTACTTGAAAAAATCATAACTACATGTAGGAAAATGTATACGTTTAAAATTGTCATCTTCTGACCCCTATAAATTTTTTATTTTTCTGCCTATGGGACAGTATGAGGGCTAATTTTTTGCGCCGTGATCTGAAGTTTTTAGGATTTTTGTATTGATCAGAATTTTTTATCGCTTTTTATTTATTTTTTCATGATATAAATAGTGACCAAAAATCACTATTTTGGAATTCATAATTTTTTTGCGCGTACGCTATTGACCATGCGGTTTAATTAACTATATATTTTTTAAATGTGGACATTTCCGCATGTGGCGATACCCCATATGTTTATTTTTATTTACACAGTTGTTTCTTTTAAATGGGAAAAGGGGGGTGATTCAAACTTTTACTAGGGGAGGGGTTAAATGATCTTTATTAACTTTTTTTTCACTTTTCTTTGCAATGTTATAGCCCCCATAGGGGGCTATAACACTGCACACACTGATCTTTTACATTGACCATTGTTATCCCATAGGATAACATTGATCAATGACTGCTCATGCCTGTATTTCAGGCACTGAGCAGTCATTCGGTGATCGGACACACAGGAGGAAGGTAGGGACCCTCCTTGTGTTCTCCAGCAGTTGGGATGCTGCCGAGGCGGTCCCGAACAGCCCTCTGAGCTAGCCGGGTATTTTACTTTCACTTTAGAAGCGTCGATCAACTTTGAATGCCGCATCTAAAGGGTTAATAGCGTGCAGCACCACAATCAGTGGCGCACGCTATTAGCCACGGGTCCCGACCCGCTATGATGCCGTGGCCCCACATTATAGAAAGGGAGCGGACTCAGAGCGTACAGGTATGCCCTGGGTCCTTAAGAGGTTAAAAGAAATATATTTTTTGTATATATCTTTTTTTTTCTTCAATGTCACAGCACCTGAACTCTCATTTAAGCCCTAGACATGTTTTATTTAAACAGTTATCGCTTGTCTGTGCACTAGTAATCATGGAATATTACATTAGATGTTTCCGCCAGAATTTTCCAGAATGTAAAATTTTTATGTAAAATTTTAGCGCAAAAAAAATCCAATATGGCTCAAACAAAAAAAAATTGGTGCCAAATTTGGCAACGTATGGCACAAAAAAACTAAACTGAAGTGGCACAAAAATGGACTCACATATTTTCATATTTTCAAAGCAGCACAAGAGACCTTTGAAATGTGAGGAGAAAAAAAAAGTGTAACTAATATCACTGGAACAGAAATTACAGTAATTTTTGAATATCTCCCCCATGCTCTCTTAGAAGAATGTATATATATATATATATATATATATATATATATATATAAAGAATAAAAAGCAATCCCTAGCATGATATCGCTGAGAATAGTAAATGTACAGTGTGTGTTAGCGCCTACCAGGGTTTTTTCTTTTTAGCAGCCTGCCCATCAAGCACAATACATATCGAACAACTAATCCTCCAAAAAGTACAAAATCATCCAGGCACTAGAAAGTAACCTCCACAGGCAGGTAAGTAAGAGACAGGTTTATTCTGGCATGTTCTGACTGAGAGTTGCTTTGAAAGAGAGGAACTGCAAAAGAGAGTTAGAAAACCTGAGATATCTGCAGTGTGGTGAGGAGTGAATATTATAAACTTGTGAACTGGAGTGATTTGTGTGAGTACTTGAATTTTCACAGAGGGGTCACTGCTATTTTTAAACAGCCTTTCCACCTTTTTTCCCTCCAGTCTGCCTCTAGGGGGAGGGGTAGATTGGACACAGGTGTATAAATTGTAGTTTGGGACTTTTATGAAATGTACCTGCATGTAGCATCCTTTGAATGTCTCCAAGAATAAAGGATCAGGTTTATCATGTGCTGCTTTATCTTCTTTATCCGTAGAACTCTTGCTACTTGTGCTTTACACTATTTTGCGGAGCACCACATGTTACATGATCGGAGACACCTTTTGCAGTGCTGCACTGTGGCCAGAGCATTAATTGCCTTGCTGGATATACACAGTGGTGCCTGTCTTTTCTACTGATGGGACTTTGGATTATTATTTAAAATCTGTACAAAACATCAGCCTGTTCCTGGGTCCCTGTCCATATAATAGTAAGCTATATATTAACTAAAAATGGGGGACTGCACGATGAACTGCTCCATAAATAAATTAGCATAACTAGGAGCAAAATTAGTCTCCATCACGCAGCCCCTCCTTTGATGATAGATGACATCATTAAGCATAAAAACATTATGGTCTAAAATAAAATGCATTGCATGCAATAAAAAAAAGTGGACTAAGACTTATCAAGACAAGGATCTTCACGAAAAAAATCTCCTGTACAGCTTGCAAACCAATATCAGTGGAAATATTAGAATAAAGTACACACACACATATCTAAATTGAGAAAAGAAAAATTATCGGAATTTTTTTTAGAAATAGTGCAAAACTCCTTAACTAACTGTATAGCATCTTTTAAGTGTGAAGGTAATTTTAAAACAAACTGTTGCAAAAATAATTCAATATAATGAGATACAGTAAATTACTAATTATAAATCCAATACTTGAAATAATATGACTACCAGAGGGTGAAGTGCTGCTCTTGTGAAGTGTAGGTAAATAAAAAAATAGGCATAGTATAATGTTTAATACATAAAATGTCTCGTTCCCTCTTATTGAGCAAAGATAAATCAATGACTTTTTGGATGAGATTATTATAAGTTTCAAAGTATTCTGTAGATCAGTGTTTACCAACCTTTTTTGGCTCGGGGCACCCCTCTGAAAGAAGAAATTTCGCAGGGCACCCCTACCAAGGTTGACGAAGAAAAAAGGGAAAAGCGCTGCAATACACAAAATGCACAATATCTATTTATCTGTGGGTATGTAGATTAAAGTGCTGCTTTAGACAGCAACTCCCAAATGACGTCTTCTCTAATCAGCATCGTTCCCTTTTCGTCTCCATCTGGTCTGCTCCATCATGACAATTTCTTCCAGCCACAATTCTTCACCATTAAACCTGCAAAACAAACCTATTAGGCTCCACACTTTTTTTTCCATGGGAGACAGAGGGGTGTAGAAGAGTGTACATGGGTGACAGGGGTGTAGAAGAGTGTACATGGATGACAGAGGGGAGTAGAAGAGTGTACATGGGTAACATAGGGCTGTACATGGGTGACAAAAGGGGCGTATGGGTGACAAAAAGATGTACATGGGTGACAGATGGGTGTAGAATAGTGAACATGGGTGACAGAAAGGCGTAGGGGTGACAAAGGGGTGTACATGAGTGACAGAGGAGTGTAGATGAGTGTACATGGGTGGCAGGGGGGTAGAGGAGTGTACATGGGTGGCAGAGGGGTGTAGAGTAGTGTACTGGGTGGCAGAGGGTTGTAGAGGGGTGTACATGGGTGGCAGAGGGGTGTAGAGGAGTGTACATGGGTAACAGAGGGGTGTAGTGGGATGTACTTGGGTGGCAGAGGGGTGTAGAGGAGTGTACATGAGTGACAGAGGGGCGTAGGGGGTGACAGAGGGGTGTAGAAGAGTGTACATGGGTGGCAGAGGAGTGTACATGGGTGACAGAGGGTCGTGGGGCTGACAAAGGGGTGTACATGGGTGACAGATGGGTGTAGAAGAGTGTACATGGGTGGCAGAGGGGTGTAGAGGAGTGTACATGGGAGGCAGAGGGGTGTACATGGGTGACAGAGGGGCGTAGGGGGTGACAAAGGAGTGTACATGGGTGACAGAGGGGTGTACATGGGTGAAAGAGGGGTGTAGAGGAGTGTACATGGGTGGCAGAGGGGTGTAGAGGATTGTACATGGGTGGCAGAGGGGTGTACATGGGTGACAGAGGGGTGTAGAAGAGTACATGGGTGACAGAGGGGCATAGGGGTGACAGAGGGTTGTAGAGGAGTGTACATGGGTGGCAGAGGGGTGTAGAGGAGTGTGCTTGAGTGACAGAGAGGTGTACATGGGTGACAAAGGGGCATAGGGGTGACAAAGGGTTGTAGAGGAGTGTACATGGGTGGCAGAGGGGTGTAGAGGAGTGTATATGGGTGACAGAGGGGTGTACATGGGTGACAGAAGGGTGTAGAAGAGTACATGGGTGACAGAGGGGCGTAGGGGGTGACAAAGGGGTGTACATGGGTGACAGAGGGGCTTAGGGGTGACAGAGTGGTGTACATGGGTGTAGAAGAGTTTACATGGGTGACAGATGGGCATACATAGGTGACAGGGGGTGTAGAGGAGTGTACATGGGTGACAGAGGGGCGTAGGGGGTGACAAAGGGGTGTACATGGGTGACAGAGGGGCTTAGGGGGTGACAGAGTGGTGTACATGGGTGTAGAAGAGTTTACATGGGTGACAGATGGGCATACATAGGTGACAGGGGGTGTAGAGGAGTGTACATGGGTGACAGAGGAGCATAGGGGTGTCAAAAGGGATGTACTTGGGTGACAGATGGGTGTAGAAGAGTGTACATGGGTGGCAGAGGGGCGTAGGGGGTGACAGAGAGGTGTACATGGGTGACAAAGGGGCGTAGGGGGTGACAGAAGGTTGTAGAGGAGTGTACATGGGTGACAGAGGGGTGTAGAAGAGTGTACATGGGTGACAGAGCGGTGTAGATGAGTGTATATGGGTGGCAGAGGAGTGTAGAGAGGTGTCGAAGAGTGAACATGGGTGACGGGGGCGTAGGGGGTGACAAAGGGGTGGACAGGCATGACAAGGTATTAACAGAGGGGTGGACAGGGGTGACAAAGGGACATAGGGGTGAATAGGGGATGAACATGGGTGACAAGGATGTGGTCAGGCGTGAACAATGGAGAGTGAACATGGGTGACAGGGGGATGGACAGGGGTGATAGAGAGGTGGATAGGGGGGTGGCCAAGGTGGACATGGATGACAGGAGGGTGACAAGGGGATAAAAGAGGGGTGGACAGGAGTGACAGAGAGGTGGGGACTGGGGTGACAAAGGGACAGAGGGCTGAATAGGGGGGTGGACATGGGTGACAGGGGGGTAGACAAGGGAGACAGGGGGCGTGAACAGGGGTAACAGGGGTGGATATGGTTGACAGAGGGGTAGACTGGGGGGGGGGCGTGGGTGACAGGGGTGGCCAAGGTAGACATGGATGACAGGGGGGATGGACAGGGGTGACAGGGGGATGGACAAGGATGGCAAGGGGGTTAAAAGGGGTGACAGGGGTGACA
This sequence comes from Hyla sarda, assembly GCF_029499605.1. Classification (NCBI taxonomy): domain Eukaryota; kingdom Metazoa; phylum Chordata; class Amphibia; order Anura; family Hylidae; genus Hyla; species Hyla sarda. Next base: position 329,024,642 of record NC_079189.1, read on the forward strand.
GGGGTGAACAAGGGGTGAATAGGGATGTGGACATGGGTGACAGGGGGTAGATTTGGGGGTAAACTGGAGGGGTGGACATGGGAGACAGGGGGGTGGACATGGGAGACAGGGGGGTGGACATGGAAGACAGGAGGTCAGAGAGGTGGACAGGCGTGACAAGGGGCTAAAACAGGGGTGGACAGGGGTGACAAAGGGACAGAGAGGTGAATAGGTGGTAGACATGGGTGACAGAGGGGTAGACTGGGGGGTGGTCAGAGGGGTGGATGGGGGGGTGAACATGGGTGACAGAGGGATGGACATGGGAGACAGGGGGGGTGAACAGAGGTGACAGGGGGGTGGACAAGGATGACAAGGGTGGTAAAAGAGGGGTGAACAGGGGGGTGGACATGGGTGACAGGGGTAGACTGGGGGGTGGACGGGGGGGGGGTGAACATGGGTGACATTGGGGTATACAAAGGAGACAGGGGGAGTGAACAGGGGTAACAGGGGGTCAGAGGGGTGAATAGGGGGTGGACATGGGTGACAGAGGGGTAGACTGGGGGTGGTCAGAGGGGTGGATGGGGGGTGAACATGGGTGACAGAGGGATGGACAGGGGTGACAGAGGGGTGGCCAAGGTGGACATGGATGACAGGGGGGGGGTGAACAGGGGTGATAGGGGGTGGACAAGGATGGCAAGGGGGGTAAAAGAGGGGTGACAAAGGGACAGAGTGGTGAATAAGGGGATGGATATGGGTGACAGGGTAGACTGGGGGTGGACAGGGGAGGTGAACATGGGTGACAGGGATGGAAAGGGGGGTGGACAAGGCAGACATGAATGACAGGAAGGTGGACATGAATGATGGGGGAAAATGGGTGACGGTGGGATGGACATTGGTGACTGGGTGGGGTGGACATGGGTGACGCGGGTAACAGAGGGGTGGAAAGGGCACGGGGCGCAGCTTGCAGTTCCACAGCATCTTCCTCTCTTTGGTGTAGCAGGGCACCATTTTCAGCTTACTGCGCTGCAGGGGGGAGGGGACACTGGGGGACACTGTTTGCGCAGTATGCACGCACGCTTCCCTTCCCCCCTGCGGCGCCATGAGTCACAGGCGCGTAAACTGGGGCGGAAAATGTAAAAATAAATGTAAAACGATTACAAAATCATAGAAAAATCCTGCGGCACCCCGGGCAGTGCCGGGGCACCCTGGTTGGGAATCACTGCTGTAGATGGATCATATGACAACATTTCATAATGGCCCACATTTATCATTGTCTTTAGACTGTTTTTTGTGTCTAAAAAAGGGGCAAAAAGGGGGCAAAAAAGGCGCAAGCAGGTTTTTTTGCGCCTTTTTTTGCCCCTTTTTGTTTACACATTTCTGCTGATTTTGAGTTGCAATCCACTGATTTTAGTTGCAATCCACTGATTTTGAGTTGCAATCCATTGATTTTGGCAATAGACATGATATGGAAGGGATTTATCATTGCACCTTTTTGTAAAAAGGAGCAAAAAAAGGCGCAAAGCCACTGAAAAGTCTCTAAAACTACACCAGCCCAGACATGGTGTAGCTTTTTGGTGTATGTGTAGACAGAAATTTCAGAAAATGTGACCTGCACAAAATTTATCAAAGCTCTTTTACCTTTTAATAAATTTGGTGCTCCTACACATTCTCAGCACACAAAAAAAAGGTGTAAAAAAATGCTTCACTTGCACCTACAATGATAAATGTGGGCCAATATGTCTGATCAGATAAAATATTGTCAATTCATGATTAGTGATGAGCAGCAGGGGCCATATTCGAATTTGCGATACACCTCCGTCTCATTCTGTTCGAACAAAGGGGAAACAGTAGCTATTGGATTTATAAATTACGCACTTTGGATCCCCAAGGACTAAATGAGGTGATAGAGGACAAGTGTTATAGGGAAGGATATTGTTTATAATATTTCCACATGGAATTTTAGGTAATACTTTCTGAGATATGTATAATTGTATGTTTGTACATTTGTATATTTGTATTTTCGTATACATTGGGGTATCGTATATATATTTTGTATGATCTAATTGGTATCGAAGGGGTTAATCTTTTGCCCTATTTATATGTGCTTGTGATCTCACTGTGATATGCCTGAAGAAGAGTTTTTTGTTTTACCGCAAAACGTGTTGCATGTTGTGAATAAACTTGTCTCTTATTTACCTGCCTGTGGAGGTTACTTTTGAGCACCTGGATGATCCTGTACTTTTTGGAGGATTTGTTGTTCGATCTGTATAAAATTAGACACAAAGTAGGTACAGTAAGGACCCATATACTTTTAGCAAACTCAATAGGAATTTATAAAATGCCAAACCCACATGACATTTTTTTCCTTAGGCATTTTCGGTTATTTTTTCACAGAAAAATTCTACTATCCATCGTTCTTGGTATATTTGATTTGGAAAATTAGGGTAACAACCAATAAACAAACCATTCTGGCTCCCAAGGAGGTTGTTACCTCACTTTATTAAAAGTGTACCAGTTGTTTGCAAAAACCTTTTATACAATGTATATAATACCATTATATGTATATTTGTAATATACATTGGTGAAAAAAAAATGGTATTTTTTTGGTCCCTGCAGAGATCAAATGTATAGGCAGGACACGCAGAGCTCTGCGTGTCCTCAGTGTACAGAGCCCTTCTTGTCCTCAGTGTACAGAGCCCTGCTTGTCCTCAGTGTACAGAGCCCTGCTTGTCCTCAGTGTACAGAGCCCTGCTTGTCCTCAGAGTACAGAGCCCTGCTTGTCCTCAGTTTACAGAGCCCTGCTTGTCCTCAGTTTACAGAGCCCTGCTTGTCCTCAGTGTACAGAGCCCTGCTTGTCCTCAGTTTACAGAGCCCTGCTTGTCCTCAGAGTACAGAGCCCTGCATGTCCTCAGAGTACAGAGCCCTGCATGTCCTCAGTGTACAGAGCCCTGATTGTCCTCAGAGTACAGAGCCCTGCTTGTCCTCAGTTTACAGAGCCCTGCTTGTCCTCAGAGTACAGAGCCTTGCTTGTCCTCAGTGTACAGAGCCCTGCTTGTTCTCTGTGTACAGAGCCCTGCTTGTCCTCACTGCACAGAGCCCTTCTTGTCCTCAGTGTACAGAGCCCTGCTTGTCCTCAGTGTACAGAGCCATGCTTGTCCTCAGTGTACAGAGCCCTGCTTGTCCTCAGTGTAAAGATCCCTGCTTGTCCTCAGTGCATAGAGCCCTGCTTGTCCTCATTGCACAGAGCCCTGCTTGTCCTCATTGCACAGAGCCCTTCTTGTCCTCACTGCACAGAGCCCTTCTCGTCCTCAGTGTTCAAAGCCCTGTTTGTCCTCAGTGTACAGAACCCTGCTTGTCCTCAGTGTACAGAGCCACGCTTGTCCTCAGTGTTCAAATCCCTGCTTGTCTTTAGTGCACAGAGCCCTGCTTGTCCTCAGTGTACAGAGCCATGCTTGTCCTCAGTGTACAGAGCCCTGCTTGTCCTCGGTGTACAGAGCCCTGCTTGTCCTCGGTATACAGAACCCTGCTTGTCCTCGGTGTACAAAGCCCTGTTTGTCCTTGGTGCACAGAGCCCTGCTTGTCCTCAGTGTATAGAGCCCCGCTTGTCCTCAGTGTACAGAGCCCTGCTTGTCCTCAGTGTACAGAGCCCTGATTGTCCTCAGTGTACAGAGCCCTGATTGTCCTCAGTGTATAGAGCCCTGATTGTTCTCGGTGTACAGAACCCTGCTTGTCCTCAGTGCACAGAGCCCTGCTTGTCCTCAGTGTATAGAGCCCTGCTTGTTCTCGGTGTACAGAGCCCTGCTTGTCCTCAGTGTACAGAACCCTGCTTGTCCTCAGTGTACAGAGCCCCGCTTGTCCTCAGTGTACAGAGCCCTGTTTCTTCCACCCACACTTCCTGTATTTTGTCTCTGCACAGTGACACACACAATAGTTGCAGGATTTATTACTCAAAAATATACACATTTTTTTTTTTACCAATGCATATTACAAATACATATAATGTTATTATCTTAATTATATAAAAAGTTTTTGCAAATTACAGGTACACTTTAACTGAGCAAAACTGCAATTCACGAATAGGATAAAGCTAAGCGATTGTCCAGCAAATGGAAGATGCTGCACTGACTCATCTTTAGAGCTAACTGCTTTATTTCGGTAACATGACAAAAAGTGGTGGCTCAAAAGATAAGCCAGGAGCGTCCTACAGAGCAATGGCCGTTTCACGATTTGTTCCCTTCTTTTGGCTCATAAAGCTGAGCAAAAACATATGAAGGAGTCGTCATGATGAACATGAATGAACATGTCAATGAATTAATAGAAATGTTACTAGCTGGACATAATTCTGTGATTTTGTAGCATTGGAGGAAATGTTTTTAGCACTATGATAATGATTATAGCTACAAAAATCGGAACATTACAATAAGATAACCTTTTTTATAAATAATAAAGAGATCCTGAATCTGCAAAAAGATTTTGTGAGGAGCAAGAATGTCCGGCAAATTGGAAGGATGCAAATGAGGAAAATTGCTGTATTCATCATGCTAATATTCACTCCTGCCCTATGTTTTTTATGGTAAGTACAGCTGACATTCATGGTCCATCATCACAACCGTATGGTTTCATAGCTTTATAATTTGAATTTCTTTTATTCAGGGCAAAGGTGGAATTTGTGGACCATGGATACCAGATGATGGGCAGATATTTACACACACTTTATCTACCTCTGGACAAATTACACAAGGAAACTGGTCTGCAAAGGTACACCTGTGTACACCACACATTTTGGTTACATTAAAAGGAAATTGTCAGTTATTTCTGCTGCTAAGATCTGCAGACACTGTTGTATAGCTGTTAGGGTCTTAACGCATATGGATAAAATTACCTTTTTCAAACACAAGTAGTTACCACCACTGCACAGGCAATCCATAATAGATAAACTTTGGGAACAAAAGCACTAACAGGTACGAGGTTATATCGCAAACCTCATGAACTGCACTATTTGGTGCAAATCAGCTCAGCTCCCCCCTTTGCAAGAACGAAGTGCACAGACGGCTGTGGAGCAACAGCAACTTGTAGGGACACATGTAGAGAAATCCAGCGCAAAACGGCATCATGAAATGTATGGTCACAGGAAACCACAGGGTCACAGGAAACCACAGGGTCACAGGAAACCATAAGAAAAAGGAAGGACTTTGTTCAGCTCACCACTATGAAGGAATGGACGACTAGAGCTCCAGATGAGTTTGGAGAGCAGGGCAGGCAAACAGCGGGCCGGATCCCGGGAATCAACTAGGCAAGAAGGCAGAAGTGCAGGGGCCTCCAGCTGCTACAAGATGAGGAAATTGGGTGGTTTAAAAGTTCACATTTATTTCAGCATGTTAAAAACAGAGGATATCCTTGGTAAATAAAAGGTCACAGGAAACCATATATTTTATCATGCCGTTTTAAGGGTTTAATAAACCACCTAAAGAGCAAGAACTGATTTGTGCTGGATTTCTCTATGTGTGTCTATAGTTACTTACATTAGCTGAGATTCAGCACGATTCAAGGAGCATAACATGTGCAACCCTTTTTTGCTGTGTAGCCCTAACCTAATACTGTCCCCTTGTTCTTTATCCAGTAATAGTCACCACACACAGATAAACAGTGATCTTCTCAATGCTACCTATCAATAATAATGCCCTCATATACTATAAGGCTATGTTCACACAACGGAATGTCCACATGGAAAATCTTTGGGGCATAATATGTCGGTGCTAGGACCGCACAGGAATGCATCGTCTCATGGAAAGCTCCGCAAAAAGAATGAACGTGTTCGTTCATTCTTTGTGTGGACACAGAAAATGGAATATCCGTGCTGGAAACATCCAGCACGGAAATTACGCCATGTGCACAATGCAGCAGAATCCTGTTGAATTCCAATGCAGAATCCGGCACGAAAATACTGATGTGTGAACATGGCCTAACAGTGATCTTCTCAGTGCTTCCTCTAAGTAATAGCACCCACATATACTATAACAGTGATCTTCTCAGTGCTTCCTGTCAGTAATAGGGCCCACATATACTATAACAGTGATCTTCTCAGTGCTTCCTGTCAGTAATAGCACCCACATATACTATAACAGTGATCTTCTCAGTGCTGCCTGTCAGTAATAGGGCCCACATATACTATAACAGTGATCTTCTCAGTGCTTCCTGTCAGTAATAGCACCCACATATACTATAACAGTGATCTCCTCAGTGCTTCCTGTCAGTAATAGTGCCCACATATACTATAACAATGATCTCCTCAGTGCTGCATGTCAGTAATTGTGCCCATATATACTATAACAGTGATCTCCTCAGTGCTTCCTGTCAGTAATAGCACCCACATATACCATAACAGTGATCTTCTCAGTGCTTCCTGTCAGTAATAGCACCCACATATACTATAACAGTGATCTTCTCAGTGCTTCCTGTCAGTAATAGGGCCCACATATACTATAACAGTGATCTTCTCAGTGCTTCCTGTCAGTAATAGGGCCCACATATACTATAACAGTGATCTTCTCAGTGCTTCCTGTCAGTAATAGCACCCATATATACTATAACAGTGATCTCCTCAGTGCTTCCTGTCAGTAATAGTGCCCACATATACTATAACAATGATCTCCTCAGTGCTGCATGTCAGTAATTGTGCCCATATATACTATAACAGTGATCTCCTCAGTGCTTCCTGTCAGTAATAGCACCCACATATACCATAACAGTGATCTTCTCAGTGCTTCCTGTCAGTAATAGCACCCACATATACTATAACAGTGATCTCCTCAGTGCTGCATGTCAGTAATAGTGCCCATATATACTATAACAGTGATCTCCTCAGTGCTGCCTGTCAGTAATAGTGCCCACATATACTATAACAGTGATCTCCTCAGTGCTGCCTATCAGTAATAGCATCCACATATACTATAACAGTGATCTCCTCAGTGCTGCCTGTCAGTAATAGCACCCACATATACTATAACAATAATCTTCTCAGTGCTGCCTGTCAGTAATAGCACCCACATATACTATAACATTGATCTTCTCAGTGCTTCCTGTCAGTAATAGGGCCCACATATACTATAACAGTGATCTTCTCAGTGCTGCCTGTCAGTAATAGCACCCACATATACTATAACAGTGATCTTCTCAGTGCTGCCTGTCAGTAATAGCACCCACATATACTATAACAGTGATCTTCTCAGTACTGCCTGTCAGTAATAGGGCCCACATATACTATAACAGTGATCTTCTCAATGCTGCCTGTCAGCAATAGCACCAACATATACTATAACAGTGATCTTCTCAGTACTGCCTGTCAGTAATAGGGCCCACATATATTATAACAGTGATCTTCTCAGTGCTGCATGTCAGTAATAGCACCCACATATACTATAACAGTGATCTTCTCAGTGCTGTCTGTCAGTAATAGCACACATTTTATTATTGACACAGTAAGGCTAGGTTCAGACTACGGAATCTCCGGGCAGAAAATTTCCTCCCGGAGATTCCGAGTTCCGCCTAGGACCACGCGGACACTGCAGTCTCCTATAGACTGCTATGTGTTCCGCTAGGATTTCCGCCTGAAGAAAGAGCAACCCCTTTCTTCAGGCAGAAATTTTCTAGTGGATTTTTCATCCGGATTTTCCACTTCACAAATTCCGAAGTGTGAATTTGTGAACGGAAAACCATTCACTACACTATGCATTATAGTAAGCGGAATTTCTGCCGGAAATTTCAAAGCGAAAATTCCGGCGAAAATTCCGTAGTCTGAACCTAGCCTAATAGTTTTCCTCTTAATGCCCCACTATGTAATAATGCCCCTTTTGTGCCCCTTACTTCACGCTCCTTACTGTACTACAGATCACAGCGCAAAAAAAATGAGCCCTCACGCACCCCTGTATATGGAAAAATGAGAAAAAGACAGGGGTCAGATTTTAAACAAACTTATTTTGTTAAAAAGTCTGAGTCTTTTAAAAGTAGTACAATAATAGAAACGCACATAATATGGGGATCATTTAAATTGTATGGACCCACAGAATTAAGAGAACCTGTCTGTTTTACCATAAAGTACACAGCATGAAAACAAAAAATCCTCCAAAATTTGCAAATTTGCTGTTTTCTTTTCAATTTCCCCACAAAATAATATTTTTTTTGGTTGCACCATACATTTTATATCTATTTCAAAATACAATTGATGGTGAAAAGAAACAATCCCCATATGGGTCTGTGGATGGAAAAAATATAAGTTATAGCAAAAATTTAAATTAGTTGTATCCTCAAGAGGTTAAAATCTTGATTCTCCCGTAAACAATATCTGTTAGTGGATCAACACTGAGCGATATATGTGCTGGAATTGAATATTTATCCCCCCCCCCCCACCCCCCCTACATACTTTTTCCTATTACCTTCTCCTTTCTTCATTCATTGTACAGAACAGACTTCCTATGGATCTTCCAAGACCTGCGATGACATCATCAGGAGTCCTAGCCTATAGGAGCCATCGCATGTCCTAGAAGGTCAATAGCAATTCTGTTAGTAGCACAGGTGTAGGAATAAAGCGTCTGCGGCACACGTCATGGATCCAACACAACTTTATTGTCAGCTAATGCAGCACACAGGCAACAATTGTTTTGCCTCCAAAGCTTCTTCACCGTAATTCTGTTAGTGCTGTCTATGGTCTCTCTGCAGCCCAGACTGCTTTAGGGCTATAATCACACTACTGTATATTGCTGTGACTTGCTCAAAATCACGGCAAAAACACGATTTTACTGAGATTTTGCGCAAATTGCAGCGAAATTCAGTAGTGTGACCTAAAGCTTTTCAGGGGATCTGCCCAGGTTGCTTACCCCCCCCCCCCCCCCTTGCCGGCCCTGAGTGCTTTACACCATCATGTAAGTAAAACAGTCCGTAATAAGTTACTCACAAACATCAGATGATACACTCTTCATTTTATTTTTGTTTTGCTTTCATTATGTGCATATATCTTCAGAATGTAATAAACATGGCTCCTTACATTACAAGATGTCAGCTCTTATTTGGTCAGATGACAAACAATTATTACTCCAACCTGCTGCACGCTACATTCCAGGGAAAACCCCCTTAGTCATGCGCACAGGTGACAGCATTATGATGTCATATACAGGTGTAACTCAAAAAATTTTGACTATTGTGCAAAAGTTCATTTATTTCAGTAATGCAACTTAAAAGGAGAAACTAATATATGAGAGAGACTCATTACATGCAAAGCAAGATAGTTCAAGCCGTGATTTGTCATAATTGTGGTGATTATGGCTTACAGCTCATGAAAACCCCAAATCCCCAATATATGATTTGGGGAGCCATGTCTTCGGCTGGTGTTGGTCACTGCGCTTCATTAAGTCCAAGGTCAATGCATCCATATACCAGGAGATTTTGGAGCACTTCATGCTTCCCTCCACAGATGAGTTGCATTACGGAAATAAAAAATTTTTTGCACAATATTCAAATTTTTCAAGTTTCACCTGTATATGATGTCACAATGCTATCTCTTTCTGTGCTAGAAATTCAATAATATACTGCACAAAAATTACAACAGATGCCACTAGTAACCACTTCATACATATTAGATAAATACTTTAAAGCTGCGTATTTCATTCAAACCTTTCAGTTCAAGGGTCTTCAGTTCTGTGATCCAATATGCCTCTCAACGCAACAAGTTCTTTTTATTATTCTCCCTATTCACAATCTGTTCAAGTTCCTCTATCACTTGTCATCTAAAATCAGATACAACAGGACTCTATTGCTTAGAGGGACGCGCTACACTTGATTTACCATATTGCGTTTCCGCATCTACCTCAACTTCATAATGTGAATACCTCCTTATTAAAGGGGTACTCCAGCGTAATTTTTTTTTTTAATCAACTAGTGCTAGAAAGGTAAACAGATTTGAAAATTACAAGGGAGCATAGAAAAAAATAGAAGCGGAGCACTCACACGATCGCTGGTCTTGGATAGAAGCTGTATGAACGGAGGTCCCGGTACCTGTGACTTAAGCAGGGAGGTGAAGGTGGATTAGGGGGGAGCTCAGACAGTGGCCATGGTCCATATCGCGCCAATGGGCGCTTCGTCAGACAGTATAATGGTCAATGCATTCCTCCACGTTTTTGAACTCCTGCTGTGAATGAACAAAAAGAGCGAAACAGGTGAAAAGATCCCACCCTAATAGGTGAGGGTTAACTAATAACGTGCCAAACAAGAGTTCATTATATTAGTGCAGTGAAACTGAAAAAATTATAATAAGGAGAAAATGTTCATGTGAACAAGGTTGTAAAGGAAAGATACACAAAAAGCATAATAGTGCTGCAGACTAATTTTTTGTCGTTAAGTCTGATAGGACCTACAGCATCTACTTTTAATATCCATCTTGATTCCTTTAATAATAAGGTTTCATGCAAGTTCTTTCCTTTAATAGAGGTATCCACTTTTTCCAATGCTGCAAACTTTATCTGGTTGAATTCTTGTGTATCACAAATCATCATATGTTGTATTAATTTCTTGCACCTTTTCCTGATACAAAAGATCTTAGATGTTCATGTATACGGTGGAATAATGGTCAAATGGTTTTACCTATGTAGTACCTGCCACAAGGGCAGATAATACAATAGACAACCATTTTTGACTTGCATGTAATTAATTGTTTTACCTGAATTGTGTGCTTGCCTAAGTTAAATATTTTCTTTTTCAAATTGTATGTAAAGAAAGAGCGTGAACCACAGGCACGATTGCCCTTTAAATTTTCGTTTTCCAACCATGTATTTCTCTTATGGACATTGGGGGAGATTTATCAAAACCTGTCCAGAGGAAAAGTTGCCCAGTTGCCCATAGCAACCAATCAGATCGCTTCTTTCATTTTGCAGAGGCCTTTTCAAAAATGAAAGAAGCGATCTGATTGGTTGCTATGGGCTACTGAGCAACTTTTCCTCTAGAGAGGTTTTGATAAATCTCCCCCATTGTCCCTAGAGTGGCTGCGATAGGATCTCCCACCCAAGCCCTTTCCAGGTTTATCAACTGGTTCATTTCACCCCTTCTTATTCAAATTCCTACTTTTCTAAAGGACTCTGGTGATCTTGTCACTGTTCTTGAGGAATTCACTTGGACTGAGGGCTACAGTTTGGCTTCCATTGATGTGGAGAGCATGTACAACCGCATCCAGCAGGATGCGGGTGTGCAGGCTCTCAGAACATTCCTGGCATCTACACAAAAGTCAATTGACTTTGTTAATTTTGTTGAAGAGGCAGCAACATTGATTTTGACAAACAATTGTTTCCAAAACGAAGGGAGGTGGTTTAAGCAATTGTTGGGGACCGCGATGGGGTCCCCAATATCTTGCTCCCTAGCCAATATTTTTTTAGGCATATTCGAGCAGTGTTATATTTTCACACCCCTGAATCAATTTCTTAAATACATTAAATTGATGTTCAGATACGTGGATGATATTCTAGTGGTATGTTCTGGTACTTCAATCCAATTTAAAGAATTTGTCACATACCTGAACGATATAAATGATATGAACATGCTGTTCACCTCTGTTTTTGGTGGTAACTAATTAGAATTTTTGGACGTGAAAATTGAAGTTATAGATGGAAAAATAATTACCTCAGGCTACAGAAAAAATACAGCAAGAAATGCTATACTTCATTATAAATCTTCTCACTCGAAAGAAGTAAAAACTAGTATCCCCTTTAGCCAATTAGTACGCTGACAAAGAATAAACTCGGACCCAAATATTTTCTCTGAACAAGAAAAAGAATTGGAAAATTGGTTGGTTGCTAGGGGATACCCCCGCACAGTCCTCACCCAGGCGAAAAAAATAATTGATAGAATCCCTGGAGAAGAGTTGCTAAAGAAAAAAACGAAAAAAGAAGAATTATAGAGATGCATTTTTTCCTTTAAGAACGGACCCATGAATGAAAACATAGGGAGATCAATCAATTCAAACTGGTTCATTTTACAGAGTGACCCTGATATTGTGGACATTACTAAAAACAAACCCATTATAACTTTCAAAATAAATAAAACTATTTTGGACTATTTAAAAGCCAAAAATAGGGACAATGTCCATAAGAGAAATACATGGTTGGAAAACGAAAATTTAAAGGGTAATCGTGCCTGTGGTTTACGCTATTTCTGTACGTACAATTTGAAAAAGAAAATATTTAACTTAGGCGAGCACACAATTCAGGTAAAACAATTAATTACATGCAAGTCAAAAATGGTTGTCTATTGTATTATCTGCCCTTGACCATTATTCCACCGTATACGTGAACATCTGAGATCTTTTGTATCAGGAAAAGGTGCAACGAAATTAATACAACATATGCAGATTTGTCATACACAAGAATTCAACCAGATAAAGTTTGCAGCATTGGAAAAAGTGGATACCTCTATTAAAGGAAAGAACTTGCATGAAACCTTATTATAAAAGAAATCAAGATGGATATTAAAAGTAGATGCTGTAGGTCCTGTCAGACTTAACGACAAAAATGAGTTTGCAGCACTATTATGATTTTTGAGTATCTTTCCTTTACAACCTTGTTCACATGAACGTTTTCTCCTTATTATAGTTTTTTTCACTTTCACTGCACTAATATAATGAACTCTTGTTTGGCACGTTATTAGTTAACCCTCACCTATTTGGATTGGATGTTTTCACCTGTTTCGCCCTTTTTTGTTCATTCACAGCAGGAGTTAAAAAACGTGGAGGAATGCAACAACGATTGTACGGCCTGACGAAGTGCCCATTGGCGCGATATGGACCGTGGCCGCCGTCTGAGCTCTCCCCTAATCCACCTTCGCCTCCCTGCAGAAGTCACAGGTACCGGGACCTCCGTTCATACAGCTTCTATCCAAGACAAGCGATCGTGTGAGTGCTCCGCTTCTATTTTTTTCTATGTTCCCTTGTCTATTCATATCTTGAGACGTGATTCACCACTAGTGATCCATCCTGGGATATTACCTCCTCCTTCTCCATCTGGATATATATGTGTGTCGTTCAGTCGCCGGTGCCAATTTTTTTCACTGCTGTTTTTTCTGTACTTTTTCTGTTGGTTGCAGATTTGAAAATTACTTCTATAAAAAAATCTTAATCCTTCCAGTTCTTATCAGCTGCTGTATGCTCCAAAGGAAGTTGTATAGTTCTTTTCTGTCTGACCACAGTGCTCTCTGCTGACACCTCTGTCTGTGTCAGTAACTGTCCAGAGTAGGAGAAAATCCCCATAGCAAACCTGTCCGGATGCCATACAACTGATGACAACTGATGCATGTTGTCATCAGTTATGGCATCAGTTGCGTCGAGATTTAGGCTGAGTTCACCTATGCTGGACATAAGTGAACCCATCCTAATAGGGGCAGCAAAGAGTGCAAACATTAACCTCCATAAGAGTAACAACCATAACACTTCAATGTAAAATTGTAGTGCAACAAACAAAATGTAAGATATATAAAATTTATTTTTATATACTTATTTTTAAGCACACGGTACCCAAAATACAAGTCCCGATCCTTAGAAAGACAACACTATTGTAGAGATGGTCTGAGAGTTTAACAAGCTGTCAGCTGGAAATAAAAAATAAAGTCAGTTTAAATCCCTTTTGCACTGGCCAGTGATTGGCTACAGCAGTCACATAAATGTACAACGTGCCATAGCGCCATCCTTGAAAGTTGGTGGATTTAACAGGTGAGCGATCTTTTCTATTCAATTCATAGTATTTCCTGCCTGTTTCATGTTTTAAGCTCTCAGACAACCCCTTTTAAAATAAAGAAGTCTCTACGTAGTGCATGTTTTCGCAAGAAAACTGTCCAAATCTTGTGGACATTTCTTATTTGTGCCAGGCACAGACGTAGAACTGCTATGGTCTATCTGTGTTCATAAAAGTCATATAAACACTCCACATATTATTATCTCTTATTATTAGGTTATTTATCTATTTGACAATTGTTGCCTATCTTTTAAACTACACACTTCCTCTGTAGCATACAGCAGCTGATAAGTACTGGAAGGATTAAGATTATTAAATAGAAGTAATTTACAAATCTGTTTAACTTTCTGGCACAAGTTGATTAAAAAAAATTTTTTCACCAGAGTACCCCGTCAATAAAATGTAATGCTTTCATTTAGAGCAGTGTTTTCCAAACTGCGGACCTCCAGCTGTTGCAAAACTACAGCTCCCAGCAGTCCCGGACAGCCAAGGGCTGGCATGCTGGGAATTGTAGTTTTGCAACAGTTTTGCAACAGCTGGAGGTACACTGTTTGGAAAACACTAATTTAAAGCTTATAATAAATACTGTGCTCCTGATGAAATTGTCTTCTTCAATTACCAGGTTGTTCTTGTTCATTCGGGGGTGACCTCCTTAATAGCCCACATAAGGATTGGCAAAATGCAAGTTGCTCTAGAGGCGAAAACTTTGGTGTTACCGGTAGTAGGTATGATCTTCATTCTCTCAACACGGGGGGGGGGGGGTCAACGTGGGGGGGGGGGGGAGCGGGGTTCAGGGTTTTCCACATGGGGGGAGGGAACAGGGTAGCTGGGAGTTGTAGTGGTGAAACAGCTGGAGGTACACTGTATAGGTGAACTAGGGGCAGAAGTCGCCCCCCACCCCCCAGTGATGTTGTGCCTGCTGGGGAAGTCTGCCTGGTAATTGAGCACACTACCAGGCAGACAAAAAGGCATTTTTAATATAGTAAAAGAAAAAGGCAGGGAGGGGGTTAGAGATAGATGGGCAATAGGCAGGGACAGAACAAAACAAAAAAGGATGGTGGGAGCTTCTCTTTAAGGTCCTGCATGTCAGTCCCATCAAAATCATTGTTGGTAACTATATCAATATGTGCACTGGTTCGGCATTTATACTGTAGCTGTACTGCATACTGTATATACCGTAGGCAGATTGAGATAACATCTATTTTTAAAATATGAATTTTATCTTTATATTTATCATGTCTCAATACCGCAATAAACAATACAATTTGTTTCCAAGGAATCAAAGTATGGCCTCGTCTAAAGATCACTGACAAACTAGAAAACTATCATTTATCTCTATATAAATACATAAATAAGGCTAAAATGTTTCTCTGCCCTTAACCATACCCACTTAGATAACATGGCATACCATTGGGGCTCCTAATATGGAATGACATAGAACTTTACAGTTGAACAAGAGCTTTTTTTCCTCTTTAAGTATGGTGGCACAATATAACTAAGGGGGTGCTTCGGTGGTCTATTTAAAATACGCTTGGGGAGGGGCTGAGGGAAAAAACCTTCCTCACTCCAACCTACTGCTGTAATCACTGAACCCTGATTCCCGATGCCTAATACTTCCAGTGCCCGTCGCACTCTCATCTAATCAGTGGCCTCAGCTATGTCCCGCCTTTGTTGCTGATTAAAGGGGTACTCCGCTGGAAAACTTTTTTTTTTTAATCAACTGATGCCAGAAAGTTAAACAGATTTGTAAATTACTTTTATCTAAAAAATGTTAATCCTTCCAGCACCACAGGACTCTCTACTGACACCTCTCTTTGTGTCAGGAACTGTCCAGAGCATGATAGGTTTACTATGGGGATTTGCTCCTATTCTGGACAGTTCCTAAAAAAGACAGAGGTGTCAGCAGAGAGCACTGTGGTCAGAAAGAAAGGAAATTAAAATAGAAAAGAACTTCCTGTGTAGCATACAGCAGCTGATGATAAGTACCGGACGGATTAAGATTTTTAAATTGAAATAATTTACAAATCTGTATAACTTTCTGGCATTAGTTGATTTAAAAAAATGTTTTCCCAGCAGAGTACCCCTTTTAAATGAGTGGTCATGTGATGTCACGTCACTTAAGCGCTAGACACCGACAGGTTTATTTTTTTTTCCCTTGCCCCCTCTCTGAGCATTTTTTAAATAGAAGACAATCACTAGAGTATCCCTTTAATGGTTACATAAAATTAAGTGTCAAAGCCTTTTTTTTTTTTACATGATACATCCAAGCTGAATAAAAGCTATTCTTTCAGCTGCAGCTTCTTTTTTCTAGCCTCCCGAAAAGTTTGCAGACTTTTTAGCCTGAAAAATTGACCTTTTGTAAGGCTCAAAATGTTCCCCAAAATTGTGTGCAAATAGCCTTGCAATCATGGGTTTCCACAGGGGGAGGCAAAGATTTTGCAGTGATATGTGAGATCCCAGCCTAAGCAGTGACTATGTGACTCACTGGCCCTTATTTACTAAGAGTGTTGTGTATGTTTCTTTGTGGGTTTTAATTCCCTACAATTTATTTTCCACGGTATTTACTAAGGTTTCCCTACATTTTCCACTGTCCCTACATTTTGCTTTTCTTACACATGCTCTGATCTGTAGGGTTTTCCTCAGATCAAATCCACCACATTTTCTGTGCAAACCTTAGTAAATATGTTGGGTTTTTGGGAAAATGTCAGAAACACGCCCCTTTTCAGTGATCACATCCCCTTTTCCAGATGACCATGCCCCTTTTCATTTTTTTTTAAAAGTAAAATGGAAAGTTAGTAAGGTTTTTTCAATTCTGGTGCAAAATCTGGCGCAGACAGAATTTCTGGAGCAATGCGCAAGAATCTGGCGCGCAACCCGACAAAACATGACGGGTTTGCAATAGTAAATGAGGGCCACTGTGTTTAGCTCTCTGGAGAGAGGGAAGCTTACCCTCCACAGGCAGCTCAGCTTTTTTCAAAAATGTTATCCTGCATGAGAGCCAGCAGTGACTCAGTCTCACGTTAGCCTATAGCACATATGACATTGAGTGACATCAGCACCACACCACACATGGGCAGTGGCAGGTCAGTGGAAAAACGCCAGCCTGCAGCATCGACCTATCACAGATGTCCTTTATGTGATACTGACTTTGTCCCTCCACGTCTTGACTTTGTCAAAAAAAAGGCGGAGCATGGATGACATTAAAATGATGCCTCCTACCCAGAAAAAATGTCTGCAGACGCCCATGCTTGCAACTATAATGACATTACAATTGCAACAGTAAATTCAAATGGAGCAACAGTTTCTTTGTCTTCAATTTGTCTTCAACACAGACTACTATATGTGAAGGCTCTGCATTTTTTACTCTTTGACCTATGGACAAAAATGTAAATCAGCTTCGAAGAAAGTTGAGGGGACTAGAATTAGGCTTAGAGACTCAGCCCGTTAAAAGCAGTCTAATGGTTTTTCTGTAACCAGGGCAATGCTGGAGGCTGTAAAAGAGAAACAAACCAAAATATTAAAGATCAAAATATCTTTGCACCATAATAAGTAAATACAAAAAAATATATATATATACTTTTAAAAGGTGCACATAACCTTTAATTCTTCACAGTATATTAGACCAGTGGTTCTTAACCTTGTTGGAGGTACTGAACCCCACCAGTTTCATATGCGCATTCACTGAACCCCTCTTAATTGGAAAAATAAAATATGATTTTTTCTAATTCAAAACATAGGAGGTATATATTTAAGTATATATTTATACATAGGTGCCCAAAATGAACGAAACCATTAAGAACAAAGAACAAAACCACGAAAACATGATTTTCACACAAAAACATAATGACTATTTACTGTAAATCAGTGTGACTTCTGCTGTTGTCTTTCAGAGACCAGTTCAGAAATGTGTGGCTTTACCTTGGCAAGTGCCACTCATGTCATTTTCGCAACAATGGCAGTGTTCCCCCACATTAGGCAGGCAGTGATCCACTACATTAGGCAGGCAGTGTTCCCCCACATAAGGCAGGCAGTGTTCCCCCACATTAAGCAGGCAGTGTTCCCTCACATTAGGCAGGCAGTGTTCCCACACATTAGGCAGGCAGTGTTCCCCCACATTAGGCAGGCAGTGTTCCACCACATTAGGCAGGCAGTGTTCCCCCACATTAGGCAGACAGAGTTCCCCCACATTAGGCAGGCAGTGTTCCCCTACATTAAGCAGGCAGTGTTCCCTCACATTAGGCAGGCAGTGTTCCCCCACATTAGGCAGACAGAGTTCCCCCACATTAGGCAGACAGAGTTCCCCCACATTAGGCAAGCAGTGTCCCCCCACAGTAGGCAGGCAGTGTTCCCTCACATTAGGCAGGAAGTGTTCCCCCACATTAGGCAGACAGAGTTCCCCCATATTAGGCAGGCAGTGTTCCCCACATTAGGCAGGCAGTGTTCCCCCACATTAGGCAGGCAGTGTTCCGCCACATTAGGCAGACAGAGTTCCCCCACATTAGGCAGGCAGTGTTCCCCACATTAGGCAGGCAGTGTTCCCCCGCATTAGGCAGGCAGTGTTCCCCCACATTATGTAGGCCAGTGGTCTTATACCTGTGGACCTCCAGATGTTGCAAAACTACAACTCCCAGCTCCCAACGGCTGTCCGGGCATGCTGGGAGTTGTAGTTTTGCAACATCTGGAGGTCCACAGATTGAAGACCACTGATGTGACAGTGTTCCCCCACAGACATACAGCCTCCAGCCATATACAGTGTATGGCTGGAGGCTGTATGCCTGTGTACTGCCCACTTCAGTGCTCCGACCACCGCTCCGGCTATAGCAGTAGGTCTCGGGACCGGTGGTCGGAGCACCGAAGATGACGTGCCGCTGGTCACTTACCAAGCTGGCCAGCGCTCGTCTTCCTCCTTCTCTATCCTCCGGACCTCGGCGCCTTCATTTCCATGGGCGCCCGCACGGGACATCAGTGATGTCCTGGCGTGCGCTATGTCCCGGCGGCCCTGCATTTTTAAACTTAACACAGGGCCGTAGAGAGTTAATAGTGATGGGGGGAATTGCCCCGTCGCTACAGGACGGGCAAACAACGGCTCTCCTCGGGGCCCCGGGCCAGCTCGGGGCCCCAAGCAATTGCTTGGTTTGCCTGTCCTGTTGTGACCTCCCCCGCTGAACCCCTGGGACTGACTCACCAAACCCCTGGGGGTTGTATTACCCCTGTATTAGACAATTAACTATTGGCTATTGACTGTACACTAGACGATCACTATTGGCTCAAGGCTAATATTCCAAGAGGATAATGGGCTTGTCACTGTCCCTCTTCATTACACCAGACTACTCACTCTGCTAAATATAAAGGCCTCTGCCTTGGACCCATTCTCTCACTATTCACTGGTTTCACTATCCACTACTTCTATGTCTCGTAGTTGGCACCTCTTCAGTCTATTGATGGCTTTTTCTTTCTCTTCTTAGCTCGTCAACTTCTCCTCTTTGATTCTTTAAAGGGTACCTCTCATCAAAAAAACTTTTGATATATTATAGATTAATGTATGCAAAATAACTTCACAATTGCATGTTATTAAAAAATATGCTTCTTTCTATTTAATTTTCCAATTTGAAGAAATGACCACTAGGGGTCTCCCTACCAGTCCTGGCAGCAAGCATTTCAGACTCATGCTGGAGTCCTAAACACTACGAGCTGCCAGTCTGCTTTGTTCACAATGGAGAACACTCAGAGCTGCCAGCCTGCTTTGTTCACAGCCTGTTTGGCTGTGAACAAAGCAGGCTGGCAGCTCTGAGTGTTTAGGACTCCAGCATGAGTCAGAAATGCTTGCTGACAGGACTGATCAGGAAAAATACAATAGAAAGAAGCATATTTTTCATTAACATGCTATTGGAAAGTTATTCAACATTCATTAATCTAAAATATATCAAAAGTTTACTTGATGAGAGGTACCCTTTAAGGTGACATAGATACAAGTTTATGAAGACGAAAAGTGGACCCTTTTTTACACTCAATCCACAAAACTCCATGAAAAAAATACTTAATATGTTAAGTGTACATAGTGTATGTCACCATTTACATGCCAAATGCACCAAAAATATGGTGCATTTATATATGTGGGCTACAGAATGTTTTCGACACATCATAGTTTGGAATATAAAATTCCCAACTTGATATTCCATATCACCTCTAATATTGTCACTCTGTTATGTAAATCTGGTTAGATGACTGAGATATCAATGAATGGTATGATTGGTTACATTCTAAATGCATCAGCTTAAAGGGGTACTCCACTGGCCAGCGTTCAGAACATTTAGTTCCCAATGCTGTGTGCGCGCTGCGGGGGTCAGTTACGTTCCTTGTGATGTTACGCCACACCCCCTCAATGCAAGTCTATGGGAGGGGGCGTGGCGGGTGTCACACTCAATCCCATAGACTTGCATTGAGGGGGCGTGTCGTGACATCATGAGGGGGCATGGCCGACCCCCGCAGCGCGCACACAGCGTTCGGAATTAAATGTTCCAAATGCTGGCCAGTGGAATACCCCTTTAAACCCATTTAAACAGGATTTGTAAAAATGCATTTGTGTTTCTTCTCCTGCAGTGTGTGGTAATGGTATTTGTGAAGAAGAAGAGGCATGCACTACGTGTTCTGCGGACTGTGGGGAGTGCAGCCTCCCATCTGATATTCGGATGGCAATAGCAATTCCTGTGGCGGTCATTTTAGCAGGCCTCATTCTCTCTGCTGTGGTAAATATCCCATTTTTAGTAGCTAAGGCAGAAACGTTTGTTTTATATTCTATATAGGTTACTTCTAAGTTAAATATCTACTGTAGAGTCAAGTTTAAACACTCTGTGACTTATTACTCAAAAATGCTAGGTTAAAAACATTTATTACACAATCCAAACAATTAAGATATAGACAAGTAAAGTTTTCAGTCGCTATTGAAATAAGCATAGAAAAATAAAAAGCGAAAGAAAAGAAAAAGGTGAAGTGCAGAAGTGGGGGGGTCCATTACTAGTAGGGGCTCGGCATCACCACTACAATGCAAATAGAGACCTATCTACAGAGAGTAAAGTTAGGAGCTATCTGCTGGGTTCACACTACGTTTTCCCCCATACGGGAGCGCATACGGCAGGGGGGAGCTAAAAGCTTGCGCTCCCGTATGTCACCGTATGCGCTCCCGTATGTCATTCATTTCAATGAGCCGACCGGAGTGAAACGTTCGGTCCGGTCGGCTCATTTTTGCACCGTATGCGCTTTTACAACCGGACCTAAAACTGTGGTCAACCACGGTTTTAGGTCCGGTTGTAAAAGCGCATACGGCGCAAAAAAGAGCCCACCGGACCGAACGTTTCACTCCGGTCGGCTCATTGAAATGAATGGCATACGGGAGCGCATACGGTGACATACGGGAGCGCGAGCTTTTAGCTCCCCCCTGCCGTATGCGCTCCCGTATGGGGGAAAACGTAGTGTGAACCCAGATGGTTTAAGGAGACTGAAAGAGGTAACAACTTATAATCAGAGGATCCAGCAGGAATTGTTGGAACAGGACACCAAAAATATTAGTTTTGGCTTGACTCTAAAGAGTAATTATAAGAGGGCATCCCCAAAAATTATGAAATATCTTCCTATTGCACCACGTTGCCAGTATTGATTGGGAATTGGATTTAGATGATGTAACAGCTCAGGAGTATGACACCCCATCATTAAAGGAGAACTATCGAGCAAGAACACATCTATTCCAAGGCTAGGACATAAGTGTCTGATTGCTGGAATGTCCGACCACTAGGACCCCCCACGATCTCCTGCATGGGACCCCGTCTCTCCCCTGTCAACAAAAGTTTGAAAACAAATTGAATGCTTATAATTCCACTTCAGTGAACTATAGAAACATTAGACTACCGTATAAGATCGACAAAACAATGAAGTAGCAAATATTGTGAAAAGTCTCAAAAGTTTTGCCCATGACTGTATATTAGCTTGGTATCTTGCTTTTAGATTTTTTAATTATTTTTATATTGGTTTGTTTTTTAGGGATTTCAATACCAAAGACAAAGAATGTTTTGGGATGAAAGTTGGATCATCAAGTATAGAGATATTAAACAAGGTATGGTAAGTGTGCAATGAGAGGAAAGAGTATTGTTTATATTGTAGTAGTTGGAGTAAGTTTTGCTAGAAAATAATTAAAGTATAAGTGTATTTTAGAATATATACAGCATTGTTACGTTGTATCACAGTTTTTTTCCTGCAATCCCATTAATTCTATTAAATTCTACTTATTGCACAGAGAAAGATTACTTATTTTTTGACATGTTAAATAAATGAGCTCCTCTGTCACCCACCAGCCCAAGGGTCACCTAAACTAAGATGTGGCCCCCTCTTTCTTTCCAACAATCTCTCTCATCAGAGAGTGGTATGCTGAGGAGGTGACCCTACTGGTCAATCTGGGAGCAGATGAAAAGGGGATCCTTAAAGGGGTACTCCGGTGAAAAACATTTTTTTTTTATTAACTGGTGCCAGCAAGTTAAACAGATTTGTTATTGACTTCTATTTAAAAATCCTAGTCCTTCCAGTACTTATCAGCTGCTATATACTACAGAGGAAGTTATTTTCTTTTTTGAATTTCTTTTGTCTGACCAGAGTGCTCTCTGCTGACACCTCTGTCCACTTCAGAAACTCTCCAGAGCAGGAGCAAATCCTCATAGCAAACCTCTCCAGCTCTGGACAGTTCCAGATATGGACAAAGGTGTCAGCAGAGAGCACTGTGGTAAGACTGAAAAGAACTATACAACTTCCTGCTGAGCATACAGTAGCTCCAATGGAATGATAACGATTTTTAAATAGAAGTAATTTACAAATCTAAAATAGACAAATAGAAAGTCACGGTGCTCGAAGTTAAATGGATACTGGGTCTTAAAGGACAACTTCAGCGGCATTACACTTATCCCCTATCCACATTTAGACGACTACCTATTTTGCCTATAGGCAGAACCGGCCTTGCTTGGGGCTATAGGTGTACTAATAAACTATTTTGGTTTAATAAATTGGTGTGATCTGTGTTTTTTTTTAAATATCAAATGGCAGGAGTATTATAGGTTTTTCAGTCTTTGTTAAGCCTTATGTTTTTTTTTTTCGGGGAATGTGTGTCATATTGTTCTGTTATGTAGATTTTGTCTAATAACCTGATCCACACAGCAAGGCCCCTTCAAGGATTTCACAGGTACTCCACTGGCCAGCATTCAAAACATTTAGTTCTGAACGCTGTGTGCACGCTGTGGGGGTCAGCTACTTCCCCTCATGACGTCAGGCCATGCCCCTTCAATGCAAGTCTATGGGAAGGGCGTGGCAGCTGTCATACCGCTCCCATAGACTTATATTGAGGGGGCATGGTCTGATGTTATGAGGGAGCATGGCTGACTCCTGCAGCGCCCACACAGCATTCGCAACTAAATGTTCTGAACGCTGGCCAGTGGAGTACCTATTTTTAGGATCGCAAGAGAGGCATTAAAATAGGATAATCTAATGGCTTTAAAAACTAAATTATTTTAGTAAGGTGATTTATTTCACTGTCATAAAGAATAAAAAACTTTTTTTCTGTGGTCAGAACATCTCTTTATCTGTGACAAAAGAGGATTGACTTTGGGGTCTCAACAGTACTGAATAACATATCAAATATGTTGAGTCACCTATCTTATATCCATTTGTGGAACAACATTGGGGTTTCATGATGAGTTTGCCCCCCCCAAAAAAAAAACTTTGTTCTTTTAGCTATTATGA
Organism: Hyla sarda; assembly: GCF_029499605.1. Lineage (NCBI taxonomy): Eukaryota > Metazoa > Chordata > Amphibia > Anura > Hylidae > Hyla > Hyla sarda. The sequence continues at coordinate 329,048,161 of NC_079189.1, forward strand.
ATTTTTGATTTCCATGAATGTGTGATATACACTTGTAATATGACAGTAGACTGCGGGATCTCTTCTTGAATAAGGGGTTGCAGAATTAAAGTAAGGGTATTTTGTATTAAAGTGACCCTTGTGATGATATTACAAGATTAGATTCCTATCTTCAGATCATTCCACAGCTGGGAATCTTACAGGAAGCACGCTTCAAGCTGCCAGCACATCCAATGCCAGTTGTATCACTACCCTGAGCTCCTGCACAGCGGCTGTCAACACATGCAGAAAGCAATTCTTCACCAAGACTGGCAGATAGTAGGTCTTTATCAATCTTATTTTCTTCTCTATAATTCTTTACCGTAATTCAATTGAAATCCATTTCTTTGCTGTACAGTCATCAATCTTATTAAATCTGATATACTCTTCTTCCCTTGTAGGCTTATCCTAATATAAAAGTAATCCATTTGAGGTTGTGTGAACATACACTTGGGGAATAAAATTTGAATAAAATTTGTACTGCACATAACATAGCTAAACAAGTCTAAATAGACTATAATAACGTGACTATAGACTGTAATAATGTGTATACTTTAAAGACATAAAATGCCTGCTTTAATGTTTTATTGTATTCAACAGAGCAGTTGACATTTTAACAAAGAAAGGGGAGATTCATCAAAACTTGTTCAAAGGAAAAGGTGCGGGGTTGCCCATAGCAACCAATCAGATCGCTTCTTTAATTTTTAAGGCCTCTGCTAAATAAAAGAAGCAATATGATTGGTTGACATGGGCAACTGGGCAACTTTTCCTCTGGACAGGTTTTGATAAATCTATGCGAAAGTACATAACAATGGTAATATGCAGTAACTATACAGAGGTGGCACTCCCTACTGGTGATACTCTGCTTTATCACATTCCCAAATCCCAGGACAGGTGACCTGACATTTGTCCCCACAGCTTTTGAGTATTTTAATAAAAACAACAGAGGGTCTGCACCTTTGACGGGTTTGTCCAAATTTCTAGACACAGCCCATGGCCAGGTGTGAAGCTGCTTCTAGGATAAATGCCTGGAAAACCACCAATGGGGATTGACTGTAGAGTCACCCTTAGTTAGGAACACAAAATCATCCAAGAGACTCATAGAAGCTGGAGGGTCGGCTTCTAGTATACATGCAACCTCTGACCAATAGTATATGCTCATAAAGGTTGACTTTTCAAGTAATGATTGGTCCTTTACCTGACATGTAACCTAGTACCATGAATGACTAGATAAATATGTTTTTATTTGTTGCATTAGCATTACACCAGACAAACGTTCCACCAGCATTATCTTCTTGACAAATGCATTACTAAATATGACCTTTAACCCCTTAACGACGCAGGACGTATATTTACATCCTGCGCCTGCTCCCACGATATGAAGCTGGGTCGCGCTGCGACCCCGCATCACATCGCGCCGGTCCCGGCGCTCATCAACAGCCGTCCCCGCGGCTAATACCACACATCGCCGATCGCAGCAATGTGCGGTATTAACCATTTAGAAGCGGCGGTTAAAAAAAATAAAACAGTGTAAATAAAAATAAACATGTGTGGTATCGCCACGTGCGTAAATGTCCGAACTATAAAAATATATAATTAATTAAACCGCATGGTCAATGGCGTACGCGCAAAAAAATTCCAAAGTCCAAAAAAGCGTATTTTTGGTCACTTTTTATACCATTAAAAAAGAATGAAAAGTGATCAAAAAGTCCGATCAAAACAAAAATCATACCGATAAAAACTTCAGATCATGGCGCAAGAAATGAGTTCTCATTCCGCCCTGTACGTGGAAAAATAAAAAAGTTATAGGGGTCAGAAAATGACATTTTTAAACGTATACATTTTCCTGCATGTCGTTATGATTTTTTCCAGAAGTACGACAAAATCAAACCTATATAAGTAGGGTACCATTTTAACTGTATGGACCTAGAGAATAAAAAAGGTGTCATTTTTACCTAAATATGCACTGCGTAGAAACGGAAGCCCCCAAAATTTACAAAATGGCGTTTTTTCTTCGATTTTGTCGCACAATGATTTTTTTTTCCGTTTCGCCGTGAATTTTTGGGTAAAATGACTAATGTCACTGCAAATTAGAATTGGTGATGCAAAAAATAAGCCATAATATGGATTTTTAGGTGAAAAATTGAAAGGGTTATGATTTTTAAGGGGTAAGGAGGAAAAAACGAAAGTGCAAAAACTGAAAAACCCTGCGTCCTTAAGGGGTTAAACACACTCCATGATCTCTTCTCATTGGTCCACTGTAACCTTGTTTTCTTCTGCTTAAAGTGGTAAGGTCTTTTTTAACTTCTAAGTATTGTGCCACTGCTGCAAAGTTTTGTACTTAAGTTATGTTATATTTACATGTTTTACCTCTCATGGGAGCATCGTCCACTCTATTTTTATGGTTCCCACAGGTTCAACATTCCTCTGACGTTTGGATGACTTCGGTCTTGAGTCTTTCCCAGGATCCTGTTTGGCTCTAGACAGCTACAACAGATGATCACAGGGGACTTGAGTTCTTGCCTTTCCTGGCAAGCCCTCGCCCTGATGATGTATGTGAGTCCAAATGGATACCCTGCTGTTTCTGTGTTCGATACATCCCTACATTCTGTAGACTACTGGGATCACATGATGCAGGCAAAGCGAGACATCCAGATGGACCACACACATCATCAGTTGGCTGGCGTGTCGGGGAAGACAAGAAGAAGCCAAACCCTCTGTGATCAACTGTTGTCTTGAGCCAAACAGGATGCCGGGAAAGGCTTGAGACAACAGTCATCCATACTGCAGAGCAATTTAGAACCTGGGGGGACCATAAAAATATTAAAAAGTAAGCAATTCACCCATGAGAGGTAAAACATGTACATTTAATAACTACTTACCTTTGCAGCAGGGGCACAATACTTAAAACTAAAAAAAAAAAACTACTGGAAAACCCCTTTAAGGCTGTGTTCACACAAAGGACCAAATTTATCAATCTGCATGAAACCAAAACTGTCTGGTTTTACTCATAGAGACCAATCACAGCTCAACTTTCATTTTACCAGAATTTGTTAATATAAGAAAGCTGAGCTGTCATTGTTTGTTATAGGAAAACCAAACAATTTTGATTTAGGGCAGATTGATAAACCTGGTTTAAAATATTTTGGTCAGTATTTTTAGGAAAAACCAGGAATGGATTTATACCACAGAAAAAAATGACAACTCTTTCCATGATAGTGTTCTTTGTGTAAGCTCCACTCCTAATTTTTGCTAAACATACTGACCAAAATATTGTGTGTGAACCCAGCCTTCAGCTAAAGTTTATCTTTTCTGTATATAAATCCGATTTCATTAGGCCAATTTCTTACAGTTTTGTCACAAACACTGACTACTTCTTTTGTTAATTTCTTCTTCATTGCTTCTTGCTTTGAGATTCTATCCTGACGTTTTGTCACCTTCCTTGGTATACTGTATGTTTTCCTTCTAAAACCTTTCCATTTTGTCTGGTCCCAAATTTTACCAATCAACCAACTGAGAACAACCAGCATCTTTAGCCCCACTACATGTTGGATTTCCATCTTGGAATTTTATAATCTTCCCATTGTTTCAATTGTTTATCAATTTTCCACTTTCCACAGCTCAGTAATGTCTATTATCACTTTCCTTCTTACCTTTGGACTAATTTGCAGTTTTACTCTTGTGCGCAATATGTGATTCCATGTTTTTTATCATCATTGGGTGATTCTACAACCTTTTTCCTGTACTTGATCTGGAAAAACATGTGTCATTGATAAAATAATTCCCTTTAATTTGTTTCAGTTGTGTTTCATTTAGCTTTTAAACATTTTTTTTCTATCATAGCTGTGATTTATGTACTTGCTAGGAGATGTAAAATATAGGAAAAACATGTTCAGGTTTGGTGATTCCATAATTTTTGCCAGGGCTTGTACATCATTGTGCAGTGTGTGAGAATATGCACTTAATACAACATGCATTATGTATATATAAAGATAGAGCCCTTAAAAATAGATGATTTGCCTAAAGCAACCATTTAGGTAGCTGCTAGCTATCATTCTGCAAATGGAGGCTGAAAAATGAGAGTCTGATTTACCACTGCTGGAGAAACTTCTCTTTGTCTATCAAAATAACCTCACAAGATGCTGAAAGATCATTTAAACATACAGTTGCTTGAAACAGATGGTATCAAAGAGCACAATCATTATCTTCATTGCAGGAGATACAGATTTAAAAGATATCATCGACTGTACTTAGATGCAATGGCTTGTTCTTTAGAAACATACAAGTAACATAAAACAATCACAAAGGATAACCAGAACTTTTTTTATCTCCACCATTATAACTTTTATTCAAGGGCATACCTATCTGTACATAACTGCTTCAGCGCTGTTTTTAATGGGTTTCTTTACAATGCTCAATTTAGGTCATAAAAAATCTTTACCCTTTCAGTATTTATCAGCTGCTGTATGCTACAGAGGTAGTTGTATAATTCTTTTCTGTCTGACCACAGTGCTCTTTGCTGACACTGCTGTTTATGTCAGGAGCTGTCCAAAGTAGAAGCAAATCCCCATAGCAAACCTCTCCTGCTCTAGACAATTCCTCACATGGACAGAGGTGTCAACAGAGAGCACTGTGATCAGGCAGAAAATAACTATACAACTTCATCTGGAGCATTGGGCAGCTGATAAGTACTGCAAGGATTAAGATTCTTAAATAGAAGTGATTTACAAATGTGTTTAAAGGGGTATTCCGGTGGTAAACTTTTTGTTAAATGAACTGGTGCCAGAAGGTTAAACAGATTTGTAAATTACATCTATTAAAAAATCCTTTCAGTACATTTTAGCAGCTGTTTGCTACGAAGGAAAATCTTTATTTTTGTAAAAAAAATTTGTGTTGTCCACAGTGCTCTCTGCTGACACCTGATGCCCATATCAGGAACTGCCCAGAGCAGGAGAAAATCCCCATGGCAACCTATGCTACTCTGGACAGTTCCTCTGTAGTATACAGCTGCTAAAAAGTACTAAAAGGATTAAGATTCTTTAATAGAAGTAATTTACAAATCTGTTTAACTTTCTGCCACCAGTTCATTTAAAAAAAAAAAGTTTTCCACTGGAGTACCCCTTCAAGGTCAAAACTTTGACTTAATCATTCCAAAGTGTTAACTTTATTCCTCTTCAGCCCTTTAATGATGCAGTCTGTTTTGGCCTTAATGACGGGCCAAATTTCATTTTTGCATTTGTTTTTCTTCCTCCTGAGACGTTCAATAGCCATTAGTCTTTCAACTTTTCACCTACAGAGCCAAATTAGGGTTTGTTTATGTAGGAGCAATTGTACTATGCAATGACCTCACTAATTTTACCACAAAATAAAAAAATGGAATATTGCAACTTTTGAGGGGTTTCCTTTTTACACAGTGTACTTTACGAATAAAACAACATATCATGTTTATTCTTAAGGTAATATTATGACAATATTCAATTTATACAGAATATTGTTTAAAAAAACAATATTACTTTTTGCAAGAAAATTAGTATGCTTACAATTGTCCCCTGACCCCTATACAATTCTTATTTTTTTCTATCTGTGGAGCTTTATGAGGACTTTTTTCCGTTATCATTTGTAGTTTTTATCAGTACCATTTTTGCTTTAAGGGGCCCTTTTGATCGCTTTTTGTTAATTTTTCTGACATAAGAAGTTACGAAAAATCTTAGCAATTCTAGACTTAGGTAATTTTATTTTTTTCATGTTTATGCCATTCACTGTGTTGTTTCATTAACCCCTTCAGGACCAAGCCCATTTTGGCCTTAAGGACCAGAGCGTTTTTTGCACATCTGACCACTGTCACTTTAAACATTAATAACTCTGGAATGCTTTTAGTTATCATTCTGATTCCGAGATTGTTTTTTCGTGACATATTCTACTTTAACGTAGTGGTAACATTTTTTGGTAACTTGCATCCTTTACTTGTGAAAAATCCTAAAATTTGATGAAAAATTTGAAAATTTCGCATTTTTCTAACTTTGAAGCTCTCTGCTTGTAAGGAAAATGTATATTACAAATAAAAAAATTTTTTATTCACATATACAATATGTCTACTTTATGTTTGCATCATAAAAGTGATGAGTTTTTACTTTTGGAAGACACCAGAGGGCTTCAAAGTTCAGCAGCAATTTTCCAATTTTTCACAAAATTTTCAAACTCACTATTTTTCAGGGACCAGTTCAGGTTTGAAGTGGATTTGAAGGGTCTTCTTATTAGAAATACCCCACAAAAGACCCCATTATAAAAACTGCACCCCCAAAGTATTCAAAATGACATTCAGTCATCATTTTAACCCTTTAGGTGTTTCACAGGAATAGAAGCAAAGTGAAGGAGAAAATTCACAATCTTCATTTTTTACACTCGCATGTTCTTGTAGACCCAATTTTAAAATTTTTACAAGGGGTAAAAGGAGAAAATGTATACTTATATTTGTAGCCTGATTTCTCTCGAGTAAGCACATACCTCATATGTCTATGTTAAGTGTTCGGCGGGCGCAGTAGAGGGCTCAGAAGGGAAAGAGCGATAAGGGGATTTTGGAGAGTACGTTTTTCTGAAATGGTTTTTGGGGGGCATGTTGCATTTAGGAAGCCCCTATGGTGCCAGAACAGCAAAAAACCCTCACATGGCATACCATTTTGGAAACTAGACCCCTTGAGGAACATAACAAGGAATAAAGTGAGCCTTAATACCCCACAGGTGTTTCACGACTTTTGCATATGTAAAAAAAAATTTTTTTTTTTCACTAAAATGTGTGTTTCCCCCCAAATTTCACATTTTTCCAAGGGTTAATAGCAGGAAATACCCCCCAATATTTGTAACCCCATCTCTTCTGAGTATGGAGGTACCCCATAAGTTGACCTGAAGTGCACTATGGGCGAACTACAATGCTCAGAAGAGAAGGAGTCATATTTGGCTTTTTGAGAGCAAATTTTGCTCGGGGAGCATGTCGCATTTAGGAAGCCCCTATGGTGCCAGAACAGCAAAAAAAACACACATGGCATACCATTTTGGAAACTAGACCCCTTGAGGAACGTAACAAGGGGTACAGTGAGCATTTGCCCCCCACTGGTGTCTGACAGATCTTTGGAACAGTGGGCTGTACAAGTTTTCATTTTCATGGACCACTGTTCCAAAGATCTGTCAGACACCTGTGGGGGGTAAATTCCCACTGCACCCCTCATTACATTCCGTGAGGGGTGTCGTTTCCGAAATGGGGTCACATGTGGTTTTTTTTGCGTTTGTCAAAACCGCTGTAACAATCAGCCACCCCTGTGCAAATCACCTCAAATGTACATGGTGCGCTCTCCCTTCTGGGCCTTGTTGTGCGCCCCCAGAGCACTTTGCGCTCACATATGGGGTATCTCTGTAGTCGGGAGAAATTGCGTTACAAATTTTGGGGGGCTTTTTTCCCTTTTACCTCTTGTGAAAATGTAAAGTATAGGGCAACATCAGCATGTTAGTGTAAAAAATAAAACATTTTTACACTAACATTCTGGTGTAGACCCCAACATTTCCTTTTCATGAAGGGTTAAAGAAGAAAAAGCCCCCCAAACCTTGTAACGCAATTTCTCCCGAGTACAGCGATACCCCATATGTGACCCTAAACTGTTGCCTTGAAATACGACAGGGCTCCAAAGTGAGAGCGCCATGTGCATTTGAGGCCTAAATTAGGGATTTGCATAGGTGTGGACATAGGGGTATTCTACGCCAGTGATTCCCAAACAGGGTGCCTCCAGCTGTTGCAAAACTCCCAGCATGCCTGGACAGTCAACGGCTGTCCGACAATACTGGGAGTTGTTGTTTTTCAACAGCTGGAGGCTCTGCTTTGGAAACAGTGGTGTACCGGACGTTCTTATTGGGGGAGGGGGGCTGTGTAAGGGTATGTGTATATGTAGTGTTTTTAACTTTTTATTTTATTTTGTGTTGGTGTAGTGTAGTGTTTTTAGGGTACAGTCACATGGGCAGGGGGGGTTACAGTGAGTTTCCCAGCGCAAAATTTGCTGCATCTCAAGATGCGAGAAACCCACTGTAAAAGCCTCGCCCATGTGAAAGTACCCTGTACATTCACGGGGGTGGCGGGGCGGGGGGGCTTGGGGGGGGGGGGGTTGCATCAGCTGTTGCAAAACCACAACTCCCAGCATGCATGGTCTGTTAGTGCATGCTGGGAGTCATAGTTTTGCAACAGCTGGAGGCACACAGGTTAGGAAACACTGAGTTAGAAACAGACAATGTTTCCCAACCAGTGTGCATCCTGTTGTTGCAAAACTACAACTCCCAGCATGCCCAGACAGCTGAAGGGCATGCTGGGAGTTGTAGTTCGGCAACATCTGAAGGGCCAGATGTTGCTGAACTAAAACTCCCAGCATGCCTGGACAGTCAGTGCATACTGGGAGTTGTAGTTTTGCAACAGCTGGAAGAGCACAGATTGGAGACCATTATACAATGGTCTCCAAACTGGGGCCCTCCAGATGTTGCAAAACTACAACTCCCAGCATGCATGGTCTTTTAGTGCATGCTGGGAGTTATAGTTTTGAAACAGCTGGAGGCACACAGGTTAGGAAACACTGAGTTAGAAACAATGTTTCCCAACCAGTGTGTCTCCAGCTGTTGCAAAACTACAACTCCCAGCATGCCCAGACAGCTGAAGGGCATGCTGGGAGTTGTAGTTCGGCAACATCTGAAGGGCCAGATGTTGCTTAACTAAAACTCCCAGCATGCCTGGACAGTCAGTGCATGCTGGGAGTTGTAGTTTTGCAACAGCTGGAAGAGCACAGATTGGAGACCATTATACAATGGTCTCCAAACTGGGGCCCTCCAGATGTTGCAAAACTACAACTCCCAGCATGCCCAGACAGCCAAAGGCTGTCTAGGCATGCTGGGAGTTGTAGTTTTCAGACTCCTAGAAGCAGCAGTGAAGATCTTCACTGCTGCCTCTGAGGACCACATACTTACCCGTCGCTGCTCGTCCACGTGGCCGGTCCCGCGCTGCTCCTCGGTCCCGCCGCTGGATCAGGTAAGTCCGCCGGTCCCCACGTGTTCCCCCCGAATGCCGCAGGTCCCCGCGAGCCCCTGCAGCCATCGTCCCCCGTTCTGCCCGACTTCCAGGGGCGGGCAGTGCGGGGGATCTGAACTTTCACCCCAGATCACTGTGATTGGTCCACAGGGACCAATCACAGTGATCGCTGACCAGGACCATCAATTGATGGTCCTGGGGGTGAAGCAGAAGTTGTCCCCTGCTGGAAACAGCGGGACTTCTGCCAGTTAACCCGTGCGATGCTGCGCATCGCCGGGTTAACTGAATGTCATTTATAAACGCCGGGATGCGCGAACGCACTGCACAACCCGGCGTTTATATATGACATTCTGCGGGAAGGGGTTAATGATAGATTTCAATAGTTTGGACATGCAGTGATACCACATATGTTTATATTCATTTTTATTTACATTATTTTATTAGAAAAATGGGATAAGGGGTGTGATCTTTGGACTGCAAACATTGTTCAGTGCTATGCCTTAGCATAGCATTGTTCAGAGTTATCAGTACTTTGCTTATACAGGCTGCCAAGGCTGACTGTATTCTCAGACAGCACGGAGGCAGGTTGATCTAGTTAATGTGATTGCCCTGCACCTGCAGCCCCCCCCACCCCCTCACCCATAGCCAAAGGCACCAGTAATTTTAACGCTTAGATCCTGAAATACTCTTTCATCACTGGATCCAAAGGGTTATTGCTGGACATCGGCATCATCGCTGATGCCCTACTATGGCGGTGAGTCCTGGCTACACCCCTTACTCACCGTATATAAAGTGAGCACAGCTGCTTCGCTCGCTTCATAATCTGTTAATGCTTCACAACGTAAATATATATTTAATCTCATGTTAACGTAACGTGACGTAAGTATACGTCATTGCATGGGAATGGGTTAACCATTCTTTGGTAGCATGACCCATGTTCTCTTTAGATTCAGCTCAAAGGCAGACAAATTTCTTAAGAATTTGCGGGTACAATATAGAATTCATTGTTTTATCAATTATGGAAGCTGCCCTGGCCAAGATGAATGGAATGCAGTGTTTTCCTTTCGCAAACATAACACTTCTCCTTTAAATCATAAAGGTCTACTTTGGTCTTATTTACCTACAAAACATTGCTTCAAAAATAATCTGGCTTTCCCAGATGATCCTTAGCAAACTGCAGACAGGCAGCAATGTTCTTTTTAAAGAGCAGTGGCTTTCTTATTGCAATCCTGCCATGCACACCATTGTTCTCCGTTGTCTTCCTGATAGTGGACTAAGGAACATTAACATTAGTTAAAAGGGTTTTTGGCAGGTTTGTTTAATTACTCATTAGTTTTGATTTAGTATCTACTTTCACGTGAAAATCTGAAGTTTCATAAACTTTGAAGCACCACTTTATATACACCATTGCTTTTATGGCATGTCCCTATTTATATTGATAAATGGTTGTATCTGCAGTACATCTCTACTGAAAAGGAACTAACAGAAAACTCCTTCAGAGCTTTTTATAACATATTCATTTGAAATGCAAGTGATGTCTTCATCTCTCTTCATCATGGTAACTGATGATCTAGATAAGACAAGGATTTGATTTTCAAGATCAACTGGAGGCACTCCCTCCCACGGGCCAACAGACTGATTTATTAAGCATCTGTATTAATTCAGCCAACTTCATAACATTAGAAAGGAAAACATAGAATGGGATGGCTTTCTTATACTAAAACAACTGTGTGTAGACCATGCAACTAGTAAAACACCAACCGCAGGTGTCTATAAAATAATAAATAGAAATATCAAATGTAACTAGGGCTCAATATCTGAATATAGGGCAAATATTTTATTAAAATAATTTTAAAAGGATATATTTGTCAACATTACACAATAATTCCCCCAGCAGGGCCCTTGCTGGTAGGAGTCAATCAATATATACAAATAGATTGGATAAGATAAATGGTATAAAATGCTGAATAATAAAAATGCTGAATGATAAACATAGTGAACAGGTTGAATGATAATAGACATTTATACATGTCCATCATTCAACCTGTTCACCAATTTTATCATTCAGCATTTTATACCATTTATCTTATCCTATCTATTTGTATATATATTGATTGACTCCTACCAGCAAGAGCCCTGCTGGGGGAAGCATTGTGTAATGTTGACAAATATATCCTTTTAATTATTTTAATAAAATATTTGACATATATTTATATCTTGAGCACTAGTTACATTTGTTATTTCTATTCATAGCAATAGGCTTGGTTTCCATAAATGACTAAACTAAAGACCAGTGTGGTATCTTCTCATAATACAAAAAGGTGTAGTGATTCCACCACACCATCGGAACCATGTCAAGATGGTCTACAGTTCCCATGACTGCTATATTACATCAAGTAAGCAGTACTCAGTTGTGTGGAAGAAGGGAGAAAGACTTTTCAATGGGGGGGCTAAGTTCTCACAACTTTACTCATTTTAGGGCATTTTCAGCTATCTGTAATGTAAATGTTTAATTTGCTTGGTGTTTATTATTGTCAAAATGTCATATTTCTTAGTGATGGCAGAATAGTGGCTATAAAGAAAATCCCAAAGAAGTCATTTACTCTTTCCAAAACAATACGGAGGGAAGTAAAGCAGATTCGGTAAATGTTGTATTGCAGCAGTAAAGTAGATATACTCTAGCTGGTGTAGTGTTCGTGTTGTTATATTTAGTTATGTGTTGTTTAAATTTTTGTTAAAATTTTGGAAGGATTTTTGTGCTTTACATTGACATGCACTGTAATGTCTGTAGGGACCTGGATCATCCTAATCTTTGCAAATTTATTGGAGGCTGCATTGAAGTTCCGGATGTGGCTATTATTACGGAGTATTGTCCTAAGGGAAGCTTGAATGATGTTTTACTGAGTGAAGACATTCCTCTGAACTGGGGTTTCAGGTAATTTTATTGTTGTGTTATACATTTGGTAATGTTACATATCTAGTAAAATAGATCATTTGAATAATTATATTTTGCAATATTTACCGATAATTACAATAAAAAATCTGAGGACGTGTGATCAAAGTCACTTCATATCACTGAAAGAATATTATACATACAAGGACAGGTTAAAATACCATTTCCTAACAGTCAGCAAGCAACAGTGTTTGAAAGTTAACAGTTTACTTATCCAAAATGCTTAAGCTGCTGTCGGATAGCAGTGTAATGTGCCCCAGTGGGTTCACTTACCTATCCCCGCTGCTCCGGGTCCACTTCGCGATCCTCCGGTGTCTTGCGCATCTTCTCCAGGGTCCGCCGGCGCAGCAGCGTAATAACGTCACCTGAAAGCGAGGCCCGGACCCTGCAGAAGATGCGCAAGACACCGGAGGATCGCGAAGAAGACACCGGAGCAGCGGGACAGCATCGGGAGCCCCTGGAACAGCAGCGGGAGCGGTGAGGACCTGGTGCGGAGCGGCGGGGACAGGTGAGTACAGCTTCCTATACTTTACATTGCACGGATCCCTCAACATACGATGGATTCGACAAACGATGGGTCGTTTGGAACGAATTACCATCGTATGTTGAGGGACCACTGTAGTGTTTTCCTTTGTTTGTTTATTTTTATATTTTTTTTTAGAAAATAGTCTTACAAAGAGAATAATCACAAATTGCTTATACATATCAATACATATAAACAGTAATATAACATAGTGAGCAATAGAAAAATCAAACATGAGAAATTAATTATATATATATATATATATATGTTCACAAATGGCACACTACTATACACGACAGCAAAAATAAAAAAAGGAAAAGTTATCATATACAGTAAAATCTCCCTCAGCGGACTTAATATATTTGCACCCTCCGAATAGGGGACACTCCCAAGAGCAGAAACGGACACACCCAATAGGGGACAAAACACTCCCAATAGGGAACAAAACATACACAGTAGGGGACAAAACACTTCCAATAGGGGTAAACCAGGTTTATATTTGTCTGCCCTACCTTGTACATAGGGCCACTATCAGGGGGATAAAGCCAATACTCTTGATATCACCCCTTGATTACCCTCTTGTGCTATTTCATTTCCCCTTTATTTCCCTCTGTGCAAATTCATCAACCCCTTTTTTACCACCCTCTGTGCCATTTCTTTCCCCCCTTAATATCACCTGTGCTATTTCAATCCCCTTTATCCCCCGTGCCACTTTATTTCCCCTGTGCCCTGTACCAAATCATTCCCCCCTCACCCCATGTGCCACATCACTTTTCCTTCCTCCACCTGTTGTTCTGAGCAGCCTCAGGTGCAGGAGTGTCAACAGGTTTGGCTTTCTCCTGACATCTTCTGCCCTGCACTCACTGAGAGGCTGTGAGCAGCAGCGCCTGCGCACCCTGATGCGTGACGCTCCTGACATCACTCGTCAGTGCCCACAGCCACCGCTGCTCTCAGTAATTGCAGCACAGAGGATGTCAGGAGAACGTCAAACCCGCTGAGAGCACCTGCACCTGAGCCTGCTGGCCAAGTAAGAAGAATAACAGAGGCAGGAGGAAAGGGGAAAAGTAATGTGGCACAAGGGGTGAGGGGGGATGATATGGCAAAGGGCACAGGGGGAATAAATGGTACAGGGGGATAAAGGGGGAATGAAAAGGCACAGGGAGTGGTAAAGAGAGGGTGATGAATTTGCACAGAGGGTAATAAAGGGGAATGAAATGGAACAGAGAAAGGGATCAAGGGGAAACTATGTGGCACAGGGGGTGGGTGGTATGATTTGGCACAGGGCACCGGGAGAGTAAAGGGACACAGGGAGAATAAAGTTTCACAGGGTATATAGGGTAAATTAAATGGCACAGGGGGTTCAAGGGGGAGGAATTGAGTGGCATTAGAGGAATGGAGATAAAGTAGTACAGAAGGGTGATAAGGGTTGATTAAGCAGCACTGGGAGATTTTTCAAGGGGTACTCCAGTGGAATTTTTTTTAAACTCAACTTGTGCCAGAAAGTCAAACAGATTTGTGAATTTCTTCTATTAAAAAAATCTTAATCCTTCCAGTACTTATCAGCTGTTGTATGCTCCACAGGAAGTTCTTTTCTCTTTTAATTTATTTTCTGTCCGAATCAGGAACTGTCCGTCCGTATGAGGAACTGTCCAGAGTAGGAGCAAATCCCCATAGCAAACCTATCCTGCTCTGGACAGTTCCTGACATGGACAGAGGTGTCAGCAGAGAGCACTGTGGTCAGACCGAAAAGAAATTCAAAACGAAAAGAACATAGTATACAGAACAGAGTATACAGCAGCTGATAAGTACTGGAAGGGTTAAGATTTTTAAATAGAAGTCATTTACAAAGCTTTTAAGCATTTTTTCCCAATAGAGGACATCTCTCAATACCGGACACTCCTTCTTTCTAATGAGGATAGATTAGGGATGTGTGTGACAAAACTGTAGAACCTCAGAACTTTGCATAAAATAATGTTCACCAAACATTAAAACTTAGCCAGGTTAGCTTTGTGCAAATGAGCCTGGCGATGGCGCTTTTTATAGAAGAAAGGATTTTTTTGCTGCCTGAATGCATAGGATGAGGAAGAAGGAAAACAGAAATGAAGTCAGGGTAGCTGTCAGAAAGATCAATCAGTGCTTGCATACAGCTTCCTGGACAATCAGGAGACAGCATGGGTTGGGTATAAAAGGAGCAACAAAACCCTTTGCATTGAGTTGCAGCCACCATCTTGAATAGATAAGCTGAGCAATGAGCACAAACTGAACTCACTGCTTGCCTAGTTGGCTAGTGAGAAATGATAATGATAAAGGAATGGTTGGACAAGGATAGGCTAGAGGAAAGAGCACCCTGCCGTGTCCTCTGCCCCAGTGCGACTGCTACCACTGCACCCCCTGTAGCTACACCCCTGACCAGTACTGTGGGCATTAGCCATTTGTTTAGGCCCAGAACAGGCTGCAGCAGCAGTTATATGCCCAATGGTAGTAGTAGTAGAAGCATCAGCAAGCAAAAGTTGTCCAGTTCATGCCCTGTATGACCCCAAAACAAGCAATGATTTTAGCCTTTACCTTTTTGTAGTTTTTAGAGTCCTTCAAAGTGAGTATATAATAAGCAATTTGTTTGTCTCACCAGTCAAGTACAGAGCCAGCCCACTGTTCTAAAGGCAATTTTTCTCTGTCTGCAAATCTTTCAAAGACAGTTAAATTGGCTTTAACATCATCCTCCTAACTATTTTTCGCAAGCCAGTTTGTACTTTTTCCACACAGCAGCCTAAGAGCTATGTCAAGCTATATTAACTCGCTGCCCCGTCACTAAATGCAGCCATTTTCTCTTGTATGGCCTTGAACTGGTGCTGTAAGGTCTCATAGTGTTATTGCATGGCCTCTACCTGGAGCTATGTCTGCATGGCCTGGAACAAGGCCTGAGTCTGCTGCTGTAAGACCTGGACCTGCTGTAGGCTGGTTTGTATCTAGAGATGAGGGAAGCGAATATGACAAATCTGAATTTGTTATGAATTTAATGTGTGGTCCAGGCTCCAGGGCATCTAAAATGGCAGATCCACATGTGAGGACATGGGGCAAGGAACTCTGGGAAGGTGGGAATGAGGGTAGGAGGGATGACCCTGAATCTCATCCAGGATGCAGCCTATCAGCAGCCAGTCACCCCTGTGATGTCACAGCCCTATATAATTGTCAGCCATATTCCGGTTCATCACTTCATCCTTTGACTGCAGAGAGATGGGACAGCGCTGTGTGTTACAAAGACAAGCTTTTTACAGCAGCGGTTCATCTCATAGTCACTTCAGTGTTCTGGTGGACAGAGAGCAGTGCTTTTTCACAGATTTTTTTTTTACTGCAGCCATTAACCTCATTGCATTGCATTGCATTACAGAGAGGGGCAGATAGCTGTGTGTTTCCTCATACATTTCTTACAAGCTGGCTCAGCTTGAGAAACAGCAGAGGATGAAGGAATAATTTTTTAGCGCAACTCTTTCTTTGTTCCACAACAAATGGTCTGCAGGTTATACTAGTCTGTAGACGGTATAATACCCAGCAGACTATTCCTAATAGTCTTTGAGAGAGTGCAATTTTTGGTTTAGTACACAGCGACAGTGTGCTGCAGCACTGTTGTGTACTGCTGGTGTTGTGCAAAAAAGAAAAATTTTAAGCGGACTGTAGCGCATTTTTCTGCGTTCATCTAAGCAGTGTACTATTTTGTACCTGTTAATCTGTCAAGGGCCTAGATATGGTGAAAGGCCAGGCAAAAGTAATCACCGGCTAGTGTTTTACTGCAATACATTTTTTAAACGTACTGTGGCGCATTTTTCTGCCCTCATAAGTGCATACCACATATGTACATCTAAGTATTGTACTTTTTTGCCCTAATCTGTCTAGGGCCTAGATACTGTGAAAGGCCAGGTAAAAGTAATCACCGGCTGGTGTTTTACTCCAATACTTTACTGTACTGTGTACTGTAGCGCATTTTTCTGCCCTCTTTGTTCCACAACAAATGATCTGCTGGTTATACTAGTCTGTAGATGGTATAATACACACATTCCTAATAGTCTGTGAGAGAGTGCAATTTTTGGTTTAGTGCACAGCGACTATGTGCTGCAGCACTGTTGTGTACTGCTGGTATTGTGCACAAATAAGTTTTGTTTTTTTAAGCGTACTGTAGCGCATTTTTCTGCCCACATAAGTGCATACCACATACCTACATCTAAGTAGTGTACTATTTTGTACCTGTTAATCTGTCAAAGCCTAGATACTGTGAAAGGATAGGCAAAAGTACTCACTGGCTGGTGTTGTACTCAAATCCTTTTTAAGCATACTGTAACGCATTTTCTCCCCTCATAAGTGCATACCACATACCTACATCTAAACCGTGTACTATTTTGTACCTGATAATCTGTCAATGGCCTAGATACTGTGAAAGTCCAGGCAAAAGTAATCACCGGCTGGTGTTTTACTCCACTACTTCTTTAACCTTTTCAGGACATAGGGCGTATGGATACGCCCTGCATCCCGAGTCCTTAAGGACCGAGGGCGTATCCATACGCCCGTGGGAATTCCGGCCCCCACCGCTAGCCGGTTGGGGACCGGAGCCGGATGCCTGCTGAAATCGTTCAGCAGGCATCCCGGCATATCGCCCAGGGGGGTCATTATGCCCCCCCATGTCGGCGATCACCGCAGATCGCTGGACAATTCAGTCCAGCGATCTGCGGCGATTCCGGGTCAATCGGGTCTCCAGTGACCCGGTGACCCGGAATTACTGGCTGTACGGGGCCGTCTCCGACGGCCCCGAACAGCCAGAGCCTGCAGGGGTGAGGTGGCACTGGTGCCACCTCACGATCGCCCAGATTCGTCGGCCGGATTACCGGCCAACCAATCAGGGCGCCTGCTGCGGGTGTCACTCCCGCACCCGCTCCGCCCCTCTTCCGGAGGACGTGAGCGGGTGCGGGACGTGCACCCCGGGTGCTGTGGACCCCGATCCCCGGCGTCAATGTTGGGATCGGGGCCCCAGGAGCAGCGGCGGCGGCGGTGACGACGAGGGACTGACTCTCCGGCGTGGATCGTTGGAGGTGAGTGACAGCCTCCTGCTGTTGCTTAGCAACAGCTCCCAGCATGCAAAAAGGGCATGCTGGGAGCTGTAGTTATGCAACAGCAGGAGGCAGACCACCACAACTCCCAGCATTCCCTTATGGGCATGCTGGGACTTATGGTTTTGCAACAGCTGGAGGCACATTCTTTCTATGGAAAAGTGTACCTTCAGCTGTTGTATAACTACAACTCCCAGCTTGCACAAACAGCTAAAGTGCATGCTGGGAGTTGTAGTGGTGCATCTGCTGGTTGCATAACTACAACTCCCAGCATGCCCGTTGGCTGTCGGTGACTTCTGAGAGTTGTAGTTTTGCAACAGCTGAAGGCACACTGGTTGTGAAACTCAGAGTTTTTTTTTACCTAACTCAGTGTTTCACGACCGGTGTGCCTCCAGCTGTTGCAAACTACAACTCTCAGCAGGCACCGTACACCATGCACCGTACATGCTGGGAGTTGTAGTTTTGCAACAGCTGGAGGCACGCTGGTTGTGAAACACTGAGTTAGGTCACAAACTCAGTGATACATAACCAGTGTGCCTATAGTTGTTGCAAAACTACAACTCTCAGCAGTCACCGACAGCCAACGGGCATGCTGGGAGTTGTAGTTATGCAACAGCTGGATGTCCTCCCCCCCCCCAATGTGAACGTACACATGGGGGAGGACATGGGCGGAGGATTACAGTAAGTATCTGGCTGCAAGTTTGAGCTGCCGCAAACTTTCTGCTGCAGCTCAAACTGCCAGCGAGAAACTACTGTGAACCCCCCGCCCGTGCGACTGTACCCTAAAAACACTACACTACACTAACACAAAAAATAAAATAAAAAGTAAAAAACACTACGTATACACATACCCCTATACAACCCCCCTCCCCAATAAAAATGAAAAACGTCTGGTACGCCACTGTTTCCAGAACGGAGCCTCCAGCTGTTGCAAAACAACTCCCAGTATTGTCGGACAGCCGTTGACTGTCCAGGCATGCTGGGTGTTTTGCAACAGCTGGAGGCACCCTGTTTGGGAATCACTGGCGTAGAATTCCCCTATGTCCACCCCTATGCAAGTCCCTAATTTAGGCCTCAAATGCGCATGGCGCTCTCACTTTGAAGCCCTGTCGTATTTCAAGGCAACAGTTAAGGGTCACATATGGGGTATCGCCGTACTCGGGAGAAATTGTTTTACAAATTTTGGGGGGTATTTTCTGCTTTTACCCTTTTTAAAAATGTAAAATTTTTGGGAAAACAAGCATTTTAGGTAAAAAAAAAATTTTTTTTTTACATATGCAAAAGTCGTGAAACATCTGTGGGGTATAAAGGTTCACTTAACCCCTTGTTACGTTCCCAGAGGGGTCTAGTTTCCAAAATGATATGCCATGTGTTTTTTTTTGCTGTCCTGGCACCATAGGGGCTTCCTAAATGTGACATGCCCCACAAAAACCATTTCAGAAAAACGTACTCTCCAAAATCCCCTTGTCGCTCCTTCCCTTCTGAGCCCTCTACTGCGCCCACCGAACACTTTACATAGACATATGAGGTATGTGCTTACTCGAGAGAAATTGGGCTACAAATACAAGTAAAAATTTTGTCCTTTTACCCCTTGTAAAAATTCAAAAATTGGGTCTACAAGAACATGTAAGTGTAAAAAATGAAGATTGTGAATTTTCTCCTTCATTTTGCTGCTATTCGTGTGAAACACCTAAAGGGTTAAAACACTTACTGAATGTCTTTTTGAATACTTTGGGGTCATTTATGGGGTATTTCTAATATGAAGACCCTTCAAATCCACTTCAAACCTGAACTGGTCCCTGAAAAATACTGAGTTTGAAAATTTTGTGAAAAATCGGAAAATTGCTGCTGACCGTTGAAGCCCTCTGGTGTCTTCCAAAAGTAAAAACTCATCAATTTTATGATGCAAACATAAAGTAGACATATTGGAAATGTGAACCAAAAAAAAATGTATTCGTAATATCCATTTTCCTTACAAGCAGAAAGCTTCAAAGTTAGAAAAATGCAAAATTTTCAAATTTTTCATCAAATTTACGGATTTTTCACCAAGAAAGGATGCAAGTATCGACAAAAATTTACCACTATGTTAAAGTAGAATATGTCATGAAAAAACAATCTCGGAATCAGAATGATAACTAAAAGCATTCCAGAGTTATTAATGTTTAAAGTGACAGTGGTCAGATGTGCAAAAAACGCTCCGGTCCTTAAGGCCAAAATGGGCTCCGTCCTGAAGGGGTTAAGCGTACTGTAGCGCATTTTTCTGCCCACATAAGTGCATACCACATACCTACATCTAATTAGTGTACTATTTTGTACCTGTTAATCTGTCAAGGGCCTAGATAATGTGAAAGGCCAGGCAAAAGTAGTCACCTGCTGGTGTTGTACTCAAATACTTTTTTAAGCGTACTGTAGCGCATTTTTCTGCCCTCATAAGTGCATACCACATACCTACATTTAAATAGTGTACAATTTTGTACCTTTTAATCTGTCAAGGGCCTAGATACTGTGAAAGTTCAGGCCAAAGTAATCACCGGCTGGTGTTTTACTCCACTACTTTAAGCGTACTGTAGCGCATTTTTGTGCCCACATAAGTGCATACCACATACCTACATCTAAGTAGTGTACTATTTTGGACCTTTTAATCTGTCAATGGCCTAGATAATGTGAAAGGCCAGGCAGAAGTAATCACCTGCTGGTGTTGTACTCAAATACTTTTCTAAGCGTACTGTAGCGCATTTTTCTGCCCTCATAAGTGCATACCACATACCTACATCTAAACCGTGTACTATTTTATAGCTGTTAATCTGTCAAGGGCCTAGATACTGTGAAAGTCCAGGCAAAAGTAATCACCGGCTGGTGTTTTACTCCACTACTTCTTTAAGTGTACTGTAGTGCATTTTTCTGCCTAAATAAATGCATACCACTGACCTACATCTAAATAGTGTATTATTTTGTACCTTTTAATCTGTCAAGAGCCTAGATATTGTGAAAGGACAGCCAAAAGTACACACCTGCTGCTGTTCTAGACAAATACTGTTTTAAGCATAGTGAAGCGTATTGTACTCCCCTCATATTCACACTAAGTATGTCAGGCAGAGAAGTGGCAGGACATGAACAGAGGAGTGGCAGAGGCCTAAATTCATCAGGAAGAGGTCACAGCAGACTAGAGGCGAGTGGCAGCAGGAGTCCCAGCGAGATGCCTGAACTCCCAGTCACTGAGAGGGAGGACAAACTGACCTACTACAGAGACATCCTACGTAGTCAGTTGGCCAATGCCTATTGGCGCTATCTTCCATCCTCTCGCAGGTCTGATTTTGTACTCCCCTTCCACTGCCATGGCTGCTGGGGAGGGGTGGGTTGGCAGGAGCAGTACCAGCTCCATCAGCAGCAGCCTGATTCTACAGTCGCTGATGAGTACCTTTTTATTTTCCCGCATAGAGAAGCAACTCATCATCAGCAGGTAGACCTGGACCAGAACATGAACCAGCAGGTGTTGGAATACCTTGACATGACCATACCTACACAACCTGAAGACCCGCTGGACTTCTGGGCAACCAAACTTGATTTGTGGCCGCAACTAGCAGAGTTTTCCCTGGAAAAGCTGTCCTGCCCGGCCAGTAGTGTGCCATCAGAGCGGGTGTTTAGTGCGGTGGGGGCCATAGTCACCCCAAGGAGAACTTGTCTGTCCACAAAAAATGTGGAGAGACTGACCTTTGTGAAGATGAATCAGGCATGGATCAGCCAGGATTTCCACCCACCAATGCCTGATGTATCAGAGTAGATTAACCATGGTGCCACACCAACACTTCCCAAATATGGATAGTGCCAAACAGATTTAAGGCGCTGCTCTCCAGTTGCAAACATTCCTCCACATCAGACCTTTTTTCACCCACCTTCGTCACCGGGTACTGGTATTGCCATCCACCACACCACTTTGTCACCAGGTCAATTTCAGGACTCCTGATGCTGCTGCTGCCACTTCCATGCTGTCTGATTCAGCCACTATATCATCTCTTCATGCTTCTGCCAACTCCATGCTATGCCATTCAGCCACTATGTGGTCTCCTCGTGCTTCAGCCAACTCCAGGATGTGCCATTCAGCCACTATATGGTTTCCTCATGCTTCAGCCAACTCCAGGCTGTGCCATTCAGCCACTATATGGTCTCCTCATGCTTCAGCCACCTCCAGGCTGTGCCATTCAGCCACTATATGGTCTCCTCATGCTTCAGCCAACTCCAGGCTGTGTCATCCAGCCACTATATGATCTCCTCATGCTTCAGCCAACTCCAGGCTGTGCCATTCAGCCACTACATGGTCTCCTCATGCTTCAGCAACCTCCAGGCTGTACCACTCAGCCACTATATGGTCTCCTCATGCTTCAGCCAACTCCAGGCTGTGTCATCCAGCCACTATATGATCTCCTCATGCTTCAGCCAACTCCAGGCTGTGCCATTCAGCCACTACATGGTCTCCTCATGCTTCAGCAACCTCCAGGCTGTACCACTCAGCCACTATATGGTCTCCTCATGCTTCAGCCAACTCCAGGCTGTGCCATTCAGCCACTATATGGTTTACTGATGCTGCTGGGCCTGGGACATTACCTACAAATTTTCATGGTAGCACTAGCTACCATAAATATTCAATTTACATTTTAAAATTAATCTTTTAATCTTAGGGATTGTGAGGCCCTATGGTCTCCTCATGCTGCCGCAAGCTGCAGGCTGTGTCATTCAGCCATTATTTGGTTTACTGATGCTGCTGGGCCTGGAACATTACCTATAAATTTGTATGGTAGCACTATCTACCATAAATATTCAATTTAAATTTTAAAATTCATCTCTAAATCTTTGGGA
Organism: Hyla sarda; assembly: GCF_029499605.1. Classification (NCBI taxonomy): domain Eukaryota; kingdom Metazoa; phylum Chordata; class Amphibia; order Anura; family Hylidae; genus Hyla; species Hyla sarda. The sequence goes on from NC_079189.1 coordinate 329,070,660, forward strand.
TTGTGAGGCCCTGTGGTCTCCTCATGCTGCCGGGAGCTGCAGGATGTGTCATTCAGCCACTATATGGTTTACTGATGCTGCTGGGCCTGGGACATTACCTACAAATGTTCATGGTAGCACTAGCTACCATAAATCTTCAAATAAAAATATAAAATTCATCTTTTAATCTTAGGGATTATAAGGCCCTATGGTCTCCTCATGCTGCCGCGAGCTGAAGGCTGTTTCATTAAGCCACTATATGGTCTCCTCTTGCTGCCACCAATTCCAGGCTGTGTCATTCTGCCAGATTATGGTCTCCTCATGCTGTGACACACCTCTAGGTTCTGTCATTGTGCCGCCATGTGACTCATTGTTAGTTTGGGTTTTGTGGTCATACAGTATTAGTTCAAATAAACACCGGGACATTAAATTTGGGAATCTAATATAAATCTTAAATTTAAAAAAATTTATGTAATCTTTTCAAGATTGAGGCCATATGGTCATTGCCGTCATGTTACCTGTGGAATTATGACAAGAATCCAATGAAACAGCTTGGAGCGATAACAATGAACCATAACTGATTAAATGAAACATTCGCACTTTCACAGTCAGAGGGGCGGTGAGAGGCAGGGGGCTGGAACAGGTGATATCTCGCCTGGCGGAGGACTGCAAGCTCGATTTTAAGATACAAGTACGAGCTTTTTCACTGCAGCTACTTCTAGCTTTATGCGCCCATTTATCCAATGGCACAGAAGCTGAATGTGCTCCTGTCCATGTTGCTGGTACTGCAGTCCCTCCCTTTTCAAGTGGAGAGTATGGGGGTGCGCTTAGAGGCAGGGGCTGTAGCAGGTTGTAGCTCGTCTCGCGGCGGACCGCCAGCTTGATGCTCACCAGAATGGGTGATCAAAAAATTTAAATAAATTCAAATAAAATAAAATAAAAATTACATTAAAAAATCTGCCACATCCAGATACTCTGCGGCAGTGATTCTAATAGTGATGCCTGTAATCTGCATGTCATACTAAATAACAGTATTATTTCACTAACACAGCACACTCCCTATGCATGTTAGGACAAGGCAAAATGTTCTACACCCTTATTGAGGCTCTCTGTAGGCCAGAAATAGCCATTTTTAATGCAGATTCACCGCAAATTAATTCGGACTGAAACAAATTTTTACAGAAAATTCAGCGAATCGGCCAAATCAATTTTTTCAAAAGTTTGCTCATCTCTACTTGCATCCGTTGCTTTCACAGTTCCTCAATTACAACAGTGCCCAGTGTCTTTCAGTGCTGCGGCTGCTTTATCCAAGGACTTTAAAACAAAATGACTTGCAAGCGGTTGCCATTGCATCCTCCACCATATGTAGAATGGGACCCTTCAACCAAGCAAACAGAACCAAACACGCAGGTTCACAGTTCAATTCTTCTGGGTTTATTGTTGCACTTAACATATAGCAATAAGCTTTGCTTACAGCATGCGGTAAAACAGAAACTTAAATGTCCTTGACCAGGGGCAGACCTATCACCTGTGCAGCCGGGTCAGCTGCACAGGGGACCAGCATGTGAGGGGGCCCACTGAACTTTCATACTAATGCGCTAATATGAATGAATGCAGCAGTGGCCTTTGGGAGCCAGGGTGCAGCGCTCAGCTGACTGGGCAGATGCTCCTCCAGCCGGTCTCTCAGAGGACAGCAGGGCATTGGCACACCACTGCACTCACAGTCTCCCCGGCCTCTGCTCCTCTCATGCTGTTTTCTCTGCTGAGCGAAATGAGGAGACAAGAGGGGAGGGGTGGAGAGCACTAAAACAGCTGGAGGCAGAAGAGCTCATGCAGAGGGACCTGACTCTACAACTAAAGGCTTAGTAAGTGGCCATGTGTCTATGTGTGTGTGCTCAGTGTTTTCCAAGCAGGGTGCCTCCAGCTGTTGCAAAACTATAACTCAGCATGCCTGGACAGCCACTGGCATGTTGTAGCTTTGCAACAGCTGGAAGCACCCGCCTTGTTTTGTGTATATATGATGTATATGTATGGTCAGAGGCAACTCTTCTGTGAGGCCATTAAGACCGCCAGCTAATGCCTTGCCCTGGTGAGGGCCACATTCTGGCAAGTAATGTACATCAGCATCCCGGTCCAATCAACCCCTCTGATATTGTGTGCTGCGCGCAGGCCTGTCTATTATATCCCGGCTGCTCATCAGAGAGGAGCGCAGAGGAGAAAAAAGAGTCCCCTCCGCCGCTGCCTCATGACGCCTGTGACCTGTGCATTTGCCTCTTCCAGGTGTGTTCCTCGATTATTCTGCAGCAGCTAGTAAGCATTAAACCCTTCCCTATATGGCCATTTTTTTTTTTGCACTTTTGTTATTTCCTCCTCCCCTTCTAAAAATCATAACACTTTCAATTTTCCACCTACAGACCCATATGAGGGCTTGTTGTTTGCGCCAACAAATGAAATGTCTAATACCCTTAATAATTTCACCACAAAATCTACGAGGAAACCAGAAAAAAAGTTTGAATTAATTTTACTACTAAAAAAATATATAACTACATGCACCAAAATTAGTATGTTTAAAATTGTCATCTTCTGACCCCTATTACTTTTTTATTTTTCCGCATATTCCGCGGACGGTTTGAGGACTAATTTTTTTGCACCGTGATCTGAAGTTTTTATCAGTACCATTATTTTTTATCTGACTTTTTGATCGCTTTTTATAATTTTTTTTAGGGTATACAAGATTACCAAAAATACGCAATTTTGGACTTTGGAACATTTTTTACGTATACGCCATTGACCAAGCAGTTTAATTAATGGTATATGTTTATAGTTTGGACATTTATGCTCACGGCGATACCACATATGTTTATTTTTGTTTAAAAAAAATGTTCTTATGGGAAAAGGGGGGTGATTCAAACTTTTATTCAGGTAGGAGTTAAATCACATTTATTCACTTTTTTAAACTTTTTTTTCCACACTTTTTTTTTTTTTTAGCCCCTATAGGGGACTATTACTTTCAATCCTTTAATTGCATACACTGAACAATGCCATAGCATAGCATTGATGAGTGTAATCTGTGCTCCAGCCTGAAAATCAGGTTTGGAGCAATGGATGGATGATTGGACAGCGGGAAGGAAGGTAAGCACCCTCCTGCTGTCCTCTCAGCTGTTCGGGATGCCATGATTTCACCGCGGTGGTCCTGAACAGCCCACTGAGCTAACAGGCAACTGTTAACGCCCGTTTTAGACGCTGCGATCAGCTTTCATCGCGATGCCTAAAGGGTTAATGCCGGACATCAGCCGCATCGGCGATGTCCGGTATTAGTCGTGGGTCCTGGTTGCTGATAGCAACCAGGACCCACCAGGTATGCGCGCTCACCTGCTGAGTGCGTCATACCTCAGGATGCCACAATGGACGTAAATTTACTTCCATTTGTGGCAAGGGGTTAAGTGCCTGGCATCAGCTGTAATGAGGAAAATAAAATAATTACTGACCGTGCTTTAGTGCTGGCCATTGCTATGTGACCTACTAATACTACTACACCCCATGTATACGGTGCCATGACTATGTGTATTATCCATGTTCTGTCACATCACTGTGTATTATCCCTGTACTGTGACATCACTGTGTGTATTATCCCTGTACTGTGACTTCACTGTGTGTATTATCCATGGACTGTGACAGCACTGTGTGTATTATCCCGGTACTGTGACATCAATGTGTATTATCCCTGTACTTTGACATCACTGTGTATTATCCATGGACTGTGACAGCACTGTGTGTATTATCCCTGTACTGTGACATCACTGTGTATTATCCCTGTACTGTGACATCACTGTGTATTATACCTGTACTGTGACATCACTGTGTGTATTATCCCTGCACTGTAACATCACTGTCTATTATCCCTGTACTGTGACATCACTGTACATTATCCCTTTACTGTGACATCACTGTGTATTATCTCTGTACTGTGACATCACTGTGTGTATTATCCCTGTACTGTGACTTCACTGTGTGTATTATCCCTGCACTGTAACATCACTGTGTATTATGCCTCTACTGTGACATCACTGTGTGTATTAACCCTGTACTGTGACATCACTGTGTGTATTATCCCTGCACTGTAACATCACTGTGTATTATCCCTGTACTGTGACATCACTGTGTGCATTGTTTCTGTGCTGTGACATCACTGTGTGCATTATCCCTGTACTGTGACATTACTGTGTGTATTATCCTGCACTATGACAGCACTGTGTGTATTATCCCTGTATTGTGACATCAATGTGTATTATCCCTGTACTGTGACATCACTTTGTGTATTATCCCTGTACTGTGACATCACTGTGTGTATTATCCCTGTACTGTGACATCACTGTGTGTACTATCCTGCACTATGAAAGCACTGTGTGTATTATCCCTGTACTGTGACATCAATGTGTATTATCCCTGTACTGTGACATCACTGTGTGTATTATCCCTGTACTGTGACATCACTGTGTGTATTATCCCTGTACTGTGACATCATTGTGTGTATTATCCCTGTACTGTGAAATCACTGTGTGTATTATCTCTGTACTGTGACATCACTGTGTGTATTATTCCTGTACTGTGACATCACTGTGTGTATTATCCCTGTAATGTGACATTATTGTGTGTATTATCCCTGTACTGTGACATCACTGTGTGTATTATCCCTGTACTGTGACATCACTGTGTGTATTATCCCTGTACTGTGACATCATTTGGTGTATTATCCCTGCACTGTGACATCACTGTCTATTATCCTTGCATGGGGGGGCGGCCTGGTTGAGCTCCAGCATATGGGGGCCTTAATGAATAAATAACAACTGATATTAGGGGGGTCCTCCTGAGCAATTAATATGAGTTGGGTCCCCCTGAGAAAGTGACATATGAACAATTGACCTATGAGGGAGGGGGGGGGCAGGCACATTCTTTGCACAGGGGCCCTCTGCTGTCTGTGTTTGCCCCTGTCCTTTACGTCATGTTTTTAATCTTTACATCAACATAAACTTCTGAAGTTCTCACCCAAAATTTGGCAGATTCAGTCCCAATAATCAGGCTTTTTTTTTGCAGTGTGTGAGTATCCAAATCCTGGACCCAGACCTCAAGTCTTGTGTCACTGAGGCAAGAAGCCTTGGTGATACATACCTCCCATCCCCCAGATTACCAGCTGCTTACTTACAGGGCTTTCTTATACCACTAATCTGATTTTTTTAGCCCTGATGTGACATTAGGATCTACAAAGCTGTTCTGACAATCAAAGGCGGCTGAAATTGTGCCAAGATATTGCAGTCTAATAGTCAACATGTGTCACTAGCCCTAGGTGTCATATCACCCTGCATTGCCAGCCTAAACAGCATATAATTGCACATACCATTGCTAAATGTTAACTGTATATTACATGTATATAATTAAAGGTAAGTCAAGTCACATTAATTTATGCAGACTTCCCAGGTTACAGCAGACTTGCATATACAAATTTGAAGCAGTATCTAATGAGATCAAGGAAAATGGCTACCCCCTGTGGCCCTACTTCAGGAAACCTGCTTATTTTAGCAATGCGGGAGGAGAAAATTGCAACTATGCATAAGATGAATAATGATGACTGGAAACAGCAAACATTTCTAATAACTAATTTCAACAGCCATGCCACCCCTATAACATAAAATAAATATAGATATATATAGTTCTAAATGTGTGATGTTTACCTCTACCTGGCAAATGCAAGATATAAGAAAGTTTTTCATAAGTTGAGAGGGTAAAGAAAATAATACATCAAAATATACTTGTCCAGGCACTTTGTGTTGACACATCATACCACTGTCTCTACAGAGAGTTTGCAATTGCTTACTTAGGGGTCCATTAATGACCTATGCTTCAAAGGGAGCCTTTCAGTAATGCTTTGCATAGCAAAAGGTGTGAACGTCTTTCTCGTAATAAATTGGTAACTTCTAGTACTCACGTGTACATTAAGCTACATTCATATGTGATTCTATTTTAGTAAGGTGTTTTGCAGTTATTTATATTCTCTATGTATGTGAAAAGTAACTTCTTATTTGGATTTTTTTTGTGTCTTGATGTCATATGACTTTAGGTTTTCTTTTGCTTCTGACATAGCACACGGCATGGCATATCTGCATCAGCATAAAATATACCATTCACGGCTTAAATCCTCAAATTGTGTGATAGATGATCGATGGGTTTGCAAAATTACAGGTAAAATTCTTGTACCTTTGCATTTTGACTAAACATCACTCAGTAGATTCGGAATATAAAGAAATGACAACATTTCTGTAAATAAGTTAGGTTCTGTTTATAATTCATTTTCCATCGAAGACTGCAATGCATGCCACTGTATAGGCATAGAACCTCAATAAAAAAATACATGAATAAATAACTAAAGAGCCCCATGTACTGTTTCCCATTGTTTCCTTTTTATAGTAAACTTTTACCCGTTTTTCCTTTATATGCATGAACATATTTATACATGTTGTAAAACTTTTCATTTATTAAACCTCTGTGTTAAAAGTGTAAACAATTTAATTAATTACTCGAATTGTTTAAAAAATCTAAACTACACACACTTTTCGGAAGATTTGCTGAAAATAGTGCACAGTGTGAAAAAAAAATGGAAAAAATGAATTTCCCCATAAATTTTTTACGTTAAAGGAGATATGCGGCGGAACAAACTTAATCAGCGCATAGAGGATAAGTGTCGGATTGCGTGGGGTCCGGCTGCTGGAGCAGACTCGTGGGCCAAACCAGGGCCCTGTACGGCACTTTCCCGTGATCAGAATCTTAACCCCTATCTTGTGGATAGGAGAAAAGTTTGTTCCCTCACATATTTCCTTTAATTTACACAAAACTCCTAGTACATGAGGCCCATGGTGTGTGGTATTTTTTTATTTTTTTTTTGCTGTATTTCTTTGCAATCTACTAATAAAGGTAAGTGGTATGGTGAAGATTCATCAAAACCTGTCCATAGGAAAAGTTGCTGAGTTGCCCATAGCAACCAATCAGATTGCTTCTTTCATTTTTCAGAGACCTTTTAAAAAATGAAAGAAGCTATTTGATTGGTTGCTATGGGCAACTCAGAAACTGGGAGCCTTCCTTAAGAATACATTGAATGTATTGAGTTAGGGTGCATTCACATCATGATTTTACCATCCTACTTCTTCTCACAATTTTTAACTTTGAAATCATACAAATCTGCATGCCAAGTCGTATCCATTGACTTCCATTCATTAAAGGGGTACTCCGCCCCTGGCATAAGATGTTAGATCGCCGTGGTCCCTCTGCTTGGGACCCCAGGGATCGCCACTGCGGCACCCCGCCATTCATACTGCACAGAGCGAGTTCGCTCTGTGCGTCATGACGGGCGATACAGGGGCCGGAGCAGCGTGACGCCATGGCTCCGCCCCTCATGACATCACGGCCCGTCCTCTTAATGCAAGTCTATGACAGGGGGCGTGATGACCGCCACGCCCCCTCCCATAGACTTGTTTTGACGGGGTGGGCCGTGACGTCACGAGGGGCGGAGCTGTGACTTAACGATGCTCCGGCCCCTGTATGGCCCGTCATTACGTGCAGAGCGATCTAGCTCTGCACAGTAATGATAGCGGGGTGCCACAGTGGCGATCCCCGGGGTCCCCAGCAGCGAGACCCCGGCGAACTGACATCTTATCCCCTATCCTTTGGATAGGGGATAAGATGTCTAGGGGCGGAGTACCCATTTAATGATAGACAGCAAATGCATCAGTTTTGATACATATCCGATTTTGCACGACTTAAAATCGTAGATAAAATCGTGGTTGGCCACTATTTTTGGTCCAGATTCAAAATTGGATCGAGATCGTGTCTGATTTTTTTTTATTATTGATGTCTATGTAAATCGCATGGAATCGTGTGCGATTCTAACAGATTAATTGCACACAATTTTTTTGTACGCATGTGCAGTAGACTTCAAAACACATACACTTCAAATATATAAAAGTTTATTGCCTTTGGCATACATATTAATTTTAAAAACAGGATCAGATTTTTATGGAAAATTGGATGGAATTTTCATCTGTACAATTTTTCGATACAATTTTAAATCAGATAGCAAATAAATGTTGACATATGATTGTATATGATTTTTTACAATCCAATTTCGTCCGATTTTACGGTCCGATAATCAGATGGTTATATCGTGAAGTGAACCTAGCCTTAGAGACTAAGATCTTTCCACACTAGTCTGTTAATTCTCATGAGTTTTTAAGCAAAACCATTCCAATATGAATGACAGATTTTATTTAATTCTAGCAAAAACATAAGTATTGTACTGTCTGTGCCATAAAAAATGAAGGGTAGAAAACTGATGTCTCAGCTACTTAAAGCGCTATTGGTCTTAGAACAAACATTTTTAACATAAATACTGCCTTAAAAAATAAGCACTTTTTTTGTGAGAACCTGGTGTCCTAGTTCGATCTGTCCTAACAACAGCAGTTGGATTTGCTGACTGGGTCGGGGTTATCTCCCTGCTCTGCTCACTTTAGTGCCTCACCGAACTCAGTAGTGGCAGACAAACCATGTAAAAGGAAAATACGGGCCAGGCATCTGCAGCGTTTACAGTGGTTTCCAGGCACATTGACCACCAACAAGTACTACATGAATAAATGTTTAAATGCACACTAATGTTTTTACTTTGGACTCAAAATGAATGGATTTCTTATGGGCTTGCACCTTACACTATGGACATGGTAGACTCCAGTGCAGGCCATGTGACAAGCGAGAGGGAGGAGTAGAGAGTGGAGTAATTACCATGCACCTAAAGGAATGCCCCCAGATAACTACAGAACACCGACAGACACCAGCAAAACTGCAGAGAGAGCACCCCTAAAAGAGAGGGTATTTCTCATATAAAATATGCATTTTAATGTGCAGAATCCTTTTTAGGGCTAAAAACTTATGTACATTATCTTGAACATTTTTGGAGTTTCTACAACTAATAACTGTAGGGCTTCAAAAATGTTTAACTTTTTGCCGTTTTCTGATGGCCACTAAGGCAAGTACCGTATGTAAATTATATATTATACAGAAAATACTTGTTATTCATTACCTCAGTAATGCCAAGACTGACAACACAAGTTCTAATGCTATATAGGAAGACTAAAAAAAACGGCGTTGCCCGGTTTTTCCTTCCTAATCCTTTTTGGGTAGAAAAATAAACAAAGGAGGAAGCTTTTGACTTCATATGCAGTCCTCATATATTGTTGCCATATCCCAACCCCACATCCCGACCTCCTATCCCGACCTCCTATCTCGACCTCCTGTCCCGACCTCCTATACCGTCCTCCTATCCTGTCCTGCTATCCCGTCCTCGAGCTCCTATCCCATTATCCTATCTCGACCTCCTTTCCTGACCTCCTATCCCGTCCTCCAATCTCGAGCTCCTATCCCGACCTCCTATCCCGTCCTATCTCGACCTGCTATCTCAACCTCCTATCCCGTCCTCCTATCCCGTCCTCCTATCCCGACCTCCTTTCCTGTCCTCATATCTCGACCTCCTATCTTGACCTCCTATCCCGTCCTCCTCTCTCGACCTCCTATCCTGACCTCCTATCCCGTCCTCCAATCTCGACCTCCTATCCCAACCTCCTATCCCGTCCTATCTCGATCTCCTATCTCAACCTCCTATCCCGTCCTCCTATCCCGTCCTACTATCCCGACCTCCTTTCCCGTCCTCATATCTCGACCTCCTATCTCGACCTCCTATCCCAATTTCCTATCCAGACCTCCTATCCCGTCCTCATATCCCGTCCTCCTATCTTGTCCTCCTATCCCGACCACCTATCCTGACATCCTATCCCGACCTCCTATCTCGACCTCCTATCTCAACCTCCTATCCCGTCCTCCTATCCCGATCTCCTTTCCCGTCCTCATATCTCGACCTCCTATCTCGACCTCCTATCTCAACCTCCTATCCCGTCCTCCTATCCCGATCTCCTTTCCCATCCTCCTATCGAGACCTCCTATCGAGACCTCCTATCCCGTCCTCCTATCCCGACCTCCTTTCCCGTCCTCATATCTCGACCTCCTATCCCGTCCTCATATCCCGTCCTCCTATCTTGTCCTCCTATCCCGACCTCCTATCCCGACCTCCTACCTGACCTCCTATCCCGACCTCATATCTCGTCCTCATATCCCGTCCTCATATCCCGTCCTCCTATCCCGACCTCCCATCCCGTCCTCATATCCTGACTCGTAATGTGTGTACCAGGTAATGAAATAGCTCCAGCCTAATGGAAATTATATGGGAACATACATTTCAAATTGATTTGCATGGGACTTTTAAAAAAAAAACCTGACCCTCACAAATGGGGATAGTTAAGGGTTAAATTAACTATCTTATATTTTAAGTGTACATATAAGTAACATGTGACCAAGTATCATCGAAATATCTCCAGCCGTTTGGAAGTTATGCAGTAACATATATTTCCCATTGACTTGCATGGGACTTTAAATATAAGCCCGCCCCTGGCAAATGGGGGTGAGTAAGGGTTAAATTACCTATCCTATGTTTGTTGTTGACATATAAGTAACATGTGTGCCAAGTTTCATGTTAATATCTTTAGCCGTATGAAAGTTTTTGTGGAACATACATACATACATACATATATCTATATATATCTATCTATCTATCTATCTATCTATATATATATATATATATATATATATATATATAAAACTCAACGTGTGTGTGTATGTATGTGTGTATGTTCCACAAAAACTTTCAAATGGCTAAAGATATTAACATGAAACTTGGCACACATGTTACTTATATGTCAACAACAAACATAGAATAGGTGATTTAACCCTTACTCACCCCCATTTGCCAGGGGCGGGGCTTATGTTTAAAGTCCCATGCCAGTTAATGGGAAATATATGTTACTGCATAACTTCCAAACGGCTGGAGATATTTCGATAATACTTGGTCACATGTTACTTATATGTCCACTTAAAATATAGGATAGTTAATTTAACCCTTAACTACCCCCATTTGTGAGGGTCGGGGTTTTTGTTTAAAGTCCCATGCAAATAAATGGGAAATGTATGTTCCCCCATAACTTCCGTACGGCTGGAGATATTTCAATACCTGGTACACATATTACAGGTCGGGATATGATGACAGTATGGGAGGTCGGGATAGGAGAATGGGATAGGAGAACGGGATAGGAGGACGGGATATGAGGACGGGATAGGAGGTCTGGATAGGAGGTCGAGATAGGAGGATGGGAAAGGATGACGGGATAGGAGGATAGGATAGGAGGACAGAATAGGAGGTCGGGATAGGAGGTTTGGATAGGAGGTTGAGATAGGAGATCGAGAAAAGAGGACGGGATTGGAGGTCGGCATAGGAGCTCGAGATTGGAGGACAGTATAGGAGGTGGGGATAGGAGGACGGGATAGGAGGACGGGATAGGAGGTTGAGATAGGAGGATGGGATAGGAGGACGGGATAGGAGGATGGGATAGGAGGACGGGATAGGAGGTACGGGTCAGGATATGAGGTCGGGATGGGAGGTCGGAATGGGAGGTCGGGATAGGAGGTCAGGTAGGAGGACGGGAAATGAGGACGGGATAAGAGGTCTGGATAGGAGGTCGAGATATGAGGACGGGAAAGGAGGATGGGAAAGGAGGAAGGGGTAGGAGGTCAGGATAGGAGGTGGAGATAGGAGGTGGAGATAGGAGGTGGAGATAGGAGGTTGAGATAGGAAGTGGAGAAAGGAGGACTGGATAGGAGGTCGGGATAGGAGGTTGAGATAGGAGGATGGGATAGGAGGACGGGATAGGAGGACGGGATAGGAGGATGGGGTAGGAGGACGGTATAGGAGGTCGAGACAGGAGGTCGAGATAGGAGGACGGGATAGGAGGTACGGGTCAGGATATGAGGACGGGATGGCAGGTTGGGATAGGAGGTCAGGTAGGAGGACGGGATATGAGGACGGGATAGGAGGTCTGGATAGGAGGTCGAGATATGAGGACGGGAAAGGAGGATGGGAAAGGAGGAAGGGGTAGGAGGTCGGGATAGGAGGTTGAGATAGGAGGTCGAGATAGGAGGTGGAGATAGGAAGTGGAGAAAGGAGGACTGGATAGGAGGTCGGGATAGGAGCTCGAGATTGGAGGACAGGATAGGAGGTGGGGATAGGAGGACTGGATAGGAGGACGGGATAGGAGGTTGAGATAGGAGGATGAGATAGGAGGACGGGATAGGAGGACGGGATAGGAGGTCGGGATAGGAGGTCGGGATAGGAGGTCGGGATAGGAGGTCGGGATAGGAGAACGGGATAGGAGGATGGGATAGGAGGACGGTATAGGAGGTCGAGATAGGAGGACGGGATAGGAGGTGGGAATGTGGGGTTGGGATATGACAACAATATATGAGGACGGGATATGAAGTCAAAAGCTTCCTCCTTTGTTTATTTTCCTCCCCAACAAGGATTAGGAAGGAAAACCGGGCAACACCGGGTACTCAGCTAGTACATACATACATACATACATACACAAACACACACACGTTGAGTTTTATATATGTAGATTAGGTTCACATCATGATTTGTGCCTCTGAGGCACGGTTACCTCAGGAAACTGTCACAATAACATGCCAACATATCTGCGTTCAGACAGGAAAAGGCCCCATTCATTTCAACTGCCCCAAAATAGTCAGCTAGTGACTACTTTTGGGTTATTTTCTGAATGTATACAAGTTTTATCTCAGATTGAGAAGCATGGCTTCCAGCACTTTTCAGTCCGAGACCCTGAAAGCCAATCTGTCTGTTTATTTAGTGTGCCCACACAACCAGTTACAGTGCCACTTTTATTATACAGGTCTGGGCTACACAGTGTCACTGTCACTCAACAAATCCCAGTTGCTCGTGACTTTCATTGAGGTTAATCTGGTAAAGTCATGTGCACCTTGTGGCTTGCAAACACAAATCCAACTGGTTTGAATTTCTTGCAACCATCATGTTGCAGTCACATTAGGTTAAAGGTTACAAAATGCAACCACACTTACAGTCATTAGACGTGATGTTGCAATGAGACATTGTCATCTTCACATTGCATATGACCAAAGTCACTGTGTAGTCCTAACCTTAACCTGCTCTGAAAACATAAAAGCAGCCCTGTGATCGGTTGCTTAAAAAAGCCAGTATTAATAAATGAGTCCTAGTGAGGCAGCTCAAGGACATTGTATTTTGTGTAGAAATGCCCCACAATGTTTTGTGCTTTGAAAGCTGTTCATTTGTTTGCTTAGATGACCATCCTATATGTTATATTTACAAAGGATTTCTTAAACACCCCCATCATTTGTTTCATATCCATCCATACATTTGTTTTCTTCCAGATTATGGTTTGGACGTCTTCCGCAAACCCGTTTCTGTGGAAGATTATGATCAGGATCATTCTGTTCAGATGTACAAATCCCCAGAGACTCAGACGATGTCCTGTCATGAGAAGTCTGCTGCTACTGACATGTGCAGGTATAGCATCTTATGAAATGCAAGTGCTTATTGGAATGTCTTCTTACTTACAATTTGACTTTATACATGTTTATACTGTACTTAGGAATGTTATATATAGCACTGTGTAAGTGTTTCCTCGTTCAGGGGCTGCAAGATGGCAGGCTGCAGTCCCCAGTGGCGCTATGAAGTTGGTATGTGGTGGTTACACACAGTGATGAAAGCCTTATTGGCTGCCAACCACATGTAGGAAGGCATAGTACTGGCAAAGGAATGCACATGGTGGCACTGGTGGCTGCACGCTGCGGGTAGAAGCCTTGTGAGGTGTTAAAAGTCAGGGATCTGGGCAACAAGCAGGGAGAGTGAGGAGAGAGTCTTGTAAGGTGCAAGGAGAAGGGCTGGCATGTGAGTTGTTAAAGCGTACATTATATATCACAGAAAAAGTAATGCTTGTATGTTACTCACTAGGTCATGCAGATTCTTTACATGTCTTTTTATGTGTCTTTCTTCTGTATTTGGCTCACAAATCCCTCTGTTCTGCTGCTCACTCATTCTGACATCCACTGCGCAGGAAGCCCTCACTCACTATGCATTCACTTCCTTCCTCAGTCTGCTGTGCAGTCCTGGGTCTCTTCATCCAATCACTGCAGGCTGCTCTGTAAACTCCTACTCTCTGTTTTCAGACAGGTGTCTAATAGACAGAAGTGAGCACAGAGAAGTGGTAGTCCTGACATCAGTTCCTGGACCTTGCCCCTATTTCTATAAAAAGGAGATTAAAAAAATATGAAGTTTATTAGAAAGCTTAATGTTTTGCCAAGATGTACAACATATAAAAGGTTTTTTGATTTTGACAGTGCCCATTTAAAAGTAGACCTTGGTCTGTACATTAAGATGCTGGTGCAGTGTCTCAGTACCCATGTACCAGCTACAATACATGTGAAGTTGTCCTGTGGCTGAGTAAACCTACTCATAACTGCTTCAATCTGTGTATGGTGTACCATGAGTTGACATGCATAAAGGTTTTGTGTATTATACTGCCATATTAACATACACTGAGGTCTCACAACTGTGTAAGGGTATTTTCAAGAGCTGTATTATACGAGTGATTCATTGGTTACATGACATGCTTAAGTTTCCAGAAGGGCTATGGGAAGAGTACCTAGTTAAACCCCAGAGGCATAACTTGTAGCTTTTGGGCCACAATACATAATCTGTAACATTGCCACATGTCTATCATGTGCCATTTATAATACTGGCGTTTTTTTATTGGACTCCCCTGTTCAGTCCCTCTTCTCAGAAGGCTGGACCTACAAAAAAAAAAAAAAGTTCAGCTGAGTCTGGTAAAGGCCAGAACAACATCTCTACCGTGTTTCGTCTAGGTACCGTTAGGTTCCTGCCTATTATATCCTGTATTATGTTCAAGTAAAAGCCTGCTTCAAGCAAGTCCCATCTCACCTGAGACAGATCTGGGTCACATGTGCAAATGATCATGCCAATGTACTGAGTTTGGAGGATTTCACCCAAAATGTAATCTCCTGTCCATGCTCCAAGAAGGGTATTGATCAGCCAGAGGAGAATAAAACTGAACAAGGACCCCTCTGTGTACCTGTTACGTTGAGCGCTCTGGGCCTCGGAGTGCTCACAGCGTGTGTCCCCAGGCAGCGCTCCGGCGTCTCGGCGCGTGCACCGGGACTCTTAGATCTAAAGGACCAGTGCACAGGTGATTGGTGCCTGCTCCAAAGTGGTTTATTAAGGGTTAAGCTTTGTGAGAGGGTGTGTTGTTTGGACTTAATTAGGCCTCACCTGTGCACTGCCTATAAGTACCGTCTCCTCCCACAGCCTCCTGCCGGATCTTTGTTGCCTTTGTGCCTGAGAGAAAGCATTCCTTTTTCCTGTGCTACCCTGCCTGTTGCCGTTCCCGTTGCTACTGACTTCCGCCTGTGAACCTGTGCCGCTTGCCCTGACCAATTGCTACGTCTGACTACGCCTTTGCCTCATCCTCTAGTGCCTTGCCTTATCTCAGCAGCCAGAGAGGTTGAGTCGCTACTGGGTGGAACGACCTGGGGGTTACTTGCCGCAGCAAGTCCATCACGCTTTGCGGCGGGCTCTGGTGAAAACCAGTAACACTCCTTAGACTCCGTTCCCCTGATACGGCCCACGTCATCACCTCTCTGGCACAGCGGATCCACCACCAGCCTCTGCTACCAGCTACCAGCCCGGATCCTGACAGTACCCTAATCTTTTCAGTTACGTATGGTTAGAGTGTTGTGTGTCTCAGCAAATCACAGAAGTTCTTCAGCGTACTTAATGCACATTGGGGCATCATAAAGTATAAGTTTCTGTACCACAATAGTCCAACCTGTGTATGCCCTTCATAGGAGAGAAGCTAATTGGACTGTTTGTGTAGTCTTTCTCCAACTGCTTCTACCAGTCACATTTGTAAAAAGCACACCAGAGAATTTATTTCAGGTTATCTGCCAGTAAAGCCACTCATAAAGGAACAGTGACCAACTCTTCACTCATCTGCTTTAAATCATGTAACAGGAAATGCAGTCTGGAGTGTGCAGACTTATCCAATCATAACTTATCTCACACTGAACTGCTCTGGGCTGTATGTAGCAGAGTAAGGGAGAAAGTTCTCCCCTGTATGGCTTCAGATGATGTCAATCCTGCTGGGTATCGCCCCTTCCCAGTCTGTGAATCTGACTGAGCAGAAAATACAAAGCAATACTAAGGTAGAAAACAAAAAAATTATTAAAAAAAATAAAAATAAAGGCAGGGGATGGTTGATCATGATGGGGCAGTGATCTGGGAGGATTATAACATTTAACAAGATCATGAGAGGTACTCTTTAAGTAAGTACAGTACAAGATGTAGTGGGCTTGTCTGTGTAGACAGTGGAAGAGGGAAAAAGTATAATCTCTAAGAGTGAAATATCACATCTGACTATGAAAATATGATCTAGCTGTTTTTGTAAGAAAATTGGTAGGGGGGTAGCCTCCTTTACAATAATTTGCTAATTTTATTTTTGCTAAAACTTATATATTTATGTTATCTGTTTAACTTTGATTGGTAAGATGAGAATACCCCTTTAAATGTTGTATCCTTTGGTTCACTTAAAGAGTACCTGTCACCAAACTAAACATTTAATATATTGTTCCTTATGTAATGCTATTTACTGTTAAAATCACTGTTAAAATTCTCAACCGTTTATATGTTTTTAGGGTGCTTGAAAAAATGACCACTAGGTGGCTCTGTTCTGTTCCCTGCCACAAGTTAAACAGTTAGTTTGGTCTTCTCCCGGCCTGGCAGGAGACCAAACTCAGGAAGTGTGTGCAGGGCATGTCAATGCATAGCTCTCTCAGGCTTTAGTGATGTCGCGCCTGCTGGGGAACAACCACTTTCTCCTGCCGTGAGCTCACACAATGGGAGCAAGGGGAAAGCTTTTTAAAGCTTGCAATATTTTTTTGTGCAGGAGGGGTGTTAGGAGTAGTTAGGGAATTGTTACGCCTAGCGCTCCGGGTCCCCGCTCCTCCCCGGAGCGCTCACGGCGCCCTTCTTCCTGCAGCTCCCCGGTCAGCGCTGACCGGGAGCGCTGCTCTGCCATGGCCGTTGGGGATGCGATTCGCACAGCGGGACGCGCCCGCTTGCGAGTCGCATCCCAGGTCACTTACCCGTTCCCGTCTCCTGCGGTCATGGGCTGGCGCGCGCGGCTCCGCTCTCTAGGGCGCGCGCGCGCCAGCTCCCTGAGACTTAAAGGGCCAGTGCACCAATGATTGGTGCCTGGCCCAATTAGCTTAATTGGTTCCCACCTGTTCCCTGCTTATATCTAGTCTCCTCCCATGCACTCCCTTGCCGGATCTTGTTGCCTTAGTGCCAGTGAAAGCGTTCTTTGTGTGTTTATACCCTGTGTACCAGAACTATTGCTATCTCCCCTGACTACGAACCTTGCCGCCTGCCCCCGACCTTCTGCTACGTCCGACTTTGCTTCTGCCTACTCCCTTGTACCTCGCCTATCTTCAGCAGCCAGAGAGGTGCCGTTGCTAGTGGATACGACCTGGTCACTACCGCCGCAGCAAGACCATCCCGCTTTGCGGCGGGCTCTGGTGAAAACCGGTAGTGTCTTAGAACCGGTCCACTAGCACGGTCCTCGCCATCCCTCTCTGGCACAGAGGATCCACCTCCTGCCAGCCGGCATCGTGACAGTAGATCCGGCCATGGATCCCGCTGAGGTTCCCCAGCATTCCATCTCTGATCTCACCACGGTGGTCGCCCAGCTATCCCGACAGGTCGCCCATCTAACCCACCGACTGTCGGAAATGTCCACCATTGTGCACCAACTTCAGTCGCAACTGCAGCAGCAATCATCTCCTCCGCCACCTCCTGCACCCCTTCCGCAGCGAGTGGCCACTCCTAGCCTCCGCCTGTCCTTGCCGGACAAATTTAATGGGGACTCTAAGTTTTGCCGTGGCTTTCTTTCGCAATGTTCCTTGCACTTGGAGATGATGTCGGATCAGTTTTCTACTGAAAGGTCTAAGGTGGCTTTCGTAGTCAGCCTTCTGTCTGGAAAAGCCCTGTCATGGGCCACACCGCTCTGGGACCGCGATGACCCCGTCACGGCCTCTGTACACTCCTTCTTCTCGGAAATTCGAAGTGTCTTTGAGGAACCTGCCCGAGCCTCTTCTGCTGAGACTGCCCTGCTGAACCTGGTCCAGGGTAATTCCTCCGTTGGCGAGTACGCCATACAATTCCGTACTCTTGCTTCTGAACTATCCTGGAATAATGAGGCTCTCTGCGCGACCTTTAAAAAAGGCCTATCCAGCAACATTAAAGATGTTCTGGCCGCACGAGAGACTCCTGCTAACCTGCATGAACTCATTCATCTAGCCACTCGCATTGACATGCGTTTTTCTGAGAGGCATCAAGAGCTCCGCCAGGAAAAGGACTTAGATCTCTGGCCACCTCTCCCACAGTCTCCACTGCAATCTGCGCCTAGGCCTCCCGCCGAGGAGGCCATGCAAGTGGATCGGTCTCGCCTGACCCTGGAAGAGAGGAATCGCCGTAAGGAAGAGAATCTTTGTTTGTACTGTGCCAGTACTGAACATTTTCTGGTGGATTGCCCAATCCGTCCTCCACGTCTGGGAAACGCACGCTCGCACTCAGCTCTCGTGGGTGTGGCGTCTCTTGATGCCAAGTCAGCTTCTCCACGTCTCACGGTACCTGTTCGGATTTCCACTTCAGCCAGCTCTCCCCTCTCAGCCGTGGCCTGCCTGGACTCTGGAGCTTCTGGGAACTTTATTCGGGACTCCTTTGTGAATAAATTCCGGATTCCGGTGACCCGTCTTGTCAAGCCACTCCACATTTCCGCGGTCAACGGAGCCAGGGTGGACTGTACCATACGTTTCCGCACGGAGCCCCTTCTTATGAGCATCGGATCTCACCACGAGAGGATTGAACTTTTGGTCCTCCCCAATTGCACCTCGGAAATTCTCCTTGGACTTCCCTGGCTTCAACTTCATTCCCCAACCCTGGATTGGTCCACTGGGGAGATCAAGAGTTGGGGGTCCTCTTGTTCCAAGAACTGTCTAAAACCGGTTCCCAGTAACCCTTGCCGTAACTCTGTGGTTCCTCCTGTATCTGGTCCCCCTAAGGTCATTAAGGACTCTGCCTGCCACAGGAAATGCCCCTCCCCCCCTCCCAGTTCCATCAGGCAAGCTTCTGTGTCCCCTCATGGCCCTCGTCCTGGTGTCACACTGCCCTGTGCCAGGTCCCGCCCTCTGCCCTCTCTCCCCATTCCTACTCCTGCGGTTCTGCCTGCCGTTGAGGAATCCCCCCATCCTTTCCCGGTGTCCTCATCCCAGGGGAGGCAGTTTCCCGATAAAGAGAAGGGGAGACCTAAGGGGGGGGGTACTGTTACGCCTAGCGCTCCGGGTCCCCGCTCCTCCCCGGAGCGCTCACGGCGCCCTTCTTCCTGCAGCTCCCCGGTCAGCGCTGACCGGGAGCGCTGCTCTGCCATGGCCGTTGGGGATGCGATTCGCACAGCGGGACGCGCCCGCTTGCGAGTCGCATCCCAGGTCACTTACCCGTTCCCGTCTCCTGCGGTCATGGGCTGGCGCGCGCGGCTCCGCTCTCTAGGGCGCGCGCGCGCCAGCTCCCTGAGACTTAAAGGGCCAGTGCACCAATGATTGGTGCCTGGCCCAATTAGCTTAATTGGTTCCCACCTGTTCCCTGCTTATATCTAGTCTCCTCCCATGCACTCCCTTGCCGGATCTTGTTGCCTTAGTGCCAGTGAAAGCGTTCTTTGTGTGTTTATACCCTGTGTACCAGAACTATTGCTATCTCCCCTGACTACGAACCTTGCCGCCTGCCCCCGACCTTCTGCTACGTCCGACTTTGCTTCTGCCTACTCCCTTGTACCTCGCCTATCTTCAGCAGCCAGAGAGGTGCCGTTGCTAGTGGATACGACCTGGTCACTACCGCCGCAGCAAGACCATCCCGCTTTGCGGCGGGCTCTGGTGAAAACCGGTAGTGTCTTAGAACCGGTCCACTAGCACGGTCCTCGCCATCCCTCTCTGGCACAGAGGATCCACCTCCTGCCAGCCGGCATCGTGACAGGAATATAATCTGAGTTAGTTTAAGAAATATGGTTTAATGACAGGCACTCTTTAAAACAGACAGATCCTTTTGGTCTTATTATGCATGTTATATAAATCTAAAGCTTCTCATTCCTTGACTTCTGCATTCACTCTAAGAGCTCGAATTGTTGCACCACCAGTAGTTTGTTGTAAGAGGAGGTCTCAGTGACAAACATATACATAAACAGCTGTAAACATTCGATCAGTCAATGGTTCAGCTGTCTAAGGTTCATACTTTAAAACATTTTAATCATCATTCATGGGTCATTTTAAAGCAAACCTTCCACTCTCTACTTTCCTCAGGACCCCCAGCATTCTCCCCAAGAAAAGGAGGGGCATTTAGGAGCATTTGCATGAGCTCAGACACCTTTTTCCAAAGACATTCCTGTGAAATACAGGACAGATGGGAGTTGTGGGAAGTAATAAGTCAAATAACTTGCTCCTCTGTTTTATTTCTGTTTGTACATAATTTCAAAGTTCACATTTTCACATACATTAGGAGGTAACTTCCATGTGTATACCAATTCATGTCTGACCTACAAATATAACAGATAAGCTACTATTATACATTTAAAGACATGTCTATAATGTGTAGGGGGTCATTATCTATAATCTGGGTTTATATATTTTTAATGATATTTTACAATATATTTTCAGTAATGGCAAACTTGCCAATGGTCGTTTAAACTTGAGCAAAGTTGTTCATAGCTTGGTGATAAAACTGTTTTTCTTTATTTTCTTTTAGTTATGCTGTTATTTTACTGGAAATAGCCATCAGACATGATCCTGCTTCGGTAAGAAATGTGTTTTATTGTATAATACCAAAGAAAATGTAGTTAAGGTATAATAAAGAATGGCCATTAAATCAGATTTATGTACTGGTAGGGTGGTTTTACTGGACATTGGGACAGTTTACCAAAATATATGCCCCAGGCATATGCATCTATATTCCAATATAGTTGCCTATGTCAGCTATTAATTCCTGAAAAAACTGAGTTGAGGTTGAGGCAAGTTAAGGTTAAAGGGGTACTCCGCCGGAAAACACCTTATCCCCTATCCAAAGCAAAAGTTGAGTTCTCATTTAACGGTATTGGCTATAATAAAACCCCAGCCTTAAAGGAGAGCTCCAGCCAAATGAAATTACCTTTATATAGCTGCACATGATAAAGTTATATAACTTTGCAATGTGAAGTGTAATCTTTGCTGAGCATATACCTGGTTTCTCTTAGCTTTTCCTCTTGGCAGGAAGTCCAGAAATCTTATCACACTAATGACTGTAGACAACACTTCACACTCCCTTCTCCTCAGCTCAGAGTGCTGACAGCTTCAGTGTGCCGTGTTTGAGTGTCCCTGATTGGCTGGAGTTTTTTTGCTCACTGATTTTGAAACAATTCAGCTGGGATGCCTTGTGGAGTTATGGTGACTACCACTTTTGGCTGCATATCTCCTTTAATAATTAAATAGTCAGGGGTTATCTAGTATTTTAAATACATTCTTTTAAAAAAACAAAACGTGGCTCCTTTGTGGAATAAAAAAAAATATATGTTTTTCTTATCCTAGATAACCCCTTCAAGATAAATTTAGATGTAGCTGAGCATAGCGTGTGTAGCATTGAAAACCTTCCAAATGATTCCCTTCTGCAGAATTGGTCAAAGAAGGTTATCAAACATGGGAAACATTTCTCTGCAGGTAGTCAATGTTGTTGTAGTGTAGAATATAAATAGACTGCAAATTATTTCTCATGTGGTTCCTAGGTGTTTCTGTAGTAGAAATGCAATGTTATTGCTCCCTTCCTATACATTTATGGAATATCCACAGGAGGGCTAAGATCCTTATCTTCTGTATCTCTGTGACGTGAAGTGGATATGCCATATATGTCTATGATAAGAACAATTATTTAGCCCAATAAAATAAAGAGCATTACTTCCGTTTCCAGCGCTCCTATGAGCGGTCGAATGTAGAGGAGCTCCACGCCCACTTCCGCTATTATATCTCCCTCACCGCATTCAGACTGTGAGACAAGAGGGGCCACGATACCCCACTCGTGCTTGTGAGTACCTGCACAGTATGGAGAAGTTTCTCCACTGCGGCAGAGATCTGGGAACTGATGGCGGTGGCTGCCGTGTCCCGCACAGACCAGCTAGCAGCATCGCAAGCCAGTTCCCCACATGAGGGACTGGTAGCTATGGAGGTCCAGGCCAGGGTCTCAAGCTACTAAGGGCGACATACCCTACACTGATATGGCTGCAGTGGTGGCCCATATACTCCTGCCTGAAATCAAGACCTCAGTTGAGGCAGCAATATCCAGTACTATTCAGCAACTCTAGTGAGATGTTTCGCTTCATACCTCCCAACTCACTGAATTAGAACAGAGAGTTAGCTGTCTGGAGGACGACGTGGGGGCCAGTAATGCAGCTGTGTGCCTACTGACTCGGTCTAATTTAACCCTCAAGGAGAAGGTGGAGGATTTAGACAATTTCTCCAGGAGGAGCAACCTATGTATTGTAGGACTGCCAGTGTCCGTCATGCCTAACCAGCTTTCTCAACTGTGCCAGGGAATTACCAGAAGCCCTAGGACTGCCTGGACTATGTGGTGTAGAAAGGGCCCAGAGAATTGGCCCTCCCATGCATTTGGCCGCTCAGTCACCTGGTGATGATCCTAAACCCTGCCAGGTCATAGTCAAGTACCTGAATTATGCCGACAAGGAACTCATATTGCATACCTTCAAGAAAGCTCAAACCCCACTGATGCTCAGGGGGCTGAAAGTGTTTCTGTTCGGTGACTACTCTGTGGAGGTGGCGAAGTGGCGCAAGGCTTTTTCCACAGATTGCTCATCCCTGGTGCAGCAACAGCTTCGTTTTGTTCTTCAATATCCTGATAAGCTCAAGATTTTCTTTCTCAATGGCAACTCAGAGACTTTCTCTTCTCCGGAGTGGGCTACTGCCCAACTGGCATCTCTTAACCTGCAAGATGGTGGCTTGAGAATCACTCAGAAGAGACGACTTATGGAGAAGGACGGCTCTGTGCCTGCGCCCCGACCTGAATTGTTCCAGTCCTGGATTAAGTATATTATTATTCTCTCGGGACAGTGTTTGGATTCGTTCCAGTGTAGTTCAGAGGTGTGGAGGTTGTGTGTTTGTGTGTTGTCTGTGTCCTTTTTTGTTTCTTCTCTCAGTCTCTTCTTTTCTTTTGTTTTTCTTGTCTCTTCTATCGTCTTCTGTGTCACCCCCGTTCGATTCTCTGCAGTTGTCCCCGCCTCAATATCTTCCACCCTGTTATTACAAAAATGAAAATTGTCACCTGAAATGTAAAGGGACTTAGGTCCCTGGCTAAACACCGTATGATTTTGAAACACCTCAAAAAGCTTGAAGTTGATATTGCTCTCTACTTGCAGGAGATGCATCTGTCTGAAACAGGGTTGGTGAGGCCCTTGGGTCTTCTGCAGAGAATGGGAAAGCGGGGGTGATGATATTGTTCCATAGACGTCTCCAATACACTATTCATTCTCAGGAGGGGGATTCTGAGGGGCATTATTTTCGATACCCCAGCAGGTTTTTTGTCACTTTATAACATTTATGGTCCGAATGCTAATGATCCTTTTTTTTTTTTTTTCTTGATTCTAAGTTGCTCCAGGACGGATCTAGCAATGTTATAGTCGGGGGTGATATGTAGTGTTGATGTACGCATAAATTCGAATATTCAAAATGCAAATTTTTATCACAAATATCAGCACTTTGTGATTTTGCGAATATTTAGAATATAGTGATATATATTCGTAATGACGAATATTTGTTGTTGTTTTTTTATGATAAATTTTTCATGCAAATATTTGCGAATATTGGCACTACCAGACTGGACACTGATGCCTCCCTTCTTTTAGGTAAAAGATATTATTGTGCATGTGCACTATGCAAATTTCATTATAAATTTTCACATGGAAAAAAAAGAGAACAAACATAGCGAATATGCGAATTTCGCGAACATAGGACGAATCATTATCCATATATTCGTGAAATATTGCAAATTCGAATATGGCCCCTGCCGCTCATCACTATTGATTTGAACATGGTGGTGAAAACGTATGAGGATAGGAAACGCACGCAGCGTCCACTTCCAGTGTGTTCCAGAGGGGAACATGTTTTTCACAATTTTCTCGCTTCCACTGCAATGACGGATGTCATTTGCAGGGAGTTTACCCTTTTTTATGGGAAGGAGTTTAACGATTTTTCACATGCACAGCATGCTTAGTCTCGTTAAGACTATTTTTTGACATCCCAGGGGCTGCTAATGAGGGTTGTGGAAGTGGAAATTAGTTACATGGTCATATCTGACCATGCCCCTATCTGTCTTTCCCTCTTGGATGTAACCCCCAAAGGAACAGATATTTTGTGGAGATTTCCAAGTTTCTTAGCATCTGATGTAGACTTTGTTGCCAGGCTGAAGGGGTGGTGGATGGAATTTGCGGCAACTAATGCTGAATCTGCAGATAGACCATCCTTATACTGGGACACAGCAAATGGATAGGATAATTGCTTATTTAGCGGCCAAAAAGAAGAAGTGTAAGGCTGAGTATGTGGCTCACTCTGACAAATTGTGACAGGCTTATACGGTTTTCTTAGATTCCCCTACTCAAGAACATAAGGACATCTGGGTGGCGGTCAAACACTCTTTTGAAGCTAGCATGGAGGCATGGGACATTTTACATAGGGACCAGGGTTCTGTAGATTTTCTCAAGTTTGGGAACAAGTTGCTTGCTTGGCTAGCGCGCCCTCCTAGACAGGGGGAATTAATTTGTTCCCTAGTGGACACGGCCCCAGGGCCATCAATGCTACTCTCCAATGATTCTATTCAGTCCTCTATGAGAAAGATGCTACTGACAATCAAGGGGGCTTGCAGTTTTTGAAGGATTTGTCCTTGCCTAGCTTATCATCTGAAGACAATGCTGTTCTCAGCTCCCCGGTTACTCAGGAGGTGGTGTTGAACTGTATAAAATATCTAAAGGCCTGGAAGGCCCCTCGCCCGGACGGTTTTGGGAGTGAGTTTTACAACTCTTTAGCGACAGAGGTTGCGAAACCACTGACTGATCTATTTAATAGTATCCTGGAGGGAGCCCTATCTTGCCATCTAGTAATACTGCATTCGTCAAGGTCCTGTATAAATCTGGTAAGCCTCCAGAGAACCCGGGTTCCTATAGGCCTATATCTTTAATTAATGAAGACCTAAAATTGATGGCAAAGATTATGGCTAATCATTTTTTTGCCCTTTCTTTTGGGCCCACACCAGACGGGGTTTATTAAAGGCCGTTCGGGTGTTGCTAACATGAGGTCTGTCCTTGCTGCTCTGGAGGTAATCGGTAGGCAAGGATACTGTACAGACTCAGCTGGTCTTCTCGCCATAGAAAGGCATTTGACAACGTCAACTGGTCATGGCTGGACAGTGTCCTCCATATGTTTGGGCTCACGTGGTCTTTTAGGACTTTCGTTAGCGCACTTTATGCCACGCCTATGGCTCGGATTTACACAACAGGATTTTTATCTGACAATACTGCATTACAGAAGGGTACGCATCATGGGTGTCCCGTTTCACCCCTTTTATTTGACTTGGCCCTTGAGCCATTGACTGTTTACTTATTGAGAGCCTTTATACCTGGGTATCCAGGTAGGGCGCCAGGAGGTTAAACCTGCTATTGTTAATGGGTTCCCCCAATTCACAAATACCAGCAGTGATGGATGTGCTTCTTAGGTTTGGCCACTACTCAGGTTATCAGGTTAATGTTTCAAAATGTCAGCTCCTCTATTTGGGTACGAGTAATCATAGGCCATCTGCTAACTTGGGTGTGGAGGTGGCTTCTAAATATATCACAAACCTGGGCGTTAAAGTGGGTTCTCACCCGGCTTCTTTGTATATCCGCTTATTTAAACGGGTTGAGCAGGAATTACTCCGCTGGCAGTCCCTCCTATTGTTTTTATTTGTTAGGGCCCACCTTTTAAAAATGATAAGTTTTGGTAGGTTGCTTTACAGATGATTCCCCTATTGCTTCGGCATACTGATGTTTCTTGTTTACAGGCCTCTTTTACTGTGCTTTTACGGAAAGGCAAATGCCCACGTGTGGCATTTCGGAAGCTGTGTCTGCCTGTCCTGGAGGGCGGTATACAATTGCCTGATTTACATATGTACAACTTGGCAGCGCTTTTCTGTCATGCCCGGGATTGGCTCCTGGGTGGTTTTCTAATTTGCACTTGGATAGGGCGTTAGCTGACCCCTGGGATTTAAGAGCTCTGTTGCATGTGCCTTATGGTTCTCTTCCCCCTTTAATTAAAGCGAGACTGCTCCTAAAGGGTACTATCGCTGCGTGGAAAGCGACTAGGAAGCTCTATGGTCTGCCATATATTATGTCAGGACTTCTACCCCTCTGGAACTCCCCATCCTTTACTCAGGGTAAAGATAATAGGTGTTTTCTCCCTGTAGGGCGAAGGGGATTGAGTTTGGTGACCAGGTGTTCTCGGAGGTGATGGGATTTTTCTAGACTAGGAGGTGCTGCGGCTTAAATATGATCTACCTCTGGGCCACTTCCTCCAATATATGCAGTTTCGCTCCTATGTTACACAGCCTCCGAGGAGTCGAGATTATCTCTCCAAGAAGGCTGTCTTCTGGGCTTTCTTAGGCCCTGCCGATAGCAGGCTCTCTCTATCCACCATCTATTCCAATCTGAAGCAAGCCTCTATACACTCCTTACAAGATACCCTATTTACGTTGTGGGGGGAAAAGTTGGGCATTTCTAATGCTCGGACTAAATTGCTAGTGGGATGAAAACATGTTAGGCGTTCTCGGAGGTGATGGGATTTTTCTAGACTGGGTGGTGCTGCGGCTTAAATATGATCTACCTCTGGGCCACTTCCTCCAATATATGCAGCTTCGCTCCTATGTTACACAGCCTCCGAGGAGTCGAGATTATCTCTCCAAGAAGGCTGTCTTCTGGGCTTTCTTAGGCCCTGCCGATAGCAGGCTCTCTCTATCCACCATCTATTCCAATCTGAAGCAAGCCTCTCTACACTCCTTACAAGATACCCTATTTACGTTGTGGGGGGAAGAGTTGGGCATTTCTAATGCTCGGACTAAATTGCTAGTGGGATGAAAACATGTTAGGCGGGCTATACTGAATGAGATTTGGAGGGAGACACACTTTCGCATTATGCATAAGGTCACCTAAGCTTTTAATCTGTCATTCAGGGATGCCCCGGCACATTATCTTCGGAGTTGCCCTAAATGTAATCTAGCCATGGCCCCTTTGCTGCATGCTTTGTGGGACTGCCCATGCCTAGCTTTTCTATGGGGGGAGGTAGAGAGTTACATTAAGACGGTGTGGGAAGTGGAGGCAAGGCTTACTCCGCTGGCCATGATTTTTCACTATATACCGCTGTCATCACAGGAGGCAGAGGGTGGTTCGGTAGTGGCGGTGAAGGGGGCTCATCTGATGTTATTGTCCACAGTTGAATGCCTGCATAGACAATGGTTGCAGAAAGAGCCGCCCACATCGCGGCAAGTCATTGAGGCGATGAAGGGTTTGCTTTTTATTGATAGGCTGGACACCCTGAGGGACACGGAGCAGAGGGTTTGAAAACATTTTCGTACCTGGCGGTCCTTTAGGGGACATGCATACTTGCCCAGTGAATTCCTGGTACTGCAGAGCTAGTCTTGGTCATTCACTGGGTAGGTTGCGGGTTGATTGAGTGAGTAGGGTGGCATTATGGGCGACAAAGTTGGTCTTTTCCATTTTTCTTCTTTTCCATTTTTCTCTTCTTGTTCTTTCCTTCTTGTTGTTCATCATTCTTTCATTCTGTGTTATTCATGTCGGTGTTTGTTGTATGTTGTCTGTTTGTTGCGTCTGTTTCTGTGCCGCAATGGGGAGTGTGTTGAGGCCCTCTTGCGAGGCCCAAGGGGGTGGATGTTCATGGGAAGGGGTTATGGTGTACGATTTTGCTTACTGATACCAATGTATGTACAGGCCATTATTGTTCCATTATTTGTTTTGTGCTCACATACTCTTCCCTTGTATTGTGTATGGATTCCTTTTGTTATATCCTTAATAAAATATTGTTTCAAAAAATAAAAAGCATTAGGTGGTTGGTAATATCCATTTGGACAGCATTCTATTAAAGGGGAACTCCGGTGGAAAAAAAATTTAAAATCAACTGGTGCCAGAAAGTGAAACAGATTTGTAAATTCCTTCCATTTAAAAATCTTAACCCTTCCAGTACTTATCAGCTGCTCTATACTACAGAGGAGGATCTTTTCTTTTTGTTTTATTCTCTTCTGTCTGACCACAGTGCTCTCTGCTGACACCTCTGTCTGTGTCAGGAACTGTCTAGAGCAGGAGAGGTTTGCTATGGGGATATACTTCTAATCTGGACAGTTCCTGACACGAACAGAGGTATCAGCAGAGAGCACTGATGTCAGACTGAAAATAACCACACAATTTTCTCTGTAGTATACAGCAGATAAGTACTGGAAGGGTTAAAATTTTGAAATAGAAGTAATTTACAAATCTGAATAATTTTCTGGTACCAGTTGACTTGAAAACATTTGTTTTCCACTTGTTTCCACCAGAGTTTCCCTTTAAGAACAGCAGTAAATCATTTTATGTAAAAATGACACCTGTTTCATGCTGTCCAAAACATAGACAGCATAATACAGATACAGGCAGCAGGATGCTGAGACATTAGGATTTACTCTGAAATGCTCAGTCATTTCAGAGATATCATAGTATTAAAAAGCCACCAGGACCTGGGTAAGTAGTCAAGGGGGACAATCCCCATGACTGCTTTTTGCTCCACTAGCCTTGAGTGACACATCCCTCTCTATACACTCCTAGAGAGAGACTCATCACTCCCACATGGGGGGTCATGGGGTTCTATCTTCCAAGACTACTTATCCAGGTCCCGGGGTTTCATAAAACTATAATTTTATTTTTAAATTTAAACTGCATTTAAAGTAAATTATTGTGTTTCTGCATACTGTCACCTAGGCATGTGGTTCCTTTCATAGATAAAATTCTATAAAAACATTGTGAAACATATATATGTCTGTGCTTCTACATCAAAGAAAAAAATGCTTTTGTTCTCTGGTGCAAAGAGTCAAAGAGGCATTCTCAAGCCCCTAAACCGCTAAGGACGTTTTAGCACTCAGCACTTCAAGATCTTGGGAATGCCTCTTTGACTCTTTGGACCAGAGAACAAAAGGATTTTTCAATGTTATGGAAGCACAGACAGATATATGAAAAGTGCTGTTTCTCCTTATCTAACAGTGTTAGCAGTTTGAAAATTGAATTGCGTAAATGTGACTGTGGGAGGTGATCAGTTTCCATGCCAGCCGGAGGACTTCTGCAGACCTCTGTGCTGGTCACTTAGCGATCTTCTGAAAGATTTTGCCCCAGGCCACCACAAATAATATTTTTTTGTTTTTGTCATACATTTCATGGTAAAATGGAAGTGTCATTGCAAAGTACATTTGGTCACGCAAAAAACAAGCCCTCGTATGGATCTGTGGATGGAAAAATAAGTTATTGCCCTTAAAAGGCGAGGAGGAGAAAACTAAGATGCAGAAATTATTTGTTAAAAGTTTTGATCACACCGGGTCTCACTCCTGAGAGCCGCTGCTATTTCTAGCTATCAGCCAAGT
Organism: Hyla sarda; assembly: GCF_029499605.1. Classification (NCBI taxonomy): domain Eukaryota; kingdom Metazoa; phylum Chordata; class Amphibia; order Anura; family Hylidae; genus Hyla; species Hyla sarda. The sequence goes on from NC_079189.1 coordinate 329,100,475, forward strand.
AAGCGATTGGCAGCGCTGCCGCTGGCTATCTTGGCTGATAATGGAGGATCGCAGCAGGTCTTAGAAGTGAGACCCGGTGTGATCAAAACTTTGGACATGTTTGGGCAACATGCCAAAGGTTTTTACTTTTAAGGTCAAAGCTAATAGTGTGCTTAAAGGGGTACTCCACTCGTAGACATCTTATCCCCTATCCAAAGGATAGGGGATAAGATGTCTGATCACAGATATCCCACCACTGGTGACCCCCGTGATCTCCCTGCTGCACTTGGCATTCATTTAGAGCAATGTGTGCAGCGCCGAAGGCTTGTGATGTCACGGCCTCGCCAACTTTGGATAGGGGATAAGGTGTCTAGGGGTGCAGTGCCCCTTTAAGGGGTTCATGTTGTGCGGTGATTGGCTAGGCATCTAAGGGATGAAGTGCCTATGCCTGTAGTAGGGGAAAACAGGCCAGCTCTGGTCCTGCCCTTTAAAATTGAGAGAATGAGAAATAGCTGTGAGAGCACTTAAATCCCCTCTCTGAAGGGTTAATGTAATAAATCAGACAGCTTTTTAAAAATCTTTGGAAGTTTTAGGCTGCAGTCCTTATTCTTTCATTTTCAGATTCCTTATAAGCAACATGCAACCTGCTCAAAGCTTCAGTTTTATTTCATGAAATGCATGCAGAATGGGGTTGTACTTCTTTATGATTTTATTTTTGGATGGTGGAAAAGTGGAAAGGATCACCATCTTTTATTATTAGCTCCAAATACATGTGGTATATCTCTGGTGGTATACATGTGTGGTGGTATACATGTGGTGTGCTTTCTGTTAGGTGGCACTTATATGTTTTTTTTTTTTTTTTTTTACATATTTAGCTCTTTTTTTGTCCTGTTACAGTTTGTTCACAATGTAATAGAAATTCATGAAAGTCATTAAAAATTCTAATTTACTTTTATGTAATTCTGTTTTTATATTGTCACTTGATCATATATTCTATTTATATCCCAAATTTTTCCTCTTCTAAAAAAAAAAGGGAACACCCTGCTTCTATTCTGTGATTCTAATTTGTCTCTTTCTTATGTTACTTTGTCATACAGAAAGATGATGCCAGTTCCGCAGAGTACTGCTGCCTCCCTCTACCTGAGTTAATAAGAGGCAAAGCAGACAACGCCTGTCCATGCCCATCTGAATATGTTGATGTAAGTCAGTAACATCTTGGAAAACTAAGCACAAGCACAATCGTTTACACATAACTCACTAGGACTGAAATGAAACCACCAGTGTATTTGTTTTGTATAATGGGTAGTTATGAGCGGCAGGGGCCATATTCGAATTCACGATATTTCCCGAATATATTGACGATTATTTATCCTATGTTCGTGAAATTTGCATATTTGTTATGTTCGTTCATTTGTTTTCCATGTGTTAATTTTTTTCCAACAATGTGAGCCTCATCTCTGATTGTCCAACCATCTTTTTTTCTGGCTGTTCTAAAGCAAATCCTTTTTTTTTTTTTTTTTGGTAACCACATGACTAAATGTCATTATTTTTTATATTTACATAGTGATCAAACTAGAAGACTTTGCATCCACCACTGGGCTTTATGACATTTCTCAGTAGTGTTCATTTTTGTCAGAAAGGACTCCCCCACCCAGAATTTGCTCTATGGTTGACATTGCTCCTTTTGGTGCTGTCTCCTATAGAGTACAGCCATACAGTATAAAATTCACATACAGTGCATGCAATTTTGGTAACAGTGGATTTTGGTAAAAGATAGTGTATGGTAACAGATAGTCTATGGTAACAGAACCATACAATGTCTACATAAAGCTGCTACACAGTTAATATGATTGATAGCTACTAACCTTAAAGGGGTATTTTGCCCCTAGACATGTTATCCCCTATCCACATGTCTGAACCTGGAGGGTCCAGCCACTGGGACCCCCGCGATCTCCTTGCCAGCGTTGCGGCGTTATGTGATCGTGATGTCACAGCCGTCACGCCTCCTCCTATAGACATGAATGGAGGGGGTGTGGCAACAGTGATAACCAGTCATCCAGCACAAAGCTGAGTTTACCCTGTGCACTGGATGACTGGGGAGCCGCGGCAGAGATCGGACATGTGATCCCATTTCCTTTGGATAGGGGATAACATGTTCAACGGCAGAGTACTCCTTTAAATACACATCTATGTATAGTACACAGTATGACTATACAGGTAACACACTCCTACACCAGTACATCACCATCAGTATTCTTCTTTTACACATATCAATGATGCTACATTATGTTTTGCAAAGCAATATTATGCATTACAAAGTCAATACATACTATAAGCAATGGCAACATTTTACCTTCATAAAATACTTTTAAGCATAAATGTAAATAAATGGGAATAAATAATACAATAAAATAGCAAAAAGAGTATACTGTGACAGTATAGAATAGAATACAGGCCTTGGTGGATTACTATTATGTTAAAGAAAACAAAAACGGTAACATTGTGGCAAATGGCTTTGAATACATATATCAACATGTAAGGAATATATAGGAAAACAGAAGGCTGAGGAGCACTTGTGCCGTCTAATACTTAGATCACTTTATACCGGTGTATTAAGTTAATCCAAGGTGACCTGTCTCAGTGATATGAGAGCAGACGGTTCCCCCTACACATGGATGCAGTAATGTATCTGTATGGTGGATTTGTCATTGATACGATTCTAGCACGGAAAAGACCCTGGATTTCCTCTTATGTCATTTTTACTGCAGCTGATCAGGCAGTGCCGAAGTCAGAACCCAGCCCAGAGGCCAACATTTGAGCAAGTAAAGAAACTGCTGTACAAGATGAACCCCAACAAAGTGAGCCCAGTGGACATGATGATGACTCTGGTAAGTGCTTAGTTTATGTAGCTGAAACAATTTATTTTACATGATGCAAAAGTGTTGTGTCAGTGTGACGGTAACAACCTTCACAACAGGTCTATGTGATGACTGGAGTAATCCCCTCATTCATGAATGTTGTGTGCATTCTAGCAGCTTCTACCACATCCAGGGAGGACTTCCAGGCAAGGCACTTGGTCATTACTGTCACATAGTTCAATTATTCTTAGAAAAGTGTAAAAGTCCAGGATTAAAGGCATTTTTGGCTAATATGGTTGCTATTGTGTTACAACTTAAAATTCCTTCTGCTTAATCTTTACAAAACATTTTTGAAGAAGCAAGACACTAACAGAAAAAAAACAACAATAAAACCTCTATAATAATTATAGCGAATTGTTTTTATTTCTTTTTTGTCATAATCATTGGAGTAGTTAAAGTGGTTATCCAGGAAAAAACTTTTTTTTTTTTTTATATCAACTGGCTCCAGAAAGTTGAACAGATTTGTAAATTACTTCTATTAAAAAATCCTTTCAATAATTATCAGCTGCTGAAGTTGAGTTGTTCTTTTCTGTCTGGCAACAGTGCTCTCTGCTGACATCTCTGCTTGTCTCGGGAACTGCACAGAGTAGAAGAGGTTTGCTATGGGGATTTGCTTCTAAACTGGGCGATTCCCCAGACACGTGTCATCAGAGAGCACTTAGACAGAAAAGAACAACTCAACTTCATAAGCTCATAAGTACTGAAAGGATTAAGATTTTTTAATAGAAGTAATTTACAAATCTGTTTAACTTTCTGGAGCCAGTTGATATATATAAAAAAAAAGTTTTTTCCTGAAATACCCCCTGTAACTACTCCAATGATTATGACAAAAAATAAATAAATAAAAACAATTCGTTATAATTATTATAGAGGCTTTATTGTTGTTGTTTTTTCCGTTAGTTTCTTTGTTGCACATGATTCTAGAATGGAGTTCTCCTTTAAAAAGTATAATGCACTTTTCAGTAAATGTATAGGGTTTTATCGTAGACAGGTAGTAGTCAACCATCAACGAGGGCTTCAAAGAGGCCAAACATTACTTTATGGTATGCTCACATGGGTTTTCAGCCATATTGATTTGTATGTTCACACTGAAATGATTTTCTAAGGCTGCCTAAATTTTACATGAAGCCTCTGGCTTTGTAGAGACAGGGAGTGGAGTCTCATCAATGCAGTTCATGTGGGCTTATTGTTAGGTTGCTTCCGTTTGTAAAAAGAGAGTAAAGAATCAGAATTGCAGAACCCCGACCACCACCACAATAAATATAAATACCAAACAGGCATCTGCATTGGTATATAAAGTACAGCTTGTCAGTACCAAGAAATGCTACTGTTATGTTGCCTTTATAAACTATACGCACCGCCTGCTGATATTAATCACAATGAAGCATGCATGTTACATCTGACCTTTCCCAGAATAAGATGAACCCCAGTCTAATAAATAACAAATGATTCCATATTGCAATTATATCTACCATACAATGTACAACTTCACTACACATAATCAATGGATGGAAGGTAGAAGGGTTTACAAATATTATTTCTTATTAAAAAAATAAGAAACACTGTGTTCTTAATAGCGCCATCAATTTTTCTGCATAAGAATTTATTTCCACGCTAAAATGTGTTTTCTCCTTTGATAGCGTTCGAGCTCCGAGCTGAAAGACTTACAGCATAAAATTTACAGAACAAGTCTTTTGTTTTATGAAGCGCAGATGGTGCTGATTGTCTTATGGCATTTATGTACCAGTTATAATGTAGTATTTATGACACCAATGAAATGTGGGAAAAGCAGATGGCCCTGTCACATTACACTGCATGAATTATACAGCTTAGTCTTTCAGTCTATATTAGATGTGGCCTGATTTATTTCTTAAATGACTTACATCTCACAAATGCAGTTGATAAACACTGATCATTTCCGCACACTCACAGGGGAACAGACACTCATGTTTATTTCTCTATTTACATTTTAGTTTAGATGTAACTTACATATAGTTATATAAGTATTATAGTTATAGTGTTATACTTAAGTTGGTATGGGAAAGCTGGATCACAACTATTAGGCTAGGTTTCCACTTTTTTTTTTTTTTGGCAAAAACGCCAATAAAAATGCCCATTCTGCCACATGGTGTTTTTTTTGTGAAAAAACGCTGTGGCCAGATGTTAGCTGCAAGTCAATAGGGAACTGCAAAATGCCATATCCACTTGGCATTTTCAGTTTGGCGTTTTTTTTTTTATCCATTTGGCGTTTTTCTGCTATTTTGGCAGTTTTTCAAAAACGCCCTCTTGTTGAGACTTTGGCGTTTTTTTGGGAAAATCTTCACATTTTCCTCCCATAGAAGTCTATGGGAGTGGAAAAACACCAAGAAAAATGCCATGTGGGTTTTTACTTTGGCGTTTTTGCAGGCATTTTATATTCTTTTTTTGGACTTTAGCGATCCAAAAAAGTGATGGAGATACCTTTTTTTATAAAAATTTCGTAGGGTACCATTAAAAAAAAATTACAAAAAAGATACAGTTGTGATGGAAAAAATTGTATGTAATAAAATGTACCTTTTTATAACAACATTTTTATTAATTTTTGAATAGGGATCAATTTATGTGGGCAGGTAGGGCACTAAAAATGTAGCCGACAATAATAAAAAATGTGTGTGTTTTTAATATTTTTTTTTTTTAGGTAGTATCACTACTTCCAGCATGGAACACACTGTTCCATGATGGGAGTAGTAGTATCTGTACTAATTGACAGCTTCCCCCAAGTCCGTTGTGACCCTTCTTATAATTTATAGATGCGGATGGCCGCTCTTCTATGGTTCCCTGCACTGCCGTATATATACACATATTCACATTTCCCGCAGAGAGCTGTGATTGGCCAGATGGTTCCAGCCAATCACAACTCTGGGAAATATGAATAGGTGTATATATACGTCAGTGCAGGGGACCATAGAAGAGCAGCCGGCCGCATCTATACATTATACAGGAGGATCACAGCGAGTGTCAGGAGTGACACACACTGCAATCTGTCTATTAATGCAGGTACAACAGCCCCCAGCATGGAGCAGAGTGTGCTCCATGTTAGGAGCAGTAGTACCTGCAGTAAGGGACAGATCACAGCAAGTGTCACTCCTGACAGAGCCGGGAGAACAGCTGATGCCGAGTAGTAGATATATGTCCTATCTCTACTGCCCAGCAAGAACTTACAGTGAGTCTGCTATGTGTATACAGTATGCACATTGCTGGCTCACTTAACCCCTTGCTGAGCTGTGCGCTATGCACCAACTCAGCGAGGAAAGAGTTAGCTTACACTGCTGGACAGTGTAGGCTAACCCTTTGGGCAGTATACACTATATACAGCTATCTATAGATAGCTGTATATAGTGTATACAGAAGACGAAGTCCGCCTCCCTCCAGTCCAAGCTGGGTTAGTGTAGCTCCACCCCTAGTGGTGACGTCATTAGGGGGCAGAGCTACAGATGGGAGCCAGGCTGGTAAGGGTGTGAGGCTCTGTTCACATTGTACAAGGAGACTCCAGCTGTTGCTAAATTACAACTCCCAGCATGCCCGGCTGCCTTTGGCTGTCTGGGCATGCTGGGAGTTGTAATTTTATAACAATTGGAGGCTCCCTGTTTGGGAAGACATTGCAATATGGGCGCTCTCCCCAGCAGAGAGTGCCAAAAATGTCATAACCAATTTTTTGTGTTTTACGGCGGATTCGGAGGACTACTGCAGATTAACTGGATTTTTTTTCTTCTGATAAAATGTTTTTTTAAATAAAGTGTTTTTTAAAATAAAATAATTTTACCAATGTGTCGTTTTTTTTATTTATTTTTTATTGAATTTTCAGGCTTAGGAAATGGAAGCCATCTTATTGACGGAATCCATTACTAAGCTTAGCATTAGCCCCCAAAAAAGATAGCACTGTCCCCCAGTTATTACCCCGGTTCCCACCGCCACAGGGGTGCCAGGAAGAGCCGGTAGCATCAAAAATGGCGCTCCTGGGCCTAGGCAGTAACAGGCTGGCATTATTTAGGCTGGGGAGGGCCAGTAACAATGGTCCTCGCCCACCCTGGTAACATCAGGCTGTTGCTGCTTGGTTGGTATCTGGCTGCGAATAAAAAGGGGAACCCTGTGCGTTTAAAAAAATAAATAAATAAATAAAATGCATAGGGTTCCCCGTATATTTATTCTCAGCCAGATACCAACCAAGCAGCAACAGCCTGACGTTACCAGGGTGGGCGAGGACTACTGGCCCTCTGGCCTAAATAACACCAGCCTGTTTCCACCTAGGCTCCGGGCCTGTTGGTACCGGCTCTTCCTGGCACCTCTGTGGCGGTGGGTACCGGGGTAATAATTGGGGGTTAGCGCTAGCTGTTTTTGGGGCTAACACTAAGCCCGGCTTAGTAATGGATTCCATCTGTTAGACCGCTTTCACTACTAAGCCTGAAAATTCAATAAAAAAAAAAAAAAGACGACACAATGGAAAATTATTTCATTTTAAAAAACACTCCCCCACAGCCTTCGTTAGCCATTTTATTAATAGGAAAAAAATCCAGTTCATCCACAGTAGTCCTCCGGATCCGCCGTGATCCTCTGCATACACGGATCTGAAACGAGAAGAAAAAGAAACACAGCCTTTGGCTGTCTGGACATGTTGGGAGTTGTAGTTTAGCAACAGCTGGAGTCCCCCTGTCTGGTAGGACACTGCCAGAAGGGTGTATTCACATTATACAAAACAGACAAGGTGAACAGAGCCTCGTACTCTTACCAGCCTGGTTCCCGTCTGTAGCTCCACCACCTAATGACATCATCACCAGGGGGTGGAGTTACATGGACCGGCGGGGACAGAAACGAGGGAGATAAGTGGACCTCCTGTTCTGTATACACTATATACAGCTATCTATAGATATCTGTATATTCTGTATACTGCCCAAAGGGGCTATAGGAGCAGGGAGTCCTGTCAGTATAGTGACAGGATTCCCGGCTCCTGTATAGTATATACGGGTACACTATGCACCCCTGTATACTATACGGCCGGTGGAGGTGAGTAGTGATGCTGTACATCATTCCTCATCTCCTTACACTCTGTGGACTGGGCGCTCAGCATCCAACCCACAGAATGGTACCTGAAGACAGTGAGAAAACTGCCACAGGGGAGAAAACTGTCTGTTTCCACACACCAGGGAAAACGCCAGAAAAACTGCCAAAACACAGGAAAAAGCTGCAGCAGTTTTTCTGCCGTTTTTACTTTTTTTAGGTGGAAAAAAAAAAGTGGAAACCTAGCCTCATACTTGCTACTACAGCTGTCAGTATGGCTGTCAACTAGTTTTCCCAAAATCCTGACCAGCAAATATTTATAGCAGTGTTTCCCTACCATTATGTCTTCGACTTTCAACTGTCAGCATTCTGGGAGTTATAGTTTTGCAACAGTTGGAAGCACATTGATTGGGAAACACTGAGCTAGGGGTAACCAATGGCAGGGCTATGAAAAAAATCCACCCCTCCTCTTGCCCCTAGTTCAATCCCCACAGCTCCCAAGCACCCTGCAGAAATACCCTGATCTTGTCACTGTACAGCCAGCATGGGACAGTGCAGTCACGCACCGGCCTCAGTGGTGCAAGTGAAAGTGCATAAATGTACAAGACCACTGACAGAAGTGATTGACTGCAAAGTTAAATGTATGGGGACCCTTTCTCTAACTACAAGAGTGGTAAGCATGTATTTTTTTGTCCTGCTATTGCCCCTGGGCAGTTTTATCAAGCTTACTGGAAAACATGTTCACACAGGATGGATATGCTGAGTCTTTGAAGTTGAAAATCCACAGCATTTTCACCCCAAAATCTGCAGCAAATCTGCAACTAAAACTTTTAAATACATTGTCAGAAGAGATGTCAATTGCCAAATCCCCAGCATATGTGTTCTGTATGAACATACACTAAGGGTACGTTCACAGGAGTAGACTTATTCCACTGGGCTGGGTTCACACTACACAATTTCTAAGCATAATTCCACTTAGAAATTACACTCAGAAATTCCAGCAAAGCAGAATATCATTGCTGTCAATGGGATTCTGCTGCACAGTCCACACAGCGGAATTTCAGCTGCAAATTTCAGAGATTCGGCCCCCCCAGTAAATGATCTTGGTCATTGTTTCCACAGAATCCAAGTTAAATGCATTACCCTCTATAAATACAGCTCTATGAAGAACAGTACACTGGACAACCTTATTTTCTCTAACAATTAAAGTGAGGTCTAGACATATATAATGCTATAATGGTATAGCAGTGTTTTATAGCTCTCAAGGGGGCACATGATTCGGTTAATATGAACGGACTATCAGCACAATGGAATGAATTGGATTTGTCTGGTCTATAGCTTTAAAATAACTTATTCTCTTAGGGCATGACATACATATTTTAAGCTATAACCTGTATTATAGTGTTTTTTCCGCTAATGAATACTTAGACACCAATAGGGAATTTGTAATGCCCCAGGCTACCCTGCTGTATTTTTGTACCTATTGGTAGAATTTCTGTTAATATTATATAAGGGAATTGCTATTTAGGGTCCGGCTGCAGCTTTGGCATGTATACTGTACTAAGCATCTGCAAAATATAGGAAAATAGTTTTGGATGCTCTGGAGGTAGAAAACTTGGGTTAGAGAAGGGACCACAAAGGGACATTGATAGAAGATGTGTATCCTGAAATGTCCGGCATCAGGGACTATTCTTGCCCTAGTTGTATATTATAATGCCTCTCATAGAAAATTGTTTTGGCATTGCATTCCTTAAATGTTTTTGAAATCACCCAATCTATCTTCAGGAGGAAAAGAGGTTCCAATAGCAATACTGCTAAATGCATCCGGTAAACAATACTAGCAATAGGAAGACCGAATAGAACTGCCTGTGAATTATTATTCTTTATAATCTGGCTAAATATGGAAAAGGCCCATACATTTGATTTCCTCATACTTACCATAAAGTATCATGTATATGTTGGGTTTGCCTTGAGATAGGTGTATTACTGTCCTTAGCCAACCACTTTACATAGAACCCAAATTTAACACATCTTTTTCCGGTCAAATTCTCTTTACTGTATGTAGATAATGATTTAGGCTTGTATAAAGCTCAACATAGGAAATACCATATAGTCTGTAGTCTCCTCTCCAACAATAATCCATTGGCCTGTCTAATAAATATTATAGGATTGTAAAACCTGAAATTACACCAACCCAAAAGGACAGACAAAACTCATCTTATTCTACTTGTTGGGGCTACGAGGATGGCAGCTTTACTGTTTTCCCTTTATTGACATGCCTCTATTCTTTGTTTCATTAAATGTCAAAAATGATGGTATACAATGGCAAAAAAAAACCTTTAAGGCCACTATGGCCACTAAACATGCTAGAAATATTTCTTCGTAACAGTTTCATTAAGGGACATTATTATAGGGTTGCAGAGGATGTGGTCACACCTCGGCCCTGGGACCATTCTGCTCCTATGACATGTTATAGTTGGAGTTGAGGGGGAGTTTGGTTCCAGATTTTATATTAGGGCACTCTTCTAATGCTATTAGGCTATTGTGAAGAACTAATTCAGCTATGAAGAATACTAAAAAAAATATTAGTCCCTATCTTGGGACTAGAAGAAAATATTTTGTCTATTTTACCAACAAAGATGGCTTTTTGGAGCCAACCTTTCAAGTTCTTATCTTTACATAACAGAAAGGCAACACTGAATGAAAGGTCGATAATTGCTTTCCATAATGAAGCTTTTGACTTCATATCCCCTCCTCATATATTGTTGTCATATCCCAACCCCATATCCCATCCTCATATCTCAACCTCATATCCCATCCTCATATCTCAACCTCATATCCCATCCTTATATCCTGTCATCATATCTCAACCTCATATCCCATCATCATATCCCATCATCATATCTCGTCCTCAAATCCCGTCATCATATCTCAACCTCATATCCCGTCCTCATATCCCGACCTCATATCCCGTCCTCATATCCCGACCTCATATACCGTCATCATATCTCAACCTCAAATCCTGACCTCCTATCCTCATATTTCGACCTCCTATTCCGTCCTCCTATCCCGACCTCCTATCTCGACCTCATATCCCTTCCTCATATCCCGACCTCCTATCCCGTCCTCCTATCCCGTCCTCCTATCTCAACCTAATTTCCTGTCCTCATATCCCGTCCTCATATCCAGACCTCATATCCCGACCTCATATCTCAACCTCATATCCTGTCCTCCTATTTTGACCTCATATGCCGTCCTGAAATCCCTACCTCATATCCCATCCTCATATCCCGACCTCCTATCCCATCCTCATATCTCAACCTCATATTCCGTCCTCATATCCCGTCCTCATATCCCGACCTCCTATCTCAACTTCATTTCCCGTCCTCCTATCTCGACCTCAGATCCTGACCTAGTATACCGTCCTTCTATCCAATCCTCATATCCTGTCCTTATATCCCATCCTTGTGTCCCATTCTAATATCCTGTCCTCAGGTGGGACTGATTTGTGATAAAGATATTGTAAGCTGAAAATAGAAGGGGACGTGGCTTTTTGGGACTGGGCGTGATTTGCAAGCCAGACCAATGCACAAAAAGGGTAGATAATAAAAGGGGTGAGGCTTAAAATATGGGTGTGTCTTTGTGAGATGGGGTGTGGCTTGCAAGCGGATTGACACATTCAGGTATTGTCAGGATCCGGACTGATATGCGGGGAGGACACGGGTAGGGGATCCTCTGTGTTAGTGAGGCGATGGCGTGGGCAGTACCAGGGGAACAGAATCTAAGGGGTTACTGGTTTTCACCAGAGCCCGCCGCAAAGCGGGATGGACTTGCAGCGGCAGGTAACCCCCAGGTTGTTCCACCCGATAGCGACTCAACCTCACTGACAGCTGAGACAGGCGTGGTACACAAGGACAAGGCAGGAGCAAGGTCGGACGTAGCAGAAGGACTGGGCAGGCAGCAACGGTTCATAGTCAGGGGCAACGGCGAGGGTCTGGATTCACAGGCAATAGAACACACAGAAACGCTTTCTCAGGGCACAAGGCAACAAGATCCGGCAAGGACCGGAAGGGGAAGTGAGTATTTAAGTGTTTTACATTGATTGGGCCAGGCACCAATTAGTGGTGCACTGGCCCTTTAAATTTCAGTAAGCCAGTGCGCACGCGCGCCCTAGGGAGCGGGGCCGCGCACGCCGGGAGGAAGCAGACGCAGGGATTTCCTTGACGGAGAAGACATCAGAGGAGCAAGAGATAGGAGCAGGAACAGTGACCTTGGGAGAAAAGCGGTTAAGTACGAGAGATTTGAGAAGAGAAACATGGAAAGAGTTAGGAATACGAAGAGAAGAAGGAAGATGGAGCTTGTAGGAAACAGAATTGATTAGATTTTTGATTTTAAAAGGCCCGAGGTACCGAGGACCAAGCTTGTAGCTAGGGACACGGAAACGGATGTATTTGGCAGAGTGCCATACTTTGTCACCGGGGGAAAGACAGGAGGAATTCTTCTCTTTTTATCAGCGTGTCTCTTCATGCGAGATGAGGCCAGTAGGAGCGACTTTCGGGTCTCCTTCCAGATAGAGGAGATGTCTTGTGTCAATTCATCTACAGCAGGAACTCCAGATGAAGTGGGAATGGGGAGTGGGGGAAGCGGATGACGGCCGTACACCACAAAGAATGGAGATTTGGAGGAAGACTCAGAATTTTTGAAATTGTACGAGAATTCAGCCCAAGGCAGAAGGTCGACCCAATCATCTTGACAGGAGGAGACAAAATGCCGCAAGTAATCACCAAGAATTTGGTTTACTATTTCCACTTTTCCATTGGATTGGGGATGATAGGAGGAAGAGAAATTCAATTTGATCTTTAATTGATTGCAGAGTGCTCTCCAAAATTTTGAAATAAATTGAACACCTCTATCCGAAACAATATGCGTGGGAAGCCCATGGAGACAAAAAATCTGCAGAAAAAATTGTTTCGCCAATTGTGGCGCAGAGGGAAGACCCGGAAGCGGGACAAAATGGGCCATTTTGGAAAAGCGATCAACGACCACCCAAATGACAGTGTTTCCATGCGATGAAGGTAGGTCAGTGATAAAGTCTATAGCTATATGGGACCAGGGTTGTTCGGGCACAGGCAGAGGAAGGAGAAGACCAGCCGGCTTCTGGCGTGGAGTTTTGGCACGTGCGCATACAGTACAAGCCCGAACAAAATCAGTCACATCTTTCTCCAAGGAAGACCACAAATAGTGTCTGGCAATTAACTGTATGGACTATTTGATTCCAGCATGACCAGCCAGGTGGGAGGAATGACCCCATTTGAGAGTCTGGAGGCGAAGACGTGGAGGAACATAAGTTTTTCCCGGAGGAATTGGCACCAGAGAAGCAGGGGCAGAGACGACCAGACATTCAGGAGGTATGATGTGCTGAGGAAGAACTTCCGATTCTGAGGCATCGATGGAACGTGATAGAGCATCAGCCCTGACATTCTTGTCCTCAAGACGAAAATGAATTTGGAAATTGAAACGGGCAAAGAACAATGTCAATCTAGCCTGGCGAAGATTTAACCGCTGGGCGGATTGAAGATAAGACAAATTTTTGTGGTCTGTGTAGATGGTGATGGGATGAAGGGATCCTTCTAGAAGATGTCTCCACTCCTCAAGTGCCAACTTAATGGCCAATAGTTCTCGGTCTCCAATAGAGTAGTTTTTTTCAGGGAGGGGGGGGAGTTTTGGAGAAAAATCCGCAAGTGACATTCTTCCCTTTAGCGGTTTTTTTAAAAAGAACAGCTCCGGCTCCAACGGACAAGGCGTCAACCTCAAGGAAGAAGGGCTTCAGAGGATCTGGCCTGGATAGGATTGGAGCAGAGGTGAAGGCGGCTTTGAGGTGGTTAAAGGCTTCCTCCGCCTGCGGTGGCCAGGATTTCGGATTAGCACATTTCTTGGTCAAAGGTACAATAGGAGCAACAATGGTGGAGAAGTGGGGAATGAATTGACGGTAATAATTTGCAAATCCGAGAAATCGTTGGATAGCTCGCAGACCAATGGGACGTGGCCAATCTATTACCGCAGATAGCTTATCAGGGTCCATTTGAAGGCCTTGACCGGAGACTATGTAACCCAGGAAGGGAAGACTGCCGCGCTCAAAAAGACACTTCTTAATTTTGGCATAAAGATGATTTTTGCGTAGGCGCTGAAGCACTTGTCGGACATGAAGACGATGTTCCTCTAGGTTGGAAGAAAAAATGAGAATGTCATCAAGATAGAGCACCACACAGGAATACAGCATGTCCCGGAAAATCTCGTTGACAAAGTCCTGGAAGACTGCAGGGGCGTTGCAAAGACCAAAGGGCATGACAAGATATTCAAAGTGTCCATCTCTAGTATTGAAGGCGGTTTTCCATTCATCACCCTCACGAATACGGATGAGGTTATATGCGCCCCTTAGATCAAGTTTGGTGAAGATTTTTGCACCACACAGTCGGTCAAAGAGTTCAGAAATGAGTGGCAGAGGATAGCGGTTCTTCACTGTGATCTTATTAAGTCTGCGGTAGTCTATACAGGGGCATAGAGATCCGTCTTTTTTAGCATCGAAGAAGAATCCAGCTCCGGCTGGAGAAGAAGATTTCCGGATAAAACCTTTTTTAAGGTTTTCTTGTATATATTCGGACATGGCCTGCGTTTCTGGGGCAGATAGAGGAAAACTCCTGCCACGGGGTGGAGTAGTGCCAGAAGCAAGTCAATAGGACAGTCAAAGGGTCTGTGTGGCAGTAAGACCTCTCCTTGCTTTTTTGAGAAAACATCAGAATAGTCCTGATAGGCCTTAGGAAGGTCTGGCAATGGCGTAGCGGTGGAGGCTTGGCTGGTAGGAACAGACTTGAGACATCGTTTGTGGCAGGAAGATCCCCAACTTTTTAATGTCCCCAGTGGCCCAGTCGAGGGTAGGTGCGTGACGCTGGAGCCAAGGCAAGCCAAGAAGAATTTGCGATGTGCAGTTGGGCAACACAAAAAATTCAATACTCTCATGATGGAGAACTCCAATGCTCATGAGCAGAGGTTCGGTGCAGTAAAGCACAGTGCAGACCAACCTTTCTCCGTTCACTGATGAAATGAAAAGAGGTTTGAGGAGACGGGTAACATGGATGTTGAATCTATTGATGAGAGAGGACTCAATGAAATTTCCTGCCGAACCTGAGTCCAGAAAGGTCACAGAGGAGAAGGAAGTTTTTATATTAGCGGGTAGAGAAATCCGTACTGGTATAGTCAGGCGTGGAGAGGAAGAATTCACTCTTAGCAATGCCTCTCCCACATTAGCTAGGTGCATGCATGCGTCTCCCTGACGCAGAGGACGAATAGGACAGTCTTTCAGGAAATGTTCGTAGCTCGCACAATATAGGCACAAGTTCTAGTTCCTACGTCGAGTCCTCTCTTGTTGGGTAAGGCAAGACAGGTCCACTTGCATGGCCTCCTCGGCGGAAGGCACAGAAACAGGTTGCAATGGATGCTGTGAGAGAGGGTCCAGGCATGGATTACGCCTGGGGCGAACGAGATCCTTTTCCTGGCGAAGCTCCTGGTGTCTTTCAATGTAACGCATATCAATGCGAGTAGCCAACTAGATGAGTTCAGTCAGGGAGAAGGGTATCTCTCGTGCGGCCAGACAATCCTTGATGTGGCTGGATAAACCTTTCTTGAAGGTCGCGCAGAGAGCCTCACTATTCCAGGCCAGCGTGCGGAACTGTATGGCATATTCACCCACTGTAGAGTCTCCTTGGACGAGGTTTAGCAAGGCTGTTTCAGCAGATGATGCACGGGCAGGTTCCTCAAAGACACTGCATACTTCAGAGAAGAAGGACTGAATGGTAGCAGTGGCAGGATCGTTGCTGTCCCAAAGCGGTGTGGCCCAGGACAAGGCCTTTCCAGATAGCAGACTGACCACGAATGCCACCTTAGACCGTTCTGTGGGAAACTGGTCCGACATCATCTCCAGATGCAGCGAACACTGGGTCAGGAATACACGGCACAGCTTGGAATCCCCATCAAACTTGTCTGGTAGAGACAGGCGGATTCTGGACATGGAAGCGGCAGCTCGCTGTGGAGGAGATGATTGCTGAAGCATGGCAGTCAAGTGAGACAGCTGTTGTCCTTGTTGGGCGATCAGGTGAGATTGCTGGGTGACCACGGAGGTGAGGTCAGTGAGACTTGGCAGCGGCAGCTCAGCAGGATCCATGGCCGGATCTACTGTCAGGATCCGGACTGGTATGCGGGGAGGACAAGGGTAGTGGATCCTCTGTGTCAGTGAGGCGATGGCGTGGGCCGTACCAGGGGAACGGAATCTAAGGGGTTACTGGTTTTCACCAGAGCCCGCCGCAAAGCGGGATGGACTTGCAGCGGCAGGTAACCCCCAGGTCGTTCCACCCGATAGCGACTCAACCTTTAAATTTCAGTAAGCCAGCGCGCGCGCCCTAGGGAGTCGGGCCGCGCGTGCCGAGAGGAAGCAGACGCAGGGATGTGGTGAGAGACATGGGACGCGATCCGAGAGCGGGTACGTCCCTTCCTGCGGATCGCGTCCCCTCCGGTGACAGGAGAGCAGCGCTCGCGGTCAGCGGTGCTGACCAAGGCGCTGCATACTGAGGGACGCCGTGAGCGCTCTGGGAGGGCAGCGGGACCCGGAGCGCTCGGTGTGACAGGTATACTGGAGTAAGGTACTGGAAGTCTCATATACTTGCATGGGACTTGGAAAAAAAAACCTTCTTTTATGTAAGGGTGTAGGTAAGGGTTAATTTAACTATCATATCTTTTTATTTGACATATAAGTAATATGTGTACCAGGTTTTATTGAAATATCTCCAGCCGTTTGGAAGTTATATTTCCCATAGACTTGTATGGGACTTTAAGCAAAAACCCAGACCCTGGCAAAACGGGGGGAGTAAGGGTTAAATTACCTATCCTATGTTTGTTGTTGACATATAAGTAACATTTGTGCTCAGGGCTTACATTCGGGCTTGTGGTGGCAAGCACTGAAACACAACTATGCAAACCATAACGTTGACTTACCAAGCGGCTTGCGTTGTTCCGTACTTGTGATTGCACCTTGCATACAAACCTATGTACTTATATCAATAAAATGACTGGAAAAGCGGTTGAATTGTGCCCGTAACCGCGTATGAGGGCACGCCTATAGAGGGCATACCCTATGGTGGATTGATAGAATAAGGGCGGGTTGGGAGGGTGCCTGAAAACCACGTACGCCCCGCCTGTGTGTTGCGGGGGCGTTTAATAGTGGTGCCTCCAGCAAGACCCCGCCTCTAGGTGCAGGGGGGCGTGGGAATTCACGCCCCCTCGCACAAATTCAGCCAAATAGGCTTCCTACTTGTGCTCAGGGCTTACATTCGGGCTTGTGGTGGCAAGCACTGAAACACAACTATGCAAACCATAACGTTGACTTACCAAGCAGCTTGCGTTGTTCCGTACTTGTGATTGCACCTTGCATACAAACCTATGTACTTATATCAATAAAATGACTGGAAAAGCGGTTGAATTGTGCCCGTAACCGCGTATGAGGGCACGCCTATAGAGGGCAAAAAATCAAGAAGTAGAGTTGATAACATCCCTAACCATAATAACCAACACCAAAATTCGTCATGTCTATCTTCCCCCAAACTGTTCATGCTAGACTCAAGGAACCAAGAGAGTTGTGCCTGCCGGCTGGCGATCACCTGAGGCAGTGTCTGACACGGAGAGAATAAGTTGGAGACGCCTACTGCGTCCGGCCCAGCCCTGGAACGGGGCCTGACTACGTGCTAGCTGATTCGTTCATATTGGCATGCTCACTGTGTAATTGCCGAAAAGGGGAACCGATAGAGCTTGTCGGGCAACACATGTCCTCCTGTCCCTGCTAGAGAGTGGCAAAAATTCATTGTGTAGAGATATGAAGAGTTGGCTGGACTGTACTGTGAGCCATATCCTACCCTGCCAACATACCGTCCCGAATATAGTCTCCGAGGTAATGACCAGTAGCGAACGACGGGCCTCCCAGCCCTGATAACGCTTGCATTCTCGACAGATACCAGTAACAAATTAAGCCTAAGGACCGCCATGCCTACAGACAGGCATCAACAGAACCACTGTGTCCGCAGACATGACCGGCCTCTACACGACTATCGAGCCTGTAGATTCTGAAAGGTCCTGTATGCTCTCATGCCTGTGGAAGGCCTATATGTGACTGTCGTACCTGTAACCTGACAGGTCTCGCATACCCTTTTGCCTGTGGATGTGACAGGTCTCTGCAATACTGCTGTGCCTGGAAAGGCAGTCTGAGTCGAACCTCGTGCCTGTGGCGTGACAGGTCTTAGAGTGCCCTCGTGTCTGTGGAAGAGATAGCTGTTAATGTGATGCTGACATGCGCGGACAAGACAGATTGATATGTGAAATAAACCGCCTATGAGTCATGACATAGTAACTCTACGACCTGTTTTTGGGGAAATACTGACGAAGCCTTTAATCTCCCTGCAGGCGTGGCAGGTGGAGATGGTATGCAACCCCTGGGTTCATATTCATTTTTATTTGAATTATTATTATTATTTATTTATTTATTTATTTATTTTATTTTTTATTTTTTTCGTACTGCGGGAGTGAAATGGCAGCTTCGTGCCTGGCATGATGTATGCGTGGTAACGCGAGATGAGACTAAGCTGTGAAACTATGCTGTGGCGCTGAAGAAGAGTCAGAACAGCCTACGCAGGGGTCCCCACTGAAAACGTGTCAGCCAGCCGGTTGACCCACTGCCTAAGTGTATCGAGTCATGTTGCACTGAAGCAGAGTCAGGAACAACAGACTTCACCAGGACCCCGACTGAAGAGAGTCCGACCTGAGGAACTTGGTGGGTGAAAGGACGCGCGAGGCTCTGACGATGTGTCAGTAGCAGCGTCAGTGTGTGATGCGAGTAACTGTAGTAAGCAACAAAGAGGTGAAAGTAAAACATGGATCATCGGGTACGTGTTGCGACGTACATATATAAGAGTGTGCATGCTTCCTTTTTATTTATTTTTTTATTTTATATATTTTTTATTTATTTTTATTTTTTTTATTGGGAGTGAAAGACAGCTGAGTGCCTGACATGATGTATGCATGGTGTCGTGAAAATGAGACTAAGTGTATGCTGTTGCGCTGAAGAAGAGTCAGAACAGCATACGCAGGGGCCCCCACTGACGACGTGTCAACCAACGGTTGACCCACTGCCTATGTGTGACGAGTCAGATTGCACTGAAGCAGAGTCAGGAACAACGGACTTTACCAGGACCCCGACTGGAGCGAGTCGGACCTGGGAACTTGGTGGGTGAGAGGACGCGCGAGGCTCTGAAGACGTGTCAGTAGCAGCGTCGGTGCGTGGAACGAGTAACTGTGGTAAGCAAACAAGAGTGATGAAAGTGACATGGAAACAGTGGGCACGTGTCGAGAAGTACATGCGTGAGTGTACATGTTTCCCATTATTTTGTATTATTATTATTTATTTATTTATATATTTTTTATTTTATTTTTTTTTAAGTGTGTGTGATCTGATGGTGTCTATAACCATGGCTGCTCGGCGCAACCCCCTGGGGGCATGAGGGCTACGCCCACCATCCGTGTTTCGTGGTGTCGTAGCTCTGAAGGAGTGTCAGTAGCAGCCACCGCGAAGTGCTGTCCCCTGCAGGCGTGGCAGGTGTGATGAGGAAACAACCACCTATGTGTCGTGATGTTGTATTCAGAAGACCTGACAGTAACAAGGAATGGGAAGCGGCTCTTCCTGCAGGACGTGGCAGGTGGAGTGGGTGTACCCACTTGTGTCGTGGCATGAAATGTGCAGAATGACGTGTCCGCAACAACAATAAACCGTTAGGACAAGCTAGGTGACTGGCGAGCATGGCATGATGCGGATGCTTGGCTGAGACTGAGCAGTTACTATGGTAACGTGAATGTGGCATGTCAACTACAGGGACCAACCGCCGGTACCGACGTGTGCAGGGTAACTATATGTGACTGTACAGTGCCACCTGAGAATATCTGTACCGTGAGAAGTTTACGAGCGTGAGTGTGGTGTGCCGAGTGAGGTTGTACGTATGAAACAGTAGTAGCTATGAGCAAAGTGCGGCAACACAGTGAGGAGCTAGACACGACGATGGTTGTGAGCGTGCGTTCCGTGCACGCCGCGAGCGCCTGAAATTGACGCCGCAGCACATGTGAGTGCGAAATGACCATGATGGGCACGGTACGGTGCTGCAATTGTGAACGTTTGGCACTAAGACTGTATTCACAGTATGTGGCGTGATGTACATATGTGCTGTGTGTAAAACGGAACTGTACCCACTGCATGGAACTATCATATGAACTGTGACCGTACTACCGCTGCACTCGCAGCATAACCATTGTGAGCGTATGTGCTATATGCGACAATGTGACTGTACTCCCTGCATGTAACAGAGTGAGCGTGTGTACTGTGTGTGATACTACTGTACCCACTATGTGCGACTGGGCGTGTGAATTGAATGCAACAACAACTGTACTCACTGTAAATGACACCAAGAGCGTACATACCGTACACGATACCCCGACTGTACCTATTGTATGTGAGACTGTGAGCGTGTATTTGTACAATGACGTGACTGTGCTTGCGGCAAGTGACCCTGAACTTGAGTAACCTGTGAACGACTTGCTGTACCCACTGCATGAAGCACTATGACATGTGTGCTCTATACAACACTATAACTGTATGCCCTGTGTGTGCCGCTAAGAGCGCCTGTTGTGCAGGATGAAATTTCTGAATGTTTATACGTGGTGTGAAATGCATGCGCGTAGGTTCAGTAAGAACGGCGGGCGGTGTAGTACTGACATTACGTAAGAGTGGTGAATGTTGTGACTGTATGAACCGTATACGTGTTGTGTGCGGTGTGAAACCATGAGTACATGTATCGTGAGAAGCTACGTGTGGAACGGTCTAGGAGTGACTGCATGGTATGAGTGCTGAGAGTAGGTGCATGGTGGAAACGCTGAGGAGATGGCACAGAATGAGATGGTAAGGGTGACTGCAAGGTATGAGCGCCTAGTGACAGTGCAATATCAATGATATGAGTGACTGTGCAGTAAGACGCTATGAGTGAGCGGACTGCAAGAAGCTGTGGACGACTGCCTGGTATGACGCTTACGAGCGGCTGCATGGTGAACCTATGAGTGAGTGCACGGTGTGAATGCTACGAGTGACTGCACGGCAGAACGCTGTGCGTGAACTGTGACGGAATAATGCTAAGAGTGCCTATACGGTAAGAAGCTAGGAGTGGCTGCACAGTGAGGGATGTAGTGAGTGACTGTACGGCATGGAAGCTGAGAGTGACTGCATGGTGTGAAAGCTGTGAGTGACTGCGCAGTACGTAAACGCTATGAGTGACTGCACGGTGTGAAAGCTATGAAAAGACTGTACGGTGTGGATGCTATGAGTGACAGCACGGTGTGGATGCT
Source organism: Hyla sarda (assembly GCF_029499605.1). Lineage (NCBI taxonomy): Eukaryota > Metazoa > Chordata > Amphibia > Anura > Hylidae > Hyla > Hyla sarda. The sequence continues at coordinate 329,121,888 of NC_079189.1, forward strand.
ATGAGTGACAGCACGGTGTGGATGCTATGAGTGACAGCATGGTGTAAAGCTGTGAGTGACTGCGCAGTATGTAAAAGCTATGAGTGACTGCACGGTGTGAAAGCTATGAAAAGGCTGTACGGTGCGGATGCTATGAGTGACTGCATGGTGTGGATGCTATGAGTGACTGGACGACGTAAGAGCCGGGTGACTGTCAGGTAAGAAAGCTGAGTGACTGTACAGAAAGAAATCTAAAGGCGACTGTGCGGAAAGTATGTTATGAGTGACTGAACGGCACAACGCTTGTGCGCGGCTGCGAGGCATGGCCGCTACGTAAAGAGTCGACCCCCACCAACCTGGGCCGAGGTGGCCCTGGTACCGGAAGGAAAGCCTGGGTGTGAAAGTGGAGGAGGGGAAATGCAGAGGAGACTCCCCCTATGGCATCCAGCTGCCCAGTGGCCGCGGGGAGCCGAGTCCTTGAATGGTGCAGGGGTGCCGCCAGTCCCCCTACTGTTGGGAAGCCAGAGTGATCCACCCGGCCGCCTTGTTGTTTATACATTTACTTGTTTGTTTTGACATATTTATTACTATTATTATTATTATTATTATTATTAGTTTTTTTTTGTTTTTTCCGTTTTGGCTCCGCCCCCTCGCACCCCACGGCCCGGCGGCGCCGCCCCCGGCAGCCGGGGAGAACGCCACATCCTGCCGACCGGGACCACGGGAACCGAGGAGGAGGAGGAGAGCCCGGCGTGGGGACCGGACTGGGCACCGTGCTGGACGTGGGCTGCGCCCCCTCCCGCGGCCGAGGAGGAGACCCGGGTCGAACCAGGTGAGGGCCCGGCGAGCACCTAGACGGCGGTGGCCCCCGCCCCCCCCACCCCCCGTGGCCCAGCGGATACGCTCCGGAGCGTGGGGACGCTGGTCTCGCCGCTCGGGCCCCCGGGAGTGGGGGGGGGGGGTACTCTTGGGGAAGCAATCTGGGCCACCTGGCAGATGGCAATTTAGCCGATGCGGCATTCCCATTACCAGTTCACTTGAGCTTAGGTCTTTCTTCTAATTCACTTCAAAACTACATTTTGACTTACTTTGCAGTTATTAGATATGACTGGACTGCATCTTCCCTTTGTGACTATATCCCTTAAGACATGGTATAAGAAGATTAATAGTGTGGTCCTGACCCTGCATTGTGGAACTGCTTAATACACAATATCATTTAATTTCCACTGCTACGTGGGATCATTCAGGAAGACAGGTCACCTTTATACCTGTTTCATCTGCATGAATAAATATGAATGTGAAGAATTAAACCAGTTTTATGGCTAAGTAAATGCTATATGACAACTGGGTATTATTGGTTGGTTTACCAAATAAATCACTCATTCCATATTTTTAAGGCTTTATTAATCTAAGCTTCTTTAATGCTAAGGAAACCTACATGGAAACATAATTTTCCCTACCATAGAAAACAAATGTTGCAAAAATACTTTGCAGTTATAGTAACAGATTTTATTGGGAAAAAATATAGACATTTTAACAAAATTAAACATTTCCATTTTCCACAGTGTAGTATTTACCCAGTCTCATGCCCGATCAGTACAGAAAAACGTATCCCCATAAGTTCTAGATCGCACGCGGGGGGTTGGTCTGAGCACTGTGGACCCCGGCGATTGCCTGTATGGAGCTCCGGCTCTCCCACAGAGTGGCGCTTCACGACCCCCTCCATATATCTCTATGGAAGAGCCGGGGTCGGCTATCTTCGGCTCTCCCATAGAGCTATATAGAGGCGGTTCCTACTACGAGTGGGGGTCGTGACACACCACTCTGTGGGAGAGCTAAGGCTCCGTACAGATGATCGCGGGGGACCACAGCACTCAGACCCCCCGCAATCTAAAACATTTCCCATATCCTGCGGAAAAGGGATACGTTATTCTGTACTGATCAGGCATGAGACTTCTTCTTTAAAGAGTACCTCTCATGATCTTGGTACATTTTATAATCCTCTCAGTTCACTGCCCCCATCATGATAAACCACCCCCTGCCTTTATTTTTATTATTTTTTAGTTTTCTACCTTGATATTGCTCTGTATTTTCTGCTCAGTCTCAGTCTTAGACTGGGAAGATTTACAGACTGGGAAGGGGCATTACCCAGCAGGTGTGACATAATCTGGAGCCATACAGGGGAGAACTTCCTCCCTTACTCTGCTACACACAGCCCAGAGCAGTTCAGTGTGAGATGAGCTATGATTAGATAAGACTGCACCCCCCCCTCCCTCAGCATCTACTGATTTTGGACTTCTGCCAGGCCAGCAGGAGTCCAAAGTCTGTGCAAAATGTGGGTGAAAATGTGCTTTGGACAAGTAGGGAGACACCTAGTGGCAGCTTTTTTTTAAATACAAATAAAACATAGAAACTTTATTTTTTTTTAATAAAGTACATTAGAAAGATTTTTTATTTACCATAATGAGTGCAATGGCAACATTTTTTTTAAATGAGAGTGTCCATTTAAGGAAACAATTTTTATGATCAGCTCCTTTGTGAATATCTCAGTTGTTAGAAACATGGTGTGAAATTGATACGATGCATTATTCACCTTGTCTATAGGCATTTAACATGTAATACAATGTTGCAGTTACTCTATGATTGTACTAAATAACACCTATTTATATAATATATACATAATATATACAATTTTATTCTTTACATTAGATGGAAAAATATAGTAAACATCTGGAGCTCTTAGTCGCAGAACGCACACAAGATCTAATGCATGAAAAACAGAAAACAGACCGTCTTCTATATAGTAAGTGAATATATTGTTCCTGCAATAAACTTAGATAACGTCACTTCTGATTATTGATTTACAATACGACAACTTAAGTATTGTTCTGCTGTTTTAAGTATTGTTCTGCTGTTTCTGAATACATATAGATAGTCTATCCATAGATAAGCTTTACACCGATGAACAGATTTGCAGTAAATGCAATTGTTCTTGTGAATGAGCTGGTCTTGTATAATAGCTGCTCAGCTTTGTTTGTTTTGTCTCCTTGAGGATGTGTTCACACGTTCAGGCTTTTAATTTCAATCACTACACAAAAAGCCAGAAATGGATTTGAAAATGAGAAGTCTCAGCCTTTTCGTTATACATGTCCTCTATTTATGATCTGTTCCTGCTTTGTATTCAGTAACTGCCCTATTTACCCTTAGGCTAAGTTTCTACTTCTTTTTTTTTTTTTGGGGGGGGTGGGGGGCGGGAAATGCCAAAAAAACGCCAATTCTGCCGCATGGTGTTTTTTCGGCCAAAAAACGCTGCGGCCAGATGTTAGCTGTCAATCAATGAGAAATCGATAAATTCTTTTTCCTCTTGGCGTTTTTCAGTTTGGCTTTTTTTTTAATCCTTTTGGTGTTTTTTCACTATTTTTTGGCGCTTTTCAGCTCCTTGGCGATTTTGAGCCACTGGCGTTTTTTTCCCCTGAAATCATGGCATTTTTCTCCCATAGAAATCTATGAGAGTAAAAAAAACGCCAAGAAAAACGCCATGTGGGTTTTAACTTTGGCGTTCTTTCAGGCTGTTTTTATTCTCTTTTGAACTTTTGGATCCAAAAAAAGTGATGGAGATACCTTTTTTAATAAAATTTCGTAGGGTACCATTAAAAAAAATAATAAAAAAGATACAGTAGTGATGGAAAAAATTGTATTTAACGAAATTCATGTTTTTTATAAGAACATTTTTAATAATTTTTAAACAGGGATCAATTTATGTGGGCGGGCAGGGCACTAAAAATGTAGCCGACAATGATAAAAATGTAGTATGTGGGTTTTTTACTTTTTATTCTTAATTTTTTAGGTGGTACTACTACTCCCAGCATGGAACACACACTGTTCCATGATGGGAGTAATAGTACCTGTACTAACTGACAGATCGCCCCGGGTTCCATTGTGATCCTCCTGTATAATGTATAGATGGGGCGGCCGCTCTTCTATGGTCCCCTGCACTGACGTATATATACACATATTCCTATTTCCCACAGAGAGCTTTGATTGGCTGGAAACATCTGGCCAATCACAGTTCTCTGCGGGAAATATGAATAGGTGTATATATACAGCAGTGCAGGGGACCATAGAAGAGCATCTGGCTGCATCTATTATACATTATACAGTAGGATCACAGCGAGTATCAGGAGTGACATCCACTGTGATCTTTCCTTAACTGCAGGTACTACAGCTCCCAACATGGAACAGAGTGTGCTCCATGATGGGAGTAATAGTACCTGCAGTTAAGGACAGATCATAGCGGGTATCACTCCTGACACGCGATGCAATCGTCCTCTCTATAGCAGAGATGCAGAGCAGTTCTATACAGCACTCGCATCTCTGCACTATACTCCGGTCAGTGATGTGAATAGAACATCACTCATTTCATATTTCCCGCTGAGAGCGGTGTTTGGCTGCAACCATCCGGACAATCCCCACTCTGTTCTATTCACATCACTGGCCGGAGTATAGAGCAGAGATATGAGTGCTGTATAGAGATGCTCCATATCTCTGCTATATTATGGACGATCGCATCGGGCGATATGTCTATTAGTACAGGTACTATGACTCCCATCATGGGAGTAGTAGTACTACGCAAAAAATGTTCAATGCTGGGAGTAGTAGTACTACCCAAAAAATTTCCAAAAAGAGAGAAAAAATACGGAAAAAAAACCCACACACAATATAAATTTTGTTAAATAATTTTTTTTCCATCACTACTGCATTCTTTTTTTTTCTTTTTGGTACCCAACAAATTTTGGGTACAAAAAAAAAACCTCAAAGGGGCCAAAAATGCAACTTCCACACAAATGAAAAAACGCCAGACGCAGGAAATTGCACTGGCGTTTTTTTCAGGAGTTGTTTTCAAACCAAAAATCGCAGGACAAAAAACCAAGTAGAAACTTAGCCTTAGGGTAAGTTCACATGTGTGTATTTTTGCTGCATATCTGCTGCAGATTTTTCTGCCCATGGACTCGAATGGGCAGGAAAATCTGCTGAAGAAAATCTGCAGGAGATCTGGGAACGCGTGTGAACCATACAAGGAAATATCCAATATGAATATGTGCAGAAATGAGGGCACTCACCCGACCTTCTTTATTCAAATCAAGATACAGTACAAGCGCATGGATGGGATCACTCCACAGGGGGCAACGGTGCCATTTCGCGCGTGTTTGTGCTTCAACTGGCCCACGAGTGTGATAGCATCACAGGTGTGCTTTTAACCTATAACCCGGCAATGCATCAACTCACATCCCAGGTAAAAATTAAATATAATAATACAAAAGGTGCAAGTTAAAGCAATGCACATGCATGATTTTATATGATAATAGACATTAAAAACGAATAAAATACATAGAAACACATGAATCTCATTTTGATTGTTTAACCTGATCGGTACCATAGCTTCCAATCTCATTATCCAACTGGCTTCCTTTTTCATCAAGATCTGGTTTTTATCCAGGCCATTCCTGAGATTTTCGACTCTCTCTAAGGCAGTGAAGGTAAATGCATCCAACTCATTATTATTAACATCACTCATATGTTTTATAAATCTGGAAGCGCCCATGCCTGTAGAGAGGGAACGAATATGCTCATGGACTCGATGGAATAATGGTCTTATTCTTTTTCTTATGTAATAATGTTACATTTGCATACTGGAACATAAGCAGTATACTTAGATCTACAGGTGATGCTCTGATTTATTTTCATATGGTGGCCTTCCAATGTGATTTTATTTAGTTTTGAATTACATTTACAAAAATTAGAGGTACCTCAAGAGAAATTACCTTTAGGTCTTACATCCTTTAAACAACTCCTAGTTTTATTACTCTGTTCTAATTTTTGTTGTTGTTTTTTTTATATAACCTTGTAATAGTAATATTTTTCTTACAGGTAATAATAGGTTTCTCATTCATTCAGATCAATATCATCCTGTAACATGATCCAATTATTATGTATAGCTTTACGCATAATATTATTCATGGGAGCATTATTAAAGGATTCTTCCAGGATTTTTTTTATTTGACTATGCTACAGGGGCTGTAAATTCAGTGTAGTTCATAATATAGTGTCTGTACCTGTGTGTGACGGGTTTCTCACAATTCTTATCTGATTTTCACCCCAATATTTATTTTTAACAGCATTCAAAATTACTGTTGTCTCAGATTTTTCCCAGGTTGCAATGCGGCAGAGACCTGACTCACTAGTCAGCTGATGACAGGGAGCCTGTCTGCTTCACTGGGTGGAGCAATCGTTTGGTGGGAGAGAGATCAATCTGCAATTAATGCAACAGCTGTAGGCACCCTGATTGAAAACCACAGGTCTTTTGAATGGATGCAGCTCATTTATGTTTCAATGGGTGGGGTGGCTGATGTGTGAGAGGGAGGAAAATGGAATTATGGGATTTGTAGGCCAAGAAGAAAACTCAAACAGGAAATACCAGTTCACAAAAAGCTAGCCACAGTGTTATGGTAATCTCACAACATAGCCATTTAGCCCCAAGACAAGCGCAGATCCTTCCTAAGCATGTTCATTACTACCTGCCAGATACATACTAAAATCATCTTATTGTGGATAACCCAGTTAAACCAGAAAACAAATCTAGAATTCCAGGATTCTTCTTTTTATTTTTCAACAACTCTTCTCTGGGACTGACATCTATATACTTTTTTTTAACAGACAATGGGTGGAAAGATTTGTAATGTAAAAGGGCCTTTTTTTATGTACTTTTCTTGAACCCAGAGGTGATCCCTACATTATCCACTGCATCAATTTGAACGTCTAAAAATTCTTGACTATTTCCACCAAATGAATGATGTATATAATAATGAATTGGATGCGTTTACCTTCACTGCCTTAGAGAGTCGAATATCCCAGGAACGGTCTGGATAAAAACCAGATCTTGATGAAAAAGGAAGCCCTTTGTATAATGAGATTGAATGCCATGGGACCGATCAGGTTAAACAATCAAAATTAGATGCATGTGTTTCTATGAATTCTATTTGTTTTTAATGTCTATTATCCTCCTACTACATGGTTCTGCATGTGTGTTGCTTTTTACGTGCACTTTTTGTATTATTATATGTACATTTTACCTGGGATATGAGTTGATGCATTGCCGAGTTAAAGGTTCCCACTCGTGGGCCAGTTGAAGCACAAGCAAGTGCAAAACGGCACCGTTGACCCCTGTGGATTGATCCCGTCCGGCCTGTCCATGCACTTGTACTGTATCTTGATTTGAATAAAGAATCGCACGAGCATCTGTCGGGTATGTGCCCACATTTCTGCACATCTACATATTGTATATTTTCTACTTTGATCTGACACGAGTGAGCACCACCTGGATGTTATCATTATCGTATTGTCTGCATGGGGTTTTATTGCCACATATTCCTAAACCATAGTGCAGCTTTGCAGTGCACAGCATTTTCTTATTCTACATTGAAGGAGCACCATTTTTTAGACCTATAGCATTCGATTGATGAGACTCACAGCACCCCAACCAATGAGCTAAATGGAGAAGCCATGGTTCATGTAAATGGTGCCCAGCAGCAGTACCAGGCATAGTTACATTTTGTATACCACTGTACCTGGGTAAACAGTGAAAGAGACATGGCCCGTTCATTCAGCTGATGTTGGGGGTGCGGGAAATCATACCCCTGACAATAATAAAATAATGTCATTCTAGATAGCAATGTAGTGGCATATCAACATATCCACACAACAGCAGCTTATTATTAATAATTATGATATGTGTTTAATCATTACAATAGACAGTTTTTTCTTTTACATATTTATTCTTCTAATACTGCTTTTGCAACAATATTTAATATGGTTTTCGATTCTATTTTTGTTAAGGCATGCTACCAAAGCAGGTTGCAGATGATTTGAGACAAGGAAAACATACACAAGCTCAGAGTTACAGCAGTGCAACTGTGTTTTTCAGGTAGGACTTAGCAAATGAATGTGTACTTTAAATAAGATATATCAAAATGTTCCTTGTAAAACAACAAACAAAAACAAAAACAATATACATGGTAGTTTATGTGTAGTTCAAAAACAAAGAAGCTCAGGAAAGTTGTTCCTTTTCTTGTGACCATTGTCTTTGCCTACCGAGTAAGAAATTTGTCAGACAAGTGAGGGAGGTTAGGGAGATGAGTAGCCCATTAACCCATTAATGATTTTGCATTTGGGCCAAGGAGATTTTGAGTTAGATTTCTGGTTCAGTGTATTCATGTTAATTCTCACTTTTTGCTGATACCTTAGCTAAAAGTGAACTTTGGCAAAATTTAACTTAGGTCTTTTTAGAGGAGAAAAAGCAAAATACCCAAAAATGTCAAATGCAATGACAGGGGGAGGCATGTGAATCCCTTATCTGATCCTAAACTCCTGTCCCTGCTTCCCGAAGCAACTTCCCCAATAAGGGTTACTCCATCCACAAAGTTTGTTCCTTCCTTTGCTGAAGTGCTGCAAAAAACAAGGCTAAAAGGAAGGTGAAGTAAAGCTAACAAGCCAGGTCAGAGCTGGGAGGTCATGCACTAGCAGAATCAGCAGTCAGAGTGTAAACCAATGGCTATCCAAGGATCAAGAGCCAGAAGGTAAAACAGTACAGCATCAGTAGACAAAGGACTACCAGGGAACAGTCCAAAGTCCAACCAAGGAGGTATTGACATTGCAAAATTAGCAGACAAAGGGAAAACCTAAATCCAAGCAGAGAGTCAAATAAACAAAAGGTCAACATAGTAATCTAAATACTAGTGAAGAGACACATAGGCAGGAACCTGATTTAATTACCTGGGCAATACAAGCTCAGGATGCCAAGGCCAGCCCTATAGCTCAACATCTGATGCTGTAATTGGCTAACCAGTCCCACAAATAGCGTGTCTGGTAGCCTTGGTGACCGGCTCAAATCCTATCTTCAGCATGTCAGGAGAAATGTGGAGCAGGAGCAGCTACTGGTGCTGCTGAAGCCCAGAAAGGGAAGTATGTGAAATCAAATGTCTCTAAGAGAGGCTTAGATAATCTACAATTTTGAGACTCCTTCCATAAAAAATAAATAGTTGTGGTGTATTTCAGATTTGCACAAGGAAATTTGTAGATTACATCCACAGTGTGTATACCAGGGGGTATAGCTGCATACCTGCATACCCAATGGTATGAATTTGCATATTTTGTGTTGAAGATGTGCAACATGTGAAAATATCCTAAAGCTAGCCATAAACATGGAAATCTGATTGGCCACAACATGGCCAATAAAAGTCCAATGGGATTGTTGATACAAAGAATCATGCCAGCAAAATGCCTAAAAAGCTAGCAGATCATTGTGGCTTTAAGAAAAAGAACACGCACACACTAAGCTTGGGCAAAATGAGCGTCCAAATTTGGCTTATCATGTCAGCTGCCTTAGAGCTATATAGGGGGTTCTTGACGCGCCACTGTGGAGGAGAGCCGGGGCTCCATATAGGTGATCGCGGGGGGGCCCAGTGCTCGAACCCCCTGCGATCTAAAACATATTCTCTATCCTGCGGATAGGGGATATGTTTTTGTCCATGATACTTCTTCTTTAAAAACAGAAAACCCCACAATGCTCCCTAAAATAACTTGAAACTTTCAACAGTAATTATGAATAAAAATCTACTGAAAATGAACTGATGAAAATCAGACATTGCTTTTGAATTGTGGTTTTACAGAATACATTAAAAAAACTAAATAATGAAACTGGCTGGGACAAAAATGATGGTACCCCTAGAAAAGAAAGGACATCATTTAACAATAGGGACATGTGAAACTTATCAACTGGCTCCAGAAAGTTAAACAGATTTGTAAATTGCTCCTATTAAAAAAATATTAATCCTTCCAGTAGTCATCAGCTGCTGAAGTTAAGTTGTTTTTTTCTTTCTGACAACAGTGCTCTCTGCTGCCACCTCTGCTTGTCTCAGGAACTGTCCGAAGCATTAGAGGTTTGCTATGGGATTTGCTCCTACTCTGGACAGTTCCTGAGACAAGCAGAGGTGTCAGCAGAGAGCACTGTTGTCAGAAAGAAAGTAACAACTCAACTTCAGCAGCTGATAACTACTGGAAGATTAAGATTTTTTAATAGAAGTCATTTAAAAATCTCTTTAACTTTCTGGAGCCATAGATATATATATATATATATATATATATATATATATATATATATATATATATAAAATATTTGCAGCACAACCCCAAAAAATTTAGTGGGTCCCAAGCATCCCAGGCCCGATCACGGCCAACCAGATACTAGAACAAAGCAATGGTGCAGCACTCCATCCTTTGGTGTCTTCTTCTTGCATGGCCTTTCCATGTGAATGGTGCATCTTCTGAATCTATATAAAGAAGAATTTTTTATAAAAAACATTTTTACACAAAATAGTACTATAATATATTTTATAGATTCTTAATGTATTCATCTCCAGAGTATTTTGCACAGATTTATTTTTTAATACACTATTTAGTATGGGTTATTTATAGTTTATATATAGAGGTATTAACATTTATCTCTAATTGAGATCACGCACTAGTGAGGTCTTAGTATATGTAATGCCACAGCCACCATATGTTCTTATATTTATTTACGATGGTTTCCCTGTCCTGGATATCCCTGACAGCCTGTTAGCATCGGAGGTATCCGAGGTAACGGGTCAGCTGACATACGAGTCATGTGCTTTAAGGCTGGGTTCACACTACCTTTTCCCCCATACGGGAGCGCATACGGCAGGGGGGAGCTAAAACCTCGCGCTCCCGTATGTCACCGTATGCGCTCCCGTATGTCATTCATTTCAATGAGCCGGCCGGAGTGAAATGTTCGGTCCGGTCGGCTCATTTTTGTGCCGTATGCGCTTTTACAACCGGACCTAAAACCGTGGTTGACCACAGTTTTAGGTCCGGTTGTAAAAGCGCATACGGTGCAAAAATGAGCCGACCGGACCGAACGTTTCACTGCGGTTGGCTCATTGAAATGAATGACATACGGGAGCGCATACGGTGACATACGGGAGCGCGAGCTTTTAGCTCCCCCCTGCTGTATGCGCTCCCGTATGGGAGAAAACGTAGTGTGAACCCAGCCTAACACATGACCCGTTTGTTTTGTTTCCGACGCATTCGTCCGGCGAGTTAGTACGAGCCAGCGGCGTCAGGAGGTTGGCGCATGCGCACGGCCGAATGCCACAAGCCGTCAGCGCCATTACACATACAGAACGGGTGAGTTCTTCCATGCGACTACGCTGTACAATTATGTTTACTACAGATGTTTTGTATACTATTAATTATGTTATTAACTATGAGTCTAGAGTTTCAAGCATTTTTATCTGTGTACATGTTTTTAATCAGTTAGCACTTTATGTACTATAGTAGTACTCTTAATGACACTTTGAATGAGCACTGTATTAATGCACTTTCCTGTATTTATTATGGATTATACACTTTGGATTGTCTTAATTATTTTTTGATTGTAAACACTTGAATGGGTATAAAAACCCCTTACTTGGCAGTTGTTACTAGGCTTGAGAAAGGCTCTATTGTTGAGCTGAAACGTTGCTGTATTCTTGAGATATGGTGAATAAACACACTATTTTTGATTGAAATCAGAGTGCTGCACCATTGCTTTGTTATATATATATATATATATATATATATATATATATATATATATATTTATTTATTATTACTTTTGTAAGCTTCAAGTTATTTCAGGAAGCATTGAAAGAGTACAAACAATTTTGTCCACATCTTTATGTGTATGGTCATTATGCATAATTTATTGAAAATAGGACAGATCCAGGTAAGAGCCTCTGTAACCATCTTAAGAAAATGTAAAGGGTTATTATTTGCTTGTTCTCCTAAACTGTGGTTCTATTAAATCAACATAAAAATAAAGAGAGAATCAGGAATATGTATTTAACCCAAGTCACAGAGGCACATTTTACAAGGACGCATCCCTCCAGCAGGGATATTATAAGATTTATTACTTTTTAGGTAGATGCTCTGGAGATTTTTCATCACTTCTGCTATTAATAATCTTACTTAACTACCATAGATCTTCAGTCTGGTCACTGGTAATGCTGGGTGCAATATGTTTTCAGCATGGAAAGGTAATTACAGCCTTAAAATAGAAGCTGGCATCTGGCAGACAGCTAATGTGAGGGTGGGGGGAAGAACACCCCAGGCTGGATGTACACAATGTAGTATAATATGGGTCATACAGATAATTGACTGTCCTCATAATATAGTGACACCTCCAGTCTGCTGGAGCAGACGCCATTCTGACCCATAGAGGGAGGCAGTGCACCCCCTTCCATATGTCCCCACAGTGCACAGTTCACAGTTCATCTTCAAGAATGCCAAAACTTTTATAGGCGAATGAACATTGTACCTATACTTGAGGGATTTGTGTAACTTGTATAAGTTCTTTCAGACTCTCTGTTATCCAACTTGTTGAACACAGCCAAGAATGCCCACAGGCAGCCATGTTACACATAAATTTCAATACATTGAACCCTGTGAAAAAAAAATGGAGGAAGTAATCACCAAAAAGTTTGTACGAAAACACTAAGCCATGGTCAGATGAAATTCCCGAAGGGAAGAACGACTAAGTTGCTAAAATATATCAGTCTGGGAAGGGTTATAAACTATTTCTAATGCTGTGGGTCTCCATCAAAAAACGTTTTTGTTCAGTTTTCCCACAGTGCCCCCACATTAGAACTTAGAGGAGGTTTCCAATACCAATCCACAGGACAACAATAACAACAAGATTCTGATATAAAGTGACATAATCTTATGCCAAATCTCTGAATTGATAAAATCTATAGATCATTGGTACCACATACCTAAACAATATGGAAACGTTGACCAGCCCCTAGCAACCAATCAGATTGCTTGTTTTATTTTTCAGAGTCCTTTTTCAAAAATTAAAGAAGAAGTGATCTGATTGTTTGCTATCGGCAACTAGTCAACTTTTCCTTTACACAAGTTTTGATGAATCTCCTCCATGTGTGGTTAGGTTTGACTTTTTTATATTTGTTTTTGAATGATGAAAACTATACACATTTTTAACAAATGTATGATGTGTTTGTGATATTTTTCTAGTGACATTGTTGGGTTCACACATTTGTCAAGCACCAGTACCCCTTACCAGGTGGTAGATTTCCTAAACAACCTGTATACCACATTTGATGACATCATTGACAACTATGATGTGTACAAGGTGGAGACAATAGGTGATGCCTGTAAGTAATTTTAACAGTATGCAGTAATACAGTAACTGTTACTTCTGCAAAACAATTTTAACAAGGTAAAAGAAGAGATCTGTCCAAAGCTGATGGCTAGTTGGGTCAACATGCTTTTATCAGTAGGAAGCGGCAGATGCTTCATGTTTGAATAGAGCCCACCTTTGAAGAACATACTGGTGGGCATAAATAAAAATCATTGCCACCTTTGCACTTAACTTTAGTTATAACATAAAAAAAATTCTGTGCATTGCACCAAAGAAAAAGTCAATATCCAACATGCTTAGTATTGTGCTCTAAAAATCAGACTTGTCGCTAAAATCTTGTTCTCCAACACTTATTTAAAACAAAAAAACACAATTTTTGGGCACATTTTTGGTGCACAGGGCACCAAAATGCAGAACATTTTTTTTTCATTAAATTGTGAAACAAAGAGGTAAGTACTAAGCCCAAGATTTTACCAACTTCCAAGTCAAGTTAAGACTCACAGGGGATGTCCTTTCTGTAATTGTTTCTTCAATCCTTCAGTTGTTTCCTCTTGATTTGGTCCAGACTGCGATGACTTGTTTCCCTCCTCTGTAGCGGTTGATGCCCCGACATCTTTAGCGCTTTACCTCTGCAGCAGATCCTCATCTTCTATACCAAGATAGCCTCCTCATAATAGCTCACGTTGTTGTTACTATAAACAAATGCTTCCCACACTGCACTACTAAATTAAATACTCGACACACTTTGCCCCTGAATATAATACTGCCACACACTGTTGCGATGAATACTGCCAAATACTGTCAAACACTCATATAATACTACCACATTCTGTACACCTTAATTTAATACTGACATACAATACCCCTGAATATATTACTGCCACATATTGTACCCCTGTTCAGACTCCTCTGTCCCCTCCTCTAGACCCCTCTGCCTCCCACAGAACCCTTTTCCCTCCTATATCCCTCTGACCCCAGATCCCTCTGTCCTCCCCTTTAAGACTTATCTGCCCCCCCCAGACCCCTCATCCCCCACCCCCTCTGTCTCCCAATTAGACTCCTCTGTACGGACTGTTCTGCCCCCCCCCCCCCACACTCCTCTGTCTACCCCTGACAGATTCCGCTGTCCCCCTAGACCCCTCTGTCCTCCCCAGACCCCTTTACCGTCCCCCACAACCCTCTTTCTCCCTTTTACAGACTTACTTGTACCCCCCCCCCCGACCCCTCTGTCTCCCAATTACAGACCCCTCTCCTCCCCCACACACCTCTGTTTCCCCCCTACAGACTCATCTGACCCCTTTAGACCTTTTTTTGTCCTCCCCTTACAGACTACTCTGCCCCCCCCCCAGACCCCTCTGTGTAACAATAAGACTCCACTGTCGCCCCCCAGACCCTTCTGTCTCCCAATTACAGACTCCACACTCCGCACACCCCTATGTCTCCCCCTTACAGACTCACCTGCCCCCCATACTCCTCTGTCTCCAGGAGATAGAGGAGGCATGTTGCAGTTGCTGTGGGAGGTAGATGGCAAGAGGGCAGTCAGAGAAGCACTTTAAGGGTTGCAGCTACACACAGCAGAGGAAGATCTGTGCCGCATGCATGTCTCCCCCGCTCAGGTCACGCCCCAATTATTTTTTTTAAGTTATATGTATCAGAATAGGGCAGTTCAAAGCATTACATTAAAAAAAGGGAAATTAAAAGTAGTATAACATAACAAAGCACTATATAAAGTGTCATTGTAATAATACTGATCTGAATAATCAAGATTACTTATTAATTTTACATCAGAGTGAATGCCGTATAAATCAAAACTCTTTTTTTGTGTTTCGGATTAAATATTATGGCAAAACATTTTTATTCTATATTCCAACATTAAAAAATGTGCATTGCATTATTAAAAAGTTATGTACAGTGTTATTTATTTGGTATGACATATTTAATTTCTGACCCAACAAAATCTGCCAGAAAAAGCCTATGGGCCTCCATGTAAAATGGAGGTTCACAGAGGGGCATAAAGTGGGCAAATAGCAGTGGGCACTATGTTACACTCAGGTAATACACTTACTGTGTCATTATTAGGCATATATATACACAGGCAACTTACCCTAAACTATCACTCCTGATGAAGCCACTGGCAGGTGGCGATACACGTGGGTTTTGGCCCCCTACTGTTTTTGGTATGTTATGTCCTTTCCTATGGTGATTTAACTTTTGCCTCCTTTACCATTAGGACTAAGATGCATTGTTTACAGGCATTTACCTTCACTTTGAGTTACTGTGTGGGGACTTTGCCCAGTGGGTGGGGGTCAGAGTCCTGAACGTGGGACCTGATCTTATGGTAAATTTGACTTCTTTGTTCTAAGGCTACAGGAAGTGATCGATAATCTTCTGCTCGCTCCTGCACCTTATAGTCTTGGCTAACTTTGGTTGGTATAGGCAGGGGCGTACCTAGAGCATTTGGCACCCGGGGCGGACCCTTTGTTTGGCACCCCCCACACACACACGCACCCCCCCTTAATTACACCCCCTCCCTCCCCTCCCCCCAGGAGCGGACTGACAACACTCGGGGCCCCCGGACTAAAAAACAAAGCAAGGGCCCCTGCAGCTCGTCAATCTTCTGCCACACTCCTATTCCACCCAAATCCCAGACACAATAAACTAAAATTTATATATGTAAGAAACACTTTAACGTAGATAAATTTCTATGACCAATAATACTGGTATACAAGGAGTAAATATATACCACCACACAATAACTGGATAATACCGTAAGTGATTATATACAGGACCATATGGCGGTAGATAACAGCTGTACACAGGATGTGTATACCATATAAAGGATTGCAGTTATATTTTGGGACTCACAATTACGTCTTTTCTGATCAGCAGCGTCCTCTTTCCTTTTCTTCTCCGTCCGGATAAGACCGCCATGTGGATCTCTTAACATTTGCAGGAAAAACATGTCAGACTCTGCATATACTCAGTGCCCTCCCCTCCTCTACACAATCTTCCCATCTATAGGCCCACAAACTGTAGTAATGCCCTCCTTGGTGTCCTGCACAGTAAAAGGGCAGGTAGGTAGGTAGCCAGGTAACCCCCTCTTTCCCATAGGTATATGCAGAGTTACACCCCCCCTCTTTCCCATAGGTATATGCAGAGTTACACCCCCCCCCTCTTTCCCATAGGTATATACAGAGCTACAACCCCCCCCCCCCCCTCTTTCCCATAGGTATATCTAGGGCTGGGCGGTATACCTGTTCATACCGAATACCACATTTTTTGGGCTGCACAATATGGATTTTCCCCCATACCGAAATTCCGGTTGGGCACCTCCCCCTTGGGAATATAATATCAGCCTAGCACAGCACTGTCCCCACATCGGGGAACTATTCCTATGTTACCCGCCAGCACTGTTCTGCTCCCCCCAATTAATGATCAGCCCAGCTGGGTACTACTCACATATGTCAAGCACTGCCCTCCTCCTCTTTGTTGGGGGCCGCCGGGCGCTGGAACTCTATACTGTACGCCAGTGGTCTCCAAACTGCAGACCTCCAGATGTTGCAAAACTACAACTCCCAGCATGCCCGGACGGCGATGGAACTCTCTGTACGCCAGTGGTCTCCACCCTGCGGACCTCCAGTTGTTGCAACGGCTGTCCGGGCATACTGGGAGTTGTAGTTTTGCAACAGCTGGAGGTCCGCAGGTTTGAGGCCACTGCTGTACGCTGTATACCTATGCCCGGGCTGCAAAAGATACAGAAAATAAACTTTTAACTCACCCACGTCGCTGGGAATGGGAACGCCGGACAGCCGTCAGCCTATCACCGGCCAGAGCGATGCCCCGCCCCTGCCAGTGATAGGCTGAGCCCACTGTCATGTATGAAGCCGTATACAGCGTACAGTAGTGGTCTCCAACCTGCGGACCTCCAGCTGTTGCAAAACTACAACTCCCAGCATGCCCGGACAGCTGGAGTACAGTGAGTTCCATCGCCGGCGGCCCCCAACAAAGAGGAGGAGGGCAGTGCTTGACATATGTGAGTAGTACCCCCGCTGGGCTGATCATTAATTGGGGGGGAGCAGAACAGTGCTGGCGGGTCACATGATTTTGGGGGGGGGGGGGAATACCGTTATATACCGTGGAACCACCGTAAGTTAAAAAAATACCGTGATACACATATATGGTCATACCACCCAGCCCTAGGTATATGCAGAGCACCCCCCCTCTCTCCCCCTTCCCTATAGGTAAATGCAGAGGACCCCCCCTCTCCCCCCCCTTCCCTATAGGTAAATGCAGAGCACCCCCCCTTCCCTATAGGTAAATGCAGAGCACCCCCCTTCTCTCCCCCCTTCCCTATAGGTAAATGCAGAGCACCCCCCTCCCTCTCCCCCCCTTCCCTATAGGTAAAGGCAGAGCACCCCCCTTCCCTATAGGTAAATGCAGAGCACCCCCCCTCTCTCCTCCTTCCCTATAGGTAAATGCAGAGCACCCCCCCTCCCTCTCCCCCCTTCCCTATAGGTAAATGCAGAGCACCCCCCCTCCCTCTCCCCCCTTCTCTATAGGTAAATGCAGAGCACCCCCTCCCTCTCCCCCCTTCCCTATAGGTAAATGCAGAGCACCCCCTCCCTCTCCCCCCCTCCCTATAGGTAAATGCAGAGTACCCCCCCTTCCCTATAGGTAAATGCAGAGCACCCCCCCCCCCTCTCTCCCCCTTCCATATAGGTAAATGCAGAGCACCCCCCCTCCCTCTCCCCCCTTCCCTGTAGGTAAATGCAGAGCACCCCCCTCCCTCTCCCCCCCTTCCCTATAGGTAAATGCAGAGCACCCCCCCTCCCTCTCCCCCCTTCCCTATAGGTAAATGTAGAGCACCCCCCTCCCTCTCCCCCCTTCCCTATAGGTAAATGCAGAGCACCCCCCTCCCTCTCCCCCCCTTCCCTATAGGTAAATGCTGAACACCCCCCCTCCCTCTAGGTATATGTAGAGTAACCCCCCCCCCCCTTCCCCATAGGTAAATGTAGAGCAAAAAATAAAAAATAAAAAAGGATGCCCACCTGATATCCCACGCAGCGATCTCCTCAGCTGCAGGGCCGCGTCTTCTCCCCTCCACAGTACAGGCGCTGATGAGTGACGTCACCGGCGCCTGTACTGCGTGCTGCGTGGGGGCGGAGGTCACGTCTCCTCTGTGTAGCTGCAGATGCGGCTCACACAGAGGGGACGCCTTCTCCTGTATGTGCGTGTATCGCGCATACAGGAGAATGTAGCGCTGTCTGCTGGGGTCCCGGACCTCAGCAGCGGCGGCGGCGGGTCAGTCCGCCCCTGGCACCCCCCTTGAGAGTGGCACCCTGGGCGGGCCGCACCCCCCGCCCCCCCCCTTGGTACGCCACTGGGTATAGGTAACTGATCTACTTATATTGTGTACTTGTTAAAAAAAAATCTTGCCAAGTGGAGTTTAACTTAGGGTCTAAGCAACCATGTAGAGGTTCTAATAGTATGCAGCACCATTTTAAGTACTACATGTACATTCTATGTTCTTTGCAGATATGGTTGTCTCTGGAGTTCCCAACGAGAATGGTATTTACCATGCAAGTGAAATTGCAAGCATGGCATTAGACTTAGTTGCTGTGTGCAAGACTTTTCGAATACCACATAAGCCCAATACCCAGCTGAGAATACGTGCTGGAATTCATTCAGGTATGTTTATGTATGTACTGTAATATGTGATTTTGTGAATAGTGCCTTCTAATGTATGCCTAGTTTAGATATAGTATGTGCCTGTAATAGCTGATATTTGAAATGTATGAAAAAATTTAAAATCACGGTACTGTACATGATGACAGATGACATCTTCTAATGAATACTGCACATAAGGCATATTTTACTCTTTTTGTTAAGATGCTCCTATGACTATACATGCAGAACTATGTAAGGAATCAGATTATGTTATTTGTTTGCAAAACTTTTAAAAGACCTATGCACATTTCGAAAACATTTCGATAACCAGTTTCAAATTATTTTAAGCGCAAGGCTGCGTTCACACTGAGCAAATCAAGAGGAATTCACGCTGAAAAATGTACGTGCGGAAAAAAGAATTTTCTTTTCATGTGAAATTCATGCGGAATTCGCACAGAATGCTTACGGAATTGTGCGCAGAAATGGGGGAGAAAGAAGAGAAGGGTTTTTCAGCCATTTACGTGCGAATTCCGCGCTAATTCCCCATGAATTCTGCGCGAAAACATTGTCGGGCGGAATTTTTTTTTACCATTGACTTCTATTGATTTTTCCTAGCGGATTCCACTGAGAGAATGAACATGTTCTTTCTTAAGTCAATGGGTAGAGGCGAGATGTGAATTGATTTGGAGCGGGGAATTCACAAGGAATTACTCGAGTTAATTCCTCTTGAATTACTCAGTGTAAATGCACCCTTTAGTCTGCAAGTTAGTTTATATATGCAACAACCCACATCTTACTCAAAGGTTCTCCTGGTCCTCTTTTAGTGGACAAGACTGAGTTGGTGCCTCTAGACCTGTGTGATTATCTTTTTATAGACTACATGACTTATACCGTATTTTTCGCCGTATAAGATGCACTTTTTCTTCCCCAAAACTGGGGGGGGGGGGAAAGTTGGTGCGTCTTATATACACACCTATCGGGTCAGTCCATGCGGCCGGGACCCGCAGCTAATACAGGACATCACCGATCGCGGTGATGCCCTGTATTAACCCTTCAGACGCAGCGATCAAAGGTGACCGCCGCATCTGAAGCGAAAGTGACACTAACCAGGCTGCTCAGTTGGGCTGTTCGGGACCGCCGCGGTGAAATCGCGGCGTCCCGAACAGCTTACAGGACACCGGGAGGGCCCTTACCTGCCTCCTCGGTGTCTGCTCCGGGCCGGGATCCCCCGCATGGCCAGTGTTCTCCTTTGACGTCTTCACGTTGTCGCGCACGCTGTCCCATCATCCAATAGGAGCAGTGTGCGTAGCGACCTGATGGCGGCGACTGAGAGCGTGGATCCCGGGGAAGAAGACATCCGGAGCGTCGGGGACACCACTGGAGACGCGGCGAACATCCAGGGCAGCGGTGACGAGCAGTCATGAGTCCGGAGCGGCGGGGACACGTGAGTATTACCTCCTACCAGTGGTCTTCAACCTGCGGACCTCCAGATGTTGCAAAAGTACAACTCCCAGCATGCTTGGACAGCCGTTGGCTGTCCAGGCATGCTGGGAGTTGTAGTTTTGCAACATCTGGAGGTCCGCAGGTTGAAGATCACTGTTGGGTTCAGAATCTTTTTTTTTCTAGATTTTGCACCTTAAATATTGGGTGCGTCTTATATGCCGTTGCGTCCTATAGGGCGAAAAATACGGTAATACTAACCACTTCATAACTGAATTTATTATATGATCTATAGGACCTGTAGTTGCTGGTGTTGTTGGAACAAAAATGCCCAGATACTGCTTGTTTGGAGACACAGTGAACACCGCTTCAAGAATGGAATCCACCAGTGAAGGTGACATTTTTACATTTTATTCTCCATATCAGGCTACATTTTTATTAAATAATAAAGTATGCTAAATGTAGAAATATTTACAGTACATTTAAAAGGGTCGTTTACTCAATGTAAAGGGGGTGTAAGTATAAGTAGTAGATGAAATATCTGTAACAATGTGTAAAGATAAAAAGCACTTACTATTCCCTGCCAACATTTTCTTACACCCTCCGACTAAACATAACTTCAAAGCTATCGGTAGTGTGAGAAAAAGTGACAAGTGACTACTGACAGTAAATTCTGTAAGCTATAGGCTTTCGGGCATTGGGTACACACACAGACTAAAAACACATAAAACATAATTCATAAAACACATAAATCAAAAAGTACATAAAACATAGTTCTAGACTTGTGTTGTGTTATATTCATAATTATATACAAACCAGCAATAAAAAATGCATACAACACGAGTGTGTTCCAGTAATAAAGAATCCCTGTGACTATTTTAAAATTCTCATGCTCTATAACTCTAGAGCAGGGAAGTCCTAGACTTATACATGACTGTTCGGTCACTGAAGCCAATGAAACAGTTCTTGTGCTACCATTGCTTCTCTTAAAGGAAAACGTATATCCACTGCTCAAAAACATAAGGATACTATCAAATCAGTTAAAGGGAATCTTAAAGGGTACTCCTCCGGAAAACATTATTTTTTCTTTAACTGGTGCCAGAAAGTTAAACAGATTTGTAAATTACTTCTATTTAAAAATCTAAATCCTTTCCGTTCTTATCAGCTGCTGTATGTTGCACAGGACATTCTTTCCTTTTTGAATTTCCTTTCTGTCTGACCATAGTGCTCTCTGCTGACACCTCTGTCCATTTTAGGAACTGTCCAGAGCAGTATAGGTTTGCTATGGGGATTTGCTTCTACTCTGTACAGTTCCTAAAATGGACAGAGGTGTCAGCAGAGAGCACTGTGGTCAGACAGAAAGGAAATTAAAAAAGAGAAGAACTTCCTGTGCAACATACAGAAGCAAATAAGTACTGGCAGGATTAAGATTTTTAAATATAAGTAATTTACAAATCTGTTTAACTTTTTGGCACCAGTTGATTAAAAAAAATATATATATATATTCCAGAGGAGTACACCTTTAAAGGGATTTAGTCAGCTGGAATTCACGTTTCAAACTGCTGATGGTGTTAGCTGTTGAGACAAGTAGTCACTGAATATCATGTAAAGGAATCTGTGCCTGCATTTCACTCTTCAACATATATTAACTTGGACCGAGATCTTGGCTGTAATATTACATTAGCAGAATGGCTGCAGTCATCAAGGTGGATATATAAAGCTTTGCAAAGCATTTCCCATATAGATGCAGTCTTGAACACAAGATTGAGGTGGTACCCGACTAGAGCACAACTCCATATTATGTCCCCTAAATCCTCTTCCCAATGCTGGAGGAGATATGAAGATCAAGGGACATTATCACATACTCTCTGGTCATGTCCTCTCTTCTCACAATTTTGGAGAGAGGTTAAGGCCCTTTAAGGGTACGTTCACACGAGTGGATTTTCACAATGTATTTTGCTGCGGATCCGCAGCTGAAGGACCCTCTGTATTCTGCCTTTACATGTGCCTGCTCGGAACGGCAATACGCCCCTACATGCAGACACAGTGAAGCGATGTGCGAGTCGCCGCACATGCGTGGTGTACTCGCACACATCACTGCCGCTCCCCCTGCTCAATGAGCTAGGCCGAGAGCTGCTTCGATGTGCGAGTATACTGCGCATGCGCGTGGCGTCTCGCACATCACACTGTGTCTGCTCATAGCGGCGTATTGCCGCTCTGAGCAGGCACATGTAAAGGCAGAATACAGAGGGTCCTTCAGCGGCGGATCTGCAATCTAAAATACGCTGCAAATCCGCTCGTCTGAACGCACCCTTAGGAGACATTTTTCCATCTTTTACGTCATTATCTCCTCAAATGCTCTATTAGTGGGAATTCAAGATATCCCTTTCAAGCATAGAACTATTTGTTGTAAAACATTGGCAATAGCAAAAATAGCAATGGTGCAGTAATGGCTGGGGCCTCACCATGCAGTGTCTAATACTGGTATGCCTCGGGCATATTACTCCAAACAGCTTCAGTCAAATACCAGCTACAAGCCAACAACAATGTGGAGCAATAAATGCTGTTTATCCTGTAGTAAACCAAAACCACAGTGTATAAACTAACACTGCTTCACCTGCAGTAAACCAAAACCACAGTGCAGCAACAAACACAGCTCAACCTGTAGTAAACAACACCACAGTGCATCAACAAATACTGCTCCATCTGTAGTTATCGTCAATAGCACATTGAAGGTCATGTAAGGACTCTGGCAGTGCCCATCCTGTTCCTCCTTGCAGGAAGGACCAGATACTGAGGCTCTTCTACATCCTTGTCCAGTACTGCTTATGTAACAGCACCTGTTTTGGTATCTGCTCCAAACTTAAAGGTGGTACTCCGGTGGAAAACGTATTATTATTATTATTTTTTTTAATCAACCCAGAAAGTTAAACAGATTTGAAAACGACTTCTATTAAAAAATCTTTACCCTTTCAATACTTTTTAGCAGCTGTATGTTACAGAGGAAATTCTATACTTTTTGAATTTCTTTTTTGTCTTGTCCACAGTGCTCTCTGCTGACACCTGATGCCCATATCAGGAATTGTCCAGAGCAGGAGAAAATCCCCATTGCACACCTATGCTGCTCTGGACAGTTCCTGTCACAGGCAGCAGGTGTCAGCGGAGAGTGCTGTGGACAAGACAAAAAAGAAATTCAAAAAGTATAGAATTTCCTCTGTAGCATACAGCTGCTAAAAACTACTGGAAGAGTAAACATTTTTTAATAGAAGTAATTTACAAATCTGTTTAACTTTCTGGCACCAGTTGATTTAAAAAAATGTTTTCCACCGGAGGACCCCTTTAAGAGACACATAAGAAACCTGCTTGTAACAGAAGCATGGATGTGCTCTCCTGGAGGAACTGGATCACCATATGTTACCAGTAGTAGTAGTACTAAAAATATTGCAGTACAGCAAGAGTACTGCAATGAAGCTGCAATGCAAGGTGTGAACACAGCCATATGCTTGCTAATTGGACAGAATATTATCCATTTTCACCTTAAGGACCCCTTCTAAAAATCATAACGCGTTCAATTTTGCACCTACAGACCCATCACTCATTTTATAACATAATCTGCGGGGAACAAAAAAACAAACATATTTGTGGGGAGAAATTTACAAAAAATGCCATTTTGCAACTTTTTAGGGCTTCCGTTTCCACACAGTGCAATTATTTTACTACTTAAAAAAATTAGAACTACATGCACCAAAATTATTATATTTAAAATTGTCATATTCTGACCCCCTATAACTTTTTTCTTTTTCTGCATACGGGGCTATATGAGGGCTGATAATTTTTTTTTTAATTGACTTTTTGATCGCTTTTTATTAATATTTTTATGGTATATGAAATGACCAAAAATGCACTATTATGAACTTTGGTATTTTTTTTTTACGTGAACGGCTCCGTACGGTTTAGCTAACCTTATATTTTAATAGTTCGGACATATACGCATGTGGCGGTACCACATTATTTTTATTTTTTATTACATTATTTCATTTAAAAAAATGGAAAATGGGGGGAGATTTACACGTTTATTAGGGGAGGGGCTTATTCACATTTATTAATCTTTTACACTTTTTACTTTTTTTTTGCCCCCATAACATGCAATCTTTTGCATAGCTTTGATCAGTGTTATTGATGCTCTTCTGCTTCTGCTTGAAGGCTTGGAGCAATAGAGCACCAATCTGACAGCGAGAGGGGGGGGGGGTAAGAACCCTACCTTGAGCTGCTGGGAAACTTTTAGTTTCATTTCAGACACTGCAATCAACTTTGAGCGTGGCATCTAAAGGGTTAATGCCGGGCATCATACTGCTGATACCAGTCAGGAACCACGGGGTTTGAAGAGTTCTCTGCTTGTGAGAATGCTTTAAACCTCGGTAACAGGACTTAGGACTAACATGTGCATCCTGAGTCCTTAAGGACTCGGGTTCGGGGACGTACCTCTACGCCTTCTGTCCTGAACTGGTACTCTGCCCCTAGACATGTTACTCCTACCTAAAGCATAGGGGAGAGCATGTCTGATTACAGTGGTTTGGCCGCTGGGGACCCCCACGATCTTCACCGTGGCACCCCATTCATCCGGTACACAGAGCGAATTGTGCCGGACGACCACAGCTGCTACACCCCCTCCATTTATGTCTATGGAAGGAGACATGATGGCTGTGTATAAGCCATCATGTCCTCTTCCAGTTATTTGAATGTAGGGGGAATGACGTGGCATGATGTGACAAACAGGGAAGCCCCAGGCTTCCATGTTCCTGAACTCGGTAGTGCCTGCCCAGAGATCACAGGGGGTCCCAGCGGCTGGTCTCCCTGCGATCAGACATGTTATCCCTCATCCCTTGAATAGGGCATAACATGTCTAGGGGCAGATTAGCCTTTTAAGGGATTTTTATTTTCTGGTGCTACGCGTTAAAGAGGCATTCCCAAGCCCCTGAAGTGCTGAGAGCTGGAATTCCTCCTTGCTCCCTCTCCTTGATTGACAGGCAGCTGGAGGAAGAGCTGTTTCCCAGGTTGAGCCCTGACTGTCAATCAAACAGACACTAGGATACAAACATTTGTCTATGTTATGGAAGCACATATAGATAGATGAAAGCTACTATGTGGCTCATTGTCTGAATTGCTAACACCATCAGCAGATTGAAACATGAATTCCATCTGAATGAATCCCTTTAATATTCCCCTTGACTGATTTGATAGTATACTTATGTTTTTGAGCAGTGGATATACGTTTTCCTTTAGGAGAACCAACCCCATAATATATTTTTTATTTTAAGCATTTTTAAGTGTTCATCTGAAAGAAAGTTTCACTGTATCTATTATTTTCCTAGCTCTCAAAATCCAGTGCAGCTCCAGTGCCCATGATTTATTACAACAGATTGGAGGATATAAACTAGTATGCCGTGGGACATTATCAATAAAGGTATTTGTATAAAAAATAAATAAAGGGGTATCCCCCTTCCCCATCATTACCATTCTTATGTGGGCTTTTGAGCCTACACTATGTTTTATCATATTAGCAATTATATCATTTACAGTCAGTACTAGTTGTGTTTTCAAAAGGTTGTTCTGGGGCATTTAAAAAAACTAATAAAAAAAAATATCAGTAAAGTATTACAATTTTTTGGGCCCTCTCAATACAGTGATCCCCCAACTTATACAATACTTATACAATATAGTTACAATGTCACAGACACTTTCAATCTGTAGCATGTTGGAAGGTCCAGCCAATCAGCATGAGCATTTCCCTGAGAAACAACTGTATTACTGTTTCTGTATCTCCAGTATCCAGATCGGCAGTTTGATCCCTGGAGGTTACTGTGCTGTGTTCCCCCTTCCTCTTAGACCCGACAGGCAGAGGAAGCGCCAAGACATTGCGGAAGATAACTGGAGAATTGTACAGGTGTCAGGTGTCCTGGCTTTCCTGACTCTGTGGCCCAGCCACTAGCTACTGCCTTAGCAGTGCACAGTCAGATGTGCGATGACAAGTACAAGATTTGATGCAGGGAGTTTTGATTAGGAGCTTAAAGGGGTACTCCACTAGAAAACATTATTTTTTTTTTAATCAGCTGGTTCCAGAAAGTTAAACAGATTAGTAAATTACTTCTATTTAAAAATCTTAACCCTTCCAGTACTTATCAGCTGATGTATGTTCCAGAGGACGCTCTTTTCTTTTTCAATTACCTTTCTATCACGACCACAGTGCTCTCTGCTGACACCTCTGTCCATGTCAGGAACTGTACAGAGTAGGAAAAAATCCCCATAGCAAACCTCTCCTGCTCCGGACAGTTCCTAAAATGGACAGAGGTGTCAGCAGAGAGCACTGTGGTCTGACATAAAGGAAACTCAAAAGGAAAAGAAATTCCTGTGGAGCATATAGCAGCTGATAAGTTTTGGAAGGGTTAAGCTTTTTAAATAGAAGTCATTTACAAATCTGTTTAGCTTTCTGGCTCCAGTTGATTTTAAAAAAATCTTTTCCAGGGTAGTACCCCTTAAAGGGAACCAATCATCAAATTTTACCCTATATAACGCTTGGCAAAGCGTTATATAGGGTAAAATCTTTATTTTCACCATTCCCGGGGGACGTTCCTGCCCCCAGGGATGGTGAAGATATGAAGTTATAAACTAGTCACCGCCGCCGCCGTAAGTAGTCACCTGGGCGGGGAGCCCTTCTCACCTACTCCCGTTCTTCGGCCGGGAGCGACACCCCCTCCGCTTGATTGATGGGCAGCGTCATCACTCTGCTCTGTCTGTTCAGTGAGCGGAACAATGACGCGGCCCATCAATCAAGCGGAGGGGGCGTCGCTGCCAGCCGAAGAACGGGAGTAGGTGAGAAGAGCTCCC
This sequence comes from Hyla sarda, assembly GCF_029499605.1. Taxonomy (NCBI): domain Eukaryota; kingdom Metazoa; phylum Chordata; class Amphibia; order Anura; family Hylidae; genus Hyla; species Hyla sarda. Next base: position 329,149,129 of record NC_079189.1, read on the forward strand.
CGCCCAGGTGACTACGTACGCCGGCGGCTGTAGTGACTAGTTTATAACTTCATATCTTCACCATCCCTGGGGGCAGGAGCATCCCCCGGGAATGGTGAAAATAAAGATTTTACCCTATATAACGCTTTGCCAAGCGTTATATAGGGTAAAATCTGATGATTGGTTCCCTTTAAATACCTAATGATTCTCCTGGCGTGCCCCCTCTCTGACCTGTCAGTTCTCCCCTGTACATGTTCTGAGCGCACCCTCCTTCTAATGATATTATCCCTGTCTGTAGAGCCAAACAAGTGAGTTAGAGAACATAGGAACTATCAGCTTGTTGTGTGGAATAGATATTTCTTATGTTGAATGTCAAAAGCCAATGATTTGTTCTGAAGATGTATCATGTACATTTTTTCCACACAGGGTAAAGGAGATATGACAACATATTGGCTTGAGGGCAAGACTGGCACATTGGCACAGAATATCATTCCTAATATATCAGCAGTCATGCAAGAAAAAGAACGGGAGTCATTTAATCTGATACCTGGAGTGCTGTCTACTGACGCCCTGTCTACCTCTTTCTGAGAGCAGTTAGTTTTCTCTTGACTTGAACGGCTGACAGCATCTTAACTCTTTACTGATGTTAAATATCCAACAACATAATGGGGGTTGTTCAACTGGGTGTAAAAGTGGGTGCCACTTTACCTTGTGCAGAACTGCAATAAGGCTATATGGCACACAAAGGCTTACCTACTGTGCTTGGCTACTGCCAAAACCCTCTCTTTTACATTTTATATTTAGTCTTGTGCAATATGTATACACAGTAAGGCTAATAGCAGGGCTGTAGATATTTATATTGATAAATATGACAACATTTGAATCTACTTGTGCCATTTTTTGATAGAAAGCTTGATATAGGATTCTCATTATTTAGTTGCCCAAGAGAAGCCATATAACTAATTCTGTCAATTGTAATATCTCAAACACAACTCAGACAATGCAGACTACAAATCACTTATTCAGGGTAGTTTTGTTGTAATCATAGAAATATATACATCTCAGTGTAGAGTGGTTTCTAAGGCCACGTTCATATCCCAATTGTGCCCTCCATGGAACATATCCGTTAGCAATCTGATAAAATGGGATACCAGCTCATACAAATACTGACCCCATTAACTTCAATGGCCCTATTGAAGTCATCTAGGGTTTTGTCTTCTACTTATTCTTGAGTAGAAGAACAAACATGTATATGTTTGAAAAATGGTCATCTTGAATGCTTTCTCATTCTGACATCCACTACTCAGGAAGGGACATTCCCAAGGCAATCACTGAGCCCGTGCACTCACCATGTATTCACTTCCTCCCAGAGTCTGCTGTGCTTTGTCTCTTTATCCAATCACTGCAGACCACTCTTTAACCCCCTCCTCTCTGTTTTCATGCTACAGTCTGATAGGACAGGAGTGAAAACAGAGTGCTAGTCCTGTCCTCACTTATTGGGCTTTGTCCCTGCCTGTGCTTTAGCTTAGACAAAGATGAAGCTGCAGCCAGACAGAATTATGTTTTAGTGTTTTTTTTTTTTTTATAAGCAATGATTTCTATAAAAAGCAGAAAAAACAATGCTATGAAGTATATTAGAAAAGTTAATGTTTTCCCAAGATGTATAACATATAAAATAGTTTTCTTTCCATGGTACAACATATAAAAATAGTTTTTTTCCATGGTAATGTTTCCCTACATTTTTCACTTTTCCCAATGTTTTGCTTATTTTACATCTGCTCTGATCTGTAGGGTTTTCCTCAGCTCAAATCCACCACATTTTCAGTGGAAACCTTAGTAAATATGTTGGAAAAATGTCGGTGACATTCCCCCTTTTTTTCAGACTGCCACACCCCTTTTTTGAGGTTTTCTCAGTAAAATGAAGAGTAGGTCGGGTTTCATTTTTTTTTTTGCACAAATTCTGGCGCAATTTCTGGCACAGACAGAAATTGTGGCGCACATTCTGGCGCACAACCCGGCAAAACAGGTCGGGTTTACAAAAGTAAATCAGGGCCAATATGTTAGTTGTTTTATATGTACCCCAGTGGTTATAAATCAGACCCCTCATTAAATTAAATATAAAAGAAAACAGGTGGAGCCACCATTGGAGGGTGGGAGGAAATGGCAGGGGCTAATCATTTCTATGAAGCTTCATAACTCTGTGACCAAATTATAGCTCCCATGGCTCAACGACTTAACTACTTCCCACATCTAGCTATAAAACTAAGGTGTTGGGATCATAAATAATAAGTTAAGCTAGAATGAAACTAGATCACACAGAGATAGACCAAGATAAGTCATAAGCAAGGCTAAATTCTCATATTCGAGCCGAGACACTGCAAACACAGCATATAGGGTTTAGCATAAAGTTTAGTATAAGAATGTACCAAAAGTTATCTTCTCATACTGCGAGTATCTGAAGCTTAAAAATGTTGCATCCCTTTCAATGCAATAGATATTACATATTAAAATAACTGTAGGTGGCGCGGATGTAGATATATTATCTACTTTAAAAAGTAACAGAAGAAAGATATTAGTGCTAAAAATAATGAAATGTAATATAGAAAGCAATGTGAGATCTGAAATGTGAAGACATTTATTAACAAGCTCTTAATAATGACTTGTTTATGCATGAAAGAGAGTTAGACTGAATGTGACTTGCCGATAGACCATGGAAGAAGTACATCATGGTAAAATGGTTTTTGCCTCTGGGTACATTTAATGTGTGCATTTAATGAGTTGCTATTTTAGCACTTTTTCAAGGTTTTAATTTATTTTATTTATTTACAATTTTTTTTAAACAGTATTGGAAAAGCACCAAAACAATACAGGAAGAGGATGCATTGATCCTCATAATAAAAACGTAGCTTGCCACAACTTGAGAGTTGAAACATTTCCAAGTCTTTTTTTCTGTGCTACATTTTATAATGAAGTCAGCACTGCTTCCCACATAAATGCTACAAGTATATCATCATGGGGACATATTATGTGTATGTCTGCAGTGTGTTTAGTAAGCTTTCTATACAGCAATGTAAGGAAATGAGAAAAAGTGCTGTAATGGCAACTTTGTGGACAGATATTAAATTCTCTTTAATACACTGTGGAAATTATATAAATAAGTATTGCATGGCATAACATATGCATAAATACTGACATTTTTCTGAAATACATAAACTATCAAGGTAATGTTAAAATATAAACTTGTTCAAAATAAATTGACATAATAAGTTTGCAGTTTAGTTGTCACGTTGGGCAGGGATAAAGTGCATCCCTGAACTTGCCCACTCCCTCTGTCCCTGCCTACTTGCGTACCTGTACCTAAAGAGTGGTTCCAAAAATACAGTGCCAGTCCCTTCCTCTGATAAGTGACAGGCAGTCATAGGTCAAAACAATAAGATACAAAAACTGACAAAGGTCGGGAACAGCTTGAGGCACACAAAACTAAGAGGATAAAACCTAAACACACACACTGAATTCGAAGTCAACAAGCTGAGTCAAAGCCAGGAGGGAACAGAGAACAATAACAGAAAGCCAAAGAGTAGTCAAAAGCCAAGCCAAAAAGTAACAGAACCAGATAGACAATAATGTACAGAGGTTGCTAGTTTCAATTGCAAAAACTTTCACAGGCGAAGCATGAATGCAAAAGGCTTTCTTAAATATGCCTGTGCAACTATCAGGTGGAATCTAATAGGCTGAAAACTGAACAACACCCAGAAGCACAGAGGCATAGTCCCATCAACCAAGATAAACAAAACTCTCAGGGCAGATTAACCCTACAGGTTCTGACAGTAGTGATGGTTTTAAAGTAAGGCTCTATACATGTTGGTTAGCCTCAATAACCATCCACTGCATATCGTAGGTGACAAATGTATGAGTGACACCAGCGTCAGAATGGGAGTCCTAGGCCCACCAGGGGAAATTATTCTATATAGAACATGGCCAGTTGTGATGGCATTATTTTTGTCATTGCACATACAGGACATATCATTAATATGGTCAAATATATTATTTATAAATTAACCAAACCAAAGGTAGACCCATATAGAGTAGTCTACTGCTGAACCCTTAAGGTCGATTTTTGTGTCAAAGCCTGGGCCCATCAATAAAACTTCTGGTACTTTGATGGGCTAATTCTGGATAAGACTAGAGAGCTGGCATATACTATAATCTGCTTTTTAACCCCTTCCTATCCTGTACTGTGCTATTACATTACCACAGCTTTGCATTTAATGATTGCCACTGTAATAGGGCTCTGCTTGCCCCGCCCACTCTTTCTCTATTCAGTCTCTGAAAAGAGACACACAGGCAATAGCTGCAGGGACAAGACAGCATTTTCATTTACCCAAAATATACAATTTTTTTTTTTTAACAAAGTATAATACAAATATACATATAATGTTATTATCTACATTTCATAAAAAGTTTTTGCAAACAACAGTGCCCATTTAACAAAACAAAGTTATTACATGTCCCATAGTGGCAATAAATGGTGTTAAAAGAAGATAAACAAAGAATATGGAGGGGGAAAATGGTAGAAAAAAAGCTCAAACCATAAAAAACACTAAACAACTAACCACTAAAACTGTTTAAAAAGTGTAAAGTGTAAAAGATTTCCATTTGTAAAAACTCGAACTATAAAATTATTAAGTTATTTATCCCACACGGCTGAATTTTCTGTTCATCCAATTTCTTTCTCATGAAAATAAAAAAACAAGTTCTCATAGAAAAATGTTCTACCTATTGGCATATGGAAACATGAAAACAACACGATTTAAGTGTTTTGATTGGATTGTGGAGAAGTATTAAAACATTAAAAAAAAATTATGTAAATTTTGTATCATCGCAATAATTACAACCTGCAAGGGTGGCATGTTTAGGTGACAGATGGAACAATCTGCTGCATGTGAACCCATCCAAATGATTTGGACAATCAGCCTTTGGTAGCATTGCATATGATATGACTATAGAGGTGAAGTCAACAGTGGATATATAAGATTTGTGCCATGTCCAATTTCGATTATTGTAGACATAAAGGATGATATTACATATTAATGCAATGATGAATGAATTAGAAATCTATACAGCTAAACGCAGCCATCTGACTCATAAGCTTAAAGTCCTCAAATGGAAATACTTCCAAGGAGATGTTCTCCAACCATGGAAGGTGAAATGTCACATTGCACAATATAATAGGCTACCACAAATCGACACAGATTGCATTTCCTCTTTAAAGGGTTTTGAGCAGGAATTGATGTGCCTAGGCTATTTACTGATGGATTATGCCTTATGCTGATAGAGCATTTTAAAGCTTAGTAATAAGTAACTGCTAAGGAAAAACAAATATGCCTACAACTGCTACTGAACAATAGAGTGACCTAAATCTGCGGCTGTAGTGAGTGCAATGTATCTGAGATTAATAATGGAAACTCTACAGACAGTAATATTGCTGAAGTGTTCATAATTTATGTGTATCTATTAACTTTCTTTGTATGTTGTATATGATTTAATTGTCATAAAGAACAATTTATAATGTTGAATAAACAGAATATCTTTTGCTATGTGCAGTTCTTTTTTCTTTGGCTTCTTTAATACCACCCTAAAGTAGATAGTAGTGGATGACAATAGTTAAATATTAGAAATTCATAAATTATTTAAAATAGATAGTGCTAGACATGGATAGGTGGAGGACAGATTAAGAGTGCCCATATGGGTCAGACGGGAGACTTCACAAGAGGAAGCAGCATGGTGGGGCCTAGGGAGAGAGTGCTGTGCATGGACCAGAAGCCTACAGTTAAAGTAAGTTTTGTTGGTATAAGTATTTTGTGTGAAGTATACATTGAAAAGACTTCCTGAAATAAACCTACTGTGGTGGACCACCGGTATATGGTGGGACCACTAGTGTAGCAGTGTAGGTGGTGGGATCAGATGGTATTAACCCTTGGGGCAAGATGTTGTTAACCCCTAGTGTTTGTGACGCCAGAGTGGTTTTTGGTACCGGAACCACACAAACGGTTTCTCCGCTATTCCAATGGCTAGTAGTGAAATGAGAGTCCACAACCAGTTATGGTTTAACAGAGGCTTTACTGAGTTTAAGACAGATAGCATTATCTTCACAGCCAGGCCAGATTCCCAGGTAAGTGGCCAGGAACCCAGAAGGACCTCGCAGTTTCCTGGGACCAATTATACTTGTAATAGACTTGAGACAATTATTTTGAGGCTTGACTGTATGCAGGACTTGACTATTTGTAGTGACAGCAGACATAGACTTTTGACTTACTTTAATGACTGTAGCTTTGTGGCCTTCCAAATGCTGATCACTAGTACTGAGACCTCTGGTGTTTGCTGTGCTCAGTAGCAGGTGGTAAGAGAAGAGAGCGTGAATTGTAATGGCCACCCCTTTATATAGTGGGGGCTGGACTAAGGCCCATTGGTCAAGCTGCAGGTCATAGGTTAAGCTGGTGCTCTCTGGAAGAACATGTGACAACAAATCGTGTGACTGCATAACATAACGTGACAGACTTACAGGTCCTTGAGACAACCTCTATCTATACATTAGGATCCTGTCTATACATTAAATGGGCACTGTCAGATAAAAAAACTTTTGATATGTTGTAAAGCATGCAAAACAAATAGGTTTTGCTATTACTTTCATTAGAAAATGTTCAGTATTTCACATCGAGAAAGCCAGTCAAACAACTGCCCCCCCCCCCCCCCGCCTGCTTGGACACATACTAGTCCTGCTGTGTCCATGCGTCATCACCTATGTCATGGACACACTTCCTTGATTGACAGCTGTGAGCGTAGGGCTCACAGCTGGAGGAAAAATCCTCCCACTGTCAGCTTGTGTCCCGCTACTGTCAGTGAGGACAAGCTGGGAGTTGTAGTTTTGCTAATGCTAGGGAAGATGTGAACAGACAGCATACTGAGGGAGGGGGAGGAGACCTGCACAGTGAGGCCACGCCCCCTCCCTTTGAGAGGAATTCAGACTAGTGAGCTAAATTAAAAGCGTAATAAAAAAAAATAATAAAGGTGTTAGACACATAAAAATTAGATGTACATGGTCAGGATTAGGCACTGAGTGAAAAATGTTGTTGGATCTGACGGGTACGCTTTAAAGCAGTATACACAACATTCTGGAAACAACAGTGGGAGACCCTGCAGGGGAGCCCCCAGGTCACTGAGGGTCTCAACCTGACATGCTGGACTTCTTCCATTTTTTTTTTTTTTATAATTTTCCAACTGTGAGAGGCAGAATCTAAAACAAAAATCCAGAAAATCACATTGGCCCTCATTTACTAAGAGTGTCGGGTTTATCTCTGAGTGTTTCTTCATTTACTCCGTGTATTTTTCTCCCTGATTTACTAATGTGTCACATGGGAAAATAAATTCTGTCCCACGGGTTGGAAATTGTGTCACACGGTAAATTGCATATATGCCCCCAACAGCGCATGTTATATATGTCCCCCGCACAGCGCTATCATATGCCCCCAGCAGTGCATGTTATATATGCCCCCGCACAGTGCTATCATATGCCCCCAGCAGCACATGTTATATATGTCCCCCGCACAGTGCTATCATATGCCCCCAGCAGCGCATGTTATATATGCCCCCGCACAGTGCTATCATATTCCCCCAGCAGCACATGTTATATATGTCCCCCGCACAGTGCTATCATATGCCCCCAGCAGCGCATGTTATATATGCCCCCGCACAGTGCTATCATATGCCCCCAGCAGCACATGTTATATATGTCCCCCGCACAGCGCTATCATATGCCCCCAGCAGCGCATGTTATATATGTCCCCCGCACAGCGCATGTTATATATGTCCCCCGCACAGCGCTATCATATGTCCCCAGCAGCGCATGTTATATATGCCCCCAGCAGCACATGTTATATATGTCCCCCGCACAGCGCTATCATATGCCCCCAGCAGCGCATGTTATATATGCCCCCGTACAGTGCTGTCATATGCCCCCAGCAGCGCATGTTATATATGCCCCCCACACAGCGCTATCATATGCCCCCAGCAGCGCATGTTATATATGCCCCCGCACAGTGCTATCATATGCCCCCAGCAGCACATGTTATATATGTCCCCCGCACAGCGCTATCATATGCCCCCAGCAGCGCATGTTATATATGCCCCCGCACAGTGCTGTCATATGCCCCCAGCAGCGCATGTTATATATGCCCCCCACACAGCGCTATCATATGCCCCCAGCAGCGCATGTTATATATGCCCCCGCACAGTGCTATCATATGCCCCCAGCAGCACATGTTATATATGTCCCCCGCACAGCGCTATCATATGCCCCCAGCAGCGCATGTTATATATGCCCCCGCACAGTGCTGTCATATGCCCCCAGCAGCGCATGCTATATATGCCCCCCACACAGCGCTATCATATGCCCCCAGCAGCGCATGTTATATATGCCCCCCCCGACACAGTGCTATTATATGCCCCCAGCAGCGCATGTTATATATGCCCCCGCACAGTGCTGTCATATGCCCCCAGCAGCGCATGTTATATATGCCCCCCACACAGCGCTATCATATGCCCCCAGCAGCACATGTTATATATGCCCCCCCCCCCCGCACAGTGCTATTATATGCCCCCAGCAGCGCATGTTATATATGCCCCCAGCACAGCGCAATCATAAGCTCCCGGTAGCGCTATCATTGACAAGCATTCTATTAGCAGAGTATCTCTCCGGGAAGCCGCTGACCGATGTTCTGCTAATGCTCTGCTTGTCAATGATAGCACTTCAGAGGCATATGTGTATAGAAGCAAAGTGGGGACCAGACATATAACGTTATCTGGTCCCCACTTCGCTTCTATACACAGTTCTCCTCAGTCCAACTACCACAGCGCCTCCCCCATCCCCGGTGTTATAATTACCTGTTCCCGAGGTCCACGCTTTTTCTGGCTCCGGCGCTGTTGCTGTGCGCTGCGATGCGCAATGATGAGTAACGTCCCCAACGTGACATCACCGTCAGTGCGCACAGTGACAGCGCACAGCAACAGCGCCGGAGCCAGAAGAAGCGCAAGACCCTTTTTGTGATAACCACGCCCATTTTGACGGGTTTAAAAAACACTTTGGTACAGAAATCTTTGTTTGCAATTACAGCGATCAAACATTTCCGGTAGTTCTTCACCAGGTTTGCACACACTGCAACAGGCATTTTGGCCTGCTCCTCCATAAGACCTGCAGATCTTTCAGGTTTCGTGGCTGTCTCAGGGCAATACAGACTTACAGATCCCTCCAAAGTTTTTCTATTGGGTTCAGGTCTGGAGACTGGCTAAGCCCCTCCAGGACCTTGAGATGCTTCTTACAGAACCACTCCTTAGTTGCGCTGGCTGTGTGTTTTGGGTCATTGTCATGCTGGAGGACCCAGCCACAACCCATCTTCAATGCTCTTACTGAGGGAAGGAGGTTGTTGGCCAAGATCTCACGAAACATGGCCCCATTCATCCTCCCCTCAAGCGGTGAAGTCATCCTGTCTCCTTTGCAGAAAAGCAGCCCAAAAGAATGATATTTCCTTCTACATGCTTCACGGTTGGGATGGTGTTCTTGGGGTTGTACTCACCCTTCTTCTTCCTTCAAACACAGCAAGTGGAGTTCAGACCAAAAAGATCTATTTTTGTCTCATCAGACCACATGAACTTCTCCCATTTTTTCTCTGGATCATCAAGATGGCCATTGGCAAACTTCAGAAGGCCTGGACATGTATTGACTTGAGCAAGAGGACCTTGAGTCCACTGCAGGATTTTAAAGGAGTATTCCAGGATTTTTTTTTTTATTTGACTATGCTTCAGGGGCTGTGAAGTTAGTGTAGTTCATAATATAGTATCTGTACCTGTGTGTGACGGTTTTCTCACAATTCTTATGTGATTTTCATCCCAATATTTATTTTTACCAGCATACAATATGACTGCTGTCTCGGATTTTTCCCAGCTTGCAATGCGGTCGAGACCTGACTCACTAGTCAGCTGATGACAGGGAGCCTGTCTGCTTCAATGGGTGGAGAGAGCAATCTGCACGTATTGCAACAGCTGGAGGAACTCCGATTGAAACCCACAGGTCGGCAGCTCATTTATGTTTCAATGTGTGGGGTGGCTGATGTGTGGGAGGGAGGAAAATGGTATCATGGGATTTGTAGGCAAAGAAGAAAACTGAAAACAGGAAATACAAGTTCACAGAAAGCTAGCCACAGTGTTATGGTAATCTCACAGCATAGCCATTTAGCCCAAGACAAGTGCAGATCCTTCCTAAGCATGTCCATTACTGTCTGCCAGGTACGTACTAAAATCACCTTATACTGGATAACCCCTTTAATCCATGACAGCATAGTGTGTTACTAATGGTTTTATTGGAGGCTGTGGTCCCCGCTCTCTTCAGGTCATTGAACAGGTCCTGCTGTGTAGTTCTGGGCTGATCCCTGACCTTCCTCATAAACATTGATTCCCCACGAGGTGGCATCTTGCATGAAGCCCCAGACCGGGGAAGTTCGACCATCATGTTGGACTTCTTCCATTTTCTAATAATTGCAACAACATGTTGCCTTCTCACCAAGCTGCTTGCCTATTGTCCTGTAGCCCATCCCAGCCTTGTGCAGGTCTACAATTTTATCCCTGATGTCCTTACACAGCTCTCTTGTCTTGGCCATTGTGGAGAGGTTGGAGGCTGTTTGTTTGCTTGAGTGTGTGGACAGGTGTCTTTTATACAGGTAACAAGTTCAAATAGGTGCAGTTAATACAGGTAGAGAACAGGAGGGCTTCATAAAGAAAAAATAACAGGTCTGTGAGAGCCAGAATACTTCTACTGGTTGGTAGGTGATCAAATACTTATGTCATGCAATAAAATGCTAATTATTATTATTTTTTAATCATACAATGTCATTTTATGGATTTTTGTTTAGGATTCTGTATCCCACAGTACATTTCAGACCTCTACATGCTTTGTAAGTAAGAAAACCTGCAAAATTGGCAGTGTATCAAATACTTGTTCTCCCCACTGTATATGCAGGACCTGGGGAAGATAGAAAGACTGTGTACCTGCAGTCTGTGTCCCTTCTTAAGAGGATCTTCACCGTCTCCTAAAGGTAAATCATGGCCCCCTCTCTTCTCAGTAGCAGCATTTTTGCTGTATGTACACAGTGCTGCCTCCTGTATCTAATCTCCTTTTCCCTTTAGTCTACAGTCTTGTCTTCAACATCAATGCTTCAGTGTATAAGGCACTCGCATAGCACCTAAACTTAGGACATTAGTAGCCCCCTTCCCTGCCCCAACATGCCATCGATGTTAGTGTGCTGTGTAAATTATTTTCCAGCTCAATACACAGCTTGTTTAATGCAGTTTCACCAGCACTGTATCATGGTATAGCAAAGTGGAGTATGTACTGTGCTGTGATTGGACAGGCAACAAATGGAGGAAGTAACTTTGTACTACTGGAAAACAGCTCAGCCATGGTCCCACGCCCAGAAATGGAGAGAATGAGAAATAGCTGAGCACCAGTGAGAGCACTAATAACTGCAGTGAGAGCACTCAAATCCCTTTGACACTACTCTAAAGAGTTAATCTAACAAAACCAGGCAGTTTTTTAATGTTTTGAAATGACAGGGATTTAAAAAAAATACAGTTCATCATCCTGATATTCTATGCTGCAATACAATGGGTCATGTTAACAGAGTATATCAGGACATTGCAAGATCACAAGATTATGTAACAAAAGGTTTATAAATGTACATTATAATGCAGTATTTTTAAAATAATCTAGTTTTATTTTGTTAAATTATTAGTTGTGGCCTTCAACCAGTGCCAAAGGCTTATCATTGGCCAGACATTGTTTGTCTCTGATGGAAACATGTATTACATTTCTTCTTTTCCTAGGGTAGGGTCACACATAGCACAACCGCAGCATATTTCATGGCATGGATGCGCCTACGGCAGCCACTGCAGTTGGGTAGCTCTGTGTGTCAGCTTGTAGCAGCCAATTTCCGCCGCAGTGAGCAGACACACAGAGATACCCAGCTGCAGCAGGAAGCTCATTCTTGTGACTGCTGTGGTGCATCTGCAGCGTTAAATACTCTGTTGTTACTCTACCCTTGAACAAATGGAAAAAGGGAGAGGGATGCCTACAAATATTTGCCTAGGGGCCTCTATTAATTTTAAAGCAATTGTGGCATTAGGTCATTCAGATATGAAGCAGTCTTTTACTCATAACTCTTAGGTCAGTAAAATGAAATAGAAATCCAATTATAATATCACCTTGTTTTCAATTACACCCCATTGTCCAATTCTCTGCAAGCAACCAGCAATATAAATAATGAATGATTTCACTTTGGTTGTCGTGGCTTTATCCAGGGATGTGCATATCTGTATAAAGGTAAGTAACAATTTTCCTTTAATCTACACATCTATACATTACATTTAAAAGCTAGTGAAATGGAAATCAGACCTCAAGGAATGAACTGAATTTATTAAGGTGTATAATACCTTAATATAAAATATAACTAGAGAAATATGATGTAGCTGGTTTTAAATAAAATAGCATAATTTTTTAAATAAATAAATACAGAAGCTGGTATCTGAGCAGGGCGGTGACATCACCAAGCTCCACCCGTGCTCCATGCCAGGGCCGGAGCTATAGCTAACGGAATGAGACATGGTAAGTACCAATGTCATCAGTGTCATCTGCACTACCTGTTGGTACTGACAGGTTAGTGCAGGTGACACTGGTGACAGATTTCCTTTAAGCATGCCTGTCCAGGTATTTTGCAACAAATGGACTTCAAAGGTGCGGTGGGTCTTTTGCGGCGCTGACTCGGAACAGGCACATCAGGTGAGTAGAAAAGATTTATTAAAATACAATGCGTTTCACCAGTGAAACGCGTTGCATTTTAATAAATCTTTTATACTCACCTGATGTGCCTGTTCCGAGTCAGCGCCGCAAAAGACTCACTGCACCTTTGAAGTCCATTTGTTGCTATCTACTTGGTTGGGAGGCTGCAGACCGGGCTCTAACAATCCTTACACGCTGTCCATTGTTGTGTGTGAGCTCACACAACCACCTGGGGTAAGAGGCTTTAAAAAGAATCCTTCTACCAATACCTACCCAGTTGGTTTTACGCTATGGAGCGCTCTCTTTTAGATTTTTAGTTGTCCAGGTATTTTGTATGTTACAGGTGCAACATCATAAAGGAGTAAAAAGGAAGACAGTAAATAAAATCCTTTGTTTTAAAGTAAAATGTTCCTGTGTTCAGTGTTTTGTCATTGCTTGATGCCATATGTCACTAAAACATATTAAGAAGGATCCTTATAGAAATTTAAGACCAGTTATTACATATATATAAAGTTAGGATACCTGAAACTAAAAAAAAAAAAAAAAAAAATGCACATAATGTTAGGATAGGGAAAATGTAGGTGCCATCAGGCTTTAACTCTTCTGACATGACCCTGACACTATAATGCTAAAATAGAACATGATTCTTCCTAATGATCTTGCTGTCAGTCTGGGAAATTATGTAAAGGACCCTTCTTACCTTAATGTATAGTAATGATGAGAACTACATGTTCTTGCCCTACTGGTAAATGCAGGCCACTTCTAAAGTCCACATTTTCCATTTTACAGTTGTAATATAGACCTTGTTACATGAATTATTTCTGCTTCCTTTGATACCAATGTAAAATGTCACTGTTGTGCCTTTAATAAATTGTCCCTAGATCATGCATTTTATCATGTATCGACATACTGTTTGTCTTCTATATGAACCATAAAAGTAGAGCATGAATCTGTTGTGACTTCAGCATATCTATTCTGGGTCAGAAAGATCAAACAGAATGCCTTCTCTATGCATAAAATATCATGGGGAAGAAGGGGTTTAAGGTGACTTTGGGAATATACAACCTGTCCTGCCATTCTCCAGTCTATGATACTTTTCTGCTGACCTGCACAGTTAGTTCTCAGATGATCAATATCATTAGCAGTTACAGAGCAATAGATCTGTTTGCGTCCCCCAGCCTGCAGGCAGGTGTCTGGCCAAAGGTGCACTAATGTAACAGAGCACCTACTATGAGAAGGCTTTCACTAAGCTAAAAGTCATCAATCAAAAGCTATTGCATGCCAGCAAGCCTCCCACTATAGAATCCCTAACTCAATTGTTGTAATGTTCTTCTCCCTCAACATCAGAGGTGCATTTAATCATTTGTTAGATTTTTTTTCCTTGTATCCAAGCCCCACCACAGGGATATTCCAACAAACTTTCACACTCCTGGTAGGAACAAATTGTAAGGTTATTTTTTTAATTATTTCTTTATCTCTTTAATCCAACGATGCTCTGTCATTCATAGTCATTGAATCCTTGTTCTCATCCACCAACTTCATCCTGTTTCTAAAGCAAACAGCCTGCTCGGATGCCATCACAACCTGGCATCCTATTTGCCTGTTCCACCAATGCAAAGGTACAGTAGTTCTGAGCTAGTTTGGTACCGTTGGAGTCTCTGATCCCAACCACTCTCTCCTGATAATCAGTGACTACTCTATGGGACCGTGGCCTCAGAATACAACTAGGAAAATCTACATCTCCTTGTGAGTTAAGAGAAAAGAATAGGGAGATCCTTAGATTCCACACCACAATAAAGGACACTCTGTCAATAAAGGTTTTTTGGCACCTACACCCAACATCATTGCTATATTAGACATCAGCACCACCATATACAGTATGTAGTACACGAGAGAATGATAAGTGTTGTAGTGCAGGCTATCTGGAAGTACTAGTCCCTTGGGGATGTTGTGTGCAGGGTGATCATGCTAACCTAAAGATCCCCTGTAAGCCCAAGAACTCTTTTATCAAACAGGTTATACCCATGGGGTAAAGTGAATGAATATGAAATCTGGATACATGTGTGATGTGGAAACAACTGGAAACCTTACTAAACATACTGTACAAATCCAGTTACGAATTTCTTAAGCACAGTATGTTATAAGTTATAGGAAGATGAATGAAGAGTTGGTCATTGTCCCTAAGAGTTGCTTTAATAACACATGTACTGACTAAAAAGTTTCTGGTGTTCTTTTCGCACAAAGAGATTAGTGTACGCAGAGGGGGCTTTGTTTGGTAGATACTCCTTCTTGGACCATGAAATCAAAGGCGCTAGAGAAAAATAAATAATCATAATAATAACTTGAAGCATGATGTCCTCACAGCAGGGAATGGAGATGACCTCATGGGTGAAGTCCTCTGAACTCCGTTCCGTGATCACTGCACACATAACCCAGATTTGTCTCAGGTGAGATGGCACTTGCAACTGGAACAGAATTGGTGACTTGCTTATAGCAGGCTTTGACTTGGACAGGACCCAGGAGTAGGCATGAACTGAACTGGACCTAGGAGGGACACTCTAGGTATAGGTACTTTTGTGTGACTGATTATTCTGCCTAGCAGGAGCAGAGCTAGAAAACATGTTTACTGTGGCTACAGCAAGACTCAGTTTTTTTGGTCCAGCCCTCTGGGGAGAGGGGGTTGGATCAGGCATTTCTCCCTCAGCGTTTCTGGATGCTTCTGTATAGAAGCTGACTGGGGAACATGTTATGGGACCAATGGTTCACTCATCTCATACAAAATATGCAAATACTTAAAGGAATGATCCATGTCTCCATGTCTTAGAAAAAAGTAACTGGCAGTCACAATTGTTACCCCCTAGACGCACCCTTTAATTTTTTCCTTTCCACAGTGATTATGAAGGTGATTGTGGGGGGCACCTAAATAATCTATGAAACCAAAGTCATACCAGAAGAATACAATGGACTAAAGTGGCGCTGCTTGAATTTTCTGCAACCACTCTAATGAAAACATGTTTTGGGTAACCTCCAGGTTTTTTTTTTTTATATAATTCTGCCTTCTACCATAATTCCTTGTTTAGATTCAGGAACTCCAGCAGGTAGAGGATGTCTCTGCCTGCACACGCTTTATGTATGAAGCCTATACTGAATATTATCTCTCTTTACCTTGAATTCCTCAAAGTCCCAGGTAACTAAAGTTACTTAATGTCCTCCAAGCCTTGTAACCTGACTTGTTACAGTCCTTCCATCCTTAATATGTGTCCTTAATATGTGATGTCATCATAATCAGCCCACACAGGGAATAAAGCATACATGGTAGTGACTACCATTATACACATATTTACACATATTTACTAGAAACATACTAGTAGTCATAAACTTGACATGAAGCATAGGGCAAGGAAGAGAAATAATCGAAATTTGTCATTGTCCATAATGATAAATTCTCATAGGATAAAAAAAATTGTCATAGGAAAAGATAAAGATAAAATTGAGGTAATACTCACATGCCCGTCATCAGCTGCCATTACATGGCTCCCAGTTCCCACCACTTACTGCTTCTTTCTGGTTCCTATATCATGTCAACCTCAAAAAAACTTTCACTGTCAATGACCATTTTAGGCTGAATGTGTCTGTCCCCGTCAAATCACAGACGCTTACACAGTTTAAAAGGGATCTGTCAGCAGGGTAGCCCATCGGTCAACAACTCTTATGACATTGATCATAGTACTAACATTCTTTTATGCCATTCTTCATTGCGCCACTTTTGAGAAATCTGCAACAATTGTAATATGTAAATGAGGTGCTTTGGTGCACCGTTACAGCCGCCCACCAGTTTCAAAAAGAACACCTCCTCATAAATATTCATTGACCTCCACTGCAGTGATGTAGTGTGAGCCGGCTCCAAAATCTTGCACAGGGACAATATAGGGCCGGTGTGTCGATATTTTTACTGTGGCAGCTTGAAAGCCAATAAACATAGCAGCCAATGAACCTAGCAACCCATACTAACCTGCTGGTATCGGATAACAGCTTGCACTAGCAGTGTTGTTACCCAATACCAGCAGGTTAATATGAGCTATCCTGCTGACAGATTACCTTTATGGCCCAGCATTCACCAACATAGGAGAAACTCTGGAAATTCTTAGTTCAGTTGCCAATTAAAAAAAATAAAAAATTCTGGGCCAGTAAGTAAGATGAAATATTTTTAGTTTTAGTAAGGTATAGTCATACAGCTTTTTTCTGGTGGATTCAGCAGAAAGGAGATGTAGAAAATCTGTTTTAGAGGCAGATTTTCCTTCAGACCTATTGAAGTCAATGATAGCAAAATCCGCTGCAGATTTTCTGCAGCAAATACGCTGCGGAAATTCCGCAGGTAATCCGTCCGTGTGAACATACAATAAGGGTGGGTTAACATCACGGTCAGCATTTTGGTTAGGCTAAGTTTCCAATTGTTTTTTTTCTGGCAGTTCTTGGAAAGCTGCTACTGCAGTTTTTGAGCCAAAGTCAGAAGTGGCTCCATAAGGGAGGAGAAGTATAAGTCCTTCCTTTATGTGTCCTATTTCTTTTGAATACACTTCTGGCTTTGGCTCAAAAACTGCAGTGGCAGATATCCCAAAAAAAAACTCCAGAAAAAGTGGAAACTTAGCCTTAGTCTTTTTGCCATAACCAAGAGTGGGCCCAAAACACAAATAAAGGTGCACATCTTTCCATTATAATTTTTCTCTTTATCGATACCACTCCTGGTTTTGGCTAAAATTAAATGAAAAAAATGGCCTATAAACTGCCAAGGCTTTTTACTTGCATTTTGGATCTTTTTCTGACATTTTGTGGAAATTGCTTATTTGTGTGTTTGGCAAAAAACGCCAAATAACCCCAATGTTAAACCCACGTCGCTTTTTTCTTGGCCTTTTTTCCCCTTCCATAGAGGTCTATATGAATAAAATGAAAAGATTTACAGAAAAAACGCAATAGTCTCAGCATGCAAAACTGCACGCACAAAAAAAAAACTTTAAAACCCAGCTGTATGTATTTTCTTGTGTTAGTTTTATTTATACCTGATTAAAACTCCACAGAAACACTGCCCTGTCATTGTATATTCCTAATATGCAGTTTTTAAAATAACTGTATATACTCGAGTATAAGCCAACCCGAATATAAGCCGAGGCCCCTAATTTCACCCCAAAAACCCAGGAAAAGTTATTGACTCGACTATAAGCCTAGGGTGGGAAATACATCATCTCCCCCTGTCATCATCCAGACCCCCGTCATTAACACCCTCATCATCATCACCCTGTCATCATCCCCCCTTCATCATCACCGCCTGTCATCATCCCCCCCTTCATCATTACCCTGTCATCATCCCCCCTTCATCATCCCCCCTTCATCATCACCACCTGTCATCATCCCCCTGTCATCATCCCACCCCCCCTTCATCATCATCGCCTGTAATCATCCCTGCCTGTCATCATCCCCCTGTCATCATCCCCCCTTCATCATCCCCCTTCATCATCACCGCCTGTCATCATCCCACACCCCTCCTTCATCATCACCGCCTTTCATCATCCCCCTGTCATCATCCCACACCCCCCTTCATCATCACCGCCTGTCATCATCCCCCTGTCATCATCCCATATCCCCCCTTCATCATCATTACCGCCTGTCATCATCCCCCTGTCATCATCCTACACCCCCCCCCCTTCATCATCACCGCCTGTCATCATCCCCCTGTCATCATCCCCCCTTCATCATCCCCCTTCATCATCCCCCTTCATCATCACCGCCTGTCATCATCCCCCTGTCACCATCCCACACCCCCCCTTCATCATCCCTGCCTGTCATCATCCCATACCCCCCTTCATCATCACCGCCTGTCACCATCCCCCTGTCATCATCTCACACCCCCCTTCATCATCACCGCCTGTCATCATCCCCCTGTCATCATCCCACACCCCCCTTCATCATCACCACCTGTCATCATCCCCCTGTCATCATCCCACACACCCCTTCATCATCACTGCCTGTCATCATCCCCCTGTCATCATCCCACATCCCCCCTTCATCATCACCGCCTGTCATCATCCCCCTGTCATCACCCCACACCCCCCTTCATCATCACCTCCTGTCTTCATCCCCCTGTCATCATCCCACACCCCCCTTCATCATCACCGCCTGTCTTCATCCCCCTGTCATCATCCCATCCCCCTTCATCATCACCGCCTGTCATCATCCCCCTGTCATCATCCCACACCCCCCCCTTCATCACCACCGCCTGTCATCATCCCCCTGTCATCATCCCACACCCCCCCTTCATCATCACCACCTGTCTTCATCCCCCTGTCATCATCCCACAACCCCCCCCCCCTTCATCATCACTGCCTGTCAATGTCTGAACAGTGGTCTTCAACCTGCGGACCTCCAGATGTTTCAAAACTACAACTCCCAGCTTGCCCAGAGAGGCTGGTAGTTGTAGTTTTTAAACAGCTGGAGGTCCGCAGGTTGAAGACCATTGCCCGGGCCTTCGTCATCATCCAGACCCCCCCCCCCCCCTTTAGTTTTGTACTCACCTCGCCTCTGCGGGAAGTTAGGGGGAGCTGGTCCAGGCCATCTGTGCTGCAGGGACCATTCGGTGGGGAGGGATAGTCATTCCGGGCTGTCCATCTTCACTGGGGGGGCCTCTTCTCCGCACTTCGGGCCCGTAATAGTGACGTTGCCTTGACGATGACGCACAGGGATGTTGCGCATGAACGTCCCTGTGCGTCGTCGTCAAGGCAACGTCACTATTCCGGGGGCCAAAGCGCGGAGAAGAGCCCCCCCCCCCCGGTGAAGATGGACAGCCTGGAACGACTATCCCTTCCCACCGGACGGTCCCTGCAGCACAGATGGCCCGGACCAGCTCACCCTAACTTCCCGCCGAGGGGAGGTGAGTGCAAAACTAAAAGGGGGGGGGGGGGTCTGGATGATGACGAAGGCCCGGGCAGTGGTCTTCAACCTGCGGACCTCCATATGTTTCAAAACTAGAACTCCCAGCATACCCGGACAGCCGATGGCTGTCCGGCAGTGGCGTAGCTATAGAGGTCGCAGGGGTCGCAATCACGACCGGGCCCCTTAGCCTGCCGCTACACTGTGCAGCTGCAGCAACAGGTCCGCCACTCGGGCCCGAGCCCGTCGCTGCCTGCAATCTATATTTTTTTTTCAATAACCTGAGCATCGGCCCTTTAAAACTCAGCGCAGGGTCAGGGGCATGATGGGAGGCCAGGGGCTGATGGGAGAAGACGTGCTCTGCGCAGGCACGCACGCACGTTAGCTCGTCAGCTCAAAGCCCCTGACACATCCCTGCCTCTGACCCTGTGTTATCAATACCAGGCAGAGGCAGGTGCAGTCGCCCGCCCGCCCCACATCGCTGCAGTGAGAAGGTGAGGAGACATGGGATGGGCTGATGGAGGGGGGTGCTGGGGGTGATCAATTCATAAGGACATTGTGTGTGTGTGTGTTTTATTCATTGATGAGGAGTCTGAGGATGGGGTGATTGATGAGGAGACGGAGGGGGGGGCCTGATTGATTGACTGACTGATGAGGAGACTGGGGGTGTGGGGGTTATTGATTAATGAGTTGGGGGGGGATTGACTGAGGATGGGGGGTTGATAAGGAGACTATGGATGGTGGGGGTACCTAACAATGAGGAGACTGAGGATGGGGTGCTGGGGGGATTGACTGAGGATGGGGTGCTGGGGGGGGGTTGGCCTGGGTGGCAGTGTATGAGGTGATGAGGAGACTGAGGATGGGGTATGGGGGGCTGGGTGGTGGTGTATGAGGTGATGAGGAGACTGAGGATGGGGTACGGGGGGGGCTGGGTTGTGGTGATGAGGAGACTGAGGATGGGGTACGGGGGGCTGGGTGGTGGTGTATGAGGTGATGAGGAGACTGAGGATGGGGTACTGGGGTGGGCTGGGTGGTGGTGTATGAGGTGATGAGGAGACTGAGGATGGGGTACGAGGGGGCTGGGTGGCGGTGTATGAGGTGATGAGGAGACTGAGGATGAAGTACGGGGGGGCTGGGTGGCGGTGTATGAGGTGATGAGAAGGAGACGGAGGATGGTGTGCCAGGGGGGTCGTGGGTGGCGGTGTATGCAGTAATGACTTAGGTAAAGCCTTAGGGGGCTGAAAAGCCTGGAGGAGGACACTGCATGGGTGGGATTCAGCCGGACTACGAAGACACACTGCGTGACAGTATTATTATGGGAACAGGGGTGGCAGTATTAAATTCAGGGGGTACAGTGTGTAGCAATAATATATTTAGAGGGTACAGTGTGGGTAGTATTATATTCAGGGGGTACAGTGTGTAGCAATGATTTATTGAGGGTACAGTGGGTGGCAGTATATTCAGGGGGTACAGTGTGTAGCAATAATATATTTAGAGGGTACAGTGGGTGGTAGTATTATATTCAGGGGGTACAGTGTGTAGCAATAATTTATTGAGGGTACAGTGGGTGGCAGTATTATATTCAGGGGGTACAGTGGTTGGCAGTATTATATTCAGGGGGTACAGTGTGTAGCAATAATATATTGAGGGTACAGTGGGTGGCAGTATTATATTCAGGGGGTACAGTGGTTGGTAGTATTATATTCAGGGGGTACAGTGTGTAGCAATAATATATTTAGAGGGTACAGTGGGTGGTAGTATTATATTCAGGGGGTACAGTGTGTAGCAATAATTTATTGAGGGTACAGTGGGTGGCAGTATTATATTCAGGGGGTACAGTGGTTGGCAGTATTATATTCAGGGGGTACAGTGTGTAGCAATAATATATTTAGAGGGTACAGTGGGTGGTAGTATTATATTCAGGGGGTACAGTGTGTAGCAATAATATATTGAGGGTACAGTGGGTGGCAGTATTATATTCAGGGGGTACAGTGGTTGGCAGTATTATATTCAGGGGGTACAGTAGTTGGCAGTATTATATTCGGCGGACACAGTATTTGGCAGGGTTATAATGATTAATGTCTTTATATAGAGAATGAGGATCTGCTTACAAGCTGAGGAATCAATGATGAAGACCTGGCGCCTGGACAAGATGAGAAAGAGAAGACAACAGAGAAGATGTCACTCAGGTCACTGATATCACTGTGTGTTCTGTCTGACCCAATCTGTGGCTCTCCAGTTGTTGCAAAACAACAACTTCCATAATGCCTGAGGATCTCCAGACACGATGGGAATTGTAGCTTTATTACAGCTGGAGAGCCACTTGAACCAAGGTGATTGGTGGGGGTCTAAGCAGTCGGACCCCCACCATAAAAATGGGCTGCTTATTTTAAAATGCCTGGGCTTATTTTTGGCCCCAGTCCGGCCCTGCCTGTCAGTCATTATTATATTTGTGTGGTCGAGGCCGGTTAAGGAGTTTGTCAGGGGTTGGGGAAGCGGGTCGTCGAGGGGTAGGGGGCCCATGACAATATTTCGCATCGGGGCCCTGTGATTTGTATCTACGCCCCTGCTGTCCGGGCATGCTGGAAGTTGTAGTTTTGAAACATCTGGAAGTTCGCAGGTTGAAGACCACTGAGGGCAGAGAGTTCACTCGAGTATAAGCCAAGGGGGGTGTTTTCAGCATGAAAAATCGTGCTGAAAAACCCGGCTTATACTCGAGTATATACGGTAGTTCCTGTGGCAAATGTTGCTTTTTTGGGGAGTTTTTGCTTGAAAAATCTAACCTTAGAGATGCCAATTTTTTTTTAGTTCTTTTACATTTACAGAGAATGGGAGTAATTCATCATTTATGGTCTACTCTCAGTGCAGCTTTAGAACACAACTGTTTCTGTGATTTTGATGTGCGTGCAACAAATTCATCAAATGTCGCACAGTGCTTGATAAATGTGTCACACGACCACATCACCTAAGCTTGGTGCCAGTTTAGATGCTTTTGTAGGGCTGGTGGCTGTTAGTCTGAGTTAGCACGTAAAAGAGGTAATGTGCGACAAATTTGAGACTTTTTCCAATAAGTCATACTTAAAGGGATACTCCAGTGAAAAACTTTTTTTTTTTTTTAAATCAACTGGTGCCAGAAAGTTAAACAGATTTGTAAATTACTTCTATTAAAAAATCTTAATCCTTCCTGTACTTATTAGCTGCTGAATACTACAGTGGAAATTATTTTCCGTTTGAAACACAGAGCTGTCTGCTGAGATCATGAGCACGGTGCTCTCTGCTGACATCTCTGTCCATTTTAGGAACTGTCCAGAGTAAAAGGAAATCCCCATAGCAAACATATGCTGTTCTGTACAGTTCCTAAAATGGACAGAGATGTCAGCAGAGAGCACTGTGCTCATGATGTCAGCAAAGAGCACTGTGTTTCAAAAGGAAAATAATTTCCACTGTAGTATTCAGCAGCTAATAAGTACAGGAAGGATTAAGATTATTTAATAGAAGTAATTTACAAATCTGTTTAACTTTCTGTCACCAGTTGATTTAATAAAAAAAAAAAAAAAGGTTTTCACCAGAGTATCCCTTTAATAAATCACTAACCTCTGCTAAAACTTTTCTTAAGCTGTCCACAATGGCCCTCATTTACTATTCAAAACCCGACCTCTTTTGTCGGGTTTTTTTGTTGCATCTTTGTCTGCGCCATGTCGCAGACATCGTGCACCAGTCTGCGACACGATGCAACATTTTTTCCCGACGGACCCGATGTGGATTTTCCCAAACCCGAAAAAGGGGCGTAACCCGACATTTCTGAGCTTTCCCACATATTTATAAAGGTTTCCAACCCGAATTTGTTGAATTGTTGTAGATTTTTGTAGAAACCAAAACCAACAAAACCCACGTGCGACAAACAGGATGCGACATAATAATAAGTACCAGGGTAAAAAAGCAGTCGGGTAAGAAAGCAAGATAGACTTACAACCCGATTTTCTTAGTAAATGAGGGCCAATGGGGTTAAGGCTGTGAAATTGTATGCAACAAATTTAGACTTTTTAGAAAAAGCAGAGTAAGCAGTTTGATGAATTCCCTTCAATGTCTCTAGGGGTTATTTCCCAGTAACTTTACCAAAACCAGAAGGTTTGTACAATTTATATATATTTTTTTATTTCTTTTAGAGACATTTTAACAGAATTGTCCCCCAGAGAACGTTGACTTTACTCTTCTACATCTGCATGCAGTCTTAGTCCATAGTCAAGCATTTGTTTTCATTAACATGATCCATGAGGCGCAGGCAGCTTTACCTCCTAATTCTTGATGTTCACCCACGACAAACCCGGTGTTCTCACTGTGAGCTTTCCTCCAGGATTAACGTCACCCTTCCTCTCTTGTGGTGGTAATTGCTTAGTGGGTACGGAGTGAGTACAACTCGGCTCTAAACTTAAATGATGGCTTTATTAACTTATATGGCTCCGATTTCTTGAAAATACAACAGCATTATATTATACATAATAACCGGAGACTATATGGAATATTTTCACAGAAAACATATCTTTCCCTGTTGGCTTTCTACAATTACAACTTATTAAACCCAGTTAACCAAATATCCTGTAATGAAGTGCAATAATGCAGAAAATCAGACCGCAGCCATTAAGAGGAACACTGGCCCTTTAAATGGCGCAATGACAAGTGATTTAAAAATCAATTTATTTGCGCTAAGTGATTTTAGCGGCGCACTTAGCGGTCTCTGGAGCTCATAAGAAATGTAATCAATGCTGGCGCACTTCAGATAACTTTCCAGCTGTAGGATGCCGCACATCATTACGGTAAAATGTAATTCCCAGTCTTATTGAATTAAAACCTCATTACACTCTGCCCACCACCAACGAAAATCATTTATGACTTGTTTTTACATACAACACCCCATTGAGAAGGCATCAGAGGATGGAATACATAAAAAATGAGTGTTAATACCTGCTTGACAATCCTTCCCCTGTTACCATGGATCAACAAAAAAGATTTGCTTAGTAAATGAATCCCTTTTAATCACTCCAATTATGTAAATTGCTGACAGCAGCATATGTAAAAATAATGTCAAGGTTGGACTATACTGTAAGTACCTAGTGCAGGTGTAATCCTAGTTTATTGATGAGTTGACATTTACAGTGGTCCCTCAAGTTACAATATTAATTGGTTCCAGGACGACCATTGTATGTTGCAACTAGAGATGAGCGAACTTACAGTAAATTCGATTTGTCACGAACTTCTCGGCTCGGCGATTGCTGACTTTTCCTGCATAAATGAGTTCAGCTTTCAGGTGCTCCCGTGGGCTGGAAAAGGTGGATACAGTCCTAGGAAAGAGTCTCCTAGGACTGTATCCACCTTTTCCAGCCCACGGGAGCACCTGAAAGCTGAACTCATTTATGCAGGAAAAGTCAGCAATCGCCGAGCCGAGAAGTTCGTGACGAATCGAATTTACTGTAAGTTTGCTCATCTCTAGTTGAAACCATTGTATGTTGAGACTATGGGGGGAGATTTATCAAAACCTGTGCAGAGGAAAACTTGCGCAGTTGCCCATAACAACCAATCAGCTTGCTTCTTTCCTTTTTATGAAGGCCAGTGAAAAATGAAAGAAGCGATCTGATTGGTTGCTATGGGCAAATGGGCAAGTTTTCCTCTGCATAGGTTTTGATAAATCTCCCCCTATAACTCTATGGAAACCTGGTAATTGGTTCTGAAGCCACCAAAATGTCATCCAAAAATAGGAAAAGGTGAGGATTAAAGAAAAATAAGTAGATAAATAATACAGATAAAGCAAATCCTTACATATAAAAGTAAGAAAGATCTGCTGGGAGCTGTAAATCACTGTCTATGTCAGTGTTTCCCAACCAGGGTGCCTCCAGCTGTTGCAAAACTACAACTCCCAGCATGCCCGGACAGCCTTTGGCTGTCCGGGCATACTGGGAGTTGTAGTTTTGCAACAGCTGGAGGCACCCTGGTTGGGAAACAATGGTTTATGTAGAGGACAGGAGCTTCTTCAGGGTCCTATACAGTACACACAGTGTCCCAAATGGAGCCGCCCTTACTTGGTGTCCACAGGTAGGGAGTAGTATGGAACTTGTAATTCCTCCCTGTACTGTAGGGGGCGCTACCAGACACCAGTCAGTGCTTATACTGCAGTAATAGAGGTGATTTACCAGTAAAATGCCCATTCTGATTGGTCAGTTCCTCCAGTTGTGACACGTTTCACAGATCTGGACTGTCTGTAGCATTGTATGTTGAGTCTGGTTTCAAGTTACAATGGTCCAGAAAAGACCATTGTATGTTGAAACTATTGTATGTTGAGGCCATTGTAAGTTGAGGGATCACTGTATATGCCCTGTAGTAATTATAATGTATTCATACCGTGGGTGTACAAACAATGGGGGAGATTTATCACAACCTGTGCAAAGGAAAAGTTGCCCAGTTGCCCATAGCAACCAATCAGATTGCTTCTTTCATTTTGCAGAGGCCTTGTTAAAAATGAAAGAAGCAATCTGATTGGTTGCTATGGGCACCTGGGCAACTTTTCCTCTGTACAGGTTTTGATAAATCTCCCCCAATATCGGCACAATGGACTCTATTAGTAGGAAGGCCTCACTGGTTACTTTTTAGCCTTTCTTATGGAGTATTGCTACAAAGAACTTCTACGTTCTGGAATCGACATCATTGTTACTTTAGTAAAGAGGGAATGGCTTGAGGGCTATGTCGTCCTATTTCTATAATACAATACAGCAATAAACAGGACGGCAAAAAAAACTTTGAGAATAAAGTGGTATGATGAGGTGACTTACTGTTACATAGAAATATTATTATGTCACTAAAGAACAGAAGGTTAATCTACTCTATGATTTTCTGCATGGTTAGGTTGACATTGATAAATTAGTGTTAATTTATTGGAAAAAAGACCTATTTAATATACATCTTCAGCAGTCCACAGCATAGATGCTCTTGTTGTGTCCTGGTCATTGTAAACTGCTGGTATTCTACTATGCCGCTGTTTACTGCTGCTAACTTTTAAAGGGGTACTCCAGTGGAAAACTTTTTTTTTTTAATCAACTGGTGCCAGAAAGTTAAACAGATTTGTAAATTACTTCTATTAAAAAATCTTAATCCTTCCAGTACTTATTAGCTGCTGAATACTACAGAGGAAATGATTTTCTTTTTGGAACACAGAGCTCTCTGCTGACATCATGATGACCACAGTGCTCTCTGCTGACATCTCTGTCCATTTTAAGAACTGTCCAGAGTAGGAGAAAATCCCCATAGCAAACATATGCTGCTCTGGTCAGTTCCTAAAATGGACAGAGATGGCAGCAGAGAGCACTGTGCTCGTAATGTCAGCAGAGAGCACTGTGTTCCAAAAAGAAAATAATTTCCTCTGTAGTATTCAGCAGCTAATAAGTACTGGAAGGATTAAGATTTTTTACTAGAGGTAATTTACAAATCTGTTTAACTTTCTGGCACCAGATGATTAAAAAAAACATGATACTTCTATGTAAAAAAAAATGTTTTTATATTTGGTAAGAACTAACTTTAACCTATTTTATCAAGACATTTTTGTAGGTAAGGTCTCTAGAATTGATCACAATATTCCAAATGAAGTCTGACTCCATACAGTGAAATCCTGGCCTACCTCCCTCTGCCTGAGATGCCTCTCGCACTAAAGAATTCTGGCTTTTCCCATAGTTTCTGTGAATTTGTTTTACATTTTTCGACAATGAAAAATCTAAAACAGCTAAATAAACAGGTGACTAGCTCCTTTTATGCAGTGTTCCAGTATCCTTTGGATAGGGGGTATCCTTTGGATAGGGGATAAGATGTCTAGGGTCGGAGTACCCCTTTAATCTTTATTTGGTTATTCTGAGTCTAACCTGTATAACTTATCATTTTGTATGACAGACGGCCACCTCTACATACACTGTAGTATTAAGAAAGTGCAAGGATTAACATTCTACTCATTACTCTGCCACCACAGGTGGTTTACATTATAAGGATGCATGGAACCTTGGTCACACTGTCATATACGATGCCTCGTACCTATTTGATGTCATTAATATGAAGTCATTTCCTCACCAGATGTCCCCCTGGTAGATATTATTTTTCTCCCATTTATTTTCTATCTGTGTGGCGTGTAACTTTATTTTTGATCTCAATCTTTTTCAAAATAAAATCATTCATTTAATAGGTCCTGCCTTTGTTTAGTAAAAAGGAGCCAAATATATTTTTCCTGAAGAGAGCTAGTTTATAATCCATAGATCTGGAGCAATCTTTTCCCTGTTTTTGAGCTACTTGGGGATAGTATCTTATATTTGGAAAGTGTAGTATATCCAGATTGAATTGGTGGCATCCTGTCTGCCAAAAGTGGTGAGTAGTGGCGGCGATATAAAGATTAGGGATTTTTTTTATAAATCAATATTTCTGGTCTAGTGCAGATTAATAGTGAGTTTATCAATCCCCATACCACACACATTACATCACAAGCTTGCTTAGTTGACGAAATTCATGACAAACAGGACCTTCAAGCAGAGTTTCTATGTAGAAATTGTTTCCAGCTAAAGCTTTCTGTTAAGCAAGTAACTAAAGTTTCACCTGAGTTAGCTCTGGGTCGGTCACGGTGATCACAGCACCATGTGGCATTCAGGAGGTTTTGTTTATGCCCGTCTATAGCCCATACAGAGAGGGCATTCATTTCAAGTATCCTGTTCCCACCTAGAGCGGTAGAATCCTCTAGCCAGGGGTAATAGCTTGGCAAGGATTGTGAGTACAAATCTTCTCAAGCAGAATGTTTCTGGTATCCTTGTAGAAAGTATGCCAAGAATAATGAAGGCAGTTCTAATAGTAAATGAGGGTCCAACTGCTACTAGAAAGGTGTACCTAATAAAGTAAGTGGTGAATGTATATATCACCTCTAGCAACACCAAAGTGTTCAAAAGGCATATTCAGAGAATTTACTATCAGTATTTCTGCTAACAAAGCAGCTTTGTCCAATTGTGACCAATTTCCAAACATTCATCTAAAAGCTGTAACTTTGCTACCCTGTGCTGTGAGGAAAGTATATGTTTTGTTCTACTCATGCTGCTGCCAACTCCAGGCTCTGCCATTCAGCCACTATATGTTCTACTCATGCTGCTGCCAACTCCAGGCTCTGCCATTCAGCCACTATATGTTCTACTCATGAGGCCACCAACTCCATGCTGTGCCATTCAGCCACTATATGTTCTACTCATGATGCCACCAACCCCAGGCTGTGTCATTCAGCCACTATATGTTCTACTCATGCTGCTGCCAACTCCAGGCTCTGCCATTCAGCCACTATATGTTCTACTCATGCTGCTGCCAACTCCAGGCTCTGCCATTCAGCCACTATATGTTCTACTCATGCTGCTGCCAACTCCAGGCTCTGCCATTCAGCCACTATATGTTCTACTCATGAGGCCACCAACTCCATGCTGTGCCATTCAGCCACTATATGTTCTACTCATGATGCCACCAACCCCAGGCTGTGTCATTCAGCCACTATATGTTCTACTCATGCTGCTGCCAACTCCAGGCTCTGCCATTCAGCCACTATATGTTCTACTCATGCTGCCGCCAACTCCAGGCTGTGCCATTCAGCCACTATATGTTCTACTCATTCTGCCGTCAACTCTAGGCTGTGCCATTCAGCCACTATATGTTCAACTCATGCTTCCGCCAACTCCAGGCTGTGCCATTCAGCCATTTTTTTTAATGGGCCTGCAAGTGTATAGGAACAGTTTAGGTGTCTAATAATATATGCGGCTTAACTACTATATATATTTTTTTACCATGTCAGTACAGTGTGTTGCACTATTGTATCCAGGTGGCACAGTTTGTGACAGTATTATAGCATGGTGTCACAGTGTGTGGCACTACTATGTACTTAGAGTGTGGCACTACTATATCCTAGTGGCACAGTGTGTGGTACTATGATATCCTGGCAGTACAATGTGTGGAACTGTTATATATCCTAGTGGCACAGTTTGGGGCACTATTATAACCTGGCAGTACAGTATGCAGAACTATTATATGCTGGAAGCACAGTGTGTGGAACTATTTTATCCTGGCAGCACAATGTATAGAACTTTTATATCCTGGTGACACAGTGTGTGGAACTATTTTATCCTGGCAGCACAGTGTGTGGAACTGTTATAGCCTGATGGAACAGTATGTGGCACTATGCTATCCTGGCAGCACAGTATGTGGCACAATTATTTTATCCAGGCAATACAAATTGTGGCATTATGATATCCTGGCAGCACAGCGTATGGCATTATGATATCCTGGCAGCACAGCGTCTGGCATTATGATATCCTGGCAAAGTAGTGTGTGGCATTATTATATCCTAGCAGCACAGTGTGCAGCACTATTATATTCTGGTGGCGTGAACTGTATGTAGCGTTGTGTAAGAGCCCCCCTACTTTTGCAATGGCCCTCAGTGTGCCCCCCAAAAATATGCAAGCGGGAGATGTCACTGGTTTAAGACTTAGTGGCTTGAATGGAAACTGCTAAATATTGTGATTACAATAAAATATAGACTGCACAATGGGGAAAAAATAAAAAATAAAAATAAAAAATAATAATAATTCTTTAAAATATAGTTTACATAAAAATCAGATTTCAATAGGGGGTGAAAATTTGTAAAACATGCCTGACCCTTCTCTCCTTTGCCATGGAGAATAAGCAGGAAATAGGATGGTCCAGGGACTGCTTAGGACTTTAATCCATGGACTTCCAACTGCATTTATTAACAAGTTGAATACTGCAATAACACCTTTTGGGAGGTTTTACTCCATTTTGGTTCAGCTGTACATATGCAATACAAATACATTACCTGTCTGCACACTATTAAGTGAATGCATAAATTGACAGACAATTACATAGAAGTTACATCCAGCAAACCTTTTCTTATCCACCTGACTACACTTATAGGTAGCAGCTGAAAAAGCTGTGCTGGGCCACCACATTGAGGATCATAAAAGATTATTTAAGAATTATATTTATTATATTTAGAAATCGTTTTCACATTGAAGCAGTTTACATTATCAGCTTTTCACTGTCTGGGAATATCAGTGTCTTGCCTTTGTACATTGAATCTCGATCCTGTGTATACTATTGTCTAGATGACTATCTAGTCAGCAGAAGTGTCAGCCGGCATGTAACAATGACATTTCAGAGTAATGATTCTTTTTTACTTTAACAAAGTCACCCATGAAGACTCTAAGGAGGTCACAGCAGAAGTAAAATGAGTGGAAAGGCTGCAAACACTTCCAGAGAGATTCCTAATTAAATCAAATGGTTAATTATTCTATGGGCACAAAGGGATAGGAACTCTCCAGTGGGAACATATAGGGGAGAGTTATTCATGAACTCAAATAAATCAAGCCTTCAGGAAAATAAGAATATTTCCCCATTTTTACATATATACATACATAAGTGGTTACCTACCTTTGAGAATCCCCTTTAGTTAGCAGGGTTCCCTAAAAATAAGCTTCTGCCCTACTGTCAGTCCAAGCAATGGGTTATAAACTGTGTGGGAACCTGGCAGCAAATTGCACTTGAAAGATGAAGCATTACATGGGGCTCATTGGTGTACTGCATCCAAAGACAGACATACTATCTGTATCTGTTTTCTATCCTGGCTTAGGTTATGTCCATATTTGTTACACACAATAAGAACACCACAAACCGGTATACCGACATATACTGTCTTGTACCTGAGCCGTGCACCTTGATTTTAATGGACTGAGTATAGTCTACTAGTTGCTATGTTTGGTCCATTTGTGAGCATATTGTGTAATTTTGCAGGAAGTGGTATGGACTCTTACCGCAGGTGGTTGTGTGAGCTCACACGCAGCAATCGTAAGCGTGGATGAGAGTAGGGTCCCGTCTGCAGCCTTCCTGACCAATACAATGGAACGACTGAGGAATTCTCCAATATTAACTTAGAGTCCTTGAACAGAAGATTGGAAAATTAAGAACTCTTAGGCTAAGTCTCCATTAGTTTTGTTTCTTGCCCCTGGCGGTTTTTCTTGTGTTTTTGCATTTTTATTTTTTTTTTTGCATTTTTCCCTGCAGGCAATTTTTTATGTCTACAGCTCCCAGAATGGAACAGTCTGTTCCATGCTGGGAGTAATAGTAGTACCTAAATAATTTATAAAATAAAGAGAATAAAGTAAAAAAAAAAATTAAGTTAAAAACACACACTTTATAAAATACATTATTAAAAAAAAGTTTCCCAACATTAATAAAAAAATATTTTATTTTTACAATTATATGGCCCCTTTATCTATTTCTAATATTGCCAGCTACATTTTTATGTCTCTGCCCCCTCACATAAATTGGTCCCTGATTGAAATTTAAAGGGGTTCTCCCTTGTTTATACTGTTTTTTGTTATTATGTTTGTGTGTTATGTGTGTATAAGTATGTGTTTTTTTATGTGTGTTGTGATTATGTATGTACGTATTTTCTTACCTTTTGTGAAGATCCTGAAGCTGGCCCCTTTTTCTTCCAGCGGCTTGCTGTGTAATCTCAGCCTCCGCCATATTGTGTTTGGTAAGTGGGATGTCGAGGGTGTGTGTTCTAGCTTCTGTACTTCCTATCTTCTGACGTCCGAGGCTTCTGACGTTCCTGCTTCTTCCATGGCTCAGCGACGAATCTGCGGCCTCTTCCGTCACATGCACAGGTTTTTTTTTTTTTTACCTATAAAGTTTTTTTTGTCAAATTGAAAAACTTTCTGTGCTTGCGCGAAGCTACGCTATTAGCGTAGACCTAACATACGCTACGCTGTTAGCGTAGCACTTGCGTACTCGCGCATGCGAGACAAAAAAAACATTATTGGTAAAAAAAAAAAAAAAAAACTACCTGGCATGCGCCGGAAGAGGCCGCAGATTTGTCGCTGAGCCACGGAAGAAACAGGAAGAAAAGATTTGCCTCGGACGTCAGAAGATAGGAAGGACAGAAGCAAGAACACACCCCCCCACATCCCACTTACAGAACACAACATGGCGGAGGCCGAGGTTACACAGCAAGCCGCTGGAAGAAAAAGGGGCCAGCTTCCGAATATTCACAAAAGGTAAGAAAATACATATATACATAATCACAACACACATAAAAAAACACATACTTATACACACATAACACACAAACATAATAACAAAAAAACAGTATAAACAAGGGAGAACCCCTTTAATAAAAATTTTGTTCTAAAAAATATAAATTTAGTTCTCTACAATTTTTTCCCATCCCCACTGTATTTTTTTAATTTATTTTTTTAAATGGTAACCTAAGAAATATAATTAAAAAAAAAAGCTAACTCCATCCATTTTTTGGATCGGTAAAGTCCAGAAAAGAAAAAAAAAAAAGAAAGAAAAACACAAGGTTAAAACCCACATGGCGTTTCTCTTGGTGTTTTTTCACTCCCATAGACTTCTATAGGAGAAAAACGCCACGATTTCTGGGGAAAAATGCCATAGTCTCAACATGCTTCGATTTTGGAAAACTGCCAATGAGCAGCTAACATCTGGCTGCAGAGTTTTTTCACACACACACAAAAAAAAGAAAAACGCCATGCAGCAGAATGGGCATTTTTATTGCCATTTTTCTAATAAGTGGAAACTTAGCCTAAGTCGGACAACCTTTGCGGCCATTACGCCCTCTCCCATAGACATGAATGGAGGGGGCGTGGAATGACGTCACGTCCCCGTCTCGGAAGCACGGCGGTTTCCGAAACTGCAGACGCAGCTATGCATAGAATGCTGCAGGGAGATCGCAGGGCGTCCCATCGGCGGGCCCCCCGCGATCAGACATCTCATCCCCTATCCTTTCGATAGGGGATAAGATGTTTTTGCCCGGAAACCCCTTTAACTTTTAATTGCTTATAAAGGGCCTCCTCCCCTAGGCCATTTTGCTTAATAACAAGTAAAATAGACAAAAATTATGGGTGGGAAATTTGTGTGCTGCTGTTAGGACTATGGGAAAACAAATTTACGTTAAAAATTAACGCTTTCCTTATGTCCTAACCAGCAGCACAAGTGGGGACTTAGCAAGTAACAAAACAAATAGGGAGGGACTGCGGAAGAGTGGCACTTAGGATGGATTGCCCAAAGGCCAACTCTTCCGAACGTTTGGCATTAACCCTGTAATGACAAATAAAGGTATTATGCATGCAGAGGCAGCAGCACAGATATGTTACAGAGGACCAGTTTTTCTTTCGGCAAAAGGAGGAGTTAATTCCTGGGCTAAAAAACCTCTTTAATCCATCTGCTCAGAGAGAGAGGGTTTAGAGGCTTTAAGACCTTTGTTCTTCCCTGAAAATGAAACAAGAAGTGTTACGCCTAGCGCTCCGGGTCCCCGCTCCTCCCCGGAGCGCTCACGGCGTCTTTCTCCCTGCAGCTCCCCGGTCAGTCCCGCTGACCGGGAGCGCTGCACTGTCATGGCCGTCGGGGATGCGATTCGCACAGCGGGACGCGCCCGCTCGCGAATCGCATCCCAGGTCACTTACCCGTCCCGGTCCCCTGCTGTCATGTGCTGGCGCGCGCGGCTCCGCTCTCTAGGGCGCGCGCGCGCCAGCTCTCTGAGACTTAAAGGGCCAGTGCACCAATGATTGGTGCCTGGCCCAATTAGCTTAATTGGCTTCCACCTGGTCCCTGACTATATCTGACCTCCTCCCATGCACTCCCTGGCCGGATCTTGTTGCCTTGTGCCAGTGAAAGCGTTTAGTGTGTCCAAAGCCTGTGTACCTGAACTTCTGCTACCCATCCTGACTACGAACCTTGCCGCCTGCCCCCGACCTTCTGCTACGTCTGACCTTGCCTCTGCCTAGTCCTTCTGTCCCACGCCTTCTCAGCAGTCAGCGAGGTAGAGCCGTTGCTAGTGGATACGACCTGGTTGCTACTGCCGCAGCAAGACCATCCCGCTTTGCGGCGGGCTCTGGTGAAAACCAGTAGCCTCTTAGAACCGGTCCACTAGCACGGTCCACGCCAATCCCTCGCTGACACAGAGGATCAACTACCTGGAAGCCGAATCGTGACAGTAGATCCGGCCATGGATCCCGCTGAGGTGCCGCTGCCAAGTCTCGCTGATCTTCCCACGGTGGTCGCTCAGCAATCGCAGCAGATTGCCCAACAAGGACAGCAGCTGTCGCAGTTGACCGCCATGTTACAGCAACTTCTGCCTCTGCTACAGCAGCAACCATCTCCTCCGCCAGCTCCTGCACCTCCTCCGCAGCGAGTGGCCGCTCCTAACCTCCGCTTGTCCCTGCCGGACAAATTTGATGGGGACTCTAAACTCTGCCGTGGATTTTTGTCTCAGTGTTCCCTGCATATGGAGATGTTGTCGGACTTGTTTCCTACAGAACGGTCTAAGGTGGCGTTCGTAGTAAGCCTTCTTTCAGGAAAGGCCTTGTCTTGGGCCACACCGCTCTGGGACCGCAATGATCCTGCCACAGCCACAGTCCAGTCCTTCTTCGCTGAAATCCGAAGTGTCTTCGAGGAACCTGCCCGAGCCTCTTCTGCTGAGACTGCCTTGCTGAACCTGGTCCAGGGTAATTCTTCCGTTGGCGAGTACGCCATACAATTCCGTACTCTTGCTTCTGAACTATTCTGGAATAATGAGGCTCTCTGCGCGACCTTTAAAAAAGGCCTATCCAGTCGCATCAAGGATGTGCTGGCCGCACGAGAGATTCCTGCCAACCTCCAAGAACTCATCCATTTGGCTACCCGCATTGACATGCGTTTTTCTGAGCGACACCAAGAGCTCCGCCAGGAGAAAGACTTTGATCTCTGGGCACCTCTCCCACAGCATCCTTTGCAGTCTTCGCCTGGGCCTCCCGCCGAGGAGGCCATGCAAGTGGATCGGTCTCGCCTGACCCAGGAAGAGAGGAATCGCCGTAGAGAAGAAAATCTCTGTCTGTACTGTGCCAGTACTGAGCATTTCTTGGTGGATTGCCCTATCCGTCCTCCACGCCTGGGAAACGCACGCACGCACCCAGCTCACGTGGGTGTTGCATCTTTTGGTTCTAAGTCTTCTTCTCCACGTCTCACGGTGCCCGTGCGGATTTCTCCTACAGCCAACTCCTCCCTCTCAGCCGTGGCCTGCTTGGACTCTGGTGCCTCCGGGAATTTTATTTTGGAGTCCTTTGTTAATAAATTCAGCATCCCGGTGACCCGTCTCGTCAAGCCGCTCTACATTTCCGCGGTCAACGGAGCCAGATTGGACTGCACCGTGCGTTACCGCACAGAACCCCTCCTCATGTCTATTGGACCCCACCTCGAGAGGATTGAGCTATTCGTTCTCCCCGGCTGTACCTCTGAGGTCCTCCTCGGTCTGCCATGGCTCCGGCTTCATTCGCCCACCCTTGATTGGACCACCGGGGAGATCAAGTACTGGGACTCTGCCTGCCACAGGAAGTGCCTCTCCCCCCCTCCCAGTCCCGTCTGGCAAGCCTCTGTGCCTCCTCATGGCTCCCGTCCTTGTGTCTCCCTGCCCCGTGCCAAGCTTCACCCTCTGCCCCCCTTCCCCATTCCTACTCCTGCTGTACTGTCTGCCATTGAGGAAACCATCCATTCTTTCCCGGTGTCCTCATCCCAGGGGAGGCAGTCACCGGACAAAAAAAAGGGGAGACCTAAGGGGGGGGGGTACTGTTACGCCTAGCGCTCCGGGTCCCCGCTCCTCCCCGGAGCGCTCACGGCGTCTTTCTCCCTGCAGCTCCCCGGTCAGTCCCGCTGACCGGGAGCGCTGCACTGTCATGGCCGTCGGGGATGCGATTCGCACAGCGGGACGCGCCCGCTCGCGAATCGCATCCCAGGTCACTTACCCGTCCCGGTCCCCTGCTGTCATGTGCTGGCGCGCGCGGCTCCGCTCTCTAGGGCGCGCGCGCGCCAGCTCTCTGAGACTTAAAGGGCCAGTGCACCAATGATTGGTGCCTGGCCCAATTAGCTTAATTGGCTTCCACCTGGTCCCTGACTATATCTGACCTCCTCCCATGCACTCCCTGGCCGGATCTTGTTGCCTTGTGCCAGTGAAAGCGTTTAGTGTGTCCAAAGCCTGTGTACCTGAACTTCTGCTACCCATCCTGACTACGAACCTTGCCGCCTGCCCCCGACCTTCTGCTACGTCTGACCTTGCCTCTGCCTAGTCCTTCTGTCCCACGCCTTCTCAGCAGTCAGCGAGGTAGAGCCGTTGCTAGTGGATACGACCTGGTTGCTACTGCCGCAGCAAGACCATCCCGCTTTGCGGCGGGCTCTGGTGAAAACCAGTAGCCTCTTAGAACCGGTCCACTAGCACGGTCCACGCCAATCCCTCGCTGACACAGAGGATCCACTACCTGGAAGCCGAATCGTGACAAGAAGGTGTTCAGATCTTCTAAATTCTCCAGTTCTTGAGATATAAATGAGGATTCTTGAAATGTCCAAAGTATGATCTGCAACTTCCTCGGGAGAGGATGGATTAGGACACAGAACTGGTAGGGATATGGCCTGATTGATATTGGAGAAAGTTGGGACCTTAGGAACAAAGGTAGGTAAATAGCTCAACAGGACTCTGTCCTGGAGAAAAAGTGTATAAGGCTCAAAAGCCGAAAGGGCCTGAAGCTCACAATACTCTTGGCTGAGGTTATGGCCAATAAGAAGGTGACTTTAAGGGACAAAATACCTAAAGTTGACTTCTTCCAGAACACTAGGCTTCAGTCTTTCTGGCCCCCTGAGGAATCTTCTGATTAGGGATTCTTGCAACAAAGATCTGCCTAGAGAGGTAGGAAGTGCTGAAACTTTAACCTTTAAAGTGGATGGACTAAGACCCTTGTCAAGGCCATCCTGAAGGAAATGTAGCAGTGCAGAAAGAGGAGGATCTGAGGCTACTACCTCTTTCTTAGCACACCATTGAAGGAAAATCCGATTTATCCTGGAATAAACTTTGGTTGTTGACTCTGCTCTAGAGTGTGCAATGGTTCTCAAGACCTCCACAGAAAGCCCACTACCTAGTAGGGTTCTGTCAATCTCCAGGCTGTCAGTTTGAGTCTCCTCAGATCTTAGCAGGAGCCTGTATTGTGAGTCACAAGGTTCTACATGGCGGGAAGCCTCCAATAAAACCCTTGACTCATCCTCATGAGCTTGGTGAACCAGGACCTCTTGGGCCATTATGGTATGATGGCAATCACTGAGGTCTGTCGCCACAGGATTGCATCTTTGTAAAGAGAGCAAAGCCTGTTCACCTTCGTGTTCAGACAAGTTGCCACGAGATCTATCTCTGGCACACTCCACCAAAGAGTTATCTTCTTGAAGATATCTTCGTTCAGGGAACATTCGCCTTGGACTGGAAGGCTGCGACTTAGACAATCTGCTATTATATTGGGATCTTCTTTGATGTGGACTGCTGAAAGGTGAGTTAGGTTGGTCTCTGCCCAAGAGAGAATTAGTCCAGTCTCTCTTGAGACTTTGTACCACCCTGTCTGTTGATGTAAGACACCACAATGGTGTTGTCTGACCAAACTCTTATCGCTTTCCCTAGAATAAAGGGTGCAAAGTGGTGGAGAGCTAGACAAACTTCTCTCAGCTCTCTCATGTTGGAGGAGAGAAATCTCTCCTGAGGGGTCCAAGTATCTTGTACAGGATTCTCGTTCAGATGGGCTCCCCAGCCTAGAAGGGAGGCGTCCTCAGTCAAAGTGATCCAACGAGGTTGAATCAAGGACTTCCCATCTGTCAGATTCGTCCACCTTCTGACAGATGCACGGACCTCGGCTGAAAGGGTTCACTTTTTGTCCAACCACTTGGGGTTGCAATTCCAGACAGCCAAGACTTGATCTTGAGGCGAAGAATGTATATTGTATATAATAAGTTATTAAATAATAAGCTACTATATACAAAGCCAGTCCTCAAGGGACAGTGGGGAAGAAGAAGGAGGAAAGAAGATAAGGGGATAGATTATTGAGGAGAAGAAAATAATGATATTGGAAGTGAGATAAATATGGTATAAGTAATAATATATGGTAAAGTAATAAAATATAAATATAATAATATAATATATTAAACCTGAATCAGGGATAAATTAGATATACTTTATTAATAACCAATAGGATAAAATATACACATCTGGTGCAAGGGCCCTGCCCAGATGTGTATATTTGAGTTAGCTACACACCCCATATCTTTCTATTGATCTTGAAGCGGTCGGAGATGCCATAGGGTCCAATGAAATGCCTCTGCAGATGCTGACATATGACCCAACATCTTCATCAGAGTTCTGATGGAGACTTTGCGAGGAACCATCAGAAACTCGGCGGCTCTTATGACCCGTTCTCTTCTCTTCGGAGTGAGAGACAAAGTCATCTGAGAGGAGTTGAGAACAAAGCCCAGGAACTTCCTGAAGGTGGAAGGGATGATTTCAGACTTCTCCCAATTTATAATCCAGCCCAAGCACTGGAGAAAATCTAGAGCCCGATGAAGTTGAGACTGTAGAACCTCTAGAGTAGCGGCTTTTAGAAGCCAGTCGTCTAGGTAATGAATGATTTCTTTTAGTCTGAAGGCAGAGACCACCGGAGCCACCACCTTTGTAAAGGTGTGGGGAGCGGAAGTAATACCGAAGGGAAGAATGGCAAACTGGAGATGCCAGACCATACCTTTTATGGTGACAGCAACCCTCAAGAACTTCCTGTGAGCAGGAAATATAGAGACATGAAGGTAAGCATCCTTCAAGTCGATGGTAACCATAAGATCTTGAGGGCCCAGGATGCTGATGACGGAACGAATGGTTTCCATTCTGAAACCGTCTTTTCTTTATGAAACGGTTTAGAAAGCGAAGATCTATGATCATGCGCCAGTCGACCGATGGTTTCAGCACTAGAAAAATTGGGGAATACACCCCTGATCTTCTTTGATCGGGGGAGGGGGGGGGACTTCCTCTAGAGCGTGCTTTCCTATGTACTGGAGGACAGAGTCCTCTAGAATAGCCTGCTTTGGCAGAGGAAGATATTTTGTTAAAACAAATTTCCTTGGAAGAGGGGAGATGAAATCTATTTTGTAACCTGACTGAATAACGTCCAGAACCAAGGATCCTGGATTTCTTGCATCCAGGTTGACAGAAACAAACTTAAATGACCTCTGACCGCAGGGGGATCGGTAGATAACTTCTCTACATGACTTTATAGAAGGAAAGGGAGAGGGTCTTTGCCACGGCCGCGTCCTCCCCCACACTTCTTTTAAAGAGCGGTGCTGCATTGGACAGAAATCAGACACAGGTATCCCGCGAGGCAGGCAAGATTTCTACCACTGAACCACCAATGCTCTCTGACTGCTACGACTAATCTCCTGCAGACGTGGCGGAATCTTCCACAATAGAAGGAGGACTGGACAAGGTTCTAGGCCTCTTGGTGGAAAGGGAATTCTTGATCTCATTAATAGAGTTTCCCATAAATTCCTTCATCCAGACGAACATGTCATGGATTGTAGGCTCAGCCAGATTAGCAGGTGGATGACACCCAGGACACCTATTGAACTCATAGGCATCAGGTAGCGAAGTATCACAATCAGCGCAAGTCAAATGGCGTCTCTTAGAGGCAGACTTGCGACCTACAGAATATGGATCACTCAACGGAGGAGTAGATATTATTCTGGAATTAAAAACAATAGGTTAGAAAGAATCTAAAAACTCGCTTAGTTGCAGCGCAACAGAAGAAAAACTACCAGGATACCACAACAGTGTATGTCTAGCTAGCTAGGCAGCAAAAGGCCTAATAGAGACTAATGCCGCCAATTTATAGGGGAAAGGGTGCCAATTTTCAAATAGGCTCTGCCCCCGGAAGTGACCTCACTGGTCAGAGTTTAAATATATGAAAAAATTATTAAAAACATAATTTTTTATATATATGCCCCTTTCTTAGTGTAGGAAGGGGCAGATTGTGCAAAATATAAGTTAAAATTAGCGTAAACGAGCGCTTAAAGAAGAAAATGCAGGACCAGAAGTCGTCAGATGACGCACTTCTGGTCCGCGGCTCCGCAACTCAGAGCGGAAGCCGGAAGCTAGAGGAGGCGCATGGCGCCATTGCCGGCTCAATACAGGTAAGGGCGCCCGATACTAGGAATAGTAATAACTAACTAAGCAGCGTACTAGCGCCGCACAGAGAGTGCCGATACCGGCGCTGACAAGGCAGCATAAGCCGACGGAGCCAGAGGCCCCAGTCCCATGGCCCAAATAGACTGCCACGAGATATGGAGAACTTGCAGGGGAAATATGAAAAATAAGTTTAAAAAAAACCCAGAAGAGGGAAAAATTTATCCCATGCAGGCTCTGGAAAGAACCAGAGCCTGCACCATCCTGCTGTCCGCACAGGACAGAAAAAAAGCAATATGACCTAGGGGAGGAGGCCCTTTATAGCGAGGGCAATTAAAAGTTAATTACTTGGGCAGAATTAAATATTTCCACAGTCCTGCCAGCTTCACAAGGGCAGAACACCCCACTTGTGCTGCTGGTTAGGACGTAAGGGAACCTACATTATAATGGCACAGTATTGGCTTGTAAAAAGGTAGCCACAAACATTTAAGGGGTTACCAAGATTTTGAAACATTTTAATGCAGACAAGAATCAGCCTTAAAAAACATAAAACTAAATTTTACTCATCAGTAAATCTGTAATAATTCCAGTGCCTGCCAATTCCAAACTCAATAAGCTCTCAATAGTTGTCAAATAAACAGTATTTGGGCCAAAAGATACTCTCAGATTCATCCTATACACACAATAAACACTCAACTCAGCCAATTGTTCATGTGTTCTTAAAGGGGTACTCCGCCCCTAGACATCTTATCCCCTATCCAAAGGATAGGGGATAAGATGTCAGATCGCCGCAGTGCCGCTGCTGGGGACCCCCAAGATTGCCACTGCGGCACTGCACTATCATTACAGCACAGAGCGAGTTCGCTCTGCATGTAATGACGCGCAATACAGGGGCCGGAGCATCGTTACGTCACGGATCCGCCCCTCGTGACA
Source organism: Hyla sarda (assembly GCF_029499605.1). Classification (NCBI taxonomy): domain Eukaryota; kingdom Metazoa; phylum Chordata; class Amphibia; order Anura; family Hylidae; genus Hyla; species Hyla sarda. Next base: position 329,190,939 of record NC_079189.1, read on the forward strand.
TCACGGACCGCCCCTTTCAATACAAGTCTATGGGAGGGGGCGCGGCGGTCGTCACGCCCCCTGCCATAGACTTGCATTAAGGAGACGGGCCGTAATGTAACGAGGGGCAGAGCCATGACGTCACGCGGCTCCGTCCCCTGTATCGCCCATCATTACGCACAGAATGAACTTGCTCTGTGCTGTAATGATAGCACAGTGCCGCAGCGGGGATCCCGGGGATCCCCAGCAGCGGCACCGTGGCGATCTGACATCTTATCCCCTATCCTTTGGATAGGGGATAAGATGTCTAGGGGCGGAGTACCCCTTTAATGGGAAGAGTGCAAGTAAGCCACTGCCAAACCCTATGCCACCTTATCTCCCTGAGAACAAAAAGATAGAGCAATTGAAATTCAACATGCCCAAATGAAGCTGTCCCATTTACAAGAATGGGAAAGGTGTTTAGATGTGCACGGTGACCTTTACAGAGGTCATTCTAGAGGGAGGGGGAGCCTGATCTGTGAGGACGGGATATGACGACAGGATATGAGGTTGAGATATGAGGACGGGATATGGGGACGGGATATGGAGTGGCCGCCATGGTCACCACCCAGCTTGAAAAGTTTCCCCCTTCACATATATTAATGTGACACAAACAGGAAGTTAATATCACCAACCATTCCCATTTTATTAACCCCTTAAGGACTCAGCCCATTTTGGCCTTAAGGACTCAGACAATTAAATTTTTACGTTTTCATTTTTTCCTCCTCGCCTTCTAAAAATCATAACTCTTTTATATTTTCATCCACAGACTAGTATGAGGGCTTGTTTTTTGCGCGACCAGTTGTCCTTTGTAATGACATCACTCATTATATCATAAAATGTATGGCGCAACCAAAAAACACTATTTTTGTGGGGAAATTAAAACGAAAAACGCAATTTTGCTAATTTTGGAAGGTTTCGGTTTCACGCCGTACAATTTATGGTAAAAATGATGTGTGTTCTTTATTCTGAGGGTCAATACGATTAAAATTATACCCATTATTACATACTTTTATATTATTGTTGCGCTTAAAAAAAATCACAAACTTTTTAACCAAATTAGTACGTTTATAATCCCTTTATTTTGATGACCTATAACTTTTTTATTTTTCCGTATAAGCGGCGGTATGGGGGCTAATTTTTTGCGCCATGATCTGTACTTTTTTTTGATACCACATTTGCATATAAAAAACTTTTAATACATTTTTTATAATTTTTTTTTTAATAAAATGTATTAAAAAAGTAGGAATTTTGGACTTTTTTTTTTTTCGTTCACGCCGTTAACCGTACGGGATCATTAACATTTTATTTTAATAGTTCGGACATTTACGCACGCGGCGATACCAAATATGTCTATAAAAAAAATTTTTACGCTTTTTGGGGGTAAAATAGGAAAAAACGGACGTTTTACTTTTTTATTGGGGGAGGGGATTTTTCACTTTTTTTTTACTTTTACTTTTACATTTTTTAACTTTTTTTAACACTTGAATAGTCCCCATAGGGGACTATTCATAGCAATACCATGATTGCTAATACTGATCTGTTCTATGTATAGGACATAGAACAGATCAGTATTATCGGTCATCTTCTGCTCTGGTCTGCTCGATCACAGACCAGAGCAGGAGACGCCGGGAGCCGCACGGAGGAAGGAGAGGGGACCTCCGTGCGGCGTTATGAATGATCGGATCCCCGCAGCAGCGCTGCGGGCGATCCGATCATTAATTCAAATCGCGCACTGCCGCAGATGCCGGGATCTGTATTGATCCCGGCACCTGAGGGGTTAATGGCGGTCGCCCGCGAGATCGCGGGCGTCCGCCATTGCCGGCGGGTCCCTGGCTGCGATCAGCAGCCGGGATAAGCCGCGCATGACACGGGCATCGCTCCGATGCCCGCGGTTATGCTTAGGACGTAAATGTACGTCCTGGTGCATTAAGTACCACCGCACCAGGACGTACATTTACGTCCTGGGTCCTTAAGGGGTTAAGGTGTATCCACCCTTTGTGTGTGCATGTATGTATGTGTGTATGTTCCAGCATCACTTTCAAACTGCTGAAGATATTTTGATAAAACTTGGTACACATGATACTTATATGCTGACTACAAACATAGGATAGATAAATAAACCCTTACCCACCCCCATTTGCGAGGGTTGGGGTTTTTGTTTAAAGTCCCGTGCAAGTCTATGGGAAATGTATGTTCCAGCATGACTTTTAAATGGCTGGAGATATTTTGATGAAACTTAGTGCACATGTTACTTTTATGTCAAATGAAAATATATGGTAGTTAAACTAATGGCTAACCTACCCCCTTATGTGAAGGATGGAGTTTTTGTCTTAAGTCCCATTCAAGTATATAGGACTTCCAGTACCTTACACCAAGCTCTGCTCTGCATCTTCTGGTGAGTGTGTCAGTCTGGCCACACCCATCCTGCATGCCACACCCCATCTTGCAAAGCCACACCCACCATTTGAGCTGCACCCCTTTTATTTTCTACCCTTTTTGTGCATTGGTTGGGCTTGCAAGTCATGCCCACTTCCATAAAACCACTCCTCCTTCTGTATTTGGCCTACAATATCTTCATCACAACTCAGCCCCACCTGAGGACTGGATATGAGGATGAGGTATGAGTACGGGATATGAGGGCGGGAGATGACAGCGGGATATGAGGTCGGTATATGAGGTTGGGATATGAGGTCGGGATATGAGGACAGGATATGAGGATGGGATATGAGGACAGGATATGGGGACAGGATATGAGGACGGGATATGAGGACAGGAGATGAGGATGGGATATGAGGACAGGATATGAGGTCGGAATATGCGGACAAGTACTTTCTCCTATGTTGATTTTCCTCCCCCACAAGGATTAGGTAGGAAAAACTGCAGCTAGTTGTGGTCCTAATTTACTAACAGGATTCCGACTCTTTTTGCGACAGAATGTGCGACAGAAAAAACTCGGCAGAATCTGAATCACTCTGAGTGGGAAAAAAAACTACAAAATTAGCGTTGTTTTCGGGAAAAGGGGCGTGTTCCCTACAATTCATCCAAAATCACTCGTCTTTTCTGAAAATCACTGGGAAGAAAACCCGACACTTTAAAGCATGTATAAAGTTTCAGAAAGTGGAGTAAATTCTCTGGCTTTTTGTTCCTTTGCTTGTCTCGTCTTTTTGAAGCGATTCTTACTTGTAATTTTAAATTTTTTTGTACAATTAAATTCTTAAGCAACTTTTAGCTTTAGCAAGTCTTTTTTTTGGACTTTAGCGATCAAAAAAAGTGTTGGAGATACCTTTTTTTATAAAAATTTTGTAGGGTACCATTTAAAAAAATTCTAATAAAAAAGATACAGTAGTGATGGAAAAAATTGTATTTAACGAAATTTATCTTTTTAAAACATTTTTATTAATTTTTAAACAGGGATCAATTTATGTGGGCGGGCAGGGCAGTAAAAATGTAGCTGACAATAATAAGAATGTAGTGTTAGTGTGTGTTTTTCCCTTTTTATTTTTTAATTTTTTAGGTAGTACTATTACTTCCAGCATGGAACACATGTTCCATGATGGGAGTAGTAGTACCGGTACTAATAGATAGATGTATAATTTATAGATGTGACCGGCCGCGCTTCTATGGTCCCCTGCACTGCCGTATATATAAACATATTCATATTTCCCGCAAAGAGCTGTGATTGGCAACATGGTTCCAGCCAATCACAACTCTCTGTGGAAAATATGAATATGTGTATATGTATATATACGTCAGTGATGGGGGCCATAGAAGTGCGGCCGCCCAATTCTATACATTATACAGGACGATCGCAGCGGGTGTCAGGAGTGACACCCGCTGTGATCTGTTCTTAACCGCAAGTACTACTACTCCCAACATGAAGCACACTCTGCTCCATGCTAGGAGCTGTAGTATAGTCTGTTCCATGCTGGGAGTAGTAGTGCTACCTAAAAAATGTAAAAATAAAGCGGAAAAATAAGTTAAACACACACACACACTTTATAAAAAAATGAATTTCAATTTTGTTATAAAAAAAAATAAACATTTAGTTAAATACATTTTTTTCCATCCCTACTGCATCCTTTTTTTTTTCTTTTCCCAGGTTTTAATAAAAAAATCTGTTCTGCATTTTTTGGTTTGAAAAAAACGCAAGAAAAACACCTGAAAAAACGTCAGTGCAATTTCCTGCGTCTGGCGTTTTTTTCTGGTGGTTTTTTCATTTGTGTGGAAATTGCATTTTTGGCACCTTGGCAGTTTTTTTGGTACCCAAAATTAGTTGGAAGGATGCAGTAGTGATGGAAAAAAATGAATTGAACAAAATTTAAATTTTTCATAACTACAATTTAATACATTTTTAATAAAGTGTGTTTGTTTAATTTATTTTTTATTTTTTTATTTTTTAGGTAATACTACTACTCCCAGCATGGAACAGACTGCTCTATGATGGGAGTATTAGTACCTGTACTAATAGACATATCGCCCTGGGTGTCTTCTGACACCTGTTGCGATCTGTCTATTAACGGAAAACTGTCACATGTTTACTCCTGCACTAACCACAGGTACTGATTGATAGTGCGGGAGACGCTGATTCCTATGATCCCTACCATGGCCGGATCCGCCTGGCCGTTCGCCTGTAATCGTAGTTTTATTATAAATGGAAATCTGGCTGTAACTGGCACGGGCGGGGTTTCTGTAGCCTGTCCGCAGCGCTGCCCCCTTATGAATATTCATCCCCCTCCCTCCATCTCTCCCTCTCTTCGGCGCTCCTATCTGGAGGGAGGGGGGAAGAACATTCATAAGTGGGCGGCGCTACGGACGGGCGGCACTGATGTCAGTGCAAGTTAAGCTGCAGAAACCCCTCCCGTGCCAGTTACAGCCAGATTTCCAGGTATAATAAAACTACGATTACGGGCAAATGGACGGGTGGATCCGGCCAAGGTAGGGATTGTAGGAATCAGCGTCTCCCGCACTATCCATCAGTACCTGTGGTTAGTGCGGGAGCAAACATGTGACAGTTTTCCTTTAATGTAGGTACTACAGCTCCCAGCATGGAGCAGAGTGTGCTCCATGTTGGGAGTAGTAGTACCTGCAGATCGTCCATAATATAGCAGAGATGCGGAGCCGCTGTATACAGCGCTCGCATCTCTGCTCTGTACTCCGGCCAGTCATGTGAATAGAACATCACTCATTCATATTTTCCGCCCAGAGTGGGGAATGACCGGATGGTTGCAGCCAATCGCAGCTCTCAGAGGGAAATATGAATGAGTGAGTGGCTGGCCGGAGTACAGAGATGCGAGCACTGTATAGAGCCACTCTGCATCTCTGCTATAGACAGGACAATCGCAGTGGATGTCAGGAGTGATACCCGCTGTCATCTGTTCTTACCTGCAGGTACTACTACTCCCAACATGGATCACACTCTGCTCGATGATGGGATCTGTAGTACCTGCATTAATAGACAGATCATAGCGAGTGTAACTTCTGACACCTGTTGTGATTTGTCTATTAATGCAGGTACTACAGCTCCCAGCATGGAGCAGAGTGTGCTCCATGTTGGGAGCTGTAGTACCTGCAGTTAAGGAAAGATCACAGCGGATGTCACTCCTGACACCCGCTGTGATCCTCCTGTATAATGTATAGATGCGGCTGGCCGCTCTTCTATGGTCCCCTGCACTGACGTATATATACACATATTCATACTTCCCACAGAGAGCTGTGATTGTCTGGAACCATCTGGCCAATCACTGCTCTCTGCGGGAAATATGAATAGGTGTATATATACGGCAGTGCAGGGGACCATAGAAGTGCGTCCGGCCGCAATTATACATTATACAGGAGGATCGCAATGGGTGATCTGTCAATTAGTACAGGTACTACTAGTCCCATCATGGAACAGTGTGTTCCATGCTGGGAGTAGTAGTACTACCTAAAAAATTTAGAAAACAAAAGTGAAAAACACACACACATGCACACATAAATTGATCCCTGTTTAAAAATGAATAAAAATGTTGTAATAAAAAAGATAAATTTCGTTAGATACAATTTTTTCCTTCACTATTGTATCTTTTTTAATTTTGTTTTTTAATGGTACCCTATGAAATGTTATTAAAAAAGGTATCTCCATCACTTTTTTGGATCGCTAAAGTCCAAAAAAGAATAAAAACCGCTGGCAAAGACGCCAAAGTTAAAACCCACGTGTTGTTTTTCTTGGCGTTTTCCCCCCCAAAAAACAAGTAGAGACTTAGCCGTATGGATGCCACAGATTTTACCATGCAACAGAATTTTTCCCTGCGACTAAAAATATCGGGAAAAGTGCGACAGATTAGTAAATACCAAGTGAAAAAAAGGTTGGAAAGACAAAAAAGAAGCACAAACCGACACTCCACTCTTAGTAAATGAGGGTCAATGTGTGTGTGTGTGTGTGTGTGTGTGTATGTATGTGTGTGTGTATGTGTGTATGTTCCAGCATCACTTCCAAACGGCTAAAGATATTAACATGAAACTTGGCACACATGTTACTTATATGTCAACAACAAACATAGGATAGGTAATTTAACCGTTACCCATCTCGCAAATGGGGTGGGTAAGGGTTAAATTACCTATCCTATGTTTGTTGTTGACAAATAAGTAACATGTGTGCCAAGTTTCATGTTAATATCTTTAGCTGTTTGGAAGTGATGCTGGAACATACACACACACACACACACACACACACATACAAGTCTATGGGAAATATATGTTACTGCATAACTTTCAAACAGCTGGAGATATTTCGATAATACTTTGTCCCATGTTACTTATATGTCCACTGAAAATATAGGATAGTTAATTAAACCCTAAACTACCCTCATTTGCCAGGGTTGGGGTTTTTGTGTAAAGTCCAATGCAAATCTATGGGAAATGTATGTTCCAACATAACTTCCATACGGCTGGAGATATTTCGATGATACTTGGTCAGGCAGAATATAGATTATTTGACACAGCCCTGACCTCAGTATCTGAGGAGAGGGATTTAGGAGTAATTATTTCAAAAGACTTAAAGGTAGGAAGACAATGTAATAGAGCAGCAGGAAACGCTAGCAGAATGCTTGGATGTATAGGGAGAGGTATAAGCAGTAGAAAGAGAGAAGTGCTCATGCCGCTGTACAGAACACTGGTGAGACCTCAATTGGAGTATTGTGCGCAGTACTGGAGGCCGTATCTCCAGAAGGATATAGATACTCTAGAGAGAGTTCAAAGAAGAGCTACTAAACTAGTATATGGATTGCAGGATAAAACGTACCAAGAAAGGTTAAAGGGGTTTTCCATGGCCTTAACCTACTTTTGGTAGTTAGTTAGCTCTGTGGCTATATGTTATTATGGCTTTTTTTCATGTTGCTAGCGGTTCTGTATGTGGTGTTTTACTTACCTTTTTTCCAGACCCGGAAGCTGATTTCTTCATTTGCTTCCTGCCTAGCCTCGACCTCTTTTTTTCTTTTCTTCCGCCGCCATTTTGCCACCGGGACGTCACCGTGGAGGGTTGTGTGTTGGAGGCCGGCCTGCCCCACGCTCCGTACGTGCCCGCCTCCCACGCGACGGAATCCTCTGTCGTCATCAGCGCGCACCCTCCTTACTTTCAGCTTCTTCTAAGCTGAATGCGGATTGGGCTGCTTTCGGTTAATCGGATGCCGTGATGGGCGCATGTGCAGTTGGTCCTCGCTCCAGAGAATCATCTGCGCATGTGCCATAGTGATGTCAGCATCGGGCCTGACGCGCTGGAGGATTGTTAACCCTAACCTGGCCAGAGGTGAGTCCCGGACCGCTGGACAGCTCCTGAAGGTTTGCTATGGCAGTGTTTCCCAACCAGGGTGCCTCCAGCGGTTGCGAAACTACAACTCCCAGCAAGCCTCCAGCGCGTCAGGCACGATGCTGACATCACTATGGCACATGCGCAGATGATCCTCCGGAGCGAGTACCAACTGCGCATGCGCCCATCACGGCATCCGATTCTCCGAAAGCAGCCCAGTCCGCATTCAGCTTAGAAGAAGCTGAAAGTAAGGAGGGTGCGCGCTGATGACGACAGAGGATTCCGGCCGGCCTCCAACACACCACCCTCCACAGTGACGTCCCGGTGGCAAAATGGCGGCGGAAGAAAAGAAAAAAAGAGGCCGAGGCTAGGCAGGAAGCAAATGAAGAAACCAGCTTCCGGGTCTGGAAAAAAGTTAAGTAAAACACCACATACAAAACCGTTAGCAACATGAAAAAAAAGCCATAATAACATATAGCCACAGAGCTAACTAACTGCCAAAAGTAGGTTAAGGCAGTGGAGAACCCCTTTAACCCCTTAACGACGCAGGACGTATATTTACGTCCAGGGACGTGCACACATAGGGGTAAAAGGGGTCTGGAGTCCCTGCCCTTTTCCTCACCTGCCCCTCTAGTGCCCTCACAAAAAGAGCTACAGACTCAGGGTGACAGGTGAAGTAAAAAGGATCCATTGCTGGGGAGATTTGTATGGGGTTTAATGGAGGGTGCTGTGCCCTCCCTGCAGCAAGGGGGCGCCACTCACCCTGTCATTATCTGCCGTTTATCTGCTTCTCTCCACACGGAGGAGACAGAAGCAAAGGAGGCAGAGAGAAGCCCCGCCCACTGTCTGCCCGGCCACAAACCAGTCTATGCAGCCCTTACTGTAAGTAACTGTAAATATATGTGTGATTGTATGTCAGTGTGTGTGTGTGTGTGTCTATCTCTATGTATATGCCTATATATGTGAGCTAGTGAATCTATGTATATGTGTGTGTGTATATATATATGTGTGTGTGTATGTATATATGTGTGTGTGTATGTATATATGTGTGTGTGTATGTATATATATGTGTGTGTGTGTGTGTGTGTGTCTATATGTATGTGCAGAGAGGGATGGCTGGGGCCTTAGTGTAAGTGACTGTAAATATATGTGAGTGATTGTATGTCAGTGTGTGCGTGTGTATGTATATATGTGTATGTATATATGTATGTGTGTGTGTGTGTGTGTGTGTATATATGTGAGCAAGTTAATCTCTGTATGTGTGTATATATCTGTGAGTCATTGTATGTGTGTACCTGTATGTATGATGTGCTTATTGGCCATATCTTTTAGTATATATTCCATGTTATATGTGTGTCTGTGTATTTATGTTTCTTAATATATATTTGTACCTGTATGTGTCAGTGTCTCTATGTATGTGTGTATATTACCTATGTACTGTATGTGTGTATATTACCTATGTACTGTATGTGCCTTTATGTTATGTGCTTGTATATATTGTATGAAGCACATTATTAGGGAATTATTGGAGGAATGTAAGCACAGTATATAGGGAATTTATGGAAGCACAGTATATATTTCATTATATTGGAACATAATATTTTTATGTATGCTGGCACTGTGTATAGATCCTTAGGGTGCGTTCACACGTGTCTATTTTTCCTGCAGATTTTGCTTCCCATTGACAATGGGAAGAGAAATCTGCTAAAGCAAATCTGCAGCAGATCTGCAGCAGAAAATACGCACGTGTGAACGCACCCTTAGGGGTGGCACGGTATAGTTAAATAATAGTGGCACAGTATATAGTTCATTAATGGTGGCACAGTATATAGGGAATTAATAGATGAATGGTGGCACAGTATATAGGGAATTAATAGATGACTGGTGGCACAGTATATAGGGAATTAATAGACGAATGATGTCACAGTATATAGGGAATTAATAGATGAATGGTGGCACAGTATATAGTTCATTAATGGTTGCACAGTATATAGAGAATTAATAGATGAATGGTGGCACAGTATATAGGGAATTAATAGATGAATGGTGGCACAGTATATAGGGAATTAATAGATGAATGGTGGCACAGTATATAGGGAATTAATAGATGAATGGTGGCACAGTATATAGGGAATTAAGGGGGGTACGGTATATAATTAAAGGGAAACTGACAGGCTGTTTACTCGCACTAAACCCAATACACTGGGTTACAGTGCAGTATACAAAAATTGGTCTTTCCATTTTCTAGATATTGCCCCACATTGCTAGTATGCAAAGTTAGTCTTGTGCACAATGGAGGCGGAGCTTCCCTGCCTCCATCCTGTATGCTGTGCTATACCCGGCCGTCTTTGTATATTTATAATTCTTTTTTTTTTGCCAACTCTTGTATATTGTAGCATGTAAGCATATATTAGTGTGGTGTCCATCTCTTCAGTGTAAGAACCAGAGCTGTGTGGAAATTCCTGCTTAAGGTGGGTTCTGGGTGATTGGTGATGGGTGATGGGTGCTGGTTGCTGGGTTATTGGTGCTGGGTGATGGGTGCTGGGTGATGGGTGCTGGGTGATGGGTGCTGGGTGATTGGTGATGGGTGATTGGTGATGGGTGATTGGGGATGGGTGATTGGTGCTAGGTGATTGGTGCTGGGTGATTGGGGATGGGTCCTGGGTGATTGGGGATTGGTGCTGGGTGATTGACTGATTGGTGATGGGTGATTGGTGCTGGGTGATTGGGGATGGGTGATTGGTGCTAGGTGATTGGTGCTGGGTGATTGGGGATGGGTGCTGGGTGATTGGGGATGAGTGATTGGGGATGGGTGATTGGTGCTGGGTGGTTGGGGATGGGTGCTGGGTGATTGGTGCTGGGTGATTGGTGATTGGTGCTGGGTGATTGGTGATAGGTGATTGGTGCTGGGAGATTGGGGATGGGTGATTGGTGATGGGTTCTGTCATATAGAGGTCAGACCGGGGCATATAGGGGGAGATTTATTAAAACCTTTGCAGAGGAAAATCCTTCTGCAAAACGATCTGATTGGTTGCTATGGGTGACTGCACTGCTCTTTCTCTGCACACGTTTTGATAAATCTCCTCTATAATACAGTATATTATAGGGCAGCTGCCACATGTTTTCTGTAAATAAGACTGACAGCACAGACAAAGTGTATATACACATGGCGGACCTCAGAGAAACTGTTCTTGACTCGATTTTACAAAAACACCAACTTTTATGGGGGGCTAGGAATGTAGAGGAGGCCTGGCGGGAGTCCACTGTGTCCCTTGGCCGCAGCACATCTGCCCATTAAGTCTGGCAGACGTGTTTTAAATTATGAAAAGTGCCCTCTTTTTAACTTGAGCCCCTGCCCTTCAAAATGTCTGTGCACGTCCCTGTTTACGTCCTGCGCCAGCTCCCGCAATATGAAGCGGGGTTGCGCTGCGACCCCGCATCACATGGCGTCGGTCCAGGCGCTCATCATAGGCCGGGACCCGCAGCTAATACCACACATCGCCGATCAGGGCAATGTGCGGTATTAACCCTTTAGAAGCGACGGTCAAAGCTGACCGCCGCTTCTAAAGCGAAAGTGAAAGTATCCCGGCTAGTCAGTTGGGCTGTTCGGGACCGCCGCGGTGAAATCGTGGCGTCCCGAACAGCTTACAGGACACCGGGAGGGCCCTTGCCTGCCTCCTCGGTGTCCGATCGACGAATAACTGCTCCGTGCCTGAAATTCAGGCAGGAGCAGTCAAGCGCTGATAACACTGATCACAGGCGTGTTAATACACGCCAGTGATCAGCATAGGAGATCAGTGTGTGCAGTGCTATAGGTCCCTATGGGAGCTATAACACTGCAAAAAAAAAAGTGAAGAAAAAGTGTTAATAAAGGTCATTTAACCCCTTCCATAATAAAAGTTTGAATCACCCTCCTTTTCCCATAAAAAAAATAAAACAGTGTAAAAATAAAAAAATAAACATATGTGGTATCACCGCGTGCGTAAATGTCCGAACTATAAAAATATATCATTAATTAAACCGTACGGTCAATGGCGTATGCACAAAAAAATTCCAAAGTCCAAAAAAGCATATTTTGGTCACTTTTTATACCATTAAAAAATAAATAAAAAGTGATCAAAAATTCAGATCAAAACAAAAATCCTACCGTTAAAAACTTCAGATCACGGCGCAAGAAAATAGCCCTCATACCGCCCTGTACATGGAAAAATAAAAAAGTTATAGGGGTCAGAAGATGACAATTTTAAACGTATGAATTTCCTGCATGTAGTTATGATTTTTTCCGAAGTACAACAATATCCAACCTATATAAGTAGGGTACCATTTTAACCGTATGGACCTACAAAATAATGATAAGGTGTCATTTTTACCGAAATATGCACTGCGTAGAAACGGAAGCCCCCAAAATGGCGTTTTTCTTCTATTTTGTCGCACAATGATTTTTTTTTTCCGTTTCACCGTGAATTTTTGGGTAAAATTACTAATGTCACTGTAAAGTAGAATTGGTGACGCAAAAATAAGCCATAATATTGATCTTTAGGTGGAAAATTGAGAGGGTTATGATTTTTAAAAGGTAAGAAAGAAAAAACGAAAGTGCAAAAAACTGAAAAACCCTGAGTCCTTAAGGGGTTAAAGGACCTTAACATGTATAGCTTGGAAGAAGGAATAGAGAGAGGAGATATGATAGAGACTTTTAAATACATAAAGGGAATAAACATGGTAAAGGAGGAGAGCATATTTAAAAGAAGAAAAACTACCACAAGAGGATAAAGTTTTAAATTAGAGGGGCAAAGGTTTAAAAGCAATATCAGGAAGAATTACTTTACTGTGAGAGTAGTGGATGCATGGAATAGCCTTCCTGCAGAAGTGGTCGCTGCAAATACAGTGAAGGAGTTTAAACATGCATGGGATAAGCATAAGGCTATCCTTCATATAAGATAGGGCCCGGGACTATTCATAGTATTCAGATTATTGGGCAGACTAGATGGGCCAAATGGTTCTTATCTGCCGACACATTCTATGTTTCTATGTTTCTATGTCACATGTTATTTATATGTAAAATAAAAATATATAATAGTTAAATTAAGCCTAACCTACCCCATGTGTGAAGGATGGGGTTTTTGTTTCAAGTCCCATGCAAGTGTATAGGACTTCTGGTACCTTACTCCACAAGCTCTACTCTGCATCTCCTGGTGAATGCAATAGTCCGTCTGGCAAGCCACACCCACCCCGCATTCCATGCCCCATCTTGCAAATACACGCCCACCATTTAAGCCACACCCCTTTTATTTTCAGTTTACGATGTCTTCATCACAACTCAGCCCCACCTGAGGACAGGATGTTGGGATTATAAATCAGGATTAGATATGGGGATGGGATATGAGGACAGGATATGTGGTTGGGATATGGGGACAGGATATAGGGACAGGATATGAGGACGGGATATGAGGACGGGATATGGGGACGGGAAAGGGGATGGCATATGAGGTTGGGATATGAGGTCAAGATGTGAGGACAAAATGTGAGGACAGGATATGAGGTTGGAATATGAGGAGAGGATTTGGAGTCGGGATATGAGGAGGGGATATGGGGTCAGGATTTAAGGATGGGATATGAGGACAAAAGCTTGCTCCTTTGTTGCTTTTCCCCTCCCGCAAGTATAAGGTAGGAAGGAGCGCTGGGTACTCAGCTAGTTGCCCATAAATAGTAAATTACCGCAAGTTTAGATTTAATTAACCCTACCACTTCATCTAGCATAATGACATCATGGGCTGGAAAATTACTCACCATTGCTGGCCAGTGGTGATCATGACTATGCCTGCCATTAAGATCCCACAATCAAAGTTGATCATGGCCTTCATCTCCAAGAATACAGGGAACCTCAGCAGTGATTTTTTTTTACTTTTTAATTCCACCACACAAATATATCTATATATTTTGGGCCCCACAGTGGATTCTGTGCTAAATGAGTAATGTCATTACAAAGTACAATTGGTTACAATTGGGCAGTGTCCGTTCCATGATGGGAGCTGTGGTAGGAGAAATGGCTCCTGCCGGGAAAGCGGGTGGCATTGCACTGCGATCCTCGGCTGGTGATATATATAATAAACCTGTTCCGCACTCTAGAATTTTAAAAACCCAGCCTGGAGCCCTGAATGGCCACTTGATGCCAGCCATTCAGGGCTCTCAGCTGGGTATTTGAATGTGAATTTTTCACAGTAAAAAATACATAGCTGGGGAGAGGTTGACATGGAGCCCGCTCCCTCGGTTATTAACTTTTGATCGCATTGGGTTTCAGAAGTGAAACCCAATGCGATCAATCCCTCAGCCCCTGTACTACTACCCCCAATATGAAATAGACTCCATGATGGGAGTAGTAGTACTAGCGCTACAGTAGTCTCCCCAGCCGCCAGCAGACTCCCACAGCTAGGGAACTACTACTTTCATCATGGAAATGAGTCTCTTCCATAATGGGAGTAGTAGTAGTACCACAGCAGTGCAGGAGTCCGGGGTGGCTGCGGAGTAAAGATGCGGGATCCCTGTGAACATTTCCGCATGGATTCTGCACAAATTCTGCATCAATTACGCATCTGTTTAACAGCTGCAGAATTCTGCACTGATCTAATGTGGATGCAGAATTGATACAGATGTGCAGAATTTACGTTGTGTGAACGCGGCCTTAAAAAGACACAGGCGAGAATTAATAAATTAGGCTTGGTCATTAAAGGGGTACTCCTCTGGTAAACATTTTCTTTTAAATCAACTGGTGCCAGAAAGTTAAACAGATTTGTAAATTAAGACGATCAATATAGTAGAAGCAAAGAAACCTGGCACTAGTAGTATAGGGCTGGGAAGGTATGTATATGTTCCTATAAATATGGAATCAGCGTAGGAAGCAATGTGCCTGCTGAGGGTGGTGCTCACACTGTGCGATTCAGTCCATATGAAAATGACACAAGAAGAAAGATGAATAGGAGCAACTCACCCAAGACCCGAGAGGCGGTAGCAAAATCTTTACTTTATTGCATATCGTGCAGACATAGAAGCAAGCCACGGGGGGCAGATGTCACAGTGGGGGAGTAGCAGACAACGGCGGGCCACGGTCCGTATCTTGCTATCAAAGCACTTCGTCAGGCCCCTGCCTGGCAGAGGAAGGCCATCCCGCAGGGGCCGTCGTGGTGCTGGGATTCCCTTTGGCCCTAGAATGGCCAGTGTCCAGAGGCCACGTACCCTGAACCCCCAAAGTTCTGAGGACTTAGTTGACTGGCTATCACAAGACACCCAATCTACTACTAAAGCTTCCGCTCAAAACCTTGAAGCACCGTCCTTCTCCTCCTCTAGCTTAGCTTCGGGCACCTCTCATGCTACCACTTGCCCGCCTGCCGCCACCACCAACACTAGCACCACAGCAGCTTTACTTGATCCGTCAGAGGAGTTATTTACACATCAGTTTGAAGACATGAGTGATGCACAACCTTTATTGCCAGAGGATGTAGTTAACAGGGATATGTCTCAGTCAGGCAGCATTACACACATGGACGTACGGTGTGATGGTGATGTTGTACCCGCTGCTGCTTCCTTTCTTGAGGTGTCAGATAGCGGTGAAGGTGTTGATGATGATGATGATGTGTCCGTGGATGCCACGTGGGTGCCCGCTAGAAGAGAAGAAGAGGGGGAAAGTTCAGATGGGGACACAGAGAGCAGGAGGAGACAAGTTGGAAGCAGGGGGAGGTCGTCGCAAGGAGCTAGTGGCACAGTCAGACAGCATGCATCGGGACCCGAGGTCAGCCAGATGGGACGCCAATCAACACATGCTGTTGCCACCACCAGAATGCCGTCATCGCAGAGCTCAGCAGTGTGGAATTTTTTTTGTGTGTGTGCCTCTGACAACAGCAAGGCCATTTGCAACCTGTGCCAGAAGAAACTGAGTTGTGGGAAGTCCAACACCCACCTAGGCACAAATGCTTTGCGAAGGCACATGATGTCACATCACAAACGTCTATGGGATCAACACGTCAGTACAAGCAGCACACAAAGTCAAAGCTGCCATCTTCCTCCTGGTCCAGCATCTTCAGCCAGGTCAACCACTGCTGCCCTCCTTGCCCCCTCTCAACCATCCGCCTCTCCGTCTCTCGCCTTGAGCAGTTCCTGCTCATCTGCCCACAGTCAGGTGTCTGTCAAGGAGATGTTTGAGCGCAAGAAGACAATGTCTCAAAGTCAGCCCCTAGCCCGGCGTCTGACAGCTGGCTTGTCAGAACTGCTAGCCCGCCAGCTTTTACCATACAAGTTGGTGGAGTCTGAGGCCTTTAAAAAATTTGTAGCCATTGGGACACCGTAGTGGAAGGTACCTGGACAAAAATTTTTTGCACAAAAGGCAATCCCCAACCTTTACTCCATTGTGCAAAAGGAAATTATGGCATGTCTGGCACACAGTGTAGGGGCAAGGGTCCATCTGACCACTGATACCTGGTCTGCAATGCATGGTCAGGGCAGGTATATCACCTACACTGCTCACTGGGTAAACCTGGTGACAGCTGCCAAGCATGGAATGCGTAGCTCTGCAGAGGAGTTGGTGACACCGCCATGACTTCCAGGCAGGCCTACTGCCACCTCCTCTACTCCTCCTACTCCATCCTCTTCCATAGCATCCTCGGCCGAGTCCTCTTCCACTGCTGCGTCTTGCTCCACATCAACGGCACCCCCCCAGCTCCCCAGGTGATATTCCACATCCCGGATACGGCAGTGTCACGCCATCTTGGGGTTGACTTGCCTCAAAGCGGAGAGTCACACCGCACCAGCGCTCCTATCGGCCCTGAACGCACAGGTGGACCAGTGGCTTACTCCGCACCAACTGGAGATCGGCAAGGTGGTTTGTGACAACTGAACAAATTTGTTGGTGGCATTGAGGTTGGGCAAGTTGACACATGTGCCGTGCAATCTGATTGTACAACACTTTGTGCTCAAGTACCCAGGCTTACAGGATGTCCTGAAGCAATCCAGGAAGGTGTGTGGCCATTTCAGGCATTCCTACATGGCCATGGCGCACTTGTCAGATATCCAGCGGCGAAACAACATGCCAGTGAGGCGCTTGATTTGCGACAGCCTGACACATTGGAATTCAACACTCCTAATGTTCGACCGCCTGCTCCAACAAGAAAAAGCCGTCAGCGAATGTTTGTATGACCAGGGTGCTAGGACATCATCTTCGGAGCTGGGAATCTTTTTGCCACGGTACTGGAGGCTCATGCGCAATGCCTGTAGGCTCATGCGTCCTTTTGAGGAGGTGACAAACCTGGTCAGTCGCACCGAAGGCACCATCAGCAACATCATACCGTTTGTTTTCTTCCTGGAGCGTGCCTTGCGAAGAGTGCTGGATCAGGCAGTAGATGAGCGTGAAGAGGAAGAGTTGTGGACACCATCACCACCAGAAACAGCCTTATCAGCATCGCTTGCTGGACCTGCAGCATTGCTGGAAGAGGATTGTGAGGAAGAGGAGTCAGAGGAGGAATGTGGCTTTGAAGAGGAGGAGGAAGACCAACCACAGCAGGCATCCCAGGGTGCTCCTTGTCACCTATCTGGTTCCCGTGGTGTTGTACGTGGCTGGGGGGAAGAAGATTATACCTTCCCTGACATCACTGAGGACGAGGAACGGGACATGAGTAGCTCGGCATCCGTCCTTGTGCAAATGGGGTCTTTCATGCTGTCGTGCCTGTTGAAGGACCCTCGTATAAAAAGGATGAAGGAGAACGACCTGTACTGGGTGTCCACGCTACTAGACCCCCGGTATAAACATAAAGTGCCTGACATGTTACCGCATTACAGCAAGGCGGAAAGGATTCAGCAGGTCCAAAATAAATTAAGAAGTATGCTGTACACAGCGTATAAGGGTCATGTCACAGCACAACAGGGATCTAACAGGGGAAGAGGTGAAAGTAATCCTCCTCCTCCTCCCACGAACACGCCGGCAAGGACAGGAAGCTGTACAGACATGCTATTGATGAAGGACATGCAGAGCTTTTTAAGTCCTACTCATCGCCACAGCCCTTCGGGGTCCACCATCAGAGAACGACTTGACCGACAGGTAGCAGGCTATCTGGCCTTAACCGCAGATATCGACATTCTGAGGAGCAATGAACCCCTTGACTACTGGGTGTGCCGGCTTGACCTGTGGCCTGAGCTATCCCAATTTGCGCTCAAACTTCTGGCCTGTCCCGCTTCAAGTGTCCCGTCAGAAAGGACCTTCAGTGCAGCAGTAGGTGTTGTCACTGAGAAGAGGAGTCGCCTTGGTCAAAAAAGTTTGGATTACCTCACCTTTCTTAAGATGAATGAAGGATGGATCCCGAAGGGACTGACACTGGGCGATACATTTGACTGACAAAGGCCTGATCAGATGACCTGCCTTGGCCTAAAAATGGTCCACACACTGCTGTATTTGAACTCTGAATGTCGGATGACTTGCATGACTTATCCGCCACCAACTAGGGTTCAAGCCGCAATGTTTTAGGGCACTTTCTGCCTGGCAAAACAAACAGAAATTTTTCAGGCCGCTGCTACAGCAGCGGCTGCGACAATACCAAATTTTCCAGCCAGGTGTACATGCCTTATTTTTCTGGCCTTTGCTGCTGCACTTTTTATAGCCACTGCTACAGCTGTGGCTGCGACAATACCCAATTTTTCATCCATGTGTACATGCCTAATTTTTCTGGCCATCATCTTCTGCTGCAATTGTTATGGTCCTGCAATTTTTATGGCTGCTGCTACAGAAGCGGCTGCAACAATACCAAATTTTTCAGGCATGTGTACATGCCTAATTTTTCAGGTACTCTCTGCTGACATCTCTGTCCATTTTTGCAACCGTGGATATTCGATGTATTCTAAGTGTAGCATGGTGGCTCAGAGGTTAGCACTGCTGCCTTGCAGCGCAGGGGTCTTGTGTTCAAATCCCACTATGTGCTGCCTCAAGAGGGGCTCTAACTATGTGCTGCTTAATACGGGGGAATCTTATGTGTTGCCTAAAGGGGAGCTTTAACTATGTGCTGCCTAACAAGGGGGAATCTATGTGCTGCCTAAAGGGAGGCTCTAACTATGTGCTGCCTAATATGGGGGAATCTATGTGCTGTCTAAAGGGAGGAAACTAACTATGTGCTGCCTAAAGGGGGCTAAAGCACATTATTCCAAACCATTTAGGAATAATAGGTGATTTATGCCCTTTATGGATTAAAACCAGACTCTGCATCAACTATGTAATTTTCCATGGCAGTTTTGCCATGGATCCCACTCCTGCTCGCCCAGTCCAGGTGTTAGTCCCCTTGAAACAACTTTTATATCACTATTGTGGCCAGAAAAAGTCCCCGTGGGTTTTAAAATTCGCCTGCCCATTGAAGTCAATGGCGGTTCGCCGGTTCGCGAACTTTTGCGGACGTTTGCGTTCGCGGTCCACGATCCGAAAATTTTATGTTCGCGACATCACTAGCAGAGAGCACTTGTGGTCAGGCAGAAAGGAAATTCAAAAAGAAAAGAACTTCCTGTGTTTTATACAGCCCCTGATAAGTACTGGAAGGATTGGGATTTTTTAATAGAAGTAATTTGCAGATCTGTTTAGCTTTCTGGCACCAGTTGATTTAAAAGAAAATGTTTTTCAGTGGAGTACTCCTTTAAAGGTAAAAACAGGCAGCGTCCTTAAGGGATTAAAGAGTAAATATTGCTCACATAACTGATAGCACTTTCCCTTTTTCACATGCCTCTGCTCCATAACTGGCCTTAAGTATGGCTGCCATGAAATTATATAGGGGGAAAAAATATTCCAATATTCCATAAATTTTTCACTGCAATTTTTTAGTCTTGTGGATTTGACACTAATCATTCAGTGGAGTGAGACTGTGTAAACATTTTATCACTTAAGAAGTTGCAAATAATAAATTGTTCCAAAAAAATCAACAATTACAAATACAAATGCACAATAAATGTATTGAAAATGTGAAAGCCAGAAAAAAATTTGGGGGGGAAAATGGGGCAAAAAATTTGCAAACACCTTAGCAAACCCCCCATGCTTTTTGTAACTTTCATTAAAGGGGTACTCAGGTGGAATTTTTTTTTTTTTTAAATCAACTATTCAAAAAACATTTTTTATCAACTATTTTAAAATCTTAATCCTCCCAGTACTTATCAGCTGCTGTATACTACAGAGGAAGTTCTTTTACTTTTTAATTTCTTTTCTGACTGACCACAGTGCTCTCTGCTGTCACCTGAACACATGGCTTCCAGGTCCTGCTAAAGCCCACAATACTTTTCAATAGTTTCTAGAGAGCTATTTGAAAAACTTACAGCACTTCCTTTGTTTGTATATCCTTTAGTTATGTAGAATTAGGATGTAAATATTACCAGGCCTTGTGACCAAAGGCCAATTTATTGTCCATAAATGAAACAAATAAGGTCCAGATTTATCAAACTGCCTAAAACCCATAACAACCAGCTCAGCTTTCATTTACCAGAGCGTTTAAAGCTATATATGAAAGCTGAGCTGCAGGGGCGGACTGACAACACTCAGGGCCCCCAGACCAAATAAAGCAAGGGCCCCCAGCAAGACTCCACCCCTGGCCCCACCCCTGCCCCGCCCCTATTCCCGCCCAGTATGTAGATGAATATTTGCCATAGAATAGGTGGTGCAGTGCACTTGAGGCTATGGTCTACTTTGAGGGATGGCAATGCCAATAACCTTAACGACACCAAGCGCTTAAAAACACTGAACTATCCTCCTCCTTTTTGTGCCAACTTGGGATCTCTGTCTGCGATACCCAGTCCAACTTGGCTCCAGCCTTCACTCACCTTAAAGAGGTACTACGGTGGAAAACATTTTTTTAAATCAACTGGTGCAGGGGCGGACACAGACAACAGAGGGCCCCTGTGCAAAGAATGTGCCTGGGCCCCCCCCCCCCCAAAAAAAAAAAGTAATATGCCATAAAATTGCACTGCAACTCACATTAATCTGCATTAGATAGGCAGCAGTTCCCCCACATTAGGTAGCATAGATTCCCCACATTAGGTAGCATAGTTTCCCCACATTATGTAGCATATATTCCCCACATTAGGTAGCATTGCATAGTTTCCCCACATTAGGTAACGTAGCATAATTTCCCCACATTAGGTAGCGTATCATATATTCCCCACATTAGGTAGCGCAGCATATATTCCCCACATTAGGTAGCGTAGCATAGATTCCCTACATTAGGTAGCGTAGCCCCGCATTAGGTAGCGTAGCATAGCATATATTCCCCACATTAGGTAGCATGGCATAGAGTCCCCACATTAGGTAGCGTAGCACATATTCCCCACATTAGGTAGTGTAGCAAAGATTCCCCACATTAGGTAGCATAGCATATATTCCCCACATTAGGTAGCATAGATTCCCCACATTAGGTAGCATAGCATATATTCCCCACATTAGGTAGCATAGATTCCCCACATAAGGTAGCGTAGCTTAACCCCAACAAACAAACACACACACACACTCTCACTCACCCACACACTCTTACCTGGCCTGCACTACTTACATCTGCCCATGGGGACTTCCTGGCAGAGGTGCGCGCTATAAGTGACATCATCGCACGCTCTGCGCTGGACGTCAGCGTCCAGGTGCTTGCGATGACGTCACTCACTGCACGCACCTCAGCCAGGAAGTCCCCATGGGCAGATGTAAGTAGCAGTTTAGTGACTGGGCAAGACTGGTTTCCCTGTCATATGTGCACTGGCAGGGCTGCCATCAGAAATTTTGGGCCCCTTACACAACTCAAGTCCTGAGACCCCAACCGATCACCTCGGTTGAAGTGGTTCTCCAGCTGTTGGAAAGCTAAAACTCCCATCATGTCTGGAGAGCCTCAGGCAATGGGAGTTGTAGTTTTGTAACAGCTGAAGAGACACAGATTGGACACAGTTTTACCCATCATCACTGCAGAACTTACAAGTGACTACAGCTCTGATGGGACAGTCATAAGAACACACAATGATGTCAGTGACCTGAGTGACGTCTTCTTTTCTTCTTCATCTCGTCCAGAGACCAGGTCTTCCCCCAGCTCCATCTTCTCTGCAAAGTCTGACATGCAGACATCATTGGCTCCTCACTTTGTCAGCAGATCCTCATCCTCTGCATGAAGACAGTAATCATTATAACCTTGCCAGAAAGTGTAACCTAAATAAAATACTGCCCCACACTGTACCCTGAATATAATACTGCTATACACTGTACCCACTAAATATAATACTGCCACACACTGTACCCTGAATATAATCCTGCCACACACTGTACCCTGAATATAATACTGCCACACACTGTACCATGAATAGCATACTGCCATACACTGTACCCACTAAATATAATACTGCTATTCACTGTACCCACTAAATATAATACTGCCCCACACAGTACCCTAAATAAAATACTGTCACACATTATACCCTAAATAAAATACTGCCCCACACTGTACCCTAAATATAATATTGCCAGACACTGTAACCTGAATACAATACTGCTGTACACTGTACCCACTAAATATAATACTGCTATACACTGTATCCACTAAACCTGCATCTCTCATCACCCCCATAACCCCCCTGCACCTCTCATCACCCCCATAACCTCCCCATGCACCTTTCATCCCCCCATAACACCCCCTGCACCTCTCATCCCCCCATAACACCCCCCTGCACCTCTCATTACCCCCATAACACCCCCCTGCACCTCTCATTACCCCCATAACCCCCTGCACCTCTCATCACCCCCATAACCTCCCCATGCACCTTTCATCCCCCCATAACACCCCCTGCACCTCTCATCCCCCCCATAACACCCCCCTGCACCTCTCATTACCCCCATAACACCCCCTGCACCTCTCATTACCCCCATCACACCCCCTGCACCTCTCATCACCCCCATAACCCCCCTGCACCTCTCATTACCCCCATAACCCCCCTGCACCTCTCATTACCCCCATAACACCCCCTGCACCTCTCATTACCCCCATAACCCCCCCCCCTCTCATCACCCCTATAACACCCCAAGCACCAGTTCCCCTGCACCTCTCATCACCATTGTAGTCTGCAAACAACATAGCCCCCATCCCCCCCCCCCACACACACACCCCCGTTCACTCACCCTGCCGGGGTTCGGTGCAGCTGCTGCTCCTGTCAGAGTGTCACTGCACGGGGAGGATCCGTCGGGAGGCTGCTGGACTGGAGATCGCGCCGGGACAGGTCAGGTGACTGGAGTAGACGTGCGTGCCTGCGCGGGGCACGTCGACTCCCATCAGCCCCTGGCCTGTCCGGCCCTGCCGTACTTCTTAAGGGGCCTGCGCCCTAGAAAGAGCGGGCCTCATAGTCCTGCGGGCCCCCCAGACTATGAGGCCCGGTCATAGTTCTGACGGGTACCCAGCCAGGAGTCAGTGAGTGACAGTCGCAGTCACTCACTGACTAGCCGGAAAAAAAAAAGTACAGGGACGTCCGGGCCTCCCTGAAGCTCCGGGCCCCATACAAGTGTATGGGTTTACCCCCTGATGGCGGCCCTGTGCACTGGGTCCGATGGTAGGACCGGCCCAGCGTGTGAGGGCGGGCCCCCTCCCACGCTGGGCCCCTGTGCAGCTGAACCGGCTGCACAAGCGATATGTCCGCCCCTGAACTGGTGCCAGAAAGTTAAATAGATTTGTAAATTACTTCTATAAAAAAATCTTATTCCTACCAGTACTTATTAGCGGCTGCATACTTCAGAGGAAATTCTTTTCTTTGTGGATTTTTTTTTCTGTCACGACCACAGTGCTCTCTGCTGACACCTCTGTCCATTTTAGGAAATGTCCAGAGCAGCATATGTTTGCTATGGGGGATTTCTCCTGCTTTGGACAGTTCCTGACAGACAGAGGTGTCAGCAGAGAGCACCGTGGTCGTGACAGAAGAGAAATCCAAAAAGAAAAGAATTTCCTCTGTAGTAAACAGCCGCTAATAAGGAAGGATTAAGATTTTTTTAATAGAAGTAATTTACAAATCTGTTTAACTTTCTAGCACCAGTTGATTTAAAAAAAGAAAAAAAAAAGTTTTTCACAGGAGTACCTGCCTTTCACAGCTCACTACATGATGGCACAGTCAGATATATAACTCATGTCTTTGACTGTGCCATCATATAGTGAGCGGTGAAAGACAGGTAAAAAATAGCAACTAGTCCATTCATAAGCCACACACCTGACCTTTTTTGCCTCCTGCTTGGCTGAGGCTGAAGCCTCTAAGATTTATTACAGAAATAGCACAGCAGCACAGAGTATTTCTGGAGGGAACTGTAGTGAGGCAGACTGTCTGAAATACTCTGTGCTGCTGGGAAGCCTACTCCTGCCTTTCACCGCTCCCTACAGGATGGCACAGTCTGAGATATAAGTTATATGTGAAATATAACTTATATCTCTGACTGTACCATCATGTAGGGAGCGGTGAAAGGTAGGTAGAAGATGGAGTAGGCTTCCCCACAGCACAGAGTATTTCTGGCAGACAGTCTGCCTCACGACAGTTCCCTCCAGAAATACTCTGTGCTGCTGTACTATTTCTTTAATAAATCTTAGAGGCCTCAGCCTCACACAAGCAGGGGGTGGGAAAAGGGCCGCAATACACAAAATGCACTATATCTATTTAGCTGTAGATTAAAGTGCTGCTTTAGACAGCAACTCACAAATGACGTCTTCTCTAATCAGCCTTGTTCCCTTCTCTTCTCCATCTGGTCTGCGCCATCATGACAAATTCTTCCAGCCACAATTCTTCACCATTTAACCTGCAAAACAAACCTATTAGGCTCCACACTTTTTTTTCCATGGGTGACAGAGGGGTGTAGAGGAGTGTACAGGGGTGACAGAGGGGTGTAGAGGAGTGTACATGGGTGACAGAGGGGTGTAGAGGAGTGTACAGGGGTGACAGAGGGGTGTAGAGGAGTGTACATGGGTGACAGAGGGGTGAAGAGGAGTGTACATGAGTGACAGAGGGGTGAAGAGGAGTGTACATGAGTGACAGAGGGGTGTAGAGGAGTGTACATGGGTGACAGAGGGGTGTAGAGGAGTGTACATGGGTGACAGAGGGGTGTAGAGGAGTGTACATGGGTGACAGAGGGGTGAAGAGGAGTGTACAGGGGTGACAGAGGGGTGTAGAGTATTGTACATGGGTGACAGAGGGGTGTAGAGGAGTGTACATGGGTGACAGAGGGGTGAAGAGGAGTGTACATGAGTGACAGAGGGGTGTAGAGGAGTGTACATGGGTGACAGAGGGGTGTAGAGGAGTGTACATGGGTGACAGAGGGGTGTAGAGGAGTGTACATGGGTGACAGAGGGGTGTAGAGGAGTGTACAGGGGTGACAGAGGGGTGTAGTGGAGTGTACATGGGTGACAGATGGGTGTAGAGGAGCGTACATGGGTAACAGAGGGGTGTAGATGAGTGTACAGGGGTGGCAGAGGGGTGTAGAGGAGTGTACATGGGTGACAGAGGGGTGTAGAGGAGTTTACATGGGTGACAGAGGGGTGTAGAGGAGTGTACATGGGTGACAGAGGGGTGTAGATGAGTGTACAGGGGTGGCAGAGGGTGTAGAGGAGTGTACATGGGAGACAGAGGGGTGTAGAGGAGTTTACATGGGTGACAGAGGGGTGTAGAGGAGTGTACATGAGTGACAGAGGGGTGTAGAGGAGTGTACATGGGTGACAGAGGGGTGTAGAGGAGTGTACATGGGTGACAGAGGCGTTTAGAGGAGTGTGCATGGGTGACAGAGGGGTGTAGATGAGTGTACATGGGTGACAGAGGGGTGTAGAGGAGTGTACAGGGGTAACAGAGGGGTGTAGATGAGTGTACAGGGGTGACAGAGGGGTGTAGAGGAGTGTACAGGGGTGACAGAGGGGTGTAGAGGAGTGTACAGGGGTGACAGAGGGGTGTAGAGGAGTGTACATGGGTGACAGAGGGGTGTAGAGGAGTGTACATGGGTGACAGAGGGGTGTAGAGGAGTGTATATGGGTGACAGAGGGGTGTAGAGGAGTGTACATGGGTGACAGAGGGGTGTAGAGGAGTGTATATGGGTGAAAGAGGGGTGTAGAGGAGTGTACATGGGTGACAGAGGGGTATAGAGGAGTGTACATGGGTGACAGAGGGGTGTAGAGGAGTGTATATGGGTGACAGAAGGGTGTAGAGGAGTGTACATGGGTGACAGAGGGGTGTAGAGGAGTGTACAGGGGTGACAGAGGGGTGTAGAGGAGTGTACATGAGTGACAGAGGGGTGTAGAGGAGTGTATATGGGTGACAGAGGGGTGTAGAGGAGTGTACATGGGTGACAGAGGGATGTAGAGGAGTGTACATGGGTGACAGAGGGGTGTAGAGGAGTGTACATGAGTGACAGAAGAGTGTAAATGGGTGATAGAGGGGTGTAGAGGAGTGTACATGGGTGACAGATGGGTGTAGAGAAGTGTACATGGGTGACAGAGGGGTGTAGAGGAGTGTAAATGGGTGACAGAGGGGTGTAGAGGAGTGTACATGGGTGACAGAGGGGTGTAGAAGAGTGTACATGGGTGACAGAGGGATGTAGAGGAGTGTACAGGGGTGACAGAGGGGTGTAGAGGAGTGTACATGAGTGACAGAGGAGTGTAAATGGGTGATAGAGGGGTGTAGAGGAGTGTACATGGGTGACAGATGGGTGTAGAGAAGTGTACATGGGTGACAGAGGGGTGTAGAGGAGTGTACATGGGTGACAGAGGGATGTAGAGGAGTGTACATGGGTGACAGAGGGGTGTAGAGGAGTATATATGGGTGACAGAGGGGTGTAGAGGAGTGTACATGGGTGACAGAGGGGTGTAGAGGAGTGTACATGGGTGACAGATGGGTGTAGAGGAGTGTATATGGGTGACAGAGGGGTGTAGAGGAGTGTACATGGGTGACAGAGAGGTGTAGAGGAGTGTACATGGGTGACAGAGGGATGTAGAGGAGTGTACATGGGTGACAGAGGGGTGTAGAGGAATGTACAGGGGTGACAGAGGGGTGTAGAGGAGTGTACATGAGTGACAGAGGGGTGTAGAGGAGTGTAAATGGGTGACAGAGGGGTGTAGAGGAGTGTACATGAGTGACAGAGGGGTGTAGAGGAGTGTAAATGGGTGACAGAGGGGTGTAGAGGAGTGTACATGGGTGACAGATGGGTGTAGAGAAGTGTACATGGGTGTCAGAGGGGTGTAGAGGAGTATACATTAGTGACAGAGGGGTGTAGAGGAGTGTACATGGGTGACAGAGGGGTGTAGAGGAGTATACATGGGTGACAGGGGTGTAGAGGCGTGTAAATGGGTGACAGAGGGGTGTAGAGGAGTGTAAATGGGTGACAGAGGGGTGTAGAGGAATGTACATGGGTGACAGATTGGTGTAGAGAAGTGTACATGGGTGACAGAGGGGTGTAGAGGAGTATACGTGGGTGAAAGAGGGATGTAGAGGAGTGTACATGGGTGGCAAAGGGGTGTAGAGGGGTGTACATGGGTGAGAGGGGTGTAGAGGAGTGTACATGGGTAACCAAGGGGTGTAGAGGAGTGTACATGGGTGACAGGGGGCGTAGGGGGTGGCAAAGGGTTGTACATGTGTGATAGAGGTGTAGAGGAGTGTACATGGGTGGTAGAGGGGTGTAGAAGAGTGAACATGGGTGACAGGGGGCGTAGGGGGTTACAGAGGGGTGGACAGGCGTGACAAGATGGTAACAGAGGGGTGGATAGGGGTGACAAAGGGACAGAGGGGTGAATAGGGGATGGACATGGGTGACAAGGATGTGGTCAGGGGTGGACAATGCAGAGGGAACATCATGGGTGACAGGGGGATGGACAGGGGTGACAGAGAGGTGGATAGGGGGTGAACATGCATGACAGGAGGGTGAAAAGGGGGTAAAAGAGGGGTGGACAGGAGTGAGAGAGGGGTGGACTGGGGTGACAAAGGGACAGAGGGGTGAATAGGGGGTGGACATGGGTGACAGAGGGGTAGACTAGGGGGTGGTCAGAGGGGTGGATGGGGGGTGATCATGGGTGACAGAGAGATGGACAGGGGTAACAGAGGGGTGGCCAAGGTGGACATGGATGACAAGGGGGGTGGACATGGGAGAAATGGGGGGGGTGTGAACAGGGGTGACAGGGGGGGTAAAAGAAGGGTGACAGAGGGGGGAATAGGGGAGTGGACATGGCTGACAGGGGGGTAGACAAGGGAGACAGGGGGCGTGAACAGGGGTAACAGGGGGTCAGAGGGGTGAATAGGGGGTGGACATGGTTGACAGAGGGGTAGACTGGGGGGGGGGTGGTCAGAGGGTTGCCCAGGGGGAACATGGGTGACAGGGGTGGCCAAGGTGGACATGGATGACAGGGGGGATGGACATGGGAGACAGGGGGGATGGACAAGAATGACAGGGGGGATGGGCAAGGATGACAGGGGGGATGGACAAGGATGACAGGGGGGATGGGCAAGGATTACAAGGGGGGGTGAACAGGTATGACAGGGGGGTGGAAAAGGATGACAAGGGGGTAAAAGAGGGGTGACAAAAGGGACAGAGGGGTGAATGGGGGATGGACATGGGTGACAGGGTAGACTAGGGCTGAACAGGGGAGGTGGTGAACATGGGTGACAGGGTGGACATGGCGGACATAAATGAAAGGAGGGCGGACATGAATGAAAGGAGGGCGGACATGAATGACGGGGGTGGAAAGGTTACCGTACCTTAAGCAAGCCGTTGTAACGGCACAGGGCGCAGCTTGCAGTTCCACGGTATCTTCAGCACCATTTTCGGCTTACTGTGCCGGAGGGCAACGCAGTGGGGAGGGGGACTCTGGGTGTGCAGTACGCACGTACGCTTCCCTTCCCCCCTCCGGCGCTGTCAGTCACAGGTGCACAGGCTGGGGCGGGAAATGCTAAAAAAAATTATAATTCACGCCAAAAGCCAAAATCCCGTGGCATCGGGGGAGCACGCCCCCCCCCCCCAAGCGACGCCACTGGTTCTCCGGGGTGCGGGCCCACCGGCTAAATCACAGACACCGGGCCCGGGTGTCACGGGAAATTAAAATATATATATTTTGTTATTTAAAGTGACAGGCGGTGGACAGCGGCCCCCCTTCCCGGCCGGGCCTTAGGACGACGGCCGATTGGACCGGCCTGTCACTCCGCCCCTGCTGAGCTGTGATTGGTTGTTATGGGCAAAACCAGACAGTATTGGTTTCAGACAGACTGATAAATCTGGTCCATAGACATTATTTCTCCACATGCAACGTTTCAACTCAGACATTCCATGTGAGAAGACCTTTTCACTTATTCACTGCATTATCCACAAAGAAAATAGATGCAATAATTTAAGTCCCTCTATAGTCAGACAGAGATGCTGGGAATTATATGAGAGCAATTTGGATTGCAGAACCGTCTCTAAAATAGCATTGCTAATAACCCAGCTTCTCCGAAAATGCAAAGGTGGGATTTATGGCTAGAATGTGCATGGGGCTGTCATATTGATAAACATCTAGAAAACAGAGAGAAAGTGGGTTATATTCATTACACTACACAGACTGGTGTATTGTACTCCCATAGCCTCTATTCCTGGACACAGAGAAGGCTAAATGCTTTACATATAGAGATACATCTGCAAATACACAAAACTAGTAACCTGAATGAATCAAAGGGTTGTTCCATGCTTACATTTATTCTTTTAGGTGCAATAGAAAATAGTGGCTATCTAGATATTGCTGTTACATACGGTACTTGGTATAGCACCCGCTCTTGTTCCCTTTTTCACCACCATTAAACACAATAGACAGGGTTATAGTGCTAGTAAACCTGATTAAAGACCAAAAAGAGGTATAACTGACCTGGATCTGTGGTCCGATACCAGAGATCCAGGCTGCATACAGGCACCATTGCTAATCCCCTCTGCGCAATGAAAGCGGAATATTATTTTCAGATTTCTACATTTCCTATTATTTTTGTTGGCGAAGAATACTGTGGGGCTCCTTTTACTTTTTATGGCAATTGTTCTTTCTGTTGCAATTTTTTGCAAATTGTATCTGTTTCTTCTCCTTATAACTCTTTAATGCCTCCGGACTACCTTATTGTTTCAGTAACGGGAATTCTTTTCCCTAACTATTTCTGTTAACCGCAATGGTTTTCTCCTATTTTATTCCTGTAGGGTATGTGTTGTTCACAAGATCAGTTCAGGATGCTCTGAAAAATGTCCTTTATTACTGAGGACAAAGTTCCAATCTATGTCACAAAGGTCCTCTCATCGTGAAAATTGGCCTTCCTAAAATATAATTTTTCTTTTTAGCCCTACTGATAAACATCTTATAGAATAAAACCTAATACGTTACGTTACTATTACCAAGGTGACTCCCTACCTCTACCTCAGATACTATGACTAGGTCCATAAGTGCACCCTTACGTTTAGTACTGCACTAGTGGGTAATGGTATTTGGGGGACATTTATAAAAAACCTGTGTAGAGGAAGAGTGGTGCAGTTGCCCATAGCAACCAGATTGCTTATGTCCTTTTTCAGAGTCCTCATTAAAAGAAACAATCTGATTTGTTGCTATGCTCCACTCTTCCTCGACACAGGTTTTGATAAATCTCCCCCATTGTCCTTTATTGTTGCACACAAATGGTTTCCTTACCTGGACCTGCAGGTTTCCGCTTTCTAGCATACATTAGGGTATTTAAAGTCCCCCATAGTAATCACTTCCACCTTCTTTGCTGCCCATTTGTTTTATTAGTAGGTTTTTTGCTGCTTTCATTATACTTGACAACTTATAACAAACCACAGTAATTTATTGCTCTCACCCCACCCCTTATTTCCACCCTGCAGAGACTCTACATGTTCATTTTCTTCAGAAATGGGCCCAAGACCGGATTTTACGTATAATCAAACCCCTCACCCTTTCTTACTTGTACGGTCATTTCTGAATGAACTGTAACCCTACAAATTACCCACCCAGTCATAGCTCGCATCCAGCCATGTCTCACTTACAATACAACTTAACAATACAACAACTCCACTTAAACTTGGATAAATATGTTTTTTACACAATAAAACTTTTGGCATATAATCCCCACAAGGCACCATTGATCATTTTGAAGGAGAAGATCAGACTTTTAGGCTTGTTTCACACTACAAAATGACTTCATTTTAAAGATCCGTACGAAGTTCTGTCCGAAAATCAGCTGTAAAACGGCGGTTACAAAATCCTATACGGCCGTTAGAAAATCCCATTATAGTCTATGGGATTTTTCTAATAGTCATTTTAACCCATTATAGCCCGTTATTAATAATAATAGTTATTTTGTGATGGAAGATAGTAACAGGAGAAATAGTGTGATTTTATAGAGTAATTTTGTAGTGTGAAAGGGGCCTAAGGGTATGTTCACACTGCGGAATTCCCGCACAATTCTGTGAGCGGAATTTCGCAAGTAGAATTATGCGCAGTGAACATTCCCATCAGTGTGAATGGGTCTTCCATGAGATTCATTCACACGGCTATACCGCTGAAATTGTTCCACGCAAAGAAAGAACATGTTCATTTTTTGCGCAGAATTCCTCGAGTGCTGCATAGCTGTCAATGGTGACAGCGCTGTGCCCCACGGTCCTACCGCCGAAGTATCTTCGGCAGCGGCTGCCTGACGGAATTCCGCAGTATGAACATACCCTAAAAGTCCTGATGTTTCAAGCCTCAGCACACATGTTTTGTCTGGGTAAATTGTCAAAGGTCTTCCCAATCCTGACTAACTGTTGGTCTTGCCACTAGACTTCTTCCGTATAAAATTGGCAGTGGATTAGGTAAAGGTGAACTTACCCATAGGCCATGTTTACACACAATAAAAAACAGCTGTGAAACTCTAAAAACTATGTTTTTTAACCCTCAACAGCTAAAATTAAAGGCACAAAGCAAAATACAGCTTTTTTTTTATAGTGTGTGCACATGACCTTACTGTACACATTTCTCTGGTCCCAAGTGAGTTGGAAATTTCTGTCTGTCTTCATTTTGAGAATATACAATGTTAGCACTGGTGGTGTATTACAGTATTACTGGTTTGTGTTTTTACAGCATGCAGAGAAAAGTGTTTCTGCTATTATTCTTATTATTCTTATTGTTATGGAATTATTCTGAAATACATAGCTAACACTTTAACTCCCATTTTAACTAAGGGGATATTACTGGATATTACTAAGGTCATAAGGCTTTAAATAATGCAATTTGGTGTCAAGAAATTGGTTACATATATTCTAGGCATATTCATATGTACCGGTATAAATTGCTTAATGCAACAAATAACATTGAGATCAGGAAAGCTTCTTTCAGGCTCTACATCACAAATTTCCTTGAGCTCACTGGCTTTCTCCTTGGCAGCTACAATACAGACCCATTGTCGTCTGTACACTTTCAGAGCAGGTTTCCCTGTCACCACAATGGCCCTAAACACTGTCCTCAAGCCTCTGTCCCCTTCCCAATAATGTTGTAGCTCATTGTCACATGGACGTAGGGCTCTCTCCTTGTCCAAAACTGACCCATCCTGCTGCAACCTGGATTCCAGGGAACCTCATTCCTAATGCCAGCGACTCTCGCAGGGTGTGGTGGGACCAATGTATACCAATTCTACCAACCTTTACAACTAAGGGCTAACAAGTGCACAAACTTTGTGGAGGGACTAAAAGAAACACATTCCAATATGGCAATACATATAAGAAACTTTGTGCACAATTCTACCTTATAAGCTTAGAGCTTAAATATTGATCATTACTAGTGTTGAGCGGCATAGGCCATATTCGAATTCGCGAATATATGGACGAATATTCGTCATATATTCGCGAATATTCGCATATTAGTTATATTCTCGTTTTATTTTCGCGTATGCGAAAATACGCGTATGCGAAAATTAGCATATGTGGAAATTCGCATATGCGAAATTTAGCATATGCTAATTTTCGCATATGCTAATGTTCGCATATGCGAATTTTCACGCGCCAGTCTCACACAGTAGTATTACAGCCTTCTTTACACCACACAAGCTGGAAGCTGAGAGGGGTGATCACTGTGATGTGTACTGTGAAGAAAAAAAACCAAAAAAAAAACGAATATTCGTAATTACGAATATATAGCGCTATATTCGCGAAATTCGCGAATTCGCGAATATGCGATATTCGCGAATAATATTCGAATTGCGAATATTCGCGAGCAACACTAATCATTACTAGCTTAAATATTCAGTCAACATCAGGATTGCCCATTCTGCCCTTGTTGTTTATGTTTAATGTTTATGTTTTTGCTTGTGGCTTGGGTGCTGGATGTGGGTACAACAGTGACTTCATCGGTAAAAATTTAAAATATAGTTTTATAATTTAGACACATACTATTTTTAGTAGACCCACTTTTCATGGTGCTGATGTAAAAAAGTCTATTATCATCCCTGATATGAGGGTTGTTCCCTTAGTTTTTCACTTAGTGCCTAATTGCTAGGATTGCAATGATGGCTGCAATGTAGCACTTTTGGCAACATTTTCCAGCCATTGAGCGACATTGAGTTCAGGATTTCATGCTAAAACCTGTGTGGTCTATTTAGTTTGCAATTTACCTTTGAGCTCAAAATAAGGACCCAAAAGTGGCAAGATTGCTAGTGTATGGCTTATTCATGCTGAGACTTACCTACCAACAGGACACAAAGGAGATTGTACGAAGCCAAAAAAGAGACATAGAGATGCCAAAGTTTGGGACATGAACACCCACCTGTACTAACTTATTTGAGCTAAGACTTAGGTTGGGTCAATACATTGTGGGCACAGGGCAGTAGTGTGCCAAGTAGCTGAGAACGTTGACATACATGTTAGATAAATATAATTAAAGGGGTACTCCGCCCCTAGACATCTTATCCCCTATCGAAAGGATAGGGGATAAGATGTCAGATCGCGGGGGTACTGCCGCTGGGGACCCCCGGGATCTCGGCTGCAGGACCAACCTGTTGCTGCTTCCAGCAGCGCTGGAGGCTCTCATCCTAACGCCTCACAACCACGGTGACGTGAGATCGTGATGTCAAGACTCCGCCCCCTGTGACGTCATGCCCCGCCCCCACAATGCAAGTCTATGGGAGGGGGCGTGATGTCACACGGGGGCGGAGTCGGGACGTCATAATCTCACGTCACCGTGGTTGGGAGCCGAAGCCTCCAGCGTTTCCGGAAGCCGCAACAGGTGGGTCCTGCAGCCGAGAGGCAGAACCCCAGCGATCTGACATCTTATCCCCTATCCTTTCGATAGGGGATAAGATGTCTAGGGGCGGAGTACCCCTTCAAACTGAGTGAATGAAAATTATATGAATTTGCCAGCCACTTTTGGCGCTTACCTGACTCCTCACCAGAGTCTCAAAACCGCATATATCAAGATACATACACATTAGGCGGATCCCATAAAAAATGTCAAGAGCTGGAAATAACTATTTAATGTGAATTGCTAGCTATGGAACAGCAAATGTGTCTGCATGATATAATTTTACTATTGATGTTTTCCAATAGCACTTCCAGTTTAATCTAACATAAGGTAAATATTCTTAATGTCATTACTTTTGAAGGTCAATGCCTTTTACCTCTTTTTCCTCTTCCCCAAGTGAGATGGGCAGAGCTGAACTTTCCCCTTTTGCGTTTTAAAGCTTAGTCAACTTTCTGACATTAATCTTTTCATAGCCAGAGGTCTAAGAAACAATTTATTTTACAAGACCTTCAAGAATTGATGAGGTGAAGCCAGCATATTAAAAACTTATACAAAAGCTATTATAAATGTGTAAGATTAAACCATGTCCTATATTAGCAAATACTCACATACCCCAGCAAACAGCAACATCAATGCATTGCTCTTCAAAGCATTGATTTACTAAAAATGTATCAAACCGGAAAAAAACAATGCAAACAATTCCACAGCTTATATGCAAGCAATATATTTTACTGTTCATTAAACAGCCTATACTTTACAAACAATAGTTTTAAATACATAGTCAGTAATAATTCTAAGGGATGCAAATGGATTTTTTAGGAGGGAAACAATAAAATATAAATTCTGAAGCATCCAAATAACACCTGGCCCCAGCTTGCTAATGCAGAATAGGAAAAAAATGGAATATTTTAATATGTTGCAAAAATGATATACTTTTCAAAACATAATAGGTTAAAATGCATTCAGTGTAATAATATTCTTGTAATTATCAATAATATTTCTGTAACTGATGTAAGATTTATTCTGTGTATTATAGTCTAGCAGTATAATTTATCAATATGCTTTTGCAGTTAGTTTACTTAGCGACCTATGCAAGTTACTAGGCAAAAATGAAGATAGAATATTACAATAGGCATAATCTAAATATTTCATTTTATTTATAAAATAAGTAATAAAACAGTGCTTCCTTTATTAACACAGTTAATATTATAAATATTAATAAAATGAATATTAAAAAGGTATTTTGTTTATAAATAAAATGAAGATATAATTTTACACAACATATTAAAAACTCTAAATAATAGCCCTCTTATCACTCTGTAACCAGATATTAGCAACAGCCGCCAATTGTCTAAATTCATACTTCTTATTAGTGAGAATTCTTGTATATGTCAGCACATATGCACGTATGGTAGATAATTGCAGTGCTAAGCTGGGACATATCCAATTACCAGGAACATATATAGGTACCTGTTCCGCCATGTGTAACCTGATACTTGGGGTCATACATGATTTATAAAAAGAAATTGTTGTTACAGCAACTTATTAGTCAGCTAAAGACAATAGCTTTTAGTGCACTAAAGGATCAACTGGGTACAGTTTACCTGAGCTGTTCTACCTGCTCATTGTCTGATAGCTAATCCCACTTATCCAGCTCCATATCAAGGCACTGTGTTCAGACCTCAAACAATTGGCCAGAATCATCACAAAGGAAACAGGTGACCCATGATCTTAGACATGCTGGTCTGCAGCAACCGCCTAGCGGGAAGCTGTCATGTATAAATACCTGGACTGGTTTTATAACAGAGCTTGGATCTGTCATGCAGTGCAAAAACATTCTAGTACAATATAAATATGTATGTGCATATAGGGTTTAGACAATTGTCTCTTGGTCCCAGTTGACTTCTGTTGTCTTTACGTAACAGCAATACCTGTTATAGGAATTGTCCCCCCCTTTAGAATAGGCTTCTGCATCACTATCTCTGGGGTCAAGAGTAACTTTCTCCTCTGTGACAGTGTAGATAATTCTGTCGGGAGTACACTTTTTATCAAACACAGAACAAGTGTTGTGGTTTTCCACTCCTCCAGGCAAAGTATTTGTGGAATAGCACTTGTCCAGGTACCTCAGAACCTCATCTCCATCCACCTTATTGTTGAGCGTCCTTGAATCATCTATTGTGGTGATATTACTGGGTCCACATCCTTCTTCCTTTTCCTTTTTTTCAGCCTTTTTATCCAGCTCATTAGAACTCCCTTTACCGGACTCTTTGTCTGATGGAGTCTTCAGAAGCTCCACATTTTCTTTATCTTTCCCCTTCTTGCAGCAGCAGGTACAGTACTTATAGGGCCACTTAGTACAGCCATCAGTTCTTCTGGTCAGGGTAATAGCTGCCACACCGGGAAGAAATATAGCTGGTCCTATAGCAATAAGTGGAATGGATCCCAAAGTTTCCCCTTTGAACCCTGACACTGTAAACATAAAGCCGAAGACAAGGAATATGCTCACCAAGGCTACCACCAGTCCAGTGCGAGGGTTGATATCATCCGGTCTCATCTCTCTACACCATTAGACTGTACTTTGTGACCATCAGTACATCAACAGCTTTAGTTCCTTTAGGTTAGAGACCACCGAACTACTGTATTCTTCCAAAGCATTAATGAAACAAAATGCAGCCCCCCCTTATTTATCACAGGATAAACTGTTTTCCTATAAACTCCACAGATGACTCCAGCCTGGATCTCCTTGTCTTGCTTGTATTCTTAGTTATTAAAATCCCGAGAAGATGACAATAACTCTTGGATGACTTAGGTTATTCACTTGTGAAGACATTACTCCTGAAGCAGATGCGATCCTTACAGGAAAGTCCTCTGGGAGCTGGATGCTGTGTTTCGGATGCCAGAACAGTGAGATCCTGCATGTGTTCAAAGTGCTTGAATGGGAACTGAGACACTCATCTCTTAATGCAAGAGTATGTGAGAAGAGGGAGGGGAGGGGAGGAGTGGACTTTAAATATTAGAAAGATAAAGCACTCAGGGACCTCCTGCTTTATCATAGGAAAAGACATATCAGCAATTTCAGATGTACAAACAGGCAGCTAATGTTTGACCCTTAACTAAAAGAAGAATATTTAATTTGAGCATATACAACTATATATCATTGTAGAATATTTTGTGCTGCATGACGGTTCATTTGATGCAAGCACCTATAAAGATATAAAATCATAGAGACAAGTCTCCTTTTGATTGAAGAGTGAATGACCTTTACAGGGGTAAGTCAACATCCTTTGTGTCTCAAGACATGAAACCGGTGTGCTGCACAGGGACACATATCCTTTAAAGAAATGACCCGCAATGGTATTCACCACTAGAGACAATTGTTTCTCCTGACTCCCCAGATTCATTGCTTTGTGATGTTTTTACTATTCCCCTAAAACTGGCAAAACTTTGATTTACCCAATATTGTGGGCACATTTGTTCATTTCTATTCACCGACTTTTAGCAAAACAATAGCATATGTTTCCACAGATCATTGCTCTTCATTTGATTACCGTATTTTCCGTCATATAAGACGCTCCGGCATATAAGACGCACCTAATTTTATAGGATAAAAATCTAGAAAATAAAGATTCTGAACCAAATACAATGTAAAGTATAGGACAGTGATCTTCAACCTGCAGACCTTCAGATGTTGCAAAACTACAACTCCCAGCATGCCCGGACAGCCGTTGGCTGTCCGGGCATGCTGGGAGTTGTAGTTCCACAACATCTGGAGGTCTGCAGGTTGAAGACCACTGGTATGGGAGGTAGTACTCATGTGTCCCCGCCGCTCCGGACCGTCACCGCTTGTCACCGCTGCCCTGGATGTCGCCCTCCATCGCTGTTGCCGCGTCCCCGGGGTGTCCCCGTCGCTCCGGAACATCTCTGCTGTCGGGTATCCTCGCTCTCCGTTGCCGCCATGACGTCGCTACGCACGCCGCTCCTATTGGATGACGGGACGGCGTGCACGATGACATGATGACAACAAAGGAGAGCGCTGGCCATGCAGGGGATTGCGGCACGGAGCAGACACCAAGGAGGCAGGTAAGGTCCCTCCCGGTGTCCTGTAAGCTGTTCAGAATGCTGCAATTTCACCGCGGCGGTCCCGAACAGCCCGATTGAACAGCCGGGTTAGTGTTATTTTTGCTTCAGACGCGGTGGTCA
The DNA here is from genome assembly GCF_029499605.1 of Hyla sarda. Classification (NCBI taxonomy): domain Eukaryota; kingdom Metazoa; phylum Chordata; class Amphibia; order Anura; family Hylidae; genus Hyla; species Hyla sarda. The sequence continues at coordinate 329,229,186 of NC_079189.1, forward strand.
GCTTTGATCGCCGCGTCTGAAGGGTTAATACAGGGCATCACCGTGATCGGTGATGTCCTGTATTAGCCGCGGGTCCTGGCCGTTGATGGCTGCGGGGACCACCGCGATAGGGGTGTATTCACCTTATAAGACGCACCAACTTTCCCCCCCCAGTTTTGGGGAAGAAAAGTGCATCTTATACGGCGAAAAATACGGTACATGCTAACCTACAGCCAGTAGGCAGGACCATGAGAAAATACGTAACAGATCAGTGCAGGATTAGACCAAACACTATAATAATACAAACTCGTAGGTTTGGATAAAAATCTGTAGACACAAGGTGGTAGAAGTTTTGTAACAAAAAAAATTTTGTAATCTTGCTTAATTTTTTATTTTAAATGTTATGGAGCAAAAACAAGGTGATGTTACTTGATAAAGAGGTTGTCTTGAGACATGTTTTTATTTATGTCTGGGGTGATGTAAAAAAAAAAAAATAGTCATACTCACCTACCTCGATTCCCTGCAACTCTCAACCTGACGTCATCCGATTCCCACTTGTCTAGCTTCTTGTTTATACAAGCCAATCACTGACTGAGGTGGGTCACAACTGTGGCTAATGATTGGCAGTGAGTCAGTGCAGGAGCTGTGGGGAGGGGAAAATGCCTTTATTTTTACACCACCCCATTTTTATTTAAATTTTTCAAATCAACTGGTGCCAGAAAGTTAAACAGATTTTTAAATTACTTCTATTAAAAAAATCTTAATCCTTCCAGTACTTATCAGATTCTGTATACAGAGGACGTTGTATAGTTCTTTTTTGTATGACCACACTGCTCTCTGCTGACACCTCTGTCCATGTCAGGAACTGCTTGGAGCAGGAGAGGTTTGCTATGTGGATTTTCTCCTGCTCTGGACAGTCCTTGACATGGACAGAGGTGTCAGCAGAGAGCACTATGCTCAGAAAGAAAAAAACAACTCGACTTCCTCTGTAGTATACAGCAGCTGATGAGTAATTGAAGAAGTACTCATCGGAGTACCCCTTTAACTTAGAAGTCTAGTTAATGTAACATTTAATGGTCATTTTCAAAAGACTTTTATTGTTAAATATCACTATCACAATAGATTTGCATCAGATGCCATATTAACAAGTTTTGTTTTTGTACAATGCCCTCTGGGCATGAAGGGATGCAGATTACACATTTTAGGATTTGTGAGGGGTAGACTGCCGCATCATCACATCTGTCCACACATATTTCTTTTCTTACATCATGTGGCCTGTTTAATGCCTTCTAAGGAATTTTAGTTGTATGTTGAAAAAGACAGCCTAGTCTATTGTGCCAAATTGCTAACAAAATCATGCAGATGGTACTTTTGCTGTTTGACTCTGCTACACAGATCCCATTCTAGTTATTACCCTCTTATGCCATTTTTTCATGCTAATGTAAGGACAGATCCAGTTTATCAATGTATGCTGCAATGTGTTTACTATTTTTTATATATTTGACAATATCATTCTTTTCTAAGATATTATAAGAGTCATGCAGGATTAGAAAAACACAGCTTTTTTTTCTCAAGAAATTGCATTATACCTGTATAAGAGCTGTGTTTGGTTTTGCAGCTTCGCTAAAGTAGGGTAAGTTCACAGGGCACATAAATACAGTAGATTTTATGCAGAGAAAAATCTGCAACGTTAATGCAACATTTATTTATTTATTTAACTACAGTTGCAGATTTTGTTGTGGATCACAGCATTTCTGCAGCAAATACTGCCACACTACTGATTTATTGCACATTTTAACTTGCCCATTGAAGTCAAGGGGGAAAAACTGCAGCAAATCAGTACTGTCTGCAACCTAAATTGAGGTGCGGAATAAAAATACACACCATAGGTCAATTTCCATGTAACTTCCATATTGCTGCTACTGCAGTATTATATGCAGTATCTGCATGCAACATCACTCCTTAGTGCACATGCCATGAACATATCCTCAATATGGCTAAGCTGCAAAGCCGAACACTAGCAGTGGACACATATGCTTCTGTTTTTAGAAGAAATAAGGCATGTTTTTTCATACTGGACACCCCCTTAAAACAACAAATAAAACATACATCCCTTAGCATCCAACAGGACTTCATGGTTATTGTACTGATGAAACCAAAAAGTACTTACTGGAAAATAGCTATGTCTTATTATTTTCTTACAGGGATTATCCAGGAATAGAAAAATAGAGCTACTTTCTTTCAAAAAAGTGTTCCCCGTCTGTCTCCTGGTTGACAGACATGGAACTGTTGTCACGATGCCGGCTGGCAGGTAGTGGATCCTCTGTGCCAGAGAGGGATTGGCGAGGACCGCGCTAGTGGACCGGTTCTAAGTCACTATTGGTTTTCACCAGAGCCCGCCGCAAAGCGGGATGGTCTTGCTGCGGCGGTAGTGACCAGGTCGTATCCACTAGCAACGGCTCACCTCTCTGACTGCTGATGATAGGCGAGGTACAAGGGAGTAGACAGAAGCAAGGTCGGACGTAGCAGAAGGTCGGGGGCAGGCGGCAAGGTTCGTAGTCAGGGTGGATAGCAGAAGTTCTGGTACACAGGCTTTAGACACACAAAACGCTTTCACTAGGCACAAGGGCAACAAGATCCGGCAAGGGAGTGCAGGGGAAGTGAGGTATAAGTAGGGAGTGCACAGGTGGAAACTAATTAAGCTAATTGGGAAGATTGGGCCAGGCACCATCATTGGTGCACTGGCCCTTTAAATCGCAGAGACCCGGCGCGCGCGCGCCCTAGGGAGCGGGGCCGCGCGCGCCGGGACAGGACCGACGGAGAGCGAGTCAGGTACAGGGACCGGGGTGCGCATCGCGAGCGGGCGCCACCCGCATCGCGAATCGCATCCCGGCTGGAGGCGGGACCGCAGCGCACCCGGTCAGTGGATCTGACCGGGGCGCTGCAACAACGAGGATGAGGCGAGCGCTCCGGGGAGGAACGGGGACCCGGAGCGCTCGGCGTAACAGTACCCCCCCCCCCTTGGGTCTCCCCCTCTTCTTGGGGCCAAAGAACCTGAGGAAAAAAAACTCAATTTTTTCGTGATGAGGTCCGATGCACATTAGGAGGGGTTCCGTGCGGTAACGCACGAGACAGTCCAATTTTTCATTGTAAACACAATTGATGTAGAGGGGTCTGGCGAGACTGGTCACAGGGACGTTGAACCTGTTGATAAGAGAGGCCAAAAAAATTTTTCCTGCAGATCCGGAATCCAAGAAGGCCATAGTAGAGAAGGTAGAGGCAGATATCCGCACAGGCACAGTAAGGCGTGGAGAAGCAGAGTTGACATCAAGAACTGTGTCACCTTTGTGCGGAGTCAGCGTACGTCTTTCCAGGCGGGGAGAACGGATAGGACAATCCTTCAGGAAGTGTTCGGTACCGGCATAGTACAGGCAAAGATTCTCCATGCGGCGTCGTGTCCTCTCTTGAGGTGTCAAGCGAGACCGGTCAACTTGCATAGCCTCCACGGCGGGAGGCACAGGAACGGTTTGCAGAGGACCAGAGGAGAGAGGAGCCGGGGAGAAAAAACGCCTCGTGCGAACAAAGTCCATATCCAGGCGGAGCTCCAGACGCCATCCGGAAAAACGCATGTCAATGCGAGTGGCAAGATGAATGAGTTCATGTAGGTTAGCAGGAGTCTCTCGTGCGGCCAGAACATCTTTAATGTTGCTGGATAGGCCTTTTTTAAAGGTCGCGCAGAGAGCCTCACTATTCCAGGACAACTCGGAAGCAAGAGCACGGAACTGAATGGCGTACTCGCCAACGGAAGAAACACCCTGGGCCAGGTTCAGCAGGGCAGTCTCGGCAGAAGAAGCTCGGGCAGGCTCCTCGAAGACACCACGGACCTCAGCGAAGAAGGACTGGACTGTGGCTGTGGCAGGATCATTGCGGTCCCAGAGTGGTGTGGCCCCAGACAAGGCCTTTCCAGAAAGGAGACCACGGCAGAGTCTAGAGTCCTCATCAAATTTGTCCGGCAGGGACAAGCAGGGGTTAGGAGCGGCCGGTTGCTGCGGAGGAGTTGCAGGAGCCGGCGGAGGAGATGGTTGTTGCAGTTGCAGCTGCTGTAACTGTGACTTCAGTTGCTGTGTCACGGTGGACAAGTATGCCAGCTGGTGATTTTGTTGGGTGATCATCGTGGAAATGTCGGCAAGACTTGACAGCGGCACCTCAGCGGAATCCATGGCCGGACGCTGCGGAGGAGTTGCAGGAGACGGCGGAGGAGATGGTTGTTGCAGTTGCAGCTGCTGTGTCAGTGGCAGCAGCTGCTGTAACTGTGACTTCAGTTGCTGTTTCACGGAGGACAAGTATGCCAGCTGGTGATTTTGTTGGGTGATCATCGTGAAAATGTCGGCAAGACTTGACAGCGGCACCTCAGCGGAATCCATGGCCGGATCTACTGTCACGATCCCGGCTGGTAGGAGGTGGATCCTCTGTGCCAGAGAGGGATTGGCGAGGACCGTGCTAGTGGACCGGTTCTAAGTCACTACAGGTTTTCACCAGAGCCCGCCGCAAAGCGGGATGGTCTTGCTGCGGCGGTAGTGACCAGGTCGTATCCACTAGCAACGGCTCAACCTCTCTGACTGCTGAAGATAGGCGCGGTACAAGGGAGTAGACAAAGGCAAGGTCGGACGTAGCAGAAGGTCGGGGGCAGGCGGCAAGGTTCGTAGTCAGGGTGGATAGCAGAAGTTCTGGTACACAGGCTTTAGACACACAAAACGCTTTCACTAGGCACAAGGGCAACAAGATCCGGCAAGGGAGTGCAGGGGAAGTGAGGTATAAGTAGGGAGTGCACAGGTGGAAACTAATTAAGCTAATTGGGAAGATTGGGCCAGGCACCATCATTGGTGCACTGGCCCTTTAAATCGCAGAGACCCGGCGCGCGCGCGCCCTAGGGAGCGGGGCCGCGCGCGCCGGGACAGGACCGACGGAGAGCGAGTCAGGTACGGGGACCGGGGTGCGCATCGCGAGCGGGCGCCACCCGCATCGCGAATCGCATCCCGGCTGGAGGCGGGACCGCAGCGCACCCGGTCAGTGGATCTGACCGGGGCGCTGCAACAACGAGGATGAGGCGAGCGCTCCGGGGAGGAACGGGGACCCGGAGCGCTCGGCGTAACAACTGTTTTTGAAATTAGCTGTGTTTTTCTAATCCTGGATAACCCCTTTAGCATTTTTCATTACACCTCATACACATTCATATACAAACCCTTCCAGAGGTATATTGACTTGGTAAATATATTTCTCAGACCTATCCAATAAACCTACCCTATAATAGCCTACGCAATTCACCATAGGTTTTTCTGTCAGCTTCATACTAGGGCATAGTACTCAAAATTCTTGTTGTAACCCACAGCCAGCAACATCGGTCAAGTGACGATTCATGTCTGGAAAAATAGATTACCTGATCCTTTAACAAGCTAATAGAATAGTTGTTGCCTGTGGTTCCTGCTCCTGCAGCCTCATAATAAAAGTCACTGCAGTGTGTGGAGAGCTCCGGGGTGCACAATCTGAAGGATTTGGTTCTGATGGAGCCCGCCCAACCTGAGTCACTGCTGGGAAGAGTCTGCAGGACAGTTCTGACCACCTGAGTGCAAAAGAACCTGATGAAGGATGGCACTGACAGTGAGAGATTATTGAGCATGAGCTAGAAGCACAAACTGGGATCCAATGTCTTCATGCTGACATTCTGAACTCTGCAATTGTTACTTCTGTGCCTGTTGCTACTTAATGAACTGGTTATCTTGCAAAAATAATATATATTTTTTATTACAGGAGTCCTTTATTGATCTGGTACCTAAATAAATAAATAAATAAATGTAAAGTGAATAATACTGGCTTGTGCTACCTAGGGACCATGCTAGCCCCCCCAAGTTCTCTTTGTGTACTGTACTAGCCCTGCAGCATGCCACCTTATGATAATGGAGGGGACATGTCCTGCCACCTCCATTATCATGATCCTTATACAGGTTGCACTATTATGGGTCATTTTTAGGGAATCTGTATATATATATTTATATATATATATATATATATATATATATATATATAGGGTCTGGAGTATGAATATAGGGTGGGGTCTTTATGATAGGTAGGTTTGAGCTAGGGTTTATATAAGGGATTACTTGCCATCAATTCTATACATTTAGCAGGTCTAGTCTGAGGTCTTAATTTTGGGATCTGTGATCTAAATGCCATCCGTTGGTGGCATGTCCTGCATTAATGGGAGGGGCATACTGAAAAAATGTGTTCAGCATGCTACATGCTTTTTAATTACCCTTTTGTAAATAGAAGCCATTACAGAGATCCAGTGCCATTTAAAACACCATTATGAATAGCGCCGCATGCTGTGCTATTCTGTCCATGAAATCTGAAGGAAATACTGATAGAGGCTCTAAACAGCGCAACTGGAAGCAGTTTGAGTGTCTAATTTGAAAAGGTTGAAAAACACGTTATTGACACTATTCTTCTTTATTGTATTACTATTTATAATGCAATAAGGAAAAAAGAAAAAAAAATACACATAATTGGTATAACTGTAGTTGTAATGACTAGAGATGAGGGAACTTCCAGTAATTCGATTTGTCACGAACTTCTCGGCTCGGCGGTTGCTGACTTTAGCCTGCATTAATTAGTTCAGCTTTCAGGTACTTCGGTGGGTTGGAGACTCTCTCCTAGGACATCCACCTTTTCCACTGGAGCACCTGAAAGCTGAACTGCCGAGACGAGAAGTTTGTGACGAATCGAATTACTGTAAGTTCACATATCTCTAGTAATGACCCATACTATAAAAGGGGTATGCTATTTGTGGTAAACACTGTAGGAAAAAAAAAAGGTGGAAAAATATAATTTCACCTTGACTTTGCTTTAATTTCTGTGAACCATCTAAAGAATTAAAGGGGTTATCCAGCATAAGGTGATTTTAGTACGTACCTGGCAGACAATAATGGACATGCTTAGGAAGGAACTGTACTTGTCTTGGGGCTATATGGCTATGTTGTGAGATTACCAGTACACTGTGACTAGCTTTCTGTGAACTTTTATTTCCTGTTTTCAGTTTTCTTTTTTGCCTACAAATCCCATGATTCAATTTTCCTCCTTCCCACACATCAGCCACCTCACCCATTGAAACATAAATGAGCTGCAGACCTGTGGTTTTCAATCAGAGTGCCTCCAGTTGTTGCATTAGTTGCAGATTGATCTCACTCCACCCATTGAAGCAGACAGGCTCCCTGTCATCAGCTGACTAGTGAGTCAGGTCTCGACCGCATTGCAAGCTGGGAAAAATCCGAGACAACAGTCATTTTGTATGCTGTTAAAAATTAATATTGGGATGAAAATCACAGAAGAATTGTGAGAAAGCCGTCACACACAGGTACAGATACTATATTACGAACTACACTAACTTTACAGCCCCTGTAGCACAATCAAATAAAAAAAATTCCCGATATACCCCTTTAAAAATACTCCTAAATCCTGTTTTGAAAGGCACGGTTTTTAAAATGCAATGATGTATGGGGTTTTGTGCAAAAAGGCCTCTCAAATCCACAATAGAAATGAAGTGACTCCTACATTTTTAGATTTTGGAAATTTAAATGAAAATTTGGATATTGCCTAACGTCCTTAAAAAGTAAAAGGACATAAATCCAAATATGCCAACATAAAGTAGACATATTGTATAAGTGATTAATTAACTAATTCATAAAGTATGACAATATTTCTTATAGGGGTACTCTGCTTGAAATGTATTAGTTTTTTTTAAATCAACTAATGCCAGAAAGTTATACAGATTTGTAAATAACATCCATTTAAAAAAATCTAAATCCTTTTAGAGCTTATCAGCTGCTGTATACTACAGAGGAAATTTAGTTTTTTCTTTCTGTCTAACCACAGTGCTCTCTGCTGACACCTCTATCCATGTTAGTAACTGTCCTGAGTACAAGCAAATCCCCATAGCAAGCCTCTCCTGCTCCCGACAGTTTCTAACATGGACAGAGGTGTGAGCACTGTGGTCAGACAGAAAAGAAATTAAAAAAGAATAGAACTTCCTGTGGAGCATACAGCAGCTGATAAGTACTGGAAGGATTAAGATTTTTAAATAGAATTAATTTACAAATCTGTTCAACTTTCTGGATGATTAAAAATTGGTTGATTAAAAATAAATGTTTGCCAGCAGAGTAATTTCAGATTTAAAAAGAATGCTCATAAAATTTAGCGACCTGAAAAAAGATTTATTTAACAGTTTTCTAACTTTGAAGCTCTCTGCTTGAAAGGAAAATAGACATGCCAAATAAATGATATATTGATTCACATAAACAATATGTCTACTTTATGTTTGCATCATAAAGTTGACATATTTTTACTTTTTGAAGACATTAGAGGACTTCAAAGTTTAGTAGCAATTTTCCAATTTTTCATGAAAAATTCAAAATCGGAATTTTTCAGGGGCAAGTTCAGTTTGAAGTGGATTTGAGGGGCCTTTCTGTAAAAAATCCACCATAATGGACCCCATTATAAAAACTGCACCTCTAAAAAGTGTTCAAAATGGCATTCAGAAAGTTTGTTAACCCTTTAGGTTTTTCACAGGAATAGCAGCAATGTAGAGGAGAAAACTCAAAATCTAATTTCTTTGCAGTAACATGTTCTTTTAGCCCCATTTTTTTTCCTTTTTACAAGGGTTAAAAGAAAAAAAAAAAGCCCCCCAAAATTTGTAATCCAATTTCTCTCAAGTAAGAAAATACCTCATATGTGGACATAAGGTGCTCTGCGAGCGCACTACAGGGCTCCGAAGAGAAGGAGCTAAATTTGGCTTTTGGAGAGAGAATTTTGCAGAAATGGTTTTTGGGGGGCATGTTGCATAAAGAAAGCCACCGTGGGGGCAGAACAGCAAAAAACACCCCCCATGGCACACTATTTGGCAAACTATACGTTTTCATGTTTTCCTCCTAGCCTTCAAAAAATCATAACTCTTTTATATTTTCATCAAAATTTTGGATGGTTTTGTTTTCACGTTGTACAATTTACGGTAAAAATTACATTTGTTCTTTATTCTTTGAGTCAATACGATTAAAATGATACCCATAATAACATACTTTTCTATTACTGTTGCGCAAACTTTTTAACCAAATTAGTACGTTTAAAATCCCCCTATTTTGAAGACCTATAACTTTTTCACTTTTCCGTATAAGCGGCGGCATTATTTTAATAGTTCGGATATTTATGCATGCGGCGATACCAAATATGTATATAAAATATGGTTTTTTTTACACTTTTTGGGGGTGAAATAGGGAAAATGGGACAATTTATGTTTTTATTGGGGGAGGGTTTTTTTCACATTTTTTAAACTTTTTTTTACTTTTATTTTGACACTTTAATAGTCCCCATAGTGGACTATTCATAGCAATCATTGGACTGCTAATACTGTTCAGTGCTATGCATAGGACATAGCACTTATCAGTATTATCGGTCATCTTCTGCTCTGGTGTGCTCGATCGGAGACCAGAGCAGAAGACCTGTGTCTGCCATTCTGGCTGATCGGATCTCTGCGGCAGCGCTGAGGGCAACCATCCATTTTAGTGACCGCGATGCTGCAGATGCTGTGATCTGTATTGATCAAGGCATCTGAGGGGTTAATGGCGGATCACGGATGTCCGCCATTACCGGTGGGTCCCTGGCTGCTATCAACAGCTGGGACCTGCTGCGCATGATCCGAGCATTGCTTCGATGCTCGCGGTTATGCATAGGACATAAATGTACGTCCTGGTGCGTTAAGTACCAGGTCACCAGGACGTACATTTACGTCCGGCGTCGTTAAGGGGTTAACCCCGCTGGCATTTCAGAGATTTTTGTGTGGTGGCCCAGTATAGGAGTGGCACCCCTGTACCCTTGCTGTCCTGTCTGGCAGACTCTATTGCAGTGTCTCCTGGGTCCACATACCTCTTATGGACTGTCAAGTGTTAAATATGCAATATTTTCTTAACCATCACATAAAATGTTATGTGTTGGTTAATCTTTTGAGGCATGTGTGTCTTTAAATATTGTTGCTAAGCCTATGTAACCAGGGAAGGTATCAGTGACCAGGTGACTTGTGTCGTGACCTATAGGACTCCCCAAAAGACCTCCTATATAAACTAAGGGAGGAGCTAGTTCAAAGTTGAGATGAGCCTGAGGAACAGAACAGTCAAGACCTGAGAGTGTCTGGTGTCCTGAAGAGACCCAAGGCCTAACCACGCAGCCATGCTTCCACCAACCAAGTGCCCCACAGGTGAACGTCAAAACCTGGTAAGCTACACAAGGGGTGAAGTCTAGTCAGTCCTAGTCAAGTCAGTCAAGTCTGTCTAAATTCAGCGTGGGTCTGCATAATTCAGCCAAGTCTACTACAAGTCCCTGTGAGTTTGCAAGTCACTAAAGTTACTGGTCATCTCCTTGGGCCTAACTGAGCTGTAAAGACTATTCCATCTGACTCACTCTGTAAATCTGCCGTTGTTCCGTAACTTCGAGTCGGAGTCATTATTTGCCCTGCGCCTAGCCCAGGATCCAGTGGCCATACCTTGGTTAGGGCAGAGGTTAACCATGCCCTGGCATCACAAATAAAATGGGTCAATGCCATCTTCCCCTAGAGTAATAACATCTGCCCTTATCACACCCTCACCACATTTGGAACAGTGGTCTTTGCAAATGAAAAATTTTATTTTTCATTTTCCCGGACCACTGCTCCAAAAATCTTTCAGACACCAGAGGGGTGTAAATGCTCACTGCACACCTTGTTACATTCCATGAGGGGTGTAGTTTCCAAAATGGGGTCACATGTGGGTTTTTTGTTCTTAGCGTTTATGTCAAAACCTCTGGTACGATCAGCCACCCCTGTGCAAATCCCCAATTTATACTTCAAATGTGCATGATGGTCTCTCCGCCCACAAAGCACTTTATGCCTACATATGGGGTATTTCCGTACTTGGGAAAAAATTGCATTACTTATTTTGGGGGGCTTTTATCCTTTTACCTCTTGTGAAAATGAAAAATAAAGGAAAAACCCAGCATGTAAGTGTAAAAAAAATGTTTTTTTTTTTTTAAACAAACATGTTGGTGTAGCCCCAATTTCTTTTTCATAAAGTGGTAAAAGGAGAAAAAGCCCTTAATAATTTGTAACACAATTTCTCCCAAGTACGGAAATACCCCATATGTGGCACTAAACTGTTGCCTTGAAATACGACAGGGCTCTGGAGTAAGAGAGCGTCATGCGCATTTGAGGCCTAAATTAGCGATTTGTATGAGGGCGGCTGAGGCTATATTTAGATAGTGGAATGTCCCCATGGAAAATTTCCATGCAGACATTCCACCGACAGTGGAGCGCTGGCAGAGCATGCCGGCGCTATGAGTGCACGGAAGTGCGTTGTCTCATAAACGGCAGTGCATGTCTGTGTGGACTCCGCAGAAAGATTAGACATGTCTATGCTTACTGTGGACTCCGGAATTGGTATTTCTGCCTCAGAAACATCTGCCGTGGAAATTCTGGGGACAGGGTCACTAGTATGGGGGACCTCTACTGGCATTGCCCTGCGGCGCTGCCTTCTGGGGGACTCATCATCACTGGATGATCATGGGGGAGGAGAAAGAAATGCAGGGTCTTTCTCCTCTCTTTCATTGGCGGTCTCTGTGTCAGAGGCAAGTGCATGGTGTATGCCTCCTCCACCTAAGAGCCTTTGGGGTTTTTATATTTTATAGGGGGGGGGAGGTAAGTGTGTATTGTAGCTGCAATTTGTATCTGTATTTTGCAGTGCAGGTTTTTTGTTTTGCACTTTTTGGAGAGCATTTGCGGTCAGTGCCACCAGTAACTGTTCTGTGCTGTGTAGCCGTACCATACCCCGTGTGCAGACCTGATTGCTGAGCAGTGAATTATTACTGATCAGCACTTTTTTTTTGGTGCAGTTGTTTTTCTTTGCACTTCTTTTTTTAAGGTGTTTGTGGTCCGTACCACCAGCGACTGTTCTGCACTGTGTGGCCGGACCGCAAACTCCCCCAAAAAAGAGCAAAAAAAATACCTTTACCAAAAAAAGTGATGATTAGCAATAATTCACTGATCAGCAATTAGCGTAGTTTTCACATGGGCTACGGTCCGGCCACACAGCGCAGAATAGTCACTGGTGGCGCGGACCTCATACGCCCCCCAAAAAAGTGCAAAAATAAAACTGCACCCCATAAAAAGCTAGGGCATGCAGCAGACCAGTGGTCGCCAAGGTGTGGCCCTCCAGATGTTGCAAAACTACAGCACACAGCATGCCCGGACAGCCGTTAGCTGCAACATATGGATAGTAACAGTTTAGAGACCACTACACAGTGGTCTCCAAACTGTGGTCCTCCAAATGTTGCAAAAGTACAACTCCCAGCATGCCCAGACTGTCTGGGCATGCTGGGAGTCATAGTTTTGCATATTGTAAGGGGGAGAGCACTTACCCCCATATTGTCGTTGCTGCCGCCGGACCTCCGGGCTCCCTCCACACAACGGACGATACTGCCACGCACCCGCCGATCTCGCCGCATCGGCACACCCGATCACCTGGTTAATCAAATGGGGTCATGGGGTGTCAGGCAGAAGTGGTCTCCCGCCGGACACACTGAGACTTTAGCTGATTAAATCGATCAGCGCCGTGGGAACACACATTTAATGAATGCCATATATCTACGGCAGAATGCTCAAAGATATCACGTCATCCGCCGTATATATCTGGCGTTCTGCAGGAAGGGGTTAATGACATTAAACTTCCAATGTCGGCTCCTGAGCGCTTTTATACCACCTGGTTGCTATAAGCAACTGGGACCCATGACTTCTGGGTGACACTGCCAATCAGGGCGATGTCTGGCATTAACCCTTTAGACTCCGCAATGAAAGATGATCACAGCGTCTATAATGAAAAAATATCTCATCCTTGCTAGCTCAGTGGGCTGATCGGGTCCACCGCAAATTAAATTGTGGGGTCCTGATCAGCAGCCTGTACTAATAAAGTGCTGATAACACTGCACAGAACTGAACAGTGTATGCAATCTAAAGATTGCATGTAATAGTGTAAAAAAAAAAAAAAAAAAAGTTAATAAATGTAAATAAGCTCTTTCACTAATAAAAGTTTTAATCACCCCCCCCTTTTGTTTTCATTTTTTTTAAACAAAATAAGGAGACTCACCAATCACCTCCCACCACCACAAGGGAGGGACACGCCCCCTTCCCCTGAGAGGATTTCTAACACTGTGAGCTATGAAAAGAGGGATTTCTATTGTAAATATAAGTGATAGAGGCATAAAAATTCGACACAATGTATACAGTATTTATTAATAATCATTTATTGATACAGGGTAATAGCTACATGTTCTCTAAAAGGACTGTGGAATCATCGGCATAGCATCTCTTATCTCACACCTATTTCTGTATCTTTATCTGCAGACACTGGGGAAGAAAGTAGCACACTGTCATTTGTAACTAAAAGCAGTATTTGGATTCCTTCCAACTTCCTACCAGCTGTTACTATAATCTGAGTTATTTTCATCTAGAAGCTACAGAAAAAGATGCAAAGCTGTGATATACTTTACATGAATAAAACAAAATCCTTTTGGAGTCTAAAAACTATATTCAGGTCTTAAAATGAAACGCCTACAGAACCAATAAAGGGGTTCATTTACAGTATACTTTGATTATCCAAAATGACTGTATTAAGGAGAACCTGTCATCCCATTTTAACCTATTTAACTGGAGGCAACACGTCATATAGGGTAAAATCTGCTTTGTCACTATGTCTTTTTGTCCTCCTCGCCGGTGAAGATAAAGAGTTTTTGTAGCATCCTTGGGTTGTTACATTGCTCCGGGTGTTACAAATTCTAATAGGCATGATTAACAATTGGGGAACCCTCAATGTCACAGCTCTGCTCCCCAGCATTTAATATTTTCCCTTCTTTCAACTAATTCTTCAAAATAAAAAAATAACTGAAAAGATAAAGTATCAGAGTTAAAGAGTATCAAAAAAGTTATGCCCTATCCTAACTGCACAGCAATTTTTTGGGTCCAGCCAGGACAGATTTTGGTGCGAATTTTACACTTGCCTGGTGCCCCAGCTCTCTGCATGAATGCAATGTGTCGACCGCAGAACGAAGCTGTGGCCAACAGATAAAATACGAATGGATGAGTTTTTTCACCTGGAAAATCTGCTCGAAAATTCTTGCGACAACAGTGAACTTGTTCTGGCGGATTTCTGCTATGAAATCCCATTGAAGTCAATGTGACTTTGATTTTGAGGCAGATTTGAAGGAGCATTTGCAGCATATTTTCCATCTGGATTCCATGCAGAATTTAACAGCTTACAGGTTTCTCTTACATTAAAATCTAAACTAAAATAGTGCAGCTTACAACTTAGGAAATTGAGGTTAAATGTGCTCTGTCATCAACATTTTTTTTCTATATGTTGTAGTACATATGTACTGCAACATATCTCTAATATATTTTCATAATTATTATTATTATTATTATTTTTTTATAAAAGCGTTTTAATTTAAGTTTGAAAACCGGCCACTAGGGGTCTCCCTCCTAGTGGCCGGCTGCAGGCTGGCGTGACGTCATGCTTGAATTCAGACCGATGCCGGCCGGGCATCGGTCCTTATTCATTCAGCCTGCGCTCGCTCCCTGTCTGTCAATCAGACAGGCGGGAGCGAGCGCATTGGCTCCCTGGGCTCACACGGCCACTCCTCCCGCACATGTCGCTTCCGCCGCCGCCGCTGCTGCCTCTGCACGCCGGCTGCTGGACTCTGCAGTATGTATCTATCTTTAGGTGAGTGCGGGGTTCAAGGTTTTTACATGGAGGTTGGGGGAGAGCGGGGTATGGGAATTCAACAAGGGGTGGGGGGAACGGAATGGGGTAGCGCCACATGGCCCTAACTTATTGTTTTATTGTTTTCAACACAGGGTGCCTCCAGCTGTTTCACAACTACAACCCCCAGCATGCCCTGATAGCCAATAGATGTCAGGGCAAGCTGGGAGTTGTAGTGGTGAAACAGCTGGAGGCACCCTGTGTAGATGAACTAAGGGCGGAAGTGTGCCCCCTCAGCATCAGTGATGTTGTGCCTGCTGGGAAAGTCTGCCTGGTAAGGGAGCACACTACCAGGCAGACAAAAGGCATTTTTAATATAGTAAAAAAAAATAAAAATTAAAGCAGGAAGGGGGTTAGGGTTAGGTGGGCAATAGGCAGGGACAGTAAAAAAAATAAAAAAATAAGGATGGTGGGAGCTACACTTTAACTGAAGTAGACACTTACACCCAAAGTGTTGATAAACTATTGTAACATAGTAACATAGTTTGTAAGGCTGAAAAGAAACAAAAGTCCATTGAGTTCAACCTTAAACCCTACTGTGTTAATCCAGAGGAAGGAAAAAAAAACATGAGGCTGATGCCAATTGCCCCAAAAATTACTTCCTGACCCCAATATGGCAATCAGAATGAATCCCCGGATCAACGTTCTATCCCCATAAATCCATAACCTCTAATGTTATTACTATCTAGAAAAACATCCAGGCCCCCCTTGAACTTGTTTAGTGAGTCAGACGTCACAACATCATGGGGCAAAGTGTTTCATAGTCTCACTGCTTTTATATGAAAGAATCTGTGATGATGGTCAAACCTTCCTTCCTCTAAACATAGGTAGAAAAAACCAAGGTACAAAAAGATCACTAGAAAGAGCTCTGTACTGTCCATTCATATATGTGTACATTGTGATCAAATTGCCCCTAAGACGTCTTTTCTCCAAACAGCCAAACAATTTTAGTGCAACAATGTCCACCAATATCAGACACAAGGCACCATTCTTCCTGACTGACATTATAGTGTCAACAGTCTAGGCACACCAATGGAGGCCTAGACTGCACGGTTGTTTATATCAGTTTGATAGATAACCACAGACTGATGTCTTAATGAGTCTGATAAAGAACATGAATCAGAATTTAGTAGGATCTATTAATCCCTTCTTTAGCTGAAGATCACCAAAGATAGTGACAGTGAACCCTCCGCTTCCCTTAACCTCCAGAGAAGTTTAATTAGTAATTCCCATTTTCAGTTATCTAAACTAATGGTGGATCCTTTAGTCCCAAAAGTACGGTATACAAGATGCCACTGATCATTGTACGTACATCATTCTGAGATAATGGGTGGTTATGTCACCAGAGAAAACCCATTTGAACTAAGAATGGGGCCTAATGTGGCTCTCACCCCCTTACACACACACTGTCCACATGTCCTAATAGTACATATGGTAGGGTACTGTATTTATGAGACAAGCCCTTTTATTTTCATCTATGTTATATACTGTGTGTATGTCTTCCGAACAATTTCTCATATGATTGTGTGGCCAAATATCTGTTTACACACATGGCAAAACTATGGCTTTTTACATTAATCATATTGTGCCTTGCAGGCTATTTCATGATCTGCATCACTTCAGTTCCTCGCTACAACACAGCCAGGTGTCTGCATGGCTGAATTCTTCTAGAAACATTTATCAATTCAATGCAAATCCCCCTGGATCTGAAGTGTGTACCATTTTTGTCTTGCACCTGTGTATGAAATATCTCCTCTGTGTTTCACCTGATCTGCAAAAAGATCATTCCCAGTATAATGTGCATTAAAGTAACAATTATTGTATATTCTCAAATTTCATTAAAAACAAAGACGAATAGATAGTTAAATTGTTCCTTTCTCCTGCCTGATAAGGCAGACATTCTGCATTTGCTATAGTTACAAATTAATAATAGTATTACCTTCCATGGACTTGTGCTAGCATTGCAATTTGTCATCCTGGAGGTTCGAAATGCGTAACTCAGAAGAGGTCATTTCGTAGCAATAAATGTAAGGAGCTCCATATTGCTGCAGTAAACCTGCCCTTATTTCTTTTATCTAACACAGTCCTACTTTGGGTAATCCTTTTTTTTTTTTTTTAGAAGTGTCTCCAAATAAGTTCATTACAGGTTGTCCCATCATCAACTCTGGCAGAACGTCTTTATTTTCTCATAAAAATAGCTGTGTACAGACTTCATTTTTCACAAATAGTTTTGAATGAATTAGTACCATTATAGCCTGCATATCATGTACATTTTTTTTTTTACATTTGATTAAATTTTTTTACTGGAAATCATAAAATAAAAAAAAACATCAAATGCTGCCGAGTTTGTTTCTGTTTGTTTTTTTGTTTGTTTTTTATTTTGTTTACCTCATAGTAACAGATGACATGATAACGTTACTTTGTGGGTTGATATGATAATGAAATTAACAAATAATTTGTTTTGTTCATGTTTAACTAATTCTGCACAATAAAAGCACATTTTTCAAAAAATATTTTTTTTGTATTGGCATACTATAAGAACCATCATTTTTTTTTCATTGACATTAACAGATGCTTTGCTTTTCATTGATACAGTAATGTGTGCATATGCCACTTTGGTCACTTTTTTTCAATTTTCTTAACAAGAGTTGAACAAAAATTATCAACTCTGCCATATTTTTTTTTCTGGCATTCACCTTGTGGTATAAATGACATGTTAAATGTCATGTGAAATGTGTATAGGTTTCATTTTATGTTTTGTGGGAATAGGGGTGAGGCAGAGGTGGGGCCAAGGGTGGAGTCTCACTGGGACCCTTGCTTTATTTGGTCTGGGAGCCCTGAGTGGTGTCAGTCCGCCCCTGGGTGCTTCTATAATACGCTGCAATACTTCTGCAACAAGGCTCTTTGTATGTGCTTAGAAACTTCTCTCACAAAAAAATTATCAAGAAAAAAAATTGCTAAAAGTTGCAGTAGGTTACCTTATGTACTAAAGACATTTTTCCACCTAAATATACATCCCTAAACATTAAGTAACCAGGCTAGTCTCCACATTCCTGTGATAACTCAAATGAACCCCTAAAATCACTCCAGTCCTCAAGAGGGAATTTGATTGGTCAGAACTAATCTTTCTTTCTCACAGGCAGAGAATTTAGAAATTAGGGGTTTCCTCCAAAATTAAGCTGGCCTTGCACATCAAACATTTGTGGGCCGAAACTGGCATTTTCGGTAGGAACAGCAGACCATCCAGTGTGTATAGTAGCCTCCTGACAATCCCATAACAGTTGATGTCAGGGAACAGAAGAAAAAATGTTGTTGTCTTACAACTTCTGATCCTTTTCTTCTCAGGAACCGACTTAATTATCAACCCCTTCAAATAGAGTGCATACACACATGACCAAGCCAGGCTTTCATGTGTATGGGGGGGATAGAATGAAATAGCTAATGACTGAATGAGCATTTGGCATACAGGTACCTATAACGGTGTATGGCAGGGGTTCTCAACCGGTGGTACACGCACCCCTAGGGGTATGCCATTGGTTTGCGGGGGTACACCGATGCGCTGACAAATACAGGCCATGCCTTGGCCAGTATTTGTCAGCACAGAGTGGGGAATGGCCGCCGCAGCTCTCTGTAGAGTACCGTGGCCGCAGCTCCGGCCACGGCTACTTTACAGGAGCTGCATGGTTGCCAGGCAGACGTGTGACATCCCCTGACATTGTGCGGAGGTGCCGCATAGCGCAGTAGGATGTCACCCATCAGTGTGGCCCGCCGTATGGGACTCCGGGAACGGGACATGCAGTTTACCCGAACAGGCCGGGTAATGTTAAAAAAAAAAGTAAAAACTAAGTGTATGGGAGTTGTTATTGTATGTATTTAACATGTGTGTATATATATATATATATATATATATATATATATATATATATTAGCCCGGGGGGATGGGGGGGGAGAGAAATAATGGCACAAGGGCATTAAGATGGGGGGGGATAATGGCAAAAGGGAATCAGAGGGAGGGGGGAATAATGGCACAGGGGGATTAAGATGAAGGGGGGGTAATGATTATTCCCCCCCCCCTCCATCTTAATCCCCATGTGCTATTATTCCCCCCTCCCTCTTGTCCCCTTTTGCAATTATCCCTCCCCTCCCCCATCTTATTGCCTTTGTGCCATTATTCCCTCCTCCCTCTGAACCCCTTTTGCCATTATCCCTCCCCGTCTCCATCTTAATCCCTTTGTGCCATTATTCCCCCCACCCTCTGATCCCCTTTTTGCCATATCAGATAATAATGGCACAAGGGGATTAAGATGGAGGGAGGAATAATGGCAAAAGGGGATCAGAGGGAGGGGGAATAATGGCACAAGGGGATTAAATATCGCATTAGTATAAAGGTAAGCACACGCCATTCTGAAAATAAGTAATTTTATTGCTTCTTTTGTCCGCGGGTACCCCTCGCACGAATTTACGCGCGAGGGGTACCCGTGGATATACTTTCACCCTTTGGGGGTACAGTTGCGAAAAAGGTTGAGAACCACTGGTCTATGGCTACCTATAACGGTCCACCAAGCCAGTAATAAAAATTGCATACCATTATACCCATTATGCTCAACTAAATGTTCTGTGTCTTGTATCGAATTCATTTGTCACCTTCTATAAGGGAGCACTTCTTCGTTCATGTGGTGCCTGAGCAAAATTTTAGGTTTACTATTGCGAAGGTTCCAGCTTGTTTTGTTCCTGATGCCGTCTCTAGCCTCATCCCTCTGCCCCAGTCTACCTCTCCTGGAAAGACACGAATCCCTGACCACGCCTCTGCCTTCCAGCAGCTCTATTCATCTAGCTGCATTTGTACTATACAGCTCTACTGTTCCACACCAGCTGCCACTTATGGTAGTGACCTGGGGTTTCCCTGCAGCTAAGACCGACTTCCGCATCCTGGAGAGGGATAAAGTATGAAAACCAGGGGAACAATTCCGCTCCCAAGTTTGTCCCAAAGCCAAAGTGGTCCACACCCATTGGGGCATTGCATGTAATTTGTTTACTTTCCCTGCACTTAAAGGGGTACTTCGGTGGAAAAAAAAAATATTTTTTTTTCAAATCAATTGGCTCCACAAAGTTAAACAGATTTGTAAATTACTTCTATTAATAAATCTTAATCTCTCCAGTACTTATCAGCTGCTGTATACTACAGAGGAAGTTAAAACACAAAAAAGAAAAATAGCCAGCACTACTACCTAATACACGGTTGCACGCTGCTGTGGCAAATACAAAGTATACAAAAAAGAAGGTTACAGCAGCACTCTTGGTAAAAAAATAGAAGCTCTTAGCACACTTTTTGATCAAAATGTGCCCCCATCCACCATGCAGAGGTGGCCTCTTGTTGGATGGGACCCTAACAGGCCATCTCTGTGCGGTGGATGGGGGACACGTTTTGATCAAAAAGTGCACTAAGAGCCTCCATTTTTTGACCAAGAGTGCTACTGCAACCTTCTTTTTTGTATACTTTGTATGTGTTTGTCAAAGCAGCGTGCACCCGTGTATTAGGTAGTAGTGCTGGCTATTTTTCTTGTTTGTGTTGAGTTAGGGGGAGTAGCACCCCTCTAGCCGTGATCCCCTCCGTTTCACAGGAGGTTTTTAAATTGATAGTGGATCCTGCATGTCACCCAGTCAGAGGCCATATGCCCAGCAGAGGTGACTGGATTAAGCATGTTAGGGTCCCATCTGACAAGAGGACACCTACGCGTGGTGGATGGGAGACACATTTTGATCAAAAAGTGCGCTAAGAGTCTCCATTTTTTGACCAAGAGTGCTGCTGCAACATTCTTTTTGTATACAGAGGAAGTTGTGTAGTTCTTTTCAGTCTGACCACAGTGCTCTCTGCTCTCACCTCTGTCCGTATCAGGAACTGTCCAGAGTAGGAGAAAATCCACATAACAAACATTTTCTGACATGGACAGGGGTGGCAGCAGAGAGCACTGTGGTCAGACTGAAAAAAAAAACTATTCAACTTCCTCTGGAGCATACAGCAGCTGATAAGTACTGGAAGGATTAAGATTTTTTAATAGAAGTAATTTACAAATCTGTTTAACTTTCTCGCACCAGTTGATTTGAAAATAAATAAATAAATAAATAAATAATTGTTCTCCACCGGAGTACTCCTTTAAGCTATATCCATAGGTGGTGATCAGTGTATGTATTTACTATTTTTTATGTGTTTGTAAGGGTTATGCTGAGATAAAATACTGACCTATTTGTACACTCTTACTGTGTGCATTTGTGTATTTCTTAAAATATCTATTGTGCTCGGTGTACTTAAATTACCCTAACAAGCTGGATTAATGTAGAGTTCATACAATGCAGGTAGAAAGCTTTTATGTAATGTAAAATAGTATGTAAACACCATAATGAATGGCATGGCCGCAGCTAGCAGGTATCCCCCACTGCTAATTAGAGGAACGGTAGAAACCAGTTTTCAGGACACACAGGAATTTCTCGGCTCCGAGAGACTTTAATGCTGAGGCTTGAATAGAAATGACTGATGACTCATTATTATATCGCTAAGGGGTATTTCTGGAAAAAGTGCATATGATAGAAGGAGGCCAGAAAACACAATAAGAATTTAGCAAAGTCAATATAAAATCATAGCCAGCTGAGGATTTAAAAATAAATTGTTGCTTATTATCAAAGAGTTCAGAGAAGTTCACAGAAATACTTGCAGTATGTTACACATTGAGGTGATGCTTAAAGAACTCCCCCCGCTATATCACACTTTCAAGAAATCAGCAGTACTTATTGCCTGATATTAATAATCTTTGTAATATATTTCATTAACCAATGACATTATTGAAGAGCTTTATTTCTGTACTATGGAGCACATCTCCTCTGTTCCTCCGCACCATGCAGATTCCTGGCAGCTTTATTTTGTGATCGTTTGTTAGACAACACTCATGGATATCCAATACAACTATTTGTGATTTGATTAAATATATCACACAGCTACTGTACAAAGTATATAATTGTCAAGCAACGGTTTGGGTGTACAGTATAATCTCCTTTCTTTAGCCACAAGCTATACTGCAGCATGCTATTGTATTCTTTCTGTGTTTACTATCTTATATTGTGTTTTCTTATCTCTCCTGGGTCCAGAGACATGAATGGCTGTTAGGAATCACCATATTTCTGCAAGATTCCTCCCTTATGTCTACAAGACTCAATTAAGTTCCAATCTCATCCAAGGAAAGCTGGGTGACATGTTAAATCCAGGGCAGCTGGTTATCCTGAGACATAGACAAGGCATAGCCTGTTGGGAACTTTGGTAAGTCCAGTTTATGGGCCTAGATTTATGGAATGACATGCGGTTTGGTAGTGGGGCCAGTCATTCCCTTCCTGGCCAGTCAGGATTATTGATTTAGCCTAGTTACTGAAGGCTAGTTCATTAATGGGCTAACTTTGGTGTGCACAATGTGCAAGGAAGTGGCTCCCAGTATGGGTGGAGACAGGCATTGCAGAGCCTGCAGGAGCCCAGAGAAATGCATTTCTGGTGGAGACCTTCTGGTTTGTGACGCATGATGTGTACAGTATTAAGTGCTAGGCTCGTTCAGACAGGTAGGGATGCTGTTATTATATAGTTTAGATAGAACTCAGTCAAGCTAATTTTTGTTTTGTATAATGTGCACAATGTTCTTAAAATTAGTTTTCTTTGGATGAGGAATAAAGTTTACAACAAACATTGCTGTGTTGGACCCTGGGAGCTGATAACCCCTGAGTTGTGGTGGCAACCAGGTAAGGAGTACAAAGACAGGTGTGTCTTACTTACAGTCAGCATGGTGGTGGGAGTGTCATGGTCTGGACCTGCATGATAGCTGCTCGCACTGGAGAGCTACAGTTCATTGAGGGATCCATGAAGGCCAACATGTACTGTGACATACTGAAGCAGAACATGATCCCCTCTCTTCAGAGACTGGCCCGCAAGGAAGTATTCCAACTTGATAACAACCCCAAAACACATTTACAAGATGACCACTGCCTTATTAAAGAAGCTGAGGGTAAAGGTGATTGACTGGCCAAGCATGTCTCCAGACCTAAACCCTTTTGAGCATTTGTGAGGCATCCTTAAACAGAAGGTGGGAAAGCACAAGGCCTCTAACATTCAAAAGCTTTGTGAAGTTGTCATGGAGTAGTGGAAGAGGACTCTAGTGGCAATCTCTAGTTAACTCCATGCCAAGAGGCTTAAGGCAGTGCTGGAAAATAGCAGTGGTCACACAAACTATTGACTTCGACTCCTTCCGTACTCCTCCCTTCTGTTGTCTTTTGTGCTGTCTTCATCTAGGCGATGCATGTTCCTAATTATACTGGTAAAAAATAAAACTTTTTGTTTCTTGGACACTGAGTACTGTTTCTTATGCATTTTTGGATGCTGTTTCAGAATCTGTTGTCAGAAATCCTCCATCAGGCACCAGTTTTCTGCAATTTCCACTGTTTCGGGTTAGCCTAACCAGCCTTAATACTCAACATTTTTAGCCCAAAAATGTATATTATGACCATTAAAATTTGGCTCATCTGACTAAATATTATGGAATGGTACATCAAGATTCTTTTGAGGTACTTCTGATCATGTGTTAGTCATGAGGACAAGGGAATTACGAGTCCCCGAGCGATCACGTGGTAGGAAGCTTTGACCACACTGTCACGATTCGGCTTACGGGTTGTGGATCCGCTGTGTCAGCGAGGGATTGGCGTGGACCGTGCTAGTGGACCGGTTCTAAGAGGCTACTGGTTTTCACCAGAGCCCGCCGCAAAGCGGGATGGTCTTGCTGCGGCAGTAGCAACCAGGTCGTATCCACTAGCAACGGCTCAACCTCGCTGACTGCTGAGAAGGCGTGGGACAGAAGGACTAGGCAGAGGCAAGGTCAGACGTAGCAGAAGGTCGTGGGCAGGCGGCAAGGTTCGTAGTCAGGATGGATAGCAGAAGTTCAGGTACACAGGCTTTGGACACACTAAACGCTTTCACTGGCACAAGGCAACAAGATCCGGCAAGGGAGTGCAAGGGAGGAGATCAGATATAGCCAGGGAGCAGATGGAAGCCAATTAAGCTAATTGGGCCAGGCACCAATCATTGGTGCACTGGCCCTTTAAGTCTCAGAGAGCTGGCGCGCGCGCGCCCTAGAGAGCGGAGCCGCGCGCGCCAGCACAAGACAGCAGGGGACCGGGACGGGTAAGTGACCTGGGATGCGATTCGCGAGCGGGCGCGTCCCGCTGTGCGAATCGCATCCCCGACGGCCATGACAGTGCAGCGCTCCCGGTCAGAGGGACTGACCGGGGCGCTGCGGGGAGAGAGACGCCGTGAGCACTCCGGGGAGGAGCGGGGACCCGGAGCGCTAGGCGTAACACACACGTTACCGCCCGCATCCAATTAGTTTATATTTCGGGTCCCCTCAGTGACTTCCTCAACCAATGTGCATTGCACCACGCATGATGGCAAGCCTAAGCGGGAAGATAAGGAGAGAAATGAGTTAGTGGGGGAGATTTATCAAAACATGGGCAGAGGAAAAGCTGCCAGTTGCACATAGCAACCAATCAGATTGCTTATTTTATTGTTAACAAGGCTTCTGCAAAATGAAATAAACATTCTGGTTGCTATGGTCAACTGGGCAACTTTTTTCATAAATTTCTTCCAGTGTATTTTCAGACGCCAATGCTGCTGGTCATGCTATTTTATCTTATGTAGAAGGAGAATCTTCGTTTCTCACTTGGGTGCCTTTCAGTTCAGCTTTTGTGTTTTTTAATGAAATTGTTTGTGAAAATGCCTCAAAGTTGTTTGAATCATCCTGACAATTTCTGTTATGTTTGTGGAGAGCTCACTTTTAAATTGTAAAATAAAAATTTTACGCTAATGATTTGCAAAAGTTAGTACTATATTTTGGTTGCAAGATCGGAGATCAGAACAAGGCTTGGGCTCCATGTGTATGGTGTGCGTCCTGTGCTACTTTGCTTGCAAGTTGGTTAAGAAAGAAGCCTCATCACATGGCCTTTGCCCTTTCCATGGTATGGAGAGAGCCAAAGGACCAATTGTCCAACTGCTATTTCTGCATTACCAAAATCACTGGAATTTTGTTGGATAGAAGCGGCAACAGTTTTAGCTTTCAAAAAAACTAATTTCTAAATTCATTGGCGCTCAAATTTGAGACGAGTAATTTAATGATCCTGAGTAATTTAACGACCCCGCCCCCCCCCCCCCCCCCCTCCAATCGCCCTGCAGCACCCGTCTGTGTCTCCAGTGTTGGAAACCTCAGGGATTCCGATACTGGAGACGTGTTGTAACGTCACGCCCCCTCAGTGACGTGACGCCATGCCCCCTCCATTCATGTATATGGGAGGGGGCGTGGTGGCCATTACACCCCCTCCCATAGAAATTAATGGCTGGGGCATGGCGTGACCTCACGGAGGGGGTGTGACTTTACGTCACGTCTCCAGTCTCGGAAACCCGGAAGTTTCCGACACTGGAGACGCAGCCCCACATACAATGCGGGTGCTGCAGGGAGATCGTGGGGGGTCCCAACGGAGGGCCCCCCACGATCAGACATTTTATCCCCCATCTTCTGGATAGGGGATAAAAGCTTAGATCCTGGAATACCCCTTTAAGCTAGTTTAAGCTGTAAGCAAATGCGGAAAAAAAATGTAAACGTGGGTTACTAAAAAACTATACATGACACACAAATGTTGAAAAAAAATTCAGAATCAGTGGGGAAAATACTATAAGACAGACCATATTTGATTGAAGAAACACAAAAAAGTGAAATTTTGTTTACCAGTGTTATTAGTGCCTTTTCTACTGTTGGTTATGACATTCTTCTGTCAGGCCACATGGCGTTACAGCCTTTTCACATGTTGTTACTACTAATGCTTTCATTCTTTTTTAATGATAAGCTAGATTTGCCTGCTACTTTGATGTTTGAAATTTTATTTTCTGTACTTTAGCACTGATAAGTCCAAGCGATGGATGCTCTTATATGCGTTATCTTTATATGTATATATTTTCTTTACTAACAATACAGTCAACCCAAAAAAAAACTTGATTTAAACAATGGGTTATTTTCTGATGACACATTCTCATTAAATGCTGTATAGAAACAAGCAGTTGTTTTTTTTCCTGATGCACAACATAGCTATGATCAAGGACCCTGTTCCGAAACATGTTAGCTTTTGTTTCTTGTTGATCCGATTTTAATCTATCTTTTCTGTGAAACCTCTGCATGGCTGTTTTTAAAATTCATGCAAATAAAGAAGACTTTTACTGAGTGCCAGCAAACATTTGTTATTCCATGTATGTTAGGAATGTGAACAAATCCTAAATTACCTATTGTAGGTTAACTGCCCGTTTAGGGGGAGGTAACCCTGACTGTACAGAACGGCAGGGGTTAACATAGAGCCCAGTACAGTTCCCCCCTACTTTCCAAGGTTGTAGGAGGGGAATAAAGGCACGCCCAGGCTATATTTAGGTCTCTCCCACCCCCTGGTGATCCCTTTTGGACTCACCAGCGCTCTTGAGATGGCTGACGAGGCTGTTTGGACTGCTATCCGGGAGCGGGTGCTGGCTGACCCGGGTGTCTTGTCCCAGCTTTTGGCTGGGCTAGGGCTTCCTACTGCGGCTGCTAGTTCCTCTGGGCTGGTAGGTCCTGCTGTGAGGGGGCCACGGACCACTTGGGCCCTCCGGCGCGTCTGAGCCCCAGCCCCCTAGGTCTTCAGCTGGTTCCAGGAGGGGGCACTTTGCTGCCCGCATTGCTTCCTCCACTGTAAGTTCAGGGCTTGGTTCGGCAGTGGCCACGGCCCGGGCCATAGCTCCGCCGCTCCCGGGTCATGAACTGGGGGGAGTTCATCTGCAGCTGCGCGCGCTTCCCTGCAGGTGCCGTTGGTCACAGGTACCTCAGTACAGCCTGCATTAGTCTCCCGGCCAGTGTTAACCCCTGCACTGCCAGCCATTATGGGTGCTGGTGCCCCTGCTCCCTCTCATGCTTCCTCCTCTGCAGAGGAGATTCCTGATACTCCTCTTGCCACTGCCCGGGTGCCCATTAGACCCCAGGGTGTACCTGTAGTTGCTGGGGACCCTCCACAGCCACCTGTCCTAGGGAGTGGTAGTGTGGATCCTCCTTATGAGGATGCTAGTGATATTTTGGGGTCCCAGGCTCATGGCCCACCGCCTTTAGATGCTGCTGCTAGTTCCCCCTTTCTTTTTGGCGACAATGTGCGGCAAGTCAGCCAGCCACCGCATGACTGAGTACCTTATAGGTCAGAGGGACGTTCCCGTCCTAGACGGTCGCAGTCGTCCTCACGGGGCTCTGGCCGCTCCGGATGGAACAGATCTGTTGGGTCATGTAGGCACTACCGCAGGTGTTCCCGCCGGGAGTCCAGGAGTAGGGCACGCTCCCGTAGGTCCCGCTCATCCCGATGGCGGTCTCCTTCTTCATCTGGTTGCAGCTCGTATCGCTCAGGGAGTTGGGAGCACCGCTCTCGCAGGCACGGGGGGCAGAGACGTCATTTAAGGTCCCCCAGGCGGGCCTCCCTGGGGGCAGGGGGAAGGGCCTGCTGCTTTGTTGTCTACGCTTAAATCTGTTTTGTCTGGTCTAGTTACCAACAAGCCGGTGAAACGTTTGGTTCCGGCGGCGGCCCATAAGGCGTCCCTGGTTAGGGTTGGGGTTTATAAGGATTCCATTTTTTGTGGTGTTAGCCCCTTAGGTGTACATGTTGATGAAGCAGTAAAGGAAAACATTTGGTCGAACCAGTATGTTGATCTGTGGTCGCTAGTGTCTGCGGACCAATATACAATTGACAAGGAACGTAGGCCTCAGTCGGAAAAAACTTTTCCTTCTAGGCCAAAGGTAGCAAAGACCATGGGCAATTGGTTACAGGCATTTGCAGTTTTGGGGTGTATAATGGGGGAAAAGCATCTGGAGTGGTGCTCCGAGCTTTTTATTTGCATGGACTCTGTGTATAGTGCTTATAAGGCTCATGGGGGCTCTGCGTGGTGGCAGTATGACGAGGAATTTCGTCGCCGCTTGTCTCTGCACCCGGATGTTGGTTGGGGAGTTAAGGCGACCGATGTCTGGTTGCGTTTAATGATGGCTCAGAGGGCTCAGCCCTTTCAGCAGGGAGCTGCTGGTCAAACCGGGATTGCCGGGCCGGCGGCCGTGCGACGACCGGGGGCTTGCTGGTTGTTTAACGAGGGACATTGTCGTTTCCTCAGCTTGTGTAAATACAAGCATGAGTGTTCTGCCTGCGGGGGGTCTAACGCTGCAGTCAGGTGTCAGCGGGCTGCCAAGCAACCCGGTCTGGCGCCCTCGGCTGCTGCGGGGAAGGACCCCGGTGAACGTAGACATGATGTGCCCGTGGTTAGATCAGTACCCCAATAAGGAGGATGCTTTGGTTTTGTTAGAGGGTTTTCATTATGGTTTCGTTATACCGTTTGTTTTAGAACAGGTTTTTTCCTCTTACCCTGACAACTTGAAGTCGGCCAGGGAGCACCCTGAGGTGCTGCGGGAGAAGATTGGCAAGGAGGTTTCTTTGCGCCGTTTTGAGGGGCCTTTTGTGTCCCCCCCTTTTCCTAATTTTCGGGTGTCCCCCCTTTGGGTTGTTCCTAAGAAGTAGGTTGGGAAGTTTTGCCTGATTCACCACCTTTCGTATCCGAAAGGTTCCTCAGTGAATGATGGCATTTCTAAAGAGGATGCTTCAGTTTCTTATGTCTCTTTTGACCGGGCGATGGCCCTGGTTTGGGGTGTTGGGGAAGGGGCATTGATGGCGCAGTCTGACATTGAGTCGGCTTTTCGCTTGTTGCCAGTGCATCCGGAATGCTATCACTTGCTGGGTTGCCGTGTGGATGGGGCTTTTTACTATGATGTTTGCCTGCCTATGGGTTGTTCTATTTCCTGCCGGTATTTTGAGATGTTTGGGTCATTTTTAGAGTGGG
This sequence comes from Hyla sarda, assembly GCF_029499605.1. Classification (NCBI taxonomy): domain Eukaryota; kingdom Metazoa; phylum Chordata; class Amphibia; order Anura; family Hylidae; genus Hyla; species Hyla sarda. The sequence continues at coordinate 329,258,001 of NC_079189.1, forward strand.
TTGTCCGTTTTGAGACTGGCAGCCGCTCAATGATCTCATCTGGATGATTTTTTAATTGTTGGCTCGGTTGGATCTCCCATATGTGGGTTTTTGTTGGATTCTTTTCCTTTTTTTTATGCAGAAGTTTGGTGTGCCTTTGTCTGCTGAGAAGACAGAGGGCCCTTCCACAGTTATTTCATTTTTGGGTATTGAGGTAGATTCTGTGGCGATGGTTTTTAGGCTCCCGGCGGAGAAGTTGTAAAGTTTACTTTTGTTGGTTGAAAGTTTCTGTGGTGTGCACAAAGTGACGCTGCGGCACATGCAGGTTTTACTGGGGCATTTGGTTTTTGCTTGTCGTGTTATGCCCATGGGTCGTGTTTTTTCTAGGCGCCTGTCATTGGCCACTAAGGGCGTTTCCTGCCCTTCCCATCATATCCGCATTTCAAAGCAAATGCGTTCGGATATTTTGGTGTGGAGAGAGTTTTTGAGGAAGTATAACGGTCACACGTGTTGGCTGGGGGAGGAGTTGTCTAATGCTGAGCTTCAATTGTTCACGGATGCGGCTGGCTCTGTGGGTTTTGGTGCCTTTTTTCAAGGGGAATGGTGCGCTGAGTTTTGGCCGCCTGAGTGGCAGGCCAATGGTTGGTGTAGGAATCTCACCCTGCTTGAATTTTTTCCTATTGTAGTTGCTGTGGAGTTGTGGGGTGTGCGTTTTAGCAATAGGCGGGTTTGTTTTTGGACGGACAATCTGAGTGTAGTTCATTGTATAAATGGTTTGTCTTCCTCCTCCCTTCCTGTTTTGTCTCTGATTAGGCATTTGGTTCTTCGGTGTTTGGAGTTGAACATATGGTTTAAGGCTCGCCATGATTGCTGATTTCCTTTCTCTTTTTCAGTTTGAGGAGTTTCGGAGGATGTGTCCGGATGCTGCGTTGGAGGGGCTCCCTTTCCCCCCCATTGGTCTGGGCCCTGCCGAGCAACGTCTGATCCCGCTGGTTGAGTCGTCAGTGGCGGCATCTACATGGGCCAGACATGGTAAGGCGGGGGCTGAGTGGTGTGCGTTGCTTGCTGGGCGGGAGGTTGTTACCTCAGTGGAGAACCGCGTAGCGGTTACAGTTGATTATATGTTGTGATTGCGCGATTTACATGTGTCTGCAATTGTTGCATGGCGGCGACTAGCTGGGGTGAGTTTTTATTTTAAGCTGTTGGGTTGGGAGAATGTTTCGAAACAGTTTTTATTTCAGCAGGCTTTGAAGGGTTGGCAGCGCACTCATGTGCGGCGTGAAACTCGCAGACCTGTTTCGTTTTCACTGTTGGCGTCTCTTTTACAGGCTACCCGGAGTTGCTGTTCCTCGGTTTATGAGTCGGAGTTGTATTCTGGCACTTTTTGTGTCATGTTTTTTGGCGCGCTGCGTATCGGCGAGTTGGTCCCGGTTTCGAAAGCCGGGGCCGGTGGTTTGTTGCAGGACGACGTTTTGTGTTCCAATGGGGTTGTACAACTGCGGATCCTGCGCTCGAAAACGCATCAGGTGGGTCAAGGAGCTTGGGTGCGGGTTCTTGTGGTGGATGGTTCGGTTTGTCCGGTGCGGGCGGTGACGTCGTTGTAGTCTGTTCGGGTGTCGGGCCGCCATTTTTTCGCGCATGCTGACGGTTTTCCCTTAACGCGTTTTCAATTCCAGGCTGTGTTCAAGGGCTGTTTGCGATTTTTGGGTGCTCCTGCTGCTGAGTTTGGTACGCACTCTTTTAGGATTGGCGCTGCTACGGAGGTGTCCAGGGCGGGATTATCGGTGGATGCGATACAGCGTATTGGCCGTTGGCGCTCTGGTTGTTATGCTAGATATGTACGTCCCGAGTTGTTGTTATAACTCTTTTTCTTTTTAGATGTTCAGAGGCCGATGGTGTATTTCCTGGGACACTCGTATTTCCACCGGGCCGCACAGAGAGCTGATTGCCGGCCGGGTGGGAGATCTTTGGGATGCGACAATGTTGAGCCTCACTGGAGAGGGATCCCAGGTATGCGGTGGACACGGGTCCTTACTGAAGTGGTGGACATTGCTAGAACCGTCCGATCTGGTGTCATTTTGGTGGTGCATGCGGGCGGGAATGATCTCTGTTATTCTCGGGTCCCCTATCTGATCACTTTGATTAAAGCTGATGTTGAACAGTTTTCTGGGTTCTTTTCTGATTTGGTTTAAGTGTGGTCGGATATAGTGCCTAGAGTATCCTGGCAGGGTGCTCGTAATGCCGAGGTCATCGAGCGTTCACGGTGTTTGGTGAATTCTCGCATGGCCCGGTTTGTGCGACAGAAGGGTGGAGTGGTGGTCCGTCATCGGGAGGAGATAACAGACGGTTTATGACACCAGATGGAGTTCACCTTAATGATATCGGCCTGGACATCTTTTTGTCGGGCTTACAAGATGGTTTGGAGCAGGCCTTGTTCTTGCTTGTTGGGGGTCGGAGCACCGTGTAGGAGTAAACGGCTCCTCGATGGCCTGAGGAGAGGAGATTTGTGAAGTGACGGCCTTAGGCACTTTTGCACGCCGGGAGTCCGGCGGCTGGCAATACCGCTTCGGCTGAAGTAGGTAGGTTGCTGCAATGCAGCAGTTATAGAGTTATTTATTCTGTTATTTAATAAATTGAGCCGTGACCACCACCCAGCCCAGTAAAAGAATAATGTTGTCTGACATTATTGGAAGAGGTGGGGGGAGGGCTTATAATGTGGTAGGTGTGAAGTGTTCCGGGCAGTCTGATACTGTGTCATAAGCCATTTCTGTATTCCACTATGGGCGTTGGGTAATAAATCTGTCATTCGTAATATCCATGAATTATGCATTAAACATATTGCCTACATATGTCCTACTGTATGTCACCTCATGCAAAGTAAAAGCTTGACAAATAAGTCAGGACAACACATCCCAGCCTTGCCTAATTCTGACACAGTATAGAGACATTCTGACAAACATAACACAGTCTTAGAGCCTCTGGGTCATTGAAGTGCCATCAACTTCAGGCTTAGAGAAGAAGAAGTAAATATCCTTTGGTGACAGACCTAAAAAGCTGCATCAGGGTCTATTATCTTCAATCAGAGTCTATTATAGAGGGGATGGATGTTTGTATCATTAAGACATGGACATAGCGCAGATTATCTTTCAGTGATGTCTTGGTGACGGTCTTCATCAAGGAATAGATGAGAGAGCCAAAGGACAACTTTCCCATTGGCGTCTCTTCCATTCTCTAATTCACAGCTTATCACATCTATGGTTCCAAGGCTGTGTAATTAGTGAATTACAGCATGCACTTTTTCCACAAATTGTCAAAATTGTCGCTGTAAAATCACACATTTTATCACAACTATCCCCTTAATGACCACGGATGTAAGTAAGTCCTGGTTTGGCGGTACTTCGCTCACCAGGACGTACATTTACGTTCTGTGTATGACCGCAAGCATCGGAGCGGTGCTCGCGTCATACACGGCAGGTTCCGGCTGCTGCAGCAGGGGGCCTGCCCGACATCCACGATCGCGCGGATGTCCACCATTAACCCCTCAGATGCCGTGATCAGTACAGATCACGGCATCTGCGGCAATGCGCATGTTTAAATAGATGATCGAATCGCCCGCAGCACTGCCGCGAGGATCTGATCATCTGTTATGGCTGCCTCCGTCCATCTCCCGGCGTCTCCTGCTCTGGTCTGAGATCAAGCAGAACAGAGCAGAAGATGGCCGATAATACTGATCAGTGCTATGTCCTATGCATAGCACTGAACAGTCTTAGCAATCAAATGATTGCTATAGATAGTCCCCATGAGGACATGAAAAATTTAAAAATAAAAAGTAAAAAAAAGTGAAAAATCCCCTCCCCCAATAAAAATGAAAATTGTCAGTTTTTCCCATTTTACCCCCAAAAAGCGTAATTTTTTTTAATAAACATGTTTGGTATCGCCACGTGCGTAAATGTCCGAACTAGCAAAATATAATGTTAATGATCCCGTACGGTGAACGGCGTTAATGTAAAAAATAAAAAAGTCAAAAAATGCAGCTTTTTTGTCACATTTTATTCCAATTTTTTTTTTTATAAAAAATTATCTAAAAGTTTTATATATGCAAATGTAGTATTGATAAAAAGTAAAGATGACGGCGCAAAAAATGAGCCCTCATAACACCCTACATACAGAAAAATGAAAAAGTTATAGGTGGTCAAAAAAGGGCAATTTTAGATTACTGATTTTGTACAAAACGTTTTAGATTTTTTTTTTAAGCGGTACAAAAATATAAAAGTATCTAGCCATGGGTATCATGTTAATCCTATTGACCCACAGGATAAAGAACACATGTCGTTTTTACCATAAAGTGTACAGTGTGAAAACGAAACCCTCCAAAATGTGCAAAATTGTGTTTTTCATTTAAATTTCCGCCCTAAAAAAATATTCTTTTGGGTTCGCAGTACATTTTATGGTAAAATGAGAGGTTTCATTACAAAGTACAATTGATCATGCAAAAAACAAGACCTTATATGGGTCTGTAGATGGAAATATTAAAGAGTTATGGATTTTAGAAGGCGAGGAGGAAAAAACGAAAACGCAAAAATAAAATTGGCCTGGTCCTTAAAGGGGTACTCCACCCCTAGACATCTTATCCCCTATCCAAATGATGGGGCATAAGATGTCTGATCGCGGGGGTCCCGCCACTGGGGACCCCCGCAATATAGCATGCGGCACCCACCTGTTTCTTGTCCAGAAGCGCTGGAGGGTCTGGGTCCCGACCACAGGAACGGAAGTTCATGATTAGACATCTTATCACCTATCCTTTGGATAAAGGATAAGATGTCTAGGGGTGGAGTACCCCTTTAAGGTTAAAATGGGCTTGGTCCTTAAGGGATTACGTACATGGGGCATTTTAGAGCAATGTCAGTCCTTTATGGAAAAACACAGCAAAATTGCATGTGGTAGTTAGAAGTGGTACTCCTAATTAGCTGCAACATGGGAACACAGCCTAAGGCTGGGTCCACACTACGTTTTGTCCCATACGGGAGCGCATACGGCAGGGGGGAGCTAAAAGCTCGCGCTCCCGTATGTTACCGTATGCGCTCCCGTATGCCATTCATTTCAATGAGCCGACCGGAGTGAAACGTTCGGTCCGGTCGGCTCATTTTTGCGCCGTATGCGCTTTTACAACCGGACCTAAAACTGTGGTCAACCACGGTTTTAGGTCCGGTTGTAAAAGCGCATACGGCGCAAAAATGAGCCGACCGGACCGAACGTTTCACTCCGGTCGGCTCATTGAAATGAATGGCATACGGGAGCGCATACGGTCACATACGGGAGCGCGAGCTTTTAGCTCCCCCCTGCCGTATGCGCTCCCGTATGGGACAAAACGTAGTGTGGACCCAGCCTTACACAGGCTTATCCCTCTGACGAAGTAGATAAGTAAATGGAGTGGTAATTTTTTTTGACAATTTAAAGCAAACAGAAATGTCAGCTTGGGACACCATGGGGCTCTATGACAAAACTCAGGATTGGCCTTACTGAGCCTTAATTTAAAGGGGTACTCCACTGAAAACATTTTTTTTTTTATCAACTGGTGCCAGAAAGTTAAACAGATTTGTAAATGACTTCTATTTAAAAAAATCTTAATCCTTCCACTACTAATCAACTGCTGTATTCTCCAGGGGAAGTTCTTTTCTATTTGAATTTCCTTTCTGTCTGACCACGGTGCTCTGTGCTGACACCTCTGTCCATGTCAGGAACTGTCCAGAGCAGGATAGGTTTTCTATGGGGATTTGCTCCTACTCTGGACAGTTCCTAAAATGGACAGAGGTGTCAGCAGAGAGCACGGAGGTCAGGCAGAAAGGAAATTCAAAAAGAAAAGAACTTCCTGTGGATCATACAGCAGCTGATTAGTACTGGAAGAATTAAGATTTTTTTTAATTGAAGTAATTTACAAATCTGTTTAACTTTCTGGCACCCTGGCACCAGTTGATAAAAAAAAAATGTTTTCCAGTGGAGTACCCCTTTAACAGATCAGTGAAACTTCATTGAGCCAACCAAAAAGTAGTCTTTAGTTGAATAAGGGGATTATTCTGTTCATACAGGGGCAGCTTCTATAGACTATAATGAAAGGAAAATGGAGTCACAGCAAGAAGTGGTCTAGATGGAAGGGAAGTCTTCTCATGGTACAGGTCATTTTGAGAGATTTCATATTATATATGTTGCATCAGTAGCACATGGTGGCTTAGAGATACATAATAAATTTCTGCGGAAAGGTCTTATGCTAGGCAACATTAAAAGCATACCTACCATAGAGATAGGCTATGGGGCCCTTGAAGTAAGAGGGTCCAGGCCTGCTTGGACCCATTCTTTAGAAAACTGTCCTGGACTTCTTTCTCCCAAGGAACTGCACTGTCTGCAAGTAATAAATGGTTAGGGTTTAAAGGGGAAATAAACACTGGGCAAAGTCAGATGCCATAATAGGAAGCCCATCTTTCATATGAGGCCCCTTTTCCTCCATGGACACCACTGGGCAGAGTGCTTGCTTAGCTAGACTGCAAGTCTAGCTAAGTTATAGAGCCGTGATTTCATATTACCTGGGGGATCGGTCCCAACCAATCACTGAACAGAAGTTACAGTGCTGTGATTTTATTTTCTGACTGACCAATCACAGCTCCCAGTGAGGAATATGAAATCATGCTCTCCAAAGGCAGTTTTGTAAGCCAGGTTTGGACTGGTGTAGATTTGCAGATAATTGGAGGGGTTGCCAAATAAAAAAAAAAGATTGTTTGTCACCTCATTTGGGGCCCATGGACGGCCTTCCTATCCACCGACTCATACAGATCATTGCACATTCAACCTCCCGCCCCCTCTGCCTCAGAGACATCCCGGATGTGTTGAACCCCAGATACAGCGATACGACCTTTCAGCCACGCGGAGTGGGACCGACCCTATGTGCCGCGCAGAGGAACCAATTTGTGCCCGACCTGTACCAGACTAGCCACTCTTGATGTCACTTACTCCCTTCCTATCCCTACCTATCTCTTTTCCACTTCTGACCCCCTTTCTTCTCTTGTCTTGTCGCTCCCGCTCCCTCCGTGTCTTCTCTTTTCTTGTCCTCTCTGAACAGTCGCAACTAACCTGACAGGCTGATAGATGTCCTTGCCCATTGTATGCCCCATGACTCTGCATTCTACTGCATAGTGTACTGTTATTACAGCTTGCTGTTGCGTGTTTATTTGTATCGTGTTATGCTTTTGCCTCAATAACTATTGTGAGACACGGGGGCATCTGCCCTATTGCTATCAGTCGACCTTTGTATTCATTCATCGTTACTGTTCAACTACTTTTTTGAAGAAAATAAAAACTTCTACTTTGAAAAAAAAAGATTGTTTGTAGCTTTTTGCCTACAGCCAAACGTCGCAAAAAAAAAGTGGTTAGGCATACATGCGGAATTTCATGCACCAAACACAAGCAAAGCAAAAAAACTTTAAATGCAATGATAAATCTCCTCCAATGGTTATGTGATTTTAAGTTGCACATGTCATGTAGGGCACTTGTACACACCCTCTTTCCCTCCTGTTGTGTATCCGTCCCAAATAACGGATCCACAACCACAAATACGGTCTGTGTCTGTCTAAGTGCTGGGGCTTCAGAGTCAAAATAATAAACTACAGAGGTATATAGTAACACATCAGTAAAATAGTTAGGTATACAAGAGGAGACTAACTCTAACAATACAAGGGGAGACAGACAAATAAAGAGATAAATCACAGTCCACAAGCCGAAGTCTTAACTGAGAGGAGCAAATAGATACCGAATCAGAAAGCGAGGGGGAAGTCCAGAGATACAGAGCCAAAGTCAAAACCAGAAAGCTGAAGATCAAATGGAATGCTAGTTACTGGAGTAAACCTCTTTCACTGGCAAACTCTCCACAGCAGAACTAATATAGCCAGCAACACAAGTGAAACCTCAGCATTGGTCTACAGCCCCAGATTAGCTAGGGCATAGCCCCAGCAACCAAGCCAAGCCAGAACTCAGGAAAATGTAACCCTTTGGACCAGACCAGTCCTTATAGCACAGCTAAAAAAAAAAACTAGAAAAAAGTTGAGAAAACTATATGTTTGGGAAGGATCATCTAAAAAGTAGCAATTGTTTTTTAATATTTAAGGCAACTTTTCTTTCACTTAAGTTTAAAATTTTTTTTTATTCTTCTATAGTATATAATAAAATGTAGAAAGCGGTATATCAATTGCATTGTGGTTCTTTTGACATAACAGACTGTAACATACAGTAGGAGAAGACAGAAGCAGACAAAAGAGAGAAGGTTAGAATAGGAAGGGAGCAGATAAAACTGTTCTGTGTCCACTGCTGTTATCACAACTCAGTTCTGCTCGGCTGCTGACATCACCATTAATCACAAATGTCCCTCTTTGTCTTGCTTTAGATTTTGGGGCTCTACGAGAGCTATTATTAGACAACCGGTATACGCTGCATCGCGTACATGTTCTGGTGATTCTATTCCTGCTGAACTTGCACTTTACAGACCGTGACAAAGGAAAGAGCTATGGGAATATTACTCCAAGGTGAGTTTTAACCAAGCAACAAATATTTGAGTCATTGTAAACATTCGTACATGGAGTTTTCTACTTAAAGCTTCAAGCATAAAACAATAAATGCAGAACTATGAACACTGAATAGTTATAACAATAAAATCAATGACAGATGAAGTGAAAAAAATGACTCTAACTTACAGTACATATTACTATCATACTATTACTGACCAAGTCCTGTATACAAGTGCCTGTTACCTCCGCACATCTCCCCGCTGCTTAGACAGATGCGCGGCCAGAAGAGCACTCAACAGCCTCCCACCCACCCACGTCACACATATACCACCTGTACTGCACATCTACCACACGCCCGCTAGCTGTTGCAAAGCTACAACTCCCAACATGCCCTTACAGTCAGAGCATGCCAGGGGTTATAGTCTTCCAACAGCTAATGGGCGGGTGGTAGATGTTCGGTGTGGGCAGGTAGGAGAAAAGCTTTGACGTGTTTTTCTGGCTTTGCTCCACAGTCTGCCTAAGTGGTGGGATGATGTGTGGAAAAAGTGTGTCCCCATCGTGCAGTGAGGGGTTGGAGTGAGAAGGAGTGGGGATGGAGAAAACTGTGTCCCTGTAGTCACATTTAGCTAGGGGTGTAATTGAGTAGGGGCATAGGGGGGGGGGTGGGTTAGGGGGAGTAGACTTGGGTTAGGGGCTGTCTATGCGTCTAAATAGGCTGAAAGTAGATGAAAAAAAGATGCTGGCAGCAGATGGATAGGTAGATAGATTGATATGAGAGATAATTAGATATGAGAGATATAGGTAGACAGATAGAAAGATAGATCAGTGTTCCCCATCCAGGGTGCCTCCAGCTGTTGTAAAACTACAACACGGGTGCGCTTGCACTATTCTATCTAGGCGTGCATCGGACGCCATTGAGCGAACTCCTGGGATGTCAAGTGATAGGGGTGTGCTACAGCTGCATCCATAACCAGCTCCACTCCCTGACATCAGTCCTTATTTAGGGACTTTTTACCCAAAGTGTTCCTTGAGAAACCCCGACATTATGGGGGGAAACACGTCGGAACTTTAAGGGCACAACAAACTGTAATGTTGATTTTTCATTATTTCTCACGAGGTGTATACTGTGTTTCCTATATCCTGAGTTGGTGGCAAAATAAGAGTGAACACCTATCTCAACTCTGCTCCTGTTAGGTAGACTATTCAGTCACAGAAACGTTTATACAGTAAGTTAGAGTGTACCTCCTAGATTCAGTTTAGACCTATCCCATGTCACGTTCAAGCCAAAGCCTGCTTTAAGTTGGTTTTATCACTGTTTCAGTTGCAAGAGCCTGGGACAGATCTGGATCACGTGCACAGTGATCATGGCACGGCATGGAGTTTCTGAGGATTTCCCCCATAGGGTCATCTCCAGTCCACGCTCTGAGGGTATCTTTTTTTCTCTATCCTGTTTCCAGCTCCAAGAAGGAGTATCTACTAACCAGAAGTGGAGAACCATCTGAGCAATGAACTCTCTGCAAAAACACTAAACTATATCTGGACCTACAGTCGGCTTTATTTTTTCTACATATGCCGTACACATCATGCCACAAACTTAGTAATGCTTAAGAATCTGCACCACAGTAAGCCTGTCTCTGAATATGTGTAGGCTCTTTATAGTAGCAAGAATTTTGTTGGACTGTACTTTTTTCATTGTCTGTAAGTGTATTACATAGCAACACCACCAAATGTGGGGAAAGCACATTAGAGACTTTTCAGTATAACTGCTAGAACAGCATGCTTAACCCCTTAAGGACCCAGCCATTTTACACCTTAGGACCCGGCCATTTTTTGAACATCGGACCACTGTCACTTTAAACATTAATAACTCTGGAATGCTATTAGTTATCATTCTCATTCTGAGATTGTTTTTTGTGACATATTCTACTTTAACATAGTGGTAAAATTTTGTGGTAACTTGCATCCTTTCATGGTGAAAAATCTAAACATTTGATGAAAAATCTGAAAATTTTGCATTTTTCTAACTTTGAAGCTTTCTGCTTGTAAGGAAAAGGGATATTCCAAATAATTTTTTTAATTCACATTTGCAATATGTCTACTTTATATTTGCATCATAAAATTGATGTGTTTTTACTTTTGGAAGACACCAGAGGGCTTCAAAGTTCAGCATCAATTTTCAAATTTTTCACAAAATTTTGAAACTCACTATTTTTCAGGGACCAGTTCAGGTTTGAAGTGGATTTGAAGGGTCTTCATATTAGAAATACCCCATAAATGACCCCATTATAAAAACTTGACCCCCCAAAGTATTCAAAATGACATTCAGTCAGCATTTTAACCCTTTAGGTGTTTTACAGGAATAGCAGCAAAGTGAAGGAGAAAATTCACAATCTTCATTTTTTTTACACTCGCATGTTCATGTAGACCCAATTTTAGAATTTTTACAAGGGGGAAAAGGAGAAAATTTATACTTATATAAGCACATACCTCATATGGCTATGTAAATTTTTTGGCGAGCGCCGTAGAGGGCTCAGAAGCAAAGGAGCGACAGGGGGATTTTGGAGAGTATGTTTTTCTGAAATGTTTTTTGGGGGGCATGTCGCATTTAGGAAGCCCCTATGGTGCCAGAACAGCAAAAAAAAAACACATGCCATACCATTTTGGAAACTAGACCCCTTGAGGAATGTTACAAGGAATTAAGTGAGCCTTAATACCCCACAGGTGTTTCACGACTTTTGCATATGTAAAAAAAAAATTTTTTCACTAAAATGTGTGTTTTCCCCCAAATGTCACATTTTTGCAAGGGTTAATAGGAGAAAATACCCCCCAAAATTTGTAACCCCATCTCTTCTGAGTATGGAGGTACCCCATAAGTTGACCTGAAGTGCACTACGGGGGAACTACAATGCTCAGAAGAGAAGGAGTAATATTTGGCTTTTTGAGAGCAAATTTTGCTCGGGGGGCATGTCACATTTAGGAAGCCCCTATGGTGCCAGGACAGCAAAAAAAAAAAAACACATGGCATCACATTTTGGAAACTAGACCCCTTGGGGAACGTAACAAGGGGTAAAGTGAGCCTTAATACCCCAAAGGGGTTTCACGACTTTTGCATATGTAAAAATAAAAAAAATGTCACTAAAATGTGTGTTTCCCCCAAAATTTCACATTTTTGCAAGGGTTAATAGTTGACCTGAAGTGCACTATGGGCGAACCACAATGCTCAGAAGAGAAGGATTAATATTTGGCTTTTTGAGAGCAAATTTTTCTCGAGGGGCATGTCGCATTTAGGAAGCCCCTATGGTGCCAGGACAGCAAAAAAAAAAACACATGGCATCACATTTTGGAAACTAGACCCCTTGGGGAACGTAACAAGGGGTAAAGTGAGCCTTAATACCCCAAAGGGGTTTCACGACTTTTGCATATGTAAAAATGAAAAAAATGTCACTAAAATGTGTGTTTCCCCCCAAATTTCACATTTTTGCAAAGGTTAATAGTTGACCTGAAGTGCACTATGGGCGAACCACAATGCTCAGAAGAGGAGGATTAATATTTGGCTTTTTGAGAGCAAATTTTGCTCGGGGGGCATGTCGCATTTAGGAAGCCCCTATGGTGCCAGGACAGCAAAAAAAAAAAAACACATGGCATCACATTTTGGAAACTAGACCCCTTGGGGAATGTAACAAGGGGTAAAGTGAGCCTTAATACCCCACAGGGTTTTCACAACTTTTGCATATGTAAAAAAAAATTCACTAAAATGTGTGTTTCCCCCCCAAATTTTACATTTTTGCAAGGGTTAATAGCAGAAAATACCCCCCAAAATTTGTAACCCCATCTTTTCTGAGTATGAAAGTACCCCATAAGTGGAGCTGAAGTGTACTGCTGGCGAACTACAATGCTCAGAAGAGAAGGAGTCACATTTGCAAACTTTGCTGAAATGGGGGGGACATGTTGCATTTAGGAAGCCCCTATGATGCCAGGACAGCAAAAGAAAAACCCACATGGCATACCATTTTGGAAACTAGATCCCTCGGGGAACGTATCAAGGGGTAAAGTGAGCCTTAATAACCCACAGGGGTTTCACGACTTTTGCATATGTAAAAAAAAATATTTCACTAAAAAAATATGTTTTCACCTACATTTTACATTTTTGCAAGGGTTAATAGCAGACAAGACCCCCCACAATTTGTAAATACATTTCTTTGGAGTAAGGACATACCTTATATTTTGATGATTTTGGCTTGGTGGATGCACAGTGGGTCTTCCTGGAGTGGGAGGGCAGTCAGGGGCCTTGAGCTTCATATGGAGCCAGGATGTGGGACCCCCCTCAAGGACTGTTAATGGGGGGAGCACTGAGCCCTAAAATAGGGGAACACTATGGGGGACAAAGGGCCGTAACTGGGGTAGACAGGTGGGCTACAGAGGCCCGTAATATGGGGTACAGTGGGCCAGAAAATTATAAAGCATAATAAAACAGGATATGTTCCCAGAATGATGACCCAGAGCATAGCCAAAACTAAAAAAAATATGCCCGCCCCAAACCCTATGCTCTGAGTCATCATTCTGGGAATGTGATGTGTGTGGCTGTCCCTAACCTGTTGCCTCAAATGCGCACCCGCTCAGGTGGAGAGAGAGCGCTGCGCATTTGAGGCAACATAAAAAAGTCCCCGATGATAGTGACTCAGTGACCTATGACCCATTTCTGAAAAAATACCCCCAGAGGTCTTATCAGGTTTTTGGTTTTTTTTTCTGTTTTTTTGGGCAATTTAGTGGTTTATGGGGGTTAAAATTTGGAATGTACTCTGGACTTGGTACATTGGTCAAATTATGGAAAATTAAAATGTAAAGGGAAAATTTAGTGCTCCATGGAAGTGTGATACTCCCTGATTATCTGGGCAAGTGTCACATTGATACGTGGTGTCCTTCCATCTCCCATTCTTGTGACACACTCTGCATCTTTTCTGGGATCATCCCGACTTTCCACTGTGGGGGATCACACCTGGAAAGAGCTGGCCTGTAGGCGATCCTGGCGCCTACAACTCCAGACCCTTGGGAAGTCCGGCCTGATCTTTCCCGGTCGCCAAAGATCAGGAACCTTAGGACTTCTTCTTGGTACTGGAGGGATGTCCCTGTGTTGCCAGCGTACTGGGATAGTACAAAAGCGTTGTACATGGCAACCTGTACCACGTAGACCGCAACTTTTTTGTACTATGCCCGTGTTTTCCGTATGGCGTTATATGGCTTGAGGACTTGATCTGAGAGATCAACTCCCCCCATATACCGATTGTAGTCCAGAATACAATCGGGCTTGAGGACCGATCCAACGGTACCTCGCACAGGGACTGTGCTGCCATTTCCATGAATAGTGGTGAGCATAAGGACATCCCTCTTATCCTTATACTTCACCAACAACAGGTTATCATGGGTCAGGGCACGGGACTAACCCTTGGGGATAGGCGTCTTGACCAAATTTAGAGGGAGGTCTCTCTGGTTCCTCTGCACGGTTTGAATAGAGGGATGCTGGTATAAAAGTTGTCCACGTACACGTGGAAACCCTTATCCAGCAATGGGTGCACAAGGTCCCAAACGAGTTTCCCGCTAACACCCAGAGTGGGGGGACATTCTAGGGGTTCAATACGGAAATCTCGTCCCTCATATACTGTAAACCTGCAAGTGTACCCGGAGGTACTCTCACAAAGTTTCACGCATACCGCGCCCGCTTCGAGGGAATATACTGGCGGAAGATGAGTCTCCCCTTAAAACTGATGAGAAACTCATCTACCGAGAGGTCCCTGAGCGGTACATAGGCCTCCAAAAATTTGGCCCCAAAGTGATCGATGACTGGCCTCACTTTGTTAAGCTGGTCATGGGCGGGATCACCTCGGGGCGGACATGCCGCATTATCTGCATAATGCAGGCATTTCCGAATGGCCTCGAACCGCTTCCGTGTCATCGCCATACTGTAAAGCGGGGTCTGGTAGAGGACGTCCCCGCTCCAGTAATGATGAGCACTTGTTTTTTTGACCAGGCCCATATGCAGCGAGAGGCCCCAAAATGTCCTCATTTCCGCTGCATCAATGGCGTGCCATTCATTGGGCCTGGCCAAAAAGGAGCCTGGGTGGTGGGTAATGAACTGCTGGGCATACAAGTTCGTTTGCTCCACCATTAGATTGACCAGGCTGTCACTGAAAAAAAACTTTAAAAATTCCAGATCAGTGAAGCTAGCCGTGTCAATCCGGATTCCTGAGTCGCCAACAAACTCAGGAATCCGTGGCTGATAACCCTCTGGGGGGCTCCAGACAGGGTCATCGGAAGGGGGCTCCGGTGCACTTGTCTGGGGGGCCGGACTCCTATTACGAGCGGCATTGCCACTCGTACTAGTGTCGGCCACTGGGTCACTATCATGGGGGGTGCGTGGCCTCGCCTGGTGGTGTCTCCGCCGCCTTACAGGGGACTCATCATCACTACTAGATGATGAGGAGGACGATGAAGAACACAAAAATGTAGGATGTTCACCGTCCTCACTGACATATTCAGAGTCGGAGGCTAAAAAAGCATAAGCCTCCGCTGCCGAAAATGCCTGGCGAGCCATCGCCTTTTTTCTACGGTGGCGGGGGGAGGGGCAGTGGCGGGGGGGAAGGGTGTGTGTGCGGGGGGGGGGGGGGGTCGGGGGGGGGCGGGGAGTTATGTAGTGTGGTGCTTGGCGTAATACTTTATATAACGGTGTGTGATTATCACTCACACACCATTATAATGGGGAAAAAACGCTGCGGCCAAAAAAAAGGGGTGGCGCATGCAGCGCCCTGAACCCCTAATAGGTCCCGGGTGACACTGATCACAGGACCCTAGGGGCCTATTAGGGGGTCAGGTGGGGGGGGGTTACTTTTATGTTACTTTCACTTTCAGTTTACCTACCTTTCCCTAAGGGACACTCTTTCCCTGCACTAGGGGGGCAATCGTCTTCTGTGAGGGGGCTCCGGAGCACAGAAGGGGGGGTCCCGGTCCACTGAACTCAGCGAGCGTGAAGAGCTGCGTGAGGGGTCTGTTAACCCCTCCTCTGCCGTGCTGCTATTGGCCGGACGATCGCCGGCCAATAGCAGCGTTGCTGGGGCGGTGACAGTATTGTCAACGCTCCCAGCAACCGAAGGTGATCGGCGGTGTATCGTACACCGCTGATCACCTTCTTTTTTGCGGGTCATTGGGTCACAAGTGACCCGAATACCCGGAATCGGAGCAGATCGCTTGCGTGATTTCGCAAGCGATCTGTGACGATCGCCGATATGTGGGGGCCCGGGACCCCCCTTGGCGTTTGCCCTGGATCCCTGCTGAAGGATTTCAGCAGGGATCCGCTTCCGATCTCTGCCGGGTGAGCGGCGGAGACCAGGAAAAGACCATGACGTATGTACACGTCATGGGTCCTTAAGACCCAGGGTGTGATGACGTATGCATACGTCATGGGTCCTTAAGGGGTTAAAGGGACCAACTCTTCACTCATCTACCAAAAAACTATGGGGGAGGTTTATCAAAATCTGTGCAGAGAAGGTTAACAGTTGACCATAACAACCAATCAGATTGCTTCTTTCATCTTTAAGAGGCCTTATCAAAAATGAAAGAAGCAATCTGATTGGTTGCTGTGGGCAACTGGTCAACTTTTCCTCTTAAGGATTTTACTTCAGGGACTGTGTTTGAATTTGTGTTTGAATTTGCACAGTAACATTCAGATTTCTCATCCCTCCACTAAACACCATGGGTAGTACCCATTTGACAAAAATGTTGCAAGGGCTCCCAAGTTGATTCATCAGGTTAGCAAAACCATGCTGCCCTATGACATTAACTTCTATTGCTACAAACTGACTACTAATCCCAGCTAGCCTGCACTACAACACTCATGCTTCTCATGAGTAACACAAATGGCCAGATCTTGTATTAACTATCTACTGATGTCAATGTTCATTGTGATCCTGTCTATGATGATAAGGAAGACACTGTTGGATAGAGATCTGTACAGAACAGAAAGTTTCAGCTTATTATTAGGCATAGTGGCCAGAATGAAACTTGCAAGTTTTCAGGATTATTTGAAAATATAGATAGTAAAATGGAACATTAGAGAAATCTACAATTCCTAAACAAATATGTTTAATATAAAAGCTTATTTAAGCCCCTAGAAGATGCAGGGTATAAATGTATGTCCTTGCCGCCTGATACCTAGAGCACAAGGGCATATATTTACACCCTGCGGCGTGTACAGTCTATGAAGCGAGCACAGGAGCTGTTCAGGCAGGGACCTGCATCCAATGGCAGGCATCAGTAATCACAATGATGCCTGCCATGAACCCTTCAGATACAGAGATCAATACTGATTACAGGGGTCCGATGACTCAAAATGGTGGCCGGAGGACTTCCTATTATCTCTATCCTGCTCTGCTGTGATCCATGTGTATGGTCTACCTTCTGGGAGGCTATGCAATTAAACAGCAGATCTCCCTGACCAGTACTATGCCTATACAGTAATAGCAATCAATAGATTGTTAAAAATAGTCCCCTGTGAGGACTTGAAATATGAAAAAAAAAGTTGCAAAAAGTTTTTAAAAAGGGAATAAGCCCCAATAAATCACCCATTTTTGTAATTTTACAAATAAAAAAGGCAAAAAATAAATAAATAAAAAAACATATTTGGCAATGTTAAGTTCAGAAATGTCCCGTCTGTTGAACAGCAATATTTGGTCAAATCCCCCAAAAAAAGGAATAAAAGGTGATCAAAAAGTCACATATATACAAAAGTGATACCTATAGAAACTACAGATCACAGGCAAAATACTTAGCCCTCTTACAGCCACATATATGAAAAAATAAAAAAAAGTTATAGGGGCAAGAACAAGAACATTTTGAACATAGTTTGTTAAAAAGTTATATATTTTTTAAAAGCATTATAATAAAAAAAGCATGTAAACATGGGTATCATTTTAATCATTCTGACTCACAAAATAGAATGTTTTACCATAAAGAACACTGAGTAAAAAAGAAACCTTCCAAAATTTGCAAAATGGTGGTTAACTTTCTTAATTTCCTGCCACAATTGATGTTTTTATTTTTTTTTGCTGTGCCGTACATTTTATGGCAATATGAAAGGTAGAATTAAAAAGTACAATTGGTCGCAAAAAAAACAAGCTCTAATATGGGTCTGTGAATGGAAAAATAGAGGAGTTATGGTCCTAAAGTGAGGAGGAAAAAGGATGGAAAAATTAAAGGCTGTGTCCTTAAAGGGGTTATCCACCATAAGGTGACTTTAATACTTACCTGCCAGACAGTAATGGACATGTTTATGAAGTATCTGCACTTGTCTTGGGGTTAAATAGCTGTGTTGTGAGATTACCATAAGACTGAGGCTATATTTTTGTGAACTGGCTATTTCCTGTTGGAGTTTCCTCCCTCCAACTACAAGTCCCAGGATCCCTTGTTTTAAAGTGTAAGGTCAATTTTCTCCCTCCCACACATCAGTCACCCCACCCTATGCAGCACAGCTGAGCTTTTCATGAAACAACAACTCCCTGCAGCCATGTGAAGAATGATCTCACCCCCACCCAGCAGTCGCTCCACCCATTCAAGCAGACAGGCTTCTTTTCAACACATGACTAGTGATATAATGTCTCGGGCCACACTGCAACTTGAGACAACACTCATTTTGTGTGCTGCTATAAAATAAACTTGGGGGGAAAGATCATATAAAAATTATTACACCATCAATCAAATACAGGTACAGACACTATATTATGAATGACACTAACGTAACAGCCTCTGTAGCACAGTCAAATAAAAATAAAAAATGGAATACCCCATAAAGGGGTAAACAATATGTAATTTTCTGATTACCGATTCCCTTGAAGTAACAACATTAGACCCAATGCATAGAATTGTTCAGTATCTATTAAAGAAGATACTAGTGGTATCCCGGATCCCATTAGTAGTGGCTACTGGTTATAAAAAAATGCATTATTTAACTACGGCAGGGTGGCTGTTTTCCAGATTGTGTCATTTATGCACTTTGACTCCCTGGTCCAGTAGCAGCTGCTATACAGTTATGTCCATAATTGCAAAATGTTTTAAGGATATACTTTCACAATACCCTTTTCTTTCTCCTCCAGAGCTTATTTTTATATTTGTATCTATATACAACTACTTATGTGAAATTGGTTTTGTAAAGCAGGGTATTTAATATTGTGTAAATATTTGTCTACATTTCCTTATATTTAAAGCAATAGTCACGGTTGTCGCATTCATGAAAAACAATACGTTTCATGGTCTCTGATCAAATATACATCTAGAAGTAGCACTAGCAGGTGTTTTATGCCTGCAGAAACATAACTGAGAGGTGAACAATTTCTCAGAGAAAGCAAAATCAGCTAAGTAATAGCAAGATGATGGATTTGGCAAATATTTCCGAGGTCATGGCAATCCATGTGGGATTAGCAATGACGAATGTGCTGTGTGCACAAATAGTGTAACACCATGCAACACATTTATAAGACAAAATAAAGAAATAGGCCCCCTGTTATGGATGTCACTTGTTTAGGGAATGAACTGCATGGCAGAGTGAGAGGAAGAAAGAATTAAGAAAAGAGAGGCAGCCGTGTTGAAATGTGGTTTCAGGCTGGACATATATGAAGAGATATCTTGCTGTCACCCCTTGTCATTGAGATTTGTCCAGACAGAAAGAAACCCCTACTGCTCCACCAATTTTACATATATATATATATATATATATATATATATATATATATATATACAGCACAGACCAAAAGTTTGGAAACACCTTTTCATTCAGAGTTTTCTTTATTTGTAGATTCACACTGAAGGCATCAAAACTATGAATTACCACATGTGGAATTATATACATAACAAAAAAGTGTGAAAATATGTCATATTCTAGGTTCTAGCCACCTTTTGCTTTGATTACTGCTTTGCACACTCATTCTCTTGATGAGCTTCAAGAGGTAGTCACCTGAAATAGTCTTCCAACAGTCTTGAAGGAGTCCCAGAGATGATTAGCACTTGTTGGCACTTTTTGCCTTCACTCTGTCGTCCAGCTCACCCCAAACCATCTCGATTGGGTTCAGGTCCGGTGACTGTGGAGGCCAGGTCATCTGGCGCAGTACCCCATCACTCTCCTTCTTGGTCAAATTGCCCTTACACAGCCTGGAGGTATGTTTGGGATCATTGTCCTGTTGAAAAATAAATGATGGTCCAACTAAATGCAAACCGGATGGAATAGCATGCCGCTGCAAGAAGCTGTGGTAGACATGCTGGTTCAGTATGTTTTCAATTTTGAATAAATCCCCAACAGTGTCACCAGCAAAGCACCCACACACCAACACACCTCCTCCTCCACACCAGCACACCTGTGAAGTGAAAACCATTTCAGGTAACTACCTCTTGAAGCTCAACAAGAGAATGCCAAGAGTGTGCAAAGCAGTAATCAAAGCAAAAGGTGGCTACTTTGAAGAACCTAGAATATGACATATTTTCAGTTGTTTCACACTTTTTTGTTATGTCTATAATTCCACATGTGTTAATTTATAGTTTTAATGCCTTCAATGTGAATCTACAATTTTCACAGTCATGAAAATAAAGAAAACTCTGAATGAGAAGGTGTGTCCAAACTTTTGGTCTGTACTGTATATATAACTAGCTGAGTACCCGGCATTGCCCGGTTTTTCCTTCCTCATCCTTGTTGGGGAGGAAAATCAACCAAGGATCCCGTCCCCATATCCCGTCCTCATATCTCAACCTCATATCCCGTCCTCATATCCTGACCTCATATCCCTTCCTCATATCCAAACCTCATTACTTGACCTCCCATTCCAACCTCCTATCCCGTCCTCATATCCTGTCCTCATATCTTGACCTCATATCCCGTCCTCATATCCCGTCCTCATATGCCATCCTCATATGCCATCCTCATATCTCAACATCATATGCCAAACTCCTATCCCGTCCTCCAATCACATCCTCCTATTCCGTCCTCATATCTCAACCTCATATCATGTCCTCATATCACGACCTCATATCCTGTCCTCATATCCCGTCCTCATATCTCGTCCTCATATCCCGTCCTCATTTCCCGACCTCATATCTCGTCCTCATATCCCGACCTCATATCCCCTCATCACATCCCGACCTTACAGTGGGGATCAAAAGTTTTTACCCCAGGTAAAAATTTGTATTAATGTGCATAAAGAAGCCAAAGAAAGATAGAAAAATCTCCAAAAGGTATCAAATTACAGATTAGACATTCTTATAATATGTCAACAAAAGTTAGATTTTATTTCCATCATTTACACTTTCAAAATAAGAGAAAACTAAAAAATGGCGTCTGCAATAGTTTGGGCACCCAGCAGAATTTATAGCATGCACTGCCCCCTTTGCAAAGCTGAGACCTGCCAGTGTCATGGATTGTTCTCAATCATCATCTAGGAAGACCATGTGATATCAATCTCAAAGGTTTTAAATGCTCAGAAATCTGACCTTGCCCCAACAATCAGCACCATGGGTTCTTCTAAGCAGTTTTCTAGGAATCTGAAACTGAAAATAGTTGACGCTCACAAAGCTGGAGAAGGCTATAAGAAGATAGCAAAACGTTTTAATATCCTCTGTTCACGCCTGACGAAAAAGCCTGAACGGCTTTGAAACGCGTTGCGTGGATCCTTTGTGTGCAATAAATTTACCCATATATATTTCTTGTGGCAGTGCGATTCATCTCCCTTTCTTGGATCTCCTTTTATCTATATTTGCGCATGGACGCTGGGAGCCGCAGAAGCCGCAATTACAGGATTCCTGATCAAGCACATTGAGTGTTGTGCCTCCATTCGCAAAACTCACATAGGTGAGTGCGTTTTGATTGGGCTCTTCACTATCTCATCCATCAGGTTCCATCCAGGGGCATGCACCCTGTTCTCTTTTGTAATATCCTCTGTTCGGAATGTAATTAAGAAATAGCAGTCATCAGGAACAGTGGAAGTTAAAGTAAGATCTGGAAGACCAAGAAAAATATCAGACAGAACAGCTGGCAGGATTGTGAGAAAAGCAATTCAAAACCCACGTTTGACTGCACAATCCCTCCAGAAAGATCTGGCAGACACTGGAGTTGTGGTACACTATTCCACTATAAAGAGATACTTGTACAAATATGGTCTTCATGGAAGAGTCATCAGAAGAAAACCTCTTCTACGTCCTCACCACAAAAATCAGCGTTTGAACTTTGCAAATGAACATATAGACAAGACTGATGCATTTTGGAAACAAGTTTTGTGGACCAATGAAGTTAAAATTGAACTTTTTGGCCAGAATGAGCAAAGGTACATTTGGAGAGGAAGGGGAACAGAATTTAATGAAAAGAACCTCTGTCCAACTGTTAAGCATGGGGGTGGATCAATCATGCTTTGGGGCTGTATTGCAGCCAGTGGCAAAGGGAACATCTCACGAGTAGAAAGAAAAATGGATTCAATACAATTTCAGCAAATTTTGGATGCTAACTTGATGCCATCTGTGAAAAAGCGGAAGTTAAAGAGAGGATGGCTTCTACAAATGGATAATGATCCTAAACACACCTCGAAATCCACGGGGGATTACATCAAGAGGTGTAAACTGAAGGTTTTGCCATGGCCTTCACAATCTCCTGACCTCAACATAATTGAAAATCTATGGATAGACCTTAAAAGAGCAGTGCGTGACAGAAAGCTCAGAAATCTCAAAGAACTGGAAGACTTTTGTAAGGAAGAATGGGCAAAGATACCTCAAACAAGAATTGAAAGATGCTTGGCTGGCTACAAAAAGTGTTTACAAGCTGTGATACTTGCCAAAGGGGGCAGTACAAGACATTAACTCTGCAGGGTGCCCAAACTTTTGCAGACACCATTTTTTTGTTTTCTGTTATTTTGAAAGTGTAAATGATGGAAATAAAATCTAACTTTTGTTGACATAACATAAGAATGTCTAATCTGTAATTTGATGCATTTTTCTATCTTTCCTTCGCTTCTATATGCACATTAATACAAATTTTTACCAGGGGTGCCCAAACTTTTGATCCCCACTGTATATCCCAACCTCCTATCCCTTCCTTCTATCTCGACCTGATATCCTGTCCTCATATCCTGAACTCATATCTCGACCTCCTATCCCGACCTCCTATACAGACCCCCTATCCCAACCTCATATCCCGTCCTCATATCCTGACCTCCTATCCCGTCCTCCTATCTTGATCTCATATCCCGTCCTCATATCCCGACCACATATCCCATCCTCATAACTCGACCTCCTATCCCGACCTCTTCTCTTTGTGAGATGGGGTGTGGCTTGCAAGCCAGATTTACACATTTACCAGGAGATGCAGAGCGGAGCTTGTGGAGTAAGGTACTGGAAGTCCCATATACTCGCATGGGACTTGAAACAAAAACCCATCTTTTATGTAAGGGTGTAGGTAAGGGTTAATTTAACTATCATATCTTTTTATTTGCCATATAAGTAATATGTGTACCAGGTATTATTGAAATATCTCCAGCCGTACGGAAGCTATGTGGGAACATACATTTCCCATTGATTTGCATGGGACTTTAAACAAAAACCCTGACCCTCACAAATGGGGATAGTTAATGGTTAAATTAACTATCCTATATTTAAAGTGGACATACAGTGGGGATCAAAAGTTTTTATTAATGTGCATAATGAAGCCAAGGAAAGATGGAAAAATCTCCAAAAGGCATCAAATCACAGATTAGACATTCTTATAATATGTCAACAAAAGTTAGATTTTATTTCCATCATTTACACTTTCAAAATAACAAAAAACAAATAAATGAAGTCTGCAAAAGTTGGGGCACCCTGCAGAGTTAATATCTTGTACTGCCCCCTTTGGCAAGTATCACAGCTTGTAAACGCTTTTTGTAGCCAGCCAAGAATCTATCAATTCTTGTTTGAGGTATCTTTGTCCATTCTTCCTTACAAGTCTTCCAGTTCTTTGACATTTCTGGGCTTTCTGTCACACACTGCTCTTTTAAGGTCTATCCATAGATTTTCAATTATGTTGAGGTCAGGAGATTGTGAAGGCAAAACCTTCAGTTTACGCATCTTGATGTAATCCCCCGTGGATTTCAAGGTGTGTTTAGGATCACTATCCATTTGTAGAAGCCATCCTCTCTTTAACTTCCGCTTTTTCACAGATGGCATCAAGTTAGCATCCAAAATTTGCTGAAATTTTATTGAATCCATTTTTCCTTCTACTCTTGAGATGTTCCCTGTGCCACTGGCTGCAATACAACCCCAAAGCATGATTGATCAACACCCATGCTTAACAGTTGGACAGAGGTTATTTTCATTAAATTCTGTTCCCCTTCTTCCAAACGTACCTTTGCTCATTCTGGCCAAAAAGTTCAATTTTAATCTCATCGGTCCACAGAACATGTTTCCAAAATGCATCAGGCTTGTCTACATGTTCATTTGCAAAGTTCAAACGCTGATTTTTGTGGTGAGGACGTAGAAGAGGTTTTCTTCTGATGACTCTTCCATGAAGACCATATTTGTACAAGTATCTCTTTATAGCAGAATAGTGTACCACAACTCCAGTGTCTGCCAGGTTTTTCTTGAGGGATTGTGCAGTCAAACGTGGGTTTTGAATTGTTTTTCTCACAATCCTGCAAGCTGTTCTGTCTGATATTTTTCTTGGTCTTCCAGATCTTGCTTTAACTTCCACTGTTCCTGATGACTACCATTTCTTAATTACATTCCGAACAGAGGATAATGACATCTGAAAACATTTTGCTATCTTCTTATAACCTTCTCCAGCTTTGTGAGCGTCAACTATTTTCAGTTTCAGATTTCTAGACAACTGCTTAGAAGAACCCATGGTGCTGATTGTTGGGGCAAGGTCAGATGAGTCTGGGCATTTAAAACCTTTGAGATTGACATCACCTGGTCTTCCCAGATGAGGATTGAGAACAATCCATGAGACTGGCAGGTCTCAGCTTTGCAAAGGGGGCAGTGCATACTATACATTCTGCAGGGTGCCCAAACTTTTGCAGACACCATTTTTTGTTTTCTGTTATTTTGAAAGTGTAAATGATGGAAATAAAATCTAACTTTTGTTGACATATTATAAGAATGTCTAATCTGTAATTTGATGCCTTTTGGAAATTTTTCCATCTTTCCTTGGCTTCTTTATGCACATTAATACAAATTTTTACCTGGGGTTCCCAAACTTTTGATCCCCACTGTATAAGTCACATGTGACCAAGTATTATCAAATTATCCCCAGCCGTTTGGAAGTTATGCAGTAACATATATTTCCCATTGACTTTTATGGGACTTTAAACAAAAAAAAAACACCCTGGCAAATAGGGGTGAGTAAGGGTTAAATCACCTATCCTATGTTTGTTGTTGACATATAAGTAACATGTGTGCCAAGTTTCATGTTAATATCTTCAGCCGTTTGGACGTGATACTGGAAATACACACATACACACACATACACACATTGGGGGATATTTATGAAAGGATTTAGACTGCTTTTTCCTGTCTAAATTTGTTGCACAGAAAGTTGCAGTCTAAATATGTGCGACTGTGACTTTTGCTTTAGAGGATATTTAGAACATGATGCATTCTAGTCTATTTTAGACAGAAAAATGCACTGGTACTGAATTTATCAAAAGCGACTTTTCAGCAACAAGTCACATCAGCTGAAGGTACACCAAAATTTCAGTCCATGATGGAGCAGGTTTAAATACAGTAAAAGCATAGATCATGAAGTCTGTGCGGAGAATTTATCAAGAGCCGTGCGACCTTTGATAAATTAGGCACACAATAGACCAGCTTAACCCTCTGTAGTTTGGTCTATATTGATGCGGGACAGCTTTGATAAATATCCCCCATTGAGTTTTATATATATATATATATATATATATATATATATATATATATAGAAAATGACCCTGAATACACTACCTACACCCAGGTTGTCACCCTGTTTAACTAGACAGCTTAATGATGAATTTATTTTTTTTATGCAGCTGTGCATTCCCACCATATTCCCTTCATATGTGTAGTGAAGTGAAGGAAACTTCTGCATGTATGGGTAATCCTTACAAAGCAAAAGTTATTTTAGTATCGCTTCCACTTCAGAGGTCTGTTCTTGTTCTTACACACAGCTATCTCAAGGGTGTGCTGGCCAGGAGATGTATTTTACAAAGAAGAACTCGGTGGGTCTTCATGAAACTGCAATGGGCCTCCATTAAGGGTTCCCACTGCTCAGTCCTCAGCAGCGGGCTCTTTCTAGTCACCTTTTTCATAGGATGTCCCTTTTCAGTCCATAAATGCATCAACCCCTCATAAAGTTCTTTCATGAAGTACCTCCTCATTCTCAGAAGATCTGAAAGAGGTGATGGTGTTTTATTGCTATTGTTCTTGTCATGAGACGCTGCTGGTTGTTTTAATATGGTTCAGTGTTCATGTCAACCATGCCAATATAAGGGGTGCTCCAAAAGATGACATAGATGTCACAGTTAAACATTGTTCAAACTTGTATTGATTAATGGCAGTCAATAACCAGGCCTGGGTTGCACCAGTCACTCAGCATCGGATCCGTTCAATGACTCTTTACCTGCCCTTTCTTGGATTTTATGACTACTGTTGGATGCAACCTTGTAACATGCATATTGCATAGCTCTATGTGCAACTGGGGGGGGGGGATTTATCAAAACCAGTGTAGAGGAAGAGTGGTGCAGTTGCCCATAGCAACCAATCAGATTGCTGCTTTCATTTTTTACAGGCCTCTTTAAATAAAATAAAAAAAAAGCGATCTGATTGGTTGTTATGGGCAACTGCACCACTCTTTCTTTACAGAGTTTTGATAAGTCTCCCTCTAGAAGTATAGTTTCTCCACCACAGAATGACACAATTTTTAGCATAAAGCAATACTGTCATTTTGACATATCTGGCTGACATGCCAACATTTCAAAAGTTTTCAAAAGTGTTTCTAAATGACACTACTGCTTTTAGTCCATTTGAAAGGGTGTTGTCTTTATAAAAGACAGCTCTAAATAATAACACCAACAGTATAAAAGAAGAATCATGATTTCCATTGGCAGAAGGAACCCTATTCTATTTATCCACACTGTTATGTAGGAACTACTACTACTTCTCTTAAACTCGTTATTTAAAACATATTACCAAACCTGTACTAGGACATATTTCCGTGTGCTTCACCAGTCCAGTCCACTAGGGCCCATAGTAGCACTCGAGTTATCTTGTCTTCCTTTTTGGTTTAGCCTTACTTTGGGTAAGTCCATTTACAGCCTTGGTTTGGTGACAATGGCATCCTCAGTGCTTCACTGAGTTTTTCCCACTGACACGCTGTCTACTTCCATCCTATTTCATTTTTGTTCCCTTAGTACTGTCTCCAATGAAAAATTCTTCAAATATCTGTAATTTATCTGTCAATACAGTCTATTAGCTTACATCATAATACATACATTCATTTTGCCTATAGTAACAGCTGTTTCCTGCAGGCACTGCTAACAGTCTATTAGTTCAGGATACACACAGCCTTAACTTGTATTGTGAAGTTGAAGAGGAAAAATACACCATGATTCCATAACTATTTATTAGAATTATACAGAAATATACATTGTGTATCTGTGGCACTTCCAAAGAAATTAATGGACTATGTGTTATCTGCGGCACACACTTTCTCGAATCCCCATTCTGTAGATCACAGGGGTCCCAGCAATCAGACACTTATCCCCTATACTGAGATATACTAAGATAGGGGATACGTTCTTTCACTAGACAACCCCTTAACGACCACAGACATAAATGTACATCCTGGTGTGGCAGTACTTTGCGCACGAGGACGTATATTTACGTCCTGTACAGGACCGCGCGCATCGGGTGGATGATCAGGTCATGGGCGGCAGGTCCCGGCTGATAGCAGCCAGGGACCCATCGGTAATGGGCGATATCTGCAATCGTCTGGATGTCTGCCATTAACCCATCAGATGCCATGATCAATACAGATCATGGCATCTGCGACAGGGCGGCTACATTTTATGCTGATCTGATCGCCCGCGGCACGGCCGCAGAGATCACATCAGCTAACATGGCGGACGGAGGTCCCCTCACCTGCCTCCGCCGCATTACTGGCTTCTTCTGCTCTGCTCTGAGCAGACCAGAGCAGAAGATAGCCGATAACACTGATCAGTAGCACAGAATAGCACAGAACAGTATTAGCAATCAACTGATTGCTATAAATAGACCCCTATGGGGACTATTAAAGTGTAAAAAAAGAAGTACAAAAAAGTTTTTTTTTTAATTTTAAAAATCACCTCCCCCAATAAAAATTTAAAATGTCCCTTTTCCCATTTTACCCCCAAAAAAGTGTAAAAAAAATGTAATGAAAAAATGTATAAACATATTTGCTATCGCCGCATGCGTAAATGTCCGAACTATTAAAATATGATGTTAAGGATTGCGTACGGTGAACGGTGTGAATATTTTAAGTCCCAAATTGCTGCTTTTCTGTCACATTTTATTTTTTTAAAAATTTATAAAAGTTTTATATACACAAATGTGGTATCAATAAAAAGGACAGATCATGGCGCAAAAAATTAGCCCTCATACCACCGCTTATACGGAAAAATGAAAATGTTATAGGCCGTCAAAATAGAGCGATTTTAAACATACTAATTTGGTTAAAAAATTTGCGATTTTTTTTTTAAGCGCAACAATAATAGGAAAGTATGTAATCATTTTAATCGTATTGACCC
Organism: Hyla sarda; assembly: GCF_029499605.1. Classification (NCBI taxonomy): domain Eukaryota; kingdom Metazoa; phylum Chordata; class Amphibia; order Anura; family Hylidae; genus Hyla; species Hyla sarda. The sequence goes on from NC_079189.1 coordinate 329,286,334, forward strand.
ACAGAATAGATAACACGTGTCATTTTTACCGTAAATTGTATGGCGTTAAAATGAAACCTTCCAAATTTAGCAAAATTGCTGTTTTCTCTTTAATTTCCCCACACAAAGAGTATTTTTTTTGTTGTTGCGCCACACATTTTATTGTAAAATGAATGATGTCATTACAAAGGACAACTGGTTGTGCAAAAAGCAAGCCCTCATACTAGTCTGTGGATGAAAATATAAAAGGAAAAAATGAAAATGAAAAAATAAAATTGGCCTGGTCCTTAAGGTCAAAATGGGCTTGGTCCTTAAGGGGTTAAGTATGTGTGAAGTACCATGAAAGAGTTCAAATGAGTAAAAAAAAATAGGACACAGTGGCCCTTATTTATTTATTTTTTATTTTTTTAGAGCTCTCTGTCACATTATGTATGACAAAAAAAAGGGCTAGGGCTCACCCTGCACACCTGGTTTTAGCTGCAATGAATGTGTCACATAAAAAAGTTTATCTGCATACAGATTTAAAATGTTATACAATTTTATATTTTATAACAAAGATAACATTTGATTAAACATATTGCTTGACTCTAGTATTTTGGCAGCTTCTCACACATGTGCCTCTAGTCATATTTATTTATATAATGTATTTCTAGTGTCAATCCAGAGTGCTGCTGACACTGACACTACTGCCCCATGGCTTTGATATTTCCTGTTCGTGTAAGTTTGATGAGACAATATTTCATCTGTGTCAGTTTAACCAAGTATGCCATTTCTCTCTAGGTGTCTGGTTACAAACTCCAGACTTCTTATTTATATCTAACACCTAGCATCAGGAAGTCCACTGCAGGCACATGCTTCAATGGGGCAAGTGAGCAAAATAATTGCATCAGTATCTGACTGAAACTGTTTAATAGTAATTATTCTGTTTAAGCATATTACATGACACATATACATAATAAATAAGAAGCATATTATTACACGACACATACATTATAAATAAGAAGCATATTAAATGACACATATACATAATAAATAAGAAGCATATTGCATGACACATATACATAATAAATAAGAAGCATATTGCATGACACATATACATAATAAATACAAAGCATACTACATGACACGCATACATCATAAGAAGCATTATACATAACACATATTATTTGTATAATGTATAATGCTTCTTATTATTTATGTATATGTGTCATGTAATATGCTTCTTATTCAGGATTCATAAGTCATGTAATATGCTTCTTATTATTGATGTATATGTATCATGCAATATGCTTCTTATTTATTATGTATGTGTCATGTAATATGATTCTTATTTATAATTTATATGTGACATATACATAATAAATAAGAAGCATATTACATTTGACATACCTCATAAATAAGAAGCATATTGCATGATACATATACATCAATAATAAGAAGCATATTACATGACATATATACATCAATAATAAGAAGCATATTACATGACACATATACATCATAGTAACTACGGTAATAAATAAGAAGCATACAAGTTTACAAAGCACACATACAAATGGTAAGTAAGCACAGGCTGCAGATACAACCCTAGGGAAAAAGGATACTACAGGCAATGGTGATGAGTATTGAGTACAGTCCACATGACTCTTCCTAGTAGCACTGGTGAATTGGGTGACAAGAAAATCCCTGACTTACACCAAGCCCCAATGACTGTAATGTAATACAGTATTTTACAATGTAATCTGTTGAAACACCTCTTAAAACCCCTATGAGGAGACCTGCAGGAAAAGACACAGAAAGTATAAAGACAGCACCAATGTAATCACCGCTGGTCCACCTCAGGGAGTGGAGTGGTCATGTCTGACCAGACCTGTAGCACAGCACTCCAATCGTGCCAGCATCGTTCCTGAGGAGGGTGCCAGGTTTGTTCACTTGCATTTACCATGAAAAGTCATATTTTCATTTTGGACTTGATTGTTGTTTTAAATTTGGGGGAAAAGTTATATGCCTATGTTTAGCCAAGTGGAGGAGCAAATCAGAACTTATGCTCCATATTGATTCATTTTTGCTGATTCCCTGGCTTGTTCTAAAATGTAGCAAGGGTGGTATAGATGGTGCATAGGCAAAAGGGTTATGGCAAAGAGATAACTGAATCCATATTGTAGGGAACAGCTCACACGGTGGGGTCGGGAATGACAGTATTCACACAGGCAGAGGGTTTAAAACGCAGAGGATGTTTATTTAAATGATTTTAGGCACAAAGCACAGTGCGAACAAAACAACAAAACCTAACCCTGTCCGTCTCTAACTAAACATCAGGATACCTCACAATTCTACTGCAGGCCTAATGTCTGGCCCCAACAAGCTCACAAAATGTCCATAGAGGAAGGTTCAGACCTGCTAGGTTTGAGCTGCAGTGCTGGCTGTGGCTGCTTCTCATCTCAGTCTCTCCTCCAGCTCTCAAACCCCAACAGCCCTTTGTTTTAAGACCTCCTCCCCAGAAATCAACACAGGAAGCCTCACCTTAGAACACCTTGGAAAAGGGAAAACCCATAGTGGACTAGGGGTGTGGACTGGAGCACTCTCACTTCCAAACTGTCCTCCAGTCCAGGAAATTCAGCCCATGTAACTTAACCACTTAAGGACTCAGGGCATACCTGTCCTGAGTCCTCTCCCTTTGTATAACACGGGGCCACGGCATGGACCCACGTCATAGCGGGTCGGGCCCAGCCTCTAACAACAGCCGGGACCTGTGACTAATAGCGTGCGGCACTGATCACGGTGCCGCATGCTATTAACCCTTTAGACGCGGCATTCAAAGTTGATCGTCACATCTAAAGTGAAAGTAAACTAACCCCGGCTAACTCAGTGGGCTGTTCGGAACCACCGGGGACAGCTGGAGGACAATAGGAGATCCAGGGATGAGCAGTCAAGCGGAAGAATCATTGATCAATGTTATCCTATGGGATAACAGTGATCAATGTAAAAGATCAGTGTGTGCAGTGTTATAGCCCCTAAGGGGGCTATATCATTGCAAAAAAAAAAAAATGAAAAAAAGGTAATAAAGATCATTTAACCCCTTCCCTAATAAAGTAAGAATTACCCCCCTTTTCCCATAAAAAAAACTGTGTAAATAAAAATAAACATATGTGGTATCCCTGCATGAAGAAATATAAAAATATATTGTTAACTAAACCGCACTGTCAATGGCATATGCGCAAAAAAATTCCAAAGTCCAAAATTGCGTATTTTTGGTAACTTTTTTTATGATGAAAAAACTTATAAAAAGCGATTAAAAAGTCCAATCAATACAAAAATGGTACTGCTAAAAAAGTTAGGGTCAGAAGATGACAATTTTAAACGTATACATTTTCCTGCATGTAGTTATGATTTTTTCCACAAGTACAATAAAATCAAACCTATATAAGTAGGGTATAATTTTAATCGTATGGACCTACAGAATAAAGATAAGGTGTCATTTTTACGGAAAAATGTACTGCATAGAAACGGAAGCCCCACAAATTTTTTCTTCAATTTTGTCGCACAATGATTTTGTTTTCTGTTTCGCCGTAGATTTTCCTCTAGACCCACTACACATGTCTCAGGATTTATGATTAAGCCTGCATCGGCTCTTAATAAAAAAAAATAATATTTTTTTAAACATTATGGTTAAGCCATATAACAGAATACGGGGGGAGGAAAAGCTGTTATAAGTACACACCCAAAACAGGGAAATATCTGCAAACAGTAGTATCCTTATTACACATACACATTTATAAACAGATAAATCATAGAGAAACACAAGGACACTTAAAACCAATTAATAGGCTTGAAAGCGAGCATAGCACCACATGGGAAGGGGCCCTGAACCCCCTAACCCCTATCCCATCCTGCAAAAATATTTGGTATTCAATATCACAAAGCAGCTCAACCAAAATGCACATGCATATAAGTAATAAATATTCAAGTGTACAGGATATCCAAAGTGCACAAAAAATCATAATAATGAGATAATAGCAAAGAATGGCAAACCACAAACGGAGGAGCAGCAGCGGCAATATGGAGGTAATGCAGGGCGGGATACAGGAACCCCAAGTGTTCCGTCACTCTGAGGTGACTTCCTTAGGGGTGTAATGCCATAAAGCCCCTGGCCTCTATATACAGTGCATAGTGAAAGTATTCGGTGCCCTTGAACTTTTCGACCTTTTGCCACATTTCAGGCTTCAAACATAAAGATATAAAACTGTAATTTTTTTGTGAAGAATCAACAACAAGTGGGACACAATCATGAAGTGGAATGAAATTTATTGGGTATTTCAAACTTTTTTAACAAATAAAAAACGGAAAAATTGAGCGTGCAAAATTATAAAGCCCCCTTAAGTTAATACTGTGCAGCGCCACCTTATGCTGCGATTACAGCTGTAAGTCGTTTGGGGTATGTCTCTATCAGTTTTGCACTTCGAGAGACTGAAATTTTTGCCCATTCCTCCTTGCAAAACAGCTGTAGCTCAGTGAGGTTGGATGGAGAGCGTTTGTGAACAGCAGTTTTCAGTTCTTTCCACAGATTCCCGATTGGATTCAGGTCTGGACTTTGACTTGGCCATTCTAACACCTGGATATGTTTCTTTGTGAACCATTCTATTGTAGATTTTTATGTTTTGGATCATTGTCTTGTTGGAAGACAAATCTCCATCCCAGTCTCAGGTCTTTTGCAGACTCCATCAGGTTTTCTTCCAGAATGGTCCTGTATTTGGCTTCATCCATCTTCCCAACAATTTTAACCATCTTCCCTGTCCCTGCTGAAGAAAATCAGGCCCAAACCATGATGCTGCCACCACCATGTTTGACAGTGGGGATGGTGTGTTCAGGGTGTTGCCAAAAAAGTTTGATTTTGGTTTCATCTGACCAGGGCACCTTCTTCCACATGTTTGGCGTGTCTCCCAGGTGGCTTGTGGCAAACTTTAAACGACACTTTTTATGGATATCTTTAAGAAATGGCTTTCTTCTTGCCACTCTGCGTGATTTGTGCAGTATACGACTGATTGTTGTCCTACGGACAGAGTCTCCCACCTCAGCTGTAGATCTCTGCAGTTCATCCAGAGTGATCATGGGCCTCTTGGCTGCATCTCTGATCAGTCTTCTCCTTGTATGAGCTGAAAGTTTAGAGGGACGGTCAGGGCTTCGTAGATTTGCAGTGGTCTGATACTCCTTCCATTTCAATATTATCGCTTGCACAGTGCTCCTTGGAATGTTTAAAGCTTGGGAAATCTTTTTGTATCCAAATCCGGCTTTAAACTTCTTCACAACAGTATCTCAGACCTGCCTGGTGTGTTCCTTGTTCTTCATGATGCTCTCTGCGCTTTAAACGGACCGCTGAGTCTATCACAATGCAGGTGCATTTATACGGAGACTTGATTACAGAGGTGGATTCTATTTATCATCTTTAGTCATTTAGGTCAACATTGGATTATTCAGAGATCCTCACTGAACTTCTGGAGAGATTTTGCTGCACTGAAAGTAAAGGGGCTGAATAATTTTGCACGCCCAATTTTTCCGTCTTTTATTTGTTAACAAAGTTTGAAATATCCATTAAATTTCGTTCCACTTCATGATTGTGTCCCACTTGTTGTTGATTCTTCACAAAAAATTACAGTTTTATATCTTTATGTTTGAAGCCTGAAATGTGGCAAAAGTTCGAAAAGTTCAAGGGGGCCGAATACTTTCACTATGCACTGTACAGTCAAGATGATAACTAATAATACCTGACAGGTGAGGTTCTTGCTTAGCTCCACACATGGCCTGAGACACACCATGTCCGGCGTGTGCTTCCGCTGTACAATATCTGTAGAGAAGTCACTGTGGATGTGGGCTAATATATGGGAAATATATGGAAAGATTGGAAAAAATTTGAAAAATGTTTAAGGAAAAAGAAAAACATTTTGAATAGTAACATGATGGAAAAATAATAAAGCAAAAAATAATAGAAAAATATGAAAAGTACATATAATAATAATAATAATAATCAATCATACATAATTTATAAAATTATATTACATAAGTATAAATATTAATTGATATAAGTGATAAATACATATAGGGGCAAATATAAAAATATATATGTTATTATAACCAAAAATACCCATTGACATGATAGTAATAATATAAAGGTGTATAAAATAAACAAAAAATAAAGGAACTCAACAATGTGTGAATAAATGATTAGCTTCTATATACATAGCATAGGCTATTATAAAAGAATAATATACAGGTTCTTGTGTATGCCTTCTGCTTTCATATTTTGGCTGAGGTGGTAGGCATTGGTTAGTCTCCATATTGGATACAAGTCCATTACTACAATTATTCCCTAATGCTGCCTACATTTTCCATGAATCCTCTGACTTTGCTGATAGAGGGTGTGGCATTTGATCTACAAAACAGAGAAAAGAAAAATCCAGCTCACCGCCATGCATTAGATAAGGTCCGGAGGATCTGAGGATGATTTGTGAAGCACGGAGCAAAAAGCCAAACCGCATCCTGGTATGAACTGACTTAAAAAAATAGTGCGATACTTCAGCTCCCAAAAAATATATGATAAAAGTCCAAAATGTATTTCACATGATTTAAAGGAAAAACAATACAAGTAAGTGGTTTAAAAGCATAGCTGAAATGCTAACGTGTATCGAACCGTCCAGTTCTTAGTCATGGCACAATACATGTGCAATTAAACAATGCCGCATATATGTTGGTATGCCACCACCCAATTAATAGTTTGTCCCCTCAGCAATATAATAGATACTCATAGGAGGAGCTGCATATAACATAACATTTTTAGTTATACCATTAAAAATACAGGACAAAAAATTGTGTAGATACAATGTGTGCAGTAAGTGTATTCAGTGATCAACACAAGCAGGACTGGATAATGTTCAGGGTTGCAAACATGATTTATCCATAATATAGAGGAGAAAGACAGTCTGGCACTGCTCATGTGTACGTACACCTGTCGGATGCTTCTTTAATGGACACCTTCCAGCAGCTTAGCTTCTTAGCAGATGGTGGTGCAACACTAATTTAAACATGAAACGTAAGTCCATAATATCCAATAATGTATAGAAGGAAATAAGTGCACTCACCGCAGTAGCTGCTTTATCTGTATGCTTTATTCAAAATCCACATGACGGACGAACAGTGCAGGGAAACGACATATGGAGGTGAGCGTTGGCTACGGATCCGTCTCGCACTACAAGCACTTCATAAGCCAGCTGATGTCTCAGGTATGGGGGGGTGTTTTAAAAGTGTCCTGCCGGAAGGGTATCCTTGGGAACGTCTAAAAAACTACACAGGTGTGATTAGAACAAGATTAAAAACAAAGGAAGAAATTCCTATATACAAAAAAACACACATTTCTACCTTCTGTGAAAGAGGCAGGTTAGACAGGTCAAGAATAATTTTAGTGCAGTCGCTACCGAGAAAATCAATTTTGACCTAAAGGACCTAATTCAGACCTAAAGGACCGGTTGCGTTTAACTGCACTATCCAAAAAGCTTCTTTTTTAAGTAATTGTTGATCTTTGTCTCCAAACTTAACAGATTTTTCTATCCTTTCTAAGGCTCCAAAGCGTATCGTGTCAGGATGTCCCCCATGTGTTTGTCTTATATGGTTGATAAATCTAGAGGCTCCTATTCCTGTCTTGAGGGAGCGGAGATGCTCTCTCACCCGATGGAAAAGCGGTCGTACGGTCTTACCTATTTAAAAAAAGCCGCAGCCACAGATAGAAGCATAAACAATGTGTCGAACGGAATATAATAAATTGTTTAACTCTTACATTATGTTCACCTAGTTTGATCATACTACTTTTAATAATAAATTTACAAACCAAACATGTATCACAACTGAAATTGCCTTGTGGTTTCGGGTTTTCTAAACAGTTTTTAGTTGTTGTGTCTCTCATGTTCTGTTTCTTTTTAATATAATTCTGTAGGGTTCTGTTTCGTTTATAGGTGACAATGGGTTTATTTGCCGTTACTTCTTTAAGGTCCTCGTCCCTCTCTAAAATGAACCAGTTATTATATATAGTGTTGGGCGCGAATATTTGCATTTCGAATTTTTATAGCGAATATCGCAAATTCACAAATATTGCAAATATATTCGCTATATATTTGAAATTGCGAATATTCGCTTTTTTCCGCATATGCGCATTTTCGCATATTTATACCGTACACCCAATATACTGCAAATTGCAGGATTTACACACAACTGAGTATACCAAGTGTGTTGTATTACAGTTAATGAAAGAGTTGACATGGAAAGAACATTGTGTGGTGACTGATTTGAAAGTGGTAAATTTAAACATCAACGGCCATAGGTTGCATCTATTCTGAGAGCATTTAAAGTTACCTTTAGTATGAAGCCATGTTTGTCTGTTGCTTTTGCATTGTCACTAGGACATAATCGATTAGACAATGTGCAGCCCCTTTTGGCAACATATTTTACACCCTGTTGTGAAATTTCCGACAGGGTTTCAATATCATAAAGAATTGGTAAATGTTTAAATGAGCACTGTCATGAAAACTAAAAATTGATATGTTGTAGTACTTAAGTACTACAACATATCTCTAATATAGTTTAATTAAAAAAAGTGATTTTAAAACAGTTTAAAATCACTTTTAAATTCGGCCACTAGGGGTCGCCCTCCTAGTGGCCGAATGAATTCTGCAGTGACGTCACTACAGAATTTCGACTCATTTCAGCCGGGCAAATGAGTCGAAATTCATTCACTGCGCGCTGGCTTCCTGTCTGTCAATCAAACAGGCAGGAAGCCAGCGCAGTAAAGTCCAGGAGCAGCCGCCCTGGCCGCAGCAGGCACGCAGCCTGTACCTCAGCCCAGTTGGAGTCTGCACTCTCTCTGAATTGGAATCCCCGGCACGTCCTGCATCTGGATTCCCCGTTTCTCCGCAGCTCGCCGCGCAGCGCAGAGTTCTCGGTCCCGGCTTCTTCTCCCCATCTGAGCGACCGGATGTGAGGGGAGGGGGGTGGGGGCGGAAGGTTGGTACAAATGGGTGCCTTCAGTTGTTTCCCCACTACAACTGCCAGCATGCCCTGTAAGCCAGTAGATGTCAGGGCATGCTGGGAGTTGTAGTTGTGAAACAGCTGGAGGCACCCTGTTAGAACTAAGGGCGGAAGTCCCCCCCCCAGCAGGCATCAGTGACGTGGTGCCTGCTGGGGAAGTCTGCCTGGTAGTGAGCACATTACCAGGCAGACAAAATGGCATTTATTAGTCAATAAATATAAAAATAAAGGCAGGGAGGGGGTTAGGGATAGAAAGGCAATAGGCAGGGACAGAGAAAAAAAAAGAGGGTTGGTGGGAGCTACCCTTTAAGGATTATATTTTTTATTTCAGAGAATTCCGTGCTTTATGCAGTAGAAAACACCAGAGGTGAATTTGTGTTAAAAGTTTCAGATGTTATGAATTTTTGAGCCATGTTTTGATATTGTAAATATTGTTCTCTTGTTTTAGATGCAACCTTGTTAACCGCTCTATTCAAAATGTGTTTGGGATAACCTCTTTTGTGGAGTCTTTGTTTAATATCTGCACATGTATTCACGTATGTTTCATCACTTGTAGAGGCTCTTTTGGCCCTGACAAATTCTCCCACTGGGAGGTTATCTACCACATGCTTGGTGTGGCAGCTACTTTAGTATAAGATGTTATTTCCTGACGTAAGTTTTCTATATAATTGAGTTTGTATTTTATGGTTAATCAATCTGTTAGTGTAACATTTAGGAAACTAATGGAGCTGCCACCCCATTCAAGGGTAAATTTTAGACCCAGATCATTGTTATTGATGTCATGCAAAAAACAGGAGGCCTACTGTTTTGTTTTCAGCCAGATCAATAGAAGATCATCTATATAACGGTCATACCAGTCCACTGCATCGTGCAGTTGGCTGGTGGCCGCATACAGATGTGTTTCTTCCCAGAAAGCCATGTAAGATTGGGAACTTCGCGCCCATTGGGCAACCTGTAACCTGTAAATAGTATTGTTGATAACGGAAAAAGCTAATCTTTACATGGCTTTCTGGGAAGAAACACATCTGTATGTGGCCACCAGCCCACTGAATTTTTTCCCCCTCTGGTTACCTGTATTAACGCACTGTGTGCACAGTCCTTTATTTTCCAGACTTTATTTTCCATGTACTGCAATCTCCATAAATCGCACAAAATTATCAGCATTCAAGTTATACCTTATGTAGAAATAACGTCATCTTGTTTGATCATGTTTGCTGCCATCATCTGTGTTACAAGACATTTTTGTGGGCAACACGTTTCATAGAAAATTATGCATAATTTACAGGCATCTCACTGGAGTATTTAAATGAAATGAATTACGTTGAGCGCTAGATTGTGATATTGTGTTCCACGTTCATATACTTATCATTCAGTAAGACTAACACTGAATACCTATATTATAGCCCATTGTGAGATTACTTCATTTGTTCCATCCCAGGAAGTGTCGTCAGTAGGGGGTGTGCCCTTAAACAATTTTTCTCTTGCTCATTTACTATTGTGTATTTAAGACTTGCAGGTAGCACATGTATTGTGCCATGACTAAGAACCAGACAGTTCAAAACGCGCCAGAGTTTCAGCTATGCTTTTAAACCACTCACTTGGATTGTTTTTCCTTTTAATCATGTGAAATTTATTTTGGACTTGTGTCATATATTTTTTGGGGATCTGGAGTATTGCACTATTTTTTTTTAGATCAGTGGCATTTGATCACTACAGTGGTCCCTCAACATACGATGGTAATTCGTTCCAAACGACCCATCGTTTGTCGAATCCATCGTATGTTGAGGCATTCGTGCAATGTAAAAAGTGCATTTAATACTCACCTGTCCCCGCCGCTCCAGACCACATCCTCACCACTCCTGATGCTGTCCCAGGGGCTCCCAATGCTGTCCCGCTGCTCCGACATCTTCTTCGGGATCCTCTGGCTTCTTCCGCATCTTCTCCAGGGTCTGGGCCTCGCTTTCTGGTGACGTTATTACGCTGCTCCGCCGGCACGGCATGCGTAGCGACGTAATAACGACGCCGGAAAGCGAGGCCCGGACCCTGGACAAGATGCAGAAGACGCCGGAGGATCCCGAAGTGGACCCGGAGCAGCGGGGATAGGTAAGCGAACCTGTACGGGATGCTTAAACTGCTATCCGACAGCAGCTTAAGCATTTTGCGCTGTCGGATAGCAGTTAATGCGATGGCCCCGAAATATAAAAGCATCGTATGTCGATGCTGACATCGACATGCGATGGCCTCTGAGAGGCAATCGTAAGTCGATTTGATCATATGTCGGGGCCATCGCATGTCGGGGGGTTACTGTACATCTGGTCATCTAAATAGGCAGCTGGTGCTGGAGTTTACTCACTTGAACATATTAGACTCATAAGTGGGTTGAGGTCAGTTCTCATTATGTGCAGTTTTGATCAAAATTCTTATTTAAAGTGTGTTTTCTAGAGAAATATTGCCATGAGGCAAAAGTGATTTGGCCTATAATCACAATTGGGGTGTTTTTTTTGGGGGGGGAGATTTGAACTCTTTAGGCTGTGTTCACATTTTGAATTTTTACTGCATATTGGCTGTTTCTGCGTCAATCTTAAAAATGATTTGCACTATTGCTGAAAAATAGCATTTTTTTGTTGCAATTTTGGAAAAGTCACAGCAAAAACAGAAAAAAATGCAGCAAGGAACACTATGTGTGAACACAGCATAAGGGAAGGTGTATATCTACTGTATATCCTGATCCCATAGAAATAACAGCATTTTACAGGGAAGGGAGTTGTCTGTTAGCTAGAAGGCGTGCTCTAATAATGTCATCCTATGGCTCACAGGAAGTCACCTGACCCAGAACTGACTCCCCTCAGGCACATTAAGCCATGTAACTTTCTGTGGATCAAACTGGCGATCACATGACCAAATTAGAGTAATGAAATGTATAAATCCAACTGTGCTAGAATTAAACTTATGGTGCTGTAGGACTAGTGATAGTAAGTGTGCATAATGGACATGGTGCTTAAATGGGCACTCTCATTAAAACAAATTTTTGTCTTTGCATTTTTTATGGTAAATAAAAAATCTTTCTAATGTACTTTATTTGTGTTTAAAAAGCTGCCACTAGGTGTCTCCCTACTTGTCCCTACTTGTCCCCTCCATCTCTTGCACATACTTTGGACCCCTGCTGAACTGGCAGAAATCCAAAATCAGGAAATGCTGGGGGGGGGGGGGGGTGCAGCCTTAGCCAATCATAGCTCATCTCACACTGAAACTCTTTTATTATAAAAATATAAAACTTTACAGAAATACAAACATTATTATAAACATAAATACAAACTTTCCGTTTCTAAAGCAAAACACAAAAATAAGCATGACTAGCAATAACTATAACACAAAACCACCTCAGAACCAAAATCCTGCCTAACCGGCCAGCCCAGCTATAATAACTCATGACACTACACACGACACTACAAACGCAACTTAAACTAGCTTTAATTCACACCAACACTCCTATTATGCCAAAATGAAAAAAAAAAAAATTCCTTTTTTTTTATATTATAAATAACAGAAATATAGCTTACCTCGCTATAACAAAAAAAAAAAAATAAATAAATAAAAATTCTTCTTGACAATTTACCAAAAAAAAAAAAGTATTATTTTACTTTTTTTTTCTTTATACATAAATATAAACCACCCTACCCATAAACACACCATAAACACACAACTTACCTAGCTACACACCAACACGCATGTTATACTAAACTATACTTTAAAAGAAAAAAATTAATTAATAAAAAAAATAAATAAAAATTATATATATATATATATATATATATATATATATATATATGGATCACAGTACCCCCAAACACACAACTTACCTAGCTACATACCAATGCATATATACTAAACTATACTAAATTTTTTCCCCTAGCATAAATAACAGAAATAAAGCTTACTTCGCTATAACAGAAATAATTGTAATTTTTTTTATTTATTTATAAATATATATATAAACCACACTACCCACAAACACACTACACACCAACACACATATACTAAACTATATTACAATTTTTTTTTTTAACCTTTCTCCTAGCATAAATAACAGAAATATAGCTTACTTCGCTATAACAGAAATAAATCTTGACTTGGACAGATGCTATTTACAATTCCCCCCCCCCCATTTTCCCTTCTCTCCATAACAGCTTAAGCTGGTCCGACTGCCATAACTATACCCCCATTAATATTATATATACAATATACACACAATATATACAATATATACACACAATAAAATAATTAGTGACAATAACCTACTTCACTAAATTAATTCTTACTATACCCATCACCCACACCACCCCCACCTGGATGAGGGTCAAAGTCCGATATGGTTTTGAACAGCAAAGTCTTGTCTTACTGACCCACACCAGGCACCCAAAAACAACATGAAGTCCGAACATGAGTCCTTTCTTGCACAACCCAAAGTCCCCCACCCAACCTAACTAAGACCCGACCACCTACCTATACAGAACAACATAACAAAAACATAAAATACTACAAAACAATGCAAACCCTTTATAAAGCCCAAGTTCAGTGCCTGTAAGCCCTTTATCAACCTCCACGTTCTAAACAAAACAAAAAGCTATGGTGTCCATGCATTAGCCCACCACCAGGATTGGAGGATGGCAATCCTGATATGAATTTGAACTCTCTCCCTAACTCTACCCTATCTCTCACTCTATCGCTATCTCTTCATTAAACTAACCCTACACTTACCCTAACCCTGCCCCTATATCACTGCCCCTAATCAAAATAAAGGTACTTGGCCCAAAAGGCCTAATACCTAGGGCACATCAAAAGAAAACCCTCTCCATTGGAGAGAAGCCCTACTGGTACCAAGACTGCCATACTCCAAAGACCTGATCTTCCCGAGGTCACCGGTGATATTCCTACAGACCTCCACCTCGGAGAGGATTTTCTGTTGGGTCGACACTAAACACTGTGCGTTCCACGTGTAGTACCTAACCACTAAACTAACTAAGAATAAAGTGCCCCGATCTCGGCCACCCAGAGTCCTGAATGCCCCATAAGCCCACTCTGGATAGGTAAGGCTGGCAAGTTGACTCCAGCCGATGGAAGCACCCACCCTGTTGTAAACCCCTATATTAAAGGGACAATGAAGCAGGAAGTGGTCCATGCTTTCCAGCGTGTCCCCGCACTCTTCTCGGGGACATCCCCGGTCATCAGAGTTCCTGTACTTCAGATTGTCCCTCACATATAGCTTCCCCTGAAAGCAGCGCCAGGCCAAGTCCCAAAACTTCTGGGGGATCCTTTTCATGTTCAAAAGATACAATCCCACCCTCAGATCCCGACCTGGGCAGTCCCTGAGCGCCAGAGGCTTCTGGAAGTGGGTCAACAGAATCCGTTTGTCAAGGAACTGCCTTGACTGGGTCCTGATCTCCCACACTCCCAGACCCCACCGACATATTGCCTTTAGAGTCGGGGTAGCGTAAGCCGGAAGATATCCATGGGGTGTACAGAGGTCCTTCACTCGCCCTCCTCTCTCCCATTCCTGGAAGAAAGGCCGAAACCATTCCCTGCAGGTGATAACCCACGGAGGAGCCCTCTCTTTCCAGAGGTTTGCGATCTTAGCTTTCAAGAAGGTGTTCGTAAAGAACACCACAGGGTTTACCATAGATAAACCCCCTAGTCTCCTCGTGTGGTACGTAACCTCCCTCTTGACTAGGTTCATCCTGTTTCCCCATAACATCTGGAAAAACAGACTGTTGCTCCTAGTGTAGTAAGCCTCTGGTAAGATACATACACTGCCCAGATAGATAAACAAGGGAGCAGGTACGATTTGATCAGGTGTACCCTTTCCCTGAGGGTCAAAGACCAACCCTTCCACTGGTTCACCCTTTGAGTGGCATCCTGGAGCTTACCATCCCAGTTTTTGGTGGGATAATCATCCTGGCCAAATGTGATGCCTAAGACTTTTGCTGATTCTTGGGGCCCTGGAAGGGTGTCCGGGAGATCAAATGTAGGATCCCCCCCTCCCAGCCAGAGACTCTCACACTTCTACCGATTGATCTTGGACCCGGATGCCTCCGAGTAGCGGTCCACCTCCGACATCACCACATCGACCTCCTCCCTCAAGGAGACGAAAATAGTGACATCATCAGCGTACGCCACCACTCTCTGGGTGACAGCCGGCTCCGCCAGACTTATCCCGACTCCCGCCAATGGTCCGCGACTCAACCTCCTAAGGAAGGGATCGATCACGAACACATATAAGAGCGGGCTCAAAGGACAACCCTGACGGACTCTGGACCCCACCTCAAAAGAGCGGCCAGACCAACCGTTCACCAGAGGGAAACGCTCTGCCCCTGCATACAAGATCTTAAGCCAATTAACAAAAGTACTTGGTAAGCCACATCTCAGGAGGTACTCATGGTTCACCCGATCAAATGCTTTGGCCTGATCCAAGGACAGCAAGTACCCCTTCCAGAGACCCGCACTACTCCGCTCCACTGCCTCCCTGACACTGAGGACAGCACTTAAGGTGCTTCGGCCTGGAACAGTGCAGTGCTGGGCCTCCGAAAGGAGCCGAGGTGCAAACTTCACCAACCGATTAAACAGTATCTTAGCCAGAAGCTTCCTGTCCATATTGAGAAGAGCTATGGGTCTCCAATTCTCAATACGGCTGGGATCTTTACCCTTTGAGAGAAGAATCAGGGCTGACCTCCTCATTGACTTCGGCAGAGTGCCCGAGGAGAGACACTCATTGAATACCTCAGTCAAGAGGGGAGCTAAAGACTCCTTACAGGTCCTGTACCACTCAGATGTTAAGCCATCCGGACCTGGCGACTTCTTAGGGGCAAGCCCCTCGATCGCCAGTCTCACTTCCTCTTCCCTGATCTCTTCTGCCAAAACGCCAAGAGAGGGGTCTACCCCTGGCTCAGGAATGGCTTCAGCCAGGAAACCCGACATCACATCCCGATCCAGATCCTTCCTTCCCAAGAGGTGCAAGTAGAAGGATCTGACAACCTCCAAGATCCCTGATCTGGACCGATTCAGAGATCCTGTACTATCAATCAGTCCTGAAATGACTTTACTACTCACTGACATCTAGCAGTTTCTGTAAGGGTTGGGCGAGCGGTACCTCCCGTAATCCCTCTCAAAAACCAAAGATGCGTGCCTATCATACTGACACCTCATCAGCAAGGACTTCACTCTGGAGATATCCTCTTGACTACCTCCAGTCGAGACGAGAATCTCGAGTTTTCTCCTTAGACCCT
Source organism: Hyla sarda (assembly GCF_029499605.1). Taxonomy (NCBI): domain Eukaryota; kingdom Metazoa; phylum Chordata; class Amphibia; order Anura; family Hylidae; genus Hyla; species Hyla sarda. The sequence goes on from NC_079189.1 coordinate 329,302,662, forward strand.
GATACAGGCGATACCTGTTCAGGGACCTGAGGCTCAAGAGCTGGCGGAAGAACCCCGCAACCCGCTTCTTGAATATCTCCCACCACTCCAGCTTATTACTACATAGATCCAGTAAAGGTACCTGACTCTGAAGAAAATCCTCAAAGGACTGTCTTACCTCTGCTTCCTCCAGGAGGGACGAATTCAGCTTCCAATAACCTTTACCCATCCGGGGGGTCTCTGAAACATTCAAGGAAAACAAAATCATACAGTGATCAGAGAACTCCACCTCAACCACGGACACTGCGGAAGAGACGGCTTCCTCCTTCAAATAAAACCTGTCTAACCTAGACTTGCAGCTACCTCGATGAAAGGTGAAACCCGCGTGGCCTGAGGGGCTCCGGATGTGGGCATCCTCTAGGCGAGTTTCCCTAACTATATTATTGAGGGCCACACAGTCATAAGTCAGCAGATTATTGGAACCTCTCCTATCTTGGGACCTCGTGACATTATTGAAGTCCCCTCCAAAAACCACTTGCCGACTCGTAAAAAGAAAGGGCTTAATCTTCATAAAGAGATCCTTACGGCCCCACCTGGTTTGTGGGGCATAGATGTTAATAAGCCGGAGCTCCTGTCCCTTCATGAAGACATCTAAGATCAGGCACCTCCCCATTTCTACCCGTCTATAATAACCCGTCTGCATTCAACCGGAGCAGTAAAAAGGACTGCCACCCCACTATACGGCTCAGCCGCAAGAGACCAGTGGGAGGGACCGCACCTCCACTCTCTTCTGGCTTTAACCAGAGAGGCTAGAGCTGACAACCTGGTCTCTTGTAAAAGGAAAATGTCGGCTTCAACACGGCCGAGAAAATCAAAGGCTGCGAATCTAGCCATATCCGACTTAATACTGGCACAGTTAATAGATGCCAGCGTCAATGGGGAGAGTGCCGCCATCCTGAGTGATTGAGTTAGATGGCCTACTATCCCTTATACCTTCTTCCTCTCCTTTCCCCCACCCCCATCTGAGTCAGAGGAAGACCCCTTACTCCTTTTAAGGCTCTGGGATAAATCCATCCCAGGATCTTTACCTTTGGAATCCAGAGTTGCCTTCCCCCCTGAGGAAACCACCTCAGGGGTAGAAGGCTCGGTCCCTCTTCCTCTCCCTCAAGAGGAGGAGGCGAGATAGTATCCCCGAGGGCCTCATACCGATTCGAGAGGACGATCAGAGGGTCAGAGACTGGGATGTTCCTTTTCAGGTCTGGGGCTGTAACAGAAGAGGAGGACAGAACCTCCTTACTTTTTCCCTTTTTCCTCCTCCTCCTCTTCTTTTTACGGTCACCATTTAGTTTAGGCCCTCCCTCCTCTTTGCGAATTCTCCCGACCTCCTCATCCAACTCACCCAAAACCTCAGATTGCTGACCAACCGAGCCCGTGCCCGGAGAGGGACCCAGAGCTACCCCTGGCACCTGGGAATTCTCCTGGACCCTCTCCAACCTGCGCTTCTCCTCTCGCCTCAGCTGAGAGGGGGTCTTGTGCTTCTCCCTCACTGGTTTTGGTGCCCCTTCTCAATGGCTGGTCCCCCCCCCCCCCCCCGCACTGAGGCAACCGACAGGCTCTGCCCAGCAGGAGCGGTCGCAGCATAGGAAAAGGAGCGCGGACACCGGCTGAAAGGGTGACCTAAGTCACCACACAAGTTACACCTAATCTGCCCACAGGTGGCTGCCAGGTGACCCCCCCCCCCCCCCCCCCACAGCAGAGAGCGCATATCTGCTGAGTGCAGTTTGCACTAAAATGGTTGGGGTCACCACACCTGTGACACAGCTTCGGCTGCCCTTGGTAGAAGATCTGAATCCTGTCGCGTCCAAGGAAGGTGGCTGAAGGGATGTGGGTGACTGTGTTCCCCGAACGCCTGAGACGGACGGAAAACTTCCAGGCCCCAGACCAGATCCCGTGTTCGTCAAAATCCTTTCGGGGGACGTCCGTCACCTCCCCATACCTGCCCAGCCAGGTCATGATATCGTAGCATGAAAGTGACTCATTACGGGTTAATACGGTCACCTTCTTCAGCATGCTTTGGCGGGATACCGCTTTTACAGCAAAATCCCGCCATCCGGGCTCATTCTTCATCAGCTCATAATTAGACCAGAAAAGATCAAGTCCCTCTGGCCTAACAAAGCTGACGTCAAACTCAGAGGAGCCAAACAGGTGGATCAGGGCAAAGATGCCCCTAGCCCTGAAACCCAGCTGGAGAAGAAGCTCCACCACTTTGCCCTTTGGGGGCATGTATCTTTGCCAGTCCACACCAGACGGGCCACATTCCTGCGGCCTGCCTCCTGCCCGGGTGTATGGAGGGACCATACGATCTCCCCATCTTTTTCTCGGAACGCTCCAAGACCATGTCTCTCCACCCAAAAAGACAGGTCCACCTCCTTTCCCTCTACCTGGAGCGTCCTCTCTCCTCTCCTAAGAGCCTCCAGGAGGCGCCGCTGCAAGTGACCATTTCCGGATTCCAAAGGTAAAGAACTCACTGAACTTCCCGAACCCCCAGCCGCCACTCTTGCATAACTCCTGGCGACTGGGGGGGGGCAGCCGGACCAGACCCCGACACACCAGAGCCACCAGCACTAACACCACAATCATTCCTCCCATCCATAACACTCCTCCTATTCATACCACTACCACTCCTCTCATCCACAGCACTACCACTCCTCCCATCTGCACCACTACCACTCCTCCCATTCACAGCACCACTCCTCCCATCTGCACCACTACCACTCCTCCCATCTGCACCACTACCACTCCTCCCATTCACAGCACCACTCCTCTCATCCACAGCACTTACACTCCTCCCATTCACAGCACTACCACTCCTCTCATCCACACCACTACCACTCCTCTCATCCACACCACTACCACTCCTCTCATCCACACCACTACCACTCCTTTCATCCACACCACTACCACTCCTCTCATCCACAGCCCTGACACTCCTTCCATTCACAGCACTACCACTCCTCCCATCCACAGCACTAGCACTCCTCCCATCAACAGCTCTACCACTCCTCTCATCCACAGCACTACCACTCCTCCCATTCACAGCACTAGCACTCCTCCCATTCACAGCACTACCCTCATTCACAGCACTACCACTCCTCCCATTCACTGTACTACCACACCTCTCAACCACAGCACTACCACTCTCATCATTCACACAGGTATTACTAAACCCTTTTAGTGTAGTAGCTCTTTCACACTTACTTTTGGCTGAGCTGGCCGGGATATATTGTAATGTTGCTGGCTTGAGACAGACTGCTGGTGCCGATGTCACTAACTCTGCCTCTGACATCACATCTCTGCCACTGATGTCACCATCTCTGTTTTCCGACGTCACTTCCATGAGCAGGGCCGCCCCTCCTCCTACACCATGTGACGTGCAGGAAATCCCCTTCTCCACAGGGGAAGTTTCCATTATGTCTGCACTTGCAATGAACAACCGCATGGACTGTCCAGCTGATGCCTGGACACTCCCCTCCCTCACAGGGGAGTGCTCTGCAGCACCAGCAATGCCCAGGGGACCGCCCCCCACATTAGACCTGTCCTGCCTTCCCTACCGACAGGACAGGAGGGCTTCTCAGCATCTCCCTCCGCCATCTTGGATTCCACACTGTACCCCCCATGCTGGCCCCGCTCCACCTCAGAAGCGGGGTCTTGCAGAGTGGGGGGCCCAGCAGCCTGAACCGACTTCTCAGCCAGCCCAGACTGCTGGAAAGGACAAAAAACAAACTGGGTAACTTCTCCCATTTTCCTTTTTTTGCTCTTCTGCCCTTTCTTTCTCCCTCCTTCAGGGCCCAGATCCTCACCAAAGGAAAAGGTCTGGGAGTGAGTGGGGGATTCCTGCAGGATGATGGCCCGGAGCATTCTGCCATCACTGTCCTCCTCGCTCTCATCGGATGTCACAGGTAAGGCCACCATTTGGGCAGCAGCAAGGTGGTCTTCACTAAGGGGGGGGGGGGGGTCAGGGTGACACAGGCAGCTGGGGTCCCACTGTCCAACACCATACTCTCCACCCTCACCTCAGCCTCTCTGACTACCTCCGACTGCTCCTCCACCTCCTCCTCACCGCCACTACTCTCCCCATCATCAACCACCTCCTTACCTGGGGATTTCATGGCGGTGAATCTGTCCCCATTTTGCAGTTGTTCTTTTAACAGTCCACTGCCTTCCAAAAGGACCTTCCTCCTCTCTTCCAATGCCTCAATCTCTGCTTTGCGGGCTTTTATTCTCACCCTCAGCTCGGGTCGTTTCTTCTTGGGACCCCTGTCAGCCAAGTTCTGGGCTAGGCGCAAATCCTCCCTGGCAGCCCTTAGCTCTTTCCCACAGCGGTCATACTCTGCAAACCGAGCCGTCATCCTGGAGCAGTAGATTTCCATAGACTCTTTCGGGTCTCGGTTGCCCCACATCTCGACCGTCTGCAGGCTTTTCTTGGCCTTATTGCCTCTAGTGGCCTTTCCACTACTCGCCGTTGCCTGGGGAGCAGGGCCCACATTACTGCGATCCCTGCTAGATTTTCTTCCACAGGCCGGAAGACTGGCTGTAGATAGCTTCTCTCCACTCCCCGCCAGCCTGGAATGGGAAGTAGAGGCCCGGGACTCCCGGGGCTCCATGCAGGAAGGACCTCCCCAGGAGCCTGCCACACTCCTGGGAAAGGCGGATGGAAAACGCTGCCTCTGTACTCTGGAAGTCCAGGAGAGCTCAAATGGGACACACCTGACAGCTGCACACACTGAACTGCTCTGGGCTGTGTGTAGTAGAGTAAGGGAGGTAGTTCTCCCCTGTATTGCTTTGGATGGAGTCACATCCTGCTGGGTGACTCCCCCTCCGAGTCTGTGAATCTGACTGAGCAGAAAATACAGAGCAAAATCTAGGTAGAAAGCTAAAAAAATAATACAAATAAAGACAGGGGTGGTTTATCATGATGGGGGCAGTGAACTGGGAGGATTATAAAATTTAACAAGATCATGAGGAGGTACTCTTTAACAGCCCCCCAAAAAATCCACTCTTTGTCTTTGTAATGTGTGCTTTCTACCAACAACTAACAGCAGGTGTGAAAACCCCTAAGGCTAAGTTTCCACTTGGTTTTTTTCTCGCAGTTTTTGAGCCAAAGTCAGAAGTGGATCCATAAGGGAGGAGAAGTGTAAGGCCTTCCTTTATATGTCCTCTTGAATACACTTCTGGCCAGGCCCAGTGCTACCGGATCGGCAAACCAAGCAATTGCTTGGGGCCCCGAGCTGGCTGGGGGGCCCCGAGCAGAGCCGGTGCTTGTCCATCCTGTAGCGATGGGGCAATTTGGGGGGCCCGCACATTTCAATCAAATTACCTTTTTGTAGGGGGCGGGCCCCTTAAGAAACAAAGCAGGGCCGTACAGGTCAGGGGCTGATGGGAGTAGAGACGTCACGTGCCCCGCACAGGCACGCACATCTACTCCAATCACCTGACCTGTCCCTGCCTACGTCCCCACGCGAACCTCCAGCATCCTCCCCGTGCAGTGACAGGAGCAGCAGCAGACTCACGCCGCAGCAGGGTAAGTAAACTGGTGCGGGGAGCCCGGGGGGGGGGGGGGGGGGGATTGTATGGTGCTTAGGGGACTACAATGGTGATGAGAGGTGTGGGGGGGGGGGGTATGGGGGTGATAAGAGGTGCAGGGGTGTTATGGGGAATGTTATGGGTGGGGTGTTATGGGGGTGATGAGAGGTGCAGGGGGGAGTGTTATGGGGTCATGAGAGGTGCAGGGGTGTTATGGGGGTGATGAGAGGTGCAGGGGTGTTATGGGGTTTTAAGAGGTGCAGGGGGGTGTTATGGGGCGATTAGAGGTGCAGGGGGGTTTATGAGGGTGATGAGAGGTGCAGGGGGGTTTTATGGGGGTGATGAGAGGTGCAGGGGGGTTTTATGGGGGTGATGAGGTGCAGGGGGTGTTATGGGGGTGATGAGAGGTGTCCCCCCTGCACCTCTCCTCATCAACCCCCCTGGTTATAGTAGTGATGAGGAGAGGTGGGGGGGAGTTATAGTAATGATGAGGAGAGGTTTGGCAGGGGGGGGTTATGGGGGTGATGAGGACACAGAGGATAAGAGGGCGTGTATATGTATATATGATGTGTATGCATGTGTGGCAGTATTGTATTCAGTGGATACAGTGTGGAGCAGCATTATATTCAGGGTACAGTGTGTGGCAGAAAAAAAGCACACGTGCAGGGGTGGGCCTCCAGCTGCTCCAAAAAGGTCCAATTAGAAAATTAAAACTTCACCTTTAATGTTGCATGTTAAAAACAAAGGATATCCATAGTGAAAAATAAAAGGAAGGAAGGGAAACCGACGCGTTTCGAGCCTATACTGGCTCTTAGTCGTGGCACATAGTATATCGGGCAAGTGCCCCCTTATATAGTGTAACTCCAAATGATCCCAAACGGAAACCCCGGGAGCCCGGGTTCCGGAAGGGTGATGACGTAGGTCAATGATGGAAACAAGTGTAAGACCTGGACTGGATGGATAATCATGTGCTGGGTAAGTGCATAATATTAAACACTATGTGTGCGGAGGCCATATCAATTTCATGAGTGCCACCCCCGGCAACATGGTAAAACCCGGATACGGGTATAATTACTTAGTCCTAATTTGGGTTGCCGACCGGTTATACATATATGAGAATGGTCTTATACGGAATAAACCGCATCCGTAGGGCGCATAGTGTGAATACTGCATAATGTATGTACATTCCGTTTGGTCCAAACTTAAAATATTTTTTGGACTCGTGCTTTGGCCTCATAGGTCTATAGGGATGGTGATGGTTAACGTATGTTTATATGTACGCAGAACATGTGCATCAAGGGCAAATACCACAAATATGCAAAATAATAGTATAGGTAGCAATGTGCACACAAACTAGGTCTATAAGTAAGAAGGAACATGAACCACATACTATCTCTTTGTATATATGTATATGGAGAAACCGCAGCAGTGAACAGTTCCCAAAAAAGAGAAAAAAAATTTTCTTTCTACTTAAACAAGACATGCAGAGTCTGTCATACATACGCAAAGGCACAGTGCCGATCCCAGTCTAATCACATCTATACCCAGCAACATATGAACTATGTCCATCATGTAACCTACATCAAAGGATGGTGTACCCATATCATAGTTAGAATATGAGGAAAAAATGTCACCCTCTCTTAGGACATATATCTAGTAGATATACATCAGATCATGTTTTGTATTCATGCCGGTGGGGAAGCGAGAGTCTAGTACAAGAATCCAATATGCTTCACGGGACCTGAGTTTGGCTGTTCTATCTCCTCCCCTCCGGCATGAAAAAACTTTTTCTATTGCTGCAACTTTGAAACCTCTAGGATCATTCAGGTGATGCTCTCGGAGGTGTCTCGTTAACCCGGACACAGAGCGATTGCTAGTGAGGGTGTTAGTAGTGCACCGAAAATGTTCTGCGATACGTGTTTTTAATTTCCTCGCTGTACTGCCTACATATTGTTTCTGGCAGCTGGTACATGTGACCAGGTACACTACATATGTTGAGTTGCAGTTGATTAGTGTTTTGATGGGGTATGTCCGATTTGTAGTGGTTGATGAGAAAGTGGATACATTTGACATGAGGTTGCAACATGTACACCTAGCTGCATTGCATTTGTAGCATCCCGTTATTGATAACCAAGTCTTAGCGGTCTCTTTAGATGTAAATTCGCTGGGAGAAAGAAGGTCCCTAAGGGATGCTCCCTTCTTAGCTACAAAACGGGTGCCATGTTCCAGAAGGTGAGCAGTGGTTTCATCCTGGGAAAGGATAGGTAAATGTTTTCTCAAGATATTGCATATTCCCTGAAAGTCACTGCTGTATGGTGTGGAAAAAGTGATCATATGTGTGGATTCAGTCTCTAGGGATTGACTAATGTGTTCTTCTAGATACGTTTCCCTGTCCTTGGAATCTACTATGCACTGTGCTCTCTTTAAGATGGGTTTCGTATAACCTCTCTTTCTGAGACGGTTACCGATATCTTTGCAGCTGGATTCATATGCCAGTGTTGTTGAGGAGGCCCTTTTGGCTCTTATTAATTCTCCAATCGGGAGATTGCGAATGGTGTGTTTGGGATGGTTACTTGCAGCGTGTAGGATGCTATTTCCAGCAGTGGGTTTTCTGTACATTCTGGTGTGCACCAGATTTTTCTCCGCATCTCCTGTTAGAGTTACATCAAGGAAGTTAGTCTCTATGTGGTTTAACATATATGTAAATTTCAAATTGTGTGAATTGAGGTTGAGATAATCCACAAATGAGACTGCTTCTTCATTCGACCCTCGCCACACTATGAGGAGGTCGTCTATATATCTGCCATACCACCCCACAAGGGGGTGGTAGATGTTGTTGGCTGTGTATAGGTGGACCTCCTCCCAGTGAGCCATATATAAATTAGCCAGGGACGGGGAAAATTTGGCTCCCATAGGGCATCCAGTCGTTTGAAAAAAGAATTGTCCATCAAAAGAGAAAAAATTGTGTTTTAGTACAAAAAGTAATACATCAAGTATGAATTGTTTGAGATCATTGCTGTAGTTGGAGTATTTGTTAAGGTGGAATTCCACTGCCGACAGGGCGGACTCGTGGGGTATACTTGTGTATAGGGCAGTGACATCACATGAAAGCCACTTGTCTTGTTTGTTCCATGTGAGGGATTTAGAGGCTGACAAAAGAGTTTTTGTGTCTCGAATAAATCCCATCGTCCTGGGGACAAGCGGCTGTAAGAGATGATCCAACCATTCGCCCAAATGTTCCTGTAGGGATCCGATACCCGCAACTATTGGGCGGAGCGGGGGAGGAAATATGTTCTTATGAGTTTTAGGGAAGCCGTGGAAAATGGGACATATAGGAAAATCCGGTATCATATATTGTTTTTGTTTGTTGTCTATAATGCCCATCTGTACCCCTTCCTCCAATAATTTTTCCATCTTGTTTTTGACCACTGCAGTGGGGTTGGTGGAGATTTTTCTATACGTGGTGGTATCCTCCAGTTGTTGAAGAATGAGTTTTTTATATAGCATTTTATCTAGGATCACCACTGAACCCCCTTTGTCCGCCTGTCGTATGATGATATTATCATTTTTAATTAATTTTTGTAAGTCCTGGTTCTGCTTTTTACTGATGTTGGGGGTGATAGTGTCCGGTAATTGAAATAGTGATTTTAAGTCCTTTTCCACTCTGGATTGAAAAACATCCATGGAGTCCGCCCTGGAACCAACTGGATAAAAAAATGGATTACTGGTGTTGAAGCTGTCTTTTGTTTCAGTGATTTCTAGTTCTCCCTGGTTAGTAAGAGGAGGATCTTGCAGTTCCATAAGTGTGAGTAAGTTAAGTTGATCCTGAAACGAGGATGACAGTTGGAGTGTAACAATGCCTTTAGAATTTAAAGGTTTAGTTAAAGGCTGTGTGAACTCTTGTTGGATCAAAGGGTCCATTGTTTGATCATTTGAGAAGTGTCTCTTCACCGTGAGTGTTCTGATGAATCTATTTACGTCTTTTATAGTTTGATATAGGTCCCCTCTTCTGGTTGGAACGAACGTCAGTCCTTTGTTCAGTATAGAAATTTGTTTGTCACTTAGTATGGTAGCTGACAAATTGACAACTGAAAATTCTTCACTGCTAATTGTATTGTTTACGTTTTTCTGCTCCTTGTTCTTGTACCTGTGTTTCCGTCCTGCTCTTCTGGTGGGTCTATGTGTTTTTCTTTTCCTTTCTTTTTTTGTGCGCCCACTCCTAAAAAAGACGAGGAGGGAAGAGCAGCAGAACTGTGGGAATGACTGTGCGTTTTGTTTCTGTGTGTAGCAGCATTCACATAGTTTTCATTGTCAGAGTAATCTGTACAATTATCCGTGCTTTCATTATCAGATGAGCTGAATGTCACATTTTTTGTTGTATTATGGAATTGGTGCGTATTTGAATTTTTAAGTATAGACCGGGGATTGTTTCTTTTATTTCTATGCCATGTATAAACCGCATCTTCTGCATAATCTTTCAAATCCCTTTTAAATTTGGACTTTTTTATGTTGGTAATTGTTTCTTCCAATTGTGAAAGATTATTATTCATTTTTTCATGCAATTTATCAAACTCTGACAAGTTTTCGTATTGTTTTAGAGATTCCGTGATTTTACTGATCTCCTCCTCAATTGTAGCAATTTTTGCTTGTTCACGGTCGATGATAAGTTTCATTAATTTGAAAGAACATTCATTGAGGATGTCATTCCATTGCATAGTAAACTCGTCATCGTATGTGGTGGTAGATTTCTTTCGGATTCGTAATCCACGCGGAATCATTGCGTTTTCTACATATTGTGTCAGTGTGGTGGCGTCCCACCACACTCTTAGTTGTTGTATTTTATGTTTTTCTAGTGTCCATATCAGTTGTTTTAGATCCACCGGAAGTTCATTAGAAATATTTTTGGAGAAAATATTTGCTACCACATTTTTACGTTGTATATTGTTTGAGAGGGACACCTCCTGGTATGATTTCGGTTCATCTGGAGTTACTGCAGGATTATCCATGATTGGTAAAGAGCAAATTCAATAAATGAAAATGCTGATGAAGTGCCAATATTAAATATATTGTAATGCAAAATCCAACTTAGTAATAAATGGGAACTCCGGTAACACAATACTTTATAGAAATATATAAGTCCAATAGTAGCAGAGGTGGTGGGAGCACGAAAACATAGCACGGTAAATATGCAAAGAAAAAGAAAAGAGGGGATTCAGCTCACCACTGTGCGGTATTGGATACAGGAGCTCCGTAGTTGCAGGAGAGCAAGGCAGGCAGGATGCGGGCCGTGTCCCGGAGGATAATGGAAGAAAAAAAGCACACGTGCAGGGGTGGGCCTCCAGCTGCTCCAAAAAGGTCCAATTAGAAAATTAAAACTTCACCTTTAATGTTGCATGTTAAAAACAAAGGATATCCATAGTGAAAAATAAAAGGAAGGAAGGGAAACCGACGCGTTTCGAGCCTATACTGGCTCTTAGTCGTGGCACATAGTATATCGGGCAAGTGCCCCCTTATATAGTGTAACTCCAAATGATCCCAAACGGAAACCCCGGGAGCCCGGGTTCCGGAAGGGTGATGACGTAGGTCAATGATGGAAACAAGTGTAAGACCTGGACTGGATGGATAATCATGTGCTGGGTAAGTGCATAATATTAAACACTATGTGTGCGGAGGCCATATCAATTTCATGAGTGCCACCCCCGGCAACATGGTAAAACCCGGATACGGGTATAATTACTTAGTCCTAATTTGGGTTGCCGACCGGTTATACATATATGAGAATGGTCTTATACGGAATAAACCGCATCCGTAGGGCGCATAGTGTGAATACTGCATAATGTATGTACATTCACACTATGCGCCCTACGGATGCGGTTTATTCCGTATAAGACCATTCTCATATATGTATAACCGGTCGGCAACCCAAATTAGGACTAAGTAATTATACCCGTATCCGGGTTTTACCATGTTGCCGGGGGTGGCACTCATGAAATTGATATGGCCTCCGCACACATAGTGTTTAATATTATGCACTTACCCAGCACATGATTATCCATCCAGTCCAGGTCTTACACTTGTTTCCATCATTGACCTACGTCATCACCCTTCCGGAACCCGGGCTCCCGGGGTTTCCGTTTGGGATCATTTGGAGTTACACTATATAAGGGGGCACTTGCCCGATATACTATGTGCCACGACTAAGAGCCAGTATAGGCTCGAAACGTGTCGGTTTCCCTTCCTTCCTTTTATTTTTCACTATGGATATCCTTTGTTTTTAACATGCAACATTAAAGGTGAAGTTTTAATTTTCTAATTGGACCTTTTTGGAGCAGCTGGAGGCCCACCCCTGCACGTGTGCTTTTTTTCTTCCATTATCCTCCGGGACACGGCCCGCATCCTGCCTGCCTTGCTCTCCTGCAACTACGGAGCTCCTGTATCCAATACCGCACAGTGGTGAGCTGAATCCCCTCTTTTCTTTTTCTTTGCACAGTGTGTGGCAGCATTATATTCAGGGTACAGTTTGTGGCAGAATTATATTCAGTGGGTACAGTGTGTGGCAGAATTATATTTAGTGGGTACAGCATGTGGCAGTATTCAGGTTACAGTGTGTGGCAGTATTATATTTAGTGGGTACAGTGTATGGCAGTATTACATTTAGTGGGCACAGTGTGTGGCAGTATTATATTCAGGTTACAGTGTGTGGCAGTATTATATTCAGTGAATACAGTGTGGGGCAGTATTCAGGGGTACAGTGAGTGGCAGTATTATATTTAGTGGGTACAGTGTGTGGCAGTATTATATTTAGTGGGTACAGTGGGGGGCAGTATTCAGGGGTACAGTGAGTGGCAGGATTATATTTAGTGGGTACAGCATGTGGCAGTATTCAGGTTACAGTGTGTGGCAGTATTATATTCAGTGGATACAGTGTGTGGCAGTATTATATTCAGGGTACAGTGTGTGGCAGTATTATAATTAGTATGGCAGTATTATATTTAGTGGGTAGAGTGTGGCAGTATTATATTCAGGGTACAGTGTGTGGCAGTATTATATTTAGTGGGTAAAGTATATAGCAGTATTTTATTCATGGTACAGTGTATGGCAGTATTCAGGGTATAGTGTGGGGCAGTATTTTATTTAGGGTACAGTGTGGGCAGTATTATATTTAGTGGGTACAGTAAATAGCAGTATTAAATTTAGTGGGTACAGTGTATAGCAGTATTATATTCAGGGTACAATGTGTGGCAGTATTATATTTAGGGTACAGTGTGGGGCAGTATTATATTCAGGGTACAGTGTATGGCAGTATTATATTTAGGGTACAGTGTGGGGCAGTATTTTATTTCGGGTACACTTTCTGGCAAGGTTATAATGATTACTGTCTTCATACAGAGGATGAGGATCTGCTGACAAAGTGAGGAGCCAATGATGTCTGGATGTCAGACTCTGCAGACAAGACGGAGGTGGAGGAAGACCAGGTCTCCGGACCAGATGAAGAAGAAAAGATAACAGAGAAGATATCACTCAAGTCAGAAGACGTCACTCAGGTCACTGATATTGTAAGTTCTGCAGTGATGATGGGTAAAACTGTGTCCAATGTGCGTCTCTCCAGCTGTTACAAAACTACAACTCCCATTGCAAGAGGCTCTTCAGACATGATGGGAGTTTTAGCTTTCCAACAGCTGGAGAACCACTTTAACCGAGGTGATCGGTGGGGGTCTCAGCAGTCAGACCCCCACCAAAAAAAATGGCCCTGGGGGGGGGGTCTGGACAGGGGGTATGGGTAGGGAACACTTCTGCACCTAATGTGGGGAGAGCTATGCTGTACCTAATGTGGGGAGAGCTATGCTGCACCTAATGTGGGGAGAACTATGCTGCACCTAATGTGGGGGAACTCTGCTGCACCTAATGTGGGGGGAACTCTGCTGCACCTAATGTGGGGGGGAACTCTGCTGCACCTAATGTAGGGGGAACTCTGCTGCACCTAATGTGTGTTGTATCGACGTTCGCTCACGTTGCGCTCCCAGAATTCAAGGGTCGGCATTACTATGTCCTGACGCCGGCCCTAGAGCGTGACGTGCGTGAACATCAAAGGGGGGGGGGCCTCCATGTCCATTTAGCTTGCGTCCCCCAAATTCCTCCAATCGGCCCTGCTTCTGGCTTCGGCTCAAAAACTGCAGTGGCAGATCTCCAAAAACTGCCAGAAAAAAAAACAAGTGGAAACTTAGCCTCTGGGAACAAAAGAGGGATTCCACTTCTGCATCTCTTCTTATCATACAATAACTGAAATAAGAAACAGATAGGTTAAAAAGACACTGTAAGAGAGATAGGAATATAGATAGATAGATAGGTAGATAGAAAGCAAGGAACCAGCAGCACACAAAAAGCTAGTGCAAAAAATGGTGGAGGTTTATTGCATTATCCCAGTGTACAAAGGAAGCGACGTTTCAGCTCGAGCTTGAAAATGGCGACGAGAGGTCACTGAAACGTCGCTTCCTTTGTACGCTGGGATAATGCAATAAACCTCCACCATTTTTTGCACTAGCTTTTTGTGTGCTGCTGGTTCCTTGCTTTATAATTATTAAGTGAACCTCTTACCAAGGTCCACATCCAGCGTGCACCACTGTGCTTGTTTTTCTTTTTCTAAAGTTGTGCTGCTCTTCTGGAATTTGTAGATAGATAGACAGACAGACAGATAAATACATATAAATATATAGTAGATGTAGAAATACCTAGGCATAACAGCAAAAATACATGAAACAAACATTTAATCTAGGAATTAATAGTCAAAGTTATTCATGTACATACTGTGTTACGACTCAGTGGATTTGTCCTGTATTGTCTGGTGAAATTTAGTAACAAATTGCTGTGTATAGACTTTACAATACAAGCTGTCAACAGCATTCACGCTTCTGCAGACATGCAAATGAGCCTGCCACACTCCAACAAGCTTCTCTGATCTAATGAAATAGTCTGTCCTAAAAATACATCTTCACTTTGTGTATTGGAATACAATTTCACATCAGCCTTTTGTCTGTGATCATTAAACTGCCAAGAAATTCACTAGCTAGGGCTACACCCAGGGGCGGACTGACACCACTCAGGGCCTCCTGACCAAATAAAGCAAGGGCCCCCAGCAAGACTCCACCTCTGCCCTGCCCCTATCCCCGCCCAGTATGTATATGAATATGGGGAATATAGGGGGTGCAGTGCGCTTGAGGCTATGGTGTACTTTGAGGGATGGCAATGCCAATCACCTTAACTACACCAATCGCTTAAAAACACCGAACTATCCTCCTCCTTTTTATGCCAACTTGGCATCTCTGTCCCCTGTCTGTAATACCCAGCCAAGTTGGCTCCAACCTTCACTCACCTTAAACGGGTACTACCGTGCTGACAACTTATCCCCTATCTAAAGGATAGGGGATAAGTTGCCTGATTGAGCGGGGACCCGCCGCTGGGGACCCCCGCGATCTCGCACACAGCACCCCGCTCTCATCAAGCCCCGGAGCGAACATCCGCTCTGGATGTGATGACGGGGCCGGTGATCGTGACGTCACAGCTCCGCCCCCTAAATGTAAGTCTATGGCAGGGGGCAAGACTGCTGTCTCGCCCCCTGCCATAGACTTACATTGAGGGGGTGGAGCGTGACATCACATGGGGGTGGAGCCGTGACTACACTATACTCCGGCCCCGTGATCGGCAGTCATCAGACCCCGCCTGATGAGAGCGGGGCGCTGCGTGCGAGATCACGGGGGTCCCCAGCGGCGGGACCCCGCGCGATCAGGCAACTTATCCCCTATCCTTTAGATAGGGGATAAGTTGTCAGCACGGTAGTACCCCTTTAACCCCTTAAGGACGCAGGACGTAAATGTACGTCCTGGTGAGGTGGTACTTAACGCACCAGGACGTACATTTACGTCCTAAGCATAACCGCGGGCATCGGAGCGATGCCCGTGTCATGCGCGGCTGATCCCGGCTGCTGATCGCAGCCAGGGACCCGCCGGCAATGGCCGACGCCCGCGATCTCGCGGGCGTCCGCCATTAACCCCTCAGGTGCCGGGATCAATACAGATCCCGGCATCTGCGGCAGTTCGCGATTAAAATGAACGATCGGATCGCCCGCAGCGCTGCTGCGGGGATCCGATCATTCATAACGCCGCACGGAGGTCCCCTCTCCTTCCTCCGTGCGGCTCCCGGCGTCTCCTGCTCTGGTCTGTGATCGAGCAGACCAGAGCAGGAGATGACCGATAATACTGATCTGTTCTATGTCCTATACATAGAACAGATCAGTATTAGCAATCATGGTATTGCTATGAATAGTCCCCTATGGGGACTATTCAAGTGTAAAAAAAAATTTAAAAAAATGTAAAAGTAAAAGTAAAAAAAAGTGAAAAATCCCCTCCCGTTTTTTCCTATTTTACCCCCAAAAAGCGTAAAAAAACATTTTTTATAGACATATTTGGTATCGCCGTGTGCGTAAATGTCCGAACTATTAAAATAAAATGTTAATGATCCCGTACGGTGAACGGCGTGAACGAAAAAAAATTTAAAAAGTCCAAAATTCCTACTTTTTTAATACATTTTATTAAAAAAAAAATTATAAAAAATGTATTAAAAGTTTTTTATATGCAAATGTGGTATCAAAAAAAAGTAAAGATCATGGCGCAAAAAATGAGCCCCCATACCGCCGCTTATACGGAAAAATAAAAAAGTTATAGGTCATCAAAATAAAGGGATTATAAACGTACTAATTTGGTTAAAAAGTTTGTGATTTTTTTTAAGCACAACAATAATATAAAAGTATATAATAATGGGTATCATTTTAATCGTATTGACCCTCAGAATAAAGAACACATGTCATTTTTACCAGAAATTGTACGGCGTGAAAACAAAACCTTCCAAAATTAGCAAAATTGCGTTTTTCATTTTAATTTCCCCACAAAAATAGTGTTTTTTGGTTGCGCCATACATTTTATGATATAATGAGTGATGTCATTACAAAGGACAACTGGTCGCGCAAAAAACAAGCCCTCATACTAGTCTGTGGATGAAAATATAAAAGAGTTATGATTTTTAGAAGGCGAGGAGGAAAAAATGAAAACGTAAAAATTAAATTGTCTGAGTCCTTAAGGCCAAAATGGGCTGAGTCCTTAAGGGGTTAAAGGGGTACTCTGGTGGAAAACTTTTTATTTTTTTTTAAATCAACTGGTGGAAGAAAGTTAAACAGATATGTAAATTACTATAATAAAAAAATCTTAATCCTTCCAGTACTTATTAGCGGCTGTATACTTCAGTGGAAATTCTTTTATTTTTGTATTTCTTTTCTGTCACGACCACAGTGCTCTCTGCTGACACCTCTGTCCATTTTAGGAAATTTCTCCTGCTCTGGACAGTACCTAAAATGGACAGAGGTGTCAGCAGAGAGCACCGTGGTCCTGACAGAAGAGAAATCCAAAAAGAAAAGAATTTCCTCTGTAGTATACAGCCGCAAATAAGTACTGGAAGCATTAAGGTTTTTTAATAGAAGTAATTTACAAATCTGTTTAACTTTCTAGCACCAGTTGATTTAAAAAAAAAAAAAAAAAAAAAAAAAGGCAGGTAAAAAATAGCAACTAATCCATTCATAAGCAACACACTTTACCTTGTTTGCCCCCTGCTTGGGTGAGGCTGAGGCCTCTGAGATTTATTAAAGAAGTAGCACAGCAGCACAGAGTATTTCTGGGGGGAACTGTAGTAAGGCAGACTGTATTCTTCACTACAATTCCTGGCAGAAATACTATGTGCTGCTGGGAAGCCTACTCCATCTTCTACCTGCCTTTCACAGCCCCCTACATGACGGTGCAGTCAGAGATATGTTATATTTCATATATAACTTATAAGTCAGACTGTGCTGTGGTAACCACGAGTAAAACCCGTGACCGCCACTACGCTGGGGTTAGCTACTGTAGTCTTGGTATTTCCCGGGGTACTACAGGTCCGGGGAACTCTGTCTCCCCACAGGCTAGCAAGGAAAGAATTGACTCCACACTAGGTTGCAGTTTAACGGAGGCTTTACTAACTTGAAGATAGGTGGTACAATCTCCACAGCGCTCAACCAAAGTCTCCCAAAGGTTTAACAGACAGTTTCTAGAGGACCACACAGCTTACAGTGCCTGGACTTGATATTGCATATATGCTTGGCTCCTACAGCCGGACTAGGAGTTTTAGGTCTGCGCTATATTAGGCTTGAGATTAAAGTCACTTACTGAAGTGTCGGTAGATTTGTGGCTTTTCGCCGGAAGATAATGAATTGTCCTTTAGGAATTCTCTGATCAAGGCTGAATTAAAGGCTTGCTATTAGTTGGGGTTTCTTCATGCTTTTCTAATCTCCCACTCATCTTTGCTCTCACTCCTCTGCGGATTCTCACTGCTACTCCGGAGCTTCACCTCCTCTGAACTTGCTCAGACCTCCACTCTGAACTCCACACCACTCTTCTCAACTCCTCTCCTCCTCTACTCTCCTTCACACAGGAAATGCCACCCCTTATAAGGGAAGGCTAAACTAAAGCAAATTGGCCAGGCAGCTGTGGATGATAGAGTTGTCTGTATCCCCTTTAGGATTTACAATAAAGTTACATACAAGTAATAACATAATATAACACCTTACACAAAAGTTTAGTCTAGCCCTTAGTCCTCCATTCTCACATACCCTGACTAAGCATGAGGTTGCTAGGTAACATACTTAAAGCTACAGACACCTAATAACGTATTGCTAAGTTATAACAGTGCAAATACACATTAGAAATGGTTGAGTCCCTGCAGGGGAGCCCCCAGGACACTGGAGGTCTCAATCTGACATGGCCTAAAATACCTTGAAACAATGTACCTGTACTGGGACACCACAGTGCCATCGTGTAGGGAGCGGTGAAAGGAAGGTAGAAGATACATACAACTATAATATTCATAAGCCACCCACCTGGCCAGGCAAGCCTGTTCTGGGTCCATGCAGATGTTGACTGAGAAAGCCGGCAGAGAGATCAGGGCACTTCTTCTGGAGGGCTCTGCACACTGAGGACAAGCAGGGCTCTGTACACTGAGGACAAGCAGGGCTGTGTACATTGAGGACAAGCAGGGCTCTGTACACTGAGGACAAGCAGGGCTCTGTACACTGAGGACAAGCGGGGCTCTGTACACTGAGGACAAGAGGGGCTCTGTACACTGAGGATAAGCGGGGCTCTGTACACTGAGGACAAGAGGGGCTCTGTACAATGAGGACAAGCGGGGCCCTGTACACTGAGAACAAGCAGGGATCTGTGCACTGAGGATAAGCGGGGCTCTGTACACTGAGGACAAGAGGGGCCCTGTACACTGAGAACAAGCAGGGCTCTGTACACTGGGGACAGGCGGGGCCCTGTACACTGAGAACAAGCGGGGCTCTGTACACTGAGGACAAGCGGGGCCCTGTACACTGAGAACAAGCAGGGCTCTGTACACTGGGGACAAGCAGGGCTCTGTACACTGAGGACAGGCGGGGCCCTGTACACAGAGGAGAGGCGGGGCCCTGTACACAGAGGACAGGCAGGTCCCCGCCTTACACTGAGGACAGGCAGGGCTCCCTTTACACTGAGGACAGGCAGGGCTCCCTTACACTGAGGACAGGCAGGGCCCACTTACACTGAGGACAGGCAGGGCCCCCCTTACACTGAGGACAGGCAGGGCCCCCCTTACACTGAGGACAGGCAGGTCCCCACCTTACATAGAGGACAGGCAGGTCCCCACCTTACACCGAGGACAGGCAGGGGCCCCCCTTACACCGAGGACAGGCAGGGGCCCCCCTTACACCGAGGACAGGCAGGGCCCCCCTTACACTGAGGACAGGCAGGGCCCCCCCCCGCCTCACACCGAGGACAGGCAGGGCCCCCCCCCCTTACACTGAGGACAGGCAGGGGCCCCACCCCTTACACTGAGGACAGGCAGGCCCCCCCCCCTTACACTGAGGACAAGCAAGGCCCCCCCCCCTTACTTACACTGAGGACAGGCAGATTCCCTCCCTTACACTAAGGACAGGCAGGGCCCCCCTTACACTGAGGACAGGCAGGGGCCCCCCTTACACTGAGGACAGGCAGGGGCCCCCCTTACACTGAGGACAGGCAAGGCCCCCCTTACACTGAGGACAAGCAGGGCCCCCCTTACACTGAGGACAGGCAGGGCCCCCCTTACACTAAGGACAGGCAGGCCCCATCCCTTACACTGAGGACAGGCAGGGCCCCCTTACACTGAGGACAGACAGGGCCCCCCTTACACTGAGGACAGGCAGGGCCCCCCTTACACTGAGGACAGGCAGGTCACCACCTTACACTGAGGACAGGCAGGGCCCCCCTTAACCTGAGGACAGCCAGGGGCCCCCCTTACACTGAGGACAGGCCGGGCCCCCCCTTACACTGAGGACAGGCAGGGCCCCCCCCCCTTACTTACACTGAGGACAGGCAGGGGCCCCCCTTACACTGAGGACAGGCCGGGGCCCCCCTTACACTGAGGACAGGCAGGCCCCCCCTTACACTGAGGACAGGCAGGGCCCCCCCTTACACTGAGGACAGGCAGGGCACCCCTGACACTGAGAACAGGCAGCCCCCCCCCCCTTACACTGAGGACAGGCAGGGCCCCCCTCCCTTACTTACACTGAGGACAGGCAGGGGCCCCCCTTACACTGAGGACAGGCCGGGGCCCCCCTTACACTGAGGACAGGCAGCCCCCCCCCCCCTTACACTGAGGACAGGCAGGGCCCCCCCTTACACTGAGGACAGGCAGGGCACCCCTGACACTGAGAACAGGCAGCCCCCCCCCCTTACACTGAGGACAGGCAGGGCCCCCCCTTACACTGAGGACAGGCAGGGCCCCCCCTTACACTGAGGACAGGCAGGGCCCCCCTTACACTGAGGACAGGCAGGTCACCACCTTACACTGAGGACAGGCAGGGCCCCCTTACACTGAGGACAGGCAGGGCCCCCCTTACACTGAGGACAGGCAGGGCCCCCCTTACACTGAGGACAGGCCAGGCCCCCCTTACACTGAGGACAGGCAGGGCCCCCCTTACACTGAGGACAGGCAGGGCCCCCCTTACACTGAGGACAGGCAGGTCACCACCTTACACTGAGGACAGGCAGGGCCCCCCTTACACTGAGGACAGGCAGGGCCCCCCCCCTTACACTGAGGACAGGCAGGCCCCCCCCTTACACTGAGGACAGACAGGGGCCCCCCTTACACTGAGGACAGGCAGGGGCCCCCCTTACACTGAGGACAGGCAGGGCCCCCCTTACACTGAGGACAAGCAGGGCCCCCCCTTACACTGAGGACAGGCAGGGTCCCCCTTACACTGAGGACAGGCAGGGCCCCCCTTACACTGAGGACAGGCAGGGCCCCCCTTACACTGAGGACAGGCAGGTCCCCACCTTACACTGAGGACAGGCAGGTCCCCACCTTACACTGAGGACAGGCAGGTCCCCACCTTACACTGAGGACAGGCAGCCCCCCCCCCCCTTACACTGAGGACAGGCAGGCCCCCCCCCCTTACACTGAGGACAGGCAGGGCCCCCCTTACACTGAGGACAGGCAGGGCCCCCCTTACACTGAGGACAGGCAGGACCCCACCTTACACTGAGGACAGGCAGGTCCCCACCTTACACTGAGGACAGGCAGGGCCCCCCTTACACTGAGGACAGGCAGGGGCCCCCCTTACACTGAGGACAGGCAGGGGCTCCCTTACACTGAGGACAGGCAGGGCCCCCTTACACTGAGGACAGGCAGGGCCCCCCTTACACTGAGGACAGGCAGGGCCCCCCTTACACTGAGGACAGGCAGGGCCCCCCTTACACTGAGGACAGGCAGGGCCCCCCTTCCACTGAGGACAGCCAGTAGATCCATGCGTCCACTCCTCCCCCAGCTCTCCGAACATTTCTGAAGCTAGAGCTGGGGGAGGGCAGAGCAAGGGGAGGGAGGAGGTTCATGCCCCCTCCCTCATCTCCCCTCCCTGAGCTTGGCTGGACGCAGATCTCTATGGGGAGAAGTACACGCCCCCTCTCTTATCTCCCCGAACTGAGGACGTAGATCTCCACAGTATGTCCCCCTTTAGCCCGTACAGTATGTCCCCCTTTACACATAGAGCTCATTGGAAGCACTGCTCTATGTCCTCAGCTCGCGGAGATGAGGGAGGGGACCTGCTGTGGAGATTTACGTCCTCAGGGAGGGGAGATGAGGGAGGGGACCTGCCGTGGCGATCTATGTCCTCAGGGAGGGGGCGTGCCGTAGAGATCTGCGTCCAGCCGAGCTCAGGGAGGGGAGCTGAGGGAGGGGGCGTGAACCTCCTCCCTCCCCTTGCTCTTCCCTCCCCCAGCTCTAGCTTCGGAAATGTTCAGAGAGCTGGGGGAGGAGTGGACGCATGGATCTACGGAGGCGCAAAAAAACACCTCACACCGGCATACTCCTCTTCGATGGTGGCAGCAGCAGTGAACCTCGGCGCTGCCACGCTGAGACCTGACGGGAGTGGCTTAAGCTGATGGGGTGTGGCTTAAGCACGGCGGGCCCGGTGTGAGGTGGAATTTTGCGCCCAGGGAGGGGAGATGAGGGAGGGGGCGTGTACCTCCTCTCTCCCCTTGCTCTGCCCTCCCCCAGCTCTAGCTTCGGAATCGGAGAGCTGGGGGAGGAGCGGACGCAAAAAAAACACCTCACAGTGGCAATAATTTTTTTGTTAAAGATTTCATGACAGGCGGCGGACAGCGGGCCCTTTTCCGGTCCGCCCCTGGCTGCACCTCAAATGTATTTCTTGCTATGATGTATGTGGTGGCACTATGACAATGTAGTGGCAGCATGTTTCAGATGGTGCTGCAAAAATATCATAACCATTCATTTACAGACATTTTTTATTAACATTTGATAGAAAAGGCTTTGTCTCTGTTGACTTGTACATTAGGGGTATTCCACAGGAAAACATTTTCTTTTAAATCATCTGGTGTTAAACAGCTAAACAGAAAGTTAAACAGATCTGTAAATTACTTCTACTAAAAAATAGTAATCCTTCCAGTACTTATCAGCTGCGGTATACTAGGTTATTTATTATGTGCAGTGTTTTCAAGCGCCAAATGTAAGTAAAGCTTTACCCATTTTTGGTCCGCTGGATTTACAAAGAGGTGCTCACCTCCATCCAGCAGTGCTGTAGCTGCTATTGCACCTGGTGCAGAAAAATAAGCCATCTAGAAGCTAGCATAAATTTCTGTAACTTTTGGTATCACAAGTTGGTCTGAAAGTTACATGTGAGGAGGGTTTCCCATTCCAGCCTCCTTCATCATACATGCTCCAAATGTTGCTCATGTTTCCTAAGCATGATTCCATAGGAGCAGGCAGAAGACAAAGTTGATCATAGGGTTACAAACACAAGGAATCAGTACACAGATTAAGTTGAAAACTATGATGAAGCCATAAGCTGCTTTAGCCCTGAGCCCTACAGGTGGTCAGTAGCAGCTGAGGACATCTGCATCCTAACCTTGGTGGCACAATGGCATCACTCACTGCCCTGCTTGCATTACACCAGGAAAAAGACCTAATTGCTCTGTGAGGAAACAGGGAGAGCTAAGTTTCATTAGCACTATTAATGGGGACCCTAACTACTGTGTGGGGCACACAGGGAGCCTCATTAGTTGTGGGGCCACAAAGAGGGACCAATTACTTTGCAAAGCACCAAATAAGGCACTGTTACTGTTTGGGGGCACTATTACTGTGTGGGGCACAATGTGAGAAGTACTATTGTGGTGAGAGTGTGATGAAGGGCAGATGTTATTACCCTATGGGCAGATGGCATTAACCCCTTGTGTTTGTTATGCCAGGGCGTGGTTTTACCTCCACACCACCCGAAGGTATGGCTGCTGGATCCTGGGGTAGGCGTAGGGCAAATAATGACTCCGACACTAAGTTAGGGAACAATGGCAGCTTTACTGAGGCAGACAGATGGAATAGTTTTACAGCTCAGTTAGGCCCAAGGAGGTGACCAGTGTCTTCAGAGACTTTACAGCTCGCTGGGACTTGTAGTGGATTTGGACAATTTGCTGCAGGCCACGCTGACTTTATACAGACTGATCTTGACTGACTTGACTACGTCTGACTAGACAGACTTCACCCCGTATGTAGCTTACCAGGTTTTGACTTTCACCTGTGGGGCACTGGATTGGTAGAAGCGTGTCTGCGTGGTAGGCCTTGGGTCTCCTCAGGACACCAGACACTCTCTCAGGTCTTGACTGTTCCTCAGCATGCTCTAAACTGAAACTAGAACTCCATAGCTATCTCCTCCCAGGGTTTATATGGGGGGAGACTCCTGTAGGTCACCCTATAAGTCACCTGATCACTGGTACCTTCCTTGGTTCCAACCCTTAGTAACAACATTTAAAGGTAAATAACATCATATCTACATTACATTAGATAATACAGGGCTAGAAGAAAAAAGGGTATAGTCCTCAATGTTCTCTACAGGGAAAGTCTGGAATACGGTGCGTATAATGGTAATAGTAGTGATATCAATGCTAATTATACTGGGAGTAGAGGTAATAGTATAACACTAGTTCTGGGGATGAACTTACAATGATGGTATAATTCAGAAAGAAGTGGAGGGAGTGCTGAGTATATAGAACAAGAGGGAGGAGGTAAAATGGAGGAAGGGGAAATAATAACAAAGAGGTGGACAGAAATCAGAGGGGTATGAAAAGAGAGATATCTGACCACTAATCGAGTACAAGTAAATATGAATTTATTACTAACAAAATACACACAGATAAAGGCCCTCATTTACTATTCTAAACCCGACTTGTTTTGCCTGTTTTTTTTGGCGCATCTTTGTCTGCGACATGTCGCAGACATCGTGCACCAGTCTGCGACACGATGCAACATTTTTTCCCGATGGACCCGATGTGGATTCTCCCAAACCCAAAAAAGGGGCGTAACCCGACATTTCTGAGCTTTCCCACGTATTTATAAAGGTTTCCAACCCGAATTTGTTGCATTGTTGTGGATTTTTTCCCGACAACTCAGAGGAGTTGGAAACCAAAACCAACAAAACCCACGTGCGACAAACAGGATGCGACATAATAATAAGTACCAGGGGAAAAAAGCAGTCGGGTAAGAAAGCAAGATAGACTTACAACCCGATTTTCTAAGTAAATGAGGGCCAAAGTGTCCATATTATCACGGATATTCCTGTGGAAAGAAAGTGGCAGTGCAACAATCTCAGTCCTGTAAGAAAAAAACAATCTATAGGACTGAGATTGTTGCACTGCCACTTTCTTTCCACAGGAATATCCGTGATAATACAGACACTTTATCTGTAGGACATTACTTCATCCACATTTAGGTGGATTGCATGTATTTATTTGTTTTATTGTTTATATACCTTGTTTTATTACATTTTTGTACAGATTTCAGGTGGGAATCTCAAGGGCCCTGCAATACCCACATGTATTTTATTAGTAACTAGCTGAGTAGCCGGCGTTGGCCGGTTTTTCCTTCCTCATCCTTGTTGGGGAGGAAAATCAACAAAGGAGGAAGCTTTTGACTTCAAATCCCATCCCCATATATTGTTGTCATATCCCAACCACATATCCCGTCCTCATATCCCGTCCTCATACCCCAACCTCCTATCCCGTCCTCCTATCCCATCCTCCTATTCCATCCTCCTATCCCGTCCTCCTATCCCGTCCTCCTATCCCGTCCTCCTATCTCGACCTCCTATCCCGTCCTCCTATCTCGACCTCCTATCCCGACCTCCTATCCTGTCCTCCTATCTCGACCTCCTATCCCGTTCTCCTGTCTCGACCTCCTATCCCGTCCTCCTATCCCGTCCTCCTATCTTGACCTCCTATCCCGTCCTCCTATCTCAACCCCCTATCCCGTCCTCCTATCTCCACCTCCTATGCCGACCTCCTATATCAACCTCCTATCCCGTCCTCCTATCTCGACCTCCTATCCCGGCCTCCTATCTCAACCTCCTATCTCGACCTCCTATCCCGGCCTCCTATCTCCACCTCCTATCTCCACCTCCTATCCCGTCCTCATATCCCGTCCTCATATCCCGACCATCCCGTCCTCCTATCTTGACCTCCTATCTCGACCTCCCATCCCGTCCTCATATCCCGACCTGTAATATGTGTACCAGGTATTGAAATATCTCCAGCTGTACAGAAGTTATGTGAGAACATACATTTCCCATTGATTTGCATGAGACTTAAAAAAAAAAACCAGACCCTCACAAATGGGGGTAGTTAAGGGTTAAATTAACTATCCTATATTTTAAGTGGACATATAAGTAACATGTGACCAAGTATTATCGAAATATCTCCAGCCGTTTGGAAGTTATGCAATAACATATATTTTCCATAGACTTGTATTGGACTTTAAACATAAACCCCGCCCCTGGCAAATGGGGGTGAGTAAAGGTTAAATCACCTATCCTATGTTTGTTGTTGACATATAAGTAACATATGTGCCAAGTTTCATGTTAATATCTTTAGTTGTTTGGAAGTTTTTGTGGAACATACATACACACACACACACACACACACACGTTGAGTTTTATATATATATATATATATATATATATATATATATATATATATATATACATTCACATATTCACTTATTGTACTCAATTAGTGGTCAGATATCTCTCTTTTCGTACCCCTCTGATTTCTGTTCACTCCTCTGTTATTATTTCCCCTTCCTCCATTTTACCTCCTCCCTCTTGTTCTATATACTCAGCACTCCCTCCACTTCTTTCTGAATTATACCATCAATATAAGTTCATCCCCAGAACTAGTGTTATACTATTACCTCTACTCCCAGTATCATTAGCATTGATATCACTACTATTACCATTATACGCACCGTATTCCAGACTTTCCCTATAGAGAACATTGCACAGAGAAAGAAAAGAAAAAGAAACACGAAAGCGCCCCTGGTGAAGTATGTTAGACACAGGTATAGAAATGCTGGTTAGAAACACTCATCCTGTGGTGTTGCGCTAAGAGCACAACATCTATAGGCGCATATAAATTACAGTGGGGTCCTGCAGCTTGGTTCTCCTGATCCCAGGTATCTTCTGGTCTGGTAGTAGTGTAGGCAGGAAAAAAGCACAAGAGATGGAACTTTTCAAAGTGCCGAGGGGTCTGGCTTTTTTCCTGCCTATAGAGAACATTGAGGACTGTACCCTTTTTTCTTATAATTTTGTATATATCACAGCACTTTGGGTATTGAGTGCTAACAGTTACCCTCTGTTGCCTACTTTCCAATCTATCTGTGGAGTTGCACATATCAACATATACAGATAATACAAGGCACTTGTTAACCCTTTATAATACACAGCCTAAGGGAGGACTCAGGGGACACTGCAATAGAGTCCGCCAGACAGGTCAGCAAGGATATAGGGGTGCAACTCCTGAACTGGGCCACCACAAACTCCCCCACTTTACAACAGCCGTCCTCGGTGCCCAGTCCTTGAGGGCGGATGAATATAAGGTGTCCAGTGGAGACCATGAAACAACAGAACAGTTCCTGGGGCATTTGCACCAATGTCCATTCACAGGGCTAATTAACTGGGGAAGAGTCCATGTGACATTACATGTCCTTACATGCTCCATCTTTGGGGGATTTAAAAACTGGGAAAATTGAAAATGAAAATACATTTGAGATCCTCTGGTCTTGCAACTGCTTTTTGGTGAATATTTGGTTCGGATCGGGCTGCCTGAGGCTCTCTACCCTGATGCCTTTCGGCTTTTAGCTACTTCTCTCTATAACATTAGACTAGCAGTTATACATTGTTAATTTTTTTATTCTTGAGAAAGTTAACTATATACACAGTAACTCTGTCACTATATGTGTTACTTACGCCTTCAGGAGAACTCTCTGGCCACAAGAGAACCCTGTGCAAAATGGACAGGAAAATAATAGGCATTAAACATTTGATGATACATTTGATGACTATTGTGTACTGACTATACTGTCTTTAGGGCTACAGTCCTGACTAAACATGGGAAATTTGACTATGTTATATACACAAGATATACTATTTATAGATATACAAGATATACAACTCACTCCCAGAGGAAGGTTGTGTACCGAAACGTACGTTGGAGAGGTGCTATCTCGGTCTCTGCCATCTGCTGCTGTACTGCTGTATATCTTTACATTGGTCTGTATCCCTGCAATATACTACCGCTTCTCTTGTTTACATGCACCTTGCACTTTTTACTATATGTAGCACCTTGGTCTCATTTGAGGTAGATGCAATATTGATATGTCATTGTGCAATCACTTGGATATGTGCAATTAGTGTGCTGTCTTACACAATTTTTATTCACTGTAATGTAGCTGAAACGGATAACAATATACATTATATACTACAGCTTATGTTTTATGTGCAGAGCAGGTGACACCACCGTTTTTGTTGCTGTATTCCTCTTTGATATCACACAATTTTTACTGTTATTGTTTTGTATATTCTATGGAATTAATAAACTTAGCACTTATAACAATAACAATATGTTTTATAAGTAACTCCATTTTTTCTTTCTGTTTTTTTCTACAAGATATACTATGTACATTACTGACTTTCTGTACATGAAATTAGACTAGATACTAGCATGTGGTTAACTAGAAACATTTATACACAAAGATACTTTACTTTCTATACCTTGCTGGTATTTGGCCTTGTGTGGACCTTTGGGATCTGCGCAGCACTACCTCTGGAGAATCAGGAACTGACGGAACTTCTGAAACCTCAGCAGGCTCTTATTCAACAAACACGGGAGCTAGAAAGTGTTCAGGAGTTGCTGGAATCAGGACTGCTGGTACTTGAATTGGAGAAGTCGGAGCTATTGCTGGCACTCTGGAAACAGGTATATAAGCTGGAGCCAACGGAGATAGAGCAGGAACTGGCGTGTTGACTAATCTTGGCTGGACCTGTCCTGATGCTGGAGGCAAACAGATGAATGCTGGCTGACTTGGAGAGTACATAGAGAAATCTATGGATGGATGGATCCCTTCGTCAGGAACATATTCCCTCACAGGTCTGACATCTGGAGGAGGCGGTGGTAGACCTTCCTTTAAGCAGATCTTGATACGATTTCGGTGGATTACTTGTGGCTCATACACAGGCTTCTGAAGTTCATAAACATCAGATTCGAGATGGGGTATAGCCGTCACCGTGTAGGGCTCCATTTCCCAGATGGAATCCAATTTGTCTGTTCTCAGGAACTTCCGTAACCAGACTTTGTCACCCACCTGGAGGGGTTTGGCCATGGCATGGTGGTTTTAGTCGTCTTGTTGCTTTTGTTGGGCCTCACCCATCTTCTTACTGACAATCTCTTTGGCCTCTTGGATCCTCCTTTGATGATCAGAAACCCACTCAAGGGACGCTTGAGGAGAATTGTTGATCGGGGCTTGAAACCCGAATGTCTGGTCTTTAGACAGTTGCCCATATCACCCCATCATCAGGTAGAAAGGGGTGTATCCAGTGGAACAGTGTACAGTATTGTTGTATTGTTGTTGTTCTTGTCGGTACACAGAGGCTGCTCGCAGCATTTGGATTAAGACTTGGTTGATCCCTTCACAGAGCCCATTTCCCTGAGGGTGATAGGCGGTGGTTCAAAGTTTCTTGTAGTCGTGGAATGGACATAATTCTTGGAATATTTTGTGCCTCAAAGGCTGTTCCATTGTCAGTTGAGACAGACTCAGGACATCCAAGGGTTTTCACCCATCTGGGCTGCTGTATTGGCTGTGAGATCTTTGACATCTTAGAACGACCAACTGGTTGGGTCTGTCACTCTGGATGGAGTGGAGGGCTGCTCTTGCGTCCTTGCGCATATTCTTGGTGACGTTACAGACAGAACATTCACTGCACCATTTTTCAATGTTGCTCCGCATTCCAATCCAGTAGAATCTTAGCCGAACAGTGGCTTCGGTCTTGTGGACTCTAAAGTGTCCAGACTGGTATGACTGGTAGGCGTTGAGGACCATCGCCGCATCTCTTCGGGGAACCAGAATCTGATGAAGTCGATCACCAGAGACCAGATCCAAAGAATTTCGGTACCTTTTTTGTCAGAAGGTAGTCTAACAGATCCCCCACAACTCGACTTTCATCTTGGAGAGTCTTCCAGGTGTACAGGTCTTCTTTATCCTTTTCGGACTTGGGTCCACCATCCATGAGGTCGGTCACAACATTCTGGTTCACAATCCGTTGATAAAATGGGGGCATCTCCACGTCTTCCCACACATCTTCAACAGGTGGTTCTTCGCATGGGGTCATCCGAGACAGTATATCGCCATTGATGTTTGACTTACCGCTTCTGTACTTGATGGTAAAGCTGTAATTAGCTAATCTTGAAGCCCATCGCTGTTCAATGGCACCCAACTTGAAAGTGTTCAGGTGGGCCGAAGGGTTATTATCCATGTACACAGTAAATGATGTGGCAGACAAATAATCTTTGAATTTTTTTTGTCACGGCCCATACCAGGGCAAGAAGTTCCAATTTGAATGAACTGTAATTGGCATTCTTCTTCTCTGCTCCTCGCAGGTTATGACTGGTGTAGGCAATCACTCTCTCTTGTCCATCTTGAACTTGGGACAGGACAGCTCTCAGACCTTCAAAACTGGCATCAGTATAGGGGCTGAAGAGCTGACTGTAGTCTGGATACACCAAGATGGGTGGTTCTGTCAGCTGACATTTAAGAGCTCGGAATGCTGTTTCTTGCTCTTCAGCCCATTCGATAGGTAGTCTTCCATCATAATTATCCTTCGCCATACCCCGTAGGAGAGCTGTGAGGGGTTCTGCAATTTGGGCGAAATGTGGGATGAAGCAGCGGTAGTAGGCGGTGCAGTGCCGTAGATTGTAATTTGCCATAGAATGTAATGGAGTGACTCATCACTTTTTCGGCTTGAGCACTCCGCCTCCATTACATTCTATAGGCTTACACTCTCACACCATCCTCCAACCATTGGTTACTGCGGGGGCTGGGGGGGGGGTGCGACTGTCACGTGACATATTTAATCATCATGCATCGCAGCTCACCGCAGTCTCACTTGGGCTATCACAGGGAGAGGATCTCTGCCTGTGATAGCCGAAGCTGCACGGAGCTCTCATGGCCTCTGTGGCCCCCACCAGCGCGCTCGATCGCCATCGCTATCGGGATCCCTATGCCCGATAGCGCTGTCATCCACTTGCCTTCTGCCAGCGCCATCGGTCAACAGCACTATCGGGATCCCTATGCCCGATAGCGCTGTCATCCACTTGCCTCCCGCCAGCGCGATTGGTCGACAGCGCTATCGGGATCCTTATGCCCGATAGCGCTGTCAACTGCTTGACTCCTTACTGCACATGCGCAGCACTACGCAAATAGCGTAGGTAGGTAGATTAGTGTAGGTTGTAATTTATAAACAACAAAAAAAAAAACGTAGTCTCAAATTGCTGGAGGTGCTCAACCCCAAATGCAGTTGTGCATTCATACTGGGGGAGCAGATCCTGCCCTTGTAGTCCGTTGCTAGGGGCGATCCCCAGCATAAAAATGAATAAAATGGAGGATGCCTGCAGCGGACTACAAGTGCCACAATAGAATCCTACACCAGATAAATGGTCTGGATGTGTAACAATTAGAAAAATACAATACAGAAATTTAGGTGCACTACTGTGGTAGATGTATACAATGACATTGGCTATCCCTCAACACTGATGTTAAAATTGAGACATTCGCCAGTGTATCCTTATATGAAGGACACACCAGAGCCCGCACACGAACGCCAAGGTTTCTCAAATGGCACGGGACCTAACGCTAACCTACCTGTGCGTAATGAGCAAAAACCAGGGGTCAGTGGGCCAGCATTAGGCCGACATGCAGCCTGCTCCCAGTTCCCTCCAGTGTGACTGAGCACACATACAATGGGAGGATGTGTAGGGATAGATCCCAGGGCTCCCCAGCAGTGGGACCGCGGCGATCTGACATCTTATCCCCTTTCCTTTGGATAGGGGATAAGATGTCTAGGGGCGGAGTACCCCTTTAAAATAAAAATAATTATGGGTTAGGATATAGTGTATGAATTGTAGAATGGATTGCTCCCAGGATAGGCGCGGATCTCGTGCTCTGTCGACGATACATTGATGACATCGTTTTTATCTGGAAGTGTCCAATAGAACTTTTAACTAATTTTATCCAGGAAATCAATACTAATATTTTAAATCTCAAATTTACACCATATATCAGAACAGGCACTTTAGAATTTTTAGATCTTTTAATTACCATTGACACTACCAAATTAGTATGTAGTACATACCATAAGCCTGTGGCTAAAAACAGTTTTATCCTTTTTAACAGTTGTCATTTGCCTAGATGGCTTTTAAACGTTCCAAAAGGACAATACCGTAGACTAAAAAGGAATTGTACATCTGATAGTAAATTTGAAGAAGAGGCTCAAGTCCTGACTAACAAGTTCCTGGATAAAAATTACCCTAAGACCATTTTAGATAAAGCACTTAATGACATTCGGATTTTAGATAGATCATCGTTTTTCAACTCTAAACAAATCACCCTCCCACCTGAGGACAATGTCCCCAAATTGATTCTGCCGTTTAATAAAAATTATAAAGAAATTGAGAAAATTATTAGAACCAACTGGCATTATCTAAAAAATGATAAAACCATCGGACATACTATCCCTACACATCCACTTATAGTGTACACAAAGGCCCCTCACCTAGGCATACAAGTCGCCCCCACCATTCGCCAACCCCCCTCAACACTTTCCTCCACTTGGCTCCAAACCAAAGGATTTCACAAATGTGGGTCCTGTTCGGGTTGTAAAATCACTAATTCACCCAAGACAATTAAAGAAATCTCCTCGAACACGAACCCACAAAATCACAGACTGTCTAACTTGCCACAGCAAGGGTATCATTTACCTAATACAATGTACCTGTGGCAAACAGTACATTGGACGAACTAAACGACAACTCAAAATTCGTATTTCTGAGCATATTTATAATATTAACCCCTTAACGACGCAGGACGTATATTTACGTCCTGCGCCGGCTTCCGCGATATGAAGCGGGATCGCGCCGCGATCCCGCATCATATCGCGTCGGTCCCAGCGCTAATCAATGGCCGGGACCCGCGGCTAATACCACACATTGCCGATCGCGGCGATGTGCGGTATTAACCCTTTAGAAGCGGCGGTCAAAGCTGACCGCCGCTTCTAAAGTGAAACTGAAAGTATCCCGGCTGCTCAGTCGGGCTGTTCGGGACCGCCGCGGTGAAATCGCGCCGTCCCGAACTGCTGATCGGACACCGGGAGGGCTCTTACCTGCCTCCTCGGTGTCCGATCGACGAATGACTGCTCCGTGCCTGAGATTCAGGCAGGAGCAGTCAAGCGCCGATAATGCTGATCACAGGCGTGTTAATACACGCCTGTGATCAGGATGAGAGATCAGTGTGTGCAGTGTTATAGGTCCCTATGGGACCTATAACACTGCAAAAAATAAATAAAAGAAAAGTGTTAATAAAGGTCATTTAACCCCTTCCCTAATAAAAGTTTGAATCAACCCCCTTTTCCCATAAAAAAAAATAAAACAGTGTAAAAAAATAAATAAAGAAACATGTGGTATCGCCGCGTGCGTAAATGTCCGAACTATAAAAATATATCATTAATTAAGCCGTACGGTCAATAGCGTACGCGCAAAAAAAATTCCAAAGTCCAAAAAAGCGTATTTTGGTAACTTTTTATAACATTAAAAAATGAATAAAAAGTGATCAAAAAGTCCGATCAAAACAAAAATCATACCGATAAAAACTTCAGATCACGGCGCAAAAAATGAGCCCTCATACTGCCCCGTACGTGGAAAAATAAAAAAGTTATAGGGGTCAGAAGATGACATTTTTAAACGTATAAATTTTCCTGCATGTATGTTATGATTTTTTCCAGAAGTGCGACAAAATCAAACCTATATAAGTAGGGTATCATTTTAACCGTATGGACCTACAGAATAAAGATAAGGCGTAATTTTTACCGAAATATGCACTGCGTAGAAACGGAAGCCCCCAAAAGTTACAAAATGGCGGGTTTTTTTTCGATTTTGTCGCACAATGATTTTTTTTTCGTTTCGCCGTGCATTTTTGGGTAACATGACTAATGTCACTGCAAAGTAGAATTGGCGACGCAAAAAATAAGCCATACTATGGATTTTTAGGTGGAAAATTGAAAGGGTTATGATTTTTAAAAGGTAAGGAGGAAAAAACGAAAGTGCAAAAACGGAAAAATCCTGAGTCCTTAAGGGGTTAAAAAGGGGAACAAAACACACCCACTGTCCCTACATTTTACTGAACATCATGCCCAAGATGCTTTCCAACTCTTTTTTACAGCTCTTTTAAAGGTTAAAAATAGTTGGAGAGGTGGTGATTACATTACTCGTATGTCCAAGGCCGAATCCCGCAAGATCTTCATGTTTGATAAATTGATTCATGATTCATGTTTGATAAAAGGGTCTCAATGCCGAGCTGGAGATTTTTGGATTCCTATAATTACCTGAGATCGGGCTCTTCCTCATGACCTGTCGCCGACTGGTCGCATATCGACTCGGCGACAGTTCCTGCGGTTCAGCCTATCCAAGATTACCGTATATACTCGGGTATAAGCCGACCCGAGTATAAGCCGAGACCCCTAATTTCAACCCAAAATCCCAGGAAAAGTTATTGACTCGAGTATAAGCCTAGGGTGGGAAATACATCATCCCCCCCTGTCATCATCCAGACCCGCCATTAACATCCTCATCATCATCACCGCCTGTCATCATCCAGACCCTCAGCATCATCACCTGTCATCATCCCCTTGTCATCATCCCACACATCCCCCCTTCATCATCCCCTTGTCATCATCCCCACCCCCCTTCATCATCCCCTTGTCATCATCCCCACCCCCCTTCATCATCCCACACCCCCCCCCTTCATCATCCTCTTGTCATCATCCCACACCCCCCCCTTCATCATCCTCTTCTCATCATCCGCCCTCAGTGGTCTTCAACCTGCGGACCTCCAGAGGTTTCAAAACTACAACTCCCAGAAAGCCAGGGCAGCCATCGGCTGTCCGGGCTTGCTGGGAGTTGTAGTTTTGAAACCTCCGGAGGTCCGCAGGTTGAAGACCACTGCGGCCTTCAACATCATCCAACCCCCTCTCACCCCCCTTTAGTTCTGTACAGTACTCACCTCCGCTCGGCGCTGGTCCGGTGCTGCAGGACTGTCCGGAGAGGAGGTGGTCCGGTGGGATAGTGGTTCCGGGCTGCTATCTTCACCGGGGGTGCCTCTTCTCCGCGCTTCGGGCCCAGAATAGAGGCGTTGCCTTGACAATGACGCAGAAGTACGTTGGCAATGAACGTACCTCTGCGTCGTTGTCAAGGCAACGTGACTATTCTGGGGCCGGGCCCGAAGCGCTTAGAAGAGGCCTCCCCGGTGAAGATAGCAGCCCGGAACCACTATCCCACCGGACCACCTCCTCTCCGGACAGTCCTGCAGCACCGGACCAGCGCCGAGCGGAGGTGAGTACTGTACAGAACTAAAGGGGGTGAGAGGGGGCTGGATGATGTCGAAGGCCGCAGTGGTCTTCAACCTGTGGACCTCCGGAGGTTTCAAAACTACAACTCCCAGCAAGCCCGGACAGCCGATGGCTGCCCGGGCTTGCTGGGAGTTGTAGTTTTGAAACCTCTGGAGGTCCGCAGGTTGAAGACCACTGCGGGTGGAGAGTTCACTCGAGTATAAGCCGAGGGGGGTGTTTTCAGCACGAAAAATCGTGCTGAAAAACTCGGCTTATACTCGAGTATATATGGTAACTACACCTCTGCGTCGTATATTGCTATACAGTTTTCCTTCTCCAGCTCTATACCTTGTTCTAACCATTTTTATTATTCTAGGTACCTTTTAAATAATTTTATATATTTTTTATATTTAATACTTCTACACATTTTTGTGGATTCATACATATTTACTTATTTCTATAAGTGTACATGGGTGTATATATTTATTTATATATATCTACATATGTTCTCCAAATATTTATATCGACACTCTCTTATCTTTTTATACGTTATGATTATTCCATATCAATATTCATATATATACCTCTTACCTCCATTTTTTCATAATAATATTTTATTTATATTTTTTATTTTTATTTCTAATTATATATACTATCTTTATCATCACACATTCTCTTATAATACTGTATCTATAAATTTAAATCCAAAATATATTCATATAATATATATATTTTATATATATCTGTTTGAATACCATCTGATTGTCCATATGGGACAATCATATTTTACCCCATTTGTTTTGTCCTCATGCACAGATTAACCTCTTTCATGCGATACCCATTTAATTCATTTATTTTCTTTCTTTTCATTTATTCCATTATTTCCTTATCTTCTTTCTATCTCTCTATCTCTATTTTTCATATGATCCAGTACCCTTTCTTACTTTTATCCTGAAATCTCCAGGTGTTCCAAGTTTTCCTTTAATCACAGGCCATACTATATAAAACGTTCCTGACACGTACTGTATACTTATATTTCTGCTAAGGAAAAGGCCCGAGGCCTTGAAACGCGTCTAGAATTAATTACAGACTTGCATCTGCCTAAATCTATGTGAATACATCTACTATATAGCGATATTCCAATTTCCATTTGCAACTGCTGGAAGTCCCCGGTATCGGGACCACTGCTTCACTACGCGCCAAGTGCCAAGTTCACACGAGGCACGCCGCACCTACTTCCACCGCTGCTACCATACCGCCATTTGCTGCTAATACACCGCCATTGCTGCTGTCTCCCTGGACTAACCAACGATCCACGGCATACTTGATAGGCCGGTGCCACCTGTGCCAGCCGAGGACCACAGGAGAAGGAGACTTGCGCTGTTATAAAAGACACCGGGTACCTATGGAGACTTGACATCTCCACATCAGCCCGTTCAACTAGCCTCACTGACGGCTTCAGGAGTGGTGAGTGGTGCTGTGCACCAGACCTCGTATCTACCTCATTGAATTATTTGAACTTTCATTCATAGCAGGAATCTATAATTGTGATACAGGTTGCAACACTGTACCACCAACGATTGTTACTATACATTATATACAAGGATCGCTATTAATTTAACTTTGTTGCCAGCACACTATATCTTGTTACTGGAACTGTATTACGAGAACATTGAACTGTTGCTAGCACATTATACCTAGCCACTGGAACATTGAACTTTTCTTATGGATGCAAGCTCCCATCATATTTTATTCTTTTTTATGGACATTTATCAACGGGTTTAGTTACCATACTATAATTGTCGCAAAATTGTTGCAACTGCGACTACGCGATTTTTCATGCGATATTTTGACTGGAAAGCGAGAAAAGCAAGTTTTCCAAAAATTAACTACGTAGTAATAATTTTAAAATGAACTACGGGTAGTCAGGTATTTATTAACTGCGACAGTCGCAACTGCGCAAAAAAAAGTCGCAACAGGGTTAAAAATTAACTAAATTTACTCCAGCTCAAACATGGAGCAGAAAAAGCTACTACCAAAGTAAAAAAGGAAAAATTGCTTACGTGAAAGAAAATTATCAACAGGCTGAAACCAGTTGATAAATAAGTCACACACAAGCAAAAAAAAAGTAAGGAAAAAATTACTAAAAAAAAGGATACATAAGCAAACATTGATAAATGTCCCTCTTTATGAGTACCGTATTTATCGGGGTATACCACGCACCGGCCTATAACACGCACCCTCATTTTACCAAGGATATTTGGGTAAAAAAAGTTTTTTACCCAAATATCCATGGTAAAATGAGGGTGCGTGTGTGCGCGTGTATACCCCGATACACCCCCAGGAAAGGCAGGGGGAGAGAGGCCGTCGCTGCCCGCTTCTCTCCCCCTGCCTTTCCTGGGGTCTAGAGCCCTGCTGCCGGCCCTTCTCTCCCGCTGGCTATCGGCGCCGCTGCCCGTTCTGTCCCCCTGACTATCGGTGCCGGCGCCGATAGCCAGGGGGAGAGAAGCGGCGCCGACAGCCAGGGGGAGAGAAGGGGCAGCGGCACCCATTGCTGGCGCCGCTGCCCCGTTGCCTCCCCCATCCCCGGTGGCATAATTACCTGGGTCGGGTCCGCGCTGCAGCAGGCCTCCGGCGCGCGTCCCCTGCGTCGTTGCTATGCACGGCGCGGCGCACTGACGTCATGCGCCGCGCCGTGCAGCGCATAGCAACGACGCCGGGGACACACGCCGGAGGCCTGCAGCAGCGCGGACCCGACCCAGGTAATTATGCCACCGGGGATGGGGGGAGGCAACGGGGCAGCGGCGCCGGCAATGGGTGCCGCTGCCCTTTCTCTCCCCCTGGCTGTTGGCGCCGCTTCTCTCCCCCTGGCTATCGGCGCCGGCAATGGGGCGCCGGCACCGATAGTCAGGGGGACAGAACGGGCAGCGGCGCCGATAGCCAGGGGGAGAGAAGCGCCGGCAGCAGCGCTCTAGACCCCAGGAAAGGCAGGAGGAGAGAAGCGGGCAGCGACGGCCTCTCTCCCCCTGCCTTTCCTGGGGGTGTATCGGCGTATAACACGCACATAGACTTTAGGCTAAAAATTTTAGCCTAAAAAGTGCGTGTTATATGCCGATAAATACGGTATATTTGTTTTTATCTATTATTTATTCTATATGTTCACACTGAGTTCTATGCACTGATTTCTATGTCCCTTGCAAGGGCCCTGCAGGGACAGTGACCATTAGTGAATATTATACATCTGTGACCTATTAATAAATTACCACTATTATTTTTATCTGGATCATACTCTAAATATATTTCTTATTTCTTATTCCTGATATACCTTGAGGACTGGTCCTTAGTTGTGCTATCAATTATACCTATATATATCTTTGTGAACATGAATCAGGCATGGATCAGCCAGGATTTCCACCCACCAATGCATGATGCATCAGAGTAGATTGACCATGGTTCCACACCAACACTTCACAAATATGGATAGTGCAAAACATATTTAAGGGGTTGCTTCCCAGCTACAGACCTTCCTCAGCATCAGACCACAAGTATTGAGGATATGTATTAGCTAAAACTTATCTTTTCTTAGGATAAAATATATGTACCCCAATTTTTTTAAAAAAGGAAAGGTATGCAAAAAACAACATGTGCCACCCACACCACCAAGTATTGATGTGATGCAAAGACCTCTAAAAGGTGGAAGAGAGCAACGCATGGTCCTTTGTAACTGTTGGGGGTAAAAATTTTCCCCTGTAAGGCTAGGTTCACACTACGGTATCTCTGGGCAGAATTCCTGCCGGAGATTAAGCCAGCAGCACTGAGACCGCACGGACTGCATTGCCATCCCCATAGATGGCAATGCATTTCTGGGTGGATCTTTTGAGATCTGCTCAGAAATGCATTGCCGTCTATGGGGACAGCAATGCAGTCCGTGCAGTCTTAGTGCCGCCGGCTAAATCTCCGGCAGAAATTCTGCCCCGAGATTCCGTAGTGTGAACCTAGCCTAAGGCCCTACTCTCGCCATATTAATTCCCTTTTTGGCAATTGTTACTTGCCCTAAAAAGGGTGGCCCCACACAGGAACCTATACCTATTTCAACATATAAACACTGTCATTTCACAGGGTTTTTAGGTGGAAATAGGGAGAGTTTCCTGTGTGGAGCCCCCTTTTTAGGACGAGTAACACTTCCCAAGAATTGAATTAATATGGCGAGAGAAGGGCCCTACAAGGGAAGGTTTTACCCCCACCGGATACAGTGAACCATACATTGTTCCCTTCCACCTTTTAGAGGTCTTTGCATCACATCAATACTTGGTGGTGTAGGTGGCACATGGTGTTTTTTGCACACCTTTCCTTTTGTTTGATTAAAAAAAAAATGTGGGTACATATATTTTATCATAAGAATATTATTAAAAGTTAAGTTTTACATAATGCATATCCTCAATACTTACTTGTGCACACTAATGCTGTTACAAACGAGACTGTTTTCTTCTGCCTACCTGCCTCTGCTACTATTCTGATCCTGCCACCTGCCTGATGCCACACATCTGATGCCAAGTTTTCCTTTTTTTCACCTACCTTCGTCACTGGTACTGGTAGTGCCACCCACCGCCCCACTCTGTCACCGGGTTACTTTCAGGACTCCTGATGCTGCTGATGCCACCTCCAAGCTGTCTCATACTGCCACCATATGTTCTCCTCATGCTGATGCCAGCTCCAGGATGTCCCATTCTGCCTCCATATGTTCTCCTCATGCTGCTGCCACCTCCAGAATGTCTCATTCTGCAACTATATGTTCACCTCATGCTTCCGCCACCTCCACGCTGTGTCATTCAGCCACTATATGGTCTCCTCATGCTGCAGCCAACTCCAGGCTGTGTTATTCAGCCACTTTATGGTCTTCTCATGCTGCCGCCAACTACAGGCTGTGTCATTCAGCCACTATATGGTCTCCTCATGCTTCCGCCACCTCCAGGCTGTGTCACTGTACCGCCATGTGGTCTCCTCATGCTGCTGGCACATTAAATAAAACTTTTTAGGTTCATCTATTTGAAATCTTCAATTTAAATGTAAAAAAATATCTTTTCAATTGTGAGGCCCTATGGTTTCGTCCGGCTGTTGCCACCTTCAGGCTGGGTCATTCAGCCACTATGTGGTCTCCTCATGCTGCTGCCACCTCCAAGCTGTGTCATTCAGCCACTATATGGTCTCCACATGCTGCCGCCACCTCCACGCTGTGTCATTCAGGCACTATATGGTCTTCTCATGCTGCCGCCACCAACACGCTGTGTCATTCAGGCACTATGTGGTCTCCTCATGTTGCCGCCAACTCCAGGCTGTGTCACTCAGCCACTATATGATCTACTCATGCTGCCGCCAACTACAGGCTGTGTCATTCAGCCACTATATGGTCTCCTCATGCTTCCGCCACCTCCATGCTGTGTCACCCTACTTCCATGTGGTCTCCTACTGCTGCTGGCACATTCAAGAATACTTTTTAGGTTCATCCATTTGAAATCTTCAATTTAAATGTTAAAAATATCTTTAACCTTTTCAATTGTGAGGCCTTATGGTCTCTTCAGGCTGTTGCCACCTCCAGGCTGGGTCATTCAGCCACTATATGGTCTCTTCATGCTGCCGCCACCTCCAGGCTGTGTCATTCAGCCACTAAATGGTCTCATCATGCTGCCACCAACTCCAGGCTGTGTTAATAAGCCACTATATGGTCTCCTCATGCTGCCGCCACCTCCAGGCTGGGTCATTCAGCCACTATATGGTCTCCTTATGCTGCTGCCACCTCCACGCTGTGTCATTCAGCCCCCATATGGTCTCCTCGTGCTGCTGTCACCATCACGCTATGTGATTTAGCCACTATTTGGTCTCCTCATGCTGCCAACACCTCCACGCTCTGTCATTCAAGCACTATATGGTCTCCTCATGCTGCTGCCACGTCCACGATTTGTTATTGTGCCGCTCTGTGACGGTGATTCTAATAGCGACGCCTCTAATCTGCGTGTCATACTGAATAACAGTATTATATCACCTACCCAGCACACACCCTATGTGTGTTACAGCAAAGCAAAGTATTCTACACTCCAATTGAGGCTCTCTGTAGGCCAGAAATAGCCATTTTAACCCCTTAAGGACCTAGGGCTTATGGATACACCCTGGCTTTCTGGTACTTAAGGACCCAGGACGTATCCATATGCCCATGGGAATTTTTGTCCCCGCCACGCGTCGGGCGGGGACCGGACCGGGGTGCCTGCTGATATCGATCAGCAGGCACCCCGCGCAAATGCCCAGGGGGGTCATCAGACCCCCCCATGTCGGCGATCGGCGCAAATCGCAAGTGAATTTACACTTGCGATTTGCGCCAATTCGGGTTTATGGTGACCCGATGACCCGGAATAGAAGGGGGATTGCAGGTGTCCATGACAGCCACATTCCCCCTGAAGCGATAGGAGTGAGGTGGCAGGGGTGCCACCCCTCCTATCCCTGCTATTGGTCATGAAGACGTGATGACCATTAGCAGATCGAGGGCGGAGGGCTTTACTTTCGGTTTCCTCGTCCTGCCCACCCACAATAGGCGGGGCAGAACGGGGAAACGACACAAGACCGGCGCCGAAGTCCACTCACCCATCGCGACGGCAGCGGGCGATGATCGACGGCAGCAGCGGGCGACGATCGACGGAAGAAGAGGACGGCGACGCAGCTCCGTGGATCCTACGGAAGCCGGTGAGCTGCTTAGCAACATCTGGAGGGCTACAGTCTGAGACCACTATAGAGTGGTCTCTAAACTGTAGCCCTCCAGATGTTGCAAAACTACAACTCCCAGCATGCCCAGAGAGCTGTTTAGGCATCCTGGGATTTGTAGTTTTGCAACAGCTGGAGAGCTACAGTTTGAGACCACTGCACAATGATCTCTATACTGTCGCTCTCCAGACCTTGCAAAACTACAACTCCTAGCATGCCCACATAGCAGTTTGCTGTCTGGGCATGCTGGGATTTGTAGTTTTGCAACATCTGGAGGTCCACAGTTTGGAGATCACTGTGCAGTGGTCTCTAAACTATAGCTCTCCAGATGTTGCAAAACTGCAAATCCCAGCATGCCCAAACAGCAAACAGCTGTCTCGGCATGCTGGGAGTTGTAGTTATGTACCTTCAGCTGTTGCATAACTACATCTC
This sequence comes from Hyla sarda, assembly GCF_029499605.1. Lineage (NCBI taxonomy): Eukaryota > Metazoa > Chordata > Amphibia > Anura > Hylidae > Hyla > Hyla sarda. The sequence continues at coordinate 329,344,987 of NC_079189.1, forward strand.
CCAGCATGCCCTTCGGCGATCAGTACATGCTGGGAGTTGTAGTTTTGCAACAGCTGGAGGTACACTGGTTGGAAAATATTGAGTTAGGTAACTGAAGGTTTTCCAACCAGTGTGCCTCCAGCTGTTGCAAAAGTACAACTCCCAGCATGCTTGGTCTGTCAGTACATGCAGGGAGTTGTAGTTTTGAAACAGCTGGAGGTTTGTCCCCCCATGTGAATGTACAGGGTACATTCACACAGGCTGGTTTACAGTTAGTTTTCTGCTTCAAGTTTGAGCTGCGGCAAATTTTTCGCCGCAGCACAAACTCCTAGCGGTAAACTCACTGTAAACGCCCACCAGTGCGAATGTACCCTAAAAACACTACACTACACTACACTAACACAAAATAAAGAGTAAAACACTACATATACACCCCCTTACACTGCCCCCCCAATTAAAATGAAAAACGTATCGTACGGCAGTGTTTCCAAAACGGAGCCTCCAGCTGTTGCAAATCACCAACTCCCAGCATTTCCGGACAGCCACTGACTGTCCAGGCATGCTGGGAGTTTAGCAACAGCTGGGGGCACCCTGTTTGGGAATCACTGGCATAGAATACCCTTATGTCCACCCCTATGCAATGCCTATGAAGTCCTCAAATGCGCATGGCGCTCTCTCATTTCAGAGCCCTGTCATATTTCAAGGAAACAGTTTAGGGTCACATATGGGGTATTTCCGTACTCGGGAGAAATTGCACTACAAATTTGGGGGGCTTTTATTCCTTTTACCCCTTATGAAAAGGAAAAGTTGGGGTCTACACCAGCCTGTTAGTGTAAACATTTTTCTATTTTTCAAACTAACATGCTGGGGTTGCCCCATACTTTTTATTTTCACAAGCGGTAAAAGCAAAAAAAGACCCCCAAAATTTGTAACGCAATTTCTCCTGAGTACAGAAATACCCCATATGACTCAACTTAATCAAAATGAGTATAATATCAAATTAACATATGTAATACAAAAAGAAACTATTGATTTTTTGGATTTAAAAATATTTACAGATCATGAAGGTCAGATCCACACAACAGTATACCGAAAAGAGATGAGTGTAAACTCCCTATTACATGCAAGATCATCACATCCAGCCCACACTATCCGTGCCATACCTTATGGTCAGTTTCTAAGAACTATGTGATACAGGGGCAGAATTTGAGAAGCAAGCCTTCCAACTGGAAAGATGGTTTCACAATCGTGGATATTCAGCAAGAGACATTTCAAGGGGATACATAAGAGCAATGAACACAGACCGGAGTGAACTATTGAAACCAAAGGAATATAAAAAAGAGATTCACATGTGAGGATCATTACTGGATTCCACACTAGATGGCAAGAAATGAAATGTACGTTTCAAAAATATTGGCCTATATTACATCAGGATCCTGATATTAAACGTATCATTTCCCCACAGCCATTGGTAACAGCTAGACGTAGCAAAACAATTAGGGATACTCTGATGAGAAGCCACTATATGCCAGCTAAATCCTATATTTTCTCTTCTCAGGGGCCACCATGGGGATCATACCCATGTGGAGATTGCTCGATATGTCCACAAATGATGAAAACAAAGACCTTCAAAGATTCAAGTGGTAAGAAAGAATTTAACCTTGTGCATCACATCAATTGCAAGTCTACAGCGATTATATATTATGCAAGTTGCCCGTGTGGGCTTATTTATGTGGGAATGACAAAACGAGAATTAAGAACCAGAGCACAAGAACATCTGAGGGACATTAGATCTGCCATGAATATTGACCCGTCGGATTGGAAAAGGCTACACAAACTCAAACCTCTACCCAGGCATTTTAGACAGTGCCATCAAGGACAATCTGGATTGCTTATGTTCACAGGGATTGACAAAATTCATATGGGCGCAAGGGGCAGAGACGTTAGAAAAAGGTTGGAACAAATTGAATGTAAATGGATTTATCTGCTCAACAGCTCTTCTCCGTATGGCCTTTATGAAAATACAAGCTTTTCCAGTTTCCTCTAGTCTCATCGTTCTCATGGATTTACAAGTAAAAGATCTTTTTCAGGTAAATTAATAAAGGTTTTATAGATTTCTTATGTGGTAGTTTGATATGTGGGGAGCTTCGGTGGAACCACCTGGGGTGGCGTTTAATTGGTCTCACGTGACAGCGGCAGTATTCATATTTTTAATTTATTTATAATTTACTTTCTATTATTATTTTTTAGGTACAGGTCAGTCATGTTTTAGAAGTGCTCGGAAGGTGCAGCATGAAGAGAGGAATTCCATGATTTTTTGGGCCACGTGGTGGACTGATAGTGGAATTTGTTGAAGTGGTTTGATGTATACTATTCATGGGCACTATTTTCATCTGTCACATATTGTTCATAGCACATTTTTGTCACACTATATCATACATTAAAAGTCGCACGTTGCACTTTGTTATATCTACATTGCATCAGGTCATTTATCACTTTCTTATGTATAAAATCCACAACACTCCTAACTGACCACTTACTACCTCACGCAACAATCACTCATCAGTTCATTTCCACAACATTCACAATTACCTCAACAGCCATTCACTCCATTATTATACACACCCATTGTTGTTCACGTTTTTTTCATATGAATTGTAGTGTTATTCACTTATATGTGTTCACCACTTTTTATTTTATGTTATACACTTATATATATTTATACACACATTCATATAATTTTTTATCTCGCATACATCCTTTAATATTTTTTATTAATCAATAATTTTTAGCACCAACTCTCACGATTATTTATTACATTATCACCATTCATCATTATTTATTCACATATTAATTTTAGTATTGTCACATTATTTGTCATATTCACCTTTATACACAAACACTATTAGCAGTGCACATGAATATTGCCATACATAGTAACCCTACATCATGGTGATGTATTATATAGGTATAATGTTAGTATGTAGAAAACTGTCCATTATGCTGACACAGATATGAAATATGAGTTGTCATGTTGATTAATTTACACAATAATTGTTTTTAATATTTTTTTATTATTTTTTATTACAGTTACAATAATCATGGACAGATGCATATAAATGTGCATATTGCTCTCTTATCTTTCTTTTCTTTTTTGTTTATATGCATTATTACCAACTATGTACTTAATCATGTCTTGTACCTCATCATGTTGTTATCTCCTAAATTGAGCACTTTGTAATTATGTTTATATATCGAATTATATTACATATCTAATCATGGTAATTTGTACTTACTCTTCCCTTTCTATGCTGCTAATGTGTGGGCAATGTTTTCCCTTTACCAAGATGGCCGCCGGAGTGTGTGCGCTTTCGGGCACATGCACGGGGGGCGGCAGGTCAGGTGGTGCGTGAGTAGAGGCCCGGCGATGATGCGCATAGCGCATCCTCGCCGGCGCCTGGAAAACGTACTTCCGGCTGTCGCGTCCTCGTGTGTGCACCGGAAGCGCCCGATAATGGCTCTGGTAGATGAGATAGCCATTCTGGGGTATATAAGGTCCGCTGATGCCCCCCACCTCACCGCTCCTGGAAGAAGCAGTGGCTAAACGTGTCGGACGATGAGGTGGGGGAGTCAGGGATTGGGGCATTGCAATTTGCTTTATATTTCTCAGCACCTTAGTTACACATGCAGACACCGTCTGAAGGACCGTATCCAAAAACGAGGACAAGGCAGGGCAACAGATATGCAACACCGAGCCACCGGCAACTCCACACCTCCAGCAGGAATCCAGCACCGATGGGTACCAGCGATGAGACAGCGATGGCACACTGTACTACCATGTGAGAATCGTATAGCATGTCTCCTGGGCCTTGGTCGCGATCACTGCTTTATGAGTGAGGGTGAAGCCTCGGGGCCATTGCTCAGGAGAGTATTGTCTACCCAATTCTGTCTCCCATGCCACACAGTAGGGTGGGAGGTTTTGAGATCTGTGGGGAAAGCAAATGAGCATAAAGGAGAGAGATCGAATGCCGGGGGCAAGACGAGGCTGTGCAAATCTGTTCAAATGGAGTTAGCAAGCAGTGTAGGTCATCCTAAAGTGAAGAGTACAAATGTCTTAATTGAAGGTATTCAAACGGAGCTCTATGAGTAGCAGGCCCTGTAGGGCAGTCAGAGGTTTCAGGACACCCCTGTCAAAGACATGGAAGAAGCGCATGGGGCTGGACAGGGAAGATCCCAGGAACCCTCCCTCAGAGCAAAAGCCGGGGACAAAGTCCGGAATCGGTAGGAGGAGGCCTGATTGATATATAAGGGAGCCATTTGGCCCCGCCTTATGTAGAGAGGCCAAGGTATGTCTTGTGGTGAAGGAAAGAGGCAGGGTGTCATGAACAGAGGGTGTCCATGTCCAAGGAAATGTAGCTGGGGACCGAGGGCAGATATTTTGCGCTAGTTGGACCCACGGCTTACTCTCTGCATTATGGCACATGTCTAAGAACCTCGCATGGTCACAGGCAAGATAGTAAAGCCTGCTGTCAGGCAATCCTGTCCCTCCCAAAGGCTGCTGTCAGGACAGGAGCAATCTATTAAGTCGAGGACAGGAGGATGCCGAAACACTGCTTGATTTGCTTCCAGTACGAGGTCGGGATGTGAACCGGGAGAGTCTGGAGCAGGTATAACAAATGCAGCATTGATCAGCATCTTCAATTTGTTAATCCTGCCGAACCAAGAAAATTCCCATCAGTCCCAAGAGGCAAGGTCAGATTTGAAACAAGTTAGTAGCGGAGTGAAGTTAAGGTGAAAGGTCAGCAGGAATAATGGCGCCTAGGTAGGAGAGGCCTCGAGCGGGCCAAGAGAATGGAAAGGAAGGAGTCAATGAGTCCAACATACGTCTCGGCAAGAAAACACCCAAAGCCTCTGATTTAGAGTAGTTACCGTATATACTCGAGTATAAGCCGACCCGAGTATAAGCCGAGACCCCTAATTTCAACCCAAAATCCCAGGAAAAGTTATTGACTCGAGTATAAGCCTAGGGTGGGAAATACCTCATCCCCCCCTGTCATCATCCAGACCCGTCATTAACATCCTCATCATCATCCCCTTGTCATCATCCCACACATCCCCCCTTCATCATCCCCTTATCATCCCACACATCCCCCTTCATCATCCCCTTGTCACCATCCCACACATCCCCCCTTCATCATCCCCTTATCATCCCGCACATCCCCCCTTCATCATCCCCTTATCATCCCACACATCCCCCCTTCATCATCCCCTTATCATCCCGCACATCCCCCCTTCATCATCCCCTTATCATCCCACACATCCCCCCTTCATCATCCCCTTGTAATCATCCCCACCCCCCTTCATCATCCCCACACCCCCCCTTCATCATCCTCTTCTCATCATTCGCCCTCAGTGGTCTTCAACCTGCGGACCTCCAGAGGTTTCAAAACTACAACTCCCAGCAAGCCCGGGCAGCCATCGGCTGTCCGGGCTTGCTGGGAGTTGTAGTTTTGAAACCTCCGGAGGTCCGCAGGTTGAAGACCACTGCGGCCTTCAACATCATCCAGCCCCCCTCTCACCCCCTTTAGTTCTGAGTACTCACCTCCGCTCGGCGCTGGTCCGGTCCTGCAGGGCTGTCCGGTGAGGAGGTGGTCCGGTGAGGAGGTGGTCCGGGCTGCTATCTTCACCGGGGGCACCTCTTCTCCGCGCTTCCGGCCCGGAATAGATGCGTTGCCTTGACAATGACGCAAATGACGCACCTCTGCGTCGTTGTCACGGCAACGTGACTATTCTGAGGCCGGGCCCGAAGCGCTTAGAAGAGGCCTCCCCGGTGAAGATAGCAGCCCGGAACCACTATCCCACCGGACCACCTCCTCACCGGACAGTCCTGCAGGACCGGACCAGCGCCGAGCGGAGGTGAGTACTCAGAACTAAAGGGGGTGAGAGGGGGCTGGATGATGTTGAAGGCCGCAGTGGTCTTCAACCTGCGGACCTCCGGAGGTTTCAAAACTACAACTCCCAGCAAGCCCGGACAGCCGATGGCTGCCCGGGCTTGCTGGGAGTTGTAGTTTTGAAACCTCTGGAGGTCCGCAGGTTGAAGACCACTGCGGGTGGGGGAGTTCACTCGAGTATAAGCCGAGGGGGGTGTTTTCAGCACGAAAAATCGTGCTGAAAAACTCGGCTTATACTCGAGTATATACGGTAATTAAAAAATTGGACCAGTGTCCAAATTCAGAGAGTCGGGCCATAAGCACCGGAAGAGAGATCAAGGGACTTGTGAGATAAACCAGGAGGTCAGCAGCAAATTCTAAGCATTAATTTATATCTATTTTAAATCCATTAGTCTATTATTATGCCACAATGGTGTGCATGGAAGGCTACCTTTTATACCGCACAATCTTTTCACCTCTTGCCAAATCTTCCCATAAGGCTTCCAATAAGCAATATTTACCTACATCAATCCCACCAGTGAATCTATACCCATCCTCTAATAATAATTTAAAAATATCCCCAAAACCCCTATTGCCCTTAAAGGGGTATTCCAGGCAAAACCTTTTTTTATATATATCAACTGGCTCCGGAAAGTTAAACAGATTTGTAAATTACTTCTATTAAAAAATCTTAATCCTTCCAATAGTTATTAGCATCTGAAGTTTTCTGTCTAACTGCTCAATGATGATGTCACGTCCCGGGAGCTGTGCATGATGGGAGAATATCCCCGGGACGTGAGTCATCAGAGAGCAGTTAGACAGAAAACAACAACTCAACTTCAGAAGCTAATAACTATTGGAAGGATTACTTTTTTTAATAGAAGTGATTTACAAATCTGTTTAACTTTCCGTAGCCAGTTGATATATATAAAAAAGTTTTGGCCTGGAATACCCCTTTAAGAAAACATACTGCAATACCGGACATTCCCCCCATTTCTGTAAGTTTTTCATCTTCGCTGCCATATAATAATACTTAAATGTAGGTAACCCCAAGCCTCCTTCCCCTTCTTTTTGGACTAAATTAGGATATTTGAGTTGGACCCATTTTCTGCCCCAGATCATCTCTAAAACTTCCTTTTAACCCACTGAACCATCTATCTGGTATATGTACAGGAGTAGCATAAAGCAAATAAAGGATCTTAGCTAGTATTATTATTAAAGGGGTACTCCGGTGGAAAACCTTTTTTTTTTTTTTTTTTTTTTTATTAAATCAACTGGTGCCAGAAAGTTAAACAGAATTGTAAATTAAGTCTATTAAAAAATCTTAATCCTTCCAGTACTTATTAGCTGCTGAATACTACAGAGGAAATTATTTTCTTTTTGGAACACAGTGCTCTCTGTTGACATCACGGGCACAGTGCTCTCTGCTGACATCTCTGTCCATTTTAGGAACTGTCCAAAGCAGCATATGTTTGCTATAGGGATTTTCTCCTACTCTGGACAGTTCTTAAAATGGACAGAGATTTCAGCAGAGAGCAGTGTGCTCGTGATGTCAGCAGAGAGCTCTGTGTTCCAAAAAGAAAAGAATTTCCTCTGTAATATTCAGCAGCTAATAAGAAATGGAAGGATTAATATTTTGTAATAGCAGTAATTTACACATCTGTATAACTTTTTGGCACCAGTTGATTTAAAAAAAAAAAAAAGCTTTCCACCGGAGTACCCCTTTAATCCCATCTTCATACTTTAACCCCTTAAATTATGAGCCATCATATGGATTTTTAGGTGCAAATTTGAAAGAGTTATGATTTTTTAAAGGCAAGGAGCAAAAAACGAAAATGCAAAAACGGAAAAAAAACCCGCTCCTTAAGGGGTTAAACTAATAGTTTGTGCAACATGATAAAATATAAGTCCGGAACTCATTAATAATGTCCTTTATTTCTCCTGAAATTCCATTAATAAATAGTGATTTTTAGAAAGTCTTATAGTGTTTTGTGAAGCATTACAATTCAAAGGCCCAACAGATGTTTCCTTGCATCCATTTTGTGAAACTAGAACGCTTATGCTTACTAATAATTTACTACATTAATCTAATTTCTAAAAACAAACATTATTAAACACCAACTGGTATCCTTCTTGCTGGTTCCCTATAGTTAAAATTGTTGAGTAACTATTGTTATGCAGAACTGCTCAGGGTGAGGTAAGGGCTCTAAAGGCCCATGGACTCACCTGCCGCCAATCTCCCACCCGTACTGTTAGACTGTGCCTTTTCTTCTGCTAAGAGCATGTTTTCCATCCCAACACATAGGAAATGCCCCTCTAGCAAATTACTGCCTGAGGCAGGTCAACTCTGCAGCCAGTGACCAGAGCAGCAGATCAGAGACATAAAAAATGACAGCTATGCGAGAGCTTTGTTTGAATGCTCAACAGAAACAAGAAAAAAGTAAAATGTTCATAATTACATTTTTAAGAGATAAGCCATTATATGGTGTTGTAGATGAAAAAAGAAAGACTTATGGCTCATAGAAAACAAAGAGGAAAAAATTTAAGGAAATATGCAGCCATAACAAATTATCTCCTATCCGCATAATAGGGGATAAGTGTATGATCGCGGGGGGTCCGTCTGCTGGGACCCCATGTGATCTCCTGGACGGGGCCGCAGCCGACATGCCGCGGCCGATATGCCTCCTCCATGTAGTTCTATGGGAGAGGCTGGGATACTGCGTTCGTGCCTTCCCGCCTCTCCCATAGAGCTGTTTGGGGAGAGGGCATACCGTCGACCACACTGAGGTTAACGCTACACGCAGAGCGGAAATGCTGGGGCCCATTTGGGAGATCACGGGGTCCCAGCGGTCGGACCCCAAGCGATCAAACACTTATACCTTATCATGTGGATAGGGGATACGTTGTTATGCCAGCAGTTGTCCTTTAAACTGTCCTTAAGGGGTTAATACTGTCTCGGTAAGCAATAGGTGTGGCACTTCTGCTTGCCATTATAGGTTTGTATTGTAATGTATGTATATATATATATATATATATATATATACATATATATATATGTATATATATATATATATATATATATACATATAAATATATATATATATATATATACACAAATATATAAATATATATATTTTTTATTTTTTTATTTTTTTGAAGATCATGACAAATATAAAAAGGCTGAAGTCATATGTTCTAAAACTCGAAGCACAGACAATACTTCCTGCTTCCTTTGCTTTAGCAATGAAAAGACAATTTAGGCTTTTATCTCTTTGCAAAGTGATTCCTTTTGCCATAGCATTAGCATAATACAGAAGGTTTTATTTAATGATATGATTAATTAATTCAGCTGTGTAAACAAGAACAAACAGCTGCCTCCCCTGATGAAGATAGCTGGGAACCCTTGATCTCAGGCAGGTTGCCATAGATATGTGTTTTAATTACATTCATTAAAATATGAAAGGTTATTACACTAATACCAGGTGCTTCAGTTATGAGATTCTCTAGGTGCTTCATACCTCCAACATGTAGGTTACACCTGATTGTGAAGAGAAAGTCTTATGGAGAGCTTTAAAGAAAAAGTTCCAGGCACAGAAGACACGATGTGGTCAATGTATCCACTTTAAAGAAGCACTTCCCTCCATCATATCTTGCACTAGAACACAGAACATAGACATCAGGGATGTAGAATAAAGTATTTATCATAAAACGAGAAGAGGTGAAGAGACCAGGCACTATGCAACGGCATTTATCCAGCAGTGCTATGGAGGAAGAACAATGGACATCAATACACTAGCCTATGGATCTTCTGCAGTCTGAGGTTCTCAGGAAGGGTGTATAAAACATACATAGAAGCAAAAGTAAAACGGAGCTATCACCGAGCAGGAGAAAGTGGTTCAAAGAGGAGAGCGTGGAAAGGTGACAGATGTTTCATACCAGCAGGTACTTATTTTGTCCTCAAGTGTTTATGTATGTGGTCAAAGCAACACATGTAACTCTTTAAACCATGTCCACAACCATCAGTCAAAAATTTGCCAGTGTTAGCAATTTGTTTTTAACCTCTTAAGGACATAGGACGTTCTCTAACGTCCTCACTACCTGGGCTTTAATGCCCAAGGACGTTAGAGAACGTCCTGTTGTATTTCCGGTCCCTGCCGCTCGCCGGGCAGAGATCGGAACTGGATGCCTGCTGAAATCCTTCAGCAGGCATCCAGGGCAAACACCGAGGGGGGCCATGTAGGCCCCCCATGTCGGCGATCGCCGCAAATCGCAAGGGAAATCGCCCTTGCGATCTGCGGCGATACCGGGCTGATCGGGTCTCTGGGACCCGACCGCCCGGTAATTTCGCATGATCCCGGCTGTCACAGACAGCCAGGACCATGCTGAAGTATCGGAGCGATCCCCTGCGATCCGTCGGTTAACTAACCGACCAATCGCAGGAGGGGGGGCGGTTACTTCCTCCCGTCCTGCCCGGCCCCTTAAAGTCCGGAGAGGACGGGAGGAAGACCGGAGGACGCGGCGGGGGACGGGGGAGTGCTGGGGACCGGCCCCAGTACTTACCTCGTCCCTGAAGACCCGGATCCCGGCGAGGAAGATGGCGGCGGCGGCGACAGGTGAGTATATCTTCAGCCGCGGTCGGGCCCTTTACAGCAATGCACGTCGCCGTAAAGCGACATGCATTGCTGTATTGGGACCCTGTAAACTACAACTCCCAGCATGCCCAGACAGCCCTTGGCGTCTGGGCATGCTGGGAGTTGCAGTTTTGCAACATCTGGAGGTCCACAGTTTGGAGACCACTGTGCCCTTCCAGATGTTGCAAAACTACACATCCTCAGCATGCCCTTACTGTCCAGGCATGCTGGGAGTTGTAGTTCTGTAACATCTGGCCCTTCAGATGTTGCAGAACTACAACTCCCAGCATGCCTGGACAGTTTTGGCATACTGGGAGTTCTAGTTTTGCAACATCTGGAAGGGCACAGATTGGGAACCACTGTATTAGTGGTCTGCAAACTGTAGTCCTCCAGATGTTGCAAAACTACAACTCCCAGCATGCTGGGAGTTGTAGTTCGGCAACATCTGGCTCTAAAGATGTTGCCGAACTACTACTCCCAGCATGTCTGAGAATGCTGGGAGTTGTGGTTTTGCAACAACTGGAGGCACACTGGTTGGGAAACATTGTCTGTTTCCTAACTCAGTGTTTCCCAACCGTGTGCCTCCAGCTGTTGCAAAACTATAACTACCAGCATGCACTGATAAACTGTGCATGCTGGGAGTTGTAGTTTTGTAACAGCTGGAGGTCCCCCCCCCTGTGAATGTACAGGGTACATTCACATGGGCAGGGGGCTTACAGTGAGTATCAGGCTGCAAGTTTGCGATGCAGCAAATTTTGCGCGGCAGCTCAAACTCGCAGCGGGAACTCGCTGTAATCCCCCGCCAGTGTGACTGTACCCTAAAAACACTACACTACCACAAAATAAAATAAAAAGTAAAAAACACTACATATACACATACCCCTACACAGCCCCCCTCTCCTCCCAATAAAAATGAAAAACGTCCGGTACGACACTGTTTCCAAAATGGAGCCTCCAGCTGTTGCAAAACAACAACTCCCAGTATTGCTGGACAGCCGTTAACTGTCCAAGCATGCTGGGAGTTTTGCAACAGCTGGAGGCACCCTGTTTGGGAATCACTGGCGTAGAATACCCCTATGTCCACCCCTATGCAAGTCCCTAATTCAGGCCTCAAATGCGAATGGCACTCTCACTTTGGAGCCCTGTCGTATTTCAAGGCAACAGTTTAGGGCCACATATGGGGTATCGCCATACTCGGGAGAAATTGTGTTACAAATTTTGGGGAGATTTTTCTCCTTTAACCCCTTATGAAAAGGTGAAGTTGGGGTCTACAACAGCGTGTTAGTGTAAAAAAATAAATTTTTTACACTAACACGCTGGTGTTGCCCTTTACTTTTCATTTTGACAAGAGGTAAAAGGGAAAAACGCCCCCCAAAATTTGTAATGCAATTTCTCCCGAGTACGGAGATACCCCATAAGTGGGCGCAAACTTCTCTGGGGGCGCACAAGGCACAGAAGGGAGAGTGCACCATGTACATTTGAGGTGATTTGCACAGGGGTGGCTGATTGTTACAGCGGTTTTGACAAACGCAAAAAAAAAAAAAAAAACACATGTGACCCCATTTCGGAAACTACACCCCTCACGGAATATAATGAGGGGTGAAGTGAGAATTTACACCCCACAGGTGTCTGACAGATCTTTGGAAGAGTGGGCTGTGCAAATTAAAAATTTTGTACAGCCCACTGTTCCAAAGTTCTGACAGACACCAGTGGGGGGTAAATGCTCACTGTACACCTTGTTACGTTCCTCAAGGGGTCTAGTTTCCAAAATGGTATGCCATGTGGGGGTTATTTTGCTGTCCTGGCACCATAGGGGCTTCCTAAATGCGACATGCCCCCCCGAGCAAAATTTGCTCTCCAAAAGCCAAATATGACTCCTTCTCTTCTGAGCATTGTAGTTCGCCCGTAGTGCACTTCAGGTCCACTTATGGGGTACCTTCATACTCAGAAGAGATGGGGTTACAAATTTTGGGGGGTATTTTCTGCTATTAACCCTTGCAAAAATGTGAAATTTGGGGGGAAACACACATTTTAGTGAAAAAAAATAATTTTTTTTTTACATATGCAAAAGTCGTGAAACCCCTGTAGGGTATTAAGGCTCACTTTATTCCTTGTTACGTTCCTCAAGGGGTCTAGTTTCCAAAATGGTATGCCATGTGAGGGTTTTTTGCTGTTGTGGCACCATAGGGGCTTCCTAAATGCGACATGCCCCCCGACCAAAATTTGCTCTCCAAAAGCCAAATATGACTCCTTCTCTTCTGAGCATTGTAGTTCGCCCGTAGTGCACTTCAGGTCCACTTATGGGGTACCTCCATACTCAGAAGAGATGGGGTTACAAATTTTGGGGGGTATTTTCTGCTATTAACCCTTGCAAAAATGTGAAATTTGGGGGAAACACACATTTTAGTGAAATTTTTTTTTTTTTTTTTTACATATGCAAAAGTCGTGAAACACCTGTGGGGTTTTAAGGTTCACTTTACCCCTTGTTACGTTTCCCAAGGGGTCTAGTTTCCAAAATGTTATGCCATGTGGGGATTTTTTGCTGTTCTGGTACCATAGGGGCTTCCTAAATGCAACTTGCCCCCCAAAAACCATTTCAGAAAAACGTACTCTCCAAAATTCCCTTGTCGCTCCTTCGCTTCTGAGCCTTCTACTGCGCCCGCCGAACACTTTACATAGACATATGAGGTATGTGCTTACTCGAGAGAAATTGGGCTACAAATATAAGTAGAAATTTTCTCTTTTTACCCCTTGTAAAAATTCAAAAATTGGGTCTACAAGAACATGCGAGTGTAAAAAATGAAGATGGTGAATTTTCTCCTTCACTTTGCTGCTATTCCTGTGAAACACCTTAAGGGTTAAAACGCTGACTGAATGTCATTTTGAATACTTTGGGGGGTGCAGTTTTTATAATGGGGTCATTTGTGGGGTATTTCTAATATGAAGACCCTTCAAATCCACTTCAAACCTGAACTGGTCCCTGAAAAATAGTGAGTTTGAAAATTTTGTGAAAAATTGGAAAATTGCTGCTGAACTTTGAAGCCCTCTGGTGTCTTCCAAAAGTAAAAACTCATTAATTTTATGATGCAAACATAAAGTAGACATATTGTATTTGTGAATAAATTTTTTTTTTATTTGGAATATCCATTTTCCTTACAAGCAGAGAGCTTCAAAGTTCGAAAAATGCAAAATGTTCAATTTTTTCAGCAAATTTTGAAATTTTTCACTATGATACGATGCAAGTATCGACAAAATTTTACCAATACCATAAAGTAGAATATGTCACGAAAAAACAATCTCGGAATCAGAATGATAGGTAAAAGTATTCCAGAGTTATTAATGTTTAAAGTGACAGTGGTCAGATGTTCAAAAAACGCTCCGGTCCTAAGGTGTAAAATGGCCTGGTCCTTAAGGGGTTAATGAAGACATCATGGATTGTGGTCAGTACGAAGAAATGTAATACATGATCCAGCACCCTAAAGACAAGGTTTAAAACTACCTGGAATTAGCTCTATGCTTCTATCCTCGCTACACCCGACTTTCGTTTAACCTATCCTCCCCCACAGGCTCTCAAGTCACAAAAGGGGGCGGGTCAGGAAGCACATAGGTGCACAATGCCAGCGGATTTAGAAACAGGCAGAACAAAGGAAAACAGAAGAAGTGACGGCAACTCACTCAGAAATGTCCATTGCTGCTTCACTTTGTAGCAAGAGGGTAGGCCAGACTTTGGCATGAACACTCAAGACCTGCAAACCTTAATGATCTACTGTGTCCACCATGGTGTTCCCTCACTGAACAATTAATCAGGGCGCCCCTTTCCTTGTTTTTATTGAATGGAAATGCTCCCTGACGCACAACTGTCGTTTAGGCTTTACCATGTGGTAATAACCGCATGGGCATAAAAGGCAATAAACTACATATGTGCTACGACACGTGATTAATTGTCTAACTTTGTGTACGTAATGACCTAAATGTATATGTTTCCCTCTAAGGTTAAAAGGTATTTCTCTACTTGTTTGTATGCACTTAAAAATATTTGTGTGGGATATTCTTTTAACAATCTTTTTTTTTTTACTTTAAAGCTTGAGCTTCATAGCCACTAGATTTGTTATTTATTCTCTTAAATTGTATAAACTGGCATAAAAACCCTTTTTGACATGTTCTGGATGTGAACTGCCATTGTGAAGTAAAGAGTTCCATGCAATCCCTTCCTGTACCGTTGTGTACAGACACCTGACTTGTCTGCCTTAATTCTTTAGGCTGCTTCACCCATTATTGTACATCTGTTATCTGCATAAACGGATCATTAAAAAACGGATGAAATAACAGGTGCTATCGGCTGAATAACGCCTGTCAAAATAATGAGTATATTCATCTGTTAAGACCCGTTATAATATCCCTCCTGTATGGCCGTTTTAACACCTCTGCCTACAGACTCCCGCAGCTGGGACTACTACTACTCCCATCATGGAACAGACTTGTTTCCATGATGGGAGTAGTAGTTCCCCGGCTGCGGGAGTCTGCCGGTGGCTTGGGAGGCTACATTGGTGTTTCTACTACTACCCCCATCATGGAACAGACTCTGTTCCATGATGGGGGTTGTAGTACAGGGGCTGAGGGAATGATCGCACTGGGTCTCACTTCTGAGACCCCATGCGATCAGAAGTTATTTAACAGGGGAGCGGGCGGCATGCTCCACTCCCCTGCGATGTACTGTGTATTTTTACTTTCACTTTTAAATTCAGGGCTCCCGGCGGGATTTTCAAACTACTAATTTGACCCCCAAATGTAAGCCCCCATGCATATTTATAATAATTCAGTGCCCCAGTGTGTTTATAATAACTCATTGGCCCCAGTGTGTTTATAAAAATTCATTGGCCCCAGAGTACTTATCCCCCCCCCCCCCCCCCCCCGTGTCCTTATTTCCCCTCCAGCTGCCTGCTCCTCATGTTCTTGGAGCAGGGCAGCAGCAGGACATGAATCGGAAATCGGCGGCGGTGAATGAATGAAGCCAACATGTCCGGCATATAGCCTTCTTTCATTCACCGCCGCCGCCCGACATGTCCCCACTGCTGCCCTGCTCCTAGCGCAATCAGCGCACCCCCGGGACATGTCTATTCTCTGCTGCTCCTCTCCGTCGGGTACGGAGATGAGCAGCAGAGAATAGACATGTCAAAGTGTTTGACAGGGCTTCAGTAACTAAGCTAATCCCCTTCTGCCCTTCCACACATTAGCCACCCCACTCATTGAAACACAAATGAGCTGCATTCCATTCAAAAGACCAGTGTTTTCTGACCAGGGTGCCTCAAGCTGTTGCACTGTTGCAAAAATACAAGTTGCAGAATGATCTCCCTCCCACCCAGCAGTCATTTCACCCTTTAAAGCAGGACAGGTTCCCTGTCATCATGTGACTAGAGATGGAATGTCTTGGCTGCACTGCAACCTGGGAAAACCTGAGACCTGAACAATTTTGTATGCTGTTAAAAATAAACATTGGGGAAAAAATCACAGAAGAATTGTGAGACCACCGTCACACACAGGTACAGACACTATATTATGAACTACAATAACTATACAGCCCCTGTAGCATAGTCAAATTTAAAAAAATCCTGGAATTTTTGGTTAAAGATTTTGACGACCGTAAGATACATTGGGGTACATTTATCATTGTAGGTGTAAGTGAACCTTTTTTTTTACACCTTTTTTGTGTGTTGGTAATGTGTAGGAGCACCACATTTTTTAAATGGTCACAGAGCATTTGATAAATTTTATGCAGGTCACATTTTCTGAAATTTTACTCTTCACATACACCAAAAAGCTAAGTCTGGGCTGGTGTAGTTTAGAGATTTTTCTGTGGCTTTGCGCCTTTTTTGCGCCTTTTCACAAAAAGGTGCAGTTCATAAACCCTTCCATATCATGTGTATTGCCAAAATCAGTAGATTGCAACTCAAAATCAGCGGAAATTTGTAAACCAAAAGGTGCAAAAAAGGCGCAAATAAACCCTGCTTGCGCTTTTTTTCTAGACACAAAAAACTGTCTAAAGTCAATGATAAATGTCGGCCAATGTGTCAGGACTAGCGGGACTAGCAGTTGACACAATGGCAGAAGGGGTCTGACAATTTACCCTACAAAGAGTAAGTTCACAGGGGGTGAATGATCCAAGTTTAGCCCACCTGTTGTCCCAGGTAGCTCTCCAGACAGTTTTAGTTAAAGTGTACCTGTCGTCAACAAAAACTTTTTATATAATGTAGATAATACCATTATATGTATATTTGTAATATACATTGGTTAAAAATGTGTAGATTTTTGTCCCTGCAGCTATTGCATGTGTGTCTCTATGAGGAGTCCAAATACAGGAAGTGAGGGTGGACAAGCAGGGTTTTGTGCACTAAGAAAAAGCAGGACATTGTGCAGTGAGGCTCTATAACATGCTCCTGGCTCATACATCAGGATGATTGACAAGAGTCTTGCTTGTCCTGCCCTCACTTCCTGTTTTTGGACTCATCATAGAGACACACAGACAATAGCTGCAGAGACAGCATTTTTTTCACCCAAAAATATACACAATTTTTACCTAATGTACCGTATATACTCGAGTATAAACCGACCCGAGTATAAGCCGAGACCCCTAATTTCAACCCAAAATCCCAGGAAAAGTTATTGACTCGAGTATAAGCCTAGGGTGGGAAATACATCATCCCCCCCTGTCATCATCCAGAGCCGTCATTAACATCCTCATCATCATCACCGCCTGTCATCATCCAGACCCTCATCATCATCACCTGTCATCATCCCCTTGTCATCATCCCACACATCCCCCCTTCATCATCCCCTTGTCATCATCCCCACCCCCCTTCATCATCCCCTTGTCATCATCCCCACCCCCCTTCATCATCCCACACCCCCCCTTCATCATCCTCTTGTCATCATCCCACACCCCCCCTTCATCATCCTCTTCTCATCATCCGCCCTCAGTGGTCTTCAACCTGCGGACCTCCAGAGGTTTCAAAACTACAACTCCCAGAAAGCCCGGGCAGCCATCGGCTGCAGGACTGTCCGGAGAGGAGGTGGTCCGGTGGGATAGTGGTTCCGGGCTGCTATCTTCACCGGGGGCGCCTCTTCTTCGCGCTTCGGGCCCAGAATAGAGGCGTTGCCTTGACAATGACGCAGAAGTACGTTGGCAATGAACGTACCTCTGCGTCGTTGTCAAGGCAACGTGACTATTCTGGGGCCGGGCCCGAAGCGCTTAGAAGAGGCCTCCCTGGTGAAGATAGCAGCCCGGAACCACTATCCCACCGGACCACCTCCTCTCCGGACAGTCCTGCAGCACCGGACCAGCGCCGAGCGGAGGTGAGTACTGTACAGAACTAAAGGGGGTGAGAGGGGGCTGGATGATGTCGAAGGCCGCAGTGGTCTTCAACCTGCGGACCTCCGGAGGTTTCAAAACTACAACTCCCAGCAAGCCCGGACAGCCGATGGCTGCCCGGGCTTGCTGGGAGTTGTAGTTTTGAAACCTCTGGAGGTCCGCAGGTTGAAGACCACTGCGGGTGGAGAGTTCACTCGAGTATAAGCCGAGGGGGGTGTTTTCAGCACGAAAAATCGTGCTGAAAAACTCGGCTTATACTCGAGTATATACGGTATATTACAAATATAAATAAAATGGTATTATCCACATTGTATAAAAAAGTTTTTGTTGACGATAGGTACACTTTAATCTGTCCTTGATGAAATTTAATTGTAAGTTTATCCCAAAGCAGAGAGTAACATCACAAAGCAGAGGGAAAAAAAAACCTTAATGGTTGATAGCCTAAGAAAACTTAAAGGGGTACTCCACTGGAAATTTTTTATTTTTATTTTTTTAAATCAACTGGTGCCAGAAAGTTAAACAGATTTGTAAATTACTTCTATATCAAAATCTTAATTTTTCCAGTACTTATCAGCTGCTGTACTCTACAGAGGAAGTTATTTTCTTTTTGAATTTCCTTTCTGTCTGACCACAGTTCTCTCTGCTGACACCTCTGTCCATGTCAGGAACTGTCCAGAGCAGGATAGGTTTGCTCTGGGGATTTGCTCCTACTCTGGACAGTTCCTAAAATAGACAGAGGTGTCAGCAGAGAACACTGTGGTCAGACAGGAAGGAAATTCAAAAAGAAAAGAACTTCCTGTGAAAAATTACTATCAAGAAGAGGTAAAAGACAACTGGAGAATAAAGGAGTATATGAACCTCTGTCTGCTGATCCCACTCACAAGATTCTATCCAAACTACAGACCTTTTTCAGGTCATATGTAGGGAAGGGCATATAATCTGAACATGAATATTCCATACACGTAACTGAAAGGGAACCTGTTATCAGATTTTACCATAAATAATGCGTATAATGCATTATATATGGTAAACTCTTTTTCCTTACGTTCCTGCAGGGATGGTAAGGATATAATGTTTGAAAGTGTACTCAGCTGGCCTTGTATGTAATCCCCTGGGCGGGGCGCTATAGTCACCTAGTCCCGTCTGCTGTGCTGTAAGCACACCCCCTCAGCACGATTGAGAGCCCAGGCATGGCCAACGTCATCGCACTTCTCCACCTGCTGTCAAGGGCTGTCAATCACGCTGAGGGTGTGTGATTACAGCCAGAGCAGTGGGACTAGGTGAGTTTGTCTAAATGAGTGCCCCGCTACCGCACAGGCTCACAGGATTTATATAGAGGCATGCGCCTCTACATAAATCAATGCATATCAGGGTGTCTGTGTGCTTTTCCAGAAATCTCTGTCAGCTTTAAGCTGACACAGTTTACAGTTTATATATATTGTGATAAGGTGGCAAGGAAAGGGTGTATTTCCTTTGCTCACCCTGAAGATTCTCTCACCTGCTTCTTAAGTAATGAGGCAGCAGAGAAGGGAAGTGTATATAAAATGGAGACTCAGTCTAATCTGTGCTCTCCCTGGGAAACAGCATGTCGCTGTAGGGGGAGACACTCGGACCCTGTTGAGGAAGCACACAGCTGGAATCTGTGAGTGATCCAATAAGTGGTGTGAACTGTGAGTAACAGGTTGCAGGAGTCACATGTTTGACTGGCTGAGGGTAGCTCACCAGATAGTAGTCAGGGCATGCTGATATGTGTAGTCAGTGACCAGACGGCCTAGGATTTTATTTTGTTCCTGTGTTATGTTTGTTTTTCCCCTGCAACCTGTCTAAATAAAGCTGGAGAGGTGCCAGGCTTGCATGAATAACCGTTGTCTGCGGGTTTATTGAGTGGAAACATGTCCCGTGGCAGTGTCCAGGACGATCCTGGAGCTATCCCCAAGGAGGAATCCTTACAATATATATATATATATATATATATATATATATATATATATATATAAAACTCAATGGGGGACATGAATCATTATTTGTGTATGGTAGAAGCAGTTTACCCCTTTTGCCGAATTCTAAATTATGCGCAGAAGCGCTAAATTTATCAATCAAGCGTAATGAGTTTCATAAATTGCGGGCAAATATAGTAATCTCCTCATATCTCCACTCTTTGAAAAATGGAATCGATGATTTAGAGCATCTTGCTACATGTAGTCCAGATGGCTTACATTTGCGTAAAAAATATGGTCATTGCGCAAGATTTCTGCGGGTAAATGAAATGTAGGCAGTTAATAAATTTGTGCGTACTAAATATGTCATTTCAAGGTACACCGAAACCTACACATCTGGAGGAAATGCTCCACCATAATGTACGCAAAAAAAGATGCAAAAACACAGCTTGCGTAAAATTATGCGCAAAAAATTTAACACAAAACAGGGGTAAAATCTTTGATACATGTCCCCCAATGTGTGTGTGTATGTATGATCCAGCATCACTTCCAAACGGCTAAAGATATTAACATGAAACTTGGCACACATGTTACTTATATGTCAACAGGACATGAGGTTGAAATGGCTGAAGATATTTCCTTAAAATTTGGTACACATGTTACTTATATGTCAACTACAAGCATAGGATAGATAAATTAACCCTAACCCACCCCCATTTGCGATGGTCAGGGTTTTTGTTTAAAGTCCCATGCAAGTCTAAGGGAAACGTATGTTCCAGCATAACTTCCAAATGGCTGGAAATATTTTGATGAAACTTAATATACGTTACTTTTCTGTCTACCCCCTTACATGAAGGATGAGGTTTTTGTCTTAAGTCCCATGCAAGTATTTAGGACTTCCAGTACCTTACTCCAAGCTCTGCTCTTCATCTCCTGGTGATTGTGAGTGTCAAGCCACACCCCTCCCGCATGCCAGCTGTGCATTTGTCCAGCTTGCAAGTCATGCCCACTTCCACAAAACCACACCTCCTATTTTCACCCTATTTTCTCTTCATCGCAACTCAGCCCCACATGAGGACGGGATATGAGGATAAGATATGAGGTTGAGATATGAGGTCGGGATATGAGGTCAGGATATGAAGTCGGGATATGAGGTTGGGATATGAGGTTGGGATATGAGGACGGGACATGAGGACGGGATATGAGGTAGGGATATGAGGACGGGATATGAGGAAAGGGATATGAGGACCGTATATGAGGTTGGCATATGAGGTCAGGATATGAGGACGGATATGAGGACAGGGATATGAGGACGAGATATGAGGTATATGAAGATGGGATATGAAGTTGGGATATGAGGACAAAAACTTCCTCCTATGTTGCTTTTCCTCCCCCACAAAGATTAGATTAAAAAAAAACGGGCAAGGCCGGGTACTCAGGTAGTATCAAAATAAAAATTATGCTTCAAGTTTACAGTTTCCATTGGTAATTTAGGTCATTTTATTGGCAAATACGTTGTCTTGATGAAATTGTGACCATCCAATGGCACTGTATAGGTCTCACTTTAGTTGTTTAAAGATGCATGGAGCTCCATTCTGCAGCAGGAAAAGCTCAGCGCAGGGGAGGAGGCCTTATGAAAATGCCGGCTGAATGTCACCATGCACCCAGTGCTTGGGAACAAACCGCTTGCACCAAGTTCCTTCATTAGCAGATACCTAACAACAGGGATCACGAATGAACAGGCACACAGAACAATGAACGGTAAGTATCACTTTCATCGGTGTTACGCCGAGCGCTCCGGGTCCCCGCTCCTCCCCAGAGCGCTCGCGGCGTTCACCTTCTCACAGCGCCCCGGCCCCCACCTGCTGACCGGGAGCGCTGCATTAACATCACCGGCGGGGATGCGACCCGCGTAGCGGGACGCGCCCGCTCGCGGCTCGCATCCCAGTCTCCTTACCCGTCCTGTTCCACGACGGCTCAGTCCCGGCACGCGCAGCCCCGCTCCCTAGGGCGCGCGCGCCGGCTCTCTGTGATTTAAAGGGCCAGTGCACCACTGATTAGCGCCTGGCCCAATTAGTGCTCACACCTGTGCCCTCTCTATATAAACTCACTTCCCCTTCCCTGCATTGCCGAATCTTGTTGCCTTTGTGCCAGTGAAAGCGTTCCTTGTATGTCACAAGCCAGTGTTCCAGACCCTCTGCCGTTGCCCCTGACTACGATCCTTGCTGCCTGCCCTGACCTTCTGCTACGTCCGACCTTGCTCTTGCTTAATCCCTTGTACCGCGCCTGTCTCAGCCGTCAGTTGGGGTTGAGTCGCTATCGGGTGGAACGACCTGGGGCTTACCTGCCGCTGCAAGTCCATCCCGCTTTGTGGCGGGCTCTGGTGAAAACCAGTAACCCCTTAGACTCCGTTCCCCTGGTACGGCCCACGTCATCACCCCACTGACACAGAGGATCCACCACCAGTATCCTCACAGTATCCGGATCCTGACAATCAGTCTCAACCGCACTACAGGTATGTACCAACAGATTAGTGCAGGTGATACTGATGACAGATTCCATTGAACTTGTGATTGACCATGGTCATGACTTTTGTCTTGTTCCTAAATATTGCCTTTTCCTCAACCCTTAGATTGTCCAACTGGTACCTAATGTTCTACACC
The DNA here is from genome assembly GCF_029499605.1 of Hyla sarda. Taxonomy (NCBI): domain Eukaryota; kingdom Metazoa; phylum Chordata; class Amphibia; order Anura; family Hylidae; genus Hyla; species Hyla sarda. The sequence continues at coordinate 329,367,493 of NC_079189.1, forward strand.
AGGCTCTGAGCTGGAACTTACTCCTAACTTGGCATTAGGTCTTTCTTATTCGACTACTCTTCTGGTATGACCCTTGACTCTTGATTATGCTACCACCAAATAAGCACAACTGCTGCCAGTACATGATTATTCTGGGGACCATAGATCTTCTTGCAGCAAGAGTCCCTTGGCTCTGCAAACAAGTCTAGTCAGCACCAAACAGATAATGGCTTAAAAAGAGTTCACATCTCGAGTACATGATCAGAATAGCTACTTCCAAAACAGGACTATAAGGAATGATATGACCTGAGATTATTTCCGGACAAACTGATGGTAATAATTCACAAAACTGAAAAACTTTGTTGCAGAGAGTTTAGAAATGCATTGACTTTATCCACAATTGTATAGTTGCAACTGCAGCAATATTTCAGACTCTATATCATAAATGTAACCCACTCTTTTAGTTATGCTTTCTAAGTGACAAGAAAGACCTTCATTAGCACAAATTATAATGTAACTACATATAATAAAAGTATAAAAGGTTTCTGTCTGTAATAAAGAAGACATTAGATTACATTGACAATGTCAAAAAGAACTGCAACATTGTTGTTTTTGGTGATGTTATTCCATTAATATACTAGTAAAGGTTATGATAATGTATCCTAGTAGTCAATCAATCATACATCAAGACAGGGCATAAAGAGTTCTTCTAGGGTAGAAAGGGGCCTTATAATTACAGATAAAGCACTCTGCAGTGCAGTAGCCTTTAAAGAACGTAGACTTGTCTGAAAGCGTGATTTATAAGAAAGAACTTAACAATGCACTGCACTTAGATGTGGTGTCCCAGTGCAGAACACACCTGTCTTACTGACCTGTCAGGTGGATGTCACCGAGCATGTCTGCTCCGGGCCCACTACTCAGGAGAAAATGTGTTATTTATTGCCTTGTATTATATTGTCAATGCACTTATATGCTGCTGTGCCCTAAGGGGTTAACCTGTCTGTGCAGGAGGATGCTAAGGGGATCACATGCTTGCTTTAGCCAACCAGGGCTCTGGCCCTGCCTCCCCCAAGTCTGCTAAAGAGTTGTGAGGAGGAGAGGAGAGTGGAGGTCACCGCTAGACCTCTGCTGTGGACCTGTACCTCACCACGAGGACAGGCCTAAGAAAATCCAGTTGCTGAACTTAATTGTTCAAGAGCTACAGGACCCTTCACAGGATCCCGTCAACCAGGAAATTTGTTCCAGTCAAAGCAAGTCTGCAGTGCGGAGAAGAGCCAAGAGAGTCCATAGACCCAATTAGCCAAGAAGAGGATTACAGGAGCCTCAAGCAACTCCGGTCCATAAATCTACAGTTTTCACCTGGCGGTAAGCTCTAATTCCGGATACCTGTGTGGAGAGTAGAGCCAGTGTCTGTAAGCTCCCAAATCCATAGAAGTTAGACAACCCAAGCCAGTACAGTCTAAATAATATTAAGCAAGCAAGAAGCTAGTTAATCGGTGAGGACTTCAAGTCCCATAGTGCCCTGAAGCAACTGTGATTCCTTCAGCAAACTCCAGTGAACTTTGCACTACTGTTTGAAAAGTATTAGTTTCGTAACCCTGCATCTGCGGTCATTATAACCCCAGCGCTTAGCCCAGGAGGCTACTGACGCGTGGAGGTCAATGCTACCCTGGCGTCATGAACTGTAAGTTGTTATTGCCACATCACACACAGACAACCACATGCCATCTTAGCCTGTCCTTCCACATAGGCAGTTATTCTATAAGGATATACAGTCATGGCCGTAAATGTTGGCTCCCCTGAAATATTTCTAGAAAATGAAGCATTTCTCACAGAAAATGATTGCAGTAACACATGTTTTGCTATATACATGTTTATTCCCTTGTGTGTATTTGAACTAAACCTAAAAAGGGAGGAAAAAAAACCAAATTGGACATAATGTCCCACTAAACACCACAAATGGGCTGGACAAAATTATTGGCACCCTTAACTTAATATTTGGTTGCACACCCTTTGGAAAAAATAACTGGAATCAGTCGCTCCTATAACCATCAATAAGCTTCTTACACCTCTCAGACGGAATGTTGGATCACTGTTCCTTTGCAAACTGCTCCAGGTCTCTCTTATTGGAAGGGCGCCTTTCCCCAACAGCAATTTTAAGATCTCTCCACAGGTGTTCAATGGGATTTTAATCTGGACTCATTGCTGGCCACTTCAGAACTCTCCAGCGCTTTGTTGCCATGCATTTCTGGGTGCTAATTGACATATGTTTGGGGTCATTGTCCTGCTGGAAGACCCAAGATCTCGGACGCAAACCCAGCTTTCTGACACTGGGCTGTACAGTGTGACCCAAAATCTGTTGGTAATTCTCAGATTTCATGATGCCTTGCACACATTCAAGGCACCCAGTGCCAGAGGCAGCAAAACAACCCCAAAACATAATTTAACCGCCACCATATTTCACTGACGGTACTTTTCTTTGTAGGCCTCATTCTGTTTTCAGTAAACAGTAGAATGATGTGCTTTACCAAAAAGCTCTATGTTGGTCTCATCTGTCCACAAGACTTTTCACAGAAAGATTTTGGCTTACTCAAGTTTATTTTAGCAAAATGTAGTCTTGCTTTTTGATGTTTCTGTGTCAGAAGTGGAGTCCTCCTGGGTCTTCTGCCATAGTTTTCATTTCATTTACATGTCAACGGATAGTTCACGCTGACACTGATGCTCCCTGAGCCTGCAGGACAGCTTGAATATCTTTGGAACTTGTTTGGGGCTGCTTATCCACCATCCGGACTATCCTGCGTTGACACCTTTCATCAATTTTTCTCTTCCATCCACACCCAGGGAGATTAGCTACAGTGCCATGGGTTGCAAACTTCTTGATAATGTTGCACAATATGGACAAAGGCAAATCTAGATCTCTGGAGATGGACTTGTAACCTTGAGATTGTTGATATTTTTCCACAATTTTGGTTCTCAAGTCCTCAGACAGTTCTCTTCTCTTTCTGTTGTCCATGCTTAGTGTGGTACACACAGACACACAATGCAAAGACTAAGTGAACTTCTCTCCTTTTTATCTTGTCACGATTCGGCTGGCTGGAGGTGGATCCTCTGTGCCAGAGAGGGATTGGCGTGGACCGTGTTGGTGGACCGGTTCTAAGTTGCTACTGGTATTTCCCAGAGCCCGCCGCAAAGCGGGATGGTCTTGCAGCGGCGGTAGCAACCAGGTCGTATCCACCAGCAACGGCTCAACCTCTCTGACTGCTGAAGATAAGCGCGGTACAAGGGAGTAGACAAGAGCAAGGTCGGACGTAGCAGAAGGTCAGGGCAGGCAGCAAGGATCGTAGTCAGGGGCAACGGCAGGAGGTCTGGAACACAGGCTAGGAACACACAAGGGAACGCTTTCACTGGCACAATGGCAACAAGATCCGGCGAGGGAGTGCAGGGGAAGTGAGGTATAAGTAGGGAGTGCACAGGTGATAACACTGATTAGGCCTGCTGCGCCAATCAGTGGCGCAGTGGCCCTTTAAATTGCAGAGACCCGGCGCGCGCCCTAAGGAGCAGGGCCGCGCGCGCCGGAACAACACAGACGGGGAACGGGTCAGGTACGGGAGCCGGGATGCACATCGCGAGCGGGCGCCTCCCGCGTCGCGAATCGCATCCCGGCTGGGAGTGATATTGCAGCGCACCCGGTCAGCAGGTCTGACCGGGGTGCTGCGAATGAGAGGATGCTGCGAGCGCTCCGGGGAGGAGCGGGGACCCGGAGCGCTCGGCGTAACATATCTGTTTTCAGGTGTGATTTTTATATTGCAGTACAGTGGTAATAATGGGAGATTTTAACTATCCAGATATAGATTGGGGCCTGGGGTTGGCTAAAACTACAAAGGGGAGAAAATTCCTAAATTTATTGCAGGATAATTTTATGGGCCAGTTTGTGGAGGACCCAACAAGAAGTGATGCCTTGTTGGATCTGATCATTTCCAACAACGCAGAGCTGGTTGGTAATGTAACTGTGCGGGAAAACCTTGGTAATAGCGACCACAATATAGTTACTTTTTACTTAAAATGTAGAAAACAAAGACAGACGGGGAAGGCAAAAACATATAACTTTAAAAAGGCAAATTTCCCTGGGCTGAGAGATGCACTACAGGGCATAGACTGGGGGGAGGTGTTCTCAAATACTGATACAGAAGGTAAATGGGACATCTTTAAATCAACTCTAAATAACTATACAGCTAAATATATACCAAAGGGGAACAAATATAAACGATTAAAACTAAATCCTACATGGCTGACAAATGATGTTAAAAGAGCAATAAACAACAAAAAAATAGCCTTCAAAAAATTCAAATCTGATGGGTCAGCTATAACATTTAAACAGTACAAGGAGCTTAATAAAATCTGTAAAAATGTAATAAAAACAGCAAAAATTCAAAATGAGAGACAGGTGGCCAAAGAAAGCAAAACTAATCCTAAATATTTTTTTAGATATATAAATGCAAAAAAACCAAGGACAGAGCATGTAGGACCCCTTAATAATGATAATGGGGAGGTTGTCACGGGCGATCAAGAGAAGGCGGAGCTACTGAATGGGTTTTTTAGTTCGGTATATACTATGGAAGAAGGAGCTGACATTGGCCAGGTCAGTGCTGGTAACACATCATGTAATGTACTGAACTGGCTTAATGTAGAGATGGTACAAGGTAAGTTAGGTAAAGTAAATGTAAGCAAATCTCCAGGGCCGGATGGACTACACCCAAGAGTTCTTAGAGAGGTAAGTTCAGTAATATCTGTACCCTTGTTCATGATATTTAGAGATTCTCTGGTGTCTGGTATTGTGCCAAGGGACTGGCGCAAGGCTAATGTGGTACCAATCTTCAAGAAGGGCTCTAGGTCTTCGCCAGGCAATTATAGACCGGTAAGTCTAACGTGCATTGTGGGTAAATTGTTTGAAGGACTTATAAGGGATTACATACAGGAATACATAGGGGATAATAGTATTATAAGTGATAGCCAGCATGGGTTTACTAAGGATAGAAGTTGTCAAACCAATCTAATTTGCTTTTATGAAGAGGTGAGTAGAAGCCTTGACAGAGGAATGGCTGTGGATATAGTGTTTCTGGATTTTGCCAAAGTGTTTGATACTGTCCCTCACAGACGTCTGACTGGTAAGTTAAGGTCTTTGGGCTTGGAAACTTTAGTTTGTAACTGGATTGAACACTGGCTCATGGATCGTACCCAGAGAGTGGTGGTCAATGATTCGCACTCTGATTGGTCCCCGGTAATTAGTGGTGTACCCCAAGGTTCAGTACTGGGCCCGCTGTTGTTTAATTTATTTAATGATATAGAGGATGGTATTAACAGCTCTGTTTCTATCTTTGCAGATGACACCAAGCTTTGTAGCACGGTACAGTCTATAGAGGATGTGCATAAGTTACAAGATGACTTGGATAGACTAAGTGTCTGGGCATTCACTTGGCAAATGAGGTTAAATGTGGATAAATGTAAAGTTATGCATCTGGGTACTAATAACCTGCATGCATCGTATGTCTTAGGGGGGATTAAACTGGCAGAGTCACTGGTAGAGAAGGATCTGGGTGTACTTGTAGATCACAGACTACAGAATACCATGCAATGTCCGTCTGCTGCTTCCAAAGCCGGCAGGATATTGTCATGTATAAAAAGAGGCATGGACTCAAGGGACAGGGACATAATACTCCCCCTTTATAAAGCATTGGTACGGCCTCACCTGGAATATGCTGTTCAGTTTTGGGCACCAGTCCATAAAAGGGACACTGCGGAGTTGGAAAGGGTGCAGAGATGCGCGACTAAACTAATATGGGGCATGGAACATCTTAGCTATGAGGAGGATTTATGGAACTGGTCACAGCAGGAACAATTAATAGCTTTAAAACAGGGTTAGATACATTCCTGAAACAAAATAACATTAATGATTATGCAGAATTATAAAACTACATCCCTTTCCCCTATCCCCTTACACCCTTCCCTTCAATTCCCTGGTTGGACTTGATGGACGTAAGTCTTTTTTCAACCATACTAACTATGTAACTATGTAACTATGTTACTTGCACCAGGTGAGTTTAAAGAAACATCACATGTGTTACGTTATGCGCTCCAGCCGCACACGCTGGCCGTGAGCGCATGGTCCCGTTACCTGCTGCTGCCGGCAGGGCTGGGACTCGCATCGCGGGACGTGCCCGCATGCGAGACCCAGTCCGTCACTCACCTGGTGCTTCTCCTGCCCCAGCCCCTGCCTCTCTGCTCCAGCGCACGTGTCCCCGTCCCCCAGGGCGCACGCGCGTGCTGGAGCTTTAAGATTTAAAGGGCCAGTGCGCTCATTAGTGTAATCCACCTGTGACTCATTGATAAATTCCTCCACCCTCTTCACTTCCCTGCCGGATCTTTGTTTACCTTTTGCCTGAGAAAAAACATTCCTGAGAATTGTCTTACTGTGTATCTGATCCTTTGCACTGTGACTTGACCTTGTTCCTCTGCCTCCTGCCTATTGACCTCCTGCTACCTCCTGACTACTCAACCGTGCCACCTGCCCTGACCTTCTGCTATCCAGACTACGAGCTGCCTTAGCCGCATCTCCTCAGGTGTCTGTGTGGTTGAGTCGTGCCAGGGGTGGCGACCTGGGTACCGCCTGCCGCAGCAAGTCCATCCCGCTCTGCGGCGGGCTCTGGTGAAAACCAGCGGCACCTTAGACTCCGCTCCATGGTACGGTCCGAGTCATCTGCCACACAGGTCCAGCAGATCCACATCCATCGGAGTTCCTGTCTTCTGAAACGTGAGTGTTACAACATGCTTCAAACAACCTTATTTTTCCACAATTTTGAAAGGGTGCCAATAATTTTGTCCAGCCCATTTTTGGAGTTTGGTGTGATATTATGTCCAATTAGCTTTTTTTCCTCCCTTTTTTGGTTTAGTTCCAGTACACACAAAGGGAATAAACATGTGTATAGCAAAACATGTGTTACTGCAATCCTTTTCTATGAGAAATACTTCATATTTCTTGAAAAATTTCAGGAGTGCCAACATTTATGGCCATTACTGTATATATGTTTATTTATATACATATATTTAGATATACAAATAGAAGGTTGCAGCAGCACTCTTGGTCAAAAAAATTGAGGATCTTAGAGCACTTGTTGATCAAAATGTGTGCCCCAACCACCACACTGACTTGGCCCACTTTGGGTGGGGCCCTAACACGCTTACTCTATTCACCTCTGCTGGGCATATAGCCCCTCACTGGGTGACATCTTTAGGTAAATGTTTGGTCTCTCTAGATCAAGAAAATCCCATTTTTAAATGAGTCCTCCTCTACTTAAAACTTGATAACTTTTGTTTTTAAATTCTTGAGCAGTGGCATAATGTACGGGTGGGGGTTACCCTGAGTGCAAAATTCTTAAGGGTGCAAAATTTTATGCCTCCCTACAAATTTAAAGTGATTGTTGATGCATACATTGTATACATCATCACTCAGTATTGTACAGGAGCAAAAAATTTGGAGGTACACAGTCCCTGTGAGATTTATCACAACCTGTGTAATGAAAAAGTGGTGCAGTTGCCCATGTCAACCAATCAATCACTTCTTTCATTTTTAAAAAGGCTTTGACAAGTAAAAGAAGCATGCTGATTGGTTGCTATGGGCAACTGCACCACTTTTTCTCTACACAGGTTTTAATGAATCTCCCCCACTGAAAGGTGCGCTACACCAAATGTCTAGCATGCTACGTAAACTACTTACAAGAGTAGGGACTCCAGTCTTGTCCAGACTCCCTGCTCCTGTACTGTCCAGTGGTGCAGGGCATCTGCCGTGGGCCGCACACGATTATGTCATTTCCTCACGCACAGTCCTATGTTGTGCCGGGTAATGGGTCAAGAAGTAAAGGAAGGGGGCCTATACTCAGTGCAGAAGTGGATGGTGGGTAAGTGAGATTTTTATTATTTACCTATTGGTGCAACCATCTTACTAGGGGCAACCTGTGGGGAAAAACTACCTTTACCATTCGGGGTCAGCTACCTACTGGGGGCATCTACGTAATGGGAGATTATCTACCTTCTTGGGGCACCTATCTAATAGGAGGAAATACCCACCTACTGGGGCATTTACCTAATGGGGAAAATAATTTACCTACTGGTGCTTCTACCTAATGACTTAATGTAGAGCTTGGATTAACACTGTATGGTGGGATTTTGGTCTGTGTACAGATTTTTTTTCAGTATTAGTATGGGGGGTATTATCCAGTCACTATATGGTGGTAATATGTAGTGTAAGGTGTGGCTCGATTATTTGTCCCTTGTATAATGGTGTTATTGGTGATATTGGTGTATAAGTGTATGTTCACACATAAGAATTGATAAAGGAATTGAAGAGGAATCATTTTGGTCAGAAAAATTTTGAAATCTGTCATTTTCTGCTTGCCGGGGAATTGAAGCAGAATGGAAGCAGAAATTACAAGCAGAATTCAGGAGGAGGAGCAGTTTATGATGTTGGGGAAGATGTTCAGCTATTTCTGTTTGAATTCCGCTTGAATTCTGCATGAATTCTGCTTCAAACTGATTTCCTCAAAAAGTCCCATTGACTTCAATGGGCTTTTAGCTGTAGATTCTGCCTAAAGAATGAACATGTCCTATCTTGAGGCAGAACAGAATTCAGCATCGGAATTCAGCGAGCAGAAATTCCTCTGTGTCAACAGGGCAGTGGAAAGTCCATTAAAGGCAATTGAACTTTAATTGTTGGATGATTTGGAGCAGAATAAGCAAGCAGAATTACTCGAGTAAACTTGGAGTATGAAGAATTACTGCAATAGCTACACAATAAAAAACTGCCACAACTGCAACAAAACATCCCCATCAGAACCAAATACTAGTACAATGATTAAATAAAACCATGATACTCTTTACAAATAGAAAGATTAGGGTATGTCCACACTGAGGAATTGGAGAGGAACACTCTCCTAGCCTATTCAGTATACACATCATGTTACACCAGTGTTTCCCACCCAGTGTGCCTCCAGCTATTGCAAAACTACAACTCCCAGCATGCCCTGTCAGCCTTTGGGCATGCTGGGAGTTGTAGTTTTGCGACAGCTGGAGGCACACTGGTTGGGAAACACTGGTGTAACATGATGTGTATGCTGAATAGGCTAGGAGAGTGTTCCTCTCCAATTCCTCAGTGTGAACATACCCTAATGTTTCCATTTGTAAAGCGTATCATGGTTTTATTTAATCATTGTACTAGTATTTGGTTCTGATGGGGATGTTTTGTTGCAGTTGTGGCAGTTTTTTATTGTGCAGCTATTGCAGTAATTCTCCATACTCCAAGCCAAGGGTAACAGAGGTCAGGCGGAACAGGTTACATGGTACGGTGGTACAGTGAGGGTACTCAAGAGCATGGAGCTGTGTTTCCTGCACAGTAGTAGAGGGTACACTGCAGAAAATAATCTGCAGAGGAACCACAAAAAAGGTAATAAGTTTGGCTCTGACCTCCAACAGTCATGATGACAAGGGTCTTATCTTCCACGTTTAACGGAGTGGTGGTTTGGCACACATGCTAACTCTCCAATTTAATCTATGGGCCTGACAGTGCTTGGCTATCTCCATCAGTCCAAATTGGAGCAGCATGTACGCCCAACCATTCAAACAAGGCACATGAGATTCTTGTCCTCATTATTGGTAGGGGTCCCATTGGTGGGGCTTGTGGACAGGTGATTAGTATTATTCAGTTTAAAACCCTATTAGACTGGGTTCACACCATGTTTTGCAATACAGTTCCCGTATCTGTTTTTTGACAAAAAAAAAAAAAACTGATTCCTCAAAACCTGACTAAACTGTATCAAAACGTGTGTACAAATTTTTTATCTGTATGCAGTTGAAAACCGGTTGCATCCGTTTTTTAAGAAAAAAAAAGTATACGTTGAAATTCCAAGAAAAAAACTGTGCAAAGTCAAAAACCGTATGGTGAAAACCGTATGGAACCGTACGCGCATTTGGTTCTGTACGGCTCCCAATGACTCCCATGTTTAAAAAATGTATACGGTTTAATACGGTTTTTCACCCAGACCAAAAACCGTGGTAGGTCACGGTTTTCTGTCCGGAAAAAAAAGGAAAAAACTTATGGTTTGAAAAACGGAGACAACCATATACATTATGGTGCATACAGTTTTGAATGGGAAGTTTATGGGCACGGTTTTCTGTACGGTTGCATACATTTTCTTTATGTTTTGTATGTCAAAACCATATAGCAAAATCGTGGTGTGAACCCACCCTTAGATAGTACTTAGGAAAAAGTGGTCTCCACTAATAAGAAAGTCATAGCCTATTTATAGGACTAAATAACTTTGGTGGATGAACCTCTTTAAATAATAAATAGCAAACATACTATGCTAGACAGATTGTACCCCACTCTTACTCCTTTGTGCCTATTACAACATTTTATTCTTCCCTGTTATAATATGAGTAAATAAACAAGCCTTTCATCTATAATCTTCTTGTATTTTGTACTGAAGATGGTGCAGTATTACTGTACGGTCATTAAGGCTGCAAATGATATGGGTAACTACATGAGGCAGAACAATGAACACACGCTAGGGCACAGCTGCAGTTTAGGCAAATGCTAAGGAACAAAGAGCACAGAGGATTTGTACATGGAAAAAAACAACTACAAAAACGATATAGGAGCACTGGAAAAACATAAAACTTCAATCCAGATTACTGCTAAGAAACAGTTATTGGTACATGTCATAAAGAGAGTAACTCTATAAATATAGCATCATAACAGAATGCAAATAAAATTAGATTAGAACATTTGTCTCTTTTTATCCCTAGAAACAGTGCAATTTTCTACTTGAGACCACTATATACTATGGGGTAAAATAATGCAATTGCACATTGCAGCAGAATCCCATTGATATTCTGTTTGATTCTTAATACCAAAAGAAACTGTAAGGGTCATCTATAGTTACACACATTGGGGACATAGGGGGACGTATCAAAGATTTTACCCCTGTATTGTGTTTAAATTTTTGCGCAAAATTTTGCTCAAGCTGTATTTTTGCGTCTTTTTTTTACATACATTATGGTGGAGCATTTCCTTCAGATGTGTAGGTTTCGGTGTACCTTGGAGTGACATATTTAGTACACATGAATTTAGTAACTGCGTACATTTCATTTACCCGCAGAAAACTTGTGCAATGATCATATTTTTTAACGCAAATATAAGCCATCTTGGACTGTGCAAAGCAAGATGCTCTAAATCATCGATTCCATTTTTCAAAGAGTGGAGGTATAAGGAGATTACTATATTTGCCAGCAATTTATGAAACTCATTGCGCTTGATTGATAAATTTAGCGCATCTGCGCATAATTTAGAATTCAGCAAAAGGGGTAAACTGCTTCTACCATACACAAATGTTCCCCATAGCTCATAAGGTTTAAAAAGGACAAGAGTATATCACGTTCAACCTATAACCCTACTGTATCTCTACTATGTTTATACAGAGGAAGGCAAACCCCCCCCCCCCCCCCCCCCCCATTTCAATTAGGCTGGTGCCAATTGCCCTATGACAGAGGAAAAATTCCCTCAATATGACAATCAGAATAAATCCCTGGATCAATCTTCTGTCTCTATAAATTTAGTATCTATAACCTGTAATGTTGTCACTGCTCTTACAGTAAAGAACCCTCTTCTGTGCTGATGTAGAAACCTCTAGGCCAGTGGTCTTCAACCTGCGGACCTCCAGATGTTGCAAAACTACAATTCCGGGCATGCTGGGAGTTGTAGTTTTGCAACATCTGGAGGTCCGCAGGTTGGAGACCACTGCTCTAGGCGTAGAGGATGGCCCCTTCTTCTAGATACAGTCCTATGTATGAAGCTATGGAGAAAGATATGTTTAAAGCATACCTCCGATGATGGTTCTTCCATAGGATAGATAGATATAAATAGGAAAATATGTATCATTATCTGAGTTTTGGACCCACTACTGGTTTTGGCTAAAATACTGACCAAAATACATGTGGACCCAGTCTCACAGTGCACAATGCAATAGCCATTGTTTTCCATGCAGTGTCGGGATGATGCTGTATTGACCTTTAATTGGTATGAATGTGCTCCATATTACAGACGAGCTTACACTACTATTCTATTCTGTATAACAGGGTAAGTTAACATTATACTGGATGGAAGTTTTTCAGTAACTATACATAAGTAACATGATGCCAGAATGTTTTCTACTGTTTTCAATTATCTGTATTGAAGCAGATTTTGTTTTGAAGGTAAAATATACTTTGTTTTTATATATAGTCAAGTGCTTATGATTTTTTTTTTTTTTCATAAACTGCACAAAATATCAGGTCTTCTATTGCATCAAACATGATCTAGTCCTAAAGAAAAAAATTCTACAACCAATATTTCCTAGTACATTCTCAGGAATGTATAATAATACTTCATGCCAATCCTATTACAATACATTTTAGTAGTTACAAGTACTGACCTATTTTATTATATGACTATTGTTTCTATACTTTCCAGGTAACTCATATAGTTCTCATTGTGCTAAAGATGACCGTCAAGGAACTACTGCCCTCTAGTGGTAAAACAATCTAATTTACTGGCTGTAACAACATGATATTAAACATTAGTGTCATTTGTAAAAAATAAAAATAAAAATAAAAACATTTTTTTAATAGATTTTTTTTATATATTGCAAAATTCATTATATATATATATATATATATATATATATATATATATATATATATTCATCATATATTCGCAAAAGTCGCATATTCGTAATAGTCAAATTTTTTTCGCATATGCAAACATTTGCATATGCGAAAATTTGCATATGTGAACATTTATGAACTTTATAGCAAGTATACCAGTGTAACTTGGTAGAAGCAGCAGAAGGGAGGGATCAATATCCGCGAATATTCGCATATGCGAATATTCGCCCAGCGGTCTCACACAGTAGTATTAGAGCGACAATGGGATTTTGGAGAGTGCATTTTTCTGAAATGGTTTTTGGGGGGCATGTTACATTTAGAAAGCCCCTATGGTGCCAGAACAGCAGAAAACACCACATGGCATACCATTTTGGAAACTACACCCCTCAAGGCACGTAACAAGGGGTCCAGTTAGCCTTAACACCCCACAGGTGTTTGACAACTTTTCGTTAAAATCTGATGTGTAAATGGAAAAAAAAATTCACACTAAAGTGCAGTTTTTCCCCCAAATTTACCATTTTTACATAGGGTAATGGGAGAAAATGCCCACCCAAATTTGCAACCCCATCTCTTCTGAGTATGAAAATACCCCATGTTAGGACGTAAAATGCTTTGCGGGCAAACTACAATGCTCAGAAGAGGCGTAGAGGATGGCCCCTTCTTCTAGATACAGTCCTATGTATGAAGCTATGGAGAAAGATATGTTTAAAGCATACCTCCGATGATGGTTCTTCCATAGGATAGATAGATATAAATAGGAAAATATGTATCATTATCTGAGTTTTGGACCCACTACTGGTTTTGGCTAAAATACTGACCAAAATACATGTGGACCCAGTCTCACAGTGCACAATGCAATAGCCATTGTTTTCCATGCAGTGTCGGGATGATGCTGTATTGACCTTTAATTGGTATGAATGTGCTCCATATTACAGACGAGCTTACACTACTATTCTATTCTGTATAACAGGGTAAGTTAACATTATACTGGATGGAAGTTTTTCAGTAACTATACATAAGTAACATGATGCCAGAATGTTTTCTACTGTTTTCAATTATCTGTATTGAAGCAGATTTTGTTTTGAAGGTAAAATATACTTTGTTTTTATATATAGTCAAGTGCTTATGATTTTTTTTTTTTTTCATAAACTGCACAAAATATCAGGTCTTCTATTGCATCAAACATGATCTAGTCCTAAAGAAAAAAATTCTACAACCAATATTTCCTAGTACATTCTCAGGAATGTATAATAATACTTCATGCCAATCCTATTACAATACATTTTAGTAGTTACAAGTACTGACCTATTTTATTATATGACTATTGTTTCTATACTTTCCAGGTAACTCATATAGTTCTCATTGTGCTAAAGATGACCGTCAAGGAACTACTGCCCTCTAGTGGTAAAACAATCTAATTTACTGGCTGTAACAACATGATATTAAACATTAGTGTCATTTGTAAAAAATAAAAATAAAAATAAAAACATTTTTTTAATAGATTTTTTTTATATATTGCAAAATTCATTATATATATATATATATATATATATATATATATATATATATTCATCATATATTCGCAAAAGTCGCATATTCGTAATAGTCAAATTTTTTTCGCATATGCAAACATTTGCATATGCGAAAATTTGCATATGTGAACATTTATGAACTTTATAGCAAGTATACCAGTGTAACTTGGTAGAAGCAGCAGAAGGGAGGGATCAATATCCGCGAATATTCGCATATGCGAATATTCGCCCAGCGGTCTCACACAGTAGTATTAGAGCGACAATGGGATTTTGGAGAGTGCATTTTTCTGAAATGGTTTTTGGGGGGCATGTTACATTTAGAAAGCCCCTATGGTGCCAGAACAGCAGAAAACACCACATGGCATACCATTTTGGAAACTACACCCCTCAAGGCACGTAACAAGGGGTCCAGTTAGCCTTAACACCCCACAGGTGTTTGACAACTTTTCGTTAAAATCTGATGTGTAAATGGAAAAAAAAATTCACACTAAAGTGCAGTTTTTCCCCCAAATTTACCATTTTTACATAGGGTAATGGGAGAAAATGCCCACCCAAATTTGCAACCCCATCTCTTCTGAGTATGAAAATACCCCATGTTAGGACGTAAAATGCTTTGCGGGCAAACTACAATGCTCAGAAGAGAAGGAGTCACATTTGGCTTTTTGAAAGCAACTTTTGCTGAAATATTTTTTTGGGGGCATGTCGCATTTAGGAAGCCCCTGTGGTGACAGAACAGCAGAAAATACCCACATGGCATACTATTTTGGAAACTACACCCCTCAAGGAACGTAACAAGGGGTCCACTGAGCCTTAACACCCCACAGGTGTTTGACGACTTTTCGTTAAAGTTGGATGTGTAAATGAAAAAAATATATTTTTTTACTAAAATGCAGTTTTCCCCCAAAATTTTACATTTTTACAAGGGGTAATAGGAGAAAATGACCCCCAAAATTTGTAACCCCATTTCTTCTGAGTATGGAAATACCCCATGTTAGGACGTAAAATGCTCTGCTGGCGAACTACAATGCTCGGAAGAGGAGGAGCGCCATTGAGCTTTTGGAAAGAGAATTCGCTTGGAATGGTAGTCAGAGGCCATGTGCGTTTACAAAGCCCCCCGTGGTGCCAGAACAGTGGACCCCCCACATGTGACCCCTTTTTGGAAACTACATCCCTCACAGAATTTAATAATAAGTGCAGTGAGTATTTACACCCCACAGATCTTTGGAACAGTGGGCTGTGCAAATGAAAAATTTAATTTTTCATTTTTACGGACCACTGTTCCAAAAATCTGTCAGACACCTGTGGGGCATAAATTCTCAATGTACCCCTTATTACATTATGTGAGGGGTGTAGTTTGCAAAATGGGGTCACATGTGTTGGGGGTCCATTGTTCTGGCACTATGGGGGCTTTGTAAACACATGTGGCCTTCAATTCCGGACAAATTTTCTCTACAAAATCCCAATGGCGCTCCTTCTCTTCTGAGCATTGTAGTTCGCCCGCAGAGCACTTTAAATTCACATATGGGGTATGTTCTTACTCAGAAGAAATGTGTTTACAAATTTGGGGGGCTTTTTTCCTATTTTCCCTTGTGAAAATGAAAAATTTAGGGTAACACCAGCATTTTAGTGAAAAAATATAATTTTTTTCATTTTCCCATCCAACTTTAATGAAAATTCGTCAAACACCTGTGGGGTGTTCAGGCTCACTATACCCCTTGTCACGTTCCGTGAGGGGTGTAGTTTCCAAAATGGGGTCACATGTGGGTATTTCTTTTTTTTTGCGTTTGTCAGAACCGCTGTAAAATCAGCCACCCCTGTGCAAATCACCAATTTAGGCCTCAAATGTACATGGTGCGCTGTCATTCCTGAGCCTTGTTGTGCATCCGCAGAGCATTTAACGCCCACATATGGGGTATTTCCGTACTCAGGAGAAATTACGTTACAAATTTTGGGGGTCTTTTTTTCCTTTTACCGCTTGTGGAAATAAAAAGTATGGGGCAATACCAACATGTTAGTGTAAAATTTCTTTTTTAGACTAACAGGCTGGTGTAGCCCCTAACTTTTCCTTTTCACAAGCGGTAAAAGGAAAAAATGACCCCCAAAATTTGTAGTGCAATTTCTCCCGAGTACGGCGATACCCCATATATGGCCCTAAACTGTTTCCTTGAAATACGACAGGGCTCCGAAGTGAGAGAGCGCCATGCGCATTTGAGGACTAAATTAGGGATTGCACAGGGGTGGACATAGGGGTATTCTACGCCAGTGATTCCCAAACAGGGTGCCTCCAGCTGTTGCTAAAATCCCAGCATGCCTGGGCAGTCAGTGGCTGTCCAGAAATGCTGGGAGTTGTTGTTTTGCAACAGCTGGAGGCTCCGTTTGGAAACCCTGCCGTACAAGACGTTTTTAATTTTTATTGGGGGGGACAGTGTAAGGTGGTGTATATGTAGTGTTTTACCCTTTATCATGTGTTAGTGTAGTGTAGTGTTTTTAGGGTACATTTGCACTGGCGTGTTACGGCGAATTTCCTGCTAGGAGTTTGCGCTGCGGCGAAAAATTTGCCGCAGCCCAAACTTGCAGCAGGAAATTTACTGTAAGGGTACGTTCCCACACGGCGTATTTGCTGCGTATTTGCTGCTGCGTATTTTATTTTCCCTGTTGAAGTCAATGGGTAGGAAAATACGCAGCACCAAATACGCAGCAAAATACGCCATGTGGGAATGCACCCTAAACCTGTCCGTGTGAATGTACCCTGTACATTCACATGGGAGGGCAAACCTCCAGCTGTTTCAAAACTACAACTCCCAGCATGTACTGACAGACTGTGCATGCTGGGAGTTGTACTTTTGCAACAGCTGGAGGCACACTGGTTGCAAAACCTTCTTTTACCTAACTCAGTATTTTCCAACCAGTGTGCCTCCAGCTGTTGCAAAACTACAACTCCCAGCATGTACTAATCACTGAAGGGCATGCTGGGAGATGTAGTTATGCAACAGCTGGAGATACCCAACTACAACTACCAGCATACCGAGACAGCTGTTTGCTTTCTGGGCATGCTGGGATTTGCAGTTTTGCAACATCTGGAGGGCTACAGTTTTTAGACCAGTGCACAGTGATCTCCAAACTGTGGACCTCCAGATGTTGCAAAACTACAACTCCCAGCATGCCCAGATAACAAACAGCTATGTGGGAATGCTAGGAGTTGTAGTTTTGCAAGATCTGGAGGGATATAGTTTAGAGACCACTGTATAGTGGTCTCAAACTGCAGCCCTCCAGCTGTTGCAAAACTACATATTCCGGCATGCCCAAACAGCAAACAGCTGTCTGGGCATGCTGGGAGTTGTAGTTTTGCAACATCTGGAGGGCTACAGTTTAGAGACCACAGTCTCAGACTGTAGCCCTCCAGATCAACTTACCGGCTTCCGTAGGATCCCGGGAGCCGTCCTCTTCTGACGCACGTCACGCCGCCCGCCAATCACCGTCGCCGTAGCCTCCGGATCGGTAAGTGGATGTCGGCGCCCGGACCCCTTCGGTTCCCCGTTCTGCCCTACCTATTGTGGGTGGGCCGGACGGGGAAAACGAAAGTTAACCCCCCCCCCGCCCCCGGTCTGCTATTGGTCATCGCCTCTGACGATCAATAGCAGACCAATAGCAGGGATAGGAAGGGTGGAACCCCTGCCACCTCACTCCTATGCCTACAGGGGGATCGTGGGTGTCTTAGACAACCGCGATCCCCCTTATATTCCGGGTCACCGGGTCACCATAGACCCGTATGACCCGGAATCAGCGCAAATCGCAAGTGTGAATTCACTTGCGATTTGCACCGATCGCCGACGGGGGGGGGTCTGATGACCCCCCTGGGCATTTGCGCGGGGTGCCTGCTGATTGATATCAGCAGTCACCCCGGCCCGGTCCCCGCCCAGCGCGCGGCGGGGACCGAAATTCCCACGGGCGTATCGATACGCCCTGAGTCCTTAACCCCTTAAGGACCCGGGCTTTTTCTGTTTTTTCATTTTCAATTTTTCCTCCTTAACTTTAAAAAATCATAACTCTTACAAATTTTCACCTAAAATTATATATAATGGCTTAATTTTTGCGTCACTAATTCTACTTTGTAATGACATTAGTCATTTTACCCAAAAATCTACGGTGAAACAGGAAAAAAAATCAATGTGCGACAAAATTGATGAAAAAACACTATTTTGTAAGTTTTGGGGGCTTCTGTTTTTACGCAGTACATTTTTTGTCAAAAATGATACCTTATCTTTATTCTGTAGGTCCATACGGTTAAAATGATACCCTACTTGTATAGGTTTGAATTTGTATCACTTCCGAAAAAAATCATGAATACATGCAGGAAAATTTATACGTTTAAAATGGTAATCTTTTGACCCCAATAACTTTTTTATTTTTCTGTGTTCAGGGCACTTTGAGGACTCATTTTTTGCGCCGTCATCTGAAGTTTTTAGTGGTACAATTTTTGTTCTGATCAGACTTTTTGATCACTTTTTATTCACTTTTTTGTGGTATAAAAAGTGATCAAAAATGCGCTATTTTGGACTTTGGAATTTTTTTGCGCGTACGCCATTGAACGAGCAGTTTAAAAAGTGGTATATTTTTATAATTCGGACATTTCCGCATGCGGCGATACCACATATGTTTATTTTTATTATTATTTACATAATGTTTTTTTTATTTTTGGAAATGCCAGGTGATTCAAACTTTTATTAGGGGAAGGGATAATTGAAAGGGTTAATTATTTTTTTACACTTTTTTAATGCAATATTATAGCTCCTATAGGGGGCTATAACATTGCATGTACTGATCTTTTACACTGATTGATCCATCTCCATAGGAATGGATCAATCAGGGTTTTCGGCGATTGAATGCTCAAGCCTGGATCTCAGGCTTGAAGCATTCATTCGGCGATCGGACAGCACAGGAAAAGGTAAGAAGACCTCCTCCTGTGCTACAGCTGTTCGGGATGCCGCGATTATACCGCGGCGATCCCGAACAGCTCCCTGAGCTAGCCGGGCACTTTTACTTTTGTTTTTAGCCGCGCGGCTCAGCTTTGAGCGCGCGGCTAAAGGGTTAATAGCGCGCGGCACAGCGATCAGTGCCGCGCGCTATTAGAGGCGGGTCCCGGCTTCACTATGATGCCGGGCCCGCCGCGATATGATGCAGGGTCACCGTGTGACCCCGCGTTATATCGCAGGACCGGGACTCATGACGTATGCATACGTCATGGGTCCTTAAGAGGTTAAGTACCAGGACGTCAAGACGTATCCATACGCCCTAGGTCCTTAAGTGGTTAAAGGGGTACACCGGTGGAAAACTATTACAACAGCAGCCCAAGTACATCAAACACTGAGAGAAGACCCTCAGAAAACGCATCAAGAAAAATCCCACACATTAAGTCCCCAAAGAACACGTCAGAACAGAGTATATACACCAAGCCCACAACTAACGCTAACACAGAATGGAAGCCAAAAAAAACTAAGAAAAAGAGAACTAGACATAGATAACGAGCTCATAGACCTGGAGGAGACACCAATTCGGAAGAAAAGGATGGGAATAACCAACAATTATTAGATACAGCTATAATAAACTTAAGTGATACAACAATCACCACAGACCAAGAAAGACTTCTAAACAAAGGGTTAAAATTCGCCCCATCTAAAAAAGCCAGCAAATTCGATACATACATTGGAATAGAGAAGTTCATCAGAAATCTGAGCTTAAAGAAGTTTTTCATCAGGAATCCAATAGAAAAGAAATCAACAATGGATAGTCACTATTTGCACTCCAATTTAAAAAAGAAGTCAACATTTTATCCTCTGCAGGAAGTCAGCAGCGAAATGGACGCCTTTAGGATAGCAGTAGAGAATGAAGTGAGAAAATTGGACACCTCTACTAAAATACGGAACAATTTAACCAAGAAAGAAGTAACAGCTATAAAACAACTACAGGAGGAAAACCAAATAACTATACGCTCGGCAGACAAAGGAGGCGCAATCATCATCTGGGACACAGTAAAATATGTTAAAGAGTGCCATAGACAGCTGGAAAATCAAGATACATACGAATGTCTACCTAAGAACCCAACACCACAATATGCCATAGAATTGGAGGAACTATGCACAGAGGCACTGAAAGAGAAGATCTTAACTAAGAACGAGTTTGATTTTATACTAAATACAGAAAAAAGACTCCCACTGTTTTACTGCCTACCTAAAGTACATAAAATCCTATAGAACCACCTGGGAGACCCATAGTTTCTGGTATTCAATCCCTCACTTCAAATTTATCACAGTATGTTGATAGTTTCCTCCAGCCATATGTGAAAAATACAACATCATATTTGAAAGATACAACGGATACAATAAAACTAGTGGAAAATCTACAATGGGAAGAAGGATGGACTCTGGTGACCTTGGACGTAAGTTCACTATATACATGCATTAATCACGAACAAGGCACACAAGCAGTTTTTAACATTTTATCTGGAAAAGAAGATATGCCACTATTACAAATTGTTTTTTTAACTGAAAGTATTATGTTCATTTTAACCCACAATTATTTCTGTTTTAACAACAAATTTTACCGCCAGAAAGTTGGGACCGCTATGGGGACCACATTTGCGCCAAGCTATGCTAACTTGTTCATGGCGGAATGAGAGTCCATCTATATCTCCCCATTCCTAGGCGCAGATCTGGTCCTCTGGAAGAGATATATAGATGACATTCTAATGGTATGGCGAGGTTCCAATGAAGATCTCCAAACTTTTTTAAATCATATCAATTCCAATGATTTTAACCTCATTTTTACCCTTTTTATCAGCACATTTTATGTGGAGTTTTTAGATTAAAAAATATCTGCTAAAGGAAAAAAACTGGAGTGCCAAACCTATAAAAAACCAACTGCAAAAAATTCATACATTCTGTTTGAAAGCTGTCGTTTACCAAAATGGTTAATCAACGTACCTCAAGGCCAATTTAGGAGACTGAAGTGAAATTGCACAAACGAAGAGAAGTTTGAAGAAGAAGCCAAGACCCTGACTAAAGAGTTTAAACAGAAGAATTACCCAGAAGAAATAATCACCTCAGCTCTAGAAAAAATCCGGAAACAAGATAGGATGACCTACTTCGAAGAAAGAGAAATCACAACTAGAGATGAAGACAAACAACCAATGAAGATCATCTTACCATACAACAATCAACACAAAAAAATCGAACGCATTATTAACAAATACTGGCCATTGTTGAAACAAGATAAAGTACTAGCTACCATGCTGACGGATAAGGCAAAAATAATCTACACTAAGGCACCAAACCTGGGTCTGAAGATCGCACCAACCACGAAGCAGCCTATTTTGAACAAGAAACAAGAGATGTCTCAGACATGGTTGGCATTACAAGGTTTTTTCAGATGTGGAAAATGTACCAACTGCAAACAAACCACCTTCCAGAAGAGGACAGAAACAGTGACCTCAACAGTTAACGCCTATCAGCATAAAATAGACGAGCTGTTAACCTGCGACAGCACCTCCGTTATCTACATCATCACATGTCCTTGCAAAAAGCAGTACATAGGACGGACCAAAAGAAGTCTAAAGACAAGAATAAAAGAGCATATCTATAACATCAAAACAGGATTTATGAACCACTCATTATCTTCTCATTTTAACCCCTTCCCGCAGAATGTCATATATAAACGCCGGGTTGTGCAGTGCGTTCGCGCATCCCGGCGTTTATAAATGACATGCAGTTAACCCGGCGATGCGCAGCATCGCACGGGTTAACTGGCAGAAGTCCCGCTGTTTCCAGCAGGGGACAACTTCTGCTTCACCCCCAGGACCATCAATTGGTGGTCCTGGTCAGCGATCACTGTGATTGGTCCCTGTGGACCAATCACAGTGATCTGGGGTGAAAGTTCAGATCCCCCGCACTGCCCGCCCCTGGAAGTCGGGCAGAACGGGGGACGAAGCGCTGCAGGGGCTCGCGGGGACCTGCGGCACACGGGGGGGAACACGTGGGGACCGGCGGACTTACCTGATCCAGCGGCGGGACCGAGGAGCAGCGCGGGACCGGCCACGTGGACGAGCAGCGACGGGTAAGTATGTGGTCCTCAGAGGCAGCAGTGAAGATCTTCACTGCTGCTTCTAGGAGTCTGAAAACTACAACTCCCAGCATGCCTAGACAGCCTTTGGCTGTCCGGGCATGCTGGGAGTTGTAGTTTTGCAACATCTGGAGGGCCCCAGTTTGGAGACCATTGTATAATGGTCTCCAATCTGTGCTCTTCCAGCTGTTGCAAAACTACAACTCCCAGCATGCACTGACTGTCCAGGCATGCTGGGAGTTTTAGTTCAGCAACATCTGGCCCTTCAGATGTTGCCGAACTACAACTCCCAGCATGCCCTTCAGCTGTCTGGGCATGCTGGGAGTTGTAGTTTTGCAACAGCTGGAGACACACTGGTTGGGAAACATTGTTTCTAACTCAGTGTTTCCTAACCTGTGTGCCTCCAGCTGTTGCAAAACTATAACTCCCAGCATGCACTAAAAGACCATGCATGCTGGGAGTTGTAGTTTTGCAACATCTGGAGGGCCCCAGTTTGGAGACCATTGTATAATGGTCTCCAATCTGTGCTCTTCCAGCTGTTGCAAAACTACAACTCCCAGTATGCACTGACTGTCCAGGCATGCTGGGAGTTTTAGTTCAGCAACATCTGGCCCTTCAGATGTTGCCGAACTACAACTCCCAGCATGCCCTTCAGCTGTCTGGGCATGCTGGGAGTTGTAGTTTTGCAACAACTGGAGACACACTGGTTGGGAAACATTGTCTGTTTCTAACTCAGTGTTTCCTAACCTGTGTGCCTCCAGCTGTTGCAAAACTATGACTCCCAGCATGCACTAACAGACCATGCATGCTGGGAGTTGTGGTTTTGCAACAGCTGATGCAAGCCCCCCCCGCCCCGCCACCCCCGTGAATGTACAGGGTACATTCACATGGGCGAGGCTTTTACAGTGGGTTTCTCGCATCTTGAGATGCAGCAAATTTTGCGCTGGGAAACTCGCTGTAACCCCCCGCCCATGTGACTGTACCCTAAAAACACTACACTACACTAACACAAAATAAAATAAAAAGTTAAAAACACTACATATACACATACCCCTACACAGCCCCCCTCCCCCAATAAGAACGTCCGGTACACCACTGTTTCCAAAGCAGAGCCTCCAGCTGTTGAAAAACAACAACTCCCAGTATTGTCGGACAGCCGTTGACTGTCCAGGCATGCTGGGAGTTTTGCAACAG
Source organism: Hyla sarda (assembly GCF_029499605.1). Classification (NCBI taxonomy): domain Eukaryota; kingdom Metazoa; phylum Chordata; class Amphibia; order Anura; family Hylidae; genus Hyla; species Hyla sarda. The sequence goes on from NC_079189.1 coordinate 329,391,063, forward strand.
CTGGAGGCACCCTGTTTGGGAATCACTGGCGTAGAATACCCCTATGTCCACCCCTATGCAAATCCCTAATTTAGGCCTCAAATGCACATGGCGCTCTCACTTTGGAGCCCTGTCGTATTTCAGGGCAACAGTTTAGGGTCACATATGGGGTATCGCTGTACTCGGGAGAAATTGCGTTACAAGGTTTGGGGGGCTTTTTCTTCTTTAACCCTTCATGAAAAGGAAATGTTGGGGTCTACACCAGAATGTTAGTGTAAAATTTTTTTATTTTTTACACTAACATGCTGATGTTGCCCTATACTTTACATTTTCACAAGAGGTAAAAGGGAAAAAAGCCCCCCAAAATTTGTAACGCAATTTCTCCCGACTACAGAGATACCCCATATGTGAGCGCAAAGTGCTCTGGGGGCGCACAACAAGGCCCAGAAGGGAGAGTGCACCATGTACATTTGAGGTGATTTGCACAGGGGTGGCTGATTGTTACAGCGGTTTTGACAAACGCAAAAAAAAAAAAACCCCACATGTGACCCCATTTCGGAAACGACACCCCTCACGGAATGTAATGAGGGGTGCAGTGAGAATTTACCCCCCACAGGTGTCTGACGGATCTTTGGAACAGTGGTCCATGAAAATGAAAACTTGTACAGCCCACTGTTCCAAAGATCTGTCAGACACCAGTGGGGGGCAAATGCTCACTGTACCCCTTGTTACGTTCCTCAAGGGGTCTAGTTTCCAAAATGGTATGCCATGTGTGTTTTTTTTTGCTGTTCTGACACCTTAGGGGCTTCCTAAATGCGACATGCTCCCCGAGCAAAATTTGCTCTCAAAAAGCCAAATATGACTCCTTCTCTTCTGAGCATTGTAGTTCGCCCATAGTGCACTTCAGGTCAACTTATGGGGTACCTCCATACTCAGAAGAGATGGGGTTACAAATTTTGGGGGGTATTTTCTGCTATTAACCCTTGCAAAAAGGTGAAATTAGGGGGGAAACACACATTTTAGTGGAAATTATTTATTTTTTTTTTACATATGCAAAAGTCGTGAAACACCTGTGGGGTAATAAGGCTCACTTTATTCCTTATTACATTCCTCAAGGGGTCTAGTTTCCAAAATGGTATGCCATGTGGGTATTTTTTGCTGTTCTGGCACCATAGGGGCTTCCTAAATGCGACATGCCCCCCGAGCAAAATTTGCTCTCAAAAAGCCAAATATGACTCCTTCTCTTCTGAGCATTGTAGTTCGCCCATAGTGCACTTCAGGTCAACTTATGGGGTACCTCCATACTCAGAAGAGAAGGGGTTACAAATATTGGGGGGTATTTCCTGCTATTAACCCTTGGAAAAATGTGAAATTTGGGGGGAAACACACATTTTAGTGAAAAAAAATAATTTTTTTTTACATATGCAAAAGTCGTGAAACACCTGTGGGGTATTAAGGCTCACTTTATTCCTTGTTACGTACCTCAAGGGGTCTAGTTTCCAAAATGGTATGCCATGTGAGGGTTTTTTGCTGTTCTGGCACCATAGGGGCTTCCTAAATGCAACATGCCCCCCAAAAACCATTTCAGAAAAACGTACTCTCCAAAATCCCCTTGTCGCTCTTTCCCTTCTGAGCCCTCTACTGCGCCCGCCGAACACTTAACATAGACATATGAGGTATGTGCTTACTCGAGAGAAATTGGTCTACAAATACAAGTATACATTTTCTCCTTTTACCCCTTGTAAAAATTTAAAAATTGGGTCTACAAGAACATGCGAGTGTAAAAAATTAAGATTGTGAATTTTCTCCTTCACTTTGCTTCTATTCCTGTGAAACACCTAAAGGGTTAAAATGATGACTGAATGTCATTTTGAATACTTTCGGGGGTGCAGTTTTTATAATGGGGTCTTTTGTGGGGTATTTCTAATAAGAAGACCCTTCAAATCCACTTCAAACCTGAACTGGTCCCTGAAAAATAGTGAGTTTGAAAATTTTGTGAAAAATTGGAAAATTGCTGCTGAACTTTGAAGCCCTCTGGTGTCTTCCAAAAGTAAAAACTCGTCACTTTTATGATGCAAACATAAAGTAGACATATTGTATATGTGAATAAATTTTTTTTTAATTTGTAATATACATTTTCCTTACAAGCAGAGAGCTTCAAAGTTAGAAAAATGCAAAATTTTCAAATTTTTCATCAAATTTTAGGATTTTTCACAAGGAAAGGATGCAAGTTACCAAAAAATGTTACCACTACGTTAAAGTAGAATATGTCACGAAAAAACAATCTCGGAATCAGAATGATAACTAAAAGCATTCCAGAGTTATTAATGTTTAAAGTGACAGTGGTCAGATGTGCAAAAAACGCTCTGGTCCTTAAGGCCAAAATGGGCTTGGTCCTGAAGGGGTTAAAGAACACCATAACCAAGATCCATCAGGTATAACCTTTTCAGCAATCCAATCAGTCAAAAAAGATTGGAGAGGCGGGAACCATATCACAAAGATGTCACGCATAGAAAGTAGAAACATTTACGAGTTCCAATCAATAGCATCATATGGCTTAAACTCAGAGATGGAGATCTTTGGCTTCCTTTGAGTATTATTTTGCCCATCATATAGATTTTATCACATCTTTGCATCAAAATCTTTTATCATAATTTTTTATCATACAATTTTACCATAATTTTTATAACATTTCTATAATTTTTATAATTTGTATTATTATTATTTTTATTAATATTGATATTATTTTTAATATTAATATTTTATTTTTATATTTCATTTTTTTATTTTTTTATTTCATTTATTTGTATTTCTATTTTTATTTTATTTTATTTTTATTATTTATTTTTATTTTATTTTTTTATTGTTATTTTTATGTATTATTTACTATTTTTTATCTTACTCCATATTATTTTAGTATTCCTATCTTTAATGGTTCCTATCCTTATAACACATGGTGACCATACAACCAGACTAGATTATTCACCATGATATAATATCCATTCATTTATACTCATCCGTACACCTACACAGTCTCCTCCAAATACAACACCTCATTCCCCCTTAATATCCACATAGACTCACCCCACACTTATATATACTCATACACACCGATTCATATAGTAAATTATGACTCTGATCACCATTCATTTACTAATCATACCCATCCAGACAACTCCATTCCTGATCTTCCATTCACACACCTGTCTATGTCCAAATCGTCCTAACCGGGTTTTGGCTCAAACTACCTTTTCCCGCCAAATTTGCTCATATATAAGCACCTACACTCATTGCATACTTCATGATCACTGAGGAAGGTCCTAGGTGGACCAAAACGCGTCTGAACCATACACAGATAATATTAGCACCATCAGCGAAGCACCCTGCAACTCACCCTACTGCACCGGGACCCAGCTCGGCATCACAGCTGTATTTCCACCGCACGCACCGCTCCTCCACATAGGCACCAGACCTAGGAGCGGGCGTTCCCACTTAAGACCTACATCTGGACTCCGGACCGTGCTCCCTTGCACCCGGACCCTGCGCCGCTGGGCTCGACATTACCACCGAGGACTGCCATATCCTCTGACTCCAGCAGCGCTGCAACCGGACTTTGCATCGTTGCGCCCGACACCATCTTTGAGGACTGACATATTCTCCGACTCCACTACTGCCCGGCACCAGGACCGCTGGAACCTGACCCTGCACCGCTGTACCCAACACTGTACTCCAACACTGAGGACCGCCACATCCTCCATCTAAGGGTAAGCGGTACTGTGTACCTGCCGGACTTCATCTCATGACAGCCGCCGTGCTGTGATTTGTCATTGACAGCTGCCGTGCTGCCTATATTCACCTTATCATACAGCCGCCGCGCTGTTGTGACCCAGAGGGCCGGTGGATTCAGCTAAACCTATTGACTATACTTGTCTATTGAACTGAGTTGCTCTTTGCACGAACAGTGGGCTCCAAATAGGGGGCTCTTACCACACTCCACTGCAGGCGCTCTTACCACACTCCACTGGAACTAATTATTATTTGGACATATATTGCACTTGCCGCATATATTTTATTAATTCTAACTTAGGCAACTTACTGTATCTGATTAGTGTAATTGCCTTAGTGAGTGCAAGGATCCTGCACTCCCATTTTATGTAATTTTATACTGTAGCTCAATAAAATTATTATTTTTCATATCTTGGACATAGACATTGATTTATTTGATACAGAGTCACACCACATCTTTCACCTACATAGTTTCACACCTCTACATAGTCACATTCTAACTAACCCACAATACATTTTCAACCACCATCCTCTAAACCACAAGCAGATTAACTATATTGTCACTCTCATTCATTCTCTTCTCACTCATTCACACATTTATATACATACACATTGACATACTCATAAATACATACACCCACCCAATACAGCCCAACACACTCGTAGCATATCTAGCCCTGGAGAAGAAGCCAAACCACTGATTGTCTATTTCTACCTTTTGCCTTAAACCTCCCACCCAAATGCCTTCAGCAACCCAACTGTCTACCAGCGCCATCACTTTCACTCACCAACCCCCCATTACTTCCATTTACCCCCACCCCTACTTCCATTCACCCCCCCCTATCCACCCTGCCACTGCTTCAATTCACCACCCCAGCCACCCACCCTTGTCACTGCTTCCATTCACACTTGCAGACACCCACCCCTGCCACTGATTCCATTCACCCCGCAGTTACCATACACCCACCCCTGATTCCATTCACCCCCATTGCCCCTGCTTCCTTTCACCGAGCCCCTGCTTCCATTCACCCTGCCTCTGCTTCCTGTCACGAAGCCGGCTGGCAGGTAGTGGATCCTCTGTGCCAGAGAGGGATTGGCGTGGACCGTGCTAGTGGATCGGTTCTAAGTCACTACTGGTTTTCACCAGAGCCCGCCGCAAAGCGGGATGGTCTTGCTGCGGCGGTAGTGACCAGGTCGTATCCACTAGCAACGGCTCAACCTCTCTGGCTGCTGAAGATAGGCGCGGTACAAGGGAGTAGACAGAAGCAAGGTCGGACGTAGCAGAAGGTCGGGGCAGGCAGCAAGGATCGTAGTCAGGGGCAACGGCAGGAGGTCTGGAACACAGGCTAGGAACATACAAGGAACGCTTTCACTGGCACAATGGCAACAAGATCCGGCAGGGAAGTGCAGGGGAAGTGAGGTGATATAGGGAAGTGCACAGGTGAAGACACTAATTGGAATCACTGCGCCAATCAGCGGCGCAGTGGCCCTTTAAATCGCAAAGACCCGGCGCGCGCGCGCCCTAGGGAGCGGGGCCGCGCGCGCCGGGACAGGACCGAGGGAGAGCGAGTCAGGTACGGGAGCCGGGGTGCGCATCGCGAGCGGGCGCTACCCGCATCGCGAATCGCATCCCGGCTGGAAGCAGAATCGCAGCGCCCCGGGTCAGTGGATCTGACCGGAGCGCTGCAGCGGAGAGAGTGTAGCGAGCGCTCCGGGGAGGAGCGGGGACCCGGAGCGCTCGGCGTAACAGTACCCCCCCCCTTGGGTCTCCCCCTCTTTTTAGGGCCTGAGAACCTGAGGAGCAGACTTTTATCTAGGATGTTGTCCTCAGGTTCCCAGGATCTCTCTTCAGGACCACAACCCTCCCAGTCCACTAAAAAAAAAGTTTTCCCTCTGACCTTTTTAGAGGCTAAGATCTCTTTGACAGAGAAGATGTCCGAGGAGCCGGAAACAGGAGTGGGAGGAACAGATTTGGGAGAAAAACGGTTGAGGATGAGTGGTTTAAGAAGAGAGACGTGAAAGGCATTAGGGATACGAAGAGAAGGAGGAAGAAGAAGTTTGTAAGAGACAGGATTAATTTGACACAAAATTTTGAAAGGACCAAGATAGCGTGGTCCCAACTTGTAGCTAGGGACACGGAAGCGGACATATTTAGCGGAGAGCCATACCTTGTCTCCAGGGGAAAAAACGGGAGGAGCTCTTCTTTTCTTATCCGCGAACCTCTTCATGCGTGAAGAAGCCTGTAAGAGAGAATTTTGGGTCTCTCTCCATATAATGGAAAGGTCACGAGAAATTTCATCCACAGCGGGCAGACCAGAGGGCAAGGGGGTAGGGAGGGGGGGAAGAGGGTGACGGCCGTACACCACGAAAAATGGGGATTTGGAGGAAGATTCAGAGACTCTGAAGTTATACGAGAATTCGGCCCATGGAAGGAGATCTGCCCAGTCATCCTGGCGGGAGGAAACAAAATGTCGCAAATAATCACCCAAGACTTGGTTAATTCTTTCTACTTGTCCATTGGACTGGGGATGATATGCAGAAGAAAAATTTAATTTAATCTTGAGTTGTTTACAGAGAGCCCTCCAGAATTTAGACACGAATTGGACGCCTCTATCCGAGACGATCTGCGTAGGCAACCCGTGAAGACGAAAAATGTGTACAAAAAATTGTTTAGCCAACTGAGGCGCTGAAGGAAGACCAGGAAGAGGGATGAAATGTGCCATTTTGGAGAATCGATCAACGACCACCCAAATAACAGTGTTGCCACGGGAAGGGGGTAAATCAGTAATAAAATCCATACCAATCAGAGACCAAGGCTGTTCGGGGACAGGCAGGGGATGAAGAAAACCAGCGGGCTTCTGGCGAGGAGTCTTATCCCGGGCACAGATAGTGCAGGCTCGCACAAAGTCCACAACATCCGTCTCCAGAGTCGGCCACCAATAGAAGCGGGAGATGAGTTGCACAGATTTCTTGATGCCCACATGACCAGCGAGATGGGAGGAGTGACCCCATTTGAGGATTCCGAGGCGTTGGCGTGGAGAAACAAAGGTCTTTCCTGGAGGAGTTTGCCTGATGGAGGCTGGAGAAGTGGAGATCAGGCAGTCAGGTGGAATGATGTGTTGCGGAGAGAGTTCAACTTCTGAGGCATCCGAGGAACGAGAGAGAGCATCGGCCCTAATGTTCTTATCGGCAGGACGAAAGTGAATCTCAAAATTAAATCGGGCAAAGAACAGAGACCACCGGGCCTGGCGAGGATTCAGCCGTTGGGCAGACTGGAGGTAGGAGAGGTTCTTGTGGTCGGTGTAAATAATACCTGGAAATCTTGATCCCTCCAGCAGATGCCTCCATTCCTCAAGTGCTAATTTAATGGCTAGAAGCTCTCGATCCCCGATGGAGTAGTTCCTCTCCGCCGGAGAGAAGGTCCTAGAAAAAAAACCACAAGTGACAGCATGCCCGGAAGAATTTTTTTGTAAAAGAACAGCTCCAGCTCCCACTGAGGAGGCATCAACCTCCAATAGGAAGGGTTTGGAAGGGTCAGGTCTGGAGAGCACGGGAGCCGAAGAAAAGGCAGACTTGAGTCGTTTAAAGGCGTCTTCCGCTTGAGGAGGCCACGACTTGGGATCGGCATTTTTTTTTGGTTAAAGCCACGATAGGAGCCACAACGGTAGAAAAATGTGGAATAAATTGCCTGTAATAATTGGCGAACCCCAAAAAGCGTTGGATAGCACGGAGTCCGGAGGGGCGCGGCCAATCTAAGACGGCAGAGAGTTTGTCTGGATCCATTTGTAGTCCCTGGCCAGAGACCAAATATCCTAGAAAAGGAAGAGATTGGCATTCAAACAGACATTTCTCAATTTTGGCATAGAGTTGATTGTCACGAAGTCTCTGAAGAACCATACGGACATGCTGGCGGTGTTCTTCTAGATTGGCAGAAAAAATTAGGATATCGTCCAGATATACAACAACACAGGAGTATAACAGATCACGAAAAATTTCATTGACAAAGTCTTGGAAGACAGCAGGGGCGTTGCACAGGCCAAAGGGCATGACCAGATACTCAAAGTGTCCATCTCTGGTGTTAAACGCCGTTTTCCACTCATCCCCCTCTCTGATGCGGATGAGGTTATAGGCGCCTCTTAAGTCCAATTTAGTAAAGATGTGGGCACCTTGGAGGCGATCAAAGAGTTCAGAGATGAGGGGTAGGGGGTAGCGGTTCTTAACCGTGATTTTATTAAGACCGCGGTAGTCAATGCAAGGACGTAGGGAGCCATCTTTTTTGGACACAAAGAAAAATCCAGCTCCGGCAGGAGAGGAGGATTTACGGATAAAGCCCTTTTTTAAATTTTCCTGGACATACTCAGACATGGCAAGAGTCTCTGGGGCAGAGAGAGGATAAATTCTGCCCCGGGGTGGAGTAGTACCCGGGAGGAGGTCGATAGGGCAATCATAAGGCCTGTGAGGAGGTAGAGTCTCAGCTTGTTTTTTGCAGAAAACATCCGCGAAGTCCATATAGGCCTTAGGGAGGCCGGTTACTGAGGGAACCACAGAGTCACGGCAAGGGTTACTGGGAACCGGTCTTAGACAGTCCTTGGAACAAGAGGGCCCCCAACTCTTGATCTCCCCAGTGGACCAATCCAGGGTTGGGGAATGAAGTTGAAGCCAGGGAAGTCCAAGGAGAATTTCCGAGGTGCAATTGGGGAGGACCAAAAGTTCAATCCTCTCGTGATGAGATCCGATGCTCATTAGAAGGGGCTCCGTGCGGAAGCGTATGGTACAGTCCAATCTTTCATTGTTTACACAATTGATGTAAAGGGGTCTTGCGAGACTGGTCACTGGGATGTTGAACCTGTTGACGAGAGAGGCCAAAATAAAATTTCCTGCAGATCCAGAGTCCAAGAAGGCCACGGTAGAGAAGGAGAAGGCAGAGGCAGACATCCGCACAGGCACAGTAAGACGTGGAGAAGCAGAGTAGACATCAAGGACTGTCTCACCTTTGTGCGGAGTCCGCGGACGTCTTTCCAGGCGGGGAGGACGGATAGGACAATCCCTCAGGAAGTGTTCGGTACTAGCACAGTACAGGCAGAGGTTCTCCATGCGGCGTCGTGTCCTCTCTTGAGGTGTCAGGCGAGACCGGTCGGCCTGCATAGCCTCCACGGCGGGAGGCACAGGAACAGATTGCAGGGGACCAGAGGAGAGAGGAGCCGAGGAGAAGAAACGCCTCGTGCGAACAGAGTCCATATCTTGGCGGAGCTCCTGACGCCTTTCGGAAAAACGCATGTCAATGCGAGTGGCTAGGTGAATAAGTTCATGTAGATTAGCAGGAATTTCTCGTGCGGCCAGAGCATCTTTAATGTTGCTGGATAGGCCTTTTTTAAAGGTCGCGCAGAGGGCCTCATTATTCCAGGACAATTCTGAAGCAAGAGTACGGAATTGTACGGCATACTCGCCAACGGAAGAATTACCCTGGACCAGGTTCAACAGGGCAGTCTCAGCAGAAGAGGCTCGGGCAGGTTCCTCAAAGACACTTCGGACTTCCGAGAAGAAGGAGTGTACAGAGGCAGTGACAGGGTCATTGCGGTCCCAGAGCGGTGTGGCCCATGACAGGGCTTTTCCGGACAGAAGGCTGACTACGAAAGCCACCTTAGACCTTTCAGTGGGAAACAGGTCCGACATCATCTCCAGATGCAGGGAACATTGGGAAAGAAAGCCACGGCAAAACTTAGAGTCCCCATCAAATTTATCCGGCAAGGATAGGCGTAGCCCAGGAGCGGCCACTCGCTGCGGAGGAGGTGCAGGAGCTGGCGGAGGAGATGACTGCTGAAGCTGTGGTAGTAACTGTTGTAGCATAACGGTCAGTTGAGACAGCTGTTGGCCTTGTTGCGCTATCTGTTGTGACTGCTGGGCGACCACCGTGGTGAGGTCAGCGACAACTGGCAGAGGAACTTCAGCGGGATCCATGGCCGGATCTACTGTCACGAAGCCGGCTGGCAGGTAGTGGATCCTCTGTGCCAGAGAGGGATTGGCGTGGACCGTGCTAGTGGATCGGTTCTAAGTCACTACTGGTTTTCACCAGAGCCCGCCGCAAAGCGGGATGGTCTTGCTGCGGCGGTAGTGACCAGGTCGTATCCACTAGCAACGGCTCAACCTCTCTGGCTGCTGAAGATAGGCGCGGTACAAGGGAGTAGACAGAAGCAAGGTCGGACGTAGCAGAAGGTCGGGGCAGGCAGCAAGGATCGTAGTCAGGGGCAACGGCAGGAGGTCTGGAACACAGGCTAGGAACATACAAGGAACGCTTTCACTGGCACAATGGCAACAAGATCCGGCAGGGAAGTGCAGGGGAAGTGAGGTGATATAGGGAAGTGCACAGGTGAAGACACTAATTGGAATCACTGCGCCAATCAGCGGCGCAGTGGCCCTTTAAATCGCAAAGACCCGGCGCGCGCGCGCCCTAGGGAGCGGGGCCGCGCGCGCCGGGACAGGACCGAGGGAGAGCGAGTCAGGTACGGGAGCCGGGGTGCGCATCGCGAGCGGGCGCTACCCGCATCGCGAATCGCATCCCGGCTGGAAGCAGAATCGCAGCGCCCCGGGTCAGTGGATCTGACCGGAGCGCTGCAGCGGAGAGAGTGTAGCGAGCGCTCCGGGGAGGAGCGGGGACCCGGAGCGCTCGGCGTAACACTTCCATTCATCCCCCATCGCCCCACGGTGCTTCCTAAAATACGCCCCATCCCCCCACCCTGTTTCCATTCACCCGCCCCATCCCCCCTGCTTCCATTTACCCCGTCCATCCCCCCCACCATGCTTCCAATCACCTGCCCCATCCCCCACCCTGCTGTCATTCACCCGCCCCATCCCCCACCACAGCTTCCATTCACCCCCATCCCCCCTGCCACTGCTTTCATTCACGCCACATCCACCAACCCCTGCTTCCATTAACCCCCCCTGCATCCATTAACCCCCCCACTTCCATTAACCGCCCCGCTTCCATTACCCCCTGCTTCCATTAACCCCCCTGCTCCTTCTTCCATTCACCCCATCCTGCCCCTCCTTCCATACACCCCCTGCTTCCATTAACCCCCCCTGCTTCCACTAACCCCCCCTGCTTCCATTCACCCCCTGCTTCCATTAATCCCCCCTCTTCCATTACCCCGCCCTGCTTCTATTAACCCCCCTGCTCCTTCTTCCATTCACCCCATCCTGCCCCTGCTTCCATTAACCCCCCCTGCTTCCATTAACCCCTCCTGCTTTCATTAACCCCCTTCCTTCTATTAACCCCGTTGCTTCCATTAACCTCCCAGCTTCCATTAACTCCCCCCCCCCCCCCCCCGGCTTTTATTAACCTCCCCTGCTCTTTCTTCCATTCACCCCTGCCCCTGCTTCCATTCATTCTCCTCCCTGCCTAGCGCTCAAGTCCTGCAGGAATGCATGGGAACGGAGTTCCTGCACTTTTTCCACAGCAGGAACACTGTTCTCATTAGCGGGAGTCCTGTAGGACTATCCCTTGAGTGGAAATCTTCCACACTTTTTTTTCCAAGACTTGACCACTGTCCCTGCCCCTGCGTACATTCAACACCCCCCCCTGCTTCCATTAACCCCCCCAGCACCTTCTTCCATTCATCCCCCCCGCCACTGCTTCCATTCAAATTCCCCCACTGCCCCTGCCCCTGCGTACCTTATACCCCCTCACCACTTCTTCCCCTTTCCGTTTGCATCAAAAATCCCCGCTCCCCACCTTCACCTGTGCGCTGTTCTGTACGCGGGCTGCCGGGAAGCATCCCATTTCGTAGCTGTAGTGACGTGGGTGCTTTCCTGCCTGGATGCATGATCCTTTCTGGCGGAAGCATTCATCGTATGATGCTGACGCTTCCGTCAGGAGGGAATTAAAAATTAAAACTTCGTTTTGGCCGCCGGAGCCCGCGGCACACTGGGCAATGATGAACGGCACACCAGTGTGCCGGGGGCACCCGGTTGGGAATCACTGTTTTAGAGTGTCGGCTGCAGCACCGGAGGCTCGTGACGTCATGCCCCCTCCCATAGACTTGCATTTAGGGGGCATGGCCGTGATGTCACGAGCCTCCACCCAGCATCGCCAGTCATCTGGCATGGATCGAAGTTCGCTCCGTGCACTGGATGTCTGGGGTGCCACAGCCAAGATTGCCGGGGTCCCCAGCGGTAGGACCCCTGCGATCAGATATTTTATTCCCTATCCTTTGGATAGGGTATAAAATGTGTAGGGGCAGAATAGAGTCATTGACTCTTTGTTCTCCAGCTACAACTATTATTTTTTCCAATCAGACCAAAACATTCATGTTGTAAAAATCAGGTATCATCCATACATAAGCCTGTTTGTGGCCACTTCCTCTTTCATGGTCACGCCCATGAGCAACCTAAATTCTTCCAATGGCTCCTAAAAAAAAATATATTTATTAACTCGCCAATATTTGCAACCATAAAACTTCTGGCCTAGATGGAACGTCCTCCATGTAGAGCCCTCAAGGACCATGAACAATGACCTCAACAATCATGGAGGTAGTTAGCCTTCAGGTCTACTGTGTTCTTGCTATGTCCACCAAAGTGTAAGTAGACCCTTTTGGACTTTTTGAATTTATTTTTCCTGGATGTTGGAACATTATTTCAGAATTATAGGACTTAAGAGAGTCTTAAAATTGAATTACTTTAGCCCATCTACCATATTTTAGTATCACGATATGGGAATCAACTTATAGGTCAAAGCCTAACAATACCAGTGTCGGAGTCCTCAACGCAGCCATCAATTTCATCATACTGCCAAATGCTAGCATATCTATAATGAATTGTTACTCACACTGCATGTACATTATAAACCTACATTTATTTCTATAGTGATTAGGAGAGGGCTCCATCTAACCAATATACCACAGAAATATGTTTGCCCAGAAAATCCCTTCAAATATTACTGTCATACCGTTACTGAAGAAAATGTACTATACAAAGAACAATATTATCCATCATACCACAATACAAGGACATAAAGTTACACCATACAGTGATTACAGAGTACCTGTCACCAAATAAAACTTTTAATATAGTGTTCCTTGTGTAATTAGCAGACACTTTCCCATTCACTTGCTTTTAAAATTCTCAACATAAATATGTATAAAATGTAATATAAAAAACGGCCAATATGTGGCTCTGTTCTGTTCCCTGCTGCAATTAATACAGTGACTTTGGTCTCCTCCCAGCCTGGCAAGAGACCAAACTCAGGAACTGTTTCTCTATGCACTGGGCTTGATTGACAGCTGCACAGTGCCTTACTGAAACATGCACAGAGCCTCACTGAAAGCTGTACAGAGACTGAAGTCTTCTATTCATCACAGCGCTGCAATGATTTGAGGGCAGAAATGGTGCCCCAGCAGGCACGACATCACTGAAGTCTGCTGGGGGACCACTTCTGCCCTCACATCGTAATGCACACTTTCTGCTGCTGGGGGACTGCACTATGTGAGCAAGAATAAAGGTATCATACACAGCTTTTTTAAAGCTCTGAAAATGTTTTAAGGGTGGGAGGAGTGTTAGGAGTAGTTAAGGAACATAGCCTTAGTTATTTTGGAAAAGTTTATTTGGTGACAGGTACTTTTTAAATATTGCATTGTTACTGAATTGAATAAAACAAAACCCCTAGAACAACCAATATTACCACTAATAGTGACCGAACAATACCCCCATACTGTTTCTAAATTAAAAACACTATAAACAGGTGCCCTGCTGACTGTATAAAATTGGGCCACTTTATCAGAAATGCATGTATGCATAGGCCACCCACATACACCACCTGCCCTCAACCCAAAAAACCAGATCATAAGGAGCCCCCAAGCACACACCACCACCATAAGACACTCTTTCCCTGAAGAAGCACAGACCACCAATATAAAACATCTTCCAAAGCACTGACCACCACAAGACACACCCACATGAAGTGCAGACTACCCCATGACACCATCTGAAGCACAGACCACCAATATAAAACATCTTCCAAAGCACAGACCACTACCATAAGACACCCACTAAAGTACATACAACCATCATAACACACCCAGAGCACAGACCTCCACAGGACACCCACAGAAAGCACAGACCACCTCCATAAGACCACCCTCAAGCTCCCCTTCCACCGAGTACACAACCACATCACCAGGATTCTGCCTCCGCCTCCACCTCCTTCACAGGGACAATCACCAGCTGTCTGGGCAAAACCATCAGCAGCTCAACCCTGTATCTTCTGGTTGGCCATCGGCATATCCACCATGCGGGTGGGTGATGATGGAGCTTACAGCAGACCGTTGTATCCCCAGCTAAGCCTCTAGTGATAGGCTGGATGCTGCCTTTCATTGATCTCTCCTTTGTGACCAGTAAACAGCATGGAACACGGCTCATGCAACATTTTTCTTGTAAGTGTGTGAGCCATGTCCCATTTTCTTTACTGGTCACTGAGGAGAGATCAATGAAAGGAGGTCGAGGCCACATCCAGCCTGTCACCGGAGCCCACAACACCACGCCTTAGACAATAGGCAAACTAATGGCCTTGTTTCCTAATAATGCCGGATAAAACATCCCTTATATTCTGTCATTACTTAAATATGACATAAGGACAAAATAGAGATAATTTTTTCCCTACCCATTAGCCATGGGATACAGACATCTGCTGTATGATCCATCATCATCGATTCATCCTGGGGGCCACAGCTGCCTGCTCCATGGGCCAAATGTTGGACAGCCTGGCTATAAGTGATTACAGTGTAATTATTCCGTGTGGGTTTTGAAACTATTAAAAACATATTGACACTCTGCACTCCCCTCATAGCATAGTGGTTAGGTACCACAAATGGAATGCCCGCTGTTTAGTCTCCACATATGTCTGTGGTGGTGGGAAACAGGCTTGGAAACAAAGGGAAATAATGGATCTTCAGAGGGTTATGATGGGGTAGAGGAGGTGCCTAAAGTACCAAAGTGCCTTAGTCCTGTCCTTCCATTTGGGTATCATTACACAATGGATTTTTCCATCAGAAAAGTCCACTGAGGTAATAACAACAGAAATCCAAAATATCTACCTGAATTCCTGCCATGGATTTGTAGCATGTATTCTGTAGATCTGGCTGTGGCTTTGGCAGCGGGTTTGCCCTATTGAATTGTACCAACTCCCATCCAGGCTACCCAATTGTGTCAATAAAGTGACAAGTTTCTTCTATTTTTCATGATACAGATTTCAAATCCACAATTCCTATTGCAAAAAAACAAAATGCTGAAATAAACTCCATGAACAAGGCCTTCATGTCTGGTAGTCGGTCTTTTTGCCCTCTAGTTTTGGGCTTTGTATGATGCCAAGCTGGTGTATCAAAGTCTAGGATATATGATAGTACCTGAGGAGCTCGTATAGTTAAAGATAATCTGTCATCAAACCATATTTTCATAACTAACTCAGATTATATTCTCTAACTAGTCCTAACACCCCAATCTGCCCTTTATTTATTTATTTTTTTAAAGCTCTGTATCATACCTTTTCCCCTTGCTCACATTGTGTGAGCTCCCTTCAGGAGAAAGTGGGTGTTCCCCAGCAGACATGACGTCACTGAAGCCTGCAAGAGTTGTGCCTCCCCATGCCCCACACCCACTTCCTGAGTTTGGTCTCCTGCCAGGCCGGGTGGAGACCAAGCTATCTGTTTCACTTGCACAGGGAACAAAACAAGGATGAGAATTTTAACAGCAAGTAAATAGCAAAATATCTTATAATTACATAAGGAACAATATATTAAAAGTTTAGTTTAGTCGGCACCGGGAGCTCGGGACGTAATAACCACACCCTCTCATGATGTAACACCCCGCCCCCTCAATAATGCAAGTCTATGGCAAGGGGCGTGACAAAGAGGGTGGGGCATGATGTTGTCACGAGCTCCCGATGCGGCTCTAAACCTTTACCCCCCAAGTAGGCAGTTAGTCTACTGCAGATTAGCCCCCCATCCTGCCCCCGTGGGACACCCCCAAGTAGGCAGTTAGCTCCTCTAATAATCTTCCCCCTAACCATAGTCCCCTCAGAAGATCCCCCCCCTCTGCCCATTAGGCACATAGTCACCTTCATTTACCCAGCATGAGGAGTGAGCTGCAGCTGCAGGGCAAAGGCCGCTCCTCCAGAAGATGATGCTGCCGAACAGATACGGTGGCCTTGCTCCCCCCAGGCCGGCTTGCATCAGATCCCGATACCTTCAGCTGCCGGGCAGAGGCTCCTCCTCCAGATAATGAGTGATGCAGCTGCCATACAGATACAGCAGCAGCGTAATGTAGAACGTAGTGACAATGGCACTTTTATTCTGGTAATGTCATTACACGGCCAACGTATCTGTACACAACGTTCGTTATCTGGTGGAGGGGCCTCTGCCCAGCAGCTAAAGGTATCTGTGCTAAGGTTACTGCCCGGAGTTTTGATAAATGAGAGGAGAAGGCGGAGCAGCTTTAGCCTCTGCCTC
This sequence comes from Hyla sarda, assembly GCF_029499605.1. NCBI lineage: Eukaryota > Metazoa > Chordata > Amphibia > Anura > Hylidae > Hyla > Hyla sarda. The sequence continues at coordinate 329,407,322 of NC_079189.1, forward strand.
CGGCTCCTCTGCCTCCGGCCCTGCTTCTCAGTGGTGCTAAACCAGCATCTTCTGGCATGCCTCGTGCAGGCATGCCATGAGACGCCGGCCTGCCCCGCTCTTAAAGCAGCGGTGGCAATAATTTTAAAAATATTATCCGTGGATGAGACCTGGGGCTATTTTTTTTACACTAACATGCTGGTGTTGTCCTTTACTTTTTATTTTCACGGGAGGTAAAAGGAAAAAAAGACCCCCAAAATTTGTAACGCAATTTCTCCTGAGTACGGAGATACCCCAGATGTGGACGTAAAATGCTCTGCGGACGCACAACAAGGCTCAGGAGTGAGAGCGCACCATGTACATTTGAGGCCTAAATTGGTGATTTGCACAGGGGTGGCTGATTTTACAGCGGTTCTGACATAAACACAAAACAATAAATACCCACATGTGACCCCATTTTGGAAACGACACCCCTCACAGACCGTAACAAGGGGTATAGTGAGCCTGAACACCCCACAGGTGTTTGACAAATTTTCATTAAAGTTGGATGGGAAAATGAAAAAAAAAATTTTTTTCACTACAATGCTGGTGTCACCTTAAATTTTTCATTTTCACAAGGGAAAATAAAAAAAAGCCCCCCAAAATTTGTAACCCAATTTCTTCTGAGTAAGAGCATACCCCATATGTGGATGTAAAGTGCTCTATGGGTGCACTACAATGCTCAGAAGAGAAGCAGCGCCATTGGGATTTTGAAGAGAAAATTTGTCCGGAATTGAAGGCCACTTGTGTTTACAAAGCCCCCATGGTACCAGAACAATGGACCCCCCCCCATATGTGACCCCATTTTGGAAACTACACCCCTCATGTAATGTAATAAGGGGTACAGTGAGCATTTACGCCCCACAGGTGTCTGACAGATTTTTGGAACAGTGATCCGTGAAAATTAAAAATTAAATTTTCCAGTTGCACAGCCCACTGTTCCAAAGATCTGTCAAACGCCAGTGGGGTGTAAATGCTCACTGCACCACTTATTAAATTCTGTGAGGGGTGTAGTTTCCAAAATGGGGTCACATGTGGGGGGGGGTCCACTGTTCTGGCACCACGGGGGGCTTTGTAAATGCACATGGCCCCTGACTACCATTCCAAACGAATTCTCTTTCCAAAAGCTCAATGGTGCTCCTCCTCTTCTGAGCATTGTAGTTCGCCCGTAGTACACTTCAGGTCCACTTATGGGGTACCTCCATACTCAGAAGAGATGGGGTTACAAATTTTGGGGGATATTTTCTGCTATTAACCCTTGCAAAAATGTGAAATTTGGGGGGAAACACACATTTTAGTGAAAAAAAAAATATATATTTTTTTACATATGCAAAAGTCGTGAAACCCGTGTGGGGTATTAAGGCTCACTTTATTCCTTGTTACGTTCCTCAAGGGGTCTAGTTTCCAAAATGGTATGCCATGTGTGTTTTTTTTGCTGTTCTGGCACCATAGGGGCTTCCTAAATGCGACATGCCCCCCGAGCAAAATTTGCTCTCAAAAAGTCAAATATCACTCCTTCTCTTCGGAGCATTGTAGTTCGCCCGTAATGCACTTCATGCCAACTTATGGGGTGCCTACATACTCAGAAGAGATGGGGTTACAAAGTTTGGGGAGTATTTTCTGCTATTAACCCTTGCAAAAATGTGAAATTTGGGGGGGAAACACACATTTTAGTGAAAAAAATAATTATTTTTTTTACATATGCAAAAGTCGTGAAACACCTGTGGGGTATTAAGGCTCGCTTTATTCCTTGTTACGTTCCCCAAGGGGTCTAGTTTCCAAAATAATATGCCATGTGGGTTATTTTTGCTGTTCTGGCACCATAGGGGCTTCCTAAATGCAACATGCCCCCCAAAAACCATTTCTGAAAAACGTACTCTCCAAAATCCCCTTGTCGCTCCTTCGCTTCTGAGCCCTCTACTGCGCCCGCCGAACACTTTACATAGACATATGAGGTATGTGCTTACTCGAGAGAAATTGGGCTACAAATATAAGTATACATTTTCTCCTTTTACCCCTTGTAAAAATTCTAAAATTGGGTTTACAAGAACACGCGAGTGTAAAAAATAAAGATTGTGAATTTTCTCCTTCACTTTGCTGCTATTCCTGTGAAACACTTAAAGGGTTAAAACACTTACTGATTGTCATTTTGAATACTTTGGGGGTGTAGTTTTTATAATGGGGTCATTTGTGGGGTATTTCTAATGGGAAGACCCTTCAAATCCACTTCAAACCTGAACTGGTCTCTGAAAAAAAGCGAGGTTCAAAATTTTGTGAAAAATTGGAAAAGTGCTGATGAACTTTGAAGCCCTCTGATGTCTTCCAAAAGTAAAAACACGTCAATTTTATGATGCAAACATAAAGTAGACATATTGGAAATGTGAATAAAAAAAAAATATTTTGAATATCCATTTTCCTTACAAGCAGAAAGCTTCAAAGTTAGAAAAATGCAAAATTTTCTAATTCTTTATCAAATTTTGGGATCTTTCACCAAGAAAGGATGCAAGTTACCACAAAATTTTACCACTATGTTAAAGTAGAATATGTCACGAAAAAACAAACTCGGAATCAGATTGATAACTAAAAGCATTCCAGAGTTATTAATGTTTAAAGTGACAGTGGTCAGATGTGCAAAAAACGCTCTGGTCCTAAGGTGTAAAATGGCCTGGTCCTTAAGGGGTTAAGTGGGGGGTAAATTAAGAAAAAATAAATTGTTACTCAGACCAAAAATTGTACCTGCTGTGTTCCAAATAAAATGTCTCTAATACATCTTCCATGTATGTGAGCTGTGTCTACATCTGGAATATATTCAGTCTTTTTCCTAATACTTTGATCCCATATTTTTTTTTTCTCAAATCCAATTGCATAAAAAGATGCAGTTATTCCATTATTATTAGAATGGATTATTGTTACCTGTGTAAATCCCCAACATATATGTCCTGTATGGGATTCATCTTATAACCTATCCTCCATATTTTAAAAAGGAAAAAAGAAAAAATAGTAATAGTGAATGACGCTCCCTATGTCTGAGCATACAAAGGTGACCATCTTGCAATTCTTCTGATGAACACTAGGGGCTGCAACATTTTTCTCTTGAAAAGAAGTGAAGAAGTCCTCTCCTAAAAAGTTCTCCACATGCCAGAAGGTCTAATGTTGTGTTTTCCAAACAGTGTGTCGCTAGCTGTTGCAAACCTACAATTCCCAGCATGCCCGGACAGCCGTTGGCTGTCAGGGCATGCTGCGAGTTGTAGGTTTGCCACAGCTGGAGACACACTGGTCTAATTAGATTTTTTTAGGGCGAGTAGGAAATATAAGAAATATAGTATAACTCAGCTATCTGTCTTCATCCCTATCAAGGGTTAACAATGTACCAGGAAAGAAGACAGGTAGCTGGCACTGTGCTGAGGGATGATTTGCTGTACACTACTATAGATGGCATATAGGGGGGGGGATGGGGGTTTCTGGTAAACAATCAATTTGCAAGGTGCCATATGAGCAGAAATTAAGGCTGTCCGAGCATGCTGGAAGTTTTAAGTTAGAAACAGCTGGAGGAACCCTGGTTGAGAAAGACTGATTTAAAGACACAGTGCAAATCATCTGAAGGAAGCAGTCAGGCTCACAGATTGCAGGTATACAGTCTTGTCACTCTCCTGCAGAAGCTAAGCCCCACCCCCAAGTCCTATGTTCCATAAAAGTCTTTCTGTTTCTGACAGAAAAGAACAACTGAACTTCAGCAGCTGATAATTATTGGATGGATTAAGATTTTTTTTATAGAAGTAATTTACAAATCTGTTTAACTTTCTAGAACCAGTTATTTCCTGGAATACCCCATTAACCTTTTTCCCCTGAGTACCCCTTGACAGGCCATTTCCAATAATTGTACCCCAATATTAGCGACATGTTTATAGAGAAACCCCACTTCCCCACAGTTTGCTTTGTGGTGACTTACAGTGGGGATCAAAAGTTTGGGCAACACAGGTAAAAAAAAAATATTGATGTGCATAAAGAAGCCAAGGAAAGATGGAAAATCTCAAAAAGGCATCAAATTACAGATTAGACATTCTTATAATATGTCAACAAAAGTTAGATTTTATCATCATTTACAATTTTAAAATAACAGAAAACAAAAAAATGGCACCTGCAAAAGTTTGGGCACCTTGCAGAATTTATAGCATGCACTGCCCCCTTTGCAAAGCTGAGACCTGCCAGTGTCATGGATTGTTCTCATTCATCACCTGGGAAGACCAGGTGATGTCAATCTCAAAGGTTTTAAACCCAGACTCATCTGACCTTGCCCCAACAATCAGCACCATGGGTTCTTCTAAGCAGTTGTATAGAAATCTGAAACTGAAAATAGTTGACGCTCACAAAGCTGGAGAAGGCTATAAGAAGATAGCAAAACGTTTTCAGATGTCAATATCCTCTGGTCGGATTGTAATTAAGAAATGGCAGTCATCAGGAACAGTGGAAGTTAAAGCAAGATCTGGAAGACTAAGAAAAATATCAGACAGAACAGCTCGCAGGATTGTGAGAAAAACAATTCAAAACCCACGTTTGACTGCACAATCCCTCCAGAAAGATCTGGCAGACACTGGAGTTGTAGTACACTATTCCACTATAAAGAGATACTTGTACAAATATGGTCTTCATGGAAGAGTCATCAGAAGAAATCCACTTCTACATCCTCACCACAAAAATCAGCATTTGAACTTTGCAAATGAACATATAGACAAGCCTGATGCATTTTGGAAATAAGTTCTGTGGACCGATGAGGTTAAAATTGAACTTTTTGGCTGGAATGAGCAAAGGTACGTTTGGAGAAGGGACACAGAATTTAATGAAAAGAACCTCTGTCCAACTGTTAAGCATGGGGGTGGATCAATCATACTTTGGGGTTGTATTGCAGACAATGGCACAGGGAACCTCTCACGAGTAGAAGGAAAAATGGATTCAATAAAATTTCAGCAAATTTTGGATATTAACTTGATGCAATCTGTGAAAAAGTTAAAGAGAGGATGGCTTCTACAAATGGATAATGATCCTAAACACACCTCGAAATCCCCGGGGGATTACATTAAGAGGCATAAACTGAAGGTTTTGCCATGGCCTTCACAATCTCCTGACCTCAACATAATTGAAAATCTATGGATAGAAAAAGAGCAGTGCGTGACAGACAGCCCAGAAATCTCAAAGAACTGGAAGACTTTTGTAAGGAAGAATGGGCAAAAATAACTCAAACAAGAATTGAAAGACTCTTGGCTGGCTACAAAAAGCGTTTACAAGCTATGATACTTGCCAAAGAGGGCAGTACAAGATATTAACACTGAAGGGTGCTCAAACTTTTGCATATGCCATTTTTTTTGTCTTCTGTTATTTTGAAAGTGTAAATGATGGAAATAAAACTTTTGTTGACATATTATAAGAATGTCTAATCTGTAATTTGATGCCTTTTGGAGATTTTTCCATCTTTCCTTGGCTTCTTTATGCACATTAATACAAATTTTTACCTGGGGTGCCCAAACTTTTGATCCCCACTGTATTCCCTGCTGTCAGTTCTGAGCCAGAGCCTCCGAGTGTCATGGATCTCTACAGCCGGATAAAAAGTGACGTGTGTGAAAGACGACATGACACGGAACAACGTAGAGAAGGCGAGAGAAAAAGATAGTGCTGTAATGTATGTGATGGACAAAAAGGAATAAGGAGGTCATTCATTATATAAATATGGTATAATGTGAAGATTATTTATTAATAATAAAAATTCATAAATAATAAGGCATAATGTTAAAATGATAAAAAATCACTCACAAATAATGAAATAGGATTGTGTCATGTGAATAGAGTGTATATCAATTAAATGAAATTAAATAAACTGAAAACTAGTGGCGAATTTAAGAAAATACTGTGTAAATTAAATGTAAAATGGGCAGACGGCCGCAAAGGTAAGTATACAGAGCACATGGGTCAAACTGCAATAAATATTAAAAATGTCAAAGGTGCAACAAAGCGCGAGCAAAAAGATACCAGACCTACAGGAATACTGTGAAACTCACTTTAATGGTGGAAAATGCAATAAATAAACAATCCAAAGGGCAAAGTGTGGTGCAAAAGTATTTATTAACACCTTAAGGACCAAGCCCATTTTCACCTTATGGACTCCCTTTTTTGCTAATCTGACCACTGTGCTTTTACTTTTCATTCTGATTCCGAAAATGTTTTTTCGTGACATATTCTACTTTATGTTAGTGGTAAATTTTCGACGATACTTGCATCATTTCTTGGTGAAAAATTCCAAAACTTGATGAAAAGTTTAAAATGTTGCATTTTTTTAAACTTTGAAATTCTCTGCTTATAAGAAAAATGGATATTCCAAATAAATTATATATTGATTCACATATACAACATATCTACTTTATGTTTGCATCATAAAGTTGACATGTTTTTACTTTTAGAAGACATCAGAGGGCTTCAAAGCTCAGCAGCAATTTTTTCTATTTTTCAAAACAATTTCAAAATCAGAATTTTTCAGGGACCAGTTCAGTTGAAGTGGATTTGAGGGGCTTTCATGTTAGAAATACCCCATAAATGACCCCATTATAAAAACTGCACCCAACAAAGTATTCAAAATGACATACAGAAAGTTTGTTAACCTTTTAGGTGTTTCACAGGAATAGCAGCAAAGTGAAGGAGAATATTCAAAATCTTAATTTTTTTACACTCGCATGTTCTTGTATACTAATTTATTTTTATTTTTACAAGGGATAAAAGGAGAAAAAGCCCCCTATAATTTGTAACCCAATTTCTCTCGAGTAAGGAAATACCTCATTAGTGGAGGTAAAGGGCTCTGCATGTGCACTACAAGGCTCAGAAGGGAAGGAGCAACAATGGGATTTTGGAGAGGGATTCCTGAAATGGTTTTTGGGGGGCATGTCGCATTTAGGCAGACCCCATGGTGCCAGAACAGCAAAAAAAAAAAATAACCCACAAGGCATACTATCAAGGAACGTAACAAGGGGTACAGTGATCTTTAACACCCCACATATGTTTGAAAACTTTTTGTTTAAGTCAGATGTGTAAATGCATATTTTTTTTCACTAAAATGCACCCCATAATTTGTAACCCCATTTCTTCTAGTATGGAAATACCGAATATGTGGATGTAAAGTGTTCTGCAGGCGAACTACAATGCTCAGAAGAGAAGGAGCACCATTGAGCTTTTGGAGAGAGAATTTTGTTGAAATGGTTTTTGGGGGGCATGTCACATTTAGGAATCCCCTATGGTGCCAGAAAAGCAAAAAAAAAAAAAAAAAGAAAACACATGGCATACTAGTTTAGAAACTACACCCCTCAAGGAACTTTGTATAAACGAGTATGGTTTCACTGGGGATTGAACCCAGGACCTTCTGCGTGTAAAGCAGACGTGATAACCACTACACTACACATTCCTTGAGGGGTCTGTCACCCCTCAAGGAACGTAACAAGGGGTACAGTGAGCCTAAACACCCTACAGGTGTTTGACAACTTTTCATTAAAATCGGATGTGTAAATGAAATTATTTATGTTTCAAAATGTTTCAGATGTTTCAAAACTACAACTCCCAGCAAGCGGCTGTCCAGGCTTGCTGGGAGTTGTAGTTTTGAAACCTCTGGAGGTCCGCAGGTTGAAGACCACTGGGGGCAGATAGTTCACTTGAGTATAAGCCGAGAGGGGTGTTTTCTGCACGAAAAATCGTGCTGAAAAACTCGGCTTATACTCAAGTATATACGGTATATATTTTTTTCACATCCAACTTTAATAAAAATTTGTCAAACCCCTGTGGGGTGTTACGGCTCACTATACCCCTTGTTACGTTCCCTGAGGGGTGTAGTTTCCAAAAAAGGGTCACATGTGGGTATTTATTTTTTTTGCGTTTATGTCAGAACCGCTGTAAAATCAGCCACACCTGTGCAATCACCAATTTAGGCCTCAAATGTACATGGCGCTCTCTCACTTCTGAGCCCTGTTGTGCACCCGCAGAGCATTTTATGTCCACATATGGGGTATTTCTGTACTCATGAGAAATTGTTTTACAAATTTTGGGGGTCTTTTTTTCCTTTAACCACTTGTGAAAATGAAAAGTATGGGGCTACACAAGCATGTTAGTGTAAAATTATTTTTTGTTACACCAACAGGCTGGTGTAGAACCCAACTTTTCCTTTCTATATGGGGTAAAAGGAGAAAAAGACCCCCAAACTTTGTAACACAGTTGCCCCCAAGTACGTAAATCCCCCTTATGTGACCCTAAACTGTTTCCTTGAAATACGACAGGGCTCTGAAGTGAGAGAGCGCCATGCGCATTTGAAGCCTAAGTTAGGGATTTGCATAGGGGTGGACATAGGGGTATTCTAAGCCAGGGATTCCCAAAAAGGGTGCCTCCAGCTGTTGCTACACTCAAAGCATGCCTGGACAGTCAGTTTGCAACAGCTGGAGGCTCCATTTTGGAAACACTGCCGTACGAGACGTTTTTCATTTTTATTGCGGGGGAAGGGGGGGACAGTGAGTGTAAGGGGGTGTACATGTAGTGTTTTACCCTTTATTTTTTGTTAGTGTAGTGTCAGGCCCAAGGCCTGATTATGGAAACATACATGTATTTTATAATTGCATCTATGTATAAACTAAGACCTGGGGGGTGAGGGGTCATTCAGACAGTGTATCCTGTGTTTTTTGTGTATTGCAGTTTATTGGGGGTCTGGCTGTGTGTTTACATCTCCTTTGAAGTCATGCATCTGGTCCCATCATATAATCAACCAGATAAGAGGCCAAGAAGAGAGATGCCCCCCTGGTGGGATCAGAGGGGAGGGGGAATAGAGTTTCCCTCCAAAAAGGAGATATATAATATTTAACGATGCTAGAGAGGGTGTTCAATGCTGTGGAACAAGCTGACAAGACCATCCTAAGAACAGCTGAAACTCACTCTCTTGGAACTGCTATACCATCATGCTGTAAGAACTTCATCTTTTGTTTTCTGAACTTGCCTTGCTAAACTCTTTTATATATTGTTATACCTGTATGTCATTTGTTCCTGTATTTTTATATATATAGCACTGTGATACCTTTTATCAGATTAAATGTTTAATTAATCAGCTCTGGTCTTTGATTTCTAAATATATGAGCTCACCTTACTGAAGGCAGCTCTGGTGGAAACACGTTTATCTAAGGGTTAATTTGGTGACTTTCTGGGACTAGTAGTGGATACTCAGAGGTCTGGCGGCTTTAACCCTTGCACCATCACACTCTCTCTAGCGTCTTAGTTGGACCGATAAGGTGTGATCGTGACATGTAGTGTAGTGTTTTAGGGTACATTCACATGGGTGGGGGTTTATGGTGAGTTTCCCGCTAGGAGTTTGAGCTGTGGCGGAAAATTTGCCCTAGATTAAACTTGAAGCAGGAAACTCACTGTAAACCCGCCTGTGTGAATGTATCCTGACAGACCATGCATGCTGGGAGTTGTAGTTTTGCAGCAGCTGGAGGCACTGGTTGGAAAACCCGAGTTAGGTTCTTTTACCTAACTCAGTATTTTCCAACCAGTGTGCCTCCAGCTGTTGCAAAACTACAACTCTCAGCATGTACTGATCGCCGAAGGGCATGCTGGGAGTTGTAGTTATGCAACAGCTGGAGGCACACAACTACAACTCCTAGCATGCCGAGACAGCGGTTTGCTGTTCGAGCATGCTGGGAGTTGTAGTTTTGCAAGATCTAGAGGGCCACAGTTTAAAGACCACTGCACAGTTATCTCCAAACTGTACCCCTCTAAATCTTGCAAAACTACAAATCCCAGCATAACCAAACAGCAAACTGCTGTCTGGGCATGCTGGGAGTTGTAGTTTTGCAACATCTGGAGGGCTACAGATAAGAGACCACTGTATAGTGGTCTCCAAACTGTGGCCCTCCAGATGTTGCAAGGCAACAACTCACCTACTGGATCCATTAGAAGCAGGATCGCCGGCGCGGCTCCCAGCACAATTCCCCCGTAGGTGGGCAGAGCAGGACCAAACTTTAACCCCCCCGATCTGCTATTGGTTGGTCGCTTCTGACTGACCAATAGCAGGGATAGGAGCGGTGGCACCCCTACCACCTCACTCCTATCCATTCAGGGGGAACAGGGCTGTTTTGTCAGACCGATCCTCCTTAATTTCCTGGTCACCGGGTCACTGGAGACCCATTTTACCCGGAATCGTCGCAGATCTCGATCGCTGACATGAGGGGGGGGGGTGGTCTCAGGACCACCCCAGGCGTTGGCATGGGATGCCTACTGAACAATTTCAGCAGGCATCCCGTTCCGTTCATCACCCTGTTACCGGTGGGGAACAGAAATGCCGAGGGCCCTTAAGTCCCAGGATGCCCTTGGTCCTAGTGGGGTTAAAAGGTCAAAATATTAAAATACATAAACTAAGAAGACAATGTGAAGTACGGCGATATACACGGCAGGCCTGGAGTAATATTTTTCTAAAAGATGTTTTTATGCACTTGATGTATTTCTAGGTGTATATTAATATAAATATATGTATGTATATATATATATATATATATATATATATATATATATATATATATAAACAAATCAAAAAATGTTGCAGTATCTTGTAATACCTGTTTTATTGGACTAACAGAATTTTGAAGAGACAAGCTTTCAGGATTCCTCCCTTTATCAAGTCCAATAGTCAAGGACTAATGATTAAAGGACTTGCTAAATTATCAGGGAGGAATCCCGAAAGCTTGTCTCTACAAAATTCTGTTAGTCCAATAAAAAAGGTATTACAATCTGCACTCACATTTACAATATATATATATATATACACATACCTGAAGATGGTTTAGAACCCTGTGATGTCACACATGCTTGTGATGTCACCGTAAGCTGTACAAGGAGGTGCGCGCCGGCTGCAGTCTCTTCAGTGTGTTTTGCATTCACAACCTGTGGTGCAAAGTGTTTGTTAGAGAGTTTCTATTTGCGATAGAGAATTCGAGATTTTGACCGTTCCTTGTCTGAAGAGAGAACCACAAGGTAAGTCTCAGCCTCTTCTATTCATATATACACAGGGCATTTTGTTTGTCAGGTTTTTTTTTTTGTTGTTGCTTTTTTTTTTTTGCAAATTAATTTCCAAAATAAATAACAAAAGTTATATTTCTCATAGCATTGTGACAATACTTGGCTTAGGCATTAAACATAATAAAACGCACAGATAGTATCATGACCAGAGGTTTTTCTTACAAAAGTGCTAAAATGCAATTATGCCCAAAAAAGCCCCCAAGAAATTGAGTCCTAATTCATGAAGTTCTAAAAGATATAAGTATATGAGAAAGATTTGGTGGTGTAGTAAAAGAATGACAGAAAGATTAGCGCAGAAATATAATAGTATATAATAGTATTATGTGTGTACTAACAATAGAAATACTGTGGGTACGAAAGGGAAAAATGTTTTCAAATCAACTATTGGCATAAAGTCATATAGGAAGCGGATAGATCCCAATGAGGTGGGGTAGGTTCATTAATAGTAAATGTATATAGCAGGATAGCCCAATTGTATCTACAGTATGAACTTTCCATGACCCAGTGACCATGCAGCCAAGCCCTTATAATCCGCCATTACTAGGACCGGACAGGTTCAGGGTTATCAGATAATACTAGGACCGGACAGGTTCAGGGTTATCAGATATTACTAGGACCGGACAGGTTCAAGGTTATCAGATATCACTAGGACTGGACAGGTTCAGGGTTATCAGATATTACTAGGACCTAACAGGTTCAGGGTTATCAGATATTACTAGGACCGGACAGGTTCAGGGTTATCAGACATTACTAGGACCGGACAGGTTCAGGGTTATCAGATATTACTAGGACCGGACAGGTTCAGGGTTATCAGATATTACTAGGACCGGACAGGTTCAGGGTTATCAGATAATACTAGGACCGGACAGGTTCAGGGTTATCAGATATTACTAGGACTGGACAGGTTCAGGGTTATCAGATATTACCAGGACCGGACAGGTTCAGGGTTATCAGATATTACTAGGACCGGACAGGTTCAGGGTTATCAGATATTACTAGGACCGGACAGGTTCAGGGTTATCAGATATTACTAGGACCGGACAGGTTCAGGGTTATCAGACATTGGAAACCTCAGGGAAGACGTCTCCATATAAAACACTTATAGAGAAGCGTCTTCTTCTGAGGCTGCGATGGTCTTAGCGTTATCTTGTGGTTCTGTGCTGGACATTTCTGCTCTGTATGAAGGATCTAATGTATAATCTAATCTAATGTATAATGATGACATGTTGTCTAATGTGTTCACTTATCTCTCTCTCTCTTTAGTGTTTTCAGGCTCTGACCTGTGACCATGGCCTCTCCACAAGACCCATTGCTGAAGGAGGAGGAAGAAGCAATGGAGGACCATAGTGATATGGATGTAGAAAATGGCGATATCCCTGAGAGGCAGAACCTGCCATCTCTAAGCGTGATGTCCACCGCACGTTCCATCATCACCGTAGTGATCCTCGCCTTTATTAATTTGCTCATATATGCAAATCGCTCCAGCGTGGCGGGGGTGCTGCCTTATATTCAGAAAGCATATGACACCAATGCTAGTCTGTCCGGCTTATTGAATACATTGTTCATCGGAAGCTATGTGCTGGTCGCACCAATTGCAGGATATTTGGGTGACCACTGTAATAAGAAATATACTGTTTGCGCAGGAGTCATAATTTGGCTGAGCATGACACTTACCCTGTCATTCATACCCGACGGGTATTTCCTGCTCTTCCTGCTGACGAGTGGACTGGTTGGAGCCGGAGAGGCGACTTTCTGCACCATCGCCCCCTCCATCATTGCAGACCTTTTTACAAGTGACCAGCGGACCCGCATGCTGAACGTGTTTTACTCCGTCATACCTGTAGGCTGCGGACTAGGATACATCATCGGGCCCAAAGTGACTGATGCAGCAAGGGGCGATTGGCACTGGGCGTTTCGGGTCACCCCTGGCCTGGGCCTCATAGCTGTGGCTTTGATGATTTTGGTCACAAAGGAGCTTCCAAGAACGACTACAAACGAGAAGAAGAACAACAAATCCCCGAAGTTTTCCAAATGGATGACAGATCTGAAAAAACTATTTAAAAATCGAAGCTTCATGTTAACCACCCTGGGATCAACGGCTGTATCCTTCATAGTGGGAGCCATAGGTGTATGGGGTCCATCATACCTGACCCACGCACGAATACTCCTACAAGAGAAGGACCCTTGCCGTGCTGAACCGTGTGACTATCACGACATCCTAATATTTGGTGTGGTTACAGTGGTCTCCGGCATTCTGGGAGTTGTAACAGGGACGGAGATAAGTAAAAGATATCGCAAATCCAACCCACGGGCGGACCCGCTTGTGTGTGGCTGCGCGATGATGCTCTCCGCCCCTTTTCTTCTGTTGGCATTGACTTTCGGCAACATCAGCCTCGTTGCCACCAACATCTTCATCTTCATCGGAGAGACACTTCTGTCAGTAAATTTCACCCTCATATCTGACATTATACTAAAAGTAGTAACTCCGTGGAGGAGATCTTCAGCCCTGGCCGTGCAGATGACAATCTATCACCTCCTAGGTGACGCCGGCAGCCCGTACCTCATCGGCCTGATATCTGACACCTACGAACGAGGATATTCCAAATCCCCTCTTCTGAAATACCGCAGCCTGGAGTATGCCCTCATGACCTGCACCATAATGGCAGTCATCGGAGGGGCCTTCTTCATGGCCACGGCCCTATATATAGAGAGGGACGAAAAAGAAGCAGAGATGGAATCAGAACCTCCGTCATCCTCCTCCTCCTCACTGCTTCCTGCCGATGAGGACCGCGCTTCAGACTGAGGAAAAGTCATTGCTTACTTTTATCTCGTTTACTTCATTTAAAAAAATTTAGAAAAAAAATGCTGCATTTGTTCTATGTTCCACTTCACCCCTTAAAAAATATTCTCCACCTACCCAACTGTGTCCAAACCCCAAATAGAAAAATGTAAATCTCCTCCCAAGACATAAAAAAGACTATTAATAGCAAGAGGGATATATATGAGTGTGTATGTGTTTGTATGTATATGTGCGTGTGTATGTATATATGTGTATGTGTTTGTGTACATGTGTGTATGTGTTTGTATTAGGGCTGCACGACATGTGTGATTGTGTTTATGGAGGTAAATATTGTGATTTCGATATTATAAACAAATGGTGAAATTCCCCCTATTTAATTTCCAATCCTCATATTTTATATAGCCAACTCCCCCCAATTTCATGTTCACTGACTAAACATAAAATGGAGGGAATTGGATATGAAATGGGGAGAAATTAGCTTAACCCCTTAAGGACGCAGGACGTACATTTACATCCTAAGCATAACCGCGAGCATCCGAGTGATGCTCGGATCATGCACGGAAGGTCCTGGCTGCTGATTGCAGCCAGGGACCTGCCGGGGATGGAAGACATCAGCGATCCCGCGGATGTCCGCCATTAACCCCTCAGATGCCGTGATCAATACAGATCACAGCATCTGTATCATGGCGGTCACTAAAATGGATGATCGGATCGCCCGCAGCGCTGCCGCGGCGATACGATCATCCAGCACGGCAGACGGAGGTCCCCTCACCTTGCTCCGGCCATCTCCCGGTGTCTTCTGCTCTGATCTGCCTTCCCGCAGACCAGAGCAGAAGATGACAGATAACACTGATCAGTGCTATGTCCTATACATAGCACTGAACAGTATTAGCAATCAAATGGCTGCTGTAAATAGTACCCTATGGGGACTATTAAAGTGTAAAAATAAAGTTAAAAAAATTAAGTTAAAAAAATGTGAAAATCCCCCTCCCCCAATAAAAACGTAAATTGTCCCATTTTACCTATTTCACCCCCAAAAAATAAAAATAAAAATACTTTATATACATATTTGGTATCACCGCGTGCACAAATATCTGAACTATTAAAATAAAATATTAATGGTACCGTACGGTGAACGGCGTGAATGTAAAAAAAAAAAAAAAAAAAGTCCAAAATAGCTGCTTTTTTATAACATTTTATTCCAAAAAAATTAATAAGAAATAGATTAAAAGTTTTATATAAGCAAATATGGTATCAATAAAAAGTATAGATCACGGCACAAAAAATGAGCCCTCATACCGCCGCTTATACGGAAAAATGAAAAAGTTATAGCTCTTCAAAATAGGGGGATTTTAAATGTACTCATTTGGTTAAAAAGTTAGCGAATTTTTTTAAGCGCAACAGTAATAGAAAAGTAGGTATAATTTTTATCGTATTGACCCAAAGAATAAAGAACACATGTCATTTTTACCGTAAATTGTACGGTGTGAAAACGAAATCTTTCAAAATTAGCAAAATTGCGGTTTTCTTTTTAGTTTACCCACACAAATAGTATTTTTTTGGTTGCACCATACATTTTATGGTAAAGTGAGTGATGGCATTACAACGGACAACTGGTCGTGCAAAAAACAAGCCCTCATACTAGTCTTCGGATGAAAATATAAAAGAGTTAGGATTTTTTGAATGTGAGGAGGAAAAAACCCAAATGGGCTGAGTCCGTAAGCGGTTAAAGGGCTACTCTGCCCCTAGACATGTTATCTCCTCTCCAAAGAATCGGGGATGTCTGATCTAGGAGTAGCCGGCCCCTAGTACACAGTCATCATGCCTCCTCCCATAGACATGAATGGAGGGGGTGTTGTGGCTGTGATCTCTAGTGATCTGGGATGGAGTGGAATTCGCTCTGTCCACCGGATGCCTGGGGTGCCGCGGCGGAGATCGCAGGTGTCCCCAGCAGCTGGACCCCCATGATCAGACATGTTATTTCCTATCCTTTGAATAGGAGATAATGTCAAGCGGTGGAGTACCTGCCTGGTCTAGTGTAGTCTCCACCCGCTCCGGTGTTGTTGTGTTGCTCTATGGTGCAGCACAGCCACGTAGGAGGGAGCAGGAAGGGAGGAGGGGGGTGTAGTTTTTATCCTCCTCACCTTCTCATAGCCATAACACTTTTATACTTTTTAATGACATCTCTCATTTTAACACCAAATAAATCTAAAGTGAAACAAAAAATTATTTTTAACAATATAATTTTGGGGAGAAATTGGAAAAAAGGCAATTTAGCAACTTTTTTTTTTTTGGGGGGGGGGTGTAGATTCTAGGCAGTGCACTTTTTGATAAAAAAAAATGACATCTTTATTCTGTTTTTATGTACTACCTAAAAATTTTATCTTTTTGTGAAAAAAAAAATTTGTATGATTAAAATTGTGCTCTTCTGACCCCCATAGTTCTTATTTTTCTACATCAAGGGATGTATGTGGCAAATTTTTTGCTCCATGATCTGCAGTTTTTATCGGTGCCATTTTTGTTTTTATGGGACTTTTTTTAAAATCACTTTTTAATATATATTTTTTTATCATTTACGCCATTGACCATGTGGTTTCATTAATATTGAATTTTAACTCTATAAGACGCGGGGCATACCTGTACACCCTGCTCCTGCTCCTCTTACATGACATAGGCTCAGGAACTGACCCTGTGTCATAGTGGGGTGACAGCCGCTAGGACCCGTGTCTAATGCTGGACATCACCGATTGAGGTCATGCCCAGCATTAACCCCTTAGACGCCGCAATCAACTTAAAGTAATACAGTCCTGGCAGTTCAGCGGAGCTGGTGTGGACCATTGAGGTAAAACCGCGGTGTCATGATCATCTGAGAGGATGGTAGGAGGGCCCTTACCTGCCTCCTTGCTGTCCGATCAATGATCTGATGCTACAGCCATGGCAGGCGGGAGCAGCAGAGCACCAATAACACTGATCAATGCTATGCTATGGCATAGCATTGAACGGTGTATGCAATCCAAATAGTGAAAAAAAAGTTAATAAAAGTGAATCAACCCCTTACCTAATAAAAGTTTGAATCACCTCCCGTTTTCCATAAAAAAAAATATATGTAAACAAAATTAAAGGGGTGCTCAGGTAGAAAACAAAAAATCTAAATAAACTGGTTCCAGTAAATTAAACAGATTTGTAAATTACTTCTATTAAAAAAATCTTCATCGTTCCAGTACTTATCAGCTGCTGTATGCTCCAGAGGAAGTTTAGTAGTTCTTTTCGGTCTGACCACAGTGCTCTCTGCTGTCAGAAATGAACTACACAAATTCCTTTGGAGCATAGAGCAGCTAATAAGTACTGGAAGGATAAAGATTTGTTTAGTAGAAGTAATTTACAAATCTCTTTAATTTTCTGGCACCAATTGATATGAAAAAAATTGATTTTCACCAGAGTTCCTCTCTAAACATAAACATATGTGGTATTGGCGTATACATAAAAAAATATCAAAGTCCAAAATTGCATATTTATACTTTGTATGCCATAAAAAAATTATAAAATGAAATCAAAAAGTCCCATCAAAACAAAAATTGTACCGATAAAAACAACAGATCACGGCGCAAGAAATGAGCCTTCACATAGCCCAAATGGAAAAAAGTGGGTGAGTTAAACTTGTTTTGGGAGGGGCTTATTAACATTTATTACCTTTTAATTTTCCTTTTTTTTTATTAACAATTTTTTTTCTTTTTTTTTTGTCCCCTTAGTGCAGTGTTTTCCAAACAGTGTCTCCAGTTGCATAATTACAACTCCCAGCATATGCCCAGACAGCCAAAGGCATGCTGGGAGTTGGGGTTTTGCAACAGCTGGAGGCACCCTGGTGTCACGATTCGGCTGGCAGGAGGTGGATCCTCTGTGCCAGAGAGGGATTGGCGTGGACCGTGCTAGTGGACCGGTTCTAAGTTACTACTGGTATTCACCAGAGCCCGCCGCAAAGCGGGATGGTCTTGCAGCGGCGGTAGTAACCAGGTCGTATCCACTAGCAACGGCTCAACCTCTCTGACTGCTGAAGATAGGCGCGGTACAAGGGAGTAGACAAGAGCAAGGTCGGACGTAGCAGAAGGTCGGGGCAGGCAGCAAGGATCGTAGTCAGGGGCAACGGCAGGAGGTCTGGAACACAGGCTAGGAACACACTAGGAAACGCTTTCACTGGCACAATGGCAACAAGATCCGGCGAGGGAGTGCAGGGGAAGTGAGGTATACATAGGGAGTGCACAGGTGAACACACTAATTAGACCAACTGCGCCAATCAGTGGCGCAGTGGCCCTTTAAATCGCAGAGACCCGGCGCGCGCGCCCTAGGGAGCGGGGCCGCGCGCGCCGGGACAGGACCGACGGAGAGCGAGTCAGGTACGGGAGCCGGGGTGCGCATCGCGAGCGGGCGCCACCCGCATCGCGAATCGCATCCCGGCTGGGGGCGGTATCGCAGCGCACCCGGTCAGTAGATCTGACCGGGGCGCTGCAGTAGCGAGGATGTTGCGAGCGCTCCGGGGAGGAGCGGGGACCCGGAGCGCTCGGCGTAACAGTACCCCCCCCCTTGGGTCTCCCCCTCTTCTTGGAGCCTGAGAACCTGAGGACCAGACTTTTGTCTAGGATGTTGTCCTCAGGTTCCCAGGATCTCTCTTCAGGACCACAGCCCTCCCAATCAACCCAAAAAATTTTTTTCCCTCTGACCGTCTTGGAGGCCAGTATCTCCTTCACGGAGAAGATGTCAGAAGAACCGGAAACAGGAGTGGGAGAAACAAGTTTGGGAGAGAAACGGTTGATGATGAGTGGTTTAAGGAGAGAGACATGAAAGGCATTGGGAATACGAAGAGAAGGAGGAAGAAGAAGTTTGTAAGAGACAGGATTAATTTGGCACAAGATTTTGAAAGGACCCAGATAGCGTGGTCCCAGTTTGTAACTGGGGACACGGAAGCGGACATATTTAGCGGAGAGCCATAACTTGTCTCCGGGAGCAAAAATGGGGGAAGCTCTTCTTTTCTTATCGGCAAACTTTTTCATGCGAGATGAAGCCTGTAAAAGAGAATTTTGGGTCTCTTTCCATATGGTGGTAAGATCACGAGTCACTTCATCCACAGCGGGCAAACCAGAGGGCAAGGGAGTAGGGAGGGGGGGAAGAGGGTGACGGCCGTACACCACGAAAAATGGGGATTTAGCAGAAGATTCAGAGACTCTGAAGTTGTACGAGAATTCGGCCCATGGTAGAAGATCTGCCCAGTCATCCTGGCGGGAGGAAACAAAATGCCGTAAATAGTCACCCAGGACCTGGTTAATTCTTTCTACTTGCCCATTGGATTGAGGATGATAAGCAGAAGAGAAGTTTAATTTAATCTTGAGTTGTTTACAGAGAGCCCTCCAGAATTTTGACACGAATTGGACGCCTCTATCCGAGACGATCTGCGTGGGCAAACCGTGAAGACGAAAAATGTGTACAAAAAATTGTTTTGCCAACTGAGGCGCTAAAGGAAGACCAGGAAGAGGAATAAAATGTGCCATCTTGGAAAATCGATCAACGACCACCCAAACAACAGTGTTGCCACGGGATGGGGGTAAGTCTGTAATAAAGTCCATACCAATCAGAGACCAAGGCTGTTCGGGGACAGGCAGAGGATGAAGGAGACCAGCAGGCTTCTGGCGAGGAGTCTTATCCCGGGCACAGACAGTACAGGCCCGCACAAAATCAACAACATCCGTCTCCAGAGTCGGCCACCAATAGAAACGAGAGATGAGTTGCAAGGACTTTTTGATGCCCGCATGGCCTGCGAGGTGGGAGGAGTGACCCCATTTGAGAATCCCGAGACGTTGGCGTGGAGAAACGAAGGTCTTCCCTGGAGGAGTTTGCCTGATGGAGACTGGAGAAGTGGAGATCAGACAGTCAGGAGGAATGATGTGTTGCGGAGAGACCTCTACTTCCGAGGCATCCGAGGAACGAGAGAGAGCATCGGCCCTAATGTTCTTGTCGGCAGGGCGAAAATGAATTTCAAAGTTAAAACGGGCAAAGAACAACGACCACCTGGCCTGGCGAGGATTCAGCCGTTGGGCAGACTGGAGATAGGAGAGATTCTTGTGATCGGTGTAAATGATAACTGGAAATTTTGATCCCTCCAGCAGATGCCTCCATTCCTCAAGTGCCAATTTAATGGCCAGTAGTTCTCGATCCCCGATGGAGTAGTTCCTCTCCGCCGGAGAGAAGGTCCTAGAAAAAAAACCACAAGTAACAGCATGCCCGGAAGAATTTTTTTGTAGAAGGACCGCTCCAGCTCCCACTGAGGAGGCATCAACCTCCAATAGGAAGGGTTTAGATGGGTCAGGTCTGGAGAGCACGGGAGCAGAAGAAAAGGCAGACTTGAGCCGTTTAAATGCGTCTTCCGCTTGGGGAGACCAGGACTTAGGATTGGCATTCTTCTTGGTTAAAGCCACGATAGGAGCCACAATAGTGGAAAAATGTGGAATAAATTGTCTGTAATAATTGGCGAACCCCAAAAAACGTTGGATAGCACGGAGTCCGGAGGGGCGTGGCCAATCTAAGACGGCAGAGAGTTTATCTGGGTCCATTTGTAGTCCCTGGCCAGAGACCAAGTATCCTAGGAAAGGAAGAGATTGACATTCAAACAGACATTTCTCCATTTTGGCATAAAGTTGATTGTCTCGAAGTCTCTGAAGAACCATGCGGATATGCTGGCGATGTTCTTCTAAGTTGGCAGAAAAAATCAGAATATCGTCCAGATACACAACAACACAGGAATATAAGAGATCACGAAAAATTTCATTAACAAAGTCTTGGAAGACGGCAGGGGCGTTGCACAGGCCAAAGGGCATGACTAGATACTCAAAGTGTCCATCTCTGGTGTTAAATGCAGTTTTCCATTCGTCCCCCTCCCTGATGCGGATGAGATTATAAGCACCTCTTAAGTCCAGTTTGGTAAAGATGTGGGCACCTTGAAGGCGATCAAAGAGTTCTGAGATAAGAGGTAGGGGGTAGCGGTTCTTTACCGTGATTTTATTAAGTCCGCGGTAATCAATGCAAGGACGTAGGGAGCCATCTTTTTTGGACACAAAGAAAAATCCAGCTCCGGCAGGAGAGGAGGATTTGCGGATAAACCCCTTTTTTAAATTTTCCTGGATGTACTCAGACATAGCAAGAGTCTCTGGGGCGGACAGAGGATAAATTCTGCCCCGGGATGGAGTAGTGCCCGGGAGGAGGTCAATAGGACAGTCATAAGGCCTGTGAGGAGGTAAAGTCTCAGCTTGTTTTTTGCAAAATACGTCAGCATAGTCCATATAAGCCTTAGGGAGACCGGTTACAGGGGGACCCACAGGGTCACGGCAGGGAGTACTGGGAACCGGTTTAAGACAGTCCTTGAAACAAGAAGTACCCCAGCTCTTGATCTCTCCTGTGGACCAATCAAGGGTTGGGGAATGGCGTTGAAGCCACGGTAGTCCAAGGAGAATTTCGGAAGTGCAATTGGAGAGGACCAAAAATTCAATTTTTTCGTGATGAGGTCCGATGCACATTAGGAGGGGCTCCGTGCGGTAACGCACGGTACAGTCCAATCTTTCATTGTTAACACAATTGATGTAGAGGGGTCTGGCGAGACTGGTCACCGGGATGTTGAACCTGTTGATGAGAGAGGCCAAAATAAAATTTCCTGCAGATCCGGAATCCAAGAAGGCCATAGTAGAGAAGGAGAAGGTAGAGGCAGATATCCGCACAGGCACAGTAATGCGTGGAGAAGCAGAGTTGACATCAAGAACTGTCTCACCTTTGTGCGGAGTCAGCGTACGTCTTTCCAGGCGGGGAGGACGGATAGGACAATCCTTCAGGAAGTGTTCGGTACCGGCACAGTACAGGCAGAGATTCTCCATGCGGCGTCGTGTCCTCTCTTGAGGTGTCAAGCGAGACCGGTCAACTTGCATAGCCTCCACGGCGGGAGGCACAGGAACGGATTGCAGAGGACCAGAGGAGAGAGGAGCCGGGGAGAAAAAATGCCTCGTGCGAACAAAGTCCATATCCTGGCGGAGCTCCTGACGCCTTTCGGAAAAACGCATGTCAATGCGAGTGGCTAGATGAATGAGTTCATGCAGGTTAGCAGGAATTTCTCGTGCGGCCAGAACATCTTTAATGTTGCTGGATAGGCCTTTTTTAAAGGTCGCGCAGAGGACCTCATTATTCCAGGATAATTCGGAAGCAAGAGTACGGAATTGGATGGCATACTCGCCAACGGAAGAATTACCCTGGACCAGGTTCAGCAGGGCAGTCTCAGCAGAAGAGGCTCGGGCAGGTTCCTCAAAGACACTTCGAATTTCCGAGAAGAAGGAGTGTACAGAGGCAGTGACGGGGTCATTGCGGTCCCAGAGCGGTGTGGCCCATGACAGAGCTTTCCCAGACAGAAGGCTTACTACGAAAGCCACCTTAGACCTTTCAGTAGGAAACTGGTCCGACATCATCTCCAAGTGCAGGGAACATTGCGAAAGAAAGCCACGGCAAAACTTAGAGTCCCCATCAAATTTATCCGGCAAGGATAGTCGTAGGCCGGAAGCGGCCACTCGCTGCGGAGGAGGTGCAGGAGCTGGCGGAGGAGATGATTGCTGAAGCTGTGGTAGTAGCTGCTGTAGCATCACGGTCAGTTGAGACAGCTGGTGGCCTTGTTGCGCTATCTGTTGCGACTGCTGGGCGACCACCGTGGTGAGGTCGGCGACAACTGGCAGTGGAACTTCAGCGGGATCCATGGCCGGATCTACTGTCACGATTCGGCTGTCAGGAGGTGGATCCTCTGTGCCAGAGAGGGATTGGCGTGGACCGTGCTAGTGGACCGGTTCTAAGTTACTACTGGTATTCACCAGAGCCCGCCGCAAAGCGGGATGGTCTTGCAGCAGCGGTAGTAACCAGGTCGTATCCACTAGCAACGGCTCAACCTCTCTGACTGCTGAAGATAGGCGCGGTACAAGGGAGTAGACAAGAGCAAGGTCGGACGTAGCAGAAGGTCGGGGCAGGCAGCAAGGATCGTAGTCAGGGGCAACGGCAGGAGGTCTGG
Source organism: Hyla sarda (assembly GCF_029499605.1). Classification (NCBI taxonomy): domain Eukaryota; kingdom Metazoa; phylum Chordata; class Amphibia; order Anura; family Hylidae; genus Hyla; species Hyla sarda. The sequence continues at coordinate 329,430,304 of NC_079189.1, forward strand.
AACACAGGCTAGGAACACACTAGGAAACGCTTTCACTGGCACAATGGCAACAAGATCCGGCGAGGGAGTGCAGGGGAAGTGAGGTATACATAGGGAGTGCACAGGTGAACACATTAATTAGACCAACTGCGCCAATCAGTGGCGCAGTGGCCCTTTAAATCGCAGAGACCCGGCGCGCGCGCGCCCTAGGGAGCGGGGCCGCGCGCGCCGGGACAGGACCGACGGAGAGCGAGTCAGGTACGGGAGCCGGGGTGCGCATCGCGAGCGGGCGCCACCCGCATCGCGAATCGCATCCCGGCTGGGGGCGGTATCGCAGCGCACCCGGTCAGTAGATCTGACCGGGGCGCTGCAGTAGCGAGGATGTTGCGAGCGCTCCGGGGAGGAGCGGGGACCCGGAGCGCTCGGCGTAACACCTGGTTGGGAAACAATGCCATGGGGACTAATACTTGCAATCTTGAGATTGCGGACACTGATCAATGCTGTGCCATAGGAGCCCGTAGCACAGCACTGTTCAGCTTTATAGGTGCTCCAGTACTACAAGCTGCTGAGGCTGCCTGCATTATTGGAGCGCCTATTGGATGGGAGGGAGGAAGGTAGGGAACCTCCGCCCATCCTCTCAGCTGATCGGGACCGTGCAGCATTTCGCCACTGGTGTCATGATCAGCTCCACTGAGCTACCAGCGCTTTTTTTCGGCATTTTAGATACCACAATCAACTTTGATTCTGGTATCTAAATGGCTAATGCTGGACATCACCCTGATCGGTGATTTCTGGCATTAGCCAGTATGAAGAGAGCTCAGCTCCTGAGCTCGTTTCATAGACCTGCGGCACGGCTGTGCCGTGTACCTATGGAGACCAGTCATGGAGGGTTTAATTCACCTACTCCCAGTGCTAGGCACTGCTGGAAGGAGAGACAGTGAGATGCACAGTGGATATGATATATGTGGGTATGTATAATGTGTGTATGTATGATGTATGTATGATAGATGTTTGTGTATGTGTGTGATGGATTTGTGTGTGATAGATGTGTGTATGTGTATTTATGATAGATGTGTGTATGTATGTGAGATCATACATCTATAATACATACACACATTTATCATACATGCGCACATGTCATATATACACATACATCAATTATACATACACATATCTATCATGCAGATACACAGCTATCGTATATACATCATACACACATCTATCATATACACACATCTGTCATACACATCTATCATACATACACACATTTATCATAGATACACATATCTATCATACACACGCACATCTATAACACTCATCTATCATATACATCCATCTATCATACATACACATCTACCATACATACGTCATATACACACATCTATCATACACACACATCTTGTGCATAGCCATAATTGGACTATAGTGATCATGTGCGTTGACTGCAAAAAAACAAGACAATCATAAAGAAGAAAAAACAAGCAGTCATATAATGTCACATACCAACCAAGTTACAAAAATAAAAAATAAACTTTATTTTACACAGGAACACAAACATTTAAAATAGAATGTATGCAGTGGAGGCTCACACATCTCCAGCCTGCTACACTCACTGCCGCGGGGATATTGGGGATCCTCAGTTGTCATCTATCCCACAGTGGTGAGTGTAGCAGGCTACAGTTGTGTGAGCCTCCAAATTGTACATTCTATTTTAAATGTTTCAGTTTTTCCTGTGTAAAATAAAGATTTCTTAATTTCTGTAACCTAGTTGGTGTGATATTCTATGACTGCTTGTTTCTTCTTCTTTATGTACATATATACATCTATCATACATGCACATTTATGACACATCTATCATACAAAAACACATATATCATACACATATGTATCATACATAGGGGTGTGGAAATAAAAAAAAAAACTACTTGTCCAAGGGACTAAAGCGGAACACAATCTACTTGTCCCTCAAGAAAATCCACTTGTCCTGGTAGATAAAATAATTTCAACCAAAATAGTCTGATCCCCCCCCCCCCCCCCCATGGATATAAGATGCCTTTAGACACTGCTGACATAGGTGATCTAATGGTTTAATAGCGGCCGCTGTGATCGCAGCATGCCAGGCTATTAGCGGAGGGAGAGCTGTAGCTCCTTTTACACCTGAGCCAAGCCCAGAAAAGTCTAGATATAACTTTTTGATCACCTTATAAAAAATTTCTCATATGAAGTGACCAAAAATGAACAATTCTGAACTATTCTTTTACATTTACACCGTTCACCATACGGTTTAATTAACATTATATTTTAATAGCCTGGACATTTCCACATGCAGCGATATCACTTATGTTTATTTTTGTACATTATTTTTATTTAAAGAAAATTGGAAACTTTTATTAGGAAAGGGGCTTATTCACATACGCACTTTTTAAAATATTTTAATCACTATTTTTCAGTCTTCATAGGGACTTATGTGTTACTGGGGGGGTTCTGCTTCTCCAGTTTATGTGCTGCATTTTGTGTCAGAAAATGCTGGAAGTTGCATTTAGTTACTAGATAACTACAACTCCCAGCATGCCCTGATACAGCCTATGGTTGTGTGGGTGTTGCAGCATGTTGCACTGTATAGTAGTACAGTTAAGGTTATTGTGTAACATGCTGGGAGTTGTAGTTTTGGTTTGTGTCAGCTGCAGAGCCATAGGATGTGTCAGGGATGTTACGCTGAGCGCTCCGGGTCCCTGCTCCTCCCCGGAGCGCTCGCGGCGTTCCTCTCTCTGCAGCGCCCCGGTCAGACCCGCTGACCGGGAGCGCTGCACTGACACTGCCGGCGGGGATGCGATTCGCATAACGGGACGCTCCCGCTCGCGAATCGTATCCCAAGTCACTCACCTGTCCCGGTCCCCGGCTGTCACGTCCTGGCGCGCGGCTCCACTCCTTAGGGCGCGCGCACCAGCTCTCTAAGATTTAAAGGGCCAGTACACCAATGATTGGTGCCTGGCCCAATCAGTATAATTAGCCTCCACCTGCTCCCTTCTCATATAACCTCACTTCCCCTTCACTGTTTTGCCGGATCTTGTTGCCTTGTGCCAGAGAAAGTGTTATAGTGTTTGCCTTACCAGTGTTCCTGACCTCTTGCTATCGCCATTGACTATGAACCTTGCCGCCTGCCCCGACCTTCTGCTACGTCTGACCTTGCCTCTGTCTAGTCCTTCTGTCCCACGCCTTCTCAGCAGTCAGCGAGGTTGAGCCGTTGCCGGTGGATACGACCTGGTTGCTACCGCCGCAGCAAGACCATCCCGCTTTGCGGCGGGCTCTGGTGAATACCAGTAGCAACCTAGAACCGGTCCACCAACACGGTCCACGCCAATCCCTCACTGACACAGAGGATCCACATCCAGCCTGCCGAATCTTAACAAGGGAATACTGGGAATTGCAGTTAGTAACTACAACACCCAGCATGCCCTGATGCAGCCTATGGCTCTGCAGCTGACACAAACCAAAACTACAACTCCCAGCATGTTACACTTTATAGTTCTACAGTTTAGGTTATGGTGTAACATGCTGGGAGTTGTAGTTTTGGTTCGGGCGTGTTTGTGTGCATCCGTGGGACTCTTGGTTGGCGGGTGAGTATGAAGGGTGGGATTCTGGGGGTGCAATTTAGTGCGGGTGCCACTAAAAATAAATAAAATTAGATGGCACAACTGCCCTAATGCCCGACGTGACAGTCCGCTCCTATACAAAACATTCATGCATACACATATCATACATGCACCAGCCACTGCCCCCATATCATACATACACACACCCCCGCCACTGCCCCCCCCCCCCCACATCATACATTACATACACACATTATACATTACATACACATCACACAGACAGACATCATACACACATCACACATACACTCGCACCATACACATACACCAGTGTTTCCCAACCAGGGTGCCTCCAGCTGTTGCAAAACTACAACTCCCAGCAAGGCACAGGGGGAAAAAGTTGCACAGGGGGTTCAATGTTGGAGGAATGAAGTGGCATTGGAGCGATCAAGAAGGTAAATTAAATAGCAATAGGGTGATGAAATGGTACATGGGGGTTGGTAAGGAGAGATTAAACGGCTATCCTTACATATAAAAGTAAGAAAGAGCTGCTGGAAGCTGTAATCACTGTCTATGTAGAGGACAGGAGCTTCTTTAGGGTCCTGTACAGTACACGCAATGTCCTAAAAAAGTAAAATAGAGCCGCCCTCACCTGGTGTCCAAAGGAGCAGCTAACCCTGGCCCAGGTAAATAGTATAGAACGTGTAGTACCTCCCTGTATTATAGGGGGCGCTACCAGAGAACCAGTCAGTAAATGCACTTTAGTAATACAGGGATTTTAAAGGTGAAATACCCATTCTGATTGGTCAGTTCTTCCAGCCATTGACACGTTTCGTAGATCTGGCCTGTCTGTAGCATTAGGGGTACTCCACTGGAAAAAAAAAAATTCTAAATCAACTGTTGCCAGAAAGTTAAACAGATTTGTAAATTACTTCTATTTAAAAATCTTAATCCTTCCAGTACTTATGAGCTGTTATATACTCCACAGGAAGTTCTTTTCTTTTTGAATTTCCTTTCTGTCTGACCACAGTGCTCTCTGCTGACACCTCTGTCCATTTTAGGAACTGTCCAGAGTAGAAGCCAATCCCCATAGCAAACCTATCCTGCTCTGGACAGTTCCTGGCACAGACAGAGGTGTCAGGAGAGAGCACATCCTGTGGTTTCAGTGTGTGCAGCTGTCGGGTGTGGCTCCATTTGCTCTCCAGACTTCCAGGCAGAGAAGCAGGTTTTTACATCGGGCTTTCCCAGGAGTGTGGCAGGCTCCCTGGGAGGGCTTTCCTGCATGGAGCCTCGGGCTTCTACCTCTCGTTCCCGGCTGGCGAGAGGGGGGAAGAAAGTGTCTACAGCCGGATTCAAGGTCGGGGTGAGACGTTCCAGCAGGGCCCGCAGAAATGTGGAGCCCACTACCCCGACCGGATCAGAGGGACATAAGGCATCAGCAAAGACCAGCGGTCCTTCTGCTACCCCGGAACCCCAGCAATGGGGGGCACGGGGACCAAGGGAGTCATTGGCGACATATGGCTCAAGGATACAAGCAAAGATGGCGGAGTACGAAGAGCTGGGCAGGAAGCTGAGGAGTCTGAGAGAGGACCTGAGATTTGCCCGCTACCAGGCTGACCAGGGCCCTACAGGTAAGAGGCAGAAGTTCACTGCCCAGGTGCGGGCTCTGAAGATAGAGGTGGCGGAGGTGGAGGAGGCCAAAAGAAAAATCTCTGAGGGGGCAGGATTCCTAAAAGAAAAACTGATTAATGAGGAGAGATTCAAGGAAAGGAAGTATGGTGCAGGCTGCCCTCAGGAGAGCAGTGAGGAGGAGGAAGGAGGGGAGGAAGATGGCGGAGAGTCGACTGTGGGAAGTGAAATGGATGCCACCCCTAGTGTGTGTGACCCCCAGCCCCCCCAAGATAGCTACCCTGAGCCCGCCCAGGTGGCGCTACCCTCCAGTGATGGGGAGACAGAGGAGAGTGGTGAGGAGGAGCTGGCCAGTGGGGGTTTGCTGCAAGCCATTATACAGCAGGAGTCCCCTACCCGTATGGAGGATTTTACCTTTGGTGAGGATCTCGGTAAAGATGATCTAGTAAAGAAAAGGAAGAAAAGGCAGAAGGTTCAGGAGACTGTGACTTATGTGTTTCGTCCTTTCCAGCAGTCCGGGCCAGCTGTAAAGTTGGTTCAGACTGCTGGGCCCCCCAAACTGCCAGTCCCCGTTTCTGTGGTGAAGCAGGGCCAGAAAGGGGGGTACAGCATGGCGTCCAAGACGGCAGAGGACGCTATAGAGCCAGCAAGTCCTATTGGGCTTAAGGTGAGCAGCCCTGGTGCTGCGGGAGCGCCCCAGGGTGGTGGGGGGCGTGTCCAGGCACCAGGGGCAAGCTATGCTACTGTTTGCTCGGGGAGCGGTTCCCCAGGTGTTGCTGGCACTGAGGGGCACTTCCCTGTGAGGGGGGGGAGTGTCCAGATAAGTGATATGTCTCTGTGCTTGGGGGGCGGTCCCCCGAGTGCCGTGGACATTACCGGCGCTGCAGGGCACTCCTCTGTGAGGGGGGGGAGTGTCCGGGCATCGGGAGTGGAAAACGATCGGTCTGTGGGTGCTGCGGGGCACTCTCCTGTGAGGGGGGAGAGTGTCCGAGTGCCAGTGCCAGCCTCAGAGCCCGTGCAGTCGGGAAGACATGGTGATGGCGTTGTGGGAGGAGCTGGGGTGCGCTCGGAGGGGCAGCCTCAGGCTCAGGCAGTAACATCGCCCATGGAGGAGGAGCCATCAGAGTCGACCCCAGCAACAGCAAAGCCAGCAAAAAAGACTCTGTTAAAACCGGCAGTACTACAAGTCCCAGCCAGCCCAGGATATGTTAGGCACGACGCGAGTGTAGGGGGTGAGGATGATGGGTGTGGTAATGTTGTGAATGAGAAGAGTGCATGTGGGAGTGTTAGTGGAGTTAATAATGGTGGGAGTAGTGGTGGTATGAATACAAAGTCTGGTATGGATGATGAGAATTGTGGTGTGAATGTTGGTGGGTGTAGTGGTGTGAATGGTGGTCCTGGGTCTGAGTCTGGGTCTGGTTCGGCTGCCCCCCCAGGTAGTGACTGCTCCTAGGAGCTATGCTCATGTCGCTGCCGGGGGGTCCCCCTCTCCATTCGGCCCCGGAGGTCACTTGCAGCAGCGCCTCCTGGAGGCTCTACGTAGGGGCGACAGGTCAATCCAGGTAGAGGGAAGGGGTGAGGTCGACCTGTCTTTCTGGATAGAGAGGCACGGTTTGGGGGCATTCCGAGAGCAGAATGGGGAGGTGGTCTGGTCCCTCCCGACACCCGGGCAGGACAATAACCGTAGGAACGTGGTCCGTCTGATTTGGAGGGGCAAGGATGTGTGCCCACCTCGCGCTAAAGTGGTTGAGCTCCTCCTCCAGATGGAATTCAGGGCGAGTGACATCTTTGCCCTGATTCACCCCTATGGTTCGTCCGAATTTGACGTCAGTTTTGTTCGACCGGAGGGTCTCGAACTCTTCTTGTCGAACTACGAAGTGGCGAAGAATGAGCCCGGCTGGCAGGATTTTGCTGTAAAGGCTATTTCCCGTCAGAACTCAGTCAAGAAAGTGACCGTTTTGACTTGTAACGAGTCACTCTCCTGCTATGACATCATGACCTGGCTGGGACGGTATGGGGATGAGACGGACATGCCCAAGAAAAATCTAGATGAGCACGGGATCTGGTCTGGGGCCTGGACGTTTTCCGTCAAACTCAAGCGTTCAGGTAGTACAGTTGCCCACATTCCGTCAGCTGCCTTCCTTGGACGTGACAGAATCCAGGTCTTTTACCAGGGGCAGCCTAAGGTCTGTCACAGGTGCGGTAGCCCCACCCATTTTAGTGCAGCCTGTACTGTACAGGTTTGTGCTTTGTGTGGTAGGGTGGGTCATCTGGCTGCATCCTGCAGACAGATCCGGTGCCACCTGTGTGGTGTCCTCGGGCACCCTTTCAGCCGTTGTCCGAGCGCCTTCACCCGTGCTGGGGCCGCTCCGGCCGAGGAGAGCTGTGAAGTTGCCCCGGCTGGGGAGGGTACGAGCAGGGATGGGGGCATAACAGGGCTAGTGACGAGGAAAAAGGGCCCCGCCAAACTAAGGCGGGAGGAAAATCGTAGGAGGAGTAGGGAGCTGGAGAGTGCCCAGGTGACTGGGGTAGCTCCGGCCCCTGCTCCTGAAGCTGGCCCTGTAACCACTGAAGCCCTGGGGGAGAACGTGCTGGATGAGGAGATCAGGAGGCTGCGCAGAGAGGAAGGCAAAATGGCCGACCCTTCTGATTCCTCCCACTATGAAAGTGTGGATAAGGAGAGTGGGGAAAGGCCAAAAAAGAAAGACAAGGGCAAAAGGAAAGGGAGAAAGAAGAGGTCGGAGCCCTCTGTTAAGCCTTGTACTACGGACCAGGTCCAAAACGGAAGCCTGACTGCCCCCCCCCCCTGATTGACCTGTCAAACCGTTACCTCGTCCTTGATACCATCTCCTCCCCCTCCTTGGAGGGGGAAGGTGACGGCGGGGTGCCTAGGATGAGAGAGCCTCTGGGGGGAACTGGGCCCTGTCCTGCGGAGGCATCTTCCTCGGAGGGCAAGGCTAGACTGGGGCCGGACGAAGACGGGGACCACATGGACCAATCAGAATCTAAGAAAAGGTCCAAAAGTGGTCCTGCCCTTTCCTCTTCTTCAGGGGATGAGGGGGCGAAAAAGAAGGGGAAGCAGAAGTAAAGGTGTGGCTGTCTAACTCAATCACCCATGATGGCGGCACTCACCCCACTGACGCTGGCATCTATTAATTGTGCCAGTATAAAGTCTGATACGGCTAGATTCGCAGCCTTCGATTTTCTTGGCCGTGTTGAAGCCGATATTTTCTTTTTACAGGAGACCAGGTTGTCAGAACTAACCTCTCTGGTGAAAGCCAGAAGAGAGTGGAGGCGCGGGCCCTCCCACTGGTCTCTTGCGGCTGAGCCGTATAGTGGGGTGGCGGTCCTTTTTACTGCTCCGGTTGAATGCAGACGGGTTATTAAGTTAGAAATGGGGAGGTGCCTGATCTTAGATGTCCTCATGAAGGGACAAGAGCTCCGGCTCATAAATATCTATGCCCCACAAACTAAGCTAGGCCGTAAAAATCTTTTTATGAGGATTAAGCCCTTCCTTTTTACAAGCCGGCAGGTGATCTTTGGAGGGGACTTCAATAATGTCACGAGGTCCCAAGATAGGAGAGGCTCCAATGGTCCGCTGGATTGCGATAGTGTGGTCCTTAATAATATAGTTACGGAAGCTCGCCTAGAGGACGCCCACATCCGGAGCCCCTCAGGCCACGCGGGTTTCACCTATCATCAAGGTAGTCGCAGGTCTAGGATAGATAGGTTTTATTTGAAGGAGGAAGCCGTCTCTTCCGCATTGTCCGTGGTTGAGGTGGAGTTCTCTGATCACTGTATGATTTTGTTTTCCTTGAATGTTTCAGAGACCCCCCGGATGGGTAAAGGTTATTGGAAGCTGAATTCGTCCCTCCTGGAGGAAGCAGAGATAAGACAGTCCTTTGAGGATTTTCTTCAGAGTCAGGTACCTTTACTGGGCCTTTGTAGTAGTAAGTCAGAGTGGTGGGAGATATTCAAGAAGCGGGTTGCGGGGTTCTTCCGCCAGCTCTCGAGCCTCAGGTCCCTGAACAGGTATCGCTTGTATCAGGGTCTGAGGAGGAAACTCGAGCTTCTTGTCTCGACTGGAGGTAGTCGTGATGATATCTCCAGAGTGAAGTCCTTGCTGATGAGGTGTCAGTACGATAGGCACGCATCTTTGGTTTTTGAGAGGGATTTCGGGAAGTACCGCTCGCCCGACCCTTACAGGAACTGCAAGATGTCAGTGAGTAGTAAAGTAGTCTCAGGACTGGTTGATAGTACGGGATCCCTGAATCGGTCCAGATCAGGGATCCTGGAGGTCGTCAGATCTTTCTACTTGCACCTCTTGGGGAGGAAGGATCTAGATCGAGACAGGATGTCGGCTTTCCTGGCTGAAACCATTCCTGAGCCAGGGGTAGACCCCTCTCTTGATGTTTTGGCAGAAGATATCAGGGAAGAGGAAGTGAGACTGGCGATTGAGGGGCTCGCCCCCAAGAAGTCGCCAGGTCCGGATGGCTTAACATCCGAGTGGTATAAGACCTTTAAGGAGTCTTTAGCTCCCCTCTTGACCAAGGTATTCAATGAGTGTCTCTCCTCGGGCACTCTGCCGAAGTCAATGAGAAGGTCGGCCCTGATTCTTCTCTCAAAAGGTAAAGATCCTAGCCGGATTGAGAATTGGAGGCCCATAGCTCTTCTCAATACGGACAGGAAGCTTCTGGCCAAGATACTGTTTAATCGGCTGGTGAAGTTTGCACCCGGCTCCTTTCGGGGGCTCAGCACTGCTCTGTTCCAGGCCGAAGCACCTTAAGTGCTGTCCTCAGTGTCAGGGAGGCAGTGGAGCGGAGTAGTGCGGGTATCTGGAAGGGGTACTTACTGTCCTTGGATCAGGCCAAAGCATTTGATCGGGTGAACCACGAGTACCTCTGGTCCGTCCTCCTGATGTATGGCTTACCGAGTACTTTCGTGAATTGGCTTAAGATCTTGTATGCCGGGGCAGAGAGTTTCCCACTGGTGAACGGGTGGTCTGGCCGCTCTTTTGAGGTGGCGTCCGGAGTCCGTCAGGGTTGTCCTTTGAGCCCGCTTTTATACGTGTTCGCGATTGATCCGTTCGTCCGGAGGGTAGATCGTGGTCCGTTGGCGGGAGTCGGGATGAGTCTGGTGGAGCTGGATGTCACCCAGAGAGTAGTGGCGTACGCTGATGATGTCACTATTTTCGTCTCCTCGAGGGAGGAGGTCGATGTGGTGATGTCAGAGGTGGAGTGCTACTCGGAGGCATTCGGGTCCAAGATCAACCGGGAAAAGTGTGAAAGTCTCTGGCTGGGAGGGGGAGATCCCACGTTTGATCTCCCGGACACCCTCCCAGGGCCCGAAGACTCAGCAAAAATTCTGGGCATCACATTCGGCCAGGATGATTATTCCACCAAAAACTGGGATGGTAAGCTCCATGATGCCACTCAGAGGGTGAACCAGTGGAAGGGTTGGTCTATGACCCTCAGGGAAAGGGTGCACCTGATCAAATCATACCTGCTCCCCTTGTTTATCTATCTGGGCAGTGTATGTATCTTGCCAGATGCTTACTACACTAGGGTCTACAGCCTGTTTTTCCAACTGTTATGGGGGAACAGGTTGAACCTAGTCAAGAGGGAGGTTACGTACCGTACGAGGAGACTAGGGGGTTTATCTATGGTAAACCCTGTGGTGTTCTTAACCAACACCTTCTTGAAAGCTAACATCTCAAACCTCTGGTCAGAGAGGGCTTCTCCGTGGGTACTCTCCTGCAGGGAATGGTTTCGGCCTTTCTTCCAGGAATGGGAGAGAGGAGGGCAAGTGAAGGACCTCCGTACACCACATGGATATCTTCCGGCTTACGCTACCCCGACTCTGAAGGCGATACGTCGGTGGGGTCTGGGAGTGTGGGAGATCAGGACCCAGTCAAGGCAGTTCCTTGACAAACGGGTTCTGTTGACCCACTTCCAGAAGCCTCTTGCGCTCAGGGACTGCCCAGGTCGGGATCTGAGGGTGGGGTTGTATCTTTTAAACTTGAAAAGGATCCCCCAGAATTTTTGGGACTTGGCCTGGCGCTGCTTTCAGGGGAAGCTAGGTGTAAGGGACAACCTGAAGTACAGGAACTCTGATGACCGGGGGTGTCCCCGAGAAGAGTGTGTGGACACGCTGGAAAGCATGGACCACTTCCTGCTTCATTGTCCCTTTAACGTAGGGGTCTACAACCGGGTGGGCGCTTCCATCGGCTGGAGTCAACTTGCCGGCCTTACCTATCCGGAGTGGGCTTATGGGGCATTCAGGACCCTCGGTGGCCGAGATCGGGGCACTTTATTTTTAGTCAGCTTAGTGGTTAAGTATCACACGTGGAATGCACGGTGTTTAGTGTCCACCCAGCAGAAAGTCCTCTCCGAGGTGGAGGTCTGTAGGAACATCACCGGTGACCTCGGGAAGATCAGGTCTTTGGAGTCTTGGTACCAGTAGGGCTTCTCTCCTACGGAGAGGGTTTTCTTTTCATGTGCCCTAGGTACTAGACCTTTTTGGTAGGGACAGGCATACAGGGATAGAGATAGGGTGATAGTAGGGTCAGTTTTAATGAAGGGATAGAATTAGGGAGAATAGTAGGGGGAGTTAGGGAAAGAGTTTAAATTTCTTCAGTGTATCAGATCTGCCATCCTTCTTCCTGGTGGTGGGCTGTTGCATGTGCACCATAGCTTTTTGTTTTGTTTACAGCTGATATGGTATGAAGGGCTTACAGGCACTGAACTTGGGCCTAAATTGGGTTGTGGTCTTGTATATAAGGTTGTATTTAGTTGGTTGGTTGGAGTGCTAGGTGGGGAGGGGGTATTTGTGGGTGTTTTTTTTTTTCCTCCTTAGGGGATCTGACATGGTCAGTTAAGGACTGGACTTAAGGACTGTACGAACGGTTATGGACTGACCCATGTACAGGAGGGGTGGTGTGGGAGAAGGCACAGTTTTAGTGTAGGATTTATTTTAGGGTTTTTGTAGGTATTTTTGTGAGGCACATTTATTGTATTTGTATGTATACTGTGCTATGTATATTGTTTTATATTATTTATTTGTTGGTATATTGTGTTATGTATTTTGTTTTATATTGTTGCATTAGCCATAAGAAAAGGGCAGTCGGACCAGTTGTAGTTATGTAGTATTATTATTATTATTATTATATGTAGGTGTTTTTTGTCTGTGTATATATTTAACTTATTTAACCCCTTAAGGACTGAGCCCTTTTTCACCTTAAGGACTCGGCCATTTTTTGCAAATCTGACCACTGTCACTTTAAACATTAATAACTCTGGAATGCTTTTAGTTATCATTCTGATTCCGAGATTGTTTTTTCGTGACATATTCTACTTTAACTTAGTGCTAAAAATTTTTGGTAACTTGCATCCTTTCTTGGTGAAAAATCCCAAAATTTGATGAAAAATTGGAAAATTTTGCATTTTTCTAACTTTGAAGCTCTCTGCTTGTAAGGAAAATGGATATTCCAAATAATTTTTTTTTTATTCACATATACAATATGTCTACTTTATATTTGCATCATAAAATTGATGAGTTTTTACTTTTGGAAGACACCAGAGGGCTTCAAAGTTCAGCAGCAATTTTCCAATTTTTCCCAAAATTTTGAAACTCTCTTTTTTTCAGGGACCAGTTCAGGTTTGAAGTGGATTTGAAGGGTCTTCATATTAGAAATACCCCATAAATGACCCCATTATAAAAACTGCACCCCCGAAAGTATTCAAAATGACATTCAGTAAGCGTTTTAACCCTTTACGGGTTTCACAGGAATAGCAGCAAAGTGAAGGAGAAAATTCACAATCTTCATTTTTTACACTCGCATGTTCTTGTAGACCCAATTTTTGAATTTTTGCAAGGGGTAAAAAGGAGAAAATTTGTACTTGTATTTGAAACCCAATTTCTCTCAAGTAAGCACATACCTCATATGTCTATGTAAAGTGTTCGGCGGGCGCAGTAGAGGGCTCAGAAGGGAAGGAGCGTCAAATGGTTTTTGGGGGGCATGTCACCTTTAGGAAGCCCCTATGGTGCCAGAACAGCAAAAAACCCCACATGGCATACCATTTTGGAAACTTGACCCCTCGGGGAACGTAACAAGGGGTAAAGTGAACCTTAATACCCTACAGGTGTTTCACGACTTTTGCATATGTAAAAAAAAAAAAAAAAATGTACCTAAAATGCTTGGTTTCCCAAAAAATTTACAGTTATACAAAGGGTTAAAGCAGAAAATACCCCCCAAAATTTGAAGCCCAATTTCTCCCGATTCAGAAAACACCCCATATGGGGGTGAAAAGTGCTCTGCTGGCGCACTACAGGTCTCAGAAGAGAAGGAGTCACATTTGGCTTTTTGAAAGCAAATTTTGCTCTGGGGGCATGCCGCATTTAGGAAGCCCCTATGGTGCCAGGACCGCAAAAAAAAAATCCACATGGCATACCATTTTGGAAACTAGAGCCCTCGGGGAATGTAACAAGGGGTTAAGTGAACCTTAATACCCCACAGGCGTTTCACGACTATTGCATATGTAAAAAAAATAAAAAAAATTTACCTAAAATTCTTCTTTTCCCAAAAACTTTACATTTTTAAAAAGGGTAAAAGCAGAAAATACCCCCCAAAATTTGAAGCCCAATTTCTCCCGAGTACGGCGATACCCCATATGTGACCCTTAACTGTTGCCTTGAAATACGACAGGGCTCCAAAGTGAGAGCGCCATGCGCATTTGAGGCCTAAATTAGGGATTGCATAGGGGTGGACATAGGGGTATTCTACGCCAGTGATTCCCAAACAGGGTGCCTCCAGCTGTTGCAAAACTCCCAGCATGCCTGGACAGTCAACGGCTGTCCGACAATACTGGGAGTTGTTGTTTTGCAACAGCTGGAGGCTCCGTTTTAGAAACCGTGGTGTACCAGACGTTTTTCATTTTTATTGGGGAGGGGAGGGGGGCTGTGTAGGGGTATGTGTATGTGTAGTGTTTTTTACTTTTTATTTTATTTTTTGTTAGTGTAGTGTAGTGTTTTTAGGGTACAGTCACACAGGCGGGGGTTCACAGTAGTTTCTCGCTGGCAGTTTGAGCTGTTACAGAAAATTTGCTGCAGCTCAAACTTGCAGCCCGATACTTACTGTAAGCCTCCGCCCATGTGAGTGTACCCTGTACATTCACATTGGGGGGGACATCCAGCTGTTGCAAAACTACAACTCCCAGCATGCGCTGACAGACTGTACATGCTGAGAGTTTTAGTTTTGCAACAGCTGTAGGCACACTGGTTATGTATCACGGAATTTGTGACCTTACTCAGTGTTTCAAAACCAGTGTGCCTCCAGCTGTTGCAAAACTACAACTCCCAGCATGTACGGTGCATGGTGTAAGGTGACTGCTGGGAGTTGTAGTTTGCAACAGCTGGAGGCACACCGGTCGTGAAACACTGAGTTAGGTAAAAAAAAAAACTCTAAGTTTCACAACCAGTGTGCCTTCAGCTGTTGCAAAACTACAACTCTCAGCAGTCACCGACAGCCAACGGGCATGCTGGGAGTTGTAGTTATGCAACCAGCAGATGCACCACTACAACTCCCAGCATGCACTTTAGCTGTTTGTGCAAGCTGGGAGTTGTAGTTATACAACAGCTGAAGGTACACTTTTCCATAGAAAGAATGTGCCTCCAGCTGTTGCAAAACCATAAGTCCCAGCATGCCCATAAGGGAATGCTGGGAGTTGTGGTGGTCTGCCTCCTGCTGTTGCATAACTACAGCTCCCAGCATGCCCTTTTTGCATGCTGGGAGCTGTTGCTAAGCAACAGCAGGAGGCTGTAACTCACCTCCTGCTGCTGCTTCATCACAGGACTGTCCCTCGCCGTCGCCGTCGCTCCTGGGGCCCCGATCCCAACATTGACGCCGGGGATCGGGGTCCCCAGCACCCGGGGTCGTCTTCCCGCACCCGCTCACGCCCTCCGGAAGAGGGGCGGAGCGGGTGCGGGAGTGACACCCGCAGCAGGCTCCCTGATTGGTCGGCCGGTAATCCGGCCGACGAATCAGGGCGATCGTGAGGTGGCACCAGTGCCACCTCACCCCTGCAGGCTCTGGCTGTTCGGGGCCATCAGAGACGGCCCCGAACAGCCAGTAATTCCGGGTCACCGGGTAACTGGAGACCCGATTGACCCGGAATCGCCGCAGATCGCTGGACTGAATTGTCCAGCGATCTGCGGCGATCGCCGACATGGGGGGGCATAATGACCCCCCTGGGCGATATGCCGGGATGCCTGCTGAACGATTTCAGCAGGCATCCGGCTCCGGTCCCCAACCGGCTAGCGGTGGGGACCGGAATTCCCACGGGCGTATGGATACGCCCTCGGTCCTTAAGGACTCGGGATGCAGGGCGTATCCATACGCCCTGCGTCCTTAAGAGGTTAAAAACCGTTTATTTTTTTTAATTTTATATATATATATTTTTTTGATAAGCCAAGTT
Source organism: Hyla sarda (assembly GCF_029499605.1). Taxonomy (NCBI): domain Eukaryota; kingdom Metazoa; phylum Chordata; class Amphibia; order Anura; family Hylidae; genus Hyla; species Hyla sarda. Next base: position 329,445,977 of record NC_079189.1, read on the forward strand.
GTGCTGTTGTTATGTTCGTTCTCAATATGTGTGTGTGTGTGTGTGTGTATGTTAGTTTTGCAGATTATGCGTGTGTTGTGTTTTCTGTTGCTTTATTTATTGATTTTTCCCCAAGTATGGAGGATTTTGAGTTATAGCCAGGTGGTGCTGAATTTTATGTTGGTTTATTTATTTCATTTAATTAGCCAAGTTGAGCTAATTTTTTTAATTTTTATTTTATTTATTTATTTATTATTATTTTAATTTTTTTAATTATTATTATTTTTTTTTTTTTTATGTTATGTGTGTGAGTGTGAATTTCATAGTTTGCTTAGGTGTATAGGTATAGTATAGTTGTAGTTTGGTATATTTTAGAATTTATTAAAGCTGGGCTGGCCGGTTAGGCAGGGTTTTATTTTATTTTACATGTCTGTTGTAGCTGGTTAAGCTTGTTTTGTGTTTTTGTTTTTTGGAATTGTTTTGTATTTTTATAATAAAAAAGAGTGTCAGGAGAGAGAACTGTGGTCAGACAGAAAAAAAACTTCAAAAAGAAAAGAACTTCCTGTGGATCATACAGCAGTTGATAGGTACTGTAAGGATTCAGATTTTTAATAGAAGTAATTTACAAATACAGTATGCTTAACTTTCTGGCACCAGTTTATTTAAAAAAAAAAAAAATGTTTTCTGGTGGAGTACCCCTTTAAATCTTTTATTAGTTAATGTTATTTAGTTTATTCCTCTAATGATATTTGCTGCAAATTTTCAACGCTTCACCATTTTTGCAACCTATAATTTAGTAATAGTTTTTTTTTTTTTTGAGGAAATACACAAATGGCAATTCTGTTATTTATTTTATTTAGCTGCTTACCAGGCATAAAATAGCACTTTGTACAGTTTCTACCATTATATGACACTTCTCCCAATACATGACAGTTGCAGCACCCAGTCCCGTACCTGTGTCAGGATTCCAACATGGCTCATTTACTACCGTAATATCAGCTAACGATCAGCAGGGGGAGCCAACGTACACCCTGTATGTAGGTGACGTCATAGTTGTGCGCCGCCGAAGCCGTTGTGTGCCCTCTGGAAGGCAGCGCAGTGTCACAGCAGAAGAGGGCACCGGGTTTGGGCTGTCAGGCAGGGCAGACATGTCGGTCAGTCCGGTAGACGCACAGCTTCGGCAGCAGCAGCTGAGAGCGCTCCGTAGGAAATGGCTGAAGGACCAGGAGCTGAGCCCGCGGGAGCCCGTCCTGCCCCAGAAGAAGCTGAATGCCGTGGACAGGTTCTGGGCCAACTTCCTGCAGAAGCCCTCTCTATGGAAAAGCTACGTACGTGATCTCATGCCCATAACCTTGTTATATGCCCTTTAGTGCCCTCTAGAACGGTCTTTCATTCGTGTGCCTCCAGCTGTTGCAGAACTACAACTCACAGTGTGCTGGGAGTTGTAGTGTTGCAACAGCTCGAGACACACTGGATGGGAAAGACTAGGAAAGCGATTCCAGGTTCCATGATTCTTGTGGCCACCACTACCAGCTTCATGTTGCCCTAGCCTGGCACTATTTGCCCATGTTGACTGTTGTGCGTATTATTTCTTTACAGACATTCAGGACGTATAATATTGGTGTACAGGCGGTGACCAAAATTCTCATACCAGCTTGGATCGTCCATTACTTTGTGAAGTACCACCTGCAGGTAATGTGCTCGCTGCTGCGCTTCATCGTTCACACCCCAGTAGTGAGGATCTGCGTTGTCTCGGCAGATCCTGAATAGAGCGCCTATGTTAGCGCGAACCTACGTGTCTGCGGTCTCTAACATTTGTCAGGGTATGTTCACGCTTTGTGTATATGCTGCAGATTTTATGCTGTTATTATTTATATTGATATATGCAGTATGTGTGAATGTGCCCTCAGGATCCACCTAGGAGGGGTATATTTACACATACTGTATATGCTGCAGATACCTTACTCAACTAAATAGCAGAGCTTATACAGTGGTCCCTCAAGTTACAATGTTAATTGGTTCTGAGACGACCATTGGATGTTGAAACCATTGGATGTTGAGACCAGAACTCTATGGAAACCTGGTAATTGGTTCTAAAGGCACCAAAATGTCATCCAAAAATTGGAAAAAGTGAGAATTAAAGAAAAATAAGTAGATAACTAATATAGATAAAGCAAGTCCTTTATATATATAAATAAATAAAAGTAAGAAAGATCTGCTGGGAGCTGTAAATCACTGTCTATATCAGTGTTTCCCAAGCAGGGAGCCTCTAGCTGTTGCAAAACTACAACTACCAGCATGCCCGGACAGCCAAAGGCTGTCCGGGCATGCTGGGAGTTGTAGTTTTGCAAAAGCTGGGGGCACCCTGCTTGGGAAACACTGGTCTATGTACAGGACAGGATCTTCTTCTGGGTCCTGTACAGAACACGCAATGTCCTAAAAAAAAGTAACATGGAGCCGCCCTTACCTGGTGTCCAAAGTTGCAGGTAACCCTGGTACAGGTAAAGAGTACAGAACATGTAATACCTCCCTGTACTGTAGGGGGCTCTACCAGACACCAGTCAGTGCATGCACTTCAGTAATACAGGGGTTTTACCAGTGAATGCCCATTCTGATTGGTCGGTTCTTCCAGTCACTGACACGTTTCACAGGTCTAGACTGTCTGTAGTATTGTATATTGAGTCTGGTTTCAACTTACAATGGTCCAGAAAAGATCATTGTATGTTGAAACTATTGTATGTTGAGGACATTGTAAGTTGAGGGATCACTGTATAGTACATGTAAACATACCCAATGGTATTCAGCGTGCTCGAGTCAGGAGCCTGCTCCATACACCCTAAGCGTCGCCGTTGTCTGACCGGCTCTACTAGTCCAAAGCGGGCTAGATGTCAGCAAAATTCACTTGCCCGGAATGTCATGTCCCAGGCGTCAGGCGATAGGAATTCCACATCCCTGAGTCTGCATATATATATATATATATATATATTGCTCAGACATGCCATGGTATGTGTTTGAAACCTTTTTTTAAAGTATCCTGACATATGTGGCAGAGACGATAAAGGTGATGTGAATCGGACATAAAATCTGACTTGAATTTCTAGGGCAGGCAATTGGATGTTTGTAATCACAATAACGTGCCTCAAACATTTTCCGTGCCAGAATAGGATCCTGCTGTTGTTTTTCAGGATACATTCACACGCTAGTAACTAGCAACAAGTTTCCTGCTGCGGGAAACCCGCTGTGAGTTACGCTGCCATTCATTTGAATGGGTCTGCGGACAGTCCACAAATCTGACACTATTGTGGACTCTCTGTGGACCCATTTAAATCAATGGAAGCGTAACTCGCAGCGGGATTCCTGCAGCGGGCAACCCACTGCTAGTAATAGTGTGTGAACGCACCCTTAGTCTGTTTTGGATTTCCACCAGAGATGTTACCACTTTCAGTATAGCAGTGGTAAAATCTGCAGAGTCTGACTGGAAATTGCAGGTTTGTTGTGAAATCCATGTGTACTCAGCCTCATGTGGTTTTAACCCCACATTTGCAATATCAATTATCTGTAGGCATCGTCAAACGTGTTCATAGATATTTAATTGGGCATTGCACACATTTTTCAGAATATATGTTGGTTTGTGATATGCAAAAAAAAATAAAAAATACATTCTGAAAAACTGTGAGAACATAGCCTTATAGTGTAACTCCACTTAACTTTCCTAGCTGAGTTGACATCCAGAGGTACACATAGGAAAAATCTTTGGGGGAAAGTTATCAAAACCTGTGGGCCCATAGCAACGGGTCAGATCGCTTCTTAAATTTTTGAGAGGCCTTTTTAAAATGAAAGAAGCAATCTGGTTGCTATGGGCAACTGCACCACTCTCCGTATACACAGGTTTTGATAAATCTCCCCCTTGATCTATAATACCTGATATAACACAAAGTCATTTGTGGAAGTGAGGAACTGTCAAGTGTACAGGGTGTGTACAGCACCAGAAATGCATTATATATATATATATATATATATATATATATATATATATATATATATATATATATATATATATATATATATATATATATATATATATTGCTATAAGACCCAAGAGACTGCTCCTGTGACATTTCTAAACTTATTAAAGGGGTACTCCCCTAGAAAAAAAAAAGAACATAGGAAAGAACTTCCTCTGGAACTTACAGCAGCTAAGTACTGGAAGGGTTAAGATTTTTTAGACAGAAGTAATTTACAAATCTTTTTAACTTTCTGGCACCTGTTGATTAAAAAAAAAAAAAAAAGGTCAGAAATGCAGGGCAGAACTGCTGCGGCATGCCACCTCTCTATCTTGCCCTATATGATTGATTGTACAGGTCCGACACAGAGCGCTGTTCATCAATCGGGGAAAGCAGGGCAGGGAGGAGGTGTTCTGCAGGGACTGTTTAGCAGGAAAATTTAGAAACTGAATTTACTGAAACCAAAGGTATAGTTCGATAAAACAAACTATACCTTATTTCTCCTACGGAGCTGATAGATTCCCTTACACTAGTAAAGCACTCAGACGGATCCCTCCAAGGAACAGCACAGGATAGAGCAGGCGCACACAAGGCATGCCGGGTAAATGAAACCGTTTTTACCTTTTGGAGTTGTGTGCGCCTGCTCTATCCTGTGCTGTTCCTTGGAGGGATCCGTCTGAGTGCTTCACCTGTGTTCCCAGGAGCGGCTGCCGAGCTTCGCCCATCAAGGGTTTATTCCACGCTTACACCATAGTTGTACTTGGTCGCAGTACAACTCTACTCGGTGAGCAATATTGCTTTTGAATCTCACACCATATATGTTACGTTGTCACACTAGGAGCGCTTTTCCTTTTGTTCTTAAACTAGTAAAAGACACTTCAGTGATCATAATATGTCATATTACTGCTACCATCTTTGCCGCCACTATTAACTACAGTTGGTGACGCCTCATAATTTTTTATTTCAAGGTATGTTTTTTTCTTAATTGACAACCATAAAAATAATAATAATAAATTAATGAATTAATAATAAATAAATATATCTATGAAAAGGGGATGAGTATTCTCCTTATGTAGACGGCACCACTCCTGGTGTACAGACATTCAAAGTAGGCAATTAGCACTTCGCAAGCTTTCTGGGAAAAGGAATATGCAAAGCAGCTTGCCACCTTCACAGGCATTATTATTATTTTTTATATAATATGCACTCATTGTAATATGAACCTAGGCCTATGCTGTGGTAGGAGTGTGACACCACTTCTGGCTCCTGGATTTTGGATCCAGTTTCTACATTTTGGATAGGATTTGTCTTTCTTATGCTATTGTGGAAGAGAATTACACTACTTGAGCAATGTTTTCATGAAATCAAATATGACTGCAGCTGTCTTACATCTGTTTTTACTTGAGTGATATGTGTAATGTACAACAAACAATTATCAAACTAATGTTTTATATATTTTGTTTCAGACAACCCCATATGCTGCTGTGTTTCAGAAACCACGGCTGTACCCTGTAAGTACACTTTTCTGTTTATGCAGTCACATCTGTCTTGTATGTTTATTTCCAGAACGCCTGTGTAAACTGAGGGCGTACATTAAAGTGTGTAGTGTGTTGAGCGGGGCCAGGGGGGTTGCGGCTGCGCGGCGGGAGCGGGATGTGCGGCCATTCACCTATACAGTATGCCTCCAGTTGTTTCCCCACTAAAACTCCCAGCATGCCATGACAGCCAATAGATGTCTGGGCAAGCTGGGAGTTGTAGTGGGGGAAACAGCTGGAGGGACACTGAATAGGTGAACTAAGGGGGGGTGGTGAGTGAGTTGAGCGGCACGATGGGGGGGTTGCGGGCTGCGCAGCGGGATGTGCACAGCGATCACAGATACTGTTTTCAGCTATACAGGGCGCCTCCAGTTGTTTCCCCACTACAACTCCCAGCATGCCCTGACAGCCAATAGATGTCAGGGTATGCTGGGAGTTGCAGTGGGGAAACAGCTGGAGGCGCCCTGTATAGGTGAACTGCTGACGTGGTGCCTGCTGGGGAAGTCTGCCTGGTAGTGAGTACACTACCAGGCAGAAAAAAATGCATTTAATATGTAAAAAAAAAAAAAAAAAAAAAAATTAAAGGCAGGGAGGGGGTTAGGGATAGATGGGTAATAGGCAGGGACAGAAAAAAGAAAAAAAGTGATGGTGGGAGCTACCCTTTAAGGACATTTTTTTAAATTTTTTTTTACGTTTGTTTTTTCCTCTTCGTCTTCTAAAATCCGTAACGCTTTCAATTTTCTATCTTCTACTTACAGACCCATATTAGGGCTTGTTTTTTGAGCCACCAACTGTACCTTGTAATGACATCAATCAGTTCATAACAAAATCTACTTTTCGGTATAAATGACATGTTATATCTATTCTGTAGGTCCATACAATTAGAATGATACCGAATTTATATAGGTTTTGTTTTATTTTAGTATTTAAAAAAAGTATACATTTTTGTATGAAAACTAGTATGTTTAAAATTGTCCTTTTTCTGATCCTATAACTTTTTTTTACATTCATTTTACACTTTTTTTTTTGTCCCCATAGGGGACTATTTATAGCAATCATCATATTAGTAATACTGTTCAGTACTATGCATAGGCATAGCACTGATTAGTATTATCGGCGATCTTCTGCTCTGGTCTGCTGGAAGACCCCAGGAGAGCAGTGGAGGCAGGTAAGGGGACTTCCATCCGCCATCTTGGCTGATCTTATCCCCTGCGGCAGTGTCGGGGGTGATCAGATCAGTCATTTAAAGTGCTGCACTGTATTCATCACGGCATCTGAGGGGATAATGGCGGACATCAGCGCGATCGCTGATGTCCACCATTACCGGTGGGTCCGTGGCTGCTGACAGCCACTGGGACCCACCTTGCATTCAGCTGTATAGCTGCGCCGTTAATGCATGGCGCTATTTGCGAAGTTACTCGCTGCAGCATGTCCTTAAGGGGTTATAAATGGGAAAGGGGTGATTTTATACTTTTTTTTTTTTTAATAAACACTAACATTTTTTAGTTCCCATAGGAGACTATTACATGCAATCTTCAGATTGCATACACTGATCAATGATTCTCCATAGGAAGTCATTGATCAATGTTATCAGTGCTCGATTGCTATTGCCTGCAGTAGCTGGCTGCAGCATTGGAGCACCGATCGGACAGCGAGGAAGAAAGTAAGAGACTTCCTTCCGTCCATACAGCTGATCAGGACAATTTCCCCACGATTTTGCGATGGTCCCTATCAGCTACCTACAGTAGTTTATGGCTTTTTTAGGCGCCATGATCATCTTTGATTGTGGCGTCTAAAGGGTTAATGAAGGACATCTGCTTAATCGGTGATGCCAGGCATTAGCCATGGGTCCTGGCTGCTGATAGCAGCCGGGACAAGCGGGTATGATGCAAGCTTAGGTCCTGAGCTTGCTTCATACCCATGCCGTGCTTCTGCACCGATTATAAATGCTGTTTTGCGACAAGGGGTTAACCTGCACCATGTACAAAAAGTCAACATGCTGTTGTTAACTGATATGTTGTCATGGTGTGGTGCTGTGGTTCTGATCTGCTCATTTCACCACAATATGTCCATTGATACAAATATTCAAGGCAAGTATTCAGTCTACGTGTTTATCCGATTATTAGGGTGTGTTCACATTACAGTGGATCCGCAATCTTCCTGCATGAAGCCGAGATGATTCCAGTTATATAGCTTATGTCCACAGCAATCTACCACATATATAAACTGTACCACTGACCAACAGGACTGTTCTGGCAGATTCCACCCAAAGAACATGAACATATTTAATCTTCAGTTGGAATCCAATTCCTTGTCGAAAGTTCAGCTACGGAACGTCGTCTGACATGTGAACTAAGTAGCAGATCAATGAAAGGCTGCTGCAAGCAGAATTTCCTTAGTGTGAAGGAGAGCTTTAGGCTATGTTCACAGGGCAGAATTTCCTTAGTGTGAAGGAGAGCTTTAGGCTATGTTCACAGGGCAGAATTTCTGCACTGGAATTTCATTGAAGTGAATTGGCTATAAATTCAGTGCAGAAATTCTGCCCGACCTTAGACTAATGCTGATCTGAGCGATGATCTAGTAGATTAGGTGTGCAAGGCTACATGAATGATCACTGGATTGTTTGTGTAGCCTATCACTTAATTTTCAGCCGTATATTCCTTGTTTGCACACTGTATAAGAATCATGATTTTTACTTTGCATTACATTAAAGGTCCAATGTACTTCAAGTCTCACCGGCTTTTTCTCCAGCAGTAACAGCTGACTATGTTCACATGGTGGATGTCCGCATGGAAAATTTCTTTACATTTAACTGACAGCTGAAGCCATGGGCGCTAGGATCGCTTGGAATTGCACCATCTCATAGACAACAGTGTATTTCCATGTGGAATCTGCAGAAAGAATAGATTTGCCTATTCAATCTGCGGACTCCGGAATCCTTATGACATCAGTTATTGCAATGCAGAATTTCTTAGAAGAATTCCGCACGGATATTCCGCTGTAGCAGAGTCCCATTGGTTTCAATGGGATTCTGCTGCACATGGTGGCAGGTGTTTTAGCTGTGGAAATTCTGCCATGAAATCAATGGGACTCTGCTACAGCGAAATGTCCGTGCGGAATTCTACAATGAAATTCTGCATCGCAATAGCTGATGTCTGAGGTGATTGCAGACATTACAGGTAAACATCACCAAGCAGAAATTGTGGCTACAGTCCTTTCTATTAGCATGTATATAGATCTGTATAACATCCTGTCTGTCTTTTTTAGGGTGATGTTATCCAAGAAACTGGACAAGTCGTCCCACCCCTTGAGGAAGCAAGCAGTGGACATCACCACTAAATATTTGTAGTCATCTTGTTTCAAAGAAAAATGTAAAAAAAAGTCTTTAATATTATCATAAAATAAAAGATTAGAATTGTACTTCATGAGTATATTTTATTTTAAGACCCCCATCATTTATTGTTAATTCTGGACGTATACTAACCTTTGTGAAAACAGAGACTAGAAAACCCCATCAATGTGTAACAGAAAATTTGCGCAGTAAAGGGCATGCCTGAGATTTTAAGATCTTGATCATGGGTATTCTATTGCTGAATTGCAGTGCCAAGGGTGAGCAACGCTGTCAAATCTGCATGTACTAATTTGGTGCATAGGAGTATATTCGGCTATCTTAAAATGTAAAAAAACTTTAATATACTTAATATGTGGATCAGTAGCCATAGTTTGGTTAAAATAGTGAACCCTCCCCCTCCAGATGCTGCCCCATATAAAAAAAATAATAATAATAATAACAATAAAAACATATAACACACAGTATACTCCTGCTGTGCTATTCTATACAGCAAGTAAATGGAAACCACCCGAATTATACCTTTGACCTCTATCTGGTAATGGGGTCTATGTATACAATTGCCAATGCATACCTGATTCTCAGCAGGTCACTGACCTCAAGCAATGACATGATGACCCATTTGACTGCTGCTTTTGTTACTTGTCAATACAACGTGTCATTTCTGGTGGTCTCTAAACTGAGAGCTGTGGGGGAACAGCATGGGAGCTTTAGGAAATTGGTAAGTAGTTTTTTTGTTTTATTTTAATTCACCATAGTGCAGTCATTGGTCACCAAATGTGACCTCGGTTTCGCCAACATGTGATGATGGCAATACTTCCCACCTGGGAAGACAATACTGAGGCAGAAGTGTTGAGAGTGGGGGAAGATCATACCTTTCCTGCTCCCAGATAACCTTTTAATGGGGTTTGTAGAAATGTTTGTGCTTTGCACCAAAACAATCCCATTCCTTTTCTGTGATTTGCAGTCACAGAAATGTTTGCAACAAATCTGCTGCATGTGACTGAGGACAGACGGGGCTCTGTGCACTGCATCTGACTGGCGGGGCTCTGTGCACTGCATCTGACTGGCGGGGCTCTGTGCACTGCATCTGACTGGCGGGGCTCTGTGCACTGCATCTGACAGGCGGGGCTCTGTGCACTGCATCTGACAGGCGGGGCTCTGTGCACTGCATCTGACAGTTTTCCTTTAATCGTTTCCAACGCCACGGCCCGCATCTCATTCATTTCCTATCAGACAGGAGAGAGCACAGAGGAGTGCTATCAGACAGGAGAGAGCACATGGGGGTCCTATCAGACAGGAGAGAGCACAGAGGAGTGCCATCAGTCAGGAGAGAGCACAGAGGAGTGCCATCAGACAGGATAGATCACAGAGGAGTGCCATCGGACAGGAGAGAGCACAGAGGGGTCCTATCAGACAGAGAGCACAGGGGGGTCCTATCAGACAGGAGAGAGCACATGGGGGTGCTATCAGACAGGAGAGAGCACAGAGGAGTGCTATCAGACAGGAGAGAGCACAGAGGAGTTCTATCAGACAGGAGAGAGCACAGAGGAGTTCTATCAGACAGGAGAGAGCACAAAGGAGTGCTAGCCCACCCTCACTTACTGGACTTTGTCTATGCCTGTGCTTCAGCTTGGAGAAAGTAATGATTTTATAAGCCATGATTTCTATAAAAAAGAAATAACATTTTCTTATGAAGTATATTAGAAAGGTTAAATGTTTTGCCAAGATGTACAACATATAAAAAGTTTTTGAATCTGACAGTGCCCCATTGGGTAGGGACTGATTCTGACTAGGTGGCCTTGACATGACGAGTGGGCTTGTACTTTTTCATGTAAAATGTATACTAACAAGTAGCTCAAAATACAAATTGTTGATGTGCGGCTATGTTTGTTTCTCAGCACCACTTTCATGTTTCTTTCAACACAGAAAGGACGCTTCCCTTCTTGTCTAGTGACATGCTTCTGGGGGACAGACTGTGTGGTTCAGTTTAAGAACTAAGCTTGTCTTTGGTACTGAACTGATTTATACAGCTATCCCCCTTTAAGTACATCACTAGGAGTGTGCCAACACAGAGGGCAAGCTCCCTTTTACTCTAGGTTCACACTGCAGAATCTCCGGACAGAAAATTTCCGCCCGCAGATTCCGAGTGCGGCCAGGACCGACTAAATCAGTCGGCGCTAGGACCGCGCGGACACTGCAGTCTCCGATAGACTGCAATGTGTTCTGTGAGTATTTCCACCTGAAGAATGAGCAACGCCATTCTTCAGGTGGAAATTTTCAAGTGGATTTTCCGTTCACAAATTCCGAAGTGTGAATTTGTGAACGGAAACCCATTCACTATACTATACATTTTAGTAAGTGGAATTTCTGCCTGCAATTTCAAAGCATAATTGCAGGCGGAAATTCCGTAGTGTGAACCTAGCCTTAGTGGTGCACACTAAGCAAATTCCGTCAGGAAAAATTCCTTGAGGAATGCCTCAAGGAAGCAGAATCGGCCTTTACTTTCCACACAAATGGTTTATAAGGTTGAAAAAAAGACAGGAGTCTGAAATTAAAGTTCTGTTCAAGAAATGGGTTTAAGCTGGTTAACCCCCCCATTAGAATAAATACGTTTCTTCAGCAGAATCTGTATCCGCGTCAGACGTTTCACTACAGAACTTCAAACATATTCAAAGAGCAGCAGAATCTCATGGAAATCAATAGGAGGCTTCTGCAAGCAGATTTCATTTGGAATTTCCTCTTGGAAATTAATAGCAGAATTTGCTCAGTGTGCACAAGGCCGTATAATTTGGCACAGGTGAAATTTTGCTATGCATATTTAGGCAACTGAAGGCATTGGTCTTAAAGGAATTGTCCAGTGAAGAAACAACCTGTGTATAGTGTCAAGTGTATAAAACTACTACTAACAAGGTGTTATCATCCAAAATCATTAATTTCACCTGTTTCTTTCTGTACTCCGTTCCCCTTCCCTCCCATCCATTCCCTTAGCCCATGTTCACAAGCCGGAATGTCCGCACAGAGAATTCCATGCGGTCATTCCAGAGTATGGGCACCTGCATAATATGCGCTGTCTCATAGACAACTATGCATTCCGTGTGGACTTCACACAAAGAATGAATGTGTTCATTCTTTGTGTGGACATGGAAAATGGAATTTCTGTGCTGGAAAAATCTGTCACGGAAATTCTGCCATGTGCACAGAGCAGCAGAATCTCTGTGCCAGATTCCAATGCGGAATCCAGCACGGAAATTCCGATGTGTGAACATGGGTCCGCAGTAATGTGAAGTAAAGGGATGGTTTTATAGCTCACTAGCTGAATACCTGGCGCGGCCCGGTTTTTCCTACCTTACCCTTGTAGGGAAAGAAAAGCAACAAATGAGGAAGCTTTTGTCCTAATATCCTGACCCCATATACCCTCCTCATATCCCGACCTCATATCCTGTCTTCATATCTTGACCTCATATGCCGTCCCCATATTCCATCCTCATATCCTGTCCCTATTCATATTCCGTCCCGATATCCCATCCTCATATCTTGTCCGTATGCATATCCCATCCTCAGCTGGGGCTGCGTTGTGGTAAAGATATTGTAAGCTGAAAATAAAAGGGGTGTGGCTTAAAGGTTGAGCGTGTCTTTGCAAGATGGGGCATAGAATGCGTGGAGGGTGTGACTTGCCAGCCCGACTAACACATTCACCAGGATTCAGAGCGGAGCTTGCGAAGTAAGGTACCATAAGTCCTATATACTTGCATGGGACTTGAAGCAAAAACCCCATCCTTCACATATAGGGGTAGGTTAGGGGTTAATTTAACTATTTATATATTTTTATTTGACATAAGTAAGATGTGACAAAGTATTATCAAAATATCTCCAGCCGTACGGAAGTTATGCTGGAACATACATTTCCCATTGATTTGCATTGGACTTTAAACAAAAACCCTGACCCTCACAAATGGGGGTAGTTAAGGGTTAAATTAACTATCCTATATTTTAAGTGGACCTATAAGTAACATGTGACAAAGTATTATCGAAATATCTCAAGTTGTTTGGAAGTTATGCAGTAACATATATTTCCCATAGACTTGTATGGGACTTTAAACAAAAACCTGACCCTGGCAAATGGGGGTGAGTAAGGGTTAAATCACCTATCCTATGTTTGTTGTTGACATATAAGTAACATGTGTGCCAAGTTTCATGTTAATATCTTTAGCCGTTTGGACGTGATGCTGGAACATACACACACATTTACACACATAGGGGGAAATTTATCATTGGCTTTACACCACTTTAATGTTCTAAAAGTCCCTGCAAATTTTGCGCAATTGCGTCTTTTGCACATTGTTTTGCGCAATTTTTGGTAGAAAATCTTTCAAAGTTGTCTGTTTGGTGCACCTTACACTACTTTTTGCAGTGGAGCTGTATTTATTATTTGTGCAAAAAAAATTTAGAAGTGTATTTTTTTGCACAAACATACACCACCTAAAAGTGTCCTACCAAGACAGCCGGGGGATGCTAAACTACAATTACTCCCATTATGGGACATGAGTCTGTCCCATGATGGGAGTAGTTGTAGTACCGCAGAGCTGCGGGCTGCTTTTAGGACTACTACTTATACTAATACATATATACTACTAGTTCTAGTCCAGGGGCTGAGGGGCAGATCGCAGCGGATCATTGTCCTGAGACCCGCTGCGATCCACATTTATTAACTGATTGGTGAATAGCTTTTTACCAATCAGATCTCCCATCTCCCGGCGGCAGGGAATATGAATAGTGACAGCTGTATACAGTATTCCCCTCCTGGAGCTGGCGGGGAGCGCAGTGGAGCGGCATGTGCCGCCTGCATGTTAACTTGATAAATTCAGATTGCAGCGGGTCTCTGGAGAATGATCCGCTGTGATCTGCCCCTCAGCCCCTGGACTACTACTCCCATCATGGACAGAGTCAGTCCATGATGGGAGGAGTAGTCCTAAAAGTCCTGCTGCAAGTGCCATCCCTCAGCGCTGCGGTACTACAACTACTCCCATCATGGGACAGACTCTGTTCCATGATGGGAGTAGTAGTCCAAGGGCAGAGGGACAGATTGAAAGGAGGTCTCTTCTGAGACCCCTGCGACCTTTACTGCTAGTGATGACATCATTAACCCCTTAAGGACGCAGCCCTTTTTCACCTTAAGGACTGAGCCCTTTTTCGCAATTCTGACCACCGTCGCTTTACGAATTAATAACTCGAAAATGCTTTTACCGAATATTCTGATTCTGAGAGTTTTTTCGTGACATTCTACTTTACTTTGGTGGTAAATTTTCGGCATTACTTGCATCCTTTTTTGGTGAAAAATCCCCAAATTTCATGTAAATTTTGCATTATTCTAACTTTGAAGCTCTCTACTAGAGATGAGCGAACTTACAGTAAATTCGATTCGTCACGAACTTCTCAGCTCGGCGGTTGCTTACTTTTCCTGTATAAATTAGTTCAGCTTTCAGGTGCTCCGGTGGGCTGGAAAAGGTGGATACAGTCCTAGGAAAGAGTCTCCTAGGACTGTATCCACCTTTTCCAGCCCACGGGAGCACCGGAAAGCTGAACTAATTTATGCAGGAAAAGCCAGCAACCGTCGAGCCGAGAAGTTCGTGACGAATCGAATTTACTGTAAGTTCGCTCATCTCTACTTGTAAGGAAAATGGATATTCCCAATACATTTTATTTTTCTTCACAAATACAATATGTCCACTTTATGTTGGCATCATAAAATGGACATATTTTTGCTTTTTGAAAAAATTAGAGGGCTTCAAAGTAGAGCCGCAATTTAAAAAAATGTCATGAAAATTGCAAAATCTGAAGGGACAGATGTTACAGAACTACAACTCCCAGCATGCCTGGGTAGTCTAGGCATGCTGAGAGTTGTACTGTCAGTACAACCCACTGTCCTGCGCTGCCATTGGTCCTTGCTCCTAGCCCTCAGGATGAGCAGGGCTGTCCCTGACAGCTGCGATTATCCCTATTTTACGGGTGATCAGGTCACCAGAGACCCGATCAGCTCAGAATAGCAGAAAATCGCATGTCTGTGATCACCGACATGGGGGGGGGGGGATGCCTGCTGAATGATTTCAGCAGGCATCCCGGTCCGGTCCCCAACCGGCTAGCGGCAGGGACCGGAATTCCCACGGGCGTATGCATACACCCCACGTCCTTAAATCAACTGGTGGCAGAAAGTTAAACATATTTGTAAATTACTTCTATTAAAAAATCTTAATCCTTCCAGTACTTAGCTGCTGAATGCTACAGAGGAAATTCCTTTCTTTTTGAACACTGATGACATCACGAATACAGTGCTCTCTGCTGACATCTCTGTGCATTTTAGCAACTGTGCATAGCAGATCTATGCTAAGGGCAGCATGGTGGCTCAGTGGTCAGCACTGCTGCCTTGCAGTGCTGGGGACTTGGGTTCAAATCCCACTAAGGACAACAATAAAGTGTTATTATTATAATAACGTCAGCAGAGAGCATTCCAAAAAGAAAAGAATTTCCTCTGTAGTATTCAGTAGCTAATAAGTACAGGAAGATTAAGATTTTTTTAATAGAAGTAATTTACAAATATGTTTAACTTTCTGCCACCAGTTGATTTAAAAGAAAAAAGGTTTTCACCGGAGTACCCCTTTAAGGATTCGGGATGCAGGGCGTATGCATACGCCCAGCGTCCTGAAGAGGTTAAGGGGTAGAGCTACACAGTCCAGGCCTGACTCTGTTCTCATTATGAGTTTTGCATGATAGGAACAACCTTTCTGGCAGGGTGTTCCCAAACAGGGAGACTCCAGCTGTTGTTTAACTACAGAACCCCATGATGGGAGTTGTAGTTTAGCAACAATTGGAGGCTCCCTGCTTAGGAGCACAATGCATTATGTGCGCTCTCCCAGGGGAAAGCATAAAAATGTACTAGCCCATTTTTCGTGTTTTTCTCTTCTCATTTCAGATACGTGAATGAGGAGGACTATGTCAGATTCGGTGGACTTCGACGATGACCAGCATTTTTTTTTCCAATAAAAGGGTTAACGAGGGCTGTGGGGGGGGGAGTGTTTTTTTAAATACATTTTTTTTCTCTATGTGTTGTGTTTTTTATAATTGAATTTTCAGGATTAGTAGTGGAAGCTCTCTTGTAGAGGGAATCCATTACTAAGCTAGCGCTAACCTCCAATTATTACCCCGGTTCCCACAGCCCCAGGGGTGCCAGGAAGAGACTGTACTTACAGGCCCGGAGCGTCAAATATGGCGCTCCTGGGCCTAGGCGATAACAGTCTGGGGAGAGCCAGTAACAATAATCCTCGCCCACCCTGGTAACGTCAAGCTGTTTCTGCTTGGTTGGTATCTGGCTGATACTGAAAAATAGGGGAAACCCTATGCGTTTTTTTTTTTAACATAAATAATTAAAAACCTGTGGTTGCCTATAATTTCAGTATCAGCCAGATACCAACTGAGCAGCAACAGCCTTCCCCAGCCTAAATAACACCAGCGTAGGCCCAGAAGTGCCATATTTGACGCTCCAGGCCTGTTGGCACTGGCTCTTCCGGGCAGCCTTGTGGCAGTGGGTACCGGGGTAATATTTAGGGGTTAGCGCTAGCTGTTTTTGGGGATAATGATAAGCCATGGCTTAGTAATGGATTCCGTCTACAAGGCTGCTTCCACTATTAAGCCTAAAAATTCAATTATAAAAAACATGACACATTGAAAAAATAAAAAATCTTATTTTTAAAAAAACACTCCCCCACAGCCCTCGTTAACCCTTTTATTGAAATTTAAAAAATGCTGGTCATCATCGCAATCCAACGAATCTGACGTAGTCCTCCGCATTCACGTATCTGAATTGAGAAGAAAAAAAAGGTTATTACATTTTTGGCGCTCTCCCCGGGGGAGTGCGGCCATACTGCAGTGTGTTCCTAAACAGGGAGCCGCCAATTGTTGATGTGTGCCTACTGTATGCTGTTTATACAGTCATCTATATATACAGGATAGCGCACAAAGACTTAACCCAGAAGTGCTCAGCAGCAGTGTGGGTTAACTCTTTCCTTGCTGGGCTCCTGTATAGTATACATAGGTACACTATGCACCCCTGTATACTATACAGCAGGCGGAGGCAAGTAGTGATGCTCTGCACCCTGTATATGCTATACATCACTCCTCACACTCTGTGGGCCGGGTGCTCTGCATCCAGCCCATGGAGTGGTACCCTGAAGGCCGTGAAAAAATTGCCACAGTGTGCAAAAATGACTGTTTCCAAAAACTCAAAAAAAAGTGCCAAAATGGAGGACAGTTTTTCAAGCATTTTTGCTGGTGGACAAAAAACCTCAATGGAATCCTGGCCTCATAGCAATAGAACAAAATCCCTGTGTCCATTTTTCCTGTGAGGTGCAGCTCAGGTCTACAAATAGAACTGTGTGGAGATTTAGAACTTTGCAAAAAATGTATCATGTGCCTTGTACAAGTATGGTGAATTTGGTGCAATTAAATTTAGACCAACCAACGCGATCTACAAAAAACATCTACCAACACCAACATTGATGAATGTACAAAAAAAAAAAAAAAAAAAATTATATATATATATATATATATTTATTTATATTTATTAGGGCTGCACGATATATCGCAAAAGCAATCGAATCGCGATTTTTGTTTTTTGCGATATGGCGATACGGCCCCCCGGGAAAACATGCGATTATCTGCTCAGGCTGGCTCCCGGGGCCGGCCAGAGCAGGTAAAAACTAATTTAAAATACTAAAAGTCAGTGTTTCCCAACCAGGGTGCCTCCAGTTGTTGCAAAACTACAACTCTTAGCATGCCAGGACCGGCAAAGCCTGTCCGGGCATGCTGGGAGTAGTAGTTTCACAACAACAAGCCAGTGATTGGCTGATGGGGAAAGGTCTTGTACTGCAGTAATACACTAGGTTTCCCGGGTCCTGCCGAAGATTTGAAATCCGCCCGAATGTGACGGGAGGGGGGTTGGGGGGAATGTGACAGAAGGGGGGAGGATGTGACAAGGGGGGGGAGGAGAATGTGACAAGGGGGGGTAGAATGTGACAGGGGGGTTGTGACAAGGGGGAGGAGAACGGACAAAGGGGGTGTGTGACAAGGTGGGGAGAATGTGAAATAGGCGGTGGGCATAAAATGGGTAGGTAGATGTGAAATGGAGGCGATTGGACATGAAATGGGGGGATTTCACCAATTTTTTTTATTATATCGCAATCGCAAGATTTAGGACCAAAATTGCAATCGCACATTTTTCCCATATCGTGCAGCCCTAAATATATATATATATATGCTAAATGGCACATGATTTAGCCATGAAGCAAATGAGCAGTGAAACAAGCGCTTTCCTAGTCCCATACTGACAGTAGGGGAAGGGAGGGAGGCGGAGGGACTGAGCTGCTGCTCAGCCTGTGACATGACGTCACAGCTTACAGGAAAAAAAAAAAGCTGAAATGGGTAATCTGTTTACTTTGGATAATAACATTATATTAGTAAATTGCTTTGTTATACATTTTTAAACCATACACAGGTTGTTTCTGTTGCTGGACAACCTACTTAAATGTCATGTAACATCCCAGATATTAGAATAGGTGGTTTACACATTAATTGTATAAGCCAAAGAGTATTTAACAACAGAGAAATGTTGTTTTTCAAATTAAATATAAAAGCGATTTATTTAGAAAACATTTTTTTCTATATCTTAGAAAAATACCATTGGTTAAATTGATCTCAATAGTTTAGACTAATAGAAAAATGGAAGTAAAATCCATACATATTTGCATTAAAAAAAAGTCAATTTCGATTCCAACAATCTATGACACAAACCCATCGTCATTTTGTGGGTACCATAGGAAGCTGTGCTGTGTTATATGGAGACTATGGCATTCTCTTTTTCATTTTATCCGGCTGTATCATAATGTCATGGAGTTCAAGTGCCAAGTGAAACCATTGGACTGTCAGGTTAAAACTTGGTTTGGATATTTTTGCTGCAGCTGCCATAGTGCTGCCTGTCTTGCTGCATACAGGACGTAGCCCCACGAGATGACAACAATGCAGAGGAGAATCTAGAAAGAGAACAATATTGTCACTAAAAGACCTCATTGCTATATTTATGTTAAACATTGCACGGATTTTGCCAGCCGTCATCCATCCTCACCTACAGAATTATAATAAAAGATGACAAAGCTGGAAGCAAGGAGCACAGGATCCATGAAGACAGCTTAGCTCTTCTCCATCTGCAAGTCACAGGGTACACCCACAAATGGGGGCTTTTGTGCTTAAAGGGGTATTCCAGGCAAAAACTTTTTTTTTTTACATATCAACTGGCTCCGGAAAGTTAAACAGATTTGTAAATTACTTCTATTAAAAAATCTTAATCCTTCCAATAGTTATTAGCTTCTGAAGTTTTCTGTCTAACTGCTCAATGAGGATGTCATGTCCCGGGAGCTGTGCAGTTCCTATGGGGATATTCTCCCATCATGCACAGCTCCCGGGACGTGACATCATCATTGAGCAGTTAGACAGAAAACTTCAGAAGCTAATAACTATTGGAAGGATTAAGATTTTTTAATAGACGTAATTTACAAATCTGTTTAACTTTCCGGAGCCAGTTGATATATAAAAAAAAGTTTTTGCCTGGAATACCCCTTTAATTAAAGAGCGTTGGAGTATTTCCATCTCAAACATTTATGGCATATTTACAAGATAGATACAGGAGCTCTAAGGCCCACACCTTGAGAATAAGGGCTCCCCTGCTTCCAATGGCCAGGGGTGGCCTAGAAGCCAAGAGCAGCCAAGTAGTCTGTTTTAGGTAATAGTTTAACAACTCCTATTATGCTATGTTTCCACGTCGGAAAATTTGAGGATTGTTCGCCAAGAAATCAGGGGCAGACATTCTGCAAATAACAGGCGCTGGCAGAACATGATGGTGCTAGGATCGCTCAGAAATCCATTTCCAAGAGGATTCCGCCAAAGAATTGACTTGTCAATTCTTTTAATGGAGGCCGGAATCAGTGACTGGAGGCACCCTGGTTGGGAACACTGACCTATAGATTTGTATAGAGATGACTGCACTTGTCCTACCATACCCTGCCCCTGGGTAATTTTGTCAGACTGGAAAACCCCTATAAAATACATCATGAACAGCACCCAGACTTCCTAGTGGAAAAGCAGCCTGCGGTCACAGTTATGGTACTTAAATGGAAACAACATATCCCATATCCACAGGACAGGGGACAAGTGTCGAATCCCAGTGGGTTCGACTGCTGGGACCCCCCACACCTGTGTAGCGTTGTCTGTGATAAATACAAGCTATAATGCTCCTTTGCCTGACAGACCTCGCTGATTCCTGAGGTACGTCTGGTTCCGATGCCAATGCGCTGCTTGATGGAGTGTACAGTACACTGTAATACTTGGTTATTGCAGTGTACTGTCATTTTACTTCTCTCCTATGACATCCTTACTAGAAGAACAAAATACCCAAGTCAGTGTCTTTCCAACCATGGTACTCCCAACTTTTGTATAACTACAACTTCCAGCATGGCTGGACAGCCAAAGGTTGTTTTACAATTCTGCAGCAGTGTGTACAGAGAAGCAGAATGTCACAGAAAGCCATGAGAGGCTGCTACAAGCAGAATTTCACTCTGAATTCATTTCCTTAGTGTCAATGGGCCTTAGAGGGGTATTCCAGCCACAAGCAGCACTGGGACCCCAATGATTGCTAGAAAACGGGATGCCCTCCCTAACACGATGGCAAGGGGGCCAAGCATTTGTGTGCAGTCACATTCAGTCTCTCGATGAGTGAAGGTCCCTAATCAACACTGGTGTGGAGGTCCCTTGTCCTCCTTCCTGCCCTCCATTCATACTTGGCACCACACATGACAGCTGCCATCCCATATGAACCGTCCCGGATGGCCACCACATGTCCCACTTCTGAATTAAACTTTTCGGCTCTACAAGCAAACACTGCAGAGCCGGGAAGTTAATTCAGAAGCTGCTGCAAAGAGAATCGTAAGTTACTCACAACGAAGGAGAGGCAGGTCACATGAGCGAAGGGAGGCAGGTCAAAAGATCATTCAGTGACCAATCAGGAAGCTGCACCACCAGTACACCAGGGCCCCTAGTGTTCGGCTGTGTGCTCCTATGCCACTGCCAGGAGTCTGAAACTGCAGCCTAAAGTCCAGCAGGAGCAGGGCCCCCAGAAGAAGAGGCTGAGATCCTGCAGCAGGGGCCAGGGCCAAATGTCTGCAGGCTGATCTGCAGGATGCTAGGTGAGCCTTATGCCTGGTGAGATGATCTGCAGGGTGCTATGGGCACTTTATGTCTGGTGAGATAATCTGCAAGATGCTTGGTGCACTTTATGTCTGGTGAGATGATCTGCATGATGCTGTATGTACTTTATCTGGTGAGATGATCTGCAGGATGCTATGTGCCCTCTATGTCTAGTGAGATTATCTAGAGCAGCTGATAAGTACAGGAAGGATTAAGATTTTTAAATATAAATTATTTACAAATTGTTTAATTTACTGGTACCAGTTCATAAAAAAAATAAAAAATTTTTAAAGTTATCCACTGGAGTACTCCTTTAACCCCTTAAAGGAGTACTCCGGCTCGCGCACTTTTTTCATGTTATCCCGTCCGGGCTGCAAAATAAAAGAAAACGCACTTTATCTTACCTGCCAACGAGCCCCCGGAGCTCCGGTACAGGTGTTTGGTCCCCGGGCTGTATTCTTCTTACTTCCTGTTAGCCCGGCACATCACACGGAGCTTCAGCCTATCACTGGCCGAGGCGGGACATCGCTGCGGCCAGTGATAGGCTGAAGCTCCGTGTGATGTGCCGGGCTAACCAGAAGTAAGAAGAATACAGCCAGGGGACCGAACACCTGTACCGGAGCTCCGGGGGCTCGTTGGCAGGTAAGAGAAAGTGCGTTTTCTTTTATTTTGCAGCCCAGACGGGATAAAAGGAAAAAAGTGCGCGCCGGAGTACTCCTTTAACTCCTTATGGACCGGGTTTTTTTCCGTTTTTTGCTCCTTGCCTTTAAAAAATCATAACTCTTTCAATTTTGCACCTAAAAATCCGTATGATTGCTTATTATTTGCCCCACCAATTCTACTTCATAACGAAATCAGTCATTTTACACAAAAATCTACGGTGAAACGGAAAAAAAATCATTGTGCGACAAAATTGAAACAAAAACGCTGTTTTGTAACTTTTGGGGTGCATATTTCGGTAAAAATGACACCTTATGTTTATTCTGTAGGTCCATACGATTAAAATGATACCCTACTTATATAGGTTTGATTTTGTCGTACTTCTGGAAAAAATCATAACTACATGCAGGAAAATTAATATGTTTAAAATTGTCATCTTCTGACCCCTATAACTTTTTTATTTTCCCGCATACGGGGCGGTATGAGGGCTCATTTTTTGCGCCGTGATCTGAAGTTTTTAGCGGTACCATTTTGTATTGATCGGACTTATTGATCGCTTTTTATTCATTTTTTCATGATATAAAAAGTGACCAAAAATGCACTATTTTGGACTTTGGAATTTTTTTGCGTGCACGCCATTGACCGTGCGGTTTAATTTACGATATATTTTTATAATTCGGACATTGCCGCACGCGGTGATACCATATATGTTCATACATAGCGTTGCGGTGGCATATGTATATAGAAGTGCTGTGGTGGGCAGATAACGCTATATGTCTGCCCCCCCCCTGGCGCTTCTATATACATATGCCACCGCAGCGCTATATGTGAAAAGTATACCATCAGCACCCGGTCGGCCAGCTGCTGATAGAAATACTTTTCACATATAGCGCTGCGGTGGTATAATATGAGAAATGCGCCGGCGGGGGGCATATTATAAATGCGCTGGGGGGCTAGATATTAAGGCTACATGTCTGCCCCCCCCCCCCTGCAATGCTATATATCTTGCCCCCCCCCATAGTGCTTTTAATATACATATGGCCCCCCTTGACACTCACAATTTTCATTTGACAGAAGAAAAATTTGTTCATGTGCATTTTTTTTCTTCCATCACAAATAACGTCCATTATTCATGACGGGTCATAACGGATAATCAAAAAATCCCATAGACTTGAATGGGATTTTGTAACGTCCGTTTAACCTCTTAAGGACCAAGGACGTACCGGTATGTCCTGAGTCCGCTCCCATTATATAACGCAGGGCCACGTCATAGCGGGTCGGGCCCAGGACCTAGCAACGGCCAGGACCCGTGGCTAATAGTGTGCGGCACTGATTTCCCTGCTATAACATTGCAAAAAAAAAAAAAGTGAATAAAGATCATTTAACCCCTTCCCTAATAAAAGTTTGAATCACCCCACCCCCTTTAAAAAAAAAATAAAAAAAAATAAACTGTAAATAAAAATAAAATAAAATGTGGTATCGCCTTGTGCAGAAATGTCAGAATTATAAAGATATATCATTAATTAAACTGCACGGTCAATGGCGTACGCGCAAAAAAATTCCAAAGTTCAAAATAGTGCATTTTTGGTCACTTTTGATATCATGAAAAAATGAATAAAAAGCGATCAAAAAGTCCGATCAATACAAAAAATGGTACCGCTAAAAACCAGATGACGGCGCAAAAAATGAGCCCTGATAATGCCCCATACACGGAAAAATAAAAAAGTTATAGGGGTCAGAAGATGACAATTAACATAAATTTTCCTGCGTGTAGTTATGATTTTTTCCAGAAGTACGACAAAATCAAACCTACATAAGAACGGAATAAAGAGAAGGTGAAATTTTTACCGAAAAATGTACTGCGTAGAAACGGAAGCCCCCAAAAGTTACAAAATTGTGTTTTTTCTTCAATTTTGTCCCACAATGATTTTTTTTCCGTTTCGTTTTAGATTATTGGGTAAAACGACTAATCTTTACAAAGTAGAATTGGTGGCGCAAAAAATAAGCCATCATATGGATTTTTAGATGCAAAATTGAAAGAGTTATGAGTTATGAAAGAGGTTAGGAGGGAAAAAAATGAAAGTGGAAAAAAACCCTGGTCCTTAAGGGGTTAACATCCGTTTTTAAGGCTTTTCCAACGGATCTTTTACCAGAACAACTTTATAGTGTGAAAGGGGCCTAAGGAGCTCTATGTCACCTGGTAGCAGCATCCCCAGTTTGACCCCCTTGAAGAAGCAGCTGTAACCGCTTACCAGAGACCGGAGCCAGTCCACGGCCCTGCGGCTGACCACAATCATCTGCCCGGTGATCTCCGCTCCGCACTGTTGACGTTCTCGCGCTATAGCAACGCAGCCCCGTACAGGTAACGGCTCAGACACACAACGTACATGACGTCACTACAGTGAACTTCCACAAGCAGCCATCTTTAGTCCTGGTAGAGACCTCCTCGCCGGCAGAGGGCAGTAAGCGCACTGAGTAGCTCCTCCCGCTCTGAATTGCTGGTTCCCCGGTGTTCCCGGTTGTGTAATAGTAGTCTAGCGGCTATGTGACAGGGTGTCCGAGCGGAGACAGGAGCTTCATCATGAGGGAAAAGAGGAGCAAGCGACGGAGAGCGGGGAGGAGAGACGAGGCGGCCGGCACGGTAAGTATCTACAGATGGTGGCGCCTATGGAGGAGGCCTGGGTGTCACCCTGTGATGGGCAGCCCGGGCAGGGTTATACAACCTTAGAATACACCCTATAGGAATATCCTTCTATAGACCAGACCTGATCCCAGTGGATCCAGTCAGAGAGTTCATTGAAGTGTTTACATCCGGTTGGGTTCACAGGTTCTGTGGTTGGAGTACCCCTTTAACCCCTCTGTGTCCTCAGGAGTACGTGAAGGGTCACTTCTTGTGCCCCGTTGTCTGCCCCACTACACACAGAGCAATGTTTCCCAACCAGTGTACCTCCAGCTGTTGCAAAAAAAACAATTCTCAGCATACCCGGACAGCCTTTGGCTATCTGAGCATACTGGGAGTTGTAGTTTTGCAACAGCTGGAGGCAGTAGTGGTTGGGAAACATTGGGGTGTTGTTTTTTTCTCTGACATAGTAAGATGTAATAGGAGAGAAGTAGTATGACAGTACACTGCAATACATAACTATTACAGTGTACTGTACACCCATTGGCATCGGGACCAGACAGACCTCAGAAATCTGCTGGCTCTGTCAAGCACAGGAGCATTGTTTATCACAGACTACGCTACACAAGTGTGAACAGTGCCTTATCGATCGCCTGCAGTTTTTGATTGTGTAATTAGGAATTTGCTGTGTATTAATGACGTCAGTCTTCGTGGGACATTCCATGTAGTTTTAACCTCTAAAATGTCCTACGGGTGCTCGGAGTACTGTGAAGCAGCGATAGTGTCAGTGTCGCTTCATACGAGTAAAGACCAAAGGGTAGAGTTCATTTTTGGGGATCTGTAGTGTACCAAGCACCCAGAGCCCGGACTATTTCATCCTTTGATATGCGAGAGAGAGGAAATACTGCTGCAGCGGAATCTCCTGACATGAACATGGCCTTAACCCCTTGAGGACGCAGCTCGTTTTCACCTTAAAGACTGAGCCCTTTTTCGCAATTCTGACCACTGTCACTTTAAGCATTAATAACTCTGAGATGCTTTTACCGATTATTCTGATTCTGTTTTTTTCGGGACATATTCTACTTTATGATAGTGGTAAATTTTCGGCATTACTTGCATCCTTTCTTGGTGAAAAATCCCCAAACTTCGTGAAAATTTAGCATTTTTCTAACTTTGAAGCTCTCTACTTGTAAGGAAAATGGATATTCCAAATACATTTTATTTTTATTCACAAATACAATATGTCTACTTTATGTTGACATCATAAAATGTACATATTTGTACTTTTTGAAAAAAATTAGAGGGCTTCAAAGTATAGCAGCAATTTTTAAAATGTTCATGAAAATTGCAAAATCTGAAAGGAAAGATGTTACAGAACTACAACTCCCAGCATACCTAGGCAGTCTAGGCATGCTGAGAGTTGTAGTTTTTGGCAACATCTGGAGGGCTACCGTTTGGGCACCACTGTAATAGTGGTCTCCAAACTGTGACCCTCCAGATGTTGCACAACTACCACTCCCAGCATGCCCAGACAGCCTTTGGCTGTCTGGGCATGCTGGGAGTTGCAGTTTGGCAACCACTAGAAGGGCAGTAGTAAAGATCGCTTTACTGCCACCTTGCTTCCCTACCTGCGATGCTGATCTCTGCTGTCACCACCGATGATCGGCGGTCCCCACAGCAGCATCTTTCCAGGTGCCGGCCGCCATCTTCTCCCCCGTTCTGCCCGACATCCAGGGGTGGGCAGAGCGGGGGGTTTCCATGGCAACCCCCTGTCGTACACTGGCATTGGTCAGAACTCATTTCTGACTAATAGCAGGGGATAGGAGAAGATAGCAGCACTGCGACCTCGCTCCTATCCCTCAGGATGATCGGGGCTGTCACTGACAGCTCCGATCATCCCTATTTTCCGTGCGATCTGGTCACCAGAGACCCGATCAGCCCGGAATAGCAGAAAATCACATGTCTGTATTGATATGCGATTTTCTCCGATCGCCGACATGGGTGGGGGGGGGGGGGTGTCTCAGGACCCCCCCTCAGCGATGTGCCGGGATGCCTGTTGAATGATTTCAGCAGGCATCCCGGTCCGGTCCCCAACCGGCTAGCGGCGGGGACCGGAATTCCCACGGGCGTGTGCATACGCCCTACGTCCTTAACCCCTTAAGGACACATGACGTTCTCATACGTCTCCATTTCCGAGTCCTTAAGGACACATGACGTATGAGAACGTCATGTGTTTTACCGGCCCCCCGCAACCATCTGGAGCGGAGCCGGTCCCGATGCCTGCTGAAATCGTTCAGCAGGCATCGGGGCATATCGCCCAGGGGGGTCATTATGACCCCCCATGTCGGCGATGGCCGCAGATCGCTGGACAATTCAGTCCAGCGATCTGCGGCGGATTCCGGGTCAATCGGGTCTCCAGTGACCCGGTGACCCGGAATTATTGGCTGATCGGGGCCGTCAGAGAAGGCCCCGAACAGCCAGAGCCTGCAGGGGTGAGGTGGCACTGGTGCCACCTCACGATCGCCCTGATTCGTCGGCCGGATTACCGGCCGACCAATCAGGGCGCCTGCTGCGGGTGTCACTCCCGCAACCCGCTCCGCCCCTCTTCCGGAGGACGTGAGCGGGTGCGGGAAGACGACCCCCGGTGCTGGGGACCCCGATCCCCGGCGTCCCTGTTGGGATCGGGGCCCCAGGAGCAGCGGCGGCGGCGGAGACGACGAGGGACTGACCTGTGCGGCGAGGATCGTTGGAGGTGAGTGACAGCCTCCTGCTGTTGCTTAGCAACAGCTCCCAGCATGCAACAAGGGCATGCTGGGAGCTGTAGTTATGCAACAGCAGGAGGCAGACCACCACAACTCCCAGCATGCCCTTATGGGCATGCTGGGACTTGTAGTTTTGCAACAGCTGGAGGCACATTCTTTCTATGGAAAAGTGTACCTTCAGCTGTTGTGTAACTACAACTCCCAGCTTGCACAATCAGCTAAAGTGCATGCTGGGAGTTGTAGTGGTGCATCTGGTGGTTGCATAACTACAACTCCCAGCATGCCCGTTGGCTGTCAGTGACTGCTGAGAGTTGTAGTTTTGCAACAGCTGAAGGCACACTGAGTTAAGTAGTAAACCAGTGTGTCTCCAGCTGTTGCATAACTACAATCCCCAGCATCCCCAGCCAAAGTAGTATGCCTCCAGCTGTTGCATAACTACAACACCCAGCATGCCCTTCCGCTGTCCGTACATGCTGGGGGTTGTAGCTTTTGCAACAGCTGAAGGCACACTGGTTGCAAAACACTGAGTTTGTTACCAAACTCGGTGTTTCACAACCAGTGTGCCTCCAGCTGTTGCAAAACTACAACTCCCAGCATGCACTGATGGACCGTACATGCTGGGAGTTGTAGTTTTGCAACAGCTGGATGTTCCCCCCCCAATGTGAACGTACAGGGTACACTCACACGGGCGGAGGATTACAGTTAGTATCCGGCTGCAAGTTTGAGGTACGGCAAAATTTCTGCCGCAGCTCAAACTGCCAGCGAGAAACTACTGTGAACCCCCCGCCCGTGTGACTGTACCCTAAAAACACTACACTACACTAACACAAAATAAAATAAAATAAAAAGTAAAAAACACTACATATACACATACCCCTACACAGCCCCCCTCCACTCCCCAATAAAAATGAAAAACGTCTGGTACGCCACTGTTTCCAGAACGGAGCCTCCAGCGGTTGCAAAACTACAACTCCCAGCATGCACTGATAGACCGTACATGCTGGGAGTTGTAGTTTTGCAACAGCTGGATGTTCCCCCCCCCCAATGTGAACGTACAGGGTACACTCACATGGGCGGAGGATTACAGTAAGTATCCGGCTGCAAGTTTGAGCTGCGTCAAATTTTCTGCCGTAGCTCAAACTGCCAGCGAGAAACTACTGTGAACCCCCCGCCCGTGCGACTGTACCCTAAAAACACTACACTACACTAACACAAAATAAAATAAAAAGTAAAAAACACTACATATACATATACCCCTATACAACCCCCCTCCCCAATAAAAATGAAAAACGTCTGGTACGCCACTGTTTCCAAAACGGAGCCTCCAGCTGTTGCAAAACAACTACTCCCAGTATTGCCAGATAGCTGTTGACTGTCCAGGCATGCTGGGAGTTTTACAACAGCTGGAGGCACCCTGTTTGGGAATCACTGGCGTAGAATACCCCTATGTCCACCCCTATGCAAGTCCCTAATTTAGGCCTCAAATGCGCATGGCGCTCTCACTTTGGAGCCCTGTCGTATTTCAAGGCAACAGTTTAGGGCCACATATGGGGTATCGCCGTACTCGGGAGAAATTGGGCTTCAAATTTTGGGGGGTATTTTCTGCTATTACCCTTTTAAAAAATGTAAAATTTTTGGGAAAACAAGCATTTTAGGTAAAAAAAATATATATTTTTTTACATATGCAAAAGTCGTGAAACACCTGTAGGGTATTAAGGTTCAAATTACCCCTTGTTACGTTCCCCGAGGGGTCTAGTTTCCAAAATAGTATGCCATGTTTTTTTTTTTTGCTGTCCTGGCACCATAGGGGCTTCCTAAATGCGGCATGCCCCCAGAGCAAAATTCACTTTCAAAAAGCCAAATGTGACTCCTTCTCTTCTGAGACCTGTAGTGCGCCAGCAGAGCACTTTTCACACCCATATGGGGTGTTTTCTGAATCGGGAGAAATTGGGCTTCAAATTTTGGGGGGTATTTTCTGCTATTACCCTTTTTAAAATTGTAAAAATTTTGGGAAACCAAGCATTTTAGGTAAAAAAAAAATATATTTTTTTACATATGCAAAAGTCGTGAAACACCTGTAGGGTATTAAGGCTCACATTACCCCTTGTTACGTTCCCCGAGGGGTCTAGTTTCCAAAATGGTATGCCATGTGTTTTTTTTTTGCTGTCCTGGCACCATAGGGGCTTCCTAAATGCGGCATGCCCCCAGAGCAAAATTCACTTTCAAAAAGCCAAATGTGACTCCTTCTCTTCTGAGACCTGTAGTGCGCCAGCAGAGCACTTTTCACACCCATATGGGGTGTTTTCTGAATCGGGAAAAATTGGGCTTCAAATTTTGGGGGGTATTTTCTGCTATTACCCTTTTTAAAATTGTAAAAATTTTGGGAAACCAAGCATTTTAGGTAAAAAAAAAATATATTTTTTTACATATGCAAAAGTCGTGAAACACCTGTAGGGTATTAAGGTTCACATTACCCCTTGTTACGTTCCCCGAGGGGTCTAGTTTCCAAAATGGTATGCCATGTGGTTTTTTTTTTGCTGTTCTGGCACCATAGGGGCTTCCTAAATGCGGCATGCCCCCAGAGCAAAATTTGCTTTCAAAAAGCCAAATGTGACTCCTTCTCTTCTGAGACCTGTAGTGCACCAGCAGAGCACTTTTCACCCCCATGCGAGGTGTTTTCTGTATCGGGAGAAATTGGGCTTCAAATTTTGGGGGGTATTTTCTGCTATTACCCTTTTTAAAAATGTAAAATTTTTGGGAAACCAAGCATTTTAGGTAAAAAAAATATATATTTTTTTTACATATGCAAAAGTCGTGAATCACCTGTAGGGTATTAAGGTTCACTTTACCCCTTGTTACGTTCCCTGAGGGGTCTAGTTTCCAAAATGGTATGCCATGTGTTTTTTTTTTGCTGTCCTGGCACCAAAGGGGCTTCCTAAATGCGGCATGCCCCCCAAAAACCATTTGTCGCTCCTTCCCTTCTGAGCCCTCTACTGCGCCCGCCGAACAATTAACATAGACATATGAGGTATGTGCTTACTCGAGAGAAATTGGGTTTCAAATACAAGTAAAAAATTTTTCCTTTTTATCCCTTGCAAAAATTCAAAAATTGGGTCTACAAGAACATGCGAGTGTAAAAAATGAAGATTTTGAATTTTCTCCTTCACTTTGCTGCTATTCCTGTGAAACACGGTGTAGTTTTTATAATGGGGTCTTTTATGGGGTATTTCTAATATGAAGACCCTTCAAATCCACTTCAAAACTGAACTGGTCCCTGAAAAATAGTGAGTTTGAAAATTTTGTGAAAAATTTCAAAATTGCTACTGAACTTTGAAGCCCTCTGGTGTCTTCCAAAAGTAAAAACTCATAAATTTTATGATGCAAACATAAAGTAGACATATTGTATATGTGAACCCCAAAAAAATATATTTTGAATATCCATTTTCCTTACAAGCAGAGAGCTTCAAAGTTAGAAAAATGCAAAAATTTCATTTTTTTCATCAAATTTTGGGATTTTTCACCAAGAAAGGATGCAAGTTACCATAAAATTTTACCACTAAGTTAAAGTAGAATATGTCACGAAAAAACAATCTCGGAATCAGAATGATAACTAAAAGCATTCCAGAGTTATTAATGTTTAAAGTGACAGTGGTCAGAATTGCAAAAAACGCTCCGGTCCTTAAGGTATAAAATGGCCTGGTCCTTAAGGGGTTAAGGACTCAGGATCGCAGGGCGTATGCATATGCCCTGCGTCCTGAACAGGTTAAGCTGTCCATGCAGTTTGGATACCAACCGCTATCTCTTCTTATTCCTCCACATACACATGCAGCTGTAGCTCAGCCGAGCTTGCATGTATATTAACGTGGGAGATAGCCAGATACCTCTGATGTTGGCTTTCCTCCCCAAGAATAATAATATTGGCATATTTGAATCCAGTCTGCTTGACTGTTCTCTTAACAGACATTTACTGCCAGGGACAGTCAGGAGACCACCATACACATTAGGGAGGAGATTTATCAAAACCTGTCTAGAGGAAAGTTACCCATAGCAACCAATCAGATCACTTCTTTCATTTATGAAAAAGGCCAAAAGGCCTCTGGAAAATGAAGGAAGCGAGCTGATTGGTTGCTATGGGCAACTCAGCTACTTTTTCTCTGGACAGGTTTTGATAAATCTCCCCCTAGATGTTCTGGCAACTTCAGAGTACCTACAGTTAAAAAAAAATCCTTCTGTGAGTCTATTCACTTGTACACTATCCTGCACATATTTGAAGCAAAGGATTTTCTGTTGCAGATTTCAATATAAACTAAATAACTGAACACAGCATCAAATCTGCAGCTTCAAATCCTGCACATCAAATTTGCCCAGGATACTGTACATGTGAATACACCCTGACAGTGTATATGCTGCAGCTCGCCCGAGTAGCTGATCAGGTATCAGCACCCTGCTAGTCAGATGTTGATGGGCTATCCTGAGGATAGGCCTTCAATGTAGACTACCTGGAAAACCCCTTTTAACTTTTAAACCAGTTTAGCCTCAGTAAAAAGTAATTCAGATTAAGATCAGCATATGTAACACCAGTGTGAATAAGGTAACCCTCAAAATCTCTAATCTTGTTTTTTTTTTTTTTTTTTTTGAACTGCTATTAGATCAGGGCTAGACAAATCCCAGGTTGCCATGAAGAATTTTGATGTGGTGCCTGGATTTTGTTAGTCTTTTGCAAAAGGGCTGTATACTACAAAGGAAATGCTTTTCTTTTTGGATTTCTTTGATGTCACAATCCCAGTGCTCTCTGCTGACCTCTGCTGTCCATTTTAGGAACTGACCAGAGCAGCATATGTTTGCTATGGGGATTTTCTCCTGCTCTGGACAGTTCCTAAAATGGACAGAGATGTCAGTAGAGAGCACTGTGGTCATGTCAACAGAAAGCTCTGTGTTCCAAAAAGAAAATAATTACCTCTGTAGTATTCATCAGCTAATAAGTACTGGAAGGATTAAGATTTTTTTTTATAGAAGTAACTTACAAATCTGTTTAACATTCTGGCACCAGTTGAATAAAAAAAAAAAGTTTTCCACGGCAGTACCCCTTTAATAGTAATAAAAACTGTTTTACTTCACATCACATTTAAGGCCGTATCACTATTGGACTCGCGCTGTACCCCTTTAATTTCAATCTATCAATGTATCCGTTTTGTTGCCGGACTGAAATCGCAGCAGACCATGATTTTCAGTCTGGCAGCAAAAAAGGATACGTTCTAAAAATGACCCGACTGGAGTCACTAGCTGACTCCGTCCGGGTCATTAAAAAAGAATGGGTTACGACATGGTCCAGTGCCAAATGTCATTTGAATGCTCCTTTACTTGCTTCTGCCTCCGCCCTGATCTCCCATTCTGCCTCCGGTCGGCGCTCTACAGTGTTGCATGAGCAGCAGACATCAGGTTACAGCAGCGGTCGTCAGGTGGTCTCGGCAGTCACGCACTGCACTCCTGAGATACATCCGCTGTTCAGATAACACTGGTGCGCTGACCAAAGGCAGAACAGGAGATTAGCGTGAGAACAGAGGTGGGGGTAAGTAAAACATTTTTTTTTTTTTTTTTTTTCAAAGATAAGGGGATACCATTACACATGAGTGGAGATGAGGGGGGACACCAATGACTGTGACAAAGGGAGAGATGAGGGGACACTTATGGCTGATCATATAATGTCACATTGCTTGACATGAGGCATTCTGACTTTTTTAGCTGGTTCCTAGATTTATAGCCACCGTGGAGATAAGTTGTGGTTAATAGAAGATCCAGGGAGTTTTTCAAGAAGCAAATGTGTTGGGTCTATTCAGGCTAGTAACATGAAAGCCTCCAAAAGTGAGCAATTTCCTATGTTTTCCTGTTTGAAGTCATGGTGATAATGCAATATTTTAATCTATGGTGTATGGAAACTGCATATATTAGCTATTTAGAGACAAGAATGTAATTTTATTGACTACATTGTCATGGTGAGTTCAGCAGGATAATCATGTCAGTTGTTTAATGGGTGTGAGTCATTTGGGTTAAACAGAACACATCTGCCACCTAGTGGTAAGTTGCTTCATTGTAATCTTTGAGCTTAGTATGTACTTTTTCTGACTTTGTGATCATTGTAAAGTGTTTAATAATATTTTATATTCATTGCTCTGACAATAGAGAAATAAGGTTAAGTTCATATATTTACATAAAAAAATGTTTTCTTTTCCAGATGCTGTCATCGGCAGCAGATGACTTTGGAGTGGATAGCGGCATTTCACCAAAGGCCGGTACAAGTAAACTGCAAAGCCAGGGAACTCAGGCTGATGCATCTCCTGACTCTAAGTGCCCCATATGCTTGGACCGCTTTGATAATGTTTCCCACCTTGACCGTTGTCTGCACAGATTTTGCTTTCGCTGCATCCAAGAATGGGCAAAGAACAAAGCTGAATGTCCACTATGCAAGCAGCCGTTCAATTCTATTTTTCATAGTGTCCGTGCAGAAAACGACTTTAAAGAGTATGTCTTGAGGCCCACGTTAAATGGCTCCTTTGGGAGCCCTGATGGACATAGGTTTAGATATCGCACCACTATGACACGAGACAATTATTTATCCCTGCGAACCTTAAGGTCCTCTTCCCGAAGAACATTTTCACCACCAGACAATGGTGTTCTTTTTGAGGGGATTTCAAATGCGTCATCACAACAGAGAGGTAGTGATATTCATCAGATGATGCGAAGGCTGGCTGCCAGGCGGCAAGCCAGTGCAGAGGGACGGACTATGAGACAGATTCAAGAGCAGGAGCTCATAAACTTCAGGAGAGCGCTATATCGTGCTGGATTACGTGTCCGCAACATCCAGGATGGGGGCCGATACCGTGATATTTCTGCAGAATTTTTTCGTAGAAATCCTGCATGCCTTCATCGGTTAGTGCCCTGGCTGAAACGGGAGTTGACTGTACTTTTTGGCACCCATGGCTCTCTTGTGAACATTGTACAACACATCATTATGAGGAATGTGACATTGTATGACATGGAAAGTCAGGCTTTTGTAGAGGATTTGCAGCCTTTCCTTCTTCATCGTACTGATCATTTCATTCATGAATTCATCAACTTTGCTCGTTGTCCTTACAATATTGAAGCTTATGATCAACATGCCAACTATGATTGTCCTGCTCCTTCCTATGAGGAAGGAAGCCGATCAGAGTCCTCTGTTATTACAATATCGCCTGATGAGGTGAATACTAGAGAGCCAGATGTGCCTTCATCTTCTCTTGATGTCGGACAGGCTCCTTGGGATGATGAAACACCAGGACCTTCTTACACCACTGTGGATCAGACAGCATCTTGGACACCAAACATGTCAGATGAACAACCATCAAGTAGTGCACAAACCCCCGGTGATGCCAAAACTGCCACTGATGATGTGCGGGAGCAGCCTGCCGCAGATGACTGTGTCATAGTGGGCTTTGTTAAACCTCTGGCTGAAAGAACCCCAGAACTTGTTGAACTGTCTTCAGATTCAGAAGGGTCCCTTTGTGAAGTAAAGATTGAGCAGGCTAGTAAGCCTCAAGTCAAGCCATTTACTTTAATTGACAGTAGTGGGTCAAGTATGTCTCCTTTGTCATCACACTCAAGTGATAAGGATACATGGAAATTTAGTCATAAGTGTAATACATCAAGCGAAAAATCCCACTCCAAAAAAAAGAAAGAACACAAGCCAAAGGAGGACTGTTCTAGAAATGTCCATGGATCTAAAAAAGAGAAAGGCCGTTCATACAACAATGAATCTTCAAAACATAGGGCAAGGTCTCAAAGCTCAGACTGTTATTCCCAGTCATCTCGCAATAGGGCATATGAGAGCCACAGCAGAAAGCACCGTAAAAACAGCCCAAGAAATAAAATATCTCTAGATAAGAGCCGGCACAAAAGCTGGAGAGAAAAAAGGAGGTCAAGGTCTAGAGATAGGAGTTCATCATGGAGAAGTCAGACTGTGTCATTGACTAGTGAAAGCTCCAGAGAGAGGGGAGGTTCACGCTCTACAAGTAGAAATCTTAGCAGAGGACGATCACGGAGCCATGATAGTGACAATGACTATGCCGCAGACAACTATCGAAGCACTTATCAATGGGAGTACACTTACTACAGTAGAAACCGGGACAGAGCTGGCTATGAGCAGTCTGTTAGGAAACATGCGCGTGGTAAAGGTCACTATTCCAGACCTTCTTCAAGTCCAGAGTACCGTGTGCAATCTTTCTCTGCAAGAAAAGATTTGAAAAGGAAAAAGAGCACCACTTCTTCCAAACAGCATCGCCGTGACAGGTATCGTTCGAGAAGTCGTTCATGTAGTCGAACAAATACATCTGGTGCAAGCCTTCAAAGGGACAAACCTGGCGGGAAAAGGAAGTACAAAACTCGCCACTTGGAGAGGCAAGAGAAAAGAGAAAGTAACAAGGAAGTGGCGGCTCTGCAAGGAAATGCAAGGAACAACAAAGATGATCTGACTGAAACCTCTTCAAATGAGCCAAAGCGAAGGAAGAAAACCCGCAGCCCTAGTGTTGAAATAGTATATGAAGGAAAAGCCACGGAAGGCGCAAAGTACCACAGAAAGAAAAAGAAGAAGAAACACAAGAGGAAACATAGACGCGAACATTCTTCCAACTCTTCCGCTGCTTCCCCCATTATTATTACAATCGATAGTGACAGTGATATGCCAACTGTAGATGGAACCTCTTCCAGTAACAAAAATGCTGCTATGCCTGATAAAAGTCATGTAAAGGACTCTATGCTGACTCCACCCAGCCAGTCACCATCTACCTCTGCCACAGAAAACATCACAGAGCCAGTCACTGAAGAACCTGCAGGTCCCTCATCCAAAGACTATGATATCTTTTCAAGCAATGGACACTTGGATGCTGCTACAGGCATACTGGATGGTTTACATTTCGATGATAGCTCTGATGATACAGTTCTTCCGTCCACCAGTAGTCCTGCAGAAATAGAGTCTTCACATTGTGAGGAAGCAGCCATGGCTGAATCGCCTCTGCCAGACTCCAAGCCTGGAGAGAGTGCAACGTCCATAGCACCTACTTTTGAAATGGACTCCCAAGAAGATCTTTCAGAAACCTCTCAAGAAATCTTTGCAGAGACCATCAGTGATTTACTAGAAAGTATGGCTACCCCAACTGTTTTATAAACTTGTCTCTACTCTTTTACTCCTTTTTAAATTAAAAAGACACATTCACCTCAGAACTGTTTTAGCAACCCCCACGATTTTACTATTCCTAAGGTTTTCTGACTGTTCTTTTGATCTCAAGACAGGCTTTATGAAGTATGCACCTTGCATAGTTTGGGTTTACGCCAGCATTTCGAAAGTATGTTACCAGTATACACCAGGATACAGCAAAAAGGTGTGCCAAATCTATATCGCAGCATACTCAAAGTATACCAAATTGAGTCTATTTCCCACATATGCTTGTATTTTGTGCACAAGCAAAAAAAATAACAAAAAATAAAAATCGCAGGGCTGCTCCCAGTGTAGTTACATCTGAAGTGAGTGGTTCACTCACCTTCCAAAGTTGTGCATAGGCACAACTCAGTATGAAGCTTTAAAGTTGCACCAACCCAAAATAAAACTCCTTTTGTTCTCGTGGTACAGATTTTTATCACCACAGCCACAATACTATAAAAATGGTATGTCTGGGCGCTGCTCATTCAATGAAACCATAAAATTTACACCTCAGAGTTCCAATATGGTGAATATGCAAGGCGTTGAATGTGTCACACGTCGTCATCAGGCTGTTCATGATATGTAATACACATTGAAATGCACTGCTTTGTATTTTTAAGGTTTATTTAAAAAAAATAATCTTTTTGAAACAGGTGTAATTTTATGGTTTCGTTGCATAAACAGCACCCAGATGTACCCTTTTTTTTATGGTATTTGTGACTTTTATTTTGTGGGACACAGAAGTGCAACAGCCCATGCCTTTTGTAGTACAGTATACATACGAGAAATGTACCAAAGGTGTAGTAACTAGTAAACTCTGTGCTTTTCAGTGTGCCACATTGGATGTCAGCATACTTTCATTGCTGTTATCCAGACCAGGAACCCCACAACTGTTGGCCATGGACTGTTTCTGGTATTGTAGCTCTTCCCTTTTTTACTTGAATGAAGATGAGGTTTATAGCAGCCATCTCTTATGGATAAGAGGAACAGAACCTTTTATCACTAGATACTCGCTGATGTGATTAATGGGTTTAATTTGGATTGCCTGTAACTTGCCCGCTGCTACTAATCATTTTTATAATATAATTATAATTTCAGTTTATAATGTGGGACCTGTATGATCTTGGCA
Source organism: Hyla sarda (assembly GCF_029499605.1). Lineage (NCBI taxonomy): Eukaryota > Metazoa > Chordata > Amphibia > Anura > Hylidae > Hyla > Hyla sarda. Next base: position 329,483,532 of record NC_079189.1, read on the forward strand.
TATGTTCACATGCATATGTTCCATACATCTCTGCATCTGTTTTATATATCTTAATGAGATCTGTAAAAATCTACATACATGCAGCAGAGACATTTATGGAAAAGAATTGCAGTTGCGGTGTCTTTTTAAACAAATCTGTCAGACTTTTTAGTAATGTTTTATGTACATTTTTTAGATGGAGGCAGACAAAAGTTGTTGTTTTTTAAGAACTGTAAATATATATCAGATGGCTTTATGGTGACCATACACAATAGTTAGGGTGACTAATATGTATAGGGGTGGCCTGACTCTGCTGACAGCACTGACTTTAAAAAATTTGGCATGTATGACCCTTTGTTTCTTGTGAAGATACAGCGACTTTCTCCCTCTCCTGTTTAAGGCTAAGTGTTCAGCGGAAACATCCAGTTAACTTGTGCTGCTTAAAGCAAGTATGGTCGAAGAGCCCCTGTGTGTGCGCATCAAAGCAGGACAAACTACTTTAGAACTCCCATAGACCTCAAAAGAAAAAAAAAAACAGATCCGGCTATTTCCAGGTAAATTGGTTCCCCATATTTCTCCCACTCTGTATAGACAAATCAGCCACAACATATAAACCAACTTCCTAATATTGGGTAGTTCCCCTTATGCCTTTGAAACAGTTCTGACCCATTGAGGCTTGGACTCCATGAGCCTCTGCAGATGTCCTGTGATGTTGTCATGTAAGTTTGAGGTCAGTCCTCCACTGATTATACTGGGGTATGGATGGCAAATACATTTATGTGAATAGGCCTTACTTTGGGAAGGGTTATCTATCCTTCTGCACATTATGATCTTTTCCCTCTAACCTAAACTGCTACACACTCCTAAGGCCAGGCGGCAGAATGTCCGTGCGGATTTCCGCATAAAACTTCCCCACGGATATTCTGATGCACACGGTGGAAATTCCCAAGGCTGCAGAAAGAATAGACATGTCTATTCTTTCTGTGGCGTCCGTGTGAAAATGCATTGGTGTCTATGAGCGCATTTCTGAGTGTTCCTAGCGCCGGCATGTTCTGCCGACATTCTGCGGACAGGGGGTATGTCCGCACGGAAAGTTTTCCTTGCAGACATTTGTCAGGAAAAAAAGTTTTACAACTTTTTTTAATATACTTTTCCCTTAGTTTCACAATTAGCTTGCTAGTGGGTTTTCAACCTCTAGATATAAAAGTATTTGACCCTGAAACAGGGAAGATTTGAACCATAAATTTATATTACAAAATTGCATAATTTCCCATAATGCAGCTGTTAAGCTTTAGTTACATAAGACTACAGACTCTTGGTAGGATCCCCAGTACAATTTCATATGGGTGTGCGCGCAGCAACATCATATTCATGTAAAAAAGTAAAACTGCACCAGAGCAGATGTGCCGCTACTTTTAATCTTAAAGGGGTACTCCAGTGGAAAACTTTTTATTTTTTTATTTTTATTTTTTTAATTAACTGGTGCCAGAAAGTTAAACAGATTTGTAAATGGCTAATAAAAAATCTTTACCCTTCCAGTACTTTTTAGCGGCTGTATACTACAGAGGAAATTCTTTTCTTTTTGAATTTCTTTTTGGTCTTGTCCACAGTGCTCTCTGCTGACACCTCTGTCCGTGTCAGGAACTGTCCAGAGCGGCATAGGTTTTCTATGGGGCTTTGCTCCTACTTTGGACAGTTCCTGATACAGGCATCAGGTGTCAGCAATGAGCACTGTGGACAAGACAAAAAAGAAATTGAAAAAGAAAAGAATTTCCTCTGTTGCATACAGCTGCTAAAAGGTACTGGAAGGATAAAGTCATTTACAAATCGGTTTAACCTTCTGGCACCAGTTGATTTAAAAAAATAAATAAATAAAAGTTTTCCACTGGAATACCCCTTTAAAGGGGTACAACCATGGAAAACTTTATTTATTTATTTTATTTTTTTAAATCAACTGGTGCCAGAAAGTTAAACAGATTTGTAAATGACTTCTATTTAAAAATCTTAATCCTTCCAGTACTTTTTAGGGGCTATATACTACAGAGGAAATGCTTTTCTTTTTAGATTTCTCTGATGTCATGACTACAGTGCTCTCTGCTGACCTCTGCTGTCTATTTTAGGTACTGTCCGGAGAAGCATATGTTTGCTATGAGGATTTTCTCCTGTTCTGGACAGTCCTTAAAATGAACAGCAGAGGTCAGGAGAGAGCACTGTGGTCATGACATCAGACAAATCTAAAAAGATAAGCATTTCCTCTGTAGTATATAGCCCCTAAAAAGTACTGGAAGGATTAAGATTTTTAAATAGAAGTAATTTACAAATCTGTTTAACTTTCTGGCACCAGTTGATTAAAAAAAAAAAAAAAATTTCCACGGGAGTACCCCTTTTAACTTTAACGTACTTTTAAATCTTGGAGGTAATTTTTTTTCTCCTTTTTTTGTTTTTTAATCTGCCACTTTTACAGTAATGTAAAATGTTTTGTTCTTTATGAATGTCTGTCTATTTTAATATTCTCAGGGCTCTCAAAGCAAAAAGCACCACCATGAAAATACAATGTATAGAATTACATTTTATAACCACCTATGGACATTGCTGACACTGTACAAACTTATTTTTCAGCCCCATTTTACAGTTTTTATATTGATATAATTTATTTAGAAAGTTCAGTAACTCTTTAAACACATTGCAATACTTATCTTGGACTGATGCAGAGTTACTTCCTGTAATGCAGTGTTTTCCAGCCAGTGTGCCTCCAGCTGTTGCAAAACTACAACTCCCGGCCTAAGGCTGTCCAGGCATTCCAGGAGTTGTAGTTTTGCAACAACTGGAGGCACACTGGCTGGAAAACACTGCTGTAATTTATCCTTGAGCCGTTCTGCCGGATGTTATTGAAAACAGCCAACAAGTGACATCAGCCAGATCCGTAACAGCTCACACAGTATCCTAGTGTATTTCTCCATCAGGTTATAGCTCGGAGCCTGGGGTAACAGCTAGACCTTCTTTAAAGGGGTACTCAGGCTCCAGAAAGGTAAACAGATTTGTAAATTACTTCTATTTAAAAATCTTAATGCTTCCAGTACTTAATGGCTGCTGTATACTACAGAGAAAGTTCTTTTCAGTCTGACCACAGTGCTCTCTGCTGACACCTCTGTCCATATCAGGAACTGTCCAGAGCAGGAGCAAATCCCCATAGCAAACCTCTCCTGCTCTGGACAGTTCCTGCCATGGACAGAGGTGTCAGCAGAGAGCACTGTGGTCAGACAGAAATGAAATTAAATTCCTGTGGAGCATACAGCAGCTGATAAGTACTGGAAGGATTAAGATTTTTATATAGAAGTAATTTACAAATCTTTTTAACTTTCTGGCACCAGTTTAATAAAAAAATAAATAAAAAAACTACAACTCCCGGCCTAAGGCTGTCCAGGCATTCCAGGAGTTGTAGTTTTGCAACAACTGGAGGCACACTGGCTGGAAAACACTGCTGTAATTTATCCTTGAGCCGTTCTGCCGGATGTTATTGAAAACAGCCAACAAGTGACATCAGCCAGATCCGTAACAGCTCACACAGTATCCTAGTGTATTTCTCCATCAGGTTATAGCTCGGAGCCTGGGGTAACAGCTAGACCTTCTTTAAAGGGGTACTCAGGCTCCAGAAAGGTAAACAGATTTGTAAATTACTTCTATTTAAAAATCTTAATGCTTCCAGTACTTAATGGCTGCTGTATACTACAGAGAAAGTTCTTTTCAGTCTGACCACAGTGCTCTCTGCTGACACCTCTGTCCATATCAGGAACTGTCCAGAGCAGGAGCAAATCCCCATAGCAAACCTCTCCTGCTCTGGACAGTTCCTGCCATGGACAGAGGTGTCAGCAGAGAGCACTGTGGTCAGACAGAAATGAAATTAAATTCCTGTGGAGCATACAGCAGCTGATAAGTACTGGAAGGATTAAGATTTTTATATAGAAGTAATTTACAAATCTTTTTAACTTTCTGGCACCAGTTTAATAAAAAAATAAATAAAAAAAAATTCCCCTAGAATACCCCTTTAATGGAAAGTAACAGAGCTTAGCTCTTAGTAGACGTTTACAAGGAATGTTGGGAAATGTCAACACTGAATGCAGTAGCCTTGTGACTCCATCAATCATTACAAGATGGGTAATGAAATGTATATTGTAAGGTACTGAACATTGTAAAAAGGATGTCTACCTATATAAATGCTCAATGGTAAGCATACACTTTAGGGACAGAATATCCATGTTGGTGCTTACTTTTTTGGAAGCTGCTTGTTCATGCAATCCTCAGCCAGTTGGCTTTTGTTTTCATGGTAGTCCTTTTTTAAGATGACAAAGCTGTTTGACTTTCAGTGTTCTTGGAGATGTAAATATGTATACTCCTTACTTTGTATATAAATAATGTTAAATATGTTTTTTTTTTCTTTTTTTTGTGTGTACTTTTCTGTAACTTTTCTACTGTAATGACATTACCTGCATTGTGTATCATCCTAAATGGAAACCACCTGGTTTTTCTTTAGTAAAAACAAGGCCTAAAGATGATCTCCAGTGTGTCTCTTCTTTCTGCGGCCTCCAGAATGGGGATTTTCCACCAGGTGTACACTGCAGCATTATCCCATTGAAATCAATGGGACTGCAGCGGGAATGCCTGCACCGAAATTTCATTGTGTGAACATAGCCTAAGGATACAACATTCACAGAGCACAGTAGAATAACAATGCTACCCAATTTGGATAGGAGTGGGAGGTCTTACTTAGTGATTGACAGCTCTCTATATGCACACTTATACTCAATTCTCATTTGTTAAAGGGGTACTCCGGTGGAAAACAATTTTTTCAAATCAACTGGTGCCAGAAAGTTAAACAGATTTGTAAATTATTTCTATTTAAAAAGCTTAATCCTTACAGTACTTATCATCTGCTGTATACTACAAAGGAAATTCTTTTCTTTTTGAATTTCTTTTCTGTCTGACCACAGTGCTCTCTGGTGACACCTCTGTCCATGTCGACAGCTGTGAAAGAATATTTCTTGCCTGGTCCTTAATTTTTTTTTCTCTTTCCAGTAAGATTGAGGGAGATTTATCACAGAGTTGTTTTGTATGTCATTTTTCAAGTCACTTTTGTTGCGGACATGCGCAAAATTCATCATATAGTTTTACAATATGTGATAACTAATACACAAGCCTAACAAAATGACTTCACAACAACACTTCACACTTTGTAAAGCAGGTTTCTAAAGCAGCACTGAGGGTCATCTATGTTTGTGGATATTTTTCAACCATTGCGTTATAATTTTGCTTATTTAAAAAAAAAATTGCAAATAACTTGCATGCTCAAAAAAAAAAAAAAAAAAAAAGCAAATTTTGACAAATAAGCAAAAAATATATACCGTGTATACTCGAGTATAAGCCGACCCGAATATAAGCAGAGGCCCCTAATTTTACCCCCAAAACCCAGGAAAAGTTATTGACTCGACTATAAGCCTAGGGTGGGAAATACATCATCCCCCCCATGTAATCATCCAGACCCCGGTCATCATCCCCCCCCCCCCCTCATTATCACCCCCTGTCAATCCCTTCATCAGTGGTGTTCAACCTGCGGACCTCCAGATGTTTCAAGACTACAACTCCCAGCATGCCCGGACAGCCATTGGCTGTCAAGGCATGCTAGGAGTTGTAGTCTTGAAACCTCTGGAGGTCCGCAGGTTGAAGACCACTGCGGCCTTGGTCATCATCCCCCTTTTGTTTTGTACTCGCCTCTCCTCAGCGGGATGTTAGGGTGAGCTGGTCCGGGCCATCTACGCTGCAGGGACCATCCAGTGGGGATGGTTAGTCGTTGTGGGCTGTCCATTTTCACCGGGGAGGGCCTCTTCTCCGCATTTCGGCCCCAGAGTAGTGACGTTGCCTTGACGACGACGCACAGGGACGTTGCGCATGAACTTCCTTGTGCGTCGTCGTCAAGGCAACGTCGTTACTCCGGGGCCGACGCGCGGAGAAGAGCCTCCCCACTGTGAAAATGGACAGCCCGCAACGACGAACCATCATCCCACCGGACGGTCCCTGCAGCATAGATGGCCTGGACCAGCTCACCCTAACGTCCCGCCGAGGGGAGGGGAGTACAAAACAAAAGGGGGGGTCTGGATGATGACGAAGGCCGCAGTGGTCTTCAACCTGCGGACCTCCAGAGGTTTCAAAACTACAACACCCAGCATGCCCAGGCTTGCTGAGAGTTGTAGTTTTGCAACATCTGGAGGTCCGCAGGTTGAAGGCCACTGATGAAGGGATTGACAGGCGGAGTTCACTCGAGTATAAGCCGAGGGGGGGCGTTTTCAGCACAAAAAATTGTGCTGAAAGACTCTGCTTATACTCGAGTATATACGGTAGATAAATCTCCCCCATTGTCTTTGTGCTGTTTCTGGTGCAGCAGTTCACCCCATGCAATGCTGCATTGGAATGCATAAGTTAATAAATAAATAAAAAAAACACACAACTCAGTAGTACATACTTTTTCCCAATAAAATAATAGTAAACTGTTCGGCAAATGGATTTATTTTTTTAACTGGTCACGTTGTTTCAGGAGATTTTATAGGATAAACAATCTTGTGTGTGCACTATTTCTGGTTATTATATTATTAGTATGTGGCATTTTCATCAGATTTCTACTTGTTGGCTTCTTCTGTAATTTTCAGTTGTTCCAGGGCTGGTAGGCAGACCCTAATGTCACTTTGCAGACTTGCATCTCTATGCGCAGCAGCATGGAAAGCAGTAATGAGCAGTCTAAACAGCCCTGGGATGAGATCTCTTAAACAGTTGTCACTTTGTTGTATCTCTGCTTTGTCTGCAGCTTCTGTGTACCCACAGAACCCCCCCCCCCCCCCCCAATACGGCAGGGATACAGGAGCTCCCGGTTTTAGCTTCCCCCCCCCAGCCGTATGCGGTCCCGTATGGCTGAAAATGTGATGTGAACCCAGCCTCACGCGGAGTTGCAGGATCATCTTGTACACATAAGACGGACATGAGCTGATCTTCAAAGTGAATGTAGCAGAGGTGGGGAGGGGATAGAAACAAAAAGAGAAGGAAATATTTTAGGTCTATGGGGGAGATTCATCAAAACCTGCCCAGAGGAAAAGTTGCTGAGTCGCCCATAGCAACCAATCGGAGTGCTTTTCCGTTTTTGCACTTTTGTTTTTTCCTCCTTTCCTTTTAAAAAAATCATAATTCTTTAAATTTTGCACCTAAAAATCCATATGAGGGCTTATTTTTTGCGCCACCAATTCTACTTTGTAATGACGACATCAGTCGTTTTACCCAAAAACGTACAGCAAAACAGAAAAGAAAATCATTCTGCAACAAAATTGAAGAAACCCCCCCCCCCCCCCCCCCCCCGCCATTTTGGGGGCTTCCGTTTCTATGGAGTTCATTTTTCGGTAAAAATGACACCTTATCTTCTGTAGGTCCATATGATTAAAATGATACTCGACATATAGGTTTGATTTTGTCGTACTTATGAAAAAAATCATAACTACATGCAGGAAAGCTTATACGTTTAAAATTGTCATCTTCTGACCCCTATAACTTAAATTTTTTCGCGTACAGGGCGGTATGAGGGCTCATTTTTTGCACCGTTATCTGAGGTTTTTAGCGGTACCATGTTTGTATTGATAAGACTTATTGATAGCTTGTTATTAATTTTTTCATGATATAAAAAGGCAAAAATACGCTATTTTGGACATTGGAATTTTTTGGAACGTATGCCATTGACCGTGTGGTTTAATTAACAAATTTTTATAATTCGGACATTTTCGCACGCCGCGATACCACATGTTTATTTTTATTTTATTTTTTAAATGGGAAAAGGGGTGATTCAAACTTTAATTAGGGAAGGGGTTAAATGATCTTTTTTTTTCACCTTTTTTTTTTTTGCAATGTTATAGCTCCCATAGGGGGCTATAACACTGCACACACTAATCTTTTACATTGATCAATGGTTTCTCATAGGAAACCATTGATCGATGATTCTGCCGCTTGACTGCTCATGCCTGGATATCAGGCACTGAGCAGTCATTCGGCAAGTGGACACCAGGAGACAGGTAAGGGGACCCTCCTCGTATCCTTCAGCTGTTCGGGATGCCATGATTTTACAGTAGCGGTCCCGAACAGCCCCCTGAGCTAACCAGCATTTAGTTTAGTTTCACTTTAGACATGGAACTTTGCTCCGTGCCTGATGACTGGCGATGCAGGGGCCAGAGAGTTGTGACTCAACGCCCCGCCCCCTCAATGCAAGACTATGGTAGGGGGCATGGCCGTCTAGGGGCGGAGTACCCCTGTAATGTGAAAACATTGAAGAAATTAATTATGCAGATATCTATTTCCGTGGGATACCAATATGGATTTAGGATTGGAGTATTTGTGTGCACAGTGCCTGTAGCCTATAGCCTCTCCACATACATTCATGTAGAAAAGGTGATAATGGCCTACTCTATGCGTGTGTGATCTTTAGAAGTTTGTTTGAACGGTGTGTGACAACATTTTAAGAAGCTAGGTGGCAGATTTTGTTCCCGGGACCACTGCATCGAAATTGCAGGGTCCCAATTACCTGAGAAGATGGCCAGAGGGCCCTTACCTGCCTCCTCGTTGTCAGATCGGTGCTCCAATGCTGCAGGAAGCCATGGCAGGCTGGAGCAAAGAAGCACAGATAACACTGATCAGTGCTGTACTATAGCACAGCATTGATCAGTGTATGCAATCTTAAAGTTGCGTGTAATAGTCCCCTTTGAAGACTGAAAAATTGAATAAATGTGATTTAACCCCTTTCCCTAATAAGTTTAAATAACCTCTTTCCAAACTATTTAAATATGACATTAAGTAAACTGCATGGTCAATGGCTTAAATGTAAAAAAAAAAAAAAAAAAAAAATTAAAAAAAAAAGCCACAGTCCAGAAAGGTGTATTTTTGGTAACTTCATTTACAAGAAAAAAGTTTAATAAAAAGGGATCTTAACCAGTTCAGGACACAGGGCTTACAGGTACGCCCCCGAACACGAGTCCTTAAGGACTTAGGACATACATGTACGTCCTGAGTCCCGTTACCGGGGTTTAAAGCATTCTCACGAGCGAAGGACGCTTTAAACCCTGTGGGTCCGACTGCTATCAGCAGCCAGGACTCAGGGTTAATGCAGGGCATCACTGATCGTGCCAATGCCTGGCATTAACCCTTTAGACGCCGCAATCAAAGTTGATTGCGGCATCTAAAATGAAACTGTAAGTATCCCAGAAGCTCAGCGGAGCTAATTGGGACTATTGCGACAAAATCGCAATGTCCTGATCAGCTGTTCGATCGGTGCTATATTGCTCCATGCCTGTCAAGCAGACTGGAGCAGCAGAGCACCAATCACACTGATCAATGCTCTGCAATGGCATAGCATTGATCAGTGTATGCAATCAAAAGGTTGCATGGTATAGCCCCCTATGGGGGCTAAAAAAAATAAAATAAAAAAGTTAATGTGAATAGGCCTCTCCTTTTAATAAAAGTTTTAATCATCCCCCACTTTTTTAAATAAAATAATGTAATAAAAAATTGTGGTACCGCTGCGTGCATAACTGTCTGAACTATTAAAATATAAGGTTAGCTAAACCACACGGTTGATGGCGTAGACGTAAAAAAAATACCAAAGTCCATAATTGTGCAATTTTGGTCACTTTATATACCATAAAAATATAAATAAAAAGCGATCAAAAAGTCCAATTCAAGCAAAAATGATACCAATAAAAACTACAGACCACGGTGCAAAAAATGAGCCATCATATAGCCCCGTATGCAGAAAAATAAAAAAGGTTATAGGGGTCAGAAGATGACAATTTTACACACACTCATTTTGGTGCATGTAGTTAGGATTTATTTAAGAAATGAAATAAAATTAAATCTACATAAATTGGGTATTCTTGTAACCGTATGGAGCTACAGAATAAAGATAAGGAGTCATTTTTACCGAAAAGTGCACTGTGTAGAAACGGAAGCCCTAAAAATGAGCTAAATGGTATTTTTTTATTTCAGCCCACAAATAAGTTTTTATAAGTACAAATTAAAAAGTTCTAGGGGTCAGAAAATGACAATTTTAAGCAAACTAGTTTTCGTTCGAAAAAAAAAAATTTAATTAGTAAAATAAAACAAAACCTATACAAATTGAGTATCATTGTAATCGTTGGGACCTACAGAATAAACATAACATGTTATTTTTTAACTGTGAACTGCGTAGAAACAGAAACCCCCAAAAGTTAAAAAAATTGATTTTAATTTTTTTTGCCTCACAAATATATATATTTTTTTTAATTTAAGAGGTGATGGCATCTCACTACTATTACTACTTTATTACTTTTCAATAGGTGAGAATCTGAGTGTCAGGTCTCCCACCAATTCCAGGAATGAATGCCAACGTTCCTTTTTTTTTTTTTTAAACTTCTATTAACGTAAACAAAACTTAGAATAACTTGTGCTAACGTAGCTAGAGAAACAAGGAAATCAGAAAAAGAACATTTGGAAATGTTCAGAGCAAACACTCGTATATCTAGAGGAATTTAATCTTTAGCAGTGATCTCAAAACTGCATCCCTCCAATGCCATTATGTTATATGAAAAGTTGGCGGCAATCCGTGAAGACTTGGTAGATAGATTTAACTTGGTATGGGAGCCTTGGCTTACTTCCCCACATTGCCCTAATATGACGCATAGTTTCTCCTTGTACTGATATTTGGGACGGTGGGAGGTGGGGGGGATGGGTTGGACAGTGGGTTGGGGGAGGGGAGTTGGGGTGGTTTTTTATGCTGTGTATAGATAATTTGGTATTCCTGTCTTACGTTGTATGGCTATTTCTGCTTCATGTATTTTATCTGCATGGATCTCTCTTGTTGATACTTACACTTTTTTTTTTTTTTTGTGACCTACTTGTTACTGTTGTTCTGAGGTTTTCGAACCTTCTGTTTATATTTTTATGTGCTGATTTTGGCTGTTTCTTTGAGCAATCAATAAAGCTTCATTGTTTGATGGTCAAAACTGCATCCCTCCAGATGTTGCAAAACTACAATCCCAGCATGCCAAACAGCCAATAGCTGGTCCATAGAGACCTAGAAAGCTGACGGTTATACTAGGACTGCATGTTTGGCTTTCTCTTAATGGGAACTGTATTTGAACTTAAAGGATAACTCCAGGAAGTAAAAACTTATCCCTATAGATCCCAAACGGCGCCCTGGCTTCCTGCATGTAACGAATATTTTCGACCACAGTGCAAAGCAGTGGCTGACACGCCCCCCCCCCCCCCCCCCCCCCCCACACTCCATGCAGTTCTATGGTGGAGACTGCCAAAAGCAGCACTCCGGCTCTCCCATAGAGCTGCATGGAGGGGGCATGTCGGCCGCTGCTTCGTGCGGTGGTCGACACGCCTCATTAATGCTGAGAACCGGGACACTGTCTGGGAGATCGCGGGGGGCCACAGCGGTTGCACCCCCTTGATCTAACACTTATCACCTATCCTAAGGATAGGTGATAAGTTTTTACTTCCCGGAGTTATCTTTTAACCCCTTAAGGGTGCGTTCACACGCTCTCTGTTTTTGCGGGTTTTCCGCAGCGTATTAGAAAGGGGCGGGCTCTTCTGGGCTGTCCATAACAGATTGTCTGCGGCGGAATTTACGCTGCCGAATATCCGCCGCAAGCCCCATTGAAGTCAGTAGGGACTGCGGCGGATTTTCCGCAGCGTAAATTCCGCCGCAGACAATCTGCTATGGACAGCCGAGAAGAGCCTGCCCCTTTCAAATACGCTGCGGAAAACCCGCAAAAACAAAGAGCGTGTGAACGCACCCTAAGGACGCAGCCCTTTTTCACCTTAAGGACTGAGCCCTCTTTTGCAATTCTGACCACCGTCGCTTTACGCATGAATAACTCTAAAACGCTTTTAACGAATATTCTGATTCTGAGATAGTTTTTTCATGACATATTCTACTTTATTTTGGTGGTAAAATTTTGTCGTTACTTGCATCCCTTTTTTGGTGAAAAATCCCCAAATTTCATGAAAATTTTGCATTTTTCTAACTTTGAAGCTCTCTGCTTGTAAGGAAAATGGATATTCCAAATACATTTAATTTTTATTCACAAATCCAATATGTCTACTTTATGTTGGCATCATAAAATGGACATATTTTTACTTTAAAAAAAATTAGAGGGCTTCAAAGTAGAGCAGCAATTTTCAAAAATTTCATGAAAATTGCAAAATCTGAAGGGACAGATGTTACAGAACTACAACTCTCAGCATGCCTGGGCAGTCTAGGCATGCTGAGAGTTGTAGTTTGGCAACATGGCGAGGGCTACTGTAACAGTGGTCTCCAAACTGTGACCCTCCAGATGTTGCAAAACTACAACTCCCAGCATGCCCAGACAGCCTTTTGCTGTCTGGGCATGCTGGGAGTTGCAGTTTGGCACCCACTAGGAAGGACAGCAGTAAATGTCGCTTACTGCCCCCTTCCTTTAACCCCCCCTCCCCCACCGTCGCTTCCCTACCTGCGCCGTGATCTCCGCTGTCTCCAGCGACGGACGATCGGCGGTCCCCACGCATCTTCTTTGCAGGTACCGGCCTCCATCTTCTCCCCCAGTTCTGCCCGACATCCAGGGGTGGGCAGAACGGGGGGTTGCCAACCCACTATCCTGCGCTGCCATTGGTCAGAATCAGTTCTGACCAATGGCAGGGGATAGGAGGAGATCGCAGCACTGCGACCTCGCTCCTATCCCTCAGGATGATCGGGGCTGTCACTGACAGCTCCGATCATGCCTATTTTCCGGGTGATCGGGTCACCAGAGACCCGATCAGCCCGGAATAGCAGAAAATCGCATGTCTGAATTGACATGCGATTTTCTGCGTTCGCCGACATGGGGGGGGGGGGGTACTCAGGACCCCCCTTGGCGATGTGCCGGGATGCCTGCTGAATGATTCCAGCAGGCATCCCGGTCCGGTCCCCAACCGGCTAGCGGCGGGGACCGGAATTCCCACGGGCGTGTGCATACGCCTTACGTCCTTAAGGACTTGGGATGCAGGGCGTATGCATACGCCCCACGTCCTTAAGAAGTTAAAACACTAGCGGATAAGTATCAGATTGTGAAGGTTCCATCCACTGGACTACCTGTGATCTTGAGAATGGGGACCTATGTTTTGCCTTGGAATGGAGTGGTAAGATTGAGAATTCATTGTCTATGGACCAGCTGGTGATAGGTGAGTGCAGTGCTCATCTACAGGGTGGGCCATTTATATGGATACACCTTAATAAAATGGGAATGGTTGGTGATATTAACTTCCTGTTTGTGGCACATTAGTATATGTGAGGGGGGAAACTTTTCAAGATGGGTGGTGACCATGGCGGCCATTGAAGTCAGCCATTTTGAATCCAACTCTTTTTTTTCAATAGGAAGAGGGTCATGTGACACATCACACTTATTGGGAATTTCACAAGAAAAACTATGTGCTTGGTTTTAACCTAACTTTATTCTTTCATGAGTTATTTACAAGTTTCTGACCACTTATAAAATGTGTTCAATGTGCTGCCCATTGTGTTGGATTGTCTTCTCCCACTCTTCACACACTGATAGCAACACCACAGGAGAAATGCTAGCCCAGGCTTCCAGTATCCGTAGTTTCAGGTGCTGCACATCTTGTATCTTCACAGCATAGATAATTGCCTTCAGATGACCCCAAAGATAAAAGTCTAAGGGGGTCAGATTGGTAGACCTTGGGGGGGCCATTCAACTGGGGATGAGTTTTCCTCTTTATGCACTGTAGCTAGCACGTTCCCTGAGTTTTTTCAGCAAGATGGTGCACCACCACATTATGGGTGTCAGGTCCGAGCATAGTTGAATGGCTCCCAAGGTCTCCCGATCTGACCCCCTTAGACTTTTATCTTTGGGGTCATCTGAAGGCAATTGTCTAAGCTGTGAAGATACGAGATGTACAGCACCTGAAACAACGGATACTGGAAGCCTGTGCTAGCATTTCTCCTGCGGTGTATATAGTAGTATATAGCAGTGTATACAGATACTGGAAGTCTGTGCTAGCAATTCTCCTGCGGTGTATATAGTAGTATATAGCAGTGTATTCAGATACTGGAAGCCTGTGCTAGCATTTCTCCTGCAGTGTTGCTATCAGTGTGTGAAGAGTGGGAGAAGAGGGTTGCATTGACAATCCAACACAATGGGCAGCACATTGAACACATTTTATAAGTGGTCAGAAACTTGTAAATAATTCATGAAAGAATAAAGTTACTTTAAAACCAAGCACATCATTGTTTTTCTTGTAAAATTCCCAATAAGTGGGATGTCACATGACCCTCTTCCTATTGAAAAAACAAAAGTTGTATTCAAAATGGCCGACTTCAAAATGGCCGCCATGGTCACCACCCATCTTGAAAAGTTTCCCCCTCACATATACTAATGTGCCACAAACAGGAAGTTAATATCAACAACCATTCCCATTTTATTAAGGTGTATCCATATAAATGGCCCACCCTGTATTTTTGGCAGATCAATAGGCAACAAATAGATCGGTGGCACACATATACGTGGATCGCTGCTTCCTTCCAAGGTGAGACTTGGGTCCCAACTCTCGAGCTGTGCAGCATTTTTTCTTATGCAGAATATGCAGTTATGACACAGTACTGCAATGCAACTGCAATGTGTGATCAGAGCCTTAAAGGGGTACTCCACTGGCCAGCATTAGGAACATTTATTTCCGAACGGTGTGTGCGCACTGCGGGGGTCGGCCACGCTCCCTCGTGACATCACGCTACTGCCTCCGCCTTAAAGCAGAAATGTCTGATACTGTGGCTTAGTCTCATTTACTTATAGTGGTAAATTTTCGTTAACACTTGCATCGTTAATTTGTAAAAAAAAAAAAAACTCCAAAATTTCATAAAAAATTAGAAAATTTAGCATTTTTCTAACTTACAAACTCTCTGCTTGTACGGAAAATGGACACGCCAAATAAATTATATATTGATTCACATATACAATATGTCTCCTCTATGTTGGCATCATAAAGTTGACATGTTTTTATTTTTTTAAGACATCAGAGGGTGTCAAAGTTTAGCAGTAATTTTCCACAATTTAAAAAATTTAAAAATCAGAATTTTTCAGGGACCAGTTCAGTTTGAAGTGGATTTGAGGGGCCTTCATGTTAGAAATCCCACATAAAGGACCCTATTATAAAAACTGCACCCCTCAAAGTTTTCAAAATGACATTCATAAAAGTTTGTTAACCCTTTAGGTGTTTCACAGGAATAGCACCAAAGTGGAGGCAAAAAGTCATAATCAACATTTTTTACACTAACATGTTGTTGTAGCCCCAAATTTTTTATTTTTACATGGGGTATAAAGAGAAAAATTCCACCAAAATGTACTCAAAAAAATGTTGTTCACAAGTTCTCCCAAGTATGGAAATACTCCATATTGGAACAAAATGCCTTGCGGGGAAAAGGCAGCGCTCCGAAAGGGAAGGAGCCATTTGTTTTTTAGAGAGCGAATTTGGCTAAAATAGTTTTTAGGGGCCATGTTTCTTTTGCAAAGCCTCGGATACGTTGGGAAAAATACTCAGCATATCCGAGATCAAATCTCTAAATCTACTATCAGGAGAAAAAATACACTTTTGCTAATTCCTTACCATTTCATTACGACAGGACACACTATTGCACAATTACGGTTTCAGGTTCTTGAACATATTCCAAAACCACGCAGGGGTGGCAACAGAGTGAGTACTCTCAAGAAAAGAGAGGCCTACTGGATACACACCCTACAAATGCTGGAACCTCGGGGCCTCAATAGAGAATACGAGATCACACATATGACAGTCTTCTATTATGTACTTCTTATCTAACATTGTCGTTATTTTTTCCTAGGCCACGTGAGTTGCTGTGGAGGCCATCACCGCTCCTTTTGAAGACCGTATCCTTTTGTATTTCACTAAGTAACTATATATTTTTTCTATTCCTTTATACTTCCATCTTCATCAACATCATCTTTTCTGTCTTTAATTGTGTACTTTATTCGCTTATTGTCTGCTCTCTATCTCCACACTACTATCTTGTTCTTTACTACTCATACACGCCCCCCTTCCTTTGGGTCATGTTACCTTCTTCTCCCTTTTTTTCTATACACTTTTATTTCTATTTCAATTTTATGTTTCCTACATTTAGTTCCATCCTATTCCCGCTGTGATTTTTTTTTTCTATTATTCTTGCTTCTTTCTATTATTCTTACCTCTCTTTGCCAGTATCCCTGGCTTATCTCTCTTTTCCACATATCTTGTGCATACTTGCTTTCCTTCATTGCTTGTATACCTGATTTATTTCTATACATATTCATGCTTGTGCCAGTATCCCTGACTTATCTGTTTCCCACATATACGCATTTTTTGTGCATATTCACTGTCCCTCTATTTTGCCATTCTATCAGATTTATTTATATATCATATTTGTCCTCTGATTTCATTGCGATCACCTCATACATAATCCATTTTTACATTTCCCCTCTTTTTTTCTTCCTCTCATTTTCTGTATATTCTCTCTCATTTCATCCACAACACTTTGATTTACTATCATACTTCGCTCTGCCATACTTTATACCTCCTTCTACCCACGTGATGTCCCGGCGATCGCACATGGGCATTATGCGCATCTTTCTTTCGGCCCTTTCCGAATGCAGAGCGCAGGCATACCGGAAGCGGGCCCCCCCCCCGTCACATCCAGCCGGGGCGCTCTTAAAAGACAAACCTCTGTATCTCCCGCTATGCACCACGTGATCTTTTGATCGCATCACCATATCTCCATTCTTCCTGGCTATAGGCCATTCTGCACCAGCCTCCGCAGCAATCTATGGGTGAGTACTGTTGTTAATTATTGTCATGATCTTGTATTCCTCATATCTTCCTTATACTAAAACAGTGTTACAGTTTTTTTCTATGGTGATCTAACATGTCCTGCTTTACCATGGCTGGTTCTCCCTGGGAAGTCAAGTGCCCTGCATTGACTCTTTATGGTTTTTTTCTCGTTATTTCCTCATTATTTTGTCTCTCAATACATGGGACCACTGGCAGTCTGTATTAATATGTGTATAACCTTTTTGTGCCAATTTCTTTTCAATTTGTCCCATTGATGATTTTGACCCATTTTGATATTGTGGTCCCACACAATGATTTTACTGCTCACATATGACCTCATAGTGGCCACCTGTACTTACAAATACATAGACTACATTACTATACACTGTTACTCAATACACCTATCTATGTACATATTGTACAAATGCTATGGCACGACTCATATGCCGCCATTAGGGATATACTCTAGACAGGATCTTAACGTTCCATTCATATTGACCATAATATCTTAACGTTCCATTCATATTGACCATTATATCTAATGATGCCTTGCTTACATTGGTTTCTTGATCCTGGTCTTACATTGGCATGTATGCACTTATTTTTGTTTTATTATTTTCATTTTTTAAGTTAGTCTTGTTCTCATGACTCTGTATATTGATTGATTACAGATATCTGATGAAGATCCATTTTCAGATCGAAATGTCATTTATAAAATCTGTTAGATTGCTAAAATTGCGGAATAAAACTACAAATTCTGAATTGCATATGAGTGCCGAATTTTATTTCCACATCTTTTACAAAGCCAGAACAGCAGTGCCAGAACAGCAGACACTCCCCCATATGTCACTCCATTTTGGAAACTCCATCCCTCAAGGAATGTAATAAGGGGTACAGTGAGCATTTACACCCCACAGGGGCTTGATAAATTTTCTCTACAGTGGGTCGAGAAAATGAAAAATTAAAGGGGTTATCCAGGAAAAAACATTTTTTTTTATATATCAACTGGCTCCAGAAAGTTAAACAGATTTTTAAATTACTTCTATTAAAAAATCTTAATCCTTTCAGTACTTATGAGCTTCTGAAGTTAAGGTTGTTCTTTTCTGTCTAAGTGCTCTCTGATGACACGTGTCTCGGGAACCGCCCAGTTTAGAAGAGGTTTGCTATGGGGATTTGCTTCTAAACTGGGCGGTTCCTGAGACACGTGTCATCAGAGAGTCTTAGACAGAAAAGAACAACCTTCACTTCAGAAGCTCATAAGTACTGAAAGGATTAAGATTTTTTAATAGAAGTAATTTACAAATCTGTTTAACTTTCTGGAGCCAGTTGAGATAGATAGATATATATATATATAGATAACCCCTTTACATTTTTTACACCAAAATGCTGGTGTAACCCCAAAATTTTTATTTTCGCAAGGAATAAACAGAGAAAAAGTCCCCCAAAATTTGTAATCCAATTTCTCCCAAGTATGGAAATACCCCATATGTGGACAAAATATGCTCTGCAGGCGCACTGTTGGGCTGTTGGAGAGAGGATTTGGCTAAAAATAGTATTTGGAGGCCATGCTGCATTTATAAAGCCCCCATGGTGCCAGAACAGTGGAAACTAGGGGTGTAAGAAAAAATCAATTCACTCGATTATCGCAATTTTTTTTATTTGGCGATACGGTATCGATTCAAAATATTGTTGAATCAATCCTTTTAGGTATGTGGAATTCGTATCTCCCGACACCCGGGACATGCAGTTCCAGGCGCAGGGCAGGTGAATTTTTCCGGCTCGTGCAAGCAGTATGGAGCGGGCTGCCGACTCGTGCCAACTCCGTACTCTGCGGCCCCCGCTAATAGCCAGCATGCGGCACTCAGCAGTCTGTATGGAGTGGGCTCAAGACTCCTGCCTGCTCCATACTCTGCAGCCCCCAGCTGATTTCAGTAGCCGGGGGCCACCGCTAATAGCCAGCATGCGGCGATCGCCGCGGCTGGCTATTAACCCTTTAGATCGCCGCTGTCAAAGCTGACAGCGGCGTCTAAAGGGATCTGTGAATGCTCCCTGGTGGGCTAGAGGGGTGGATCGCACCCCCCCCCCCCCATCGCGCGCGGGGGGTGGTGATGGGGGTGATCCACTATAGAAGTAGCCGGAGGGCTTACCTCTGCTTCCTGCTGTCCCGTGGCTCTGTCATTGATAGAGCCTGCCTTGACTATGCTCTATCAATGGATCGCAGATCAATGGAGTTCAATAGAACTCTATTCATCTGTCTGAGGAATCTAATGATTCCTCCTAAAAGTCTAATAAAGTGTATAAAAAAAAAAATGTTTTAATTAAAGTGTAAAAGACATTGTTTTTGAGACAGAATCGGGATATATTGCGATATATCGTCTCATATACAGAATGGGGATATATCGTATCGTCATGTGTATCACAATACATATTGTATCGCCAAATTCTTGCCGATTCACACCCCTAGTGGAAACCCCCCCCCCCCCCTCATGTGACCCCATCTTTGAAACTTCACCCCTCAAGGAATGAAACAATGGGTGCAGTAAGTATTTACACCCCCAAAGGCGTTTGACAGATTTTGGAATAATGGGCTGTGAATATGAAAAATAAAATTTTTCATTTTTACGGACCACTGTTCCAACAATCTGACAGGCACCTGTGGGGTGTGGATGCTCACTGCACCACTTGTTACATTCCTTGAGGGGTGTAATTTCCAAAATAGGGTCACGTGGGTATTTTTATTATTAATTTTTTTAGCATAAAAAGCGTTTACAAAAAAAAAAAAAAACCTCTGCATCCATCAGCCATTCCAAATAACCAATTTAGGCCTCAAATGTACATGGTGCTCTCACTCCTGAGCCATGTTGTGCCCATTATGTCCACATATTGGGTATTTCGGTACTTGGGAGAAATTGTGTTACAAATTTTGGGGGTCTTTTTCTACTTTTAACTCTTGTGAAAATGTAAATTATGGGGAAACAGCAGCAGGTTAGTGTAAACAATAAAATTTTCCTTTTCATAAGGAAAAAAAGCCCCCCCCCCCAATTTCTCCTGAGTACAGAAATGTCCCATATGTGGCCCAAAACTGTTGCTTTAACCTCTTAAGGACATAGGGTGTACCTGTACTCCCTAGCCCGATCACGGTATTTAAAATGGGGTCACGACGGGACCCCCCCCGTCCCCGTCATACCGGGTCGGTCCCGGCGGCTAATGATAGCCGGGATCCTGGGCTAATAACATAAGCACCGATCGTTGTGCCGCGCGCTATTAACCCTTTAGACGCGGCGATAAAAGTTGATCGCCACGTCTAAAATGAAAGTGAAAGCTTCCTGGCAGCTCAGTCAGGCTGATCAGCACTATCGCGATAAAATCGCAATGTCCCAATCAGCTAGCATGTGAGCAGAGGTCCACTTACCTTGCTCCGTCGCATCCGATCGGCGTTTGATTGCTCAGACCCTGAGATACAGGCTTGAGCAATTGACCACCTATAACACTGATCCATGCAAAGCTATGGCTTTGCAGGGATCAGTGTAAAGATCAGTGTGTGCAGTGTTCTAGCCCCCTATGGGAGCTATAGCACTGCAAACAAAAAAAAAAGTGGAAAAAAAAATCAATAAAGGTCATTTAACCCCTTCCCTAATAAAATAATAACTGAACTGAAATCTACCAATGAGGCCACAGAGAAACACATTAAGCTAAAATGTATAATTTTTATTATTAAAGATAATAAGAAAAACAATGCCTCACAATACAGTGCTCAGAAAGGTGTCAAATCAGATATAGCACTAAATAATGAACACAAAACCAAGGGAGGGGGTTTGGGGTACAGGTGAAAAACCTGACCTGACCAACCCTACCTAGTCTAACCCCTTGCCCTCACTACAATAAGTGTGGACAGGGAATAGGGATAATAAAAGTCACATATACATTAAGAATAAACAATGCAATGACTTAATATGTATATATTCTTACTCTTAATGACCTACGCGTTTCACCCTTACTCATAGTTAGGGGTTCATCAGGGCTCAGGGGAGCAGTCAACATATCACAATAGATAGTAATCAATAAAACACTATATATGAAAGTGATAAAGAAACAAGTGAAGCACACGTGATACAAAAGCATAATAGCCGCACATTGATACTGAGTATATGATGAATAGATATATGAAGAATAGATAAATCATTCCAATCAGGCCACAATGGTAGAAATGTGGATCCTTAATTGCACTATGAGTAGATGAGGAATACGTCCCTTGTCCAAAGCAAGTACTGTGAAAATAAGATCACAAAACCATCTGTCAATGTCCCATACTTTAACAAAAATAACAAATACAGAAAATGTATATAATAATGTGTACCTCCAAATGTAATTAGGTATACATGAAATAGCCCAACATCGTATTACAGATATATCACCCCAGGAATCACTGTTTGCCACACCCTGGGTTACTGAAAATGCTAGGACCTAATAAATAAATAAACCAAACAGTACCTGAGGCTCAAAAGGAACTGCTCCTCGGAACAAGTCTTCTATCATGAAGCTAAGGCGTTACGCAGCAGATTTCAACATAGAGGATACCCTAATAGGGTTCTCAAAAAGGCATATATAGAAACGAAACATTTGGACAGGTCTACACTCTTACTTTCTAAACCTAAGGCAGTGGACAAAGACCTTCCAACTCGAATCATTGGCACATTTGATGCAGCGGCTAAGGAGATACGTCAAATTTTGACTAACCACTGGCCTATTCTCAAGACAGACCCAGTAGTAGGCTCTTTGGTGGAAGAGACACCCAGAATCACATATAGGAGGGGCAAAAATCTGGGGGATTTTTTGGTACACAGTTTGTACACTCCCCCAAGAGGTCCAGGAACTTGGCTGGACCGCAAAATATCCGGATCATTTAAATGTGGATCGTGTAAGGCGTGTAAATACATGCGTGTTTCCAAAGAATTCCTTAGCCCTAGCACTAATAAGATCTACAAGTGCTATGATTATGCGAACTGCAAAACAAGTAAGGTTATCTACTTGGCCACTTGTCCCTGCCCCTTAAGCTATGTTGGCAAGACCATGAGGGAGGTAAGACGTAGGGTACTCGAACACATAAGTGACATCAGACATAAGAGGGAGAAACCGGTGTCGCTTCATATGCTCAGGCATCATGTGGACACCCCCTTTAATTTAGACTTCCAGGTTATTGAAGTCCTCAAACCCGACATTAGGGGCGGTGACCTGGACAAAAGATTACTACAAGCCGAAACGCGCTGGATATACCGGCTAAAGACTACCACCCCTTATGGTCTTAATGACCAACTATCTTTTTGTCCTTTCATTTGATGTAGTTCTTGCTATTTCTTATGGAGTATAAAATATAACATTTCCCACCTCTAGTGTCATACACCTTCCAATTAGTTTGAGTGCCTATACCCACCTGCCATTTATTTATAATTATACATTTATTATTTAGTTTATATTGTTTGCATTACTTTATCTTATGTTACCATTCTTAGATCGTACTCATTATATTTTATCAATATTTCCATATTGGCCCAGTTTATGTACATTTATAATTTTTTAATATATGTACATTATCCTTTGGCTATGAGTCAAGATTTCATCCTTTATACGTCCCATATATTGATTTCCTGATATCTGGAAAGGGCGCATGCGCGGGGTGACATGCATTACATCCAAGCCTCGCTTTGGAGTTTGCCTAACCACACACGCGCCGTCTGAAGCGCATTGCGTTCCACTAACCCTGGACATGCGCAGTGACACACTTTCTGGCACTTCCGTTTCCGGTCCCGCGGCTTTTTAATCAGACTTGCGGCGTTCAGTGTTGACGCCGCATACTGAGTCCACACAAGGGACACCAGGGACTGGGTAAGTGTACTGTGGCTGCACCGTTTTGCATACTCTGTGACCTGTACCTTTGGTAACTATATTCCCCTTACATTATCTTGTTGTAGGAGTTATCGTCTCCTCTGAAGCCTCCACATTAGGGAGGTGACACCAGGCTTCCTCATTATCAAATTCTCCATGTATCCTGGGCCACCTGACGCTCTAAGCATCCTGTATTAGGGTAGGCAGTATATATACATTACACTATATTTTATCGCACTATAGGGGCATTAGTGGTACGGTAGCAATAACACCTGTTGGTCACATGGCGCTTTATTTATCATTATTTTTAGTGCTTTTTGGAAGTGTTTCTAATCTATTCACAATCCACCTGGATTCGTTCTGACGCATTGCATCATCTGGTCAGGGGGTAAGCTTTACCTTGTATTTGCCCATACTGTTTATGCTCATGTCCATATAGTTTAGACAGTGACATATTCTTATGTCTTTATCTTTACAGTATCTTTGGCCTAATATTATGTATCATTGCATTTGGTGTGCTATACCAGTTATCAGTTCTTAGTCCATTATCCATCATACATGGGTAAGACTGGCTCATTATCCGTTTTTATGACTTTTTGGTGTTATTATGAACTTTTGGTATTCTTACCTAAGTTAATTTTGGTTTATTTATTTATTAGGTCCTAGCATTTTCAGTAACCCAGGGTGTGGCAAACAGTGATTCCTGGGGTGATATATCTGTAATACGATGTTGGGCTATTTCATGTATACCTAATTACATTTGGAGGTACACATTATTATATACATTTTCTGTATTTGTTATTTTTGTTAAAGTATGGGACATTGACAGGTGGTTTTGTGATCTTATTTTCACAGTACTTGCTTTGGACAAGGGACATATTCCTCATCTACTCATAGTGCAATTAAGGATCCACATTTCTACCATTGTGGCCTGATTGGAATGATTTATCTATTCTTCATATATCTATTCATCATATACTCAGTATCAATGTGCGGCTATTATGCTTTTGTATCACGTGTGCTTCACTTGTTTCTTTATCACTTTTCATATATAGTGTTTTATTGATTACTATCTATTGTGATATGTTGACTGCTCCCCTGAGCCCTGATGAACCCCTAACTATAAGTAAGGGTGAAACGCGTAGGTCATTAGGAGTAAGAATATATACATATTAAGTCATTGCATTGTTTATTCTTAATGTATATGTGACTTTTATTATCCCTATTCCCTGTCCACACTTATTGTAGTGAGGGCAAGGGGTTAGACTAGGTAGGGTTGGTCAGGTCAGGTTTTTCACCTGTACCCCAAACCCCCTCCCTTGGTTTTGTGTTCATTATTTAGTGCTATATCTGATTTGACACCTTTCTGAGCACTGTATTGTGAGGCATTGTTTTTCTTATTACCGTATATACTCGAGTATAAGCCGACCCGAGTATAAGCCGAGACCCCTAATTTCAACCCAAAATCCCAGGAAAAGTTATTGACTCGAGTATAAGCCTAGGGTGGGAAATACCTCATCCCCCCCTGTCATCATCCAGACCCGTCATTAACATCCTCATCATCCCCTTGTCATCATCCCACACATCCCCCCTTCATCATCCCCTTGTCATCATCCCACACATCCCCTTATCATCCCACACATCCCCCCTTCATCATCATCCCACACATCCCCCCTTCATCATCCCCTTGTCATCATCCCACACATCCCCTTATCCCACACATCCCCCCTTCATCATCCCCTTGTCATCATCCCACACATCCCCTTATCCACACATCCCCCCTTCATCATCCCCTTGTCATCATCCCACACATCCCCTTATCCCACACATCCCCCCTTCATCATCCCCTTGTCATCATCCCACACATCCCCCCCTTCATCATCCCCTTGTCATCATCCCACACATCCCCTTATCATCCCACACATCCCCCCTTCATCATCCCCTTGTCATCATCCCACACATCCCCTTATCATCCCACACATCCCCCCTTCATCATCCCCTTGTAATCATCCCACACACCCCCCTTCATCATCCCCACACCCCCCCCCCCTTCATCATCCTCTTCTCATCATTCGCCCTCAGTGGTCTTCAACCTGCGGACCTCCAGAGGTTTCAAAACTACAACTCCCAGCAAGCCCGGGCAGCCATCGGCTGTCCGGGCTTGCTGGGAGTTGTAGTTTTGAAACCTCCGGAGGTCCGCAGGTTGAAGACCACTGCGGCCTTCAACATGCGGACCTCCAGAGGTTTCAAAACTACAACTCCCAGCAAGCCCGGGCAGCCATCGGCTGTCCGGGCTTGCTGGGAGTTGTAGTTTTGAAACCTCCGGAGGTCCGCAGGTTGAAGACCACTGCGGCCTTCAACATGCGGACCTCCAGAGGTTTCAAAACTACAACTCCCAGCAAGCCCGGGCAGCCATCGGCTGTCCGGGCTTGCTGGGAGTTGTAGTTTTGAAACCTCCGGAGGTCCGCAGGTTGAAGACCACTGCGGCCTTCAACATCATCCAGCCCCCTCTCACCCCCTTTAGTTCTGAGTACTCACCTCCGCTCGGCGCTGGTCCGGTCCTGCAGGACTGTCCGGTGAGGAGGTGGTCCGGTGAGGAGGTGGTCCGGGCTGCTATCTTCACCGGGGGCGCCTCTTCTCCGCGCTTCCGGCCCGGAATAGAGCCGTTGCCTTAACAACGACGTATCTGCGTCGTTGTCAAGGCAACGTGACTATTCTGAGGCCGGGCCCGAAGCGCTTAGAAGAGGCCTCCCCGGTGAAGATAGCAGCCCGGACCACCTCCTCACCGGACCACCTCCTCACCGGACAGCCCTGCAGGACCGGACCAGCGCCGAGCGGAGGTGAGTACTGTACAGAACTAAAGGGGGTGAGAGGGGGCTGGATGATGTTGAAGGCCGCAGTGGTCTTCAACCTGCGGACCTCCGGAGGTTTCAAAACTACAACTCCCAGCAAGCCCGGACAGCCGATGGCTGCCCGGGCTTGCTGGGAGTTGTAGTTTTGAAACCTCTGGAGGTCCGCAGGTTGAAGACCACTGCGGGTGGGGGAGTTCACTCGAGTATAAGCCGAGGGGGGTGTTTTCAGCACGAAAAATCGTGCTGAAAAACTCGGCCTATACTCGAGTATATACGGTATCTTTAATAATAAAAATTATACATTTTAGCTTAATGTGTTTCTCTGTGGCCTCATTGGTAGATTTCAGTTGAGTTATTATTTTGTAAAATTGTCTCCAAGGGCATTTATATTATTGGCTGAAGGACCATATATCTCCTTTTTCTGGGTTTCGTCTTCCCTAATAAAAGTTTGAATCACCCCCCTTTTCCCATAAAAAAAAAAAAATAAAATTAAAAATAAACATATGTGGTATGGCCGCGTGTGGAAATGTCCGAATTATAAAAATATATAGTTAATTAAACCGCACGATAAATGGCGTACGCACAAAAAAAATTCCAAAGTCCAAAATAGCGTATTTTTGGTCACTTTTTAGATCATGAAAAAATGAATAAAAAGCTATCAAAAAGTCAGATCAATACAAAAATGGTACCGATAAAAACTTCAGATGACGGCGCAAAAAATGAGCCCTCATACTGCCCCATACGTGGAAAAATAAAGTTATAGGGGTCAGAAGATGACAATTTTTAATGTATACATTTCCTGCATGTAGTTATGATTTTTTTCAGAAGTACGACAAAATCAAACCTATATAAGTAGGGTATCATTTTAATCGGATGGACCTACAGAATAAAGATAAGGTGTCATTTTTACCGAAAAATGCACTGCATAGAAACGGAAGCCCCCAAAAGTTACAAAATGGAATTTTTTCTTCAATTTTGTCGCACAATTAATTTTTTTTCCATATCGTCATGGATTTTTTGTAAAATGACTGTCACTGCAAAGTAGAATTCGTGGCGCAAAAAATAAGCCATCATATGGAATTTTATGTGCAAAATTGAAAGCATTATGATTTTTAGAACATGAGGAAAAAATGAAAATGCAAAAATGGAAAAACCCTGCGTCCTTAAGGGGTTAAAATACAACAGGGCTCAGGAGAGAGAGAGTGACATGTGCATTTGAGGTCCAAATAGGGGTTTTGCACAGGGGTGGCGGACAGTTGCAGGGATTGTGAGGGTCTCACATGGAGGGAGTATGCCAGGGGCGCCTCTTCTTCACATGCGACTTTAGCGCCGACTTGCAACATGTAAAGTTGCAGAAATATACAGCTCTCTATGTGGGGTATATTTCTGTGACTAGCGCAAGAATAGCCACATAACCACTGGATTTACTGAGAGGCGAGCCCTTTTCATGGCCATATGGTAAAGTAGGGTTTTGTACAGAACACCCCCACTCACTTATTGCCTAATCTTTGGGGTCCATCTAACGGACCTAGTCAAAAAGCTTCGGGTGCTGGGCGACAAACTATTGAGCGGATAAGTCTGTTTGAGCTGCCATCAAATTGACTAAGTACTCACTGCGGAAAAAAAAAATCCATTTCAGTGAGGACTGTGCGGTAAATTTGGATTCTTGGACAGCCAACAAACCTAGGAATGGGGGCGGGTAAAATTGTAAGGGGGACAAGGTTGCTAATACAGGGTCACCAGTATGGGGGTATGTCCTGTGGTGCAACTGCATTGCGCTCTGCCTGCTAGGGGGGCTTATCACTGGAGGATGAGGAGGGAGAAGAGCAAGGAAGTGGAGTTTTCCTCTTCTCCCTCACTGGTGGACTCTGTTGGAGGAATAGAATGGCATATGCCTCCTCCACCAAAAATACTACAACCCCCAGCATGACTGGACAAGCAAAGACTGTTCTGCCATGCTTGGAGTTGTAGTTTTGCAACAGCTGGAGGCTCTCTGTTTGGTACATACTGTCCTACAGTCGTATTTAATTTTTTATTGGGGGGAGAGTAACAGTGCAAGTGTGTGTATATGTAGTGTTTTACTAGTGCTTATTTTGTGTATTGTAGAGCTTTTAGGGTACATTCACACGGTCGGGGGTTTACAGTGAGTTTCCCTCTGAGAGTTTGAGCGGTGGTGGAAAACTTGCCGCAGCTCAAACTCGCAGCGGAAAACTAACTGTTAACCCCCGACCGTGTGTATGTAACCTGTACATTTTTCTATTTCGGAACACTAGATTTTGTGGTAAAATGAGTGATGTCATTACAAAGAACAAGCCTCTTATAAGTCTGTAGGTGGGAAATTGAAAGGGTTATGGCTATTAGAAGGCGAGGAGGAGAACACAATAGCGCAAAAATGAAAAATCCCTCCATATTATCCCATCGTCTCATGCAATTTGCATCTAAAAAATTGTTCTATTCAGATGACTCAATATTTCCATTACATACAGGGAGAGAGATGTATCAATACCTGTGCAGAGGAAAAGTTGCCCATAGCAACCAATCAGATTGCTTCTTTCATTTTGCAGTGGCCTTGTTAAAAATGAAAGAAGAAATCTGATTGGTTGCCATGGGCATCTTTTACTCTGCACAGGTTTTGATAAATCTCCCCCATAGTGTTCAGGGTTACACAAGAGCATGTCATATTGAACTGTCCCTACTAGGGGGCTATGCCTGGTACTTGAATTTGGGGACACGGTGCCATATCCCTTCACCTGCTGCCTTTTAGGCACCCCATGACTGTACGACGCAGCAGAAAGAATAAAAACAAGTTATGAATGGTTAATATTTTGCTGGCTCACACTGTGCCCGGGTGTTTGGCATGACGTCATGTGACTGGCTTGCAGTAGCAGTTGCGTTTTCCCCGTCTAGTTACAATTTCCCGGCGTACGCGATGAACTGCGGGGAGTTCCGCCCTGTGCGCATGCGTCGCAGCTCCATCAATTAGTTTCGTTTCTCTATGTGGAGCTTCCTCCCGGATTCCTTGTAGAGTGTGTATATATGCTGGACGGCTTCTCTCACCGCAGTCTTCGAGGAACCTGGAGGAGACCGGACAGGAGCTGCTATCTATCTCCACTATACTGTGGTGAGCTTCTTACATGTCAGCTGTATTATGACTCCTAGCGCTTGCTGGGGGTTGTAGTCACAAACCTGGGCTCTACTATTGTCTTATTGCTGTCATAGGGTTGTACAGTGTTTTCCAAACAGTGTGTGTCCAGCTGTTGCAAAACTACAACTCCCAGCATGCCCGGACAGCCAAAGGCTGTCCGGGCATGCTGGGAGTTGTAGTTTTGCAATATTTATTTTCTTTATTTGTGGGACTCAATAGCTTAGTGCACTAGTGCCCTGTTCAAATAAATTGAGGAAATAGACCAAACATAGTTATGACTTTTATGACACACTGTGGCATCTAAGTGTCCCGGACCAGTTATGTCTGGTGAGTGTTAGCCATAGTAAACTGTATCAAAACGTGTGTACAAATTTTAACCCGTATACGGTTGAAAAATGAATAGTTATGAATAAAGTTTCACTCGTTTGATTGAAATTCCAAGGAAAAAAAAGCTTGTTTGATTGAAATTCCAAGTCAAAAACCATATGGTGCAAACCGGATGGAACTGATGGAACATACGGTTCTGTACGGTTCCCATTGACTCCCATGTTATTAAAAAAAAAAAAAAAAAAAAACGTAAACGGTTTCAATATGGTTTTTCACGCGGACCAAAAACCGTGGCAGGCTACGTTTTTGGGTACAAGGAAAAAAACACACAACCGGATACATCGTTTGGCATATGGTTTTCAATGGAGAGTCAATGCATACGGTTTTCAATACGGTTCCGTACAGTTTTCAAATTGAAAACGTATAAGGGAACTGTAAGTTGACACAAAAGAAGCGTGGCCGGGCACCCTCCCTCGGTATCGTGCTGGTAGGACGGAGTACACTGGTCTGTGGCACCAGATCAGGAAAACCTCAGTCGGGAAATCCTCAAACAAACAGCTATATGCGGTCGTGCTAACACGTGCAGAGCAGTCCAATGGTAATACCAATACATATGAGAAGTGAAGAAAATACGGAGCAAAGACCTTTAGTTGCTGACGATAAGGAACTTCTTTATTGAAGTCTGGGGGACACCATGTGCTTGGGGGAAGAGGACGCCGAACAGTTTGTGGGCTACGACCGTATCGCGCTTCATCTGGCCCTACGTGAGTACGTCCATGGGAGTGTTTAAAAACAGTCCGGGTGGTTCTCATAGGTGCCACTGGATAACTAGGTAGGAGGTACGTAGTGGACACAAGGGGAAACATTAACCCTAACCATACCGAAATACATACACATTAAGACAAAGGTACGTAACTCCTAGCAACTAGTAAGTTAAAAACAACCATATAGCGAAACGGAATACAAGCCATGCAGACACTTATTAAATGAACACACTCATTTCATTGTGGTCATTGAGACCAAGAGGTCCCGTAGCGTTTGTCCGCAATATCCAACGGGACTCTTTTATCAGTAACGTTCTGTGTCTGTCATTAATTTCTGGGGACTGTTCCACTCTCTCTAATGCCGTGAACTTCAAGGCTCTAGGATTTCCATTCTGGAAAGTCCTCGTGTGGGCAATAAAACACTTAGAGCCTTTTCCAGTCTGTATAGACCTAATGTGTTCCCTCACTCTGTGATAGAGTGGGCGTATGGTCTTTCCTACATAGAAAGGACCACAGTCGCATTTGAGGCAATACACCACATAATTTGATTTGCATGAAATAAACTGCTTTATTTCGATTATAGACACCTCCTAGATTTATGACCTTAGCCCGAGAGTTGTATAGGGGAACTGTATTGCAAAAAGGTGGTGGAAAACTTTTTTTTTTTTTTTTTAAATCAACTGGTGCAAGAATAGGAATTTCTTAATCTTAGGAAAATCTTAATCCTTCCAGTACTTTTTAGAGGCTGTATACTACAGAGGAAATGCTTTTCTTTTTGAATTCATCTTCTGTCACGACCACAGTGCTCTCTGCTGACCTCTACTGACCAGAGCAGCATATGTTTGCTATGGGGATTTTCTCCTGCTCTGGACAGTTCCTAAAATGCACAGTAGAGGTCAGCAGAGAGCACTGTGGTCGTGACAGAAGTGAAATTCAAAAAGAAAAGCATTTCCTCTGTAGTATACAGCCCCTAAAAAGTACTGGAAGGATTAAGATTTTTTAATAGAAATAATTTACAAATCTGTATAATTTTCTGGCACCAGTTGATTTTAAAAATAAAAAAATAAATAGTTTTCCATCGGAGTACCCCTTTAAAACCCCTTAAGGACCGGAGGTTTTTCCGTTTTTGCATTTTCGTTTTTTGCTCCTTGCCTTTAAAAAATCATAACTCTTTCAAATTTACACCTAAAAATCCATATGATGGCTTATTTTTTGCGCCACCAATTCTACTTTGTAATGACGTCAGTCATTTTGCCCAAAAATCTATGGTGAAGCGGGAAAAAAAATCATTGTGCGACAAAATTTAAAAAAAAACGCTGTTTTGTAACTTTTGGGGGCTTCCGTTTCTACGTAGTACATTTTTCGGTAAAAATGACACCTGATATGTATTCTGTAGGTCCATACGATTAAAATGATACCCTACTTATATAGGTTTGATTTTGTCGGACTTCTGTAAAAAATCATAACTACATGCAGGAAAATTAATACGTTTAAAATTGTCATCTTCTGACCCCTATAACTTTTTTATTTTTCCGTGTATGGGGCGGTATGAGGGCTCATTTTTTGCGCCGTGATCTGAGGTTTTTAACGGTACCATTTTTGCATTGATAGGACTTATTGATCGCTTTTTATTCATTTTTTCATGATATAAAAAGTGACCAAAAATGCACTATTTTGGACTTTGGAATTTTTTTGCGCGCACGCCATTGACCGTGCGGTTTAATTAACGATATATTTTTATAATTCGGACATTTCCGCACGCGGCGATACCATTTATGTTTATTTTTATTTTTATTTACACTGTGTTTTTTCTTTTATGGGAAAAGGGGGGTGATTCAAACTTTTAATAGGGAAGGGGTTAAATGATGTTTATTCACTTTTTTTTTTCACTTTTTTTTTGCAGTGTTATAGGTCCCATAGGGACCTATAACACTGCACACACTGATCTTCTATGTTGATCACTGGTTTCTCATAAGAAACCAGTGATCAACGATTCTGCCGCATGACTGCTCATGCCTGGATCTCAGGCACTGAGCAGTCATTCGGCGATCGGACAGCGAGGAGGCAGGTAGGGGCCCTCCCGCTGTCCTGTCAGCTGTTCGGGATGCCGCGATTTCACCGCGGCTATCCCGAACAGCCCACTGAGCTAGCCGGCATGCTTTCGGTTTCACTTTAGACGCGGCGTTCAACTTTGAACGCCGCGTCTAAAGGGTTAATAGCGCGCGGCACAGCGATCAATGCCGCGCGCTATTAGCCACGGGTCCCGGCCGTTGTTAGAGGCCGGGCCCGACCCGCTATGACGCGGGGCCACGCCGTGGCCCCGCGTTATAGATCGGGAGTGGACACATGACGTTCCAGTACGTCATGTGTCCTTAAGGGGTTAAGATGCTGAGTCCGCTCCATACACATGTACATCAAATATTGCCATTCTGTCGGCATCTGGTCCCCAGAGCTCTCTGCTTCCTATGACCCCACAGTTTGTGCAGGAACTGGCCGCTCAGGCAATCACTGGCCTTTGGGGTAACCCCCCCCCAGTCAATGATTTGCTGAGTGGGCAGTTTCTGCATGAACGATTGTCATAGGAAGCGGGAAGAAGCGGAGAGCTTCATGGACCAGATGCCGTTGGAATCCAAAGTCTGTAGAATGGAGCAGGTGAGTATACTTGTATTTCTTATTGTCACAGCATGTGGAATATATATTCCTGGAAAACCTTATCAAATCTAAGTAGGACCTGTGTACTGAATGGATTATTGAGGCTGGGCCTTGTGACTCTGTTACTGTATTGTTGTTTGTACTTTCCAGCTTTACCTAACAAAATATTAGGTGATTCCCAGTAAAGGCAAATTCCCATTAATTTATTAATAAGGATTTCACAGTCCCTCAGGAATTTCCTAGCTCTGCTGTTTACCTAGAAGTGGCCCTGAGATGGGCACACCCAAAAAGTGTTACTTTCATCAAATGGACTCACGGGTACCTCATGTCTGCCGGCACCTCTGGATGCCCTTAATCATGGAGACAATTACAAGCTGCATGTATGCAATAGATATTCAAATAGAACAGAACATAATTTTTCTTTGGTTGAAAATGGCTAATGTCAGGTTCACATTGCCGTTTGCATTCGGCCCATTACATTTTATAATCCTCCTACAAGGGAGAACTTCCTCCCTCACTCTTCTACACACAGCCCAGAGCAGTTCAGTGTGAGATGAACCATGATTGGCTAAGGCTGCACCCCCCCCCCCCCCTCTCAGCACTCCAGACTGCATTTCCTGATTTTGGACTTCTGGCAGGCCATCAGGAGTCCAAAGTCTGTGCAGGAGGATAGGGGGAAATGTGCTCTGGACAAGTAGGGAGACTCCTAGTGGCAGCTTTTTTGAACACAAATAAAACTTAGAAAACTTAATTTTTTTTAAAATTTACCATAAGGAGTGCAATAGCAAAAATTAGTTTTAATGATAGTGCCCATTTAAGGGTTTTGAAACGATGCAAACGGCTACTACTGGGTCCTGACAGACCCCATTCACTTGCATGGGGTCCATCGGTGATCCAGTAATTTTACAGGAATTTGGCAGAGAAAAAAAATGGTGCTTGCACTATTTTTTTTCTCCACTTAACTCCAATTTGTCATTCTGGACAAATTGCTGAGGGAACTCCGAATAGTGGAGTCTAACGGCAGTGTGAACGAGGCCTTACAAGAGAGTAGGGGATTTATCACTGAAAAATCAGTTGTCATTGTAGCTCTGAGCAGGGGTACAGCTTGTTTATGGCAATGTTTGTTCACAATGTAGTGACAGCTTGTATCATGAAAAAGGAAAACACATTGTCAACATTTAATCTTTTTTAGTCACAGGTGTCTATAAAGGTGTAAGGAAAAATGGGTGCCGAGGTGAAGGAAAGTCTGAGACTCTACAGTGAACACATTGTGAAAATCCTGCGACCCTCATATGTGCTGCAAAACATGAGACCCTGGATGTCAGAAAGTGAGAATTTTATTTTAAACCTTTTACAATTTCTTAAAATGTTTATAATTTTCACATGTCAATAAATGGCTGTTATCAATCTGTTTGATAGTTTTTTAAATGGGTTGAAAATGGCTGTAAAATAATCCCATTGATGCCAATGGGATTTTTTTTTTCAATCCTTTATCACCTGTTTGCACCCGTTTGCTTTCTGTTCTGTTTTTTTTTTTTATTTTTTTTATGGGAAAAAGATGGTGCATGCAGTATTTTTTCTCCCGTCAAAAATAACGGAATAGAAATGGGTATTTTAAATTTAACATTGAAGTCTATGGCAAACGGATGAGCCTTTAATGTCATTTGTTTGCACCCGGTTTATAATATCCAATATTACTTCTGAGCATGCTCAGGAGAGGTGACATCAGCAGACTCCTGCAGTGTTGTGGGACTACTACTACTCCCATCATGAAACATACTTCTTTCCATAATGGGAGTAGTAGTTCCCCCAGCTGCAGGAGACTACGGGTGGCTGGGGAGACTACATTAGTGCTTGTACTACTTACCCCAATCATGGAACAGAGTCTGTTCCATGTCGGGGGTAATAGTACAGGGGCTGAGGGATTGATCGCACTGGGTCTCACTTCTGAGACACCATGCGATCAGAAGTTATTAAGCAGGGGAGCTGGCGGCATGCTCTGCTCTTCTGCGATGTATCGTGTGTTTTTACTTTCATTTTTAAATCGCCCGCCGGGAGCCCTAATTGGTCGGTACCGAGGAGCCATTCAGGGCTCCCAGCTGGGTTTTTAAAATGAACATTTTGAGTGGCAGCGGGGGGCCATATGTATATTAAAAGCGCTGTGGGGGCAAGATATATAGCTCTGCAGTGGGGGCAGACAGATGGCGCTATATATCTAGCCCCCCTAGCACATTTATAATGTGTCCCCCACAGCGCATTTGTCATAATATGCCACCGCAGCGCTATATGTGAAAAGTATTCTATCAGCAGCGCATCGGGTCAGCCGGCTGGCCCGATGATGCTGAGAGAATACTTTTCACACACAGCACTGCAGGGGCATATGTATATAGATGCGCTGAGGGGCAGACATATAGCGTTATCTGGTCCCCACAGCGCTTCTGTATACATATGCCTACGCAGCGCTATGTGTGAAAAGTGCATTTACAATGTGCCCCCCCCCGCAGATGCTGATAGAATACTTTTCATACATAGCGCTGCGTGGGAATATGTATATAGAAGCACTGTGGGGGGGCAGATAATGCGTTATCTGCCCCCCCCCCCCCCCCCCAGCACATCTATATACAGATGCCCCTGCAGCGCTATGTGTGAAAAGTATTCTATCAGCATCATTGGGCCAGCATTATGACATGTCATATCTTTATTA
This sequence comes from Hyla sarda, assembly GCF_029499605.1. Taxonomy (NCBI): domain Eukaryota; kingdom Metazoa; phylum Chordata; class Amphibia; order Anura; family Hylidae; genus Hyla; species Hyla sarda. Next base: position 329,518,749 of record NC_079189.1, read on the forward strand.
ATGCGCTGCGGGGGGCATATTATAAATGTGCTGGGGGGCTAGATATATAGCGCTATATGTCTGCCCCCCTTGCAGCGCTATATATCTTGCCCCCACAGCACTTTTAATATACATGTGGCCCCCGCTGCCACTCACAATGTTGATTTTAAAAACCCTGCCCTGAATGGCTCCTTGGTACCGACTATTCAGGGCTCCTGGCAGGGGATTTAAAAATGAAAATAAAAACACACGATACATCGCAGAGGAGCGGATCATGCCGCCAGCTCCCCTGCTCTATAACTTCTACTCGGATCTCAGAAGTGAGACCTAGTGCGATCAATCCCTCAGTCCCTGTACTACTACCCCCACCATGGAACAGACTCTGTTCCATGATGGGGATAGTAGTACAAGCAATAATGTAGCCCCCCCCCCCAGTCGCCTGCATACTCCAAACAAGTTTGTTCCATGATGGGAGTCTGTAGGTGGCTGACTTTTCATACTAAGGCTGCATTCACACCACGTTTTGTACATATGGGTGCCGGCGGGGGTAGTATACTACGGTTTTAGGTCCAAAACTGCATATGGGTCAAAACTGAGCCGACGGGAGTCACCGTTTGACTCCGGTTGGATCATTAAAGTAAATTAAGTCACGGGCTGATCCGGCTGGGGTACGGGTGCGCCTGGTTTGCCCCTCCCCCCGCCGGACCTGTATGTACAAAATGTGGTGTGAATGTCATCCGTTTGAATCAGTTTGCATCCATTAGTATGGTCTGTTTAGGAGGCAGTGAAGGGAGAAAAGCAGGACGGAAGTAAACAGCCGTGTGAATGTAGCCTAAGTTGTAGATTTGGCCCTCGTAGCCTCCGGTATCGGGGTGCCCGGTCTGTGGCTGGTGACCAGGGGCGGACTAACGGGTTGTGCACTGCCCAAGGGCCCGCATTTTTTTTTTTTTTGTGAAGTTTACAGATCGGGCCTGCAGTCAGCGGCCCAGACAAAAACTAAGATATTATAAGGAGCTGCAGAATTTCTCTCGATCTGTGTCTCTTAGGACACAGAGCTCTGCTCCTTCTATGGATTATGGCACTTGAAGACAACATTTTTTTCCTGAGCAGACACCCGTGCTGGGGCCCTCTGCTCTCCTGTGCCCTGATTCCTATGTACCTTCCCAGCTCAGAGGCACTGAAGACTGTTATCTGTCTGTAAGTGCCTTATCAAAGCCCTGCATGTGAGGAAGGGGGGGAGTGTATTTCTGTGTGTGTTAAACAAACCAGTGTGTCTTCAACTGTTGCAATACTACAACTCCCAGCATTCCCAGAAATACTTTGGCTGTCTGGACATGCTGGGAGTTGTAGTTTTGCAACAGCTGAAGGCATGTGAGGAAGGGGGAGGGGGGGTGTATTTGTGTGTGTGTGTGTGTTTTTAACCTGTGTGCCTTCAACTGTTGCAAAACTACAAAACCCAGCATCCCCAGCCAGAGTTTGGTTGTCTTGGCATGCTGGTAGTTATGGTTGGGAAACAATGATATATACTCCACACGTGTGAGGAATACATGTAGTACCCCGGTTGGGCACCCCAGTAGTGGATAGGGAAAAGGGTTTAATAAAGACATTTAAAAGGGTGCCAACTCCCTTAATCCTACATGAAAGGGGGTTAAAACATCTTATCCCCAAAGGATAGGGAATAAGATGTCTGATCGTGTTGCACTCTACATTGCACTCTTAGTAAACCAGGGTCATTATCTTTTTTTCTGTAGGTCCATAAGATTACAATGACACCCAATATTTATAGGTTTTATTTTATTTTACTACTTTTAAAATTAACTTTGTATATGCAAATTAGTATGCTTAACCACTTAAGGACCTAGGGCGTATGGATACGCCTTGACGTCCTGGTACTTAAGGACACAGGGCGTATCCATACGCCCGGGGGAATTTCGGTCCCCGCCGTGCGCCGGGCCGGGGTGACTGCTGATATCAATCAGCAGGCACCCCGTGCAAATGCCCCCACCCCCCCCCCCCCCCGTCGGCGATCGGCGCAAATCGCAAGTGAATTCACACTTGCGATTTGCGCCGATTCCGGGTCATACGGGTCTATTGTGACCCGGTGACCCGGAATAGAAGGGGGATCGCGGTTGTCTAAGACACCCACGATCCCCCTGTAGGCATAGGAGTGAGGTGGCAGGGTTGCCACCCCTCCTATCCCTGCTATTGGTCTGCTATTGATCGTCAGAGGTGACGACCAATAGCAGACCGGGGGCGGGGGGGTTAACTTTCGTTTTCCCCGTCCTGCCCTCCCACAATATGCGGGGCAGAACGGGGAACCGAAGGGGACCGGGCGCCGACGTCCACTTACCCGTCCGGAGGCTGCGGCGACGTTGATCGGCGGGCGGCGTCACGTGCGTCTGAAGAGGACGGCTGCCGGGATCCTACGGAAGCCGGTAAGTAGATCTGGAGGGCTACAGTCTGAGACCGTGGTCTCTAACTGTAGCCCTCCAGATGTTGCAAAACTACAACTCCCAGCATGCCCAGACAGCTGTTTGGGCATGCTGGAATATGTAGTTTTGCAACAGCTGGAGGGCTGCAGTTTGAGACCACTATACAGTGGTCTCTAAACTATATCCCTCCAGATGTTGCAAAACTACAACTCCTAGCATGCCCACATAGCTGTTTGTTGTCTGGACATGCTGGGAGTTGTAGTTTTGCAACATCTGGAGGTCCACAGTTTGGAGATCACTGTGCAGTGGTCTAAAAACTGTAGCTCTCCAGATGTTGCAAAACTGCAATTCCCAGCATGCCCAGAAAGCAAACAGCTGTCTCGGCATGCTGGGAGTTGTAGTTGGGTACCTCCAGCTATTGCATAACTACATCTCCCAGCATGCCCTTCGGTGATTAGTACATGCTGGGAGTTGTAGTTTTGCAACAGCTGGAGGCACTGGGTGGAAAATATTGAGTTAGGTAACAGAACCTAACTGAAGGTTTTCCAACCAGTGTGCCTCCAGCTGTTGCAAAACTACAACTCCCAGCATGCACGGTCTGTCGGTACATGCTGGGAGTTGTAGTTTTGAAACAGCTGGAGGTTTGCCCCCCCATGTGAACGTACAGGGTACATTCACATAGGCGGGTTTACAGTAAATTTCCTGCTTCAAGTTTGGGCTGCGGCAAATTTTTTGCCGCAGTGCAAACTCCTAGCGGGAAATTCACCGTAACCCGCCAGTGTGAATGTACCCTAAAAACACTACACTACACTAACACCTAATAAAGGGTAAAACACTACATATACACCCCTTACACTGTCCCCCCCCCCAATAAACAATTTAAAATGTCTTGTACGGCAGGGTTTCCAAAACGGAGCCTCCAGCTGTTGCAAAACAACAACTCCCAGCATTTCTGGACAGCGACTGACTGTCCAGGCATGCTGGGAGTTTAGCAACAGCTGGAGGCACCCTGTTTGGGAATCACTGGCGTAGAATACCCCTATGTCCACCCCTATGCAATCCCTAATTTAGTCCTCAAATGCGCATGGTGCTCTCTTACTTCGGAGCCCTGTCGTATTTCAAGGAAACAGTTTAGGGCCACATATGGGGTATCTCCGTACTCGGGAGAAATTACACTACAAATTTTGGGGGGCTTTTTTTCCTTTTACTGCTTGTGAAAAGGAAAAGTTGGGGGCTACACCAGCCTGTTAGTGTAAATTTTTTTTATTTTTTTACACTAACATGCTGGTGTTGCCCCATACTTTTTATTTACACAAGCGGTAAAAGGGAAAAAAAGACCCCCAAAATTTACAGTACAGAAATACCCCAGATGTGGGCGTAAAATGCTCTGCGGGCGCACAACAAGGCTCAGGAGTGAGAGTGCACCATGTACATTTGAGGCCTAAATTGGTGATTTGCACAGGGGTGGCTGATTTTACAGCGGTTCTGACAAACGCAAAAAAAAAAAAATACCCACATGTGACCCCATTTTGGAAACTACACCCCTCACCGAACGTGACAAGGGGTATAGTGAGCCTGAACACCCCACAGGTGTTTGACGAATTTTCATTAAAGTTGGATGGGAAAATGAAAAAAATTTTATTTTTTCACTAAAATGCTGGTTTTACCCAAAATTTTTCATTTTCACATCGGGAAATAGGAAAAAAGCCCCCCAAATTTGTAAACCCATCTCTTCTGAGTAAGAGCATACCCCATATGTGGATGTAAAGTGCTCTGCGGGCGAACTACAATGCTCAGAAGAGAAGGAGCGCCATTGGGATTTTGTAGAGAAGATTTGTCCGGAATTGAAGGCCACATGTGTTTACAAAGCCCCCATAGTGCCAGAACAATGGACCCCCGACACATGTGACCCCATTTTGGAAACTACACCCCTCACGTAATGTAATAAGGGGTACATTGAGAATTTACGCCCCATAGATGTCTGACAGATTTTTGGAACAGTGGTCCGTAAAAATGAAAAATAACTTTTTTATTTGCACAGCCCACTGTTCCAAAGTTCTGTGGGGTGTAAATACTCACTGCACCCCTTATTAAATTCTGTGAGGGGTGTAGTTTCCAAAATGGGGTCACATGTGGGGGGTTCCACTGTTCTGGCACCACGGGGGGCTTTGTAAACGCACATGGCCCCTGACTACCATTCCAAACTAATTCTCTTTCCAAAAGCTCAATGGCGCTCCTCCTCTTCTGAGCATTGTAGTTCGCCAGCAGAGCATTTTACGTCCTAACATGGGGTATTTCCATACTCAGAAGAAATGGGGTTACACATTTTGGGGGTAATTTTCTCCTATTACCCCTTGTAAAAATGTAAAATTTTGGGGAAAAACTGCATTTTAGTAAAAAAAAAAAAAAAATTTTCATTTACACATCCAACTTTAACGAAAAGTCGTCAAACACCTGTGGGGTGTTAAGGCTCAGCGGACCCCTTGTTACGTTCCTTGAGGGGTGTAGTTTCCAAAATAGTATGCCATGTGGGTATTTTTTGCTGTTCTGGCACCACAGGGGCTTCCTAAATGTGACATGCCCCCAAAAAACCATTTCAGCAAAAGTTGCTTTCAAAAAGCCAAATGTGACTCCTTCTCTTCTGAGCATTGTAGTTTGCCCGCAAAGCATTTTACATCCTAACATGGGGTATTTCCATACTCAGAAGAGATGGGGTTACAAATTTGGGGGGGCATTTTCTCCCATTACCCTTTGTAAAAATGGTAAATTTGGGGGAAAAACTGCACTTTAGTGAAAAAATTTTTTTTTTCATTTACACATCCGACTTTAACGAAAAGTCGTCAAACACCTGTGGGGTGTTAAGGCTCACTGGACCCCTTGTTACGTGCCTTGAGGGGTCTAGTTTCCAAAATGATATGCCATGTTGGGGTTTTCTGCTGTTCTGGCACCATAGGGGCTTCCTAAATGTGACATGCCCCCCAAAAACCATTTCAGCAAAATTCCCTCTCCAAAATCCTATTGTTGCTCCTTCCCTTCTGAGCCCTCTAGTGCACCCGCCGAACACTTGACATACACATATGAGGTATTTCCTTACTCGAGAGAAATTGGGTTACAAATTTTTCATCTATTACCCCTTGTAAAAATTCAAAAACTGGGTCTACAAGAACATGCGAGTGTAAAAAATGAAGATTTTGAATTTTCTCCTTCACTTTGCTGCTATTCCTGTGAAACACCTAAAGGGTTAACACACTTACTGAATGTCATTTTGAATACTTTGAGGGGTGCAGTTTTTATAATGGGGTCATTTGTGGGGTATTTCTAATATGAAGGCCCTTCAAATCCACTTCAAAACTGAACTGGTCCCTGAAAAATTCCGATTTTGAAAATTTTGTGAAAAATTGGAAAATTGCTGCTGAACTTTGAAGCCCTCTGATGTCTTCCAAAAGTAAAAACACGTCAATTTTATGATGCAAACATAAAGTAGACATATTGTATATGTGAATCAATATATAATTTATTTGGAATATCCATTTTCCTTACAAGCAGTGAGCTTCAAAGTTAAAAAAATGCAAAATTTTCAATTTTTTCATCAAATTTTGGAATTTTTCACCAAGAAATGATGAATGTATCGACAAAATTTTACCACTAACATAAAGTAGAATATGTCACGAAAAAACAATCTCGGAATCAGAATGAAAGGTAAAAGCATCCCAGAGTTATTAATGCTTAAAGTGACAGTGGTCAGATGTTCAAAAAATGGCCGGGTCCTTAAGGTATATTTCGGCTGGGTCCTTAAGGGGTTAAAGGGGTTATCCATGAGTAGAAAAACACAGCTAATTTCTTTCAAAAACAGTTCCACGTCTGTCTCCAGGTTGGGTGTGGTTTTACAACTTGGCTCCATTTACTTCAATAGAACTGAGCTGGAGACAGACGGGGAGTGGTTTTTAAAAGAAAGCAGCTCTGTTTTTCTATTCCTGGATAACACCTTTAACCTGTTCAGGACCCAGGGCGTAATTTTACGCCCCGGCGCCCTGGAACTTAAAGGACCCAGGGCGTAAACTTACGCCCTGGCGGTTTCCGGTCCCTGCCGCGCGCCGAGCAGAGATCGGAAGCGGATGCCTGCTGAAATGATACCGGGCTGATCGGGTCGCTGGGACCCGACCGCCCAGTAATTTTGCATGATCCCGGCTGTCACAGACAGCCAGGACCATGCTGGAGCCTAGGAGCGAGGTGGCAAGCCGGCCAATCGTTAACCGACCAATCGCAGGCGGGGCGGTTACTTCCTCCCGTCCTGCCCGGCCCCTAAGTTAGGAGAGGACGGGAGGAAGACCGGAGGACGCGGCGGGGGACGAGGGAGTGCTGGGGCGCGGCCCCGGTACTTACCTCATTCCTGAAGACCCGGATCCCGGCGATGAAGACGGCGGCGGCGGTGACAGGTGAGTGGATCTTCAGCCGCGGTCTGGCCCTTTACAGCAATGCACGTCGCCGTAAAGCGACATGCATTGCTGTAATGGGGCCCTGTATACTACAACTCCCAGCATGCCCAGACAGCCCTTGGCATCTGGGCATGCTGGGAGTTGCAGTTTTGCAAGTTCTGGAGGTCCACAGTTTGAAGACCACTGTGCCCTTCCAGATGTTGCAAAACTACACATCCTCTGCATGCCCTTACTCTCCAGGCATGCTGGGAGTTGTAGTTCGGCAACATCTGGCTCTAAAGATGTTGCCGAACTACTACTTCCAGCATGCCTGAGAATGTTTGGGAGTAGTGGTTTTGCAACAACTGGAGGCACACTGGTTGGGAAACATTGTCTGTTTCCTAACTCAGTGTTTCCCAACCCATGTGCCTCCAGCTGTTGCAAAACTATAACTACCAGCATGCACTGATAGACTGTACATGCTGGGAGTTGTAGTTTTGCAACAGCTGGAGATCCCCCCCCCCCCCTGTGAATGTACAGGGTACACTCACATGGGCAGGGGACTTACAGTGAGTATCAGACTGCACGTTTGCGATGCAGCAAATTTTGCGCGGCAGCTTAAACTCGCAGCGGGAAACTCGTTTTATTCCCCCGCCCGTGTGACTGTCCCCTAAAAACACTACACTACACTAACACAAAATAAAATAAAAAGTAAAAAACACTACATATACACATACCCCTACACAGCCCCCCTCCCCTCCCCAATAAAAATGAAAAACGTCTGGTACGCCACCGTTTCCAAAATGGAGCCTCCTGCTGTTGCAAAACAACAACTCCCAGTATTGCCGGACAGCCGTTGACTGTCCAAGCATGCTGGATTTTTGCAACAGCTGGAGGCACCCTGTTTGGGAATCACTGGCATAGAATACCCCTATGTCCACCCCTATGCAAATCCCAAATTCAGGCCTCAAATGCGCATGGCGGTTTCACTTCGGAGCCCTGTCGTATTTCAAGGCAACAGTTTTGGGTCACATATGGGGTATCGCCGTACTCGGGAGAAATTGCCTAACAAATTTTGGGGGGCTTTTTCTCCTTTCACCCCTTATGAAAAGGTGAAGTTGGGGTCTACACCAGCATGTTAGTGTAAAAAAAAAATTTTTTTTACACTAACATGCTGGTGTTGCCCTATACTTTTCATTTTGACAAGAGGTAAAAGGGAAAAAAGCCCCCCAAAATTTGTAATGCAATTTCTCCCGACTACGGAGATACCCCATATGTGGGCGTAAAGTCCTCTGGGGGGCGCACAACAAGGCCCAGAAGGGAGAGTGCACCATGTACATTTGATTTGCACAGGGGTGGCTGATTGTTACAGCGTTTTTGACAAACGCAAAAAAAAAAAAAACACGTGACCCCATTTCGGAAACTACACCCCTCACGGAATGTAATGAGGGGTGCATTTACACCCCACTGGTGTCTGACAGATCTTTGGAACAGTGGGCTGTGCAAATAAAAAATTATGTACAGCCCACTGTTTCAAAGATCTGACAGACACCAGTGGGTTGTAAATGCTCACTGTACCCCCTTGTTACGTTCCTCAAGGGGTCTAGTTTCCAAAATGGTATGCCATGTGGGGGTTATTTTGCTGTCCTGGCACCATAGGGGCTTCCTAAATGCGACATGCCCCTGAGCAAAATTTGCTCTCAAAAAGCCAAATATGACTCCTTCTCTTCTGAGCATTGTAGTTTGCCCGTAGTGCACTTCAGGTCAACTTATGGGGTTCCTCCATACTCAGAAGAGATGGGGTTACAAATTTTGGGGGGTATTTTCTGCTATTAACCCTTGCAAAAATGTGAAATTTGGGGGGAAACACACATTTTAGTGAAAAAAATTTATATATTTTTTTACATATGCAAAAGTCGTGAAACACCTGTGGGCTATTAAGGCTCACTTTATTCCTTGTTACGTTCCTCAAGGGGTCTAGTTTCCAAAATGGTATGCCATGTGGGGGGGGGGGGGGGTTGCTGTTCTGGCACCATAGGGGCTTCCTAAATGCAACATGCCCCCCAAAAACCATTTCAGAAAAACGTACTCTCCAAAATCCCCTTGTCGCTCCTTCGCTTCTGAGCCCTCTACTGCGCCCGCCGAACACTTTACATAGACATATGAGGTATGTGCTTACTCGAGAGAAATTGGGCTACAAAAATAACAATCCATTCTCTCCTTTTACCCCTTGTAAAAATTCCAAAATTTGGTCTACAAGAACATACGAGTGTAAAAAATGAAGATTGTGAATTTTCTCCTTCACTTTGCTGCTATTCCTGTGAAACTCCTAAAGGGTTAAAATGCTGACTGAATGTAATTTTGAATACTTTGGGGGGTGCAGTTTTTATAATGGGGTCATTTGTGGGGTATTTCTAAGATGAAGACCCTTCAAATCCACTTCAAACCTGAACTGGTCCCTGAAAAATTGTGATTTTGGAAATTTTGAGAAAAATTGGAAAATTGCTGCTGAACTTTGAAGCCCTCTGGTGTCTTCCAAAAGTAAAAACACGTCAATTTTATGATGCAAACATAAAGTAGACATATTGTATATGTGAATTAAAAAAACATTTTTTGGAATATCCATTTTCCTTGCAAGCAAATAGCTTCAAAGTTAGAAAAATGCATCATCAAATTTTGGGATTTTTCACCAAGAAAGGATGCAAGTTACCACAAAATTTTACCATTATGTTAAAGTAGGATATGTCACGAAAAAACAATATCGGAATCAGAATGATAACTAAAAGCATTCCAGAGTTATTAATGTTTAAAGTGACAGTGGCCAGATGTGCAAAAAATGGCCGGGTCCTAAGGTGTAAAATGGCTGGGTCCTTAAGGGGTTAAAATTGTTCTCTTCTGACCCCTATACCTTTTTTATTTTTCTGTATACGTGGATGTATGAGGCTGATTTTTTGTGCTGTGATTTTTAGTTTTCATCATTTTTGTTTATTATGGGACTTTTTGATTATTTTTTATAATTTTTTTTAGGATATGTGCAGTGATCAAAAATCTGCAATTCTGGATTTATTTTTTTCATTCTGGGTATTTTTTACATTTACGCCATTTGACCATGCATTTTAATTAACATAGTTTGATAGTTCAAACATTTACACATGCAGTGATACCACATATGTTCATGTTTGTTTTTTTTCACATAATTTTATTTAAAAAAAAAAAAAAGGAAAAGGGTGATATTAAATCTTAGACAAGGGGCTTATTCACATTTATTACCTTTTTTTTTTATTTCATTTTATTCACTAATTTTAGTCCATAAGAGACCATTACATGTGATCTTTAACCATCAAACATTGAAGCTTTATTGGTGATATGCATAAGAACATATTAAAATACAATGAAAGAGAACAATAGGCCCGTAGACCCAGAAACAGATAACAATATCCAGGTACATAAGGTAAAATTACAATATAAGATTGGAATACACAATGGAAGCTATATAGGCATATGACACTACATTCTCCCGCTGGCCCCGATCACAGCTACAGGTAACAGAGAATATAAAACCCAATATTCCCCCCCAACGCCACATCAGTATACATGTGATCTTTAGATTGCAAACACTGAACAATGCTGTGCGATAGAACAGCATTGATCACTCTTATCGGCGCTCCATTATTACAGGTTGTCTGCACTATTGGAGTGCTGATAAGACAGACAGAGGCAGGTAAGGGCCCTCTCTTTCATTGCAGTGGTCCCGATTAACCCACTAAGCTAGCCAGGATGAGATTTTATGAATTTTAGATTCCGCAATCAACTTCAATTGCGGTGTCTAAAGGATTAATGCCAGACATCGGCCAGCATCAGCCTCCTCATTGGTTGATAACGTTGACCCACCTGTCCCCGACGCCCATGAGTTGTCAATCCACCCCTGCTGGTGCTTTTCCTAAAGCTGCAGATGGTATCATCTGCTGACGTAACGGACAGTGTCGCTACAGACGTAACTGACAGAACGGCACTGTTACATCACACCTGCACTTCCTGCCAGCTGCAGGGAAGCTAAATTTTGCTGAGACAGGGCATGGAATGGGCAATGGGATACCGCAGGCTGTGAGGGAGCGAGGGAGGTAAGCATAGAGGCCTTACATGGAATTGTTGCATAAAAGCTTTAACTGCAACTTTAAGGTGAATTCCTTGTGTTGTGTGCAAGTTTATATTACATGATCGAACGTACACTTAAAGTGTACCTGTCATTAACAAAAACTTTTTATATAATGTAGTAAATAACACTATGTATATTTGTAGTATACATTGGTTAAAATTTTTTATATTTTTGTCTCTACAGCTATTGCCGGTTGGTCTCTGTGAGGAGTCCAAATACAGGAAGTGTGGGTGGACAAGCAGGGCTCTGTACAGTGAGGACAAGCAGGGCTCTGTGCACTGAGGACAGGCAGGGCTCTGTGCACTGAGGACAGGCAGGGCTCTGTGCACTGAGGACAGGCAGGGCTCTGTGCACTGAGGACAAGCAGGGCTCTGTGCACTGAGGACAAGCAGGGCTCTGTGCACTGAGGACAAGCAGGGCTCTGTGCACTGAGGACAAGCAGGGCTCTGTGCACTGAGGACAAGCAGGGCTCTGTGCACTGAGGACAAGCAGGGCTCTGTGCACTGAGGACAAGCAGGGCTCTGTGCACTGAGGACAAGCAGGGCTCTGTGCACTGAGGACAAGCAGGGCTCTGTGCACTGAGGACAAGCAGGGCTCTGTGCACTGAGGACAAGCAGGGCTCTGTGCACTGAGGACAAGCAGGGCTCTGTGCACTGAGGACAAGCAGGGCTCTGTGCACTGAGGACAAGCAGGGCTCTGTGGACAAGCAGGGCTCTGTGCACTGAGGACAAGCAGGGCTCTGTGCACTGAGGACAAGCAGGGCTCTGTGCACTGAGGACAAGCAGGGCTCTGTGCACTGAGGACAAGCAGGGCTCTGTGCACTGAGGACAAGCAGGTCCCTGTGCACTGAGGACAAGCAGGTCCCTGTGCACTGAGGACAAGCAGGTCCCTGTGCACTGAGGACAAGCAGGTCCCTGTTCACTGAGGACAAGCAGGTCCCTGTGCACTGAGGACAAGCAGGTCCCTGTGCACTGAGGACAAGCAGGTCCCTGTGCACTGAGGACAAGCAGGTCCCTGTGCACTGAGGACAAGCAGGGCTCTGTGCAGCGAGGACAAGCAGGGCTCTGTGCAGCGAGGACAAGCAGGGCTCTGTGCAGCGAGGACAAGCAGGGCTTTTTGCACTGAGGACAAGCAGGCAGGGCTCTGTGCGGCGCGGACAGGCAGGCAGGGCTCTGTGCAGCGCGGACAGGCAGGCAGGGCTCTGTGCGGCGCAGACAGGCAGGCAGGGCTCTGTGCGGCGCGGACAGGCAGGCAGGGCTCTGTGCGGCGAGGACAGGCAGGCAGGGCTCTGTGCGGCGAGGACAGGCAGGCAGGGCTCTGTGCGGCGAGGACAGGCAGGCAGGGCTCTGTGCGGCGAGGACAGGCAGGCAGGGCTCTGTGCAGCGAGGACAGGCAGGCAGGGCTCTGTGCAGCGAGGACAGGCAGGCAGGGCTCTGTGCAGCGAGGACAGGCAGGCAAGGCTCTGTGCAGCGAGGACAGGCAGGCATGCCCTTGGCTCACACAGCAGGCTGATTGACAAGACAGGAGCCTGCACAGAGCCCTGCTTGTAGTGCCCTCATTTCCTGTGTTTTGTCTTCAAGTAGAGAGACAGGCAATAGCTGCAGGCACAGCATTTTTTTTCACCCAAAAGTATACACATATTTTAACCAAAATGACCGGTACACTTTAAAGCAAATAAATATTTCCTGCTAAGTCAAGTGAACAAAAAACAAAACTAGACCATCAAGTGTGCCCTTGCTGTTTTTAGGGTTAGGAATTATGTAACAAACATCTATGCACTTGCTGTATATGTTATGCCAGACAAGACCCAAAACTACCAGACCTTAGACCACATCCCTGACTTTATTCAGAATCCAGAAGAGCCCCCTAAATGATCACATTATCAGACCCCTGACCCTAATAAATAGTAAACATTCAGCCTGATATACTGGGTTACATAGTATCCAATGAAAATAGAATTAAAATGCATCAAGATCTAGTACAGTAAAAATTACTGTCTGCATCCCTAGTGGTCTAGGGATTGGAAATGGTTAATGTCTATATCCCTGGTGGTCTAGAGCAGTCAGGGGGTAATGCCAGAATCCCTGGTGCATGATCTACGGCACTGAAGAGGTTTTAATAAATCTATGTTATACTGTTGATCTAGTGCAGTAAAATTGTTAGTGTCAGTATCCCTTGGGGTCTGGGGCAGTAAAGGGGTTGATTTGTATTGGGATCCATCAGATTTCTAATGTGTCCAGGGCCTAAAATGCAAAAAATGGTAAATTGGCACTGAAGAGGCACTACATTTAGTGCCTATTTATTGATTATTTGTTCTTCTGTTAAAGCCCGAAATGACTAACCTGATTCTTGGTGAGGTATAGTAGTTGTGAAGCCTTAATGTGCACTTGTGATGTGCAGTACTCTCTGGCGCCCTTACCCAATCTTATGTCTTGACTCCTAAATGCTAAAACAAACTGGTGTGATGATGTCATTGTGGTCTGTATCCATATTACACAGACAAGAAGGGGAGATTCTCAGGTCTCAGCAGCAGCTGCTGGGTAGAGGGAGCAGAGTGCACAATAAGTTGCACCTAGCCTATGGTTGACATCTTTACAACTGGTGCCCTGTACAACCCAACAGGTTGCACGTAGCTAAGGCCGGCCATGCTTATAGCCATCGCAGCTGGCATTTGGTAATTCTCAAAAAGATGACATTAGCAAAACTATTGCCTACATGCTTAGAGCAAAACAGTTGTTATACACTGCATGGATAAACTCGCAAGTAGTATAGACCAAATTTAAAATAACTAACAACAAAGAAAGGTGTAATCCAACCAATAATATGTAATATCTATCTGACTGGTTACATGATAAATGTTAGGTTGGGGAAGAGGCGGTGAGTTTGTCTGTTGGACCCAGTTCCTATTGCATTAGCATAAGGGAGAAGACTACAGATTCCCTGTAAAGTGAAACAATTTACTATGCATTGTGATTTATCTCAGTGTAGCATATTGTCATGTATTGCACCAGTGCTTGACATACAATTGGAAATGACCTATGTAATATTTCTCCCATCCTTTGGAAGGTGCCATAGAGCAGATAAAGGCAGAGGAGGCGAAGGGACCTATTGCTGCTGCCAATATGTTTTTGGAGAAATTACTTGAGTTGGATGCTGAAGGATGGTACCAAGGGTTTATAGATGTGCTGCGTACAGAAGGTATGTATAAATGGGCACAGTCAGATCCAAAAACTTTTTATATGTTGTAATTGATGGAAATGAAAGACCTTTTGTAATATGGTTGTTTACATTTTTTTTTTTTTATGTTTAATAAAAAAAATAAAAAATAAAAATAAAAAATTACGAAAATACCCAACACTAGGGGTCCCTATACCTACTGGGACTGGACAAGAGATGACTCATGGACAAGGCTGCATGAGCAGACTCACCAATCATCTTCCACCACCACAAGGGAGGGACCCCCCCCAGGGGATTTCGAGGAACCCCCCCCAGGGGATTTCGAACACTGTGAGCTAATGAAAAAAAAGGGATTCCTATAACAAATATAGGTTATAGGAGGCATAAAAATCAGATGTACATGGGAAGGATAAGGTACTAAGTAACATATTAATTTTTTTTTTTTTTTTTGTGGAATCGCACAGGTACGCTTTAAAGTTACATTCTTATTTTGCTTTCCTTCATGGAGCGTTATGATACAAGAAAGGTGAACTATTCCCAAATATAAATGTAAAGTTCTTATGGACAGGACAAAATAGAGTATTATATAGAAAGGCCCAGGAAAAGCTACAGTGTTTAATTGTGACTAATCTACATGTCGAAAAGAAAAAAGCATGTTCATCTACCATGTTTAGTACAGTTTAACAGATATGGAAAATAACCTCTTTATTATCTAAAATGCTAATATATATATGTGTATGTGCATATATATATATATATATATATATATATATATATATGCACATACACATATATATATATACAGTGCGGATCAAAAGTTTGGGCACCCCAGGTAAAAATTTGTATTAATGTGCATAAAGAAGCCAAGGAAAGATGGAAAAATCTCCAAAAGGCATCAAATTACAGATTAGACATTCTTATAATATGTCAACAAAAGTTAAATTTTATTTCCATCATTTACACTTTCATGATAACAGAAAACCAAAAAATGGCATCTGCAAAAGTTTGGGCACCCTGCAGAGTTAATATCTTGTACTGCCCCCTTTTGCCAGTATCACAGCTTGTAAACGCTTTTTGTAGCCAGCCAAGAGTCTTTCAATTCTTGTTTGAGGTATCTTTGCCCATTCTTCCTTACAAAAGTCTTCCAGTTCTTTGAGATTTCTGCGCTGTCTGTCACGCACTGCTCTTTTAATGTCTATCCATAGATTTTCAATTATGTTGAGGTCAGGAGATTGTGAAGGCCATGGCAAAACCTTCAGTTTACGCATCTTGATGTAATCCCCCGTGGATTTCGAGGTGTGTTTAGGATCATTATCCATTTGTAGAAGCCATCCTCTCTTTAACTTCAGCTTTTTCACAGATGGCATCAAGTTATCATCCAAAATTTGCTGAAATTTTATTGAATCAATTTTTCCTTCTACTCGTGAGATGTTCCCTGTGCTACTGGCTGCAATACAACCTCAAAGCATGATTGATCCACCCCCATGCTTAACAGTTGGACAGAGGTTCTTTTCATTAAATTCTGTTCCCCTTCTTCTCCAAACGTACCTTTGCTCATTCCGGCCAAAAAGTTCAATTTTAACCTCCTTGGTCCACAGAACTTGTTTCCAAAATGCATCAGGCTTGTCTGTATGTTCATTTGCAAAGTTCAAACGCTGATTTTTGTGTGGTGAGGACAAAGAAGAGGTTTTCTTCTGATGACTCTTCCATGAAGACTATATTTGTACAAGTATCTCTTTATAGTGGAATAGTGTACCACAACTCCAGTGTCTGCCAGATCTTTCTGGAGGGATTGTGCAGTCAAACATGGGTTTTGAATTGTTTTTCTCACAATCCTGCAAGCTGTTCTATCTGATTTTTTTTTCTTGGTCTTCCAGATCTTGTTTTAACTTCCACTGTTCCTGATGACTGCCATTTCTTAATTACATTCCGAACAGAGGATATTGACATATGAAAACATTTTGCTATCTTTTTATAGCCTTCTCCAGCTTTGTGAGCGTCAACTATTTTCAGTTTAAGATTTCTAGACAACTGCCTAGAATAACCCATGGTGCTGATTGTTGGGGCAAGGTCAGATGAGTCTGGGCATTTATAACCTTTGAGATTGACATCACCTGGTCTTCCCAGATGATGATTGAGAACAATCCATGACACTGGCAGGTCTCAGTTTTGCAAAGGGGGCAGTGCATGCTATAAATTCTGCAGGGTGCCCAAACTTTTGCAGACGCCATTTTTTTTTTTCTGTTATCTTGAAAGAGTAAATGATGGTAATAAAATCTAACTTTTGTTGACATATTATAAGAATGTCTAATCTGTAATTTGATGCCTTTTGGAGATTTTTCAATCTTTCCCTGGCTTCTTTATGCACATTAATACAAATTTTTACATGGGGTGCCCAAACTTTTGATCCCCACTGTGTATGTGTGTATATATATATTTCTAAGGTTACAACGTTATTGAGTGATAGTTTTTACTGCTGCTCCACACTTACCTGTAGTAATAATAATAATAATGCTTGGTAAGACTTGTATTATCGCATTGGCAACAACAGTTGCATTATTCTCTTTAGACAGTAAAGGAATAACATTATGTATGTACCTATAAATGTAGATCTTATCTTCAACAAGAAACAGCCAAAACTATAAAAACTGTATATAAAAAAAAATATCACAACATAATACATGTTGGCATATTTATGAATCTAATGTCTCCACCAGTCTGACAATTCAGTGAGAAGTACAGATTGTTAACCAAATAGAAAAAAAAACCACTTTGTTTTAGGAAACAGGGGGCATAGTAAGAAAGTAAAAACACTATTGGAATCAGGGCACCCAAGGTTACAAAACAATTTAACAACTGATTTTTTTGGATTGACCAGATATACTTTTTAAACAGTAACCTGGTACTGCGTATAGTGATTTCTTTGACACAATGGCTTAGCCCACACTATTTTTAGTGTCAGATCACAGTCAACATACACTCTAGTATATAATAATATTATATAATCATTTATAATTTATAATTTCAAGTGTCATTTTGTAAAACAAGGAACTAAACAATCACTGTTTTTATTCAAGGATATAGAGGTCTTTCAGAAGCCCTTCAGAAATTAGACTTTGCTGATATTCAAAGCTTAGAGGAGCCCAGGAAACGTCTATCCATCATCAACAGTATTGTTAAAAGTAACATCCGGACTGATGAGATTATCGGTCAGCTTGCTGACTGCCTCCTCCAGCGAGAGATAGAAGAGATTAAAGAGGTAATTTTGCTTATTAAGAAGTAAATATGATAGTTGGAATGATCTGCAACATGATTTCTAGTTTTCCTAGTGCATTTCCTATTCTGTTATCCTGTGCATCAAATATGTGCCTGCTTTGTGGACTCTGCTTCTGTTTGACCCTTTCTCTACTGTACTGACTCTTTGGTTCCTGATCTGAATTGCTGACCTGTGCCACCTGCCTTGACCTTTGCCTATTCTAGACTCTGCCTCATCCCTAGTACCAGCGTACGATCCAGCCTGCTGACTGTCTCTTGCCTTTTTTGCGGGTGCTACACACTGGTACCATCTCAACCACTGGGCCAACTGCTACCCACACCGGGACCATGCTTGTGGAGCTACCTGGTACCCACAAGCAACAGAGGTCCAGCTTCTGCTTCCTGGAGTGGCATAAAGGGAGAAGACCTGGTTCGTACTTAGCCTCCATTCCCAGGCATGGCCCAAACGTAAACCAGTTCAATAGCACAGTGGGTCCTAACAATTTTTACAGTTTTTACCTGGGAAACATCATTATTTAACTTTTTTAACCTGTAAGAAAATGTGCGGCCATTTACCGTGTCTTAAAAGCTGCTAAAAAAACCCACAAACCACAATCGCCACATTTGAGCGTTTACCTTTGGTGGAACATTGCAACACTATAACCGTGGCGCTCGCCAGCTGTCAAAGCTAACAAGATAGATTGGTTGTGATCACATCCTGGTTTTTGAGATGATTTTTGATTTGGTATCATGAAAATAACAGCAGGGAACTAGATAAAACCACAACCTGTGAATAGACTTGTAGACAATGCAGTAATCTTTACAATTGTAAACCATAATGATTATCTCCACCTGTAAATAGGCCTTACATTTATATATATATGCTCCTTACTTAGAGAAATTGTTATCACTTCTATTCAGGAAACTAGACTGAAAGGGACTACAGCTGGTGCCGAAAAGCTTATCGATTGCCTTTTACGATCTGATAAAAAAGAGTGGCCGAAAGTCTTCACTTTGGCTTTGCAAACAGAAAATCACTTTGAGGTCCTTAATGTTTGGTCTACTTTCACAGGTGAATAAATAGCATTTAATACTTGTTTAAAATATGTTTTCACAACACACATTTGGTGCCATGTGTCATATTGATCTGAAGGGAGCTATCCATGTAGATACATGGTGGTATTTCTGTTATTTTTTTAATCACAATATATACAACTTTGCTTCTGTTGGTCTCGGTGATCACTTGGGCTATCCATTGTGACATTCTGCTGGGTCAGCCCAGATTAGGAAACCTGTCACATGGCATCTCAGGAAATATTCATTATAAAAAATATATTAAATATTGTCCTTCAAAGGTTTTTTTCTAAGCTCTTTGAGGATAAGTATTAGGGTACGTTCACACTGAGGAATTCAAGAGGAATTTCCTCGAGTAATTCCGCTAGCTTTGTCAGCTTGAAATTATTCAGCAATTGATTTTCCATTCACTTCAATGTATTTTCCGCTTCTCAGTTCACACTGAGTAAATTCTGCTTGCTGAATTCCGACGCTGAGTTCAGTTCCGCTTGAAGAAAGAACGTGTTCATTCTTCTAGTGGAATCCGCAAGCAGAATTCATTAGAAGTCAATGGTTTTTGTTTTCACGCGGAATTCAAGCAGAATTCAGAAAAGTAGAATTAAATAGCCTCCTCTTTCATTCCTCTTCATTTCTGCGTGGAAATTCCGCTCGAATTACGCTTGATGGATAAAATGACAGAAGGCAACAATTTCCTAACCGAAATTATTCCTTGTGAATTCCTCTTGAATTCCTCATTGTGATCATAGCCTTAAATCAAAATATTGTGACAGCAAACTAAAAATAAATAAAATGAATTAATAACCCTTTTATTATATGAAAATTGAAATAACCCTTTTGAAATTCTTGCTTTTTATTGTAGATATTAAATTCATGTTTGTAGTAAATATAGCTGGTGCATAAGTCGGACGCCTTAAATCAAAAATGTTCATGGAGTGCTGATGGGTAACAAAGCAAGAACCCTCCCTTTGTCATACCACTTTATGCTATTGACCACAGCATCTAAGGGGTTAAACTGCCAGAATCAGAGTTATCTCCCATCTCTGCAGTTGCAGCGGGTTCCTGGCTGTGGATTACAGCTGCTGATTAGGTTGAGTTAAATGGTATTTGAACTGTAAGGGAGTTAAAGGGAACCAATCATCAGATTTTACCCTATATAACGCTTGGCAAAGCGTTATATAGGGTAAAATCTTTATTTTCACCATTCCCGGGGGATGCTCCTGCCCCCAGGGATGGTGAAGATATGAAGTTATAAACTAGTCACCGCCGCCGCCGCCGTAAGTAGTCACCTGGGCGGGGAGCTCCTCTCACCAACTCCCGTTCTTCGGCCGGCAGCGACTCCCCCTCCGCTTGATTGATGGGCCGCGTCATTGTTCCGCTCACTAAACAGATGGAGCAGAACGATGATGCGGCCCATCAATCAAGCGGAGGGGGAGTCGCTGCCGGCCGAAGAACGGGAGTAGGTGAGAAGAACTCCCCGCCCAGGTGACTACTTACGGCGGCGGCGGTGACTAGTTTATAACTTCATATCTTCACCATCCCTGGGGGCAGGAGCATCCCCCGGGAATGGTGAAAATAAAGATTTTACCCTATATAACGCTTTGCCAAGCGTTATATAGGGTAAAATCTGATGATTGGTTCCCTTTAAGCTTATCGTGAAATACACAGTTAGCAAAATACTGAATCACTTTGTAATATAATTATTTGTTTCTTTTCAATAAGATTGTCCAGAGAAAACAGTTGAACCAGTGGAAGAGTCGGAAGAAGAAAGCGTCTTTACAGTCCAGTTTGTTGAAAAGCCCATACTTGAAGACAATTTGCTCTCAGGTATATCACCCTCTTAACCCCTTAAGGACTCAGCCCATTTTGGCCTTAAGGACTCAGACAATTTTATTTTTACGTTTTCATTTTTTCCTCCTCGCCTTCTAAAAATCATAACTCTTTTATATTTTCATCCACAGACTAGTATGAGGGCTTGTTTTTTGCGCGACCAGTTGTCCTTTGTAATGACATCACTCATTATATCATAAAATGTATGGCGCAACCAAAAAACACTATTTTTGTGGGGAAATTAAAACGAAAAACGCAATTTTGCTAATTTTGGAAGGTTTTGTTTTCACGCCGTACAATTTATGGTAAAAATGACATGTGTTCTTTATTCTGAGGGTCAATACGATTAAAAGGATACCCATTATTATATACTTTTATATTATTGTTGCGCTTAAAAAAAATCACAAACTTTTTAACCAAATTAGTACGTTTATAATCCCTTTATTTTGATGACCTCTAACTTTTTTATTTTTCCGTATAAGTGGCGGTATGGGGGCTCATTTTTTGCGCCATGATCTGTACTTTTTTTTGATACCACATTTGCGTATAAAAAACTTTTAATACATTTTTTATAATTTTTTTTTAAATAAAATGTATTAAAAAAGTAGGAATTTTGGACTTTTTTTTTTTTTTTCGTTCACACCGTTCACCGTACGGGATCATTAACATTTTATTTTAATAGTTCGGACATTTACGCACGCGGCGATACAAAATATGTCTATAAAAAATGTTTTTTACGCTTTTTGGGGGGTAAAATAGGAAAAAACTGACGTTTTACTTTTTTATTGGGGGAGGGGATTTTTCACATTTTTACTTTTACATTTTTTTACATTTTTTTTTACACTTGAATAGTCCCCATAGGGGACTATTCATAGCAATACCATGATTGCTAATACTGATCTGTTCTATGTATAGGACATAGAACAGATCAGTATTATCGGTCATCTCCTGCTCTGGTCTGCTCGATCACAGACCAGAGCAGGAGACGCCGGGAGCCGCACGGAGGAAGGAGAGGGGACCTCCGTGCGGCGTTATGAATGATCGGATCCCCGCAGCAGCGCTAAATCACGAACTGCCGCAGATGCCGGGATCTGTATTGATCCCGGCACCTGAGGGGTTAATGGCGGACGCCCGCGAGATCGCGGGCGTCGGCCATTGCCGGCGGGTCCCTGGCTGCGATCAGCAGCCGGGATCAGCCGCGCATGACACGGGCATCGCTCCGATGCCCGCGGTTATGCTTAGGACGTAAATGTACGTCCTGGTGCGTTAAGTACCACCTCACCAGGACGTACATTTACGTCCTGCGTCCTTACGGGGTTAAGTAGTAAGAGCCCTTTCGCACTACAGAATTTCTGAGCGGATTTCTAAACAGTTGGCGCTCGTAGCAGATGGAATCTTCGATCAAAATATCCCTGAGTGGAGATTCTGTAGTGTGAATGGGCCCTGAATGTTCTTTCTGTACTAATTCTCTTCAGTATAATTTAGTTCCTAAAGAGACAAATATAAAACCTTGTGAACGGAGTTGTTAACTTGATAACTGTTATTTATTGCTCACTGTAGATGTTGCATTGGTGAGGTGTAGTAAGGAAGGAGTGCTCATATTTATCAGATTTGGGCACATCTTCTCTTCCCTCACATTGACTTCTTTATCCTTTTTACTGTTGGTGGGGGGAGCTATCACCTAAATGCACGTGTAACTGTATTATTTACTATTATTTGTAACTTCTTCATCTTCTTTATAATTTTCTTCCTTTTTAGCTTCCCCGCCACTGGCCAATGGCAATGAAGCTGCAGCTCCTCAAGTGAGCTCCTTAAGTAGGTATTGATACATGCCAAATGAAACTGAGAACAATGCATTCACCATTTTTGTAATGAAATTACCCATATAGTAATCCTCTGTCATTGGAATCAAATACATCTATAACTGTAATGCCTGGCACATCCAGTCTTTGTTAACCTGTTACTTTTCTAGCCTTCTTCACAAAGACAGTGGCCCAGATTTATCAAACTGCGTGAGAGAAAAAAAGAGTGATTTCCCCACAAGAACCAATCACAGCTCAGCTTTCACTTGACCAGAGCTCGTCAGCTTAGCTGTAATTGGCTGCATTGGGAAAATCACTCTTTTTTTTTTTCTTTTTTTTTTTTTCTTTTTTTTTTTTCTTTTTTTTTTTTCTTTTTTTTTGTCTTTTTTTTTGTCTCACACAGTTTGATAAATCTGGGCCAAAACCAGTCATATAGATGAAGAGAACCAGATTACACACAGAAAGTATATACTTACTATAATGAAGTGTAATAAGAGCGGGATTTCTTCATGTGTATCTTACTAAGTAAACACAATAACTGTATATTATTCACTAAACATTTCCATCTTTTTACCTTTGCACATTTTGACAAGTAAAGCAGTGTAGAGTGGTATACCATATAGGATATTGCACCAGAGCACCGTCATAAAGTACATTAGCACATTCAACATTCCAAAATAGTCTCTAGATATATCCTTATTTTCCGTATTTATCCATCAGTACAATACTCCATTATCTATGAGTAACCTACCATAACTGTTTAATATGTAACGATAATGGATTCTAGTACAATCATGTATTTAATAATTAGGGATGTCCTAAGTACTAATATTTTTTATGGGTACTCACCGATACCAATTACCAGTACTTTTTTTTTTTTTAACTTCATGTGAGAGCATAGGTGGCTCTCAACTTTGTGAAGCCTTAGGTGAAAGTCGAACATGAGCCCCCACTGACACACGTATATAAAATATACATCAAGTAGTTATGTAGGGAATACCCCTGCTTTTTTAGGTAGCCACCCTCAGTAGGTAGGTAGAGAATCATCATTCCCAGCCCCCCCCCCACCCCTTTTTAGGTTGGAGTCGAGGAGGAATTTTTTTCCGCTTGGAATGGGACATAAGCTTTATTAGTGTTTTTTCCCTTCTTTTGTATCAACACAGTAGGGATATATGTTAAACTTGATGGACTCTTGTCTTTTTTCAACCTAAGATAGGCGGCAAGTAGGGAATCCCCCAATTAGGTTGAAGCCTCCAATTGGTAGGTAGGTAGGAAGCCCTCCCCTTTTAGGTAGAAGCCACTAGTAGTTAGGTATTTAGGTAAGTTGGAAACCTCCTAATAGGCAGATGTCCAAGTAGTTTCCCCCAATTGCATTCCCTCTGCTCCTATTCTGGGGACTTTGTATCCATGCTTTATTTGTGCAGGACCTTCTGCTTCACTCCATTATCTAGAGTGGTATGTGATAAAATATCATTGCGTGGCAGGTGCTGTACCACTTGAATAACCAAGTAAATGGAGAAAGTCCTGCACCACTCTAGATAGTGGAGTTAACGATGAAGAGACCTTAGCGATAGAGCATAGGGAAAGTGAGAATGATTTTACAACTTTTATGGTCTGCAAGTATTGGGATGGATATTGGGGATGTTTGCACAAGTACTCGTGCAAATGTCCAGTATCAGTGGGTATATAAATATCGGTATCAGGGCATCCCTAGTAATATTCTGCAATATATGGCTGTAAATTATTTGCATATGATGGCAAGACTTTCCTTTTCTTGCTAGCTCTGTGTATAACACTACTTTTTCTGCAATGGCTGAATAATTTGTACCTCTTTATATGCCAGGTTCCACCTCCAGATCTATAAAAGATATAAAGCTGAGAAATTACCAGAAAGAACTGGCCCAGCCTGCATGCAATGGCAAGAATACAATTATATGTGCTCCAACAGGTCAGTTAATGGGAATGAGGAGTATCTTTTACACTTTTTTTTAAAATCTGTTTATGAAGAAAAATTCCATAGGGAAACCCAGTATATTTGGTCAACAATCCACACTAAAGACATAACAGGGCCTAAAATCTTGGCATACAATATCTTAATCCTCGGTGGGTGCCAGTTCCGCGGTCAGTGTTGCCTGTTCTCACAAATAGAAAGTGCCACTCACTGGCTGCAGCAGTAACCCTTTTCAGATGGTACCTGTACATGCTACAGCAATCTCCACTATTCCTAAACCTGTTTGCACAAAAATGTACATATGTACCATGCTATAACTTTTTCACAGTTGGGGTGGGTGCAATATTCTTATCTATAGGTGATGACAAAATGTCTTAATAGTGGATTAGCCCGTATGGGTATGTCTGTTTAATATATAGGAATTACATGATGTGATTCTGCCAAGCTGCTTCTCCACTCCCTTCTTTCTACATAGTGCCAGTTCGTCTTTGACTTGAACAATAGACTCTTATCTGACAGTCTGGTTGCTAGGAATACATTGCCTAACAATCACAGTCATTTCAGTGGGCTTGTCAGGTCAGGCCGAATGACTGTAGAAACCATTTGTGTCATACAATCGAGTACTCGATAGATGCTCTCCCCTTACCCTTAAAATGTGTTAGTTTAAGATGCCAAACACTGTTTCCATTTCCAAATTACCTTCAATAAGACTGATGTCATGAAGTGAATTATTAAAATACTGATGTCACATCTACAATACAATGTTTGTTAAATGTTTGTAATGTGTCTTTTAACAGGATCTGGAAAAACATATGTGGCATTAAATATTTGTGATCATCATCTACAATCTTTGCCGCAAGGACAGAAAGGGAAGATTGTGTTTATGGCTACAAAAGTTCCTGTGTATGAACAACAGAAAGCTGTTTTCAGCCAATACTTTGAAAACACTGGGTATGTACCATATTAAGAGTAAAGTTATTCAGGATTATAATCCCTTCTCATTATCGGCATCCAGAGCAAGCATTTCCAAGGAGGAATCTTTGTAATGGTTACTTCTTTCTCTCAACAGATATACTGTTGTGGGCTTCTCTGGAGAAGAAACTGAAAATGTTCCCTTGGGAATGATTATAGACACTAATGACATCATCATTCTGACTCCACAGATTCTGGTCAACTGTCTCATTGATGGATCTGTGCCATCGCTTTCAATTTTTACCTTGATGATTTTTGATGAATGTCACAATACTATAGGTCACCACCCCTACAATGTGTTAATGTTTCATTATTTGGACTTGAAACTAGGTTGCCCAGATCCAAAACTTCCGCAGGTAAAGTATTTTTTATGCTGTTACCTATTATTTGCCTGTTATCCCACACTAAACCCAATACACTGGGTTATGGAGTGGGTGAATAAGAGTGAGATGATGAGTTACTTATCAAAATCCATTCTGTATGTCCGGAAATATGTCCCCTATAGCAGTGTTTCTCAAGCACAGTCCTCATGTACCCACAACTGGTCACGTGTTTAGGATTTCCTTAGTCTTTCACAGGTGATATAACTGTGGTGATGGTTGATGCACTGACAATAACTATACTGCTCAAAAAAATAAAGGTAACTCTAAGATAACACACCCTAGATCTGAATGAATGAACTAATCGTATGAAATACTTTTGTTTTTACATTTCTGAATGTGCTGACAACAAAATCACACAGAAATTATGAATGGAAATCAAATTTATCAACCCATGGAAGTCTGGATATGGAGTCACACTCAAAATCAAAGTGGAAAACCACACTACAGGCTTATCCAACTTTGATGTAATGTCCTTAAAACAAGTCAAAATGAGGCTCAGTAGTGTGTCTGGCCTCCACATGCCCGTATGACCACCCTACAATGCCTGGGCATGCTCCTGATTAGGTGGTGGATGGTCTCCTGAGGGATGTCCTCCCAGACCTGGACTAAAGCATTGGCCAACTCCTGGACAGTCTGTGGTGCATGGAGCAAGACATGATGTCCCAGATGTGCTCAATCAGATTCAGGTCTGGGGAACGGGCGGGCCAGTCCATAGCATCAATGCCTTCCTCATGCAGGAACTGCTGATACACTCCAGCCACATGAGGTCTAGCATTGTCTTGCATTAGGAGGAACCCAGGGCCAACCGCACAAGGAAATGGTCTCACAAGGGGTCTGAGGATCTCATCCCGGTACGTAATGGCAGTCAGGCTACCTCTGGCAAGCACATGGAGGGCTGTGCGGACCCCCAAAGAAATGCCACCCCACACCATTACTGACCCAACACCAAACCGGTCATGCTGGAAGATGTTGCAGGCAGCAGAACATTCTCCACGGCGTCTCCAGACTCTGTCACGTCTGTCCTGCTGCTGGGTTTTTGCCCTCCTCCGGCCTCCTCCCTGTCTCCTGATGTACTGGCATGTCTCCATGTAGCAACTTCATGCTCTGGACACTACGTTGACAGACACATTGCCACATCTCGCATTGATGTGCCACCCTGGATGGGCAGCACTACCTGAGCGACTTGTGTGGGTTGTAGACTCCGTCTCAACTAGAGTGAAAGCACCGCCAGCATTAAAAAGTGACCAAAACATCCGCCAGGAATCATAGTAACTGAGAAGTGGTCTGTGGTCACCACCTGCAGAACCACTCCTTTATTGGGGGTGTCTTGCTAATTGCCTATAATTTCCCCCGGTTGTCTGTTCCATTTACACAACAGCATGTGAAATTGATTGTCAATCAGTGTTGCTTCCTGAGTGGACAGTGTGATTTCACAGAAGTGTGATTGACTTGGAGTTACATTGTGTTGTTTAAGTGTTCCCTTTATTTTTTTTTTTTGAGCAGTGTATATCACCTGAGAAAGAATAAGGAAATCCAGAAAACATGACCTTTTGGGGGTACTTGAGTACTGCGCTTTAGAAACACTGCCCTATAGGATCCTCTTCTTTATTCCCTAAATTGTGCACTGGAGGCGGGGCGTCACTGGCTCAATTTACATATGCATGTTCAGTGTCTCCACGTCGCTGATCACGTGAGCGCTCAGTTGGCGCTCTATGCGAAAAGCAGAGTGCGCACGTGACCAGTGCTCACATTACCAGCAACGGAGTCACTAGGACGTGGAGACACAAACATGCATATGTAAATTGAGCCAGCGGGGCCCCGCCTCCTGTGCACGATTCGGGGAATAAAAAGAGGATCTTATAGGGGACATATCTCTGGACCTACAGGACAGATTTTAGTAACTGGCCCATCATTTGGCTCCTGTTCACCAACACTATAATGCAGTGTATTGGGTTTAGTGTGGGTGAACAAGCTGAAAGTTTTCCTTTAATTGAAAAAATTCCTTTTTATATAAATATATTTTTATATAAATCCCTAACATTTTATCCAACAGACATAACTTCTGAAACTGAAAAATAATGATTTGAAGGGCAAAGCTGCACATATTGCTCTTGTACAATGGCCCTATAGGTTCATATTACTTTGAATGGGGCCATACTAGGCTGTTGGTGCCGTGTTATTGATCTGTAAAACACAAATTTGTAACACAGACACCACATGTATAAGACTTTAAGTATTATTCACATCTCATAGTGTGATGTCATTCAAGTGAATGGTCACAGCTCACAGTGAAGGGAATTCAGCTTTGATGTAATGCTATGTTCCATTTCTGTTTTTCTTTTGCACATCAGTACTGGCTATACAGGGAACTGCAGTCAATTCCATTCACTTGAATGAAATCATACAGCACTGCTGCAATCTTTGTATTCTCAGCAATGGAAGTTATCCTAGAGGTGGGACCCCACCAATCACAAAGTGATGCAATATCCTTGCATGAAGTGGAAATACCACTTTAAAAAGGGACACTGGTTAAGGAGGCACTGTTCTATTGGTGCTTGTAGAAACAATTTACCACCATCAGCGGCAACGGTGATACTGCAGGTCATTCATGTGAGTGCTATTTTCTCATCACTTACACCAATCATCATAAGAACCATGGTGGTAACCAGCTAATCGCTGCTTGTCTGACCCCCGAGAACCTTGGCAAACAAATGATTTTAAGGAGAAAGATGCAGCTGACTATACCTTTTCTCTGCAATAATGTGAGGGTATATAACTGTAGTATTATACACTGCTCAAAAAAACTAAAGGGAACACTTAAACAACACAATGTAACTCCAAGTCACTCACACGTCTGTGAAATAACTGTTCACTCAGGAAGTAACACTGATTGACAATCAATTTCACATGCTGTTGTGCAAATGGAACAGATAACAGGTGAAAATTATAGGCAATTAGCAAGACACCCTCAATAAAGAAGTGGTTCTGCAGGTGGTGACCACAGATCACTCCTCAGTTCCTATGCTTCCTGGCTGATGTTTTGGTCACTTATTAATGCTGGCGGTGCTTTCACTCTAGTGGTAGCATGAGACGGAGTCTACAACCCACACAAGTGGCTCAGGTAGTGCAGCTCATCCAGGATGGCACATCAATGTGAGGTGGGGCAAGAAGGTTTGCTGTGTCTGTCAGCGTAGTGTCCAGAGCATGGAGGTGCTACCAGGAGACAGGCCAGTACATCAGGAGACGTGGAACAGGCCGTAGGAGGGCAACCACCCAGCAGCAGGACCGCTATCTCCACCTTTGTGCAAGGAGGAGCACTGCCAGAGCCCTGTAAAATGACCTCCAGCAGGCCACAAATGTGTGTCCACTCAAACGGTCAGAAACAGACTCCATGAGGGTGGTAAGAGGGCCCGACATTCACAGGTGGGGGTTTGTGCTTACAGCCAAACACCGTGCAGGACATTTGGCATTTGCCAGAGAACAAAAAGATTGGCAAATTTGCCACTGGCACCCTGTGGTCTTCTAAACAGACGAAAGCAGGTTCACACCAAGCACGTGTGACAGAGTCTGGAGACAACGTGGAGAATGTTCTGCCTGCAACATCCTCCAGCATGACCGGTTTGGCGGTAGGTCAGTAATGATGTGGGGTAGCATTTCTTTGGAGGGGCCGCACAGCCCTCCATGTGCTTGCCAAAGGTAGCCTGACTGTCATTAGGTACCGAGATGAGATCTTCAGACCCCTTGTGAGACCATATGCTGGTGCAGTTGGCCCTTGGTTCCCCCTAATGTAAGACAATGCTAGACCTCATGTGGCTGGAGTGTGTCAGCAGTTCCTGCAAGAGGAAGGCATTGATGCTATGGACTGGCCCTCCCATTCCCCCGACCTGAATCCGATTGAGCATCTGGGACATCATGTCTCGCTCCATCCACCAACGCCACGTTGCACCACAGACAATCCAATCAGCCACCTCATCAGGAGCATACCCAGGCGTTGTAGGGAGGTCATACAGGAACGTGGAGGCCACACACACTACTCAGCCTCATTTTAACTTGTTTTAAGGACATTACATCAAAGTAGGATCAGCCTGTAGTGTGGTTTTCTATTTTGATTTTGAGTGTGATTCCATATCCAGACGGATACATTTGATTTCCATTGATAATTTTTGCGTGATTTTGTTATCAGCACATTCAACTACCGTATATACTCGAGTATGATGATGATGACAAGGGGATGATGACAGGTGGTGATGATGAAGGGGGGATGATGACAGGGTGATGATGATGAGGGTGTTAATGACGGGGGTCTGGATGATGACAGGGGGGATGATGTATTTCCCATCCTAGGCTTATACTCGAGTCAATAACTTTTCCTGGGGCCTCGGCTTATATTCGGGTCGGCTTATACTCGAGTATATACGGTATGTAAAGACGAAAGAATTCCATACGATTAGTTCATTAATTCATTCAGATATAAGATGTATCTTAGTGTTCCCTTTTAAAAAAAATTTGAGCAGTGTATTATGACATTTATAGCCCTCCAAGTAACACCCCCCCAAAATATATATATTTTTTTGTAGAATTAAAAGGCGCATCTGCATCGTATTTCACGCTCAGATGTGCCGACAGCAGTCACAAATGTGAGCTCTCTGCTGCAGCTGGGTGACTGTGTGTACGGCCCTAGCACTGGCAGTCACGAGCAGACACGGAGCTACCCAGCCGCAGCAGGGAGCTTGCTCTTGTGACTGACCTAAGCATGAAATACACTGCGGACGCACTCTGTGTGACCCTACCCTTTGTCAGAAGTAATGTTCTTGTACTGCAATTCTCCTATGCAGACATACATAATCAATAGCTTTACAAATGTAGTTTGAGGGTAGGAACACACGTTGCAGATACACTGCAGATTTCTGTAGCAGAAAATGTGCGAACAGCAAAAGTGGATCTACCCGGAAAGGGAAATATTTAGGAAGGTGTTCTATTTCCCCTTAACAGCTGGATCCACTTCTGCCATTGGCACATTTTCTGCTGCCGAAAATCCTACCCTTAGGATATGTTTAAATGTACACAATTGCTGCAGATTGGAAACAGACCGCCCTGTACATTGTGTAATGGCTGTGGTCTGTTATTGCAGCTTAACTCCTATTGAATTAACAGGCTTTGACAAACAGCAAATTGGCAGGGTTTGGGGTTCATAAGGAAAATATCCCAGAAAAGAGAAACAAAAAAGATGAAAAATGAGGTGGACTAGACAGATCGCTTGATTTTTTATTTTATTTTTTGCCTTTAATGTCTTATGTTTCAGTCTAAGTATTTGCGTATTTACAAATTTTCTCCAGTTTTCAGTGACACTTTTTTCAAGATTCCCTATGTATAGTAGTATCGGTCGCGCTGAGATTTACACATTATGGCTGTTTTCTGTTTTACATATAGATAGTGGGATTAACTGCCTCAGTTGGCACTGGAAAGTCACGCAGCACAGGGGAAGCTGTGAGCTATATTAGTAAGCTTTGTGCTAGTTTGGACATCGAAGAAATATCTACTGTCAAACAACATGTGGAGGAGCTGCAGAGAGTTGTGTACAAACCGGAGAAACGTAAGAACAAGACCCAGAATGATGTACTACCAATGAATCACATTTATTTAATCAATTTTGATAGAACCGAATACAATATTAATGGCAGTTCATACCTTTTTCATGTTTTCTTTTTTTTTGTAGTCGTCTATGAGACAAGGCAACGAGAAAACGATCCATTTGCTGAGGCTATAAATAAAATCATGGCAGAAATAGAACAGATGGCAAAAAAAGTTTTTCCCCATCTTGGTAATAATGTGTGTCAATAAAATGTGTTGAGAATGCTAATTTAAATTATAATGTGATCGATCTATATCCAGCTATGTATAGAAATTGTAGTAACCAGTGTACATTGAAGTACTGTTGTACTCAACTAGTGCTATAAAAGAATTTCTAAGGCTGGGTTTTTATGTAATATTTTAGTCAGTATTTAAGCCAAAACAGGATTGGGACCCAGCGCTCAGTGAGGAGCGCATGCTGCAGCTAGAACACATTCCATTCATTCCTATGGGAGCACTGAAAAGACCCGGGTACAGCTCTCGGGCATCATCGGCGCTCCCATAGGAATGAATGGAGCCTGTGCCATCTACCGGTAGACGACACGTGCTCCTCACTGAGAGTTCTGAGGTCCCGTCCCGGTGATCGCGGGTGGCCCCAGCCGTCTGACCCCCCACGCAATCAGCTACTTATCCCCTATCCTGTCAGCTACTTATCCCCGCAGTACTCTAAGTATCAAGATTTCTCTTTGGCCGTTTACGTTTCATATTTTGGCACATATTTTAAGGCTTATTTTGGGATCTTTACAGGGGATGTCTCGTTTACAAAAAGCAGTTTTTGGGGAGATATAGGTTTTAACTTTTAATCAAAAAATTTAAATCAAGTGGGTATAGGAAAATAAAATCACAACTCCTTTGTATACTAAGTGGAATTATTACTCAAGGGGTTTTAACAAGGAGCACTTCTGTGCTATCCTCTGATCCAAATATAGTCAGGTGAAATATATGCACACATTCGGGGTTGCTACCACACTTTTATACTCCTGACCAATAATATTGGGATTCACTGATTTTGTATTGCAGAGTACAGCCAGTGCATCTTCAGTATGCACAGTTACTGTACAACTCCACACTAATATATTTAAATGAACACACTCTTTTGTTATGAACTGGGGTTGCTAATTAAAATCTGGGATGCCGCTACTTCCTAGGAGTGTGGCTTTATCAAGGAAGAACAATAGCAGTCACTCCGTACCTTACTAAACACAGTAGTAACTGAGGCTGCTGAAAGCAATGTAATAATTATATCTTTCTCTCTTAGACATGATGACTAATATCCATAACCGACCATATGGAACTAAGCAATATGAGCAATGGATTGTTGCCACCCAGAAGAATTGCCATACCTTGCAGCTGGAAGATAAAATAGAGGAGAGTCAAATTTGCAGTGCATTGTTTGTATACACTGAACATTTAAGGGTATGCCATTGTTGTATATCTTTTTACTTTTTCACACCACTATTTTTATAGTTATAAAGAGTAAGTTTATAAGCTGCAGATTTGATTTGGTATTTGTTTTTTTGGACTTAAAATCAGTATTATAGATCTGAATGTGATGCTTTTGACAGCAAGCAATTGGTTTCCTGCAAGCCCCATGTAGGGGAATGTCAGCCCTACGCCTTTGTGGCTGCTGTAGCAAATCTACTGTTACAGCCTGGCATAAGAAGACTGTACCAATAGAGTGTGATGTCCCCTAAAAAAGTGTAAAAAAATAAAAAAAATGTCCTAATTAAAAAATGAATGCCAAAATTTCGGGCCATTAGTCACTTTGCATACTATAAAAAATAGAATAAAACGTGATAAAGTCATGCTATTGTTAAAAAGTTGCAGATCCCATTACAAACAGATTAACCCTTAGGCTGTGTTCACACAGGAAAATTTCTGTGCGGACATTGCCCGGACAACAGAGCCACTCGGAAATGCACCAGAATTTGAATTTCTCTGCTAGATGTATCTGGCGTTGAAATTATGCTACGTGAAGAGCGCAGCAGATTCCCATTGAAATCAATGGGATTTTGCTGTTGCGGAATCTCCGTGCGGAATTCCGCACAGAAATTCTGCCGTGTAAACATAGCCTAACACATCTGTGTAGATTGGAAAATAAAAAAGTTTTAGGGATGCACAGAGTATACAAATTTAGTACAGATCTGTAGAATAAAGATTACATGTCCGTTTTACTGTACAGTAAAAGAAGATTGCCCCAAAAAGTGTACAGCTGATTTTTTTTAAATCAATTTCAACCCACAGTTTTTTTTTAGTTTTTATTATTATTGAAATATATTATACAGTACAATGAAGGGTGCCAATATAAAGTACAACCTGTCCCGTAAAAAAAAAAAAATGTCTTCATATAGCTCTGTTTGTGGAAATATATACATCGTGGTCTTAGCAGGTGATGAGCGTAAAATCTAAAATACAGCAGGTCAGAAAGTGTTGTCTCGCAGCTTAGCCTCAGGTCCCACTCACTAGGATACATGGCCTGGAGACTGCAATGTTTTTTTTGCTATCACTCTACAGAGCCCACATCCTGAACCACCCCTTGTCAACTTATGATTTTGGTATTGACAATTGTGATACTACATCAAGTATTGGTATTGTTGTGATTGGTATTGGTTGTGATTTCTCGATAGTCTCATGAAGTCATAGAGAGAACCCTAAAACACAAGTGTTATAGTATTAACAATAATAAAAGAATAAAGTGAGGAATAAATAGGAATAAGAAAGATGCTAACAGATGTTAACAGCACAGTCGGGAAGCTCATATTCATCCACATCCCTTTATCACTAGTTTTTCTGTTGCTCCTCCCATTAGTCTGAATTAACTGTTTTTCCATCCAACAGAAATTTAATGATGCTCTTATAATTAACAATGACGCACGCACAAAAGATGCCTTGGACTACCTAGAAAACTTCTTCAACAATATCAAAAATGGGACTTTTACCGAAATTGAGCAGGTTCTGGCAAAAAAGTTTGAAGGTATAAAAATAAACAAGATTTAACATTAATTTGCTTATAGCAGAATTCCATTGGTGTAATAATCAGTCATTTGAGTTAGGCACAGAGAGCTGAAATATTATTTGCCAAATAATTCAGAATATCCTACAATCTGGCACCCATAAAGTGTCTCAATCTCTTTATTTTCAACCTTTATTTTCAGATTCCAAAATGAAGACATACACTCACTAACAAAAAAAAAAATAATGCACCAAAAAAGAGTTATTAGAATTAAATGAAACTTTTGTATGTGTGAATGCAATGATGATATATGTAAGTGATTACCATATTAGAGCAAAAGGATAAGTTCTAGTACCCTGTTGGGCCGCCTCTAGTCTGGATACATGAATGGGCATGAAGACATTCATGTTCCATATGGCATCCTGCTGCATATTTGGCCACAGATGTTGCAACTGGGCATGTAGATTCTACACACTTGAAGGTTGCTGCAGCCAGCATAAATGCTTGATTGTTGATAAGGCTCGGTTCACATCTACATACCTCAAATGGAGCCTCCGTCACAGAATCCATTTGAATAACAGAATCCATTTGAATTTTTTTGTTCTACTAGTCTCCCTCAAAATGACAGACACAAGCGGAAATCCTGACGGACCCAATTAAATTCAATAGGGTCTGTCGCACTCCATCCGTGTCCAGAGGTCAAGCCATCCTTGTTTGCCAGTTCCAAACTGAATCTATTACACAGGCCCTGAACAGAACCTCCGCTGCACATGAATCTATCATAAATATGGTGGCTGGGTAGGCCACATGTTCCTGGGAAACCCTTGCTGTGTGTGGGCAAGTTTTATCCTAAAAGATGCCAGTTGAAAACCCTTCCCTGAGAGGCCACACATGTGGCTTTGGGATGTCCCGTACATATTGCTGAGCTGTTAGTGTCCCTCGTATCACTACTAGGGGTGACCAGCTGTTGTATGCGAAGGCTCCCCAGGTCATCACACCAGCAGTTGGGGCACCAACAGTTGCTCCCCCATCAAAGGCAGGATTGAAGCACTCAGCACAAGGCGTCCATACTCAATCCCAACTGTCATAAGATCCCAAACAGAACCTGGATTTGTTGCTTAAGTCATTATGGTTCCAGTCCATAGAAGTCCAGGTTTCATGAAACCACAGCAAACAAATGCGACAGTGGCTGGATGTCAATGGCAGGACATGTAATTGTTGCTGAGACACAACATTTCCTTCTGCTAAGGTCTGAACAGCCAATATGGCAGGCAATTTGACGGAACAACCATTCTGCTCATAGTTTAGTGATGTGCCCCCTCTTAAAGTCTATTGACTGGGCAATATGTCTTTCAGTGCATTGTAGAGGTATGTCTAGCAATTAACTATCTCTCACTAAGAGGTACACTACCCCAAAGTAGCCTATGAGAACCTTTTTTTTTATGGGACAGCAGGGAAAGTACTTTTATGCCCTTATGCGGCAAGACCCAGTATCTAATCAGACCACGTGTGTCATTATTTACATATCTGTGTGAGACACTGCAGCATGGAGCAGCAATCCAACATTTCTATCTGGGTGCATTTTTATTTTTGTTAATGAGTGTTCATGAACGCATTTACTATACCTGGTACATATTACAGGAAAAAAAATATATAACATAGAAATAACTGTAGAAATGGGCATGAACATGTTTACACATGCCAGGTTTGTGTCCAAAATACAGGTCTAAATCTTTCTATTATGACTATAATGAATCCATATTTTAATGGAAATTTATCTAACAATTCTCACAACTCTTATTATACAGTATTATTTTCTTGCAGATGCATTGCCATTTTTGATAGATGTTTCAAAGGACAATGAAAACCCAAAGCTGGATGAACTGCAGTTTATCTTAAGGGAATCTTACCAAAATAATCCAGAGACGCGCACCCTCCTCTTTGTGAACACCAGGGCTTTAGTATTGGTGAGAAATATCACATTCCTGTTGGTTGTAATTTAAAGGCTATGGACACCTTTTTTCTTCCTTTGTCCGAAAACATTTCTCTATGGATCTTTATTAAAATGTTGTTTACTTTCTGTTCCATAGAAGCATAGCATTGATCAGTGTTATTGGTGCTTGACTGCTCCAGCCTACCATGGCTGACTGGAGCTTTAGAGCACTGATCGGACGGTGGGGAGGCCGATGAGGACACAGTGGTTTTACCGCGGTGGTCCCGATCAACTCTGCTAAGCTGCCGGGACTGTTCTTTTCTTATTTTAGATGCTGCTTTCAACATTCAAGTTAATGCCGGGCATCACTGCGGTCGGATCATCTTATACCCTATCCTTTTTGGATAGGGGATAAGATGTCTAGGAGCGGAGTACCCCTTAAGTCCTCTAAAATTATGACCCCAAAATCCCTTTCCTTAGATACTGATGTTAGGACTGTATCAAATATTCTATATTGTGCCCTTGGCTTTTTACGCCTATGGTGCATTAACTTGCATTTTTGCACCTTTAATGTCAGTTGTCAAACAATAGTGAATGTCTTGCTTACTGCTGTTAACACAGAACTGGAAGAAGAGAAACCAAAGAAATCTGAAATTTCTTTCGGCTACCTAACTCTATTAAAGGGGTACTCCGCTGAAAAAAAAAAAAATTCATCAACTGGTACCAGAAAGTTAACAGATTTGTAAATTACTTTTTTTTATTTTTATTAAAAAATCTTGATCCTTCCAGTACTTCAGCTACTGTATGATCCACAGGAAATTCTTTTCTTTTTGAATTTCCTTTCTGTCTGACCACAGTGCTCTCTACTGACACCTCTGCCCAAGTCAGGAACTGTCCAGAGCAGGATAGGTTTGCTATAGGTGTCAGCAGAGAGAACTGTTGTCAAACAGAAAAGAAATTCAAAAAGAAAAGAACTTCCTGTGGAGCATATAGTAGCTGATAACTACTGGAAGGATTATGATTTTTAAATAGAAGTAATTTACAAGTCTATATAAAGAATATATAGCCAATCCTTCTAGGATTTTACCCCTAAAGGGTACACAATGAATTCCAAATTAATATAGAGACGTTTCAATTTATATAAATTTTATTATACATATATAAAACAATTATATAAAATTACTCTAATCCTGGCACAGATATATTAACGGTCAATATTCCACTGGGCCCTAGTGGTATTAATCGCCTAATTATAAAAAAAAAGGGAAGACTTTATATTCTGGTAACCATAAAATATATAATATAAAATAATATTAGGAGTACCAGTCTGGAAAAAGATAATGTGTCCTTCTTTGATGCAGCTGATGCGATAAGTCTTTGCAGTAAATATATAAGCAGATGATATATTAGATAGTGTATCCACTGAATGGTTACTTGTTTCAGTCTTTTTGGCTAATACAGGCTTGGACTGATCTGTATTGAGTACTGCTGGTACAATGTATCTCACCCGCTCCTGACGCTCGATGTTAACTCCGTTCACCACACGCCGTCTGCGCTGGCACAGGGCTTTCACTTGTGCAGAGTTTTACTTGTGCAGGGGTGCGTTTGGCACAACGTCCCCAGTGGCCTCCGTACTGCTCCTGTGATGGTATTACAGGGCGGGCACAGCGCTGGCGTCCCTCGTGGTGGATGGTAATGGAGAATGATGTGATCTCAGGGCGGGTGGAAGATGGATCTTTCCCAGCAGGTTTGGGTTGGTGGCAAACGGCAGAAGTCCGGACCAGACTGCAGCTGCGATGGTTATTGCTTCCGATAAATCGTAAGTCTCTATGCCAGGTTCACACAGCCAATGTATTGCAAGGTGCGGTATTTAATCTAGACGCGTTTCAGGGTTCTTTCGCTATATTGCATGACCCTTTCTTCAGTAGGAACTAAAATAGACAATATATTGAAGCTTCTCTTATGGATCACTTAAATATGGTGGTTTACATTTGGAGCTAATTCATTAAGAGGTCAGAGATAATATCTGGCCTGGATTACACATCTAAATTATATCCAGTATCCAATGATCCAGTTCAGACTGGGTGATAGCGATTTTATGTCCTAATTTACATGTATGTATATTATATTAAATTAAAGGAGAGCAGTTAAACAGCAGCTTGGATTATATTACTACAAACACAGAAATGCAAATGGTTATGGACCTAAATTATGCAGTTATGGGTTTGCATAATATTCTATAACACCGCGTCCATCTAATTGGATGCAAAAACCTACATATTTACAAAGTAACAATATTATCAGTGAATGCATACTATTTAAAAATAAAGAAATAATAATAGAACATATTCATGTAATCTTGTACACGTTTTAATAAAAATAAAAATGAATAAAATAGATATATATAATGATAATGATAATACTAAAAATGAAAATAAAAATAAAATAAAAATCGAAAATAAAAATGGAAATGAATAATAAAAATAAATGTGAAAAATGTAAATGAATAAAAATAAAATAAAAAATAAAAATGAAAATGCAAATAATAATAAGATGAAATAAAATAAATTAAATAAATGACATAAAATAAAGAAATAATAAAAATGAAAATAAATATGAATATAAAAATAAATAAAAATAGAAATAAAAATAAATGTAGATATAAAAATAAAAATGGAAATAAAAATAAAAATAAAAAATGTAATATAAAATATATACTATAAAATGAATAAAAAATAAGTGAAAAATTATAAAAAATAAAAAAATTGAAAGTAGTAAATATTACTACAAAGTAGCAAAGTGAACATTGTATGCCATATTGGGGATGGAGATAACCTTGATGAGGTGAGAGGGGTTGGGTCGTCTCCAGTGGGCGCCTCTGATTAAATATATAGAGGTGCACAATGGTAGTGAAGCAAACCCCCTAAAAGGAAACCAAATAGTTCTAGACTTGAATTAAGACCATTGGGTTCCAAAGTGCCAAACTCAAATATCTTTTTACTTTCAGCTTTTGACATCTGGATCATATAGCTTCCACCCCTCCAGTTTGGTTTGATAGTTTGGAAACCTATAAATGTAAGACTTGATGGATCTTTTTTATGGAACTTAGTGAAGTGTAGTGATAAAGGATGTTTTTGGTCACCTTTTTTAATATTGTTAATATATTCAGCAATCCTCATTTTTAAAGGCCTTTTCGTTCTGCCCACATATTGTTTATTACAACCACATTTTAATTTATATAATACACCTTTTGTGGTGCATGTAATATATAACCCATTTAAAATTGTTACTTGAAGATGTTAATTCAGAGGTTTTTCTGGGTCCTGTGGTGTTCTTACAGTTATTACAGTGTCCGCAACGAAAAAAAACTTTTGCGGCCAACCATGCCTCACTTTCTTTATAGAAGGTGCTATTAATATCCCTAGATTGGGTGCTTTTTTATACACTATTGATGGGTGTTCTGATACAAGTGCTCCGATAGTTTTTTCCTCTTTAATGATATCCCATTGTTTAGAAATGATATTTTCTACCTGTTTGTAGTGTCCATTAAAGGGTCAAATCAGTTTCATACTTGAAACCGGATTTTTATCTTTGTGGTTGTGATTCAAAAAATGTACTTCTATCCACTTGTTTGACTTTTTCCAAAGATGTTTCTAATGTTTTATCCGAATAACCCTTTTCTTTAAATTGAGTTGTTAAAAAATTGGCCTCCTCAAGACATTTTCCGTCTTCTGTACAATTTCGCTTTAGGCGACGATACTGTCCCGTTGGTACATTAAGTAACCAACAGGGCAAGTGACAACTAGTATAGTTGATGTTCCTATTTTTCGCGGTTGGTTTTTTGAAGGTGCTACAGAGTAATGATTGATTAAATGCTCTTATTTCCAGATCTAGAAAATCTATATGAGTGTTACTTATTGTGGACATGAAAACTAAATTGTGCTCATTAATATTTAAATTGTGAATGAAAGATTGTAAATCATTATGAGACCCATCCCAAATTAAAAAAATGTCATCAATATACCTCCGTCAGAGCACCAGAGTTTGGGGATAATGATGTCCTCTTCCCATGCCGCCATGAATAGGTTGGCATAACTTGGCGCGAATCTCGTGCCCATAGCGGTACCCGTGGTCTGTAAATAAAAATCGCCCTCAAAGTAAAAATAATTTTGCGTGAGGATAAATGTGACGGCCCGTGTAATAAAGTCCACCATAATAGTTTTTTTGTTTTTCTATTAGTTATCTCCATCTCCAATTTGTCCAATTTGCTACATTGGACACATTGGAGATGGAGATAACTAATAGAAAAACAAAAAAAAACTACTATGGCAAACTACAACTAACACAACAAATCCCGGGGAATTCAGTAACAAAGAAGTAATCACAATACCCACACAGAATAAATTTATACCATTATCAGAGGATTTTTTAGGGAAAGATTGGACCATCAAAAACCAAACCATCCAGCCCAACAAACCAAATGTATGGCAACCACCATACACTTTCCAACACAACAGACCAAATACATGGCAACCACCACATACCCCATACAGACCATACAGGAAACCATATCAGAATTATCAACCTTATCACAGACAATATACCCCCAAAAAACCATACAACCCAAACAGATACCACACACATTATCCAACATTAAACCAAAATCCACAGCAACCAATACCATTCAAACCAAAAACACAAATAGTTCAAGCAGAAATTCATCAACCACAATATCTAACCCCCCCAAAAAAAGACTACACGCAGAAGATACAGAAATAGAAATATTGACACAACCGCCACAAAAACAGGGGAAAATATAACAGTGCAAACACCATCATCACTAATTAATCTCAGCGAACACACTCTCACTAAAGCACAAAATACCCTTCTACAGAAAGGTTTGAAATTTGCTCCCACATATCCCCTCAAGAAATTAGATGTCTATATAGGCATTGAAAAATTTGTTAGAAATCTTTGTTTAAAAAAGTACTTTATAAAACACCCTTATGAAAGAGAATTATCCAAATCTGATTACATCCATACAGATTGTAAACTGCAATCGTGGTTTTTCCCTAAAACAGAAATGGGTCCAGATATAACAACTTTTAAGAAACTAGTTGAGAAAGATTTACGTAAATTAAAAATTCCACGACAATCTAGTAATAATATCACACATCAAGAACGCAAAGCTATGAAGGAACTACAGAGTAACACTTCACTGACCATTCGTCCAGCAGATAAGGGGGGGGGGGGGATAGTTTTACTCAATACAGTGGACTATAATAAAGAATGTTTAAGACAATTAAGTGATCACCTCACATATCATAAATTAGATAAAGATCCCACAGATATTTATTCAGCACATTTGCACGAATTATGCAATTCAGCACTGGTGAAGGGTGTTATTTCCACTAATGAATTGAAATTTATTACAGGCACTCAATGTAGATTGCCCGTGTTCTATTGTCTACCAAAGACACACAAAAACGTAGAAAACCCGCCGGGTAGACCAATCGTGTCTGGGATAGGCTCTTTGACCTCGAGCCTATCCCAGTACGTTGATCATTTTTTACAACCATTTGTACAGAAAACCAAAACCTACTTAAGGGACACAACCTGGGTAGTGGCCATGGTGGAAACCTTTCGTTGGACCAATCAACATCTCATGGCCACCCTGGACGTGTCTTCCTTTTATACTATAATCCGACACTACCAAGGCGTGGAAGCAGTTAAAAGTTTTCTAGAAAATGGTGATATTCAACCAGAGCAGGTGGACTTTATTACACGGGCAGTCACATTTATCCTCACGCACAATTATTTTTACTTTGAGGGTGATTTTTATTTACAGACCACGGGTACCGCTATGGGCACGAGATTCGCGCCAAGTTATGCCAACCTATTCATGGCGGCATGGGAAGAGGACATCATTATCCCCCAACTTGGCGTGGGTCTGGTGCTCTGGCGGAGCTATATTGATGACATTTTTTAAATTTGGGATGGGTCTTATAATGATTTACAATCTTTCATTCACAATTTAAATATTAATGAGCACAATTTAGTTTTCATGTCCACAATAAGTAACACTCATAGATTTTCTAGATCTGGAAATAAGAGCATTTAATCAATCATTACTCTGTAGCACCTTCAAAAAACCAACCGCGAAAAATAGCTACATCAACTATACTAGTTGTCATTTGCCCCGTTGGTTACTTAATGTACCAACGGGACAGTATCGTCGCCTAAAGCGAAATTGTACAGAAGACGGAAAATGTCTTGAGGAGGCCAATTTTTTAACAACTCAATTTAAAGAAAAGGGTTATTCGGATAAAACATTAGAAACATCTTTGGAAAAAGTCAAACAAATGGATAGAAGTACATTTTTTGAATCACAACCACAAAAAGATAAAAATTCGGTTTCAAGTATGAAACTGATTTTACCCTTTAATGGACACTACAAACAGGTAGAAAATATAATTTCTAAACACTGGGATATCATTAAAGAGGACAAAACAATCGGAGCACTTGTATCAGAACACCCATCAATAGTGTATAAAATAGCACCCAATCTAGGGATATTAATAGCACCTTATATAAAACCCCCTGTAAAACAAAAAGAAAGTGAGACATTGTTGGCCGCAAAAGTTTTTTTTCGTTGCGGACACTGTAATAACTGTAAGAACACCACAGGACCCAGAAAAACCTCTGAATTAACATCTTCAAGTAACAATTTTAAATGGGTTATAAACGAATATATTACATGCACCACAAAAGGTGTATTATATATATATATACTAAAATGTGGTTGTAATAAACAATATGTGGGCAGAACCAAAAGACCTTTAAAAATGAGGATTGCTGAACATATTAACAATATTAAAAAAGGGGACCAAAAACATCCT
Source organism: Hyla sarda (assembly GCF_029499605.1). Taxonomy (NCBI): domain Eukaryota; kingdom Metazoa; phylum Chordata; class Amphibia; order Anura; family Hylidae; genus Hyla; species Hyla sarda. The sequence goes on from NC_079189.1 coordinate 329,561,588, forward strand.
TTATCACTACACTTCACTAAGTTCCATAAAAAAAATCCATCAAGTCTTACATTTATAGGTTTCCAAACTATCAAACCAAACTGGAGGGGTGGAAGCTATATGATCCAGATGTCAAAAGCTGAAAGTAAAAAGATATTTGAGTTTGGCACTTTGGAACCCAATGGTCTTAATTCAAGTCTAGAACTATTTGGTTTCCTTTTAGGGGGTTTGCTTCACTACCATTATGCACCTCTATATATTTAATCGCAGGCGCCCACTGGAGACGACCCAACCCCTCTCACCTCATCAAGAAGGTTATCTCCATCCCCAATATGGCATACAATGTCCACTTTGCTACTTTGTAGTAATATTTACTACTTTCTATTTTTTTATTTTTTATAATTTTCACTTATTTTTTATTCATTTTATAGTATATATTTTATTACATTTTTTATTTTTATTTCCATTTTTATTTTTATATCTACATTTAGTTTTATTTCTATTTTTATTTTTATTTATTTTTTATATTCATATTTATTTTCATTTTTATTATTTCTTTATGGTCATTTATTTAATTAATTTATTTTATTTCATCTTATTATTTTTATTTTCATTTAAAATTTTATTTTTATTCATTTACATTTTTCACATTTATTTTTATTATTAATTTTCATTTTTATTTCCGTTTTAGTTTTTTTATTTAGATTTTTAGTATTATCATTATATATATCTGTTCATTTTCATTTTTATTTTTATTAAAACGTGTACAAGATTATATGAATATGTTCCATTATTATTTCTTTATTTTTAAATAGTATGCATTCACTGATAATATTGTTACTTTGTAAATATGTAGGTTTTTGCATTCAATTAGATGGACGCGGTGTTATAGAATATTATGCAAACCCATAATTACATAATTTAGGTTCATAACCATTTGCATTTCTGTGTTTGTAGTAATATAATCCAAGCTGCTGTTTAACTGCTCTCCTTTAATTTAATATAATATACATACATGTGAATTAGGACATAAAATCGCTATCACCCAGTCTGAACTGGATCATTGGATACTGGATATAATTTAGATGTGTAATCCAGGCCAGATATTATCTCTGACCTCTTAATGAATTAGCTCCAAATGTGAACCACCATATATAAGTAATCCATAATAGAAGCTTCAATATATTGTCTATTTTAGTTCCTACTGAAGAAAGGGTCATGCAATATAGCGAAAGAACCCTGAAACACGTCTAGATTAAATACCGCACCTTGCAATACATTGGCTGTGTGAACCTGGCATAGAGACTTACGATTTATTGGAAGCAATAACCATCGCAGCTGCAGTCTGGTCCGGACTTTTGCCGTGATTTGCCACCAACCCAAACCTGCTGGGAAAGATCCATCTTCCACCCGCCCTGAGATCACATCATTCTCCATTACCAGCCACCACGAGGGACGCCAGCGCTGTGCCCGCCCTGTAATACCATCACAGGAGCAGTATGGAGGCCACTGGGGACGTTGTGCCAAACGCACCCCTGCACAAGTAAAACTCTGCACAAGTGACAGCCCTGTGCCAGCGCAGACGGCGTGTGGTGAACGGAGTTAACATCGAGCGTCAGGAGCGGGTGAGATACATTGTACCAGCAGTACTCAATACAGATCAGTCCAAGCATGTATTAGCCAAAAAGACTGAAACAAGTAACCATTCAGTGGATACACTATCTAATATATCATCTGCTTATATATTTACTGCAAAGACTTATCGCATCAGCTGCATCAAAGAAGGACACATTATCTTTTTCCAGACTGGTAAAAGCTATTTTATGGTTGCCAGAATATAAAGTCTTCCTTTTTTTTTTATAATTAGGCGATTAATACAACTAGGGCCCAGTGGAATATTCACCGTTAATATATCTGTGCCAGGATTAGAGTAAATTTATATAATTGTTTTATATATGTATAATAAAATTTATATCAATTGAAGCATCTCTATATTAATTTGGAATTCATTGTGTACCTGTAGAAACTGCTTTGTTTTTGGGGTGCCTTACTAATTGATTGAGGACAACTGAATCTTTATAGGGGTTTATTATAAGCTACACATATACATATAAATACAAAAGGGGATCCTAACTAATTAAGGGATAGGGGTGCATGGAAGAGGGGAAGGTGATAGGAAGGGGTCAGGAAGTGCTCTCTCTATCTCATCATCCTATAAGTAACACATATATAGCAGTCATCCACACACATAACCCATACATTGCCCATCCCAAGACATCTCCATGGCCAATCAGAACAAGTTTATTTGCATTGCAATCAGTTCTTGTCCTTTTTGATGTCTTCTTGAGTGGGGGATCCTCTTTGTTTCATATTGTGTTGACAGATGTCCTTCCATGTTTCTTTGAGAACCGCCCCTTGGTGGGCTGACAGGATAATTTGCAGTCCATTGTATCCCACACCGCAGGGGCTGGTTTTATGGCTTCTTTATTGGAGATAACAGGAACTGTAGCTCACCTCCATTCTTATCACTCAGGTGCCAGGCTTATTGTATGGCTTTGAACAGGATAAAAGCAAATGATTGTGTAATCAGCTGTTTGCATCAACCATCATTCCTGGAGCCAGTCCTGCCAACACCCAACACCCATTCCATCCATGACATTCCACTGCATTCCATTATATTTGAGTCCATAATAAAAACATATCAAAATTATATTAGCGTGGTCAATGTTGGCTCCAACAGTACCCTTTAGGGGTAAAATCCTAGAAGGATTGGTTATATATTCTTTATATGTTATTTTATTCCCGGCCGTTGGGGTTTCGGCATATAACCAACCATATCCTCGGATTTTTGATTTGTGAGCTGCACACATTTTCCTTTTTTTACATAATTTACAAGTCTGTTTAACTTTTTGCCACTAGTTGATTTAAATTTTTTCTCTCCAGTGGAGTACTCCTTTAATGGATCAGTCCCATAGAGGAAAATTCTGTTGTTAATAATATATTTATAATTATTATTACTGGGGGATTTTAAGTATGGTATATACAGGGGCGGACTGACACCACTCAGGGCCCCCAGAACAAATAAAGCAAGGGCCCCCAGTGTGACTCTACCCTTGGCCCCACCTCTGCCCCGCCCCTATTCCCACCCAAACCACTCCTTAACCCCTACATATCAGTTATAACTACATGCACTAAATTAGTATGTTTGAATTTGTCATCTTCTGACTCCTATACCTTTTTTAGCTTTCCGCATATGGGGCTATATGAGGGCTAATTTTTTCGCTGTGGTCTGTAGTTTTTATCGGTACTACTTTTGTTTTGATGGGACTTTTTGATAACTTTTTAATAATTTTTTTTATGGTATATGAAGTGACCGAAAATGCACAATTTTGGACACTGGTATTTTTTTTACGCGTACGCCATCGGCCGTGCAGTTTAGCTAACATTATATTTTAACATTTTGGACATTTACACACACGGCGGTACCATAAATGATTATTTTTTATTACGTTATTTCATTTAAAAAATAAAAAAGGGGGTATTTTAACTTTTATTAGGAATTTACTTTTCTTAACTTTTTTTTTAACACTTTTAATACCATGCAATATTTTAATTACATATACTGTTCAATGCTATGCCATAGCATGGCAAGGATCAGTATTATTGGTGCTCTGCTGCTACGAGGAGGCAGGTAAGGACCCTCCCACCGTAATCTCAGCTGATCCTACATTGCTGTTTCAATGCGATGGTCCTGATCAGCTCCGCTGAGTGCCAGGATCATTTTACTTTTTTTTAGATGCCGCAATCAACTTTTATTGTGGCGTCTAAAGGGTTAATGCCCGATCAGCGGTGCCTGGCATTAACCCTAGGTCCTGGCTGCTAATAGCAGTCGGGACCTAACAGGTTTGAAGTACGCTCAGGCTGTGAAAACGCTTTAAATCCCGGTAGCAGGACCAGGGCGTACAGGTACACCTTGCGTCCTTAACAGGTTAAACTTTTATTAGGGAAGGGGCTTTTTTACATTTATTAACTTTTTTTCCCCACAATTTTCTTATCCCTATAGGGGAATAATACATGCAAACTTGCTATTGCATACACTGAACAATGCTGTATGCCTTACTATAGTTCCTGCCAGAAATCCTCTGTGCTGCTGGGAAGCCTACTCCTTCAGTCACTAACGTCTACCTGCCTTTCACCGCTCCTTACATGATGGCAGTGGCACAATCAGACATATAACTTATATCTCTGACTGTGCCATCATGTAGGGAGCAGAGAACAGCAGGTAGAAGATAGTGATTAGTCCATTCATAAGCCACCACACCTCACTTGTACTGTTCTTCCTGCCCCCTGCTTGGGTGAAGCTGAGGCCTCTAAGATCAATTACAGCAGTGACTCCCAACCATTATCACTGCAGCACAAAGTATTTCTGGAGGGAACTGTTGTGAGGCATACATATTGTCTGTCTGACTCGCTACAATTCCTGCTAGAATTCCTCTGTGCTGCTGGGAAGCCTTTTCCTTCACTCACAATCTTCTACCTGTCGTTCACCGCTCCCTATATGATGGCACAGTCAGAGATAAAAGTTATGTCTGACTGTGCCACTGCCATCATGTAGTTAGCGGTAAAAGGCAGGTAGAAGATATAAATACTACATTCATAAGCCACCCACCTGGCCAGGCTGGCTTGTTCTTGCATTACTCCTTTGCCCTGCGCCTACAGACAGCCGGCAGAGCAGGGAGTTATTTGACAGCCATGGCTCAGTGAATTCCTGTGCTTAGTCGTGAGATCACATATGGGGGGTGACAGAAGCTCCTCTCCCAGGCAGCCATTGCGGTTCTCTTAAAGGGCCACCTCCACAGTGGCTGTCTGGAAGAGGAATGACAGTGACTCCCGGCTCCTACACAGGTAATCTCCCCAATAACACAGCAGCCGTGGCGGGTCCTTTCCCTGGGCCAGGCCCGGGTGCTTCAAAAAACGTAACATTTCTTGTGATTATATGAGACAGGCAGCGGACAGCGGGCCATTTTCCGGCCAGGCCCTCAGACCACATCCTAATGGACAGGCTGGTCAGTCCGCCCCTATGTATATATTAACCCCAATTGTGGGATGCGAAGATGTGACTATGACATTTATTTATATGCAGTTATTCCAAAAGCAATATAATGACGTTTCATTTTTAGGCTTTAAAAAAATGGATTGATGAAACTCCAGAACTCCGTTTCCTGAGGCCAGAAATCCTGATTGGAAGGAATAGAAGACATGATAAATTAGGTACACAAAGGAAACAATATGCATGCTACAGCTCAGCCCAACCTTTACAACTCCGGAGAGATAAAACCATTAGCTAAGAGACAGGCAGCATTTGTTTTTCATGTGCCCATTTCTACAGTTCTTAGCATATTACAGAGGTGACAGATTGTCTTGAAAGGGTATCTTTCATCAAAAACACTTTTGATATATTATAGATTATTGTATGCAGAATAACTTTCCAATTGCATGTTATTAAAAAAATATGCTTCTTTCTATTTAATTTTCCACTTTGAAAAAAATGACCACTAGGGGTCTCCCTACCAGTCCTGGCTGCAAGCCGTTTTTATAGATTTCAGACTCATGCTGGAGTCCTAAATCTCAGACTACAGCTGGGACACAGACAAGCTCAGCACTGCTCCCTGCCTGTCAATCAGACAGGCAGGAGCCAGCACTGTGCTCATAGCACAGCAGGGCATACTCCTGACTCTGCCTTACTGCATGCCCTCATTCATTTTACTAACTGAGCCCTGATCTTTCTTCCCTCTGCACATGCAGTTGTAAACAGAGAGGAGAAGATTCAGAGCTGCCAACTGCTGTGTTCATAGCCTCTATGCTGGACCAAGCCCCCTTCCTCCCTCACACTAGGCCGGCTGAATGAGCAGCCAAGAAGACAATAAATCCGGTAGAAAGAGGGAGTTTTGAATGAAAAGAAACACAGGGATAGTGTCAGTGAGAGTCAGAGAGAGATGGGGGGGGGGGGGGGGAGAGTTTAGATCATGATATGTACTCTTTAACATTCAAGCCCTTCTAATGACACAGGTAATACTCCTAGATAAATGAAATGTCTTCTTTCTATTAGGGATGTCCCTTCCAAGTCAGCAAGGAGCTCTGGAAACATTTAGAAGCTCAGGAGAGAGCAAATTGCTGATCGCTACATCGGTGGCCGATGAAGGCATAGATATACCTGCGTGTAATCTTGTTCTTCTCTATGAGTATGTTGGCAACGTCACCAAGATGATCCAAGTCAGAGGTAAAAATGAAAAAAATACAGCAATATTTTTTTAAAGTATAGTTTTGTTAAATGGGCACTGTCATGAAAACAAAAAATTGATATGTTGTAGTACTTCAGTACTACAACATATCTCTAATATACTTTAATAAAAAAAAGTGATTTTAAAACAGTTTAAAATCACTTTTAAATTCGGCCACTAGGGGTCGCCCTCCTAGTGGCCGAATGCATTCAGCAGTGACGTCACCACTGAATTTCGACTCGTTGAAGCCTGGCAACGAGTCGAAATTCAATCACTCCTGTGCTCGCTCCCGCCTGTCAATCAGACAGGCGGGAGCGAGCGCTTTGAAGGAAGAAGACGCGCGCAGGCTCGGGGACAAGGTAAAGTATTATGTTCACTGTATTATGTATACTGTTCACCTATACAGTATGCCTCCAGTTCCCCCACTACAACTCCCAGCATGCCCTGGGAGTTTTAGTGGGGAAGCCTGGAGGGACACTGTATAGGTGAACTGAGGGGGAGTGGGTTGAGCGGAGCGCCGGGGGGGGGGGCGCATGGGGGTTGCGGGCTGCGCGCTGTGGAGGGAGTACTCTGGGTGAACTAAGAGGGAGGGGGAGTGAGTTGAGTGGCGCGACGGGCCGGGGGCGGGGGGGTTTGCGGGCTGCGCGGCGGGTGATGTGCTCCGGTGTTCACCTATACAGGGTGCCTCCAGTTGTTTCCCCACTACAACTCCCAGCATGCCCTGACAGCCAATAGATGTCAGGGCAAGCTGGGAGTTGCAGTGGGGAAAAAGCTGGAGGCACCCTGTATAGCTGAACTACGGGCGGAAGTGCCGTCCCCAGCAGGTATCAGTGACGTGGTGCCTGCTGGGGAAGTCTGCCTGGTAGTGACCACACTACCAGGCAGACAAAAAAGCATTTTTAATATGTAAAAAAAAAAAATTAAAGGCAGGGAGGGGGTTAGGGATAGATGGGTAATAGGCAGGGACAGAAAAGAAAAAAAGTGATGGTGGGAGCTACCCTTTAAGTGGTAGATCAATCTAGCATTCACAACTTCCTTGGGCACAAGGCCTGGCACTCTGGGAGTTGTGTTATATATCAGATTATTATTATATTTTGACATTTATTTTAATATTGTTAATATGAGATATTGTTTTAGCTGTTCATTTGTGTTTAGTTTCTTCTGTAGAATTTCTATGCATTTGTGTTTACCAAAATATTGGGATCTTATACAAAAGGGATACTCCATTTTTCATTACCAATTATGTTGCGGCGGAAGGTTACATTTTTAAAGCTGGCAGCAACTCCATAGGCTGCTGGTAAAGTGAGTGAAGCCCCATGGACTTGCAGGGCCAAGATACCTGTAGAGTGGTGCAGACTTGTTGGGCCAATGGGGGAGATTTATCAAAACCTGTGCAGAGGAAAAGTTGCCCATAGCAACCAATCAGATCGCTTCTTTCATTTTCATCAAGGCCTCTGCAAAATAAAAGAAGCCATCTGATTGGTTGATATGGGCAACTGGGTTTTTCTTCTTCACAGGTTTTGATAAATCTCCCCCCAATATACTCGTAAACAAGTGCAAAAGTCTCGATGAGAGTTACAAAATCTGCTTGATTGCAGTGACTGCCTAAAAAGGTTGTGCAACAAAATGTTAAAGGGGTACTCCGGGTAAGTCAACTTATCCTCTATCCAAAGGATATCGGATCATTCAGTGTCCATGTGTTCACTTCTGCATACAAAGTGGCACTGAATGCATGGACACTGAATCTCCATGATTATCTGAAGTGCATATTTTGTGCATATTTTGCACATCAGTCTGTGCAAATACTAAAGAATACATGTTCAAGTAGATACACAATAAGCATTACAAATATTTGTTGATTATTACACTTTAATCCTTTTAAGTTCTGTTATATCTTGTGATGTCATATCCCAGTACTTTTGGTTCATAAAGTGGATATATGCAGAACATATATACATTTATTTTATTAACTTAGGTCGAGGCAGAGCAAAGGACAGCAAGTGCTATCTTATCACAAGTAAGAGAGAGCAAGCTGAGAGAGAACGGATCAATGTGTTATGTGAGGTTATGATGAATGAAGCTGTGACCCTGCTGCAGAAACAGGACAAGAGGGAATTTATTGAACAGGTAAAGTATATGATGGAGTAGATTGCATACAAAGCAGAGTGGATGGGGATGTCACTTGGTGGATAGAGTAATTTAGTAGAATTAAATACTTAAATACACTTTTGTTTAGTTTATTATCTTAAAGGACAAGTATCATGATCAAAAACGTATCCCCTATCCTTTGAATAGGGGATAAGTTTTAGATTGCAGGGGGGTCCAAGCGCTGGGTCTCCCCGCAAACTCCTGGAGTCTCCAGCACAGGAGCGCGTCACGACCCCAGCCTGAAGCGGAGGCTGCCACGCCCCCTCCATAAAGCTCTATGGGAGAGCCGAAGATTGCTGAATTGCTCTCCCGTAGCGCTGTATGGAGGGGGCGTGGTGGCTCCCGCTTCGGGCGGGGGTCATGACGCACTCCTGTGCTGGAGACCCGGGGCTCCAAACAGGAGATCGCTGGGGGCCACAGGGCTCGGATAGGGGATAAGGTTTTAATCATGATACTTGTCCTTTAAGGATAGGCCAGCAATATCTTATCAGTAGGGGTCCAACTTCCAGCACCTCCACCAGTCTGCTGATAGAAAGGGCCACTGTGCTTGTGTGATCACTGCAGCTTCTCCTCTACCTACTAGGCGCAGCTGTGTACCCTCGGCAATGGCTTTACCTGGATAAGCTGCAATACCAGGTACCTTTGCTTCTGATTGTATGGAGCTGTGCCTGGTGAAATGAAGAGGCTTCACCTTAATGTACTCTCATGTTGAAAAGACCATGTTGGCATGGTCACTGTGCTACATGATCCTTAGTTAAAATCATCAGTGTCATCTGCACTAACCTGTTGTACAGGCTTGTAGTACGGGGGACACTGATGAAAAATTTTACTTACTGGTCCCCACTCCATGCCCCTGTTCTGCTGCAATCATGGTTCATCAATATATGCAAATGGCCTGCTTGGTGCTGGGTGGGCGTTCCGGCCAGTATCTTCCTGTTAACGCCTCCTTACCTGTGCTGAGCCTCTGCAGAGTGGAGCTCCATTCTGCAGCAGAGGAGGCTCAGCTTCCTTTTAACTCCTCCCGTCTGCTAAGCCTCCACAGAGTGGAGCTCCATTGTGCAACAGAGGAGGCTTAGCTTCTTATTAACACCTCCTCCTCTGTGCTGAGCCCCTACAGAGTGAAGCTCCATTTTGCAGCAGAGGTGGCTTTGCTTTCTCTTAACTCCTCCCCTGTGTTCAACCCTTTACAAAGTGGAGCTTCATTCTGCAGCAGATGAGGCTCAGCACAGGGGAGAAGGAGGTAAAAGGAAGATGCTGGCAGGATGTCACCATGCATGGGGAGCTTGGGAACACCTCTGATGCACGGAGCAGGTCATTTGCAACTAGGTTTGTGGCAGAATGGAGGCACTGAGCGGGGACCAGTAAGTATCATTATCATTTGTGTGACCCACACTACAACCTGTACAAAAGGCTAGTGTGGGTGATACTGTTGACAGATTCCCTTTTAAGAGTACGTTCACACTGAGGAATTGGAGAGGAATTCTCGCATAAAAATTCTGCCACAGAATTTCAGTTTTTTTGTATTTTCACGCAAAATTTGCACGGAATATAGTAGGAAACTACTTTTTTTTTTATTTTGCTGAACTACAACCACCGATTAGAATTTCTCTTTTTTTGTGCAGAATTTCTGTGCAAATTCCGCGCAAAAACAATTTCGAGAGGAATTTTTTTTACCATTGACTTCAATGGACTTCTCGCATACTCAGCAAGAAGAGTGAGCATGTTCTTTCTTCTAGTGGAACGGAATTCCGAAGCGAAATTTACGCAGTGGGAACAGTACAGAATAGAATACATTGAAGTCAATGGCAAAAAACAGATGTAAATTATTTCTGAGCGGAGAATTCAAGCGGAATTACTTGAGTAAATTCCTCTTGAATTACTCAGTGTGAATGCACCCTAATGGAAGGATGGCTGTAATACACAGTTACATTCCTGCTGCAACTGTCCATATCAAAGAAACCTCCGATCTTTGCAGTTAACCCTCTCAGTTGCCACTCTGTACAAATGTAGCCATGAGGGCTAGGTCTGGCATCACTATTTAGACAGTCTGGAGCCTTGGAACCTGGGTTTTCCAATGCTTTGTGCCCCCAGTACTCAAATTATTCCCGCTTGTAAATGGAGTAATCCAGGTTAAGATGCAATACCAGGTACCTCTAATTGCTAATAATATTATCCCAGAACATGTTACAGTAGCTTCAAAGGTAGACCTTCATTTTTATATATTATTATTATTATCATTACATAGTGTTTGTTTGTTTTTTGTATTTTATTTGTATTTTAATCCTTTTGTAATTTTCTTTTTGAATTTTATATTTTGCTCCATGGGTAATCCACATCAGTTTGGTTTTGTTGTGTATTCTGACTTCACCATTGCACTCAATGGGGAAAATCTAAAACAACTTCAATACCTAAATGGATATTCTGAGGCTTTAGGCCAAAAAGGGTAGGAAAAAACGGCTGTATTTTTTTTCTGGACATTTTTTCAGCTGTTAACGGTGTGTAAACACACAGCCTTAAAAATAAACCCTGGGGCACACTCCTTTAAAAAGGTAAAGTTTGGGTCAATTTTAACCTATGTATACATTTACGGTTTTGCATTCCAAAAGATCTGTTTAAGGGTCTATTCACACGTACAGTATTCTTCGCAGATTTGATGCGCAGGATTTAGAGCTGTGTTCAGTCATTTAGTTTACATTGATATCTGCAGCAGAAAATCCTGTGCATCAAATCTGTGCAAAATACTGTATTTTTTGAATAGACTATAAAGCACCTCCTTGTGGTGGTGGGAGGTGATTGGTGAGTCCACTCAGGAACTGTCATAAGTCATCTCCTGTCCATGACTCATGGACAAGCTGATGCTAATGCAGGAATGGTTAGTATTCCAGTAGGTATTTTTCAAGAGCTGTATTCTTTATTAAGTATTAAAAAAAATTTTTAACAACCATATTACATATAGTCTTTAAAGGGGTACTCAGCTGCACAGTTTGTTCCAAAGGCAGAGCAGCGGAGTACCCCTTTAATTTTCATCAATAATATATAAAGGTTTTTAGATCAGACAGTGGCTATTTAAACTGCTTTTGTGCAGTAAAACTGTATTATATGGGTAGTATGACTCATGGGGCTTTGTTTTTGCTCTTCTAACGTGACCTTGTGTGCATATGTACATTTGCTGTAACTATAGTAGTATACAGGCTGTAACGTGTATATAGTACATATACTGGCAGAAATAGACTTACTGTCCTCAACACAAACCACATAGAAACTTACTACCTAAGAGAGTTTAGGACAAAAAACAGTATTAATGGTAAAGATCATGGTTCTTTGTCTAAAAATTGTTCATTCATTAAAGAGCCTTCGATTCCAAAAAGAAGAAAAGAAACAGCGGGATTTGAAAAAGAGCCTCAAGCCGAGAGTACTTAGTCCAGAAAATAAACGACTGCTTTGTTTAAAATGCAAGATGTTTGCATGTAATACAGATGACATTAGGATTATACAGGTAAGTCAGAATGGTCTGATATGGTAGAAATAAAAGCATGAATGGCAAAGGTTAAATCACATTTCAAGGCAAGACAATCTGTAGTTATACTTAAAGGGGTTATCCTGTACATTTAATTACCACAAACAACTAGAGGACAGGTATGATAGTATGCACACAATACATATAAATGACTGTGGTAGCACAACACTATTGGCTGAAGATTCAGCACAGTGCCTCTACATTTAGCTTTACTGATATATACAGTAGTTATTCATATAGATCGGAAGAATCTGCTTTATCTTGACTGTCAGCAACATTCAGACTTTTCGGTGATGTTTCAACTGGACACCTTTTCCAGGGATAAATATAGGTTACATATGTTAGTCTAAAGTGAATCCGTCAGCTGTATTTGCTGCTAAGAGCTGGAGACACCACTGGAAGGCTGTTGGGGTATATGCAAACTGTACCCTTCCTGGAGCTCATGGTGGTTGCCAAACTTATAAAATTGCCTTTTTATTTATCAGCCAAGTGTCAAGGAGGTGGAGCCAATTTGCTTAACAGCCACAGCTTGCCATTTCTTTTCTTTATACTTTATTTATTGAAAAAACTTTTATTTTTAACACCTTACATTTTTCTCCTGTTATACTACCCTGCAGTACATCTGTTGTGCAGCACAGCATAACTGTCAGGATTAGCAAGAAACAAAATTTGGTACAGCTCACTATTAAATTATCCAAGGTATAATTGGATTAACACCTATACCCTAGGTGTCAGAAGAAATTGTATATTAGAAAAAGGGATTACACCAAAACCTCAAGGATAACACCAGTATTACTCGTACCATCATGTACCAGTAATACTGGTGTTATCCTTGAGGTTTTGGTGATATCCCTTTTTTCTAACTGTCAGGATTATGGCTATGGCTGGACCTCATAGGCTGCCATACTAAGCAGACAGGAGGCCATCAGCTGGCCTCCTGCTGCCCCACGATCGAATCGTGAAGCCGCAGTTGGTGAACAGGGGAAGCCTCCTCCCCCTGTCAGTCCCATAGATGCCGTGATCAGGACTGATCACGGCATCTGTGAGGTTAATGGTGCAGAGAACGGCGCAATCCTAGTCTAAACAGCTGCGACGGGACCCCGGCTGTGCTTGACAGCCGGTTCCAGTGCTGTTCTCCTGGAGGGCACCTTACTGTGCAGGAGATCGCTAGGACAAATGCATGCGTCCAGTTGCGCAAACATGGGATGTATGCAAACATAGGATGTATGCATACGTCCTGAGGCACGTAGAGGTTAAGTAAAAACAGAAAAAGCTTTTCTCAAGGATGTGCCCTAACATTTTAGAGATAGTTATAACTATGGAAATTCAATGGGATTCAGCTGCTTAGTTCACATGTTAGAAGTTCTGTGATGAAGCTTCCAATAAGGAATTTCATTCCATCGAAAGATTAAACGTGTTCAATATTCAGCTGGTATCCGACAGTTGGTGCACCCATGCCCTCTGCCTACATATCTCCTCTCTGCAATTCCCCTCCACTGTCCGGAGCTGCGGCAGAAACATGTAGAGCCCAGCAGGTCATACCCCCTGGTCAGCATGCTGGGGGGGGGGGGGGGGGGGGGCAAGAGCCAGAGGGCCCAATACCAGCAATCCGGGAGAGGGCAGTGCTATGTACTGCACTGGTACAGCCTGCAGTCTCAAGACAGTCTTATGTTTATACAGTGCAGACACTGCTGCCTGTACGAGTGCAGTACATAGAATAGCCCAGCAGCACTGGAGGAACGTATCCAAGTTAGATTTTTGGGCTTTTTTCAGAGGCATATAGCAACGGAAATAAGCACCGATCCTAGCTGAATTCCTCAGTATAAATACCCATTTTTGTCCAATGTTTACCAAAAATAGATCTATGTTGCAAATTAAACACTGTACTTCTATTTTATGCCCCTTTATGTCAAGGTATGATGTAGACTTCAGTGATGAATTACCATTTACTGTTTGCCATTTTAGATTTCACATCACACTGTGATCAATAAAGACTTTAAAGACCGGTATTTTACAAAGCCTCATTCAAATCCAAGAGGATTTTGTGGCTACAAGAAACTGCACAAAATATACTGCAAGAATCCAAAATGTGGAGAAGACTGGGGCGTCTCCGGTAGCTACCTTAATTTCCAAGACATTCCACTCATCAAAATTGACAAGTTTGTGGTAGAAAATGCTGACCAATCTCAGCAATACTTCAATAAGTGGGTGAAAGTGAACTTTACAATGAAGGAATTTAATTCTGAAGAAATACTGGAATCTTTCTCTGCTAATCCAGAATGAAAATAAAAATATGGACACTATGCCCTTGGTGGCTGCAAACAGCCTGCATCTTAAAGGACATCTGTACTGCATGCATTTTACATATTCCTGTGCTCGGGCTGCAAAAATAAACAAAATAAACTTTAACTCACCTTCCTACGTTCCCCCGTTGCACCGGTACCAGCCTCACGGTTCTCCGCTGCGGTCCCCTTGCTGCTTCCTGGGGACGGTAACGTCACAGAGCTGTCAGCGTATTACCGGCCGCAGCGATGTCCCTTCTCGTCCGGCGATAGGTTGAGCGCACTGTCCTGTAAGGAGCTCCTTACCGTGAGGCCAGTATCAGAGCAACTGGGGAATGTAGGAAGGTGAGTTAAAGTTTATTTTGTTTACTTTTGCAGCCCGGGCACAGGAACATGTAAAATGCATGCAGTACAGATGTCTTTTAACCTTTAAAATCCTCTATATTTATGCATGAAACTTAGAGCTCTATATCAGAAAAAGATATATATATTTATTAAGAAATGTTTTAGCGTAGGCATTTGAGCATATTAAAATAAAAATTACATGATATTCAAGGCATAATAGTCATTTTAAGCCAAACAAGGCCATGCTTGGGGCCCTTTTTAGACATGCCGACAGGAGGCAGGGAATGCAATCAGCTGACAAATCAATGTTTGCTTGTTTGTTGTCTTGTCACTTTTACACAGCCCGATTATTGCGAATAATTGCACAGTAATCAGCCCATGTAAAAGTGCCTTAAAGGGGGTTAACCTCTATTTTTTTTCTTACAATATGCCCAGGCTTCCAGCATGAAAAAACAAAAACAAAACAGCTTTATTTACCTCCCGCATTTTCCCGGTATTTCTGCCCCAGCCTCTGGTTCAATCCTGTTCTGGTGCCCGGAACATCACAGTGCAGCTCAGTAGATTGCAGAGCACAATATGCTACGGTATTCTTCTACTCAAAATTATAGACCCAGCATAAGTGGGGTCCATTGGGCATAGTTGGTGTCCTTAATTTGACAAGTGATTGGCTGAGCTGCAACGAAACATATTGGGCCCGGGCATTATGAAGAAGACCGAGGCTCTATACGTCACACTGCCGCTCAGCCAGTCACTGGCCAAGGTGGGACGCCGTTGGTACTACCTTTGTTCTGGATTAAAAGTGGGCATTGCTTGGATGATAAAACAAACCTGAATTGCCCTCTTATATCCTTTCCACTTCAGTGCCATTAGTCCCTGTTCACATTGCTTTAGCTTTGACATGTGGCACTAACCTTTTTCTGCTGCCTATAACAACCAATCATATTGCTTCTTTAATTTTTAATATTGAAAGAAGCAATCCGATTCATAGCAATGAGGAACAGCGCTCAGCACAGCTGAATGTCCGCAGCACTAAAGCAATTCATTAACGGGATCCCAAAAACAACAGTTGCCAGTGCAGGGTGCTCAATTCAGGGAGTACAGACCATAAACAATCCAAAGAATAGAATTCAAGAATGGCACTCGCCCATCTGGCGACAAACTGTGACGTTTATTGTGCAAATACAAAAACATACAGCGGAGCAGCATTGTGGGAGAGGGACGCCGGCTGGTAGGTAAGCAATCTGATAAGTTGCTACGGGCAACTGCTCAAGTTTTCCTCTGCACAGGTTTTCATAACTCCCCCCATTTATGACTGAAGCAGCTCCCAGAAAAATGACATGAAACCCCTTTGAAGACGACAGGTCAGAAAAATTGAATAAAATTGGCAACCGCAAAATAAAAAAAAATGTGCATGCCTATAGATGATGTATACCACTATATGGTTTACAAAGGCATGTGTTGAGATTTGTGTTATTGAAAGTAAAGAAAAAACTCTCGGCCATACAGAATAATAAAACAGTGAAAAATGTGGAAATAACAAAAATAAAGGCATGTACATCAAAAGAAATATACACTATGCAGGAGATTTATCAAAACCTATCCTAAGGAAAAGTTGCTGAGTTGGTTTCTATGGGCAACTGCACCACTCTTTCTTTACACAAGTTTTGATATATGTCCCCAATAGTCATATGTACTAGCGTGTTCTGACTACAGGTCAATAAGTATACACATAAAGTCTTTCCAATATAGGGTAAAACCAGCACCTGAGGGTGCAAACATAACCAAAGAAACACACTGTCCAGCCACAGCAAAAATAAAATGTATAACAAAGTCCCACGGTGTCCCCGTCACCACCCACCCCCTCCGTGGATAACCAGGCTCACCAATGTAGCCAAGACCTGTAGGACCTCCCTCCAAAAGGACGCTACATAGGGACAGTCTCATATAAAATGCCAAAAGTCTGCACCAGGAATGAAGCATTGATGACAAGCATCAGAAGCTGCACATCCCATTTTAATCAAACATGAAGGAGTAATATAACAATAGTGGATAATGTAGAGCTGAATGAGTTTGTTGTTAGCAGCTGGAGAAACAAATAGATGTGAGGACTTCATCTCCTCACAAACATCATCGGGAGATGGGAGATGAGATCTCCAGTGCCGTTCAGCTGGGATAGGAGTTTTGAAAATTTTTACCCGGATGACGTGGGTGTAGAGAATGAAAACCAGACCCCCTCGGCCCCTGAAATCGCAACACTGATATCAACGGGTAGGACGAGATGGTGGGACTCCCCCAGAAAACTGCGCCTCAAGGGTGTGTCGTAGCTGCAAAAACTTATAAAAGGCCTTCCTAGGGACACCATAGTCTGAATCTGCAGGAAGGAGTGCAGGACATTATCAGTATACAAATGCTCCAACAGGTATACCCCATGATCAGTCCAGAATCCATAGAACCCAACAGGTGAGAAAAGTGAGGATTATTCCATAACTGCAGGTCAGAGGGCACATCAGTGAAGGAGTGGTACTGCCTGGTATCTCGCAATACCTGAATCGCCAATTTGTGAAAGGGGAGATAATCACCCACAACAGGTATCTCCAGGAGTGGCCTAAGAGAAGAGAGATTAACATAAAGTGCAAGGGTACGTTCTGCACTTGGCATAGGGTCTGTGAGAACCCAATGTCTAATATACCTAAGCTGACCGGCAAGGTAGTAGGGTCAGGCAAGTCTGCCCCTGCCTCCACCTTAGAACATTGTAGAGTGGAACTTTTTAGTTTATGCCGATTAGGGCCCCATATAAAGGGAGAAAACTGACTGCAGAGCATGAAAGAACGATTTAGGAACCGGGGCAGCAGAATGTTCCAAAACATAAAAGCATTTGGGCAGGATAATCAGTTTAATCAGGTCAATGCGGCCCTCCACCGCTATGTGAAGAGAAGCCCAGAGACGGAATTTCTCACAGACATAAGGTAGCAGTGGATTAACATTTGCATAAAAATCTTGGGCAGGGTCTCTATTGATGATTACCCCCAGGTATTTAAAGGAGGATACCACTGGCAGACCACTCATCACCGATGGCCACAGCTTATCTAAAAAGGGCATGAAGGCGATTTGGACTAGTTAATACAGAGACCAGAAAAAGTGCCAAACTTATCTAACATCTGAATGGCATAGGGGAGCATTAGGCTCAGGCTTAGACATAAATAATACCATATCATTGGCATATAAGCTGATCCGTTCTTCAGTACCCTCAGCAGACATCCCAACATTTGTGGTATCATGTTGGAGGAGCAGCACCAAGGGCTCCACCGCAAAAAGGAGTGAGGACAAAGGCATCAGAACAAACACCATTAAGTAACTCCTGTGCCTTAGGGTCCTGGTACAGAATGGAGACCCAACGCGGAAATTACGACCAAATCCGAACCCTGGAAAGCACCTCTGACAAATCACCCCATTCAACAGAATCAAAGGCTTTGGCCGCGTCCAGCGCCGCCAAAGCCCAGTCACCTTGCAGAGCCACCCCCACCTGGACAGCCATCTGGACTCTTTGGATATTATCCGAAGTGGACTTGCCAGGCAAAAAGTCTGAAAACCTCAGCTCCAGTCTATCTCCTATATTACTTGTGTAACAACCATTCTGCTTTAGTATGAGGAAGGTGCACTAATGTTGTAAGGCCCATCCAGAATGAACAATTAATGGTTGAATAGGAGTATGACTGAGGAGCTGCTTATTAAAAAAACGTCCAATTAGCCAGTTCCTTTGACGTTTCGCTGGTCCCCCAGCTTCATCAGAAAGGACTGGTGGCTAATGATTATGGTGTAGTACAAGGAAGGGGGAGTGCCCCCTCCCTAAACGCTACATTATACATTTCTAAAAGTGCCGGCAAGAAAATCTCAGAGTACCGAAGGTAGACCTCCAGAAGGAGACCATCTGGTCCAGGAGATTTACCTTTGGCAATATCAGAGATAGCATCTTGAAGTTAAAGCAACGTGAGGGGAGAATCTAGAAAATCTCTCTGCAAAGCAGAAAAAGTAGGGAAGTCTATGGCGTCAAAGTAAGTGTGGAGCTGATCAGCAGTATAATTTGTCAACATATAAAGAAGAGAACTCCCCGGCAATGTCAATGCTGTCCACCAGCAAGGAACT
This sequence comes from Hyla sarda, assembly GCF_029499605.1. Taxonomy (NCBI): domain Eukaryota; kingdom Metazoa; phylum Chordata; class Amphibia; order Anura; family Hylidae; genus Hyla; species Hyla sarda. The sequence goes on from NC_079189.1 coordinate 329,580,283, forward strand.
ATCTGGGGCGCGGGGTTTAAGTGTAGGCAGGGCTGTGGAGTTTTCTAGATTGATTAACATGTTCAAAATAATATTGTTTTGTAAAAAAAAAAAAAAAAAAAAGTTTCCTATTAATTTTCTCATTCGATTAGATCATGTATTGGCGGCCCATGGATAACAATGCCTGCTGGTTGGCCTCAGAGGGATCTTCTACATAAACGGCCTCCAGCTCCGAACACTTGCCAGCCAGTTCAACCTCCCTCCTAAAGGTATACCTTTAATAAACAAGATAGTTGATCGAAGGCATCCCCGAAGGTATGCCTTCATGGTTTCCCATACCATCCTATCATTATTCCCAATCAATTCTAACCAAATGGTTTTTCCACCATCTGAGTCCGGGAGTAGCAGAAACCGTTAGAGACACCAAAAGGGGCGAATGATCAGAAATGGCCCTAGGTTCGTAGGACACATCCTCCAACTGGGCATAACAAAGGGCCAGGTCTATACAGGAAAGGGCATTCCTCCCAATAGTGTAACATGAATAGGTGCAAGACTGAAGGTGTTGAGCCACCCCACCTCTTCCAAAAGTGAGGAAAACTGAGTGGAACGAGTGCTGTGGGTCCCCCCCCTTAGGACTTCGTCAGTCCAGGCCAACATCTAACATGAAATTAACATCCCCAACACAGAGTTTTAGCAGCGAAGTATCCAGCTGCGAACGTCACAGCCAAGTGCACCATATCCAATGAAGCTAGAGGAAACGCGTAAGGGACGTTAATCACAAATGCATGTATAAAGATATATTTCCCATGCAAGCCTTCATGAACTGCTGTGGGCTCCCACCTTACCGATCAATTAACCAGAACCGACATCCCCCTAGAAACGGAAGTATGAAAGGTATGCTGGGACCACTGCACCCAGGAACCTTATCCGGGGTAAGATGGGTTTCCTGGCAGGCGCAGTTTGCTACTATGGGGCGCACAGGAGATCTAGTATCAAGGCGTATTGGTAAGGTGACCCCTATTTATCTGCTAGAGATGGCTGCAGACACGACCCCCCCCCCCCCCCCCCCCCCGGACCTCCCTCCTACGTTTGAACTTATACGTAAGGTGTGGACGAAATTTAATACCCTTTTGTATTTTCCCCTATTTGTTATGTATTCTCCTCTGTGGCATAATCCTAGCCTACCTTAACGACCACGTTCCCGCACCAGGACGAGTATACATTTCCATGGTTCTCGTGGGTGCTGCCCAGTGCACTCACGAGATCACGGCAGGGACTCTGCTGTAACACACAGCCGGGACCCTACCGCACTGCCGGGACCGAAGTAAACTTTGGTTCCGGCAGTTTAACCCTTACAGCCGTGGTCGGAAGTGACTGCTGGTTGTAAGTGTTATGACAGAGGGAGGGAGCTCCCTCTGTCTTCCCTGCAGTGCCCCGCAGCGCAATCGCGGGGTGCTGCTGTGTGTGATCCCCGGTGGGCGGGGACCTTCCGCACGGCTGGGACCGAAGAAAACTTTGGTCCCGGTAGTTTAACCCTTACAGCTGCGACCGCGAGCTGTAAGGAGTTTTGACAGTGGGAGGGGGCACCCTCTGTCTCTCTCCTGTAGCACCCCGCAATGATCGCGGGGTGCTGCATGTTACCTGGGCAGCTGGGGGTCTTTACAAGGACCCCCAGGTCTGCCTCAGTTATTGCCATTGCTATTGTCAGTATGTGTCAGGGGTACGTCCTGATATGCTGCCTGCTAGTATAAAACTAGCAGGCAGAATATATCTGCAATGCTTTGGAATACTAAGTATTTCAAAGCATTAACCCCTTCCCGCAGAATGTCATATATAAACGCCGGGTTGTGCAGTGCGTTCGCGCATCCCGGCGTTTATAAATGACATTCAGTTAACCCGGCGATGCGCAGCATCGCACGGGTTAACTGGCAGAAGTCCCGCTGTTTCCAGCAGGGGACAACTTCTGCTTCACCCCCAGGACCATCCATTGATGGTCCTGGTCAGCGATCACTGTGATTGGTCCCTGTGGACCAATCATAGTGATCTGGGGTGAAAGTTCAGATCCCCCGCACTGCCCGCCCCTGGAAGTCGGGCAGAACGGGGGACGAAGGCTGCAGGGGCTCGCGGGGACCTGAGGCATTCGGGGGGAACACGTGGGGACCGGCGGACTTACCTGGAGCAGCGGCGGGACCGAGGAGCAGCAGCAGGACCGGCCACGTGGACGAGCAGCGACGGGAACTGCAGGTAAGTATGTAGTCCTCAGAGGCAGCAGTGAAGATCTTCACTGCTGCTTCTAGGAGTCTGAAAACTACAACTCCCAGCATGCCTAGACAGCCTTTGGCTGTCTGGGCATGCTGGGAGTTGTAGTTTTGCAACATCTGGAGGGCCCCAGTTTGGAGACCACTGTATAATGGTCTCCAATCTGTGCTCTTCCAGCTGTTGCAAAACTACAACTCCCAGCATGCACTGACTGTCCAGGCATGCTGGGAGTTTTAGTTCAGCAACATCTGGCCCTTCAGATGTTGCCGAACTACAACTCCCAGCATGCCCTTCAGCTGTCTGGGCATGCTGGGAGTTGTAGTTTTGCAACAACTGGAGACACACTGGTTGGGAAACATTGTTTCTAACTCAGTGTTTCCTAACCTGTGTGCCTCCAGCTGTTGCAAAACTATAACTCCCAGCATGCACTAACAGACCATGCATGCTGGGAGTTGTGGTTTTGCAACAGCTGGTGCAACCCCCCCCCCCCCCCCGTGAATGTACAGGGTACATTCACATGGGCGAGGCTTTTACAGTGGGTTTCTCGCATCTTGAGATGCAGCAAATTTTGCGCTGGGAAACTCGCTGTAATCCCCCGCCCATGTGACTGTACCCTAGAAACACTACACTAACACAAAATAAAATAAAAAGTTAAAAACACTACATATACACATACCCCTACACAGCCCCCCTCCCCCAATACGAACGTCCGGTACACCACTGTTTCCAAAGCAGAGCCTCCAGCTGTTGAAAAACAACAACTCCCAGTATTGCTGGACAGCCATTGACTGTCCACGCATGCTGGGAGTTTTGCAACAGCTGGAGGCACCCTGTTTGGGAATCACTGGCGTAGAATACCCCTATGTTCACCCCTATGCAAAACCCTAATTTAGGCCTCAAATGCACATGGCGCTCTCACTTTGGAGTCCTGTCGTATTTCAGGGCAACAGTTTAGGGTCACATATGGGGTATCGCCGTACTCGGGAGAAATTGCGTTACAAGGTTTGGGGGGCTTTTTCTTCTTTAACTCTTCATGAAAAGGAAATGTTGGGGTCTACACCAGAATGTTAGTGTAAACATTTTTTATTTTTTACACTAACATGCTGATGTTGCCCTATACTTTACATTTTCACAAGAGGTAAAAGGGAAAAAAAGCCCCCCAAAATTTGTAACGCAATTTCTCCCGACTACAGAGATACCCCATATGTGAGCGCAAAGTGCTCTGGGGGCGCACAACAAGGCCCAGAAGGGAGAGCGCACCATGTACATTTGAGGTGATTTGCACAGGGGTGGCTGATTGTTACAGCGGTTTTGACAAACGCAAAAAAAACAAAACCCCACATGTGACCCCATTTCGGAAACGACACCCCTCACGGAATGTAATGAGGGGTGCAGTGAGAATTTACCCCCCACAGGTGTCTGACGGATCTTTGGAACAGTGGTCCGTGAAAATGAAAACTTGTACAGCCCACTGTTCCAAAGATCTGTCAGACACCAGTGGGGGGCAAATGCTCACTGTACCCCTTGTTACGTTCCTCAAGGGGTCTAGTTTCCAAAATGGTATGCCATGTGTTTTTTTTTTTTTTTTGCTGTTCTGGCACCTTAGGGGCTTCCTAAATGCGACATGCTCCCCGAGCAAAATTTGCTCTCAAAAAGCCAAATATGACTCCTTCTCTTCTGAGCATTGTAGTTCGCCCATAGTGCACTTCAGGTCAACTTATGGGGTACCTCCATACTCAGAAGAGATGGGGTTACAAATTTTGGGGGGTATTTTCTGCTATTAACCCTTGCAAAAAGGTGAAATTAGGGGGGAAACACACATTTTAGTGGAAATTTTTTATTTATTTTTTTACATATGCAAAAGTCGTGAAACACCTGTGGGGTAATAAGGCTCACTTTATTCCTTATTACATTCCTCAAGGGGTCTAGTTTCCAAAATGGTATGCCATGTGTTTTTTTTTTTCTGTTCTGGCACCATAGGGGCTTCCTAAATGTGACATGCCCCCCGAGCAAAATTTGCTCTCAAAAAGCCAAATATGACTCCTTCTCTTCTGAGCATTGTAGTTCGCCCATAGTGCACTTCAGGTCAACTTATGGGGTACCTCCATACTCAGAAGAGAAGGGGTTACAAATATTGGGGGGTATTTCCTGCTATTAACCCTTGGAAAAATGTGAAATTTGGGGGGAAACACACATTTTAGTGAAAAATATTTTTTTTTTTTTTTACATATGCAAAAGTCGTGAAACACCTGTGGGGTATTAAGGCTCACTTTATTCCTTGTTATTCCTTACTCGAGAGAAATTGGGCTACAAATATAAGTATACATTTTCTCCTTTTACCCCTTGTAAAAATTAAAAAATTGGGTATACAAGAACATGCGAGTGTAAAAAATGAAGATTGTGAATTTTCTCCTTCACTTTGCTTCTATTCCTGTGAAACACCTAAAGGGTTAAAATGATGACTGAATGTCATTTTGAATACTTTGGGGGGTGCAGTTTTTATAATGGGGTCATTTATGGGGTATTTCTAATAAGAAGACCCTTCAAATCCACTTCAAACCTGAACTGGTCCCTGAAAAATAGTGAGTTTGAAAATTTTGTGAAAAATTGGAAAATTGCTGCTGAACTTTGAAGCCCTCTGGTGTCTTCCAAAAGTAAAAACTCGTCACTTTTATGATGCAGGCATAAAGTAGACATATTGTATATGTGAACAAAAATTTTTTTATTTGTAATATACATTTTCCTTACAAGCAGAGAGCTTCAAAGTTAGAAAAATGCAGAATTTTCAAATTTTTCATCAAATTTTAGGATTTTTCACAAGGAAAGGATGCAAGTTACCACAAAAATTTACCACCATGTTAAAGTAGAATATGTCACGAAAAAACAATCTTGGAATCAGAATGATAACTAAAAGCATTCCAGAGTTATTAACCCCTTCATGACCCAGCCCATTTTCACCTTCATGACCTGGGCATTTTTTGAAAATCTGACCACTGTCACTTTAAACATTAATAACTCTGGGATGCTTTTACTTATCATTCTGATTCAGAGATTGTTTTTTTGTGACATATTCTACTTTGTTATTGGTAAAATTTCACTGATATTTGTATCCTTTCTTGGTAAAAAATCTAAAAATTTCATGAAAATTTTGAAAATTTAGCATTTTTCTAACTTTGAAAGTCTCTGCTTGAAAGGAAAATGGATATTCCAAATAAATGACATATTGATTCACATATACAATATGTCTACTTTGTGTTTGCATAAAAAAATTGACAAGTTTTTACTTTTGGAGGGCACCAGAGGGCTTCAAAGTTCCGCAGCAATTTTCCAATTTTTCTCAAGATTTTAAAAATCGTAATTTTTCAGGGCCCAGTTCAGGTTGGAAGTGGATTTTAAGGGTCTTCATATTAGAAATACCCCATAAATGACCCCATTATAAAAACTGCACCCCCCAAAGTATTCAAAATGACATTCAGTAAGTGTTTTAACCCTTTAGGTGTTTCACAGGAATAGCAGCAAAGTGAAGGAGAAAATTCTAAATCTTCATTTTTTACACTTGCATTTTCTTGTAGACCCAATTTTTGAATTTTTACAAGGGGTAAAAGGAGAGAAATCACCCTAAAATTGGTAACCAAATTTCTCTCGAGTAAGGAAATACCTCATATGCGTATGTAAAGTGTTCGGCGGGCGCAGTAGAGGGCTCAGAAGGGAAGGAGCGACAATGGGATTTTGGAGAGTGAGTTTTTCTGAAAGGGTTTTTGGGGGGCATGTCCCATTTAGGAAGCCCCTATGGTGCCAGAACAGTGGACCCCCCCACATGTGACCCCATTTTGGAAACTATACCCCTCATGGAATTTAATAAGGGGTGCAGTGAGCATTTACACCCCACTGGCGTTTGACAGATATTTGAAACAGTGGACTGTGCAAATCAAAAATTTTATTTTTCATTTTCACAGACCAGTGTTCCAAAAATCTGTTATACACCAGTGGGGTGTAAATGCTCACTGCACCCCTCATTACATTCCATGAGGGGTGTAGTTTACAAAATGGGGTCACATATGGATATTTATTGTTTTGCGTTTGTCAGAACTGCTGTAACAATCAGCCACCCCTGCGCAAATCGCCTCAAATGTACATGGTGCACTCTCCCTTCTGGGCCTTGTTGTGCTCCCCCAGAGCACTTTGCGCCCACATATGGGGTATCTCCGTACTCGGGAGAAATTGCGTTACAAATTTTGGGGGTCTTTTTTCCCTTTTACCTCTTGTGAAAATGAAAAGTATAGGGCAACATCAGCATGTTAGTGTAAAAAATTAATTTTTTACACTAACATGCTGGTGTAGACCCCAACTTCACCTTTTCATAAGGGGTTAAAGAAGAAAAAGCCCCCCAAAATTTGTAAGGCAATTTCTCCCGAGTACGGCGATACCCCATATGTGTCCCAAAACTGTTGCCCTGAAATACGACAGGGCTCCAAAGTGAGAGAGCGCCATGTGCATTTGAGGCCTGAATTAGGGATTTGCATAATGGTGGACATAGGGGTATTCTACGCCAATGATTCCCAAACAGGGTGCCTCCAGCTGTTGCAAAACTCCCAGCATGCCTGGACAGTCAATGGCTGTCCGGCAATACTGGGAGTTATTATTTTGCAACAGCTGGAGGCTCCGTTTTGGAAACAGTAGCGTACCAGACGTTTTTCATTTTTTGGGGGTAGGGGGGCTGTGTAGGGGTATGTGTATATGTAGTGTTTTTTACTTTTTATTTTAGGTTAGTGTTAGTGTAGTGTAGTGTTTTTAGGGTACAGTCACATGGGCAGAGGTTCACAGCAAGTTTGCCGCTGGAAGTTTGAGCTGCAGCGCAAAATTTGCGCCATCTAAAACTTGCAGCACTCACTGTAAACCTCCGCCCATGTGAGTGTACCCTGTACATTCACATTGGGGGGAGGGGGCTAACATCCAGCTGTTGCAAACTCCGAGCATGCCCTTTGGCTGTCCGTGCATGCTGGGAGTTGTAGTTTTGCAACAGCTGGAGGAACACTGGTTTGGAAACACTAAGTTAAGTAATAAACTTTCAAGTGTTTTGCAACCAAACTTAGTGTTTCCAAACCAGTGTGCCTCCAGCTGTTGCAAAACTACAACTCCCAGCATGCATGGTCTGTCAGTGCATGCTGGGAGTTATAGTTTTGCAACAGCTGGAGGCACTGAGGTAGGAAACGGACAATGTTTCCCAACTAGTGTGCCTCCAGTTGTTGCAAAACTACAACTCCCAGCATGCCCAGGCATGCTGGAAGTTGTAGTTCGGCAATATCTGAAGGATCAGATGTTGCCGAACTACAACTTCCAGCATGCTTGGGCAGTCTGGGCATGCTGGGAGTTGTAGTTTTGCAACATCTGGAGGTCCACAGTTTGGAGACCACTGTATAATGGTCTCCAATCTGTGCTCTTCCAGATGTTAGAGAACTACAACTCCCAGCATGCCTGGACAGACTGAGCATGCTGAGATTTGTAGTTTTGCAACATCTGGAAGAGCACAGATTGGAGACCATTATACAGTGGTCTCCAAACTGTGGGCCTCCAGATGTTGCAAAACTACAACTCCCAGCATGCCCAGAAAGCCAAAGGCTGTCTGGGCATGCTGGGAGTTGCAGTTTTGAAACTCTCAGAGGCAGCAGTGAGATCGCTTTACGGCGATCTCACTGCTGCCAATGAAGATGCCGCACTGCTGCCGGAAACTCACCTCTGGGACGCAGCGCAGCTGGGACCGCATGGAGGACGCCGGGACCGCTCGGGACACCGCTCGGACGGGTAAGTGACGCTGGGGGACGGGTCAGGGACACTTAGCAGAGCGGTGTGTGTCCCGATCCCCGTGATCGGGACTCACACACCGCGCTGCTATCAGCTAGTCAGATTTGACCAGCTGATAGCAGCGATTGCTGGGGGGGGGGGGTGGGGGATGAAACCCCCCGTGGTCGCACAGTAAGATGGCTGGCTATCAGTGATAGCCACCATCTTTCCGGGCGCTGCGGGATGCTGCGAGTAGCGGCAGTAATGTCCATGACGTACCTGTATGTCATGGGTCGGGAACACCTTGCCACCCATGACGTACAGGTATGTCATAGGTCGGGAAGGGGTTAATGTTTAAAGTGACAGTGGTCAGATGTGCAAAAAACGCTCTGGTCCTTAAGGCCAAAATGGGCTTGGTCCTGAAGGGGTTAAAAAAAAGAGTGAAAAAATTATATAAAATAAATGTAAAAAAAAAAATACATTTATTTAATAAATATAATGAAAATTTTAAATGCATAATGTGTAGGATCTCATGGCGCACATCCGCAGTATATTACATGCTGCGGATGCCCACCAGCAGTCACAATAATGAGCTCCATGCTGCAGCTGGGTAGCCTTGTGTGTCCACTCATAGCGGCGGATTTCCCACCGGCAGTCATGAGAGGACCCACTGAGATACCCAGCCACAGCAGTGATCTCGCCCTTGTGACTGCCGGAGGGGCATCCGCGGTGTGAAAAATGCTGTGGATGCGCTCTGTGACCCTACACTGCGTCCCGCTCATACTGCGTTTCCGCAGTATGTTAGAGGTCGAAATCCTCGCAATTTAAATGTGTCTCCTGCAACATTACAACATCTGGAGAAAAGCGTTTTAAGTGCCGCAGAATCATATTCCGCTTATGAGGCGACCTTAAGCCCTTAACATTCCACGATATCAGTAGCATATTAATAACAGCCAAAAAAAACAGGCATTCATGACCATAAAAGTACAAAGATAGTTGTGTAAACGTGTGACACGTGTGTACTGCATAACAAAGAAACAAAATAGTTGAAATACAAAACCCGAGAACCTAGCCCTGAGAAGTAACCCTGAACATGATAATATACGGGTCAGGCTGTCGCCAGGGGTGTACTGACAAACAGAAAAGGAAAAAAGAACAGCTATTACAATTATTATTATTATTTTTTTTTATATTATATAGTATTCCCCCCCCCCCCCCCCCCGAACCAACAACTACAATCAAAATCCCCCCCACCCCCTAACACTATGCAGGTATCCACTACATAATGAGCAACTAAAGAAGGCCATTCACTTCAAAAAGAAACCTCCCCCCGAAAATGATCAGTGTCAACCCCACCACAGACCACCCAACTAGATACAGATAACACATCGCAACCTAACGTCACTATGCAGAAGACGAAAAGACAATCCCCTAATAAAATTGCCACCAATCCCCCTCCAACTTTGTACATTAGACCATACTATCACAGGCTCGCTGTGAAACCATGAAAATAAAGTCAAAAAGGATACTTCACAGTCCAATGGCAAACGAATATCCCGCCTTCCGCACACCTAGTAGACAGTCATCCATCTTCTCTATCCGACAGGCGAGCTGAGCGTTGTTCCTTAGGGGATGAAGTGCAGTCATCCGTCTCACGATGCGAAGGAGGAGGGATAAATTCCACTGCTGTAGCATGCAATCTTGTCGTGGAGGAGCGGTGTCCCCTCTCCCCGTCCCCGGTCGATCACGAGGCAACGGATCAAGAAGATCGGAGAGTCCTGCTTGAGCCTCCTCCACAGACAGGTAGGTATCCATCTTTCTATCACTACGATGCACTAGCAAAGTGGCCGGATAAGTGAGCGCAAACCGCACATTGCGTCTGAACAATGCAGAACAGACCGGGGCAAAAAGCTTCCGTCTCCTGGCCACATCAGCCGAGTAGTCCCCAAACAGCAACAATTTGTGTCCATTTATTAACACTCCCTCTCGCCTGCGTCTGAATGCTCCAGAATGTCCGATTTATCTGTAAAGTTCAGGTAGCGGACAATAACTTGTCTGGGTCTGGATCTGTGCTGCAGAGCAGGGGGCACCCCAGGGTCCGGAGGTGCCCGCACGTCAGGCCCCAAGCGTTGGGCTCGTTCAATCCTACATCGGTGCGGTAAATTAAGCAGTTGGGGGATCACTGTCTCACAAATATGCCGAAGATCCTTAGCAGGTACTGACTCCGGAATGCCCACAATCCTCAGGTTATTCCTGCGGGACCTGTTTTCCAGGTCCTCTATTTTGTCCCATAGCTTTTTATAGTCAGCCTCTAGAACACCAGTGCGCAACGCTAAGCCATCAGTAGTGTCCTCCACCTGCATCAGTCGCCTCTTCTATTCGGCCTGCCTGAGTGCGCACCTCCTCCTGTAACGCTTTCAAGGACGCCTGTACCAAAGAGGCCACCGCACCCTGCAGGTTAGTAGACAGGTGTTTTGCTACTTCTACCGCTAGTCGGACATAATCAATAGCCAAAGGATCTCGCTCCTCACCTCCATCAGAATGTGCAGTCTCTGAGCGAATAGGGGAAGTAGCGCGGCTGGAACATGGAGAGTCCGCCATGTTGTCCTCCCCCTCACTGCGCTTGGGAGTCTTGGTGAGGCCTTTGTTGTGATGTCGGCTTCCCATCCTTAGAAGGTACTTGTCCATTGAAGGTTCCCACAGCCACAGGAAAGTCCAGGGTCCCGATAACGGGCACTTTGACCGGTTTACTGAAGTTGCAGCAGGGTTAGGCGCGGAGCTCAGGCCCGGAGCATCCTCACCGCATGGCGCCGGAACCGGAAGTAATCTGTAGTTTTTATCGGGACCATTTTTGTTTTGATGGGACTTTTGATTTTTATGGTATATGAAGTGACCAAAATTCACAATACCATGCGGTTTAGCTGACCTTATATTATATAATAGTTCGGACATTTACGCATGTGGCAGTACCACATTTTTTTTTTATTACATTATTTTATTTTATTTTAAAAAGGAAAAGGGGGGTGATTGAAATTTTTTTGGGGGGGCTAAACCATGCAATCTTTTGCTTGCATACACTGTTCAATGCTATGTCATAGCATTGATCAGTGTTACCGGCGCTCTGCTGCTCTAGCCTGCTGAGCAGGCATGGAGCAGTAGATCGCCAATCAGACAACAAGGAGGCAGGTGAGGACCCTCCCGTCGTCCAGTAAGCTGATCAGGACGTTGTGATTCCCGTACCCATATGCCCTGCATCCTTAAGGAGTTAATGCATTCCACATAAGGTATAGACTTTTATTTATGCAGAAAAAAACTACCTTCAGCCAGTGAATAAAGAGAGGTATTTATGTGAACACTAGGGTTGTGTGTTTGTTTTGATGCCTTAAAATCAATCATCTTGTACAGATGCATGAAAATCTTTTTAAACTTACCCTAAAATCATTCTCTGAGCTTCTATTGGGGGGACACATGACCATGTGAGCTCTGAGCTGAAGCCGGCGCCTGCGGTGAAGAGATAAAGGGGATTTGTCTCACAGAGAGAATGACACACTGGTGAGGACAGTACAGAAATTGGGTAAAGGAGACTGCCTCAATGGAAGCTACCATCTTGCCCAGAACAGACACGCAGGCACGGACAGGAATCCGACCCAGCTGCCGAAGCAAGCAAATCCCCAACAACAGCTCCCGGAGCTTGTCCTCCAGAAGAGCGAGGCGAGCCGCCACCATGTCCAAGCGGATCCTGAGAAAGGTCAGAGATTGGGACGGAGACAGGTTGGATTTCGTGTGGTTGATTAACCAACCGAAACAGGAGAGGGTCTTCAGAGTGATGTTGAGACTGACCAGATTCTGTTCCAGGGAAGGCGCCTTCATGAGTAGGTCATCCAGATAGGGAAGAACCAATACACCCGGAGAGTGGAGGAGAGCAACCACTGCTGCCAACATCTTGGTGAAGACTCGGGGGCGCAGTCGCCAGCTCGAAGGGCAGGGCAACAAACTGAAAATGACCTGCAGGAACAACAAATCTGAGAAAACGCTGGTGGGCTGGAAAGATGGGGGATGCCTACATGCACATCCCTATGTCCACGGAAGAGAGGAACTCCCCCGGATCCATGGAGGAGACTACTGACTGCAGGTATTCCATCTGGAAATGCCTTAGTCGCACATGCTTGTTTAGAAGAGATTGAAGTTGAACCCTGAAAACTGTTTCCGAGGAGGGATCGGCACGATCACTCCCTGGGACAGGAGGGTGCGAAGGGCCACCTGAAAAGCTGCAGCAAGAGCAGGAGACTGAGGGGGGAGGGACTGGGAAAAACGATCCGGGGAATAGAAGAGAATTTTATTCGATAGCCCTGGGACATGACCTCTCGAACCCAAGCATCCTGAACGTGCGCCAGCCAAACGACCCGAAAGAGTGACAAGCAACTACCCACCCGACCAGAAGACTCAGATGGGGGTGCACCCTCAGGCAGTGGGAGGCTTGCGAGTCCTGGATTTGTAATAGGGGCGGTTGGAACAGGGCACCGATTTCCAGGAGGGGCGAGACTTGAAAGATGGCACCCTCCTATCCTGTGAGGCTGCCGGTGTGTCTGGGCGGCCCGAGAAATGAAACAAAGAAGTCTTCTGCTGTGACGATTTTGGGGCGCTGATGATTTTGGGGCAAGAGGGGAACTCTTGCCCCCCAATAGCCTCAGATATGATCTCATCTAGGCACTAGCAAAAGAGAGGAGACTCCAGAAAAGGAAACTCAGTAAGAGAACGCTTAGAGGCCACATCGGCATTCCAAGCCTTAAGCCACATGGAGCGCCAAAGAGCCACCAGATTGGCAAAGGCAGCGCAGCGAGCCGACTCCAAGGAGGCTGATCAGAGGTAGTCCCTCTGCATTAACGATTTGCTGAGCTAGATCTGCCAAATCGCCTGGGGAGGCACCTGCTAAAATCCCCTGGCACAATTGACCAGCCCAAACAGAGAGGGCTTTGGATACCCAAGTAGAGGCAAAAAGCTGGCGCCAAAGCAGAGCCTGCCAACGCAAAGGCAAATTTTGCCAAATTTTCAATGCGCTTATCTAAGGGATCTTTAAAGAAGGCTGCATCAGCCAGCGGCAGGGTAGTGGATTTAGACAGCAGTGATACAAGAGGGTCCATTGTAGGAGGCAAAGACCACTTTGTAACCAGGTCCTGAGGAAAGAGAGCCCGGAGCTTCTTAGTCCCGTGGAAGCGCTTATCTGGATGCTTCCAGGCCGCCTCTAACAGCTCATCAAATTCAGTGTATGGGCTTAAAATTTGGGGTGCCCAAGCAGCCTGGCAAAAGGACACATTAGGTACCGTGCCTGAAGTTCCTGGGTCCTGTAGGTGGAAAGTGTCCCTGACTGCCGAAAACAGACTGTCCACCAAATCTGACATACGGGAAGTCTCTTTTGAGTCAGAGGGAGGAACCGAATCAGAATCTACAAGCTCCCCTGGGGATCGGGAGCGCACCATAGTAGTCCTGGAACAGGTGGCGGTGGACTGGGAGCGGGGAGGCAGACACTGGGCCACTGGTTGTGGCAGCGCCTGGAGGAGGTGGAGAGGGAGCGGCAGCTAGTAACACTAGTAAGCCAGACACATGAGCAGACACTAGTAAGCCAGACAGACAAGAAGTGATCTCACCCAAGATCCTGTGTCTAGCTGAAGGGTACAGCTGGAGCAGACAGCAGCACGATATGACCGGCAGGGAGGTAGAGCTGAGCGCAGGCTGAGAAGGGAGGTGTGTCTAGGTCCACGCTGGTTCAGAAGCAGGGAAGGAGGGGCCGACTGACCTCTGCAGCGCACGCAACCACCGGAGTGGCCAGAGTCCTGACCCCCAGTGCGCATGCGTTAGCCCCATATGTAAAGTAGAGAGGGGGAGGAGAAATGCAGCCCCCTGCAGCTCATGCTCACACATGATAGGCTACAGGCTGCTCCCGGAGCGTGCACGCCGACAAGAGATAAGCAGGAGAGGAGGAGCTCACAGGACCCCAGGCACGCTAAACAGGTGCCGAAAAAGGGGGGCAGAGCTATGTCTAGGCCCAAGCCGAGGGCTCAATTAGAGAACTGCCCGCGGCACAGACCGGAGGAAAAGGCCCGTGTGAAGGCAGGGGGACCACAGCACAGCAGGCACAAGCGCCGCTGGAGGAACAAAGAGGCGGGGCCACTGCAGGCCAAAACCGTGGACTAAAGTGCACCTCACCGCTTGCGGCCCAGAGGAAGTATCTTGCCGCGCAGAAAACGAAGGGGAGCGTATGCTACAGAGGGCAGGAGACACTAGTAAGTCAGTGATAGTCGCAAAGCAGATGTGGGGAGTACCGCTAATGGCCTGAGAGAGAACTGCCGGGATTAACCCCTTATGCCCCAGGGAGACCCTTCTGGCAGCCAAAAAAAACATCCAGGGAAGAGAAATTATGTCCGGGGGGGGGGGGGCGATGGAGGGAGCGATGGAGTAGGGTAAGGGAACATACTCACCGACATAGAACATACTAACCTAGGTAGTCTTCAACCAGCTAGGGGTTGGTGGCGAGGAGGGGTTAATGGCCCATCCTGCAATGCACTGTGCCCCTAGCTCACAGGTGGGGGATCAGGCAGCGCCATGCTCCTGTCGCCCCATGCTAGAAAAAACAAAAAAGGAGAGAAAATCTAACTATAGACTGAGACTATGAAAAAAAAAAAACACAATTGAAATAAGACCAGGTCTTGAGAATTCCAGACCTGTGTCTGCCTTCTGCTGACACCAAGCTAAAACTGAGTTGCTCATAGCAGGTATATCCTGCCGGGAGGAGCCGACCTGCTTTTGTTTTTTGCCTAGTGTCAGCCTCATAGTGGCAAGCAGCAGATACCCATGGTCCTGTGTCCCCCAATGAAGCGCTGGAGAAAAATGAGAGGCGTGTTTTAAAGATCTGTAATGTCTTAGAATTATAATATTTCATTCCCTGAAAAACAATTCATAAATATGATCTTCTTGAACTGGAAAAAAAAACAATGACCTGATTTCTTGCTATGGGCTATTAAAAACAGCATGCCCATAGTAGTTTGCATTGCTAGATCCCAGTTCCTTATGGGACATCATTACTTCAGTGGTAGAACGCCTAATCTAACTAGGTCTAAGGTAGGGTCACCTGCTGTATTTCACTGCTCCCTATTTTCCTACCCACTGAAGTCAATTGGTAGTAAAATATGCAGCTGATTTTGCTACCCATTGACTTCAATGAGTAGGAAAATACTCAGCAGCAAAATACGGCATGTGTAACCTACCCTTAAAAGGCACATCGTTGGACTAACGTTCACAACTATGGAACACATGAATGGAGCAGGGAAGTGTCTCTATGTATGTATCTTCTGAGACTAGATCTCCTTAGCCTGTACATTGGCTGACAGTGGTTGCAACTTCTGGTCACATGAAGTAGAGCAGCTCTGGAGCACAAAGTTCTTCTTTAGCATTGTACCAGCTAAAGGTTTTTGTTTAACACATGGCATTTTTCGGGAAGAAAGAACCTATAACTGTTAGCTAGAGGTCAGTAGGGAAGCCTACAATGCTTTTTTTCTTCTCTCTGCTTCAGAACGCATGTGCAAATGAGTGTTGTATTTTTTGTTTTTACGTTTTTTTTCTGAAAAAATGCATATTCTAAAACATGCAACTTTTTTTTTTTTTTACAAAAACTACATAAAAAACACATTAAGCATGCTGAAGTTTTTTGTGCCATTTTTCCAAGCCAAGTAAAATGCCATGAAAAAAAGTATGGAAGCATCCTAAGGGTGGTTTCCTTCAAGTCCTGGCCTGCAGGTCTGACAACCCTAACAAAGCATCAGCGCTCCCCTATAGTGCTGTCACTTCAAGTTAACATCCATGTGGTCAGGCCAGGGACTTTCAGCCATAACACAGAGCTGGATTATGCTTAAGAGAAGACGCGGATGTAGGTTTTATTATTTGGACAGATAGTACAAAAAGATCTACAGCATTGAAGATAAATTTACATTAATTGTTAAGAAAAAAAAAAAAGTCTTTATTTGTGAATATAATTAGATGAAAACAGGAAGTAGAAGAGAACAGTAACATTTGTGAATCTGGAGACACAATCTAAAAATAATTTATTTTCTAGTAGTTCAGTCTTACACTAAACCCCACAATGTTGGTTGGTGTTTACTTTCACTAACTTAACAGTAAAATTGTAAGGATATGTTCACGCGTGCCATATTATGGTGCATATTTTCTGCAGCTGATTTTCCTACCCTTGAAGTCCATGGGTAGCAAATTCATCAGCAGAAAACATACAGCCAAATACGCAGCAGAAACTATACATGTGAATGTACTCTAACAGAAGAATCTAACAAAAGGAACATTAAAGGGGTACTCCGCCCCTAGACATCTTATCCCCTATCCAAAGGACGGCTGTCACGCCCCCTCCCATAGACTTGCATTGAGGGGCGGGGCGTGACATCACACGGGGGCAGTCTCGTGATGTCACGCTCTTCCGCTCACGTGTTCGGGATCCGAAGTCTCCAGCGTTGCCGGAAGCCGTTGAGGTGGGTGGTGCAGCCGAGATCCCGGGGTTCCGCAGCAGCGGTACCCCACGATCTGACATCTTATCCCCTATCCTTTGGAAAGGGGATAAGATGTCTAGGGCAGGAGTACCCCTTTAAGGTTACTTTTACACATGTGTATGTTTATGCAGATTTTCTACTGATGATTTTCTTACCCATTGAACTCAATGGGTATGAATAGCTGCAGCAAAATATGCACGTGTGAAAACAATCACTTAAGGGGTTGTCCAGAATGAGGCTAAGATTCCACTTGTTTTTTTCTGGCAGTTTTTGGATATCTGCCACTGCAGTTTTTGAGCCAAAGTCAGAAGTGGATCCATAATGGAGGAGAAGTGTAAGTTCTTACTTTATATGTCCGATTCCTTTTGAATACACTTCTGGCTTTGGCTCAAAAACTGCAGTGGCAGATATCCAAAAACTGCCAGAAAAAAACCAAGTGGGAACTTAGCCCGAGGCTGTTCTTTTACAGAATGGCTTTACTGTTGTCTATGGGCCGTGTCTGGTATTGTTGTTCCCTATTGACCTGAATACGAAGAAAAATGCAATAAGATTTGCTTTGTATAATTGTGCACTAGTTTCTGATCCAAGGTAATGTTACAATGTATAAGACATGATAAAGAACTGTTCACTGCGGCGAGGGAGAAAAACTGGTAAATACTTGTATCATAATGTATTTAGCGGGAGGGGAAATATTTGAACACCACCACTTTTACTTGCGCCAGCATTCTAAAAGTTGTATACGTAGAAAGTTCTGAGAGCAGAACTATATGTATTCTCATGTGAAAAAGTGGTACAGCTTAGAATCATCCTTCAAATAAAAACATCTAACAG